>NC_141691.1:1706259678-1711059678 GCF_964263255.1 Lissotriton vulgaris
CTGCATGTTTAAATCAGTAGCTATATCAGTAACTATATGGGTTATTGAATGGTTGCCCAAGTATTTGTATGGGAGACTGAGTATGTGTGTGTTGGTGGCTGGGAGGTGTATAACTCTGTGCATAGATGTGTGAGCAGTTGATTCCCTAGGTGTATGGGTTCAAAAGTGCATGTAGAAACAGCTGTATGGACAGTTGACTGTGTGCATGAGTATATTGGTGAGTGAATGGATATCTCAGTTCTACATGTCAAAGTAAGTACATATGTAAAACACACTCCATGTGAGAGTTGACATATATAAATAACTGAACATAAGAGCCAGTGAATGTGAGAGTGGCTGTATGAATCATTGTGAACTTGTATCAAGGATTGTATAAGAGAGTAAATATGTGTTAGTATATGTTTGAATAAGTAAGGTGTGTATAACTGTATAGTTGAGGAAATGGAGGTGTGATTGATTCTTTGCATGACTGACTAGGTGTGTGAGTAACTCCATGGATGTGTGACAGTCTGTGAGTGCCTGTTTACACTGAGTGTATCTAAGGTTATATTAGAGTCTGAAGATGTATTATCACATAAATGATATCATCAGTGATGTAATCAGTAATGTCAAATGAGATGTCAGTGATGTCATCAGTGATGTCATTTGAGATGTCATCAGTGATGTCATTTGAGATGTCATCAGTGATGTCATCAGTGATGTCACTGACCATGTCATGAATGATGTAATATGTGACATCATTAGCAGTGGATTGCGGGTCCGCGATATATAGTTAGTGCAACTAACTATATATGGAATTTCAATGGTTTTGTGCAAATAAAATAAGGTTTTTTAAATGCTAATTCCTAACTATATATGGTCTATAACCTATGGTTTTTTCTGTGAATTTCATTGGTTTTTTAAAAGCTAATATCTATAGCTGTAAAATATATTCTTTATTAAGTGACGTATCACGTAGCCCGTGAGACGCCTCATGATGCATCGCATAACCGTGACGTATCGTCTCTGCAGCGCAAACCAAACCCAAAACGTAGGCGCGCCAGAACACGCTTAAAGATATATATATATATTTTTTAACCTTAATTAGACAAAATCCACACGTGCACATATCACAAACGTTCAAAAAACACAATATGTCGGACTCCCGTTACGCTGCCGGTTAGCTGCCCGGTTAACGTACCAGGAAGCACCTTTACCGCGAAAAATCGCAATTTTTTTTTTCACCCCCCAGGGAACTTTAATAGCCCCCTCATCAATCCTAGGGGTTCAGGAGGGGTCTGCCTTACCCCTTTCATTCATTTACACCTTTTTTTTTTCCACCTCTTGTCTCTCGATCCCACAGAGAGACAAGATGGCGGCCGCTCCAGACTGTTTACAATGATAACAGCCAATCAGCTTCTCCTCAGACTCCCGTTACACTGCCGGTTAGCTTCCCGGTTAGCTGCCCGGTTAGCTGCCCGGTTCGCGTACCAAGACGCGTCTCTACGGCGAAAAAATCGGATTTTCTTTTTTTTTTTGGCTCCGCGTGGCTTTATAATATCCCCCTCATCAATCCTAGGGGGTCAGAAGGGGTGTACCTTGCCCTCTTTCCTTCATTTCCCCCTTTGTTTTGGCCTCCTCTTGTCTCTCGATCCTACCGAGAGACAAGATGGCGGCCGCTCCAGACTGTTTACAATGTTGACAGCCAATCAGCTACTCCTCAGACTCCCGTTACACTGCCGGTTAGCTTCCCGGTTAGCTGCCCGGTTAGCTGCCCGGTTCGCGTACCAAGACGCGTCTCTACGGCGAAAAAAATCGGATTTTTTTTTTTTTTTGGGCCCGGCGTGGCTCTATAATATCCCCCTCATCAATCCTAGGGGGTCAGAAGGGGTCTACCTTGCCCCCTTTCCTTCATTTCCCCCTTTGTTTTGGCCTCCTCTTGTCTCTCGATCCTACCGAGAGACAAGATGGCGGCCGCTCCGGACTGTTTAGAATGTTGACAGACACCGGAGAGCCAATCAGCTTCGCTTCGCAAAGTTCCGATACGCGAAAAGTTCGCGAACCGGAGCGCTGCCCGGAGCGCTGTTACAGATATATATCTTGTTTTAAACGTTAATTTCTCAAAATTCACTGAAGCACATATATTTAGACCTAGCAAAGGCACATCGGGCTAACAGTCCCTACAATTTTGCCAAGTTTCGTGGAAATCCATTCAGCCGTTCGGGCTAAAAGTGAGGCCAACCGCCCTATGGAAATTAACATGGGAAAAACGCGTTTTGGGACCCCCCTTTTTTCTCGGCCCCCCCTTGACGAACCCCCCCCCAAATTTACAGGAGCTGCTCAGAAACAAAATGTGCCATTTTCCTGAAAATTTCAGCCAATCCCGTCCACAAACGCCAAAGTTATTAGGCATAGAATTTTCAAAAGTTCCATAGAGAAAAAATCCTAACTATATATACCTACTGGCTATCGCCAGTAGGTAATATATATATATATATATATATATATTACCTACTGGCGATAGCCAGTAGGTATATATAGTTAGAATTTTTTCTCTATGGGACTTTTGAAAATTCTATGTCTAATAACTTTGGCGTTTGTGGACGGAATCGGCTGAAATTTTCAGGAAAATGGCACATTTTGTTTCTGAGCAGCCCCTGAAAATTTGCGGGGGTTTCGTCAAGGGGGGGGCCGAGAAAAAAGGGGGGTCCCAAAACGCGTTTTTCCCATGTTAATTTCCATAGGGCGGTTGGACTCACTTTTAGCTCGAACGGCTGAATGGATTTGCACGAAACTTGGCAAAATTGTAGGGACTGTTAGCCCGATGTGCCTTTGCTAGGTCTCAATATATGTGCTCCAGTAGTTTTTGAGAAATTAACGTTCAAACCAAGATATATATCTGTAACAGCGCTCTGGGCAGCGATCCGGTCCGCTTACTTTTCGCTTATCGGAACTTTGCGCGCAGAAAGCTGATTGGCTCTCCGGTGTCTGTCAACATTCTAAACAGTCCGGAGCGGACGCCATCTTGTCTCTCGGTAGGATCGAGAGAGAAGAAGAGGTGGAAAACGAAAGGGGAATTTAATGAAAGGGGGCAAGGTATCCCCCTCTTGACCCCCTAGGAATGTTGTTGGGGTTATTAAAGGGTCCCGTGGGGAAAATAAAAAAAAAATGATTTTTCACGGTAGAAGCGCGGCCGCGAACTGGTAGCGAAACGGGAATTCGCCATTTTGTGCTTCGTTAATTAAATTACTAGTTATAAGTGGGTGCGGGAGACGTATCCTAATCCCCTATGTTTCCTGAGGGTGGCTGAGGAGGCTGATATATGTTGATACATCTCTTCCAGCGGCTGTGCGTGAGCTTTTTTTTTTTTTTTGCTGCGTGACAGTCCGGAGCGGCCGCCATCTTGTCTCTCGGTAGGATCGAGAGAGAAGAAAAGGTGAAAAACTAAGGGGGAATTTAATGAAAGGGGGCAAGGTATCCCCCTCTTGACCCCCTAGGAATGTTGTTGGGGTTATTAAAGGGTCCCGTGGGGAAAATAAAAAAAAAATGATTTTTCACGGTAGAAGCGCTTCACGGGCCGCGAACTGGGCCGCAAACTGGTAGCGAAACGGGAATTCGCCATTTTGTGCTTCGTTAATTAAAGTACTAGGTATAAGGGGGTGCGGGAGACGTATCCTAATCCCCTATGTTTCCTGAGGGTGGCTGAGGAGGCTGATATATGTTGATACATCTCTTCCAGCGGCTGCGCCATCTTGCCTTTTTTCGAATGCCACAATTTTGTCGTGCACGGCAGCCATTTTAGATGCCAGGCTGGTCCCAGGCTATCACCTAACCCTGCGGATGTAGTTTATGGCCCCAGCTGTAGAGAATTCAGACATGCCAATCCTCCTGATTCAGGCGTGTGAGTACTGATTTCAGTGCTAGTCTCCCGCCTCCCGATTTCTGCAAGCAAAAACCCGGGGGCATATTACGAACAACTAGCGATAATTTTTGTCTCTAACTTGTTTAGAGACAAAAATTATCGCCGCACATCGGCGATTTTTATCGCAGATAAACCTTGCTATTATCGCAGAAAAGTCAGCGATATTCATGTATTATCGACCTAATGCTCTTAGCCATGTTATCCACCTCCCATTGGATAACATGGCTAAGAACTGCTCAGGGCAGGTGTTAGATTTTGGAGATATTCGCGCTTAGCGCGAATATCTCCAAAAGTTGGTAATAGAAGGTAGCGATGTTAGGGACTGTTTCCAGTCGCTAACATCTTGGCACGTCACTTTGCATGTCATTAGTGATAAGTATCACTGACATGCAAAGCGGGGCCCAAGATGGTCGCTATCTCCTTTTAGCTGTCACTAACTGGTGTTAGCGACAGCTTGGTAATAGGGAAATAATTTTATCTCCGCTTTCATGGCTTTTAAAGCCAAAAAAGCGGAGATAAACCCCCTTGATAATATGCCCCACGATTCCTTGGGGGTTTCAGCTGACAGGGCTTGGTATTGTGTTACATGGTAATTTTTCCATGAAACGTCAGAGGGTCGATGCAGGGGTTCTAGAAGAGGTGATAAACCATTTAAGCCTCATGAACAAGCGCATGGTCTTTTAAAGATTTGTGAAGTACTCGGGGCGGCGGTGTGTGTGTGCCCTCTTTCAGGAGCGGGCGGGGGGGCACTGCCAGCAACTTGCCAGGCCAGGCAGTGTTCAATACGTGCATCACCCTTTCTCTGCCTGCTATTGTGCTCCATGCTTCGGAAAGGTAAGAAAAAGAACGTGCATTTGAGTTTGAAATGTCCGATCCTGCAGCAGCACACTTCCAAAGTCCACACATGACAATAACCCGATTCAAGGCCCCATTCACCCGTTTTTAAAAAAAAATAGATAACACTCCAAGAAAGTAAGGTTATAAAACTTTATTAACTACTAACTTTAACGAACGGAACAAAAACTAAAAACATTTAAACATTTCTCAACACAAAAAGGAACAATGGTTAGAAGCTGTCTTTTGTGCGAATAGTCCCAAGGCAGCACAACGTGCAGAGTTCTGGACGGCACCCAGGTGATGTCGCCTGGGTGCCGCACTGGTTTAGGGATCCTACAATGCTGCTCCGAAAATTGGCGTGGGGCGTCCCGGGTGGGGCGGGGGGAGGCCTCGTCAGTAGCGGTCTGTTGTGCGAATAGTCCCAAGGCAGCACAACGTGCAGAGTTCTGGACGGCACCCAGGTGATGTCGCCTGGGTGCCGCACTGGTTTAGGGATCCTACAATGCAGCACAGAAAAACAGCGTGGGGCGTCCCGGGTGGTGCGGGGGGAGGCCTCGTCAGTAGCGGTCTGTGTCCAGTGTCACATGGCTGACACAACATGTACGACAGGCACCCAGGTGATGTCCAGTAAACTGCCGCACTGGTTTTGGTATCCTACAATGCTGCTCCGAAAATTGGCGTGCGGCGGCCCGGGGGGGGGGGGGGGGGCGTGGGGGAGCCGGCGTGAACGGGCCTCCCCAGGTGGCGGCCATCTAGCTGAGTTGCGCTCGCTCTTGCGGCCACAGCGTCTCGCTCACCATGTTGTTGAGTTGCTCCCACTCTTGCAGTGCAGCGATAGGCGGCTGCCACATGGCTCTTAAAATGGCGGACAGCTCCTCGGTTTTAGGCCTGGTCCACTGAAATGGCCCTGGGACACTTTGGAACTCGGACGCTTGCCTGCTAGGGCTTGGGTTCCATTCTCGAAAAGCGTCCCCTCAGCCGTGAAGATTGTATAAAAGTCTTGGGGGGCCCCGACTCCCGCAGGCTTCCGGTGGGGAGCGGCTGCCATGATTGCTCGCGGAATGACCACGACGGAGCCACGAGATGGTGGTGCTCTCATGCTGACGCCAGCTTCAGTCTGAATGATCCAGAAACAAGGTGGGGCTTTCATCGTTTGGGAAAAAAAAATGTTCTAAACCAATGAAAAGTGTTATTTTTAGGTCATATGACCAAGCCTTCCATCTTTAGGAAACCAAAAGTAAAATGAACCAATGAAAAGTTTTATAAACAAGTCACATGACCTGTTATGCGGCATAGGGCTACAAAAAGCGTAGAAAATCCGTTGGCACGTGAGGCGGCGTCAGTAGCGGACCGATGTGCGAATAGGCCGAAGGCAGCACAACGGGCCGAGATCCGGATGGTACCGAGGTGGTGTCCAGCAAATTGCCGCACTGGTGTGGCCATCCTACAATGCTGCGCCGAAAGACGGCGTGTCCAGCTGAATTGCGGTCACTGTTGCGGTACAGTGACTCGAACGCGCCGAGATCCGGATGGCACCGAGGTGGTGTCCAGCAAATTGCCGCACTGGTGTGGCCATCCTACAATGCTGCGCCGAAAGACGGCGTGTCCAGCTGAATTGCGGTCACTGTTGCGGTACAGTGACTCGAACGCGCCGAGATCCGGATGGCGCCGAGGTGGTGTCCAGCAAATTGCCGTACTGGTGTGGCCATCCTACAATGCTGCGCCGAAAGACGGCGTGTTCAGCTGAGTTCCGGTCACTCTTCCGGCACAGTGACTCGAACGCGCCGAGATCCGGATGGCACCGAGGTGGTGTCCAGCAAGTGGCTGCACTGGTGTGGCCATCCTACAATGCTGCGCCGAAAGTCGGCGTGGGGTGCCCCGTTGGCTTATGAGGTGATGTCAGTAGTGGACTGATGTGTGAATAGGTCGGAACCAGCACAAGGCGCCAAGATCCGAATGGCAAGTCCTGGATGTTGAGTGCCTCAGTTGAGATTTCTGAGCAGTGCTTGTAGGACTGTCTGAAGCTTATTTGCACCTGCTGCAGCTTCACTATTGCCCTGGTGTGGCCAAAGGTGGCACATGACATAGGCGGCCGGCTCCCGAGGTCCGGCGGAACTTTTTTCCTTTTCCTTTCTGCTTCTTTTCCTACAATGCGTTTCATCTGAAGACACGACCAGGTCCCTGAATGTGTGCAGGGGGACGCTATTGATTGAATGAAAATGGCGGCTTGACACAAAGCTGACTCAAGCGTTACTGTTGGTGCTATACAGACAAAAATTGGTTTTCAGTTTGTACATTCTTCAGGTTTTTTTTTTCCATCCAAGTCTGATTGAGAGTTTGTAGAAAAATGGCTTCAGATTTTCCACATACTACTCTTCAACATTCTTCCTAAATGTAACAATGTGAAACTCACTAGGAGAACGGCTGTTTCTGTTTCTTTTCAAAATGCTGCCACCAATATTTTCTGAATGGAAGACACCATCTTGTAGCATAAAGGGCCGAAAGGGGTTCTGGTCTGGCCGATGGTTGGTGGAGACATTTTGACTATATCTTGGACCTGCCCGGCCTCGCCCAAAATGGCGCCGGTATAAATGGGACTCGTAACTCCTTGCCCGCAAATGTATATCTAGAAAATGTTATTGTAAGTGGCCCTGTCGTATTTTAATTACAAAATGTACGTCCACCGATTCCGCAACTGTTAGACACCTTTGTTCTTGCAACCTAATGGCCCGCTCGTTACGTTCTTCTACAGTGTAAATGTCTCCTCATCATATACGATTTCAGTTTGCTCCGTGGCCGGCCCACGTGGTTATAGGCCCGTATTTGTATACTGACATTTTCACAATAAAGGTTTTTAAAACAAAACACGGTAGTAGTATTTACATTTGTAAAGTTTTTACTTTTAGTGACTGTTTTCGAATCAGTAAAAGGCAAGTGAAATAAAGCAGTCCAATTACATGACGGATAAAAGGTATAATATGTAGGAACGCAGTAAAGATAAATGGTCAAGGGCAGTTGTGTTTTTCATGTCTGCAACATAAAGTGATCGATAAGAATCTGATAATCAGGCGTATCGGCGACTAAGACAGCAGGCCGAATCTCTTTTACTCAACGGCTCCGTCATGGAAGGAAGAAACGCCCTTTTTCTCGAAAAAGGAATATATTTTACTTGCAAGACAGTTGTAAATTTTCCGGGAAAGTACATTAGCCTGGAATATTATAACATATGTTTGAAAAAAAAATATTGTTCGAAAATAATAAAAAGCGTAATTTTTAGGTCATATGACCAAGCTTTTCATCATTAAATTAACAAAAGTAAAATGAACCAATGAAAAGTTTTATTAACAAGTCACATGACCTGTTATGCTTACGTTACGCGCTGCGCGCCGCGCCTCGGATCACTTCCGGGTGCGCTAACGCGGCGTGTCATAAAACGCATTACGCGACAACGTAGGTCAAGAATATAGTCTAAATGTCTCCACCAACCAGCGTTCAGAACACAACCCCTTTCAGCAGTCCAAAAAGTTCTGTTAAATGACAACAGAGGGGACAGGCAACAAGAACCATCAGTCAAAGAGGGGAGGGCAAGTTCTTCTCTTCCGGTTCATGTTGGGGCGCTACCGGAACTGATCGAATTGGTAGTCTATAGTGTTTCTGGATGTTTCAGACTAAAGCTGGCGTCAGCATGAGACCACTACCATCTCGTAGCTCCGTCGTGGCCATTCCACGAGCAATCATGGCAGCCGCTCCCCACCAGAAGCCTGCGGGAGTCGGAGGCCCCCAAGACTTTTGTAGAATCTTCACGGCTGAGGGGACGCTTTTCGAGAATGGGACCCAAGCCCTAGCAGACAAGCGTCCGAGTTCCAAGGTGTCCCAGGGCCATTTTAGTGGACCAGGCCCAAAACCGAAGAGCCGGCCGCCATTTTGAGAGTCCTGTGGCAGCCGCCTATCGCTGCACCGCAAGAGCGGGCGCATCTCAACTACATGGTGAGCGAGACGCTGTAGTCGCAAGAGCGGGCGGTAAACAGCTGAATGGCGGAAGAGGCACAGTGTAGCAAAAGCGGGCGGAATGGCAACTAAAACGATAAAGGGGCGCCCCACTACAGCTTGTCTTCAGGTCAAACGGATTGTGGGACAAGGTCCAGAATTGAAGAGTCATCAAAAGGCAAAAAGTTCCGCCGGACCCCGGGAGCCGGCCGCCTATGTCGGGGGCGATCTCAGGCTACACCAGTGCTATAAGACTTGGGGAGGGTGTCGGAGCCAAGCGTCTTCTCCGAGTCCATGGCCATCACACCGCCCCTCAGGGGCCTCCGTCAAGCTGTTTAGGAAGGTAACATATCACATTGTTTTCTAATGCAGTCAGGTCCACAAACGACACTCACTTACTTTGAGAATAGTGAAGCTGCAGTAGGTGGAAATAAGCTTCAGACAGTGTTACAAGCACTGCTCAGAACTCTTAACTATGGCACCCAACATCCAGAACTTATGCTATTTGAGAATGGTAGTGACATCGAAGCATCTCAGGGACCAAAACCATTAACGTACTTTCACGTATGAAAATCTTACTTGGGGAGGGGGCAGGAGCGAAGCGCCCCCTCCCAGTCAGCGCCACCACACCGTATGTTGAAAATCTGAAGCCATCGTTCTACAAAGTCAACCAAACTTGGATTGAAAAATCTAGAAAAATGTACAAACTGAAAACCAGTTTTGGTCTGCATAGCATTAGTAGCAACACTTGAGTCAGCTTTGTGTCAAGCCGCCATTTTGATTCAACAAAGCACAGGCATTGAAAAAGGCTGAAATTCAGAACTCTAAACTATGGCACCCAACATCCAGGAGCTTGCCATCCGGATCTTGGAGCCTTGTGCTGTTTTCGTTCTATTCACACATCGGTCCACTACTGACATCATCTTATAAACCAACGTTATGTAAATAGTTTTTTAATAAAATGTTTTACCCTGTTTCTTTGCTGGTGTGTTGTCTACATTTTTAATATTTGCATAGGGTTTGTCGTTATTTTGTGCGGGATGGGTGATGGAGCCGAGCTGTCTTGCAGCCCTCATGGTGTGGAGCTCAGTTCATCTCACTATTTTCGTATTTCTCATGAAGGGTTGTTCCTAATATTTCTATTTTAGCGAGGTCAAAAAGAGATCCAATTAGTGGCCTACTGATTTTGCTCGATTACTTTTATTTTTTTACACGATTTTTCACTATCTGCAAAGACTAAACAGAGTATTGCGCCTTTGTGCTTGTTTGTAAATAGAGAATGATCCAAAGAGAACCAATTCTAAAACAGTAAATGCTTGGACAACAATCAATCAAATGGAGAGACAAGGAGGCACGACGGATTACAACGGGGGTAAAGGCCTGCGTTAACTACCCTTCAGTATCTGCAAAGAGAGAGTACTACTAAGGCAAAAGAGGGGAGGGGGGGGGTGCAGCGTTCAAAGCACATCAGCGTGCATAAATACGAAAATGTTTTTATCTATCACGTACTTGACATTTTAAAGCTTTTCATATTTGCTATTAAAAAACCAATGAAATTCACAGAAAAAACCATAGGTTATAGTGGATATATAGTTAGGAATTTGCATTTACAAAACCTTGAAAATTCAATGAAAAAACCATAGGTTATAGGCCATATATAGTTAGGAATTCGCATTTACAAAACCTTATTTTACTCGCATAAAACCATTGAAATTCCATATATAGTTAGAAGCGCTAACTATATATCGCGCACCCGCAATCCACTGCTGATGATGTCACATATTACATCATTCATGACATGGTCAGTGACATCACTGATGACATCACTGATGACATCTCAAATGACATCACGGATGACAACTCAAATGACATCACTGATGACATCTCAAATGACATCACTGATGACATCACTGATGACAACTCAAATGACATCACTGATGACATCTCATTTGTCATCACTGATCACATCACTCATGTGATAATACAATGAACCTCTTCAGACTCTAATATAACCTTACATACACTCAGTATAAACAGACACTCACAGACTGTCACTCATCCATGGAGTTACTCACACACCTAGTCAGTCATGCAAAGAATCAATCACACCTCCATTTCCTCAACTATAAAGTTATACACATCTTACTTATTCAAACATATAATAACACATATCTATTCTCTTATATAATCCCTGATACAAGCTCACAGTGATCGATACAGCCACTCACACATTCACTGGCTCTTATGTTCAGTTATTTATATATCTCAACTCTCACATGTATTGTGTTTTACATACGTACTTACTTGCACATGTAGCAATGAGAAATCCATTCACTCACCAACACACCCATGCACAGTCAACCGCCCATATAGCTGTTTCCACATGCACTCTTGAACTCATACTCCTAGTGAATCAACTGCTTACACATCTATGCACAGAGTCACGCACCTCCCAGCCACCCACACACACACTCAGCCTCCCATTCAAATACTTGGGCAACCAATCAATAACCCATATGGCCATTCTTATAGCTACTGATCAACACATGCAGCAGCTTACACAACAACAAACATACTGATGCACAAATTAAGACAGTTTAGTCACTAACCCATGCACTCAGTGAGACACATTTAATCACTCTTTCATACAGTCAGTCATGCACCTACTAAATTCTTCATCCAGACACTTATACATCCACTCATTCTTCAATATGTAAAACATATTTAAACTTTACAGACACATACAATCACTGGATGTTGTGATCAGTGATGTCATCAGTGATGTCATTTGAGATGTCATCAGTGATGTCATCAGTGATGTCACTGACCATGTCATGAATGATGTAATATGTGACATCATCAGCAGTGGATTGCGGGTGCGCGATATATAGTTAGCGCTTCTAACTATATATGGAATTTCAATGGTTTTATGCGAGTAAAATAAGGTTTTGTAAATGCGAATTCCTAACTATATATGGCCTATAACCTATGGTTTTTTCATTGAATATATATATATATATATATATATATATATATATATATATATATATATATATATATATATATATACCCCATATACCCAAAGTTTGCAGTACAATCTGATAAGGGGCCACTATAAGGATTTTCACCCCTATGGCATGAATTAAATATAATTGCATAAAGAATCATTAACAATAGTAAAAAGACCCTCTCATTTTATGCATGAGCCAATGTCACCGGTACTCTGTTAAACTCTTCCAAATACTCACCAAGCCCTCCACAATAAAACAGGAGAGTCTATGACAACATGTCCACTATACCTACACAGCAAGAGATCCATGACAGTCAGTATCTAATAAATTATCAAATAAAACAGAGGTTGAAGGATTAGAAATCTGTTATTGCAGTTACATCCACAACGGATGTATGTCGTTACAACGCATACTTTTACAACACATACCTTTACAACACATTTTTTACACCGCAACATCCATTACAACGCATTCCACTACAACGCATGCCATTACAACGAATTCTTTGAAACTACCTTTACAACGCATTCCACTACAAGGCATACTACATTTACAACGCATACCATTACAGCGCATACCATTACATTGCATGTATGGTAAGTATTGGATAGTGTAGGGGTAAAAATTACTATTCTAACTCCAGGGGGTGCAACAGTAGGGTAAGTGTTGGATAGTGTAGGGGTAAAAATTACTATTCTAACTTCAGGGGGTGCAACAGTAGGGTAAGTATTGGATAGTGTAGGCTAAAAATTACTTTTCTAACCCCAGGGGGTGCAACAGTAGGGTAAGTGTTGGATAGTGTAGGTATGCATTGTAATGGTATGCGTTGTAATGACTGCGTTGTAATGACATGCGTTGTAGTGGTATGCGTTGTAGTGACATGCGTTGTAATGGTTGCGTTGTAATGGCATGCGATGTAATGGATGTTGCGTTGTAAAAGTTTCGTTGTAAAGGTAGTGTGTTGTAAAAGTTGTGTTGTAAGTGTTGTTTCCCATCCACAACAAGGTATTATAACATGGAGACAATCTACTTAGAAGGCTATTTCTTACAGAGCCACTGGTGGACAGTGACTGAATGGAAGCAGATAAGGACAGTGAGAAATGTCATGAGGGGATATGTCTCTCTCTGAAAAAGCTGTCAGTTGAACATCCCATTCTGCTTTATTACCACCATAACAAGTTATACTTCACTCCTGAGAATTTTAGCACTCTTTCAACCTAACTATCCCTTCATCATGGAATTCTGGGATGGATATGGATAGGTAATTGAATCACCCTGACCTGTCACTCCAAACAGGGCTTCATGATGGCATGACGTCTAGATGAAAGTGAATCCAGACCCCACTTTGGGAGCCGGAGCTCAGACATGAGCAAACACATTACCTGGAGCCCCACTGCCTGAATACCTCAATCTGGCCTATCTCTTTCAATTTCAATCATTGGCTGTTGTCGAATAAAGTGGTGCTCACTTCAGTTGGCCTATCATCTCTTCCATATTGGTGACAATGCAACACAGAATTGGAGGTATAATGAGAGATCCTGAATTCCATTGCTTTTACCAAAACACCTGCATTAATAACTGCTGCTGCTTCACTACAGGTGCATTCTTTCAATGGAAAAATTATAGCCACATTTGGGATGTCTTTGGCATTATGGAGCTGTTTCCTGGCATAATACAGGACCCAGAAGTGCTGTACATAGAGCTGCAGCATCCTAGATTGTCTTAAAACATTTAGAATAAAGCAAGGCTTTGAAGATTTAATTCTTGCAGCATGTGGAAAACAAATCAGTGGTTAAGTATAATTGAACAGCAAGCATCTGCTTTTCGCCTACTAGTATGTTTCGCAGAAAACTGAAATAATTTTTATTTAACTCAAACATTTTTTAGTTATTCTGTATCACTCGGCAAACATCAAATTGGAGGTTGAAGATGTTGAGTAATCAAATATTAAGTTGTGAGTGGGGACTTAATTACTATAATTTTAATGACGCTCATTTGAGGATCGAGGAGAGTGCACAAGATGAAGGTGGCTCCAAAGATGTACTAACTCTTAAAAATGTTAAAAACTTTTTGCTAGCTGCCTTTGTAAAGTTTAAATTTGAAATGACATTGTGCTTCTTTATGCCGGTGGGTGGCATGAGCAAATATTTTACACAGTTCTAAAAACAGGCTATTATACTTTTGGTCTGATTATGAGTCTGGTGGTCCAAGGACCACCAGCGCTAGACTTGTAGTGGCGTGGTGGTGACAGATCCAGCCACTTCCGTACCGGTGGAATGGGGCAGTAGGGCCACCCTGGAACCGCTGGCACTGCCAGGGAACCACCATTCCCTGGAGGTGGTCAGAGGCCGCAATATGTTTAGCGGAACCGCTGTGGTCCCGCCAAGCATATTACGAGTTTTCTCTCCAGGGTTTATATGGCAGTTCTTCCTCTTTGTAAACCTTGGAGGAGAGGAAACAAAGGGGGCCCTACAGGGCCTCCTATGCCACCTCACTTTGTGCATGCACATAGGGGGGCATAAAATGGGCCACCCTGGGTGCATGCACAAAGGTTCCTGCACAACATGGACTTTCTAGTCCATGCTGTGCAGGAGCCTTGTGAGGCATTCTCATTGGCGTGCTAAAAGCACCAAGGCCTTTAAAACAGGCACTGCCATGGGAACGCCACGCTGCCTGCCAGACTACACATAACTTGTAATCTGGCGGGCGGAGGCGAGTCACAGTGCTGCCAGGACACCGGTGTGGAGTACCACACGTATCTCTGAAACTCAAAATCAGGCCCTTTCATATATGCATATATAGAATACAAGGGTACCCCAGTAGTACGACCAGGGGTGCTATACGTATTGGAAAGAATAATGGTCTGGGTGAGGCTAAACAGGTCCTTGGGTAGCAGGGCTACTATTGATTAGAATATAGCTTTCAACCGGATTAGTGGTTAACCCCTTCCCCGCGGGGCTAATTCCCCCGCGGCGCGGGTGGAGGAGGGCCGTGCACAGCGCCGCGTTGCTGATGAGCCCAGGCTCGTCATGCAGCACGGTGCTCGTGTGCTGGTGACGAGCCTGGGATCGTCATGAGCCCCCCCGCGCAATAGAACGCTCAGCACAGCATGGGAATCATCCCCGCATGTGAGCTTTCCACGGCTCATGACGAGCCCAGGCTCGTCACCAGCACACAAGCACCGTGCTGCATGACGAGCCTGGGCTCGTCATCAGCACAGAAGTGGTTAAACAAGATAACCAACAGTTATTGGAAAAACAATGTATGAAGGGACACAAGGTTGCAGGGATGACATCACATTTATGAACATCATAAACGGAGTGTCATCCAAAGTATAAGGAGCTAGTCCTGGTGCTCACACAAAAGATGAAGGTGTATGAAGTGATAGGTGATGGTGACTTAAAATATACATCATATTGACAACATATTACAGAACTCCATGACTATTAAGTTGTTTTAATTGAGTTTTTGTTGTAGGAAGGACCTGTTTAGCCTCACCAGACCATTGTTCTTTCCAATACTTTCTTTTATGCAGACACACCTAAAAATGAAATTATTACCATTTATTATTGCTCATTTTTAAATTTTGCCTTTTGAGTGGAAATTGACCCACAAAACACTATGACCATATTTACAAAGATTGTGGTGCAACGCAGTGCAGCAAGTCACAGGGAAATAGCAGGACCACGCCTGTTTTAAGGCATATTGCACTTTCCTGTCCTTGTTGCCTGCACTGGAGCACAATGGGCCACCTAGCGCCGCACAGGCAAGGGTGCCTGCTTTGCATAAAGAATTGTTTTTGTGCAAGAAGGGAATTTCCCTCTTTCTATGCATGCTACACACATAGAAAGAGGAAGGAAGGAGGAGAAATAAAGATGTTTCTCCTGGTTATGCTTCTCCTTGTGAGGCATATCGTTTTGGTGCATTCCCAGGTTTACTAGGTTTGGTAAATCTGGGAATTCATCACAAACCAAGGGAGTTGCATGGGAGCACCCACTGCAACGCCCATGGAATGCCTCCCTTGAGCAGAGTAATGTAAAGCAGCGATTTGAACTGAGCTGCATCACTCCATATTCTTGAAGCGTTTCAAAGCCAGGAAAAGTGGCTGTGCGTGGCTTCAAAAATATGACTTAGAGGTCTGCGTCACGTATGTATCACTTTTTGTAGTGCAAGCATGATGCAAAGCTCTCATAAATATGCCCCTACATGACGTGGAAATATAGACACATCTAAAGTTTTATTGGCGTACGATCTAATTTATCTACATGTGATTCGTTGAAGTTTTTTATATAGAAACATTCATATCATCATTTTTTTATTGTATATCACCTTTTAATTGTTTATCAAGTTAATCTATGGTACTAATCTGTTTTAGATATTTGATATTAAATGAATGAAGCTCTAAAGAGAGGCAAAGGAATTTATGAAAAATAATATTTAAATAAATAGAACTATGTAACTGCAGCAGTTACCGCATACGTGTGTTGGTAGTGGAGGGTTGAAGAGGACTGGTTGAAAACAGACTACAGGAACCAGCAGGTGATAGATAGAGACTATGGTAACATGAAATTGGAGCAGTGCTATACCGCACGGTGTGTGCATACAGCACAAGTCTACTCATATTTGTTTAATTTATGTGCATGCTTTATTTGACGCACATGGAGCGGAAGTGATTTTCTGAGGTTTAACAATGTTGGGTCAAGTACCGAAACCTGTATTCGAACACAATTTTTCTCCATGGAAGTAAGCAATACCAAATTGACACCCTTTTTATGCTATCCTAATACAGTAGTTGTTTATGTGTGGCATTGACCTTAATTACGGGTTGAGGCACTATTTCATCTGGAAAGAGGGCCCCAACCACTGAATTACCAAAGCATTAAATCGACTTGAATGCTGGTCAGGAGTCTTCTCGAACTTCTCCCAGCCTCCCAAAAGAACTATGCTATGTAACGCTTGTGCCAAAAACAAGGTTTCTTTGATATAAGAAGCATGCAATGAAGCATGCAATGAATATAGTGCTTTCTACACTCAACCCTTTTAGGGGCTACAGAATCATATCAAAATAGCCTTTTGATGTAATAATCAGTTAGGAAACACAATATTGTGTGGCAATAAGTTACCAATACACAGTACCACCTCAAGAGTAGGTACCTTGAACCCAATTTCTTTAAATAATGTATGTACATTTGTGGTGGTGAAGGGGAAAAATTACACAAATATCTCAAAATGTTGCAAAATGCCACCCAGCAGAACACATTTGACATAAACAATAGCAAATTTGCTCCATAATCCACATTTTTCCATGCGATTTTTACATTCAGTCAATATATTTGACCCAGCTGTACCAGTTACACGGATATTTTTCATACTTCCTGTGATCTGAGTGAGTTGACACCAATGGTCAGCTCCTCTGCTATGAAAATTGTTCAAACTCCACTGGCTAGACATGCACATTGATAGATATTTTTATAGTTTTATTTATATTATTGTATATTACTGTTTTTAATACAATTGTATTCCATCAGATGTATTTGGAACAGTTTGCTCTAACTTATATATTAAACTGAAATGAAATGAATTAAATTAAACTGAAGTGAATTGAAGTATGTATACTATGGAATCGATGATTTAAAAAGAACTGCAGTATAAAAAGCAGCTTGTAAGCTTTCTGATGAGTCATTTCAAAGGGCTGCACAACTGTGCAGAGGAAACTCAGATTTCTAAATGTACCACATAATATGCACATTTCGAAAAACAAATCCAGTTGTTTGACAATTTGGAAATAACCACATATTTTATTTACCTCTGCCATAACCTTGTAGTAGACAAAAAGGGGTCCATTAGGATGACGGGCAGACTTTGCCCGCCCGTCATCCCATCGTAGATCGGGACCGCCCGCCTAAAGGGAGGGGGTCCCGACATTGGCATTAGGATGCGCCCGCCACAGTGGCGGGCGCATTCCTCAAATTAACATTGTGGCGGGCGGTGCTCACTGCACCGCCCGCCACAATGTTAATAACAAATGCACGCATTTGCATAATCGAAGCGGCAGGCACCGGGCGGTGCCTGCCGCTGCAATTATGCAAATGCAGGGGGGTACCACAGGTACCCCCGTGTGCCATCCCCCTTTGGCCGTCACTCTGGGGGCCCACAGGGGCCCCCCAGAGTGAACACCGCATGCCTTTCCATGGCGGCATTACCGCCACGGACAGGCATTGAAAAATGCCTATTCTAATATGGCTGGCGGTGTCTGATAGACACCGCCACCATGTTATCCCTTTTCTGCCCCGGCCGCAAGGCTACTGGGGCGGAAAACAGGCGGGCGGTGTTTCCGACCGCTGCGGTCCCCTCCGCCATCGTAATATGGCGGTGGGGAATGCAGGGAAGGATGTCGGGCAGATTGCCTCCGCCAGGGTGGCGGTGGCCACCGCCACCCTGGCGGAGGAAATCCGCCTGACATTCTAATGGAGCCCAAAGTGTGTTGAAACGCCAGAAAGGCTAAAGGAATTACTGGGGCCATAGAAATGGAACTACGTTGGGATTTATTTACAAGGACTAGCAACACTGTGCATAAGGGGAACAGAGACTCTTCATATTTAAATGTCTTCAGTTAGATTGCTTTCTAAACATTAGGGAACGGAAAAATGAATGTACATGAAGGGGCATATTATCAAGGACTGGTGTTAAAATTATCGTTGTTTTATCGGCAGGAAACTGCCGATAAAACGGCGATAATGGGCTTGATAATACACCCTTGTTAATTTCCATAGAAGCCCATGTTAACATCAGAACATGGGCTTCTATGGGAATTAACAAGGGCGTATTATCATGCCCATTATCGCAGTTTTATCGCCGGTTTTCTGCCCATAAAACAGCAATAATTTTAACACCGGTCCTTGATAATATGCCTCACAGTTTGTTCTGTGTAGTTTTTACCAGTTTTTTACATCGCTCTAAGAAACGTTAATATGATTTTCACCGTCATTTCTGCAGATTTTAAACATTTCGAACAGAAATAAGAATATATTTGCCAGGATTTTTACATATTATTTCATGTATTTTGGTCAGCCTCTAACCCTTACAGCAAATATAATATCATGAAACAGAAGAGTGGAAGAAGGTTAAGGGAAAGTTTTATGTTTTTCTGAGACATAATCGCGCAATGAAAAACAAAGCGACAGGAACAAGGGCTCATATCAAGGAATAATCACTTCTTTCAGGACTTTAGCACAACTGATTGATTTGTCAGTTCCTACTCAAGCGGTAGACAATCTTCCTGTTTATCAAACGTATACGCAGGGCTGCATGTCTGCTAAAGACCCTTTATAAACTCAATTTGGAGAACACAAAATTACTTTTCTGTCACTGATGTCTTGATCTGCTGGATCTATTCTGTGCTTGCTTGCTTTATTTGTCTGACAGCGTGTTAGCTCATGCCTCTGGGACCCAACACCTTGGGGTTATTTCTGACTCAGTTGTCATTATAGACTCATGTTCGTGCTTTTATTCTAAATTCACATACTACAACATTTGATATGTGAAATAATTTGAACGGCATTCATTTAGAAAATAAAAATCACTTATTTAACAGGAAAGTTGCTTAGATTGTAGATAGACAGAGGAGGGGGTTCTGAACGCAGACAAGAAGAGTACGTGAAACCAGGGTCAGACTGAGAACTGAAACTGGCCCTGGCAAACAGCTCACCAGGTCCCTGGGGGAGACAGAGAGGGGGTATAGTGGAAAGCACCACTCCCGTCTCTCCGCAGCATTTGTTACAGGGGGCCTATATTGCAGCTATGCTGCAAAATCAGCCCCCTGTAGCAAAAATGACCCCCAGGGGTCCAAAACCAGTCTCCACCCTGGCCGCCCACTGGGGAAACTCCTGGTCCCCGCTATTGCCAGTCTGGACCTGCGTGAAAACAAAAAGGGAGACACAACGCTTGTCTAATGTGAAGATAAAAAGGAAAGGCCTCCCCAATATAAAGCTCCTTTTGAGAAAAAGAAAGTTGCGTCTCGAACTGCTAAATATGCCATAGACACTAAGAAACCTCCTCCAGAACAGGAGTTGGACGGTGACTTTCTGAGACAGCACGGCAGAAGTCACCATAGTGCACCAGAATCTTCGGCAGTTTCTGGTAGCAAAGACAACTGATACCTTTGTTAGAATTAAAACCTCAGTTAGACAAGTAGCCCCACCTAATAGAAGTACAATCTAGAAACTCATATTGAGGGTGACGTGCAATGCACTATAACAGCAATATTGTGGGAAAATGTAACTTTTTCCTATAACATCCTTTTTGCAGAGTTCAATGGTTCCCCACAGTTTATTCAAACATCCCCCTAGGAGAGGGTGTTATTCTTCCTTCCTTTTCTGCCCTTGTCTCTGAAGAAGTCAAACAGGTATCTGCAGCCGAATAGACTCTTACACTGGACCTTGCGCTCTATCATAGTCATATCGGCTGAGATAAAGATACTCTTTGTCATATTTTACCCTCGCAATCCAGCCCGCAAGTGCAACCACAAAACCCTATAAAACGGGATGCCAAATCACCTGTTAAAGAAATACTCTCACAATTGTAGTACCAGGGAGTAATTGAACCCTGTGTCTCTCACATGAATAATCCTCTTTTTGCCAGATTATTCCTATTACATAGTCTTATAACACTTATATTAATATAATATATAATAAACTGCGGTGCAGATGGCTATCCTTAAAGAACAGCCACTTGCACAAGAAAATTGCATTATTGTAATCCTTGATGGATACAGTGGGCAACATCATTAACAGCTGTTGATGTAGACTTTGTCTTTGATCCGTTCTACAGTATGAGCATGTATATCCCATGCCAAGCTCTGTCTTACTCAGTATAAAGATATTATTTACACTGATGTTTCAGCTCAACCCGCAATAGGTTCTAAGCAGCAATAATCAATGCCATGCGCTATTATTGTTGGTGTTGTGTTGGAGGATAATTTATGACCTCAAAAAACTTGCACCCAGTCTTTAAGCGACTGCACTGCGCAGTTTGCTGAACTGGAAGCTTTAATTCTTGCACTTGAACATACGGATCCTGAATTCCCCACAATTATGGTGTGCGATTCATACTACTGTGTACAGTCCTTTAATGATAATTTACATTATTGGCAACACAATGTATTCAACGATTCTCAAGGCAACACAAAAAAGCATAAACAAGCTGGGTTCAAGTGGCTGATCTCAAAGACAGGTTTCCAAGGACTCCTGTAATACATACATTGAGTAATCAACGTGTGGGGCCACACTGCTACTGTTGCTGTAATTACTCAATCTAAAATGAGGCTAAATTGTGATATCTTGGCTGCCATCAATGCTAATATAAATGGCACCCTTTACCTAAAGGTTTTCCTTCTAAATATTCTTCTGACTTGAGTGAACAAAACATCCCGTTAGTCTTAATTCCTGGGGTTGGCAATCGTTTGACCCAACCAAGACCACAGAATACTGTTAGTGAAAGTGGCACACAAAGGTGTAGCATCTGAACATGTGGGTGTGGCGGCCACAATATCCTTGATACAGCAACATTATTGGTGGCATGGCTTGTATTAGCAGGTGAAAAAATATGTCATGTATTGTGACTATTACCAACAGATTAAAGCTTCCACCATGGCTCGTCCACCGCAGGCACACCTGCTGATATCCAACAAGCTTTTAAGTAAGCATGGGCGTAAAATCCGTTCCGCTCGCGGATTTTGCGGATTTTCGGTAAATCCGCAATCCGCGAACTCTCGCGGATTTACCGCAAATCCGCAAATCCGCGCGCTGCGGATTTTTTGCTTGTGTTCGCACTGCTTGCGGCCCGCGGCGCGGGCAGCAACAATCTCGCACTCGCGAAATTACAAAAATTACAATTGGGGAGGGGTGAAGGAAGTGGCCCAGTCTCCAACTTCCTGTTCCTGTCCAGCAAGCTCCTCCCATTGGGGTGGGGTGGAGGAAGTGCCCCAGTCTCCCAAAGCAAAACCAATGAGCAGGAGCAAAAGTTCAAGCTCATCATTTGTAACCATTCCCTGTAGTGCTTCCTGAAGGGGCCCTCCAGAATTCGGTTGCCTACTTGCAACTATTGTGTGACCCTGCTCTGACAGTGACAGAATAGTTCCAAGTATGCCATTGCCAACAAAGATCCTGTTAACAAAAATTTACATTGCAACACAAAGTAAAGGGAGCAGACAAGCAGGTGCCAGCCTTCATTAATGTCAGTTGGGGCAGGGCAGGTGTTGTTGTAATTTAATTTTGCAAAACTTAAAGCACTTAGCAGGTGTGCTTTGCTTTGCCACAATAATGTACACTCACTGGTCAACCAGAGGGTGCTGTGATGACACCGAGGGTGGCATGGGTGTGCCAGCCAGAGGGTGGCATGGGTGAACCAGAGTGCCAGTGTTGACAGAGGATGGCAGTGCTTTGCTTTCCCCCAATAATGTACACTGGTGAACCAGAGGGTGCTGTGATGACACAGAGGGTGACATGGGTGAGCCAGAGGGTGGCATGGGTGAACAAAGAGAGTGCCAGTGGTGACAGAGGGTGGCAGTGATGAAGAAAGGCTTGCAAACAGGCTGGGCACGTAGAAACAACAAGTCCGCAAAACTGGCGACCCGACAAGTAAGTTCGCAATTTGCGAAATTGTACGAAACCCTCGCGAACTTGCAGAAACCCGTGCAAACACAAAAAAAAATCCGCAAAATCCGCGAGAATTCGCGGATTTTGCAGATTTTTGCAATCCGCAAATTCGCAAATCCGCTAATTCGCGGATTGCGAATCCGCAAAATCCGCCCATGCTTACTTTTAAGCTGCATTTATATGGAACATGGAACACTGTGGTCCTCTTATTTTGGATACAGCTTTTACATTTATCCTACTTGCAGTTGATTCTTGCTCCAGGTTCCTCTGGGTTTGGCCACGGCATTTGGATGATGCGTGAACTGTTAATAAAGACATTCAAGTCTTTATCAAAACACATGCATGCAGTACACTCTACTCAGACAAGGGTCTGGCTTTTGTGTCAAAAGCGATGCAGGATACCATTTGCATTATTCTTCTCCATACCGGACCAAGGGCAATTATGTTGTGGAGAGGATGAACCATGACTTAAAACAGTCCTTAACAGCTAGGGCATTTGGATCCAATACCAAACCAGGGGTTAGAGGGCTCTTAATAATTTCCCTAAAAGATCTCTGGGTGGGCAGAACTAATACAAAGAGCTATTTTGCATTAAAATGCATGTTCCAACCCTTGACGGTCCAGACATTGTGGCGGCAGCCGTGACCTCCAACCTAGGTAATTGTTGTGCTGTCTTGCTATCACTATATCCAACAGCGCTGCATCCTTTGCTTCACTCCCATATGTAACGTTTGGTTGTAGCTTTGCTCGCAGGACCTGGAGCAAAGGATTAAGCGTTAAGCCGGGAAGCTTGACCTTTAAAGATTTTATCTCCAAACAGGTTACGGCTCCCTTCCCTCGTAAGGACTCTAGTTGAGGCTTGAAAGAGTTCTTGTTGGTCCAAGATTACTCCCAGGTATTCTGTGGATTGGATTTCTGACTATCTTTTAATGGCCACTACCTCCCAGAAAGTTTTGCTATGGGACTGGTCGTCAGGGTGTTAGCCCCCAATTTTTCTTGCCATAAACTGAAAAGAGACTTGTTCCTTGTGAACATTTCAGGCATTCCGGCAACTGATGGACTTGTTTAGGATAAAGATCCTTTCTACATTTTCGTCCTATGGATATCCTGAAGGTACCATATGTGTTTAAAGTTTCTATGGGGGTGTAATAGTGCCTGGATTGCATTCAGATGATTGGGATGTTGAAAAGGTGAACTTCATGCTCTCAGAGGTGGAATTTTATACTGTTTTCAAATCAGAGGGCTTGTACCTTTATTCTGCTAACTATGCTGATATGCTCTGCTATCCACATTGGAGTCATTATTTTCTACATCAGGCCAGTGTTCAATATACACTTTTTTATTATGGACAATGGAAACATTGGCCGACTGCCTCAAAACAGAGTTACATAACATGGGGAGATAAATTCATATTTTTTTCAAGATATGACACTTCAGATCCTACATCATATTATTTGAAATTAGTCCCTAACACCATCCAAAAAACATATGCTTACGCAGACTGAGCTAATCCATACTGCTTTGTTTGTTACACAATTAGCCCTTAAAAGCTATGATCTTTGGAAGGATATGATAGAACTGAAATTGATTTGGGGAACCAAACTGTGGCAAGTTCAGGGGACGGAAACCTTGTTTTGAGCATGTTTAATTCCAACACAAATGATTTTCCTGAACAACACTGTTCAACAGACTAGATGTCTGCGACTGCCTAAAATTAAAGAAATGTGAAGGACTGGGTTCTTTAAGACCCAGCGGTGCCAGGGGACAACACCTGAAACCTTCGTGGGTAACCTGCTCCGGCGTACGAATGACAGAGACTCGGGACACTTCCTTCGGCGTCAAAGATTCAAGGTTTATTTACTGCAGGGAACACAGAAGTCACGACAAGTACAACACGTGCAACTTGGGGAGACTGCTTCAAATTGGTTCTGTGGATCGCTCCTTTTATACACGATTTTCCCATAGGTTTGCATAGCAGACAAAGGTTTACAACCCGGTTCCCACAATTATCCCCGAGAGGGGTCGCTTTGGTCACTTTGATACTCATAAGGTCCGGAACATAAGTGCGGAAACATTTGGCGGTTCCCAACTGTAAAAACCCATCTTCCCACCATTAGTACATTCCAATCAGCAGTAAAACAGATCGAAATAGGAACAGGGACAGGTGTAGAGGAAGATGGAAACAGTGGGGAGATTGGAAAGGGTGTAAAAGGGGAGGTATCGGGAAACACGAGCTACAGGCATCAAAGGGACGTGCCTAATGAGATGCACGGCTAAGACAATAAACCGGCACGGCGAGATGAGCCTCGAGCGGGGCCATCTGCCTTACAGTATCATCCCCCTCGTCATAAAGACACTTCCAAAGGACATGTGTCTTCCGCAAATATCTTGGGAGTCCCAGGGTCGCGAAGCGGACAACGTCCGTTCGCTGGCTACTTGAGGGCAAGAGACAAAATGGATGCCGTATCTAAGATGGAACCCGTGGGTACAGATGAAAAACCCACGTAGCAAACAAACAGTTTAAGTTAGCACAGCGAAACTGCGCACACTTACTAAACTCGTCATTTGCGGTTCGTAGATACCAGACTCGACCATATTCATGCGAGTCGGAAAACATCACTTACAATTGTCACGGAACCTCAGACGCTCCTTTTGCCCTCATGTAGGCAAGCACTAGTCGGAATCATACTCGATATTCATCAGACCATCTAGATGTTGCTGTAACATAGCTCTGTCCAACCGAGTTCCATTGGTAACAGGCGGCTGTCTCATACACGTTGTAGCACAGAGGCCACATAAGGCAGGACAGCACTGCACACAAAGGCAACACGTGAACAGGAACGCCACAACAACTCCGATGATCATCAGAATCTTCCAACCCCAAGTCGACATCAGGCCCCAAAACCACCCAAGTAGCGTCCAATCCCCTACATCCACGTGTATGGATTCGGAGATCTTATGCAACTTGGAGATGGCTTGATAGACAGTCGGAGCATTATCAGGAATGAAAATACAGCAGCTCGAATGGATCACCTTACATACCCCACCTCGATCCGCTAAGATCACGTCTAAAACCATACGGTTTTGTAACGTCATAAGTCTATCCGCCTGAAGTTCAGTGGTGATATTACCAAGGGCACTGGCAGTAATATTAGCTGTCGATTCTACCACTCGAGTCAACTGTCTTAGGTTCCTACTATTAACCATAGGTCCCCAAAACGGGAGGAAACCCTTGAAAAAGTCTCCTGCCTCTTGACCGGCAGTATCCTCTTCGCTAATTACGCCTCTCACAACTCTAGTCTTGTGATAATCTGCATCTACAGTGAACGTCGGAGGCAACAAGTTTGCGATAAAACATGAGCCCATGAAGTCAGAGGGCAACCATGCATACGCACGATCATGACAGATAAAGTATGTACCCTTGGCAGCCAGAAACACAGGGGACGAGACCATCGGCAGAATGTAATTTTCAGTGCAAGCACTCTCTCCAAGTCGGGCTTTCGATCTTCGGCCACGACCTATTAGACAAAAATTACCAATGTGGGGTACGACCCATATCGGAGGCGAGCTTTTAAGCTGTTTTTCACTAGTAAACACACTATACTCGCCTCTACTCAGGACCCTATAGGCTTGTACCTCTTCTTCTGGAATAAGCGAGGGATCATAGATATCGCTATCTAAGTCTTCAATCGCTCTAGACAAAGGTTTTTGATACGAGGTAGGACCAGAGTAGGGGGAACGTGGTTCTCGAATGGGGTGGAAGCCTAGTGCGCTTCGAAACATTGTTTGAAATGCTCGAGCAGACCCTTGGGAACTATACGGTAACACCAGATATGGAATTCCCTTATCCGTAGTGTGTGGCATCAACCCACACACCCCACAATTAGTAGTGTTAACCACTAACTGATGCTGATGAAGGAGCTGAATAAAGGAATTGTTGCGGAATTCTGCACGTCTAGCCTGCTCGTGTTCAGGTAAGATATGAAAAGAATGAGGAGAAGCAGTGGAGGTGAGTTTAGGGTCAGGGGTAGGAGTAGGTATGGCAGAAGGTAAGAAGTAAGACATCATGTAATACACCCCACCCGCCAATAATGCAGAAACAGTCAAAAGCAATACGAATATTTGGAACATAAAACATTTGGTACGACTAAGTTGTTGCAACTTGAACCTTTTCGCCTGAGCTCCTTCCAAGTCCATCAGCTTCGAAAATGCCATTCCCTACGACCGTCCGCAACGTTTCTTGACGCACTTCGTTCTGTGTAGCAGTAGTCAATCCCTAGGAGTTCCCAGGAACCGATGGTCTTTAACCTAGTGTCAAGACCTACTAACCAGAAGGAAGTACACGCGCGGCGCCCTACGGCCTTTATTCACAATTATGTGTATGCAAAAGTGTCTCTCAGCTGTGGAAGCAAAAATATGAGGAACGAAACTCAATGTACATATACAAAAATAATTACAGTGATACGAGTGTTCAAACTGATCGTGGAAAACGGGATAATGCAATTGTCAAGGGACAGAACAGGATCTTTTATTAGTCTTTAGTGCTAGATCGCAAAAAGTATCGGGTTTTCCCAGGACGTGTCTGTTCGTCGAACAAGGGATCCGTTGAAGAGACAGCGTTCTGTTGATCAGTTGAATGTTCTGGTCTTGAGTCTTTTGATGACAAATGTTCAACAGTGTCTTTCTGCTGCACTGAGGATTCTCCGATAGGTTGTGCGTCGCTGAAAGGTACAAACGCCGGCAATCCTTCGGTTTCAGTTGATGCAATGCCTCTCCTCACCCACGAGTCTGCTGGCAACGGAATAGGGACTTTTTTGGTATGGGTGGCATGCACCCAGTTTTTCCGACCCTCTAGACGAACTGCAGTTCTCGTGGCAAGGCGGACCTGGTAGGGTCCAGTGAATCTTGGCTCCAAGTTTTTCTTGCGCGAAAAATTCCGCGTCACCACCCAGTCTCCGGGCTGGAGCTGGTGGCCTGGACCCTCCGTCTGCGTCGGCAATGCTTCGTAAACCTGTTGGTGAATTAACCTCAGTTTAGCAGTCAAGTCATGAAGATAATCGATCAACATTGGATACTCAAGATCACAGAACACACCCGGCCTAGGGACCCCCCAAACATTGGCAGGACGACCGAACACTATTTCATAGGGACTGAGCCCTACTCGGGAGTGTACAGTTGTCCTTGTTGACAATAATGCTAAGGGTAAAGCGTCAGGCCACGAGAGACCAGTCGTAGCCTGAATCTTCGCTAGCTTTAGTTTAAGGGTGCCATTGTACCCTTCAACCAAACCAGCTGACTGGGGATGATTGGCGCTATGGAATTTCTGATTAATTCCAAGGCCCTTACACACACTCTTCATCACACTCCCCACAAACTCACTTCCGTTATCGGACCACACAACTCTAGGCATTCCGTACCGAGGAAAGTATTCCTTCAGTAGGATTTTCGCAGTTGACAAAGCAGTGTTGTCCTTAAGAGGGTAGGCTTCGATCCATCGGGAGAACGCGCAAACCACAACTAAAACGTATTTCAGGTTATTGCATCGCTCCATATGGATGAAGTCTAATTGGATCACCTCAAAGGGACATGAAGGGGGAGCAAAACTACCAGGAGGAGTTGGGGTTCCCTTACCAGGATTGTACAACATACATACCATACAATTCTTAACCAATCGTTCGGCACATTTCGTGATACCATCATTCTTCCACACAGGAGACAGCAACTTGCAAATACCTTTCGCGCTAATATGTGCTAACCCATGCGCCATAGTCACAACAGCCAGCACATACGCATCAGGCAACATCCATCTTTTCTGATCCGATAAGTCAATCCAACAACCATGTGCATCCAACTTTCCCGCACTTTCTTTCCACTTCATCTTTTCAGTCTCGGTGGCCTCATTCTGAATTGCTTTCACACTCTCGATAGTGTCCTCACACATACTCGATTCTGTAGGCCACCTAACCGAACCCGTCACATACATTCGACTGCTAAGGTTCCGGGCAGTCTCCTTAGCAGTCTCATCCGCAAACGCATTACCACGACCAACATCATCCGTCACCTTACGATGCGCACTACATTTAACAATCGCCACTTGCTTAGGCAACGTAAGTGCATCCAAAAGATCATTCACAAGCTGGCCATGCTGAATCTTCGTACCATGCGATGTTAGAAAACCTCTCTCTCTCCACAACCGTCCAAAACTATGCGCGACGCCAAAGGCATATTGGCTGTCGGTAAACACATTCACACGTTTCCCTTTCGCTAACACACACGCTCTGGTGAGAGCGATCAGTTCTGCAGCTTGGGCAGAATTCTGATTTAATCTTGCAGTCTCAACAACAGTATTCAACGTTACAACAGCATATGCAGTAGTCACATCGCCATTCGGTAATTTAAAACATGAACCATCCACATACAGCGTTCCATCTGGGTCTTCCAAAGGAGTGTTTTTAAGGTCCACTCGACCTTTTGTTTCCTCTTCTGTCCTCAAATAACAATCGTGTTCTGTTATTTCATCTGACTCTGAGCTAACTGGTAACAAAGTCGCCGGATTCAGGACATTACAACGTTTTATCTGAACGTGGCTTGCCAGCAACGTCAACTCGTACCCAGACAATCTCGCACTCGTCAAATGCTGAGTTTTCGTACGATTCAAAAGAGTGTCGACTGCATGCGGAACCATCACCGTAAGCATATTATCCATGACCAGTCCTGCTGATTGTCGGATGGACACCGCAGCTGCCGCTGTTGCTCTCAAGCAACTCGGCAATGCTCTAGCTACCGGGTCCAAGGTCGAGGAAAAATATGCACATGGACGTTGCTTACCACCAAAAGGTTGCGTTAAAACACTCAAAGCACAACCTTCCCTCTCATGAACATATAATGTAAACGGCTTGCTATAGTCAGGAGTACCTAACACAGGAGCCGAGCACAATGAATCACGCAATTCAGAAAAACTTTTCTGACATTCTTCCGTCCATGGTAAAGGAGTCGAAACATCCTTGCACGTAAGAGCTACCAATGGTTTCGCCAGCAATGAAAAATTTGGAATCCATTGCCTGCAGTACGACGTGATACCTAGAAAGGCACGCACATCTCTTTGGGTTGTTGGCACAGCCATTCGTGCAATTGCTGCAATTCTCTCTGGGGTCAACCGCCTTCCCTCCTTTGATAATAAGTGACCTAGATAGGTTACTTCTTGACAACAATATTGGAGTTTAGAAGGTGACACTTTGTGATTTAACTCGCAGAGATGTTGCAGCAACGACACCGTAGCAATTTTGCAAATGTCCTGAGTATCTGCAGCTACCAATAGGTCATCGACGTATTGGATTAAGGCCGCACCAGCCGGCAACCTAAACGCATCCAGTTGACCCTTCAAGGCTTGACTGTAAATCGATGGACTTTCACAGTAGCCCTGAGGAGCGCGTTTAAACCGGAAGCTGCGTCCACCAAGAGAGAAACCGAAAAGGTCTCTGCTCACTTCTGCAATAGGAATGCTGAAAAACGCATTCTTCAAATCAATCACCGAAAACCACGATGCAGAAGCTGGAATCAGAGTCAGTAGTGCCGTGATGTCAGGCACAACGGGGAACTGAGGAATCACAATTTTATTCACCTCCCGTAAATCGATAACAAAACGATAAACAGGTGGTTTTGAAGGATCGGTACGTTTCAGAATGAGCAGTACAGGGCTGTTGCACACGTTTCCCCGTGTTTCCTCAATAACATCTTTCTCGATCAAATCATAGATGATCGCTAACAATGCTCGTTCACCATCAAGAGAGATACGATACTGGGGAATACGTGGCAACCGCACATTAGATTTCAACTGAACAACATAAGGGGAGATGTCAAGCAGGCCCACGTCATTGGGACCTGTTGCCCACAAAGATGCAGGAAGAGAACTCAATTCCGGTGGAAGCTTATCGAGAGACAAGTACATAGGAGAGACAACCCTCTCTCCCAACGTAAGCTTTACACCCGCAGGGGAACAATACAGAGTTGCATACAAACGTTTAAGCAAATCCAGGCCCAAAAGATTTTCACCACAACCAGTAGTCAAAATCAACAGAGCTTCTAGCTCACGAGGCCCAATTGTAAGGGGCAAAGGGCGCGAAACTGGATTGCTAACGGGGGTGCCAGAGAATCCAACGGAAACATTTGTTAAGCCAGACAAAGGTGCGCCAGGGAGTTTCGAATGCTTTATGGAACTTTTCGCTGCACCAGTGTCCAACAGAAAAGGCTCAACGACGCCCGATGTAGCAACTGCGACGTAAGGCCCTCTCTGATCAACCGGAACTGATACCACTCCCTCTCCTTGTCTTCGGCTGTCCTAGTAATTACTGTCGTCAGTTCCCTGATCGACGTAATAATCGTCTACATTGTACTGCGCAGATCGTCCTTGCGATGATCCACGTTGATCAAAACAATTATCGGAATTCGATGGGTTATCTGAACGGTCATTTTGAGCACCACGACCTCTACCACGTGGTGCCTGCTGAGAACCCCCACGACCTCCTCTAGATGAGTGACCACTGTTACGATCGTTTAAAACGGGACAGTTAAATTTTAAATGACCCTCTTGTCTACAATAGGCACATTGATTGTACCCTAACGAGGATCTTTGGGAAGAGGAGTCATTACGAGATTGTGATCGGTTCGATTGTGGCTGCGATCTATTTTGTTGCGAAGCATTCTGATTCGAACGTGGAGGATAGGCCTGCTGTAACAACACTTTAGTTTTAAGTTCTTTCGTCTTTTTATCAGCACGGTCGTTCTCTTCTTTCTCTCTATTCTCATAGTATTGTGCCGTGGCCAATATTTGAGCTGAAGTAGAAACGGCCCACGCACTTTCTGAATTCTTTAATTTATTGCTCAAATCGGGCAATAAGTTTGAAACGAATTTGTCCACAAATAACCGTTGACCACCCTCAGTGCTCATATCCTGGCCACTATGGTCGATGAATGCCTCCTCGAATCTCGTAAAGAAGTCGGAGACACTCTCGTCCTTCTTCTGTCTACAAGCTGACAATTTGTCCCAGTTCACTCTCATAGCTGGCATAAGAGTTTTCATTAACGTGATTATTCTTTGAGGGAGAGCAGTAATGAGTTGTTCAGGCTTAGCCCCACCAACTTGTCGCGTATCGGCCGCAATAAGAGCAGCCCAATCGCCACCTAATTCATTGGGATGATTCTCCTGACGAATCTTAGCCCATACCGGTTGCGGTACAACATTGCCAAATAGCATGTCAATATCAGCAAGATTCATTACCGTAGCATCTACGAGCTGCGATAATTCCTTGTAATACCCTGCAGGATTTTTGCGAGGGTCAGGCAGGGATTGCTTCACCTGTAGCACTTCAGAGCGTTTCCATGGGAGATGTATCCATACCCTCTGAAAGAACGGCAAGATCGGGGGGTTTGCCCCAGGATTACCTGGCATCCACACTGGTGGAACTTCACGCATAGGAAATTGACCAGACTCATCTGGCTGTCTTTCAACATCCTCAACAAACAAGGCTTGAGGTATAGGAGTGGGACGAAAAGATAGCAACCGTTCAACCGCACGTCGAACGTTGGTATCCACTATCAGTCCAGTCGAAAACTGAAGCTGCAAATCAGACAAAGCGGTCAGCACCTCATCAGGTGCGTCGGCCGATATCTGATCACGAAGGACCTTACACATTTCCTCGAACACGAATCTCTGGGTTGGTATATTGAATTGACAAAACGTGTCGAGTACAATACGAGGTGGATTTCTAAGAGGATGCATCATCCAACCCATCGCCATATTATATAGCGAAGCGCGTTCCCTGTTACCAGGAAGCTGACTACGTCTCTGAGGACCATCTGAACCAGCGGACCCAAGAACAGGTCCGAGCGAATGGAAGAAGCTAGCCGCAAGAGGAGAATTACGACTACGAGTAGAGGGAGAAGTATAGGACACAGGACTAACGAGTGAAGGAGTAGAGACAGAAGCAACAGCAGGAGTTAACAGAGCAGGAGCAGTAGCGGGAGCAGGAGTATGTGGAAGCGGAGGAGCAGTAGGGATAGCAACAGGCAAAGGAGCAGGAACCGTCGGAAGAACGGGTGCAGGTTGAGGAACAGGCAAAGGAAGAATAGGTGGAAGAACAGGTACAGGAGGAACCACAGGAGCTGTGGTACCCTGTACATACGGAGGTGGCGATTTCATAAGATAGGACATTAAGGGATCCTCAACTGCCTCTTCCTTCTTTTCCGACTCCGTAGGCAAAGTAGGATAGCATTTATCTATAGTCATACGCTGTAGCCTATCAAACACTTCCTTTTCCTTAACCTCCTTATCACGCTGAAATTGCTCTGCTTTCTTCACAATAGTAGCAACACCATCTCTCTGATTTCGTTTAGTCTGTCTGATTTCTTTCTGTCGGGCTTCTTTACGCCACAACTGAAAGGCATCAAACATGGCCGGCCTTGACTTTTTCTCGAACAATTTAGCCTCTAGGTTATCTAAGATCGGGGTCTCAAAGCTACCATGAGGTGGCCAACTAAGGACACCGTCCTTCTTAGTATAACGAATCCAATAATCATTAAAAGTAATCGGGCCTAGCCCATGTTTACTGTACAGTTCATAAGTCGGAGTTCCAACCGGAGGTATCGGACACGAGTCCTCCAGTCGGGAATCCGCACCACAAGGTCTGAAACAACTAAACAAAGTACTGCGACCAGGCATCTTGCACACTAGCCGAGTTTCACAAACTTCAAGGGTTACGGGATTTACCAAGTCCCAGCAAAGAGCAAAAACCCTCGGTTTTTGGCGGCTGCAGTCTTCAAACAACACAACAAAGTACCAAGAACTACAAATGCAATGGAACCATGCAACCACTAAGCAACCACAACCAAGAACTCTGGGAGCGACCCACAAATACTTAACTCAAAGATCGATGGCATCACCAGGAAGGCCCGTCAATCGTCTCGCTCTACCAAGGTCTACGCAAGGCGCCAAAACAGGTCTACAGTCAGGGCAGCAGTCCGTCGCAGCCGTCAGGAGGCGGGAATCTTCGCGGGAAAAGTCTTCGGGCCACTTGTTTCGACAACAGGATCGATGAAGCGGAGTGCACCTTCCCTCGGAGATTTCACACGAAGTTCCTCATGATCGTCGGGCTTGGACCGGTACCACTGATGCAGCCCCACGTTGGGCGCCAACTGAAGGACTGGGTTCTTTAAGACCCAGCGGTGCCAGGGGACAACACCTGAAACCTTCGTGGGTAACCTGCTCCGGCGTACGAATGACAGAGACTCGGGACACTTCCTTCGGCGTCAAAGATTCAAGGTTTATTTACTGCAGGGAACACAGAAGTCACGACAAGTACAACACGTGCAACTTGGGGAGACTGCTTCAAATTGGTTCTGTGGATCGCTCCTTTTATACACGATTTTCCCATAGGTTTGCATAGCAGACAAAGGTTTACAACCCGGTTCCCACAATTATCCCCGAGAGGGGTCGCTTTGGTCACTTTGATACTCATAAGGTCCGGAACATAAGTGCGGAAACATTTGGCGGTTCCCAACTGTAAAAACCCATCTTCCCACCATTAGTACATTCCAATCAGCAGTAAAACAGATCGAAATAGGAACAGGGACAGGTGTAGAGGAAGATGGAAACAGTGGGGAGATTGGAAAGGGTGTAAAAGGGGAGGTATCGGGAAACACGAGCTACAGGCATCAAAGGGACGTGCCTAATGAGATGCACGGCTAAGACAATAAACCGGCACGGCGAGATGAGCCTCGAGCGGGGCCATCTGCCTTACAGTATCATCCCCCTCGTCATAAAGACACTTCCAAAGGACATGTGTGTTCCGCAAATATCTTGGGAGTCCCAGGGTCGCGAAGCGGACAACGTCCGTTCGCTGGCTACTTGAGGGCAAGAGACAAAATGGATGCCGTATCTAAGATGGAACCCGTGGGTACAGATGAAAAACCCACGTAGCAAACGAACAGTTTAAGTTAGCACAGCGAAACTGCGCACACTTACTAAACTCGTCATTTGCGGTTCGTAGATACCAGACTCGACCATATTCATGCGAGTCGAAAAACATCACTTACAATTGTCACGGAACCTCAAATGAATGTCCCAGATATTCCCTTCATGCCTGATTCATTAATTGGCAAAGTCTGACAAATTATACTAAAGAACAACTTAATAGTATGGTACATTTAATTCCACAATCTCAGGTCCTCATGGGTGGGTATTGTGGCCAGTTGACACAAATGGTTGTCATGGTCATTTTCCTAATTCCACACTGGGGTTTGAGAGCGGACCTGACCCCTGATAGTCCCACTCACAACATTCAGGTATTGTTACCACCTGTTCAGTGGGGAAATTGTATCAGCAATGTTTGGCACATTCCGTATTGTCTGAAGTGAAACAACATCTTTCTCTCTTGCCCGAAGACATGGATTTATCATATTTTGTATTAAGCCCTAGGTCCCCAGGTCTAAAAGATTTATATATGCTGCCTGTTATGAAATTTAGATATGGTCCCAAATGGAAGCTGCCACACGTTTAAGACAAATTGATCAAGATGATTTGGATAAAATAGTTCTATTATTGATAATAGTATTAATATGCTGTCTTCTTCTATTTATAATTTGAATAACATTGTAGCATCTGTTATCTATATTATGCAAAGTGACATATTGACATTGTAAACAAGATATGTAGGTGAGCAACCCAATATACCCTTGCGGGCTCGGGCAATACTTGTTATAAGAAAAAGGCCAGCAAGGGATTTTGTTCTATTACTATTTGTCAGCGCTAACAACGCTGACAAATAGTAATGGAACAAAATCCCTTGCTGGCCTTTTTCTTATATATTGACATTGTATCATGGGCAAAGCCAGCTTAGTTCCATCATGCAGTTTTGCTGGACACTACAACCCTTAAAAATGGGCTCGTACCGTGGCATAACTTGAATTCCAGTAGCTTACTTTTGCCTTTTAATTTAACACACAAACAACAGCTGATGGCAAAGAAAGATCCACTTATACAATATTGCGTTTAGAGAAGTCAGAACTGCTCCCATTCACAATAGCCGAGACACCTTCAGTTGTATGGTTAATTCACAAAGTAATATCTCTACCCATCTCAACATTTAAATTTGCAGCCTTCATGAAACATTTTCCAGTTGGTAAGTATGTACCCAGGGGAGGAAGCTTTATTGATAAAATATGGTCACTTCCTTTTTCCTATTGCTTTGAACGTGAGGGAAATGTGGTCTTCCTTACCTGAAAAGAATCCAACTCTTCAGTCGAGCTCTCCCTCATTTATAAACATGTAACAGTTTATGGACAATGTAATGCTTCCATAGCAAAATTGGCCTGTTTTCTCAAAGTAATACCAGATCCTCCAGTACTTCCGCTTATTACTGTCCTTTCAAATGAAAGTTATTTAATAGTCAGTGATCAAGACTGCTGCAAAATATGAGCTGGGATCCCATACATTTTATCAGTTTACGAAACAGTCACATGTTGCAATACCATCCTGTTTCCCCTTGCACAATGAGTGGTCAATAGCATATTGTGACCTTCCATTCCAAATTTGAAGGCGGACTTTAACAAACTAAGCAGACTCAAAGTACTATTGTTTCAAAAATAAAGTACCTCTCACATCTACCAGAGAAACTTTTGAATTACAGGTTGCAAAGACATCCAGTGAGATACAGTCCTTGTTAAAGACGAATGTCCTGCTACATTTTGGCAAATTAGTTCATCGTATTTTTATTGCATCCCACACTGCCTTCTTGCACATTGTTTTAAGATTATAGGTTCTGCCCTGGTCAGTTCCTTCCACACTATCTTTAGAGTAATACCTGCTTTTATTTATTCCTTTTTTCAAGTGAGTTCAGAGGATAACTGCTGCTGTTATCCTGCATTTGTGGCATTCTGGTCCTCTTTTTGCTCTTATGCAATGGAATATCCATTTGCAAGCCCCTTATGACTACCACAGCTTCATCTGTGGCATGAGAGTATGATTTATTGCTTTGGAATTGTGTTGCTTCAAGAACTGGACCTTGATTGGTCACTAATATTCCGAACAGCCTGGTTTATCTGTGTGCAACCCGTGTTTCACTGCCTCTGGTGCTGCTTTAAATGCGCACTAGAAATTTTCGTGGCTTTGCAGACGCCTACTGCCATGGGCATTGAACTGCAGATGAGTCCCTTAGCAACCCATTTTCTAGACTGTCTCTTAAGTTTGCAACTTCTCCACAATGCGAGATTTGAGTCTTTGGAACTTGCCCCTTTTTGCAGTATCATCCCAAACCTTTGTCCTTCCTCCTCTATTTATTCTGGCCTGCTGTTGATGGTTTTATGACTCTGGGCATTTTACCACTGCTGAACAGTGCTAAAGTGAATGCGCTCTCTCTGGTAAACTTGGTAAAATTTGTGTACACCTGTTTGGCATAATTAATTTACCTGTATGTTTCTTGTACAGTGGTATTCCATATACCCAGGGCCTGTGAATTAAATGCTGCTAGTGGGCTTGCAGCGCTTCTTGCACCACCCACCAAAGTAGCCTTTGAAACCTTGTTCAGGCCTCTGCCACTGCAGGGCCTATGCATGCAGTTCACTGCTGCTGTGATGCAGCATGGCAAATGGTTCCTACATCCAAACTCCCCTTATACCACATATAAATCAACCTTAAAGTAGGCCTTAGCTAGCCCTATGTGCAGGTTGAGGTGTAGGAAAAAGGTAGAACATGTGCATTAACTGTGTGGCATGTCCTGGTAGTGACAAACAGCATATTTTGTTTCTCACTGCTGTGATGGGGGGTGTTGTGCACTTCTACAATGTGTCTGAAGTGCCCCCAGAACAAATACATAGACATTATAAATACAGGGCCCGTGACCCAATGAAAATGAAGAAGACTGCATGGGACTTTTAACCAAGGGATTGCTGTGCTGGCATGGAACTGCCACTGTGACTTTGCCTTGTGTGCTGATCTGATGGAGAAACTGTGTCTATGCCCAAGGACCCTGTGTGCTGACCCTCTGCCTGCTTTCCTACAAACTGCATGCCTCCAGTGCTCTAAAAAAAGGCCAGCACAAAAGAAGTGCTCTGGGCTGCTCCTGGGGTGCTGCTCTGCGCTGGAGTAAACGTATCGCTGGTGAGCTCTTCATGTTCCCTTTTACATGTCTCCATGGTGGAGACAGGCTGAGCGCTTTATTTTCATTGCTCTCAGAGCACGCTGGGTGAGTCCTGTAAATCCTGCAGCCCACGGAGTGCGCTCACTTTGTTTTGCCAAGGAGGAGAGCTTTCCATTGTCCTGCTGCGTGGGCAGCGCCACACTCTCCTTGTGTGGCCGGGCAACAGGAGGGGAGAGCTGAGGCAACAAAGTGCTTTCCCTCTTGTGTTCTTGCAGCTGGGGATCTTTTACGAGGCCCCAGGCTGCCCCACAATGTGGAAGCAGTGAGGAGGTCCTTGATGCTGCTCAGCAATGTCCAGTTCACAGAGGAGCAATCCGAAGAGAGTATGGCCGACAGAGACTTCGCTTTGTGTTCTGCCCACTGCTAACCCTTCAATCGAAAGGAGTGGCTGCACCGCGTGGATGCAGGCAGATGCAGATCAAAGAGCCAGGGAGGAAGGCTCTGGCCCAATGGAGGCTTTTGCCGGCACAGGCGTGGAAAGCCGCCCCCAATGAAGGCGGTCTCCCTCAAGAGGAAGCCCATGGGTTGTCCATTTGAGGTGCCAGGTCAGTGGAAGCTGCAGGCCGAGGAAGGTCTACCATCAGGGGATAGTCCCGACATTGGGCCCAATTGTCCTCAAACCGTTTTTGCTCACACAGTGAACATGCAAGATTGGTGGAAGCAGCTGCCTGAGTGACACATACCTTGAAAGCCCTTACTCTTGGAAAGAGCATTGCGGGGCGAGCCCAGGATGGGACCCTGAGTACAACATTACTGCGTTCCCTGTGCTAGGCAGGCAGGTAGCCAAAGGGCCTACAATGTAAAAATGTTTGCTGTCTTGAGGATTTATGTGCTATCTCTTGCAGTTCACGCCGTGATGTGAATATGTATGTGATATTACATTGCCAGCGTTTGGCACCACGGAGACAGAGATGTGATGGTGGTAGTTACAATGTCAGTAATGATATGTCTATGATGTGTGCACTCTACATGTATTTACTGTAGTGCACTGCTGGAGTGATGACAATGGCCAAAATGGTCAAGGGATTATGAATGTATGTGGCGTCATACAAGTGCCTAGTGGCACAATGCTTTATATTTTTATTGTATAATGTGTTTCATGTGCAATACCAAGGATATTTTTATATACATTTGTGTGGAGTCTCTTTTTGTGGTGTGCCTAGTGTGTCACTAGTGAGTGTGTGTGTTGTGCAAACGCTTTACTATGCCTCTGGCATAGCCTGACTGCTCTGTCAAGCTACCAAGGGGGTGAGCAGGGGTTATCTTAGTGTGTAACTCCCTTGCCCTGACTAGAGTCATGCGTTCTGCCTGGCTAAGGTGCATACCCTAGCCAACCAGAAATCCCATTTCTAAGAGAATCACTTCTTTTTGGGGAGATATGTGCATCGGCACACAGATCACTGAATACTGTCTCTATTAACACAGATGAAGGTTGGCCTGTAGCTATCTCAGCATCAGCTGAGACCGAGAATCATGTCTGTTCTCTGGAACTTGTGACCTGGGGTTGAATAAGCGAGCGACATCATAGATACACTCCATGTGCCATAATGTGATTATTTTTTCAAAATGTACATGTTGTTTTTATATAATTATAATCTTTCTTATAACATATTCAGTAGACATGCTTTGAATTTGCTTATCTTATGATCACATTCATATTATTCAGTTGCTTGTCATGCTACTGCTCTGATCAAAAGGAGGCTTTTGTGGTTTCCTATGGAGCCCATTGTCGGTTTCCCTATGTTAGCCTAACTATACATGATGTAGACTGTATTTGCTTTGAATGTGTTACCAATTATCATGCTTGTTTGTGCCACATTGTTTTTTCACACGTAAGCCGGACATGTTTTTGTATGTTGTTATATTCCTGGGATTTAGTCGGAACAGTCCATTCAAGGTCACACAACATTGTGCCTTGCTATTCTTTGTGGTCGGACACTAGCACTTAAACATAACAGAGAAACTCAGCTGCTGTTTTGGAACACACGTTTTATCTTATAACCCGGGACTTGTTGTTTTAAAAACACAGACAGTGGAGACTTTTATGCTGAGCACAGGTCCAGAGACAAGAAGGCTGCACCAGCTGGGATATAGAACTGCTATCTATCTATCCTGAGGTATGGGGTTTACCACTACTCCCAGAGATCTATAATATAACACTTTACTTCTATCGTGAGGGTGGGTTTATACAAAGCTTTCAGCTAATGTGACAGGGCTTTTTATTGTAAATGGTCTTTTAAGCATGCTAATGACATTTTGGAACTGTATATGTTTTCTAATTGTATCGCAGTTATGACATATTCAAGCACAATAGTTTCTATAAAAGTGGTAAGCTTCCTTTGTGTCTCTTTTCTATATATTGTGGACAAGTACGAGTGAGAGAATAAAAGGAGATGACCTGCCACGATGATCCCTGAGAGGGTTAGAAGGTTGTGCTCTGGGGTGCCAAATCACTTGTCTCTCTGGGAAGGTTACGAGGGCAAGGAAGACACTATAAGCTAGTCAAATTCGGGCCCATAGGTACTGAGGTGGTATGGGGACTCAGCCCCTACATACTGATGTTCTTTGGTCCCAGGCATAGTTCTGTCCATGAGCAAAATCCCTGCAATGGAGCTACATGTATGCTAGTGCTTTCAGTATCACAGAAGGCACCACACAAGCATCTGCAGCCCCTTCTGCAAAATCACATGCCCTAGGGTTGCACAGAGCGGGTGCACATGTCTGTTACACCCCTGGGGCAAGTTCGATCATATGGCCCCTGGTATTGAATTGGGGGCATGACATCTCAGCTCTGCAAATGTCATGCAGCAGGATTTAAGGTATATTCTCTCCTTAATAGGAAGCCCTTGTATTTTCTTCAGTAGTTGGGTGGCATGTGCCCATCTCGGTAGATGGTAAATAAGGGTCACAGCTTTGTTTTGTATGACCTGAAGTCTTTGGATAGTAAACTGATGCAGTCCTAAAGATACAGAATTAACGTAGTCCAATGTAGACATAACTACTGCCATTACAGTGTTTTTTTCTGCTTCAAGAGGGAGAAGCAGGGTAATCCTCTAAGAACTTTCAACATGAATATACTTTTAGATACCACTGCTCTAACTTTCTAGTTAGTGGTAAGCTAAGCTTACCTCCAATAACCACTCAATAGCTTTTAGCTGACCGTTCCAGTGCCGGGATTAGCCCCGTTGCTGAAGACCAATAGTTTTTGTTCCCAAAATGTTACTTATTTGTTTAAAATACGATCTCTGCTTTATCCTGATTGAATTTTAGCTTATTCCTCCTCACATCATCCAATCAGTGACAATTCAAATCATGTTTTGGAACTGGAGGTTCGAGGCTGGTGTCCCATCCAGGCAAAGTAGCAGTTGTGACACATTGGGGGACATATACAGCCTACAACCTCTTAGTGCTAGTTCTTTAATCAAGGGCTTAATATATAGTTTAAGTAGATGTGGGGATAGTGATGAACCCTGGGTGTGCTTGTGAATAGATGGATATGAGAGAATGTGCACGTGTGCCTACCCCCCCACTCTTGCACGTTATCAGCCACCACTGACATGGATAAACTATACAAGGTACACAACAACTCCTAAACTCTGGTGAGTGTATAGAGTAGCAATTCTGCTTTTCCACTTTACATTGATTTTGCACTTGAACTATGGTGCATAATCATCATACAATATTCAAGTCTGTTTGTGGTTCAGCTTGGTAGATGTGTGACATAAAAATATATCATACCTGTAATGTCATTGTTACAGCAGTTGTCTGAAACTGCATGGGGTGAGTGTCTGGCAACAGACTGCTTTATTGTCACCACTAGACACAATACACAAACCCACACAGTACAACATACTAAACAACAAACAGTTTATAGAACGGAACTTTGTTGATATTCTTTGAAGCATTGGCTGTTGCACAGCATTTCATGGATATTTACATTATTCAGCTAGAAGCAGCAATGAGGAAAAGTAGTTTTTAAAATTCATTTAAATTTCCAAGTAAATTTAGATGATATTTTACTGCTTCTCCGTGGGCTGGCAGGCTGTTGTTACCACCTAAAGGCGTCTGTAATTTCTACAGTGTCTCCACAGCACCCTTACACCCCCAAGGGCTGCTCTCCCAATTTTTGAAGACCCGACAGGCTTCATCTTGGTGCCACTCCTTGCTCCTCCCAGTACTGCGAGGTCACATTCACCATCTCTGCATGCCTAGCAGACTTCTTTATGGTTCTTCTGCTGCTCTTTCCCTTTCCAGCGGGTGCCCTCTTTATTTATGAATGCTCGGTGGGATTTTTTATGATGGCGCTGTTGCTCCATCTCATCCTGTCGTGCCACACTCACCATTTTCATATGGTTGGCCTACTTATTTCTGGTGCAGTCGCTGCTCTTCAAAATACCCTGTTATGCTGATTTTTTCACGTATTCAATCTGTCATCTAATCTTTCAGTTGCTCCTCCCTATCCCACCCAGCCGCTTTCACCATCCTATGGGCAAGTGGCAGGATCCTTCATGAACTCTCCTTTAACAAGCACTGGCAGAGGCAATAGGTCTGGTTTCTAATTGAAAATTCAAACCAGAACAATTGGCTTTGCCAATGCTTGTGCTGTGCAGCAGGAAGCTGGGCTATGATTCTGGAGTGGACATATTGTTTAAAACCTTAGTATCCGTTAAGGTGTACGGTGCGTTCATCCAAAGATAAGTCTAAAGCCACTGTTGTGTATAAGGAAAGCTTTGTAACTCACTGAAAGAGGTAGGTGGACATGGTCATAACTGAAAACACGACTAGGACCATCTTCTTTGCAGTATATACTTTCTGGCCACATTATTTGAGGGGATTGACATGACTATTGTTGCTTTTCAGGGGTGTATAGAACAGCTGTCTTCTGACGTGCCTGAGCTGCCCATGGATGGGCCAATGGGAGCCCTGCACTTCTGTCTGGGCATCGGGAGCGGCACAGAGCAGTGGGTCGGAGAAGACCAGGCTCTAAGTATGAACTCTAGAGGATTTTTGGCTCAGCAGTGACAACTGGATGCAGGCAGATAGTGTAGGGGTGAATGTGAGGAACCTAAGGGGATGAGTACCCACCCTTACCCCTATGGCTGTCCAGCCAACCAGAGAAAAAAGCCCTCAATCAGAAGACAGGGCAATGCCAAATCAACAGAGACGGATGCTGCCAATCTCTCTGTGCATTGACAGACTCATGCTATCACTAGTCATCTCCGCCTGATGCTATGATCTGTACAAACAGCGCAATACTGCAAACACTAAGTGCTAAACACTTATAGTCCACCACATGTGGTACATCCAACCAATACAAAAAGGGATTGTCACCCCAATGTCAACATAACAAGGCATTGCTTGACTCTCAGCATCACAGGGACACTGACAGACCATCAGTACGAAATATCAGGGCCTCTGTATCACCACACCTGAGCATTGCAGCCCATGCTTCACATTCAAAGAATCAGTCACTGACACACACTCACTATTGCACACTAAGCGTCCTGCTACCCTGGCCCTGTGAACAGCTCTCTGTCGCTCCAAATCCCCTGTTATTAGCTTGAAAAAAACACTTTCAGCCCCTTATTGAAAGGGGCGACCACTCGGTCCCCCCGAACGTATGGTTAGGTGCCCCGATCCTCCCGGGAAACCATTTTGGGCGGGGGGCGTGTCTCGGCTGGTATGCCCGAAGCGGCGTAGCCCGGGCGCGCCTTTTCCCGCCCAAGAGGGGCTGTCCTAGACACCTACACCGATGACCACGCCCAGTAGGCATACCGGAGGAGGGTACACGCCCTCCCGAAGAAGAGTAAATAGAGCGGGAATCCGAAGAAGCGTCCTCTTGTTCCTGTGCTCTGAAGGCTGCACCCACTCGTTGCTCGTGAGCCCTCGACGGAACAAGGAGCAATTTTGAGAACTTGTAATTCTTGTGTTTCTCTTTCAGTGACTTAAGGCGAAGAATCCAGGACCGTGTTGATCGACTCGGAGCGGATAATCGAAACCATGTCTGGCAAGAAGGCAGGAAAGGGTTCCGAGACAGACAAGGTGCTACGCATGTTGGTGAACCGAATAGCGGGCATGGAACGAAAAGTCGGACACGTCCCAGTGCTTGGTCGAGATTTGGCGGTCGGCAAAAAGCAACTGGCTGCAATGAACAAGCCTGGTAACCCTAAGAAGGTAATAGGCCCGGCCTTGCCGGGAATCGTCCCCGAGGGTAGAGGGAAACAGGTCAAGAGGAGGGCGGTTGCAGGGGAGGTTCCGGTCCCTGAGGTGCCCCCGGTCACACCAGCTAATGACCCGGTACCAATCCCAGACGCGGGTCAACCGATCCCGGTTGTGATTACGCCCGCTAACGATGAGGATATGCCTCCTGAACTGGCCACCCAGTTGGCCGCATGGCTCAATAAGAAGGCAGGGGGTGCTACGGCGCCCGGAGACACGGCCGAAGAGGCCAAGTTACTAATCCAGCAGTTGCGGCAGTCGCGAGATGCCGCGAAGGCGAATCTTCCTCTTGTTTCCCCACTGGTGATACCGGAAGGACCGGCAGCGGGTCACGAGAAAACGGCGGGAACAACGACCGAACCGGGTAAGCTCGCTTTGCCGCTGGCGGGGGAGGGCTCATTACCCTCAAGGCGGGAGAGGGTGGTACAACATATCCCGATTGCCACAAAAGAATTGATATGGGCAGACAAGTATGTCAATATGTTTTCGTTATTAACCGACCATCGAGAGATGGAATATGCTAAAACACAGAAAGATTTGTGGCACCCGAGCGTCTGGCGCGCCAAGATGGCGGAGTTTAGGGTGGAGGAGACGATAACGAATTGGGCGAAGGCCTTTGCAATGTTTACTGCGATTATTGGTGAACGTAAGCCCGAGGTATTCACTGAACTGTCTTGTTATCAAACTCGTATAATGGATTTTTATGAAATGTATGAGGGGGACGAATGGAAAGGTTACGACATGAAATTTCGTAATGCGAAAGAGTATGATTCCTCTCTGACATAGGACTGCCTTGACTCAATTTCTTGGCATAAGCAGCTCCTGCCTGGGACGGCAGGGACATCCTCACCAGGCGGGAGTGGGTCGGGGGTTTCCCACCAAAAGCCCGCGGTACCCTTTCGAGCAGGCGCCGGTGGTGATCACCAGCCGAAGACCGGCGGGAATGGTGGAAAGCGGGGGGTCTGTTGGGGCTTCAATCGAGGCAACTGTAACAGACCGCAAGGAACATGTAGGTTCAAGCATGTGTGTGCGGAATGTGGGAATTCCTCACACCCGGAGAGTTCATGTAGATCCAAAAATAACGGGGGGGGAGGAAAGGGAGGCTCCAAGCAGGAGTGAGGCTGATCGTTGTGCTCAATTGCCTACACCCGTTGATCTCATGGCTATGACTCCTTGGTTGAACAAATACCCTGATCATGTCTCCGCTGGGGTGTTGAGGAAGGGATTCTTATACGGCTTCCACATCCCGACGGGGGATTTTCGAGGGGAACCTTTTTGTAAAAACCAGCTATCAGCGCTGCAGAATCCAAGTGTGGTAGAGAAAAAACTTGCAAAAGAAGTGAGTCTAGGGCGAGTGGCAGGGCCTTTTCAGCGTCCGCCAGTGGCGGATTCCATCTGTTCCCCATTAGGGGTGGTCCCGAAGAAGGAACTGGGGGAGTTTAGGCTGATCCATAACCTGTCTGCTCCAAGGGGTTTCTTGGTGAACGATGCTATTGACCCAGAAGTTTGTTCGGTGCGGTACGCATCATTCGACGATGCCGTCACCATGTTAAATCGCCTGGGCCCCGGGGCGCTGATGGCAAAATCAGATATCGAATCAGCGTTCCGGTTGCTCCCGGTACACCCACAGGATCAGCGTTTGCTAGGTTTTGCTTTCCAAGGGAGTTATTACATGGATAAATGCATGCCGATGGGTTGCTCCATTTCTTGTGCCTATTTTGAAAGATTCAGCTGTTTTTTAGAGTGGGCATTCACCGAGGCCACAGGGCATAGGCATGTTATGCATTATCTAGATGACTTTCTGTTCTTGGGAGCAGTCGGCGACACGAAATGTGCGCAGGCGCTACAGGATTTTTGCATCCTCATGAGGGAGTTTGGAGTCCCATTGGCACCAGGTAAGACGGTTGGACCATCTACTTCACTGGAGTTTCTGGGAATTGAGCTCGATTCTGTGGAGGGGTGTTTCCGTTTGCTGGTGGGAAAGGTAGCTAAATTTAGGGCTTCCCTGGAACTTTGCCTTGGTAAGGAGAAAGTGACCCTGCACCAGTTACAGCAAACAGTGGGTCAGCTTAACTTTGCCTTGAGAGTTATACCAATGGCCCGCCCCTTTTCACGCTCTATTGCACAAGCTATGGTTGGTCTCAAAGAAGGACACCACCGCACGAGACTGTCTGCAGAGGTTCGCCAGGATATGCGCATTTTGGTTGGCATTTTTGGCGGACTTCAACGGTCGAGTAGTGTGGAACAAGCCGCCAGCGTCTTCGGACGAGCTGGGTTTGTGGACTGACTCGGCGGGGAGTGTGGGATTTGGCGCCATCTTTGGTAACCGATGGTCGGCGCAAACATGGCCGGCGTGGTGGCACTCCTGCGGTCTCACAAGTAACATTGGGTTCCTGGAGCTATTCCCTATTTTTGTGGCTCTGATGGCATGGCCGGACGATTTCGGAGACTGCTCTGTGATATTTTGGTCTGATAATATGACTGTTGTCGAATGCATTAACAATCAGGCAGCACGCTGCAAATGGATCTTGAGATTGTTGAAGGAAGTTGTGCTGCTTTGCATGAGACTGAATGTACAGTTCAGGGCGAAACATGTGCCGGGCATACTGAATCATGCAGCTGATGCACTCTCTCGTTCACATATGCAGGCGTTCAGGGGTTATCTACCTACAGCGGACCTAGTGGTGGCACCATTCCCCGAAGCGCTTTGGCTAATCGGTGCCCCGGATTACAAGACCTCGTGGCAGCAAGCTTAGCCCCCAGGACAAGGAAAGCATACGAAGGAGCGTTTCGTTCCTACTGCGCATTTTTGGGTCCGACAGGGAGTCAGAACTGGGGTCAGGAGGAGTCCTTCCTGGGGTTCTTGGTAGCGCTACACCGAGAAGGCCGATCAGCGGCAACAGCCAGTAGGCACAGGGCGGCCATTTCATTTATGGCGCAGGTGCATGGCATTAAAGACCCAACAAGTTCATTTTTGGCGAGAAAAGCCCTTCGCGGATGGCAACGCCTTGAGGGTCGCAAGCAGGATGAGAGGCGCCCGATTGGCTTAGAAAGGTTGTCCCTACTTATGGCGAAACTAGTCGAGACATGCTCTTCCCAATTCGAGGCGGTTTTGTTCCGGGCAGCTTTCGCATTAGCGTTCCATGGGGCGATGCGGGTGAGCGAACTGGTCGCTAGGAATAAAATAGACGTTGAGGGAGGCCTTTGCAGGAATCACATCCTAATTAGGGGTCATTCGATGGTAGTGATGATAGCCAGGTCCAAGACCGACCAGGGGGCTACGGGAAACAGTGTTATTGTGCAGCGCATGCGAGGGTCCCCCACGTGCCCAATACTGTGTATAGAGGAATACTTGGCACTGAGGGCTGCTACGTGGGGGGGAAGTTTGCTGAGGCACAGGGATGGCACCCCACTGACGAGGTTTCAGTTTCAGAGGGTGCTGGTGCTGACAATCGCTGCCGCAGGCATGGACCCGAGCGATTTCGGGACCCACTCCTTTAGGATAGGGGCGGCTACTGAGGCTACAGCCAGGGGTCAGAGTGCGGATGAAGTAAAGCAGTTGGGACGATGGTCCTCGAATTGCTTCAAAAGGTATGTGCGATTGCACATGTTGTAAGTCAATTGACAGGCACTCACGCTTCTTGTCTTTTGTTTGAATTACAGTTTCGCGAGCATGTCATGCAGGGCGGAATTTGCAGTCGACCCAGTACCAGGAGACCAGCGGTCATGGATCACCGTCTGAGGAGAGAGTGGTGTGGGTCGTGGGCCACTCATACGTGAGGCGGGCCGGGGACGTATTCAAAGCAGGTGACGCGACTCGCGCAGATGGGGAATACGGGTACAGAGTGGCCTTCCACGGAAGGGGCGGGCTCTGTATTGACCAATTCGAATCTTTTGTTGAGGGTCTCTTAGGGCGGCAGAGGTCACCGCCATCTGTAGTCATAGTACACCTGGGGGGCAATGACTTGGTGACTCTGGGTAGACGAGTATTGTTCGAGCAAGTTTTGTCTGCCGTTAGCTGGTTGGCAAAAAGAATCCCGGGGTGCACGATTGCCTGGTCCCACATGATTCCCAGGAAAGTATGGCGGGGGGGCCTTTCGGTGTCAGCACTGAACCATTCGGTGAAGAAGGTTAACAATAAAATTGGTAGATTGTTTCGCTCTGCACAGTTGCATAGTATTCCTCATGGGTGTATTCGGGGTGATCACATGTATCTAAATGATGGGGTTCACCTGGCCCCGGAGGGGAATGTTTTACTCATAGGAGACTTCATAGCATGGCTAAGGGGTTTGAGGAAGCATGACCTTTAGGAGGAGTTTGGGGGGGGCCAGATAGCCGGTCAACTATCCGGCCTGTGGCGGTAAAGTCATGATCGGTGAGCAGTAATTTCAAGGTCCCTAGAGTGGGGCGCCACCCAATATGGATGGGAGCGCCCGGGGGGAGGCGGCCATTGGCCCCTCCCACTGGGAGGCGGAACCCACTAAGGATGGGTCGCCTAAGGGGAGACGGCAATAGGCCCCTTCCAGGGGAGGAGGGAGCTATATGCCCCTCCTACGAATTTCCCGGGGCCCGGATATCCGCGACGGCGGATAGAGAGTGTGGGGATGGGGGGGAGTCCACGCTGTCCTTCCTACAGATACCTCACACGGGAGCTCGGACGACCTTTAAGATGGCGTCGAGCGGAAAGGGGGGGGCCCCCAACAAGACAAGGGAAATTACAGATGGCAATGAGGGTACAGTCCTCTGCGCATGCGCCATTCACACCGTGAGGGCGACAGTTTTGGTAGTACGGATCTGACACCGGTTAAGACCTTGCCGTTGGCCCTTAATGCTAGGATGTACAATTTTAATTTAGAATGTATGCATTTGCAGAATGTTAGACTCGGCTAGGAAACCTTTGTATTAGAGATTTGTTAAGGTTAGCCAAAGAACATGTCTTCATCGAAATGTAATAAATGTAAAATTGTACATGATTATGAAACTTTTTATTTAATGTTTTAATTTTGTTTCATATTTTAATAAATACGGCCGGGAGGGTGACTCCCTCCCGCCTTCCAAAAGTTCAGAACTGCATCTGACTTCCCATCCTTGGGGATTGTGTTGGGAGGGGGTGACGGGCATCCCGGCCATATGGAAAGGGGCGACCACTCGGTCCCCCTGAACGTATGGTTGGGTGCCCCGATCCTCCCAGAAAACCATTTTGGGCAGGGGGCGTGTCTCGGCTGGTATGCCTGAAGCGGCGTAGCCAGGTCGCGCCTTTTCCCGCCCAATAGGGGTTGTCCTAGACACCTACACTGATGATCACGCCCAGTAGGCGTACCGGAGGAGGGTACACGCCCTCCCAAGAAGAATAAATAGAGCGGGAATCCAAAGAAGCGTCCTCATGTTCCTGTGCTCCGAAGGCTGCACCCACTCGTTGCTCGTGAGCCCTCGATGGAACAAGGAGCAATTTTTACCCACCCACCAGCCTCTCATGGCAATGATTGTTTTGCAATAAAGTTTTGCTGTGATAGGCCCCATTTTCCTCTGTATAAAAGTAAAGGAATGTTTAGGTTGAGGAGGTGCCTTCAGTCTGTGGGATTCTGTTTTTTCTTTTAGGAGTAAAACAGGTTTGATACAATTAGACATGCTGACATTTTCTTCCTTAGTAGGTGAACAACTGTCGTATTTATTTTTTGGTCGGGCGGTAAGGTCATGATCGGTGAGCAGTATTTTCAAGGTCCCTAGAGTGGGGCGCCACCCAATATGGATGGGAGCGCCCGGGGGGAGGCGGCCATTGGCCCCTCCCACTGGGAGGCGGAACCCACTAAGGATGGGTCGCCTAAGGGGAGACGGCCATAGGCCCCTTCCAGGGGAGGAGGCGGCTATATGCCCCTCCTACGAATTTCCCGGGGCCCGGATATCCCCCGACGGCGGATAGAGAGTGTGGGGATGGGGGGGGAGTCCACGCTGTCCTTCCTACAGATACATCACACGGGAGCTCGGACGACCTTTAAGATGGCGTCGAGCGGAAAGGGGGGGCCCCCAACAAGACAAGGGAAATTACAGTTGGCAATGAGGGTACAGTCCTCTGCGCATGCGCCATTCACACAGTTAGGGCGACAGTTTTGGTAGTAGGGATCTGACACCGGTTAAGACCTTGCCATTGGCCCTTAATGCTAGGATGTACAATTTTAATTTAGAATGTAAGGAAACCTTTGTATTAGAGATTTGTTAAGGTTAGCCAAAGAACATGTCTTCATCGAAATGTAATAAATGTAAAATTGTACATGATTATGAAACTTTTTATTTAATGTTTTAATTTTGTTTCATATTTTAATAAATACGGCCGGGAGGGTGACTCCCTCCCGCCTTCCAAAAGTTCAGAACTGCGTCCGACTTCCCATCCTTGGGGATTGTGTTGGGAGGGGGTGACAGGCATCCCGGCCATACTAGTAGCATTCATTGTATCCTGTTAAGGCCAATGGGCCAGCACACTATGGCACGGTATCCTTGATTGCGGTATCAGTGATTACCAAAGCATGTTACAATGTGTTTCTCTTTTTGAAACAATTGAGCACTGCTACCCTTTAGTATAATTGGGCAGTTATAGTCCACCTCTTTCAGCACAACTGATGGATTGCTTTACTCTTTTCTATCAGCACTCATAGGGCACTTCTGCTCCCCTCTCTGCCAGCACACTGAGGGCACTGTCTGACCAGCTAGGCATTGTCAGATCCTCTTTATTTGAGCATCTTCCTGATAATGTTAAACTTTTTCTATCAGCATGCCAGGAGATTTGTAGTGTCTCTTTATCACTAAATCAGGGTACCACAAGCCAATCCTCATTGTGAGCACCCTACTATACAAAAATCTAAAGGCTCTTTAATTCGCCCAATTTTAATGCATTCCAGACCATGTCAATTTGCACACCCAGGCACTAAAGTTTCTTCACTGTTAGAACACCTGGGCAGTTTTTGCCTATAAGTATCTGCACACCTAGGCACTGCAGGCCTCTCACAAAAACCACACATTGAAACTTCTTGTACATCCGATGTGTGCCACCAGTTTTCAGATAAGCAAGAGCATATACTTCCCCTCACTTGCGGTCCACCACCGCCACTTCCTGCCCCTCACTCTCAGCACACATTTGAATATGCTGCTTCTTTCTATCTGTATTCTTTTTTTTCACAAGCAAAACCCAGATACAGCAAACCCTCACTATCAGAAAACACATGTGCTAACATTGTTTAACTAGTTACACTAGTGGAACTGAAGATAGCCTTTACTACCACTACACCAACCAAGATCACCCACTGTAGTGGGCCTTCACTTCAAGCACATCCATGGCCCCCAGTCCCAGGATAGCGCACCTGGGCAGTACAAACTATTCAGCAAAAGAACACTGGAAAACTGCTAATGCACCCGCTGCAATCTAGAAACACATTTTTAGTACACCAAGTGCACTTCACTCCTTTAAGTATCGTCATAGATGAGGCACTAACAGCACCTCACTCAAAACACTGACAATTTGTCACGTTTGTAGCAGTTTCAACCCCCAACCCCATTGTCTTCACATTAGATACAATGTCAACTGCACCCATTATCAGTACATTGAATGTTTCTTTCCAACATCTCACCAGAGGGAAAACCAGCTCCATGCTGTAAGAACTCTCATGGTACTCTCTGCTGATCACTGTGAGGTCCCTATTAGCACACCTAATAGCTGTCAGGTTCCCGCTTATGCACATCATTGAGACTCAACCTCTCAACAGGCTCACCTATAGGACTGCAGCACACAGTCATGAATTTAGGGTGGCTGTTAACAGCGGGGCACACGTTCAAAAGCAATAGTTAGAAGGACTGATAAAGATATGTTATGTGTAACCACATCAGACACAGCAACAATTTAAGATGTGATATTACTTCCTATAACAACCCCGATTTTATTTGGGAGAGACCTATTTTCTGACTAATATTTTCTGTAATCATCCATGTAGAATTCTTTCTAATCACTTGTATAGGGATTGCATTTATTTATTTATTTGTTTTTTCAGTCTATTTATAAATGTTTTATATGCATTTATTAACATTTAGCATTTGAAAAGCCATGCTGATGAGAGTCAAGAAAGGCAGATACTTCTAATAAAGCCTAAAACAAAATGTTTTTTTGAAGCACTCTTACTTGAATATCAATTAAGGGATCCATGGCGTTATAGAAATGCTGAAGGTGAATCTTTTACATGTTATTCCCACAGATTTCAGACTGCATCCAGAATAGATTTCTTTTTAATATCTAGATCTTTCCAGATCTCAAGAACTCTGATTGGATGCAATCCGTTTTCGGACCACAGCAGAATAGAATTAGAGCTAGTACTTGGAGGAGTAGATGGGGAGCGTCCCAGGTGGCAGCTGGATTGCACCCTGCTACAAAACCAGGAATGGGTTTCAGAATTCAGAGAATGGATTATACAATTCTTTGAAATGAATGATAACACAGCTGAACCCTTCTCTGTATGGGGCGGATTTAAAGCAACAGCACGCGCCCAGATCATCGCGTACACTAGTGCTAAGGCAAACGAAAGAAAGGTAAAAATATCCAAGCTTCAGGCAGACGTAGAGAGGGAATATACTATGCAGCTCCAACAACATTCGAGCAAATTAGAGCGCGCTAAAACTTTTCTACGTGATTTTTTTATTGCGGAAGAGATTAATAGCTCAAAAGCCTTTCAACAAAAGGTCTATGAAGACAGTCAGTTGGTGGGAAAATTATTAGCTAACTCTACAAAAAAAAGGCAGAAGTCTTCACTGATAGAGAAAATCCGCGATCCTTAGAGTGGGTTGGAGGTGGAGGATAGAGACAAGATCTCTAGGATTTTCCTGGATCATTTTGAAAAAATTTACTCTACGGAAAATCAGGTAGAGGAAGCAATGATCCAGGACTACTTCGCAAATATAGAAATCCCCAAACTCTCCGAAAACCGGGTCAACCAAATCAATCTTGAAATAAATACCCCTGAAATACAAGATTGTATAAAGGCAACCTCAGGGGGAAAGGCTTCCGGCTAGGATGAATTCCCAATTGAGTTTTATAAGTTTTTTTTTTAAAGAATTAGCAACTCCCTTGAAAAAGTTATATAATTATGTTAGGTTAGGTGGGCACGTCCCTGCTGAGTTTAAAGAATCCACAAATATATGTTTTATTAAAAAAGTAAAAAATCAAAATGATGTTAATTCATATAGGCCAATTAGCCTATTACATTCGGATTATAAAATCCTCATGAAAATATGGGCTGAAAGATTTGTCCTCGCAGCCCAGGAGGTTATCCACCAAGATCAGTCTGGGTTTATCGCAGGACGTTATATGGCAGCAAACACCGAGTTCTTAATCCAGACATTGGACTATTTTAATATAAACTTGACTCCAGCCTGTATATTAATGATGGACGCAGAAAAAGCGTTTGACTTGATGAATTGGGCAGCAGTCTTCTACTCTCTCGGTCAATTCGGTTTTCCGGCCTCACTTATTAAGATGCCTAATAACATCTATGAGGGAGCATCGGCTCAAGTAATAATCAATGCAAAACAGGCTGGTAAGATCAAGGTAAATAGGGGAACTAGGCAGGGCTGTCCGTTGTCCCCGCTGCTCTTTACTTTTTTTATCGAGCCTCTAGTAGTAATGAGGTACAGGGTTTTTAGGAACCCGGTGGCGCAAGGGTAAAACACCCAAAGACCTCTTGAGTTTTTCCTGTTCTGGACCACAGAAACACAGAGTCTTCTAGGTGATGTCAAGGATCAAGTTTTATTGGCTGCAACCAAGTAACAAGCATCCTAGAAGTACAACAGCACGGTTTGCATATTCTCAGGAGACTGTTCGTTTTTACAGAGCCAGCCTTCTCTTTTTATACACAATATTACACTTCAGGCAAGAATTCTTTGTTTTACGATGCAACCATATACATATTTCTACAACAAAGAAAAAGCAAAGTCATGATGGCCAGCCTACATTTTCGTATGTCCAGTTCGTGATAGATTACCCGGCCAGGCCCAGAACTACCATCAGAAATCGATGAAACCCCAATAAAATCGGGCACCTCCTCCTTGTAAAACTAGCCATAAAGAAGAAACAGGGACAGGTGTGTTTATGATAAGCGTGGTTTGTATGCAGTGAATGGTTTATGACATGTTGTGCCTTGATGTTAATCTCGCTCGGCCAGTGGGTTGGGGACTGCCCGAACAGGTTTGGATGGAGGCAGTGGAGGCAGCTCGCCCAGGTCAAAGAAGAGTCAGGAAAGGTCTACGTGTCCTTTCATCTCGAATTCGGCCTTGGTCAAACGACTATGTAAGGGCAACCACAAGATGGATGCCGCTTACAAATTGGAACCCGAGGGTTCGAGACAGAAACTACTGTTTTAAGGTGATTGCATTGCTCGATCACGACGCAAATGCACAGGGGTAATGTCCTAGTCATTACCGGTCTACTGATACCAAATTCGTCATGATTGGATGATAGTTTCTGACACGAGTGTTGGGCCTCGGTACCATATTATAGCAGGGCCCATAATTTTCAGAACCACAGTAAAGATCTGGGACAACGTGGCTATTCAGCTCCCTATCATTGGTATGTCTAAATTAAAATTTTTGCCAATGATATTATATTATATTTAATACCTAAAAAAGAAAATATTGAAAACTTAATGAGAGAGTTCAAGAACTATGAAAAGATAGGGGGATATAAAGTAAATCCCCAAAAAACCGAGGTCCTTGCTTTAAACACTGATCTTCTTTTTCTCCCTGTTGATCTGCAGGCCCAAGCTGCAAGGAGCGACCCAATTAGATACCTGGGCATATTCGTGACCATCGAATACGATATGCTTTTTTCAATGAATTACATTAGAATGAAGAACAAAATTCAGAATTTTTCAGATCAATGGCTCCTTCTCCCTTTACCGTTATAGGCAGGGTATCATTGATTAAAATGTCGTGCTGCCCTTGCTCACATTCCCATTAAAATTAATTTAGTTTTTTTAAAGAACTCGAAACAATGCTGAGAGGTTTTATATGCGGCAATAAAGCTTCGAGAGTTAAACTTCCAGTATTACAACTTTCAGTTGAACAAGGAGGTTTAGCTCTACCCCATTTAAGGACCTATTACGAAGATGAATTTTTTGATATATTGGCAGGATTATTGAGGTGTAATCAGACAAGAGATAATGTTTTTCTTACTAGGATGTTACAAGAGGCAGGTTCCCAAATTCCAGTTTTTTAAAAAATTGCAAAGCTCCCAAAGAGGTCAAGATATAAGACGCTAAGAGAATATGCCTCAAGACTTTCGCTCCTGTTTAAAAAACATGGCACCGATGGCTCTCATTATTTAAGTTGGATTGAATGTACTCAAATAGGCCTCCTACTAAGTTTGAATCATATCAAAAACTGGGATCTTTGCGGGCTCCGTGAGCTGAGACATCTGATAGTCCAAAACAGGGTAATTAGTTGGCAGGAGGTAGTTGTTAGAACTAATGGTCCCTTGCGTCCGACCCTTTTTTAAATATATGCAGATTTTCTACTTTATCAGAAATGAGATAAGTGGCCTGCTTAATGCTCCCAATGCTATACTAACAGCCCTGTTTGGAGGAAAGAATAAAGGTATCTGTTTCTTCTATCTCGATGAACCTCCCTTTTTATCTTTTTATCTTTTTATCTCTTGTCTATTATTTTAGAAATTTATTGGAAATGTATTGATATTGAGATCTAAAGTGTAACATGTTTTGTACCTTTGGTTACCTATTGCTCTATTCAATAAAAAAAAAAGAGAGTCAAGAAAGGCATCACTTGGCTGTTTACAAAAACAGTAATATGGGGGAAAGGAATAACCAAACATTTCTAAGAGAAAGTAATAAATCATATGCAAAGGAAGAAATGAAACTGGAAGCATGCAACAGTGATGAGTGGAGAAGGCACATGGGTTGGGAAAAGAATAAATTTGATGTGAAAAGTTTTAGGCCAGCTGCCATCATAGATTAGTGGGGAATTATGTTACGGAACAAGGAGGAGGAGGAGGCTTGATTTTTTTGTTTTCTGTTTTTTTGATTTTGTAATTTTGAGAATCATTTTGGTGGTGTTGCATGCCATGCAAGCACAGAGGAAAAAAGAAAGTTTGTCATCTACATTAACTGGATTGTGATTAGAAAGGGATTTATGGATGATGCAAATTGATTTAACTTGGGTGGGGACCATTTTGGGTCAGTGATTAGGTGAAAAGAGGTAATGTGATCAAATTTTTAATCACCGATACAGTGAGCTGCTGCTTGGATGCCAGCTGTCGGAGGTAGTAGAGTAGTGTTTTGACTGCCAGAAGGATAGAAGTTTGCTCCATCAACATAAGAAAAGACAACGGCTTGTACAGTACTTTTGATTATAGTCGGGGAAGTTATAGGCTTGCTCATGCATAGAAGTTTAATTTGGAACCAACCTCTTTGAGCCTTTTTATTGTCATGTGCCCTGTAAGATAGAAGAGAAATAGTCTAAAAGTCAAAAGAGTTGGTATTTAGGGAAAGGTAATGGGAGATGGTGCCCAGCTACAGTCGGTTTACCCCGGTTTCAACTTGTTGAAGCATGTTTTCACAGTTGAATGAGATGAATTCCATTTTTTTAGATTTAATATGGGCCACCATGGATTCAACGGTTTGCAGTCACTTTTTAGGTGATGGAAATCTGTGCACATGACACTTTGAACTTCACATGGCACTTTGAAATAAAGTTGTGTGTTATCAACGTGTTGGTAAAGAAAAACATTGAGGGCCCGATGTAGGTAAATTCCATTTACCGATTTTGAAATACCGAATCCTACCGATTCGGTATTTCAAAATCGGTAAATGGTATGTAGGTCCCAACATCTGGATTCGTTACCGAATCCTTAGCAATTCTTTAATTACCGATTCGGTAAATACCGAATCGGTAATGCCCATTCATTCCTATGGACTTTGAAGCCCATAGGAATGATTAGGCATTACCGATTCGGTATTTACCGAATCGGTAATTAAAGAATTCACAAGGGTGCAGGGGGTGTCACTTTGACACCCTCTGGCACCCCCAAAACAGGCACAGGTGCCATGTGGCAGGCATACCTGCACTAAGGGCAGGTCTGCCTGTCACATGACATAGGTGTGCATGCACACATGTGCATGCACACCGGAATCGGTATTTTACCATGGATTTGTATTCCATGGTAAAATACCGATTCTGTAAGCCATGTGCAGAAGGTACATTGCCTACCTACATAGCATTTTCGGTAATTTTACCGAATCGGTAAATATTACCGAATCGGTAATTATTTTACCAATTCGGTACATTTTACCGAATCGGTAAATTTACCGATTCGGTAATGATACCGATTCGGTAAAATTACCGAAAATGTGCCCCTACATCTTGGTAGCCCTTTACCGATCGGAAACGGCCGAAAATCGGTATTTTCGGCCGTTTCGGATCGGTAAAGGGCTACCTACATCGGGCCCTGAGTGTCATCATCATCAAATAACTATATTTGATTCATTGAATCATAAAAGTAAGCATCAGACATAATTTATCTTTAAAATTTGGGGTGGATAAATATTTAGATTTCACAATATGAAAATTTAAAACATGATCTTAAGCTTTCAGTTCATTCTATCACTATCGGAAAATAACTACATGGATTTAAGCCCTTCAATCGCATTACCTGGGTTTCCTAACACAATTCATAACGTTTCCTAATTGATGATGCAGTTCTGATAAAATTAAGCACAGCACTACAGATGGCAACCGAAGACAAAGATAGTAAATAATTAAAACCCTCTTGATGCAAACTAGGACAAGTTTACTTTAAAATTGGCCTAATAAAACGGGCCTTTTTTTCTTATATAATGTGCAAAAGAGCATAAAGTGCATTGTGCTTTGTTGGGCTAAATTATTACTAGGACAGGGAGTCAGTCTCTCACACCAACTCACTGGGTTAGGAAAAGCCAAGATAAAGTGCACTATACAGAAACGAAACCTAGTCAGAAGAAAGCGTGATTGTGTATGGGTGCTAAAAGATAGATAAAATTCCTGGCCTCTTGTCTGCCTATAAACTAAAAGCTTGTCAACTGAGTCAAGCATTCCTAATTCTTTGTAATAAGCATTTTTTAGGTTTTGTATTAGCTAGTATGCTTTCGGGACTGTCATAATAATTTCCCAGACCAATCTTATTGAATGCATTTTTAACATAACGGAGCCAAGGAATGGACGATACCTTTTCCAGGCTCAATGATCTCTCTAGTAAATGACAATTCCTCTGAAGACCACACTTTCCCCCATAACATTAATGGGGCAATTTTAATTCAGTCTTCAACATAATCCACTCCCAGTTCGGAGTGACAGAATTTCACAGGAGAACTAATAGGGACCATCAATAGTCTTTTTAAAAATTTCCATACTCCTGCTCCATATGTTGTGACTGGCCGGCATTTTGAATTATACAAGGTAAGCATTTCCGCAACCAACTTGCAAGCAAAGCGGAACAAGCCCTCTATGATTCTACTAGTATGTTGGGCCTTCACTATGATCAGATGATCCCAATTCAGTGTATTGTTGAAGACGTTCCCCAAATATGTGAATTTATGTACGTTGTCTACAGTATTTTCCTTTACCACAAATTTCCTAGTTTTTATTTGTTTTGGGCCACACACCATAAAATTTACTTTAAGATCCAGTGCCATCAGAAAGTCAGCAAAAGCCATTAAAGCTGTTTGTAGGCAATTAGCAGTTAAAGTCATCAGTACCTTATCATCCGCATATGACAAAAGGGGAACCTGCTTTCCTCCAATGCTCGGATAGTCCAACTGCTGATCCAATAAATATTTCTGTACCCCATTTGTATATAAAAGGAACAAAAAGGGGGCCAATATGAATCCATGTCTGACAACCTCAGTAGACGCAAACTAGGTCCTCAGTAGGCCTAGTTTTTTCGCCCCCTGGTCCACAGCGTATAGAGACAGAGGTTGTCAAGTGCAATCTACGCAACAAAGTAATACGTGCTTCTTCAAAGCCCATTCTTTCCATTAATGTCCACATTGAGTGTCACTAGGAGCTCCCCTGTAAAGGATGAAGCTCATGGTTGCCACAATAAAGGCTTTGGGACACCAAATGTGACTGAGAATAGAGATGACTCAGAAAACATATTATTGGGAGTTAGAGAGGAACAGGTGAGCCTACTATGTACTGTGTACATCCGAGAGGAGAGAGTGTTAAGTGGACATTGTTATAAACAGTATTGTATCAAGGCATTTAAGGCATCCAGGATTTGGAGTTTGGCAGTTTAATTGCTAAAGTATGGAGGAAGTCAGATTGGTGACTTTCAGCAGAATTGTGTGAATCTATGTGAGACTGTAAGTGTGAGACTGATGCTCTTCAAGCAGTCTGTCTAGGAATTGAAAATTAATGGTATGATAATTTGCTAGATCATCTAGTCACCCATTCCAGTTTTGTATTCTTAATTTAAGGGTATATTTGGCTCTATTTCTGGGGCAGGGGAGGTATTGATAATATTCAGATAAGGGTGGATCGCTTCCGAGGACTGGTTTCTGGAATTTCAGCCGTCTTCAGCCCGGCTTGCTTGAATTCAGTGGCAAAGTGAGCAAGGGACTGCCGTCTGAGCATACCCTGCCAACTTATGGCTAACAAAGCAAAACCAAAGCTTCTTTCCGGTCCAGGGAAGGCATGGCTTGGCAGTTCGGGCTGGACTGTTCCCATGAGGCACAGGGTCAGACTGATTTGCATATGGCCATGTCTGAACTGGGGTGGCAGAGTGCTCAAGACCGTAGTTCCTCATTTGCAGGAGGATGAATCTCTTTCCCTCTCCACCTGTGCCATAAAATGGACTTGGCTAAAAAGGCGAAGAAGCCATCAGGAGGCTACAAAAGGTGGTGCAGCACTGTCAGTGCACCCCTAAAGCCAATCCTCTGTAGGGAACTCAAGATGCCCTATGGGTCCTCCAGACATCTACTGGCAAGCAGACTTCAGTTTACTAAACACTCTTAATTTATTTGATATTATTTGCCCTATGCGACCTGGGCTCTGCAGGAGGGAAGGGCCATCAATGATGCAGAGTACCACCATCCAGAACATTTTTTTCAGGGGGTGGTGATGGTGGGGGGGGGCTCGGTGTGTAAAAAGTTTTAGATGGGGGGCTCAGCTGACAAAAGTTTGAAGACCTCTGCTATAGACCATATGTACGAAGCATTTTTGCCATCACAAACTGTTATGTTCCCGGGTTCGGCCCATGTAGCGAAGCTGCTTATTTCTTACATTGTCCTCTTTTTCACAATAACATTACTACTGTGACCTTTTGCACATATTCGTGACAGTGTTGGATTAGTTCCTATGAAACTACTTGTTTACACATCTGACTTTGCATGACATTATCATGATGCCTCAAACACCAAGTACAAGGCCTTTAAGTACGAATGTACAAATGTTGTTCTATCTTCATCCACGAGGCAACAGGGCTATCTATATATTCATAACATTGCTAATCTACACATACATTGCAAGGTTGCTTTTTATTATAAATAATCAGCATCTCCTACGAGTAGCAGAAGAGGCACTTCAGCATACACCGAGGGTCCTTGCATGCTGAGACTTCTCCACTCAGTGTTCTGACATCTCAATGAGGGGTGTCCAGTTCGCGACCATGACGGGGTCCTACATTCTCTCCTGCCATGTAATGAGGTTGGATCTTCCCTTGGGGGGATTCTTGGCTTCACACCTTCCTGAACTCTAGGTACATACAGAGTAGGGTTCGATTATTAGGAGTACGCCTGATTACTGATTACTACCTTGTTTTATATGTCTGCATACGTACACTGTTTTAGCACCCTGGCAGAACTGTATCTACTATTTACTCTTTTGGTGCTTGTAATTACTTTCATCTGCTTCTGTCTACTGATTATCAAAGCACATGTATTCTATACAAGAATAATGCTGGCCCAATAAATATATGGAAAACGTCCCACTGTGTTTTCTCTGTATATTTATCTGAGAACAAAAGAGTACAAGTGACTAAGTGAGAGGTTCTGATCTGCTACCACAATCCCTTAGGGAACTCAGGGTTGTCTTGTTCAGTGGTTGCCAGAAACCATTCGCTCCCTGGTAGGGTTAGGGGGGCTTATGGTGGGCACTATGAGCTAGCTGGTCTCTAGCCAACATATACTGCGGGTGTTTCGAATCAGTCTAGGCACCTCACCCAAAGTTTATGTCATCCCACAAATGTGCAGAACCTAAGGATTAGTGGGAAGTACCCGACAAAATGGCCCATGGTTCCTCAGAATTGCAATTTGGGTGTACAGATTGCTATTTGGAAGCGGTGAGTTTAAGGCATCCCTTCTAAATATAAATTTCCAGGGTTATGCATCAAGGTTTTGCAACTGAAATATGGTTACAAAAGCTTGGCATTTTACCACCAACTCACAGTTGGTGGTAATGCATTCACAAATTTAAAGTTGTCCCTCTGGGGCCCCTTGCTCTTTGCGAATGGTGGAAAAACATTTTCTAAGAGCTAAGAGCACGCTGTGGCCCATGGACCACTGCCTGCTCTTAAAAGAAAAAACAAAGCCTTTAACTTTTTATTGTTCAAATGCATCCTGTTTTCCTTCATGGAAAATGGATTGCATTTTAAAATAACTTTATTCAGAGGCAATAACAGACATAGTGGTCTACGTGATGGCAGGCATTCCTTATGGATCACAAACTTGGACATACCTTATTAATATTCATGAGGTAGGTTGATTTGCGACTCACTAGAAATTGCAAGTATGAAACAAAAAGTTTCACACATAAGGAATAGCGATTTTTAAATAGTGATTCGGATAAATTCACCATTTGGACCATCGCTATTCTTACTCTTTGTACTTTTGGCCCTATATTCTTTACAGATGTGTGTATGAGTATATAAACATTACCTTAATCCTGAATGAATTAGATAGTCATTTAGTCTCTTTTCCTCTTCAAAATGGCAATGTTAACTTTTAATTCAGAATATGGGCAGCCAAACAACTTCAGCCTGCTGACCTATATTGAACATATCATGTTAAAGGTTGAGTCTCCAATTATTTTATTTTATTATTGTAATCTCACAGCATTTTATGTTTCTTTGTATGCATCCTTGTTTCACATGCCTCAAACATAAATTCTATTCTCTGACATTTTGTGTACAATATAACCCTGTTGCCAACCAAAAATACTTAATTGTGGTAAACTGGTCTTATTGATTTTTAGAATGTTATATAATTCAGTCATTGACTCTAGTTGTCTGAAAGGACAGTCTAAGACTTTCTGGTATAAAATCATTTAACGACTATTGATGTCTAAGCCTCATTTATTGATCTTATGAATCTTTCGACATTATCGTTTCACAAGGCTTCATCTTGTCCTAAATGAAATTCTTACAGTCTCTGTGATTCAGACCTGCTATTATATTACAAATGTTTGATCTAGTTAGTATATAGTCATCAGGCATATACAAATCACCCCAACATCCATAGCCTATGACTGCATCACAATTACAATTACTTAGATGTTAAAACACAAACACTTATAATGTCCAATTATCATTTTGCAAAGGCCCTCGTAACTACTCATAGACTGCATGACTCCATACGGTCCATATATCTGATACAGCTGAGGACCGGGTCTGTGAGGCCTCTTTCGGTTCCCTCTTCTATGCAAGCATGACTGGCTATAATCACAATCCTGTTGGGTACAGTGAGATCTGCTCGTTCTGCCATAATCTAAAGAAGCACATACAAGGTACAAATATGCACATAAATGAGCAGGTAGATCAGTTTGACGGCTTGACAGAGCTGGCCAGGTGAGAGCAAAGAAGCCACTGAATAATGATCGATGTCTGGGGAGCAGTTAGAGGTGGGGTGAGGGAACACATTTCCCTATCATTGAAATCAATGAAACCTTTGGCCAGTTGAGCAAACGTTCTCTGAGCATACAAGAGGACAGTGAGCTGGTGCCTAAGAATCAAACTGGGGTGTCTGAAGGCTGGATGATGCTCTCTGAAGGTCAGCTGGTTGTGTCTTCAAATGCACCTTGAGGTCATGCTAAGGGCCTCTCAGGTTGATAAAATTGTGTTTTGAGGGTGTGAAAGACATGTCTGAGGGCACTTAGAGTATTTCAAACTGCTAGCTTGAGGAATTTGGGACCAGCTGATTTTGACTGAAGGCTGTCTCATGGTATCCTAAGCACATGATTGGGGTACTTGAGGGAATGCCGACAATCTCTGCTAAATTGCAGTGCTTAAGGACCAGGTTGCTGTAACTGCCACTCATATTGAGAAATTGTGGGGCGGGGAAGTGGTGGTTGTGGGGAGAGGGCAACACAAACAAAAAAAACATAATTATAAATAAAATAACTACACTTACCTTGCTCCGACGGCCGCCGCCTTGCTCCAGAACCTCACATCCTGTGGGAACTGCTGAACACTGTGCAGGCTTCCAGCTCCCAATCACAGCACTGCTCACATGCTGTGAATACTATTTGTATTGGATGAGCATCTCGATTCGGCGCTCAGACTTGGACTGAGAGCCGGTGTTGGTTTCTCCACCCAAGTGCAAAACACAGCTTGGGTGGAGAAATGCTAAGTGCGCATGACGGTTTGGACCGGCCCCAGAGGGCCAGCCAAACCATCATGTACTCTTGGCAGTGCCCACCACTCATCCCTCCTCCCTGGTGCTGCAGTGTCAGTGTGAGTGGCCACGCCCCTCCCTTGGCACACAGTCGCAGTCTGCAAGATGAAAAATAAAATGAAAACAAAAATGTTTCATTATCATTTAATTTTTGTCCTTTGCCTCTCCTGGCTGTCTCCAAGAGTGGAGGGGTGATGCTTCTCAGCCATAACGGAGGAGCCGGCCCTGTAAGGTTGTTAGACCTGTCAGCCTTAGGGTGATCTTCCCCCAATCATTTTGCCTTTGCCCCTCGCATTTTGCAGAATTTGTTTTTGTTGGCATTAGGACTCTGTGCACTTTACCACTGCAAACCAGTGCGTAAGTGCTTGTGCTCAATCCCATGGCAAAATTGGTTTACACCTGATTGGCATATTTAATTTACTTAATTTACTTCCCTAGTAAAGTGGTATACTATATACCAGGGCTGGTAAATTAAATGCTACTAATGAGCCTGCAGCACTTTTTGTACCTCCCAATTAAGCAGCCCTATAAAAAATGTGCATTAGGCCTGCCATTTCGGCCTGTGTGCAGTTTTAAACTCCCAATTTGACTTGGCAAAATAAACCTTTTGTCAAGCCTAAAACTCCCTTTTTAAGCTAGGGCTTATATAGCCCATTGGTTAGGGTGCATTGTATTTAAAATATTGAACATCTACTTTTGAGTTTTACATGTCCTGGTAGTGAAAACTCACAAATTCATTTTCACGAATGTGAGGCCTACCTTTACCATGGGATAACATTTGGTTGCCTTATTATGCTTAATAAGTGATGACTTTAATTTGGAGCAGGTAGAAATGTCATGTTTGGTGTCTAAGGAATTGTAATTTAAAGTCCTCTTAAATGGAAAAGTAGAATTTTAAGTCCCAGACAGCCACACAATAGGGGGACTAGGTGTTGGCAGGATGGAGGGGAGAAATGCATAGCACCATTTGTACTTGAAAGCAGCTCCCTCAGTCCTCACACGAAGAAATTCACACTTGCCTTTTGTACCCCTAGACATCCTGGAACCAATCCAGAGAGGCGGGAAATCCCAAACAGGTCTGTGGGGAAAACCCCAGAAGTTTCTTCAACCTTAAAGCTGGCACCAGGTATAAAATTATAACCCTTAGACCCACTCTTTCTCACTTCTGGACCTGTACCGATTATCTTATAACTGCTCCTCTGCCAGTGGTTTGCTGTATATTTCAAAGGACTGCCCTGATGCACCAAAATGACTGCCCTGCTGCCTGAAGCCTGCCTTATTCCTTAGAGGACTACCGTGCTGCTGGAGGCTTGCTTTTCGTCTTGTACCCAGAACTTCCAGAGTGACTTCAAGGGCTAGCTGGCTGGCCTCGTGATCAGAGCCTCGGGGACAGATGAGGCTCCAACCATCTTAAACCTTCACCTAGATGCTGCCTGAGTGATTCCTGACCCTCCAAGTGGTGAGCTTCAAGTCCAGGACCCTTGGAAGTAGTGCTGAAGGTGTACAAATAGCCGAAATCCAAAAATTGGAACCTAAAAAGCTTTCTGACAAAAACTGCTCTGAGAACTAAGAGCAGACTGGGACTTACCTGCTCACTGATCTGCCCAAGATACATTGCTGTTGGCCTGCATTTGTAGTAGAGTCTGCTACATTCTTATCCAAAGCAACAAATCCCATTATGAGGCTTCCTCACAGTGGCTCCCTGGTGATGACGCCTCCTCCTCAGACACCACCGGCTGCCTTGCCCCACTGAACTTTACCTTCTCAGACATTTTTCTCCAAAATCTTTTCAAAGTACGAAGGTAAGAAGAAACCGGGCCCAATCCACTTCTTGCATCCAAACTGTGATCCATCGTAGTCAGCTTTAACTTTCGACTTTGCACCAGTCTCATGCAACTTGATATCTCCGATTATCGCTTTGATCTTTTCGGTGCTATTTTTCACTTTAAACTTTACAAATTCACAACTTTGCTTCTCCTGTTTGGATTGTTGTCATTTTGGTGTCAAATGATTTATTTAAATTTACTTTATTTCACAAAATTGATTACAAGTTTTTCTTTTGTTGTGTGTTCTCTTTATCACTGTTTAAGTGCTGCATAAATACTTTACATAGTGCCTCTAAGTTAAGCCTGATTTTCTTTTATTCCAAGCTAGGGAGGGATAATTACAGGCTGATTTAGCGATTTTTTGTCTTTCACTCTGAGTGGGATTGTGGCAGTTGCTTGAGTAGGGTTCATACCCCTCAACCAACAACCCAATCCTTCACACAGGTGATATAAAGGAGAATCTGAGGGCCTTTGAGAGCATGCTTATGGACTCTCTGGGCATGCTGGAGGACATTGCAAGTCCACCTGGGTTGTTTAAATGCCAGATAGTGGTGAAGGCAAATTGAAGGAGTGGTCTAGGGGGCAGGCTTACATCCTGCAGGGGGCCAGTTAGAGGTTTCTGAGAGTTGTCTGGGAGTGCCTTCATGAAGAATGGGGCTGTCTAGTCACTGGCCAAGGATTTCTGAAGCCCTGGTTTGAATGTATGAAAGTAAACTGTGAGTCTCCGATGACTATCTGGGGTTTATGACTTGCTGGGGGTGCTTCAGTGTAGATAGATGGCTGGCAGAGGGTTGACTTGAATATATATTGATGAACTGGTTTGTCAAAATGCCACAGGAAAGTTTCTGAGGCACTGCTGGCAGAGTCCGGAGATATTTTAGGGATTTCTGAGGGGTATGTTGTGGTGTATCTTGCCTAGCTCTGGTTTCTTTATGTGGACTGAGGGTTGAACAAAGTATCTAATAAGCAAATTGTGAGGCTTGAAAGTTGGCTGAGTCTTAATGCCTCTGAGGGCATAATGAGGATCTCTCAGACCTTGTCTAGAGTGTTTCAAGGTGGACCAGTGGTGTTTCAGAGTAGACTGGGGTGTCTGAAGACTGATGAAGTGTGTAAAAAGCATGGCAGAGGGCTCTCAGATAGCCTTCTGAGAGTCTCAATGTACATACCAAGGGTGTAAGGGACCAGCTGGGTGTGTCTGATGAACAGTTATGTACCTTTCATGGTAAGACAACAATCTCCAAGAACTACTTGAAGGTGGCTAGGAACCAGTTAGGGTATTTGAATCTTGCTCAGGGGAGACTGGCAGTTTTAAGAACCTGCTGGTGGAGCCAGTGTAGTGTAGTTCCTATTTCCCTAATAGGCTCTGCGCATAGAATAATATACACTATAGTTTTGGCATAGCACTGAGGTCAGTTATCCCCTATTGAGTAAATTAAACTTATTTACTTTGTGTGCCAGCTCACTCAAAGGCCACTAGAAACTCCTTGAACAACAAGAAGGGAGTGGTTTCTAGCAACTGCATAAACATGACAACCTTGTTTCCCTTTAGAATCGGAACATGTTTCAGAATCGTGGAAACAATGGATAACAGTTTCACTCAGTCAATCGTACATGCTTCGTTTCTTCAGAGTTACAAAGAAAGAGATAGACGGCGTTTCAATTAAAGGATTTATTTAACAGTCTTGTTTCTCGTGTAAGAGATATGAGCTGTTACAATCGTAAGACAATATGGATGATATATTATGTACAGCGCAAGCAGTAGAAAGAAATAATACTGCAATAGCATTGTCTTTTAGCTATGACATATATTCATATACATATACATAAATAACACAGGCTAAAATGTGGATACTCATCTGACGCTTCTAAGTAGTTATACCCCAGTGTACCTAACATAAGTGTAGAACAAGGTAAGAAGTAGGTGCTGTATTCTATAGTATGGTATGCTTTAGTTTAGTATGCTAAGAGTCCCTCTAGGTTCTAGTCAGCTCCATACCTTAGAATGAGAGAGGTGGGAATCTCTTTCTGGGTCTCAAACTCTAACACCCCGCAAAGGGAGTCAGAACACTGGAATCTGGATTCTCTGCGAGCAGGGATGACAGCGTCTGGTCGGTGCGTCTGGCTGGGATGTGGTCTCTTCCGAATTTGCTGTGGTAAACTGTGCAGCCTAGTCGCGCTGTGCCGTGATTTGCCATGGTAAGGAAAGGTATATTTATACCTGGAAGGTGCTTAGAAATGTTTGCATTGACGTAAAGTCGGGCAGAGGAAGACGTCATGAATGAACCCTTATGGAAAAGCAGTTCATGCATAATAGATGAGTTCTCAATAGATCCAGGCTAGGGAAAGTCCCATGGCTTAAGGGTCTGGTTTCTAAGAACTCGTGAAGTTGGGGTGCACGAATGTAGGTGACCATGCCATATTTGGAGAGCATGAATAATGCCTTAATAAGGGCTGAGATCTTGTGCCGAAATAAGGGCAATACTAATTGTGCCTACATAAGGACATGTATCGGGAAAACCTATGTACAGACATCTAAATCGAAACACAACACCAGAAGAAGCTTGTTTGCATGGGGCAAGCAGAAGATAATTTTTCAACAGGCCCTGTGCCTTTAATTGCTTTGGGTCTGTGATTAATTTCCAAATTTTAGAAGGACACTAAAAGGTTAAATATATTAACCATTTCTTTGCTTCAGCATGGGCATGTACTGACAAGGAAAAAAACCCATGCTGCTTAAAATGAATTGCATCTTTGAAATGGGTCCTGCGGAAGCTTAGGCACTTTCATTTTCACTTTGAACCCACAGCACTATGTCGAAGCCCTGCTGCCTGAGTTTCCAAAGCTATTGGTTTGAGGTAAATTTATGATTTTGCATCATGTGCACCACTCCCTAGGTTTGTTTGATAATATGTAGTTTTGAAGTGGGCACAGAGATTATACCCAAAAATTAGTTGTTTTAAACATCACCAGGGTACCCCCTTACTTTTTATTTATAATCTGATTGCAGATCTTTTTATGTGAGTGGTTGCATGGGAATGGCCAAGTACCACCGGGAAAACCCCCTTGAAACAAAATAGCTCAAAATAGTATAAAGCGCTACTTGTGTTACTTTAGGGTTACTTTCCAACACATATCAGGATTTGCCCTGGAAAGTAACTCTCAAAACAACACTTTGGCTGGTTTCTGTTAATTTTGTTATTCAACCAGTGCAAAGTATTAGGACAGTCCTATCTTTTTATGTACAGAGTCTCCGCAGTCGTAAAATTACTACACTTAGCCTACCTTTGTGAATATGAAACAATCCTAAACTTACACAATAGTGTAGGTTTACCTTTGTGATTCAGGCCCTGAAAGTCCGTGGTCTAGTCATCTTTAAGCCAAAGCGAAACATAAAGTGAACAGTGTATCAATGTGCGCCTGTTAGGAACACTAAAACAAAATCCAGGCGTTTTATTCCTATGCTCCTTAATCCATCCATTAGCAATATTGTGACAAAAAAGTAAGAAAATCCCTCATGCAAAGTCAAGTAAGCTACTCTGACAGATAGTAAAGCGTTTACGCAGTTCTGTAAATATACTGCGATGGCTACTACATGAAATAATGCAGCAGATTCCCACGTTCAGAGGAATGTCACCTGGCAATGGAAGAGCATCTCATTCTTGTAGGAATATCCCCAGGATGGTAGGATACTTGTTTATTTTCACTTTAAAGTATAGAGAAGCAAAACAATCCTTCTACTTTTTCCATAAAATACGTGCCATTTCAGCAGCGCTTATCAGGTATTTTACACAAAACTGGTCACAAAATAGAAATAAAAGCAGGAATAGTTTTGGAAATTGTTTGTTGAATGTAAACTCGAACCCGCCAAATGGCTTGTTTTAAAATATTTTACTAATGGCTGTTATGGGCCAACCGAATGAGTCTAGGTCAATGCACCCTGTGGGTTTGAAAAACACATCATCCTGCACAGATTTTGTTATGGGGGCTCATTAACAGTGTAAATAAATGATTTCAGGTGAAGAAAAGGACAATGTGTTGAGTGTGATTGTGACACACTTTTGAAACCCGAGAGAAGACTGCCATTTGGCCAGCGTGCATTCATTTGGTCTCTATTTGCTTTCAGAGGCATCATTTAGAGAATAACATTGACTCCCTGCCCAGTGGTCCTGTTCCTTTAAGCACTATTTATACAACACTCTGATTTAACTTGCGGCGTCTGTTGTCAGATGAGAGGATATGGAGCCATTGGTGTTTACCCCTTCTGAGGGAATCAACAAGGTCACCATGTTCAGATCTCTTTGGATCACAGACACCATCCATATTGACCAATTAATTGGGCAAGCTACAGAAGGCTTTAGCTGTCTGGGAAATGTGTACACAGAATGCTTTAAGAAGCGCAATCAGAACAAATCACAGAGGTCCTAACTACAAGTCTGGCGGTCCGAGGACCACCTGACTCACGGTGGCACAGTGGTGGTCATCCAGTCACTGCTGCACTGGCGGTCCGAATGCCCAACTACAACTTCAGAGGTCAGACCCCCATTGCATCACCACAACTGCTGGGGAACTGCTGTTCCCTGGTGGTAGTACAGTGGTCATGGGCCTAGCAATATGCTGGTGATACCACTGCAGCACCACCATGCATAGTTTCAGGACCGTCAGCGGTGTCATGGAGGTCTTTACTCCATGAAAAGGCTAGTGGTCCTGAAACAAACGGGGCCTTACAGGGCCCTCTGTTGCCCATGTGCATATGGGCACAACAGGTACCCCCCTGTGGGCCTGCACACCAATTCCTGCATGGCATGGACTTTGCAGTCCATGCCGTGCAGGAACTGCTTTTGCTGTTCCCATTGTGGTGCCTCTTTTCAGGAACAGTGGAATGGGTCTGCAGAAAGAAGCCCGCCAGACACGAGGAAACTCATAATCTGGTGGGCGATGTACACTCTGATTTGGCAGTGCAGGCTCCCGGCGTGTTGGTCCTCTCTCGCATCATCAAATTCGTAATCAGGCACATAGAGAAACAGCTTCCGGTCAGTCTACTTCAGCCTCTGGCTTTCATCTAGTTTTCAAAGTTGGCTTTTGCTTGAATGGTCTACCTTAGCCACTAGTATTTCATGGAATGGTGAATTGTTCCATTATTATTCCCACTAGGTTTTTGTCATGGACCTTCAAGTGCTTTTATACATCTTTCTCATTTGTCATCTCCTCATCTCCTCATCTCCATCCTTCAACTTCTCTATCACTTCTGCGTCCTTCAAATGCTTGTACCTTATTGCAATCCTACTACTTTCCTGGCTGCCCATGTCACTAGCTCCACATTTTTTCTGGCCCTTGGTCAGGGGCGGCTCTAGGCTCATGGCGGCCCTAGGCAGGGAGCGTAGGTAGGGGGCCGCCGGAGCGTAGGTAGGGGGCCCCCGAAGGAACGCAGGTGCGGAGGTCAGTGAAGAGGGGGGTTCAGGGTGTTTGGAAGTGGAACAGAGCCGGAGGCCGCCAAATCCCTACCAGGGGCCGCCACGCAAATATGTATCCATCCTCAGAGGATTATTACATTAAGGATATATATTGGCGTGGTGGCCCCTGGGGTTTGGTGGCCCTGTGCAGGTGCACAGCTTGCACATGCCTAAGGCCGCCCCTGCCTTGGTATACTTGCTAATCACCAATAACATTATTTCCTGTCTGCCTCCATCACTCCCCGTCATCCCTGGCTCCCAAGCTCCCCATCCTCACTTATTCTTTTTCTTGATAGATGCCGCGCACTTGGCTCGATCTTCTGCTCTGCCTCCGATTCCCCAATCTGTTGTTCCCTGTCCTTACTTTCTGGCCCTAGTGCCTACTCTGCTCATGATTTACTGGTATGCGTTACTCTAACATTTTCAAGAAAACAGCAAAAGAGCTGGTCAAGCTATAGAAGAGAAGTAGATTCTAAGCAGAAGTAACTGTAAATATTTGACTTGACCATAAACAATAGAAGTTTTACTAAAAGCCTTAATAATGACTATAACTCTCACAACCTAGCATTAACGTATGTTTAGCGTATTGAAAACAATAAAAAATAATTTACTTGTCAAAGTACAAATGTATACGTGAACCATGCCCTATCCACGATCTGGAGTGAAAACTAAAGAACAGAATTATTCGAATTTCATTCCATGTAAACAAAAAGAGATATTTAATGTGCTCTGTTCTTAATTCTTAGATATGCTGAAATTGAGGTGGTGATGGTTGAAACTCACAAAACGTCAACTTAGCCTTGGATGCTACTGCCTCCAACAGTAAGGACTTGTGTCTGGCTCAAGGGACCCCTAGTAATGGCCTAAAATACCTCAGACTGCATCAGATCAGGAAAGTATCGACTGCAGCTTTTCAAAGCCCTGAAGGTATCTGAGCCATTGACACATTTAGCAGGGAATAGTTTGGTTTTTCTGTTTATTTAAATCTTTGAGTGGTGCAAAATAGGGACATGGTAATTAGTGGGCTGGGCTTGAAATATAAAAGATCTTTGCCAAAACCTATAGGCCTGACTTGCATTGTCAGTTTCAAATTAAAATCCACTGGCTTTGGTCCGGCTTCTTTAACAAAAAAAGCAAGACAAATGGCTTTACCAATGCTTGATATTATTTATATCTCTTACACTTGTGCTTGCTCATCCAGCGAGACACTCGGATGTACAAGCTGGTGAACTACTAAACCCGACAGAGAATTTCTGTACTCTGTTCTGTTTGTAGGTCCATAGAGAAACTGCTGTTGGATGTGCTAGAGTTTGGGGCCGAGATGAGAGGTTGGGAACATAGGCTCCCCCATTCTCCACATTAGAAAACAATGGTTTAAGTGAACCTATTTTATAATCAGTGATTCAAATAAAAAAGCAAGCTGCCTTTCTTTTTAGTCTCGCCACCTATTGAGGTTCAATCCATAAAATCACCATATTTAGTAGACAACTGTGTGAAACTGCTCCTCAGGCAAAATTACTATTACACATTGTCAAACAAATTATTTACAAGATAGAGATGAAATGTACTTTGTGCTCAATATACTCAAGTGGTCACACACATAATACAATTGCCTTCATACAATAGTAATTGGTTCTCGCAAATTACACATAATAGTTGACAGAGAGAGTTTCCTTTTATAAAAAAAAAAGCACAAGCATTGCAAGGGACAATAAACAGAGACTACTTTAGTTTACTTGCAAACGAACGTGTCACGTATGTGACCAACGGCCACATGCATCAAAGTCCGTTTTTGCGATTCCTTATTTGCGATTTTTAGGGAATCGCAAATAAGGAATCGCAAAACGGGATGCATGATTGAATTTGCATAAAATTTGCGATTCGGTAAAAATTGCAATTTTTACCGAATCGCAAATATTATGCGAATTCCAATTTGCGATTTCACAATTCCTATTGATTCCTATGGGCCAAAAGGCCCATAGGAAATAATGGGAATTGCGAATTCGCAAATGGGAATTGCGAATTCGCAAATTGGAATTCGCAAAATGTTCATGCATTCCATGGGTGCAAAGAACCCCCCCTGCACCCCTGAAATGTATTTATTTTAAAGTGCATGTTTCACACACACATGGCCTAAGGACATGTGTGTCTGTAACATGACAGTGTTTTAAAATGCATCTTTGAGCATTTTGACACATTTTCGCAAATTACCACGAGGTTCAACCTCGTGGTAATTTGCACCCCCTAATTGCGAATTCGCAATTTTAAAAATAATCATGCATTGCTTTTAAAGAATCGCAAATTTGCGATTCCTTAAAAGCAATCGCATTTTTGGAATTCGCTAAAAATAGCGATTTTACCAAAAATGCTTGATGCATCCCAGAAACCTATTTAGGAATCGCAAACGGCCGAATTTTGCGATTCGCAACGTTTGCACTTCCTAAATAGGTTGATGCATGTGGGCACAAGTGTGCATTCCCATCAAGAATGCACATGCATTCTTTGAAAATCGACATTCTAGCTTGGAGTTCAATTGTAAACAATAGTAGGTCGAAAGTCGTATTAAATGTAGCCATACTTTTTTTTATTTGAATACCTTTGCTATCTAATGCAAACTATGTGTAGTTCTGAAACCTACCTATTTTAACTTTACCAGCCCTCCAAGTGCCGGTCCCCGAGAATGTGGTGCAGAGGAGAGAGAGAATAAAACATACCCCTTCAAAGTTGGAATTGTATCCACCTAAGATGCTCGGAGACAAATAATACCAAACTGGCTAATATAGTCCATGACATTCAATCAATCAATTTGATCTTTATTCGGTTATTTGCAGAAAACAACCATAAAAGCACAATTTAATATACATCATAAAAACAAATTGATAAAAGAAACCACATTGTCCACAGGAATAAAACACAATTGTTCTGTAGATGAATATATACAACAATATGTACAACAATATCAAGCATTATCCCTCCATGCTGATTCAAAATTTTAGGGCTAATTTTAAAAAACTGATTACAAATAAAGTGCATTTGTTATTTAGCAGCTGTAGGTGACAAAGTGCAGGTTTAATCTGGGTAAAATTCAGTCTTTTAAGAAGAGGCTTAAGGTAAACCCTCCGGGGAATATCATAAAAAGGGCAAAAGAATAAAAAGTGCACCAAATCCTGCGGAGACACACAGTCGCAGCCACAGGTAGGTAACACTTGGCCTTGATGGCTGCCTCTTGGAACGGCTAGCAGTAAGTGAAAGAGGTTCAGCCGAAACCTAATTAACAAGAAACTGTCAAAGCTCGACATTGGCCAAGTCAGATATGGTTCCATACTTAGTGTGGTTTGTATGACAACATAGTTTCTATTGCTGCTTTTCTTTAAGTCCACTCCCTCCCGCTGGAATAGCTGTGAAAGAAAGAAAGTGTTTTTCACAAACTTTACGTCGGTTACAGTAATTGAGTCGGGATTTGAGAAGAGTCCTGGGCGCAGTAAAACAATTTTTCAAGTATTTTAGCCACGGGATTTTTAACATATTATCCCATGTCAGTGCTTCTCTCAGGAGCTGGTGGTTTAACGGGAGGTCCTTATTTGGCCAGCATTTCAGCCAGAATGTTAAAGGCCGAAGTGCAATGGTTTCACCTAGATAAGGGAAACCTAACTCCTCATGCACTATAAAATTGCCAGTTCCTCTTAGAACCCCCAAAAGCTGTTTCAAAAAGTTATTTTCTGCTACCACCAAGTCCTTAACATTCGTGTGCCCCCATAACTCGCTTCCGTAGCAGCCTTTCGCCACGCTCTTGGCCTGATATACTTTTAACAAAGCAGCAATTGGGCGTTTCCCCATTTTCCTCGCAAAATTAAAAATTGCTGCATTTGCCCGTGTTAACTCCCCTTTTTTTTCTGTACAGCGGAGCCCCATTTCAGTTGGTTATCAAAGAGGACCCCCAGGTATGAGAAGGTTTTAGTCGTGGGAATCTTCTCCCCGTTTACATGAAATGAAAACTCCTTCTTATGTGCTGTACCGACATTCATAACAAAAGATTTTGAGTTATTAATGGAGAGATCCCGAGATTTCATAAATATAAAAAAGGTGTTAAGCAGCAGTTGGAGCCCTTTTGCGGTCCTTGCCAACAAAACGGCGTCGTCCGCATAAAGTAAAACAGGTAACCCTTTGCGTCCAACAAAGGGATAATTCGCACATGTTTTTAAGAGGGTATTTTCCAGATTATTGATGTATAGATTAAAAAGAAACAGGGCCAGGATGCAACCCTGTCTTACACCCCAGTGTACTCCGAATGCCCTGGTCACCTTCAGGTCCTGGGTGTATCGCACGTTAGCTCGGGTGTCCTGGTGTAGATCCGCCAGGAAATTGACCAGGGTCTGCTCCACCCCCATATTTCTCATATCCTCCCATAATTTGCCCCTATTGACACAGTCGAAGGCTGACGAAAGGTCCATAAAAGCCATATGGACTGTGCCCTGACGTGCCATCGTATATTTTCCTAACACCATGTATAGGTTGAGACACTGGGAGATGGTAGAGTGGCCTGGTCTAAAACCATATTGAATTGGAGAGATTATAATATTTTCGTCAGCCCAGGTTGTTAGCCTATTCAGGATTACACGGCCTACTACTTTTACGACCGAATCAATTAAGGATATTGGCCTGCAGCAGGATGTGCTGTTACGGTCCCCTTTTTTAAAAACGGGGACTATTGTGGAAAACCCCCAGGACTTTGGTCATCCATGGTCGGCGGCTGCATTAAATACAGCAGAGAGAACGGGGCCCAAAGTGATGTCCTTGATTTAAAAAGGTCCGGGGGCACACCATCGGGCCCGGGTGCTTTCCTGCTGGTTAAACCCATGATGCCCTTCTCCACCTCACAAATGTTGAAACGCAAGTGGTTAATACCTGGGACACCTTTGTCATATATGGGTTGTGGTATATCGCTGTTAAAAATACAACTAAAATGAGAGACCCAATCATCTTCTGAAATGTTGGTGCCTCGGGGGGAATCAACTGTGGAAGCAAAGAGAGGTGTATTTATAATGCCCCAGAATTTAGAGCTATTACCAAGTATTTCTGGGTCTAACAGGATTTCCCAGGTGGCCGCTTTTACTTCTGCTTTGCGTTTAACCAGAGCCCTTTTGTAGGCGAGCCGAGCTGCCCTTATGTTTACCTGGTTCCTTGGACTGGCCCTAAGGGCTGACTTTAGGTCACGGCTTGCTTTAGAGCAAGCATTGTCAAACCACTTTGGCGCATTACAGATCCGGCCTGTAGAGGCTACTGTTAGCATTCTCCGAACTTTAGTAACTATACCATTAAAGGCTAATAAAATTTCCTGTGCTGATGGTGTGGGAGATACGCAGGTGGATAACTCAGTATTACAAGTCCTATTAATCTTTTCATAGAGTTTGGCCGAGTTCACCCTTTCCCACTTTAGACGTCTATTACCGTCCATACATTTTAGGACCACACTGTCTGGCCTTTCTTCTTGTACATTGAGGAGCGTCCCTCCAAAATAAATGCAAACAGGATTGTGGTCACTCAGTGAGTTCTCTAAAATTTTAAAACCAGATATACAGGGACTAAGGTTACTGGAATAATGTATTTGATCGATATAGGAACCCCCCACGCTGCCTTTAAAGGTAGGGATTTCATAAAAGGTGTAATCATCCACCTGAGACATGGCGGTAACTAAGTCGAAATCATCCATAAAGGCATTCAGCAAATTTCCTCGAGGGGTATGATCGAAGTGAAAGCCTTCAAGTCTATTACAACCCATTAAGCCTATTGGCGTAATTGCTGGGTTCCCACAGGGGTGTACATTCAAGTCACCTACAATGACAACCTGAGGTGGGAGTCTCTCCATGTTATCCCTTAGAAAAAGATCTAGATCCACAATCTCGCAATCCCCTTTAAGGTTAAAAGAGTTGTAAAAATTAATCAATGCTAGAGTCTCTTTCCCCTTTTTGATCATCAGTATCTTGATATCGCTATTATTAAAGGGAACTTTTTTAACGGAGCATGATGGTGCTAAATCAATATACACAACAAGACCCCCTTTGGCTCTACCATGACATTCGATTTACTATATTGTCATCAGAATAATCCCTCCGACAGCTCACCCCTCTTATGTGGGTACTACAATTCTTTGATTAGACTCGTAAACCATGTCATGTAAAGGATTCTCTAGGGTGAGTCATGAATTTCTTCTGCCTAAATTATTCTACCTGTGCAATGACAGACATTTCAGAATTCTCTGCTAAGATCTCATGTTAATGAGTCAATTTGAAATTTGTGATGTGTGTACAGTCCATGAGTCTTGGGGTCACATTCCTTTAGTTCTGCTCACCAGTAAGGAAAATTCTACTTTTGGGGGTCTGCGCTCCATGTGACTGAGCTGGTCCAAAATTTGTTTTTTCAAAGAGGAAGGATGATTACACGTCTATCCCACATTTACTACTTCCATTGTCAGATTGAAACACAATTCGAACTACACAACATTTTCAAAGTTCAATGTGTAGTGCATCAACAATATCATCTCTGATTATTGAACGAATGGTCACTTGTTCCATTACTTTATTAACCAAACATTGGCTGAGTTCTTTCACATTGAGATATACAGGGTGTCACTTCTTCCAAATAAACAATTCAATTATTACTTTTAGGGCCAGAAGTACTTAAGAGGCAACCCCTTCTCTTACTTGACACCTTCTCTATCAGACAACGACTTCTGGTTCTTTGTGTGGTATTTTCTATAACATTCCCTTGTAAATTGTGTAATTATGCCTCATAACAAGTACTTTGATGAATCTTAAACCTTGAATATTTCTCACGATTCTACCTTCCTCATTTGCTAATTTGTGTCTGGACATAATAAATTAATTCACGAATAAGCTTAATAGGGGCATTAAATGTCAAATGTTTTCCTCTGTTTATGGAGTCCCTAGGTGATCATTGAAACTGTTTGTGCACCTACCAATTGTCAGTAGGTCTTCAGAAAAAGATTGTAATGCTAAAAATAATCATAACAAACTGCATCTAACAGACAAAAACAACGATCCAGGAACTTCTGTTGAAATTTTAGAAAAACATCCTGCAAGTCCATTTTACGCATATGGAGTAGAGATTGTTTCCTAGAACTATAGGATGTGATGTAGCAAATCTTTTTCCCATTTTGTCTAATAGGCAAAGGTAATATTCAGTCATCATTGAATATATAGTGAAGACATCTATGGTCACTCGTTGTATAACTATTGAAATTTTGGGGGGTATCTGAATAAGGTCAATAAATGCTTGCAAACTTCATTATCTTATTCCCTATGTAAATGGTGAGCGCCACCCATGTCCCTTAATTGTCACAGAATTATCACAGAGCTTCTGGTTGAATTTCTAACCAGGTTCGCTGTCAAGCCAATTGTTTCGCGTTGGGCCTATTAACAAAAGCATGTTTTAGCAAGGGGGATAGTAATTTAGTAACACTACTTAAGATACTCACAAGTGCAATTCACACATCTACAACCAGATCTCTCCACCTATGCCTGTCCTATCTCCTATCACACATGGAAATACATGCTATTGTAATGAATGTAGGAGAGACAAGGGAAATGGTGGGGAATGGGGAATATTTACGACTTCATGGATGGGGTTTAGGAACATTTAAGAAAGGGTCCAATGAAGGACTTGCAAATGCTAAAGCACACTCAAAAAAGCAGAAGACACTTTCAATCAATCAATCAGTCAATCAGTGTTTGAATTATGCGACTACTCACCAGTGAGGGTCTCAAGGTGCTGAGGAGGGGATGGGGGCTGCTGATACAGACGAAGAGCGAGGTCTTGAGATCCTTCCTGAACCAGCTTGCCTGAGGTGGAGAGACCTGGTGCTCCAGTTCTTGGCATCGAGGTAGAAGGATCTTCTTCTGGTCCTGCTCTTGCAGATCCATGGGATTGTGGCTATGTCCAGTTGGGCAGAGCTGGGGTGTCTGGTGGGTCTGTGGAATGAGAGGCACGGGTTCAGATATGCTGGTCCTGCTTCGTGGAGGGCATTGTTGGCGTGTGTGAGGAGCTTGGAAGTGAGTATTTTGTTTAATGGGAGCCTGTGAAGTTCTTGCAGGTGTTCAGTAATGTGGCTGCAGCGTGGCATGTTGAGGACCAGTCTGGCTGTGGATTTCTGAATGTTCTGTAGTTTCCTGAGGAGTTTCTGGATGATGCCAGCATAGAGTGCGTTGCCATGGTCAAGTCTGCTGCTGATGAGTGCATGGGTGATCGTCTTTCTGGATTTGATGAGTATCCATCTGGAGGTCTTTTGAAGCAGGCAAAGCATGTGGAAGCATGATGAGGAGACAGCGGTAATCTGATGGTTCATTGTGAGAAAGGAATCTAGTATGATGCTGTGATTTAGGGGGTGGTCTGTGGGGTGTTCCTAGGTCGCCTGGTCACCAGGAGTCATCCCAAGCTGAGGGATTGGGTCCCAGGATGAGGACTTTGGTCTTGTCTGAATTTAGCATGAGGGAGCTGTCTCTCATCCAGGTAGCGTTGGCTTTCATCCCACTGTGGAAGTTGTTTCTGGTGGCTTAGGGTTCATTGGTAAGGAAAACGATCAGCAGGTTGTCGTCAACATAGGAGACGATGTTGAGCCCATAGTTTCTGATGATGGCTGTGAGTGGGACCATGAGAATGTTGAAGAGGGAGGGGCTCAGGGAGGAGCCCTGGGGCACTCCGCAGTTGATCTCTGTAGGTTCTGAGAGGAATAGTCGTAGTCTGACTCACTGTGTTTGACCAGTGAGGAAGGAGTGAAACCAGCCCAGGGTGTTGTCGTGGATGCAGGCGTCATAAAGTTACATGCTTATGGAGTGGTGGGCCATGATGTAGAAGGCGGCCGAGAGGTCTGAAAGGATGAGGGCTGCTTTTTCACCCTGGTCAAGGAGGTTGCTGATTTTATCAGTGGTGGCAAGGAGGGGGGTCTCGGTGATGTGGTTGCTTCAGAATCTGAATTGGTTGATGTCCAGGACGTGGTTGACTTTGAAGAGTAGGGAGTTGATGTCCTTCTCGCTGACCGTGGCTGGTTCCGGAAGCAGGGAGATGGGTCTAAAGTTCTTGAGGTCTGTCGGGTCAGTGGATGGCTTCCTCAGCAGGGGGTTGATCTCAACGTGTTCCCAGTCATTGTTGAAGGTGGCAGTCTCAATGGAGCAGTTGATAGCGTGGTGTAGCTTGGGAGTGATGGAGGTGGTGGCTCTGTGGAAGATGAGGTGTGGGCAGGAGTATGAGGGGGCTCTAGAGTTGATGTTCTATTGGTCTTGAGTGTGTTGTCTGTAGTGAGCAGGGGCCAGTTGAGCGTTATCTGTTGGGGGCGTGTTGTCGTTGGGTGTGGTAGTGGAAAGCAAGGTGGGAAGTTTTTGGGTGTCAAATCTGCCGTAGAGTTGCCTGATCTTGTGGTTGAAAAAGCTGCAGAGTTTGTTGCAGAGGTCTTTGGAGAGTGGGAACATCTGTGGTCTTATTGTTGGGTCTAACTTTCTTCACAAAAGTTACACCTACATTTACTACAGTCACTCTACTGAAAAAAAGAGAGCTTGATTTAGATCTTGACCTAGACAGATATCCAGTGTGCCAAAATCTAAATCATTCAGAAAAGGGGGTGGTGATGGACAGAGTATCTGAATTAAACAGAACACTCATACCCAGTCAACAGAATGAACAGATCAGGGCTTGATCCATCACCGTTTTTTAGCTCACTGCACCATCCCAGCTCAGAACCTGGCTACATGCAAATTAGTCTGTCCCTGACCCAGTGCATCATGGGAACAGGGCATACCAAACTACCAAGCCAATTCTTATACTGGGAAGGAAACAAGCTTCCGGGGACCGGTTTCTGGCATTACAGCCGTCTTCGGCCCGGCTTTATTGAATCCTGATGGTGCAATAAGCAAGGGACCGCAACACCGCCACCCTCTTAGACAACCTCGCCAACCTCGGACTTAAACAACTGGTCACTTCCCCCACCCACATCGCAGGCCACACTCTCGACCCCATCTTCACCTCCAGCAACCATGTCTCCTTCAGCCACACTACAGATCTCCTCTGGACTGACCACAGCTGCGTTCACTTCACCTACAACAAGCCGAAACCCATCATCCACCTCCAACCAACTCTACAAAGAAACTGGAACAAAATCACCACAGAGCAGATCTCCACATCACTCCTTCAAACCTCCCCAGCCCTCTCTTCTAACGCCAACGAAGCCGCCTCCAACCTCACCCTTTGGTTATCCAACACCGCCGACACCTTAGCACCACTGAAAAAACGTCAACACAAACTTGGCACCAAGAAGGCCTCATGGTTCAACGACGACCTCAAGAAATCCAAGAAACTTTGCCGCTCCCTTGAAAAGGCCTGGAAAAAAGACCCATCCACCAGCAACAAGGACGCCTTCAAAAGCGCCATCCGTACTCACCACCAACTGATCCGAAAAGCCAAGAAAACAGCATTCAAAGATCGACTTGACAACAACGCCCACAACAGCAAGGAACTGTTCAACATCGTCAAGGATTTTTCCAACCCCTCGGCCAACTCCAACGACATCACCCCCTCTCAAACCCTCTGCGATTCCCTAGCCTCTTTTTTCCACAACAAGATTGCTGACATCCACAACAGCTTTGACAACCAACCCGGAGACCAACCCACCCTACCATCAACTGACCATCTTCCCCCCGTTAACACCATTAGCGCCTGGAACCCAATCTCCACTGAGGACACCATCCGCCTGATGAATTCCATCCACTCTGGATCCCCCACAGACCCATGCCCCCACCACATCTTCAACAAAGCTGACTCCGTCATAGCTCCGCACCTCCGAGACGTCATCAACTGCTCCTTCAACTCCGCTACCTTCCCAGAAGTTTGGAAACACGCCGAACTCACCGCCCTTCTGAAAAAACCAACAGCAGACCCCACCGAACTCAAAAACTACCGCCCCATCTCGCTTCTTCCATTCCCGGCCAAAGTCATCGAGAAAGCTGTCAACAACCAGCTCGCCGCCTTCCTCGAAGCCAACAAATCACTCGACCCCTCACAATCCGGCTTCCGAGCCAAACACAGCACTGAGACCGCCCTCATCGCAGCAACAGACGACATTCGAACTCTACTGGACAATGGAGACACAGTCGCCCTCATCCTCCTCGACCTCTCTGCAGCCTTCGACACAGTCTGCCACAGCACCCTTTTACAACGCCTCAGAAACATCGGAATCCAAGGAAAGGCACTGGAATGGATCACCTCGTTCCTCACCGGAAGAACCCAGAGAGTCCGCCTCTCACCATTCAAGTCCGAGACCTCTGAAATCATCTGCGGCGTACCACAAGGATCCTCACTCAGCCCCACCCTCTTCAACGTATACATGAGCCCCCTCGCGGCCATCGCCCGCCAACACAACCTCAACATCATCTCTTATGCGGATGACACTCAACTGATCCTATCTCTCACCAAAGACCCCAGCACCGCTAAAACTAACCTACACGAAGGAATGAAAGAAGTCGCCGAATGGATGAAACAAAGCCGTCTGAAACTGAACTCAGACAAAACAGAAGTTCTCATCTTAGGTAAATCCCCCTCTGCATGGGACGACTCCTGGTGGCCGGAAGCCCTCGGAAATGCACCCATCCCGACAGACCACGCACGGAACCTTGGCGTCATCCTGGATTCTTCACTCTCAATGAACAGACAAGTCAGCGCCGTATCCTCTTCCTGCTTTAACATTCTTCGCATGCTCAGAAAAACATTTCGCTGGATCCCCTCCGAAACAAGGAAAACAGTCACCCACGCTCTAGTCACGAGCCGTCTGGACTACGGAAACACCCTCTACGCAGGTACCACCGCTAAACTCCAGAAGAAACTACAACGAATCCAAAACGCCTCAGCCAGGCTCATATTAGACATCCCACGCAACGAACACATCTCTGGTCACCTTAAAGACCTCCACTGGCTACCCGTCAATAAGAGGATCACTTTCCGACTGCTTACCCACGCACACAAATCACTCTACGACATCGGACCAGATTGCCTCAACTCTCGACTGTCCTTCTACACCCCCTCCCGCCAACTTCGCTCTTCCAGCCAAGCCCTCGCCACTGTACCTCGCATCAACAAGACCACCATGGGAGGCAGATCCTTCTCATACCTGGCTGCCAAAACATGGAACTCACTCCCCGCTTACCTTCGCCTCACCCAGAATCACCTAGCGTTCAGAAAGCAGCTTAAAACGTGGATATTTGACAAATAATCCACCTCCCCTTCCTAAGCGCCTTGAAACCCTCTGGGTATGTAGTGCGCTATATAAATGTTCTGACTTGACTTGACTTGACTCACATCTGAGTATTCCCTTCCATGCTTGGTAGTTTGGTCTGCCCTGTTCCCATGATGCACTGGACCAGGGACAAACTAATTTGCATATAGCCAGGTTCTGAGCTGGGATTGTGCAGTGAGCTAAATAACGGTGATGGATCAAGCCCTGATCTTTGGACTGGGTAAGAGTGGTCTGCTTAATTCAGATACTCTGTTCATCACCACCCCCTTTTCTGAATCGTTTTTGGCCACTATAGGTGTGGCAGGTCATACTCAGACATGAGTCCCTTGCTCACTGCACCATCAGGATTCAAGCAAGCCGGGCCGACGACGGCTGAAATGCCAGAAACCGGTCCCCGGAAGCTTGTCTCCTTTCTGGTGAAGAATTGGCTTGGTAGATTGGTCTGCCCTGTTCCCATGATGCACTGGGCCAGGGATAGACTAATTTGCATATAGCCAGGTTCTGAGCTGGGATGGTGCAGTGAGCTAAATAACGGTGATGGATCAAGCCCTGATCTTTGGACTGGGTAAGAGTGGTCAGCTTAATTCAGACACTCTGTTCATCACCACCCCCTTTTCTGAATCGCTTTTGGCCACCATAGGTGTGGCAGGGTATACTCAGACATGAGTCCCTTGTTCACTGAACCATCAGGATTCAAGCAAGCCGGGCCCACGACGGCTGAAATGCCAGAAACCGGTCCCCGGAAGCTTGTCTCCTTTCTGGTGAAGAATTGGCTTGGTAGTTTGGTCTGCCCTGTTCCCATGATGCACTGGGCCAGGGACAGACTAATTTGCATATAGCCAGGTTCTGAGCTGGGATGGTGCAGTGAGCTAAATAACGGTGATGGATCAAGCCCTGATCTTTGGACTGGGTAAGAGTGGTCTGCTTAATTCAGACACTCTGTTCATCACCACCCCCTTTTCTGAATCGTTTTTGGCCACTATAGGTGTGGCAGGGTATACTCACACATGAGTCCCTTGCTCACTGCACCATCAGGATTCAAGCAAGCCGGGCCGATGACGGCTGAAATCCCAGAAACCGGTCCCCGGAAGCTTGTCTCCTTTCTGATGAAGAATTGGCTTGGTAGTTTGGTCTGCCCTGTTCCCATGATGTACTGGGCCAGGGACAGACTAATTTGCATATAGCCAGGTTCTGAGCTGGGATGGTGCAGTGAGCTAAATAACGGTGATGGATCAAGCCCTGATCTTTGGACTGGGTAAGAGTGGTGTGCTTAATTCAGACACTCTGTTCATCACCACCCCCTTTTCAAAATCTAAATCATATCATGTACTAAGGGGTTTATATTTTGGCAGACTGGATATCTGTCACTATTATGATGGAGTAACCCATTCGCCAAGATCTAAATCAGGCCCAGACTCAATTCTACTCCTGTCATCCCTTTGAGTAAGTATAGCACCATACCAGGCTAATCATTGGAATTTCAATATGCTTTCACAGAAATGAATAGAGGCATATAATAGCACTAGCCTTGCATATGAAAAATAGGACGATAAAGAGAAACATATTCTTGATTATTCAAAAAAGTAATTATATTACATTTTGTTATATTTTTTTACATTTTAGCTACATGTTCTGATAAGGCTTCAAATCCTTGCAAGAAACCTGTTATATGCTCCTGTTGGGGCAAGGAAATGAACTGTCAGGTCTCCACCAGCCTGCCCACATAAGAATGCTAGTATATCAAGAGACGAGAAATCTGTTTAAAAAAGAAGTAAGAAAACATCTTTAAAAATGTCTATACAAAAAAGATAAGCCAACAAAAGAAGGACACTAGCAAAATGCCTAGGTTTATACTAAAGCAATTTATTGTTTATACAGTGCATAAAGATATTGTGGTGGTGCAGCGTTGATTGTGGTAAGCAAGGAGCAAAAATAATAAAATATATATAGGAGGAGAAACTTTCAAGAAAATAATAGGCTGTATGGGCCAGGAAATACATTAAATTAAATTAAATAATGTGGCAAGCAGATGCTCAAAAATATATATAATTGTCAACAGTAAAGCAGTCCATAATATCAAAGAAAAATATCAGTGTTTTGGTCCTAAATGCTTATTTTTCGAGGGCCTACGAAAAAAAAATTCTGATAATGAGTAATACAGAGGCAGACCCACACAGGAATGAGGGCTGTGAAGGGAATATCAAAAATTGATGAATTATTAGAATGAGGAATATAAGAACTTCATGTTGAATTATACACCACTTCCTACAGCTCCCTGAGACTACCACCTTCTTGACATACAGTTAGTGCCCTCGTCCTTAGTGGTATCAGTACTGCCTGTACTTTGTTACATATGCCCACATTTCACCATGTCAGTAAATATCTTTGGCACTCACTCATTTTAATGAACAATTATTTGAGTAGAAGAGAGAGGACATTTACAGTCAGAGGATCTATATCTTTGGTATGTCATTGTTAGAACCCACTTCTCAGCTGATGTGATCCTTGACGTAATTTCCGACACAGATGGGAACTGGGAAGCCCATTCACCTACAGTCTATTCCAAGGTCATACATGTACATGTCAAAGTAATGACTGCACTTCATTTCCTATCCCACAGGATCTTTCCAGAGATCATTTTATACACCATTGCCATCTCATACAAGCCAATCATGATACTTGTGATTGGTACTGAGATGCATTTACCAGCCGTGTGCTCAAGTTTATTGTCCTACCACAGACAGAAAATATATACCCCATATGAAATATAAGATTATGGACTCATCTGGGTAGCCACAACCCTTCTGGTTTGTAGTGGGTAATTAGGTGTGCGTTGGTGGCGCTCACCACAACTCCTTTCATATCTCTCTCTCCTCGCCTTCTTTGTCTCTGTCAGCCTTGACCCTGTACTCTCCCAGGGTCTGATATCCACAGGGTTTTTCCTAGGCCTAGGTGGAGAAATTCACTCTGCTCGTATAGTTTGTAGGGTTCGGGAACTCCGTGCTCCACCTGAATGCGGAGTTCCCACGAAATTCCGCCATCCAGTGCATAGAAGAATGTTTTTCTGTTGACTTGCACAAGACTTGTTTGGGCACATTCTGCTGAGTGCTACAAGACTTGCTGGCCGCTAGTGACCAAAAGTGAGTTTTCAGAAGCCCGTAGCACTTCTTCTGGTTCTGGCCGCAAAGGTGTATTTTTTTATGTTGATGAACATGAGTTACTGCAGCTACACCTCAAGCAGATTTTCTACATGAGAAGCAGCTAGATCTACTTGGAAATATGTTTTCAAGTTCATTGTTTACTCCAAAGGACCATTCAAATAGATTTTTAGTGCGGGAAGCCATTTATTTATTTAACCTTTTTTTTTAAGCAAGAAGGAAGTGCCCCGGGGACTTCAACTTCCTGTTCCTGTCCAGCAGGCTCCTCCCCGTGCATTGTCCAGTTCCTTGTCACTTTTCATTTGAGTTTGAAGCTGGAAGGATCACTCTCTTTGTCTGCTGCATATATACTGCTGGATTTAAGATATTTGTTTTTGAGATTTCACAAATAAGTGAAAAGATTCTTGTATACGGGTATTGTTTGTTTGATAAAGTGCTTGCACCAGTATTTATTTGTACTTTCATTCAATTTAAAAAAAGAATTGTGGTGGGTAGCCTGCAGTTTTAGAAGGGGTCTAGTTATTGTTTGCATTTCATTTATCATTCTTTGTAAGGGACAAATGTCGCACAGTTCAGTACAGTTTCTCCATGTTTGTTAAATTTGCCAAATTCATTTATTTTACTATGTGGCCTTGTCTAACAATGAGCCATCCAGCCAGTAGGCCCAGGCCACTATAAGTCATGGTGAATGATACAAATGTTTTCTGTTGTATATGTTGTTTTAAACATCTTGTAGAGCTGGGATGGCATTGGATTAAATTAGACATGTGGTGAGTTTTTTTTATTTCACTTTTTTTGCAAAAAGTGTATAGGTGGGGTAGTATTTAATGTCTTGAGAGAATGTGTTGTAAAATGTTTATAGCTCCGTTAATTGTCATTTTTAGCATTGCTGAATTAATTGTAGTGTAGTGTTTTCTTCAAAGTTACCAATGCCTCCTTTGTCTGGCCAGTATATATGTGTGTTTTCCATAGGTCACCATTTGTTTTTGGTCTCAATTTCATATGGCCAGGGATCATTTTGTTTACTCAGTGTCTATAGGCTTGCATCTATTCTTTGTTATCCATGCCTCCTTGTGTGACGTTTTTGACCTTGTGGCCTCCATACCATATTGTGTAACCAGTCAGGGTGATTTTGCCATGGGCCTATATGTGTTCTTCGTTGAGGTCATGCCTCCTTGCTTGCTGTTGTTGTTTGACCATGTGGTCAGTGGCCGGTTTGTGTAGCCAGGCAGTGTGCTTTTGTCATAGGCCTGCATGTGTTCTTTGTTGTGACCATGCCTCCTTGCTAGCTGTTATTGGTGGCCATGTGGACAGTGGCTATTCTGTGCATTGTAGTATTTCCTACTTTTTTTTGTACTTTTCCCCGATATCAGTTTAATAATATTTTGTATATTGCATCGTACATATATATATATATATATAATGTAGTATTTGTACAGTCACAGTCTTTTATATTAAATGCATTGTTTGCATTTTTCACCAGTATCCAATTGCCTCCCAATGGATTTTTCATAGTTCCCTAGTTTCCTCTAGTACACCAGCAATTAATTTTTTTTGTTGTTTATTATTTTCTCTTTTAATTTTCTTTTAATTTTTGTAATTTTTTTTATTTCAATGTTTTCCAATGTTTTACCTTTTCCTACAATCCATCCACCAACTACCTGCCATAGGCCATGTTTGTCAAGGTGCAACATTATCAATGAATATTGTTTAAAGGCAGAACATAAGGTGGGTTCTTCAGTTCTAAGTAATTTAACATCCATAAAAATAGTCTTGAATGCGGTAGCCTGAAATGAGCACTTTCTTTTATGTCTGCACCTGCTGAGGTACTTAACGCCAGAGCTTCTGTGTGTGCAAGATAACTGTCAATGAAATAAATAGCACTGCCTGCAACACATCAAAGGTAAGCTATCATGCACTTCATGAAGATGGAAAGGACAGACATCCAAGCAGTAACCTTCGAGCCCCCAATGCAGAGGCAATTTCAGGAGAAACACTTGGGTCAGGAAAACAGTTTCAGAAAGTTTCCACACATTTTAATGTACATGATATTATAATAACTGGTATGAAAGAAGGTGAAATTGTAGCAAATTCCCGATTGACCTAGCGGGGCACACACCTACCCTTTCGCTCCCACAAGCAGACATGTATCACCCGCTGCAACTCCTGTCCAAGCAGCACATTGAGACATTAGTTTCCTAATGCAAGTCTTTAGTAATAAATACAATCAGTCTTCTATTTGGATACTGAAATATTGGAAGTCTTGCCTAAAACTATGCAAGGGACAAAGACACTCCAACATTTTTGAGTTTTGTCAGGTGCATAATACTTGCAGCACTTTGTCTCCATTTGAAGGCCATGTTGGGTCACTTTATTTCTGTAAAATTCTTTGCAAAGTTGAAAGTGAGCATTCAGCTCTGAAGGACGCGGGTGCATGGCAAATTCAGGGAAAGAATACACCATTTCTATCTGGTGTTTGGTCCAGGTTTTAACTCCAAGCCCAGTTAAATCCTTCACTCACCAATCCTTCTGAGTTACGTCCCAAAAGCCTGTGACATTAGCCATAGCGAAATATTCCCACCTAAACCAATTCTGGCCATGTCATGTCATAAAGATAAAGTATTTATGGTTGAAGCATTTAACCTTTTATAACCTTTTGTCCTCCATGAAGAATTTTTAATTACAGAACATCTGCAATAAAGCTCCTGAGCATGTGTGTTGCCCCGGCAGCATATTGAGCATAATTGCTCTGGTGGATCCTGCCGGGTTTTTTTAGTGGCTGGATAAAAGACTCAAAGCATCAAAAGTTGGCAGAAAAAGTGCTGCACTCAAGTGCTGATGCACAGTGGTGCAGTAGATGACGAAGACCTGAAGGTGTAAACTGGTTTGTTTTGCGTGTGCTTTTTCACGTTGGAGTGTGAAAGCTCCATTTGAGACCTCAGGACTGTTCTTATTTATGTCTTAACCTCTCACTTTTGATGGGACTTGTGCTCTGTTGTCAAGAGGCTCAACACTCAAAATTGGCTTGCACCTCCTACTGCCTTCTTCAGAAATTTAAAAACGAAAGTAACACTCACTGAGCAAATAAATCTGTTCCTAAAAAATGCAATGCAAACACTTTGCCTTGCTTAAAGAACATGGAGGTGTGGAGTCTGTACTGAGTTGTTGAAGACTGTACCGCTAAGGAGGAGAGATGCTGCTTGTTACTTGTGAAATGCAAAGCAGCCCTCTCTGAGAGTACTAACATAGGAGTAAACTAGACATATGCACATTTGGATGCATTTCTTTTGTGATATCAATATTATTAGATGATGGCGGGGACACGTTGAATGTGGTTTGCATTCCACATATGGAATGTTTTGCACACATCTAACATGGCTGCCTCCTCAACTATCCCATAACACACTAAAATTAGTAAACAAAATTTTAAGTTTAGTTTTTGATCTGGCTTGGATACCGGATGCTGGAGCATTTTGTCACACCTTTTCCCCTTTGCCCTTTCTACATTTTTATTGGTGAGGTTATTGGGGTACTGCTAAATTACACAATCTGTGTTAGTTCTTGTATCGTTGAGTGGCAGTGATCGGGGTTTGCCTGCTGAGCCGATGTCAAAGTCCTTTGATAGTTGTAGCTACTGGTTTGCTTGAATAATAAAGGGGAACTGATCATTGGGAAGCACAGGGCAAGCAGCCATGGAGGGGCAGAATGGATGAGAAAAAAAACAAAAAACGGCGCTCAGTGACGATAAAAACAACAGCACTCCATAGGACTCATGAACCAAGAAAAAAATCCCTAAATTTATCATAAAATGAAGGACAGCGGAGGTATAGTGCACTAGGTCCCTACTCTCTAGGAGGAGAATATATGGGAAGAGGCATGATGCATGCATGCCATGGACAAATTGGGAAAAGCAATCAATACCTGAATGACGTGGGAGCCAGCAAATGGCAAGCCTTTGGGCAGGCTGAAGCCCACAAAGCAGATACAGCATATCTACGTCCTAGACAGAGCACATTGTACACCATCTAGAACCGAGACCTAAAATTTAAAAAAGGCCTTTCAAAGAGGGCATCCTCTATGTGGGTCATGTAGTTGTCAAATTTCTGCTCTATATGGTAAACCTTTTCCTCATGCCATTCCAGATACTGCAGGGTGCAGCACTGGAACTGGTGGCCTGACAGGGAGGGGGCAGCAGAGATAGTCAACCGGATGCTTGACAGTTTCTGGAGTTGTTGACTGGAGATTGGAGGCAATGGCTGGCTGGTGGATCTTTGGTTTGGAGCAGTGGTAGCTGCTTCAGCCTCCCCCTCCTCCAGCACCACCAACCAACAGTACTCCTGCTAGATTGTCTCCAGCCTCTGCCGCTGTAGCCAGGTTGCTATCTTCTGCAATGTTGGTACAGGTGGTGGACCAGCAGAAGTAGCCATATCAAGAAAAAAGAAAAAGAAAAAAGACAATTTGTAAACCATACTTTGAGCAAACATTCCTTAAAATTAAATTGTGGAACAGTAGCAGTACATTGCTCGTCCCCTCAGGCCATTGGAGTTTGATGTGATTAGGAGAGCCACAGGACCACATGCCTCACATAAAAATGTACTGACTGGCTGAAAAGAATGAAGGCTGAAAAACATAACACCAGATAAAAACGGTGTTTTGTTTCTTATAAAGGCTTTCCTAGTAAAAACAAAACAGACAATTTGTGTGGAAGAATAAAAATAAGTCATTATGTACCATGGGGTACATGTTGTTATGCTAAAACAGATGGAGGCATGCAAGTTATCATGTTGGGTATTTTGCTACCTTTTGCAGCCTGCAGCTGAGGCAGCTGTAATGGACACTTATCTTACTTTAATTCCAATGGCCCTGCTCTTTTCCAAATGCCTTTCAATTTTACCCTGGCTCAAAAGAGGCAGATGAATAATAAATAAGATTCTCGGTCACACACGCCACATTTAAAATGTGGATATCCTGTTTGCTGTAAGTAGACAATGGAAAAAAAGATGCACTGCAGTAGCGGGAACAGAATGGATGTTTCAATTTTTTGGTAGACTCCGACAGAACTCAGGAAAGAATAAAGGAGTGGATTACTAGAACGTGACTGAGTGGGCACTGGGTGGGAATGGAAACACAAATTGTTTTTGGTTTGCATTGCATTGCAAGCTCTGTACATGCTGCATTAACTGAAGCAGACACACATTGAGTAACCAACATATTGAACCATGCTACACTTAGGTCATGAGTGGCAAAATGTCATTGGTGTGGAGGGAGATGATGAATGATGATGGGTGGGATACATACATGCCTCGCTTAAGAAATACAGTGAGTCAGGGAGAAGACAAAAAATGTAAATACACCCCACTTTGAGCCATAGCTTTGAAAACCAGGCAAGCAAGGTAGGTGAGCATGCCCAGCTCCAGAAGAGCTCCTGTTTTTCTTCATCTAAACAATTATCCATTCATCCTTTCATTTTTCTATGCACCCTTTGATACTCACCATTTACGTTTTTTTTTTCTTTCATCCAGACTTTTTGCAGAATTTCCTGGCAATCTGTCTACGTATCCATCCATTCAAGTGTCCACCCTTTCTACCATCTTTCCACCCATCCATCCACATTTACCCATCCTTGCATCCTTTCACCCACACACCCATCCTTTCACTCATATATCATTTCACATATCCTTTCTAAACCTTCCCTCATTTTTTCCCTTTTACATCAATCCATGAATTTTAGCATTTGCTATGAACTTTTATCTTCTGAGTTGCAGTTAGAAGAGGACATAAGAACTCAACCACCATGGTGAAAATGGGAGATCACATATCATGATGCCCTTGCAGTGTGTATAATAGAAATTGTCAATGAGCAAGCTATGTAACTAGCCACCACCCATCCCTGCCGCCGCTGTGTCTCCCCCTCCAGCTGCCTCTGCATCTGCAGAACTGCCATTGACCCTGGCACTGGTGGTCTGTGCATCTAGAAAAAACATCACACATTGCTAGATGCCAGATATGCCTCCCCTTTGTTTTAACAATACACAACTGCAATACATCACTACAGTTTGGTTAGCAGTATCTTCAATCAGAAATATAATTTGGGGCATTTTGTTGGTTGACAATGTTAAAAAAGCCAAGTAGTTAAGCCAACAAAAACGTTTTCATAAGGGGCAGAGCTATGATGACTGAGCCATTGAAGCGCAATGAAGGGGTGGAACAAAGTTTACTGAAGGACAGTAGTTAGTTGGCTAATGCAATTGGACCTCATACTTTCCTGCCATGCTGCACAGTCAAGGGAGGCTGCCTGGTGTGTGTCCCGCTTAAGCCCTCTACTTTCAGACTTAGAAACTTTCTGGAATTCAGATCTCCTTCAGTGGGGTAAACCAGCAAGCTGGGGATAGCTGGCAATTTGATGTTGATGGTTGGGGCCTCATTGGGGATGCCAGTCTCCATTTGTTCTCAGAGCAAAACATGTTTAAACCCTCTTCTTGCAGTTTGGTGATGGGAATAATTCACTTTAAAAGCCAACCAAGGTCTGCAGGACCTCGGGCACAAATTGAGGGTTAGGACTCATAACAACATGGCCAACAGCAGGGTCCTAAACTGGTCTAGTTGGAACTAGTGAACTGGGCAGTTGCAGGGAGAGAAGCCTCTGGAAGCTTTTTTTGGCCCAGTTGTTCAAACAGAAAGTCAGTTAACTCACCCTTGTACTCACTTCTGGAGTCCTGGGTTCAAGGCAAGCAAGCCTGGTATCTCTTCAGGTTTTTTGGACAGTAGTTCAGTCTTTCTTCTGATTCCTGAAAGGTTCATGAGTGTTCTGAGGAGAGGTAGGATCCACTTTGATTCACATGCCAGCCTGAGGGTGGAGGGCAATCCTTTGTCCACTCAAAACCAATTTTGGTCAGTTACTTTACTCTCACTAGGTTTTGTGCCTGCCTGACTAGGGAAACAAAGGGGATGGAAGCCTAGGAGCGAGCTTCACCCACCAGTTTCATGGTAGGAATCCTTTGAAGCTCAGGAAGGGGCTGGGCATGTCCCCCCAGGCCATCCTGTCAAGGGAAGAGTCCCTCTCCCCACACCAAGAGCCCATTGTTAGCTATTTGTGGATCATACATATCTTACTACAGGAAAGCCATCAGGGGAGTCAGGTGATAGCCTTGTGATTTTAGGCAGGAAAAGGACTACTTTCTAAAAGAGTCATTTTCAAAATAGTCATTTAAATCTGACTTGACCATTTAGTTACATTTTGTATTACTGTTAAAAATTAGGCCCGGTTGGAGTTGGCCTAGAGCTACTATGTGGAGTTCCATGGAGTTGGTAAAAAACCCAGTGGAACTCCGCTCCGCTCTGCTCCCTAACTTTTCTTAAAATAAATAAATTAGGGAGGTGGAGGGGAGCGGAGTTCTCTGTCCGGGGTTGTTAAAAATAGGTCCTTAAGTCATTTTCCTAGCCACTCCCAGACTGAAATTAAGCTTTATACGTTGTTATAGTATAAAGCAGTATTTTCCTATGGGAGAGTCAGCTTTGATACAGTAACACATTACTTCACAGGTTTCTTCACTGCCAGGACATGTCAAACATTAAATATACACTCTCTACTTTTACATACTGTATACACTGCCATGTGGACATTTAGGGCCCAATTTAGCAGTTACTTATAAGTATTCAAAAGGAAGATTTAGGGCTGGCAAAAGGTTTGCTTTGCCAGATCAAACTGGTAGTTTCAAATGGCACACCCAGGCTGCAGGGGGAGGCTTCGAGAGATGTTTTACAGTAATATTTGGGTGGGTGTTACTATGAGTGCTGCAGCCCACTTAGAGCATTTATTGTACAGGCCTTCGGTACATGTGGTACCATTTACTATGGACTTACATGCTAATTAAATGTGCCAATTAGGAGTATGTCAATTCTAACATGTTTAGTCAGAACACAGGAACTTTATCACTAGCTAGCAGGAGTAAAGTGTGCGGAGTATTATGTTGAGCAAAAGTATTTTATTTATTTAAAAGGTTTTATATAGCACTGGCTGGACCCAAGGGTATCAGAGCGCTTTACAATATAGGGTGATGACAAAAAATGACGATATAACATTTGTGCAACTAGGTAAAAAACAGGACAATTTGATCAATATGTAAAGTTCAGTATTAACATTGGATTTTAGATAAGAAATGATAATTGGACCATAGGCAGTATAGAATAGTAAGATTAGAGTGAATGTTGGGGTTGAGGAGGGTGGGAGTACAAAGTAGGGGGGAGATGGGGAGGGCGATAGCATACGGGAGTAGGCGGTCGTTGCAAGAAAATTCGAGTGGGGTAGAATAGAAGTAAATGCAGGAGTGGTAAGAGGGGGGAAGTCAGTCAGGTATAATGTAGCGGAAACCTAGTACCGTATGGGGCGGGTTGTGGGACTGTGAAAAGGTGGCAGTGATTAAGGACCTCAGTATTTGTTGAGAAGGTGCAGCTTAAGGTCATTTTTTAAGCTGAGGTAGGAGGGGTTACAGGGTGGGTCTTTACGGAGTGAGTTCCAGATAGTAGGTTCATTTCCAGTGAAAGAACGTGTTTGTGTAGATTTCTTTTTTTAACAAGGGAGGGACTAGCATAAGAGTATTAGAGCTCCTCATTTCTCTCAAGCAGCCCGCTTTGTGGAGTTTGTCTGCAAGATACACTGGGGTGTTTTGGTGAAGGGCTTTATGCGTAATGCAAGCGGTCTTATAGGAGGATCTGCCTTCGATGGGAAGCCATTTGAGGCCTTTGAGGGTGGGGCAGATGTAGGCATACTGCTTATAATCAGTGATGAGCCTGGCTGCAAGGTTGAGGACTGACTTGATTAAGGCTAAGTGGACTTTCGGAGTTCCCAAGAAAATGGCATTCCCATATTCCAATCTGGACAGCACCAGTGATTGAACAACTGATTTAAAGTCATCCGCGGGGATGAAGGGTTTGATTTTCTTAAGGTGGTGTTGAGTGAAAAGAGCTCCTTTGGCCACATTTTTTATGTGGGGGGTAATATTGAGGTTCTGGTCGATGTTTATACCGAGGGATTTAATTGCGTTAGAAGTGGAAAGAGTGCAGCTGAGAGCTTTAAGGTCAGAGATCAGGTGTTGAATGGGGAGTTGGTTGCCTTTAGGAGCGAAGAGAATGATTTCCGTTTTTTTAGGGTTGAGTTTAAGGTGATTGTGGTGGAACCAGTATTGAATCTTGGTCAGGGCATGATTGAGGTGCAGAATGTCAGCCTGGGATTTGATCTTATAGTAGAGTTGGGTATCATCAGCATAGAGGTGGTAGTTGATTCCTGTTTGTTTAAGAGTGAGAGTGAGGGGTTCAATGAAGAGGTTGAATAGAGCAGGAGAGAGAATGGAACCCTGGGGGACACCCAAGGAGACAGGCGTAGGCTTAGAGAGGCCGTCGTTGATTTTAATTTGTTGGGTTCTGTGTTAGAAGAAGGAGGAGAACAATTTGAGGACCGGACCATTGACACCGAAACGAGCTTTGAGGGTGTTGAGTAAGGTGGAGTGATTAACAGTATCAAAGGCACCAGAGAAGTCAAGGAGAATGAAGAGAGAGGCCTCCCCCTTGTCGAGGGAGTGATGCATGTTGTCAATGATGTTGAGCATGGCTGTTTCAGTACTGCAGCCCTTTCTAAACCCCTATTTGAAATGTGTTCAAAAGGTTAAAAGCGTCAATGTGCTTGTGTAATTGGAGCTGGGAACATTTTTCAAGGGCCTTGGATAGAAGAGGGAAATTGGAGATAAGTCGGACATTGATGAGGTCACTGGGATCGGTTGTCGGGTTCTTGAGTGTGAGAGTGATTTGGCCCAGCTGGAGGGAAACAGGGACACAACCAGAGGCCAAGGAAGAGTTGATAATGGTGATCCAATATGGTGCAATGATATGTTTTAAATCTTGAACTAGGTTTGCAGAAAGAGGGTCCATGGTATGATAGGAAGGTTTAAGCTTAGCTATGATGTTGAGGACTTCCAACTCCATAACTGGGTTGAAATTAAGCCACAATTTTTTAGCTGGGGGTTGGCGAATTGGAGTGTTGGCGGGTTGACAGAGAGAGGGAGATGTGTAGAGTGAGGTGGGGGTCAGGCCTGGGCGGTAAATTCCATCCCGCTTGCGAAATTTGGGTAATTTTGCGTTCTGCGGGGAACACGAAATTGGCCAAAATTCTGCGTTCTGCGACTTCGCGAAAATTTTTGTTTGTTCGCGTACTCAAATGCCTGTTCATAAGATATTTTCCCCCGAGCACGCAAACAGCAATTGCGAACAGGAAAAAAGCATCGCGAACAAGCAATTCCCTGTGTTCACGAATTTCTGCGTGTTCGCAGAGATTTTTTACCATTTCGCGGAGATTTGCGTACCGCAATTACGCAAATTACGCCCACCCATAGTGGGGGTGAAGGTGAGAAAGGGGGCTTGATGGGGAAGTCATGAGGGGGAGATGTGCAATGTGGGGGGAGGTTAAAGCAAAGGATTGATCAATCTTGGCGATATTTTCAGAACAGAAGTCCGCAATTTCTTCACATCTCTCAACAGAGGCTATCAATTTGGGGGGGGGCAGAAGCTGTTTGTTGTTGACAATGCTAAATAGTTCTCTAGGTTTATTTTTAGCCCAGTCGAGTTGAACGCGGAAGTGGGATGCTTTTTCATTAAGGATGTGTTTTTTGTAATTCGCCCTTGCAAGTCTGAGGAGAGCAAGATCTGAGGAGGAAGGGTGATGTCTCCACTCGCGTTCGATCAGTCTAAGAGAGCGTCTCTCATTATTGAGATCAGCATTGAACCAGGATTTAGCGGGGTTGTTTTTTTGCAGTTTCAATTTTGCTGGAGCAATTTGGTCAAGGACCCCCAAGATGGAATTTTTGTAATGTTCGGCCAGGTCATTTGCATTTTGGGAGGGAGGTGTAAGTAGTAGTTGTGCTTTGATCTTAGTTTCCAGTTCACCGGGAGGGATAAGGTGAAGATTTCTATGTTTGGTGATTTTAGGGGAAGGGGGAGGCAAAGAACGGCATTGGAGATAATCGTGAAGAGGATGAGTGGGTAGTCAGACCAGTCAATGGGCTCAATGTGGGAAAGGGAAGCCAGATCTTTGCTCGTAATGATCGCGTCAAGAGTGGCCCCTTTGGAATGTGTTGGCAAGTGGCAAAGTTGTTGCAAGTCATTGATGTCAAGTAGATCGTTCAGGAGGATAACCGAGGAATCGTCCTTTTTGTTCCAGTGGATATTAAAGTCTCCGAGGAAGAGGTTTTTGGAGTTGGAAATCGAGGACTGAGAAAGAAGGTCGGACAGTTCCTCCACCATGGGCAAAGGATCCCCGGGGGGATGGTAGATATTATGTATCCAGATAGGAGGGGAACTATGAACTCTAAGTTCTGCATCCATGTATTCAAAAGTAGTATGGTTGACGTCCTGAACAAGGGAAAGTTGGAGTTCATCTTTATAGATTATGGCAGGGCCCCCTCCTATTTTGTCAATCCTGTCTTTTCTGAGGATGGAGTAACACGGGGTGAGAGCAGGTCCAGTATGGATGAGGAGTGGGCAATGAGCCAGGTTTCTGTAAGAAATCCAATGTCAATGTCTTCCCTAAGGATGGTTTCCGAGATTTCTGTTGCATGTCTGGCAGCTGGTTCACAATTGACCAGTATGCAGTTGAGGGGTTTAGGATTGATTTGGGGGGGGAGGCAAGAAGGAATAGCAGTAAGTTGCGGTAGGGGTCTGGGGGAGCTGGGGGAGCTGGGGATACAGCTTCTCCCCAGGATCGTAGGAATAATGGAGTGAGGTGAAGGAGGAACTATAGTCGAGGAGTTAGGGGGGGGAGGAGATATTCAGGTCCGGGTGGTCGGGAGATGAGAAATGGCTCGAGGCTTGGTGTGGTCTAAGAGAAGAGTTACCGGGAGGTGATCCAACTGGTGCGATAGCGCCAGGGCTAGTACCCCTTTGTTGAGGGAAAGTATTGTTATTTTGTACAGATCCCATGGTATGGGTATGATTGGTGAGATTGATAGAGGAGAGGGCATTAAAGTCTTTTCTGAGGGATGAAAGTTCCAAGGTCAGGATTGAGAGGAGTAGTTCTATGTTGAGAAGCGACTGGGATAAGAGCGAGGAGGATAAGGAGGCAAGGAGGTTGGGGGAAGGGGCAGGTTCAAAGATAGATGGGGAGGAAGGGCTAGTCAAAGGACGTGAAGGGAACCCAGGTAGGGGTAGTGAGGGGAATTCCATTTGCTAGGATGAGGGTGCAAAATAGGGTGAGAGCCATCAATCCCAGGAACCGGATGGGTGCTGTGAGACAATGAAGGGGGTAGGGAGAGTGAGGAGGGGTGCCATCTAGTCTATGTAGGTAGGGGTCATTTAGAAAATGAGATTGGAGTAATCAGTGGAGCAATTAGGGGTCAGTGTGAGGGGGCTCGGTGCGAAGGAGGGACAGTGTAGGTAGATCAGTGTAAGGGGGCTGGGGGGAATAAGAGGGAAGAAGAAAGTGATTAAGGTTAGGTAGGGAAAAATCCAGAGGAGGATAGAGGGTTTGGGTGAAAGAGTAGGTTGTAGGAATACCAGATGAAGGAAAAGTAGCAGACGGGGCTATGGGAGAGAGAATTAGGCTAGCAGAGGCTGAAGTGGGAAAGTCAAGTGGCGGAGAGGACGCTGGGGAGGGCGGAAAGAAATACTGGGATTGGGCGACATACCAGGTAGTGGTAGGATCAGGGAGCTAGGGGGTTGGCGACATAAGGAACGAGGCCAAAATGTCTTCCTGTGATTGAGAGGCTGACGTGTTATGGGTAGGTGTAGTTAGTAGGTTGGATAAGTTTCTGAAGTGGTACTCAAAGATGGTGAGATGGTGTTCGGAGGCTTGTATGATGATATTACCACATTTGAAGATGGAGATGCTGATTTCACCAAGAAAAGTGGGTGAAGGAGTGGTGGACAGTTTCAATCCATATGGGATTTTGCAAGATTTAGTAATGGGGATGTAGTGCATTTTCCATTTAGAGGGACGTTTGGAGTAAAAGATGTTGTTGGTTTTCATAATGGAGGTGAGGCTAAGGTAGTTATCAACAAATAGGGTTTCATGGTGATGTATAAGTAGTTTGTGCTTAAAGTTCTTCTTAGCATTTTTGGAGAGATTGGGTGGGTAAAGGATAGTCCAAGAATTCGGGCCATGTCTAGTGATGGGTGAGTCCGGTTCTGCAAGGGTATGTTTGAGAGGAGGCATGGTAATTCAGTTTGGATGATCATGTCAGTGAGAGATTTATGAGGGAGGGAGATAGGAAGGCAGCACAGGGAGGGGGGTGAATTGAAGTGGGGGGGCGGGAGCAAAATCTGTGAAAGGGAAAATTAGTCCCAAAAAAAAGGCGAGGGTCTTGTTATGAGGTGGCTCGAGACGGGGTCAGGAGAAAAGTCTGTGAAAGGGACATTGGCCCAAAACAAGGGTGTGGGTCTTGTTTAGCAGTAGCTAGAGAAGGAGAGGCGTTAGGGAGAGGTAGATGGGAGACAGAGGGGGAATCTAGAAGTTGAGACCGTTCTATAGAACTGCACAAAGAGGTAGGAGAGAATGAAATGGAGGCCAGTCAGTTGGGGGAGAACAAACAATGGAGCTAGGCGTGAAGAGAAAGATAAAAATAGGAGTAAGGGAGACAAAGATAGAAAAACTGATCAGATTAATACTAAGCGGCAAAGTGCAGTATGCTAGTGTATGGCTAAATAAATAGGCAGGACAGCAACATTTAAGGCAATTAGGAGCTCAGGCCGAGGTTGATCGGTTTGGGAGCTTGCAGCACATTGGGCTAAAACATCAAGTTGCAGTTCTGCATAAACTCCTGATTAACTAATAGCCGGTTGAGAAACATTTGGGATACAAAGCAAAAGAAGGGACAAATCTGGGGGAACACCAGTCAAAAGATCAGCATTTCCAGCAGAGCCAACTGGCATTTTTACTGTCTTTAAAATGGCAGTGTTTTCCGGTTTTATTTTTGGGATTGAAAGGATGTTACTGGTGAGAGGAGATACCATGTTTAGTACATCTCATTAACAATCATGCAACAGAGCAGATACATACTAATATTACAACTGGATCTTTCTAGCTGGTGAGTTAATTCTCAGTAGTAGTATTTGTACCACTAACACCTGGAACTGTTTACTTTCTGGCAATTCTGCTGCTAATTGTAATCTAGATCCCAATTCCCTTAGTGGTATAGTGTGGAAGCTCCACAACACACAACTGAGCTCCCGCAAGCTTATTGCTTAAGCAGTGGCATCCATTTAAAACTCAATGGCGCAAGAGATTCTTTGGAGAGGTGTTCCAAATTGTAGTATGGGCTTGAAAAACAAGCAGATGGATGGAATGATTAAATTAATCTCAGCCACTGGCAATGACTCTGGCTGCATCCAAAATCCATAGTTTCTCACCAACCATGCCATCTGAGTTTGGACCCAGCCATATGCAAATCAGTCTGACCCTGCCGTAATATGAACAGTCCAGCCTAAACTACCAGGCAGCTACCTCCCTGACCCGGGAACACAAGCAACCCAGGACCGGTTTCACCTCTGTTAGGGCTCATCAGACAGGTGTACTTTGGTTCCAGTGGCACAGTGATAAAAGGACTAACGTTCGGGCATACCCGTCACACTTGGGGTTTCAAAAACAAGCTGATTGCTGGAAAGCTGGAATTAATCTCAGCCGCTAACAACCTCTCAGGCCTCATTACATTCCATAATTTTTCGCCAACCATGATAACTCAGTTTCGACCCAGACATATGCAAATCAGTCTACCATGTCCACAAAACTCTAAATCCGTCCCTTAGTTTGGTGTTTATGTGTCTCCTGTAGGTTGAGCATTTCATGAACCTTTTATCTCCGAGCTTATCATTTGTATTAGCGCACACACAATAATGGTCTTTGCAGTTGCTTTATAAGTAGGAATTTATGCTAATATGTGCATGTTTAGCTTTGTTCTGTATTGCAAAGAAGGCCTAATAATACTTCCCATTGGCTGATAAGCCACAACGTTTACACTGAAACTGCGTGTTGGATACCTCCTGCTACCAGAACACTTGCATTTATGAATGTACTTCCTGATTCAACATAGACTTGTAGTGGTTTTTCATATGCACTCTTAACCATATTAAACCGAATTACCACCTGGGTTACTCCTAATAACATATTTCGCACATATCGTGTGCACTGTCAGGTAGCTCCACAGCAGTGATTTCAAGTGAACTGAGTTTGACGGACGGAGAGGCAGTCATGACTATCAGAACGTGGGGATTTTAGCACAAAGGTTGCAATATTTTTCTTTTTTTCTTTAGTTAATTTGTTTAGTTTAGGACACTGGTTTGCAGGGTTCCACCAAATATTCCATCAAAGATTCCACAACCAACCTAGTTGGCACTGCTTAATGATCAATGCTGCTAATCATAATGGTAGTGGTGGTAGCATCAGTAATTTGGTTTGGTTTCTAACTCAAAATTGTCTTCCTCAGAAAAAAACACTGTCAATTTGAATATTTTTGTACCAATACTACTGGTGAAATCTATTGATGTATCTGATACTCTGTCAAGGCATCTGGTAGCTTTAGATTGACATAATACTGCAGTTATAGTATGAGCTTTTTCATACTCGTCACGGTTTGGGAAATAGCAGCTAAAGTTTTTTTCACCTTCTGAGGCACAATGTCATTGTTGCTTTGTACCACTGTGATTGTTATGGCAGCAGATTGTGGTGGTCCTGGTTTTGGACTTTGTCTCTTAGGGCTTCGTTTGAGCCCTATAAAAATAATTGCATGTTGGGTTCGAAAAATGTTTCTGGCTTACAACATAGTGCAAACAAGTTGTTAATTCTATACTGACATAATTAAGATGTAGAAAGAGTGTGAGAGTGAGATTGAATGAAAGCGAGAGAGAGAGAGTAAGTAGTATGGCCTAAGGAGTGTCAGTGTGAAGTCTGGGAGGCCAAGGAGCAAGCTATTACTGTTAATATTCAAGCAAACAAGGACATAAACAGTAGTTCAAAAATTGCTCTCTAGAAGAATTTTTTTTAATTTCTTGAGAAAAAAAGAGCTTGTGTGCCTGGACCTCATTCTGTGAAAGGAGCTATTAATTGAAATCTTTTGTTAGGGAGGACTTTGAGAAGTATTTTTAAGTCCGCAGATTGGTCTAATGTGTGGACAATTGTATGTCAATCCTAATGAGCATGTGTGTGTAGTGAAAGGTCTTTTAACTTTGACATAATCCAATGTTCCAGTCTTGACATCAAATTGTGCTTTTTCACACTTCAGGTGACCAGAAAATCATAATTTTATTAAAGATACAGAGGCTTGGATTACTCTCTATTTATTTCCACCTGTGTTAGTTGAGATCGGTTGGAAGATTGCAGTTGTGTTTCACTTTCTTTAGGCTTACATTGTTTTGAGATTGGCTGGATTTAGATTATTATTAGTTAAGGCAGATTTTGTTTCTGCCTGTTGAATGTTTTTTTTGCACAGGTTGATATGGACACAAGGAGCCTGATTTATAAACTGCACTTTTGAGTGTGTTTACAATTTTGAGTGAGTGTACTACTTTCAATATTAACAAAGTGCACTTCTTTGGTATTGTAAGTCCAGCACTACAGATGGCCAACCATTGGTACAACAAAAAATTACAGGGGGGAGGAAGAGTGCTGATCCATTCAGTCTCCTTTAAATACTCAAAAAAATCATGGGGGAAGGATCACTTGTCCTGCATAACCAGGGTATGCAGGTAGGTACGTGGTGTCTCACAATTTAAAAGACCCTCATGCACTTATATTATGAGTTATCGTAGCGGTATATGTTGTCTCCCCGCTCTTTTATACACGTGTGTACATAATCCTTGGGTCAGTATTTATGCACCCTCCGCCTGGAGGATTTACCCTTGGTTAAAACAGTAGTGATCATGGATGGTGAGAAAGAGGTGCTAGGGAAGTGAGTTAAAATACCCGGACAGCCAGATACATGACTTTATTGGGTCTGGATTCGGGTAGCCCAAAAATGGGGGACAGTTGGCTGGTGTGGCGCTTTGGAATGATTAGGAATTCGAGCGCACTGTATGGTATGTGTTAAAAAACGGTCGACATGTTTCAGCCTCGTTGCCTCGGTCGGTGGGCTTTCTTCAGGACAAGTGCAAAAAGAAAAGAAAAAGTGAAAATAAGTGAAAATATGACCAGTTTTCAGGCAGTCTAAGGTTGCATTGTACCTGTGGAAGAATATTACATACAGACAAATAGGGTGGGAGGGGGGGGGAGGGAGACACACACATATGTACAGATAGTACACAAGTCAAAATCATGATAAATTTTTTAAACAACTTTAAAATAACTTTAAAAAAAGCAATACTTTAACACAGGTTCACACTCCTAGGTGGTGTCAACTCTTTCATTCTCATGCCTGGTGGTGGTGATAGCATGCTGGCGAATAGCGATTAGTTCAAGTATTTGACAGCCTCATGAAATTTAATACTGTGAACTATACTAATGAGACATCTATCAATTGGTCGTAGGTTTATATAAATGGCTCTATGCAGGTGTTTGTGAAGTGGGATGCTTTTGGTTGTTAATGCGCCTGATTAATGCGTCTTGGTAGTTTAGTTGTGAGCGCATAAGTGCATTTGTAATGTATCAGGTGTTGATCGGTTTGTGTGCGGTAACCAGCAACTTTACTGTCTTAATTAAGTATGCCGAGTGGGGCGCTTATGTGGCGTGACTCGAGGTTGCTTAAAAAAGCATTTTGTGTTCAAAAAAACATGCCCTTGGTTTGACCGCAATGCATGTAACAAATTAAATGCGGGGGCTGGGGGCGCACTATGTATAATTGGTCCTGCTGGAAATGTTTAGTGGGGTGCGGTTATTCAGTCACATTCGTTGCGTATATTAAAAGCGGGCAGCACTGGATACCACCATCGTATGTTCCGTCCACGTACCTTGCAAAATGCGGAGGCGTACTTCTTCGGGTTAGAGGCTAAGAGGAGAGACCTAACTGCTGGGAGTTAAGGGAATTTTTAATGTTATGCTGGAACTTACAGTTAGGTTGTTGTCCTCGCGATCGGTATCATAGCATTCAATACTTGTGGCATGACTCCTCCAGCGTAGCTTGTGCTATCGCTGCTTCTACTAACCCAGATATGCATAGGGTTAGGTTCCTGTTCTAGATATGTGTATCGTGAGAAAGGGTAGAGTTACTTTAACAGCTGGCTATGGATTTGGGAGTTGGAAAAGGAGAGTAACTCCTATCATTATTTGTTAAATACCAAATGTTTTGTAGTATTAGTGGCTAAATTTCTGCTGTATAAACGGGCAGAGTAATAATTGTAGGGACACTTAGGATGATTGTAAAATTATAATATTATAATTATTAGCCGTTGAAAGTAGGGCAATGTCTTATGGGACAGCAATTTTGTACCGCTTTTGGCCGCCATAAGTGTGGCAGGGCATGCTCAGACGTGAGTCCCTTGCTCACTTTGCCACTGTATTCAAGCAAGCTGGGCTGAATACGGCTGGAATGCCAGAAACCGGTCCTCGGAAGCTTGTTTCCGGTCCAGGGAAGACATGGCTTGGCAGTTCGGGCTGGACTGTTCCAATGAGGCACAGGGTCAGACTGATTTGCATATAGCCATGTCTGAACTGGGGTGGCAGAGTGGGCTAAAAAACGGTGATGGAATAAACCCAGATCTTTTGATTGGGTGTGAGTGTTTGATTGATTCAGATGCTCCGTCCATCACCACCCCCTTTTGTACCGCTATTAAAAGTGGGCGGCACTGGATACCACCATTGTTTGTTCCGTCCATGTACCTTGCGAAATGCGGAAGCGCACTTCTTCGGGTCAGGGGCTAAGAGGAGATACCTAACAAAGGCCTAGGTTACGTTCCTACTCCAAAATTGGACATTTTCAAAACCAAGTGCGAACTCGCCGAATTCTGCCGTACACTGAAACTTAAGGCATTCTTTAAAAACCAACCGGCACCCACTACAGAGGGAGATACCTCATTGAGGAACAAATCCACCTTTTGCCCCCTGAACTCCCTGGTTCCAATTGAAATCGCCACGTTCGATCAAGCTATAATGAAAGAAGTTGATGAACTAAGCCAACAGCCACAAAAGATGTTCCACAACATAACCAAAGCAGAGCAACGAGCACTAACAGACCTGAAGAATGACAGAGAAATCGTCATCAAACCAGCCGATAAGGGCGGAGGAATTGTAATACTCACATCAACTGGTTATGACAAACAATGCATGGACCTCTTAGCAGATACCAAGTTTCACCAAGTACTCACCACAGATCCTACCGCACGGCTACAGAGAACCATCTCAATGATGGTTGAAGAAGCAGAGACTAACAGGTGGGTGTCCAAAAAGGAGGCAGAATACTTGGAAATGAAGACACCCAGAATTCCATACTTCTACTCACTCCCCAGAACACCACCGCCTGGGAGACCTATAGTCTCAGGAGTAGACTCGGTCCTAGAACCGCTTTCCCAATTCGCGGACCAGTATTTAAGACCTCTAGTCCAGCAGACACCCACCTATCTGAAAGACACCCGTGAGCTCCTCAACAAGCTACAGCATTTTGAATACTCACACGAGACCATGCTTCTAGTGGGCCTCGATGTCAAAAGTTTGTACACAAGCCTTCCACAGCAGAAGACATTAGACACCCTCGAGACCATACTTTTCAATGCAGACTGGCCCCATAAAACACCCAGACATTTTGTTTTAGAGTGTTGCAGACTCACTCTAATGGAAAACTATTTTCAATACAAGGACACGCTCTACCTCCAATGCCACGGAACATCAATGGGCAGCACATTTGCCCCCAGTGTGGCAGGGCTCTATGTCAGTACTTTTGAGAGCAGCCACATCCTTAACGAAAACAATCCCTACCTAAGTCGAATCCTTTTTTGGAAAAGGTATATCGACGACATTTTGTTGATATGGGAAGGAGATGTTGCAAGTCTGGAGGATTTTCACTCATGGATAAACTCATTGGATGACTGCCTAAAATTCACCTACACTGCCAACAGCCAAACCCTTGACTTCTTGGATATCAACTTGTATGCCGAGAACAATACCCTGCAGACCCGCACTTTCTTCAAGCCTACAGCCAAAAACAGTCTACTCTCCTTCAAGAGTTTCCACCCCCGCCCACTTCGCGAAAACTTCCCATATAGCCAATTCCTTAGGCTAAGGAGAAATTGTAGCAAAACCTCTGATTACAAGAAACAAGCCAACGACCTTTGTGAGAAAGTAAAGGTACACAATTACCCGCAATCAGTGATCAACAAATGCAAAAAGCGGGCATGCAACCAACCCAGGGAGACCCTACTGGAAACAGCACAGAGACAACCACAAGAGGACGTCATCACTTGCGTCCCAACCTTCAGCCCAGTGACGAACAAGATTAAAAAAATCATCAACAAAAATTTGAGGATCCTAACATCCAACACCATGACTTGGCAAAAACCCAGGTTCGCAAACAAAAGGAGTCGCAACCTAAAAGATCTTTTGGTCCATACAAGACCCCCTCCTAAGAAATCCAGAGAAAGAACTGGTCTGTGGGACAATCCACCGATAACAGGACACTTCCCCTGCGGCACTAGTTCTTTTTGCAGCCTCACCAAACCAACCAAGGAAATACAACTACTCCCCACTTTGAAGTGGATGATAAGGAGACATACAAATTGTCAAACGAGTCATGTCATCTATATGATTACAAGCCCGTGCCAAATGTGATACATTGGCATGACCTGCAGGAAAGCAAAGCAAAGACTTTGCGAGCACCGGAGCAACATCCATTGTAAAAAAAGCACTACCAAAATGTTGACCCACTACCTTGAAGCGGGCCACACTGTCACTGATCTTCAGTGGGTCATTTTGGAAACACTTGACACAAGAGACAGAAACACAGCGAAAATAATTTTTGAAAAAGAACAACGCTGGATACACAGATTGAAAACTGACATTACGGGCCTGAACGATAATATTCTATGGTTGATCCTCAACAGATGACCCTGAGGTCCCATAAAAACCAGTATTGTATTCTATGAACAATGAGTACTGTCCTTACGACCCCAAAGCTTACAATTCGATCAATAGGGTGCAAGATCTGGCCTCTCCTGAATAGTAACAATAACTGTGAGATACACCTCCATGGTCACAATGTAGCATACTAACAAGCCTCAGGCACCATCTACTATTTACTGTAAATACCGCTACAGACCTAATGCCCAAAATTGCTGTCCCATAAGACATTGCCCTACTTTCAACGGCTAATAGTTATTATATTATAATTTCACAATCATCCTAAGTGTCCCTACAATTATTACTCTGCCCGTTTATTCAGCAGAAATTTAGCTGCTATTACTACAAAACATTTGGTATTCAACAAATAATCATAGGAGTTGCTCTCCTTTTCCAACTCCCAAATCCATAGCCAGCTGTTAAAGTAACTCTACCCTTTCTCACGATACACATATCTAGAACAGGAACCTAACCCTATGCATATCCGGGTTAGGAGAGGCAGCGATAGCACAAGCTACGCGGGAGGAGTCACGCCACAGGTATTGAATGCTATGATACCAATCGCGAGGACAACGACCTAACTGTAAGTTCCAGCATCACATTAAAAATTCCCTTAACTCTCAGCAGTTAGGCATCTCCTCTTAGCCCCTGACCCGAAAAAGTGCGCTTCCGCATTCCGCAAGGTATGTGGACGGAACATACAATGGTGGTATCCAGTGCCGCCCGCTTTTAATATACGCAACAAATGTGACTGAATAACCGCACCCCACTAAACATTTCCAGCGGGACCAATTATACACAGTGCGCCCCCAGCCCCCACATTTAATTTGTTACATGCATTGCGGTCAAACCAAGGGCACGTTTTTTCGAACATAACACGCTTTTTTAAACAACCTCGAGTCACGCCACATAAGTGCCCCACTCGGCATACTTAAATTAGACACTAAAGTTGCTGGTTACCGCACGCAAACCGATCAACACCTGATACATTACAAATGCACTTATGCGCTCACAACTAAACTACCAAGATGCATTAATCAGGCGCATTAACACCCAAAAGCATCCCACTTCACAAACACCTGCATAGAGCCATTTATATAAACCTACGACCAATTGATAGGTGTCTTATTAGTATAGTTCACAGTATTACATTTCACGAGGCTGTCAAATACTTGAACTGATCGCTATTCGCCAGCATGCTACCACCACCACCAGGCATGAGAATGAAAGAGTTGACACGACCTAGGAGTGTGAACCTGTGTTAAAGTATTGCTTTTTTAAAAGTTATTTTAAAGTTGTTTAAAAAATCTACCATGATTTTGACTTGTGTACTATCTGTACATATGTGTGTGTCTCCCTTTTTTACCCCCTCCCTATTTGTCTGTATGTAATCTTCTTCCACAGGTACAATGCGACCTTAGACTGCCTGAAAACAGGTCATATTTTCACTTATTTTCACTTTTTCTTTTCTTTTTGCACTGGTCCTGAAGAAAGCCCACCGACCTATATAGGCAACGAGACTGAAACATGTCGACCGCTTTTTAACACATACTATACAGTGCGCTCGAATTCCTAATCATTCCAAAGTGCCACACCAGCCAACTGTCCCCCATTTTTATGCTACCCGAATCCAGACCCAATAAAGTCATGTATCTGGCTGTCCGGGTTTTTTAACTCACTTCCTTAGCACCTCTTTCTCACCATCCACGATCACTACTGTTTTAACCAAGGGTAAATCCTCCAGGCGGAGGGTGCATAAATACTGACCCAAGGATTATGCACGCACGTGTATAAATGAGCGGGGAGACAACATATACCGCTACGATAACTCATAATACACGTGCATGAGGCTCTTTTAAATTGTGAGACACCACGTACCTACCTGCATACCCTGGTTTTGCAGGACAAGTGATCCTTCCCCCATGATTATTTTTTCAACCATTGGTACTGCAGCCCCCTCTCATATACAATGATAGAGGTAGAGACTTACAAAAAAATAGAGAATTATGATAAATCAAATTCAATTATCTAAAATATTCACAAATATACATACATATTAATTAATATTAAAGATATATCACAATGATACATGTTTTTTATTTAATTATAAAATATTTTATAAGTAATTACAATTATATTTTTATCTATTTTAAAATAGTTATTGCCCATAACATGTTGGACTCGACCTGGAAGGGCTCGCTCACTAAAGTGCATTCAGAGGATGGCCATTTTGCCAGACACCATGTGCAGTCTCCTTTAACAGAACACAACTGAACCTCAAACAATAAAACATTCTAACACTCCTAGAATAAAACCTCTTTATTGGTGACTTCACAAGTGAAAAAATCATAATTCACTGTAGAACAGTTACAGTTCCCTTCCTGAGTAAGATAAAGAATGATGATGGATGAAACCCAGATCAGCTGACTACGGGTGAGTGCTTGCAATGTTTAACACTCCGTCCATCATCCCCTTTGGTTTTGCACAGTTCCCTTCTCCACAGACTTTCTCCATGCTCCTTCTCATGTAGCTCCACCACTGGTCCAAAAGACTCATTGTCTCCATATCAACCTGTGAAAAATACATGCATTGAACAGGCAGAAAAATCTTTCTTAGCTGCTATTAACTAAATCTAGTCATTCTGAAAATAACGTTAAACATGAACAAATCTAAAAAAACAAAAACAAAACTGCAATTTCACAACCCTGCATAATTAACTCAGGTAGAAATAAAGGGAGGGTAATTATAATCTCAGTGTCTTTACTAAAATCGTGTTTTTCAGGTCACTGTATTGTTGGAAAATCACAATTTCACATCAAGACTGTAGTGCCTGATTATGTGCCAGTTCAAAGCCTCTACTAGACACTCACAATATGTGTCAAAGCCTAGCTGACATAGACAAATCAAATACATTTGTTGACTTCAAAATATTTTCCAAACATCCACCCATAACGAACAATTTTAATCTATTTCTCCACTCTTTAAATGGACTCCAAATAGATCCTAGTCCACTTCATCCTCCTTCATCACACATCTTACCCTCTTGTAATGTCTGCTACCATCACAAGTTTATATGGGTTCACAGTAAAAAAATCAGAAACTGTGTTTTTCACCAGTTGGTCTATACTTTACCCTGTCATTCCTGACTCATACTCACTAATGCATGGCATCTGATAGCTTTGGTTGGTATTCGGGCGTGCTATATTTCTCAGAACTTGTCAGTGTCTTTATTCTCCTAGGTATACTAAACACCATTCTCTCAGGGGCAAAACCATGTTGGACAAATCTCTTCTTTTAATATTAGAAACATACCACAACACAGAATATTTAGGTTTTGGAGGTCTCCTGAACAGAATAACTTACATGCGTTTACAAACGTAATAATTTCTACCAACAGAAAGTCTGTTCAGCAGAGAATGACCAGCTATACCCACTGACCTAAATGTAATTAGTTCGATAACTCAAACCTTCCTTTAAATGATTAGCTAGAAAATTAACAACATAGACTCCAGGTATTTCCACAGATGTCTCTACCTCTCCAAGGATCTCTGAAACCATCACACAAGTGAAGTAACCCTGCCTGAATCAACTCATTGAACTCTCCTAAACTGTTCCCCAACTATACTGGAGACACCATGCCAAACAATGGGATATCTGTACTCATTCTCATTTCCACTGGAAACCAAGCTGGTGCTAGCCACTAAGGGGTAATCATTACAAGACTGACCTGGTTTAAAAAAAACTCAGGGATCATAGGAAAGGGTAGAAAAACATAGGCATCTATCTCTGGTCACTCTAGTAAAAAGGGGTTCTCTTTTCCACCTCTAGATCAAGCCACCTTCTGCAAAACCTTTGAAACTGCCTCTACATCCTTGAACTAAAAAGATCTATATTTTGAGACCCTATTCTAATGGTTATCCTCAAAAACATCTCTCTGTCCAACATTCACTTCCTCACATTTGTAAAGTGCTATAAATTCCAATCTACTTTTATCTTAATATTCACAGGCATATGGTCTGGTACCACAGCTCTCTGAACATTCAGAGTATAATATCAGAACACCCTGACTAAATATGACTGATTCTTTGATCTTGTTCCTCACATTCAGCTCAAATATCAAACTGACAACATTGTTCATTCTTAATATAACTGATTTTAGAATATAGTCTACCAGCCTCCTTATTGCAAAGTATTCTCCCAATAATCCTGAACAGGTTCCTTCTAGTTGAAGAAATACCACCCATTGCACCCCATCCTATTTAACTTGCATTTGATTATATTTTCAACTCCACAATGTCTAAAAAAGAATGCTCTGCCATATTCCTTACCCACCAAAAAGCATATCTCTGGCCTATGTAGTCAATTGCACATGGTGATGATACCACCACCTCTTCAACAAGTAGTTTCCCTTCAATCGTTGTAATGCACAATATTCAATCAACCTTGGAAAATGTATAATAGACCTATCACTCTGGCTAGCTCCTTAAACTTGAAAGGTTATTTCATAGTAACTCTGTTCTCACCTATTTGAACCTTCTCAAGCTACTTCTGGGATTTACTTTCTTTGCTGACTCATCACATCCTTCTTCCTGTTCACAATATACTCCAAATCCTCCAACAAAGTCATAGTCAATTGTAGTTGCTGCAACAGCACTAAATTATCTCAAGCCACCATGAGTATATTGTCTACATACACAATTAATCTGACACCAGTCCCCAATAATCCATATCAGGTCGAACAGTGAAGTAAGTATCTTTTAGATCCAATATTACTACCAAATCCTGCATCCTGGGAATACATCTCAAAATATATAGCCTTTTCATCTTAAAATATTGATATACAGCCCATTGATCTAAGCACCCTTTTTCTTCTTTTCCAATAGGAATAACTTGTTTACCAATGAAGCCTCTGTGTAATTGATCTCTTCTAGAGCCCTCTCTCTCCACCAAAAGTTGTTTGTGCTCTGTGAAATATTTCTGATGCACAAGAGGATCCTGAAGTGGAAAGTCTTGAAATTCCACCTTGTGTAACCGAACGGATTATCTAAAACTCAAGGATCCAAAGTTAATTTTTTCTATGTTTCTAAATGAAACCATATACAGCCTGCCACCTTTGGAGGAGAAAAATTGGAAAGGAAGACTACACTCACCTGAAAACGTTTCTGTAGAATGCTCTCTGTCATGAATATTTTTAGCCCTGCCTCCTCTAACTCTTTGAGGATAGAAGTCTGTGGCTGCCTGGACACTTTCATCTATATCTCTTCCTCTACCATGCTACTGTTTACCTTAGTAAAAGGTTTGAGGTTGGAAGAAGCCACAGCCAGACAAGTGGCCGCATCCTCTCCTGAACTTACCAAGAACACATTCCTGATGACACTTTGAACTTTGTCTTGTTCAGCCAACGTTGCAGCATACTTTCCTAACTTGTTGAGGAAGTTTTCCCAAACAAAAGACTTTGAATTTTGGAACTCTTTTTCACTACAGTAATTTGTACCTATTTAGGGTCTGTTTTCATCAGAATAGACTTGCTTCTATATGCTGCAATGGCCAAAATCACATTTTCAATCAAACATACTATCCTCTGAATCTACCCTCTTAGGGGGTGATTATCTATACCAATTGCTGTAGCTATGGCCTCCTTGGTCATATCAAAGTTGCATACATCCAGGCCAACATTGTCTAACAGTTTCTCTTGGCAAACATTTAAAGATTTCTCCAATTTTTTTTTTGAGTCCTAGCCCAAATTAATCATGTATTTTTCCATAGTTGGATTCAGATCTGGAGTGAGGTAATTGTTACAAACGACCACCAGTCTTGAGCATTTAGATTTAAAGATGTTATACTTCTCTAGTTTCAGAGGCTTTCTCAACTTTGCATGTTAGTACTTGGCCACATGATCCATAGGCCACCAATCCTTAGATATGGAATAATTACCCTCCAAGCTAAAACACTTCTCTACATAAGGGAGCCTCAGTTATTTCCTTACCTGTTTCACATTCCCCCATGTTATCTTTAAACCAATCATAATCAATATCCTGAACATCCTGCAGAGCTAGTATATTTGTAGAAAGTCAACTTTCACATCTCAGGAGGATGTATTTCTTGTGACCTTTCTTTTGTCATCTAGAAAGTAGTTCATCCTGCCCCCCTGCCTCATTCTGCAGGTGATTTTTGAAATACTAGGCAAGCTATGTTTAGCAGAAAACTCTTTATGCTTTTCCTTATCAAATAATATTTTCTTGACCAGGCTTGCATTGTTTGATTATTAGTATATTAGTAATTAAGCCTTTCTCAACAGTTAACCTACACCTTTTTCCTCTTTTAACATTCCCACCATCCGAATCTGATAAGGTGAAAGCATCTTCCTCCTCATATTTATCCAAATCAATCTTTCCTTTATCTGCCCTTTTCCTTACCTCCTGAGCTTACATCTGTCTCAGTCCTCAGCAATCAAGGCCTCAACTCTTCCCATGTCAAACCACTAGTTGAGGGAAATGGATACACGTGTAAGAAAAACTACTAATAAACATTTCCCACACACACAATCTCCCAAATCTAGTAATAATCATCTACCACACCCATTTGAGTAAAAAACAAAAAAAGAGAGAAACCTCCAAACGATCAGTATGCTCTGTAACATGTCCACTTCAGATCTTCACTGATCCACTATAATGTTATTATATTGCTCAAGGTAAAATTTCTGCCTAGGTGTTTTAGTCCCATCTTAGAAAGTGACTTACTATCAGCTTTAAAAGAGGCTGCATTTCAGGCGTTTTTCAATACCCCTCAAATGAATTCAACTGCAGCATGATTTTATTAACAGGTCATGCACCTTCTTATCACTACTTTAAAACTAAATTATGAATTCTATACCAGAAAGACTGTATGGAAGTGTTGGATTGGTAGCGATGAGAGGATTGGCTTTTTTGTGGATACTATAAACCTTGCCTTGGAAACCAAATGTTTTTCAGATGTTGGCAAGAATATCTAACTGCATCTGTTTCTCATTGGATTATTCAGTGCATGTGGTTCCACAACTTATATATCCTTTGATTCTAATTAGAAGCAGAGAGAAAAAGAACAAGAAAATAGAAGTCCTCACTCATGAACTTGGGAGATAGCTCAATCACTAAACTATTTTAAAGTTGAAAACGATCCGGTTGATACCTCAATAAAGACTGAAAAACATGCTGTGACAAAGGATAGATTAGGAAGATGATGAGTCCATTTGTGATGTATTGGACCAGTTCTTGTGACCGCAACATGAGAAAGGGGAAGAAGAGCAGTCTGAAGAATTAGGACCCTTCGATTATCATGTTTCCATTTTTTTGTTATTTCAACTTGGGTTATGGTGGGGTGACTTGACTGGATTTCACCAGGTTCTGTTACCCAGAATCCCTTGCAAACCTCAAAATGTGTCCAAAAAACACATTTTCTTCACATATCTGTGGTGGAAAGTTCTGGAATCTGTGTGGATCCACCAAATTCCACCCGCCCTGGATTCCCAAAGTCTTCCAAGAAAAATGGTACCTAACTTGTGTGGGTAGGCCTAGTACCCACAACAGGAAACGGCCCAAAACGCAACGTGGAGACACCACATTTTCACAATGAAAACAGACCCATTTTTTGCAAAGTGCCTAGCTATAGGTTTTTAACCCTTGCTCTGCCAGCTTATAGGTAAACCTACCAGACCTATACATTTTTGGAAACTCTACACCAAGGGGAATCCAAGATGGGGTGACTTGTCTGGCTCTAATCAGGTTCTGTTACCCAAAATCTCTTGCAAACCTCAAAATATATATTTTTTTTAACACATTTTCCTCACATTTCTGTGGTGGAAAGTTCTGGAATCTGTGTGGATCCACAAAATTCCACCGATCCCGCATTCCCCAAAGTCCTCCGAGAAAAATGGTACCTCACTTGTGTGGGTGGGTCAAGTACCCACAACAGGCAAGGGCCCAAAACCTATTGAGGTGACATCAAAATTACCTATCCCAAAACAACCTGGTTTTTCTAGGGGGGGTCACCAGGGTGTTGGCCCCAGGCTCGGTGGCCATCTTGGGAAACTATCAAACACACACATTTTTGAAAACTAGACACCCGGGGGAGTCCAGCGAGGTATGGCTTGTGTGGATCCCAAATGTTTCCCCTACCCAGAATGCCCTGCAAACCTCAAATTTAGCTGAAAGAAACACATTGTCCACATATTTTTCTGGGTGGAATCACTGGGGCAATCCCCAAGCAGATATCCACTGGGGAGGGGTACCATCGGAAAGGGGAGTTTTTCTCCTTTCCAATGATACATCTCCGCTCTTTCTACGTTCTCAGGGAGCTGAGATAGCCCCCTGAGCACATAGAAAGTGAAACTGAAATGAGCCTAAATGCTCATTTCAGTTTTGATTTCTATGAAATAACGTCAGCGCGACGTGCGTGGTGATCGTAATTTCACAGCAACAGGGGGGGCCTCAAGAGCTGGGGAAGCTCTTTCCCAGCTCCCAAGGCTTTAGAGGAGAAAAATAAATCCCTCTGGTGCCTGGTCCAGAGGGATTTCCGGTGCCTTTTGCCAGGACGGCCGGGAGGAGTCCTGTACACATAAGCACTGTTGCGCACGATGGCTCCTGGCCGTCTTGCGCATAGAAGGGGTTAAGAGAATTTTTTAGCTCTTCAGCTTATCAGTGGACAAGTTTAAAAAAAACTATTACTAGATTCTTAAGTATAAAATACACTGTCATGGGAAAAAGCGATTTTTGTTAAAGGAATAAATAACTATAGTGATGGTATGGCACTGTGATGGTGGGAAACGTTTTAAACAGTTCAATAATTAATGATGTTTTTAACAGTGAAGTTTCATGAACATTGTAGTCACAAATTGGAGCAGAGTTAACAGAAGAAGTACAAACCAAAATGGTATGGTTGTGTTTGATTTAAAAATAGAATGTAATAGTTTAAAGAAACAGTACTTTGGTTCAAGAAACGGTGTGTGTGCTTATTTGCTGGTAGAAGAGCACTGCCAGGTGGGGAGCCTGTATTGCACTTTACGTTTTTACATATCAATATTAAACTCCATCTAAGGAAATCCCTCTTTTTAAAACTTTTTTTTACAGGATGCCATTTTGTCATTCTCGCCAATTTGAAATTTTTATAAAAATGTTTCTCTTACTTATTATTCTTTTTTCTCTATTTACTTAACCAATAATAGATTTCAGCCATTACATTTGGCTGTGTAAACTGCCAAAAAACTGTGACACGCTAAAGTCTTTTCTATTATTTTATAAGAATGACTCATTTGTCAAAACTCGTTTTTTTAACTGATAATAAATACCAATCAGTGATGTAGATGTCTATTCATTTTTAAAGCCGATTCCTCTTTATTCCCTAGCTTCTAATTTGTCAACACGAACGGCGTTTACAAACTGCAAGCATGAAGCAAGCACTTTTATTCTCCTGTGCAAGCTGCAGAGCTACACTATTGATAGGGCAGAAGGAGTCCAAATCTTTACTTTCCAGTACAAGTTCAACCTATAAATTACAAGAATGGGTTCAACTCCTAGGCGAAAGATCTTTGCAACCGCATGTGGATGGACGCTAAATCAAAACCAAGTCAACCAGCTTCATAATTAACAGTTTAAGTTCAGTAAATGATGAGAGTTTTAAATGAGTTTTAAAAACCTTTATTCTCATTATGAGATTAGTAAAGTAATTTGGTTAGAGTCAGCAATACTTCAAAATTGACAAGCGTGTATCATGATGTAATTAGTCACTATTCTGTCTACTGGAATTAGAAGTTAATAGAAACCAAAAAGAGTCCTGGAAAAAAATCGAGATTAAAGGAGCACCAGGGCAAATATTATGTACATTGTTCGTTTTCATTCTTTGCGCTGGGCGCACTTTTTAAAAGCTATGGCAAGCGCAAACAATGATAATGCGCCCTATTACAGGGGAAGCGCAGGCCCATGGACATCTGTGAACTCACGCTGCCCAGGTGCAGCGCATTCCATTGAAAAATGGAGCGGCTGCATTCACTGTGTAGAAGGCAACCGACCTGCACTTTTGAAGGGGTTTAGAGATCCCCTTGCAGTTAATGACTGCACCTACCAGCAAGGGGATGCCTGGAGGTGCCGTGGAACCCCTCCCCCCCACCAGAGGGCTGCTTTCACAGGGCACAGTCAGAGTGCGCTACCTTCTACGTGACACACTGTGAGCGCACCTCCTGACAGTTTTGATGCCTCTGCGACCGCGCCTGTAATATGGTGCAGGCACAAGGCAAAGGGATTCTCTTATGTGCATGGGGCACGCTACCATGCAAAATGAGAAAGCACCCCCTGTAGCTAGCGCTGGCAGTTTATGTGCACCAGTGCTATATGTATTACAAAAGGGGCCGCACAAGTGTCTGCGTCCGCTTCTGTAATACCAAAGTGCCCTAGGGGCACGCAAAATGGGCACAAATGCCTGCAGCACACCCGGGGCACTGTTTGTAAAATGGCCCCAGGTTTGAAATCAAATTAAGTAATTGAACTCCTCATAAAGGGTGGTTCATGAAACTCAAAAGCATCAGCATACAGTTGCAGTAGCAAACTGTACCAAATAAGTCTCAAGAGAATTAGGGGAAACAGAAGCAGCAGTAGCTACACCAGTCAGGATAGGGATAAAGGTCCAGTCACCTCCCAAGTGGCTGGTAACAGTAGCAGCTGTTAGCAGTAGCACACAAAAAATCACTTGGGTAAAAGGTAAAAAGAGTCAGTGAATGAGGTGGTAACTAACTAGTAACACACACTAATATAAAAGACAAGAAAACATGTGGAAATTAATGTTGCAGATCAGGTCAATCTAGTCCAATAAGAAGACATTTTTTGATGGTGAACTTCTTCAATCTTCCTTTCAGACATCACTTAACATGTGTATAGCTGGAAATGTCTAACCTTGGTTTCCAGAGAAGGAACTTTCAGTGTCTATTCCATCATTTGTTCAATGTTTCACTGAGTAAACACTAAAGGCAGAAATATTGGCTTACAGATTAATAGATTACTAGTTAGTAAATGCTTTTCGTATTTCAGTTAAGTAAACTTATTGCTAAAATGTGTGATTCTCTATTCAGTATTAAATCAACATGAGCTACAAGTTCAAGCTTGGTAAATCAAGAATAAGTAACTTAAAAAGGAATACATTAATTAAACTTGGAACATTTTGCAGCTATGACACAATTTAATTAAGTCAAGTTAAGATCAAGCTATCAGATACATTTGTGCATGGTTCAACACATTACTAAGGCCTCTATTTGTTAATGGTAAACCAATTTCCAATTGTTCAAACTCCTTTTCCAAAATTCTCAAGAACTACAGGTGCTCCCTGGCTCCCAACCGGAGGCTGCGGAGGAATGGGAGCCTGGGGCTCCTAAGGTCTCTTTCTGATAAGTATTCCATGTTGGAAAGCTTGACATGGAAAGACTGTCGGAAAGTGACATTGTCAACCTGATGGCAAAACGTCATCCTCAGGGATTGCGTTGGGGCCTTCGACTGGCGGATTGTCTCCTTGAGCCCATTTTAATCAAGCTGGACTGAGCAGCCAGTTTCAATTCCGACTGCCTACATTGTTATTGGGCAGTCGGAATTGAAAACGGAGATGTCTATCTGAAAGCCTCCGACTTGTGATCGGAGGCTTTCCAACCGACATCGTAATGGGCCCTTTAGTATTAAAAATGAGTGGAATATATTTAATTTACATCAATTACCTGAGTATAATCCCCCTCCTAGAAAGGGCAAACTTAATTATGACTCAACCTTTTACTGATAATGTACAAAGGTCCCTGGTAGGGTTGCATGAGGAACTAATTGATTTATTGGCAAAGTCCTTTTATATAACTATGCCTAGTAAACCTAAGCCTTTCGTTATTAAACACCCCTGGTTTAATGGGGGATGCAAAGAAATGAAGCAGGGGCTACTCATGGCATTGAAACAAGGTACCCCGGCCGCCGTGATTGAAGCCAGGCGTGCCTATAAACTAATGATTTTTAATGCAAAAAAAGAGTGGGAAGAAGATCGATGGTATGCCATCCGACTCGCACTTGAGGCCAAAGATACACGGTCCTTCTGGAACTTAGTTCACACAGGGAAACCAGAAGGTAGGACCTCAATTGATCCAAATATATCTGAAGAATCTTGGTCTTTATATTTTAAAGAGTTATACTCTATCCCCCTAACACCAAATAGTTTAGTCCCTACTGTTTTAACGGATTTGGACCCTAATTGCCCAACACCGCTTTTTACCCTGGATGAGGTTCTTATTGCAGTACATTCTCTGCCATCTAACAAAGCTCCTGGGTTAGATAGGATACCAGGTGACCTCTTCAAAGAAGAACCAGTAGTATGGGCCCCCTATCTGCTATTACTCTATAATGCAATTTTGCAGGGTCTACCTTTGCCAGCCACATGGCTGGGGGCGGAGATTATCCCCATCTTTAAGAAGGGTTCTCCGTCTGAACCATCAAATTATAGGCCAATCAGCCTCATTGATGTTAGTCAGAAAATCTATGCAAGACTACTTTTACAACGCCTACAGGACTGGGTAAACGATAATAATATACTGACCCCCCTCCAGGCAGGCTTTAGGCCCAAAACGTCTACCATTGACCAACTCTTCCAGCTCCAGGTTCTTTACTGGAAGCATGTTATCCTGGACCGGGGAAGTTTATATCTAACGTTTGTGGACCTAAAGTCAGCCTTTGATATGGTGGATTGTAACCAACTCTGGGCAATGTTATCATCAATGGGGGTGCCACTCTACTTATGCCATCAATTTAAACATCTACACGATGGCACCTATGCTAGAGTGCGTTTTGGGAAGTATGGTCAGTTAACAGGGCCCTTCCCGGTTGAGAAAGGGGTTAGGCAGGGCTGCGTTCTTGCCCCGACCCTCTTCTCCCTTTTTCTTAATGGGCTCATTGAAGACCTACTATCAATTAATGACATTGACTCCCCAAAATTAGCCTTGCTGAGGTTTCCTGCTTTAATGTTTGCAGATGATACTCTGCTCCTATCAAAATCCCCTAGGGGTATGCAGAGGGTTTTAAACCAGTTTATCAAATTCTGCAAACACAGAAATCTAGTAGTTAACATCAACAAGACCAAGTATATGGTATTTAATGCCAACACCACCAACTGTCCTCACCCCATGATGGAAAGTAGACCGTTAGAAAGAGTCCCAACATTTGACTATCTAGGGTTGACTCTCACAGACAAAATGGGGTGGGGAGCACAAATGGCTAAGGCAAACCTAAAACTAGTACAGACAAGTGGGGGAATTTTAAAAGTTCAAAAAAACAGTGCGAATAAAATTATAAGTGCCCCATTGGAAATCTTTAAAGTGCAAGCAAGATCTTCCTCCCTTTATGGGGCGGAACTTTGGGGACATGTTCCTTCTACTGACCTAACTATCACAGAAAACAATTTCATTAGGCAAATCCTAACCCTGCCCAGAAGTACTCTCCACTTAGGCTGGACCTGAATATTAGGCCTATAGCCGAAATCATCGCCTCACGCCCCCTTCTTTATTGGAGGAGGCTCTGGAGCACCCCCGAGCTGGAAAACTACAAAAGGGAACTAGAGGTGGTTCTAGCCTCCCCAGGGGCAGGTAGAATTCCATGGTTACGCTTTGTAAGACAGTCTCTTGCTCAAATTGGATACGAAAATCTGTGGTTAAATCCTGAGGTCGCATCCTCAACTATTTCCAAAAAAACCTTGTCCAGTGCTGTGAGGGACTTTAGCCTCCGGAGGACCATCAGCTCAGCATCACCAACGAGCCTGATTGGTACCTTCCTGAGCCATTAGTCCACATACAGCTTTGAACAAGAAATTGACGTAATTCAACCCACTCTAGCGAAGAAGCTGTACCTACAGTTTAGATATGGAACGTTGCCCCTCTATTCTACGACCGACAGGTGGACGGGGGGCCCAATCCATTTATGCCCCGGCTGTAGAACCGAAAATGAAACCACCCTACATGTTACTCTGTTCTGTCCAGCCTATTCACACATACGAAGAAAGTGGATAATACAATTATGTAACAATCTGGGCATAAGGGAGAACCAAGTTTTCTTAAGGATCTTAAAGTCCGACATGAACCCTTTGATAGTGTTTGCTATCACTAAATTTCTGTTTTCTATGTGGTCTATACGAAGGAAATCACTTAAATGACACGCCATTTTATGTTTAACCTGTTGAGACGCGATAAATATTTTGGACCAACAAATGCTATTTTAACTTTTGAACAAAAATTTTTTAAATTATTTAAAATGTTATTGTCTTAAATAATTTGTCTTCGCCCCTCTGATTGCATACGATGTATTTTAATATTACAAATGAACTGTGGAAAAGTGAAAACGTATATTGCATGTACTTTTATGGTTAAAACTAACCGAAATAAAGTTTATTGAATGAAAATCATATTAAAATTATGTAATAAAATATTTCATATTTACTACTTTTTGTTTATTTGTATAGTATATTTTTGTCAACCCTATTTGTTTTCCAATATTTTTTTACTTACCATTATTAGCATGAAATCACAATATCATAGTCTTACGATGATATTGTGTCAGTGATCCACCCTGAGCATTACTAAGACACCCACTAGCAGACAGAATTGTAGATACAATGTGGAATCCTGAGCTCTGGCTGTAGGAGTTTCTTGTCTGGCCTCTCAAACCCATCACACGGCCCCATGGCTAACCTGAAGATGCATTCTTTTCAGTAATCGATAGTGTTGAGTAGGTAACTTGCTAACTTGCCTCGCTGAAATTTATTTCCACTGGATAAATGGTAGTAAACAAGTGCAAAGGCATAGGGTGGTTATTTGCCGAGCTTTACCTAGTGGTGCTGGAACAATTTTCAGTGTGGGGGTGCCGTCATCAACATTACATCACTGAAGTCACTAGGATAGTGAAAAATCCAAGAGGGGCACAAAGAACAAGTGTAGCAGATGAGCCATGCCTATTCAGCAGAGACTGACATGGTAAAAGTATGTATTCAGTTGTGCACTGTGGAGCATACTATTTGAAATATATAAAAAACTTATGATGTGACGAATTTCGTTGCACGAACTGCATCGCATTTGGTGATGCAGTGCGTGCAACAAAATTAGTTTTATTTATATGTTTACTTACCTGTTAAACTCCATAATCCAGGACTGGACAGAGAAGGGGGTTCCCCGTGGGTATCTTAATGATGGGGGCAGGTAAAGTGGGGGAAGAAACCAATTATAGAAAAGGAGAGAACCCTGCCTCAGGATATATAGGCCCTAGCTATGGGGTCCTAACTGATACATATGGAGGGGTGATTAACCAAGGGGTTGACAGCACATAGCAGAATCACATGGTCGAATCAAGGGGACTAGACAACTTCATTTTATGAAAATATATTTTTTTATTTTTATTATTATTTTATGATACAAAAATACTTTTTTTGTGGAGCAAAATAGATTTGGTTAGGATATATCACAGGTGCATATAAAAACAGATAGATTTGAAGGCAAAACTTTCACAGCAATTCATCCTACCCAGTAACAGCCTCAATTCACAAGCACATACTCATTCATTTCAACCCTACTTACACTCTCTCTCCTAGTTACATGCACCAATCACTCTCTCATTCATTCTACTTTCCCTTGCAATTATAACACATAGGTGATCAAGTCGGGATGTTCATCCGGGTAGTTGGTTTTTAGCTATGGGTCCTGGTGTTATGCGGGCAATAGCTGTATTCCAGGGGACATACGCCGACGCGCGTTTCGGTGACCGGCCAGTGAGGCCGCACCTTCGTCAGGGCAAGGGGCAGTATACTGGGGCGGGCACAGGGGTATAAAACTCTGTAATAGAGAGCAGAACAAAATACATTTTTACTGTTCTGTTTAGTTATGTATATATTCAAAAAGCTGATCTCTCTTTTTTAAAAAAAAAAACACAACAATAATGAATTCATCCACAATGATTATAACACTTTTCAAGTATTTAGGCAGACATAGATCTAATGCTTTCATCAATTACATTTTCCATTTTAAATAGTTTTGCAGCAAGAACTCCTGCATTCGGCCAGTGATTGCCACGCTATGTCAACCCTCTTAAGACACTCCCTAATGCAGATTCCCTAATAAGTGAAATCTGGAAGGCATCATGATGGCCTTAACTGTATGGACCATAGAGCACATTTTAACACAGAACAAGACATCTTCACTTACATACAACTGTTCACACACATTCACTTGTATTTAGGTTTATTTCAGTTCTCATCTCGGGTACACGCATGACACGGGAACTCCTATCGTTAACTCGCCCAGATAGGTTAGAGAAGGTCCTAGTGGTCTAAATATTTATGATCAAAAGTACAATTGTTTTATCATTCTTCTGCCATATAACGTTGGTAATTACAATTTTTACCTGGTTCTTTATTCAGTTCTGCTGTTTAAGGGAGGCAAGCTTCAAAGGACCCCATCGGGTACATCGGCGTCTACGCTGTGATAGTTTCGTGGAACTGAATGTTTACTGAATATTTATAGTTAGGTTCCTGTAAGATGCAGATGGAGAATCTATTTTATTTTTAAACTTGATCATAGTTCGAGTGCTTATTTAAAACCTTGATCTTTCTAAGTTTAGCGTTATGTGGACTTTATCTGCGGATCTTTCTTTCATTCCTTTTATTTATTCAGTAAGGACTACCATTATATACTCCTACTTGGAGTGGAACCTATTCATTGTTAATAACGCTCTAGGAAGTACACCATGTTGCACTAATCACCTACCTATTTATATATTGTGGTGTTCAACCTGGTAGCTGAGAGGCAGTTCACGACAGCAGTTTGATCGCAAAGGGGCCTATCAAAATAGAAAACAGTTGTATCAGCTTATAGTACTGGCCCCCTTAAAGTGCAATTGTTAACACATTCCAACGCACCTCCCCATGGTAAAAAGGTCTAATCAGAAATCTAACTGGGGTACAAGTTTTAAGCCTATCGATTCTAGGTCTGTGGTGATTAAGGGCCTGATCCACCCATCCCTTATGTTTTCTAATTTATTATTATTAACCTCCTTGAATAGTTATATTTACCTTTCAGAATTCTAGACGAAGTTAAACCTCTTGGATATCACAGATATTCAGCTCCGTAATCCATACATTACTACCTCCCACCCTGCCCGTCCCCCTCCCCATGTCACCACCCTGCAGGAACTCCTACTGCCGACCGCGGCTGGAAACATGAAAGCATAGGCATAAAGCCTAAACACCCAAGTGGTGGAAATTAGCAGAAACTGGAAAATATTCTCAGCTCTAAGTCAACCAGATCTCTAAGGTCAGCCACCTCAGTTCTGCAGCAAGCTCTTTGTACCTCATCTCGGTTAATAAAAAGGGAAGATCTCTGAAACAGACTCTTTAATCTAAGGAACACACTCTATATAATTCTACCAAAACACTAATAGCAACAATTTAAAATTCCCCGCTCCCATGAACCAATTAGTCTCCTGCAAACTCCAGGAGCAGGTAAACTCCAATTTCTCACATCTTCACAAAGAGACATTGAATCATGTCCTTGGTTTGATACTTTGATGAAATATTGTAGTTCAGGCAGTTTGTAGGAGCTGGCTCTCTATATAGTGTACTAAAATGAAGTACACTGTCCAGTGTATCCCTTACTGGTACACAGAGGTTAAAGTAGATAATACTAATGCTCTTTCTGTGGTAGTGTGGGCAAGGAATTAGGCTTAACCGAGGGTAGTGCTAAGCATTTGTCGTACCCACAGAAGCAATAAAAGAGACAGACACTGAAGAATAAATCCAAAACCAATTTATAAACATAATATTGATTTTTTACTTTAGAAGTTATGATTTTTTGGAGTTTGGAAAATATATCAATTTAGTGTGCAATTACACACCGTTGAAGTCAATGGAGAAAAGCAGAAAAATGTATTTAAAATCAGGCAATGCTTCCACAAAGTTCCCCATCTTGTTTTAGGTCGATAGCAGGATCAGGCCAAATGTTCCTAGGCTACTGAAAGTGTTGGTAGCTGGTGAGCTACGATGAAGGAGTCCACCTAGAAAGACACTGCACAGGAGGACTTAGAGAGGTAAGTCTTGTGTGTCTCACTGGAGGGAAAATATTGCAAGGGCTGCAGGACCGTAGGAGCATGGCTGGTTTGTTGTTACCGGAGTAAAGAGCAGGTAGGATCTTACTATCAGTTTCCTAATACATAGCAAATGCCTATTCACTACCTAACAGAAGGTTTACGAAAATTACAGCATCTGCAGTAGGAAAAAGAAAAACAGCTTGTGAAAAACGACAATTTAAACATGAACACAGGCCTCTTATTATCAGTGCCTAAATATGATTTCCTAATACAAGTTTTGCATTTATTATAAATGCTTTACTCAGCATTGAAATTATGAAATTTCAGATAAAGGCATTTAACTCGCAAAATGAGGAAATTTGATCTTTCAGAGGTGCTCCAGCACCTGATCCCTACTTCCAGCACCGCTGGCTATACCAGTCCAGAAACCTGTGCAATTGCCTATCGATCAACTGTTTATCATTGACATTCTATACTTGGCTATTTGCAGCTCTGAGTACATACTTCACTGGATGGACAGACTATAGAAAAAAACACATCCATTTGACAGTGTCTAAGGCAGTCAAATAGAAGTGTCCAGGGAAATGAGTGTTTCAAAGGGCTCCAATTCTTGCTAATGTAGCTTTCTTCACTGCTGCTGTCTTGGTCTGTTAGATAACCTGGATGTTGGAAATGGCCCTTTTTGCAGGGTTATCCCCAAACATTTTGATTCTTTCTCCTATTTTTCCCTGACCTGTTTGTGTTGGTTTAAGGACTCTGGGCAATTTACCATTGCTAATCAGTGTTAAACTGCATATGGTCTCTGTGTAAATTGTGTTTAGGATTGGTGTTACCATGATTGGATATTTGATTTACTTGTTAGTCCCTAGTAAAGGGCACTGAGTGTGCCAGTGTTTGTAAATCAAATGCTACTAGTGGGCCTGCAGAATTGATTGTGCCTTCCATGTGAGTAGCCTTAAAAAGGTAACTCAGACCTGCCTTTGCAGAGTCTGCGCGCAGTTGGTAACTGCCATGTCACTTGGCCAGTACACACACTTGCCAGTCTCTAACCTTCCATTTTCTTACATGTCAGGCACCCCTAAGGTGTATGTGAAAGGTAGGACCTGCCCTGGTGTGTGGGGCATGCCCTGATGGTGAATTACAGCCAATTTCGTTTTTTACTATTGCTAGGCTACCTGTTCCCCACAGGTCAGAATGGGAAGTTTGTTTATAAAATCTTATAAACATAACAAGCACTGGGAACTAGGTAGGAAAGTCAAATTTAGTATGCCTGAATTCAGAATCTAAAGATGCATCTTTTAGTGAAATGTGATTTTTACGTTCTGTGTTTGAAAGTACCACTTTTAGAAAGTAGGTATTTTCTTGCTCAGTCATCCTGTGTGCCTCCGCTGGAATGTGGAGTGCATATCTGGGTTTTGGATGACAGAAGGCTGGGGAGCAGGAGGGGCTCCAGATAGTCTAGGTGGGTCAGGAAAGGGCTGAATAGACCTGGGCTGCGATGGGGGAGGGGAGAGGAGATTTGCTTGCACCTCAAAGGGCCTGGTCTGCCTCTGACAATGCCGTCTCCACCCCCTGCCAGGAAATCACACTAGAGAAGGCAGAACTGGTTCTGGCTGGGCACAGTCACACTCTGCCTAGAGGATCAAAGTATTTATGGATGCAAATACTGGGGCCTGACCCCTGAACTTTAGAACTCATTTGGATCAAGAAGACTGCCAAGAAGAAAATTTGGAGAAGCTGTGAGGAGGGACTACCACTTTGCTGTGCGCTTTGCTGTGTTGGCCTGCAGTGGCTGCTTCTGTCTCGGGCAGTGAAAAGACTGGACTGAACTTTCTGCAATCTACTTTGTGAGTTTCTCCAAGGGTGTGAGGTAGAGCTTGCCCCCTGTTCAAGAAGTCTCAGGAACAACAAAGACTTAAAGCTCTTCTGCCCTCAGCACTGGGGACTGTGTGTTTTGTGCTGCAACAGAAGAAAAGCAACCCGACGACGTCTACGACGCTACTACTGACTCAATGTCCTGAAGGCACCGTAGAGGGCACCGCCACAACACTGCACCGTGACCCTGGTCTCACTGATGATGCCTGTTGATGCCACCACCAAGCATCTCCTTGCACCGTGACCTGTGGGCACCACACTCCGCACCGCCTCGCTTCACGACGACGCCTTGGTATCCCCGACCACACTGCTCCATGCTGAAATCAATGCCGCCGCTTGCACCGTGACTTGCCAGCACCGTGACAAACACTCTCTTCACCTCTCACCGCGACCCTGGTCTCACCAACGATGCCATCTGATGCTGCCACTGAGCCGCTTCTCGCACCGCGACCTGAGGGCACCACACACCACACTGCTGCACTTTGCACCGCAGCACCTGATTCCTGCTGATGCCAGCACTCCTGATCCCAACAGAAAAAAGCTCAATTTGCAATGCTGGTGACTTCAAGGGCCTCGGTACCCTACATCTCTAACAGGTAATGTTTGCGGGTCTTCCTGACACCGTAGCTGGTTCGTGATGCAGCGACCAGCCCAAACTGTTTGGATTTGTTTGCTCACGATGCCGTGATAGTCCCGGACGGAGCTGTCGATATCAAGGAACTGTTAATAAAGCATATTTTGATACGTGTACATTTTTAAGAACTGCATTGTGGATTTTTATCGTTTTGAGTCTTTTATATAAAAATATTGGATATTTTACTAAAACTGGTGTGGTGTCCTTTTGTAATGCTTTCACTGTGTTACTGTTGGTTATGTGCAAATGATTTACACATTGCCTCTAAGATAAGAGGTCACTGGTCACTGGTCCCACCTACTTCTGAACATGTGTATAATTATAAAAGGATGGATATTACGAGTATTAAGTGGCCCTGTGACAATATGCTTTCAGCAGATGATCCTGTACAGCAAAAGTAAGCAAAGAATTCGAATAAAGATTTTTTTTAATGAAACAAAACATTTCACATATGCCGTGGTATGGAAGCATACTATTTAAAATTTGGAAGACCACATTGTGGAGAGGCAGAATGCTATCACTCACAGCAAGTGTTGCCAGTGGTGAAATGGGCCAACTCATTGTCCTATGCTCTATACTGTAATGGATGGGAATAAAATGTGAATGCAAGTTTAACGAATGAAGGCTGCTGGGCAAAAGCCCTCTACATGTATGTATATTATGTACATATTTTTTTTAAAACAAAAACCTAAAACATGGGAGGTTAAACTCTCTGCAAATGCAGATTAAAACAAAAATGCATTCTTGCATAGACATTGCATTCTAGAAGGTGGTCATTTTGTTTTTTTTTACTCCCTGCAACACTGTTTATTTACTAAGGCTGTTCATAGAGGGCAAACCTAGACACAGAGGAAATAGACTGCAGTATAACAAATAAAACATGCAGTGTGACAACAATACATGTTTTACTGTGACTATGTGCTTTAGAGCCATGCACATTCAATCATTTGATTAGTCTGGATATTATAGAGCACAAACTAGCCACAATGGTGGATATGAACTGCAGTGTAAGCACACACAACAGGACAGTTATACCATTGCACACATTTTGGCATGCACGTAGGCTGCGATTCCTGTTCTGGTATCTGGCTGTTACAGGTGCAGCAAGGCATTCATTCATCTGAAGACAACCTGTGGCTACATGTGCAAATATTAGTAATAGCGATTACCAAATAGCGATTTATTTGTAAATCGCTATTGGATAATCGATATTACCAAAGCACAAAAGTAATCAGAAATTTGTAGTGGGTCGCAAATAGACCGACGTCATGAATCTTAGAGAGGTAGGTCACAATTTTTCACCCACTAGCATTCGCTGCCATAACAGGGATGGTGGCCTTCCGGGATCAGCAGACCACCATGTTTGTGATTGCTTTCAAATAAAACAATATATATATTTTTAAATGCAATGTGTATTCCATAAAGGAAAGCAGAACGCCTTTCAAAATAAAAAATGAAAAGTTTAATTTTGATTTTTTAAGAGTAGGCAATGGTTCTTGGGACAACTGCCTGCTTTTAAAAATATTCTCAAAGGGGAAGGTGACCCATGGTTAACCCTTCCATTTGCAAATTGGTTACCACCACTTTGAGTTGGTGGTAAAATGTGAATGGTTTGCCACAACATTTCGGTCAAAAAAACATTCATACATTCTAATACGACATTCGGATGTGATGCCCCAAAAACACCGAATCGTCATGTATTCACAATTCCAAATTGAGATTCAGTAACATTTGGGATTAATACTGACCAAAAGGCATTTTTGTGGTTGGAAAAGACCTGATTCAGTGACTGTAAAAATCCTCGGTACCTCTAGCTCTAAGTGTGGTTACCTCTTGTTTTCCCATTACCTTCATGTCACTGATGATTGTCTGACAGCCCCTCCAAGAGCACTGCACTCCTTCTCAATGAAATCCTCCATTTTCCAAACTTTGAACCGATCCTGAATGGAAAGAAAAACCACACCTTTTGAAAATCTTAGAAGAAAATCCTTCAAAACAATATGTCAATTGGAAAAAAAATTCCCTAAATTTAAAACTATTTGCAGGTTTAAAATAGAGATGGCACTGCTGTCACTGTGAGTAGTAAGATGAAAACTCACCCATTGTGCAGCCAAGGTTATGGAAGGTATTACTGGGGCTTAGCAAGGCCTAAGGGCTTAGAATGTAAGGGGTGCGGAGGTCAGGTTTAGACCTTTCCCACCGAGGGATCTAGGAAGATGGGGAGATTTTATGACAGAATATCGTGATCAAGAAAATTGAGTGACATGAATATTGTGTCAAAAATATAGCTTACACAAATATAATCTTTCTATAGTTAAAATGTAAATGTCAAAAATACTTTGTCAGCATTTTTGTGGAAGAGAATATTAACCAAAACCAGGAAAGAATATTTAATTTTTTACATTTGTTATAAATTATTTCATAATATATGCATACAATGATCACATCATCCAGTGCGTGGGAGTATTTTCTGAATGATTCTGAGTGTTAAAGATATATAGTAGGATACTACAAATGTTAAATTAGTAAACTTTATGTACTACTACTGAGTGATACTGCTTGTAACACATACTATGTGAATGACTGTGTGACTGTGAATATCATGTTTGAGTAGCTGTCTGAGTGGCTCTATGGGTGTGTGAGTGGTTTTGTGGGTCAGTGAGTGGATGTATTGGTGTGTGAGTACATATGTGAGTGGCTGTATGGGTGAGCGAGTGACTGTGTGTGAATGATTGGGTGTGTCAGTGGTGTATGGGTGAGTGAGTAGATATGTGAGAGGTTCTATATTTGAGTAATGGTATGTGTGAGGGGCTGTATGGGTGAGTGAGTGGGTGTAAAAGTATCATACGGGTAAGTGAGTGGGTGTGTGAGTGACTGTTTGGGTGGGTTATTAAATGTGACAGTGGCCATATCGATGAGTGTGTTCTTGTGTTAGTGGCTGTACAGGTAAATGAGTACATGTGTTAGTATATGTATGAGCGCAGTGAGTAGGTGTGTGAGTAACTGTGTAGGTGACAGAGTTACTGTGTGAGTGACGGCATGGGTGAGTGAGTGGGTGTGTGAGTAGCTATAAGGGTGACTTACTCAGTGTGTGATTGGCTGTATGAGTGAGTGAGTAGGTGCATGATTGGCTTTATAGGTAAGTTAGTGGATGTGTGAGTTGGTGTATGGGTGAGTATATATGTGAGTGGCTCTATGGATCAGTATGTGGGCAGGTAAGTGCTTATATGGGTCTGTGATTGGGTATGTGTGTTGTTGTGTATGAGTGGGCATATGAGACTTTCTATGGGGTGCAAGTGGGTGTGTGAGTGGTTCCATGGATAATGTCATCAGTGATGTAATTTGAGATGTCATCAGTACGGTCACTGATCATGTAATGAGTGAAGTAATATGTGAAGTCATAAGCAGTGCACTGCGGAGGAATAAGCTATAGTTAGCTCATGAATTTCTATGGTTTTGTACGAGTGAAATTTAAGCCTAACTATGACGTCACTATATTCTTTGTTTTCTTTGTGAATTTCTATGGTTTTTGTAATTCCATTTCCGAACTATAATGTCCCTTTAACCTTTGCTGTTTTAGTGAATTTCGAAAGTTTTAAAAATTCTGTTTTCTAACAATAACATCCTTGTAACTTTAACTTTTTAGTGAATTTTTACATTTTTCTAAATTTTAGTTCCTCACTGTAACGTGTAAATGTTGAGAGTGGATGTGTGAGTGGCTATATAGATCAGTGTGTTGGTGTGTGAGTGGCTATGTGGATCTGTGTGTGTGTGTGTGTGTGAGTGCCTATGTTTATCTGTGCATGGGTGTGTGAGTGATGTTATGGGTCTGTGAGTGGGGGTGTGAATGCCTGTTTGGGTGTGTGAGTGGGTACATGAGTGCCTGTGTGGGTCTGTATCTGTATGTGGGTGTATGAGTGCTTGTGTGTTTATGAGTGGGTGTATGAGTAGTGCTATGGGTCTGTTATTGGGTGTATGAGTGCCTGTGTGGGTCTGTGAGTAGGTATATGAGTACATGTGTGGGTCTGTGACTGGGTTTGTGAGTGGCACTATGGGCCTGTGAGGGGGTGTGTAAGTATCTGTGTCTGTCTGCGAGTGGGTATGTATCTGTGAGTAGGTGTGTGAGTGGTTGTGTGAGTGGCACTGTGGATTTAGGGCATTTGCATACTAGGGGTATTTAAAATGGAGAACCATGGACTCTGCTTTCATCAGGAGATGACAAGAAAGAAACCACATGGCACAGTCAGTACAGATCAGATTGCGCTCCATCAGATCAACAATGCATTCACCTCCCTTAAGGATTTCTGAATGTTTTTCATGATGGAATACAAGAGGAAACACATTTGATTTGCCTTCACCAACCCCAATGAATTTATGAACGTTTGTGATATACGGAAGTGGAGCTTCAACTGGAGAACCTTCTATATTTATATTTGTAAGAGCTTCCCATTGTGATTGTAATATCTTTGAAATGTTCACCAGGGCCAGAATGGTTGATTAGTAAGTGCTACCTCATAGGGTAAATGTCTCATGCATATTCTGCACTACAGCTGCGTAAAGGACCACAAGCTAATATTTCCAGTGACCTTGGGTGCATGTTCATTTGGCAATATGATTGTTCATCGAGCGTCTTCATCCACAAATCTGTGATAAACAAATCAGCATCATAGATGGGTGTCCGTGACATGAAACACATGCGGCGGAAAGACAGTGGTGTACAGTTAGAGACTGATAGTGGTAAGTAACATAGTGTTGTGCAAAGGTGACATAAATAACATATATAAAGCGTAAAAAAAAGTATTTAAATGGCAAGTCAATGATTCAAAGCATAGATCCAAACAGTAGTTAAATTTCCTTTTCAAGTCAGGGAAATTGTGAGGATTAATGATGACAATAACGTTGACGTTTCGACCCTAGACTATTGTGCTGCTAATTCAGGATCAGAGGTGGGTCTTCATCAGGACCGGGGGGGGGGGGAAAGGTTTGACAGCCAAAATTGGGTTCAGTCAGTTGTGAACAATAATCGGAGAGGCGTCAGCCAAAACCACCGACTCACATCAGTTGATACTGGTCCGGTAGAAAAATGTTTGTCTTCAGCAGCCGGTGGAGGTAATTTATCAAGTGCAGTCACAGCGATCAATGAATTTTATTAGATTCACTCGGGACGTCCTCATCCATCCGTAGTCAGCTTACTAGTGCGCTAGCTGCTTTAGCAAGCTCTTAAACGAGGCAATGGCTGTGTAAATATAGGTTGTGAGAGTGCTGCAAGTTAAGGAAGAATTGGGACGACCAAGCAATACACCTGGTGTAGATTATTTCATGGGTTAGGTCTTTCTGACCTACTTTTAAAACGTCTGGCTTTATCTGTCCGAATTATATATCCTACAGTGTAAAGTTAAGCTGTATTTAAAGAGGTGAAATTAGTATATACCCCTATCTTCTATTTGAAATGACTCATTAGCTCACTTGTCTGACTTATTTGGTGAGTTACTGGACTGTCTTCTTTCAGACCATCTCCCAAAGCTGAGGGATCAGCATTCTGCAATCTGAATGATAGATCATTGGGAATGATGATGCAATGTTCGACTTGTAAACAATATTCTTCCAAAGCAGAAGAGTAAATACTCCCTAGGACGTGACAGAAGAATTAGAGTTGCATTTCTTGATGTACCTGTTTTAAGTAATGAAAATACCAACTGCAAATCTGTAAATTGTATTCGAATATTTTGTTTCGGTAAAACAGAGCCGCCACAACTGATTTTTACGTTCTAACCTGTTGAGGTCAAATCCCAAGTATGCATGGCTCCGAAGCCCTTAATTCATTTATGCAATGTGTGTTCGTTTTTCCTGCATCTGAGCTGTCCTCCAGTGGCTAGCACCACAGAGAATAAAGCTGACATGCTGACATGTGAGTGAGGCAAAACAGTCATTAAGAGTGTACTACGAACGCTTTCCACATTATGGCTCACGCACACCTGCATTTATTAAAACTGTGTTTAGGGGAGGGGGGTTAGGTTAAAAAAATTAATTTCCTTTTCAGAAAGCAAGCACTAGATGTGTAATAAGGGATGTTAATGACCCGAAGAATGCTTTCTAAAATACGCAGATAATTAACACTGATTTGTGTGGTTACACTTTTGCATGGAAAGTGGCAATTCCATTTAATATGAAACCATTTACATTCTATTAGAACTTCAAAAAAACAATTGTATTTTTTTATACAGTAACAATCTCTCTGAAAAAAAATACTTTGTATGGATTCAAGCATGTGTCATTTTAGTTTACTGCATAATTAGCGAGATGTACCAGGAAAATAGCAATTAATATGTTTCTTGAGCAAACCGCAACCAAGACTCCATTTTTCCTCTGCAATTGAAAGGAAGAATGCAAGTGTAGCCATATCATATTTAAATCTAGTTTTGGAATGAGTGAGTGTGCATTAACGTAATATCGTTCATGAAATTTGGCAAGCGTATATGGTGAGCTCATTCTCTGGGAAGGGTTTTTTACATGGTTTGACAATAGAAAGAGCTTGGTTTGGATTTGTAAAACCCTGGGGGAAGATGTATTTACATTTCATGCAACACAGGGCAGCAAGCAAAGTTGCTGCACAGCGTTGCATTTGAGTAAGACAACAGAAATGCCATATCAACTAAGATATGGTGTATTTTCGCTGTCTTCTAGCGCTGTAGAACGGTGGGCTGCTTAGCACCTATGCAGGCACTCTTGCACCATACTTCAAGGGTACCTGTGTTACAGACAGGGATGGTTTTGTGCAAGATGGGTTACCTTTCTGCACAAAAAACAATCCTTAAAGACATTTTTCTATGAGTAATGGAGCACACATAGAAAGAAGAAGCAACAAAGAGAAATAAAGATATATTTCTTGTTACTCCTGGTTCCGAGAGGCGTAGCATTTTGATGCAGTTCCGGGTTTACTCACTTTAGAAAATCTGGGAATGCGCCAAAATCCATGGATGGAAGCATTGGAACGCCCATCCATACAAACATAATGAAAGCAATTAATCTAGGCTACAACACAAATCTAAGAGAATCTCTGCTCAATACCTAGTAGTTGTAACAAAAGCAGCAGGCAATTACCTTGAGAAATGTGTCTTAATTTCAACCAGTCAAGTAACATTAAATTCAAAAACACAACAAAATGAAATTTGCAACAAATTTATATAAATCAAGAAACACTAATAAGCAAAAAAATAGAATCAAAAGAACCAGACGTTTTAAGGCAAAAAACACCAACAACACTGAACTTGAAAGACATAGTTTACTTGATCTAGGTGGTACTATAGGCTTACTGCAGTGGAGCAGAGCTCAGTTAAGCCAAACAGGTCACACTCATTAAAGATGTAATAACTGGATGTGGAAGATTTTTCTGATCTCAAAGTCTTCCAGCAGACTAAGGCACCATGGCTCCCTCAAGTCAGATAGATTGCTGTCAAGCTCACACAGAAGCCTTCAGTTCTGTTACGAAAAGCTCAGAGCAAAGCAGGATTTCATAGCTGCAGAGGTTGCTGTGCCACTGGGGTAGGTTTGCTGCCTCAACCTAGTCAGAATCTTACCATTGGACAAGTAGGTTTTTCAGTTCTCCAAATCCTTCAGCATTGCAGCACTGTAAACCATAGGTGAAAAGTCAAAATTTTAGAGAAGCTCTGAATGCTAACAAAAAGAAAGGACAGGACAATGCCTACAAAGAGGTTGACAAAAATGCATAGGGAAAAACGAGACAGACAAACAAGAAAAAGGAGACAGAAAAGAATCAACAGCCCCCAAGGGAATAAATACAAGGGGCAAAAAGCAAACAAGATGAAGGGCATCAACATGAATGTGGTATATTTAGCAGTACGTATTTATAGATTGAAATATAATTACTATCTGTGTGTCTGTTTAGGGAAACACATTACAAACGGAGTAGAGTGGATTTTTTCCACTTTACCAGAAAATTGAAGCTCGAGTATTGATTGGCATTACACAAAAAACAACAAGGAGGTGGACACATTCAAAATTAAACGTACACTGACTAATCTACTGATCAATGATATTGACTTATTACACACTTTGCTAGAATTGAAGGTTAATTCAGAAGATGTGTTAGATCGAATATAAAACCTAGCAGAGTAGGTATACCAGTGTATCTCAGATGTCTTAGCAGGTTTAAACCTAAGTCAACATTTCTCCTGGTGGTACAGCACAATACAAATGATGTATTTGAAAGAAGAATCATTAAACGCTGACAAAAACTAAGGAACACAAGCTCTGACATTATACCCAACCTTACAACGACCAACAAAATGCACTCAAAGATTTGCAAAATGACAACAGCATTGTTATCCGCCAATTTGATAAAGAAGGCAATATTGTTGACGTGTCACGCTCTAAACAATTAGAGAAGTGCTACTGCCAGCTTTAGGACAATAGGTGTCCTGAACAAGTAGATAAATAATTGTATAAAGAAACAAACTGTATTGGAGCTATGGAAAGACCAAGTGATCCTGATATGGAGGAGTATCAATTCCTGAAATGTGATTACCCAGGAATACCCTTTTTATATTTCATTCCCCAAAATCAGAAGGACCCCATACATCCACAGCAAAGACTTCAAAAGGATACTTACTCAAAAATTGATATAGGGACATAGATTATTTCTTAAGACTATGTGTTACCAATCTTCCATTACATATTGAGGACAGCCGGAACTTCTTGAAAATAATGGATGGCATACATTGGGAAAATAATTATATAGGGATCACCGTTAGTTAAAAGGTCTTTTTTTTTACATTTCTGTCTGTATCTATCCATATTTATTTTATGGCTATCCCATTTGCATTTACTCATATTTAGTTTGCTTTTTGGGAATAAAGTGAGTCATAAATTAGTGAATTTTCAAAGGATTAATTGATAAACATGCACTCATACATCAATCAATGACTGTCTCGATGTAGTAAATAAAGCAGCCAAATATAACAACACCAGGGGCACCGCTGGGCCTTAATTTAGCCCAGTCCTTCGGTTGGCGCCCAACGTGGGCGACATCAGCGGTACCGGTCCAAAGCCTGACGATCGTGAGGAACTTCGTGTGAAATCTCCGAGGGAAGGTGCACCCCGCTTCATCGATCCTGTTGTCGAAATAAGTGGTCCGAAGATTTTTCCCGAGAAGATTCCCGCTTCCTGACGGCTGCGACGGACTGATGCCCTGACTGTCGGCCTGTTTTGGCGCCTGGCGTAGTCCTTTGTACGGCGAGACGATAGACGGGCCTCCCTGGTGACGCCATTGTTTTTTCAGTTAAGTATTCGTGGGTCGCTCCCAGTCCTTAGTTGTTGGTTCTTTGGTTCCTTTTTGGGACATTTGCTTTGTACTTTGAAACTTGGTTGTTGTTGTTGAAACTGGGTTGGTTGCATGGTTCCATTGCATTTGTGGTCCTTAGTTGTTGGTTCTCTCTTTTGGGTTTCTCTTTGACGATTGCAATTGCCAAAAACCGAGGGTCTCGTATTTTTGCGAGGATATCGTAATTCGATAACCCTTGAAGTTTGAAACTCGGTTAGTGTGCACGATGCCTGGCCGTAGTATTTTGTTTTGTTTCCTTAAGTGTTGCAACACGGATTCCCGGTTGGAGGACTCGTGTCCGATACCTCCAGTTGGAACTCCGATTTATGAGCTCTATAGTCGACATGGAGTAGGCCCCATTGTCTATAATAAATTCTGGATCCGTTATACAAGAAAGGATGGTGTCCTTAGTTGGCCACCCCATGGTAGCTTTGAGACTGAGATTTTAGATAATCTCGAAGCAAAATTGTTTAAAAAGAAAGCTAGGCCAGCAATGTTTGATTCCTTTCGGTTATGGCGCAAAGAGGCCAGACAGAAAGAGATCAAGCAGATTAAGAAAAACAAGAAAGAAGGTATTATTTCAATGATGCAAGGTGCAGAAAAGCATCAGCGAGACAAGGCAGAGAAGGAAAAGGAAGTTTCTATTAGACAGCATAGCATGGCGGTGGATAAATGTTATCCGGTTTTACCGTTGAGTTCTGAAAAGAAGGAAGAAGCATCGAAAGAGGATCCTTTGTTATCTTATTTACTAAAATCACCACCCCCTTATGTACAGGGTACTATAGCTCCTATAGTTCCTCCTGTTCTTCCGCCTGTCGTTCCGGCGGCTGCTGGTCAGCCTGTAGCTGGTCCTGTTCCTCCGAATCCCCTTGTTCTTCAAGTGGGCCCTGCTCCTTTACCGCCTCTTCTTCCTACTGCTCCTACGTTTACTCCTAATATTGTTGCTCCTGCTCTTCTTTCTTCTTCTCCTTCTGTTCGTAATCGTATTCCTACATTCTGTTACTACTCTCTATTCTCTGCTTCTCGGATCGTTACTTGAATCCGATGTCTCTGAAACTCCACAGAGACGAAGTCAAATCCCTGGTGGAAGGGAGAGTGCGACGTTAGTAACTATGGCACGTAGGTGGATTAGACACCCTGCTAAGTACACTTCGCGCATAGTTTTCGATACATTCTCTCAGTTTAATGAGCCCACGCAGAGATTCGTGTTTGAGGAGATGTGTAAATCATTAAGAGTAGAGTGGGATAATGATGAGTTAGATAATGTACCGCCCGATTTGACTGAACTTCAGGGTCAGTTTTCGAACGGTATGATTGTAGGTGGTGATGTACGGCGTGCATTAGAGCGTTTGTTAGCTTTTAGGTCCAAAGTGCTTTCTCGAATGTCGTTTGATGACGACTCTGATGACCCGAAAGCGAAATCTGGTCAGTATCCTATGCGAGAAGTTCCCCCAGTGTGGATGCCAGGTGATGCTACTGTCAATCCTGCTATTTTGCCACACTTCCAGAGAGTTTGGATACACCTCCCATGGAAGCGATCAGAGGTTTTGCAGGTGAAGCAGTCTTTGCCTGATCCACGAAAGAATCCAGCAGGTTATTATAAGGAGTTATCCCAACTCGTGGATGCTTCTATTATGAACCTTGCTGATATTGACATGTTATTTGGTAATGTTGTACCGCAACCAGTCTGGGCGAAAATTCGTCAGGAGAATCATGCAGTCGAGCTAGGTGGTGATTGGGCGGCACTTGTAGCGGCCGATGGACGACAAGTTGGTGGGGCTAAGCCTGAACAGTTAATTACGGATCTGCCCCAAAGAATTATCACGCTCATGAAAACACTCATGCCAGCGATGAGGGTGAACTGGGATAAATTGTCCGCTTGCAAGCAAAAGAAAGACTAAACTGTCTCTGATTTCTTTACTAGATTTGAGGAGGCATTTATCGATCATAGTGGTCAGGATATGAGCACTGAGGGAGGTCAGCGATTGTTTGTCGATACGTTTGTGTTAAATCTGTTACCTGAGTTATGCAACAAATTGAAAAATTCTGAAAGTGCATGGGCTGTCTCAACAACGGCTCAAATATTAGCAACGGCTCAATACTATGAGAATAGGGAAAAAGAAGAGAACGATCGTGCAGATAAGAAAACAAAAGAGGTAAAAACTAAGGTATTGTTGCAGCAAGCGTATCCTCCACGCTCGAATCAGAATGACTCACGACAGCAGCATGTGCAGTATCGACCGCAAGCGCAGTCCTCTAGGATGCAGTCGCGCTCTGACTCCTCTGCATCCAGATCTATGCTTGGGTATAATCAGTGTGCATATTGTAGGGTAGAGGGCCATTTGAAGTTCAATTGTCCGGTTTTACGTGACCGAAATAATGGTGTTTCGGCCCGAGGAGGTCGTAGTGGTCCTCAGCAGGCATCTCGAGGTAGAGGTCGTGGCCCCTCTCAAATCAAAATGAGCGTTCTACTCCTTCATCGGACGCGAACAATTGTTTTGATCAGCGAAATACATCGTCTGGTAGATCTGCACAGTATCATGTGGAGGACTATTATGTTGAGCATGAGATTGGTGCAGACGACAATTACTAGGCCAGCCATAGACAAAGAGAGGGAGTAGTATCAGTTCCGGTTGATCAGAGAGGGCCTTACGTCGCAGTTGCCACATCGGGCGTAGTTGAGCCTTTTCTGTTGGACACTGGTGCAGCAAAAAGTTCCATCATGCATTCGAAACTCCCTGGCGCACCTTTGTCTGGCTTAACGAACGTTTCTGTTGGATTCTCTGGCGCCTCGGTTAGCAATCCAGTTTCTAGCCCTTTGTCCCTTACGATCGGACCACATGAGCTAGAGGCTCCTTTGATTTTAACTACTGGATGTGGTGAGAATCCCTTGGGTCTGGATTTGCTGAAGCGGTTATATGCGACTCTGTATTGCTCTCCTACGGGAGTGGAGCTTACATTAGGTAAGAGAGTGACCTCTCCTATGTACTTGTCAACTGATAAGTTCACGCCGGAATTGAGTTCCCTTCCTGAGTCTTTATGGGCAACAGGTCCCAATGATGTGGGCCTATTAGACATACCACCTTATGTAGTCCAATTGAAATCACATGTGAGATTACCACGTATTCCCCAATATCGTATCTCTCTTGATGGCGAGCGAGCGCTATTAGCGATCATTTACGATTTGATCGAGAAGGATGTTATTGAAGAAACTCGGGGAAATGTGTGTAATAGTCCTGTGTTACCCATTTTGAAACGAACTGATCCATCCAAGCCTCCTGTGTACCGTTTTGTAATTGATTTGAGAGAAGTGAATAAAATTGTGATCCCACAGTTTCCAGTGGTGCCTGACATTACAGCTTTGCTGACCCTGATTCCAGCGTCTGCCTCCTGGTTCTCGGTGATCGACCTAAAGAATGCTTTCTTTAGCATTCCGATTGCTGAGGAAAGCAAAGATCTATTTGGTTTCTCATTAGGTGGTCGCAGTTTTAGGTTTAAACGCGCACCACAGGGCTACTGTGAGAGTCCATCGATCTACAGTCAGGCCCTCAAGAGTCAACTTGATTCTTTTGCGTTACCTGCGGGTGCGGCCTTGATTCAGTACGTCGATGATCTGTTAGTGGCTGCCGACACTGAGCAAATTTGCAAAACTGCTACAGTATCGTTGTTACAGCACTTATGTGACTTACATCACAAGGTGTCACCTTCTAAGCTACAGTATTGTTGCCAAGAAGTAACCTATTTAGGTCACTTATTGTCAAAGGAGGGAAGAAGGTTGACCCCAGAAAGAATTGCAGCGATTGCTCGAATGACTGTGCCAACAACTCAGAGAGATGTACGTGCCTTTCTAGGTATCACGTCATACTGCAGGCAATGGATTCCAAACTTTTCATTGTTAGCGAAGCCATTGTTAGCTCTTACGTGCAAGGATGTTCCGACTCCTTTGCCATGGACTGAAGATTGTCAGAAAAGTTTTTCTGAATTGCGTGATGCGTTGTGTTCGGCTCCTGTTTTAGGTACCCCTGATTACAGTAAGCCGTTTACACTATACGTTCACGAGCGAGAAGGTTGTGCGTTAAGTGTTTTGACGCAACAATTTGGCGGCAAACAGCGTCCATGTGCATATTTTTCTTCGACCTTAGACCCAGTAGCTAGAGCGTTGCCGAGTTGTCTAAGAGCGACAGCAGCAGCTGCGGTGTCCATTCGACAGTCCGCAGGTCTGGTCATGGATAATATGCTCACAGTGATGGTTCCGCATGCAGGTGACACTCTCTTGAATCGAACAAAGACTCAACATCTAACGAGCGCAAGGTTGTCCGGTTATGAGTTGACACTTTTGGCAAGCCATATACAGATAAAACGTTGTAATGTGTTAAACCCAGCAACATTGTTGCCGATCAATATGGAATCAGGTGATGTAGCGCCACATGACTGTTACTTAAGGACTGAAGAAGAGACGAAGGGTCGTATTGACCTGAAAAACACTCCATTGGTAGATCCCGATGGTACTTTGTATGTTGATGGTTCATGCTTCAAGTTGCCGAATGGTGATGTGACGACTGCGTATGCTGTAGTGACGTTGAGTACGGTTGTGGAAACTGCGAGATTGAGTCAGAATTCGACGCAGGCGGCAGAGTTGATTGCTTTAACAAGAGCATGTGTTTTGTCTAAAGGAAAGCGAGTGAATGTGTTTACCGACAGTCAGTATACATTTGGCGTAGCGCATAGATTTGGTCGATTGTGGAGAGAAAGAGGATTCATGATATCGCATGGTACGAAGATCCAACACGGACAGCTCGTGAACGATCTTTTGGATGCACTTACATTGCCTAAGAAGGTGGCAATCATTAAATGCAGCGCGCATCGAAAAGTTACAGATGATATTGGTCGTGGTAACGCGTTTGCAGATGAGATTGCTAAAGAAACGGTAAGAATCTGACGAATCGAATGTATGTTACGAGTTCAGTGAGATGGCCGACGGAGACTGGTATGTGAGAGGACACAGTTGAGAGTGTGAAAGTGATTCAGAATGAGGCTACCGAGACTGAAAATGCTAAGTGGAAAAAAAGCACGGGGAAGTTAGATAGGAATGGATGTTGGGTTGATTTGTCAGAATATCAGAGATGGATGTTACCGGATGCGTATGTGCTTGCCGTTGTTACTATGGCCCACGGCATGTCACATATTAGCGCGAAAGGTATATGTAAATTGTTGTCTCCTGTATGGAAGAATGATGGGATTGCTAAGTGTGCTGAGAGAGTGGTTAAGAACTTTTATGGTATGTTTGATGCATAATCCTGGCAAGGGCACCCCCACTCCACCTGGTCATTTTGCTCCTCCTACATGCCCCTTTGAAGTTATCCTATTGGACTTCATCCATATGGAGAGATGCAATAATCTAAAATATGTGTTGGTTGTGGTTTGCGCATTCTCCAGATGGATTGAGGCCTACCCTCTTAAGGATAATACTGCCCTGTCCACAGCAAAAGTTCTACTTAAGGAATATTTCCCCAGGTATGGCATGCCACGGATCGTATGGTCGGATAATGGAAGTGAGTTTGTGGGAAGTGTGATGAAGAGTGCGTGTAAGGGCCTGGGAATTCGCCAAAAATTTCATAGTGCTAATCATCCCCAGTCGGTGGGTTTAGTGGAAGGGTACAATGGTACTCTGAAACTGAAACTTGCCAAAATCCAAGCAACGACTGGTTTAGCATGGCCTGACGCATTGCCTCTAGCTCTCTTATCGACCAGGGCGACTGTGCACTCTCGAGTAGGGCTTAGCCCATATGAGATTGTGTTCGGCCGTCCTGCGAACATTTGGGGAGTTCCGAGGCCTAAAGAGTTTGACAGACTTGAATATCCAATGTTGATTGGCTATCTTTACGATCTGACTGCTAACTTGAGTTTGATTCATCAACAGGTTTTTGAAGCTCTACCGGCACAAACAGAAGGACCAGGATATCGGCTCCAACCTGGTGAATGGGTCGTTGTTTGCAATTTTGGGAGAAAACGGAATCTTGAGCCAAGGTTCGTGGGACCCTATCAAGTTCTGTTGGCAACGAGGACTGCAGTTCTGCTGGACGGTAGAAAGCATTGGGTGCATGCCACCCATACAAAGAGGGTTCCGCTCCCATTACCAGCAGATAATTGGTCTCGGAAAGGATTTGCCCCGACTGAGACTGACGTTATTCCAAGCTACGTGCCATTTAGTGATGCTCAACTTGTAGAGAACGATTTAGCTCAATCAGATACACCTGTTGAATCATCTGAAACTGTACCTTTGTCCTCAGCATTGGAGAATTCAAGTTCTGAACTGTCATCTGAACAATCGAACACTGTTTTGCCAACTGAACCGTTGTTTGAAGAGCAAACTCGACCTGGAAAATGTCGATACTTCCTTCGATCGCGTGATATGGACAAATAAAACTTCCCTTTTATTTTTGAACGTACATTACCCCCTCACTGTTGCTATGAATATTGTGGACATTTGCATTTTTCCCTGATTTTAAATTCGTCAATTTTGTTTTACATATCACGTGTGTTCCTCTTTTGTGCAGCTAGGAGACTTATATTAAAATTGAATGTTTAATTGATTAAACCTACCTTCTGGGTTGACCGTAGGGCCGTGCGGGTACCTACTTCTGTTTAGCAGGTTTCTGACACTAGGTTGGTTACTTTTGTCGGTTTCTGGGAACTCCTGGGAATTGATAATCGCTACTCAGAACGAGGTGCGTTAAGAACGTTACGGACGGTTTTTAGAGGATGGAGTTTTCTAAGCTGTCAGATATAGAGAGGATGTCGGCGCAAAGATCCAAATTGCATAAGATTTTATGAACAAAATGTTTTTTGTTACAGGTTTTCATGTTGTTCCTAACTGTTTCTATGCTACTGGTGGGTGGAGTGTATTATGGGATTCAGTTGCTATTGCCTTCCACTTCACCTACCTCTCCTTCTCATGATCTGAATTCTGTTCCCACTATTTCTCCACATTCTTTTCATCTTCTGCCCCAACATGAACAGGTTAGACGTGCAGAATTTATGAACAATTCCTTTGTCCAACTTCTGCATCAACATCAGTTGGTGATGAACACTACTAACTGTTGGGTGTGTGGGTTAATGCCACATACCATGGATAAGGGTATTCCGTATTTTGTTCTTCCCTATAGCTCCCAGGGGTCAGCTCGAGCATTCCAAACTATGTTCCGTAGTGCACTAGATTCCTACCCCCGTCGAGAGCCACGCTCCAAAGACCTTGGTCCCGGCCCGTATCACAAGTCGTTAGCGATAGCGATTGCTGATTTGGATAGAGATATTTTTGATGCATCGCTTATTCCAGAGGAAGAGGTGCGAGCCTACAAGGATTTGAGTGAGGCCGAGTATAGTATGTCAGTGGGTGATAGACAGCTTAAGAGCTCGTCTCCAATCTGGATCTTACCCCACCTAGGTCATTTTTGTCTGCAAGGTCTTGGTCGAAATCCGAGAGCTCAACTTGGGAAGAGTGCTTGTACTGAGACATACGTTTTACCGATGCTCTCTTCCCCTGTATTTTTGACTGCCAAGGGTACTTATTTTGTCTGTTATGATCGCGCTTATAAGTGGTTGCCCCGTGACTTCTCGGGCACATGTTATATCGCGAATCTTTTGCCACCGACTTTTACAGTTGCCTCAGACTCTCACAAGACTAGAGTTGTGAGAGGCGTTATTAGCAAAGAGGACACTGCCGGTCAAGAAGCAGGAGCCTTCTTTAAGGGTTTCCTGCCATTTTGGGGACCTATGGTCAATAGTAGGAACCTGAGACAGTTGACTTGTGTGGTAGAATCAACTGCTAACATAACTGCAAGTGCTCTTGGTAACCTGACAGCAGAGCTTCAAGCGGATAGACTTATGACGTTACAGAACCGTATGGTTCTAGACGTTGTACTCGCAGATAGAGGTGGTGTGTGCAAGGTGATCCATTCGAGCTGCTGTATTTTCATACCTGATAACGCTCCAACTGTTTATCAAGCCATCTCGAAGTTGCATAAAATCTCATGCATGAGGGCAAAAGGAGCGTCTGAGGTTCCGTGAGAATCGTAATGACGTTTGGGCTTGATCGAATATGGATGAGTTTGGTATCTACGAACCGCAAATGACGAGTTTAGTGGGTATACGCGTTTTCGCTACACTACTTAGAAGGGTTCGTCTTATTTACGGGTTTTTTCATCTGAACCCTCAGGTTCCATTTTAGATACGGCATCCATTTTGTTTCTTGCCCTCACGTAGCCGGCGAACGAACAATGTCCGCCTGATGACCCTGGGACTCCCAAGCTCTTGCGGAAGATCCATATTCCTTTGAGTGTGTCTTTATGACTAGGGGAATGACACGGCAAAGGCAGATGGCTTCGCTCGAGGCTCATCTTGCCGTGCCGGTCTATTGTTTCAGCCTTGCATGCGCTAGGCCTGAGTCCTTTGATCCTGTGATCATGCTTCCGATATTGCCCCCACACTCTTTTCAATCTGTTGTCTGTCTTTGTTTTCCTTGCACCTGTTTCTGTTCCTTCTCTTCGCTCGTTTACAACCAGAATGGAATGTGCCTAATGGTGGGATAGCGTGCTTTTACAGTTGGGAACCGGCAATGCTACTGTAATTATGTTCCAGGCTTCATGAATGCGACCCTTTTGAAGTTTACCGTGAGAACTGAGTTGTAACCTTTTGTTCGTATGTTGTGCAATGGCGAAAACGTGTATATAAGGAGCGATCCACTTTTGCAATTAGAAGCAGACTCTCAGAACCTACACTTTGTTGTACTTCTAGCGATTTCTGTATCCCTGCAGTAAATAAACGCTGATCTTTGACGCCGAAGGAAGTGTCCCGTGTCTCTGTAATTTGTACGCCGGAACAGGTATCCCCACGAAGGTTTCAGGTGTTGTGCCCTGGCACCACTGGGCCTTAATTTAGCCCAGTCCTTCAGTATGTCTCTATATCCTAAGAGCTAGAGCTTTATCATTGTTACTTCACACCACAATTATTTTGGAAATAATTGAATTTTGTTTAAAAAAAAACAACAACATTTTTGATGGCAAGCATTACGGGCAAACGCAGGGCACTAAATTGGGACCTGCTTCGATCCCAGCTGCGCTAATTTATTTATGGGCTGGTGGAAGGAGCAGGTTGCTACAATATAACAGCATATAATGACCATATAGTGCTCCAGGTAAGGTATATTGATGACCTTTTTGTCATATGATAAGGCCAGAAAGATCGGCTAGGAAATTTGTATTGACTGTGAACAACAATGATTTGAATTTGAAACTTAGCTGCACCATGAGCAAGAACAAAAGGCCACATGTATGAAAGTAGGATTTTGCGATTACCAAATAGCAATTTTTACCGAATCACTATTGGGTAATTTCAGAATGCATTGTATTACGGAATCTGTATCCTTTTTGCGATTACTTATTATTACCTAATAGCGATTCGCTATTAGGTAATATGACTCCATTTGTTCCTATGGGCCGAAAGGCCAATAGGTACGGATGGTTTTACATTAGCTCATTTTCAATTACCTAATTAGTAATTGACAATTAGCAAATGTAAAGCCATAAGTACCCGGGGAATAATGCCCTCCTGAGGCACCCCTACATTTAAATTGTGCACATGTAAAGTGCTCACATGCCTTAGGGGCATCTGTGTGTAACATGGCACACTTTGAAAAATGCATTTTTCAAAGTTTACATATGATTATATTCAACTTGAAGTTGATGGTAATAGTGTTTCCTAAATCCACAGCTCACATGTATGAAAGGCTTCTTATATGTGCATTAGGGAATTGCAAATTTCAATTCCCTATTTGAATTGGCAATTTAGATAATCACTACAAATTGCAATTACCTAAATTGTGAATCCTGAATGCTTTCATAAATTGAGAAAAAGCCATTTTGCATTAGCAAATGGACGAATTTTGTGATCCGCACCGTTTGGGAACACAAAATACTTTCATACTTCTGGCCCCAAATCAACTATTCAGATTTACAGGTTTGTGTGACTGGCCAGAAACTTGAGACAAACTGCATCACAAGGAACCTGAAGGCAACATCTTGCTGCATGCAAGCAGTGCTTATCCACAAAACCTAATTCAAAGTATCCCATATGAAGAGTAACTTAGAGCTAAAAGAACTTGGAGCCCAGAGGAGGAATTTAAAACTGAGAAAAAATCATGGTAGCCAGGTACAATGACAAAACATGAGAAAACATAAGAAAACAACTAAATCAGCAGTTAAGAAAGCAGACCGTGTGCAGAGATCAAACTTGTTACAAAAGAAGTGTAAAACTTCTGAAGAAAGGGAATATGAAGCACTGAGGTTCATACGTCATTTAGCAATGTGCATTCAGGCTGAGAAATATTCTAAACAAACATTAACATATACGCACAAGAAATGAGGTAGTATCCAAATATGTCACTGATTATCCTGGAATTATGTACAAAAAAAACAAATCTCTGAAGGATCTGTTAAACAAGGTTCAGGTATCAAAACCACCCCAAAATAAGGTTTGCCAGTTAAACCAGGATTTTTTAATTGTAAGAACTATGTGGCATGTAACAATAGCCCAAGCATACAGAAATGTTGTATCCCCAAAAGTAGCAAGGATTTTCACATTACAAAGTGATTATCTTGTAATTCAGAATATTGTGTGTATGGCCAATTGTGTCCATGTGAGAGAATGTACATATGCAGTACAATTTGTCCGCTCAAGAAAAGAATCATGAAACACATAAGAGCCATGAAAAAAAACATGATACCCAGAATCAGGTATCCAGGCATTTGTTCGAAGTTCATGGTCACTACTGAGATTTATTCCGTTTGACAGAATCCCCTTAAACATGAGAGGTGTGAACACGGTATTAGAATTACATAGACTTCAACCAAAATTCATTATAGCATTTGATGCCCCAAAACCCGCAGGAATTAATCCAGACAAAGAAATGTCTATATATCGAGGATAATCCTAATGATCTGTAAGAAAAGAGTAGAATCAATTGCTGTCTTTCCGGTGTTTCTTCTAAATTGAAGGATTATGACATTTAATATTTTAAATGGTTTTGTTTTTTTATCTACGCAGGTTCACAGGGTGAATCATCACACTGCCGACCAGAGAGTCAGCCAGTACACAGCTAAGATTAAATAATATATTTGCTATTAAGGTTGCAGTTGTATTGCATTAAGTTCCACATGTTATAAACTGTATTATTGTTAAAATAGACAGTATCAGCGCTCAGGACAAACAGGGTCAAAGTCTCAATTAAATTGAGTAACAAAAGGTATTTACACAATGTTCTTCATGCATCTGGCTGAAAAGATTTATGTATTTTGTTATGAGTGAACACAAACCAAGTTTCCTAGCAGGACTGCAGGTATTATAAAAAGGTAGAACAGATATTAATAGCTTCATATGAGCACAGATGTGTAAATAGAGATAAGCATTGGTACCGGCTTTCTCGCAAATCGTTATGTGGCCAGCAAATAAATTAAAGAGTTTTTTTACTTGCTAATGTCCGTACAATACAAAAAACTTTATAACGTGAACATGCAATGGTTTTGATATTTGTATTTGACAGATGGCTACTGTATAGAATTTGGCCGCATAACTCCTGGAATGAGTCCTTTCTTTTTGTCCATTGCATATGTAAGTGTTACATGATGACAGCCTCTTTGACCCATGAGAAAGTTTTTTTTAGGCGAAACCCCTTGGGGCTTGCAGCTGGGAACATAAAGCAACTTTCTGGCATCACACAAGAGAGTAACACTTTAGTGAAAAGTGGGTAATGTTTGCTTGGACATATATATATATAGAGGGGGCCCATTGGATCATTGGTCGGAGAACATTCTCTTATGGGTGCGGTATATCGATGATGTCTTCGTGCTGTGGCAGGGCACGGAGACATCAATCGGCACCTTTATTGAGGAAATCAATCAAAACTCGTTGAATCTAGAGTTTGTGGGGAACTTTAGCAAGGACTCAATTGATTTTTTAGACATCAGGGTCACCCCACTTAATAACAAACTTGAAACAACGGTGTTCCGTAAGCAGACGGCAGGGAACTCTATACTACATGCCGAAAGTGCACATCCGACTTCACTAATAAGGAGCATTCCGTTTGGTGAATACTATAGGGCCAGACGGACATGCAGCAGTGATGAGCAGTTCAGCACCATAGAAGGTGAAATGACTCAAAGATTCCTTGAGAGGGGCTATAGTAAGAAAATCCTTCAGGGCGCTGCCAGAAAAGCCCAAAAACTAACTAGGCAATCTTTACTTTTTGAACCATCTAGAACATGTAAATCGAAGCACAATCAACAGGATCAGATCAGTTCAAGATTTATCACTACCTACAATACTAGACATAAGGAAATCAGATCAATACTGAGAAAACATTGGTATCTGATAAGGAATGATCCAATATTGGGCTCCAAGATGAAGAAAAACCCAGAGATCACTTATCGGAAATCCAAATCACTCAGAGATCTAATTGTTCGTAGTGAGTTTGAGGACAAACGAAAAAGTGGTGCAGATTGGATGAAACCCAAACCTGGGTTTAAGAAGTGTTTTAAGTGCAAAGCATGCCTTCATGGCATGAATCGCACTGAATTCAAAACCCCTTTTAATAAGACAGTGAAAATCAAGAGCACCATTACTTGTAAAAGTGAATTTGTTGTGTACCTTTTACAATGTCCTTGTCCCAAGACATATATCGGAAGTACAACCTTACCAGTACACCAGCGAGTGTTACAACATAGAAGAGCTATAGTCAACCAGGATAGGTCTTACCCTGTGGCCCGCCACTTTGAACTCCATCACCAGAGCAACCCCGAAGGCCTGTTATACTCCTGTATTGCAGAGGTCCCCAAAAAGAAGAGAGGGGGAGATAGGAAAGGGGAATTAAGGAGACTAGAAACGTATTTCATTTTGGAGTTTAATTGTAAGGAGCCACATGGTTTGAACATTGACGAAGACCTTTTTACATGCCTGAGTTAACTGTATAGACATAATAATTTATTTCTGAAACCTCGACAATCCTAGACCTGCATTTTTAAGATTTTTTCATTATGAATTTTCGTTTATGAAAATCTCTTGTTGATTTTAATGGTTCAAATCTGAAGTTTTCCCTATCTGCACTTTTACATGTAGAGGTGATCCTATTCGTGAACGAAGGCTTTGTGAGAAATTCCTCTCTGTAATGAAGTATAGCTGTCTATTACCCTGTGATTTGCACTGTCACTTTGGATTATTGTTTTTTTGTTGTGCAATTGGAGTAGAATGTTTACATTTATAAAGTACTGTATTATTGAGACACAAGCACTTGCAACTTTATAATAAGACTAGGTAACTCCTCCAATGTTATGGAATTAGAGTTCATAGGAGGATGTTGTGTAGATATGGAATCCTGTGAACAATACAGAAATATTTACACTCGTTTTTAAACATTGTTCATCTCTTAAGCACTAGCACTTTGTCATTTTCCATGTGCAATATCCAGTTGATTCGTTTACAGTATTTATTTATCTGTTGACCAATGCACTTGCACTTTATGTTTTTAATAAGGTAGAAATGTTGGACAGCACGATTACTGATTGAACTCCCAATTGATGTAATAATGGAATTTTGATGAATAGAGCCAGGACGAACCTTTAGGGAATTTGACTGTGTTAAATTGAATGCAGCGATCTGTCAGATATTACATAGATTCCAGGACATAATTTTATCTCTCACAATGAAATAAGGGTTGCATTTTATTGACATAGGCACTTGCCTTTCTTTATTAAGCATAAACCGGAGAACTCTTTGTCTCTGCAAAGGAGCTAGTTTGCTTCTGTGGAATTATATATGCACTTGCACTTTGAGAATTTTAAATGTAATATTGAAATGGATAGAGATACACACATGTATATATCTCTTCCATTTATACATTTTTAACATTTTTTACAAATCAATTTTGTACTAATGTTGTGTTGTGAGAGGTCCTACAATATGGTACTCACTGGGATATCTATGTACTCTCAATGTTTTAAGATGGCCGCTGTATTTTACCTAACAGTGCTTCCCCTTAAGTCCTTTTTCTGTCTTTATCACCCTACATGGTTGTGAAAAGGGAAACTCATACCAACGCACAAACATCGTGAGCAAGGGAGCGTGACTCCCGAAACGCGTTGATGAGGATGCTTAATAAATAAGCTTTTTGACAAAACCTGTTCGTGAGTGCCTGGATGCTTTTGGTGGAATTGTGGATCTGAAAACTCATTTTGGATATATATATATATATATATATATATATATATATATATATATATATATATATATATATATATATATATATATATATATATATATATATATATATATATATATATATATATATATATATATATTCCTCTCAAAGTGCCCCAGCTTTCAAGAGGTCACACGCATTGCTCTGCCCTCCGGCTCTGTAACAGCAGCCTGCTTTCCAGCTCCACAGTATGTTTAGATTACCAACGCGTTTCACGGCATCCTCGCCGCTTCTTCATGGGCTCGCAGTCACAAAGCAGTCAGCTCACCCCTGATTGGTTCACATTTTATTTGATTAACATGCTCGCATTGGATTGGCGAAATATGACAAACATTCTTTTTGGTGCATGTTGGACTAATGAGTCTTATTTAATTAACATGCTCGCATTAGATTGGCGAAATATCACAAACATTCCTTTTGGTGCATGTTGGACTATTGAGTCTTTTGAGGGAACAGTTTTATGCTTTGTAGTCGTTTCTGCAAAATTATTCCTTTTAGTAAGGTTAGAAGCTTTTAGGCAGGTTTTATTATTGCACATCGAGCAACGTGCTATTTCATTTCCGAACAGTTCGACATAATTAGCATCTCCCTGCAGGCTCTCAGTTCATTACCTGCAGGGGACGGTGCTCCTCTTCACGCAGGACGGCCGTGCAAACAATTCCTCTCAAAGTGCCCCAGCTTTCAAGAGGTCACACGCATTGCTCTGCCCTCCGGCTCTGTAACAGCAGCCTGCTTTCCAGCTCCACAATATGTTTAGATTACCAACGCGTTTCACGGCATCCTCGCCGCTTCTTCATGGGCTCGCAGTCACAAAGCAGTCAGCTCACCCCTGATTGGTTCACATTTTATTTGATTAATATGCTCGCATTGGATTGGCAAAATATGACAAACATTCTTTTTGGTGCATGTTGGACTAATGAGTCTTATTTAATTAACATGCTCGCATTAGATTGGCGAAATATCACAAACATTCCTTTTGGTGCATGTTGGACTATTGAGTCTTTTGAGGGAACAGTTTTATGCTTTATAGTCGTTTCTGCAAAATTATTCCTTTTAGTAAGGTTAGAAGCTTTTAGGCAGGTTTCATTATTGCACATCGAGCAACGTGCTATTTCATTTCCGAACAGTTCGACATAATTAGCATCTCCCTGCAGGCTCTCAGTTCATTACCTGCAGGGGACGGTGCTCCTCTTCACGGCAGGACGGCCGTGCAAACAATTCCTCTCAAAGTGCCCCAGCTTTCAAGAGGTCACACGCATTGCTCTGCCCTCCGGCTCTGTAACAGCAGCCTGCTTTCCAGCTCCACAGTATGTTTAGATTACCAACGCGTTTCACGGCATCCTCGCCGCTTCTTCATGGGCTCGCAGTCACAAAGCAGTCAGCTCACCCCTGATTGGTTCACATTTTATTTGATTAACATGCTCGCATTGGATTGGCGAAATATGACAAACATTCTTTTTGGTGCATGTTGGACTAATGAGTCTTATTTAATTAACATGCTCGAATTAGATTGGCGAAATATCACAAACATTCCTTTTGGTGCATGTTGGACTATTGAGTCTTTTGAGGGAACAGTTTTATGCTTTGTAGTCGTTTCTGCAAAATTATTCCTTTTAGTAAGGTTAGAAGCTTTTAGGCAGGTTTCATTATTGCACATCGAGCAACGTGCTATTTCATTTCCGAACAGTTCGACATAATTAGCATCTCCCTGCAGGCTCTCAGTTCATTACCTGCAGGGGACGGTGCTCCTCTTCACGGCAGGACGGCCGTGCAAACAATTCCTCTCAAAGTGCCCCAGCTTTCAAGAGGTCACACGCATTGCTCTGCCCTCCGGCTCTGTAACAGCAGCCTGCTTTCCAGCTCCACAGTATGTTTAGATTACCAACGCGTTTCACGGCATCCTCGCCGCTTCTTCATGGGCTCGCAGTCACAAAGCAGTCAGCTCACCCCTGATTGGTTCACATTTTATTTGATTAACATGCTCGCATTGGATTGGCGAAATATGACAAACATTCTTTTTGGTGCATGTTGGACTAATGAGTCTTATTTAATTAACATGCTCGAATTAGATTGGCGAAATATCACAAACATTCCTTTTGGTGCATGTTGGACTATTGAGTCTTTTGAGGGAACAGTTTTATGCTTTGTAGTCGTTTCTGCAAAATTATTCCTTTTAGTAAGGTTAGAAGCTTTTAGGCAGGTTTCATTATTGCACATCGAGCAATGTGCTATTTCATTTCCGAACAGTTCGACATAATTAGCATCTCCCTGCAGGCTCTCAGTTCATTACCTGCAGGGGACGGTGCTCCTCTTCACGGCAGGACGGCCGTGCAAACAATTCCTCTCAAAGTGCCCCAGCTTTCAAGAGGTCACAAGCATTGCTCTGCCCTCCGGCTCTGTAACAGCAGCCTGCTTTCCAGCTCCACAGTATGTTTAGATTACCAACGCGTTTCACGGCATCCTCGCCGCTTCTTCATGGGCTCGCAGTCACAAAGCAGTCAGCTCACCCCTGATTGGTTCACATTTTATTTGATTAACATGCTCGCATTGGATTGGCGAAATATGACAAACATTCTTTTTGGTGCATGTTGGACTAATGAGTCTTATTTAATTAACATGCTCGCATTAGATTGGCGAAATATCACAAACATTCCTTTTGGTGCATGTTGGACTATTGAGTCTTTTGAGGGAACAGTTTTATGCTTTGTAGTCGTTTCTGCAAAATTATTCCTTTTAGTAAGGTTAGAAGCTTTTAGGCAGGTTTCATTATTGCACATCGAGCAACGTGCTATTTCATTTCCGAACAGTTCGACATAATTAGCATCTCCCTGCAGGCTCTCAGTTCATTACCTACAGGGGACGGTGCTCCTCTTCACGGCAGGACGGCCGTGCAAACAATTCCTCTCAAAGTGCCCCAGCTTTCAAGAGGTCACACGCATTGCTCTGCCCTCCGGCTCTGTAACAGCAGCCTGCTTTCCAGCTCCACAGTATGTTTAGATTACCAACGCGTTTCACGGCATCCTCGCCGCTTCTTCATGGACTCGCAGTCACAAAGCAGTCAGCTCACCCCGGATTGGTTCACATTTTATTTGATTAACATGCTCGCATTGGATTGGCTAAATATGACAAACATTCTTTTTGGTGCATGTTGGACTAATGAGTCTTATTTAATTAACATGCTCGCATTAGATTGGCGAAATATCACAAACATTCCTTTTGGTGCATGTTGGACTATTGAGTCTTTTGAGGGAACAGTTTTATGCTTTGTAGTCGTTTCTGCAAAAGTATTCCTTTTAGTAAGGTTAGAAGCTTTTAGGCAAGTTTCATTATTGCACATCGAGCATCGAGCAACCAATGCGAGCATGTTAATCAAATAAAATGTGAACCAATCAGGGGTGAGCTGACTGCTTTGTGACTGCGAGCCCATGAAGAAGCGGCGAGGATGCCGTGAAACGCGTTGGTAATCTAAACATACTGTGGAGCTGGAAAGCAGGCTGCTGTTACAGAGCCGGAGGGCAAAGCAATGCGTGTGACCTCTTGAAAGCTGGGGCACTTTGAGAGGAATTGTTTGCACGGCCGTCCTGCCGTGAAGAGGAGCACCGTCCCCTGCAGGTAATGAACTGAGAGCCTGCAGGGAGATGCTAATTATGTCGAACTGTTCGGAAATTAAATAGCACGTTGCTCGATGTGCAATAATGAAACCTGCCTAAAAGCTTCTAACCTTACTAAAAGGAATACTTTTGCAGAAACGACTACAAAGCATAAAACTGTTCCCTCAAAAGACTCAATAGTCCAACATGCACCAAAAGGAATGTTTGTGATATTTCGCCAATCTAATGCGAGCATGTTAATTAAATAAGACTCATTAGTCCAACATGCACCAAAAAGAATGTTTGTCATATTTCGCCAATCCAATGCGAGCATGTTAATCAAATAAAATGTGAACCAATCAGGGGTGAGCTGACTGCTTTGTGACTGCGAGCCCATGAAGAAGCGGCGAGGATGCCGTGAAACGCGTTGGTAATCTAAACATACTGTGGAGCTGGAAAGCAGGCTGCTGTTACAGAGCCGGAGGGCAGAGCAATGCGTGTGACCTCTTGAAAGCTGGGGCACTTTGAGAGGAATTGTTTGCACGGCCGTCCTGCCGTGAAGAGGAGCACCGTCCCCTGCAGGTAATGAACTGAGAGCCTGCAGGGAGATGCTAATTATGTCGAACTGTTCGGAAATTAAATAGCACGTTGCTCGATGTGCAATAATGAAACCTGCCTAAAAGCTTCTAACCTTACTAAAAGGAATAATTTTGCAGAAACGACTACAAAGCATAAAACTGTTCCCTAAAAAGACTCAATAGTCCAACATGCACCAAAAGGAATGTTTGTGATATTTCGCCAATCTAATGCGAGCATGTTAATTAAATAAGACTCATTAGTCCAACATGCACCAAAAAGAATGTTTGTCATATTTCGCCAATCCAATGCGAGCATGTTAATCAAATAAAATGTGAACCAATCAGGGGTGAGCTGACTGCTTTGTGACTTCGAGCCCATGAAGAAGTGGCGAGGATGCCGTGAAACGCGTTGGTAATCTAAACATACTGTGGAGCTGGAAAGCAGGCTGCTGTTACAGAGCCGGAGGGCAGAGCAATGCGTGTGACCTCTTGAAAGCTGGGGCACTTTGAGAGGAATTGTTTGCACGGCCGTCCTGCCATGAAGAGGAGCACCGTCCCCTGCAGGTAATGAACTGAGAGCCTGCAGGGAGATGCGAATTATGTCGAACTGTTCGGAAATGAAATAGCACGTTGCTCGATGTGCAATAATGAAACCTGCCTAAAAGCTTCTAACCTTACTAAAAGGAATAATTTTGCAGAAACGACTACAAAGCATAAAACTGTTCCCTAAAAAGACTCAATAGTCCAACATGCACCAAAAGGAATGTTTGTGATATTTCGCCAATCTAATGCGAGCATGTTAATTAAATAAGACTCATTAGTCCAACAGGCACCAAAAAGAATGTTTGTCATATTTCGCCAATCCAATGCGAGCATGTTAATCAAATAAAATGTGAACCAATCAGGGGTGAGCTGACTGCTTTATGACTGCGAGCCCATGAAGAAGCGGCGAGGATGCCGTGAAACGCGTTGGTAATCTAAACATACTGTGGAGCTGGAAAGCAGGCTGCTGTTACAGAGCCGGAGGGCAGAGCAATGCGTGTGACCTCTTGAAAGCTGGGGCACTTTGAGAGGAATATATATATATATATATATATATATATATATATATATATATATATATATATATATATATATATATATATATATATATATATATATATATATATATATATATACCTACTGGCGGTCGCCAGTAGGTATATATAGTTAGGATTTTTTCTCTATGGAATTTTTGAAACATCTATGTCTAATAACTTTGGCGTTTGTGGACGGAATCGGCTGAAATTTTCCGGAAAATGGCACATTTTGTTTCTGATCAGCCCCTGAAAATTTGGGGGGGTTTCGTCAAGGGGGGCCAAGAAAAAAGGGGGGTCCCCAAACGCATCTTTCCCATTCATTTTTCCATAGGGCCTTTGGCCTCACTTTTAGCTGGAACGGCTGAATGGATTTACACGAAACTTGGCAAAATTATAGGGACTGTTAGCCCGATGTGCCTTTGCTGGGTCTCAATATATGTGCTCCAGTGGATTTTGAGAAATTAACGTTTAAAAAAACAGATATATCTGTGACAGCATCCTAGATAGCGCACCAGATCGCGTACTTTTCGCGTAACGGAGCTTTGCGTAGCGAAGCTGATTGGCTCTCCGGTGTCTGTCAACATTCTAAACAGTCCGTTGCGGCCGCCATTTTGTCTCTCGGTAGGATCGAGAGACAAGAGGAGGAGAAAAACGAAGGGGGAATTTAATGAAAGGGGGCAAGGTAGATCCTTCTTGACCCCCTAGGAATGATGTTGGGGTTATTAAAGGGTCCCGTGGGGCAAATAATAAAAATTTGATTTTTCGCGGTAGAAGCGCTTCTCGGTTCGCGAACCGGGTCGCAAACTGGTAGCGAAACGTGAATTCACCATTTTGTGTTTCGATTTAATTAAATTACTAGGTATAAGGGGGTACGGGAGACGTATCCTGACCCCTTATGTTTTCTGAGGGTGGCTGAGGAGGCTCATATATGTTGATACATGTCTTCCAGCGGCTGTGCATGAGCGTTTTTTTTTTTTTGCCTCTTGACTTCTGTTAACGTTCGATTCGATGGAAATCAGGAGCTGTTGACCGCCATTTTGTCACTGCGAGTAAATATTTTGTTAAAAATAATTGTTATACATTAATCCTTATTGATAAACATTGTCTGCGCCATCTTGCCTTTTTTGCAATGCCACACTTTTGTTGAGCACGGCAGCCATTTTAGATGCCTTGACCAGACCCACTCTCTGAACGCCGCCGATCCTTAGCATGGCTCCCCACCCTCGCAAGCATCTCCCCCACGCACTGGTCACCCCCGCTCTCTCTCTCATGCATGGGCCATAAACCTCCCCCCATTTGCGCTGCTCTTCCCTGAGAATCACACCCTGTGCCCGCCCGACACCTCCCTTTCACCCTATTCACTACCGCACCCTCTGACACTCCTCTTCCTCTGTGTCCGATTGTCCAGGCCGGTCCCAGGCTATCACCTAGCCCTGCAGATGTAGTTTATGGCCCCAGCTGTAGAGAATCACCCCTCTTCAAAGGAGTTACAGTAGATCAAGGCCCCCACCCGATGAGATCCGTCACACCACACGCGTTCCTACTATCTGATAACCATCCTGTATTGTGCTTGGGGAGGGGATTCTCACTGTGAGGGTGTGTGGGTCCGAGCCTGAAGCGGAAGATTCCAGGGATGCCTTTTTGTACATCAAAGTCTTCACAATTATGTGTCACATTAAAAATATATAGCACTCCAACAAAGTTGTAGGATTATAACACTTTAATAACTTATAAATATATACAACACTCCAACAAAGTAAACACGTTAAAAAAAACTTTTTAAACAACTATTTACATGACATTGCTTTAACCAGGATAGACAAAGAAATGACACAGTGATGTAAAAGTTTCTGAAAGAAATGCCAAGAACGTCCCATGTGAAAGTGAATTTTATCTGGCAATTTTTTTCTTTTCCTTCTCATGAAAAGAAAGTTAATGCCAGGTTCGTTACCTGCCTCATCTGCAAAAAAAAAACTCTCGAGAGGGACCGAAAAAAAATATAGCTATGGTAATCATACCATGCATCGGCACATGGAGAGGTGGCACTCTCTTAATTATTCTAAAGCACAACTTTGAGATTTGGTGGATAATCCCCGACCGGCAAAAACATCCACCAATGACTTAGCAATAAGTGAGTCAGAGGCAAGGGAAACGGTCCCAAATCTGTAAAAGAACTTTAGGCAGATGAGATTGACTTGTGTAGCATGTAGAAAATTAATTTCATGCGGAGAGATGAGTATTACTTTAATAAATAGATCATATGAAAATCATCAATGTCCAAAATGTTCTAGAATGTAATTTTTGTCATTTTTGAGGAAGAGAGATAACCTACAGTGGTACGGGGTCGTTTTCGTTCGTACTAGGGGGGCCAGGTTACATTCGTTCGGGGTGGCTTAGGGGCATTTAAAACAACTTCCCTGATACAGGTAGCATATAAAGTAGAGGCTAAATGCCAGGATCTTTATCGATTGCTTTATGCTGTAGAAAAATGAAAAACACACAACAAACCTGGACCATTCATATTTTCAATGTTTCTGCGTACTATACTTTTTAACCCTTAACTAATTGAGCTGCTTCATTTCACCTGCTTTTTTGAAAAAAAAAAAAAAAAATCGGAAACAGTGGCCATTTCTTCGAAACTTACCAATCTACGCGTTACAACTACGTTTGCTTTTTCAAAAACCTTTAATAAAAATGTTGGTGCCCAAATATGGGCTTACAACCCCGTGGGCCGGCCACGGAGCAGGCTGGAACTGAAAATGGGGGGGGGGGTATTTATTTGTGGAAAACATAACAGAGTAAGTGGTCGTTGATTTCATAGTAAAAAGTGCGACAAGTGCAACAAAATCATATCGATAATTCATTGTGAGCAAGTACCAAAAGTGTCGACAATTCGAACCTTCAATAATGAATACAGTAATCAATGATGCATTAGAAGTTAATATCAATTCATTGTTCGAACGTGTAATCAGTACCCGTCCCATGTCAATTCATTGTTCGAACGTATAATCAATACCCATCCTGGATCAATTCATTGTCCGAACATATAATCAGTCTTATCCCATATCAATTCATGTGCTAAAAACTGCATACATATCTCATGATATCAAGGCTGAGCAATCAGGGCACAACAAGGAGTTGAGAGTTTCATTTGTACCGGCACCATTTTGGGTGAGATCAGGAAGGTCTAAGTATAGTCAAAATGTCTCCACCAACTCGTGGTTGGACCGGGACCTCTTTCGGCAGTCCAAAAGTTTTCGTTGAAGGGTAGCAGAGGGGACTGGTGAAATGAACCATCAGTGAAAGTGGGGTGGGAGGAAACAATCTCTCCTACCGGGTCATACTGGTGTCCCACCGGAACTGATCAAGTTGGTAGTCTTGCAGGATTTTGGTGATTTCAAGACTGAGGCCGGTGCCGGCATGAGCGCGCCGACGTTCCGCGGCTACGTCGTGGTCGTTCCGTGGGTGATCATGGCAGTCATTCCCCATCGGGGGTCGGGGCCCCCGTGGCTCTTATAGAATCTTCAAAGTTGAGGAGAACGTTTCTGGTCGCAGGAAACTAGAAGTGTCGTTGCACCGCAACAGTGGACGAGACCCCCGCTGGGTGAGCGGAGCATCATTGCCTCGCAATAGTGGACGAGACCTTTTGTCGGGTGAGTGCAGCGCCGCTGCATCGCAAGAGTGGAGGAACCCTTTTGTTGGGTGAGTGGAGCGTTGGGGGTGCAGCTGAGGGGCCCTCACCTGTGGGGGTGGGAGAGGTTCGTTTGCACCGCCTCTCCCTCCCAGCGCACCCCACGCCGACACCTGGCGTTGATATCCGTGATGTCCGGACCAGGCGATAAGAGGGGGGGGTCGGAGGCAGAGGCAAGACATCCCCCCCGTGGCCTGCAGGGCGCCGCTTCTGAACCGAACCGGGAGCTCATATCAAGCCGTGGCCAGACCAGGAGATACGAGGGGAGAGGGGGGGGGGGGTCGGTGGCATGTGCAAGACATCCCCCCCCAGTGTGGTCCCAGCCATTATTGAAAAAAGAAGAAGATACCGTCGGCCTCGGCTCCTCTCCTGGTCCACCTTATGCGACGACCCTTTTGTTGGGTGAGTGGAGCGTTGGGGGTGCAGCTGAGGGGCCCCCACCTGGGGGGGGTGGGAGAGGCTCGTTCGCGCCACCTCTCCCTCCCAGCGCACCCCACGCCGACACCTGGCGTTGATATTCGTGATGTCCGGACCAGGCGATAAGAGGGGGGGAGTTGGAGGCAGAGGCAAGACATCCCCCCCGTGGCCTGCAAGGCGGCAGAAGAAGGGAATCGGGAGACCAGTACATTTCGGGCCATCCACCCCACGGCTGCCCTGCACGTGTCGAGGCCTCATCTTCCGGATGGGCGTAACCGTGGCCCTGTTGCACTTCGGGAGTTTCCGGAATGGGGGTAGGTATCTGCTGATTTGTATCTATTTCATGTTACCGTTAATGGGCGTGGCGGGCGGTGGGACAGACATGCTTGGAGCAGTGGGGGGGTGGCGGAGCCTAGCTACCTCGTGGCTGCCGTAACGTCAAGCTTGGCTTTTTTCACCACTTCCATGTTTCTTAAGGTATTGGTAATTTATACTTCTCCGGAAATTTAAAAGTCACAAATGTTTTATTTGTGTAATCGTTTCAGGTCAAACGGATTGTGGGACAATGTTCAGAATGGAAGAGTCACCAAAAGGTGAAATTGTTTTTGATGGTAAAATGATGTGACTCCTGCAATGTGTCCTTAGGGCATGTCTGTGTGCCACATTGCACACATGCCCGTTTTGGGGGTGCTAGATGGTGTCAAAGTGATACCCCCTGCACCCTTGACAAATTCGGTATTTACCGATTCGGTAAATACTGAATCGGTATTTGAATTGAATCCTATGGGCTTCAAGGCCCATAGGATTTAATAGCAAATACCGATTCGGTATTTACCGAATCAGTAAATACCGAATTTTTAAGGAATCGGTAATAAATCAGATGTTGGTACTTACATCCCATTTACCGATTTTGAAATACCGAATCGGTAAAATTCGGTAATATTCGGTATTTCAAAATCGGTAAATGTGATTTACCTACATCTGGCACTAGGTGTATTATTGTTTTACATAAAATGTTTTAAAACTTTGTTTGAAATCAAATGCATGCACACTTAGGGCCAGATGTAGGTGGTCGTTTCAGGCCATTTACCGACCGGTTACGGCCGTTTTTGGCCGTTTCCGATCGTTAAATGGCAAATCGGTATGTAGGGGCTTAAATCCAAGGCCACGTGTAGGTAAATCTACATTTATAGAATCGGAAAAATTATTTGTTCGGTAAAATACCGAATCGGTAATTTTACTGATTCTGTTAATTTGTTATGTAGGGGGGAGTCTTCTGAGTCCCAAAGACCTTAACGAATCGGTATTTTAGCATGAAATCAAACTTCATGGTAAAATACCGATTCTGGTGTGCATGCACATGTGTGCTCGCACACCTATGTCATGTGAAAGGCAGACCTGCCCTTAGGGCTGGTTTGCTTGCCACATGGCACCTGTGCCTGTTTTGAGGGTGTCAAAGTGATACCCCCTGCACCTTGTGCATACTTTTTTTATTTTTTCATAGCATTGTCAAATCTAGTTCTTACTGTTATTGATTTACTGTTTGGTAAAAGTGGTTAATAACATTTTTTATTATATTTCACCACAGATTCAACTGCAGATTATTTGGGAATTAGACAATGCCGTCTAAGGATAGAATTCGAAAGGCTACAAAACGTCAAAGACAGCTTGACCCCGGGAGCCAGCCGCCTATGTCGGGTGCGATCTCAGGCTACACCAGGGCTATAAGACTTGGGGAGGGGGTCGGAGCCAAGCGTCTTCTCCGAGTCCGTGCCATGACACCGCCCCTCGGGGGCCTCCGTCAAGCGGTTTAGGGAGGTACCGTATCACATTGTTTTCAAATGCAGTCAGGTCCACAAACAGCACCCACTTACTTTGAGAATAGTGAAGCTGCAGCAGGTGCAAATAAGGTTTAGACAGTGTTACAAGCGCTGCTCAGAATTCTGAAGTATGGCACCCAACATCCAGGACTTATGCCATTTGTGCAAGGCAGTGAAATCGAAGCAACTCAGGGACCAAAACCATGAACAAACACTCATGTATTAAAATTTTACTATTGATGCTTGACTGAGGCAAAGGAGATCAGAGTGCATGAGACTCATGCTCGATCGATTGAGCTAGCCGGATCGGGCAACTAAAAGTATAAAATAGTTATGTAAATAGTTATTTAATAAAATGTTTTACCTTGTTACTTTGCTGGTGTGTTGTATATATTTATAATATTTGCATAGGGTTTGTCGTTATTTTGGGTGGGGTGGGTGGCGGAGCCGAGCTGTCTTGCAGCCATCATCGTGTGGAGCTCAGTTCATCTCACTAGTTTCGTATTTCTCATGAGGGGTTGTTTTTAATGTTTCTATTTTAGCTAGGTCAAAAAGAGATCCCATTAGTGGCCTACTGATTTTGCTCGATTCCTTTTGTTTTTTAAAATGATTTTTCACTATCTGCAAAGACTAAACAGAGTTTTGCGACTCTGTGCTTGTTTGTAAATAGAGAATGAACCAAAGAGAACCAATTCTAAAACAGTAAATGCTTGGATAACAATCAATCAAATGGAGAGAGAAGCAGACACGATGGATTAGAACGGGGGCAAAGGCCTGCGTTAACTACCCTTCACTATCTGCAAAGAGAGAGTACTGCTAAGAGAAAAGCGAGGGGGGGGCAGCGTTCAAAGTACATCAGCGTGCATAAATACGAAAATGTTTTTACCTATCACGTACTTCACATTTGACAGCTTTTGATATTTGCTATTAAAAAACCATTGCAATTCACTGAAAAAACCATAGGTTTTAGGCCATATATAGTTAGGGGTTAGCATTTACAAAACCTTAAATTACTCGCACAAAACCATAGAAATTCGCATATATAGTTAGATGCAATAACTATATATCGCGCACCCGCAATCCACTGCTGATGATGTCACATATTACATCATTAATGACATGGTCAGTGACATCACTGATGACATCACTGATGACATCAATCATGTGATAATACGATCAACCTCTTCAGACTCTAATATAACCTTAGATACACTCAGAGTAAACAGACACTCACAGACTGTCCATCATCCATGGAGTTACTCACACACCTAGTCAGTCATGCACTGAATCAATCACACCTCCATTTCATCAACTATACAGTAATACACACCTTACTTATTCAAACATATACTAACACATATTTACTCTCTTATACAATTCCTGATACAAGTATTCAATGATCCATTCAGCCACTCACACATTCACTGGCTCTTATACACAGTAATTTATATATGTGAACTCTCACATGTATTGTGTTTTACATATTTACTTACTTTGACATGTAGCACTGAGATATCCATTCACTCACCAATACACTCGTACACAGTCAACCACCCATACAGCTGTTTCAACATGCAGTTTTGAACCCATAGATCGAGTGAATCAACTGTTCACCCATGTATACACAGTCACACACCTCCCAGCCACCCCCACACACACACTTACTCTCCCATAGAAATGCTTAGGCAACCAATCAATAACCCATATAGTTACTCATATAGCTACTGATTAACACATGCAGCACTTCATAGAACAACAGATATATTGATGCACAAATTAAGACAGTTTAGTCACTAACCCATGCACTCAGTGAGACACATTTAATCACTCTCTCATACAGTCAGTCATGCACCTACTAAATCCTTCATTCAGACACTTATACATCCACTCATTCTTCAATATGTAAGACATATTTTGACTTTTCAGAAACATACAGTCACTGGATGTTGTCATCAGTGATGTCATCAGTGATGTCACTGACCATGTCATTAATGATGTAATATGTGACATCATCAGCAGTGGATTGGGGGTGCGCGATATATAGTTATTGCATCTAACTATATATGCGAATTTCTATGGTTTTGTGCGAGTAAATTAAGGTTTTGTAAATGCTAACCCCTAACTATATATGGCCTAAAACCTATGGTTTTTTCAGTGAATATATATATATATATATATATATTACCTACTGGCGGTCGCCAGTAGGTATATATGGTTAGGATTTTTTCTCTATGGGACTTTTGAAAATTCTATGTCTAATAACTTTGGCGTTTGTGGACGGAATCGGCTGAAATTATCAGGAAAATGGCACATTTTGTTTCTGAGCAGCCCCTGAAAATTTGGGGGGGTTTCGTCAAGGAGGGGCTGAGAAAAAAGGGGGGTCCCAAAACGCGTTTTCAACATTGAGTTTTCCATAGGGCGTTTGGCCTCACTTTTAGCTCGAACGGCTGAATGGATTTGCACGAAACTTGGCAAAATTGTAGGGACTGTTAGCCCGATGTGCCTTTGCTGGGTCTCAATATATGTGCTCCAGTGGATTTTGAGAAATTAACGTTTTAAAAAACAGATATATCTGTGACAGCGTCCCGGATAGCGCTCCGGTTCGCGAACTTTTCGCGTAACGGAACTTTGCGTAGCGAAGCTGATTGGCTCTCCGGTGTCTGTCAACATTCTAAACAGTCCGGAGCGGCCGCCATCTTGTCTCTCGGTAGGATCGAGAGACAAGAAGAGGAGAAAAAAACGAAGGGGGAATTTAATGAAAGGGAGCAAGGTAGACCCTTCTTGACCCCCTAGGAATGATGTTGGAATTATTAAAGGGTCCCGTGGGGCAAATAAAAAAATATTGTTTCTTTGCGGTAGAAGCGCTTTCCGGTTCGCGAACCGGGTAGTGAACCGGGACGCAAAACGGGAATTCGACATTTTGTGTTTCGATTTAATTAAATTACAAGATGGAGGAAAAACAATGTGAGAAATGGGTATAAGGGGGTAGGGGAGACGTATCCTGACCCCCTAGGTTTTCTGAGGGTGGCTGAGGATGCTCATATATGTTGATACTTGTCTTCCAGCGGCTGCGCGTTAGCGTTTTTTTTTTTGCTGCGTGACGTTTGTTAACGTTCGATTCGAAGGAAATCAGGAAGTGTTGACCGCCATTTTGACACTGCGAGTAAATATATTGTTAAAAATAATTGTTATAAATTAATCCGTATTGATAAACATTGTCTGCGCCATCTTGCTTTTTTTCCAACGGCACACTTTTGTCGTGCACGGCAGCCATTTTAGATGCCTTGACCAGATCCTCAGCATGGCTCCCCACCCTCGCAAGCATCTCCCCCACGCACTGGTCACCCCCGCTCTCTGTCTTAAGCATGGGCCATAAACCTCCCCCCATCTGCGCTGCTCTTCACTGAGAATCACACCCTGTGCCCGCCCGACACCTCCCTTTCACCCTATTCACTACCGCACCCTCTGACATTCCTCTTCCTTTGTGTCTGATTGTCCAAGCCGGTCCCAGGCTATCACCTAGCCCTGCGGATGTAGTTTATGGCCTCAACTGTAAAGAATCACCCCTCTTCAAAGGAGTTACAGTAGATCAAGGCCCCCACCCGATGAGATCCGTCACACCACACGCGTTCCTACTATCTGATAACGATCCTGTATTGTGATTGGGGAGGGGATTCTCACTGTGAGGGTGTGTGGGACCGAGCCTGAAGCGGAAGATTCCAGGGATGCCTTTTTGTACATCAAAGTCTTCACAATTATGTGTCACATAAAAAATATATAGCACTCCAACAAAGTAGTAGGATTATAACACTTTAATAACTTATAAATATATACAACGCACCAAAAACAGTAAACACGTTAAAAAAAATTTTTTTAAACCGAAGCAACAATGGTCAGTAGCGGTCTGTTGTGCGAATAGTCCGAAGGCAGCACAACGTGCTGAGTTCTGGACGGCACCCAGGTGATGTCCTTTACTTGCCGCACTGGTTTTGGTATCCTACAATGCTGCTCCGAAAAACGGCGTGGGGCGCCCCGGGGGGGGAGGCGGCGTGAACGGGCCTCCCCAGGTGGAGGCTCGTCTGCTGTAGTGGGCGCCCCTTTAGCGTTTCACTTGCCATTCAGCGGTTTTCCGCCCGCTTTTGCTGCACTGTGCCTCGTCAGTAGCGGTCTGTTGTGCGAATAGTCCGAAGGCAGCACAACGCGCTGAGATCTGGACGGCACCCAGGTGATGTCCTTTACTTGCCGCACTGGTTTTGGCATCCTACAATGCTGCTCCGAAAAACGACGTGGGGCGCCCCGGGGGGGGGGGGGGGGAGGCGGCGTGAACGGGCCTCCCCAGGTGGAGGCTCGTCTGCTGTAGTGGGGCGCCCCTTTAGCGTTTCACTTGCCATTCAGCGGTTTTCCGCCCGCTTTTGCGGCACTGTGCCTCATCCGCCATTCAGCTGTTTACCGCCCGCTCTTGCGGCTACAGCGTCTCGCTCACCATCTAGTTGAATTGCGCCCACTCTTGCGGTGCAGCGATAGGCGGCTGCCACAGGACTCTTAAAATGGCGGCCGGCTCTTCGGATTTGGGCCTGGTCCACTAAAATGGCCCTGGGACACCTTGGAACTCGGACGCTTGTCTGCTAGGGCTTGGGCCCCATTCTCGAAAGCGTCCCCTCAGCCTTGAAGATTCTACAAAAGTCTTGGGGGCCCCCGACTCCCGCAGGCTTCCGGTGGGGAGCGGCTGCCATGATTGCTTGCGGAATGGCCACGACGGAGCTACGAGATGGTGGTGCTCTCATGCTGACGCCAGCTTCAGTCTGAAACATCCAGAAACACTGTAGACTATCAATTCGATGAGTTCCGGTGGAGCCCCAACGTGACCCGGTAGGGAAGAACTTGCCCTCCCCTTTTTTGAGTGATGGTTCTTGTTGCCTGTCCCCTCTGTTGTCATCCAACTGAACCTTTTTGGATTGCCGAGTGAGAAAAAAAAAGGTGGGGCTTTCATCGTTTGGGAAAAAAAATGTTTTAATCCAATGAAAAGTGTTATTTTTAGGTCATATGATCAAGCATTTCATCATTAGGAAACCAAAAGTAAAATGAACCAATGAAAAGTTTTATCAGCAAGTCACATGACCTGTTATGCAGCTTTGGGCTATAAAAAGCCTACAAAATCCGTTGGCCTGTGAGGCGGCGTCATTAGCGGACCGATGTGCGAATAGGCCGAAGGCAGCACAACGCGCCGAGATCCGGATGGCACCGAGGTGGTGTCCAGCAAGTTTCACTGGTGTGGCTATCCTACAATGCTGCGCCGAAAGACCGCATGGGGTGCCCGGGGGGTGGGGGGGAGAGGTGGCGTAAACAGACCTCTTCCGCCTCCCCAGATGAAGGCACCTCATCTGCAGTGGGGCACCTCTTAGCGTTTCACTTGCCTTCCAGCAGAGTTCTGCCCGCTCTTGCGGCACAGTGCCTCACCCTCCATCCAGCTGAGTTCCGCCCGCTCTTGCGGTACAGCGTCTCCCCCGCCATCCAGCTGAGTTTCTCCCGCTCTTGCGGTACAGTGACTCGAACGCGCCGAGATCCGGATGGCACCGAGGTGGTGTCCAGCAAGTTTCACTGGTGTGGCCATCCTACAATGCTGCGCCGAAAGACGGCGTGGGGTGCCCGGGGGGGGGGGAGGCAGCGCAAACTGGCCTCTCCCTCCTCCCCAGGTGGAGGCACCTCATCTGCAGTGGGACGCCTCTTAGCGTTTCACTCGCCTTTCAGCTGAGTTCCGCCCGCTTTTGCGGTACAGTGACTCACCCGCTATCTAGCTGAATTGCGGCTACTCTTGTGGTGCAGCGATAGCCGGCTGCAACAGGACTCTCAAAATGGTGGCCAGCTCTTTGGATTTGGGCCTCGACCACTAAAATGGCTCTGGGACACCTTGGAACTCGGACGCTTGCCTGCTAGGGCATGGGCCCCATTCACGAAAGCGTCCCCTCTTTTGACTGATTGTTCTTGTTGCCTATTTCTTCTGTTGTCATTTAACGGAACCTTTTTGGACTGCCGAAAAGGGTTCTGGTCCGACCGCTGGTTGGTGGAGACATTTTGACTATATCCTGGACCTGTCCGGCCTCGCCCAAAATGGCGCCGGTATAAATGGGACTCGTAACTCCTTGTTGTGTACTGGTTGCCCAACCTTGATATCACGAGATACGTATGCAGTTTTGAAGCACATGGCGGGCGGGGACGAGAATTGATTGAACATTTGGACATCCCTATTGATATTAAGTTCTGATGTGTTATTGATTACTGTACTATTGAAAGTTCAAATTAACGTCACCTATGGTACTTGCCTGCAAATGTATATCTAGATAATTTTATTGTAACTGGCCCTGTCGTACTTTAATTATAAAATGTACGGCCACCGATTCCGCAAATGTTAGACACCTTAGTTCTTGCAACCTAATGGGTCGCCCTTTACGCTCTTCTACAGTGTAAATGTTCCCTCATCATATACGATTCCAGTTTGCTCCGTGGCCGGCCCACGTGGTTATAGGCCCGTATTTGTATACTGACATTTTCACAATAAAGGTTTTTAAAACAAAACATGGTAGTAGTACCTACATTGGTAAAGTTTTGAATAATAGCCACTGTTTTCGAATCAGTAAAAGGCAAGTGAAATAAAGCAGTCCAATTACATGACGGTTAAAAGGTATAATACGCAGGAACGCAGTAAAGATAAATGGTCAAGGGCTGTTGTGTTTTCTACTCCTGCAACATAAAGTGATCAATAAGAATCTGATATTCATGACTATCAGCAACTAAGACAGCAGGCCGAGCCTCTTTTGCTCAACGGCTCCCTCATGGGACGAAGAAACGCCCTTTTTCTCGAAAAAGGAATATTTTACTTGCAGGACAGTTGTAAATTTCCTGGAAAAAATACATTAGCCTGGAACATTGTTAGTGATAAACTGTAAATGCATCTGGGTCCTTTGCTTTACAAGTCAGAGTGAGAAAAAAAAAGGTGGGGCTTTCATCATTTGGGAAAAAAAAATGTTCGAAAGCAATGCAATTTACAAAAAGGGGGTGGTGATGAACAGAGTGTCTGAGTTAAACAGACCACTCTTACCCAGTCCAAAGATCAGGGCTTGATCCATCACCGTTATTTATCTCACTGCCCCATCCCAGCTCAGAACCTGGCTATATGCAAATCAGTCTGTCCCTGGCCCAGTGCATCATGGGAACAGGGCAGACTAAACTACCAAGCCAATTCTTCACCAGAAAGGAGACAAGCTACCGGGGACGGTTTCTGGCATTTCAGCCTTCTTCGGCCCGGCTTGCTTGAATCCTGATGGAGCAGTGAGAAAGGGACTCATGTCTGAGTATACCCTGCCACACCTATAGTGGCCAAAAACGATTTACAAAAAGGGGGTGGTGATGAACAGAGTGTCTGAGTTAAACAGACCACTCTTACCCAGTCCAAAGATCAGGGCTTGATCCATCACCGTTATTTATCTCACTGCCCCATCCCAGCTCAGAACCTGGCTATATGCAAATCAGTCTGTCCCTGGCCCAGTGCATCATGGGAACAGGGCAGACTAAACTACCAAGCCAATTCTTCACCAGAAAGGAGACAAGCTACCGGGGACCGGTTTCTGGCATTTCAGCCTTCTTCGGCCCGGCTTGCTTGAATCCTGATGGAGCAGTGAGAAAGGGACTCATGTCTGAGTATACCCTGCCACACCTATAGTGGCCAAAAACGATTTACAAAAAGGGGGTGGTGATGAACAGAGTGTCTGAGTTAAACAGACCACTCTTACCCAGTCCAAAGATCAGGGCTTGATCCATCACCGTTATTTATCTCACTGCCCCATCCCAGCTCAGAACCTGGCTATATGCAAATCAGTCTGTCCCTGGCCCAGTGCATCATGGGAACAGGGCAGACTAAACTACCAAGCCAATTCTTCACCAGAAAGGAGACAAGCTACCGGGGACCGGTTTCTGGCATTTCAGCCTTCTTCGGCCCGGCTTGCTTGAATCCTGATGGAGCAGTGAGAAAGGGACTCATGTCTGAGTATACCCTGCCACACCTATAGTGGCCAAAAACGATTTACAAAAAGGGGGTGGTGATGAACAGAGTGTCTGAGTTAAACAGACCACTCTTACCCAGTCCAAAGAACAGGGCTTGATCCATCACCGTTATTTATCTCACTGCCCCATCCCAGCTCAGAACCTGGCTATATGCAAATCAGTCTGTCCCTGGCCCAGTGCATCATGGGAACAGGGCAGACTAAACTACCAAGCCAATTCTTCACCAGAAAGGAGACAAGCTACCGGGGACCGGTTTCTGGCATTTCAGCCTTCTTCGGCCCGGCTTGCTTGAATCCTGATGGAGCAGTGAGAAAGGGACTCATGTCTGAGTATACCCTGCCACACCTATAGTGGCCAAAAACGATTTACAAAAAGGGGGTGGTGATGAACAGAGTGTCTGAGTTAAACAGACCACTCTTACCCAGTCCAAAGATCAGGGCTTGATCCATCACCGTTATTTATCTCACTGCCCCATCCCAGCTCAGAACCTGGCTATATGCAAATCAGTCTGTCCCTGGCCCAGTGCATCATGGGAACAGGGCAGACTAAACTACCAAGCCAATTCTTCACCAAAAAGGAGACAAGCTACCGGGGACCGGTTTCTGGCATTTCAGCCTTCTTCGGCCCGGCTTGCTTGAATCCTGATGGAGCAGTGAGAAAGGGACTCATGTCTGAGTATACCCTGCCACACCTATAGTGGCCAAAAACGATTTACAAAAAGGGGGTGGTGATGAACAGAGTGTCTGAGTTAAACAGACCACTCTTACCCAGTCCAAAGATCAGGGCTTGATCCATCACCGTTATTTATCTCACTGCCCCATCCCAGCTCAGAACCTGGCTATATGCAAATCAGTCTGTCCCTGGCCCAGTGCATCATAGGAACAGGGCAGACTAAACTACCAAGCCAATTCTTCACCAGAAAGGAGACAAGCTACCGGGGACCGGTTTCTGGCATTTCAGCCTTCTTCGGCCCGGCTTGCTTGAATCCTGATGGAGCAGTGAGAAAGGGACTCATGTCTGAGTATACCCTGCCACACCTATAGTGGCCAAAAACGATTTACAAAAAGGGGGTGGTGATGAACAGAGTGTCTGAGTTAAACAGACCATCTTACCCAGTCCAAAGATCAGGGCTTGATCCATCACCGTTATTTATCTCACTGCCCCATCCCAGCTCAGAACCTGGCTATATGCAAATCAGTCTGTCCCTGGCCCAGTGCATCATGGGAACAGGGCAGACTAAACTACCAAGCCAATTCTTCACCAGAAAGGAGACAAGCTACCGGGGATCGGTTTCTGGCATTTCAGCCTTCTTCGGCCCGGCTTGCTTGAATCCTGATGGAGCAGTGAGAAAGGGACTCATGTCTGAGTATACCCTGCCCCACCTATAGTGGCCAAAAACGATTTACAAAAAGGGGGTGGTGATGAACAGAGTGTCTGAGTTAAACAGACCACTCTTACCCAGTCCAAAGATCAGGGCTTGATCCATCACCGTTATTTATCTCACTGCCCCATCCCAGCTCAGAACCTGGCTATATGCAAATCAGTCTGTCCCTGGCCCAGTGCATCATGGGAACAGGGCAGACTAAACTACCAAGCCAATTCTTCACCAGAAAGGAGACAAGCTACCGGGGACCGGTTTCTGGCATTTCAGCCTTCTTCGGCCCGGCTTGCTTGAATCCTGATGGAGCAGTGAGAAAGGGACTCATGTCTGAGTATACCCTGCCACACCTATAGTGGTCAAAAACGATTTACAAAAAGGGGGTGGTGATGAACAGAGTGTCTGAGTTAAACAGACCACTCTTACCCAGTCCAAAGATCAGGGCTTGATCCATCACCGTTATTTATCTCACTGCCCCATCCCAGCTCAGAACCTGGCTATATGCAAATCAGTCTGTCCCTGGCCCAGTGCATCATGGGAACAGGGCAGACTAAACTACCAAGCCAATTCTTCACCAGAAAGGAGACAAGCTACCGGGGACCGGTTTCTGGCATTTCAGCCTTCTTCGGCCCGGCTTGCTTGAATCCTGATGGAGCAGTGAGAAAGGGACTCATGTCTGAGTATACCCTGCCACACCTATAGTGGCCAAAAACGATTTACAAAAAGGGGGTGGTGATGAACAGAGTGTCTGAGTTAAACAGACCACTCTTACCCAGTCCAAAGATCAGGGCTTGATCCATCACCGTTATTTATCTCACTGCCCCATCCCAGCTCAGAACCTGGCTATATGCAAATCAGTCTGTCCCTGGCCCAGTGCATCATGGGAACAGGGCAGACTAAACTACCAAGCCAATTCTTCACCAGAAAGGAGACAAGCTACCGGGGACCGGTTTCTGGCATTTCAGCCTTCTTCGGCCCGGCTTGCTTGAATCCTGATGGAGCAGTGAGAAAGGGACTCATGTCTGAGTATACCCTGCCACACCTATAGTGGCCAAAAACGATTTACAAAAAGGGGGTGGTGATGAACAGAGTGTCTGAGTTAAACAGACCACTCTTACCCAGTCCAAAGATCAGGGCTTGATCCATCACCGTTATTTATCTCACTGCCCCATCCCAGCTCAGAACCTGGCTATATGCAAATCAGTCTGTCCCTGGCCCAGTGCATCATGGGAACAGGGCAGACTAAACTACCAAGCCAATTCTTCACCAGAAAGGAGACAAGCTACCGGGGACCGGTTTCTGGCATTTCAGCCTTCTTCGGCCCGGCTTGCTTGAATCCTGATGGAGCAGTGAGAAAGGGACTCATGTCTGAGTATACCCTGCCACACCTATAGTGGCCAAAAACGATTTACAAAAAGGGGGTGGTGATGAACAGAGTGTCTGAGTTAAACAGACCACTCTTACCCAGTCCAAAGATCAGGGCTTGATCCATCACCGTTATTTATCTCACTGCCCCATCCCAGCTCAGAACCTGGCTATATGCAAATCAGTCTGTCCCTGGCCCAGTGCATCATGGGAACAGGGCAGACTAAACTACCAAGCCAATTCTTCACCAGAAAGGAGACAAGCTACCGGGGACCGGTTTCTGGCATTTCAGCCTTCTTCGGCCCGGCTTGCTTGAATCCTGATGGAGCAGTGAGAAAGGGACTCATGTCTGAGTATACCCTGCCACACCTATAGTGGCCAAAAACGATTTACAAAAAGGGGGTGGTGATGAACAGAGTGTCTGAGTTAAACAGACCACTCTTACCCAGTCCAAAGATCAGGGCTTGATCCATCACCGTTATTTATCTCACTGCCCCATCCCAGCTCAGAACCTGGCTATATGCAAATCAGTCTGTCCCTGGCCCAGTGCATCATGGGAACAGGGCAGACTAAACTACCAAGCCAATTCTTCACCAGAAAGGAGACAAGCTACCGGGGACCGGTTTCTGGCATTTCAGCCTTCTTCGGCCCGGCTTGCTTGAATCCTGATGGAGCAGTGAGAAAGGGACTCATGTCTGAGTATACCCTGCCACACCTATAGTGGCCAAAAACGATTTACAAAAAGGGGGTGGTGATGAACAGAGTGTCTGAGTTAAACAGACCACTCTTACCCAGTCCAAAGATCAGGGCTTGATCCATCACCGTTATTTATCTCACTGCCCCATCCCAGCTCAGAACCTGGCTATATGCAAATCAGTCTGTCCCTGGCCCAGTGCATCATGGGAACAGGGCAGACTAAACTACCAAGCCAATTCTTCACCAGAAAGGAGACAAGCTACCGGGGACCGGTTTCTGGCATTTCAGCCTTCTTCGGCCCGGCTTGCTTGAATCCTGATGGAGCAGTGAGAAAGGGACTCATGTCTGAGTATACCCTGCCACACCTATAGTGGCCAAAAACGATTTACAAAAAGGGGGTGGTGATGAACAGAGTGTCTGAGTTAAACAGACCACTCTTACCCAGTCCAAAGATCAGGGCTTGATCCATCACCGTTATTTATCTCACTGCCCCATCCCAGCTCAGAACCTGGCTATATGCAAATCAGTCTGTCCCTGGCCCAGTGCATCATGGGAACAGGGCAGACTAAACTACCAAGCCAATTCTTCACCAGAAAGGAGACAAGCTACCGGGGACCGGTTTCTGGCATTTCAGCCTTCTTCGGCCCGGCTTGCTTGAATCCTGATGGAGCAGTGAGAAAGGGACTCATGTCTGAGTATACCCTGCCACACCTATAGTGGCCAAAAACGATTTACAAAAAGGGGGTGGTGATGAACAGAGTGTCTGAGTTAAACAGACCACTCTTACCCAGTCCAAAGATCAGGGCTTGATCCATCACCGTTATTTATCTCACTGCCCCATCCCAGCTCAGAACCTGGCTATATGCAAATCAGTCTGTCCCTGGCCCAGTGCATCATGGGAACAGGGCAGACTAAACTACCAAGCCAATTCTTCACCAGAAAGGAGACAAGCTACCGGGGACCGGTTTCTGGCATTTCAGCCTTCTTCGGCCCGGCTTGCTTGAATCCTGATGGAGCAGTGAGAAAGGGACTCATGTCTGAGAATACCCTGCCACACCTATAGTGGCCAAAAACGATTTACAAAAAGGGGGTGGTGATGAACAGAGTGTCTGAGTTAAACAGACCACTCTTACCCAGTCCAAAGATCAGGGCTTGATCCATCACCGTTATTTATCTCACTGCCCCATCCCAGCTCAGAACCTGGCTATATGCAAATCAGTCTGTCCCTGGCCCAGTGCATCATGGGAACAGGGCAGACTAAACTACCAAGCCAATTCTTCACCAGAAAGGAGACAAGCTACCGGGGACCGGTTTCTGGCATTTCAGCCTTCTTCGGCCCGGCTTGCTTGAATCCTGATGGAGCAGTGAGAAAGGGACTCATGTCTGAGTATACCCTGCCACACCTATAGTGGCCAAAAACGATTTACAAAAAGGGGGTGGTGATGAACAGAGTGTCTGAGTTAAACAGACCACTCTTACCCAGTCCAAAGATCAGGGCTTGATCCATCACCGTTATTTATCTCACTGCCCCATCCCAGCTCAGAACCTGGCTATATGCAAATCAGTCTGTCCCTGGCCCAGTGCATCATGGGAACAGGGCAGACTAAACTACCAAGCCAATTCTTCACCAGAAAGGAGACAAGCTACCGGGGACCGGTTTCTGGCATTTCAGCCTTCTTCGGCCCGGCTTGCTTGAATCCTGATGGAGCAGTGAGAAAGGGACTCATGTCTGAGTATACCCTGCCACACCTATAGTGGCCAAAAACAATTTACAAAAAGAGGGTGGTGATGAACAGAGTGTCTGAGTTAAACAGACCACTCTTACCCAGTCCAAAGATCAGGGCTTGATCCATCACCGTTATTTATCTCACTGCCCCATCCCAGCTCAGAACCTGGCTATATGCAAATCAGTCTGTCCCTGGCCCAGTGCATCATGGGAACAGGGCAGACTAAACTACCAAGCCAATTCTTCACCAGAAAGGAGACAAGCTACCGGGGACCGGTTTCTGGCATTTCAGCCTTCTTCGGCCCGGCTTGCTTGAATCCTGATGGAGCAGTGAGAAAGGGACTCATGTCTGAGTATACCCTGCCACACCTATAGTGGCCAAAAACGATTTACAAAAAGGGGGTGGTGATGAACAGAGTGTCTGAGTTAAACAGACCACTCTTACCCAGTCCAAAGATCAGGGCTTGATCCATCACCGTTATTTATCTCACTGCCCCATCCCAGCTCAGAACCTGGCTATATGCAAATCAGTCTGTCCCTGGCCCAGTGCATCATGGGAACAGGGCAGACTAAACTACCAAGCCAATTCTTCACCAGAAAGGAGACAAGCTACCGGGGACCGGTTTCTGGCATTTCAGCCTTCTTCGGCCCGGCTTGCTTGAATCCTGATGGAGCAGTGAGAAAGGGACTCATGTCTGAGTATACCCTGCCACACCTATAGTGGCCAAAAACGATTTACAAAAAGGGGGTGGTGATGAACAGAGTGTCTGAGTTAAACAGACCACTCTTACCCAGTCCAAAGATCAGGGCTTGATCCATCACCGTTATTTATCTCACTGCCCCATCCCAGCTCAGAACCTGGCTATATGCAAATCAGTCTGTCCCTGGCCCAGTGCATCATGGGAACAGGGCAGACTAAACTACCAAGCCAATTCTTCACCAGAAAGGAGACAAGCTACCGGGGACCGGTTTCTGGCATTTCAGCCTTCTTCGGCCCGGCTTGCTTGAATCCTGATGGAGCAGTGAGAAAGGGACTCATGTCTGAGTATACCCTGCCACACCTATAGTGGCCAAAAACGATTTACAAAAAGGGGGTGGTGATGAACAGAGTGTCTGAGTTAAACAGACCACTCTTACCCAGTCCAAAGATCAGGGCTTGATCCATCACCGTTATTTATCTCACTGCCCCATCCCAGCTCAGAACCTGGCTATATGCAAATCAGTCTGTCCCTGGCCCAGTGCATCATGGGAACAGGGCAGACTAAACTACCAAGCCAATTCTTCACCAGAAAGGAGACAAGCTACCGGGGACCGGTTTCTGGCATTTCAGCCTTCTTCGGCCCGGCTTGCTTGAATCCTGATGGAGCAGTGAGAAAGGGACTCATGTCTGAGTATACCCTGCCACACCTATAGTGGCCAAAAACGATTTACAAAAAGGGGGTGGTGATGAACAGAGTGTCTGAGTTAAACAGACCACTCTTACCCAGTCCAAAGATCAGGGCTTGATCCATCACCGTTATTTATCTCACTGCCCCATCCCAGCTCAGAACCTGGCTATATGCAAATCAGTCTGTCCCTGGCCCAGTGCATCATGGGAACAGGGCAGACTAAACTACCAAGCCAATTCTTCACCAGAAAGGAGACAAGCTACCGGGGACCGGTTTCTGGCATTTCAGCCTTCTTCAGCCCGGCTTGCTTGAATCCTGATGGAGCAGTGAGAAAGGGACTCATGTCTGAGAATACCCTGCCACACCTATAGTGGCCAAAAACGATTTACAAAAAGGGGGTGGTGATGAACAGAGTGTCTGAGTTAAACAGACCACTCTTACCCAGTCCAAAGATCAGGGCTTGATCCATCACCGTTATTTATCTCACTGCCCCATCCCAGCTCAGAACCTGGCTATATGCAAATCAGTCTGTCCCTGGCCCAGTGCATCATGGGAACAGGGCAGACTAAACTACCAAGCCAATTCTTCACCAGAAAGGAGACAAGCTACCGGGGACCGGTTTCTGGCATTTCAGCCTTCTTCGGCCCGGCTTGCTTGAATCCTGATGGAGCAGTGAGAAAGGGACTCATGTCTGAGTATACCCTGCCACACCTATAGTGGCCAAAAACGATTTACAAAAAGGGGGTGGTGATGAACAGAGTGTCTGAGTTAAACAGACCACTCTTACCCAGTCCAAAGATCAGGGCTTGATCCATCACCGTTATTTATCTCACTGCCCCATCCCAGCTCAGAACCTGGCTATATGCAAATCAGTCTGTCCCTGGCCCAGTGCATCATGGGAACAGGGCAGACTAAACTACCAAGCCAATTCTTCACCAGAAAGGAGACAAGCTACCGGGGACCGGTTTCTGGCATTTCAGCCTTCTTCGGCCCGGCTTGCTTGAATCCTGATGGAGCAGTGAGAAAGGGACTCATGTCTGAGTATACCCTGCCACACCTATAGTGGCCAAAAACAATTTACAAAAAGAGGGTGGTGATGAACAGAGTGTCTGAGTTAAACAGACCACTCTTACCCAGTCCAAAGATCAGGGCTTGATCCATCACCGTTATTTATCTCACTGCCCCATCCCAGCTCAGAACCTGGCTATATGCAAATCAGTCTGTCCCTGGCCCAGTGCATCATGGGAACAGGGCAGACTAAACTACCAAGCCAATTCTTCACCAGAAAGGAGACAAGCTACCGGGGACCGGTTTCTGGCATTTCAGCCTTCTTCGGCCCGGCTTGCTTGAATCCTGATGGAGCAGTGAGAAAGGGACTCATGTCTGAGTATACCCTGCCACACCTATAGTGGCCAAAAAGGATTTACAAAAAGGGGGTGGTGATGAACAGAGTGTCTGAGTTAAACAGACCACTCTTACCCAGTCCAAAGATCAGGGCTTGATCCATCACCGTTATTTATCTCACTGCCCCATCCCAGCTCAGAACCTGGCTATATGCAAATCAGTCTGTCCCTGGCCCAGTGCATCATGGGAACAGGGCAGACTAAACTACCAAGCCAATTCTTCACCAGAAAGGAGACAAGCTACCGGGGACCGGTTTCTGGCATTTCAGCCTTCTTCGGCCCGGCTTGCTTGAATCCTGATGGAGCAGTGAGAAAGGGACTCATGTCTGAGTATACCCTGCCACACCTATAGTGGCCAAAAACGATTTACAAAAAGGGGGTGGTGATGAACAGAGTGTCTGAGTTAAACAGACCACTCTTACCCAGTCCAAAGATCAGGGCTTGATCCATCACCGTTATTTATCTCACTGCCCCATCCCAGCTCAGAACCTGGCTATATGCAAATCAGTCTGTCCCTGGCCCAGTGCATCATGGGAACAGGGCAGACTAAACTACCAAGCCAATTCTTCACCAGAAAGGAGACAAGCTACCGGGGACCGGTTTCTGGCATTTCAGCCTTCTTCGGCCCGGCTTGCTTGAATCCTGATGGAGCAGTGGCCGAAGACGGCTGAAATGCCAGAAACCGGTCCCCGGTAGCTTGTTTCATTCCCAGTGTAAGAATTGGCTTTTGTAGTTTGGTTTGCCCTGTTCCCATCATGCACTGGGACAGGAACAGACTAATTTGCATACAGCCAGTTTCTGAAACTGGGATGGTGCAGTGAGCTAAAAAACGGTGTTGGATCTAGCCCTGATCCCTTGACTGGGTGAGAGTATTCTGTTTAATTCAGAGACTCTGTCCCTCACCACCCCTTGTTGTAAATACGAAAGCAATGCAAAGCGTTATTTTTAGGTCATATGACCAAGCCTTTCATCACTAGAATAACAAAAGTAAAATGAACCAATGAAAAGTTTTATTAACAAGTCACATGACCTGTTATGTTTACGTTACGCGCTGCGCGCCGCGCTCTGGATCGTTTCCGGGAAGCTGCACCTCGCGCACCGGAGCACTTCCGGGTGCGCTAACGCGGCGCGTCATATGACGCATTACGCGACAACGCAGGTCCAGAATATAGTCAAAATGTCTCCACCAACCAGCGGTCGGAACACAACCCCTTTCAGCAGTCCAAAAAGTTCTGTTAAATGACAAGAGAAGGGACAGGCAACAAGAACCATCAGTCAAAGAGGGAAGGGCAAGTTCTTCTCTACCGGGTCACGTTGGGGCTCCACCGGAACTGATCGAATTGGTAGTCTACAGTGTTTCAGGTTGTTTCAGACTGAAGCTGGCGTCAACATGAGAGCACCACCATCTCGTGGCTACGTTGTGGCCATTCCGCGAGCAATCATGGCAGTCGCTCCCCACCAGAAGTCTACGGGAGTCGGGGGTCCCGGTGACTGTTGTAGAATCTTCAAGGCTGAGGGGACTCTTTTGGGAATGGGGCCCATGCCTTAGCAGTCAAGCGTCCGAGTTTCACGGTTGCCCAGAGCCATATTTGCAGGCCAGGCCCAAGTCTGTGGAGCCGACCGCCATTTCGTGAGCTCCGTAGCAGCCGCCTGTCACTGTACCGCAAGATTGGGTCCAATTCCGTTGGATGGCGGGTGAGACGTTGTAATAGCAAGAGCAGGCGCAATTCAGCTGGCCGAGCTAGGCACTGTGTCGCAAGAGCGGGAGCAAGTCAGCTGGTCGAGTGAAGCGCTGGGGTGTAGCTGAGAAACCTCCACCTGGGGAGGTGGGGGAGGCTCGTTCGCGCCGCCTCTCCCTTCTACTGCACCCCACGCCGTCTCCTGGCGCAGGTATATGTGATGGTCGGACCAGGGCACCGCAGGACGTGTCTTCAGGTCAAACGGATTGTGGGACAAGGTGTGGAGCAGGCGCAATTATCTCGGGGGCCTCCGTCAAGTGGTTCAGGGAGGCACCGCATCACATTGTTTTCCAATGCAGTCAGGTCCACAAACAGCCCCCATTTACTTTGAGAATAGTGAAGCTGTAGCAGGTGCAAATAAGCTTCAGACAGTGTTACAAGCGTTGCTCGGAACCCTTAACTATGGCACCCAACATCCAGGACTTATGCCATTTGTGCAAGGCAGTGACATTGAAGCATCTCAGGGACCAAGCAACATACCATATCCAGAGTCCTTCCCACAAACCTCTGCCTTCCTTCTTACCTAGTTATTGTTCTTTCACTCCCACTCCAGGCTTTTAGTATGTGGATGGAAAACCATGAACCTACACTCACCTATGAAAATCTTACTATTGATGGTTTATTTTGAGCCCAAAATACAAAGGCTTGTTTGGATCGATGTTGCAGCAGACTGCCATGTAAATAGTTATTTAATAAAACGTTTTAGCCTGTTACTTTGCTGGTGTGTTGTATATATTTATAATATTTGCATAGGGTTTGTCGTTATTTTGGGTGGGGTGGGCGGCGGAGCCGAGCTGTCTTGCAGCCATCATGCTGTCGAGCTCAGTTCCTCTCACTAGTTTCGTATTTGTCATGAGGGGTTGTTCATAATGTTTCTATTTTAGCTAGGTCAAAAAGAGATCCCATTAGTGGCCTACTGATTTTGCTTGATTCCTTTTGTTTTTTTAACGATTTTTCACTATCTGCAAAGACTAAACAGAGTATTGCGACTCTGTGCTTGTTTGTAAATAGAGAATGAACCAAAGAGAACCAATTCCAAAACAATAAATGCTAGGATAACAATCAATCAAATGGAGAGGGAAGCAGGCACGACGGATTACAACGGGGGCAAAGGCCTGTGTTACCTACCCTTCACTATCTGCAAAGAGAGAATACTCCTAAAAGAAAAGAGGGGGGGGGGGAGGGGGGTGCATGCATAAATACGAAAATGTTTTTACCTACCACGTACTTGACATTTTACCGCTTTTGATATTTACTATTAAAAAACCATTGAAATTCACTGAAAAAACCATAGGTTATAGACCATATATAGTTAGGAATTAGCATTTACAAAACCTTGAATATTCACTGAAAAAACCATAGGTTATAGACCATATATAGGGCCTGATTACGATTGCGGTTTTCCCGCATCCTCTGGGCCGGCGGAAGCCACCGCCGGCCCGGAGGATGCGGGAAAACCGCTGCGGACTGAAAAAGACCCCCCGCCAGATTAGGATGGCTGGGAGATCGTTTTTCAGTCCGCAGCTATTCCGCCGCGGTCGCCTTCCGACCGCGGCGGAAAAGCTTTAACATGGCTGGCGGTGTCTATCAGACACCGCCAGCCATATTAGGATGTCTGCGGAAAGATGCCTTTACACGGCGGCATTTCCGCCGTGTAAAGGCATACGGATTTGTGTTTGGGGGCCCGATGCGGGCCCCCAGGGGTGAAGGGGGTGTGGGGGGTGCACATGGGGGGTACCTATGGTACACCCCCTGCATTTGCCTGCACAAAGCGGCAGGCACCGCGAGGTGCCTGCCGCTTTGTGCATGCAAATGCACAACTTACATTTTTATGATTGCGGCGGGTGCTGCTTCAAGCAGCACCCTCCGCAATGATAAAAATACAGGATGTGACCGCCAGGGTGGCGGTCACATCCTAATTTGCACGGAGGGACCGCCGCAACCCCAGCGAACGGTCCCTCCTACTCTATGGTGGCGGACGGACTCAGGTCCGTCCGCCATCATAATCGGCCCCATAGTTAGGGATTAGCATTTAAAAACCTTAATTTACTCGCACAAAACCATTGAAATTCGCATATATAGTTAGTTGCACTAACTATATATCGCGCACCCGCAATCCACTGCTGATGATATCACATATTACATCATTCATGACATGGTCAGTGACATCACTGATGACATTACTGATGACATCTCAAATGACATCACTGATGACATTACTGATGACACCTCAAATGACATCACTGATGACATCACTGATGACATCTCAAATGACATCACTGATGACATCACTAATAACATCTCATTTGACATTACTGATCACATCATTGATGACATCTCAAATGACATCACTGATGACATCTCATTTGACATTACTCATCACATCACTGATGATATCATTCATGTGATAATACGATGAACCTCTTCAGATTCTAATATAACCTTAGATACAATCAGTGTAAACAAACACTCACAGACTGTCACTCATCCATGGAGTTACTCACACACCTATTCACTCATGCAGAAAATCAATCACACCTCCATTTCCTCAACTATACAGTTATACACACCTTACTTATTCAAACATATACTAACACATATTTACTCTCGTATACAATCCCTGATACAAGTTTACAATGATCCATACAGCCACTCACACATTCACTGGCTCATATGCACAGTCATTTATATATGACAACTCTCACATGTACTGTGTTTTACATATGTACTTACTTTGACATGTAGCACTGAGATATACATTCACTCACCAATACACCCATGCACACAGTCAACAACCCATACAGTTGTTTCCACATGCAGTTTTGAATCCATACATCTAGTGAATCAACTGTTGACACATCTATGCACAAAGTCACACACCTCCCAGCCACCCCAACACACACACACTCTCCCATACAAATACTTGGGCAACCAATCAATAATCAATATAGTTACTCATATAGCTACTGATCAACACATGTAGCAGTTTACAGAACAACAGATATAATGATGCACAAATTAAGACAGTTTAGTCACTAACCCATGCACTCAGTGAGACTCATTTAATCACTCTCTCATACAGTCAGTCATGCACCTACTAAATCCTTCATCCAGACACTTATACATCCACTCATTCTTCAATATGTAAGACATATTTTAACTTTACAGAAACATACAGTCACTGGATGTTGTCATCAGTGATGTCATCAGTGATGTCACTGACCATGTCATGAATGATGTAATATGTGACATCATCAGCAGTGGATTGCGGGTGCGCGATATATAGTTAGTGGACCGCAGTGTAGGCCTGAGCCATTAGACAGCATGGGCCTCGCTGGTCACAGAGTTAGTGGCACCACAAGTGCTGAGCGGGTGTGCAGCCTGCGATGAAGCTGGGTGCACTGGTACGTCCTCTGCATGTTAAAATCAAGACCCAGCACTAAAAGTGAGACCTGGTGGCCTGCAGAGCAGGGCTGCATGATATGGAGGGTGCCCTGTCCACGGGCCAGGCTTGTGGCTTGCAGCGGCATGTGGTGGGCCCTCTTTTCTACACACAGGTTGTGAAAGGTGAGACAGGAGGCCTGTTTGCGCAGCAGCGGGCAGTCACCTCTGAGCAGTGGGAGTGGATGGGGTGCAGCAGCCTGGGTGTGTAGGGGAGAGCAGACACCTCTGGGCAGTGGATGGGGTGCAGGAGCCTGGGTGCGCAGGGGAAGGCAGACACCTCTGGGCGGTGGGAATGGATGGGGTGAAGGAGCCTGGGTACGCAGGGGCGGGACAGCTATTTAGGCATGAGCAGTTGTATTTACTCTGCCAAAATTGATTCTATACTATATTTCAGATGAGTAAGCTTGAGGGATGCACTATGTCCCAGTACTTGGTTGGAGACACACCGGTGGCAGAAAGTTGAGCTGTGAGGGTTTTGTCCACAGTATCAGTACTCACTCTCCCTTTCTCTCCCTCACACTCTTTCTCTCTCTCTTCCTCTCTCTCACTCACACTTTTTCTCTCTCTTCCTCTCTCTCACTCTCTATCTCTTCCTCTCTCTCACACTGTTTCTCTTTTTCTCTCTGTCTTCCTCTCTCACTCTTTCTTTCTTTCTCTCTCTCCCTCTCTCTCACTCTTTATCTCTTTCTCTCTCTCTCTCTGTCTTTTGATGGACACATGACACACAATCTTATCCTGCTTTTTTATCTAGGAGGCTGTGATTCACAGATTGTCGACCCCCCAACACTGACCTTCCACCATGTGGTGATGACATGAGTTTCACTGAGTTAGTGCCACCAGAGCTGAGCGGATGTGCAGCCAACGATGATGCTTGGCCTTGATATACCATCCTGGCAATCAAGACCCAATTTGAATTATGAGCTTGGCTGGACTGTGTGGAAGCAACGGCTGAGGAGGTTGCTTCGGCATGTGGTGGGCCCTCTTAGACACACACTGGTGGAGTTGCAGTTGTTATGTGTCACCTGTTGCCAGGTTTTACCTGGTTCCAGCTCCAGGGCTTTGCTGTGTATCGTCAGGTGGCAAACACTACAGTCACCGCAGGTGTAATGGCCAGGCACTCGTGGTAGGCTCAAGTTGTATGTAACGTGTTTCTGGGTGCAGGCGTTTGGGGTTTCGGGCGAGCTGAGACTAGTTGGTATTCCAGGCTGCTCTCTTTCTTGTAGAAAAAGAGGTGGGGTGTCCAGTTTCTGGTACCCGTGTTAAGGATTCTCCAGTTCTTACATAATATTTTGGCTACTTAGTTGGAGATGCCATTATGCGTGGTGACGCAGGTTAGCGGTACTGGTGTCTCAGGTTGTGTCGTTTCTTCCAAAAGTGCTTCCCGATTCTGGATCCTAGTACCTTTCTCGTTGATCTTGATTATCCTCTCAGGATATTCACATTCCTGCAGTTTCAATACCAGGTCTGCTGCTTGCTGGTGGTAATCTAAAGGGGACCCTGTGAAAGTATCGGACTGTTTTTCTTTGCATAAGTAATCTGACTCCTGTTTGGAGATGTGGTGGTGGGTTTCCACTGTCTGGACCACGTTAAAGATAGTGTTTTGGGGAGCATCGGTGGGATCCTGTGTAAGGCGTCTGTAGTTGCTTGCATCCCCTAGTAGTCTTTGGCATTCTGTCGTGTAATCCCGTTTGTCTTGGATCACTATTCCTTCCCCTTTGTCAGCGGATTTGATGATGATGTTAGGGTTTTCTTGGAGGTTCCATAAAGCTTCTCTTTCTTGTTTGGAGAGGTTGTTGAAAGTTGTAGGTTGTGGTATTCTCTCTATCTCATTGTATACTGCTTGTTCGAAGGTCGATACTTTAACAGGGATACTTGAGGGGGGTGGGACGAAGGTGGATTTGGGTCTGAGTCCAGTTTTGTTCGTGTCGGCTGGGTTGTCAGATGGCTGTTGTCTCTCAAAAAAAGCTTTGAGCTTTAATTTGCTTAAAAATGCAGCTAGTTCCATATAGAGATGGAAATTGTCCACTCTCCTTGTCGGGACAAAGGAGAGTCCTTTATTTAGCACTTTTTCTTCCATTGTGGTCAGTGGGGGGAGGACAGGTTTAACCCAAGGGATTTCGACTCTTGCGTGTCTAGTGGAGTCCACTTGTTCCCGGCTGCGGCTCTTTTGTCTTGTTTCCTGTGTTCCCGTTCACTGGGCCGTCCTCATCCGACCAATGTACTTGTTGTTGGTTTCTTCTGCAGCCCCTGGATCGTCTTCCTTGGCCTGAAAAAGGCGGTCTCTGGTTCTGTCCAAAGAAAGCTTGGTGTGCCTGTTGGTACATTGGCGGCAAGCCAAAGTATGGATTTTGGTGAGGGTGTGTGAAGGCAGGTGGGCCAAAGTTGGGTATATGTTGCTGTGGTGTGCCCCAAGGTTTCTGTCATCGTTGTGGGTGTCCTCGATTCCTTTGTTATCGGTTCGAGCCTGTGCTGGAGTCACTGGATATGGAGGTTTTGTGCCCTGATGACCTGTCCTGTCTTTGTGGGATGGTGTAGTTATCATCAGAATATGGGTAGGTCTTGGTGTAGCTGAATTTTTTCAGGTCTTTCTGAAATTTGTTTATTTTTGTCTGGGTGAGGTATTCCTTTTATTCTGTGAGTTCTTTGTTAGGTTCTTCCAATTTCTTCTTGTATGATGTTATAGTGGTCTTAAAGTGGCTTTCAGTGGCCTGTATCTCAATGATCATAGCATCAGAGATACATTTGGTGGTTTTGATTATAAGCACCAGCCAGTCTCTCGTGCTGTGCCATGCTATTTGTGCCCAATCTTTTCTGAAGGTGGCATCCTCGAGGACAATTCTAGGGGCATTGGTTACAAGAAGGCCTCTGGGTGCGGTGTTGGTACGCAGGTATTCAGTAAGAATGACGCCATGTAAAATGGTGCGGATCCTGTTGCGTTTTTTTTCGGTGAGTGCATCTCAGTCAGTGGTTTGTGCTATTGTCTGGGAGATGTTGATGTCCAATGAAAAAGGGGGATCTGCAAGGAGCTCACTGATTTTGCTCTCAGAGAAAGTTAGGCCATGGATTCTACCATATTGTTTAGGTCTCTCACAGCTGTGCGCAGCAATTGATGCTTGTAATCAAAATGGAGAGTGAGGAACTAGAGCAGCTAGTTTGTTTCCCCTAGGGATATGTCTTAATCAACAAGAGCTAGCTACTTGTAAAAATGTTCTGTGTCTGTTAGGTCAAAACTATTGTTTTGGGGAAGGAGGAAAAAACTATTTGTTTTTTATGAAGGCCCTCACCCACCAACCTAGTTGGTGGCATGCTTCATCATCGGGCCCTACCCAAGGCACGTACTCTGCCATTACTGATTCTATACTATGTTTCAGATGAGTAAGCTTGAGGGCTGTACTATGTCCCGGCACATGGTTGGAGACACACCAGTGACGGGAAGGTGAGCTGTGAGGTTTTTGTCCACAGTGTCGGCTTTCCCTCTCCCTCTCCATCTCTTCCTTTCTCTACCTCATACTCTTTCTCTCTCTCTTCCTCTCTCTCTCTCACTCTCTATCTCTTCCACTCTCTCATAGTGTTTCTCTCTTACTCTCTCTCTTCCTCTCTCTCTAACTCTTCCTCTATTTCTCTCTCTCTGCCTCTCTCTCCCACTCTGTCTTTCTTTCTCTTCTTCTCTCTCACACTGTTTCTCTCTTTTTCTATCTCTTCCTCTCGCTCACTGTTTCTCTCTCTCTTCCTCTCTCTCTTACTCTTTCTCTCTTTTTCACTGTCTTCCTCTCTCACTCTTTCTTTTTCTCTCTCCCTCTCTCTCACACTTTCTCTCCCACCTTTAATGGGCACAGGACGTGCAATCTTATCTTGCTTTTTGTCTAGCAGGCTGTGATTCACAGATTGTCGACCCCCCCCCACGACACGAACCTCCCACAACGTGGCGATGACTTGAGTTCCACTGAGTTAATGCCACCAGAGCTGAGCAGGTTTGCAGCCTGCGATGATGAGTGGCCTTGATACACCATATTGACAATCAAGACCCGATATGAATTTTTAGCTTGGCTGGTCTGTGTGTACACAATGGCTGAGGAGGTTGCTTAGGAACGTGGTGGGCCCTCTTAGACACACGCCAGTGACGGAAGGTGAGCAGAGAGGCTTGTTTGCGCAGCAACGGCCAGTCATCTCTGGGCGGTAGGAGTGGATGGTGTGCAGCAGCCTGGGTGCGCAGAAGTGGGTAGACACCTCTGGGCAGTGAGAGTGGATGGGGTGCAGCAGACTGGGTGTGCAGGAGCGGGCAGACATCTCTGGGCAGTGGGAGTGGATAGGGTGCAGCAGCCTGGGTACGCAGGGGCAGGCAGACACCTCTGGGAGGCAGGAGTGGATGGGGTACAGCAGCCTGGGTGCACAGGGGCGGGACAGCGATTGAGGCACGTGCCGTTGTATGTACTCTGCCATTACTGATTTTATACTATGTTTCAGATGAGGAAGCTTGAGGGCTGCGCTATGTCCCAGCACATGGTTGGAGACACACCAGTGGCAGAAAGGTGAGCTGTGAGGGTTTTGTCCACAGTGTCTGCACTCTTTCTCCCTCTCCATCTCTTCCTTTCACTCCCTCATACTCTTTCTCTCTCTCTTCCTCTCTCTCTCTCACTCTCTATCTCTTCCTTTCTCTCTCTATACGTTTTCTCTCTTTCTCTCTCTCTTCCTCTCTCTCTCACTCTTTCTCTCTTTCTCTCTCTCTTCCTCTTTCTCTCTCTCTTCTACTCTTTCACACTCTTTCTCTCTCTCTTCATCTGTCTCTCACTCTTTCTCTCTCTGTTCCTCTCTCTCTCTCACTCTTTCTTTCTTTCTTTCTCTCTCTTCCTCTCTCTCACTCTTTCTCTCTTTCTCTCTCTCTCTCTCCGTTGATGGGCGCATGACGCACAATCTTATCTTTTTTTTGTCTTGCAGGCTGTGATTCATAAATTGTCGAGGGATGACAAGCCATGGCTGTCCCTACTTTTATTTTTGTTGTTTTGTTTAAATAAAATGTTTTATATATAAATCCATAGATGACTGAGAGTCTCATTTGTCCAACCTCACATGCATCTTTTTTTATTATAATTGTGAGACATCAGATCATTTGTTACGTTCCAGATTTTGGAAGGTTGCTATCACACTTGTTTGTCGGGGGTCAGCGGGGATGGCAGACAAGGGGTTGGTGGCGGGGATATCGCGGCACTATTGGGTGTCTGAGCTACATGATTGTTTGCTCCATTGCATCTATTGTTGTTCAGGTGTGGCTGTGGGCTGGGCTCCCTTTCATGTTGCAGGTTGTAGTCCGAATTTACACCAGGTCAGAGCCGGTGTAAACTTCTTGGTGCTAACGCACCTTATTGCCTGTTTTGTACTCTCTTCGCCGATCTTGCTGGTGGTTCATAAAGTGGTGTGTTTGCTGCTTTTCGCATGGGAATGCCTACTCTGCATCTCATTAGCAATATTTGCCTGGGTCATCCGTGACAATGTTTTTTGAGGCTGCTATCTCTGGTAAACTGGTGATATGGGCTGTTAGCACCATCTTGTGAATGGAGCATTAAATTTATCACCATTTTGGCTGCGATAAAGTGCCGTTAACTCGGTGATGTGTTCTTGAGAATATGCCCCTCGATGTTTAAAAGACCCGAGAAGTACTAAAGCGCTGCGCTGAGAGCCGCATACCCAGCATGTTCACACTAGGGGGCCATGCTGAGAGCTGTGCACCCTTTGTGTTCACACTAGAGGGCCACACTGAGAGCCCCGCATCCTTCCTATCCACAATAGGGGGCCACTCTAGGGTCACGACTCCATACTTTTTTGACAAATAAAAAGCGTTCACTTTAATTTACATTCGCCTCGGCGACCCCATCTCTGTTACACCTTCAATTCCCCAATCAGTATCCCTACACTTCCTGGAAACACCCTGTCACTCCTCTTGCACTCCTCTAGTGACCCATTCAGCACCATGTACTAATCCATTCACTGCGCCAAAACCCATCCATTTATAAATTCACCCAGGCACTCTCCTTGCAGTACTCTAATGATGCAGCTGTCTGGTGTTCAGGAGGTGGGGAGGCAGCGCTACAAACCTCCCCCGCTGAGCTTCAGAAGTAATTAGCTTATCTGGATCTCGAACTGCGGAGTGAGACCGCCGGATTATCGATACTGGCGTAAAGGACCCCTCTTTCACGGGCAATCCACCGATACAGTGGATGCTACTCTAGAATTTGGGAAGACGCCGAATCTCGGGCCTTTGGGTGTGATCACATGATTAGAGATATTGGGGATACCTACTTACTATAACTGCAGGAGAGGAATAGATACAGGGGGCGTCGCCCCTTGGGACTACTTTGTAGTAGGAATCCTTAATGAGGAAGACCATATTATTTCAAGTTGCTCATAAGGCCACTGCCTTCTGGATCACTACCTTTGCTGGCTCCCGCGATAACTTCGGGAGAACATAAATACGTGCAGGAACCAAATCATGGTTATGTCACTTTGATGATACTAGCATTCTCGGTACAAGTCACCATTACCTGCATGCTTTGCGAGTTAGCCCAGATGAAGTTCCCATGGCACTAGGGGAATGAAACGCGTTGGCTGTGCCTCTTTTGTGAACAGAAGAATACGAATAAAAGAAGAATTCTAAAAAAAGTTTCTTCGTAATTGATTGCATTGACTCTGCTTGGAGTGCACCTTCATTTTCTATGGACATTTGAACGGTTGCACATCCTATGGCAGCAGGTGTTGGGAGTAGTTGCACCACTGTATAAGTTAAGAACATAGGAACGGATGTGCTTGACCCTGGGCTGCTGCTGTGTCCTTTGTGCCTTTTGACCTTTGGCACTGTGACAGTACAGATACACCTGCAGTTGTGTATACCCTCACTGTAGGCTGAGCTAGAGAACACAAGCATTACCCGTTAAATACAACAGAGGTGTAGATCTCAAATCAATGCCAACAATACACCAAATTGCATCTAACACCTCACCTCTCAAGACCTTGTACCTTTTTGCTGCTCATACGCACTTATTCTCACAACGACCTGCCGTGAGGGGAACGGACAAATCCTACCTTGCTCCACCTTCCTCCACACCGCAACCAGCATAGTGGGGGTCAGCTGTATTGACACATTGCTGCAACGCCGTGAGGGGAACGGCCAGGCAACGGCGGGACTACCGCTCCCAGGAGGCCCAGCATGGCACAGGAGAGTCATGTCATCGGAGGGCGCATGAAGCCCTCATAACCAGCGCACCCCCTCGGCACCGCAGGATGCACACGGGCCAAAGGTGGGCCCGTTTGAGCCCGTTAGACGCCGGAAAAGGCTGACACCCCCACTCTAACTCCTGTGACTGCTCAGGTTAGTTGATATCTACGTACTACTGGCTTGCTGCTGACTTAAACATCTAGGGTTTCCCCTTTTCACTTGTTAAATTTTATTTTATGATATATTTTTTCTGTTCCCTGCTGTGGACGTACTCTGTTATAATGAGCACTCGCGAAGGGAATGGTAAATCTGCATTCCCTGGCGGGAGCGTTGTAGGAACTCTGGACCAATTTTTGATTAGAGTTAACTTGGTCTTGGCCCACGAGATAGCTCTGACCGAGCGACGTCTCTCTTTAGATTTCCCACAAGGTAAGTGGTTTGAAATCTGTACGTACACCTGAGCATTCATTGGCTCCCGATACTGATCCTCATTATCCAGCGAGAAGTGCGACCCAGATCCCCCCGACCCCCTTGGACTTCTCAATAATAATGGAGAATTCAATTAGACCTCCGGCCACGGAGAACGACTCAGAAGGTGCACCTAGTGGTATAGCTTCCCGTATTGCCACAAGGTCGGCACCTAAACACAAACCTCCATCTACGGACTTGCCATTGGTACTGCCTATTAAGAGGAAGAGGGGAGGGGGCCCGCAAAGGCAGAAAAGTGAAAAAAAGCCAATGTCTAATAGGAATGGTGGGTCTGCATCTCCATTGACATCAATCCCCCTGCCTGCAAGTGTCGGCAACGTTGTTTCTAATCAAGACTTACATAGTGCTTTGCTTCTTGATGCTCACGAGGCTCTGTTGGCCAAAGTGGGGGCTATTATTTCATCATCTTTGACCCCAATCTTGGAAAGACCTACGTTGATTGAGGACCGACAAACTAATTTTAAATTACAAATTGTACCCAATCTTGGTATTATTAAGGACACCCTGGGAAAAATTGATCGGCCCTCTATACCTGTTTCAAATGTTTTATGCAATCTAGTTATCCCAAGCCTAGTCCCTAAATTCACCTATCATCCAATTTAATCCCTGTACCATCTGGCATTAGTGATAGGGTGGAAATAGACTGTGTTGGTGATCCAGCACCAATGGGTGGCCATGTGGGTGAAATTGGGAACATGTCCATTGAGTTTGCTCAGCTCATCCCAAGCACTCCTAGGGAGGAGGGCAGTAGGATCAGGGGTGGGATACTAAGCAACCCTACATAACAAAATCTTAATTGCGGGACAGGTAACCAACCTACCACTGCTCACGGCTCTTCAGATTGTGATTACTCAGTTGTGCATAATCCTTTGGCCGGTAGGATAGAAGTAAATGGATCAAGAGCCCTACATCTACCACCGGCCACTGCTTCCCTGGTAGTGGTTTTAAAGAATGTTCCAACTTTACAGGAAGGGCAGACGGAATCCTCTGTACAGCTAATGGCTAAAACAATGCACTGGCTCACTACACAACTAAAGGCAGTAGGGATACGGGGCTAGGATTTTTGTAACCAAATGATTATGGCAAGACGGGCTCCGTGGGTTGGAAACCTCAAAAAGGAAGGGTGGAGTGACTGTGTGGTGGCCAACTTAATAATGGGCATGTTGTTAGATTCCTTCTGGAGCACCTGGGGAGTAGAAACCTAGGACATTATATAGTAAAAATTTCCCTTTTGCCATTGGGGTGTTTCTATAGACCGTACCAACACTCCCCGCAAGGACCTATAGAGAGCCTTTTCAACTTTAACCTTGCCAATAGCTTTTCCCCCTTGTCTGGCTTAGATGCATGGGATTGACTGCCTCTCAAACCTTTAACGGCGGTAGAGGAGTCTATTACCCAGCCAATCGTTTCCCTTGCGACCGCCTTATGTCCTCAAATAGGTAGTACAGGGGGTCTGTGCACATCGAGGAATCAATGTTGATAGAACAGGGGGAGTGTCCCACTTCTAGCACATTAAACATATTATCATGGAACATTGCTGGTCTTTCATCGAAGACCACTTCTACTGATTGGATTACTTTTATTGAGTCTTTTGATATTATCGCCTTCCAAGAGACCTGGTCTTTGAGCCAGATTTTTTGCCAGGCTATCTGGCTTTTGGTAAACCAGCAATTGCATGTTCCAAAGGGCGCCCCTCAGGAGGACTAACAGTTTGGGTCAGACAGCAGGCGGGGTACCAGGTTAAAGAAATAGGGATAGATAATCCTGACATTCAGGCACTTAAAATAATATCCAATGATGAGCCTGATTTCATATTGATTAATGTATACGCAAGAGGGATGGTGGGGGGGAAAGCCTCTCCAACTGTCTCTAGCCTAGACCAATTTATCAAATCTTTAAAAGGGACAAGTAACTGGGTCATTGCAGGGGATTTTAATTTTACGTTCGAGCCACTTGGCTTATAAGATGGCTGTCTCACTTGCGATGAGGATGCAACTTGTGGTATGCCGTCATTAACGCTCCCTCCAATAAAAAAATGGACTGAGGCAGTCTTACAATTAAAAAGTCTTACATTGGAAAGAGGGCTCCGAGCTGTCAATGGGAGATTCAAATCTGATAGTAGAGGTAACCCCACTTTTAATACCGGAACGAGAAGCAGTAGGATTGACTACTTTTTAATTAATTTAGAACTTTGGTTGAGACTAAAGTATATGGAGGTCCTAATGAGACCAGAGAGTGATCATGATCCACTATCCCTGACACTGGAGGTAAAGGGCTGTTTACAAATGAGGGGTGGTATGGATATTATAACGGCAAACCTAATTATGTCACTTGATTGTCGAAGAATTAAATGGGAACGGGTCTCCGAGGATGAAGATACTTTGGCCCAGATAAAGCTGACACTCGAAGAATCCCTTTCAGCCCTTTCCTACCTTGATTCCAGTAAGGCCAACCTCTCAGCTCTTACTGAGATTCACCAGTCCTTTTTCGCTAAGTTGAAAGGATATCTTACAAAAATATTAAAATATCTAATGTCCCACCAGTGTATACAACTGCGAAATGGTATTATGGGGCATGTACGTTAGCTTTTAGACACCTGTCCCAAGCGCTTAGGGTGGGTTCTACGCAGGAGGTAAGGGAGCATAGTTTTCCTATGACCAAAATTTAGCTACAATTTGAAGCCGCCAACTATGTCTAGCCTTGTATTGGATTTAGAATGCTTCTTACCTTGAAATTTTTATATATTTTTATGATATGCTTGGTGTTTTAATGTTACTGGTATCCTTTTCGATCAGAAATGAAATTTTAAAACATCACTTTCTTTTTTTGTTAACAAAACTTCTGTGTCATTGTGTGTTTTTACATATTTATTGTATTGTTTAAATGTGTCTTTATGATTGAAAAAGATCTAATAAAGACGGAAATTGAATTGATGTCAACCAAAATGTAGAGGCTTTTAACACCTGTCCTCTGGGATCAGCGGATGTACTAGCTCTTTAACAGGAACAGAAATAGAGAAAAGGCAAATCTTTTGCTCTGTGGTTCTCTACACACCTGGTCCACTAATCTTACTTTATTACCTGCCCGTCCATTGCCATCCACACTTAAATGGTTTCTTTAAAAAAAAAAAAGATTTCTTTTTATGAGCAGGAAGCAAATTGTTGTTCACCTCTCCATCTTACAAAAGCTCTTTCTTGCTTGCAGTTTTTTTATTTACTTATCCATTCCGGATTGGAGATATAAAAAAATGGCACCTGTGCATTTTGAAGCCATGTACATGCCTGTTCATTCATGGGCACATAAGTCATCACACATGTTCGCTCTATGAGCTGCTTTATTTATTTACTTTGCCCCACGCTGTACCACACTGGCAAACATTTTTTTACAGGTGCTGCATGGTATCTGCAGTCAGGAGCATTGTCAAATCCAATAGGTCCAAAAGGCGAGACCTATTGGCTTTACCAATGCCTGTTTTTATTAGTGCCAGCTTAAAAAAATAGGGGCAGATTTACAAGCCTCCTGCACACCAGTGTGTCACTTTTCGTGACATACTAGTGGCGCAGGGGGCTCCTGCATATTTACAAGGAGAGGAAAAGCCACCGTGCATGACTTTTAATCTCCTCGTAAATATGGCCCTTTCACACGCAACATTGTGCATGGAAGGGGCGTTCCATGGTTGTCGCTGTGGGTGTTCCCATTCCACTCATGGAACAAGACACATCTTCAGATTTGCCAGAAATCGTAAATCTGGAGATGCGTCAGAATGCTATGCCACTCTAGAGGTGGCGTAGCGAGGCGCAACGAGGAGAAATGTTCTAATTTCTCCTCGTTTTTTTCCCTTTAAATGTGTACTGCATTCTACAGCACGCATTGAAAGAGGAAAAAGCCTCTTGTGATTGTTTTAGTGCAGGAAGGTGTCCCTTCCTGCACAAAAGCAATCTCCCCACGACGCAGGCATCCTTGCACCATGGTGCAAGGGTGCCTGTGCCGGTGCATGGCTGTAGTTTGCGCGACAGCGCAGGTGAAGCACAGAGATGCGACATATTCTTGTAAATTTGTTGCATCTCTGTGCTTTCCAAACTAACGCAGCATGGCGCAGCAAAATGACTTGTTGCACCGTGCTGCGTTACTGTGTTGTAAATCTGCCCCATAGAATTCAATCGCCCGCCCGCCAGCCAGGAGTGCATGTGTTGACGAATGGGTGAGAGTGAGAGGCTGAGCAGCACAGACGATGTGAGACAAGTAAAGCTGTCTTACTTTGCATCTTGTTTGAAAAATTACGTTCACCATCTCTGCCTCCTGAAAAGAATTTATAGCCCCGGCCCTCACAATAAAGTGCAGGTGCTGAGCACCAGCAAGCACCTGCACAATTAAGCACTGATATATCATTAAATCCGGTCAGGCATTCAGGCATGGGTGTACATTAAGTGGTTTAATGAATGCAGAAATAGGCACATTTCAGCTTCATTTTTTCACAGAACCTAAAATAAATATGGATAAATACAGGTAAAATTAGCAAACAATAAATATGGATAAATACAGACTGAAATGACAAAAATATAAATACCATAAAACTAAAAGCCATAATTATAATATAATGGTCAAGTGGCACACACAACCAAGCAGGGGAAACAGCTTCTACATTCCCTCCCTCTGATAATCAATGATGCATCTTATACATATTCCTCCATTGGTAATTTTTCTCCCTCATCTCCTGTTTCATATCCTTTGCCTATATTCTCTTTATTTTCTCATAGCTACAGGGTTGTGATGGAAGAAAGGAATTGTTTCAGCAGCTACTTAGCAGTATATTTACGCATGCTAGGCATACGTGTATTAACACACACATGGTTATGAGGCCTACCAGCCTTGGGACCCTCCGGGTAAGTAGTGCGCTATATAAATGCCTATACATTTACATTTACATTTACCACCTCTATTATTAGTGCTTCTAAAAGCCACGCACCCCATCCCCTAAACCATGTTCCCACTGACCACCAAAAATTACTTGTGTATATCCCATGGACTTCCTTTGGCACCTTTCTGATGTTGCTTATTGCTTTGTTTGTATTATTGCTGCTGTCCGGTATGTAGGAACAACAGGTCTGGTGTACTACTTGACATACCCCCTCCTTGGCCAGGAGGATGTCTAAAACAATGCTATTCTGGATCAATACCACTCTTATTACAGTAAGCTCCTTCGTTATGTTTCCCAGGGCTGCGGCTTAGGAGCCTGCCAGATCTTCAATTGACCTAGCCAGCTCACTTATTCTATGTGTGGCATAGCCCACCCCTGCTGGGGGCAACAGGACTCCAATTCCCATCATCATGTTGTCCACCTATACGGGTGTTCTTTTGCACCACACTGTTAGGGCCTCTGGTCCTACCTGTTTCAGAGTGTGTTTCATCATCTGTGGCAATACAAATGCAAGGTAGCAGCTGCCGTACCATCCATCTGGCAGGTAAAAGTATGCTGATCTACTGCATGCAAAGGACAACCTCTTGCATCCCACTAACTCTGGTGACAGTTGTAGGGGACCAATTTGTATCCTTCCTAAGTTGCCATACTGTGCACAGTTGTTATCACCTAGATAAATATTCGACTTTGGTATTCCTGGGGAAGTTTGCCTTCCAGAATCGTCCCACTTGCCCCTACGGATGTCATGAAATGCACACTGTAAATATGAGTGTTCCCTACATCCCTTCCAACCTTGCTCGCACTTGACTAGTTCCTGTAGTGTACAGTGTATTGGGGCTCCTCAGCAATCAGGGTGTTGTCTCTGGTGTTCCTTATGCACTAAGGTGTGGTCACTGTGCCCTTCACTCTTAGACTTTGTACCCATAGGTCCTCCGCCCTCTTGTCCCCTGAGGAGTGCCAAGCCACTTGGTCTGTTCCCCTCCCATCTCTTGCCTTTGGCTTGTGTCAATTCCATCTAATAGTAACTGATCCCCTGTATTCGGCTGCGCGTTTTAGCATGGGGTGTCTTTAGTGCAGATCTCAACTTCCCAAATAGAGATGTCACCCCTTCATTGGGCGCTCTTATTCGTATTTATCTGTTGTGACCTCAGTGGGTAGTATAGTCGTGTTCAGAGTGCAACCCACATAGTTCAGCATTGGTATTACATTATAGCTCAATTTGGCCTCTGACTGCACCCATTGGCAGGTGTGTGTGAGTGTATCTTCCATCATTGTTTTGTTTTAAATGTTAGATCTGGCACGTTCTACCATATTTAACACTAACCATTGCTGGGCTGCACTATCTTTGATGCTGCAAAGCCTAGTCATTCATTGGCTACCTGTTTGTTGTGAACTTTTGATAAGAAATCTTCCTTTCCTATTCACCTAGAAATTCGGTACTCCTCTGGGACAAATTACTGGTCTATGTTTATATCCGAAATGAACGCTTCCTAATGCGATTCCCGAACTTGGCAGTTTGTAGTACTCCATTATTGACGTAAATTTCTCATTAGGCAGGTAATGGAACGTCTATGTAGGTGTATTTACTTCACAGATGTAGATGGTAAAATCTGATGTATCCCATTACTCTGTTAGTCATTATTTACTGGGAACTGTTGGAGCAAGTGTGCACGAATACCCAATGACATAATATATGCAACGTTGCATTATCTTTCACTTTCTACTCAACCTAGTCCTTTGCCCTCCAGGCAAAGTTTGCATTTGAAAATTCAAAGTCGCTGTGCCATTAAATGTTCATATGTCGAAATAGACTTATGAACTCCGCAGGCACCGTGAGCAGTACAGTAGCACATATAATTGTTGGTACCCCTAGTCATGGACGGCAGATGATGAAGGCGATGAGGCTAATGCCACCGATCCTTGTCGGTGCTTGAATGGTGGGGTACCACCTTGGTGTGAGGGCCGGGCGTCCGAGAGGTCAGCTACCCACGGCTTGAGGGCTGTGGCAGATGATCGGAGGAAGAGCTGGGAAGGAGCTGGCAAGGATCTTGATGTGAGGGTCCTGCAGCACTGGATGATGAAGGCTTAGTTGTGTAACTCGTCGAGACATAGAAAACAAAGCTAATGGCAGTCCACCATGCCAAGATAGTTCTGTGGATGCACAAATACTCTCTATTTCATTCTTCAACCCACTATTTCTTCTAACAACGTCCTCTGCTGCTGATGGGTGATTTGTGCAGTGTATTTTCTGTTACACAAGCCCTCTTTGTTCCTTGACTTTTTCTGTGTCACCGTTCCCAGAGATGTTGTACTTTGGCCAGTGTTGATTCAACTTCTTAATTTCATACCTACCTCTGCCCTGTAGGCGTACTGTCTTCTATTAGTAGGTCTAAGTTGCTTTAACTTCACCGTCACACGATACACCTCCTGGACATCTTGCGGCTGTGGAGGGGCACGGCACGCAGCAAGAAGACTTGTGTTTTGATCTCCCATCCATCGTTGTCGCTGCTATGCATTGTGTACTACCATTGGTCTTAGCACTGGCACTTGTGAAATATGTCTCTAGTGCATTACAAGGGCATCAGAAAGATGGAAACAAATCCAAACCACTGGGTTGATAAGTCTCTCATGGCAGAAAATCCAGCCCTTGATAAAACAACTCATTATCATATCAAGGAAATCAGTTATATTGCTCCCCCCTTTGTGCACACTTTATACACAGCCCATTGTACTACGTGTGTAGTCTACTTTTCATTGAACACTTCCTGCATATTACTTGTGACTAGGTGTGAGTATAATTGTTGTTCATTAAAATGTGGGCACCATTGCTAGCAATGTAAATCCCATTTGCACAAAATTGGAACCCCTAACCAGTAATTATAGGGGGAAACGTTACCAGGAGGCATATGTATCAGAATCATTTTCAAATCAGGAAAACGAATACTGGTGTGTGATGGGAGCAGGATTTCTACCCCTGTTCATAAAGGCATCACCTTTGAAAGGACATAACATCTTAAAAGATGGCATCTATTGGTGAATAGAAATAATATTTTTCTTATAACCGATTGACGCAACAGTTAAACATAAACGTTTCGAATTATACTGCGTAAGAAGGTGAAGGAAGAAACCTGAAAATAAATTTGTCATCAGTGTGCAAAACTCAAAATATCAATTAGTACTTAGTTAATCCCTATAAGATAGTTTCACCACTGTTCTTCAAATCCTCAATTTCAAAATCAAAGGAGGACCTAAATGTCGCGCTGTATTGACCCTCAAAAGCAAGGCACGTACAAAAATCCCTATCACAGCAGCACATTAAGGGGTCGATTCCGATTGGGGAAAAACCACGAATAGCCGTTCGGAGTGTTTTTCCCGTATGAATCGTACCCTGCAACGTCCCCCGTACGTACAACGAAGTACGATTCGTACCAGGAGCCGTACTCCGTATGAGTCGTACAAGACACAGTACGACTCTAATCTCCGTACGAATCTCCCTCAGAACCCGCTGTACGCGACATCTGTCTGGTTCGCGGCTAGTTTTTACGACCCAGCAAGTACGATGCGTGTCGGGTACGCACCGTACGACCCTTTTTCTACGGGAGCTGAAAACAGCTGTAAAACCAGAGTTTGTGCCGAAACAGGTACGGAACGGCCCCCCGGGTACGGTGCGTACCCCTGCGATCATGGGGTGTACGAGCCGTACCCCCATTGTACGATCGGTGTACGTTCGGTGTACGAGCCGTACCCCCATTGTACAATCGGTGTACGAGCTGTACCCCATGTACGATGGGGTACGGCCCGTACACCGAATGTACACCGATCGTACATGGGGTATGGCTCGTACACCAATCGTACATGGGGTACGGCTCGTACACCGATCGTACATGGGGTACGGCTCGTACACCGATCGTACATGGGGTACGGCTCATACACCGATCGTACATGGGGTACGGCTCGTACACCGATCGTACACCGATCGAACAATGGGGGTACGGCTCGTAAACCCCATGATCGCAGGGGTACGGTGCGTACCCCTGCGCTCATGGGGTGTACGGACCGTACGGTGTATATGTGTTTGTGTGCTTTTCCGTACGACTCGCCCTTACCTAGCGTGGACCGTACGAATTACGTCCTCATACCCCGGTCCAGATCGTACTCGTCGGGTCGTACGGCATGTGTACGAGTCGTACGGTATGTGTACGAGTCGTACGGTTCACGGTTTCAGCCTTGCAATACGTACGGATCGCGACGATTCTGACGGATTCACGGAATACGGATCGTACCTCCCGACTCGGATGGACGGGTACGATTCGTACGGAGAGGGCTCCGGATACAAATCGCACGGACGTTTTTTTTCCCCGAATCGGAATCGACCCCTAAGTAAGGAAGTGATTCTTAGAGTGAGTGAGTGCGTGAATTGTATGAAGTTATCTCCGCACAGCTGGAAAATATTCACAACCTCCACCAAACTCTACATTACAGTACGAATGGGGAAAAACCCCATTAAATCAGGGATTTAGGAAAGGGTGTCCGTATCAGTTTGAAAACAACTTTCGTGTTCAATGCTAAATGTCTAAACTATAAGCATAGTCTACACAGTCACAGCCACCCAGCAATTGTGTACCTGAAAGGCATTTTAATTCTGTAACACACATATAATCCTTTAAATATATCAATAATAAGGATAGTTATGATTTTTTACTGTATTCTTATATGTTAATACACTTTATTGAGCTATAACCACAGTTCATCTTATTTATAGACACAACACTACCACATGGTTCCTTATTTCTAGTCGCTGGGAAATGCACTGCCTCAAAAAGCCTTTTAATGCACCCCCTTACAATCTAAACCTATAGAACACTATCATCAGCATTCTATATAGGAACATGCACATATACGTATATGTATCAAAGCACACAATAAATTAATTTTCAAAGGAACCAGAATTTTTCCCTCTAACTTCAAAAGCATGCCCTCAATCACTTTTCCCCTGTATTCCTGTGAAGTGTCATCAACAAAGGGGTGGCAGACTGACACCTGGGTTGATGCAGGATGAATCTGGCCGCCTGGTTTTGTGCCATCTGTAACTGTTTAAACAAATAGGTAGGCATGCCCAGATATACAGAGTTTGCGTAGTCCAGGAGGGACAACACAGTGGCGACCACCACTTGTATCAGGGCTTTCCGTGTGAAGAACTGATGTATCTTTTTGATCTTCCTTATTTGATAGAAGCATTTGCAGATGCCCGTGCCAACCTGGGTTTTTAGTGACAGATCATGGTTGAGGGTAACTCCTAATTTTTTGGCCGAGGAGGAGGGGGAAGTAGAAGGACCTAGCTCAGAAGGCCAGTAATGAGGACCCCACAATTTAAGGCTGTCCCCAATGAGAACAAGTTCTGTCTTCCCAGGGTTTAACTTAAGATGGTTCTGATCCATCCACTGTTGGATATGTAACATAGTGGCCTGAAACTCGGTAATGGAACTGTGGGAGTTGTCAATCAAGAAGACTAGTTGAAGATCATCTTCGTAGTTGAAAACTGTCACATTCCTGTCTTTGAGGGACTGGATTAAGGGAAGGATGTAAAGATTGAACAGATGGAGGGAAAGAGCGGAACCTTGTGGTACACCACAGTTGGTTTTGCGTGGTAGGGCTTGAAGTGGCTAGGCGGACGCCCTGAAAGCGATCCTCCAGGAAGGAGGAGAGCCAACAAGCCGCAGTACCCAAGATGCCAGTCGACCAAGGCAGCATTCTCGACCATGTCAAAGGCGGCTGAGAGGTCTAAAAGGACAAGTGCTTGAGGAGAGCGTTTATCCGATCCATCACAGAGAGTATCCAGCACAGCCAAGATGACCGTTTCCATGGAATGGGCTGGCCGGAAACCTGCCTGGTAGGCATTGAGATATTTAGATTTTTCAAGGAAGGCTGACAGGCATTTGGCTACGTGGGCCTCTAGCACTTTTGCTAGGAACAGGAGCAGGGAGAGGAGATGGGACGATAGTTAGGTGAAAGTGTCGGATCAGCACCGAGTTTCTTCAGAAGAGGGACTACTATAGCTTTTTTAAATGCTTTGGGAACTTGACCGGTAGTAATTGACTCATTCAGTAGTGTTAGTGCTGGACCTGGATAGACTGATAAACAGTCCTTGAGTATGTGGGGCAGGCAGCAGTCAGAAGGGGCCCCTGACTTGACTTTAACAAGGAGCTCCTGAAGAGTCTCCGTGCTAATGGGGGGAAACAGCTAAGGGTGATTTCATTGCTATGTGTAGTGGTGGTGGGTGATATGGGGGGGTGCAGAGGAATGCTGGCTTTGATGGTGATGATTTTTTCAATAAAATAATCATTTAAGGAATTACATAATGCTTAAGAGGGTATGACCTTTGTAAGAACCCTGTCGGGGTTGGACAGTTCGTTCATGATAACAAAGATTTCTTTGGAGCTTTTGTTGGAGTTAAGAATTCGTGAGGAGAAGTTGGCAGCTTTGGCTGAGATGATAGCCCTCATGTATTCCTGTCGAGCTGATATGTACAGCAGTTTCTTATCAGGGGAGCATTCCCGTCGCCACTGCCTCTCTAATTGGCGTAAGGCCAGTTTCTGAGTTTTGGGTTCAGTAGAGAACCATCTCTGGGCGTCAGCACGCCGGGCTAATTTGATTTTCCTTAGAGGTGCATGTTTGTTACTGGCCTCAAGGAGCCATTGGGAGATGTTAGTCTCAGTGTCGTTGATGTCTTTTCCCGGGGACGGGGTGGTGTTGGTCCAAGTGTCCAGAAAGTCTTTTTTATTGATGGCATTCCATTTCCTTGCATAGCCACCTTCTGCTGTTCTGATTTTATATGGAGTCGACAGTGTGATCATGAATTTTAGGAGATGATGGTCACTCCAGACACAAGGGTCGATTGTGAGGGTTGAAGTGGTCATGTCATTAGTCCACACTTGGTCTAAAATGTGGCCCTTCACATGGGTTTGAGAGTGGACCTGCTGTGTAAAGTTTAGATTAGTAAGGAGATCAGACATCTCGGTCGAATGAGTTCCTTCAAGGGGATCATTGCACCAGTAGTTAATATCACCTATGAGAAGGACCTTAGTGTGATCGGTGGCGAGTTTCGCCATCTCCTCACTAAGTAAGAGGGGGAAGTGAGCCATTTGATAAGGAGACCTATAAACTAATACACAGACAAAAGTGTCCATGGTGGAATCTAGTTGGATAACTATGTTATCCACCTCATTGAGATTGAGAGAGGGCAAGGTACTAAACCTGAGGTTGATGTTGATGATGGCTGCGACCCCCCCACCACTTTTACCTGATGGACGGTTGGCATATGTGATGTAATAGTTAGAGGGTATAGCTGCTAGCAAATCAGGGGCGGAGTTCCTATCTTTTAGGGGTTAAAACAACCTGGAAGTAATAAAGAATGTCCCTCATTGCCTGCAGTGAACAGTATCCCCAGCATAATTGGCGTGCAATGCCCCCAATTCATCCTTTGGATAAGATCCATCAGCATAGAGGTCTCCATCTGCACCTGCTTATGCTACTGCTCTGCTTCAGCACCAGAAGATCTGCTGCACCTGCTATGTACATGTAAAGAACTATTGGAAGAACGAAAACAACTGCTAAAACACACCTTCAAATAGAGAGTGGTACTCACTAGGAGACAAGCAGGCGACCTGTTTTTCACTGAAGGACCCACAGTTGAATTGCTGTCTAGTGAATTTCCTGAAGACAGTGGAAAAGAAAATGCCAGCACAATAACCATGAACCAATCTAAGGATAGTACCTCGGAACAATTGCAATCCCATCATGGGGGCTCAGAGAGGGCAGTTTCTTCCTATTCACACCAGTCCTGGTACTAAACCATTCCATCAATCAATCAAGCGTTTGTTAAGCGCGACTACTCACCCATAAGGGTCTCAAGGTGCTGGGGGTGGGGGGTGCAGGCTCCAGTCCTTCAGGGAAGGGGTCTGTCGAAGAGCCAGGTCTTGAGGTCTCTTACGAAGATGGGAAGCCATGTTGTCTGTCTGAGGTGGAGCGGAAGGGTTGCAGGACTTGGCTGCGAGAAGGGAGAAGGAGCGGCCTCCCATTCTGTTTCTTCTGGTGCATGGAACTACTGCGTAGGAGAGCTGGACTGATTGTAGGGTCCATTGATGCTCTTGATTTTGTGGGGAAAGAAGGTGCTGAGCTTGTCGCAGAGGTCTTGTGAGGGAGGGATGTCAGTAGACTGGCGGTGGGTTGGGCAAATTCCTTGTTGATGTTGAAGAGTTCTTTGCTGTTGTGTGCGTGTGTGGATATTCTATCTTCAATCACTTTTTTCCTCTTTTTTGTGATGAGTTGGTGGTGGGCTTTGGTAGCGGCTCTGAAGTTGTTTTGAGTTTCTGTGGGTTTGGTGTTCCTTCAGGCCTTTTCGAGGCCGCGGAAAGTGTATCTGGACTCTCGAAGTTTGGTGGTGAATCATCTGGCTTTCTTGGCATGGGTGTTGTTGTTTTTTTGTGGGGGCTATGGTGTTGGCGCTGTTGGAGATCCATCTGGGCAGGGTTTGGGCTGCCGTGTTCGGGTCTTTGTTTTCCACGATGGTTGGGGTGAAGTTGCTGAGTGAAGAGGTAAGCTGGTCGTTGGTGAGTCTGGTCCAGTTTCTTCAGGGGAGTAGGTGTAGGTGTCTGTGGATGATAGGTGCTCTGAAGGTGAAGTGGACGCATCGGTGGTCAGTCCATGGGAGTTCGGTGGTGTGGCTGAAGGTGATGGAGTTTCCTGTTGTGAAGAAGGGGTGTGTCCTGCTGACTGTGTGGGTTCGGTCACGATTTGCAAGAGTACAATGTTGTGGAGGTTGTCCAGGAGGGATGGGGTGTTGGGGTCCAGTTGGTTGTCGATGTGGAAGTTGAAGTGTCCCAGCAGGGTGTAGTTGGTGGATCCGATGGCATGCGGGGAGATGATGTCCATAATGGAGTTGGTGAATGGTCTGTGGGACCCAGGGGGTCGGTAGATGATGGTTCCTCAGAGGGTAGTGGTGGGGTTGGTCTGTATCTTGAAGTGTAGGTGTTCCATCATGTCTGTGGGCTCGACGGGGAGTGTGCTCAGGCAAAGGGTGGATTTGTGGACCATGGCGATTCCTCTTCCCGGGCAGGTGTGGTGGTCCTTTCTGGAGATCTTATACCCTTGGTGAATGGCAATGGTGATGTCCGGTCTCAAGGTGGTGTCGGTGCAGGTTTTGGTAAAGAACGCTACGTCTGGAGTGGTGTTGTCAATGAGGACCCATATTTCGGTGGCGTGTTTGTGGAGGGATAGGATGTTGAGGAGTATGCATTGCAGGGTCTTCGATTTGGTTGTGTTTTTGCAGTCCAGTTGTGCTGGGTCCGTGTTCCTGGCAGTGCTGTAGGTTTGACGGCAGCAGTGGCAGCTGAAGGGTCCGTGGGTGTCGGCCGGTGAAGCTAGCTTGCAGTTATAGTTGCAGCCTGAGTTGAGTGCATGGAGTTCTCTTGGGTCCAAGTGTTGGTGGGGCAGAGGTCCAGGGTTCCTGGCACTGGTCGCGATTGGGTCTCAGACGGGCACAGACGGGCTTGCCTTAGGCCGGGCTTCCCTTAAGTCGCAGCCGCCATTAAGTAGGGAAGGGGGCAGGACTAGAGGTGAGGAGGCGTGGAGGCGGGAGTGTGGGCTAGGTCAGGGGGGCCACAGGGGCAGCAGAGGCAGGAAACCGATGGAGTCAAGAAAGAAGTGAAAATTAAAATAAATTAAGGCAGTGGCAAAAAATAAAATTAAAAAATGTTACAGCAGGGGCATAAGGAGCTCGAATCAGCAGTCTGGGGAGGGAGTGTTTCTGTTGTCCTCAGCGCGGGAGGGAGCTGCGGCGCAAACCCTACTCTGGGGAGGCGCTCTGGTCTCAGGCTATGCTGCGTTGAAGGCGGAGCTGCTATGGAGAGTGTTGGCCTTGACCGAGCACTTTATTAAAGTCTTAAATACTTTTTGCACATAGAAGCACTTTTTTAAAGACTGGTACAATAAGCGACGTGAAGCTGTGGACTGGAACTAAGGACCATAGACCCCTAAAAGCATCTGTTGAATCAAAAACAGCTTGGTCAGGAGAAGTCCTCCTCAGTCGAAATATTGTTTTTTTTTAAACATATACATTATGAAATATTTTTTAATATCATATGCAGAATTGTTTTAACTTCATGTACTTTGTACTGCAACAGTTTTTATAACTAACCAAACCATCTGCACCCGGCAGTGCTGCGTTACTTAAATGTGGTAGTACCTTAATGTGTCTGTCAGTGGTAAGCACACTAACATCATTGGGCAAAAGGCAGACTCGGCTCAGGGTGGTGCATCTTTTGATGGCAATGTGTGGTGTCAACACAGTCAGTACCCCCAGATAGAAACCCCTCTTCTGTTGTAGAGCAGGCAGAAATCATTGGTGCCATGCCCCATTCGTACTTTAGGGGTGTAAAGTACTATGTTAGCATCACCGGACCATAAGGTGGTGTTTGGAATGTGTTTGTGTGTGAAAGCCTGCAGGGGTCGGATAATAATGCTTATTTGTTATCTAGGTACTCATTGCCTACAGTAGTGCCTGCGGTAGTCTGCCACCCCTTTCGGTGTGTGTGGCCAGGCAAAATGAGTGATGGTGGAACTTGCGCACATGTAGGAACAGTTGTCTTTTTCCCAGGGCAGCTGTGATACCTGCGGTACTTCACATAAGGGCATGATCCAGATGTTTTGTAGTTAACGAGTAGTATTCGGCTACTCTTTCTTGTTCTACACCTATAGCTGCCATTTAGTTCACTAGTTCTCTCCACTGGCGTAGCTAATCAATGGCATACTGTAGTGTGTCAATTATTCTGGCCTTTGCTGAAGATAGTAAATGTTGACTCTGGAAGCAAATTTAGAGAGATCCCATTCTTATGCCTAGGGCAAGGGAGGGAGATTCTGTCTGTGGGCAAAGTGAGATTCTGTCTGTGGGCAAAGTCTTGGCATGCTGCACACAAGGGTAATGTCCCCGGGGGCCTCTTTCTATAAAACTAGTCCACACCAGACCCAGCACTTCATCTCCATGTGATCTATCATGCATTCCTGCCAGTTGGCCTACTTGTAATTTGCCCGGATCACTGACAAAATATCGAAGGTCAAAAAATCAGCCTACAAAAATAATGAAGCAAAAATATCTATATCAAGAATATCGACATCATATCTACAACATGGCAAGTACAAAAATATCGAGAAAAAAATATCGTTATTAAAAATATCGTTTTTTTGAAATTAAAAAAATATGTAAAATAAGCTAAATAATACTAAGAAATAAAATAAACACAATTAAACATTTTCATAATGTTTAAAACTTTATTAGGTAATATATAACATTTTATGGAACATTAATTAGACATATGCATAAAATAAATATTACATAAACGTCTTAATAATCAGTTTTAACAATTATTTTAATAACAAATATTTAAAAAAATTATAAATTACAATTACATCTATACACATAAAACAATAACAAATTAAATAATTGTGTATAACAAATTAAAAATATATATATACTTTTCAAAATGTTTAAATTAATTATATACTACATAATAATACAAAAAATATTTAATAGCAGAGGGAATAAAACTAATATCCCAACTCCAAAAAAACAACAGTAAAGATAATGTTGAATAGCGTAGGGCTTAAAATACACTTAACATAATTATCAACTAATCAATTAATACAAATTCCTTACCAATTAATAACAATTAATTACCAATGATTACCAATTATTAATCATTAACAATTATATAATTATCAATACCAATTATTTAAAATACATTATTACTTAATTACAATTAAATTACTTCCCACCCTATTCACCTGTAAACCCACAACCCTCTACAGAACTAAACGCAAAAATTCATTAAAATAATTTATAATTCCTAAAAATGAATAATTATTTGGTATAATTAAATTACTTCCCACCATATTTCCCTATAAACCCACAACCCGCTATGGTAAAAAAAAACAAAAAAACAAAAAAAAAACATTATTAACATTTAAGAATTGTATACAAATATTTTAAAACAAGTAGAAAACTTAACAAAACACATATAACACATACATATTAAATAAATTATAAAATACATAACAATAATATAAATATCAATATTAGTAACATCAATATTAGTAACAGATATATTTGATATTGATATTACTAACTTCGATATTACTTACATTGATATAAAAAATATCAATATTACTTACCTTAGGGTCGATATTCTGTCCATCGATATTCTTAACATCGATGTTTTGTCCCTTCGATGTTGTGAAATCGATATTAGTGTAGGTTGATTTTTTTTTCTTCGATATTTAGACTGCTCACCAATTTGCCCCCTACTAGGTCATTTAGTAGGGTGGTGCATTTCGATCTGTCACTTTTTAAAACAAAACCTTCTCATCTGTGCTGCTGGGGACTCTGTGAGGTAGTTGGCAGGGGTAAGGGGCCTTGACATGCTACCCCTCTGGGCCCTTAGTGTGTGCTCGTTGGTTTACCACTTGCTCCGAAGGGGGATCAGCTGACAACAAGCCCAACATGAAACAAAACATAGATAGACATGCGTCTGGGTCGAAATCATGAACAATTAACATAATTTACACTGCAAAAATGCTAGGACTATTCTTATACCCCATAGGGAATCGGGTGTAGCACATTTGAGAACTGAGGGAGCTAAATGCGACCAGTCACAGCTCTCCGGGGCAACTTGTGACTAAAAAAACCTTTGGAAATATCTAAGGTGGTCTTATATTTTGTACAGATGATATTATTAATCAGTGTCATACCATGGGTTTTTTTGCACTGCAAAAGTGCGAGTGTGACTAATAAAATGTTTATAATCTATTATTATGCGATAAGAATGTTTGGGTTTCAGAACAGGACAAAGAAGATTATTCATTTGAGATATGCAGTGTTCAATAACTCCTGGCTACTCCAGTTAAGAAATAATTTCTGTGACAGATGCTTTAGCATCCCGTTTAATTGGATACTGTGGTTGTACCTGAGGAGTAGACCATATAGAAATAACATAGTAAGGAGAATTCTTATCCCAACCTGTATGGTTACGATAAAATGCAGGGGTCAATGTAAGGGCCCACTCAGAGGCATAAACCTGTTTGACTCTGTCAGGGACTTGGTGAGAAAGAAGGGAGAATAATGTCCTCGCCCTTTGGGCATGCAAGAGCAGATGGTGGGGGACAGTTAACCTCCGCAAGAGAATGTGATAAGACGTAGTGAAATTGCCCCAGGTGTGTTTAATTTCACCTTCAATTTGAATATCCAAGAGATTCAATCTGATTGGAGGGGCCATGTGGGTGTCCATGGTTTCAAATGTATAAATGTGTCAGTTGCTTTCGCCACCAGAAACTGATGGAGATTCCGGCATATATGGTGACCTCTGCTGCACTGTCGAGGAGAGCCACTGCCCAACTCCTGTTCAGGAGCAGGTTTCCCACCATCTGTGGCATATTTAGCTGTTAATGCTGCAACTTCCTTTTTTTCAAAAGAAGCTTTAGAAGGAAGAGGTTTATCCTGTTTCTTTATCTTCACATCAGAAGAGCGTTGTAACTCCCTTTTTTGTGGTACGCGTTCTGGTGGTCTGCTATCAGATCACCCGCCTCCATCATACTGATGTTCAGAGATTCCTGAAAGGAACAAGGAGAATGGATGAACGGTTACCAGAGATTTGATACCTATCAGGAGTTTTAATTTTTGGGCGACCACGAAAATCCTATTGCCTTTCAGAATATTTAGGGGGCGGAGTACCTCTGCGTTGTCTAGGCTTTTTGTTGTTTTGTTTTGTCCCATGGCTTATAGGAAACTCATAAGCTGGCCTGATATCCTTTTCGGAATCTAGTTTACCAAGAGGTGGGACTGTTTGGCTGGTCTCCAAACTATTGCATCCCAAAGACATATAAACATCTACAATAATGAGTGGCAACTCTCATTTACGGTCAGCTACAGCCACCATGACAAGTCATTGGCATATGGCCAAGACCGCTGCTTCACCTTTAACATTAGAAAGAATCATTTCCGACATGACAAGAAAATTGCCAACTAGTTTCATCCCCAAATCAATGGCACAGCCTGCCCCATGCTCATTCTGTATCTGTTTGATACCGTTCGGTAGACTTGGCAAAAATAGCTCCCCAGGTATTGCAGTCTGCGATAGGGAGACCCAGACCATTGGGTAAAAGTATAGTAAGAACTTTGTGCTTGTCTTGAGGAAACACAGCTTCATGTTGCTCTATTTTTTGGACAATCCAGAATGGACTTTCTTTGCGATTTGTGGGCTGTTTACCCATAACTTAATTAACAACCACATGACTGATCAGGGGCCCAGCAGGCTGTTGAGCCTGAGCCTGCAGGCCAATCCTGGCCGGACCAGCCATCAAAGTATGGGAAATAAACTGATTAAGACATCCATACAGGCTGACTTAAACATTATATAAAAAATGCATCTCAACCAAATTGAGCATCTTTAAATCCATATATGGGGCCAGCCAACGTCTGCCATGTGGCCCTGTCATTACTTAAGAGACCCATTTGAATATTACCAAGGACATAGGGAAGGACACCATTAAACCAGATTTGGTGCTCCCAGACTGTAAGAGAAACTTCAAGAAATGCATATGGACGATACGCAACTGGTGCCTCTGGCACAGTGTAATCATGAAAAGTATTGTCATTAGCATCCACAGCCAGAAAGGTGACCCAAGAATAAAAAATGTCAAAGCGGAAAGCAGCGTCTACCTCAACTACAAAAACCACAGGACCTCCCGCATTAGGGACTCCATGCTGTAGCAAATGTTGATCAATGAGGACAAGGGGAACCCATTAAATCACTCGGGACCATGGGTAGCAAGTATTTATCAAAACAACAAGTGGTCCTGAGCATACTAAGATAACAAAAATAATAGATATAGATCACAATGGAATTCTATACAGTTTAAGATTCCTTGACCAGCCGGCCAGGGAATATTTATTAGTTCAATTGTTTAGGATCTCAGAGATACAAAAATTAACCCCAATAGTTAGGGTTAAATTGGGGCACAATCCTGTGCCATATAGAGAAGAGCAAGACAAGGAGGTAAAGGTAAGTGAAAGTACTTATATGATACCATTGTTTGTATGAATGACTCCAGGATACACTGCTAACGTATATTTAATGTCAGTGACCTGCTAGCTCACTTGTGTTTGCCTGATAACTTTCTTTCACTTACCTTTACCTCCTTGTCTTGCTCTTCTCTATATGGCACAGGATTGTGCCCCAATTTAACCCTAACTATTGGGGTTAATTTTTGTATCTCTGAGATCCTAAACAATTGAACTAATAAATATTCCCTGGCCGGCTGGTCAAGGAATCTTAAACTGTATAGAATTCCATTGTGATCTATATCTATTATTTTTGTTATCTTAGTATGCTCATGACCACTTGTAGCAAATGTTGAGTCATTGCTGGGTGGCAATTAACATTAATGGCTACAGGATTACCTATAGCTAAATGGGAAAGGATTCAAATGGTAGCATAATGCAGGCATAAACCTTTTAATATTCAAGCTTGAAAACCAACAGAAATGGGTACTGCCTAATTACTGCGGAGGAGAAATAACCAGCACCACAGACATCTCTTGGTAAAGGTGCAAGGGTAATGCTGACAAGGCACAAACACTGCTTGTGGTTCCCGCAGGTAAGTACCTGACCAAACGTTAAAGGCGCCGTGTTGTAGGGATTCTGCTCTAGAACAGAACTAAGCTTGGGACTATGTAATATCAGCATGTAGAGACTGAGTCATCATACTACTTCAGCATTCATGAGCCCGAGTCGGACTAGCACTGGTGCCTCACTTGCCCTCCTAACCATACCAGAGAAACAAGTGAATTGGCACCCCCAGAACACAACACTCTCGACCCCTTCAGGGATAGCAGCAACATGACACACCCTTTTCCTCTCTCACTCGTACTTGCCCACAATAAGACAAACAAGAGACACAAAGGAAGTTTAGAATATTTATTAAACTATTGTGCTCTGAGATGCAGTATACGTGCCACAATTCAAAAACAAATGCATAGGAAAAATACTGTTTGCATGGTCAATAATTGATATACGATGAAAAATGCTGGCATTTTATAAGATAGAGTAACATAGCCCCCCCTCCCCTGTGAGTAAATCTAAAGGATTATAAGAAAGATCTCTGGGATTATCAGAAGACCTCATATTTTAGCATACACAGATGAACACTCTACCTCTAAGCATACACAGTGTTATTGTCTCAGAATTCTCATTCCATGTGCCTGTTTGAGGCTCATGTACTCATCTATATGCTGGGACAAGTATGCATATAAACAACAGCTGCATTCTTGTGTTATGTCTAGGTGCTAGTGCCTGGCCAGAAAGAATAACAAGGGAAATTGTTGTTTGACCTTGTCGGTGGTGCTCAGACTAAAGACCTCAAAAAAATATAATGCGAAAATGTAAGCAGTTTCCATGTCAAAGTAACGTGGCAAAAATGCAAGGGTGTAAATATAGTGACGTGTGCAAAAGAAAATTAGGCCTACAACATGTACAGCTAGTCCAACACAGGAAAAACTACAAGGGGCCATGCAGAAAACACTAAACAACTGGGTAATATCGGTTATGACTCAGTTGAAGGTAACAAATCAGCCATCAGCTTCTGGTAATAAATGTGAGACTGCACTGCAAGGATCCCAAGCCCAATTCTGTTAGGCCCGCTTGCCGACACTTAGCAACTGCAGGATAAGGTAGGCTTGAGTCACAATCATGAGCAGCCTTACTGCCTGAGTGGCTCAGATGGACACAATGTGGTAGGGGGCAGGCGATATGTCCTATCCAGTGGGCGCCCAGTCAGATTTCCAGGCATGTCAGAGGCTCCCTGTCCCCCTTTCCATATGCACTCAGATCCATCAGTGAAAGAGCAGGGGTAATATTTCTCTGTGATGGTGTCTGGACGGTGTGATGAGGTAAGTAGGTAAGTTGTCAGATCCGCTTGGAGCCACCATCCACACCAGGGTGATACTTGGACATCAGCACATTATGAGCATTCTAAGCCAAGAAAAAAAACTGTCAGTCCTGATATATATGTCATGGAGATGTCCTGAATGAAGTCTAGGAGCAGTACTCTGCCAATTAACAGTGATCAGTGCAATCCCACCTTGGGCCAAGCACCAACTCCAAGCTTCAAACAGGGCCATGACAAAAGCCTGGGGGTGGTGCAAGGAAGAGTGGAAGTGGAGGGAGCACAGCATTGAAAAAGTTATCAGGGAGAGGTGAATTTCTCTCAGCAGGCTTACAGGCTTCAAGTATCTTCTAGTCAAATTCAAATTCAAATTTAGCTTTTTTCGGTTTTCAATTTGAAACAACAGAAAAAAAACATAAAAGCCCAATTTTAACATTTCATGCTACAAGTATTATAAGATGTCATATTTCATATTACATATATAATAAAAACAGTTAAAAAGTTTTGTATAAAAAGCAGCCTTACAAAAGATATTTAGAAGACTCATTTACAGATAAAAAAATGTAAACTAAAATCCTGTTATCAAGAAGAACACAGTTAAAGATGTTTCCTATGTCTAACCGTACATTTCGGTAAAGTGGCTATACTTCTTGCAATGCATATATTATCAAGAAATTGCAAAGCAAGGAAGGCTGGTCGGCATTGCCTCAAGCCCCATGTTTTTAAGATGGGTCTAATCCACCTCCTCCGCTGCTCAGAATAATATTTACTTGAGTTTTTAAGGAACAAGGGTTCTTAGCTTTATGGAAAATAGAACAGATACTTTATAGAACACAATAGGCTGCTTTATGTTTAGCTTCCTTGTCCAGCCGGGAAGGGAATTTATTTATCAACAAATAGAAGGTAAATAGTTATAATACATTTCTACAACAGTAGCAAGACACAATCCTGTGCTGTACCGGGAGGAAAAGAAAAAATAGGAAAGGGTGAAAGGGGAGTTTCAGGCAAAAGAAAAGAGCAGGCAGGGTACTGTTATGAGTAAAGAATATTGACAGTATCGCCTGGAGTAGTACATACAACAACAAATATAAATTATTTTCATGTATGGCCACTTATGGGTGTCGACGTTTCGATCCCTCGCTCAATTAATAAAGGGGATCATCTTCAGCACTTATGTAATTAGATTTGCCTGAATAAAAGCGCCTGTTGGAGAAACAATGAAGAACAAAAAAGGAAATCAAAAAGAGGATCCTGGAGAGCGGTCAGTACATACCCTTCTTAGCATTTGCAATATTCGGAATCTCGGTGTGTGTAAAGTGCTAGTGAAAGTGGTGACATATTGAGTCAAGTACAACATACAGTACATAGTGTCCTTGGAATCGCAGTGAGAGCCTTATAATTCCAGTGGGTGGTCTGGGGTTGTGCAAAACAAGTGACTAAAAAATTTGCTCGAGGCTCAGTGGTATGGTGGTAGAGCAGAGCAACGTGCAACTATGATTAATCAATGAATCGGATTCTCTGTGGATGGGATAGGGGAAGGGAAAAATCAGCCTGAGCATTGCACAAGGCATACCTCTTGGTTAGAGGTATCGGATGGCGAAGCTGGCTGTGTCGCTTTGGGTAGTTAGGCAAGTTGGTACTAACAACTCCTATAGTGGAGAAATTAGAATTTAAGGGCGTAAATTAGCCTATATTGCCTGAATCGCAACCCTTAAGGAAACAACATTTAAGGAAGAATGCGGCGTACCTTGAGCAGGGTGCTGATGGCGTCGCCGGGGCTTGTGGTAGTGGGGCAAATAGGTACTTATTCCTTTAATGGAGGAATTACGAGCGTGAGGGCATGTATTAGCCTATATTACGTGGTTCACAACATTCAAGTGCGATGGTGGGGTACCTTGGACCAAAAGGTTGAGTCCCTGTTTATTCACTTCGAAGTAAAGTATGTGAGGCTTCCTATTGTGCCGATTACGGCATGGAGCCGAGCTGTGGGTTAAATAGGGAAATGTTAGGAAAATGGCGCGCTTGTGTGCAGCGAGAGTTATCAAGATTGAACAGTTTGAACCCTACCGTTCAATGTCGCTGCTGTTCCAATTAAGGAGAGTTATGGACGGGAGGCTCGATGGCCGTCGCCGCGGTATGAACAATATCGTTGATGGGCTGCTGCAATTAAAATATACAGCTATTGAGTACCGATCATCTCGTTATCAAAGAAAGGGGGGGGGCATGCGATAGCATGGAAATGATAAATCTGGTAGAGCACTCCCCCTATGACCCTGAGATCCAGACACTCTGCACCATGGATGTAGAGTTGCTCTATACTAATATTCCTCAAGGAGCGGCTCTACTTGTTATCCAAAAAGTCTTGGATTCTCGACCTAGACCCCACCGAGTACCAACACTCTTTATTTTACAAATGCTCGAACTTTGCCTGACAAGAAATTTCTTTTTCTTTGATGGTATATTCTACCAGCAAATAAAGGGCACATCAATGGGGGCTATTTTTGCCCCCCACCTGGCAATTCTGTTTATGGACGCGCTTGAGACTGGCACGATCTTATCGGATGGGAACCCTTTCCGATCTGGTATTACCATGTGGCGGCATTACATAGACAACATCTTTATGATTTGGAATTCTGACAACAATACGTTAGAATCATTTCTTCACTGGCTAAACAACAATTTCGCTGATCTAAGATTTACCCTGGCCCACCATAAAACAGAGATACCCTTCCTCGATTTAACAATCTACCACGAGGAAGGAGAACTATTGACACGACTATACAGAAAGCCCACTAAACGCAATACCCTGTTGAGATATGACAGTAACCATCCTAGAGCCCTCAAAGACTCACTCCCGTATTCCCAATTCCTGCGGATCAGGCGGAATTGTTCATCTTAACCAGATTACTTTAGGGAGGCCAACATCTTATCCAATAAACTGAAAGCCCGTGGCTACCCCAGGAAGCTAGTAAAGAACGCCTCCAAAGAGCCTGGTACTGTCCACGCGAAGCACTATTAGAGCCTAAGATTCCCGATAGAGCAGAGAGAATTGCATGTGTCACCACCTTCTCTCCGGTATCGAACAAAATTCGTAAAACCATTCTGCAACACTGGCCAACAATAAATGCAGGCCAATTAAACTTAGATAAACCACTCTTTGCATTAAAAAAGAGCAAGAACCTAAGGGACCATCTGGTCCGCGCAGCTCTGCCAGCACCAAATCCTAATGTTACGATTGAATCCAATTGGGGATTGCCACCCATCATAGGGCATGTCAAATGTGGACAATGTACGGTATGTGACTTGACAATTGAGGGACGCACTTTTAGTCACAACAATGTAACTGTTGATATGAGAAGTCTTACAAATTGCAATAGTACTAATGTAATTTATGCAGTTGTATGTCCATGTCCCAAAATGTATGTAGGTCAAATTACCCAAAAGGTCAAGACGCGCATAGGCCAGCATAGAAGCCGCATTAGTTGTGGAACTCCCAATACCCCTCTAGTTGAACATTATGCGACCTTGAAACACACAGCAGACGACCTGAGGTGGACAATTCTGAAATCTGTGAAACTACCACCGAGAGGAGGCAACCTACAACAACTTTTGAACTGTGAAGAACTTAAATCCATAATTCAATTCAACACCATCCACGTGGGACTCAACCGGAGTGAGGACTGGACGACACTCCTCTGAAAGAACATTCTCCCCAAAATGACATATACAAAGCTGAACAATGACCAAGTGTACAGTGTTGCTGGGCTCAGTAACCTGTTTATACTGCCTGTTATGTTGACAGAGCTTAGAATGTTTTTATAATCACTTATGCTCATACTCCTATGTCACTTTCAATCCCACATGTCATTATCCCCTCACGAGTGTGATAACGGTTTAATCACTCAATGTATGACATCTGCATGTCCCATTCTGAACAGGGGCCTGTTTACACCCAGAGTCCCTTGATGTCGTCATTCTCGATCCAACATAATTTGGCGTCCGGCATGTTTATTATCTAGCCCTCCCTGTACCACCTCATCATTCATTGGTGTGGCGTCCCTCACAAAAGAAGGTTCCAGTCTATTTAATAATTCACCCCATTCACAGTCCTAAGGTCACTCTGGAGACATTATCGAATACCCATATACAGTTAATGTCCTGAATTGTTGCCCCACAGTAACGTCCGGTAGACTACCACTCCAAGATGGCGCCCACACCCACCGTCACGTGACCGCTAGCCTGCACTGACAAATGGTCCCGCCCAGCCCCCGACCATGAACCGGCAGTACAACCAGGCACGCCGGCTGTACCCCGCGAGCTCATGCCCGACTCGGTAAGCATCCCCCAACCCTCCCCCACCATGCCAGCCCCCCCCTTTCTTTGATAACGAGATGATCGGTACTCAGTAGCTGTATATTTTAATTGCAGCGGCCCATCAATGATATTGTTCGTACCGCGGCGACGGCCATCGAGCCTCCCGTCCATAACTCTCCTTAATTGGAACAGCAGCGACATTGAACGGTAGGGTTCAAACTGTTCAATCTTGATAACTCTCGCTGCACACAAGTGCGCCATTTTCCTAACATTTCCCTATTTAACCCACAGCTCGGCTCCATGCCATAATCGGCAAATAGGAAGCCTCACATACTTTACTTCGAAGTGAATAAACAGGGACTCAACCTTTTGGTCCAAGGTACGCCACCATCGCACTTGAATGTTGTGAACCACGCAATATAGGCTAATACATGCCCTCACACTCGTAATTCCTCCATTACAGAAATAAGTACCTATTTGCCCCACTACCACAAGCCCCGGCGACGCCATCAGCACCCTGCTCAAGGTACTCCGCATTCTTCCTTAAATGTTGTTTCCTTAAGGGTTGCGATTCAGGCAATATAGGCTAATTTACGTCCTTAATTTCTAATTTCTCCACTATAGGAGTTGTTAGTACCAACTTGCCTAACTACCCAAAGCGACACCGCCAGCTTCGCCATCCGATACCTCTAACCAAGAGGTATGCCTTGTGCAATGCTCAGGCTGATTTTTCCCTTCCCCTATCCCATCCACAGAGAATCCGATGCATTGATTAATCATAGTTGCACGTTGCTCTGCTCTACCACCATACCACTGAGCCTCGAGCAAATTTTTTAGTCACTTGTTTTGCACAACCCCAGACCACCCACTGGAATTATAAGCCTCTCACTGCGATTCCGAGGACACTATGTACTGTATGTTGTACTTGACTCAATATGTCACCACTTTCACTAGCACTTTACACACACCGCGATTCCGAATATTGCAAATGCTAAGAAGGGTATGTACTGACCGCTATCCAGGATCCTCTTTTTAATTCCTTTTTTGTTCTTCATTGTTTCCCCAAAAGGCGCTTTTATTCAGGCAAATCTAATTACATAAGTCCTGAAGATGATCCCCTTTATTAATTGAGCGAGGGATCGAAACGTCGACACCCATGAGTGGCCATACATGAAAATAATTTATATTTGTTTTTGTATGTACTACTCCAGGCGATACTGTCAATATTCTTTACTCATAACAGTACCCTGCCTGATCTTTTCTTTTGCCTGAAACACCCCTTTCACCCTTTCCTATTTTTTCTTTTCCTCCCGGTACAGCACAGGATTGTGTCTTGCTACTGTTGTAGAAATGTATTATAACTATTCACCTTCTATTTGTTGATAAATAAATTCCCTGCCCGGCTGGACAAGGAAGCTAAACATATAGCAGCCTATTGTGTTCTATATAGTATCTGTTCTATTTTCCATAAAGCTAAGAACCCTTGTTCCTAAAAAACTCAATTGATACCCATGGTTCATCGCTACCCGCTGGATCCCCCTTGTTTTCTTAAAAAAACTAAATAATATTTACAGAACAGGACTACATGTATGGATGATTGTAAGGATACTCCATCACAAGGACAATTTAGTAAGGTCTTCGACCAATCATTTATGGTCGGAAGACTCACAAATCGATGAAATACATCAAGTCTGAATCGGGTCTAGACTCTAGACTAACTGTTCAAATGATTCAGTTGATGTGCTCTACCTCTGCCATTCAACCATATTTAACATACACAATAAGAGGGTATGAGAGATTCCTCCTTACCAGAGGTTTCATTGGCAAATCTATTTTCCTCCATGTGGGACATGGATAGTTTTTTAAAAACCTTTCTTGGAATTGTGCCCAACACAGTAGGATTAGAGTAATATTCAGGTTTTCACAGATCGGTCATAAATTCTTTGATGTATTTCAGCCACCTAATCTCCAAGGGATGATCTAACTTTAGGCTATCACAAAGCACGTGTCGATTAAATGTAGTTTTTGGGGAGGCCCAGACCCGATGCCACAATAAAACTGGTTGTACCTTTATTATATCAAAAATATATGGGAGGCCCAGCTCAGTTTGGCCAATATAGGTTGATGTTGATCACGGAACAGCCAAAATATATCTTAAAAAAGCGTTCTCAACCTTCTGTATTTCAGTGACATTACAGTACCCCCATATAGCAGCCCCATAAATGGCTGTGCTGACACATTTGGCTTGGTAAATTTTGATCATCTCAACCGGTGGTATCTACCGTGGGTTTTGTGAGAAATTCACTAATGCCGTGGTTATTTTCATAAAAGCAATTTCCTTGCTTTAATGGCCTGCGACCAAAATCCCTTGTTTTCAATTAAAATTCCTAAGTACGGATACGTTGGAGTGGACTTCGCTTTTGTGTTCTCTACAAAAATGTTCACCGGCTTGGTTCTGTCCCTTTCACAATTCATTATAAGAGTCTTGGCAGTATTTATATTTCGATCTAAACTTTTCATAAACTCGTTGTAACTATTAAGAGCCTGCTGTAATCCGCTTGGTGTTCTGGCCATGATTACAGCATCATCTGCGTAGAGCAGGGCAGGTATAGGACGATTTTCCAGCTGTGGTAGGTCTCGGCCCCCTCAAAACATAGCCCTCTCCAGACCATTAGTATACAGAGTAAAGAGGAAGGGCGCCAGGACACAGCCCTGCCTAACCCCCCTCTCCACTTGGAATGACGCTGTACACTCTCCATTAAGTCCATACCATAACCTGGCTCTTGCATTTGTATAAAGTGCTCTTAAAAAATGAATTAAAGGAGCCTCAATCCCCATTTCCTCTAGTATAATCCATAACTTTTGATGGCACCGCAATCAAAAGCGGAAGAAAGATAAACAAAGGCAAGAAAGATTTTTCCCTCTCTTGCATTTGTATACTTCCCCACAAGAATGGTTAGATTGAGGACCTAATCTCTGGTACCTAAACCCTCCCTAAAGCCGACTGGTATCTCTGACATTGTTATCTACAGCCCACTGCTGGAGTCTGTTAAGGACAATATGACCGGCCACTTTTCCCACCAAATCCAACAGGGAAATGGGACGGTAGCATGCCGGGTTTTGCCTGTTGCCTTTTTAAAAACTGGTACCATGATTGATTCTGACCATATGTCTACTAGTCCGACCAGGCAACAGGCAGAGAGCACTCGCGTTAGTAATGGTCCCCATATATCCATATTATGTTTAAAAACATCAACCGGTGCGCCATCTTGGACTGGCGCTTTCCCCCCCTCACTGGCTTTTAGGGCAGTTTTTACCTCTTCCAAGGAAATTATTAATTCAATTGGAGGGTCTTTCGGAAGGGAGCTGGGGATTAACCCACTTAATGGTGTGCCATCAGCCCCCTTCCTTAATTTTCTAAACAATTTTGAAAAATGTTCTATCCAGAGTCCCTCATCGATAGCAATTTCTATTGTAGGGGTGGCATCAGATGTCAGAAATGAAGATTTAACCACCCACCAAAAGGCAGTACTATCCCTATTGGTGCTTGCCTTATGAAGGTCGGTCCATAAAATCTTTTTAAGTTCCACTTTTTGTGCTTACATCCCCAGATTATATGCTTTTCTACACTGCCTTATTTTAAGTACATCCCTTTCTTTTTTATGTAATTAAGTTCTGTGTAGGCTTTTTGCACATGCTAATAAACCACCCAATATGTTTCTTCTTCCCTTTTTTATTTCTACTTTCAATGAGTCCTTGATAATTTCTAATATTTGTACGTTGAACCCTAAGACTTCCTCGTGGGGTGCTAATTCATTTAAACATTTCATTATTAGAACCAGGATTTTTTCTACCACTGTCTTTGTAATCTTTTGGGGGTCTACCTTATCCCACGTTAAGGAGTAACCATTTATTTGATTGATTTCCAAGTTTCGAGCTGCATAGATCTTCTTCAAATAGGGATGATGTCTTTTTGATGGAAAAGATTTGCAGCCTGATTCATGTACATGCCGTTTTGCGTGTCCCTAATAGCGAATCATAGCGAATCGCTATTGAGGACACGCAAAACGGCATTCATGTAGGAATTGCTACTTAAATAGCGATTCCTACATGTTCTTTATTTGCGAGTAGCAATTTGCTACTCGCAAATACTCCCCAATCATTCCTATGGGCCAAGAGGCCCATTGGAATGAATGGGGATTTGCGAGTAGCAATTTGCTACTCGCAACTGAGATAGCGATTTTAAGGGTGCCAGGGGTGTCCAAAGGACGCCCTGTAGCACCCCTAAAATGCACTTTTGGACAGGTGTTGCGCACACACATGTCCAAAGGACATGTGTGTGTGCTACATGCAACTTTGAATTACGCTTTTAAAAGCATTTTTCTGAGTTTTTGCTATTTACCGACAGGTCTGACCTGTCGGTAAATAGCGGCCCCAAAAGTCCAAAATCGCAATTTTGTTGTGTGTCATGAATAGCATTTGAGGAATCTCTATTAGAGATTCCTTAAATGCCATTCCACGCAAATATGCGAATTCTTACATAGCGATTTTTGCATTTGGTATCATGAATACCAAATGCAAAAATCGCACTCGCTAAGGGCCAGATTCTGAGAATCTGGCCCTTTGCGAGTGCAATTTACCTACATGAATCAGGCTGATAGTCACACTCAAAGGGTAGTGATCGCTGATAGCAATCTTGTGGGTTTTATAAGCTATTAGGCGACAAGCATACCTATTTGAGACTATTATGAAATCAATGATCGAGGATAAACCTCTACCATTGAAGTCTGAGAAAATGGGATTGGCGACAAACTTATTACATTCGCACAGCCCAAATCGAGAAGGAACAGAATCTCAGCATCACCATAAGAACAGTGAGGAAAATGGGGTAGATTAGAATTATCATCATCTACCAAACCGGATACTGCCTCCTCAAAGTGTGAACATAAGGTGATATTAAAATCCCCCCATACAAATAGAACATCCTCGATACTACCATTCTGCATTTCCTGGAGGGAAAGTCTAAGCTGTTTTAAAATTTCCCACAGGTGCTCTTTCTGTGCATTATTATAAAAGTTAATCAAAACAATAGTATTTTGCTTATCTACGTTCATCGTCAGCACTTGATAGAACTGATTCGTAATGATAAGGGATTTTTTTTTATCTGCAACAGATTTGAGACATATATGCTCAACCCTCCTTTGGGCCTCCCATGAATAGAGGGAATGACTGGTGTGTGGTATGTTTTAGAACTTTGAATACGAATTTAATTTCGGGACCACGTCTCTTAAAAACATAAAATATTAAAATTTCTCACAAAATCTTGCAATAAATGAATGGTTAGTTTCGAGCATAGGCCCGCTATGTTCCCATACAGAATTGTCAAACTATTCCCTTTATCTCTTGGTATATTTTGTGCGTCTCTTACTAGATCTACAGGGCCTTATTTATGAAGGCCTTCCGTCAGTTTTGCGCCGCCGGCAGCATCACTTTTTGTGACGCACCAGCGGTGTAAAAAATGCGCCTTGTTGCGCCATATTTAAAAAGTGACGCATCTAGGTAGATGCGTCACTTTTTAAACCCATGCGCCACATTATACCTGCGTCAGGTATAATGTATGCAGAGGGGGCGTTCCCCCGCAAAAAGCCCCGTAATAGTGACGCAGTGAAATCTATGAGATTTCACTGCATCACTTTTAGGACACTGTTGCGTCAAAATCTTGCGCCTGCCTCACAGCAGGCGTAAGACTGACGCAAGCCCTTTCACATAGGGCTTTCCCCATGTGAAAGGACGCATTGCTGGAGTTGCGTCACTTTTGTGACACACTCCAGCAATGCGTCATTTTTGCGCTTACAGATACGTCAGAAATACTGACGTATCTGTAACTCCTTGCGACATGATGTGTCATACATTAAATATGACGCATCAGGAATGTCGTAAGGAGTGCGCAGTGAGAAGTGACGCATCGCTGTTTTAACGCAGCGATGCGTCACTTTTCATAAATGAGGCCCATAGATTTAATAGGGTCTAAGCTCCTTCCCTTAGGTACCACCACTCCTACCTTGTATCTGATGTTACCATTATCAACTAAACCTAAGGAGTTTTTTTTTTTTTTTACCTGAGCTCTGATTTGCTAACCTCGCTTCCATTTTACATTGGGTACTATTAGCTTTTAGGACAGTAATCGCAGGATCTTGAGGGGTTTTGTTTTGCAAATTATTTACTATAAAATTACATAACTGCTCCAGTCAATCTATCTCCTCTAGAGATGGGAGTAAAGAAAAACAGTTTCCCACTGGTACGTTATAGAGGCACTGGTTTCCTAACTGAATCACTCCCTGCCCTTCACCTCTTTCTGTCTCCAATGGAGGAATGTAAAAGAACCCAGGAGGACGCAGATTAATACCCCTCGTAATCATGGATTTATTTCCAGCCCTCCACAGAATATTCTGCACAATTTGGGATTTCTTAAACGTTAAAACCACACAATCACCTGGTAGGCTTGTTCGACCTTTTCCTACCCACTTGCCCCTACGGGCCATCATAAGATCTGTGAAAAGTTGGTCAGTAAAACCGACCTTTGAGCTTAACCAGTGGAGTGCCTTATTTTTAAGTGTCTCCCAGGATTCACTTTTCCACAGCCCTAATCTCAGATATGTTAGCAAGTATTACTATATAGGGTGTAACAGCAGGTGGTAAGTCAACATAGGGTTGTTCTATAAGAGAAATCCCAATAAATAAAGGCGGTGTAGGTTGGGGGCAAGAAACCACGTTAGAGCTGCCACTTTCAGAGACTATTTTGTTCCTACTATTTTGTACATCAATTGGATGTTGAATTGTTGTTTTAGGGATAGATGTAGTTACAGCAAGTGGGCAATCTAACTGACAGATTTTGTTCTTTTTAGTTATTGAGGCTATTGAGGGTACAAAAGATATTCGATCAGGTTTCTTCCTGCGCTAATCAACTCCGATCTAATCTCTCCCAAAGCTTTGTTAATGAGTTTCTTAGGAATTAATCCAGTGTTTATGCACCAGGGCTGTTAGGTTCTTTATATCTACTATATACTTATATCTATATGACTGGTCGATTTTTCCGTGTTATTTTTTTTCTGCAACATTTTTTGTGATGCTCTTTTCCCCCCAACAGGGGCGGCTCTAGGCTCATGGTGGCCCTGGGCAGGGAGCGTAGGTAGGGGCCCCGGAAGAGTGGTTCCAGGCCGGGCGGAACGCGGAAGCCACTGAAGTGGGGTGGGGTGGGGGAGGGGGTAGGGTCAGGGTGTTTGAAAGTGAAAGCCACCAAATCCCTGCCAGGGGCCGCCACGCAAATATGTATCCATCCTCAGAGGAATATTATATTAAGGATATATATTGGTGTGGTGGCCCCTGGGGTTTGGTGGCCCTGTGCAGGTGCACAGCTTGCACATGCCTAAGGCTGGCCCTGTCCCCAACTGCCTTCTTCCCTGATTTAGCTGATGTAATCGCGTGAGTTACACAGGGGTCTGCCGTCAATGTATTCCTCTCCCCCTCTTTTGTTGCCTCTGAACTCTTGGTCGTGCATAACAGGTTTTTGAACCGCTTCAGAGGGGGGTGAGTAAAAGAGTGATGGTCACTAAGTATTGTTTGGTCTATCGTGTTTTGGATACAGCCATTCTGATATGTAGTACTATGCATATCCGTCCCTATTTGACTTGGCACCCTTTCATTGATTTTAGCAGTGTCTACTAATGAGCCCACAGTTCCCGACACTATTGACTCTTCTACTGTGGAAATCTGTTTCTCTATTGCTCCCATTGCCCCCGTCAGATAACTCAACAAAGTCTGTTGTGATGTGCCTGAATTATTTTTGGGATATAAGGGTTGAATATGTGTCGCTTTTCTTTTCCACACTCTGCCTGTGTTATCCATTTGTCTCCCCTCCAAGCACCCAACGCCAAGCGGAGAGTTATGTTTTAGAAACAGCAGAACATAAGAAAAACAAAAATACAAGTTGAGAACCCCCTAAGAAAAATACTGATCACACCATAATATAACAATATCGTTATGATCCTTTGCTGTAAGTTACAGCCACTTAGGGAAGTACCTCAGTTACTTGGCATTAGTATCGCAGTCTATGTCGTAAACAGAAAGTTCAGCAGTCAGTCATGCCAGCCCATGGGACCAAGAGACCAAAAGGATAGGCCTGGTCTCAGACGGCCTTGGACGGGCTCAGACAGGCGTGCCCTTGGTCTGGGCTTCGTCCGGGCGCCGTCCACCCAGGAGACAACAGGAACTTCAGAAAGGAAACCCTCGCTGTGGGAGTCTGCAATAGTTTTATAGTGCCTCCAGGCACTCTTGGAAATACTGGCATGCTGGCAGCTGTGCATCCAAGCCCAGAGTGTGAGGCTGGCTGGGTTTTGTGGTACTCCGGGACCAAGCAGGAGACAACAGGAACTGCAGAAAGGAAACCTCTTCTAGTCACAAAGTTCAATTTCTGATAGGGAGGCATGCCAGTGGCTAATGAAGGCCCCATTGAGTTGTTCCTCACCTTCCTCTCTCTGTTCTACTTTTTTTGTGATGGCCCAACATCCAGGAGCCCAACAGGTAGGCCCCAAAGAGTATCCAGAGCTCTTTGAGTGCAGGGGTCCCTAGGTCTGCAGTAAGGGTTGGTAGTTCTTATGATCTCCTCTTGGTCCACCGAGCCAGGGAATGCTGCATTGGGTCCTGCATGGTCTGCAGAGCACAGAGCGGCATTCCCAGGCCCACCAGGTACATTCTGCCATCACATCAGGTCTTGGCTCCTGGGATGTGGCCCACTATAAGCTAGTTATTATAGAACTACTGGCTGGAGAGGCCAAGCGCCAGGGAGACCAGACTCCTCTTACGGCATCTGATCTATGTAGGCCTCAACCACGAGGTCCTCAAAGCACAGTTCAGCTGCAGCCAAAGCTGCAGTTCAGAAGCCGCCTCACCCTCACATGGGCCCACCACTCTCAATTGGAGTCTCCGTTGCTCTCCACATCTCCTGTTTGCAGATGTAGGTGGATGTGATGGGGAAAATCGGATTCCTGGAGTTCCATGCTGGAGGCCTCCCACGACATTTTCCTTCATGATGGCAGTAACTTGCAACACTAACATATGGCGCCGAATGCTGTTTTTCCGTTTTCCCCATAGCGCATGTAGTACTAATTACAAGCAGGTCCTTGTAATAGAAACCCAAAAAAGTTTTGTTCCCGCCACCCTAACGTTTCTGACATGCGTAAAATCAACCAGACCACTTATGTGAAACTCACTCACGATATGTGAAACGTGAGGTCTCTTGTTAACTTTCAAGTCAACACAAAATTGCTTTTTGCCTCGCTCTCCAAAGCATACTGTTATAAGAGGTTTCAATATGAGTCACGTTTATCATCACAATGTGTACAACTGCGCCCGCGATTCCGTAGGACATGATAGATTTAAAGAAGTGAAACGGGCGCAGCGGAAGGACGAATAGGTCCAAGGAGGAACCAGACCGAAATACTCGGTCTCTTTCTCTGCCAGGCGACCCTTGAAGCTTTTTACAAGTTAAAAACAGATCAAGCTTGAGGGAATACCCCTCTAACAGTTATAGCGCCTTAGTGTGCGCTACACATAGCCAAAAGACCACACAATCACTTAAAATTTAAGTTTATTATCATTTAATTTGCACCCTTTTCACATATCTAAATGGTCCTGAGGAAAGCCAGCTTAGAATCTACAAGGCACTGGCTGAAACATGTAGACCACACTAGACGTTGGAGGTCATAACTAACACTCCAATCTACGTCTTCTTGCCTTTTTATCCGCTAACAGAGGCCCAGTTCATTAAAGATAAGTAACCCTCGGGTGCTGGGACCTACTGTATAGCTTTTAAAACTTCACCTTTCTCACCCTTTTTCACTGCACACTCAGCAACATACCAGCTCCGCAGTCACCTGGCGTTGAAGCACACCCGGGGCACATTCGGTGTCACTGTGGTGGGCCCGATGATGAAGCATGCCACCGACTAGGTCGGTGGGTGAGGGCTTTATAAGGAAAACAGTGCTTTTCCTTATTTATTGACGTACCTACCTGAGTCTCCTAAATCCTCCTTAACTAGCTAGTCCTTATTGATATATATAGATTTAAAGAAGTGTCATCCGATTTTTGCATGATTTTTCTCTAAAATATACTTAACAATCTGCCCTTAACATAGAACCCACTAAAGGTTAGGTCCTGACGATGAACAGCGAAATAGACACCGTGTCACAACCTGTGCCTTCAAAACACACGGTATTCACCACAATAGTGCTCCATTATAAAATGTTGACTTCGTGTCTTTTGTTTGAGTGCAATTTTCATTGTCACTTGAGTCATATCAGTGTTGTTCACTCAGTGTCATTTTAATCTGCTGCATCATGAATGCACTTCAAATTACAATGTGTGCCTTATGATCAAGATGACAGCTCTATTGCCGCCGAAGATTAGAAAATCACTTAGCGTTTCTGAAATATGTAATGAAAATGGAATGCTACGTAAAAGAAAAGCTTTTTGTATTTACTAATGGACTTCAGTACTTAGCAGAAGGTTGGACATTTGGTACCTGATGGGTGTTAAAATGATACATGATACAATCTATTTACTGATTCCCAGCTCACATTAAATGTATCTTGAGCTGTTGCCAACGTTATTAGCTAGTACTGACTGTTTACCCAGGAGCCATTTACAGTAACATGCGAATTGCTGCAGCACTGCAGGCTCTGAGTGCAATCCAAGACGTTACTGGGCTCTGGAAGGTGGGGATGTAAAAATGCAGTATTTCTTAAAGCAGCATTGCTACCTAGTGAGCAAACAGAAACCAAAAATGTCTCATCTCTTCAGCTCTACTCCTTACCAAGACTATGGCCATTTTTTTTCTATTGATATTTTCTAAATTATTGTTTTCTAAATAAATAAATAATAAGTAGTCTTGCTTCATTTACTGTTCAAACCAGCCAAGGGCTGTATTTATGTGCAAGAGGTCTCGCAGCACATAAGTTTGAGTGTTGGTGTAGTTATTAATATTGCAACAGAAAGTGGTTTGCATTTTAAAGGTATTTTTAATATATGCATTTGAAACATAAGTAAAAGGCATTATGATTTACAATGCCGATAGCTTAAACTTATGTAAATGCGAGCCCTATTGTATTGTAAATGTTTGTTATCAAGAACAGGGGTGTGTATCTCTCAGGCATGCATTATGCTGTAATGGAACGCTGACCCACTCTAAAACAACAAGTTTAAGCTGTTGGCATTGTAAATGATAATGTGTTTTATTTATGTTTGAAAAACGAAAATAAATAAATAAAAGGCATTGTTATTTGCAATGTCAATGTCAAGATCAGTTGGCACTGTTCATGAGTGACACAGGGTACCTGCACAAGTCGATACTTTTGTTTAGATTCTTCTAGACCAAGCATGGGAAAATGGGCTCTGCAAGAACTGTAATTATTAATGAACTCTTAAAAAGATACTCTAGAATTTTACTCGACCCCCAGTGCCCACTCACACCGAGGCACTGGCCCTTGCACACGCTGACTCGTTCCGGGGACCTCTCCACCCACTCTGCGGGGACTGGTCTAGCTCGCATCAGCAAAGAACCTTGTCCATGCTAGCTCTTGCACAAACATTTTATCACTTTAACGCGTGCCTATCGCCTTACTGCTCACGCCTGTACAAATGCTTCTGCAATTTCACTCTTGAAGGAACTTTTTCGCACGTCCACTGGTGTTGACCCTGTACACTGTTACTTTTGCATGGTAATTGTTGCACCCACACACTCAAACCCCGTCTAACACAAGCCCGCTGCATTCATTTTGCGCTGACCTTCTGGCATTGTCACTTATGTACTGAGCCATTTGCAATTATATTTGCGCATGAATTCTTTCTGGGTTTCTCGTGCCTGTTTATTTGTTCACAGATATTTTTCAGCCAATATTGTAGAGTTCCAGGTGCACAAAGACCCTCTTGCACTCTCACTCGTAGTGCACGCATCCTTGTGGTAGACCCTCATTCACACTCATTGTGAACACTCGCACGTGCGACCTTCGTGAACGCTCACTGAAGATGTCCTTTGACAAAGTTCAAGGAGCTGGGCGCGGTGGTCTGTACCTGTGATGACGACTTGGACTTGGTGAATGCCCTGACGGCGAAGCTGAAGCTGCAGACACGCGGGCCCTCCTACATGGAGTGGAAGGCACAGGTGCAGCGCTAGCCCTGGAGGGCCATGGAGAGGACACCAGCCTTCAAAGCTGTGCCCGAGGGCGTGGTGAGGCGGCCACAAGCCCGTCCTGGAGCGACCCAAATGGAAGCAGTGTGATTGCAATTATTAAGGCAAATATGTGAATATACCTTCTCACCAGATTCCAGAGTCCTTACATGCCCATATGATTTACAACAAACTGCCATCCTTTGCACGCACCCGCTGCCCTCGCTAGCAGACGCCGCCATCACCCAAGAGGACGCTGGCCTTCAAGGCCACGCCCGAGGGCGTGGCGAGGCGGCCACAAGCCCCCCCTGGAGCGACACAAGGAAGATACCATTGCATGAAGAAGGTAGCGCCCGTCAGCCACCCAGAGGCCCCAAGAGGGCACCGGTGCATGAACTGGTGGAAAAAGTGCCTGAGGGGGAGGGAGCGACCCCACCGCGCACCCGTCGAGCACCCACAGTGGCTGAGGACATACCACTGAGGAACACACAGGGTCAGGCGTTCGAATGGCTCTGGCAAGAGCTGGTGAGTTCTGTGCACCCCCAGAGATCAGAGGATCTGATGCAAATATTACGTGTGCTGAACTACACAGAGCGAGAGGAAGGCAAATTGAAACACTGTAAGTGCCCAGCTCTCCCGCTTTCCTGACCTTGCTCCGTGCGGAACAGTGTGTCCTAGTAGCAGTTTGCGAAAGTGAAAGCGTGTGAAAGCATGGGGGAGCACGAGGAGACGCGCACGTTCACAGCCCATGTCTCCGAAAGCGCGTGGTCACAGCCATTGACTCCAATGTGTTTGTAAGCTTGTGCACCTCTCCTATCCCACTACGCTGGCTACCCAGTAACAATAAGTCTCGCTTCGAGAGCAGCGCATAGCGCTGCATCACTAGGCGAGACCTAAAAACAGTAGGGACATCCTAGACATCTCAATGATAAGCCAATCCCGCTACTAATTCCAGGGACTGAGATGTATCACCAGGCAAGTGCCCAATCATTGAAACATCACAAAATACACGACAAAACCGGTGCCAGGATGCTTGTTTTCCAGTCCAGGGAGGACCTGGCTTGGTAGTTTTGGTTGGACTGTTCCCATGAGGAGCAAGGTGAAGGCGTATTTCCATATGTCCATCAATCCCCACAGCACACACCCCTCTGTAAATCATATTTTGACAACAATTAAAAAGCAGCAATTTTTTTTTCTTGTGTTCTTTCTTTTCTTATTTTCTTTTTAGCCAACACTTGTTTTGTCATGATGAGGTGTACCCCACGACTTCCTCAGGGCTAAAAATGTAATAGAGAATATAACACAGGTGCAAGCTGTTATATACAACATTGTGTTATAGTGGACACAATTGGTATATCCTAAGTAGTGGTAATATGTGGAAACCCATGCTCATTCACATATTCATAAACTCATCATTCTTATTACATTATATTGGGTTGCCACCATGACTTTCCCAATGTTTCCTTCATAATATAGCATATCTTGGTGTTTTGCAACTTTATGAACCTCTAAGGTGGGGTCTTACAAGGCATGGTACGCTCTCCAAGAAATCTACACATTATCACCTGACATGCATCACAGTAAGCTCCATGGAAGTAGCATGGAGCTAAAGCCATTTGACGTATGTTCAATCCTGTAGTCAAATATATGTGTGTATGTCAATACTGTTCGTATTAAGCCATAATACAAAGCAATCTAAATAAATGCTATGGGGTCCGCCTACCTTGATTCCGGTTGGACGTCCGTCCTTGAAATTCAGGTGAGCACAATACTAATAGGAAGTATCTGTGCAAAATAATAGTAGTTTAATTAAACACTTCTGGGGCAAAAAAACAAAAAATATGGTGGGATATTTGCCATACATTATATCATGTCTCACAATTCTTTAATCCTAATCTCCTTCTTTATGGTAATCCGTGCTCCAAAATCATACCCTTCATGACATTAGTGTCCCAGTGTTATTATGAATGCCCATCTTCCTCTTATAGTTTTCTCAATGACTGTAACACATTTCAAACAATTTGTATTGCCAATACCACTTTATTCCGTCTGAGGGAACAGTACTTTAACGATCCCCAACTCCCAGAAATGGGCTTACCTGTTGTAGTGTATTACATAAGCATGGGTGTAAAATCCGTTTCGCGGGCAAATTTGCGGATTTTCGGCAATTTCGCGATCTGCAAATCACGCAAATTTGCCCCAAAATCCGCAAATTCGCAAGCTGCGAAATATTTTGCCTGGTCGGGCTTGAAAAATACAATATCGTGCGAGCGGAGTTGACTTACCGTGGTCCTGAGTCTGACGAGTTGTTTTTCTCCAGGTTTGCATGGGCTGCGCCATTTTCGATCTTGCTGCGTGATCGCGCGAGAGTTTTTCGAATGCAATTACGTTATCGCAGCTCACCATATGGCACAGCGAGAGTTTGACAACGCGAGTACGTCATAAAGGCCCGCGATCACGCATTGCGGGAGTAAACTATGCCGAACATGTAGATGCAGCGCGCAGCTGACTTCCAGCGGGAGATTTGAACAGCTCGCGTTCCCGAAATTGCAAAAATTGCAATTCTGCACAAGGAATCCACCACAGGAAGCATAAACCTTGTGAAAATGATGATTTTGATCAGAATAACTCCTCAGATTGACATTTGGCTGCACTTTTTGGTGCAAGGAGTCCATTTTGGGGGGGGGGGGGGTGGGGGAGGAAGGAAGTGCCCCAGAGTCTCCAACTTCCTGTTCCTGTCCAGCAGGCTCCTCCCAGTGCTTTGTCCATGTCCTGGTCACTTTTGATTTGGATCTGGAGCTGGAAGGATTACTTTTTGTGGCTGCTGCTGGATATTTGTATTTGAAGACTTTTTGGACTTTGGAGTTTGGATCACTTTTGGACTTGAGATTTTACAAGTTAGTTGGTGTTGTTTGTTTGGGGCATTGCAGTTGAGGCAACTACAGTTTTAAAACTTGTTCACAACTTTAAAAAATATATATATTGTGGGTAGTCACAGTATCCAGTAGGCCCAGGGATAGTCATGGGTGCATGATGCAACTGTTTCTGTGATTTTTTTTAACTTAATTCTCATTTATGTCATGGAATTTTAGCTCACTGTTATATGTTGATTTTTTATTTTTATTTTGGGGTGCCTGTAAAGCCTCACTAGCCAGTAGGCCCAGGTGTTGTGAGTGGTGCATGGGCCTAGTCTTTCTGTGGGGTGTCTTGAATTTAAACATCATTGAGGGCATGGATGGCATTGGATTGTGGTCATTTTTGTGTGTTTTTTAACTTTTTGGGGTGTTGTTGGGGCCTGGCCATGTGGGTGGGGGCCATTTTGAGGCCTGGGACAGGCAGGGCCTGGCCATGTGGCGGGGGTCAAGGGGCCATTTTGAAGCCAGGCAGTGTGCTCAGGCCTGCACCCAGTTTGCCTTGCTTTCTACCATTATGCCCAGGGGTACTCAGTGGTGCATGGGCCTAGCCTTTCTGTGGGGTGTCTTGAATTTAAACATCATTGAGGGCATGGATGGCATTGGATTGTGGTGATTTTTGTGTGTTTTTCGACTTTTTGGGGTGTTGTTGGGGCCTGGCCATGTGGGTGGGGGCCATTTTGAGGCCTGGGACAGGCAGGGTCTGGCCATGTGGCGGGGGTCAAGGGGCCATTTTGAAGCCAGGCAGTGTGCTCAGGCCTGCACCCAGTTTGCCTTGCTTTCAACCATTATGCCCAGGGGTACTCAGTGGTGCATGGGCCTAGCCTTTCCGTGGGGTGTCTTGAATTTAAACATCATTGAGGGCATGGATGGCATTGGAGTGTGGTGATTTTTGTGTGTTTTTTTACTTTTTGGGGTTTTGTTGGGGCCTGGCCATGTGGGTGGGGGACATTTTGAGGACTGGGACAGGCAGGGCCTGGCCATGTGGTGGGGGTAACGGGGCCATTTTGAAGCCAGGCAGTGTGCTCAGGCTTGCACCCAGTTTGCCTTGCTTTCAATCATTATGCCCAGGGGTACTCAGTGGTGCATGGGCCTAGTCTGTCTGTGGGGTGTCTTGAATTTAAACATCACTGAGGGCATGGATGGCATTGATTTGTGGTGACTTGTGTGTGTTTTTTTACTTTTTGGCATGTTGTTGGGGCCTGCCCATGTGGGTTGGGCCATTTTGAGGCCTGGGACAGGCAGGGCCTGGCCATGTGGTGGGGATCAAGGGGCCATTTTGAAGCCAGGTAGTGTACTCAGGCCTGCACCCAGTTTGCCTTGCTTTCAACCATTATGCCCAAGGGTACTCAATGATGCATGGGCCTAGTCTTCCTGTGGGGTGTTTTCAATTTAAACATCCTTGAGGGCATGGATGGCATTGGATTGTGGTGATTTTTGTGTGTTTTTTGACTTTTTGGGGAGTTGTTGAGGCCTGCCCATGTGGGTGGGGCCATTTTGAGGCCAGGGACAGCCAGGGCCTGGCCATGTGGTGGGGGTCAAGGGGCCATTTTGTAGCCAGGCAGAGTGCTCAGGCCTGCACCCAGTTTGCCTTGCTTTCAACCATTATGCCCAGGGGTACTCAGTGGTGCACGGACCTAGTCTTTCTGTGGGGTGTCTTGAATTTAAACATCCTTGAGGGCATGGATGGCATTGGATTGTGGTGATTTTTGTGTGTTTTTTGACTTTTTGGGGTGTATAACTGATGTTACTCTGGCTTTCATTGCTTTTAAATTTTAGGTGCACAAGAGAACCACCAGTGCCAGGAAGAAGTCCTGCAGCGGTGTGTGCAGCACAACGTCACGTGATGTCACGTGTGGCCACAGACAAGACAACTCTGCAACTCATGCAACTGCGGCCTGCTGTTCTGACATCTGAAGAAGATGGCCCCAAAGAAACGTGGCCGCAGCGCCTCAGTGAAAAAAGTTGCCAGTGCCACTGCCAGTAAGAAGGAGCAGAAGAAGCAAATGGCACCACCTACCAAGGAGACCGGTATGCCTGCCAACACCTTTTTGGGGAAAAAAAACCTACGCCTGCAGCAGCAGCGGTGTCCGCCAGGGACCAAGCTGGAAGCAGCACCTCCGCTTCATTGGGCTCAGTGCCACCAAGTTTGGTCCAAGATCATGAGTGCTGCTGCGGCAGCCACTTTGGTTGTTCAATCACCATCGACCAGTGATCTTGGATCATCACAAGAAAGTACCATCCAATCAACGCCTGGTGTAACTCAGCTGATGAGTGTTCAACAACCACAGCCGCAACGACAACAACAGGTGCAACTAGTACAAGCGCAAGTACATGGGCAAGGAGAGGCGCAAGGAGAGGCGCAAGGAGAGGCGCATGTAAAGGTCACTGCCTACAACGCTTGTTGCTCCAGAAGTAGGGGCACATCAGGAAATTGATATGCAAGAGGAGGTATCATCCGAGGAAGCCACTCCTCCTGATGATGATCCATTGTCTTCCAGATCCCCAGCAAGAAAAAGGTCAAGGAGGGCTACGTCTACTACTACAAGTTCTTCTTCAAGCCCCCTTCATTCTGATGACCTTGATCATGATTGGAACCCAGCAATGCAGTCTGAGAGTGAGTCACACCAAGAGCCGACAAAGGTAGATAAGCCTAAAAGGAAGGCTCCCGCAAGGCTTCGATTTATTGGTGATGATGACGAACAAGAAGTGGTGTCTTCTGCTGCTGATGAACAGTCTGACGATGACCCAGTCATCACAGTCGTCACTCCAGCCCCAGCAGGCATGCAGCATACAGACATTTTTACCATATCCCGAATAGCTGCTGAGCGGGATGTGGGCGGCGTGGCACTGGTATCACCACCAACGCAGTTAACTACAACACCAACACGACCTACAGCTTCCATATTTTTTAGTCAGAAGGGCCGGCAGGGACCTCCATCCAGCTCGACCTCAAGTAGTGGTGCTGTAAGTGAACAACAGAAACGAATTTAGCCACGCCCATCCTCCACTTCATCCGGCATTGAAAGTCAAAGTAGCACCTCCACCACCAGCAGACATTTCCAGACCCCAGTTTGGGACTTCTTTACTGTTAGCCAAAGTGCGGAAAACATGGTTGTTTGTTCAATTTGTAAGACATCAGTTAGTTGGGGTAAGCTTGGTACCAACTATGGTACCGGAGGCCAGAGAGGTCATCTCAAGAAACACCATACTATCATTTGGGAAGCACACATAAGGAAGATCGAGGAAGGCAAAAGAAAAACAAATCCAAATGTATCCCTTAATATTGCATCTGATGATGATGAGAGGCTTATCGTGTAGGGGGAATTGAAGAAGTGACAGACATTTTTTCTGGTACACCCAGTACAGCTGGCAGCAGCACTGCAGTGGTATCGCCCACACCCTCTACCCCTGCAATAGCTATAAGGCACACTAAGAGTCTGGGAGAGACACCAATGCGAAAAACTACATCACTGGGCCTAACTGGTTTGAAGACGTCATCATCATCATCGCGTAAAATGATCCAGCCCACCATTCGCGGAATGTTGTGGTCGGAGGCGCCATTTGAACGCAACCACCCAACGGTACGTCTTTATAACGCAAAGCTGGCTAAAATGCTAGTGCTGGAGCTTCTCCCTTTTTCTTTCGTGGAAGGTGTGGGGTTTCTAGAATTAGTGGCAACAGTTGCCTTAAATGGAAGGTTCCTAGCCGGTCCTATTTTGCCAGAGTTGCGGTTCCAGCACTACATCAAGATGTGCTGGAGGTGATTGGGGCAGCTTTGCAGAAGAGTGCTGTTCACACTATCCACTTGACAACAGACATGTGGACCAGTTGCCAAGCCCTTGATTACATGTGCATCACTGCACACTGGGTCTCTTTTGCAGGGGTTAGAGACAAGTCAAGTGCGGATGTTGACCCGGACACACTTTTTCAAGCTACTCGGAAACATGCAACATTAGCCATGTTTGCCATGGAGACATCTCATACTGCAAAAAACATTTTGGAGGAGTTTAACAGTAAGGTCTCTGAATGGCTGCATCCAACCAATCGCATAGTTGGTTATGTTTCCACGAATAATGGCAGTAATATAGTTAAGGCCATGCAGCAAGGTGACTATTTCAGAGTGCCATGTTTGGCGCACAGTATTAACATTGTGGTGCAAGATTTCTTGAAAAATGAAAACACGGTCAGGAAGTCACTGACCACCTGCCGAAGACTCTGAACACATTTCAGCCATTCTTTTAAGGCCCGGAAGCAGCTGAGGGGCATTCAACATGAACGTAGACTGCCAGTCAAAGGACTCATCGAGGAGGTGGCAACACGTTGGAACTCAACCTTTTACATGCTTGAGCGTCTGTCTGAGCAGTGCATGGTAATCAATGAGTATGTCTTTCAACGGGGTTCTACTATGAAAGACATGAGGCTAGAGTTCGAGGAATGGAAGCTAGTTAAAAGCCTGACAGACATGCTTCGTCCTTTTGAGGTCTTCACGCGTGAAGTCAGCAGGGAGGACTGTTCTTTGGGCAAAACTATCCCGTTGTTGGTCATGCTAGAGCACCAACTGAAGGAAGTATCTTCAACGTTCAGAGATGATGCTGAAAAGCAAGATGCATATCAGTTGGCGAGAGGTTATTAAGCCGCCTAGTTGACAATGAAAGGCTTAAAAACATACATACAGAACAACATTACATTTGTGCCACTTTTCTGGATCCACGGTACAAAAAGACAGTGGCCAGCAAAGCATTCATTCCTTTTGATGAAGCAGATGTTTCAAAGTACAAACATTGGCTAGCTGTGTCAGCCTCTCGGTTCGAAAAAGATTGTCAGAAAATTCAAGGAGCCGGCAGAAGTCCAACTGAATCAGCAGGCCATCCAGTGTCAAGTTCCACTTCTGAATCTGTGGGCGAAGGGAGTCACTTTCCCTCACAGCCATTAACGACACCAGCAGCAACCGCATCATCATCCTCACCCGCACCAGGCCCAGCCATTAAATATTGTCGGAAGCGGATTGGCTAGCTCATCAAGGGTATGCTCGTTCCAGTGCTGCAATGGCCACAGATGGTACGCAAAGTGGAGCAACCATGGAGAACCTTGAGTCGATGGTGCAGGCCTATCTGGATGACCCAACAGAGGTCTTTGTTAATAGGAACCCATTGCTGTATTGGTACAGGAAAATGCCTCTATGGCCACTGATCACCAACCTGGCTCTAAATTATTTGTCTTGCCCACTCGCAAGTGTGTCTTCTGAACGTGTTTTCAGTGCTGCTGGTGCCATTGTAACTTCAAAAAGGACCCGCCTCTCGGCCAAAAATGTGGAGAGGTTAACACTGATCAAAATGAATCAGCACTTCATACCACCAGATTACAAAGTATGTGAATGCATGAAGGAAGAAGAGGACACCGACTTAGGTGATGGAAGTTCTTCTCTGTTACGTGACCTACTCCCGTCTCAATTCATGGAGTTTGAGGACGAGCTCTACTTCCCTGACACCGAGGCCTGAAAATGACTTCCTTTTTATCGTCCTTATTCACTTTTATTCCTGTGTGTCTTTCTTTGTTTTGCAACTTTTACCACAACAAAACTCTAATCACCTAATCACAACAAGTCCATCAGCAGCACTGTCTTCATCTTATATTCCTTATTGATTTGAAGGTGCCGCAGTCTGCATTCCTGAGGTTCACAAGTTCACAACTCAATCATGCTCCTCTATACTCCTCCTCCAGACTCCCCCTATCCATTTCCCTCAAGGGAGATGGATGGATTACGACGAGTCCCCTCAAGTGGGACTGAAATTACTGACTGACTACATGCTTGCTGATTGCTGACAGAGTTACTTCTGATATTGACAGGAGAGGCTGCCCTGTGGGCCCTCACTTTCCGAGGAAGATGCGGACAAAATGTAGAACAGGTAATGAATAATTGAGAAGATGGCTCTGATGAAACCAATTGCTGTTTGTTTTTTGTGCATGAAATGATGAATCATATGTCTTGTCTTAGTTATTATTTAATCTTGTACACAGTAATTGTAACTCATGTTAACTACTCTGTTTTTTTTACCTTGTTTAATTCAAATTGCACTTCAAATTCAGTGGCCACTATGTTGCATTTCACATTATGCAAAGTGTCCTTGGAGCGGACTCACTTTCCAATATACCATGATAATTGATTAAATAATATATCTTTTTTCTTTACAGTCACTCACTGGGATGAATGGATCATCAGCGTTGGTTTACTGAACAACTATGGCCAATTTGTGAGTGGCAAACAGGTAAACCAGTCTACAACAACTACTACAGCAGAACTACATGTCTGTCTATTCGTGGTATGTAGTGGTAGAGGGCGAGGCAGTGTACTGTTGTTGTTATGCCAGGCAGAGTCCACTCCAGACAGAAGTTCATGTAAAATTGGGGCTATGTGGCTTGCTGCATACAATTAGATATGCTTTGTCTGTCTGACAAAGAGCCTAGGTATGCTACATCAGGTTGCTTCACTCAGTGGTGCCTGCTTTAACCGTCTGCATGGCACTGCCTCAAGCTTGGGCCAAACATCCATTATGTTTGGAAAATTTGCTGTTTTTGGGTATTTCGCAAATCTCCCGAAATTACAGAAAAATCGCAAATTCTTGAGCGCAACGGATTTTTGGCCCATGTTTGCGGCAGGGCCATGCAGACGGTCATGGCAGGCACCACTGAATGAAGCATCCTCCTGATGTAGCATACCTAGGCTCTTTGACACAGACATACAAAGCATATCTAGGGTTTAGGGTTCAGTGCGATTTACTAGGGTTTTTGGGTTTAAGTTGGTATGGTTCGCGCTGAGTCTAGGGCTCGGGCCCCGATGCAGGCTCATTCATAATGATGTTGGCCAGGTTTTAGGGGAGTTTGGTGTTCTTTGGTCCAGAATTGGCAGAATTATGGCCTTTTTGGGTGTTTTGCGGGCGCGTGTGTTTGGGTGAAAACTAGTCTTAGACCTTCTTCTTCTTCTTCAAAGAGCCCAGTGGTTCGATTTTGTTCTGCCTTGCTGAGATTCTTGGGAATCGCTGGAACAAGTGACTGTCCAGGTAAGTTTCAAGAGGATCGAAGTAGTGGAAGTGCTGAAAATAGCAATGTTTTGTGAACAGCGCAATTTGCCATGTTTTTAATATACCAGTATTGAATGTTTTTGGGTGGCTGTTTAGGGGTGTTCTAGATTTGTGGGTGAGCGTCTGGGGGTCTGTGAGCACTGCTGGATAGCATAATTTTGATTGCAAGTGATTTGAAGAAAATCCATGGGGGGTAAGGGGAGTTAGGGCCTAGCTGCCGAGCGCGTTTGGACCGATGTTGACTGGTTGGCTGAAAATGTTCTAAGTAGGAGTTTTTGCATTTTTGCTTTTTGCCTGTTTGTGGGTGTTCTGCTTTTTTGCGGGTGGCTGCAGGGGTCTGGGGGCATAGCTGGGAAGGTCTAATATCGGAATAAAGTGGTTTGGACAAAATCTATGGTGAAAAAGCTTTTCCGTTTTTACTCACTTGCCTGTTTTGGGGGGGCTGTTTGGGAGGCTTCTAGGTTATTGGGGGTGGGTTTTGTGGTCTGTGAGCACTGCTGGCACAGTCTAATTTTGATTGCATTTGTTTTTTAGTAAATCCATGGTGGAAAAGGGGAGTTAGGGCCTAGCTGCGGAGCGTATTTGGACTGCTTTGAAGGTAGGCCCATTTTTGCTTTTTGCCTGTTTGGGGGTGTTCTGCTTTTTTGCGGGTGGCTGCAGGGATCTGGGGGCATAGCTGGGAAGGTCTAATATCGGAATCAAGTGTTTTGGACAAAATCCATGGTGAAAAGTTTTCCAGTTTTCAGTCTTTTCTCTCACTTTTGTGTTTTTGGGGGTCTGCTTGGGGGGGGTGTTCCTGATGTTTGGGGGTGGGTTTGGGGGGTCTTGGAGCAATGCTGGGCATGCCTAATTTTAGCTGCAAGTGGTTTGGAGAAGATCCATGGTGGAAAAGGGGAGTTAGGGCCTAGCTGCAAAGCGTGCACGGAGTGATCTGGGAACTAGGCCTAAATTTGTCTAAGTCCCCGTTTTTGCAGTTTTGCTTTTTACCTGTTTGGGGGTGTTCTGCTTTTTTGCGGGTGGCTGCAGGGGTCTGGGGGTATAGCTGGGAAGGTCTAATATCGGAATCAAGTGTTTTGGACAAAATCCATGGTGAAAAAGATTTTCTGTTTTCAGACTTTTCGCTCACTTTCGTGTTTTCGGAGGGGCTGTTTGGGGGGTGTTCCTGGTGTTTGGGGGGGTTAGGGGGTCTTGGAGCAATGCTGGGCATGCCTAATTTTGGTTGCAAGTGGTTTGGAGAAAATCCATGGTGGAAAAGGGGAGTTAGGGCCTAGCTGCAGAGCACGCATAGAGCAATCTGGGAACCAGGCCTAAATTTGTCTAAATCCCTGTTTTTGCATTTTTGCTTTTTGCCTGTTTGGGGGTGTTCTGCTTTATTGAGGGTGGCTGCAGGGGTCTGGGGGTGTATCTGGGAAGGTCTAATATCGGAATCAAGTGTTTTGGACAAACATCCATGGTGAAAAGGTTTTTCAGTTTTCAGACTTTTTGCTCACTTCTGTGCTTTTAAGGGGCTATTTGGTGGGGGTTTCTGGTGTTTGTGGTGGTTGGGGGGTCTTGGAGCAATTCTGGGCATGCCTAATTTTAGTTGCAAGTGGTTTGGAGAAAATCCATGGTGGAAAAGGGAAGTTAGGGCCTAGCTGCAGAGCGCGCACGGAGTGATCTGGGAACTAGCCCTAAATTTGTCTAAGTCCCCGTTTTTGCATTTTTGCTTTTTGCCTGTTTTGGGGTGTTCTGCTTTTTTGCGGGTGGCTGCAGGGGTCTGGGGCATAGCTGGGAAGGTCTAACATTAGAATCAAGTGTGTTGGACAAAATCCATGGTGAAAAAGTTTTTCAGTTTTCAGACTTTTCGCTCACTTTCGTGTTTTCGGGGGGCTGTTTGGGGGGGTTTGGGGGGTCTTTGAGCAATGCTGGGCATGCCTAATTTTGGTTGAAAGTGGTTTGAGAAAAACCATGGTGGAAAAGGGGAGTCAGGGCCTAGTTGCAGAGCGCGCACGGTGTGATCTGGGAAACAGGCCTAAATTAGTCTAAGTCCCCGTTTTTGCATTTTTCCTTTTTGCCTGTTTAGGGGTGTTCTGCTTTTTTGCGGGTGGCTGCAGGGGTCGGGGGACATAGCTGGGAAGGTCTCATATCGGAATCAAGTGTTTTGGACAAAATCCATGGTGAAAAAGTTTTCCGTTTTTGCTCACTTCCTTGTTTTCGGGGGGCTGTTTGGGGGGGTTCTAGGTTTTTAGGGGTGGGTTTTGGGGTCTGGGAGCACTGCTGGCACAGTCTAATTTTGATTGCATTTGTTTTTATAGAAATCCATTTTGGAAAAGGGCAGTTATGGACTAGCTGCAGAGCCCGTTTGGACTGAATCGAAGGAAGGCCGAAAATATTCTTCGTGTGAGATTTTGCATTTTTGCTTTTTGCCTGTTTTGGGGGGTTCTACTTTTTTGCGGGTGGGTTGGCGGGTCTGGGGGCATTGCTGGGAAGGTCTAATATCAGGCGCAAGAGGTTTGGACTAAATCCATGGTGAAAAAGGGGGGTTAGGGGCTACGGTTAGAGTTAGGATTAGGGTTAGGGTTCTAAAATCACTGTTTACACTTTACACATAGCTTGAGGGGAAAGATCCGCAAATTTTGCCCACACTTATTTATCCTTGAAAAGGAGACTCAGAGTTCACACTTTCGAGATGATGCTTGTATGTTTTGTAATACTGTCGACTCTGAAACTGCAAGTGTGATTTTTGCACTACACAGCGTACCGTATATTGTTTTCTCTGTGGTGTTTTAATATCACTTCCTGTTTTTCCATCAACAATTACAGGACGTCTTTTACCCTGTGCAATGACAAAAAGGATGACCTGAAGCTTTCAGTATCCGCCAGGCAGGCAGTAGACAAGGTGTCTTCTGGTCCCCAACATTGATCGGCGTAGCGTCAGATGGAATGGAGGAGTACCGCGAAAAAGAGGAATGGCTGGATGCATGCAACTTCCCAAATTAAACAGGACAACTACAACAACATACAGTTACAGTATCCATCTTCATTTCTACTTATCTTTTTAAGTAATGTTATTGCTGTGAACTTCTATGAGTGTGACTCTGTGCATTTGTTTGCTCTCTGTTTCAATTCATCCTTCCAGCCATTGTATTTTCTTTGCTATTTTTTAAACTTATTTAATGTACTAAATGGTTCTTCTCTCTGAGGGCAGATAGGCAAGTGAAAATGGGTAATTACTGCAGCCCTCGACTGTCAGATTGTTTCTTCATAGTTAGTACACTGTATGATTGTAGAAAGTACTACTTACTTTTCAGAAAACTATCCATTTAGCAAACAACTTCATGCATGCAGTAGTGCATGCACTTCCTTTATGTCCCTTAAAAGATTTATTGATAGCTTCGTATCCAAAGATTTGTTAATCTTCATTTGTTGTTTGTCCATGCTGTGTTATTTTTTCTCCTCTCTTCACAAAACTTTCCTCACAAACCCCCTTCCCATCCAAGTTTCAAACCCTAACCCTCTTCCCCCAAGCTGTGTGGTTTTCATTGAGGTGTGAGTAAATCACAACAATAATTCCACACACTTGCTGGGAGGATAAGGTGCAAGCATCCTCCTCAACTCAATTTTAAGGCAGCTAGATGAAACCTAGTATATAGTAATTCTGGTTAAAAAACAACAATGAGTATTTTAGAAATAAATTCTGAATTTCATGCCCACCATCGATTGGATCCATCGTCAACAGCATCCTCCTACATGTCAAGAAGACTTGTTGTGGAGGAAGATGGCGGCCGGCTGACGGCGGTCGTGAGAGCTCCCTCCTGACTGGGGAAGTCTGGTCACTCGGTTTAATGTATCGCCGCCCGTTTTGGAAGTTTATGCGGTAAGCGAGCAGTGTGCAGCTTTCCCCCTTACTTTTGTGCAGTAAACTAAAAAGGGGGTGTCTACTTTCTCTCTTACGGAGGATCTCTCCGGGGGAAACGGTGCTGCAGAGCCGGAGCCGGAGGCATTAGGACCCGGCGGGATACCTTCGTGCTTGATGGGCGTTGACGTGGAGGCTGGAGGTGGAGGCGGAAGGGACGATCGTGATCTGCACGGACGAGGCAAGAAAGGTGGTTTCTACGCTGCGAGCAGGTTTGGCTTCTTGTGGAGGAGATTACGAGGGGCTGCTGCTAGAGTTTATCCTAGAGGACACACATCGATTGCGGTGAGCGGATATGGTGGTTGGGGGGCGGAGGAGAAGCTGGTTAGTGAGTGTAGTGAGTGTGGTATATTTACATCAAAGGCACAGGCACAGCAGGGATTAAGAACGAATGACTCTGGGACACGGAGGGGGAGATTGGCCTCTTATAAACTTATAGAACCTAAGGGAATGGACTCAGGTACTGGCTCAAAGTCCCAGGTCCCTTTGGATATAACGGAGAGAGCTTGTCTGCAGCAACAGGCCTGTAAGATAATAAGCCCTAATCTTGATTTAAACACAAGCGATCTTTTGCAAGCTGCTGCCCCTCCGGTAGTAAGAAGTAGATACCTCCTCCGTTCTTTGCCGGACAGAGAACTCTCATATCCCTCCTTTAAACGAGATCGTGGGCTAGTTCCTCTTACCCCGTTACAGAAAAAAGAAAAGAGAGAAAGGAATAAGAACGTAGAGGGGAAAAAGCAAAAAAAAAAGACATTCGCAGCCTCAAAACAAGCCCCCTCCTTAACGTCATATTTCAAAATTATGGAAAAAACAGCATCCAGTCTAGAACCTTCCACCACTGAGCAACTTTCAACCCCCGCGACTTCACAAAACGTGCATGAAGTGGCCTTGCAAAATAGATATACACCCTTATTGATAGACCCAGAAATGGAGGTAACAGAGGATGTATCCGAGGACGTCCCAAGTGGTGATTTACACAGAGATGACGCACAACCTGTGGTTTCCATAATTAACAATACAGGCCCTGAGCTAGCTGGCTCTCCCACTGGAAATGATTTATGTGAGGATAAACATCATAAAGCAGGAGGTGAAAGTATAGAGCACTTGTTTAGATCTCTACAGGATGATCTTTTGGCAAAACTGTTACCTAAATTTGAAATTTCTGAAGGTAACCAAAAGGAAATCGCCCAGAAATGCTCTATCCTGGAAGGAAAATTGGATGATGTATGCACAAGAACAGCTGCATTAGAGGGAGAGGTCGCCGTGCTTTCAAGGGCCTCACAAGCGCAGTCCAACGCAATATCTGACCTGAGAGCCAAAAATCAGACCCTCCAACAGGATATGGAAAGATTGGAAATCCACGCAAGACGCAATAACTTGAAATTTTTGAGAATACCAGAGGAGTCTGAGAATGGTGATGTTAAAACCATGATTTGCAAGCTCCTGAGAGAAGGTATCTTAAAAGACAGACCAGATATTGACTTAGAACGCGAAATTCAGAGAGCCCATAGAGATCCCTTTCGTAGACATTCTGATAGAAATACCCCAAGAAAAATTTTGGTTAATTTCCTATCTTATTCTGTGAAAGAATTAATACTAAGTAGGGCTCTGAGGGATTCTTCACTCCAGATAGGGTCCTCAAAGTATTTGATTCGTTCTGATGTGGGTAGAGTGACGGCCCAAAGACAGTGGGAGTTAGGATCCAGAATGCAGGAATTGAGAGGTCTGGGTGCTCAGGTGATGATGAGATTTCCTGCCTCCCTACGAGTGGTATGGAATAACAAGACTTATAATTTCACATTCCCCCACGAAGTAGATGACTTTGTAGTAAGTTTGAAAGAGGCTCAGAAAGTATGAGAATAACGGTATGCTTAAACATGAGACTTTAGTGGACTACTTTTGTAGAAAATATCATCACAAATAGTCATATTATAGTTTTAGTCTTGGAATATAAGGTGGGGATGAAGGAGAAATAAGACAAAAAGAGATACATTAAAAAAAAAAGGAAGGAAGAGAAAAGGAAAAGAAAGTGGAAAAAAAAAAAAAAAAATAATAATTTGTAAGGGAGAAAGGGAAAAGAAAAAAAAAAAAAAAAAAAAGAGAGAAGGAAGGAAAGAAAGAAAAGAAAGAAGAAAAAAAAAGTGATGTTTTTTTTTTTTTTTTTTTTTTTTTCTTGGTGTGATTAGTTGGGTGAAGGTACATACAATTGTATAGTACGCATAGATTGGACCAGATCTCCAGTTGGGGGGAGGGGCCTCAAATGGCGATATCTTCGCCAAAGGTAATATGGGAAGGTTCCTCATGGGGGGAGGAGGGTGGGGAGGGTAGGGAGGGAGCGCTTAAAAAAAAAAAAAATCCTCATATAGCTAGAAACTACGAGAGCACTAAGAGTCAATATGCAATTAAGATCCACTTCCCCTTAGGGGATAATCAAGGAATATGGAGAATAAATTAAAAATAATCAGCTGGAATGTCAATGGACTGAGGGAAAGCAGAAAAATTGGTAGAATTTGTGAATTCCTAAATAAGTCTGGCGCCCACATTCTTCTATTAGAAGAAACCCACCTTAATTCACAGGAGTGTAGATTGGCTTTTAAAAATCAAAAATGGATACAGGATATCTTATGCTCCCAGCAGTGCAATAATACTAGAGGTGTGATGATAATTATCAGAATTAATAGCGGAATAAGGGTTGAGAAATATGAAACGGATAATACAGGCAGATGGCTGACCGCATCATTGTTAGTGAAAAACATAAAAATAACATGTACTGTATATTATGGCCCAAACCTAGATGCACCAGAGGCCTTGGTGAGTCTGAAAACTAGTCTTATCGAGCTGAATGCCCCCATTATATTAGGTGGCGATTTTAATTTGGTATTCGATCCTATATTGGATCGTACTTCTAAGGCACCTGTACCTCCACTACTTAGATCTAAAAGGGAGCTTGGAAACATAATAAAGGACTTCAATTTGATAGATGTTTGGAGGACCAAGAATCGGAATAACAGAGATTATTCATTTTATAGCCACAGACATAAACACCACTCACGAATTGACTTCTTTCTTATTGATCAAAGTCTTCTTTCTGAGACCCTTTCCACTGCTTATATTCCGGCAATATTATCAGATCATTCCTTAGTGGAGCTAGTGATTAAGCTCCCACAGAATTTACAAGTTAGGAGATGGACCTTAGATAGATCCTTATTATCACAAGAGAATCTAAAGCTTGAACTATCGAATCATATGACAGAATATTTTGAACTAAATAAGAGCACTGTATCGGAGCAAACATTATGGGATGCTTTCAAGCCTTTCTTAAGAGGTATATTTACATCTGAAATGATAAAAAGAAATAAAATTAGAAAAAAGGAAAATGAAGACTTTTTATCTCTTATAAAGCAAAAAGAACAAGATTTACAGAAAGCTTGCTTAGAACAACGGATCGATGTAACATCCATTCAAAAAGAGTTAGAGAACCTAAAAATTAAATACCGGGCCAACCTAGATAAAATTATTAAATCAAGGTGGGATACGAGTAGACTTCAGAATTTTTCATATGGGGAGAAATGTGGGCGAATACTAGCTTGGAAAGCCAGAGCAGATCGTGTTAGGAATCAGATATCCGGTTTGAGAATACAGAGCTCTGGCGATATATCATCAGATAGCGGTGAGATCTTGAGAGAAGTTCAAACCTACATGCAAAATTTATATATGGGGAGCAATGACAAAATATGTTTGGAAGAGGTAGATCAATGGTTGGAGGGAGTAAGTGCACCACACCTAACAGAGACGGATAGCTCTTTTTTAAGCTCACCAATTAAAGAGGGAGAGGTACATGATCAAATTAAGAGGATGGCCAGTGGTAAGGCTGCAGGCCCAGATGGGCTCCCAGCCGAAATATACCAAATAGGGGCGGAAATCTTATGTCCCATTTTAACAGCCCTTTTCAATCGAATACATTTAGAAGGAGATCCTATACCCCCGACATGGTCAGAGGCCACAGTAACTCTGGTTTTGAAACCTAATAAAGACCCCTCACTGGTTGAGTCGTTTAGGCCAATCTCGCTGCTGAACGTGGACTATAAAATCTTTGCAGGGGTGTTGGCAGCGAGATTGGCCAAAATTATTAAGACTATTGTTCATGAGGACCAGAGGGGCTTTATGCCGGGCAGGCAATTAAATGAGTTGACCTTTCAGGCTATCGCGGCAATTGATTTTGCTTTAGTGGAGGAGGTCCCATTAAGTATAGTAGCCATCGATGCCGCTAAGGCCTTCGACCAAGTAAGTTGGATGTACTTATGGGAATCCCTGTCAAAGTTTGGCATACCGACTAACTTTATAACATCAATAAAAGCGTTATATTGCCAACCCAGAGCTAAATTCTTAGTAAATAACATGCTTACAGATTGGGTTAAAATTACACGTGGTACTAGGCAGGGTTGTCCCCTATCCCCCTTATTATTTATTCTATACTTGGAGCCCTTCGTTATCAAATTACGATCAGATAATCTAATCGAACCTTTTCGCCTGAATGAGCTAAATTTGAAATTTGCCCTATATGCTGATGATCTCCTAATGTTCACATCTAACCCTGAAACGTCAATCCCTCAATTATTTCAACAAGCAGAAGCATTTGGAGAAGTTTCTGGGTACAAAGTAAATAAAGAAAAAACAGAGGTCATGCAATGGAACCAGGAGGTTGGGTTTCCTGGGGTAAAGACCCGTATGAGATACCTGGGTATCCAGCTTGTGCAAAATATTACGGACATACCTAAAGTTAATTTGGAGAGGGTACTTAAAGATATTAACACACTTTTACACCGATGGTCGGGATTGGCGTTAAACATCTTTGGTAGAATTAATCTGTTGAAGATGATCATCCTACCAAAGATCACCTTCCTTTTCAATTCAATACGTCTTTCATTTAGCCCCAAAGATATTGCCAAAATACAGGGACGGATAGGGTCCTTTATTTGGAATTCCAAAGCGCCCAGAATCTCTATGAAAAAACTTAGAAGAAAGATTAAAACAGGTGGGTTAGCTATGCCAGACATTCTCCACTACTGTCAAGCTTTTCACTTTAAAAACTTTAGGTCAATGGCCGATAAAGCCGACTCATCCTGTTTGGGTCAATTATTCCAAGCTTTGTTACACAATATTACTCAAGGTAAAGAATTTTTTTTATTTAAGTTCGGAGACCCGAAGTTCTACAAGAAGGTCAGATTAAAAATTTTGGGAACAGCTTTGCGAAATTGGGTATTTTTCAGGAAAAAAATGGATATTTCTTACTACACTCCCCTTGCCCCCATATGGGATTCCCCTGGAACACCGGAATGCCTCAGAGATCAATTATCAATTCCTCTCAGAACAGCGGGCATTGGACATTGGCAAGACCTCATCGTAGACTCTAGACTAATGGAGTGGGATTCATTATCCAGATTAACAAGTAGAACCCTTACTAGATTCAAATTTTATCAATTATCCAACTGGTGTAGTACTATAACTTGTAATCTCGCATCTAATCCTAAATTTGATCTAGTAAAGAGAAAAGGGAGCTGGAAAAAAGAAGTTGCCTTTTGGTACGACGCACTAAATGAAAAAGATCAAGTCACGGAACCTGAACTTAACAAATTATGGGGAGAAGAAATAACTCTACAACATGGCGAACTACAAGGTCTTTGGGGAGATTCTTTTAAACTGTTGCATACGGTTGTTAAATCTGCCCCCTTAAAGCGAAACCATCTGTTTACATTATATAGAGCGTATTTTTCACCCAAGAAGCTGTCTAAGTTTACAAATATGGATTACTCTTGTTTGCGTTGTAAACTTTCCAAGGCAGATGACATACATATGTTCGCTGAGTGCCCTAAATTATCTCTCTTTTGGTCCAAAATAGAGGAATTTATAATAGAAGTGTGTAATATACGGTTTAAAATTACTCCGATGACCATTTTTTTTGGGTTAGAGCTTGGTTCTCCGCTTAACGAGATGAGGACTAAATTTATATTTTATGCAATGATTATAGCTAGACGAGAAATCTGTAAGCTTTGGAAGTCAGAGATCATTCCTACCTTTGCAGATTTTTTAAGCTATATTGTATATATTAGTGAAGCTGATCTTGCATGTGATAATTCTTGCCTTGACAAAACCTGGGCGGCCCTAGTGGCTTGGCGGAACCGATGATATATATTCCAATGATTTCACCTGGGTCCTGTGGACGCTTGGTATCATACCCAACAGAGGGCCGTATCGACTATAGGGTATGGAGTGGACCTAGCTCACAGTGGAGACTGGAGGGGTATCCGACCTTCTCTCCCAATCTGGAGCCAAGACGGTAGCTTTAGTCCAGTTGGTCGGAACATCGCATTGAGGAGAGGAGGAGATACCCTTTCTAGAATACCCACTTCTGGTATATGAGGAATAAAAAAAAAAAAATAAAAAAATAAAAAAAAAAGACTTGTTGTGTTACGCTACTGTGTCACTGTTCTTGTTAAAGCCATAATCATCCATGCAATTCTTTTTTCCCCATACTTATCTTCAGCATTGCTTAGGCTACTGTTCCTTCTAACACTCCTCTCAGGTCACTTAATGTCTCGTTTTTTTACTTTGTTTGTCATATCCTGCAACTGCTAGTGTGGTACCACTCCTACTAACACCACAACAACGGAATTTCGGTCCGGGATGGTGTAATCGCCATTTGCCATGCAGCCAGCGCTGTGCCTAGCTCTATTCTCAAACACGAATCACAGGTAAGATAAGCATTTTGGGGAGGTAGAAAGATGGGCTAGGATGCGGAGGAGAGACTATTAGTAATACAAGTAAAGTACTAATAGGCTAATTCAATTCACTAACTCTGTTAGTGGCACTTTTGAACATTTTTTGATGTTTTAGATAATTCATGCTGGTAAGTTTGAGGAAAACCAAAAATGCCCTCACTCCCGCCCACCAACCCACAAAATAAGATCAAAGCGTACACTATGTTGAAGTATGTAAAATAAATATTGATGTATTTCCCCTAACAAAAATAAGCTAGTCCCACCCCTCCCTAACATAAACAATGGTCCATTGCAAGTAGTCCAAAAATAAATAATCCCCAACTCCCGATTCCCATCTCCCCAACAGTCTTTAAAAAAGGGGCAAGGGACACAGTCACTTCCGGCGGTGTTTGGGCAGGCGGTCCTTGCGGAGGTCCCGGAGCTTTTTTTCGAGGTCGTCCACCTTGCGCTCCGGGAAGTCCACTCATAACGTTAGGCGGCGCACGTGTGCCTTCCAGGCTCTGAGGGGGCCAGCTGCTGATGTTTTTTTTGCAGCTGAACAGCAGCAGGGGGCTGTCCCAGCACAGCGCTGGGATGGAGGCTGCTGGCTGGAGGACACGGGGGCAGTGCTGGAAGAGGTTGTTGAGGTTCCCTCCTCGTTTTCCCGAGCCCACAGACGTCAATATTCTACACGAATGACCTCCATCTTCCGGGCCCTGGCCCGGACAGCCATCTCCCCTATGGTGAGCTTTTTGGGAGCATCTATATGAAGAAAGAATGAAAAATAATGTAACCAATACTCTTTAACAATAACACAAAATAATTCAACAGAAAGTTGTCTCACAGTAACACTAGCAATTTGCAAGCACAGTATAACATTTTCGGCCGTCTTTGTAGGCCTGTAACAGTGGGAGTTTCAGAAATTCTACTACCAGGCAGCACTATGGACTCAATACATAGTCAGAGAGTCAGAGAGTACACCAGTATTTGAATTTTTTTCTCTACTTTTGCTAAAGAAATTACTTGTACGTGAACTTGTGGTAGCCGGCATAATGCCAGCTCAGTCAGCTTGCACCCAAGAAAAAGAGACACAAGCCATGATGACGCAGACTTGCATGCATGCCTTTAAACAGTATATGCAGGTGGGGATAGGGAAGCTCTTACTTTTGTATAGGGGTGGCACTGGCCATACTCGGTTACATCAAGGGCTACTGCTCAATGTGTAATCTACATTTTGCACTGCCCCCCCCCCCCCCCACCCCCCGGGCCTTCAGTACTACAAAAGGAAAATTAAGATTATTCATTTCTGATCATGTCTCCAGCCGATCACATGATCTCTTTGCTTATGTGATGCATGACTTTAGGTGCTTTATTCTGATAGATTGAGTGAACAACAGCAATAGTCCACCCATGATTAACACAGCAGAAAGAAAATTCTGAACATAGGGAGTAAGTGTGGTAACCATAATTGCCGGAGGAAGGGACTTGACTTGATATAATTGTCAACTATACAATACATACACAGTATATGCTGTGCTTGCAAAGTAAACTACTGTACTGTTACTTTAGGCAAGGGAGAGTTTCAGAACAATCACAACTTGTAGTATTTGGATTTTCTCTGCTTTGCTACTCTGGCACGGACATGCTGTTTGAACAAAGTAACACTCTTCATGCACTGAGAGTCTGCTCTACATACACCTCTGCTATATATGAGGAAGAAGATACCATCCAGGCTTCCAAAGTAAACGTCTATCATTCTTCTTAATGTCTCAACTGTAACAACTTTACTTTTTCTCAAAAACCAAATAACACCCTTTTCATTTTATTTGGTAAACTACCGTCTTGACTTGCATTTGAGTTTCACCCAAATGATATATTGCAATGCATACCACACATGAATTTTCTTATTGACCCACACAGGCAGTCATTTTGTCTTTTTCCTCCAACCATCCTTGCTTCAAGCAGCCATGCATCTGATTCCTTGCTATCAGCCACCTCTGCCTGCATTCAAAAACACGTATCATTCTTTAGTCATAAATGTTATGACTCACTCGTCCTTCCATTGACCGTATGTTCTTTCCCTTTTTGTTCATCACATCCCTCAAGTTCATCTGATATGACTTGGCTTCACGATAAAAGTTTCCCAGCTGATTTGAAGTCAAATAGAGGAGGCCATTGCTTACTCGAGAACTACCGCCGCTAATGCTATTGCTAAGTCAAGGGTGACTGACTTCTCCGTGATTGGCTAAAAAACAAATGTAGTTCTAAATCAGTAACTGTTCTTAACAGTACAGTGTACTTGTAGTAGTGTACTTTCTACTGTACAGTACATCATACACTCCTTTGCGAGCCTGCTCTAAAATGTCAATAAGCAAGGAGTATAATAATAACTTACCACCATCCGCTGCTGCTGAGCCATCACCCTCAGCTCCTCCTGGTGGCGTTGCCGCGTTAGTGGACCCCTCCGCGCTGCTGGCCCCGGCACTGGTGGTGGCAAGTGCTGCATCAGATGTTGTGACGCCTAGAAAAAACATGTCATATTTTTAGATGCCATACACCACCCCCTACTTTGTCTCGTAATGGAAAGAAAATAATAAACTATTTTTAATTATTGGGACTAAATAGAAGTCACAGTTTTGGGGAGGGTGTTAACTTATATGCTTAGCCAAAACATGCAACTCTTTTTGGCACAACTGATGAATGCTTGCTCTTTAACGTGCAACATGTTTATAATTACAGACAGAACCAACTACTCCCCATCACCAGAAGGAGGACTTGAAGTTCCAACAAGGTGAGGGCTCCCAAGTCCAGCACAGGTACTTCTGACTGAGGTATGTGGAAAGTCAAACTGCACCTGTCATCAACAATGTCCTATTTCTCTTGTCCATACTTCTGTATGTGCAGAATAGTCCCTTAAACACTAGTGGTATGGTATGTGCTACTATCAAATCAAAAAGACAACTACTAGTTTATTCTCGGTGGACATTGACATTTTGTTGTTGGAAATTATCAAAGCACTAACATTAAGAAGACTGGAATAGACAGCAAGGGCAACCCACAGGACTGCACTGAGTGCCGCTAGAGCTATAGCTGGATCAGAGATTTGTTTAACACGTTTATCGACTAGGCAAGTTTAGCTACCTACACAGACCGACTCATAAATAATAGTAAATAGTAGCACAGAGAGTGATGGTAGAGAAGCAGGATAAAAATGTAGAAACAGTCTACAAGAAGATCAAAGACTATTTTGTAAAAAATAGAGTTAGGGAAGCATAATTATCTTAAAAACAGAACTACTTACTGGGGCCAGCAGAAGAGCCTGCAATGGACCGTTCCTCCTGCCCACTCTGTTCCGCCGGAGTCTGGGGTGGTGCTGTCGTCTTGCCCCTGGGAGGTGCTGATGATCATGAAATAAACACAAACATGGATGATTTTTTTTTGCAAATATTTGCTTTCTTTGACCACAATCCTAAATTATCTTGGGGAAACAAATTAGCAACAATTGCACTACATGGAAACTTGTCTACTTGGGAAAGTTATGTAAATCACTAACTAAACCAACAACGAAAAGGTTCTACTACAACTGCCAGCACTCAGCAGCACGAGACGTGACAGACACAGTCCGTCATCATGATTGCAGAGCACTAAAAAATGTCCTACTACTACTACTAATAACAAGTCATAATATACTTAACCGGAACCTATCAATCCATCATTATCTCTTCTTCTTAGTGGCAGCAGGAATACAAAGAAAGGACTAGACTTGAGTCTCTAGTCTCTCTAGCATTACGCAGTTCTGTAAAGTATTACACTCATACATATTCAGGCCAAATGAGCACAAAGTTGCAAACAAGTAAGCATAGTAGCAACGCCACTGAGCAGGCAAGCACCTGCAATCACAGAAGCTATTTAAATGTTAATTTACCTGCAACTTAATCAAATTGGCAGCATTATTGCTCTTAGGGAAAAATATATATATTAGCAATATACACAGAGCAGAAGAAAACAAAGTAGTTATTAAATAGGTACTCACCAAAGCCAGGGATCTCCACACCAAGCAGGTGGAGCAGGTCCTGCTCGCGGTCAAGGAGATCCGACCACCAGTGCGTCGCTTGCTGGTAGGTGCGCCAGACCCCTGACTCCCTCTGCATGGCCCGGCACACCTTTTCCCACAGCTGGCACCGCTCCCGGAGGCCATACCCTGATGCGAGCCTGCCCCCTGCTGCCACGGTTTTGGGGAGGTGGCGCTGCACATAAAAGGTCAGTGTGGCCACCTCCACCGGGCTGAATATCTCCCTGGCCATCACTTCCTCCCCTCGTAACCGCCCGTAAGGGAGCCGGGTACGGGGTGCAGGACCCTTCTCCTTCTCCTTCCCGGCTCCTTTGCGATGGTCCTGTACAGCAGAAAGAAAAAAAAAGGAAAGAATAGGGAAAAAGTAAAGAAAAAAAAAGTTTAAAAAAGTAGCTTTAAAAGTAACGAAAAGTTGAAAAAAACACAAAATATAGATCTAGAAAAAAAGAGGGATAGATATAGAGTACAAAAGATAAAAAAGTCCAAAGAAACAAAGGATTGCACAGATGAAAGGAGGATTAGAAAGCATGCACAGAACCATAGCAATGAATGAAAAACAAGATGGCTGCGCCCATTGAGGACCGCGTGGATAAGTTCGAGCGATATTTCCCATGCGAGCACGCGAAAATGCCCGCGTACACGTAATCGCGCGCCGCATACGACACGAGCATGCAACTAGCGCCCCGAAACGGAAACACGTCACGCCAATACACAACCGCATGGGTAACTTCGCCGTGCAAGCGACCCGTGAACACGCAAAAAGCCCCTCAAACACGCAAAAAACAAAAATCCGCAAATTCACACGAATTCATGGATTTTGCGAATTCGAGTTTGCGCGAATTCGCAGAACGCCAATTCGCAAATTTCGCCCATATTTAGTATTACATGTGTAGCAACAAGTACATCCTACACCGTGGCGATTTACAGAGGGGAGTTTGCTTTGGGATTTGATGTAAGTATGATCTAGTGATCAATTGATCACAAGTTTTACAGGGGGATGGGTGAATCTCCCTATCCTGTTTAGCACTGCAACACATATAAGGAATAGTGAGAAGAACGTGGCATAGGGAGTGAACTCCATCAATCCCCAATAAATTCAACCCCATCTGGTACTATCTGATTTGTATATGGCTGATTCCAAACTGGGGTGGCAAGTGAGCAAAAGAACAATGGATCAAACCTAGATCTCTTGACTGGGGGTGAGAAGATGAAACGTTTCCGCACTCCGTCTATCATCTACTTGTGTTTGCTAAGTGCACAATCATTGCCATGCCACAGTCACCGCTGGTAAGGCAAAAGGTAGCAAAGGAATTCAGTGTCATTCCTCACTTCAATCAGGTCTTAGGTGTCATTGATGGTACCCATTTGCCACTTCAGCTATCTTGCTAAAGGAAACAGAGTACATTAAACAGACACCCGGTGATTTAAGTGCTGGGAGATCTTGTTATGAAATTTTGAATATTAATAAAGAAATATCTCTCCCTCCCTCTGCCTGCACCATGTCACCCTCTGCCTGCACTATCTGTCCCTTTGTCTGCACCATCTCACCTTCTGCTTGCGCCATCTCACCTGCTTGTGCCATTTTTCCCTCTGCCTGCGACATCTCACCCTCTGCCTGTGCCATCTCTCTTTCTGTCTGTGCCATCTCACCCTCTGCGTGCACCACCTCTCTCTCTGCCTGTGTCATCTTACCCTCTGCCAGCGCCATTTCACCCTCTGCTTACGCCATCTCTCTCTGTGCCTGTACCATCTCACCCTCTGCCTGCAACATTTCTTTCTCAGTGTGCGCCATCTCACCCTCTGCCTGCACCATCTCTCTCTCTGCCTGTGTCATCTTACCTTCTGCTTGTGCTATCTGTCCCTTTGTCTGCACCATCTCACCTTCTGCTTGCGCCATCTCTCTCTCTGCCTGCGCCATCTCACCCTCTGCCTGCGCCATCTCTTTCTTCGCATGTGCCATCTCTCCTGTGCCTGTACCGTCTCTCTGCTCTTCCTGTACCATCTCCCCTCTGCCTGTACCATCTCTCCCTCCACCTGCGTTGTCTCTCTTTCTGCATGCGCCATCTTACCCTTTGCCTGCACCATCTCTCTCTGTGCCTGTGTCATCTTACCTTCTGCCTGCGCCATTTCACCCTCTGCGCACACCATCTCTGTCTCTGTCTGTGCCATCTAACCCTCTGCTTGCGCCATCTGCCCCTCTGCCTGTGCCATGTCGCCTCTGCCTGTACCACTGCATGATTTCCTACTCTTGTCAGACACAGTTGCTGTGTTTTAAACTTACTTGTGAAGTAAACCCGTGTTTATATCATTTAGTGATTCTAATTGCTATGTAGTATGTTAGTAGTGGTCTATAAAATGTTATTTTTTTTCACAACAGATTATAATTATCTACAGAGAGAAAAAGCAATATGCCTTCTAAGGATGTAAAAAGAACAAAATATAAACAGGCTTTATTGTCCAAGAAAACACAATTAGAAGAATTATCCAAAAAACAATGTTCAGAGAAAAAGAAGAATGCTCCTGGTAAGCCAACTAAAGATTTTATTAGGAAATTAACCCAACGTAAAAAAAAATGTGGAGAATGTGCAAAAGAAAAAAAAATCTTCTGTAACTTCAAAGAAAAAGCAGAGCCCCCCCAAAAAATGTTGGAAATGTAGATGGAGATGATATTGTCTACAGTAATAGACTCAAACATCAGTTCATTGACATTTGTAGACAAATGTTTTATAACAGAGTTGTTGTAAACTTATTAAAAAATGTAAATATTTGCAAAAGGAAAACAGTTTTTTACAAGAAAAAGAAAAGTATAGAAAGGACAGTTGATCAGGCTTTTGAAGTGAAAAAAAATTATACATTTTATTAATCAATAGAATTCGTACATCAATGTTTTGAAAGCAAAAAGTAAGTGGAAAAGAGTAATTAACAGGACTAATTTTGTGATGTTTTTTCTGGAGAATGGAAGCATAGTTCAAGTTGTGAGCCATTTTTTAATGAAGAGACTTACTTTCAGACTAATGATTTGTTGCATGCAGTTGACATCAGTGGTCGAGCATATGAGATGAAGGACAGTTGTCCAATTGAAAAAGAGAAAATTGTGTCTAGAAATGCAGAAGAAGGGTTAGCTGATGAAGTTTTAGGGAGATGTCCTAAGGCTCCGGTGTATACTTGGAATTGTAGTAGTATTTGTAGTGTGCGACAGGATTCAATTGATTTGTTTCACAATTTCTTACGTAAATATACTAAGAAAAGTCTCAAACAAAAGATGAAGATGTTGCAATTATAAGATCTTTGCAGACTGAGAGAAAAAAAGGTTTGCAAGGGCATTCACTGGCTTGTCTTTCTAGAAAAGTAGGTCAGAGTGTTTTTCACCATTTTAGGATGTTAGCAGTGCATCATACTGAAGTGAGGAAATTAGTGAGAAGGCTGTATTATGCAAAAAGTCCAGCACTTAAGCTAAAACAGTTAAACAATGCTCTTTGTATGGATCTGTATTCGATGTAAAGAACATTTGTGAAGAAATTGAGTTTAGTTATTTTGGTGAAAAAGAGGACAGTGCAGAAACTGATACAGTAATTGAAGGCAATGTGAATGCAAATATACAGAATTTTAGTACAGAAAATGTTGACCAAGAAATTACAAAGTTTAAGGTCATTTCAAATTTTTGTTGTGTGTGTTGTCGACGAACTCATTATAAAAATCAGACTAGGTTAGTTGAGTTATATGTAAAAAGTGAAAAGGAAAATAATAATGAGTGGAAGGATTTTGCAACTTATTTGTTGGTAGAAAATTGTTTTGATTTGAGTTCTGATCAACATATGTGTAAATATTGTTATAATAAATTAAATGATAACAAAATGCCTGCTAGAGCTGTACATAATAATCTTGAGTTGGTAAGGATTCCTTCTGAATTGATGGATTTAAATACCTATGAGTGTATTCTGATTCAATCTGTGCATCCATTTCAGGCTATTGTTCGCATGGAGCCTAAGACAGGGAAATTGCCTCCTTCAGATTTACAGAGAGGATTAAAGGGAAGAGTTGTTTATTTGCCTCTAGATTTTAAGAAAACTATTTACACAATTGGTGTAGAGAAAGTGGAAGAGGAACCTCTAGCTATTCTAGTTAATGGCGTTCCTACAAAGAGTAAGAAAATCTGGCAAGAATTAGTAGATGTTAGGAAAGTCAAAAAGGCAACATTGTATTTGGTAAAAAATAATCAGTACTATAAAAATGTATATGTAGGAGAAGAGGAAACAACTGTAGAAGAGGACAGTGATTTGTCAGCTGGGAAAATTGAAAAAGTGGATGTGTCCAGAAGTGAACAAATTTATGAACATTAAAGTGTTCATCCTCTGCATTCCAAAGAAGTAATGGGGAATGCTATTGAGTTATTCCAAATGAAAGAAGCAACAGGAAGTCCTATAAGTGTATGGGAAGAAAGCTTGGAAGCTCGTTGTTTTCCTCAGTTATTTCCAACAGGTGTAGGTGGAAGATATGATGACCGACCTGTGCAAATTCCTGCATCTGAATACCGGACATCAAGATTATATGCAGAAGATCAAAGGTTTCACCAATGCATTCTATATTTGTTTCATCTTCTGTTTGAGAGTGACTTGTCTGGACTTTCTTATGCAGTGAACCACATACTAAAAAGTGGAGTACATCTGCAGAATGTTTCGGCAAGGGACTTTATGGACAAAGTCCAACAGAAAGACATTGTTTTGGATTCTCAGCTAATTAATCTCATTGCTTGTCAGCGTGGTACTAACGAGTATTGGTTCCGTCGTCATGGGGAATTGAAATGTATGCTAAGAAACTTAGGAACTCCTACATGGTTCCTTACTCTTAGCTGTGCTGAGTATTCTTGGGAAGACTTACTTGAATTTCTTCGAGAGGCAAATGCAAACATAGAAAATATAGAATTCAAGACACCTGGAGAACTGTGCTCTTTGGATCCAGTTAATGTATGCAGGTATTTCAATCATAGATTTGAAGCTATGATGTCTTTTATCACAAACAAAAAAAATTCTCCTCTTGGAGAGGTTTTGGATTTCTTTTGGAGAAAGGAGTATCAAGCAAGAGGTGCTCTTCACATACATATGCTGCTATGGATCAACGATGCTCCCAAATTTGGAACAGATTCGGATGACACAGTGATGAGTTTTATTTAACAGTATTCTACATGTGCTGTTCCGAAAAGTACAGAAGAAAACAATTGAAGACATCAAGTCTTATGGTTTCAAAGCCATCGTTGTGGAAAATACTGTCGTCTAAAGTTCAAATCTAAGGACAAGTTCTACACAAAATGTCATTTTGGATTTCCACGACCAGCATTATCAAAAGGAAGAGTAAACAATTTCATGTCATCTTTGCGACATACTGTTACAAGAAAAACACCGAAAAATACCTACAACTTAAGAAGAAATGAAGAGTCCAAATACATAAATGACTATAACCCAGTCATTTTGTCCATGTGGAGTGCCAACATGGATATTCAATATGTTGCAGACAACTCCATTGCTGTGGCTCGATATTTAACGTTTTACATTACTAAATCTGAGAAGACAGAACTAAAGGAAATGTGGGAGGAAATTTCTCATGAAAAGAGCCTAAGTAAGAAATTGTACAGCTACAGTTTGAAGATGTTGTCTCATCGAGAAATTGGAGCATATGAATGTTCAGATCATTTATCATCTGCAAGTCTATATGCCAAATCTAGGAGAATCATCTGGGTGAGTCTATGTCTTGCTGCAATATGAAACCGAGTTTTGAAATCTGTACAAGAAATTGAGTATTTAGCAGCGAAAGAACCAAACAGTACAGATATTTTGAAGACAAATATGTTGGATACATACTATCCAAATAGAAGTAATCATCTGGAGAACGTTTGTCTATATGAAGTCCTGCAAAGCTATACCTTTAAGAAGAATAGTACAGAAGATATCAATAAAGGAGTATATGTTGTGATTGGATCTGAAGGATGTCTGGTGAAACAAAGAAAAGGACATTTGATTAAACATCGAAAACTGAGTTGCGAAACTCCTGACAAAAGGGAATTTTATTATTTAGCTCTTTTGCAACTGTTTAAGCCCTGGCGTACAGAAGAGGAACTACTTGGAGATTTTGTCAGTTATGAAGATTCATTCAATGCAACTAAAGATATTATCGAATGTCCTATGTTTGCTACTTATCTGAAAATGTTAAATGACGAAATACAGCAAGAAGCTACAATTGCAGCAGAGATTGCAAGAGACAGTTCTCAAGATAGTCAGAGTTCTGCTTCGTTGAGTCAGGATCCACTAGGAGGACCAATTATCCAAAATGAAGCACCCACTGCCATGGATGAAGTGGAAAGAGCAATGGAACAAGCTCAGGAGGATGTAATTAACTTAGAAGAATTGGAAAACCATCTAAATGTTGAACAAAAACAAATATATGACGAAGTGACTGAGCAGATTGAGCACGGTTAATGTCATGAGAAAAAAGAGTGCTCATGTACGTCATTTAAACCTGTCTGACTGTATGTGAGTGGAGAAGCTGGAACTGGAAAAAGTTTCCTAATTAAAGGAATTGCAACTTATCTACAGAAAGGACTAAGTCATCACTCTCTTGGGTTGTTACTGCTCCAACTGGGTTGGCAAACACAACAGGTGATGGACGGAATGTGGATCAATGTCACACACTCATCCCAGTCCAAAGATCTGGGCCCAAATCCATCGTTCTTTTGCACTCCACACCACCCCGGGTTAGACAATGGCGATATGCAAATCAGCTCTGACCCTGTGCCCCATGGGAACAGTCCAGTCCGAACTACAAAAGCCATGTCCTTCCCAGAACGGAATCAAGCATCCGAGGACCGGACCGGTTTCGAGGTAACACCTCTCATCAGCCCGGCTAGCTTGACTCCAGTGGTGTGGAGTGCCTGGGACCCACGTCTGGGCATCCCCAGCGCACTTAGGGTGGAATATGCAAACACAACAGGTGATGGACCGAATGTGGATCAATATCACACACTCATCCCAGTCCAAAGATCTGGGCCCAAATCCATTGTTCTTTTGCACTCCACACCACCCCGGGTTAGACAATGGCGATATGCAAATCAGCTCTGACCCTGTGCCCCATGGGAAGAGTCCAGTCCGAACTACAAAAGCCATGTCCTTCCCAGAACGGAATCAAGCATCCGAGGATTGGACCGGTTTCGAGGTAACACCTCTCATCAGCCCGGCTAGCTTGACTCCAGTGGTGTGGAGTGCCTGGGACCCACGTCTGGGCATCCCCAGCGCACTTAGGGCGGAATATGCAAACACAACAGGTGATGGACCGAATGTGGATCAATATCACACACTCATCCCAGTCCAAAGATCTGGGCCCAAATCCATCGTTCTTTTGCACTCCACACCACCCCGGGTTAGACAATGGCGATATGCAAATCAGCTCTGACCCTATGCCCCATGGGAACAGTCCAGTCCAAACTACAAAAGCCATGTCCTTCCCAGAACGGAATCAAGCATCCGAGGACCGGACCGGTTTCGAGGTAACACCTCTCATCAGCCCGGCTAGCTTGACTCCAGTGGTGTGGAGTGCCTGGGACCCACGTCTGGGCATCCCCAGCGCACTTAGGGCGGAATATGCAAACACAACAGGTGATGGACCGAATGTGGATCAGTGTCTAACCCAGGGTGGTGTGGAGTGCAAAAAAACTATGGATTTAGGCCCAGATCCTTGTACTGGGGTGAATGTATGACATTGTTCTACATTCTGTCCATCAACTGTGTTTTTTGCTATTTTCACCCAGAGTGTGCTGGGTATACTCAGACGTGAGTCCCAGGGTCTCCACACCACTGGAGTCAAGCTATCCAGGCTCAATGAAGGCTGATAGCCAGAAACCGGTCCTTGGATGCTTGATTCCGGTCTGGGAAAGACATGGCTTGGTAGTTCGGGCTGGACTGTTCCCATGGGGCACAGGGTCAGAGCTGATTTGCATATAGCCAGTGTCTAACCCAGGGTGGTGTGGAGTGCAAAAAAACGATGGATTTAGGCCCAGATCCTTGTACTGGGGTGAATGTATGACATTGTTCTACATTCTGTCCATCAACTGTGTTTTTTGCTATTTTCACCCCGAGTGTGCTGGGTATACTCAGACGTGAGTCCCAGGCTCTCCACACCACTGGAGTCAAGCTATCCAGGCTGAATGAAGGCTGATAGCCAGAAACCGGTCCTTGGATGCTTGATTCCGGTCTGGGAAAGACATGGCTTGGTAGTTCGGACTGGACTGTTCCCATGGGGCACAGGGTCAGAGCTGATTTGCATATAGCCAGTGTCTAACCCAGGGTGGTGTGGAGTGCAAAAAAACGATGTTTTTAGGCCCAGATCCTTGTACTGGGGTGAATGTATGACATTGTTCTACATTCTGTCCATCAACTGTGTTTTTTGCTATTTTCACCCCGAGTGTGCTGGGTATACTCAGACGTGAGTCCCAGGCTCTCCACACCACTGGAGTCAAGCTATCCAGGCTGAATGAAGGCTGATAGCCAGAAACCGGTCCTTGGATGCTTGATTCCGGTCTGGGAAAGACATGGCTTGGTAGTTCGGACTGGACCGTTCCCATGGGGCACAGGGTCAGAGCTGATTTGCATATAGCCAGTGTCTAACCCAGGGTGGTGTGGAGTGCAAAGAAACGATGGATTTAGGCCCAGATCCTTGTACTGGGGTGAATGTATGACATTGTTCTACATTCTGTCCATCAACTGTGTTTTTTGCTATTTTCACCCCAACTGGGTTGGCAGCACATAACATTAAAGGGATTACTTTACATCGTTTATTGATGCTGCCAGTAGAGCATGACAATAAATTAGAATACCACAAGCTATCTGGAGAAGCTTTTTGAGAAGTTTCTAGAGTCCTGAAAAAAATTGAAACTTCTCATTATTGATGAGGTAAGCATGGTATCAAATATAATGCTTGATTTTGTGCATTTAAGAATGCAACAAATTCTTAAAACAGAGTATGATGTGTTATTTGGAGGCAAACACATCATTGTTCTTGTGAATTACCGAAATAGAGATGAAATTGAATTTTTGAAAATTAAATTTGATGAAATTGAAGAAGTACAACAATTGAGTCGTTGTTCTGCTCGGTTTTTGCTTGTGAAAGATTTATATGTCAGCCAAATACAGTTTCCTGTTTGTTTGGCATATGCAGTGACTATTCATAAATCTCAAGGTTTAAGTGTAGATAGTGCTTTGGTGAATATTGGAAGTTCTGTGTTCAAGAAGGGTATGGCATATGCTGCTTTATCTCAAGTCAGATATTTATCTGGATTATACTTGATTGATTTTGATGACAGAAAGGTTAGTGCAGATCTAAATTGTGTAAAAGAATATAATAGGTTGAGAAGAGAATATTCTCCAAATTTACCTCAATATCCTTTATTTGAAAAGCGTGTGGTAGGTCGAAAAAGAAGATATGAGAAAAATTGTAGCGATTTTGTAGCAAAAAGAAAAAAACTAGTTGAACCAGTAATTGTAAGCAGTAATGAAAAGGATTCTGTTGAAGATGTTGTTGGATTTTAGTTTGAAAACAGTTCTGGTGTCAACTGCTATGCTAATGTAGTTGTTAATGTTGTTTTTTTTCTCAAAACTTTACAAGAACAGATTGTGGAAAATCGGGATCAAAGATTTTGTTGTTTGTTGAATTCTGTGTTTGAGAAATGTAACAATGATAAAAAAAATAGAACGTGTTTCTGATATTCGAAATGTTTTAGACATATGTTCTGGTCTAAATCAATTTTCACAGAATATTCAGCAAGATTGTCAGGAATTTCTAATGATATGCTTGTTGTATTTCAAAATGAAGGTATAGATATTGAAAATATTTTTGGCCTTTCATATAAATGGGAACATGACTGTGACAATTGTTCCTTTTCAAGTAGTACTACAATAGACACTGAAAGATTTATAGATTTGATGTTACCAGACTGCAGATCAGTGTCTTTTAATAATGTAGTTAGAGGAGCAAATCAAAACATGGTCTGTACCCAATGTAACTCTAAAATGCTATCAACATTATTTTTACGAAGATATGGACAGTATGTCATTTTGATGCTGCAACGATGCAGACTTGATGGAACAAAATTGAAAACTTTAATTAAAAATGTTCTGGCTTCTCAATTATCAATTTCAGGAAGAACTTTTGTAACTGCAGCAATTATTTTCCATGATTGTCCTTCTACAACATCAGGACATTACACAGCTTATTTAAAATGTCAAAAAGGCTGGACTAATGTAATGATACTCAATTGACTTTTAAACAATGTTTTCCTTTTGACTTACGAAATTCTTACCTAGTGTTTTTACAACCCAAATTTTAGGGAAAATAATTGGCCTAGGAAGATTAGTGCTGTTAATAAAAGTAAGTCTGCTGTTAAGAATTACTTTGTGAGTGAGGGTGATCAAGATAAAAACTTGTATTTGTCATAGAGGTAGTGTAAGTGTATCACATAGTGAGTGATATTAGCATTACAGGAAATGTTGATCATGATAAAGATAAATGATGAGCAGAGTGTCATCAGCATACCACATGATGTTGAGATTCTTATAGCATACTGGTTGTTTAAGGTTCTATGTACATGATAAATAGCATCGGGTGGAGATATAACTATTGTTAGATGATAGAAAAGATGTTGGAGCTTTTGATTCAGAAGGTTTGGAAATGGAAGATTAAGAGTACTATTAAGTAATTTCCAAACAAAGGACTTTCTATATACTATTTGGCCATGTGGAATAGTATATCAATCAAAAATTAGTATTTCGGGTAAATGTTGTTAATATATGTTTATATATAACTTGTTTTATTAGTTTGTGATTGTTGTTATTTATTTAAGAAATTGCTGTTTGAAAGAAAACATTTAAGATATGTTTTTTTCTAATTTTTACATTATTTATTGAAATGTTGTATGGGTTTTTTAAACACAATCTTTTTGATTGTGTTTTTTTTGACCCGCTGTCATATGATGAGTAATATTGAACTCACTGTTTTTAGTGAAATTCAATATATTCTGAGAACAGCAAAATAAAACATATAACATATTGAGTGATGTCACTGACCATGTCATGAGTGATGTAATATGTGATGTCATCAGCAGTGCATTGCGGGCGCGCGAGTTATATTTAGCTGAACTAACTATAACGGGGGAATTTCAATGGTTTTGTATGAGTGAAATGTCCTGCTAACTATAACATGTGTGAAACCTATGTTTTTTTCAGTGAATTTGCAAGGTTTTTTAAATGTTAATTCCTAACTATAACGTGTGTGAAACCTATGTTTTTTTCAGTGAATTTGCAAAGTTTTTTAAATGCTAATTTCTAACTATAACGTGTGTGAAACCTATGTTTTTTTCAGTGAAAATATATATATATATATATATATATATATATATATATATATATATATATACATATATATATTACCTACTGGCGGTCGCCAGTAGGTATATATAGTTAGGATTTTTTCCCTATGGGATTTCTGAAAATTCTTTGTCTAATAACTTTGGCGTTTGTGGACGGAATCGGCTGAAATTTTCAGGAAAATGGCACATTTTGTTTCTGAGCAGCTCCTGGAAATTTGGGGGGGTTTCGTCAAGGGGGGGCTGAGAAAAAAGGGGGGTCCCAAAACGCGTTTTTAACATTGAGTTTTCCATAGGGCGGTTGGACTCACTTTTAGCTCGAACGGCTGAATGGATTTGCACGAAACTTGGCAAAATTGTAGGGACTGTTAGCCCGATGTGCCTTTGCTAGGTCTCAATATATGTACTTCAGTGGATTTTGAGAAATTAACGTTTAAATCAAGATATATATCTGTAACAGCGCTCCGGGCAGTGCTCCGGTTCGCGTACTTTTCGCTTATCGGAACTTTGCGAAGCGAAGCTGATTGGCTCTCCGGTGTCTGTCAACATTCTAAACAGTCCGGTGCGGCCGCCATCTTGTATCTCGGTAGGATCGAGAGACAAGAGGAGGCCAAAACAAAGGAGGAAATGAAGGAAAGGGGGCAAGGTAGACCCCTTCTGACCCCCTAGGATTGATGAGGGGATATTATAGAGCCACGCTGGGCCCAAAAAAAAAAAAAAAAAAAATCCGTTTTTTTCGCCGTAGAGACGCGTCTTGGTACGCGAACCGGGCAGCTAACCGGGAAGCTAACCGGCAGTGTAACGGGAATCTGACGAGTAGCTGATTGGCTGTCAACATTGTAAACAGTTCGGAGCGGCCGCCATCTTGTCTCTCGGTAGGATCGAGAGACAAGAGGAGGCCAAAACAAAGGGGGAAATGAAGGAAAGGGGCAAGGTAGACCCCTTCTGACCCCCTAGGATTGATGAGGGGATATTATAGAGCCACGCTGGGCCCAAAAAAAAATTCCGATTTTTTCGCCGTAGAGACGCGTCTTGGTATGCGAACCGGGCAGCTAACCGGCAGTGTAACGGGAGTCTGAGGAGAAGCTGATTGGCTGTAATCATTGTAAACAGTCTGGAGCGGCCCCCATCTTGTCTCTCTGTGGGATCGAGAGACAAGAGGTGGAAAAAAGGTGTAAATGAATGAAAGGGGTAAGGCAGACCCCTCCTGAACCCCTAGGATTGATGAGGGGGCTATTAAAGTTCCCTGGGGGTGAAAAAAAAAATGCGATTTTTCGCGGTAAAGGTGCTTTCTGGTACATTAACCGGGCAGCTAACCGGCAGCGTAACGGGAGTCCGACATATTGTGTTTTTTGAACGTTTGTGATATGTGCACGTGTGGATTTTGTCTAATTAAGGTTAAAAAAATATATATATATCTTTAAGCGTGTTTTGGCGCGCTTACGTTTTGGGTTTGGTTTGCGCTGCAGAGACGATACGTCACGGTTATGCGATGCATCATGAGGCGTCTCACGGGCTACGTGATACGTCACTTAATAAAGAATATATTTTACAGCTATAGATATTAGCTTTTAAAAAACCAATGAAATTCACAGAAAAAACCATAGGTTATAGACCATATATAGTTAGGAATTTGCATTTACAAAACCTTGAAAATTCACTGAAAAAACCATAGGTTATAGACCATATATAGTTAGGGATTAGCATTTAAAAAACCTTATTTTATTTGCACAAAACCATTGAAATTCCATATATAGTTAGTTGCACTAACTATATATCGCGGACCCGCAATCCACTGCTAATGATGTCACATATTACATCATTCATGACATGGTCAGTGACATCACTGATGACATCACTGATGACATCTCAAATGACATCACTGATGACATCACTGATGACATCTCAAATGACATCACTGATGACATCACTGACATCTCATTTGACATTACTGATTACATCACTGATGATATCATTTATGTGATAATACATCTTCAGACTCTAATATAACCTTAGATACACTCAGTGTAAACAGGCACTCACAGACTGTCACACATCTATGGAGTTACTCACACACCTAGTCAGTTATGCAAAGAATCAATCACACCTCCATTTCCTCAACTATACAGTTATACACACCTTACTTATTCAAACATATACTAACACATATTTACTCTCTTATACAATCCTTGATACAAGTTCACAATGATTCATACAGCCACTCTCACATTCACTGGCTCTTATGTTCAGTTATTTATATATGTCAACTCTCACATGGAGTGTGTTTTACATATGTACTTACTTTGACATGTAGAACTGAGATATCCATTCACTCACCAATATACTCATGCACACAGTCAACTGTCCATACAGCTGTTTCTACATGCACTTTTGAAGCCATACACCTAGGGAATCAACTGCTCACACATCTATGCACAGAGTTATACACCTCCCAGCCACCCACACACATACTCAGTCTCCCATACAAATACTTGGGCAACCATTCAATAACCCATATAGTTACTGATATAGCTACTGATTTAAACATGCAGCAGTTTACAGAAGAACATAAATAATGATTGCCAAATTAAGACACTTTAATCACTAACCCATGCACTTAGTGAGACACACTAAATCCTTCATCCAGACACTTATACATCCACTCATTCTTCAATATGTAAGACATATTTTAACTTTACAGAAACATACAGTCACTGGGTGTTGTCATCAGTGATGTCATCAGTGATGTCATTTGAGATGTCATCAGTGATGTCATCAGTGATGTCACTGACCATGTCATGAATGATGTAATATGTGACATCATTAGCAGTGGATTGCGGGTCCGCGATATATAGTTAGTGCAACTAACTATATATGGAATTTCAATGGTTTTGTGCAAATAAAATAAGGTTTTTTAAATGCTAATCCCTAACTATATATGGTCTATAACCTATGGTTTTTTCAGTGAATTTTCAAGGTTTTGTAAATGCAAATTCCTAACTATATATGGTCTATAACCTATGGTTTTTTCTGTGAATATATATATATATATATATATATATATATATATATATATATATATATATATATATATATATATATATATATATATATATATATATATATATATATATATATATATATATATATATATATATATATATATATATATATCCCAGCATAGGGCTCAATGCCTGAAATGCGTCGGCTTAGAACTGCTGTCAGATGTATGGATTTCAATAGAGCGCTTTTTACAGAAAGTAACCTACTGAAAGTGCACTTCATCAGGGGTAAACCATTTTCTTACATAAGTACAGCCGGCTCGGCCATGGAGTGACACAGCCGCAAGAAGAAACGCGGGTCCGCAGCCTATTTATTTGGGCAGGCATGGAAGTGGAGCAGCAGGGTTTTACAGGAAGAAAAGTGACTGCGTAGCATTCCATTATCAGGGTTCTGTTTTTTTATGTTGTTTTGGGATGGCAGACCACAGGGGCGCCACTTGGACTTCAGATCCAAGGACTACTTGGCACATGTTGTATACTCTCAAGATATCTAGAGAGAGAGTACCCCACTATCACCAGGGAACAGGGTACAGTGACAACCAGTCAACCAGTCAGAGAAAGATCCCTGGGAATACACTATCATATACCAGTGAAGAGGAAGAACTTCACCCTTGGCAAGAAGCCACGATCCGAGGTGGTAGATCAAACAAACACCCATGGGGGTGGAATTACCTACACTCAAAGGAGAGGGTGTTAAGTAATAGTCCTTGAAGCCGGTGACCCCAAAGAAACGGCAGTCCTGAAGAAGGTGCTACAGTATCAAGTGTCCACAGCACCGAAACGCGTCGACGCATTCCTTTATTGTGTAGAATCCAAGTACGGTCCAGGGAGCAATAGATATGCATATATTGATGGTACTATTGACTGCACCACTTGTATATTAACAAAGGACCATTGGATCTAGAAACTAGAGTGGCGAGAGAATTTAAAATCCACGTTGCGTAGGGGGTTCTTTTATGATTTAATAGTATATCTGTGTGCCATATTTGTTTTTAATGTTTTTTCTTTTCTTGTGCATTAATTCAACTAATGAAATTGTGCTTGCCTAATGTATATAATGAACTGTTATGAATATTTGTTTTTTTTGTACATGCTCAAAGATTGTTCTTTGAAATTTTAATTCGTCATTTTGTGTAGATCTTTCTTTATGTTTTTTATTAAAGAGACTGTGAACGTTCAATTTTAGTGTGGAAATTAACCTTTCACCATTACTGTGATTGATTTGTCTGTCCTTGCGGGAGTAAGAGTGTATGAATGCTTATACAGATAGGGTATGGAAATATAGCAAGTCCATACTATAGTGTATACCCAGGGATCTTTCTCTGACATGTTGTATACTCACCTGAGTTAAATGGAAATAAAAGGGGGATGTTGTCTGAAGTAGCCGTTTAATCCCAGCATGTCTTTAAGAAAGGGTGCAATGCCTGAAACGAGTCGGCTTTGAATTGCTGTCAGATGTATGGATTTCAATAAAGCGCTTTTTACAGAAAGTAACCTGCTGAGAGTGCACTCCATCAGGGGGCAAACTTATTTTTATATATATATGTATAATTGGCCTGAGGAGGGGGCCACACAGCCCCCCTCTAAAATTAATATTACAGGCTGGCCAGGCCCCCAGGGATGGTGTCCCTCGGGCCAAAAATGGCCTCCCTCTTGTTTTTCTATTAAAGTTAAAACAAAGGGTCAGGCCCTGGGGGATGGGTTCCTCAGGGCCCAACAAATTACTAAAAGAAGCGGGCCACACAACCCCCCTTGTAAAACCTACAAAAAAAAAGAAAAGCCAGGATCTCACTGGAGGCATCACCCTCTCCCTGCACCACTCTGCAAACACGCCTTTGGCACGTTCGGGGTTGGGGATAGGTCCCCTTGAATGCTAAGGGTCCTTAGGGGCCAACTAGCAAACCAGGTACCTAAAGTAAGCCCCACACACTGGAGTTACTGAGAGGTGGTCCAAGGCCATGCCTCTTTTACCCCCTCAGTGGTAAGGGGAATTCATCCCCCAACCAAGAGCACACCAGGAGGTGCGTTTGTGGAGTGTTGGACAAAGGGGGAAAGGCCTGTGTCCACCTCTCAGCAATCCCACTGTGTGGGGCTTACTGGTAGTAACAGGTCGGCTAGTTGGCCCCTAGCCACCTCCAGCAGTGAAGGGGATTTTAATCCCCATCGAAGAGCCTGCCAGGGACCACGTTTGCAGACTGGCGGGCAAAGGGTGTATGGCCTGCTATAAGAACTTACCAATGCCACTGTGTTGGACTTACTGGAGGTAACAGGAGGGGTAGTTGGCCCCTAAGGTTATCCTTGGTGGCCAATCCCCTCCTGTTACCTCCAGTCAGTGGGATTGCTAAGAGGTCTTCAGAGGCAATGCCCTCCTTTCTCCACCACTCTGACCCGGTCACTCTACTACCGCACGGCCCCCGTGTGCCCGGATTCTGCTGCCGATGCTTGCTTGACCCTCTTGCTGCCGCCTCTCCTTAGGGCCCCTGCTCTCCAGGCTTGCCCTCACTCCCAAGGCTTGCCCAGGCTTGCCCTCGCTCTCCAGGCTTGCCCAGGCTCTCCCCCGCTCCGCTTTCCCGCTCTTTCCAACCCCCCTCTGCTCCCCGCCACTGCTCTCCTGCGGCCACCCCCCCTTCTCATGTCTCCCGCTCCCCATTCACCACCCCACTCCCACCTCCCAGCTGCTCCTCCCTCCTACTTCTCCATAAATGGCGGGGACCGCGCGTACGTGCAGCGGGCGCACCGATTGCACACCAAAGGTGCACCAAAGGCAAGCCAATCTACGCCCATCCGCACCTGGACCTCGCCCAGCGCCAGAACCCCTGGACCCCTCCAGAGCCAGCCAACCCGACTGAGCTACGACGCCGCCACCTTCCACGCACTCAACACCGGCCGACATCAAGCCTGCTACCAAGCCACCCTGAAATGCACCCACAGAGCCTTCACCTGCCATGCCTGCTACTTCACCTGCACTCGGTCCTGCACCGCGCCAGCCAAAACAGCCGCCAACAACAACCACCTCAAGTGCATCCGGGGACCTCCTGGACAAAACAGCACCAGTCGTCGCCTTCTTCACGGAAACCTGGATGAACGCCTCCTCAGCCCCCGACATCGCCATTGCCATCCCGGATGGCTACAAGATCATCCGGAGGGACAGCGTCAACCAGACCGGAGGAGGCATTGCCATCGCCCACAGAAACACTATCCGCATCACGACCAACACCGACAACACCCTCGCCACCGCAGAGCACCTGCACTTCCAGATTCACACCGACCCCAAGACCACCCTCAGAGGAACCCTCATCTACAGACCCCCGGGACCACGCTCACACTTCAGCGAGGCCATCGCAGACTTCATCAGCCCACTCACCCTCGCCTCCCCGACTACATCCTCCTAGGAGACCTCAATTTCCACCTGGAGAACGGCCAGGACAACACCACCGCCCTACTAGACAACCTCGCCAACCTCGGATTTAAGCAACTGGTCAACACCCCCACCCATTACGTCGGCCACACGCTCAACTCTGTCTTCTCCTCCAGCAACCACATCTCCTTCAGCCACACCACCGAGCTCCACTGGACCGACCACAGCTGCGTACACTTCAACTTCAGAAAAACAACAACCCTCCACCGCCCTCAACAAACCCCCCGTAGATGCTGGAGCAAGATCACCACCGACCAACTCACTACCTCCTTGCGCCTTAACCCTCCCACCAACACCACGGACCCCAACGAAGGAGCCTGCAACCTCACACAGTGGATCACCGACTGCGCCGACACCCTTGCTCCACTGAAAAACCCTCCCAGCAACCTCAACAGCAAGAAAGCCGCATGGTTCACCAACGATCTCAAAGACTCCAAGATATTCTGCTGTGACCTCGAGAAAACCTGGCGCCACAACCAGTCAACGGACAACATGACAGCCCTCAAGAACTCCACCCGCAAACACCACCAGCTGATCCGCACCCCCAAAAGGTCATCCTTCAGAGAACGACTGGACAACAAAACCCACAACAGCAAGGAACTCTTCAATGTCATGAAAGAGCTCTTCAATCCCAACGCCAGCAACAACAACATCACGCCTTCTCAAGACCTCTGCAACTCTCTGGCCATCTTTTTTCACCGTAAGATCGTCGACATACACGACAGCTTCGGCGATCAGAACACGTACCCCACCACCGAACCCACACCCTCCCACCACCACCATGTGCGCCTGGACTCAGGTCAGCACGGAAGATACCACCCACATGATGAACACCATCCACTCGGGCTCCCCAGCCGATCCCTGCCCACACCACATCTTCAACAAAGCGGACTTCATCATCGCACCCAAACTTCGGGACATCATCAACAACTCCTTCATATCCGCCACCTTCCCGGAGAGCTGGAAGCACGCAGAGATCAGCGCCCTCCTGAAGAAACCCACCTCAGACCCCTAAGACCTCAAGAACTTCCGCCCCATCTCGCTCCTCCCCTTCCCTGCAAAAGTCATCGAGAAAACCGTCAACAAACAGCTGACAGCCTTCCTGGAGACGAACGGCTCCCTCGCCCCATCGCAGTCCGGATTCCGAGCGAACCACAGCACCGAGACCGCCCTCATCGCGGCCACCGATGACATCCGGACCCTGCTGGACAATGGAGAAACCACCGCCCTCATCCTGCTCGACCTTTCGGCTGCTTTCGACACGGTCTGCCACCGCACCCCGACAACCCGCCTCCCCCACACCGTGATCCAAGGAAAGGCCCTGGAATGGATCACCTCCTTCCTCTCCGACAGAACCCAAAGAGTCCGTCTCCCACCCTTCCTCGCAGAAGCCACCAAGATCATCTGCAGCGTACCTCAAGGCTCCTCGCTCAGCCCCACCCTCTTCAATGTCTACATGAGCCCCCTCACAGCCATCGCACGCAAGCACAACCTCAACATCATCTCCTACGCCGACGATACCCAACTGATCCTCTCCCTCACCAATGACCCCACCTACGCCAGAGCCAGCTTCCAGGACGGAATGAAAGACATCGCAGACAGGATGAAGCTCAGCCGCCTGAAATGGAATTCAGACAAGACAGAAGTCCTCATCCTCGGCCCATTCATCTCCGCCTGGGACGACTCCTGGTGGCCCCCTGCTCGGGGCCCCCCACCAAAACCCACGAACCACGCACGCAACCTGGGCTTCATCCTTGACTCCTCCCTCTCAATGGCCAAGCAAGTTAACGCCGTTACCTCCTCCTGCTTCAACACTCTCCGCATGCTCCATAAGATCTTCCGCTGGATCCCCACTGGAACCAGGAAAACGGTCACCCAGGCCCTCGTCACCAGCCGTCTGGACTACGGGAATGCCCTCTACGCTAGGACCACCGCCAAACTACAGAAAAGACTCCAGTGCATCCAGAACGCCTCAGCATGACTCGTCTTGGACATTCCCCGACACAGCCACATCTCTACCCACCTGAGGGACCTGCACTGGCTCCCCGTCAGCAAAAGGATCACATTCAAACTCCTCACCCACACACAAAAGGCTCTCCACGACTTGGGCCCCAAATACCTCAACAACCGCCTCACGTTCTACACGCCAACTATTGCTTCTTTCTGCACTTCTCTTGCTATTTTCTGCACCTCTGTTGCTTTTTCTGTACCCCCTTGCCACGTTCTGTACCCTTATTCCCTTTTTGTGAAACTCTCTTGCCTCTTTCTGCACCTCTCTTCCCTCTTTCTGCACCCCTCTTTCCTCTTTGTGCACCTGTTCCTTCTTTTTACACTTCTCTTGCTTCTTTCTGCACCTCCTCTTGCCTCTTTCTGCACCTCTCTTGCAAATGTCTGTACCCTTATTGCCTCTTTCTGCACCCCTCTTCCATCTTTTTCACCTCTTTTGCCAGTTTCTCCAACTTTCTTGCCTCTTTCTGTATACCTCTTGCCTCTTTCTGCACCCTTCTTCCATCTTTCTACACCTCTTTTGCCTCTTTCGGTACCCCTGTTCCCTCTTTCTGCACCCTTCTTGTCTCCTTCTGCAAATCTCTTGCTTCTTTCTGCACTCCTGTTGTATCTTTTTGCACTCGTCTTCCCTCTTTATGTACCTCTCTTGCTTCTTTTTGCACTTCTCTTGCTTCTTTGTGCATCTCTGCTGCCTCTTTCTGCATCTTACTTGCTTCTTTCTGTATACCTCTTGCCTCTTTCTGCACCCATCTTCCATCTTTCTGTACCTCTTTTGCCTCTTTTGATACCCTTGTTCCCTCTTTCCGCACTTGTCTTCTCTCTTTCTGCACCTCTCTTGCTTCTTTCTGAACTTCCCTTGCTTCTTTCTGCACCTCTCTTGCTTCTTTCTGCATACTTTTCCCCTTTTTTGCACCCCTCTTACCTCTTTCTGTAGTTCTCTTGCCATTTGCTGTACTTCTCATGCCTCTTTCTGCACTTCTCTTGCTTCTTTCTACACTTCTCTTGTTTCTTTCAGCAATTCTCTTGTATCTTTCTGCACCCCTCTTACCTCTTTCTTCTCCCCTCTCCCCTCGTTCTGTGCCTCTCATTTCTCTTTCTGTACCTCTGTTGCTTCTTTTTAGACGTCTCTTGCCTATTTATGTACCCTTCACACCTCTTCCAGCACCTCTGTTGCTTCTTTCTGCACTTATTTTCCTTCTTTCTGTACCCCTCTTGCCTCTTTGTGCACCTCTCCTACCTCTTTCTGTACCCCTCTAGCTTCTTTTTGTATCTGATTTGGTTCTTTTTGCATTGCCCTTGCTTCTCTCTGTACCCCTCTTGCCTCTTTGTGCACCTCTCCTACCTCTTTCTGTACCCCTCTAGCTTCTTTTTGTATCTGATTTGGTTCTTTTTGCATTGCCCTTGCCTCTTTCTGCACCTCTCTTGCCTTTTTCTTCAGTTCTCTTGCCTCTTTTGCTTCTTTCTGTACTTTTCTGGCCTCTTTCTCTACCCCTCTTGGCTCTTTCTGTACCTCTGTTGCTTCTTTCTGCACTTTTCTTGCCTATTTCTGCAACTTTTGCACCTTTTTCAGCACCTGTTGCTTCTTTCAGCACTTTTCTTCCTTCTTTCTGCACCCCTCCTGCCTCTTTCTCTACCCCTCTTGCCTCTTTTGCACCTCTCCTATACCTTTTTGCATCCCTTTTGCTTCTTTGTGTACCTTCGTTGGTTCTTTCTCCACCTCTCTTGCTTCTTTCTGCAATTCTCTTGCTTCTTTCTGCACTGATTTTGCTACTGTCTGCACCTCTCTAGCAAATTTCTATATCCCTCTTACCTCTCTCTGCACCCCTGTTCCCTCTTTCTGCACATTTCTTGCCTGTTTCTGAACCCCTCTTGCCTCATTCGGCCCCTCTGTTGCTACTTTCATCACTTCTCTTGCCCCTTTCTGTACCCCTGTTACCTCTTTCAGCACCCATCTTGCTTCTCTCTGCACCTCTCTTGCTTCTTTCTGTACCCTTATTCCCCTTTTTGCATCCCTCTTGCCTCTTTTTGCAGTTCTATTGCCGATTGCTGTACCTCTCCTCTGTCTTCCTGCACCTCACTTGCCTCTTTCTGCAGTAATCTACCATTACTTCACAGCCATTACTACAACTTACCATTAGTGTGCATTTTTTACTTAGCAGGATCTTTTACAACGCATTGTTTTACTTAGCATGCTTTCACTTCGCATATGCCATTACTTCGCATGTGCTGTTACTTCGCAAATTAAATTACTTGCAGACTATCCACCTTGACGTGCACCATAATGCAGGAGAAGAGTGGATCCATAGTTGAATGTGAAAAGAGGGACCACAAGGAAATATAGGTAAGTGGGGCAGTGTTGTTTTTAGGGTCATGCAGGGTGTTATCTTTAAGGTTTAAGGGTTTTTTATGTGTAGTGCAGAGTAGTGTATTTGTGTTGTAGTGTTTGTGTAGTGCAGAGTAGTGTATTTGTGTTGTAGTGTTTGTGTAGTGTAGGGGTAGTGTTTTAGGGTTTAAGGTAGTGTTGTAGTGTATGTGTAGTGTAGGGTAGTGTGTTAGGGTTTAGGGTAGTGTTGTAGTATATGTGTGGTGTAGGGTAGTGTTTTAGGGTTCATGGTTGTGTTGTATATGTGTAGTGTAGGGGTAGTGTTTTAGGGTTTAGGGTAGTGTTGTAGTGTATGTGTAGTGTAGGGGGTAGTGTTTTAGGGTTTAGGGTAGTGTTGCAGCGTATGCTTCTTTCACCAATTCTCTTGCCTTTCTGCACTTCTCCTGCTTGTTGTTGCACCACTCTTGCATCTTTCTGCACATCTGTTACCTCTTTCTGTGACTCAATTGCTTCTTTCTGCACCCCTCTTGCCTCTTTCTGCACCATTGTTTCCTCTTTCTGCACGTTTTCTGGCAGGATTAGCACCGTTCTTGCCTCTTTCTGTACCTCTGTTGCTTCTTTCTGCACTTCTTGTGCCTCTTTCTGCACCCTTAGTGCCTCTTTCAGCACCTCTATTGCTTTTTTCTGTATCCCTCTTGCATCTTTCGACAGCCCTGTTGGTTTTTTCTGCACTATTCTTGCTTGTTTCTTGCACCTCTGTTGCAAATTTCTGCATCCCTCTTCCTTCACCCTGCACCACTGTTACTTCTTTCTGTATCCCTCTCGCTTCTTTCTGTACCCCTCTTCCCTGTTTCTTCACCTCTCTTGCCACTGTCTTTACGCCTGTTCCCTCTTTCTGTATGCCTTTTGCTAGTCTCTGCAACTCTCTTGCCTCTTTCTGCTGTTCTCTTGGCTCCTTCTGCACTTCACCTGCCTCTTTCTGCATTTCTCTTGCTTCTTTTTGCACCCTTCTTCCATTTTCTGCACATCTCTTGCCTCTTTCTGCACCTCTCTTGCCTCTTTTTGCACAACTCGCGGTTCTTTCTGCAATGCTCTTACCTCTTTTTGCACCCCTCTTGCCTCTTCCTGCACTTCTCCTGGTTCTTTCGGTACTTCTCTATCCTCTTTCTGCAACCCCTTGCCTCTTTCTGCACCCCCGTTGCTTCTTCCTGTACCTCTTTTGCCTCTGTCAGCAACTCTATTGTTTCTTTCTGCACCCCTGTTGTCTCTTTCTGTACTCGTCTCCCTCATTCTGCACCACTCTTGATTCTTTCTGCACCTCTCTTGCCTCTTCCTGCTCCTCACTTGCCTCTTTCTGCACTTCTCTTGCTTCTTTCAACAACTCTGTTGCTTCTTTCAGCAATTCTCTTGCCTCTTTCTGCACTTCTCCTGCTTGTTTTTGCACTGCTCTGGCATCTCTCTGTGCCTCTGTTACCTCTTTTTGCACCTCTCCTACCTGTTTCCGTACCCCTGCTCCCTTTTTCTGCACCTTTCCTACCAGTTTCTCTACATCTCTTGGTTCTAACCGTGCTTCTTTCTGCTCTTCTCTTCCTTCTGTGTGCATCCCTCTTGCCTCTTTATGTACAGCTCATGCCTCTTTGAGCACTTTTACTATCTTTTTCTATACCCCTCCTACTTTTTGTTGGACCTCAGTTGGTTCTTTCTCTACCTCTCTTGCTTCTTCCTGCACCTCTGTTGCTTCTTTCTGTATCCCTCTTACCTCTTTCTGTACCCTTCTTCCCTGTTTCTGTACCTCTCTTGCCTCTGTACACCTGTTCACTCTTTCTGCATGCTTTTTGCCTCTTTCTGCATTTCTCTTGCTTATTTTTGCATCCCTTTTCTGCACATCTCTTGCCACTTTCTGCACCTCTCTTGCCTCTTTTTGCACATCTTGTAGTTCTTTTTGCAATGCGCTTGCCTATTTTTGCAGCCCTCTTGCCTCTTCCTGCACTTCTCTTGCTTCTTTCTATACTTCTCTATCCCCTTTCTGCAACCCCTTGCCTCTTTCTGCACCTCTGATGCTTCTTCCTGTACCTCTTTTGCCTCTTTCTGCAACTATCTTGTTTCATTCTGCACCCTGTTGTCTCTTTCTGTACTCGTCTCCCTCTTTCTGCACCTCTCTTGCCTCTTTCTGCTCCTCACTTGCCTCTTTCTGCACTTCTCTTGCTTCTTTCTACAACTCCGTTGCTTCTTTCAGCAATTCTCTTGCCTGTTTCTGCACTTCTCCTGCTTGTTTATGCACTGCTCTGGCATCTCTCTGCATCTCTGTTACCACTTTCTGCACCTCACTTGCTTTTTGCTGCAGCCCTGTTGCTTCTTTCTGAACCACTCTTCCCTCTTTCTTCACCTCTCTTGCCTGTTTCTTCACCCCTGTTCCCTCTTTCTGTACCTTTCCTGCCAGTTTCTCTACCTTGTGCATGTTTAATATCTCTTTCTATACCCCTCTTACTTATTTTTGCACCTCAGTTGGTTCTTTCTCCACCTCTCTTGCTTCTTCCTGCACTTCTCTTGCTTCTTTCTGCACTGCTCTTGCTTCTTCCTGCACCTCTGTTGCTTCTTTCTGTATCCCTCTTACCTCTTTCTATACCCCTGTTCCCTGTTTCTGCACCTCTCTTGCCTCTGTCTGTACACCTGTTCCCTCTTTCTGCATGCTTTTTGCCTCTTTCTGCATTTCTATTGCTTCTTTATGCACCCTTCTTCCCCTTTCTGCACATATCTTGCCTCTTTCTGCACCTCTCTTGCCTCTTTTTGCATATCTTGTGGTTCTTTCTGCACTGCTCTTGCTTCTTCCTGTACCTCTGTTGCTTCTTTCTGTATCCCTCTTACCTCATTTTGTACCCCTCTTCCCTGTTTCTACACATCTCTTTCCCCTGTCTGTACACCTGTTCCCTCTTTCTGCATGCTTTTTGCCTCTTTCTGTATTTCTTGCTTCTTTATGCACCCTTCTTCCCTTTTCTGCACATATCTGTACTTCTCTATCCCCTTTCTGCAACCCCTTGCCTCTTTCTGCACCTCTGTTGCTTCTTTCTGTACCCCTTTTGTCTCTTTCTGTGCACGGCTCCCTCTTTCTACACCTCTCTTGATTCTTTCTTACTGCACTTCTCTTGCTTCTTTCTGCACTTTTCTTCCTTCTTTCTGCACCCCACTTGCCTCTTTCTGTACTGATCTTGCCTCTTTGTGCACATCTACTATCTCTTTCTATACATCTCTTACTTCTTTTTGCACCTCAGTTGGTTGTTTCTCCACCTCTCTTGCTTATTTATGCACTTCTCTTGCACTTATTTCTGCACATCTCGTGGTTCTTTCGGCAATACTCTTTCCTCTTTTTGCACCCCTCTTGCCTCTTTCTGCATCTCTGTTGCTTCTTGCTGTACCTCTTTTGCCTCTATCTGCAACTCTCTAGGTTCTTTATACACCCCTGTTGTCTCTTTCTGTACTCGTCTCCCTCTTTCTACACCTCTCTTGCTTCTTTCTATACCTCTCTTGTCTCTTTCTGCACTTCTCTTGCTTCTTTCTACAATTATGTTGCCTCTTTCAGCAATTCTCTTGCCTCTTTCTGTACTTCTCATGCTTGTTTCTGCACCACTCTTGCATCTCTCTGCACCTCAGTAACCTCTTTCTACACCTCACTTGCTTTTTTCTGCAGCCCTCTTGCCTATTTATGTAGCACTCTTCTCTCTTTGTGCACTTCTCTTCCTTCTTTCTGCACCCCTCTTGCCTATTACTGTACTGCTCCTGCCTCTTTGTGCACTTCTACTATCTCTTTCTATACCCCTCTTACTTCTTTTTGTACCTCAGTTGGTTCTTTCTCCACCTCTCTTGCTTCTTTCTGCACTGCTCTTGCTTCTTCCTACACCTCTGTTGCTTCTTTCTGTATCCCTCTTACCTCTTTCTATACCTCTGTTCCCTGTTTCTGCACCTCTCTTGCCTCTGTCTGTACACCTGTTCTCTCTTTCTGCATGCTTTTTGCCTCTTTCTGAATTTCTATTGCTTCTTTATGCACCCTTCTTCCCTTTTCTGCACATATCTTGCCTCTTTCTGCACCTCTCTTGCCTCTTTTTGCACATCTTGTGGTTCTTTCTGCACTGCTCTTGCTTCTTCCTGTACCTCTGTTGCTTCTTTCTGTATCCCTCTTACCTCATTTTGTACCCCTCTTCCCTGTTTCTACACATCTCTTTTTCCCTGTCTGTACACCTGTTCCCTCTTTCTGCATGCTTTTTGCCTCTTTCTGTATTTCTCTTGCTTCTTTATGCACCCTTCTTCCCTTTTCTGCACATATCTGTACTTCTATATCCCCTTTCTGCAACCCCTTGCCTCTTTCTGCACCTCTGTTGCTTCTTTCTGTACCCCTTTTGTCTCTTTCTGTACACGGCTCCCTCTTTCTACTCCTCTCTTGATTCTTTCTTACTGCACTTCTCTTGCTTCTTTCTGCACTTTTCTTCCTTCTTTCTGCACCCCACTTGCCTCTTTCTGTACTGATCTTGCCTCTTTGTGCACTTCTACTATCTCTTTCTATACACCTCTTACTTCTTTTTGCACCTCAGTTGGTTGTTTCTCCACCTCTCTTGCTTATTTATGCACTTCTCTTGCACTTATTTCTGCACATCTCGTGGTTCTTTCTGCAATGCTCTTTCCTCTTTTTGCACCCCTCTTGCCTCTTCTTGCACTTCTCTTGTTTCTTTCTGTACTTCTCTATCCCCTTTTTGCAACCCCTTGCCTCTTTCTGCATCTCTGTTGCTTCTTGCTGTACCTCTTTTGCCTCTATCTGCAACTCTCTAGTTTCTTTATACACCCCTGTTGTCTCTTTCTGTACTCGTCTCCCTCTTTCTACACCTCTCTTGCTTCTTTCTGTACCTCTCTTGCCTCTTTCTGCACTTCTCTTGCTTCTGTCTACAATTATGTTGCCTCTTTCAGCAATTCTCTTGCCTCTTTCTGTACTTCTCATGCTTGTTTCTGCACCACTCTTGCATCTCTCTGCACCTCAGTAACCTCTTTCTACACCTCACTGATTTTTCCTGCAGCCCTCTTGCCTATTTCTGTAGCACTCTTCTCTCTGTGTGCACTTCTCTTCCTTCTTTCTGCACCCCTCTTGCCTATTACTGTACTGCTCCGGCCCCTTTGTGCACTTCTACTATCTCTTTCTATACCCCTCTTACTTCTTTTTGTACCTCAGTTGGTTCTTTCTCCACCTCTCTTGCTTATTTCTGCACTTCACTTGCTTTTTTCTGCACTGCTCTTGCTTATTTCTGTACCTCTCTTGTGAATTTCTATATCCCTCTTTCTACTTCCTGCTCCCCTGTTCCCTCTTTATACACATTTCTTGCCTGTTTCTGCACCTTTCGTGCCTCTTTTGACACCTCCGTCGCTTCTTTCTGCACTTCTCTTGCCACTTTATGCACCCCTGTTGCCTCTTTCAGCACCGCTGTTGGTTCTTTCTGCACTTCTCTTGCTTTTTTCTGTACCCCTTTTGCCCCTTTATGTACACCTCCTGCATATTTTTGCACCTACCTTGCCTATTGCTGCAGTACTCTTGCCTCTTTCTGCACCTCTTTTGCTTTTCTCTGCACTTTACTTGCCTCTTTATGTACCCGTTTGCCTCTTTATACACCTCTGTTGATTCTTTATGCACTGCTCTTGCTTCTTTCTGCACCTCTGTTGCAAATTTCGGCATCTCTTTTGCCTCTTTCTGTACCCCTCTTCCTTCTTTCTGTACCTTTCTTGCCTCTAACTGTACACCTGTTCCCTCTTTCTGCATCCCTTTTGCTTGTTTCTGCAACTCTCTGGCCTCTTTCTGCAGTTCTCTCACCTCCTTCTATACCTCACTTGCCTCTTACTACATTTCTCTTGCTTCTTTCTATACTGTTCTTCCCTTTTTCTTCACCTCTCTTGACTCTTTCTGTACCTCCATTGCTTCTTCTGCAGCTTTTTTGCCTCTTTCTGCACCTCTCTTGCTTTTTTCTGCACCCCTGTTGTTTCTTTCTGTACTCGTCTTCCCTCTTTTTGTACATCTCCTACTCTTTCTGTACCTCTCTTCTCTCTTTCTGCACCTCACTTGCCTATTTCTGTACTTCTTTCTTCTTTCTACTCCTCTGTTGCTTCTTACTGCACATCTCTTGCTTGTTTCTGTATCTGTCTTGCATCTTTTGGTACCTCTGTTGACTCTTTCTGCACCTCACTTGCTTCTTTCTGCACCCCTCTTGCCTCTTTCTGCATCCCTCTTCCATCTTTCTGCACCTCTATTTCCTCTTTCTGCACCCCTGTTCACTCTTTCTGTACCTTTCCGGCCTGTTACTGTACCTCACTTGCCTCTTTCTGTACCTCTGTTGCTTCTTTCTGCACTTCTATTGCCTCTTGCTGCACCCTTTGCAACTCTTTCAGCACCTCTGTTGCTTCTTTCTGCACTTCTCTTCGTTTTTTCTGTACCACTCCTACCTCTCTCTGTACCCCTCTTGACTCTTTGTTCACCACTCCTATTTCTTTCTTTACCCCTCTTGCTTCTATTTGCTCCTCAGTTGGTTTTTTCCCCACCTCTCTTGCTTCTTTCTACACTTCTCTTGCTCTTTCTACCCAGCTCTTGCTTATTTCTGCACCTCTCATGCAAATTTCTATATCCTCTTACCTCTTTCTGCCACCCTGTTCCCTCGTTTTGTTCCTTTCTTGCCTGTTTCTGCACCTCATTTGCCTCTTTTGGCACCTCTGTTGCTTCTTTCTGCAATTCTCTTGCCACTTTCTACTCCCCGGTTTCCTCTTTTAGTACCTCTGTTTTTTCTTTCTGTACTTTACTTACTTCTTTGTGCACCCCTCTTGCCTCTTTCTATACCTCATTTGCCTCTTTGTGCCCCTTGCCTGCATCTTTCTGCACCTCACTTGCTTTTTTCTGCAGTTCTCTTGCCTCTTTCTGCACTCCTTTTACTTATTTTCATACTTTTCTTGCCTATTTCTGTATCCCTTTTGCCTCTTTCTGCACCTCTGTTGGTTCTTTCTGCACTGCTCTTGCTTCTTTCTGCACCTCTGTTGTAAATGTCTGCATCCCTCTGCCTCTTTCTGTACCTCTCTTCACTCTTTATGCACCTCTGTTGCTTCCGAATGGACACTGAGGTTCTGCGATTTCAGATTCCGCCCGTATCTAGCCGCCATTTTGTGTCCGGTCGCCATTTTGTGTTGCCCTCACTCAGGCAGCACGGCGAATGATGTACTTTTTGCTTTTCCAGCTGCAACATGTCCTTTCAGTTAAAAAGTAACTCTATTGTCCTTGTTCATGAAACCCGATGTCAGGGTCCGGCCGAGTTCGCTAATCCATGTCTGGTTCGATTGATCCCTGTCTCAGGAGAATATTTGCCCTCTCCTATTCTTCCCTTATACTATCTTATCCGACTGGCCTTCGCTATTCTCTCCTTGTATGCTCCTATTACACAACTGTTCTTTGAAATAAACAAGCATGTCCTGCCACCTGCGAGAGGGGATTGTGAACACCATCACTGATTAATTTGTTGGGAGGGGTGACACACAGAGTCCGAAAAAGAGGCGTATTCTGAGACACCTGATAGCTTGTTTTCCAACCTTTCTCATTGGTTCGTTTTGTGTGTATGGGGAGTGGGATATCGTAAATGTGTTTAGTATAAGAGATTGTACGCCACGGATTGAAGTGACAGTCTCCTTAGAACTCACTCCAAGTGTAACTTCTAATACAACTGTGCTTAGCTGCAGCTAATAAACCTGGCTTCCACGCTCAACAGAGTGTCTTGTGTCTCTGTTAGTTACAAGGCAGGTAAATCCGGGGATTTAGGCATGCCCTGTGCCACCCGACCCATAAGGCCCGGTTCTCCAACTGGCGCCCAACGTGGGGTGGTTTCAGTGGTAGCGGTTCAGCCCGAGGGTCGTGAGAAGCCCCGCAAAAAATTCCGGAGGATTCGCGAGCCACACCAAGCGACCCATGTATGTCGAAGTGGACCGAAGGTCTTTTGCAGCGCGGCTACTCCTTTCCGACGGCTGCTGATGACTGCTGCCCTGACTACCACCCTGCCTTGGACCCTTTGGTGATGATTGGTATCGCGAGATGTTAGACGGACCTCCATTGGCGTGAGAAGACCATTTAGTTAAGTATTCGTGGGTAGCGCCGACTTCTTTGTTTTGTTTTTGATTTTTTGTTATTTCGCCTGTTGCAATAGGCGAAGCCGAGGGGTGAGTACTTTTGTACTGTGTTTTTTGATTTCACTCCTCGAAGTTAGTAAACGGATCAGTGGGCTTAAAATGCCTGGTCTGAGCGGATTTAGGAAACTCTGTTGTTTTTGCTGTACTAGGGATTCCCGGCTTGAGGAGTCATGTCCGATTCCTCCGTTTGGAACTCCCACTTATATGCTCTATTTCAAGCATGGTGTTGGTCCCATTGCCTTTAACGATGCATGGATACACAAAGAAAGATGTTGTCTTAATGTGGCCACAAAATGGTAGCTTTGAGCCTGATATATTAGATAATTTGGAGTCAATTCTGTTCAAAAGAAAAGTCCGGCCGGCAATGTTTGACTCTTTCCGCCTTTGGCGTAGGGAAGCCAAACAGAAAGAAATTAAACAAGCAAAAAGAGATAGGAAAATGAAAGATATGACGGTTATACAGGCTGCCCAGCACTTTAAAGATGATGAGACTGATCGAGCGATTGAGGTCTCGGATAGACAGAATCGGATGGCGATAGATAGATGCTATCCTGTGTTACCCTCACAACGCAAAGTACTTGATGAAGATCCCTTAATGTCTTATTTGCTGAAATTGCCTCCGCCTTATGCGCCAGGCGTTAATGCACCTGTATTATTACCACCTGCGCAGCAACTTGTTGTTCAGCCAGGAGCTCCGGCTCCTGCACCCTTGACTCTTCCAGTAATACCACCAGCACCTCCTTTGCCACAATCTTCTTTACCTCAGTCTCCTTTGCCTTTTGTGTCTCTTGTAACAGGTAGCCCTTCTCTACCTTGGCTTAATACTTCATCTCCAGTTTTACTCCCTACTTCTTCTCCGATTCGTAATCGGTTAGTTGAAACTGTTTCTGGTCTTTTCTCCCCCCTCTTTGGTTCATTTAATAGGTCTCCTGCTTTTTCTCGAAGGCAATCCCGTAGTCAACTCCCATATTCCGAGTAACGGGTTGTATTAGACTCCCTTGCTCATAGATGGATGTTGAATGGTCCATTACATAGTGTACCCGACCTTTCTCCAATGGAATGCGCCTACACAAAGATACGTTTTTAATGTTATGTGTGACATACTCACTAAAGGTTGGGAGGATATGGAATTGGATCTAACTCCTTAGGGTCTATTGGAGATACAGGATAAGTTTGATAAAGGACTTATTGTGTTATTGTGGGTCCTGATGTTAAGGATGCCATACAGACACTTGTTACTTTTAGGTCTTTATATTCTTCTCGGACTATTACCGAACCTGATCCTGCAGTTAGACAGAAAACGAAGAATTATCCTATGGGAGAAGTTCCTTCGGTATGGAGGGACGTAGTTCCGCAAGCAGGTAATGTTGCAGGTGTTCCCACTCATTTTCAGCGCGTATGGGTACATGATCCTTGGAAACGAGCTGAAGTTTTAGCACTTAAGCAATCTTTGCCGGACCCTCGTAAAAATCCTGCTGGTTATTATAAAGAGTTGTCCCAGACTGTTGATGCATGTATTATGAATTTGGCTGATGTTGATATGCTGATGGGGAATGTAGTTCCACAAGCATTGTGGGCTCGGATTCGTAGAGAGGACCACGATCAAGCTTTAGGAGGTAATTGGGCCGCTATAGCTGCTGCAGATGCAGGACAAGTGGGTGGCGCTAAGCCAGATGATTTGATTACGCAGTTGCCTGGTAGAATCATCGCTTTAATGAAGATGATGATGCCTGCCTTACGCGTTAACTGGGATAAGTTAGCTGCGTGTAAGCAAAAGAAAGATGAGAGTTTCGCTGATTTCTTTACTCGGTTTGAGGAGACGTTTATTGACCATAGTGGTCAGGACTTGAGTACTGAAGGGGGACAGTGATTTTTTGTGGATACATTTGTTTTAAATCTGCTTCCTGAATTGTCTCATAAGTTAAAAGATTCGGAAAGTTCTTGGGTTGTGTCTTCATCTGCCCAAATATTGGCTATTGCTCAATATTATGGGAATAGGGACAATGAGGAAAAAGATAAGACTGAGAAGAAGACTAAGGATTTAAAATCGAGAGTTCTTCTTCAGCAGGCTTATCCTCCTCGTTCCGGTCATCGTCAGTTTCAGCAACCTATTAAGTCTCAGAGGTTGCTGCAGAAACCTGAGCCTTTTGTTCCGCAACATTTCCTGGGTCCTAATCAGTACGCCTATTGTAAAGAGGAAGGCCATTGTAAGAATAGTTGTCCGGTTTTATTGCAGTGTAATGGTGGATTTCAAGGAGGTTGTGGTCGTTTTCAATCGGCACCTGGGGGTAGATGGTGGGGTGCGTTGCATCAGGGGCAGCGTTCCTTTCCCCCTCAGAACTCGTCAAATTATTTTGATCAGCAGAATACTCAGTCTGCGCAATATTACAATGATGATTATTGTGTTGAGGATGAGGTTCAGGATTTTCATTCCAGTTAGGACAGCCATGGACAAAGTAAAGGGAGTCGTATCAGTTCCAGTGGATCAGAATGGGCCTTATGTTGAGGTAGTTGCTTTGGGTGTTGCAGAGCCATTTCTTTTAGATACTGGTGCAATGAGAAGTTCTATGATCCATTCGAAACTCCCTGGGGCACCTTTGTCTGGCTTAACGATTGTTTCTTTAGGATTTTCTGGTGCCCCAGTTGCTAACCCAGTTTCTTGTCCTTTGCTTCTTTCGATTGGTCCTTACGATCTGGAGGCTCCACTTATTTTAACGACTGGTTGCGGAGAGAATTTGTTGGGTCTCGATCTGTTAAAACGCCTTCATGCAACGTTTTACTGTTCCCCCTCTAGTTGTGCATCTTACTTTGGGTGAGAAATTGGTTTCCACCATATATCTATCGAAGGATAGTTTTCCACCTGAGTTGCAGTCTCTTCCTGCTACGCTTTGGGCTACAGGTCCGAACGATGTTGGTTTGTTACAGATTCCTCCTGATGTGGTTACTATCAAGCCGAATGTTAAACTGCCACGTATTCCACAATACAAGATTTCTAATGATGGTGAGCGAGCCTTGATGGCTATTATCTATGATCTAGTCCAGAAGGGGGTGGTTGAGAAAACGAGAGGAAATGTTTATAATAGTCCTGTTTTCCCAGTTCTTAAACGCAGCGATCCTTCTCAATCACCTGTGTATCGCTTTGTGATTGATCTTCGAGAGGTCACCAAGATTGTTGTTCCCCAGTTTCCTGTTGTCCCAGATATTACTGCTTTGCTTACTATGAAACCCGCCTCAGTGGCATGGTTTTCGGTTAATGATCTGAAGAATGCTTTCTTTAGTATTCCCATTGCTGAAGAAAGTAGAGATATTTTTGGCTTCTCTCTCGGAGGCCGAAGTTTTCGGTTCAAGCGTGCTCCTCAAGGTTATTGTGAAAGTCCCGCTATCTACAGTCAAGCTTTGAAATCTCAGCTTGACGCGTTCACTTTGCCTTCAGGTGCTACTTTGATCCAATGCGTTGATGATTTGCTGATTGCTGCTGATTCGGAGGAAGTTTGTAAGGATTGACGGTTTCTTTGTTGCATCATTTGTCTAATTTACATCATAAAGTGTCCCCTTCTAAGTTGCAGTATTGCTGCCAAGAGGTTCCCTACTTAGGTCAGCTCTTGTCGATGGAGGGAAAATGATTGACCCCAGAACGAATTCAAGCAATTGCACAAATGTCTTAGCCAACCACACAGAGGGAGGTACGTGCCTTTTTGGGCAGTACCTCATATTGTAGACAATGGATTCCAAATTTTTTTTTGTTAGCTAAGCCTTTGCTGGAGCTTACGTTGAAAGATACGCCACAGCCTCTTCCTTGGACTGACTAATGCCAAAAGAGTTTTTCGGATTTACGTAATGCTTTGTGTTCTGCACCTGTGTTAGGTACTCTGGACTACAGTAAGCCTTTTACACTCTATGTACATGAAAGAGAAGGTTGTGCATTGTCAGTTTTAACACAACAATTTGGAGACAAACAACGGCCATGTGCCTATTTTTCGGCTACATTGGATCCAGTAGCCAAGGCATTGCCTAGTTGTCTTAGAGCTACAGCAGCGGCAGCAATTTCTATTCGTCAGTCTGCTGGATTGGTATTGGACAACACCCTTGTTGTTATGGTACCACATACAGTAGATACTCTTTTGAATAGGATTAAGACACAACACCTTACGAGTGCTCGCTTGTCTGGATATGAGCTAACGCTTTTGGCTAGTCATATACACATCAAGCGGTGTAATACTCTGAACCCAGCGACATTGTTGCCCATACCGGATGAGAAAGGCATTCAGGAACAGCATGATTGTTTTCTTAGAACAGAGGAGGAAACGAAAAGCAGAATAGATCTAAAAGATACACCACTTGTGGATCCAAACAGGATCCTATGGGTAGATGGATCTTGTTTCAAGCTTCCAAATGGAGAGACAACTGCAGCTTATGCTGTTACTACTTTGCGTACTGTAGTGGAGACAGCACATATTTCACATAATTCAGCCCAAGCAGCTGAGTTAATTGCTTTAACAAGAGCATGTGTTTTGGCGAAAGGAAGGAGAGTAAACGTCTACACTGATAGCCAATATGCTTTCGGTGTGGCTCATAGTTTCGGTCGCTTGTGGAAGGAAAGAGGATTCTTTACTTCCCATGGGACTAAAATACAGCATGGCCAGTTAGTAACTGATCTTCTCGACTCACTTGCCTTGCCTACACAAATAGTAATAATCAAGTGTAATGCTCACAAAAAGATTACAGATGATGTGGGTCGTGGGAATGCTTTTGCAGACGAGGTAGCAAAAGAGACAGCAAGAGATGTTACGAGTCGTATGTATGTTGCGGGCCCTGCAAGATGGATCAGAGAAGGAGAAATGTGCGTGGACCAGATAGAAAGTGTAAGAATGATTCAAGAAAAGGCTACTGAGAAAGAGTTGAGTAAGTGGAGAGAAAGTACGGGAATGTTGGACGCGACTGGGTGTTGGACGGAATTGTCAGAGCATCAACGATGGCTGTTAACAGACGCCTATGTACTACCTTTAGTTACTATGGCGCATGGTCCAGCCCATATTAGTGCAAAAGGCATTTGTAAAATCTTGGCTCCAGTATGGCAGAATGAAGGAATTCCTAAATGTGCAGAAAACATAGTGAAACATTGCATTGTTTGTCTAATACATAATTCGGTAAAGGGAACCCCAACTCCATCCGGTCATTTTGCTCCCCCACGTATCCTTTTGAGGTATTGCAAATCGATTACATTCACATGGATCGTTGCAATAACCTTAAGTATGTTCTGGAGGTGGTTTGTGCCTTCTCCAGATGGATAGAGGCCTACTCCCTAAAGGACAATACTGCTTTGTCTACTGCTAAAGTTCTCTTGAAGGAGTTTTTCCAGAGGTTTGGTTTGCCGCGCATTGTCTGGTCTGACAATGGGAGTGAATTCATAGGCGAGATCATGCAGAAAGTATGTGCTGGTCTTGATATCAAACAGAAATTCCATGCGGCAAACCACCCTCAGTCAGCAGGATTGGAAGAGAGTGTAATAATGGTACTCTCAAGCTCAAATTGGCAAAGATTCAGGTGAGCACAGCCCTCGCCTGGCCTGATGCCTTACCATTAGCACTCCTGTCTACAAGAACTACTGCCCATTCCCGTTTAGGTTTGAGTCCGTATGAGGTCGTCTTTTGGCAACCAGCAGATGTCTGGGGAGTGACTCGACCTAAAAAGTATTCTGATATTACATACCCAATGATGATTGACTACTTGCATGACCTCACCACTAAATTATGTGTTCTTCACCAACAGGTTCAAAACGCTTTGCCAGAGGCCTCCGCAGACCCAGGTCATTCCATCCAAACTGGCGACTGGGTCTGCGTAAAGAATTTTCAGCGGAAGCGGAATCTGGAACCTCGGTGGGGCCCATCACGTCAAGTGCTACTAACTACACGGACGGCAGTCAAGGTTGTTGAGAAAAAGAACTGGGTCTATGGCGTTCACTGTAAAAAGATACCCCTGCCCTTGCCTTTTGATCAATGGGTTTGTGAGGGTATAGCGGACAACGAAAGTGAAACAGTGCCTAGATTTGTACCATTTAGTAGTGCACGCCTGGACCACACGAACTCTGAGAAAGAAGACGACGACGTGTTACAGGAGGCCGTCCCAACACATCTGCGTTTGAACACTGTTATCCAGAAGCCTTGTTTAAGGACCAGACGATCCCCAATAAGACTCGATATAACTTGCGACCGAGAATGGTCGAGAACAATTCAATTTTTTCGATTTTTCTGGTTATACCTTTTTGTTTTGAAAAAGATATTTTGTCTATGTGTTTTCTTCCACTATCCATCAAGTTGCAGGGTCACGGTAGGAGTCTTAAGCTGTGACCTGAGTAGTGACCTAGGGTCTGCAGGACTTGCAGTGTCATAGGACGGCTAACAATCACAGCTAAGTGATCTAGAAAGATTACCGTGAGCAACGCCTTTAGAGTAATGGATACAAAAGTGGAAAGTAATGATCAGACTGTAAATATGAAACAACGATTTAAAAAATTGATGGTTAGTCCATGTGGGATAACCTTATGTATTTTGAAATGCTTATGTACTTCATTAGCGTGTGGAAGTTGGATTGTTTATGTCCTAGAGCCGTTACCTGTCCCCACTTCTGTCCCCGTATCTTTTCCTGCTACTGCTTCCCCACACCGGTTCTATACACTTTCAGGACACGAACAGATTAGGAGGACTGAATACTTTAACAATTCGTTCATTCAGCTATTACATCAACACCAGTTAGTAATGAATACTACTGATTGTTGGGTTTGTGGGCTCATGCCTCATAATACAGAAAGAGGCATGCCATATTTGGTTTTTCCATTCTCCTATGAAGGTTCCGCCTGGGCTTATCTGGCTATGTTTTCTAATCTTTACCAAAATCAGCTGCAATATCCTCCTGGCTGTCCATATGGTGGTGGAGCAGACTTTAGTCATGACTGACTGAAATATTTATAAAGCGCTCGAATGCCGCAGCGTCTTGGCGCTATAGTGACTGAGAGAGCGGTGAGAGCAGGTCTTAATGCAGAGAGAAAAGCCAAGTTTTCAATGCCTTTCTAAAGCACATTTTAGATTTTTGTGATCGCAGCGCAGGGGGCAGGGAATTCCATAGTCTGGAAGCTTGGTATGAAAAGGATCTACCACGCCATCGCGCTCTTCTTATTCTTGGCTGACATATTAAATCATGGTTGGATGATCTCAGGATACGCGATGGCACATATCGGGAAAGGAGTCTGGTAAAGTCGTCTGGTCCCTTACCAGACAAGGACTTGTGGACCAGACAAAGGGCCTTGCACTGTAATCTGGACCTAATTGGGAGTCATTGAAGTTCCTAGATGGCTTTGGACGCTGAGTGACGATATGGTAGATTCAACAGAACCCTGGCTGCGACATTTTGAATCGCCTGCAGTTTGTTCAGCTATTTTTCTCCTGTGCCCAGGTAATGTGAGTTGCAATAATCCACTCGGGACATTACCAGGGCACCCATCACAGTTTTTTTTAACATTGGCGGGATGTATGGTAGAACTTTTCTGAGAACCTTGATGGTATAGAAGCAGGTGGAAGTTACCTGGTTAATTTGCACCTTACAGGAGAGATCTTTATCCACCAGGAACCCAAGGTTCCTAACCTTGTCTGCAGGACTAGGGCAGAAGCCCGCCTCAGGGGGCCACCAGAGGTCGCTCCAGACGGACGATTTCTGGCCGAACTCAAATATCTTGGTCTTATCCGTGTTTAGTTTTAGAAAATTACAGCTCATCCAATTTTTTACACTGAGAAGGCATTTCTTAAAACGCTCTGCTGTGGCTTCGATAGATTGGGATACTGACACTACAATTTGAGTGTCGTCTGCCTATGACACTAATTGTAGACCGTGAGATTGGATTAGGGCAGCTAAAGGAGTGACATATAAGTTAAACAAAGTGGGCGATAGCGCTGAGCCCTGAGGGACCCCTCCTGGGAGGGAGAATTCATCGGATTGAAAACCTTCCCAGTGCACTTGTTGAATTCGGGAGTCGAAAAAAGATGTTAGAAGGGTTAGAGCGGTACCGGCAAAGCCTAGGGTTCTTAATCTGTTTAACAAAGACCAAATGGTTCACGGTGTCGAACGCCGCTGTAAGATCTAATAAAATCAGGGCCGTTCTACCACCCTCATCCATTGTCCTTCGTATATTTTTAGTTGCCATAATCAAGGCAGACTCTGTTGAGTGGGAGGGACAAAATCCATGTTGTGAAGGGTCTAAAAGCTTATTATGGTCAACATAATAAATAATAATAATAAGAGATTTGTAAAGCGCCTGGCTGCACAACTGTGTATCCCCGCGCTATTTGCCTACAAAACTCACCGAGAATTGATAAGGGACGATCAGAGAAGACAGTTATTAAGGAAAGAGGTGAGTTTTTAGTTTAGCTCTAAAAAGAGTCTCTGAGGGTTCCATTCTTAGATGAATGGGTAGAGCATTCCAATGTTTTACTCCAAGGTAGCGAAAAGAGCGGCCGCCTATTTTCGCTTTGTGGACCCATGGGATTTTGAATTGTGACATTCCTGAGGACCTAAGGTCTCTGGTAGGGCGGTGGATAGTCAAAAGATCTCTTAGGTAGGTGGGACCTTTGTTATGGGCTATCTTATGGGCATAGCAAAGGCTCTTAAATTTGATTCTTTACCTAACAGGGAGCCAGTGCAATTTGGACAAGGCCGCCTTGGCGGATGTTCTTTTGGGTAAGCCCAGTACCATGCGAGCGGCCGCATTTTGTAAGCATTGAAGCTGGTGAAGATGTTTTTGGTTTAGTCCTAATAGGAGAACATTCCCATAGTCCAAATGAGGTGTAATTAGCGCATGTACAATGGTTTTTCTAGCTTCAGTAGGAATGAGATCAATGATTTTTCTTAAAATTTTTAGCGTACCGATGCATTTGCCTATTATTTTGTTGACTTTCGATCATAATTCCAAGGTTTTTCACTTTTTCAACAGGGTGAGGAAAGTCGCCCAATGTTGTGGGCCACCACGCCTGCGACCATAGAGAGGTTTTATTTCCTACCACCAACACCTCTGTTTTATCTCCATTCAGCCGGAGGCAGTTGCTATCCATCCACATGGCGACAGCAGCCATGCATTCCGAGAAATTGGAGGCGTATTTCTCGGTGTCAGGAGTGAGCTTAAACATGAGCTGGGTGTCATCGGCGTAACTGACAATGCCCACCCCGAAGTTCTCTACGACCTGAGCCAGGGGCTCCATATAGATATTGAACAGGGTGGGGCTCAAACTGGAGCCCTGTGGAACCCCATGGCTCACGTCACGAGAAGATGATTTAAAGGGTGGGCAGTGTATCTGAAAAGATCTTTTCGTAAGGAAAGATTTAATCCACGCCAGAGCATGGTCTTTCACTCCGATGTCTGAGAGTCGGGACAGCAGCGTGGCATGTAGCACAGTATCAAAAGCTGCGCTTAAGTCTAGCATGACCAGCGCTGCTGTGTCCCCCTCGTCCACCATCATGCGGATGTATTCCGTGGAATACAAAACAGCTGATTCCGTGGAATAATTGGCTCTAAATCCGGATTGAGTAGGGTGGAGTACGTTTTCTGATTCTAGAAAAGCCATCAGTTGTTTATTTACTACTTTTTCGATTATCTTGGCACCTCATCATTTCTTGGCTCATGGCTTTCTCCAGAATCTTGGCTGGTAGGGGCAGGCAGGATATTGGCCGGTAGTGCTTTAGTCAGTAGGGTCCAATGTGTCCTTCTTAAGAATGGGCCGAATACAAGCTTTCTTGCAGCTACTGGGGAAATCACCTGAGCTGATAATGTTGTTTAACAGGGGAGTCAGGACAGCTGCCACTGTCTGTGGAATCATGTGCAATACACGCGACGGGCAGGGATCTAACGGGGACCCTGACTTCATCTGTGTGATTAGATCCATCACCTGCGACTCCTCTAATAGAGGGAAACAGGAGTAGCTGGAACCAGTCAGGGTAGCAGTCTCATTATTCTCAATAAGTGAGTCTAGTGCAGAAGAGCTAAGATCATCGTAAACTGCCTGAACCTTCTGTTGAAAGAAGGTAGCAATATTTGTCACAAAGTTCTGGTTGGGACTAATTACAGTATCACGGGGGCTCTTTGTCAAATGTGTGACGGTTTTGAATAGTTCTTGGGCAGTGTTGGAAGCCGCTTGGATTTTATTTGTAAAATAGGCTGATTTAGCCTGAACTATTGCTGTCTTATATTCGCGCAGGGCTTTGGTGTATTCTAATTTGTTTGAGAACTGTAATCCAAACGCCACAACCGCTCCAGTTGTCGGCATTTCAGTTTAATAAGTTTCACCTCTGCGGAATACCACTGCGCAGTCGCAGACCTCCTTCTAGGTTTTTTTATTTCTACTGGAGCCAGCTGATCAACTGCCTGACTAATCCAGTTTTGGAATTTAATCGCTGCATTTTCAGTGTTACCATGGTCGAGTGCAGGGGTATCCTTAGCGAGTAAGTCGGCCAAGAGAGTAGGTTCGATTTTTTTCCAAGGGCGTGTTTTTTCAGGAAGTGTAAGGCCTCTTCGATGATTTGATAGGTTATTTCAAAGCAGGTTAAAAAAGATGGCATTATGATCAGACCAAGGAACTGCTTGAGTCGAGATAGAATTAATATAACCATTATTTGTAAAAATGCCATCAAGGGTATGTCCTGCAATGTGAGTGGGATTTAAGATTAATTGATTCATGCCAAAACTAAGAAAATGATCAATTAAGGTAGTCGAATCAGAGTCATTATTTGCTTCTAAATGAAAGTTAAAGTCACCCAAGATGGTGTAGGTGGTAGAGTCAGACTTAGATTCAAGATAAGTTTGTAATGCTCTAATAAACGGCGCTCTCAGACCGGGGGGCGATACACAAGCAGTCCCGCAAATAACAGGCGGTTATTGTCTTTAATTTTAAAGCTCATGGCTTCCGCTTCCAGACCCTGTTGGGGTAGTGAGAATACTTTTAAGTGGGATTTATAAATGATCCCAATTCCACCACCCACTGCTCCTAGTCTATTTACAAATTCTACAAAGTATCCTTCGGGAACTGCGTCATTAGAGTCTGGTCCTGAGGTATCCCATGCCCATGTTTCTGTTAGAAACATTAGGTCAATAGCATGGTCTGTGATCAAAGCTGCAATTTCATGTTTATGTTTAACCATGGATCTAGTGTTCAACAAAATGCACTCTAAAAATATTTTCCCCCTCGCCGGGCGACCTGACCCACACTTATGGTTATTATTGGCCCACAAATGATTATTAACCGTAGGGCACTTACTCGTGGCTAGGAGCGAGTTACGCAGTTTATGGGATTGGAAGGGAGGATTATTGAGTGTCTGTAGGCCACAGGAGGCACAGTTAAAAGTAGAGGAAAGATCTACTGGGTTTGCTATTTTCAGAGGTTTACAGGGGTATTGGTCCAACCCAAGCAACTGCGCTTTTGAGTACTGTATTTTTTGATAAAGGTCATAGTTTCCGGTGCTAGGCGTGGGTCTGGTGCGGACCGGCGCAGACGGGCTTGCCTTTGGCGCGCCTGCTGCCCCCTTCCGCTGCGCTCCCTGTGGGGGGGGGGTATTTTATAGTTGTGGGTGGGGGAGGGGCGAGCACTAGACCGCTCGCACAATTCACCCCCAAGATGGCGGACGCCAAAAACGAGTCACACCCCCATCAGCGTCTACTCGGCTGTAATGGGGTTTTGAGGCAGAAGCAGGTAAGCGCTAATTAACAGAATGTGGCTGAATGTTTCCTAGTAATCACAGGCTAAAAATACACACTTCTGTGCAAAAATGAAATTATAATACAGTGAGCTTTAAAATACGGCGTGCTTTGATTAAGGGAATTGTGACTATGGCTAACATTGCTCAGATTAGTAAGATTCCTGTAGATGAGAAGAGAGCATATGATGGATGGAACATAACACTATATGTTACTAGCCTTACAGAAAAGGCTAAACTAAGGAGCTCTCCGCCAATCTGGACTGTACCTCATCGAGGATATTATCCTTGCAGATAGGGGTGGAGTTTGTAAATTGATCGGGTCTAGTTGCTGTGTTTACATTCCTGATAATGCCCCTACAGTATACCAGGCTATCTCTAAGTTACATACCATCTCCGGGTCTATACATCCGGACACGGGAGATTGGTCTGTGATGGGATGATTATGGGGACTACTGTCCACATGGGGATGGAAGATACTAACTTTCCTTGGAATGGTTTTAGCTATTATCTTCTCTTGTTGCCTTTGTGTGCAGTGTGGACCTGCAATATGTGGTCTTTGTGCCGCTATGTGTGTCCCGAAGCCTGCATCATGAAAAACAGAGAACATTAGAATGATGTTACAGCAACAGCTCGATTACCTCATGGCCATTGACATCGACTCAGATTGACTTGAGTCCCTGATGTTTTGCCTGAGTAAAGGCACAAGGAGGGTCTGAGGTTCTGCGATTTCAGATTTCGCCCCGTATCTAGCTGCCATTTTGTGTCCGGTCGCCATTTTGTGTTGCCCTCACTCAGGCAGCACGGCGAACAATGTACTTTTTGCTTTTCCAGCTGCTACGTGTTCTTTCAGTTAAAAAGTAACTCTATTGTCCTTGTTCATGAGACCCGATGTCAGGGCCTAGCCGAGTTCGCTAATCCATGTCTGGTTTGAGTTATCCCTGTCTCAGCCGACTATTTGCCCTCTCCTATTCTTCCCTTATACTATCTTATCCGACTGGCCTTCGCTATTCTCTCCTTGTATGCTCCTATTACACAACTGTTTTTTGAGATATACAAGCATGTCCTGCCACCTGCGAGAGGGGATTGTGAACACCATCACTGATTAATTTGTTGGGAGGGGTGGCACACGGAGTCTGAGAAAGAGGCGTATTCTGAGACACCTGATAGCTTGTTTTCCAACTTTTCTCATTGGTTCATTTTGTGTGTATGGGGAGTGGGATATCGTAAATGTGTTTAGTATAAGAGATTGTACGTCACGGATTGAAGTGGCAGTCTCCTTAGAACTCACTCCAAGTGTAACTTCTAGGACAACTGTGCTTAGCTGCAGCTAATAAACCTGGCTTCCACGCTCAACGGAGTGTCTCGTGTCTCTGTTAGTTACAAGGCAGGTGAATCTGGGGATTTAGGCATGCCCTGCGCCGCCCAGCCCATAAGGCCCGGTTCTCCAACACCTGTTTCTTCTTTGTTTACCCCTTTTGCCTGTTTCTGCATATCTTTTGCTACTTTCCGCCCTTCTCTCTCTTTCCACACCCCTCTTGCCTCTTTCTGCTTCTCTTCTGACTCTCTCTACACCTCTCTTGCTTCCTTCTGCACTTCTCTTGCTTGTTTCTGCATCTCTCTTGCTTCTTTCTCTACCTCTCTTGCCTCTTTCTGCCTATCTCATGCTTCTTTCTACGCCTCTGTTGCTTTTTCCAGCAATTCACTTGTGTCTTTCTGTACTTTCTTGCTAGTTTCTTCACCTCTCTTATGTTTTTCTGCACCTCTGTTGTCTATTTCTGCACCCCTTTGCTTCGTTCTGTATCCCTCTCGCCTCTTTCTGCACCCCTCTTGTCTCTTTCTGCACCTCTCTTGCCTTTTTGTGCATTTTTCTTGCCATTTTCTGCACCTCTCTCGCCTCTTTCTGTACTTCTTTTTCTTTTTTCTAAAACTCTGTTTCAGAAATTCTCTTTGTCCACTTCTCCTGGTTGTTTCTGCACCACTCTTGCATCTCTATGCACCTCAGTAACCTCTTTCTGCACCTCACTTGCTTTTTTCTGCAGCTCTCAGGCCTCTTTCTGTACCCCTGTTCCCTCTTTCTGCACCTTACCTGCCAGTTTCTGCACCTCCCTTGCTTCTTACTGTGCTTCTCTTGCTATTTTCTGCACTTCTCTCCCTTATTTCAGCACCCCTCTTGCCTCTTTCCGTACGGCTCTTGCCTCTTTGTGCACTTCTACTACCTCTTTCTATACCCCTCTTACTACTTTTTATACCTCAATTGGTTCTTTCTCCACCTCTCTTGCTTATTTCTGCACTTCTCTTGTGAATTTCTATATCCCTCTTTCCACTTCCTGCACCCCTGTTCCCTATTTATACACATTTCTTGCCTGTTTCTGCACCTTTCGTGCCTCTTTTGACACCTCCGTTGTTTCTTTCTGCACTTCTCTTGCCACTTTATGCACCCCTGTTGCCTCTTGCAGCACCTCTGTTGGTTCTTTCTGCACTTCTCTTGCTTCTTTCTGTACCCCTTTTGCCCCTTTGTGTACCTCTCTTGCATATTTTTGCACCTCCCTTGCCTATTGCTGCAGTACTCCTGCCTCTTTCTGCACCTCTTTTGCTTTTTCTGCACTTTAATTGCCTCTTTCTGTACCCCCTTGCCTCTTTATACACCTCTGTTGATTCTTTATGCACTGCTCTTGCTTCTTTCTGCAACTCTGTTGCAAATTTCTGCATCTCTTTTGCCTCTTTCTGTATTCCTCTTCCCTCTTTCTGTACCTTTCTTGCCTCTAACTGTACACCTGTTCACTCTTTCTGCATCCCTTTTGCTTATTTCTTCAACTCTCTGGCCTCTTTCTGCAGTTCTCTCACCTCCTTCTACACCTCACTTGCCTCTTACTACATTTCTCTTGCTTCTTTCTATACTGTTCTTCCCTTTTTTTTCACCTCTCTTGACTCTTTCTGTACCTCCATTGCTTCTTCTGCACCTTTTTTGCCTCTTTCTGGACCTCTCTTGCTTCTTTATGCACCCCTGTTGTTTCTTTCTGTACTCGTCTTCCCTCTTTTTGTACATCTCTTACTCTTTCTGTAACCTCTCTTCTCTCTTTCTGCACCTTACTTGCCTATTTCTGTACTTCTTTCTTCTTTCTACTCCTCTGTTGCTTCTTACTGCACATCTCTTGATTGTTTCTGTATCTGTCTTGCATCTTTCGGCCCCTCTGTTGACTCTGTCCGCACCTCAATTGCTTCTTTCTGCACCCCTCTTGCCTCTTTCTGCATCCCTCTTCCATCTTTCTGCACCTCTCTTTCCTCTTTCTGCACCCCTGTTCACTCTTTCTGTATTTTTCCTGCCTGTTACTGTACCTCACTTGCCTCTTTCTGTACCTCTGTTGCTTCTTTCTGCACTTCTCTTGCCTCTTGCTGCACCCTTTGCAACTCTTTCAGCACCTCTGTTGCTTCTATCTGCACTTCTCTTCCTTCTTTCTGCACCCCCCTGCCTCTCTCTGTACCCCTCTTGACTCTTTGTGCGCCACTCCTATTTCTTTCTTTACCCCTCTTGCTTTTTGTTTGCTCCTCAGTTGGTTCTTTCCCCACCTCTCTTGCTTCTTTCTGCACTTCTCTTGCTTCTTTCTGCACCTCTCATGCACATTTCTATATCCTCTTACCTCTTTCTGCAACCCTGTTCCCTCGTTTTGTTTCTTTCTTGCCTGTTTCTGCACATCTTTTGCCTATTTTGGCATCTCTGTTGCTTCTTTCTGCAATTCTCTTGCCACTTTCTACTCCCCGGTTTCCTCTTTTAGTACCTCTGTTTCTTCTTTCTGTACTTTTCTTACTTCTTTTTGCACCCCTCTTGCCTCTTTCTATACCTCTTTTGCCTCTTTGTGCCCCGCGCCTGCATCTTTATGCACCTCACTTGCTTTTTTCTTCAGCACCCCTTTTACTTCTTTTCATACTTTTCTTGCCTATTTCTGTATCTCTCTTGCCTCTTTCTGCACCTCTGTTGGTTCTTTCTGCACTGCTCTTGCTTCTTTCTGCACATCTGTTGTAAATGCCTGCATCCCTCTGCCTCTTTCTGTACCTCTCTTCACTCTTTATGCACCTCTCTTGCTTCTGTATGCACACCTGTTTCTTCTTTCTGTACCCCTTTTGCCTGTTGCTGCATATCTTTTGCTACTTTCCGCCCTTCTCTCTCTTTCTACACCCATCTTGCCTCTTTCTGCTTCTATTCTGACTCTCTCTACACCTCTCTTGCTTCCTTCTGCACTTCTCTTGCTTGTTTCTGCATCTCTCTTGCTTCTTTCTCTACCTCTCTTGCCTCTTTCTGCCTATCTCATGCTTCTTTCTACGCCTCTGTTGCTTCTTCCAGCAATTCACTTGTGTCTTTCTGTACTTTCTTGCTTGTTTCTTCACCTCTCTTATGTTTTCCGCACCTCTGTTGACTATTTCTGCACCTCACTTGCTTCTTTCTGTATCGCTCTCACCTCCTTCTGCACCCCTCTTGTCTCTTTCTGCACCTCTCTTGCCTTTTTCTGCATTTTTCTTGCTATTTTCTGCACCTCTCTCGCCTCTTTCTGTACTTCTCTTACCTGTTTTTGCACCTCACTTGTCTCTTTCTGCACTTCTCTTTCTTTTTTCTACTCCTTTGTTGTTTCTTTCAGCAATTCTCTTGCCTCTTTCTGTACTTCTCCTGCTTGTTTCTGCACTGTTCATGCATCTTTCTGCACCTCACTTGCTTCTTACTGCATTACTCTTCCCTTTTTCTGTACCACTCTTGCCTCTTACTGCACCTCTGTTTCTTCTTTCTGCACTTCTCGTCCTTCTTTCTGCACCCTTCTTGCCTCTTTCAGTGCCCCCTTGCCTCTTTGTGCACCTCTCCTACCTCTTTCTACATCCCCCTACTTCTTTTTGCACCTCAGTTGGTTCTTCTCTACCTCTCTTGCTTCTTACTGCACCTCTCATGTAACTTTCTATATCCCTCTTACCTCTTTCTGCAACCCTGTTCCCTCTTTCTGCACATTTCTTGCCTGTTTCTGCACTTCTTTTGCCTCTTTTGGCACGTCTGTTGCTTCTTTCTACAATTCTCTTGCCACTTTCTACACCCCTGTTTCCTCGTTTAGTACCTCTGTTGCTTCTTTCTGCACTTCACTTACTTCTTTGTGCACCCCCTTGCCTCCTTCTCTACCCCTTTTGCCTCTTTGTTCACCTCTCCTGCATCTTTCTGCACCTCACTTGCCCTTTTCTGCAGTTGTCTTGCCTCTTTCTGCACCTCTTTTGATTCTTTCCACACTTTTATGTGCCTCCTTCTGTACCCCTCTTTCTTCTTTCTGCACCTCTGTTGGTTCTTTCTACACTGCTCTTGCTTCTTTCTATACCTCTTTTGTAAATGTCTGCATCCTCCTTCCTCTTTCTGTACCCCTCTTCCCTCTTTCTGCACCTCTCCTGCTTCTGTCTGCACACCTCTTCCTTCTTTCTGCACCACTTTTGCCTGTTCCTGCAACTCTTTTGCCTCTTTCTGCAGTTCTCCTGCCTCCTTCTGCACTTCACTCGCTTCCTTCTCCATTTCTCTTTCTTCTCTCTGCATTTCTCTTGCTTCCTTCAGCACTGCTCTTGCTTCTGTCTGCACCACTCCTGCAAATTTCTATATCCCTCTTACCTCTTTCTGCACCCTGTTCCCTCTTTCTGCACCTTTCTTGCCTGTTTCTGAACCTCTCTTAGTACTTTTGGCATCTCTGTTGCTTCTTTCATCTCTTCTCTTGCTACTTTCAGCACCCTTGTTGCCTCTTTCAGCACCCCTGTTGCTTCTCTCTGCACCTCTCTTGCTACTTTCTGCACCCTTATTCCACTTTTTGCATCCCTCTTGCCTCTTTCTGCAGTTCTCTTGCCAATTTCTGTACCCCTCTTGCCTCTTTCTATACGTTACTTGCCCCTTTCTGCACTTATCCTGCTTCTTTCTCCATCTCTGTTGCTTCTTTCAGAAATTATCTTGCCTCTTTCTATACTTCTCCTGCTTGTTTCTGCACTGCTCTTGTGCCTTATCACCACTCTGTTGCCTCTTTCTGCACCTCACTTGCTTCTTTCTGTACCCCTCTTGGCTCATTCTGCACCCCTCTTCCCTCTTTCTGCATCACTCTTGCCTCTTTCTGCACTCTCTTCCCTATTTTTGCACATTTCCTGCCTATTTCTACACCTTGCTTGCCTATTCTGTACCTCTGTTGCTTCTTTTTACACTTCTCTTGCCTATTGCTTTACCCTTCGCACCTCTTTCAGCACCTCTGTTGCTTCTTTCTGCAATTAACTTCCTTCTTTCTGCACCCCTCCTGCCTCTCTCTGTACCCCTCTTGCCTCTTTGTGAACCTCTCCTACCTCTTTCTTCACCACTCTTGCTTTTTTTGTACCTCGGTTGGTTCTTTCTACACCTCTCTTGCTTCTCAATGTACTTCTCCAGCTGCTTTCTGCACTGCCCTTGCTTCTTTCTGCACCTCTCTTGCAAATTTCTATATTCCTCTTACTTCTTTCTGCACCCCTGTTCCACCCTTCTGCACCTTTTTGCCTGTTGCTGCACCTCCCTTGCCTCTTTCGGCACCTCTGTTGCTTCTTTCATCACTTCTCTTGTCACTTTGTGCACCCCGTTGCCTCTTTCAGCATCTCTGTTGCTTCTTTATGCAACAATCATGCTTCTAAATGCACCCCTCCTGTCTCTTTCTGTACCCCCTTTGCCTCTTTGTGCACCTCTCTTGCCTCTTTCTGCAGCTCTCTTGCCTTTTTCTGCAGTTCTCTTGCCTCTTTCTGCACCTCTTTTGCTTCTTTCTGCAGTTTTTTGCCTCATTCTTTACCACTCTTGCCTACTTCTGTAACTCTCTTGCTTGCGTCTGTACCTCTCTTGCTTCTTTCTGCACCTCTCTTGCCGCTTTCTGCCTATCTATTGCTTCTTTCTACACCTCTGTTACTTCTTTCAGCAATTCTCTTGTGTCTTTCTGTACTTTTTTGCTTGTTTCTTCACCTCTCTTGTGTCCTTCTATACCCCTGTTACCTCTTTCTGCACCTCACTTGCTTCTTTCTGTACCCCTCTTGCCTCTTTCCGCACCCCTCTTGTTTCATTGTGACAGCTTTCGAGGCGGTAAAGCATTTAACTATGCTAACGAGTTCCTTAATCTTATTTTGGGCATTTTCTATCTTGGTTTGAAAGAATTTTTTTCTTGGCTGCCTTCACAAGACTGTAATGAGCTTATAAGTTGTCTTTATACACCTTCCTGTCTTCCGGTAGATAGGATTTACATAATTTCTGTTCCATTTTTCTACAATTTATTCTGCTAGATCTGAGGGAATCTTTAAACCATGGAGCTGGTGGGGCAGACCTCTTTGAGGAGTGGGAAACATCCATTACCGCTGCATCAATACTGGTTCGGGCCATGAATCTATTAAGAGGGTGTCCGATCCGGGGCAGCCAGACAGCTCCGGTGAGGAACGACCGAGGGCGTCTGCTAACATCAGGATTGATATTGTATGGAACGTCCTATAATTAGGGTCCCTCAGCCCTGCGTTAGATCGAGGGGCTGTGGCAGAGTTGGGAATCACAATTTTTGATAGGAGGTGGTCAGACCAGGTCGTGGGAAGAGGTAGGCTTACTGATATGTCAAAGTTGTGAAAGATTTGGTCTAGGGTATGGCCCTTCACATGGGTGGTGAAGCAATAGATGGAAACATGTTGCAGGCCTGCAGCGTCTCCAACAAGGACATTGTTTGAGGGTCTTTTCCATTGTCCCTATGTATATTGAAATCTCCCAGAATAAGGCAGTTGTATTTTAAGGCCAAGGAGGTGGTGGCTGATAAGCGTTGTTATAAAATTTCCAATTGCACCGATAGGTCCGTAAAACCGAAAACCAGCTATGCTATGATGGGGCGATAAGGTACAGTAGAAGCCTAAGGACTCTATGCCCTCCATGTTTTCCATCGGGATGGGAGAGCAGTCTAGTTTTTTATTGTAAATTACGGTCTCACTGCCCCCTTCCCACTGGGTCAGTCCCTCCTAAGGATTTTATAACTTTTAGGGATGACCAAGGCGATAGTAGGGTTGGAGGCTTCAGACAGCCAGGTCTCAGTGAAAAATAAAAGATCAGGTTGTTCGTCTAAAAGTAGGTCATAAATGTGTGGTTCATGCTTTTGCATAGATTGACAATTTAAAAGGGTGGCCTATACATCCTCTGTTTTCTTATTGTTTTTACACTTATTGTTTCGTGGAAGGATCTTGGGCACGAGTTTCATGGGCTGGAGGTGAGAACAGTTGCACTTATTGTATCAAATGTCTACCTCCAAGCTCGGATCAGACGCTGTACACTGAAAAAATGGTAGCTGCCTAAGGCTAAGCAGTTTTTTCATATTGTAATGTAGTGCAAGAAACTCATCGGAGAGGAACTGGGAAGCATGGCAGGCGCCAGACACCTCCAGAAGCAGACAAGCTTGCCTTTGGTTCCCCTTCGGAGCGCCAATGGCACCCGTCCGCTGCGCACGTCTGTTTGCATATGGAATATATAGGCTAATGCCTATGATGCAAACTGAATTGCTAAAGCATCTGAGGAAGAAGAAACTGCGTGGGCGGAAGTGAAGGGCCTGATAGTAGCCCCAGCCTTCTGCACAATCATCACATCAGCCGCGATGGACCAGGACTGGAGGAAAAGCGAGATGCGAATCGGAGCAGCTAAGGAGGTGTAGGCAAGAAGAATCAAGTAAAGTGCAAGTGCCCGTAGGCACCTCTATCCTTTTTCTCTTTTTCTCTTGCCATTTTCTGTAACTCTCTTGCCTCTTTCTGCACCTCTCTTGCCTCTTTCTACACATCTCTTGCTTCTTTCTACACCTCTGTTGCTTCTTTAAGCATTTCTCTTTTGTCTTTCAGTACATTTCTTGCTTGTTTCTTTACCACTTTTGTGTCTTTCTGCACCTCTGTTGCCTCTTTTTGCACCTCACTAGCTTCTTTATGTACCCCTCTTGCCTCTTTCTGCACCCCTCTTGCCTCTTTCTGCATTTCTCTTGCCATTTTCTGTACCTCTATTGCCTATTTCTGTACCTCTCTTGCCTCTTTCTGTACATCTCTTTCTTCTTTCTGCCCCTCTGTTGCTTCCTTAAGCAATTCTCTTGTGCCTTTCTGTACTTTTCTTGCTTGGTTCTTCACCTCTTGCCCCTTTCTGCACCTCTGTTGGTTCTTTCTGCACTACTCTTGCTTTTTTCTGCACCTGTTGCAAATTTCTGCATCCCACTTGCCTCTTTGTGTACCCCTCTTCCCTCACCTGTTCCCTCTTTCTGCACCTCTTTAGCCTGGTTCTGCAACTCTCCTGCTTCTTTCCTCAGTTCTCTTGCTTCCTTTGGTACCTCACTTGCCTCTTTCTGCATTTATCTTGCCTCTCTCAGCGCCCCTCTTGCCTCTTTCTGTACCTCTTTTGCTGCTTTCTGTACTTCTCTGTCCTATTTCTGTCCCCCTCTTGCCTCTTTGTTAATCTCTGTTGCTTCATTCTGTTCCTCTTTTGCCTCTTTCTGCACCTCTCTTCCTTCTTTCTACACCTCTCTTGCTTCTTTCTGTATCCCTCTTGCCTCTTTGTATACCTCTACTACCTCTTTCTATACCCCTCTTACTTCTTTTTACTACCTTTCTTGGAGCCCTTTTTGGCTACACCTAGCAGCCTTCCCCCACTGGAGGAATCTGAGCTCTAAAAAAGTGACAAAGTTCAAAGCTAGAAATCTTCACCTGGTGAAGGCGCCATTAGGATCCATCCGGAAAAGAACCTTCCTCCGACATGTATTTTGAATCTCTCCCACTCTGTGCTTTCCCACCAACAGTCAACTGCTCCACCCATTCACCTGACCTTGCCCTAGGGCTATGCAGCCTTGTATAGCCATCTCAGCTGAAGCCTGCTGCTTTGCCCTGCTGAGGATTTTGGACTTACATTTCAGGGACAAAATCAGAAAGTAAAACGTTTAAACAAGACTCTGTATTCAGTTCAGTAAGATTGTCTGGGCAAGGATAGAGGTATGTTCTTTTCTGGAAAAAAATCCAATCATGCATTTGTTTTTGGTGTGAATTTTTTATGAGAGAGTGGTCACTCTCTCCTTGAGATTAAATGGAAGAAAAATCAATAGCCAACACGTGTTTCACCTCCTTACATGGCCTGCCGGCCTGGGGCTTCTTCAGGGCTGTGCATTTATACATATTATACAGCATTTGAATGGGGTGTATAGCACCCAGGAAGAAGGAGTGGTAGTGTTTTCAGGGTCAGGTAAGTGAACAGGGAAAGTGTAGGGATAGAACTTGAGTTAGTTAGTGAAATGGCCAAAGGTTCGGTAGTGGAAGATTAGAGGAAGAGGAAGGGGCGAGAGATGCGGGGGAAAGGGGGAAGAAAGAGGACATAGAGTTAAGATGAGGAGACTCTGTATCGAACCTGGTCTCCATTGTGATGAGCCTTATACCTAGACCTTATCACGGTCTGGTGCGACCTGTTGTCAATGGCTGGTGCTTTGTGATTTGCACTTTTTGACACTATTTTTATTTGACACTTTAGAAGTTTATATCTCTAGTTATCCTTAACGCAACTATCATTGTTTCATGGCAGTTTGATTCACTAAAATATTCTCTATTTTAGTAATCTGGAGTGGGATTTTTATTGTGTTGCGTTATGACTTTTTGACTGTTTTGGTACTTCTAAATGCTTTACAAATTTTCTTAGGTTAAGACTGTCTGCTTTGCGCTGTAGCTATCAGATGTTGAGGTCAGTTTTAAATTACTGAAATCTTTACTGTACCTAACTAGATTAGTGCCATTAGTATTTGCGGTGGTCTACCACCCACCCAAAGTGATAATCCACTTTTTTACAATGGGGTTCCCATGTTGTGGGTATTCAGTATCGGTGTCAGTTTGAGTTTTTATTTAGCGTTTTTATGCTATGGTCAACCCTGCATAATTCAGAAGGAATGCATTTTCTAAATATTTCCTGGTGTTGCTTAGATGTATTCATGCTATTTTTACAATGGGTATTTGAGAGAGAAGACCTCTATAATATCTTCATTGATAATATTAATCTTTTCATATTGCAAGCCCCATCTTGGAATGTGGGTTGATTTTGTATTTGGAAATGTATTGTTAACTGCTTCATCAGGTTTCTTTTTTTTTTTTGTATCCTCATATTGCGGGTTATGCAGAAAGAAAGGTGTTTGGGAGACCACCAGTATCCGAACTAGATGTTTCACTAAGACTGCCCCTGATCGTCTATCGGGGAGTACAAGGGGTATGTCTCTTTCTTGATCTAATCAGTTTTCTTCCGCACACCTCTATCTTACTCAATAATTCCTTCGTATCGGGAGATCTCTGACCCTTCGGATGTTTGACAGACTTCAAGTCATGTCAGGAATTATTGTCCGCTTAATCATTGGAATCAAAAAAGAAAAAAAGAAAAGAAAAAGAAAAAAGAGACAAAGGAACCCCTGACAAGGAAAGATTATAAATTATCATCTAGATAAGATGTAATTTTCCAGGATCTCCCAATATTTCATCTTTTTGAGTTGTTTCCCTTTTCTATCTAAACTACTAGTTCTTATTACAGCATTTAACCAGCTCTCATGTGTTGGTGGCACTGGCTTTGTCCAATTAATACATATCTCTCTACGTGCCAAAAGGATCATAACAAACAGTAAGTTTTCTTGATGTTTATCAAACTTTATCTGATTTGGTTGAGTGGTACAGTGTATCCCGAAAATAATTAAGATAATTCTCACAGTTATCGGTGTTGCCAGTATTGCAGTTAGAGTCTTACCAATTTCTTGCCAGTATTGTGTGAGCGAAGGGCACCCACCAAACATATGTATATCATCCACTTTTTCCTCGCCGCATTTGCTGCACGATTTTACTGTAGATCCTTTAAATTTTGATAATTTCTTGGGTGTCCAGTACGATCTATGTATAGAGAAAAGGTGGTTCCTTTTTAATGCTGCGGCCTTTACACATAACCAACATTTCTCTACTGATTTTTTCCAAATTTGGCAAAGGTCTGAATCTTCATTATGTAGGTCTTTCCTCCATATTTTTTCAGCAATTATAAGATCTTCTTTTTCCAATTCAATTAGTACCCAATACCATTTTGATACTTCTTTTTTTAATGCCGTTTAATGCTGTTTCATTCATCATTTCTGATTCTAGATTTTCCGGATCTAAGGCTCCCTTCGGAATAGTATTTGCCCAGCTGCTCAGTTGATAATATTTAGACTTCGAGATTTTCCGATCTGTAATTATTTGCAAATTATCCCATGATAATAAAGAGTTTCCAGACAGAAGTTGTCCCCATTTTTCAATTCCAGCTTGTCTAAGTGGATTTGATAAAGAGTCTGGGGTGCCTGGGGAGTCCCATATTGGAGCCATACTACTGTAATATGGAATCTTTGTGACCGATTTTATTTGATTCCAAATCTTAACGGCATTATTCAGAACCTTTAATGTAACTTTTTTGAAAAATTTTGGGTGACCAAATTTGAAGAGGAAATGATCTTCACCATTTGTTAAGTGTTGCAAGTAGATTGGATATGCTTGATGTACCTTTAGTAAAGCTCTGAAGTTTTTAAATTGGAAGGATCTGTAGTATTCATATATATCCGGGCTTGCTATACCCCCTTGTTCCTTCTTTCTCCTGAGTTTGTTCCATGAGATTCTTGTACTCTTAGATGACCAGATAAAGCTAGATATTTCTCCTTGTATTTTTTTCAAGGCTTCCTTTTTAAATTCTAGTGGAATGTTATTAAAAAGATAAGTGAATTTTGGGATTATTGACATTTTAATTATATTGGATTTGCCTAAGAAGCTTAGCGGCAGGCCTGACCATATTTTAAGGAGCTTTTTCATTTAGTTCGCGACTATGTTTAGATTTATTTCTGCTAGTTTTCCAAGGTCTTGTGTTATGGTGATTCCTAAGTATTTCATTCTATCCTTCAAGAGAGATGAATTTAATTGTGAGTTCCAACTCATTACCTCCGTTTTGTCAACATTTAACAGATACCCTGAAACTTTGCCGAATTTGTTCATTTCCTCATCAATCGCCAGTTTAGAAAAGTTATAGTTGTCCGTGAACACCATTAGGTCATCTGCGTAGAGCGCTACTTTCCTTATCCAGTTTGAGTATCTAAAAGGTGTAATATTAGTTTGATTTCTGATAGAGCATGCCAGGGGTTCAATATATAAATTAAAAAGTAATGGAGATAAAGGACAACCTTGTCGTGTGCCTCTCTGGATCTCGATATTATCCGTAAGATTACCATTAACTGCTACCTTCGCTCTTGGGCTCGAATATATTTCACTTACCATGTGGATAAAGTTAATCCCAAACTTACTTTTCTCTATGATTTTGTTTAGAAAAGCCCAGTTGACACGGTCGAAAACTTTAGCAGCGTCATATGTGATAATCGTAAGAGGAAGCTTTTCATATACAGCTATGTCGATTGTTGCTATTAATTCATGTGTGATTTCCTGAATCTGTCTGCCCTTTATAAAACCCTTTTGGTCCGGATCAATTAATTTGGCCATAACCTTAGATACCCTTTTTGCTATTATATTCATAAAAAGCTTATAATCGCAATTAAGGAGCGATATTGGTCTGTATGATGCGCAGTTCTTTGGGTTTTTGCCTGGTTTTAGTAATATACTTATCGTGGCATCATTCCATGAATCTGGAATCATTTCATGTTCCAGGTATATCTTATTCATTGTTTCAGTTAGATGTTCAATTAATATTTCTTTTAGTGCGATATAAAATTCATTAGGCAACGCATCTGGCCCTGCAGCTTTTCCTCTCTTTAGATGACTTATGGCGCTCCTTACTTCTTCCGATGTTATTTCGGAGTTCACAAATTTCGCTTCTTCCTCTGTCAGACTCGGGAGTTGGATCTTTTCAAGATAATTCTTCATTTCTTCATCTGTCGGATTTGTGTCTTCTTTATATATTGAAGTAAAAAAATTAGAGAATTCTTTCCTTATTGAAACATCATCTGAGAAAATGGTTGATTGGTCTTGGTTGTAGATGTTTAGTATATTGTTTCTGGTCTGATCTGTTTTCATTTTCCAGGCTAGTAGTTTTCCACATCCTTCACCATATTCATGATTTGCTAATTTACTGTTCTCCCATTTCTCTTTAACTATATTCTCTAGATAAATTGTCAGATTCTCTTTTGAGTTACGAAGCTTTTCTTCCATTTTTTCCTTTTGTTCTTGCGGTATATCACATTCTAAGTGTAATTCATCTTCTTTAATTTCTGTTTCCATCTTCTTAATATCCTGTTTTTTTGTTTTGTGTTTATAAGCACCTAAGCTGAGCAGTTTCCCCTCTTATTAACGCTTTGTAAGCATCCCATGTCATTCTTTTTGATGTACAAGCTGTGTTTTCTTGAAAATATTGTCGGGTGGTTGTTATGAGTTCCTCCACACATCGCTCGTCTCTAAGAATTGTGCGATCAACAGTCCACCTGCTGGCCAGATGAGATTGCGGAAGTGTTATATTTAGCTGAATTGCAGAATGGTCCGATAGATGTGCAGGTAAGTGTTCAATACTTTTAACCTTATCTCGCAGGTTTTTGTTTAATAGAAAGAAGTCTATTCTTGATTTATGTCCTAATTTTTTGTTGTGGAAGGTATATGGGTAGTTTTTTATACCTTTTAATTTCCACATGTCTTCTAACATTAAATCTTGTTTGTAGATCCCTAGCCATTCCCTCATCTTCGGTAGATTCCATTGTTTTGTTGGTGGGATTCTATCTATTTTAGGATCTTCTATGAGATTGAAATCTCCTCCCATAATAATTGGGGTTGGGTATGTTAAAAGTTCAGAGTATAGTTTTTTGAGGGGCTCAGCATCGTCCCTATTGGGGCCATAGTATCCCACAATTGTGAGAATGCGCTCTTCAATTCTGACTTTGGCAATTGCCCATCTGCCTTTACTATCCCCTTTGTCGACTTCTATTTTAGCGTTGAGAGATTTCTTTATGATAATTGCTACCACCTTTATGTTGCACTCTTGAGTTGTATGTATGCTTGCTCCAATCCAGTTTAGGTTTTTTGCCAATTGAGTCCATTCTGCATTTGTTAAATGAGTTTCTTGAAGGATAATGATTTCACTTTCTATTTCTTTCAGATATTCCATGATTCTTCTTCTTCTTGAAGGAGTTCTAAGCCCGTTAACATTCCATGTTAGAATTTTTATTGATCTCTCTTTTACCATCTTAAATTGTTGTTTCTTTTGAGGCAGCCCTTAACTCCCTTGCTGATCTTTTTATTTTCCAGTTTTGAGGATTTTTTTTTTTCGTTTTTCCCTACTTTGCTCCCCACCCGTGTGTATTTACAATCTTGCATTTTGTGAGTTACTTTGGGTTCCCTCCCTGGGGAAGCCTCCTTTTTTCTTTTTTCAGATGTTATTTCACCCGGTTTCATGCTCCGTTTCTCCAGGTAGTTTCTTCTTTTGGTTTAAATGAGTAATTGCTTTCCCAATGTGTGTTCTGTTGTCAGTGTTTCTTTGTCTCTGAGAATTTTTTAATTCATTCTTGTTTATAGTGTATCAAGTTTTGTTCCTTCAGCTCCTGCTTTTATAGCTTATTCCTTATTTAGTTTGTCAATTTCGATTTGGTCTTTTATTAACTGAATTAGGTTTTCTACCTCTTTTGGATCCCTTAGATTGTGCATTTTATTTCGCCACATTATTCTAAGGGAGGCGGGGAATTTTAGTTGTACACTTGCTCCGAGGGTTTTCAACTCCTGCATATATTGCCCCAACTCCCATTGCCTGTCTTGCGTAATTTTACAGATATCTGAGCTGATGCGGAATGACCAGTTCATTTTGTTGAAGCTCCCAATTTTTAGACCCTCACTCAATATTTTTTCTTTCAGAGAATATGTTCTGAAATTTACTAAGATTTTCCTCGGGGTTTTCTTCTCTTTACTCTTCCTGAAAGGGTCTCTATGGACTCGTTGGATGTCCTCCGCTAAATCACAGTCTTTTGTCCAAGGAAGGAATTCTTCTAGTAGAGATATTACATAGGCCTTGATATCTGCTCCCTCTGAGTTTTCGGGGACATTCAACACGCGAATGTTATTTCTTCTTCTTTGATTTTCCAAAGATTCTAGTTTCTCCTTGACTACTTTATCGTTATCCTTTAACTGTCTTATCTCTCTTTGGGTTGTGTCCACTCTTTTGCTTAGGAAGCCCAACTCGTTCTCTACTGCTGTGACTCTGACCCCTAAATCATTTATTTTCTGGTCTAAACTTTCTACAGCTTCTAGTATTTTGTTCTGGTTTGTTTCAGAAATTGCAAATTTTTCTCTCATTTCCCCCATTATTTTTTCCATCATTTTATCCAAGCACCGTTCTAGAAAGTTTCCTGTCTCACTTTTGTCCATATATTCCTGCTCAGGCTCATCTTCGTGGGTCTCTTGGGTCTCTTGGTCATTTACGATTTCAATTTGTGGTGTGGCGCTTGTGCTTGCTTGGGTTAAAGGACCTGGTTGTGATGACAGGGTTAGTAATGAAGGTTGTTTCATTGGAAAAGTCGCACTTGTAAATGGGTCTGGAGGAGACGCCGACTGCATATTCCCTCCTGTTAGTGTTTCCATGTCTGCAGATCCTTCCACTTCTTTTTCATAGATAGGACTGGTGCTCTGATTACCTGCTGTTAGATTCGAAAACTGTACAGGAGGTGTGTCCGGTGTATTTTTTATATTTGTTGAGTCGGTCGTATTATTAGCTCGACCATGATTTCCTCCTCTTACTTGTACCACTTGTTGTATTTTGAAGTACGACCTTAGTGAAGGAGTAATCTTTATTTTCTTGTCTTTGGATTTCCTTGATCCTCTGCTTTTTATGCTCTCTGCCAATTCCTCTAAACGTGGGGGATTTTTCACGGATTTATTTGTGCTTCTAGGGGTCATGCACTTTTTCTTTATCGGCTGTAATAGGCTCTGTTTGCTTAGGCTTTGGTTCCTGAGGCAATATGCTGATTTTCTTACCCCCTCTTCTGATCCCTCTTGCACAGGAAGAAAGGTTCCAGTTCCTTGTTCCTTCCTTGTTCTAGATCTTGTGAAATAATTGATGTTGGTTTTTTTTTTTTCTTTTTTGTTTTTACCACTTTTATTTTCTCCAAGTGCTAGAGTAATGTGATTATTGTAAATATTTTCAGTGCTTTTTACTAGTAAATCTGTATTTTCTTGATTTTCTAGTTCAGCTACTCCTGCTTTTTCTGGTTCCGTGTTCCCCCGTGTATCAGTGCAACTGTAGCCTCCTTTTTCTACTACTGCATTAGAACAGAGACTTCCACTTCTCTTTTCATTCATCCAACAAGGATTTATTGACCTTTTTACCTTTATTTCACTTTCACTTTCACAGTGTCCTTTACCACACTTCTCACCAAGTACAGACCTTTGGTTGATGTTTTCAAAAATAATAGGTGTCCAGTTCTCCCTATGCCCCACACAGGAAAGTTCTTGTTTGTCACCTCGTAGTGCTCCCACTCTATGCTCTGTTCTGGCTCCTGTCTCCTCTATGCAGTCTGTGTAGTCGTTTACTGGTGCAGCTCGATTGAGCTCTCTGCCGCTGCCTCCTCCGCTCTTGCCCCGGAAGAAGAAACCAATCTTGAGGAGTTTCCTCCTACCTTCCCGGGCCGCTTCCCGAGCCCTCTTCCACAGCCCGCCTGAGGGATCGGCTGCCGGGACTGCCGGAACCGGGACCGGGCTTTGCCGCACCAGAGTTGTAACCCAGCCTGTCATGTGGTTCTTTTGATATCACACACGCGGCTCAGCCCTTCGAGAAAACTGCGGAAATGACACACAGCGCGTCTTTCCACCTTCGGCTGCTCCGCACACTTCGAAAACGCTTTGAAGCAGGTAACAGGGTAACGAGTAACGGGTAACATTAAGGGGCTCTGTCTAGCTGTTGTTGTTTCTCTTCTGTCTGTTCAGATGTTACGAGCTCATAAAGGGATGCTATTCTCTAATTACTCCACTATGGAGCTCAGAGACACGATAAATTCCATAATGTTTTTGCGCTAAAAGATTTTGGTAGTCGGAAAACATGTAAGGAGCGTTTTACCTGGAGGCTTTAGCGGAGCTCACAACGAGCGTCTTCAGCCGGCTGCCATCTTCCCCCTCCTGCCAGAAAGCTTCATCAGGTTTCTTATGGGTTCAATGCAGTTTCTTTTGTTTGTGTAGATTATTCGGTCCTTTTAGAACAATGGCCTCTTTATATTAGGGGTAGACATTCTGACTGTGTCATTTCTACCTGTATTAATGCTCTGGCATGGTATTTATGACATGTTTTCCAACCCTATAATTATTTAAGATGGTGATTTGATGCTGATCGTTTGAGTTATTCCTCGTTTCTAAATTGTGTAATATGGTTGGTTTGGATTAGGCTGTACGTTTACACTCATTTCTACTTTGGATAGATACAAGTATTTTTCTTTCTCTCTTAAAATCTTCTTCCAAATGGATAATCTGTATGCTTTTCAGCTTTCTGTTTACTGATTGTCATCATTTGTGTTTTCCCATTAACTTATTGACCAATCCACTTTTCTTGCGTATTTTTATTTTATTTCATTTTAGCTTACTTCCTAGAGCAACGTAAAAACACAACCCTTTCTATGAGTTTGTATTGATCTTTCCCTTCTTCTTTTTCTTTATTTAATTTAGTTTTTGAGTCCTTTCTTTGTTTGTATCAAAGATTGTTGCTGTTTTCTGATTAGTTGTGGAAAGGGCAACTCTGCTATGGTGGATAATCTCAGGAGGTATCAGGAGTTTCAGATTATAGTATGCAAACAGACCTGCCGAACAGAACACCAAGGAAGCTGAAATAGAAATTGCTAAGGCCCTGATTTAGATGTAGAGGGATCTGGGCCTTCAGTCACTTTTGCGACCGTTATTAATCCGCTTACTAGGCAGTCTGCCCCTCAATTTAGATGTTGGTGGCTCTATGGATGATAGTCCGTCTGAGTTCCGCTGTCTCCACTTGAATTATCCTCCCTTATCGACTGTGTAATAGGTAAAAGCGGATATCGGAGTGAGTACAGCCAATAGGCTAATCACAATGTGCCTTCCCTTTGACGTAAGTGTGGTAGGTAAAACTCCACGCTTGAGTTGGCAGTTTTGAAGGGATATAAGGTGAAATCATTTTTTTTTTCATTTTTCCACTTCCCTTTCCGGCATTGACCCAATTGTCCAATGTCCTTCTTTTGCTGCTATTACTCATCTACAAATAAAATCAATCCAGTCATCTCCGAAATCGAAGGCAAGCTTCTATTCAACTTATTTTCTTTTGAATTGTCTGTTTGTATTTGCTGTGGACTTGTGCATTTTAAAATTTCTCTAACAAGCAACTTTTTTAATGTTTAAAGCATATGTGTGAAATGTTGTAGTTTAAGAAAGTTAAAGAAACACACCTGTTTTAACTTTTGTCTGTTTTTTTCAAATTTGGTTCAAGCTTCCATCATGATAATGGACACTTACACAAAATCTCATAATGTATGCATACAGGTGTGTTCAATTATTTTTCTTTGAACTATCAACATATAAACATATACATTAAAAAAATTTTAATAATTCAAATTTAAAATAATTCAGTAATTGCACTAGACAAGGTAAATGCATATGTGTTTATTTTTTTACTTATTAAGTTAAAATGAAGACTCCGGTATTAACACTTAAAAATAAACACACCACATAGCTTATGGTATAACGAGGACCTCACTCATATGAAGAATTCCTAAAAATGCCTGGAGCATTTGTGGTGGAAGGATTATAGTGTAGATAGCAAAATTAAATACAACGCAGCACTTAAACGTTATCATCGGCAGATTCGTAGTACACAGAAACAGTTCTATATGCAAAAAATTAAGGGCTCAGCTATTTCACACAGAAAACTCTTCTCTATTGCCAATTCATTATCATCTCTGGAACGGGTTGCAGCTCGCAATACTCCATTTTACCAGAGTTGCAATGACATTGTTCATTTCTTTGCTGACAGAGTGCCAAAAATGTATGACTGCTTCCTCCTGGATGCCAGAGATTTTCAATGCCTGGAGGGTTGGTTTGGCACGCTGTCCTCAGGGAATGGGCTTTTTTGCTTTACTGCCCCATCCCTGGAGGGGATTAGAGGCCTTGTCACCAAAGTCAAATCTGGGTCACCCTCAGGTTCAGCTTCACCTAAAATCTTAGCCCTGGAAATGGAGCCCATCCTACCCAATTTGATCACAAATTCACTCAATAAGGGCCAACTAACTCAGAAGTGGAAGCACGCTGTTGTTGTGCCTCTCCTTAAAATACCCACTCTAAATCCAAGGATGCCCGAAAACTTGAGACCTATCTCGTTTCTCCCGTTTTTTGCTAAAATGGTGGAAAAGCATATAAATATCCACATCACTAATTTCAAAGAGGCCAATAATATGTTACATTCATCACAGTCAGGCTTTCGAGCTCAACACTCCACAGAGACAGCTCTCTTATGAGCCTCAAAAACACTCCGACACCAGGCAGATACGGATCAGACAACAGCACTAATAATGTTGTACCTCAGTGCAGTAATCGACACAGTGTCTCATGGCCTCATCTTAGAGCGTCTGTAGAACTGCAGTGTCCGGGTCTCGCGCTGAAGGTGGCTGGCTTTCTTCCTTCAAGACTGCACCTTCCAACAAGCCCAAAAATCTTTCTCCTCTGAAACACTGACCCTGCTGCAGGGCTCTACTTTGAGCCCTACCTTATTCCTTCGATATATGCACCCTCTGCCAGAGATCGTCGAGCAGCACAATGTAACCATTGTTTTTTATGTTGATGATGCACAACCGATTGTCACTCTGTCCCAGGAGGTGGATGGTGCGGCCAATCAATTCAGGCTGTGATTGATGGAGCTATCCGAGTGGATGAATAAGAGCTGCATCAGATTGAATGCAAATAAAATGGAGGGTCTCATTGTAGGCAAAGTCCCTTCTATCTGATCCTCTGCATGGTGTGCGGACACCTTGGGTCCTGTCCCAACCACAATGCAAAAATGAAAGATCTTGGGTGTTTGGTTCAACCCTATGCTGACTTTCGACAGTCAAACAGCATGTATTGCAGGAAAGTGTTCCGGCACTCTAAAAGTCTTGAAGAAGGTTATGGACCTTATACCCCTGACAGACAGAAAAGCACTAGCTGTACTATTCAAATGTACTCACTCTATCTTGGGGTCGTTCAAGGGTGATTGCAGAAGCTGCAGAGAGTTCAGAGTGTGGCAGCAAGCCTAGTGTTGAATTTACCTCGAAGCAAAAAGATGAAATGAACAAGCAACAGAGAAAGCAAAAAAATAACCTGACTTCACTGAAAAAGTTCTCACAAACAAAGTTCTTCAGCAGTGGAATGTCAAAGAATCATGGTCTGAAATGGAGTGTGATTTATAGTGTTGTAAGCAGGTGAAAACAATTAGCCAAAGCACTTCAGATGTATGAGACTAGCATCTGCCCAAAAGTCACAGGAACAGCACAATGTTGAACATGTCAGCAATGGAATCCCTCTGTCAATAATCTGCCTCTAGAACAACGCCAGTGTTGTATTCTTATGTATGCCACTGTTAGAATGTTTATGTGTCAGAGTAGAATGTAAGGGAGGATTCTATGGTTGGACCGGAGAGTCTTAGGCGGTTTGTCTGGTGCTGACTCCTGCTCGTGGTTGTTAAGCTGTCTTTGTTTCCACAATAAATCTTCATTTTGAATCCACAATGCTCCGTTTCGTTGGCACAACTGAGAAATCTCAAAAGGCCACCCTGACAGCGATGGAGCAATGTTAGCCAGCAGAGGAGTCTGACAGATCACCAAAGGTGAACCGCTTAAACAACCAAAAACACTCTGTCAACATCTAAATAGGGCGGGAATCTGACAGCTTCGTGGAATACTTATACACATCACAAGGAAGGGGAGACAGGAGTCCTGCCAAGATCTAAATCAGGCCCTAAGAATCATGATGAGTATTGGGAAAGAGAGATATCACAGAGCATAGTTGTGTGGTCTGTGCTTTCAGGCGGTGAACATAATCAGCATTCGGATAGGGTACAACAGACTGACGTCGCGATTCACAAAGGCCTGAAGACTTGTGATGGATTCCCCGTAGAGATGGTGGGGGCCAACACTTGTGTCAGGGACTCCGCAGTTATGACATGACCTCCTCAAGTAGTAACTATTGTACAGAGGTCCCGTCACAAGTGCTGCCCTTCCCCAAAACTACTGGACCCCCCTTCAGGAGTGCAGAGGCCCTTTGTGAATCAGGGTTGAACACAATGTAAAAGTGACTAATGTGTTGCAAAACAAGTGTTATATGCAGCAGGAAGGCTATGGACAGGATGCAGAACAAGATGTTGTGCAGGTAAGAATGGTATATGCTTGCCCAAAGAGACGAAAAGGTCAGCCTGTAGGTGAAGGGCTGAATAGGGTGTGGGTGGGTGGGGCAGCCAAATAGCTTGCTTTGAGAGTGTTAGGTAGAGCGCGGAGGAGTGGATAATCTCCTGGGGCATGCTGTAATTGCCAAGTCATAAGAGTGAAGTGAAGAAGAACATTGCTTTAGAGTCTTTTGCAGAGCATTCCAGATCACAAAATCAGAATGGCAGATAGTGCACTTAGCATAGACAATGAACTGACCAGTTTGGCCTGGGTGATGGCAGTAGGGATAGTGGGGAGTGATGGCAACATGAAGGCCTAATGGCAAGAGCTCACCTGGGTCAGCATTGGGGCAACATCAGAATCTGTTGATTACGCTAATTCAGCGGAAGCATTGTGTTATGGTTTAGACATTACTGTATTTCTAATTACTAAGAGGTTTCTGGGCAAGCAACAAGGCTAATCTAAAGATGACTCTTAGAAATTGGGTTACTGGTTGGGGGGATAAAACCCTGCTCAAGCAGAAACCACAATCCTTGTCAGGGTGAAGTCACTACTGAGGTTCTTAGATTTTTGATTTCGTCCCGTATCTAGCCGCCATTTTCTGGTTCGTCGCCATTTTGTGTTGCCCTCACTCAGGCAGCATGGCGAACGATGTGCTTTTGCCTTTCCAGCTGCTACGATTCCTTTCAGTTAAAAAGTAACTTCATTGCCCTTGTCTACGAAACCCGATGTCAGGGTCTGGCTGAGTTCGTTAATCCATGTCTGGCTCAATTGATCCCTGTCTCGGCCGACTATTTGCCCTCTCCTATTCTTTCCTTATACTATCTTATCCGGCTGGCCTTCGCTATTCTCTCCTTGTATGCTCCTATTACACAACTATCCTTTGAGGCACACAAATACGTCCTGCAACCTGCAAGAAGGGATTGTGGATGCCATCACTGATTAATTTGTTGGGAGGAGTAGCACACGGGGTCTGAAAGAGGGGCGTATTTGAGACACCTGATAGCTTGTTTTTCAACTTTTCCTATTGGTCTGTTTTGTATGTGTAAGGAGTAAACTCTGTAAATGTGTTTCCTATAAAAGATTGTGCGCCACGGATTGAAGTGGCAGTCTCCTTAGAATCTACCTTGTGTGTAACTTCTGGGACAACTGTGCTTAGCTGCAGCTAATAAACCTGGCTTCCACGCTCAACGGAGTGTCTCGTGTCTCTGTTTTTTACAAGGCAGGTGAACTTGGGGATTAAGGTGTGCCCTGCGCCGCCCGGCCCATAAGGCCTGGTTCTTCAACTGGCGCCCAATGTGGGGCGGTTTCAGTGGTAGCGGTTCAGCCCGAGGGTCGTGAGAAGCCCCGCAAGAAGATTCGCGAGCCACGTCAAGCGACCCCTGTATGTCGAAGTGGACCGAAGGTCTTTTGCAGCGCGGCTACTCCTTTCCGACGGCTGCTGATGACTACTGCCTTGACTACCGCCCTGCCTTGGACCCTCTGGTGATGATTGGTATCGCGAGATGTTAGATGGACCTCTGTTGGCGTGAGAAGACCATTTAGTTAAGTATTCGTGGGTAGCGCCCTTCTTTGTTTTGTTTTTGATTTTTGTTATTCGTCTGTTGCAATAGTCGAAGTTGAGGGGTGAGTACCTTTGTACTGGGTTCTTTTCTTTCACTCCTTGAAGTTAGTAAACAGATCGGTGTGCTTAAAATGCCTGGTCTGAGCGGATTTAGGAAATGTTGTTGTTTTTGCTGTACTAGGGATTCCCGGATCGAGGATTCATGTCCGATTCCTCCGGTTGGAACTCCCATTTATGAGCTCTATTCCAAGAATGGTGTTGGTCCCATTGCCTTTAATGAAGCATGGATCCGATACACGAAGAAAGATGGTGTTTTACGGTGGCCACAGAATGGTAGCTTTGAGCCTGACATATTAGATAATTTGGAATCAATTCTGTTCAAAAGAAAAGCCCGGCCGGCAATGTTTGACTCTTTCCGCCTTTGGCGTAAGGAAGCCAAACAGAGAGAAATTAAACAAGCGAAAAGAGATAGGAAAATGAAAGATATGATGGTTATACAGGCTGCCCAGCAATTTAAAGATGATGAGACTGATCGTGCGATTGAGGTCTCAGATAGACAGCATCGGATGACAATTGATAGGTGCTATCCCGTGTTACCTCCACAGCGCAAAGATCTTGATGAAGATCCCTTAATGTTCCATTTGTTGAAATTACTTCCGCCTTATGCGACAGGTGCTAATGCACCTGTATTATTGCCACCTGCGCAGCAACCTGTTGTTCAGCCAGGAGCTCCGGCTCCTACGAAATTGCCTCTTCCCGTATTACCGCCTGCACCTCCTTTGCCACCAACTTCTGTACCTCAGTCTCCTTCACCTTCTGTTTCTCTTGTAATGGCTAGTTCTTCTCTTCCTTTGCTTAATACTGCCTCTCCAGTTTTACTCCCTACTTCTTCTCTGATTCGTAATCGGTTAGTTGATACTGTCTCTGGTCTTATCTCCCCTCTCTTTGGGCCGTTTAATAGGACTCCTGCTTTTTCCCGAAGGCAATCCCGTAGCCAAATTCCAGATTCTGAGGAACGAGTTGTGTTTGACTCTCTTGCTCATAAATGGATGATTAATGGTCCACTGTATAGTGTACCCGATATATTGATTACCTTTCTCAAGTGGAATGCTCCTACGCATAGATATGTTTTTAATGTCATGTGTGACACACTTGTTAAAGGATGGGAGGATATGGAGTTGGATTTAACTCCTCAGGGTCTATTGGATATACAGGACAGGTTTGATAAAGGACTTTTTGTGGGTACTGACGTTGAGCGTGCTATAAAGACACTTGTTACTTTTAGGTCCTTATATTCTTCCCAGACTATTCCTGAACCTGATCCTGCAGTTAGACAGAGGACGAAGAATTATCCTATGAGAGAGGTTCCTCCAGTATGGAGGGAAGTGGTTCCACAGGCAAACAATGTTCCAGGTGTCCCTGCTCATTTTCAGCGTATATGGGTACATGTCCCTTGGAAACGAGCTGAAGTTTTAGCACTTAAGCAGTCTTTGCCGGACCTAAAAATCCTGCTGGTACTATAAAGAGCTGTCCCAGACTGTTGATACATGTATTATGAATTTGGCTGACATTGATATGCTGATGGGAAATGTAGTTCCACAAGCATTGTGGGCTCGGATTCGTAGAGAGGATCACGATCAAGCTTTGGGAGGTACTTGGGCTGATATATCTGCCTTAGATGTAGCACAAGTGGGTGGTGCTAAGCCTGATGATTTGATTACACAGTTACCTGGTAGGATCATTACCTTAATGAAGACGATGATGCCTGCCTCACGAGTTAACTGGGATAGATTAGCTGCGTGTAAGCAGAAGAAAGATGAGAGTGTCTCTGATTTCTTTACTCGGTTTGAGGAGACATTTATTGATCATAGTGGTCAGGATTTAAGTACTGAAGGAGGACAGCGATTATTTGTTGATAAATTTGTCTTTAATCTGCTTCCTGAATTGTCCCATAAGTTGAAAGATTCGGAAAGCTCTTAGGCTGTTTCTTTGTCCGCCCAAATATTAGCCACTTCCCAGTATTATGAGAATAGGGACAAAGAAGAAAAAGATAAGGCTGAAAAGAAGACTAAGGATTCAAAAGCAAAGGTTCTTCTTCAGCAGGCTTATCCCCCTCGTTCTGGCCAGTGTCAGTTTCAGCAACCTACTCAGCCTCAGAGGTTGCTACAGAAACCTGAGCCTTTTGTTCCGCGACCTTTGCTTGGTCCTAATCAGTGTGCCTATTGTGAAGAGGAAGGCCATTTTAAGAATAGCTGTCCGGTTTTATTGCAGCGTAATGGTGGATTTCAAGGGCCGCTAGGCCGTGGTGGTTTTCAATCAGCACCTAGGGGTAGAGGGCGAGGTGTGTTGCCTCAAGGACAGCGTTCCTTTCCCCCTCAGAATTCTTCAAATTATTTTGATCAGCAGAATACTCAGTCTGCGTAATATCACAATGATGATTATTATGTTGAAGGTGAGGTTCAGGATTTTCATTCTAGTTAGGACAGCCATGGACAAAGTAAGGGAGTCGTATCAGTTCCAGTGGATCAGAATGGGCCTTATGTTAAGGTAGTTGCTTTGGTAACTGGACATAATATCGACTACATAATATCGAATGGACAAAATATCGACGGAAAAATATCGACATTAACAAAATATCGACTATAGGAATATCGTTGAAAAAAATATCGACTGCAAAAATGACCCAAAAATATCGAATACAAAAATATCGACTCAAAAATATCGACTAGACAAAATATCGAAATATAGTGAAAGTAAAAAATATCGAGAAAATGTTAGAAAATATTGATTTTATAAAATAATATATATATAATATATAAATAAATAGTACCTAATGTTTAGGAGCGGGTTGTGGGTTTATAGGGGAATAGGGTGGGAAGTAATTTAATAATAATTAATTAGTTAATATATGTTTGGTAATTGTTTTAATTAGATTTTAATTGGTAATTAATTAATATTAATTAGTTAATTGTTTAATTGATTAATTAGCATATAATTTAATTGATTAATTGATTAATTGATTATTAATAATTATTATTTTTATAAATTAATTTGTATATGATTTTAATTGATACATTGGTTATTAATTAATAATAATTAGTGATTTATTGTATTAAGAATTTGTATATTATTTACATTTATTAATTGCTAACACATTAATTATAATTAGTTAATGATGTAATTAATATATTGCATATCATTTAAATAAATTAAATGGTAATTAATTTATAATAATGACTTAATTACATTAATTGGATACATTTAAATGTAATGTGTTAATTTATGTTGATGTTAATTAATTAATTGGAATTAAACAATATTAATTAATCTAAATTATTATTATAGCTAATGTGATAATATATTTTATAATAGTTTTTGTAAAAATATTTGTTTTTTTTATATATTTATGTTTAATGTTGTGTTCATTATTATTTATAGTGTTCTGGCTCAGTTTCATAGTTTTTGTTATAGGTTAATTTTTTAGGGTTCTGGGTCATTTTTCTAGTCGTGAGTAAAGGTGTATTTAGTGGGATTTGGGAAATTTTGACGTTTGTGGGTAAATGGGTATTTTTGAGGTTGAGGGTCAGTTTTCAGTTCTTGTGTAAAGGGCTATTTGTAGAGTTCAGGGTCAGTTTTCAGTTTGTGGGTAAAGGGGTATTTGTAGGGTTCAGGGTCAGTTTTCAGTTTGTGGGTAAAGGAGTTTTTTGGAGGTTCAGGGTCAGTTTTCAGTTTGTGGGTGTAGGGGTATTTGTAGGGTTCAGGGTCAGTTTTCAGTTTGTGGGAAAAGGAGTATTTGTAGGGTTCAGGGTCAGTTTTCAGTTTGTGGGTGAAGGGCTATTTGTAGGGTTCAGGGTCAGTTTTCAGTTTGTGGGTAAAGGGGTATTTGTAGGGTTCAGGGTCAGTTTTCAGTTTGTGGGTAAAGGGGTATTTGTAGGGTTCAGGGTCAGTTTTCAGTTTGTTGGGAAAGGAGTATTTGTAGGGTTCAGGGTCAGTTTTCAGTTTGTGGGTGTAGGGGTATTTGTAGGGTTCAGGGTCAGTTTTCAGTTTGTGGGTAAAGGGGTATTTGTAGGGTTCAGGGTCAGTTTTCAGTTTGTTGGGAAAGGAGTATTTGTAGGGTTCAGGGTCAGTTTTCAGTTTGTGGGTGTAGGGGTATTTGTAGGGTTCAGGGTCAGTTTTCAGTTTGTGGGTAAAGGGGTATTTGTAGGGTTCAGGGTCAGTTTTCAGTTTGTGGGTAAAGGGGTATTTGTAGGGTTCTGGGTCAGTTTTCAGTTTGTGGGTAAAGGGGTATTTGTAAGGTTCAGGGTCAGTTTTCAGTTTGTGGGGAAAGGAGTATTTGTAGGGTTCAGGGTCAGTTTTCAGTTTGTGGCTGAAGGGGTATTTGTAGAGTTCAGGGTCAGTTTTCAGTTTGTGGGTAAAGGGGTATTTGTAGGGTTCAGGGTCAGTTTTCAGTTTGTGGGTAAAGGGGTATTTGTAGGGTTCAGGGTCAGTTTTCAGTTTGTGGGTAAAGGGGTATTTGTAGGGTTCAGGGTCAGTTTTCAGTTTGTGGGTAAAGGAGTATTTGTAGGGTTCTGGGTCAGTTTTTAGTTTGTGGGTAAAGGGGTATTTGTAGGGTTCAGGGTCAGTTTTCAGTTTGTGGGTAAAGGGGTATTTGTAGGGTTCAGGGTCAGTTTTCAGTTTGTGGGTAAAGGGGTATTTGTAGGGTTCAGGGTCAGTTTTCAGTTTGTGGGTAAGGGGTATTTGTAGGGTTCAGGGTCAGTTTTCAGTTTGTTGATAAAGGGGTATTTGTAGGGTTCTGGGTCAGTTTTGGCCTTTAGGGTGAAGGGGTCTTTTTAGTGTTTTGGGACAGTTTTGGGTATTTTAGAGTGCTGATGTATAGTTTAACTTAACAGTGATACATTAAATTTATTACACGAAAATCGCTAGTATTATAACTTTACATTAGTACCCTTTATTTAGATCAAAACAATTTATGTATTAGCATGTTTCCAGACAGTAGCTAGAGTGGAGTTGGAATTCTAATTATTAATTGGTTGGTGTCCAGCACCATCAGTAATATTACCTACACTGGAGTTGGATTAATAAAAATACATTGGTTAGTCTCCACCACATTTTATGGTATTACCTTGAGTGTAGTAGGAATAGTAAAATAATTTTTGCTAGTGTCCTGCAGCTTCTATGATTTTAGATTGACTGGAGTAGTAACAATACATATAAAATTGGTCAGTGTGCAGCACATTTGTATACATTTGTTCATTACTGTATTTTAATAATAAAAATTAATGCAGCATAGATGTTTTCAAATAAGTTTATTAAACAATTTTTAATTTTTTTATTGTGTACTACAATAAAATCACAAACAAATATAACATCACATTTTTTTTTACTTTTATTATTCACACAATAACATCTTTACATTTATATACATGTGGTCAATGTAAAAAATAATTTGGATTACTAGATTCTTTCAGTAAATTTTACATATTCCCATCAGTCACTTACAATTTAAAGTATTTATATAGAAATACATTAAACAATGATTTGTTATATATTTCTTACATTAATATTTAATAATGTTAATATTAAATATTAATATAATAAAATATATAATACATATTTCTTTTTAACAAGTAACATGACTATTATTACATTTGTTAGGATAAATTGAAATACAAAAAAAAAAATTCTTGGTGTATATTTCACACAATGTTGTTTTTACATAAAACATATAAATCGATTTGGTTGTAAAGTTCATAATTGTAAAGGGAAACAATATGTTTAATTATAATATCTGGTATTTATCAAATATTAGTAAAGCAATTATATAATTTTGTTATAGTTAGAAATAATTATATAACTTTTTTTAATAATTAATAAAAATAATAATTATTTTATTTATTATTATTATTATTATTAATTAATAAACATAAACATTCATTTATTATTAAGAAAAATATATACATTCACAGATAAAATAGATACTTTTTTCAGGCCATTCTTTATATACTAAATGGTTCTACTTGTTATATTAATAACAATAAATAAGTTATATTATTTATCATTATTAATTATTCCCATAAACATTTATAATGTTTTATTAAAATTATACACAAAATTATTCATATAAATATACTGAATAACTAAATATTTACATCTTTTATTCAAAGTTTTACATAATTATTTAATATTATTAATATATAATACATATTATATATTAATTTATATTAAATATATTATTTTTTGTTAATAAAGGAAAATTGTCATGAGTATAGTGTATTAATTTGTTACATTATACATGTGTATGTATTATATATTTTACATTTGACATTGTTTATTCTATTATCCTTTTACACAAATGGGTTAAGGGGACTACTTTTTTACCGCGTAAGGTTATTGCGCTCCATTCAGGACTGGAGAAGCTCGCGGTTGGGAGTTGCTTCGCGTGGAGAGAGGTAAGGTTATTTTTAACTACAAATTATAAGTAAGTGGTCATGTTTGAGGGTATAATCGAACTCTGTAGTGTTTTTTGGTGTATGTATTAATAGTTTAAGTAGCGTTTGGGTGAAAAGTCTCCGTTATAGATGTGTCGTGCTTTTTTTCCTTCAAGTCTAATTTTAAGTGTTCGGAAATGTCTTCTTACATGGTTAATGTTAATTGTTAGTATATTTACAAATGTGAAGGGGGTATTTGTGGGTGGCTTTCGTTATGTATGTTATTTTACAGGTTTTGGTTCCTCGCATGAAAACTACATGGAAGGAAGCGTGTTTTTTAACGGAGAAACAAATGTTTAAGTTATTATGCTTATATTTTGACTTTTATCTCCTATTTTTCGTGTTTGCCAGGAGCGTTTTTTTCACTTTTTAAACCTTTTTCGGGTTTTTTGGAGGGTTTCGAATCGGATTGATACATTGATATGCGTGACCGTTTTTTTAAAATAGTGTGTATATAACTTTAAATCCTAACGTGTACACACTACTGTTTTCGGGATTTCCTGGAGCGTTTTTTTACGTTTTACAATTTATTTTCGGGTTTTTGAGGGTTTCCCATATTGGAATAGTAAGATATTGGATTGGATTGTATGGATTGATTTTTCCTTGATTGCGTCTCTCAAGTCCAAAAATTGTAAGTATTTATTTTACAATTTTGATTGGGTGGGAAATGTCGATTTCTAATGTTATGTGTATGTTATAAAACATTATAAACATTGCATATTTGTTACGAATTTTTTTACATAAATTTTAAAAGTTTGTCAAACAAATATGTTTTATTTATAATTCATTATATATGTTTATGACATGTGAATTTTATTAGTATTGTAAGAAGACATTCGTATATTTACTTGACATTTTTATAGTAGACTTTTTGCTATTATTGCCAGGTATTCTAAACCTCTAGTTGTAGGGTATAATGTGACTTGACTTTGAAGTAGTCGGAACATTTGTTGGGTTTGTTTAGTGAGTTTGGGCCCTATTTGTGACACTGATTGTTCCATTCTTAGTTCCTGATAGCTTTGTTCTTTTTTCAAAGCTTCTAGAAGGTTGTGGAATGTGGGTTTGCCTCTGTTTGTAGTTGCTTGGAAAGCATTATGCCACCCTTCAACACTGTTGTTGGTTTTAGCCTCTTGGTTTAAAGTACTGAGATCGACATTCCACCAAGGGATTTGGAATTTGGGCTGGCGTCGATGTCCTGATCTGTGCAACCTTCCCACCCAAGTGTCTTCAAAATAGTCTAGCAATGGTGTTAGTTTATCCTCATTCCTCTTATAATATGCGCTGTCAATTAATAAATTGTAATGTTCAGCAACATCTGTAACAGGGACGTAGGCCAGGGCTATTAACTTTTTAACTTGATAGGCAAAGGTGCTATCTGTAGAGTATAGTACACTTAAAGTAGATTTTTGGAGATGCCTCCATATACTCTGATTAAAATGATAATAGCAACCCTGGATTGCTGTGTGGGGAAATGTTCTCAAAATGCTATTTATCATAGCTAATTCGAAATCAATAATTATTTTTTCGGGAAAATAATTATTGATTTCCGTTTTGAGAACATTTAAAATTTCGGTGTAAGTTGTTTGCTGTTTGTTGGGTAGCAAACAGTAAATGAAAGGTATGTTAGAATGATGGTATAAACCGTGGATGGAATACAGTTGGTAAAAAGGTTTTGGGCAGGGTTTAAATGTTCCATCCATCATCCATTGGGGACACTGTTGGATTTTTCGTAAATTACTTGCAGTTGCAAACATAATTATTCTGTTTGTACTGCTTTCATTATCAAAAAGAATAAATTTATCTTTATTGTGTGTGATGGCCATTTCGGGGGAAATAATAATTTCTTCAAAACAAGTTGGGTTGGGTTGGGTTGTGCTAGTGAGTCGTTTGGTGCGTGCAATTGTGCGTTTCAGGGAGTCAATAGAGGGTAGTTGACCTGAAGCATGGGCAGGGATTTTTACCAGTTCTTCTTTAAGTATTTGTGTGGTGGGTTTGTCACTTTGTGTGCTAGCACTTTTAATACTTTCTAAAGCATCTCTAATTTCAATTTCTGTGACATTTGGGGGATGATTATGTTCTCTAGTAAATAGCACATTAGTTTCCTCGGTAGTGGCCCTCCCATAACATTTGTTGGAGTAATATTTTGTACACTTCCAAAAAACCTTTCTACCACTTTGTCTCTCCTGATTATACACATAACCCATGTAGCATAATAGTAATTTATTTTTCTGAGACATGACAAATTCTGCACCTTCAGTCATTTTGATTTACTTGTTCTAGGAAAGAGTAGAAAGAAACAAAATCAGTACACATTTTTTTACTTATGTGGTGCTAACATCATTAGTGATGCATTTATACTTACAGTTAATCAAAGTAGTAGTCACAGAAGCAGAAATGTCTTTTGAATGATGTTCTTGTATGTATGTCTTTATTTGCTGTTGGTATGAAAATATAGAAAAGCAACGTTAATGTTTATATATAACAAACGTATTTCCTACTCAAAAGCAGTTGTCATTTTTGTCTACTAGTGCATTTGATGTAAACATTACATATACTTACTTGTTTAAATAGTAGAATAGTAGTAATTGCTGGAGTTCATCAATTTAGTACAGGTATGATCTGTAGAGTAGATAGAAGAAATAAAAGCAAAATATTATAATTTTAATACTGAACCGTTTGGAAATGTAACAGATTTAAACGTATACTAACTTCTAAATATGTTGTTTTCTTTGTTGTAGGTAGAATAGCTGTATGATGTATTCAGAATATCTGTAGAGGAAATATAAAATAGATAAGATGTTGTTAAGAACATAGTCTGTGTTATTTTCGGCAGTTTTAGAGAAATGACAAATATACTTACATTTTTTACAAGGCTATTCTTCTATATTGGTATATTTTGTGTAGGATGTTTTCATATGATATGTAGAATAGATGTATGATGTTTTCTGAATATCTGTAGAGGCAATTCAAAATAAATAACATGGTGTTAAGAATATAGTTTTTGTGCCCACATTTTAGCAAATAACAATTATACTTACATTTTTCTGAAGGGTATTCTTGTGTTTTGCTATAGTTGATCTTGGATCTTTCAAATGATCTATAGGGAAGATGTAAAAAGCAAGATATGTTGTTTAAAAATGTGCATTAATGAAATTGGCCATTTTATAACAAACACATCTATACTTACATGTGTAATTAGTGTAGTTTTATCGTTTTTGCTGTAGAAATAGCACAATTTCAGTATATCTGTAAATATAATGTTAATGAAAAATAAATACTCTTGTAAATTAGTGTTTAAAAACAGCAGTTGGTGTGTAACAGAGAATTATTATATACTTACTATCTGATTTTGCACGTGAAGAAATATGACCATGTAATAGGAATTGTGTTGGAGTAGTTTCTATCAGAAAAGTAGGAAGACATGAAAATAAAATAAGTGTAAGACTTAGGAGATGTAAGGAAAATAGTGCACTTCTAATTTAGTTTTCTACAAAAATGCTGTGTTACTTACTTGATTAATTAGCTAGTGAGCTGGATCTTTAAAGATGTTTATTCTGCAACAAAATCTTCAAAGTGTTGGCATCTACTTTCCAGAGAGGTAGCAGCAACAAATGGTAGAATGCATGTATCCCTTTTATAGTATATGTGTTATGTGTGCTTTGATTTGATTGGTTGTAGGATGTAAGGAAGCATAGTATAGGCTAGTTTGAATTTTTTTAAGTTAATTGGAGTGTTTGTTGATGTGAGAATGGTGGTATGTGGTTATTCCCGCATTAAAGCAGGTTCGTGTTTAAATGAAATATATTTATATGTGAAAATAAGTAATGAAAATGTTAGTTAAATGCAAAGAATAATAAAAAATGATAAAATGCATGTAATAGAATGTATAGCAAATGTGGATTAATAGTAATTTTATGTAAGAAACAGGTATTATATGTGAAAAGTTTTTTTTAGTGAGAAATGACTTTTATTGATGATAAAGATGGTATTTTAGAAAGAAAAGTGTGCAAACATGAACTCGATATTTTTTTTTTAACGATATTGTGGTAGTCTATATTTTTGTAGTCGATATTTTTGTAGTGTTAGGGCTAATTTCATGTCCAACAATATAATTGTAGTCGATATTTTTTTAAGCGATATTTATGTATTCGATATAGTTAGTACTCGATATTTTTTACTCGATATTTTTGTAGTTTGTGTAATAAGTATAGTAAGTCGATATTTTTGTCGTCGATAATTTGTCAACGATATTTTGGTAAGTCGATAATGTGCCCGTCGATAATATTTCAGTGATCCAGTTGCTTTGGGTGTTGCAGAGCCATTTCTTTTGGATACTGGTGCAATGATAAGTTCTATGATTCATTCAAAACTCCCTGGGGCACCTTTGTCTGGCTTAACAAACGTTTCTGTAGGATTTTCTGGTGCCCCAGTTGCTAACCCAGTTTCTTGTCCTTTGCCTCTTTCGATTGGTCCTTACGATTTGGAAGCTCCACTTATTTTAACGACTGGTTGCGGAGAAAATTTGTTGGGTTTGGATCTGTTGAAACGTCTCTATGCAACGTTGTATTGTTCCCCCTCTGGTGTGCGTCTTACTTTGGATAAGAAATTGGTTTCTCCCATATATCTATCGAAAGATAGCTTTCCGCCTGAGTTGGAATCTCTTCCTGCTACACTTTGGGCTACAGGTCCGAATGATGTTGGTTTGTTGCAGATTCCTCCTGATGTGGTTACTATTAATCCTGATGTTAAGTTGCCACGTATTCCACAGTACAAGATTTCTAATAATGGTGAACGAGCTTTGATGGCTATTATCTATGATCTAGTTCAGAAGGGTGTGGTTGAAGAAATGAGAGGTAATGTTTGTAACAGTCCTGTTCTCCCCGTTCTTAAATGCAGTGATCCTTCCAGCCTCTTGTGTATCGCTTTGTGATTGATCTTCGAGAGGTCACCAAGATTGTTGTCCCCCAGTTTCCTGTGGTCCCAGATATCACTGCTTTGCTTACTATGATACCCGCCTCGGCGACATGGTTTTCTGTTATCGATCTAAAGAATGCTTTCTTTAGTATTTCTATTGCTGAGGAAAGTAGGGATATTTTTGGCTTCTCTCTCGGAGGCCGAAGTTTTCGGTTCAAGCGTGCTCCTCAAGGCTATTGTGAAAGTCCCTCCATTTACAGTCAGGCTTTGAAATCTCAGCTTGATGCTTTCATTCTACCTTCAGGTGCCACTTTGATTCAATACGTTGACAATTTGCTGATTGCTGCTGATTCGGAGGATGTTTGTAAGGATGTGACGGTTTCTTTGTTGCGTCATTTGTCTGACCTGCATCAAAAAGTGTCCCCTTCTAAGTTGCAATATTGCCGCCAAGAGGTTACCTACTTAGGTCATCTCTTGTCGAAGGAGGGAAGACGGTTGACCCCAGAACAAATTCAAGCGATTGCACAAATGTCTGAGCCAACCACACAAAGAGAGGTACGTGCCTTTTTGGGCATTACCTCTTATTGTAGACAATGGGTTCCAAATTTTTCTTTGTTAGCTAAACCTTTGTTGGCACTTACGTTGAAGGATACGCCACAACCTCTCCCTTGGACTGGCGAATGCCAAAAGAGTTTTTCTGATTTACGTACTGCTTTGTGTTCTGCACCTGTGTTAGGTACTCCAGATTACAGTAAGCCCTTTACACTTTACGTGCATGAAAGAGAAGGTTCCGGGTTGTCAGTTTTAACGCAACAATTTGGAGACAAACAACGGCCATGTGCCTATTTTTCGGCTACGTTGGATCCAGTAGCCAAGGCATTGCCTAGTTGTCTCAGAGCTACAGCAGCGGCAGTGATTTCTATTTGTCAATCTGCTGGATTGGTATTGGACAACACTCTTGTTGTTATGGTACCACATGCAGTGGATACTCTTTTGAATAGGACAAAAACACAACACCTTACGAGTGCTCGCTTGTCTGGATATGAGCTGACGCTCTTGGCTAGCCATATACACATTAAGTGGTGTAATACTTTGAACCCAGCAACATTGTTGCCCATACCGGATGAGAAAGACATTCAAGAACAGCATGATTGTTTTCTCCGAACAGAGGAGGAAACGAAAGGCAGAATAGATCTAAAAGACACACCACTTGTGGATCCGGATGGGATCCTATGGGTGGATGGGTCTTGCCTCAAGCTTCCAAATGGTGAGACAACTGCAGCTTACGCTGTAACTACCTTGCATACAGTAGTAGAGACAGCACGCAATGCACAGAATTCAGCCCAAGCAGCTGAATTAATTCCTTTGACGAGAGCATGTGGGTTGGCAAAAGGAAAGAGAGTAAACGGCTACACTGTTTTGGTCGTTTGTGGAAGGAAAGATGATTCTTTACTTCCCATGGGACTAAAATACAGCATGGTCAGTTGGTGACTGACCTTCTCGAATCTCTTGCGTTGCCTACACAAATAGCAATAATCAAGTGTAGAGCTCATAAAAAGATTACTGATGATGTGGGTCGAGGGAATGTTTTTGCTGATGAAGTAGCAAAGGAGACAGTGAGAGATGTTACAAGTCGTATGTGTGTTGCGGGCCCTGCAAGAAGGGTCAGAGAAGGAGGAATGTGTGAGGACACAATAGAAAGTGTGAGAACGATTCAAGAAGAGGCTACTGAGAAAGAACTGAGTAAGTGGAAAGTACGGGAATGTTGGACGCGACTGGGTGTTGGACGGAATTATCAGAACATCAACGATGGCTGTTACCAGACGCCTGTGTACTACCTGTAGTTACTATTTGGCACGGTCCAGCCCACATTAGTGCAAAAGGCATATGTAAGATTTTGGCTCCAGTATGGCTGAATGAAGGAATTCCTAAATGTGCAGAAAACGTGGTGAAGCATTGCATTGTTTGTTTAATGCATAATCCAGGAAAGGGAACCCCAACTTCAGCAGGTCATTTTGCTCCCCCTACGTATCCTTTCGAGGTTTTACAAATCGATTATATTCTCAAGGATCGTTGTAAAAACCTCAAGTATGTTATGGTGGTGGTCTGTGCCTTTTCCAGATGGATAGATGCCTACCCCCTAAAGGACAATACTGCTTTGTATACTGCCAAAGTCCTTTTGAAGGAGTTTTTCCCGAGGTTTGGTTTGCCGCGCAATGTATGGTCTGACAATGGGAGTGAATTTGTGGGCCAAATTATGCAGAAAGTGTGTACAGGTCTCGGTATTAAACTGAAATTCCATGCGGCAAACCACCTTCAGTCAGCATGATTGGTAGAGTGTTATAATGGCACTCTCAAGCTTAAGTTGGCAAAGATTCAGGTGAGCACAGGTCTCGCCTGACCTGATGCCCTGGCATTAGCACTTCTATCCACGAGAACTACTGTGCATTGTCGTTTAGGTCTGAGTCCGTATGAGGTCGTTTTTGGGTGCCCAGAAAATGTCTGGGGAGTCCCTCGACCTAAAAAGTATTCTGATATTCCATACCCAATGCTGATTGACTATTTGCATGACCTCACCACTAAATTACGTGTTCTTCATCAACAGGTTCAAAACGCTTTGCCAGAGGCCTCCGCAGACCCAGGTCATTCCATCCAACCTGGCGACTGGGTCTGCGTGAAAAACTGTCAGCGGAAAAGGAATTTTGAACCTCGTTGGGGCCCACCCCGACAAGTGTTGTTAACGACACATACGGCAGTGAAAGTCGTTGGGAAAAAGAACTGGATTCACGGCGTGGATTGCAAGAGGGTACCCTTGCCTTTACCCTTTGACCAATGGATTCATGAGGGCATAGGTGATAACGAAAGTGAAAAAGTACCTAGATTGGTACCGTTTAGTAGTGCACACCTGGAACAAACGAACTCTGAGAAAGAGGATGACGACGTGCTACAGGAAGCCGTGCCACTACACCTGCGTTTGAACACAGCGAATCCAGAAGCCTTGTTTAAGGACCAGACGATCCCTAATAAGACTCAATATCATTTACGACCAAGAATGATCAAAGACAATTGAACTTTTCTTTTTTCTGATTTTTCTGATTATACTTTTTTGAAAGACAATGTTTTCTTCCACTATCCATCAAGTTGCAGGGTCACGGTAGGAGTCTTAAGCTGTGACCTGAGTAGTGACAAAGGTCTGCAGGACTTGCAGTGTCATAGGATGGCTAACAACCACAGCTGAGTGTTCTAGGAAGATTATCGTGAGCAACATCAACTGGTGATGAATACTACGCCAATTTGGACTGTACCTCATCGAGGTAATTTCTGTTTACAAATTAATGGTCAGAATGTTAAAAATCAATAGGAGAAGAGTGTCTGTTCTCATACTTATGTTTATACACCTCAGATTCCCTCACCACTAGTGCCATCACAAGCCACATATTTTATCTGTCACGACAGAGCCTATACATGACTTCCTACTTATTTCTCAGGAACTTGTTATATGGCTTTTATTCTTCCCCCAACGTATACTGCTCCTTAAGGTCATTTCAGGAAAAGACATGGCAGGGGAGTTATTGATCAGAAAGATACAGCAGGACAGGAGGGAGGTGACTTTATTAAAGGGTTGCTTCCTTTCTGGGGCACAATGGCCAATACCAGAGACATACGACAATTAGTTTGTGTTGTTGAGGCAACCATAAATGAAACTTCTGGAGCCTTGAGTAATCTGAGAGCCGAACTTCAGGCGGATCGTCTTATGACTTTGCAAAATCGGATAGTTTTAGATATTATCCTTGCAGATCGTGGAGGAGTCTATAAATTGATTGGGTCTAGTTGCTGTGTTTACATTCCTGATAATGACCCTACAGTATACCAAGCTATCTTCAAGTTACATATCATCTCCGAGTCCATACATCAGGACACGGTAGATTGGTCTGTGATGGGATGGTTTTGGGGACTACTGTCCACATGGGGATGGAAGATACTAACTTTCCTTGGAATGATCTTGGCTATCATTTTCTCTTTGTAGTGTAGTTCCTATTTTCCCTATAGGCCCTGCGCATTGGAATAACATAAACAGCAGTGTAGACGTAGAAGTGCTGTCTTCTAGGTCTCTACTGACTATGTTAGACTTAATTGGGTTTGTACCAGCTAGCTCAGAGGTCACTGGAAACTTTCTTGACTGAATAGGAAGTGATCAGCTTCCCTGGCTCAGACAAGAAGGGATTCAGTCTTCCAACAACCGCATTAACATGACAACTTTGCTCCTCAGAATAAGAGTCAATCTCTAGAGTCGTGTAAAAACAATAGACAGCTATTTCACTCAGTCAGTTGTGCAAAATTACTTTCACCAGTATGCAGAGAATAGAGAGACAGGTGTTTTCAATAAAAGGTATTATTTATTGAACAGTCTTTCTTCTCATGCAAGAGAAATGAATTTACACAATTGCAAGACTTGTTATTATAAAAAGTGCGTACAGTAAAAGGAGTATTGCGAAATAATACTGTAAAAGCATTGATTTGGTTTCTTAGCCATACAATAGTTAAAATGAATAAAATATATACATTCATATATACATTTGGCTAACGTCCTCAACTGGTGCTTCTAACTACGCCTACCCCGGTGTACCTGACCTAAGCCTAATACTTGGGAGGGAGTAAGTAAGTAGCAGTTTAAGTTAAGTTGGTTTTGCTAAGGGTTTGCTTCAAGAATTCTCTCTAAGGGTTTAGTCAACACCATACCTCTGGAATAGAATGTTGGAGGTCTGGTATCGCCTCTCAGGACTTGATATTCCAGTTACCCACGAGGGTAGGCTGGAAACGCCGGAGCTGGATTTTCTCGGCAGGAGAAAAGACAGCGTCTTTCTCAGCGCATCAAGGAGGAGGAGGGGCAGCATCCGTGAGCTTCTCGCACCTGCTGGGCTCTGCAAGGGACAGCTGTTCTGCTCCTGTGTTCACCACCACCATCGCGTTTGCTTAAGGCAACGTTGGTATTATTTATACCTGAAAGGTGCCTTGTTTGACGTACGTTTTTGGACATAAGACGTCAATAAAGATGTCACTAAGAACTGGTCGTTCTTACAGTGCTCGTTAGAGTTCTATTACTAATCAAAACAAAGCAAGCAGGGCTTTCCCAGGTGCTGGGGTTTTATCTGTTGAAAGAAATCAGAGTGTTATCTAGGAATCTAAGGAAGTGGCTTCTGCTGTGTCATGTACTTTAATGAGCTGCAGAGACGAGTTACTGAAATATGGTTCTGATCGTTTATGCCATTATAGGGATATGTATTGATTATAGCCGTATAGAGGCATAAGGTCACAATATTGATTGGGGTCCTAGATAAAACACAACACCCACTCCACAAATTTATGTCCATCAAATTACTAAAAACGAAAGCAATAAGATGCGTGAGTATTCCTACCCACCCCAAAATACATATTGCATTTGAAATGGGGTATTTGAAATACATGAAAATATAGGTACTGTACGTCTTTAAGCATAGTAATCATTCAAAAATTATTGCATATGTAATCAGTTGAACGATTTTGCGAAAAAATTACACATGAAATGTCTCTTAATACAGAAAAGAAGGGCGAGACTATTTCATCACATATAAATGCAAGTGCTGTAAATTGTGCTAGAGGCCGAGGTAAAGTTTTTGTATCTAGATTTACTAAAAATAGAAGTTCTGTTCTTTATGAATAGTTCTACTTTAAGGAAAAGTATCTCATGGTGAACGGGGGAATAGAGTTCCAAACGCTTTTCAGTCGTTTTTGTTGATCAAAACTGAAGGCTGAATTCAGAGTTCATGGGTACGCTGTGCGCCGGAATGCTTTCCAAAAATCATTGTTTCTGTTCAGTGGAGAACATCATATCAGACAAGCTTTCAAAGAATAGGTTTACATATTCAGGTGACAGTTCGACCAAGTTCGATAATGCTGTAACTTGGCAGGTGTGAGAATGATTGCTATCATCGATGTCTGGATCAGCAATGCTCACAGAAGGCCGTACCTGGGTGATGTTGCTTTTATGTACCGCTTCACTGCCGCCACCTAGTCGTAGCGCAGGAGTCTCATCGAATGCCGTCATCAGGATTGGTAGCCGCTGGGGACAACACGATGCATGAGCCGTTACAGGACTTAGCAAAGTATCGATATCCATTGGTACTGCTGATGGTAGTGCAAGACAGGTGTCTAACATGCATTCTTCTCCGCATAGCATACATCGAAGCACAGGTAAGATGCAGGTCTGCCATATAGGTCTGAATGAAAGAAACCAGGTCATGTTCAGATCCCTCAGCCGGGCCAATCCAAGGACTCTAGTTATGTGGTCCCGGTAACGTATTGCTAGGATCGTTTCTTCCATCCTTGCCGGAGTCATGTCTGTGTTTTGGCTTGCCATATCGGAGCAGGAGGGTCAAAAATAAAATGCCTGCTACAAGTCCCAAAATTAGTGGTATGCCGCCAAAGACTGAATGGACAAAATTAGGAATAATTCCCAGAATTGCTTTGAATGGTGTTAGCAGTCTCGAAAAAATTGTCTTAAATACGTTTGAGACACCAATGGCATCCGACATATTTAGGATTTGGCTTAGCATTTCTGTGAAATGCACGGGGCAATTTGTTGATAAAAGTTCATGTATCCCGAAGCTGTCCTTGCAACTTGGAGATCATACGTCTCTTTTGATGACGGGATGGGCACTGTTGTCTTTAAAAGCAGAGACTTCATTCTGCTTAAAGTATCAATTCGTATAGAAGAGACATTCAAAGGAGGCCAAATCGGCGTCTCGGAATCTACAGGGCCGTTTGGAAACAATGCTTGCATACAGCAAGTGACCATGGAAGTCACGCTTACGAGATATGCTTTCCCTGGCACCAAGCCACAACAGCTGTGATCCGTTATTAGAATGTAACTCCTGTTAAAAAGCTGCCTAAAGAAGGGCTCTATCTGCGTTGCAGGTGTGACGTGTTGGTGGCATGAAAGGTTGTTTGAAGTTCCTTCACAGGCCCCATGTAAATTAATACCCTGGCACAAAAGTATACCACTTAGTGAATGTTTGCAATTTTCACCACTAAGAAATACATTTTTGTTTTTGTCACTGTAGCATGTGTGTGTATATGGTAATTTCCATGATGACTTAATGTACCCTTTACCCAATCGTTCATACTGGCCTGTCGGTATATACTCAAGGCAATTTTTAAATTTGAAAGTTGTTATCGGAATTGTGATAATCCCGTGTATTATCCATTCAATGACAGGTCTTTCTGGCATTGTCAATGGTAATCTCTCAAGTTTTTCGATGCTCAGGATTGTACAGTCTGCTCCTTTCTGTGCCAAACTGATTTGTTTATCAGTAAGGTTAAAGATGGAAAACAATGACGTTGTGTTGATATAACGCCATGGCACATAGCCTGAATGAAGGTTTTGCAGCGTCCAGCCTAGCTGTACAATAGAACGTAATTGTGACTGGCCATGTTGTAACATTAGCAAGTCTTTATCTATTATATCGATGGCAGATGATACAATACTGTCCAGTGAATATATTCTGGAGGACAGAGTCATTAAGCCATTGTCCACAACAGAAAGTGATTTTTCCAAATTAATACGATCAATTTCTCGTATTTTTTCAGCTGTTTCAATTTGCATTACTTTCCATGCCTCGTTGTAAGCCGCATATACACTTGCCGCTATGAAACGTTTTTGACGCTGTTTGCGTGGTCCCATAATGAAATCGCACAAATCAGCACCATCTTTAAGTAAAGATAAGTGTTGCTTAATTTCTGCCAGTGTGGATGATTCTAGCCATTCAAGGCACAGCTTCCCTACACTGTATGTTGTTACTATCCCTGGATGTTGTCTCTGGGAGTGACCTGGTCATTTTTAACCCCTGTGTTTTGTTCAGGAATCTATCTTGACAGTTATTCGTGTCAGTAGGCCAGATTAACCACTTTTTCCAATCAGGATGTGTTCTGTTTAGATGTAAAATTTTTGATACGTCTATTTCAATCTCTGTGGTTGCATTATCAGGTATTGGCTTTGGAATAGACGGTTTGTTAAGGTCTTTAATCTTAGCTAGGCCAAAACAGGTTGTTTGGTGAATTGTGTCATTTAAGAACATTATTTGTTCTGGGATCATGCAGGCTCGAAATAATGCTTCTAGACCTTGTACCTGCCATTCTTTTGTACCCCAGATGGTTTTTGTTTCAATGTTGTTTTTCCAGAAATCAAAACCAAATGTCATCATTTTTTCATAAAATGCTTCTGAATATATCAATTTAGTATTTGTCAGCATTGTTTTCATCCCTTTTTTATCCAACAGTTTATAATAAAACGTTTCTGCATCACTTGTGTTAAACCCTGAAAAGTATTGGAATTTCTCATAGAATGTATTTGAACTACTTTTAGGTGGAGTAGCACAATGTTCCCATTGGTTATATTTAAACACATTTCTAGGTTGTGCAGATTTATGTAAGTAATGGTCTGCGTAATGTGAGAAACAGTACATCTGTTCATAATTAGATGAACCTTGTAAATAATCATGTTCTTGAAATCTTGCTGACAACACTAAATCAGATATCATATTATTTATACTTTCAAAATCCCAATCATCAGAGAATGTACTTGGTTTTTCAAAGTCACTTAATGAAACCTTGAACTGGTGAGGATATTTCAAGATCTCGACCGGGCCATATACTTCATAGTCAGTCTTGTCCCACACTACCCCGCCGGGTATTGGAATGGCTGTGACATTTACTGATGATAGTCTTCTTTTCTTGACGTGAGATGATTTGTGTGGTTTCAGGACTAAGTTGATGTTTTTACTTGCTGTGTCCATTGAACTGTAATTCCCCTCAATGAATTTTCCCAAACAAAGAATCATGATGAGCCAAAGCAGGAGGAAAAATACACATAGCCCAAACCAAAACTCTACCCATGGAGGAATAAGTTAAGTTTATGAGTTGATGAAAGAGTTCTGTTGTTTTTTCTTTAAAAGTCTTTGTTTCTGGCGTCACTTCAGGGTCGCTTTGATCTTCAGAAAAGTTATCGAAATTGATGAAGTAACCAGAGGCAGTTCTATCAATTGTTGGAATTGTTTTCTCAATTTGCTTTTCATTAGCACATTCTGATGCCACATCATTGTAGACTGGTGTTTCATGACAAACTGTTTCAATCTGTGTTTCAAGAGGCACGGGTTCCATGGCATTATTGCATAGTCCCTCTCTGTGCACTGCAGGTTTATCAAATGTGATTAGTCTTTCAGTTTGAACCTCTTGGATTGTTGCAAATTTGGGTATTCTGTTATTTCTTGGGAGTCCACTTGGCCTACTGTTGATTATAGGCCACATGATTGTGGTTTTACCAGGTCGATTAATACAACTCTGTTCTCCTTTTTACCAGCACGGGGCGGTAGTACTACTGATCTTGTTCCGTTGATTGCTAAGACAGGTACTGCTTTTCTGTAAGAAGGCCCAAATTCCTTCTTCACCGCTATTTTTCCTCTGACCAGATCCCCAATCTTTGGAATCCAGACAGCTCTTGCTGGGACTGGTGGTGTGTCTTCAGTGGTAGTTGGCTGTTGCTTTATTTTTATGTTGCTTAAGGATTTTCTTGTTTCATTCAAGTCCTGTAAAACAGCCAAACGATCTTTGATGTCAAAGTCTTTATTCTTATCTTTTACCACTGAAGCCTGACTATCAAGATCCTGAACATGCATTCTAGTTCCGAACAATAGTTTGTACGGGCTGAAACCTTTTAGAGAATTTCTTGGCAAATTATTTAGACTATGTTGGACACTTATTAAATGTTTGACCCACCCATCACCCGAACCTAATACCTTCGCCGTTATAGATTGCTTTATGTCTCGGTTTTTTCTTTCCACTACACTGTTCCCCTCAGGGTGAAATGGACAAGAGAATCGCAACCCAATGCCCATACTGGTCATGGCCTGCTTATAAGCTCAAGAGCTGAAAGCAGGACCCTGGTCAGAATGAAACATGGCAATTGCATATGTGCCGATAAAGACTCGCAGATCTTTTATAACAGTTTTGGCGTCAGCCGAGCGCTGGGGCCACATTTTTAAAGTGAATGTAGTCTTAAACAATTAATAGGACGCTGGATTGCAAATAGACAGCATTATGCTACCTACATACAAGGCCATGGCATTACTGCGCTTGACTCATTGCAGCAATCTCTGTTGCAGTCCGGACAGTTCTTCACATATTTATAGTGGTGCAGGCTCATCCCCGGCCACCAGTATACTGATTGTAATTCAGTCAGAGATTCCTTCATCTGTTTGTGCCTTGGACCTTCACCCATGTGTGCGTCTGCTATTAGTAACTTTCTCCGGTTCTTGTTTGGAATTACCCTATCCCCCACTCCAGGGATTCGAGCAAAAGGAACAGAGTTTTCATCAATTACGTATGCATAATTGAGTGGATAGTTCACGGGTAGTGCTGCACAGTCACCTTTTAAGGACGTTTTTACTGCCAGCATGGTTTCCCCGTCTATGTATTTTTCTGAACGCATTTTTTGTGGCTACGGAAGCCGGTTTAGTTGCTTCCGCTATGGCTGTATTAGCCAATTAATTCCCTGCAACGTGAACGCCATCACGTTGATGACTCAGAGTGTGTATCACGTGAGTCTTTTGTAGTTCTTTCTGTAAAAGAACTACTTGTTTCCAAAGCATTTTATGCTTGATTGTGGCACCTGTGACATCTTTGTAATCATTTTGAACCCAGCTCTGCAACTCATTATTGTAAGAGTGGACGCAAAAAAGCGAATCGCACATGATGAGTGTCGGGAATTCACGTTCTGCATTTTCAAACATTTTCGAACATTTTCTCAGTGATTCAGTTTTTGTTTTTTTCGGTCTGAATTTACCGCAGAGCCAGCTACCTTTAACAATCGCGCAGGCTGCATCGTAGGATTTATTTTCTACATTGTAATGCTGTACAAATCTGTCTGTATAGATTATACAGGAGTACTGTTGTAGAGGAAGAATTTCAATTGGCAGAGGATATTCTTTTTCATAAGTTAAATCATTCAGTTTTTTCATGTGCGGGGCAAAATAGTATTTCACGTCTTCTGCAGCAAGAGAATTTTCCCACTGAATCCATTTCAGATCCAGTGACACTGTCGGCAGGTTTACTGGGCTGAATAGTGCCTCGAAGGCGGATTCTGCTGTGAGAACAGTGATCCTTTTGCCGTGTGCTAGTTCTCGTTCATTCGCTATTGCAGTTTGCACTGCTTTCACAGTATTTTCTGTGAGACTGAATGTTTTTTCTGCTTGTGTGTACAAGTGAGATTTGTAAGCTATTGGTACCGTTTCTCCCTCATTAGAGGTCAGGTACGTGAATCCACATCTTCCTGGGATGACTCGGATTACAAGGTTGCGTGTATTATCACGTGTTTCTAATTTTGTTTTTGCTAACATGTCTGTTTGCAGTGATCTCAAAATTTCTGTGTGTTTTTGAGTCCAGTTGATTGGTTTAAAATCAGGTTTAATTAATTCGTAGAGAGGTTTAATCCTCTCCGCATAATTTAGAATGTAAGTTCTTCCGAAATTCAGGAAGCCTAGAATCGATTGTAAGTTCTTCAGCGTTTTAGGTGCTTGGAGTACAGTGCACTTCTCTTAAAAGATGTCTGCTAGGCTTTTCCCTTCACTTGATAATTTGTATCCTAAAAATAAGACTGTCAGATGGGCAATTCTTGACTTTTTAAAGTTGAATTTGTAACCCTCTGCAGCAAACCCAAGTATTATGGTGTTCAGCCTTTTCAAGTGAGTATCCAAGTCGTCGTCTGTTAGATAGATGTCATCGACATAAGATAATGCCTCATCATCATATATTTGTAGTAACTCTGTTACTCTGGCTGAGAACAGTCCTGGGCTGTTCTTGAATCCTTGTGGGAGCCTACAGAAATTTTTCTGTAACCCCATTATTGAGAAAGCGGTCAAGTATCTGCTTTCTGGTGCAATATTTTGACAAAAGAAACCATTAGATATGTCTAATGTTGTTTTGTATTTTTTGTGAACTATGTTATTCATTAGTGCAGCACTATGCGAATTTTGTACTGCAAATGTTTTGCAACATGAGTTAAGGTGTCTGAAGTCCAAAACTAGACGATACGAATCGTCCGGTTTGGAGACAGGAAACAAAGAATTGTTCATTTTGAGAGGTGCATGTTTCAATCACCCCCTGGTATTGAAGTTGATCTAAAATCTCCTTGACCTGTTTTTTAGCTTCTTGCTTAATTGGATACTGCCTTTGTGCAGTCGGTTGACTTTTTAACTGGATTTTGTGAGGAGGAGAGTCCTTATCCCATCCTACATGATTCTTATATAATGCTGGTGCCTGGGCTACTGCCCATTTCCTCGCATATATATATTTAGTGTGAATTGGAATGTGATTTGAGAAGGCAGGCATATTCATTTCTTCGCCATGAGGGCATTCCCTGACAAACTCCGGGGGCCAATCTTTCTCAGCTAACAGGATATCATAGCCTTTTGAGAGGTTATCCCAAAATAGGCCCCTTATTTTCCTAGTCTTATCACCCTCTATACGCAGTGTTATTTCGTATATCTTATGAGGTTCGCTAACTCTGGTGTCGGCAGTTTCTACTTGAATGTATTCATTCGTGTCCACTGTCTCCAGATGACTCATCAGGATCTTGCGAGCTATGGTGATTTCTGCTGCACTGTCTAGCATTGTCTGTGCCCACTCCCCGTGTTTCAGCTGTGTCCTCAGTATTCTCAGCATGTTCGATTACTCTAATACTGGCTACCTTCTTTCTTGGAAATTGTAATTTTTTACTTTGAGCAGGTTCCTTGTCTTTGGACTTGGTGTGCTCTCCTGGGTCTGACCGTCCTCTTCTTTCTGATTTCTGTGAAAAAGATCTAGAGGGACGTGTATCAATACTTTGATATCTATCAGGCTTCTTCAAGTTATCTTTATTTCTAAGTTATATCTTTTCTCAGAGTGCTCCCTCTGGGGAGACTGGTGTTCTCGAGTCGGAGTTCTTTCCCTGCGTCGAGGAGACCTTCCTCTGGACTGGAAAACTTTTTCTTTGGGAGTGGGTTGTTTATTTCCATCCCAGCTCTTTTTAGGAGTGTTTAAATTATTTTTAATAAATCATTTTTCAGGATTTTCGAGTAGTTGGGGTTTTACTGGTTTCCCACCCAAGCTATCTCTACCTAATTCCTCATAGCATTTTTCTATAATTCTGGCAAGCTCAATTGGTTGATCTGTTATATCTGTTTCCTTCAATTTCTGGCGGATCACCACAGATGTTGCTTCTCCTTTTATATTGGCTAGTAATATAGCAGAGACCTGCTTGAAGTCTTTCAGTAATTTCATACCAAGAGTTAAAGCAGGTTCTGGACCATATTCATTCTGAATCTGTTTTAGCACATCTAGTATTACCGCCATTGACGGAACACCATGTGTTTTTGTGTAAATGGAAGCAAAGACTGTACCCCAAGTGTCACAGTCCTCCACATGTGGTGCGACCCCCATTGGAAGGCAGATGGTCAGAATTCTGTGTTTCTCAATAGGGGTAGTATTCGGAAATTCTGCCTCTATTTGAGTAATTTTCTGCGCTAACCAGAAAGGAATTTGTTCCCGTTTTATGGGTGTTTTACCAAGACAAGATTGTATGTTCTGTGGTGTAATTTTATTTGTATTCCCCTGATGAGGGGTCAGCTGTGGAACATTAACAGCTGTTTGGACTGTTGATGTCCGCATTACATATTGGACTAATTGTCTATTTATTTTAATTAATGTTTTTAGCTGTGCTAAAAGTTCTTCTTTTGACATTTTTGCAATGTCCGGATGTGGTGTGTAGCTGGCTAGAACCGGCCACGTTGCTCCTGGTCTACCTAGTGGACTGAGCCTGGTAATATGATCATTGTGTTTTAGGGCGCCTTTAAACCAGAGAAGGTGCTCTTGGTATTTTAATGGGATTTCAATCTCCTCGAAAGGAGCGTACTCATCCGGTGGATCCTCTATTTTGTAATAGTGGAATTCGTGTTTTGTAGCGTTTGCCGCTGGAAATTTTATCCATGAATAGAATACCTCTGTCTGCCGATATTCGTGTGCCTCTATCACGAAGACGACTGTGCCACCTTGTGTGGTCAGTCCATTTTGTATAAGTTTTAACGTTATAGTTTTTCTTATGTTGACCGGAATGATAATCGCACCCTGTTCATTATTTCCTGTAACATCGGGACCCTGCGGAGTCGCATTTACTGCGGCTTCAGCGCTTCCGTTGTTTTCTTCTGACATTGTATAAATGAAGGTTTTGCAGAGCAGGTCTCCAAGGAGAGAAAGATTAGGTGCACAATATTTTGGAACACTGTATCCTTCAACGTTGAATAAACCAGAGCTTTACATAGGAATCTCTTCCTACTAAATTCGGGCGGATTTTAACCTTTCACCCACTCCAGACATCTATTGGAGTATTTACGGGAGAAAGGGTCTGTGTGAAAAAGCACGACTGAGTTACTCTAACGTCTTGCGTTAGTTTTATCGCCTTACCAAACGTTGGGCGCCATGTAGTGTAGTTCCTATTTTCCCTATAGGCCCTCCGCATTGGAATAACATAAACAGCAGTGTAGACGTAGAAGTGCGGTCTTCTAGGTCTCTACTGACTATGTTAGACTTAATTGGGTTTGTACCAGCTAGCTCAGAGGTCACTGGAAACTTTCTTGACTGAATAGGAAGTGATCAGCTTCCCTGGCTCAGACAAGAAGAGATTCAGTTTTCCAACAACCGCATTAACATGACAACTTTGCTCCTCAGAATAAGAGTCAATCTCTAGAGTCGTGTGAAACAATAGACAGCTATTTCACTCAGTCAGTTGTGCAAAATTACTTTCACCAGTATGCAGAGAATAGAGAAACGGGCCTTTTCAATAAAAGGTATTATTTATTGAACAGTCTTTCTTCTCATGCAAGAGAAATGAATTGCCACAATTGCAAGACTTGTTATTATAAAAAGTGCGTACAGTAAAAGGAGTATTGCGAAATAATACTGTAAAAGCATTGATATGGTTTCTTAGCCATACGATAGTTAAAATGAATAAAATATATACATTCATATATACATTTGGCTAACGTCCTCAACTGGTGCTTCTAACTACGCCTACCCCGGTGTACCTGACCTAAGCCTAATACTTGGGAGGGAGTAAGTAAGTAGCAGTTTAAGTTAAGTTGGTTTTGACAATGGTTTGCTTCAAGAATTCTCTCTAAGGGTTTAGTCAACACCGTACCTCTGGAATAGAATGTTGGAGGTCTGGTATCTCCTCTCAGGACTCGATATTCCAGTTACCCACGAGGGTAGGCTGGAAACGCCGGAGCTGGATTTTCTCGGCAGGAGAAAAGACAGCGTCTTTCTCAGCGTGTCAAGGAGGAGGAGGGGCAGCGTCCGGGGGCTTCTCGCATCTGCTGGGCTCTGCAAGGGACAGCTGTATTGCTCCTGTATTCACCGCCACCATCGCGTTTGCTTAAGACAACGTTGGTATTATTTATACCTTGAAGGTGCCTTGTTTGACGTAAGTTTTTGGACATAAGACGTCAATAAAGATGTCACTAAGAACTGGTCGTTCTTACAGTGCTCGTTAGAGTTCTATTACTAATCAAAACAAAGCAAGCAGGGCTTTCCCAGGTTGCTGGGGTTTTATCTGTTGAAAGAACTCTGAGTGTTATCTAGGAATCTAAGGAAGTGGCTTCTGCTGTGTCATGTACTTTAATGAGCTGCAGAGACGAGTTACTGAAATATGGTTCTGATCGTTTATGCCATTATAGGGATATGTATTGATTATAGCCGTATAGGGGCATAAGGTCACAATATTGATCGGGGTCCTAGATAAAACACAACATCTTGTTGTCTCTGTGTACAGTGTGGACCTGCAATATGTGGTTGTTGTGCCACTACGTGTGTCCCGAAGCCCGCCTCACAGAAAACAGAGAATATTAGAATGATGCTACAGCAACAGCTCGATGACCTCATGGCCATTGACATCGACTCAGATTGACTTGAGTCCCTGGTGTTTTGCCTGAGTAATAGCAAAAGGAGGGTCTGAGGTTCTTTGATTTTTGATTTTGTCCCGTATCTAGCCGCCATTTTGTGGTTTGTTGCCATTTTGTTTTGCCCTCAATCAGGCAGCACGGTGAACAATGTGCTTTTGCTTTTCTAGCTGCTACGTGTCCTTTCAGTTAAAAAGGAACTTCATTGCCCTTGTCTACGAAACCCAATGTCAGGGTCTGGCTGAGTTCGTTAATCCATGTCTGGCTCGATTGATTCCTGTCTCGGCCGACTATTTGCCCTCTCCTATTCTTTCCTTATATTATCTTATCCGACTGGCCTCTCCTTGTATGCTCCTATTACACAACTATCATTAAAACATTAAACATTTTACTATTACACAACTATCCTTTGAGGCACAAAAATACGTCCTGACACCTGCAAGAATGGATTGTGGACGCCATCACTGATTAATTTGTTGGGAGGAGTAGCACACGGGGTCTGAGAGAGGGGCGTATTTGAGACATCTGATAGCTTGTTTTTCAACTTTTCCTATTGGTCTGTTTTGTATGTGTAAGGAGTAAACTCTGTAAATGTGTTTCCTATAAAAGATTGTGCGCCACGGATTGAAGTGGCAGTCTCCTTAGAATCCACCTCGTGTGTTAATTCTGGGACAACTGTGCTTAGCTGCAGCTAATAAACCTGGCTTCCACGCTCAACGGAGTGTCTCGTGTCTCTGTTTTTTACAAGGCAGGTGAACTCGGGAATTAAGGCGTGCCCTGCACCACCCGGCCCATAAGGCCCGGTACTCCACTACAAGCATCCCCTAAATGAACTTGAGTTTAACCCCTGGTAGCTCGGCACAGAACAGTTATGGTTAACGTAGAGGCAATGTGTAAAGTATTTGTGCAGCACTTCAATCACTAACTCAAAAAGACACCACAAAGGGATCCCACACAAATTTTAGAAAAATAGAGTTTATTTTAACAAATAAAACGAGACACAAATAACAAAAATCCAATAACTAGAACCAGAGGTACGCAATTTTAAAGATTTCTGTGAAAATAGCACCATAGAGCAAACTGTGAATATCTGGCCACCAGACTGGAACAAAGTCACAAGTTCAGGCCAACTGTGATGGAGCACAGGCCAGCTACAGGGACCTTGTTAGACCAGATGAATAAGAGTACCTTAAATCCTGGTTGCAGAGCGTTGCGAGGTCGAGCGTTGAGTATGCATCATACAGCCGAGGTAATGTTTTGGCTCCAAGGAGCTGTGATATGAGGTCCTGCATTGTCGTAGAGGATCCCTTCAACGAGGGCTTGCGATGCAAAGTCCGGCATCAAAGATGTGTCTCACTGATGAGACAATGCGTGAGTTCCGACGTGCTGCAATGCTGCCATGTGAGACCCTGAATCATCATCCAGGCTGCTGTTGATGAGGGATCTGTTATACAAGGTCCTGCATTGTGGAGGCATTGCACAGGGGCGGTTTCAAAGCGGGCTGTGAGGTCAAAGGGGAGTTCTTGCGCTGAAAGAATCCTCACAGCAGAGGTGATGCATTGGTTCTGCTTAGGGTTGTGCCTCGCAGCAGCGGAGATATGTTGGTTCTACTGGATCCAAAGATGGGTTAGCAGAGCCCTTTCAGCCCCACTTCTAAGGGTCCAGGACTGGGCTGGCACCACTTTGTATGGTAGTACTCACAGATGGCGCAGTCCAGGTTGCTGGATTCAAGGTTATTGGAGCCTTCTGTCCCTGAGGATCAAGTCAGAAGACCAGCCAACTAGCCCTTGGAGTCACTCTGGGGTCCTCGGTTCACCCAATGCAGGTGCACTTCATCCAACCCAGGCAGGGTGGAAGCAGGCAGCACAGCAGGGCAGTAGTCAATTAGAGTAGCAGTCCAGCAAAGTGGCAGTGCTTTCAGCAGCACAGCAGTCCTTTTTCCTGGTAAAGTCCACAGGACCAGCAGTGAACTGAAGTGTTGGTGTCTGAGGTCCAATATTTATACTTATGCCTTAATTTGAAGTGTGAGAAGCTTCTAGAAGTTTCCCTTTGAAGTCCACAGGCTTTCAGACTACTCTGCCCTGGCTCCAGACTAACTAAAGAGGGTAGGCATTCAGACACACCTAAGCTTTCTATTGTGTGTGGCTCTCTATGAGGAATACACAAAGCCCAACTGTCAGCTACACCCAATCATGTGCCTCAGTAACAGTCTACAGGCACATGAGGACAGATGTACATACTTTTTTGTTTGCGATTACCTAATTGTGAATGTTTGCAATTCATTCGAAGGTAAACTGAAACAGCAATGTACTAAAGTGTGTGTTACACTGTTTGCGATACTCAGTGGGTCGCAAATAGGCCTACCACATCAATATTCATGAGGTAGGTCTCAATTTACATCCCATTGGGAATCACTAAATTCACAGCAATGTTGGCCTGCTGTGGTCAGTACATCACCATGTCTGTGATTGCTTTTAAATAAAAGCAATGTTTTTTTATTTTTAAATGGTTAAATGCAGCTCATTTTCCTTAACAGAAATTGGGATAAGTTTCAAAAATGAAAAGATTTATATTCCTTTTTGAAGAGTAGGAAGTGGTCTGTGGGCCACTGTCTGTTCTTAATTTTTTTCACAACCATTCACAAAGGAGAAAGGGTCCCTTTTGGACCCCTTTCCTTCTGCAAATGGGTTACCACTTACTTGAGGTAGGTAGTAAAATGTGAATGTTTTGCAACTGTAATTTCAGTTGCAACACATTCACTTATACCACTGTAATGTCACTATTAAAAAAGGAAAACCCTTAATATGCCCCTTTCTAATACTGAATCGCTAACCAATTTTGTGATTCAGTAAAAGGTTACTGAATAGCAAAATAGGATTTTGTATATTCAAAAAGGATTTTTGTGCTTGCAACTGGCCAGATTCTGTGAATCAGGCTTTTTGCGACAAAGCTAAGTACATCTGCGCTAAATTCCTAAGTGAGGAAAATGCCAAATTTCTAAAAGTAAAACAGAACCTAGTAACCTGTACTGCACATTGGGTGCACTACAAAGAGGCCACTCCACGAGAGTGATTTACAATATAAAACATGTCGTTCTCAAATTTTAAAGAACAGATAAACTATGTATACCCTAGTAACAAATCAACGTAAACTAAAGTTTATCCTTTATGCCTGAACAAAATATAAACAATTACTCATTCAGATATTTTTTTGACAAAGAAAAACATCAAAATTCTTGTGTTGGGAGACGATAAACATTCCTTCGTTGTAACTCCCAATGGATTTCAGGCTTCAAATCCCAGCCCTTTATCAGGGGATCTATAATCAGGAAAATGTACTGTCATGAAACATAATAAGCACTAACAAGCAATGCTTTATTAACATGCAACATAAATGGCCTTAATAGAAAGTGAAGAGAAATAAACAAAAACAATTGTTCCTTACAATGGTGGTGTAGAAAGCCATAACTGATGGAAGGAGTGAAAAATCATAAGCGTATGAAATTGTGTCATCACATGCGAAAAAAGAACTACCACAGTGCAAACTGTTGATAGTATAAATCTCAAGGTGGCATATGCCCATGCTTAAGTGTAAAGGTGAAAGTGCTGTCCATGCGTTACATGCTGTGGCTTGAAAACATGTGTTCCGTGCAATATATACATAACCTCGACCGAAAAAAACAACTCAAACACCAGTGAATGGTGGGGACTAAAAAATGCTGGTAAACTGAGGAAGCTACAGACGCATACCTCCCTCCAGAAAAACACTCTGTTTCAACAAGTCATTGAAGCTTGTCCACAACACTGACTCTTACTGCACATAAAAATGAGCATGTGAAAAAGTGAAACTAAGAGAAACAGGTGTTAAAGAACTATAGCAGCATGTACTGATGGAAAAATGTACCAACCATGAAATGCTTAGTAACGCAAAAAAATTCAAGGAACCTGCTGCATCCGCGTGAAACAGCCCCCTTGTTGAAAGAGACCAAGCGTATCAACTAGTAGCCGAAGACGGTCTACAACACTGGCTCCATACTGTACATAAAGAAAAATAGTATCAAAAAGTGCAACTGAGATAAACGGGTGTCAGGGAGTGTCAACATGTGATAATGAAGAACCTTACCTATCATGAGGTGCTCAGTGTTGAAAAATGTTCAATAAACCCGCCGCAACAGTGAAAAGCAGCCACCTTGTGTGAAGGAACCCAGAGTCCAAACGTCAGTATTGTGCTGACATGAAGAAATAGAAAAGAGGCGTATCTTACTCAGATGTGTGTGAACTAACCCGGAAGTGAATGACGATCGTGGAACCAGGCATAGTGGAAAGTATGAAAAGTGAAAAAATCCTACCCGGCCAATGTGAAAAAAGGAAAGCAAAAACCGCTGCCAAGGCTCTGCTTGTAACATATAACAAAATAATGTGACAAAGTGCCAGTGAAGGGATGATCTATACCAACATTCATAACAGGAATAGCATAACATTTGTAACTGATGAACGTTGTAAGCACATATTGCAAGAAACACATAGTAGATGCCATAATGTACACCGTGGCGCTCAGGCTTGTAATGGGTGACCAACTAACTCACACTTTACAGGCGCAAAACATTAAAAACATAAAAACATGTGTATACTCAGTTAATAGAAAACAGAAAAGTACAAGCAATAACGAACATATGTCATGGGTATTCAGTTGTACAAGAAACTTCAGGAACTCGTTAAAAAAGTTAACTTGACTGTGGTTTAGCTAATAAATGACTGAAAAAATGACAGAAAAAATTTCATAAATGGGGTATTCCAAACCAAGTAACCACACAACAGTAAGTGAACCTCACATGTAAAAATTAAAGCCACTATGATATGCTTCACATCACTCGCATGGGTGACAAATTGCCTCACACATTACACGTGCAAAACATAATAACAGATATATGATTAAATAATAAAAATGTACCTACAATAAAAACATATATCATGGGTATTCAATTGTACAAGAAGCTTCAGGAACTTGATGAAAAAGTCTGCATGATTCATATGGCTATGATCTAACAAATAACTGACAGAAAAACTTCAGAACTGGCTTTCGCAACCCATATGCCCACACAAACGGAAGTGATCCCCCATGTAGAAATTAAAGCCGCTATGATGTGCTACACAACACTCGCATAGTCAAATGGAACAGTATTGCATACTTTATAGAAAACTTGAAAATTCCAGCTTATCAATTAGACCCCTAGTTGTCCTGGTGTCAGGAAAACATATTCATAACGTTTCACGTTGTGACAATAGTCTTGACATGTCCTTGTCCACTTAAAACTTTACCACTTCTAGAGAAGTGTACCTCATTTGGGCGAGGTGTGATGAAATTCATGCCAATGAACTGCCAGTGGGGAACTCGAGGTTTTGGTGCGTATCCAACTTTAGTGTAAACCACACAACACAACAAATGGCATAAATGGCATATTGACTATTACCATCTGCGGTGAAACAATGTTTAATTGATTTGCCTGACCACGGATGAGTGATACTGTTATTAACTAGTGTGTTGTTACAGTGTGAACAGTTGCGGCAAGGGCGCATGCTTTTATAATCAACCCTTCCCTCTACAATAGACCCGGAAAGCAATTCTTTTAAATTCTAGGATCCCTTATTCAAAAACATTGGGAGTTCCAAGAAGTTCCCTTGAAAGTCATATTCTGATTGAAGTAAGTCCCAGTGTCTCAGAATGACATTTTTAATGGCTGCAGATGAAGTGGAGAAGGTTGAAACAAAAACTTCTCTTTTTGTTGGTAATTTGCATTGTTTCTGTAAGAGATTCTCTCTAAGTACATCATGAACTCGTTGTTCTGCATCATCCAAAACTGAAGTGGGTAACCTCGCTGTGTAAATTTAGATTTGCATTCCTCCAGCACCACTGGAAGTTGCGCAACATCCGACGTGATTGGTTTAGCCCGTATAATCTGAGATTACGGCAAGAGATTTTTTAGTGATGGAGGATGGAAACTGGAAAACAACAGAAAATTAGTCCAATCAGTGGGTTTCTTGATTAATGAGATCTGTATCTGTATGTTGATGTTAACATCCAAAAATGACAAACACTGTTGATCCATGTTAAATCTGATCTTGATGCAAGGGTGTCTCATGTTCATCACCTTTAGATTATCTTCAAGGGAAGAACGTGTTAAGTTCCAGGTGATTAGGATTTTATCAATATATATATACGATAAAGTGATAGATGATCCGTCCAGTTCTTATCAGATAGTATGTGTTTGGATTCAAACTTCATCATGAAGATGTTTGCGTAGCTGGGGGCTCCAGAAAAGCCCATAGATGTACCATTCTGTTAGCTGATAGTTGGTCTTGTCGAAGAAGGGCCCATTCCACCGCTTTAATGCTAGTTCAACGCTAGTCTGTACAAGATGGCTGCCTAGCAGGATGTGGTATCTATGGTTTAGAGGTTTGGGTTGTCTGTATTTCCCTATGTTACTCTATTGTTATTAGAATGTTATTATGGTTCTAAGGGCTGTGTTCTAACTAGATTCAGTTATTCTCTGACCTCTGTTCCTGGCTGGTGTGCTTTGTATTGCTGTGAAGGATCTTCAATAAAGAACCTTTCTACTTTCCAAGTCTCATCTCCGTTTCTCTATGAAGACTTGATGTAACACAGGAGCTCCCATTAAAAGCTCCGGAGCTTGGGATCACTTTTTTTGTGTGAAAATCCCTGGTTATTCCCCCCATCCACCCTTCCACCTGTCAACACTAGGAAAGGAAAGTGGCGGCAACACTAATATCCCGGACACACCCTGCAGAGCAGTTTCTGAGCAGGTATCTTACCAGAAGACTCTCGCCCAAGTTGACACGTCCCTGTGACTGCCTCAGACCCTTGAGAAGTCCAGAGCCTCCTGAATCCTGGTTGAGGTGGATGCGGTGTCCCGAAGCAGCTTGCAACAAGTGAATGCCCCCCTGCCTCGCATCGCACCCGATCGTGCTGGAGTTGTTCTGGGGCATATGAAAGCGGACCGCTCTACCCTCACCACACAGCAGTCGAGACTCTGGCTACGGCACCGGATCAGTCCCCATCTGTGGCTGTGCCAACAATCGCCATACTGGAGCCACGAGACATTGGCCTCAGGCAGCTTCAGGGAGCTGTGGAACGAGCCCACTCCAGACTGCAATCGCCGAGCCTCCTGAATCCTTGTTGATGTGGAAGCGGAGTCCTGAAGCAGTCCCCCTGCATCACATTGCGCCTGATCCTGCTGGAGCTGTTCAGGGGCATTTGCTCAGCTCTACCCCCCGCACCTTCCACAGCAGTGGAGACTCTGGTTTTGGTGCCAGATCAGTCATCAGTCGAAGAAACTTCAGAGAGCTGTGGGTCAAATCCACCTCGTTTTGCGAAAGCCGAGTGACAACGGTCCGGCAGGGCTGTCTGTGTGAGGTCTAGTGAAGACGAGGAAGCTTTCCACCCCTGATGACACCGAAGGCTGCAGTTCTGACAATTGCGCTTCTATATGGTTACAGCACCATGTTGATGATAAGTGGAAAGCAACAAAGTATGCTCAACTTCTCAATAAAACTAGATGCCGACCATAAGATGACGACTGAAATTAACTTAACCTAAATGAATACAGTAGTCTCTCTCACTCAAACCAGTGTATGCCTGACCCCATGATAGCAACTTGCCCGATCAAATGAGGACCGATCAAATGAGCATCATAACAATTGAAAGAAGATGGCAAAAAAGTCTACCCAATGCCAAGTATTAATCTATTAAGACAAGGCAACCGAATCTTATAAATCAAAAACAAAAAAGGATTTTCCCAGTTCCAAACAGTATATACACAGCAGACAGTATATCCACTGCAGACACCCGCAAAGAAGGCGGCCATCTTTAACAACCTTATCAAACGTCAGTCTAAACTCCCACCTTCTTTTAAACTGCCTCCCCCCACCCAGAAGGTCAAACACCACACAGAACAAGGACCTCCCACATCATGGCTGGACCCCACATGATACCTGAAGTAAACAGCCCATCCTCTACTCATCACACCAACCTATCTAAAAGTGCCTCTAAAACCTTCAAACACAACCTTCTTAGAAAAAACCCTGATATCTTGTTTCTGGGCCCTTCCTTCAATGCCAAGAAAGGCCCTATAATCAATAACCTCATCATTTTCACAAGAGTAACAGCCAAATGGCGGTGTACCTTTTCTAAGCTACTAACCATCGATGTCCATAAAAATATTCCCTACAGAAACAGGATAACAACAACCCCTGCGCTAACCTCAGAGCCACCCTGAACATAACGTCCTACAAAAATGGCACGGTTCTTATTCAAGCAGCTAACAAGGACCTAGAACTATTCAACAAATACTTTCTCACCCTAAAAACCCACACAATCTCCCCGCCGAATGCCCACAGGACCTATCCACACCCTTCACTCCCTCATCTCCTGTAGATCAGAGTCCTCGTTCCCGACCCAGAACCTATGAAAGAGGCATCATCAACTCACCTACCTTACAACTCATACCACTTACACCTTCTAATGGAAACATCATCAGATCCAACAACATTGCCCCTTCCTTTACCTCCAATCTCTGACCCTTCTCATCCCCACTCTCTGCTACCTCCCCTATCCCCACTACCCCGTCTTCCTTCATATCCATGTACCGACCACAGATGACACCCACCACGACACAGCCACTCTATCAAGTCAGATGATAGCAACAGCGAGCACATACCCCCCTCATCATCCACTACCCCACTCCCAGCTACACTTACCCACTACACTCCCCCCACAAACATCAGACCCCTCAGTGATACTACTACCAACCCTCCCTGCTCACTGAGCCTGTCTCCTCCTCCCTGTCACCCTTCTGAACAAGATTCACTCCTAACTCAGTCCTACCTCACATCTAGGAAACTACAAAACATCATAATAGAAATCAAAAGCATCCTACTACTCGCTGAAAAATCTCTATCCAAACTTACACATCTTCTACACCCTCTATCTGAAGTCAACAACATGATAAAAACTATCCTACTGCCTCAGACCAATCGACACTTAGGCATCCGCAAACCCCCCAACTGTCTAAGGGACATAGAAATCCAAACCCTTGTACTTCTTTGCGGAACTCCTTCAGGTCCCAACACAACTGAAGAAGATCATAACTACCTAACGGGCCTTCAAATCCAAACCCTTCTACTGTCATACGAATCCTCTGGCTGCCACATCACAAACAATGAAGAAGAATTCTATATTCTCCCAGTCCCTATCAGAACAAACAGAGCATCCCATCCAAAACACAGAGGAATTAACATGAACAACCTCCAATCCATAACCCACAACCCTATAACCCACAAGCCGAACGTAACGAGTTCCTCAAAACCCATCTCCTGCCTTCTCCTAATCTGCTGCTCAGCCTTAAAACATGCCTCAGACAATGCCGACCTCACCTGAACATGAAAACGGACATAACCATCCTCACGGAAACTTGGCTCAATGAATCATCCTCGCCATGTCTTGACCTTCTAGTGCCCCCAGACTTCAACATCATTAGACTAGACAGAACTCTTGAAAAGGGTGGAGGATTAGCCTGCTTACATCGATCTAACCTCACCATCTCAAAGTTTCACTTCAAACCCATGGACTTCTGTGAATACCTTGGGATCTCTGTCAAATCCTTAGATAACCACTTCCACAAGCTTCATATCCTCTACCATCCCCCAGGTAAGAACGTCGGATTTACAGATCAACTTATGGAAATCATTACTACAAACTCTACCCCTCATTTTAAAGACGTATCCCTAGGTGACTTCAATCTCCATAGGGAAAAGCCCCTAGACAAGCAGGTCAGCGCCCTCAAAGCCTTCCTAGCGGACCACTCCTTGATCCAAGCTATTTCAAAGCCCACTCACTCTAAGGGTGCTACTTTTGACTGGCTCATCTCTAAACATAATATGATTAAATCTATCTTGATCACCCCGTGTGACTGGTCAGACCATCACAACATCACCTTCCATATTTCCTCCACTACCAAGAAAACGTACCCGCATCCAAACAAGCCGAAACAATGGATAACAAACATGAAAAAACTCAACTGAAACAACCTAGCCTCCCACTGTGAGAAACTTCTCATCCCCCCAAAACATGTCAGACGTCAATGACCTCACTGATCATTACAAATCCACGATGACCAAGGTCTTAGACCAAGCTGCTCCACCAAAACTCAAAAGAATTCCAGACAAAGACAAAAACCCACGGTTCAACGGAGCCCTGAATGAAGAAAGGAGTAAACTTAGATCATCAGAACAGAAATGGAGACAACATCCCTCCCTTCTCCATCTTAAACTACTTCGGAAAGCTAGAAACTCCTATAACAAACATATTCTGCAACCTAAAAAAGATTTATTTAGATCAGAACTAGACAATGCCAAAAATAGACCTCAGAATCTTTTTGAAATTCTTGAACAGCAATCTGACAAATTGGCTAAATCCTCACTCTCTACTTCGAAATCACAGCTTAGCAGTGAAGAATTCTCTTCTTTCCTCACAGCAAAAATGAACTCCCTCCAACTTGTGCTTAACATGGCAGCAACTAACTTAGCCACCTCAAAAAACATTAATTCTGCTAAAACCTGAGCTACCTCTGCCAAAAACTAACTCTCGCTGGTCCACTTTCAAACTTTACGATCTTAATAACATCACCAAAACCTTAGCAATTGCTAAGCTAAACAGCCACTTCAATGACCCAGTCCCCTCAAATTGCCTTCCCCACATCTACCAAGTCATCGCCGCTCTCTGGACCAAAATCATCAATGCATCGCTAACACAAGGGCACATACTGGACCGCCTAAAAACAGGCCAAGTCACCCCTATATTAAAGAAACTGAGAGCAAATTCTGCCGACCCCAATATTTCCTACGCATAACCAACATTCCCATGCTAGCCAAGGTCCTGGAAAAATGTGTTCAGCAACAACTGAAGCAACACATCATGGAATTCAACCTTCTGAACATCCACCAAACAGGTTTCAGGCCCGGCCATAGCACTGAAACAGCCATTCTGCACATAGTTGCCAACGCCCTCCTAGCTCTTGACCGCAACAAAATCTGTCTACTAGTCCTGCTCAACCTCTCCTCAGCCTTCAACACGGTCAATCAAAGCAAATTTTTAAGAAGACTGGAAAACAGGATGGGTTTACCTGGCGCCGTCCTTCAATGGTTCAAATCCTTTCTGGAAAACAGAATACAATCGTTCATGGTAAACAAAAATCTTTCTCCCTCCTCACCGAACCTTCTAGGAGTACCACAAGGCTCTACCCTATCACCCACCCTATTCAACCTCTATGTCAAACCACTAACTGAGCTACTACAGCAAGTGAACAATGCCTACCATATGTACACAGACGACACTCAACTTTACATCAAGATCTCCCCCATTGAAGACATAAAGATGATGAACCTGGCATTCGAAAAGACCGTCCACTGGCTAACAACCAACTTCCTCAAGCTAAGCTCGCAAAAAATAAAATTTCTTCTAATGTCCCCCCCTTCCCAATAACTCACTGGAGACACAGGAATGGACCAAGATGATCACTGCTCTGAACTGCACGCCAACTTTGGTGGACTGCACCAAATCACTCAGAAATAAAGTAGATAAGAACCCTAACATGCAAACACACATTAACCTGTTAGCTAAACACGCACGCTTTCACCTCAGTTACCTTAGAAAAATGAAACCGTTCATCGAAAGCCCGGACCTCAAACTGCAGTTCAGTCCTTAGTCATCTCAAGGCTGGGATACACATGCACCACCCTTGCGGGGCTTCCCAAAATCTCAACCGCCCCTCTAAAAGCCTGACACAATGCCGCAGCACGACTCCTAACAGGATCTAGGAAATTTGACCACATATCACCACACCTGAAAGCACTCAACTGGCTACCTTATGAGCTCGAATATACCTAAAAATGGCATGCATCATTCACAAGGTGGTTCATCGCAATACGCCCCAGTACCTATCCCAAAAACTTACCTTATCTGGAGGAATCAGACATTCTAGGAGCGTCGACAACCTACTCCTGAAACCCTCATGTTTCAGCAAGAAAAAAACTTCGGACAGAGCACTCTCCGGGGCAGCACCAAGAATATGGAACTCACTTCCTCCTTACATCAGAAAAATCTCCTCTACTCCACTGTTCAAAAGAGAAGCAAAATCATTCCTGATGTTCAAATTCCTCCCATCTCACAGGAATCATTCCAGTTCTAAACCCTCATACTTGCCTCTTCTCTCCCACTAAGGACTTCCTTGCCCCTATTACCTGATACCCTACCCTGCGTCTTGTCCGAGCTATAGAAAACTAAAAAAAAAAACCTTCTGAATGTGAGTTTGAGGTATACAAGGCTACTACGTCAATGGTAGACAACCAGACTTCAGATGATGCTGATACTGTGCTATCTTGTGACAACTGTAGAGTGGAATCTTGTAAGTATGTTATGCCAGCTTGCACAATGTTTTGTAAAAAGTGATTGAAATAATGTCCCAAGGGTTCATGTAGCGATCGACACCCTGAGACGATAAGTCTCAGCGGAAGTCATTCAAATTTTTGTGGATCTTGGGAAGCATGTATACAGATGGACGTTGCAGGTGTTGAGTATATAAAAACTGCAAAGTTTTCTCTGTCCATTAGAGTTTGTTGAAACGCCACAGTAGGATCTTCAGATAGTGGCAGGTAAGTAGATTCATCCCCTAACATGGTTTCCACCTTGTGCTCATAAAAAGTGCTGTCCATTAACAACCAAGGCTCCACCTTTGTCGGCTGGAGAGAAGACCTTTTTCTTCCTCAGAGTTCTTAGAGCTGATTTTTCCTGCTTAGACAGATTTTGATGCTTAGCTTGTGGAGCAGGTAATTTGAGTAAGTCTGACCGGACAAGTGATTCAAACATATCAATAACTTTATGACATGTAGGTGCTGTGAATGTACTCTTCGGTTTAAATTCCAAATATTCTGCAGTCTCCTGATCTAAATGATTTTTTCTCAAGTTAGAAAAAAAGTAGCGTAAATGCAACTTTCTCATGAATTTGTAAAGTGCAATTTCATTCTCAAATGGGTTGGTATTATAAGTTGGTACAAATGAGACTCCCTTATACAAGATCGCCACTTGTCCTTTGGTCAATGATGAAGACGAAATGTTGATCACAGTTGTTTCTTTTTTCTCTGTCCCATGGAGGCGGGTTTGACTGAATCTATGCGCTCTGCGGGTTTTGCTACTTCTGCTGTTGCATTCCCAGAGGGTGGGTTGTTAACAGTTCGACTTGTGTCTGAAAAAGACATTTTGGGTGCTACAGTGGTATCCGATGTCTCTCTGCTTACTGTGCTAGCAGATGTGGAAGGAACAGGTGCCCTACTTAACCGGTCTCACCAGAGAATGATACACTTTCTTCAGAGGATGTAGGACCAGGTCTATTAAAATTGCGTTTTTGTGCATATACCCCCCCCCCTAGAATATACTTCATCCAACTTTTAATCAATGGTTTCGGGACAAAAGTAGTGACCTTACAGTCATGGATCTCTTTGTCATAAACGTCAAGTTTAACGTTGATGTATTTATGGGTCGTGTCCCAAACATCTGCTTCCATTCGTTGAGTAAGAGATTCTTGTAGTGTTTGAGTTGTTTTTTTCAGTCGAGGTTATGTATATATTGCATGGGACTCGTGTTTTCAAGCCACAGCATGGGCATACGCCATTTTGCTCAGTGGTGGTTCTTTTTTCGCATATGATGATTCAGGCATTGTGCATGTGCCTCACAATTTCATACGCTTATGATTTTTCGCTTCAATCAGTTATGGCTTTCTACACCACCATTGTAAGGAACAATTGTTTTTGTTTATTTCTCTACACTTTCTCTGAAGGCCATTTATGCTGCATGTTCATATAGCATTGCTTGTTAGTGCTTATTATGTTTCATGACAGTACATTTTCCTGATTATAGATTCCCCTGACAAAGGGCTGTGATTTGAAGTCCACAATGCATTAGGAGTTAAAACAAAGGAATGTTTATCATCTCCCCACACCAGAATGTTGGTGTTTTTGCTTTGTCGCTAAATATTGTGAGTAATTGTTTATATTTTGTTCAGGCATAAAGGATGAACTTTAGTTTATGTTGATCTGTTACTAAGGTAAACATAGTTAATCCGTTCTTTGAAATTTGAGAACTACATGTTTTATATTGTAAAACACTCTCGGAGAGTGACCTCTTTGTACTGCACCGATGTCTAGGACAGTTTCCTAGGTTCTGTTTCAGTTTATGAATAAGGAAGTTTGGGCGGTACCTACTCTGAAGGTGCACACTGCACACAATTATTTTTGGTATAAGTCGTTAATTATGTTTACGATTTAACAGCTGAGTGCATCAGGCTGTCTTCTTTGACTTCATAAATTTCTAAAAGTGGCATTTTCAAAATTGAAATTTAAAATTTGACATCAACATAAATCAGGATTTTTCATTACAATTAAATTTTACCAAAAGTTTCAGAAATTTTGCTAGAGTGTAGATCACTTCCAAGGTTTCCATCCGTTGTAGTCTAAAAAAAGCATTTCTAGATGATCGGAGACCCCACTCCTTAAGAATTGGTTTAAGTAGGATCTTTCTTGGGACCTGATAAAACTTGCAGAATAAAGTGCAATGCAGATTGGATTGAGGGGCGGGATCGTCACAGGGACAAGGCGACATTTCTCTCGACCAATCATTACAGTTTGGAAAAGTAATAAGACGAAAAAAGAACCCAATCTCAACCTTGAGAGGAGCATTCTGGCATAGCAATTAGTGTCACTAACAAGGTACAATTGCAGACCCTGTTCCGTTGTAATTTGTTGATAGGCTAGCACTGATTTTTTCAATTTTTCAGTGGACCATCTTTTGTTCGCTAGATGGTCCATAGCCAATTTACGTAACACTTTCCTTGATATTGTTTCCATACTAGATGGATTTTTAAAAAACTCAGGATGGCCAATATCGGTCAACATTTTTTCCACAACACACAGCCATTTAATTCGCTTTACACCATCAAGTTGTAGGCAGTCAGATATTATATTACGATTAAAGACTGTCTCTGGGGTTAGCCATAACTTATGCCATTACAGAATGGGCTCAGTCATTATGATATCGGAGATATAGGGGAGACTCAATTCTATGTGTATAAAACCCCAGAAGGTTTCTGAGGAAGCAATTTTCAGTTTGTTAAATGGAAGTTGAAGAATCAATCCCCCAGATACCAGAGCCACAGGTGGCCGTGGCAACACATTTTGCCTTGTATATAACGATCAACTCCTTAACGGGTCTACCCCTAATTTTAATCGCAATGTTCTGGAGCGCTCCAATCGCTTTGGAAAATGCTAATCTTCTGGCTTTATTTGCAGTGTGCCAGGAGCATTTCCTGTAAAAAGAGATCCCAAGATAGGGAAATTGATCTATAGTCTCTATCTTTCTGCCTTCTATAAAAAGGGACAGGGTATTTTCTTTGTTCCTTGTCGACAAGACATGGAAAAGGTTTTTGAAATATTAACCTTAAGTCCCTTTTCCCTCATAAAAAGTGTGAACTTTGAGACAGCCCTTTGTAGGCCCAGGCTGGTTTGGGACATAATCGCGGCATCGTCCGCATATAATAGGATGGGGACGGGGTGGCCCTGGGCTAAGGGGTAATCATATTGAAAACTCTTAAGGTGATCGCCAATCGCATTTATATAGAGGGAGAAGAGTAGGGGGGCTAAGATGCACCCCTGTCTCACCCCCTCTTGATGGAAAATCTTGACGAGCACTCCCCTCGTTGTCCAAAACGCACCCTTGCTCCTGCATTCTTATATATTTCCTTGATGAAATTAAGGATTGAAAGGTCCAGGCCAAGGTCCTCTAACGTGGACCATAACTGATTGTGATCAACACAATCAAAAGCTGAACTCAAGTCAATAAAAGTTATAAAAAGGTTCCCTTTTTTGGCTTCGATGTATTTAGAAATTAAAAAATATTAATTTAGACTCTGCTCAACCGTCCCCATGCCTTGTCGGAATCCATATTGAAAGATCGATAGGATGTTAGCCTCCTCGATCCATTGTTGTACACGTTTTAAAATAATGCGGCCAGCCACCTTCATTAAGGCATCGTTAAGAGAAATTGGGCGGTAGCAGGATGGATCGTGCCTGTCCCCCTTTTTAAATATAGGGACTACTATCGCTTCTGACCACGTTGGTATTAGTCCATGGATATTAATACAATTCATCACAATGGTTAGTAAAGGGGCCCAGAGATCAATTACAGCTTTGAAGACATTAATTGGTATTGCATCCGGGCCCGGTGCCTTACCAGATGGACTTTCTCTTATGGCCAGACTAACCTCCTCGCAAGTAAAAAAGATATCCAACGGAAGGTTTCCCAAAAGAAAATCCAATGTTATTGAAAGGTGTAATGTAACCCTGAGGAGATGAATAAAAGGGGTCAGAATTACCATACAGATTTTGAAAATGGGCCACCCAAGCATCCCCATTTATTGCTATATCTAACATCTCAGGTTGTTTTCCTCGTGCAAAAGGTGCATTTACAGCCTTCCAAAAAGCAGCTGGATCTTTATTTTTAGAAGAAAAAATTAAGGCTTGCCAAGCCTCGTGTTTCAAGATTTTCTCGCTACTCTTAATCGCACTGCGATATTGGTGTCTGGCCTGTCGAATCTCCTTTGGAGATCTAGGGATGGCATGTAAGGCCTTTTTAAGGGATTTTAGTGCAGAAGTACAATTCTTATCAAACCAGCCTCTGGGTTTATTAGGTCCTGGTTTAAACTGACGAGTAAGTAAAAGTTTTAATGACTCTTGTATCTTTGAAAAATAATCCAACATTTTTACAGGATCTTCTAGGGGAGATAGACAAATGCCAATCTCTACCTTTCTAGTAGAAAATAAAGTGTCAAGTAAAACCTCAGGAACCACCTTATCCCATTTGAGAGTGTAACCGTTGGTGCATCCAACGGAGATAGGTTGTTGGTAGATAATACTTTTTTCCTTGGTTGCCTGCTTCACTAAATGCTTATTTATATTAAGTACTATTGCATAATGGTCACCATAAATATCATTCAACGTTTTCCATGATGAGAGTAAATAAGCATGTGATTTAGAAAACAAGGTGAAATCAATCACGGTGTTAGAACCTCTTCCATGGAAAGTTGGGTGCAAAGGCACGGTTGGTGAGCATAAGTCGTTTACATAATCCAAATTAAAATAAAAGAGGAAATTATTTAAAATATCCCCTGTTTTAGAATGAATGGGTAAAATGGTTCAGGGTGTCATCCATGGAAAATTCAAAACCACAAATTCCCTTTGGACCATACTGGCAAATATTACAATTGAAATCGCCCAGCCAGGCGAGCACACACTCCCTGCCTATACATTCTTTTTGTGTGACAATTGCGTGACTTAATTCATTTAAAATGTGTTTCAAAGCTTCTGACGCCAGATTGTTGTCGAAATTTACTAAGATGAAGTTAAGAGAACTACCCCACCCAATCACGACAATCTGATAAAATTCCGTAGGAATGTGTTTCAACACAGTTAATCCACTAGCAATAGTAATGTAGATGCATAAACCACCCCTGTTTCTTCCCTGATTGCTTGCTAAAGCTGGTATATGGAAAGTCTGATACCCTAGGAGGTGAATTGGATTTAATGCCCATGTTTCCTGGAAGCATAAAATGGAATAACTGTTCACCAAGTCCAACCATGATTTGGAACCTATTTTTGTTGCAAGACCCGCCTCATTCCAATTAAGGACCAAATTAGGGGAATAAACAGGTATAAGTGCGGGATATTTAGACACAGCCCCTTTTTCCCCACAATGTTTGGTAGAACATGATTTAGGAGATGATACCATATCATAAATATCATGGATCCCAACATTTCCCCCCACATTGACTTCCAGTTGTTTTTCAGGAGGGCTGGGAAATTTTCCGGGGTTAAGGTTAGCAGAGGTAGGCAAAATAGCAATACTATTATGTGACAGATTACCCCCAGCAATACAATCATTCTTCACCTCTTGAGGAGATAAACAAAACATCATGTCTTGCAATATTGTTGGATTCAAGGACGTTATACCAATCCCTAGACTCTCTTTCAGATCTAGTTTTGATACACAGTGATCCCCCCTCGTGTCTTTTGGTGGCTCAGACAGTCTGCTCGTAGGAATAGGAGTAACAATAAAGAATTCATTTGATGTATTACAGTTATTCGTGCACTCTTGAGTGTTTCCTACGTGAGAAACAGGTGAAATGAGTCATTCATTTACATCTAAGCCAGAGAGGGTTTCGAATAGTTTGTGTAGTGGCATATTCCAGTACTCATTTGGATTTGTGGGATGATGACTATTACCAAACGGAAGAAAGAACCTATTTGGGCGTTGAGGTGGAAAAAAAGGGGGAAGATTGTTTGTATACTGTCTTGGAGCAGTAGAGTGCGAGATACGATAGGGAAAATGTAGAGAATCAATGCGACCTAATGTTGATGGGTAATTAGGAGGCATCATCAGAGCTTCAGGGTAAAAATAGCTCAGATTGCGAGATGATACTCTACCCTCACTTCTCCCTGGGAACCAATCACTGATGTACGTGACTACTCTATGATCCCTAAAATTTACTATCACCACATCCCCCTCAATATCTTTAGGGCGAAGACCCACCCAAATGCACCGTCTTACAGATACAATGTCTCCATTTAGGTGTAATGGGAGAGGTCTGATGTTTCGCAGGCAGTAAATAACTTTATTTTTAAGACTTGTATTGGATTCTATGTTTCCTACTGGCACGACCGGGACTCCAGTCAGAATAAAAACGTAGTTAGATGATTCTGGTGGTAAATCTACGTTATTTCTGAAGTTAGATTTTACTATGCTCATTTTCGTTGCCTTCGTTAAAGGATCATTTCTGGTAGGAAGGGCTTTCGGGGGACCTGGTTTAACCTTCTCTTTGTGTAAATCTTGCGTGGCCACCAATTTAGAAGGGTTAGTCTAAAGAGGCATACTTTTAGATATGGACTTGTCCGCTTGTGGCCTAAATGTTTTCTGTATTGGATGTTTAATTACTGGGCATGTTTCCCTTTGGTTGGTTTGTTTTGGGGCTTCACTTAAATTGGAGGCTGCCAAAATACAATCCATTTTTCCCCCAACCTTTTGACTCTCTCTATGAGTGGCAGTAGGAAAGATTTTAAAAGGCATTCAATAGCCTCCATTGTCCCTTTAGCCGACAAGGCTTCTGGGAACAAAGTTGTTTTTGTTGGGGGCCCTAGTAGTGCATGCTTCTCTAGCTCCTTAGGTAACTTGTTTATTGAATCCACAGTTGGTAAAGATATCTTTAAAACTTTTTCCCCTTTTCTAACCCCTCCCTTTCTCCTTCTTTTTTTAGGTGGAGAACGATGTACTCCCACTTTGGGCCTCTTAGATTGTGTCTTTTCTTTAGATACACTATCTGCTATCGGCGGTTGTGTCTCCGTAGGTACTACAGCCTCCACTGGTAAGTTAGATACCGGAGATGAGGCATTTATGTTAGACTGAGAGACTGCGTCTAAGACTATAGGGGAGTTTAAATCTATTAAAGAGTTAGATGTAGTAGGTAGCCCATTAATAGTAATGTCATTAATTGTTTCAATGATCGGTAATGGTGGTGGCCTATCTTGAAAAATTAGTGGGATATTTTCAGTGCTACATAGCTCTGCGTCTGCATCTACTGGCGTATTATTGTATAATTGTGTAGTAGGTATATTCTTCTGGGCCGAAATTGGGGGCTTATTTTTTAGAAGTTCGATTGAAAAACGGCATCAGCACGTTTCTCAGCTAATGTAATCTCTCTGTCTATTTCTCTAGTAGCCCTAGCGAAATACTTATCCAAACGCCCAAGTATAGAGACCCCTACAGTAGAGGGTAAGGAGTTCGGTACACATGTAGACATCCTGGGTCCTCAAATTGATATTGGTGTGGGCAGTTTTCTAAGATGGTCAAATCAAATACGAGTTTGCTAAAAGCCCCTTGACTATGAAATTAACAAATAACAGAAAGTAAGGGTCAAGCAATAAACAGCTTACTGTCACGTAGTCCTAACTCCAAGGTAGGGTCCAGAACAAAATGTTAGAGGGGGGGCCCGGCCCAGCCTCCTGCAGCCCCTGACGGCAACAGACGGCCCGCCCTTTGCCCGGGCTTCACCCGGGCTACTCCCGCGCGCGTCCCACTTCGCGGGAGATACGCTGCTCCTTTTCTGTGCCTCCGAGCGCGGGCGCTGCTGACAGTGGGCGTGTCTTCCGGGGATTATGGGGGCTGTAGTCCCCCCACTCTGCGGCCCCGGTAGGAAGCGCGGCGGCGGGGGGGACCAAGCACCCGGTTGCAAGCAAGCACTCCCCAGATGCTCCCCTGTTACTCTGGGTCCCGTGAGGGTCGAATGTGGCGCCAAAAGGTAAGTTTGGCAAGTTCCTTTTGCGTCTTAAAGATACGGCGATAACAAGGAGGCATTACAATTCCAAAGACACCAAACATTAACTTGTTACCTGTTCCCATTTGGAAGTTACAGCTTCTAACTATGATAAGGTAACTCCAATGTTATCCTATGGGAGAGGCAGACCTTCAGTAGTTAAAAATGAATTTAAGATGTGTTCACTATCAGGACATTGTGGGGCAGATTTACAATAACTGGCGCATCCCCAGGAATGCGCCAGTTATTGTGTGCCACAGTTCCGCCAACCATGGTGCGTCGCATTTACAATGCGGTGCACCATGGGGCAAAAACAGCACAGCAACGCAGCTCCAGCAATGCTCTGTGGGGCCCTATCTGTCCAATGCTGCGTCAAGCCTTACGCCTGCTTCAAGCAGGCGAAGGGTTTTGACGCAGCATTGGCCTAAAAGTGACTGAGTGAAATCTTGTAGATTTCACTCAGCCACTTTTAGGAGGCATTCCTGCGCAGGAACGCCCCCCCCCCTGCGGCGGAACGCACCCTTATGGCACAACGTGACGCATCTCCCAGATGCGCCACGTTGTAAATACCCCACACCATGGCGCATCTTTTGCGCCACCGCTGCGTCACAATAGTGACGCAGCGGCGGTGTAAAAGAGGTGCAAGGGGCTTGTAAATCTGCCCCTTAAAACTTAAAACTACATGTCCAAATTTGTATATACATGGCACCCTGCCCTGTGGGGTGTTTAGTGCCTACCCTAGGGGTGAATTACATGTATTACAAAGGTAGTATGGTGCCTGGCAAAAGCTTTATTTTTTCAAGTCGAAATGGCAGTTTAAAACTGCACACACAGGCTGCAAAGGTAGGCCCGAAACATGTTTGAAAGAGCTACTTAAGTGAGTGGCACAATAAGTGCTGCTGGCCCACTAGTAGTATTTAATTTACAGGCCCTGGGTACACTTAGTACCACTTTAACGGGATGTAGGAGTAAATTAATTAAGCCAAAATTTCCATGTTTTATGCAGTAAGCACATGCATTTTAGCACTGGTTCGATAAAGCGCACAGAGTCCTACGCCCAGCAAAAACGATTCTAGCAAAAATTGGAGGAGGAAAGACAAAAGGTTTGGGGGAAGACCACCCTAAGACTGACAGGTGTAACAATTATTTTTCTCTTTTTAGGGATCTGATTATCATTTCTTTGGAAGGTAAGGTGAAGGATGTAAGCTGTGTATGCTGTACTGGTTTTCTTTTGAAGAGTGTTTCAACCCCCCTATTTTGTTTTCTGCCTGGACTTCTCTCTTTCCCCTCTGTTTCTTTCACTCTCTTCACCTCTATGTCCTCTCTTTCCAATAGAGACTAATCCTCTTTCTCTCACTTTCTGTCCTAGAGCATTGATTCATTTGTTATAGCGAGTGAGTAGATTTTTACTTTGCCTTTGTATTTTATTTCATCCTGTGCAGAGTTTAACTTTGCTCACAGTACAAATCTATTATGTTATTCCTTTTCATAGCCAGAGTCAATCTTATATGCACAATCGGACCCTGTGTTGTTTGAGTAAAGTTTATCAAGCATCAAAACGACCTATTGCTTGATGTGGAAATTGGATTCATCCGACCAGCTAATTTCAGAACTACACCACTGAGTGAGTATTTTCAATACATCTGTGGGCTCACTCAATGCAGAGGTGGCGCTTTAGTTAACCTGTTTGATGCAGAATAGCGGGAACTTCACTGATTGATTTTTGTTGTTTTAAATGCATGCAGCTTTCATGAAGAATAATGTTTACCTGCTGGAGCTGCAAAGGAAAGGTCAGTTGTTATAATGCCCCTATTTTCAGCACTCCATTTCCTTGTGAATTTCTCTGACAGGCTAATTCTTCTTAAATTCACTCTGGCTTTCAGAGTAAAAGCCTCATGTTGTGCCACCCAGTTCATCATTACAGAATAAAACTGCTCCCTTCCTCTTCCTCTGATACGAGTACAAGCGGTAAGCATTTTACAGCTCACTTACTAAGCTTCAGGCCTCAGACTGTCTAAGGCTGAAGTTGGATTCCAGACCGGTGGAAAACCAACATTTTAAAAGGAATACAATTCCAGGTTGTTCAATAAATACTGCACTACTAATATTTTCCTTGAGAAATTTGAGTACATTAAACCTGTCTATTTATACTGAAGGAAAAACCTGGTTAAAAGGCTGCCACCCTCTTTAGGAATCAAGGGCTAAAATCAGATCTCTGTGCAAACACACACACACACGCTCAACCACACACACACACACACACACACAATCTCGTCTCTGCCTTATAATTTGATAGATTGAAAACGATTGTGTTTTTAGTACCCCTAACAATCCACACTCCCCGATTCGGACGTCAAACTGGGGTTGGCATGTCCACCAGGATATAGGGCCCTGCATAAGCCTCGGCCCGGTAGAAGAGGAGGTGGAGTAGGGGTAAATTTAAAAGACAAATGGAATTTCACCCCAATTGATATCGATGAAGTTTTGCATATAGAAGTTCTGGGGTTCTCATTAAAGGATCCTAAAGGGCACCTGCTCCCGGGTATGGTGTGTTATGGGCCCCCCGGCCCAGTTAGTCCCCAACAACAGGCATTGATCAGCATCTTTAGCACTATGTTGCTCACTCATGACACATTGATCATTCTTGGGTATTTTAACCTATGGTCGATTGGGGATCCAGATTCAGTTCTCAAGGACCTCCTTCAATCATGTGAGAATATAGGTCTGTAACAAATGGTGACGAACCGAAACATCAGGGAGGACATATACTAGACTTATTCGGGCACATGCATCAATATTGCATTTTGCGATTCCTTAATTGCGAAAAATAAGGAATTGCAAACTGCAATGCATCAAGAAATCGCTATAAAAATAGCGATTTCTTAAAATTCCTTAATTGCGATTCTCTAATTGAGAATCGCAATTAAGGAATACTTCCCCATCCATTCCTATGGGCCTAGATGCCCATAGGAATGAATGGAAAGACATTCTTAATTTGCAATTCACCATTGAAAATTCGCAAATTAAGAATGCAATTTCAAGGGTGCAGGGGTGTCCAAAGGACACCCTGTTGCACCCCTGCAATCTGCTTAGGAGTACATTTTGCACACTCACATGCCCTAAGGGCATGTGTTGCATTTTTCAAAGTTTTCGCAAATTACCATGAAGGTCAACTTCATGGTAATTTGCTTCCCTTATTTGCGAATTCGCAATTTGAGATTCCTTAAATGCAATCACAATTTAGGAAATCGCAATTTTGCGATTTCTTAAATTGCGAAAATTACTAAAATGTTCATGCATCCCAAAAATGGGAATTGCATTCGCAAACCACCGAATTTTGTGATTCGCACCATTGGCGAATGCATTTTCCTTTGATGCATGTGGCTGATAATTTTTAGCAAAAAATGCTACAGCAATGGAAAGTAATCCACCCCTATGTTGGACTGATCACTATCTCATTATGTTTTTGGAAAGAAACCCCAGAGTGACCAAATTTACTGCCACTATGGAAAATAACCGTCAGGGCAAGGAATGGAATAAACTCTTGAAAATAGCAAAAGAAAACCCTGTGTTCACAGATAAAAGTCCTTTTTATATAAATAAATTGGTGGATGAAAATTGTCTGCGAACAGGTTAGAACCACCCTTGATCATATTGTTCCAACTAAAGAACGAAAAAAACACACAATGGCCGTCAGCACCGTGGGATAATGAGGAGTTAAAAAAATCTAAAAATGGGCTCTAAACAGGCAGAAAGAAAGTGGAAAAAGTTATACGCGGATGAGGATAAAATAGCCCTTATAGCAGCATTGAGCAATTATAAAATTGAGATCTCCAAAGCAAAAGCAGAGCACTATACCAGCATGATTTTATGGAAGTTGAATAGTGTTAGAAGTATATTTAAAATAATGACTAACGTCTCTAAACCCAGCTGCCTAAAAAGCAAGATCACCGCTACACAGGACCTATGCAATAGTTTAGCTATATTCTTTGAGGAGAAATGTACTCAAATCATTCATGGTCTGGAAACGGGCAACGCTGACCAATCAGAAGGACATGGCCTGGTCAGACTTGCTGAGATGCTAATAAGTAGGAAGGTACCCCCTGTATTCTTTTAGGTCCTAGAGGAAGGGAAAACAACAAAAAACCTATGAAAAACTGACCTCTATCACTTATATGGCTCAATGAAACTCATGCAACAAACATGTCCCCAAAGTATTTTCTTAACCGGAAAGAGTTCATAAAACTGTATTTATTATTTATAAAACGTTTTTGGGGTTTTTCTCTTGTTCAAAAAACTCATTATTATCAATTAGCACATTAAAAAAACATACAGACTAATCCAATAATGTCACTACTCCAATACATTTCATGTACTTAGTTTCATAAATGGCTTGATATCTCAATTAATCTAGCATAGCTAAATGGAACAAACAAAACAATTTAATTATAAACAAATATACAATAAAGATGAAAAAGAAACAGTTACAAAGTAAGAGTAAACCCACACTCATTCATACCTGTCAACTAGCTCATCCATACTATCATACATACAACACCAAAAGAGAATACGAAAGACAAATCGCAACTAATCATAGGCTGGAAGATGCACAATTTGGTTTCCGACCGGGTCATGGAATAGTAACCACTCTATTAACAGTCATGAATGAACTCAGAATGTGAGCGGAAAGAGGACAATCATTTATACTGATCCTGTTAAAATTCTATATTAGAGTATTGAAAGCGCCAGAAAATACCCTAAAGCACTTCCTAAAATTAATCTTTGGTGAGGTGGGCTCTCCCTGGCACTCAAAGGTAGAACTAGCCATTGAAGCATTGAAAATCGAGAGAAGGAGCCTGCCCCTGCACGAAATTCCATTCTCAGCCTGGCCCAAGCTGTTAAGCGCCAAGTCCAGTCCATCTCTTTTGGGCTTGACTTTGCATCTCTTCGGCAAAATCCACTAACTCAGACCCTGGCCAAATCATATATTCCTGGTAAACCCCAACCATGCCTGCAAGACCCAGTATCCACTCATGCGAGAAAGAAAATTCTGTACTTTCACCTTTTTGCCCTCAGGATCGCGGACTTTAACCCCAAATGGGCAGGAACGGATGGCGCCATAGCCTGTCGTCTATGCACCTATCGCAGAGAATCCTGGCTACACTTGTTGTGTTGCTGCACAAAGTTGGTCAATGACCGCTATCGTTTGTTGATTCCGATTTTACTGAACATGGGCTACAGAACTTGCAGAGAGGATTCGGACTGGTGCCTCTCTGTCTCCACGACCTTTTTGATAGCCAGAGTTGGGAAATTCATACACCAGGTAAAAATGGCACTTGACTCTCACTTAACGGGTGTGTCTGCAAAGTAACTGGAATTCTTAGGCCCCAGTCATCTAACCTGGGCTGGTTTAAAGGTCTAACGAGGAATCCATCTATCGTCAACCTCCCTTGGTGTACGAATTGATTTTACCGAACTTTTTATGTGCCTCCCCTTATCTGTTGTGAAACAATGGAGCAACCTATACTCTACTCCTTTTAAAAGAACTCTGTTTTGGACAACTAAACAGTACTAACTGTTAGTATTTTAACTTAAAGTGATATTTACTTTTATGAGTGATTGGGACACGTGGGGGGGAGACGGGATGTTCATCAAGTTTTTATTTATTTTATACTGTAAAGATTTTAATTAATTGTGCAGTTCATCAATAAATAAAATTGCATTACTGATCCTATTGGATATGTCTGCCGCATTTGATATCGTAAACCACAGAACCCTCTCAAAAAGGCTTGCGGAAATTGGGGTAGGTGCCATGGCAATGAAGTGGCTTCAGTCATACCTGTCAGACAGACAACAGGCAGTGGCCTTACCCCTCTTCTAATGTAAGTTTAGAAACATTAGGCATGGTGTTCCTCTAGTATTGGTAATCAGTCTTATATTATTCAACATTTATATAAGCGCATTGATTTCAATCATTAAGTCATACAAAGTCAACTTGGTGACTATGTGGACGGCACACAACTTATCCTGTCACTGGAAGGGAATCAATCAATAGCACTCGACAGTTTCTGCGAGTGCATGCAAAAGACTGCAGGATGGCTTAAAGATAACTCCCTGCAGTTTAACGGCGATAAAACAGAGATCTTGTTCTGTTTGGCAAATAAAGTTTCTTTCTCACTTCCGACCAATTTCTGGCCTATCCATACAGATAAACAACGGATACCCTCAGAGACAGTGCACAATCTGGGGATAGTCTTTGATAATAAACTGAGTCTAGAAACCCAGGTAAATAAAATGGTTGGATTTGTTTTCCCTTATGAGAGCGCTACGAAAAATACTCCCAATGCTACTGTTTCAGCCAGAGCACTAATTGTGAGAACAGGGAGAAGTGTCATCCTGAGCCGATGGATTATTGTAATGCTCTGTTACTGTGTGCCCCAATATTTTTTATTAAGAGACTTCAGAGAGTCCAGACAATAGCCGCAAAACTATCTTGAAAGAAACCACGTAGATCATCGGCTTCCTTGTCTTTAAAAGAGCTTCAGTGGATCCCAATGACACATAGGATACAGTTTAAATTGCTCTGTATTGTGTTTAAGGCACTGTATGGACTCAGGCCCATATCGCTGCAAAGCAAATTCAAATGGTATGTCCCGACCAGAAGCCTTTGTTCGTCATCAGCTAATTGGTAAGCAAGCCCAGGTTTAGAACAACAAGATTTGGAGGAAGAACATTTAGCATTGAACAGACCCTCCAGGATTTCGCGATTTCGCGGTTTGCTGCGAAATCGGCACTTTTGTAAAATTGCCGCTATTTTTACAAAAGTGCCAGCGAAATCGGCAATTTTGTAAAAATGCCGCTGTTTTAACGAAAGTGCCCGCAAAATCTGCACTGTGATTCTCTCATCTTCTGCTACATTGATTCTGGTTTTTCGCAGCGTCTACACATAGAACATGAAACGTTACTTAGTATGTTCCGTGACAGCTAGCTTGCCCTTGGAAATGTACATCATGTCTGACTTGACTGGAAAAGTCTCCTTGTTACAGCAAAGCCTGGAAAGTTACAGCAGAAATGATCATGTGGTATATGGCAATGACACATCCAACATGGACGGCAGAAGCTAAATTGTCCTAAATTAGCTAAAATGCCTTGTTGTGTTCGACACATTACAGTGTTGATACTGTACTTTCGCACACCGACGGGAACAGGAAATTTGCCAGCCTCTAGGAGCCTTTTGTGTATTTTTATACTCCGTACCCGTCTCTTACTATTTCAGCATTAAATAGTAAGGGATGAAAGGGCTAGGGTTGGACCCAGTGTTTGTGAGTCACTGCTGCTGCCACTGCCACTGCCATTTTCAGGACTCAATGCCATGGCATTTCGGTCTGACCCAGGAGCGTGCTAAAAAAGTACTGTTTCCAAAGTCATCAGAAACCAGAATTGGAATTCATTTATCTTTCAAAGTAATTAAAATGCTGCCCAAATCAATAACATTCTAAATAAAGGTGGTACCTTTAAACAACATTTCTAAAACATTGCGGGACACTCGAAAGCAACACGTTTTGCATTTTGTATGCTTCAAGCTCCGACTCTTTCTGGTGGAAAGTGTGTCAAGGAACAACATGTGGGTGCAGTCTTACCAGAAGAGCCTTCAGCCTAAAGCCACCCCAGACACCTGCTGCCCCCTTACTTCGAAGACAATCAGTGGCTTTGCTGAAATGAGCTGATGAAGAAATTGAGTATCTCCCTCACAGCTACAGGGGCATGAGCCACACTTGTGACTCCAGGAACTTACAGCAACTGTGAGTCAGCAAATTATTTCAGAAATGTTAAGAAAGGGGTTGAAACTATTACAGGATATGAGCACTTTCGTTTTGGCCTTTTGCTGTTGGATTTACCCTGCCACAATCGCTCCACTGACACCGAGATTATGCATCTTTTTTTTGTTGCAGTTTTATATAGCGCTTTACATGAGCACCTGATTACATTATAAAAGGCCAGAATTTTTTTAGGCACAGGAAGATTAAGTGATGTGCCCAGAATCACATCACGGTGGGACTCTAAGCTGGCTACCAAGTCCAAAGCTGGCAGCTCTGCTGTTGGGTCATATCTCCTGCCCAACTTTCTAGTACTGATAGCAATGTACGGGTTAAGCCCTGTAACCCTAAGAACCAGGGTGATAATATATCCTCAAATAACTGTGGTTCACTTGGGATAGCCTTGGCCGGCATAGACTGAGACTATAAACATGAACAAAAACACATAGGGTCCAATTCACAAAGGCGGACTTTGACGTTTGATCTAAACTTAGACCAAACGTCTAAGTTTACAACTTTGGGAATTCACAAAAGGGCATTTACGAGAACTATCTTTAAGTCAGTCCCCGGGGTGCAGATCCGCCTGAGTGTGGACATAAAGATAGTACTCGTAAATGCCCTTTGTGAATTTCCAAAGTCGTAAACTTAAACATGTGGTCTAAGGTCAGACCAAACGTCTGTATACCTTTGTGAATCGGGTCCATAGTATGTAAAACAAAGTGAGCCTGCTACATAGGAAACCCCAAACAAACAATACTTACAATTAGCATGAAAAGAGAAACAAACACAAAGGAAAAAATTTGAACTAGGTACCTAACTAATCCCTAGACAGACCCTCCAGGATTTCGCGATTTGGCGGATTGCCACAAAATCGGCACTTTGGTAAAATTGCCGCAATTGTTACAAAAGTGCCAGCGAAATTGGCACTTTTGTAAAAATGGCGCGATTTTAACAAAAGTGAGCTGAAATCCAGACATGCCCATTTAGTTGAAAACGTGTCTCAGAAGCTATTATTAACCCTAGTTAAGGTCCAATGTGGAATGCATGGGATGTATATTACTTTGGATGAGTGGATTACCCACCCCTATGCTGCTCCTTTCTTGGCATTTTCCTAAACAGACAGGCACGCATATGAAACGAAATAAACACACACGCTCCCCCCGCGCCCCTCCCCTTGGCATCGCTAGCTCGTCCTGAGAGTATCTGGAAAAATCCCAGTGGTTGGCGTGCCCTGGGGGGCATTGCTTTTGGGGCATTTATTCATTAACATGTTTGTGTCCTATATGTAGCCTTGAAGCCAAAGGGCCCGATTATGATCGCGGTGAATCCGCATCCTCCGGGCCGGCGGAAGCCACTGCAGGCCCGGAGGATGCGGATTCACCGCTGCGGACACAGAAGAGACCCCCGCCAGATTAGGATGGCTGGGGGGTCATTTTTCCGTCCACCGCTTTTCCGCCGCGGTCGCCTTCCGACCGTGGCGGAAAAGCTCTAATATGGTGGCAGTGTCTATCAGACACCACCAGCCATATTAGGATGCCGGCGGAGACATGCTTTTCCACGGCGGGTTTTCTGCCGTAGAAAAGCATGTGGAGTTTGAATATGGAGGCCCGTTGCGGGCCCCCAGGTGTGTTGGGGGGTGGGGGGTGCACATGGGGGGTACCTATGGTACCCCCCTGCCTTTGCATGCACGAAGCGGCAGGCACCACACGGTACCTGCCGCTTCGTGCATGCAAAGGAAAACATGCACATTTAACCTTGCGGCAGGTGCTGCTTGAAGCAGCATCCGCCGCAATGTTAAATATAGGGGATGTGACCGCCAGGGTGGCCGTCACATCCTAATTCCGAGGGAGAGAACGCTGCAGCCCCTGCGGACAGTCCCTCCACCTTGGGGGTGGCGGACGGACGCTGGTCCGTCCGCCATCCTAATCGGGCCCCATGTGTCTACATTGTAAATAAACCAAATATACATAGCTTCATGTTGCTAAATAACTCAAAAAACTGAGGTATCTGTGTTTGTTGTAGGATATATGGCCAAATAAAATGCCACAAAAATGCCTCTAAATTTCCATATTTTTGCCACTAAATTTCCACTTTTGTGCCGCTAAATTTGCTAATCCATGCCGCTATATCCTGGGGGGTCTGAATGAAGCAGCACTACTCTGGAACGAGCTCCCGTCTCATCTAAGACAAATAGAAGATCTATTGCAGTTTAGGAAGAGGCTTAAAACATGGATTTTTCCAAAGGAGTAACTCAGATCACCTGATAGCACCCAGCAATCGACATCTTTATAGGAACATGTGCTAATAGCAGAACTTACGTAACTCAGCGCCAGGATACCAGTGGGGTGATAATGCACTTTATAAATGTGTGTAACTTAAAATAACAAAACATTTCCACTGTCTCTGAAGTTCCCCAGTGTCCTGCATCTCATAATATATTTTAACTGGATAGGCCAGCCTGATTGTTGGGAAATCTGAAGTTTACACCGCCCACTCCCCAATCTTACTGATCAAGCTATGCCTCTGTGTGCAAATGCTTGTTTGCGCAGGCACTTGAATTAGGAATTGTTTGATAAATATAAAGCACTAATAAAGTACAGAAGTTTACTCCTCCTAGAATGTATCAAGGAAAAAGGCATGTAAAAGAGGCAAAATATGAGTAATTCTGTCTTTTAAAAAACAGTTCGGCACGTTATGCCTCACTTATCTGATGACAACGCGAAATAGGAGGTATTTACCACCGGTAGTAACTACCTCACACTGGGGAAGTGGTATTTACTGCATGCGGTAAATATCCCACCTTATTCTGAAAACTTTGTAATGAGGGACAAAGCATAGCGGATTTGGTGTCTCAAATAATAATTTCACACCTTTTTCCTTATTTATAGGGGAAAAGCTTCAAATAGGAGCAATACCTCAGGCGTGGGTAATGGTATTTACTTTGTGCAATAAATACCTCCCGCTTTACCTCTCTAGCTCATAATTAGGGCTTCAATGTGCAGATTTTGACAGTGCCACACAAGTGCAGGAGAGAAACTTGAAAGTTAACTGGCTTTTCTTGCAGTGTCTGTGCCTCTTTACAAGCAATGCATTCTTCCCTCTGCCTAGCCTCATGCAACTTTGGTCTTGTATAATTTTGAAGCAGCATGGATAATTTATTACACCTAGAATTCTAACAAACCAGCTATATGCATAATTCAGCGTGTGTCGCCGCTGTGCCTTAATGGTGTCATTGTGGCTGAATGCTATTAACAGATTACCCCTGCCTAGGGCAGTGAAGCATGTGCAGCAGAAAGATAACCTTGTGTTCGTAATTTAATGTGAACTGTTTTCTCCATAGTACCTCTTTCCAGTACATTAACAGCAAACCAATATGGCCTAGTCCCCCGCGGTCATATTCGCCAGCGAAAACGCGGTCAACACGATAGCAAGTTCCTGAAGATTTCTAGTGAAGTAATACAAATCACTGAACGCCTGATCTGTCGAAATGGAACAACAAGCAGGCTTAGATTCAATCAAACGTAATTCATCCAATTTAGCTTCACCAGACTTCAAAGCGCCTCATATTAATGTCATTTTTACAGTCCAGTTGCATCGTTCCTTACATGAAATGCCTGCAGTTTTGGTTCATTATGAGCTTTGCGTTTGTGTGCGTGTGTTCACTTTGTATGTGTTTCAGAAGTGAACGCACGCGGCACATTAGGGATCATGGCCTTGGCACGTTACTTCATCCCAGTGCGTGCCGGCAGGGCGCGTGGAGGGCCCTATCACTCTCCCCCATTCACGCGCTCACACAGAGGCATTATGGGTTTATCTCATCTCCTGCAGCAAGTGCAAGGCCCAGTTCATTCCTTTGGGCTGCTTTACTAATAACCTATTCCTTATCAGGGCCTCTCCACCTCTGCTTGTGATCAAAGACCCAATTAAAGGAGGGGAGAAAGGTGAAGATTCAAATAATAGAGACAGCTGTTTTTCTCTGTTAGGGAAAATCCATTTGTATTGCTATCACAGCTTCAAGTTCTGCAGCTCCTGTTTAATTCAGCCTCCTTCCATTTTTGCAGCTGATAAAAAGCAGAGAATTGTCACAAAGAGCTCGGAGAAGAATGGCTGTGATAACACCGCTACTCAGCCCATGAAGGTGGAAGTCGACAGGAGAAGGAGAAGGAATGGGCATCAAATAACGTATTTAATATATGAATAAATGATCCAAAAATGTTCTATGTGAAAACCTTAATTTCTTGCTATATATATGGATATTTTTGAAAGACTGGGCAATGCCCTGATGGTAATAAAATCATTGGTCATCGGGCGCAAACGTCCCTAGTTATACATTTGAAAGCAATGTAAAAAGTAAATAAAATGGCTTTACTAAATAGTGCATTAATTTGCAGTCTGGGTTATATGATTCTCTCTCAAGTGAAATGATGCAGACTTTCCATAAGACTCCCTTAATGCGTGAGGATTATTTCAGAAAGCAACATTTTCAAAGTGTAAAATGTATATTAATGATCAACATGAAAGCTTTGAAATATAAAGTGTGAATTCACAGATTTACAGAAAACAAAGAAGTAACACAAACAAAGGCATCCAAATTACAACCGATGGAAGCTCTATGGCTACAGAGGCCTCAGTCCCCAGTGATCACTCTGCCCTGCGGCAATGCGCAAAGTGAATCAACACTTGGGCCTGTGTTACAAATAAGATGCACTTTTACTGGTTGCACCACAACGCACCTTTAAACAAGTGCACTGAACGCAAACAGAGAAACTGCGCCTAATTATGATGAATGTGCTTCCTTTAAGCAGCCTCGAACTTGCCCAAGGGGTAGCTCATTCAGTGAAATACAGAGCAGCTGCTTAAAAGACACTACATGTTTCTCTATGCAGGGAGAAGCTGCCCCCCCCTTAAAGAGGGGTTAAAGATCCCCTACTGATGGGTGCAGTGATTGACAGCAAATGGATGTCTGTGGACCTTTTTGTGGTGCACTTTCAGTGCTCCTCCTAAGGGCAAGTCTGCTTATGCACCACCATCTGTAATACAGCACCGAGGTAAACTGATTCTCTCGGTCGCATAAGGCTATCACCCACCCCATGCAAATGAGGGACTGCTCCACGCAAACATCTAACACCCGCGGTGTAGCTATCTTAGCTAAGATAGTCCTGGGGGATCCTAAATGTAAAGTAGCAGATAAACAAGGGAGATGGGCAATTGCTGAGCTGGCTATAGGGTTAATTATATGCACGGTATATGGGTCTAACCAGGATGACCCCTCTGTTTTTGAAACACTTGAATTAGAACTTGCATCTCGGCCGGGCGCACTTGTAATATGTGGTGATTTCAATATCTCATTGGGCCCTGCCTTTAGGAAACAACAAAGGTATGCAGGTCGAAAACCAAGAGTATTTAAAGCAGTCAACCAACTCAGAGAAAGCCTTGATCTTTTGGATCTATGGGATTTAAAAAATAAGGGTGACCCAGGGTATACATATTACTCACATCCCCACAATAAATATGTTAGACTAGACTATGTATTAGCTACTAGAGATTTAACTAATCAAGCGGAGATTTATAAATGCCCAAAATTAATTTCAGACCATAATGCACTAATCTGCTCTTTCAATCTAACTGGGTATAATAAACGCAGGTCTAATTGGACTTTTGACCGCAAACTCTTGGTTAATAATGACTATATTATGTTTATCACTAAATGGGCGCAAGAGTATTTTGACATAAATCGATATAGCGCTTCAAGGGGGGTGGTGTGGGATTGTTTTAAAGCTGCACTGAGGGGGGAAACAATTAGTTATGTGGCTAGGACTAAAAAACAACTGGATAATAAAAACCAATTGCTAAGGACAGAATTAGCCAAAATTGAGGAGGATCATGTAGTGTCAATAGCTCAGGGTGAGGATGGGGCAGATACAATGAGACGGATGCTATTATTAAAAACGAAGTTGAATAGCGGTTTTACACAGAGAGCAGCAGAAACATATCAAGCCCACAGGAGGGATGTGTATGAGAACGGAGAAAGGACTGGGAGGCAGCTTGCCTTACGTACTAGGCAAAAGATCTCCTATAACACTATTAAAGCTATAAAATCAGAGGGCCTGGTTTATACTAATCCAACAGATATAGCTGAAGCTTTTCAATCATATTATCAGAAATTGTATCATGAAGACGAACTAATTGACAGTGGTGAAATAGGATTATTTCTTACTGAATTCTTAGCTGATACAGGAGGGGATAAGATTTTAAATAATGTAACAAGGAAAGATTTGGAAAAAGAGATAACCCTAGCAGAAGTACAGAGAGCCGGCCCAGACAAAGTCCCGTTAGAACTATATAAGATCTTGGGTAATATAATTGCTCCACTCCTACATGACCTCTTTATGGGTATACAGTGGAGCGGCCGTCCGCCAAACTCATGGAAAGAGACCAACATAATTGTATTTCCAAAAAAAGGTAAACCAGCGGACCTCCCATCATCTTACCGCCCAATCTCCTTGATAAACTCTGACTCCAAACTATATGCAAAGATTCTGGCTAATCGGCTGGGAGGGGTCATTGAACATCTGGTCTCCCCCTGGCAGCATGGCTTTATTCCTGGCAGGTCTACTACCGATCACACTTGTAGAGTGATCTCACTCTTTGATGCCATGGCCGGGACAGGAGGCCAGATGTCGATGATCCTTCTCGACGCCGAGAAAGCCTTCGATAGGGTGTCATGGGAGTTTCTCTGGAGTATATTGGGTAGAAATAATTGCGGGCCTATATTCATTAAAGCTATTAAAGCTATGTGTAAAGAACCAGTAGCTAAGATTCAGGACATGGGTATTGAGTCTGGGATAGTTAAGATAACAAGAGGCACAAGGCAAGGGTGCCCATGCTCGCCGCTATGGTTTGCATTATACATCAACCCTCTGATTGTTAAACTCATGCAGACCCCCTTGATTAAACCAATCACCTCGGGCACTTTTGATACTAAAATACTTGCATATGCGGATGATGTGGCGGTACTAACATCTGACCCTACGGAAGCAATCACTGAAATAGAGGCAATCACGCATAGTTTTGGAAGATATTCTGGGTATTCTCTCAATAAAGATAAAACCATCATACTATGCACAGAGAATATAGATTTCAGTGATCCCAGAAAGGCAGAAACAGCTGTGTATCTTGGGGTCTGTATAAGCACAAAGGTTCATGATATATGTAAAATAAACTATGGACCTTTGCTAACCACAATTAAACAAGATTTAACTCGGGTCAATGACATACACTTGTCAATAATTTGCAGAGCTAACTATCTTAAAATGAACATACTTCCCAAAATATTATATTTGTTTCGTGCTATCCCCCTACTTATTGAGGATAAATTATTAAGAAACTTCGAGTCACAAATGGCTAAATTTATGTGACAGTATGGAAAAATCAGGAGGTCAATGAGATATTTATCACTACCACAGGAAAGGGGAGGGTTAGTCACTCCAAATATCATGCTCTACCTATGGGCTTCCCTCCTTCAGCAAATGGCTCCACTCTTTAACATCTCTAATCAGCCGGAGAATCTAGCAGGCACAAGAATACCATCGATTTATGAATTATCAATAGGGGTGGAAGCCCGAGGACTCCTACTTAGACAACTGGAACCTAGCTATTTCAAAAAAACGAAATTTAAAGTGATGAACAATGCAGGTAAAATATGGGCAAGAATATCGAAATATATGGAAATCCCTAAATTCACTAGATATACGCCTTTATGGCGGTCTTTACTTTTACCTAAACAAGTTAACGATGCTGTAGCAAAAAAATGGGAAAATCTGGGAATCACTACAGTTGGAGACTTTCTCGTTGGGGAATCCAGCACTAGATTTATGAACCTTCAAAAAAACTTTAAAATCCCTAACTGTGATTTTTTTAAATATATTCAACTCAATACAATATTGACTCTGAAAAGACCTGTGATTATGTTAGATAAGATTCCTCTCCTAGAAATACTTAAGTTCGACGCGACTAGAATTCGAGCTATTTATAGTATGCTTCTAGGGAAGCTTCAAGACGATCTTGACCAAACCGAAGCCACATGGGCCGATAAACTACACAACTCTGATGTAGATATAGATATGAGTCTGTTATTATCATCGCAGCTCCTCCTTAGCTCCAATCTCAAGGCTCAGATCTATAAGACTATTTATAACCTTTATTATACCCCTGCTAAACTCTATGCCTGGGGCAAAAGGTTGAATGATAAGTGTCCTAGATGTGGAAGAGGCCCGGCTACATGAATTCATATGCTCTATGAATGTAACAAACTAGCATCGTTTAAGAGGATTCTATATGAGTTCTGGGAAGAAGTGTTTGGACATAGAGTTGCAGAATCTTCCACATTATATATACTAGGGCAGGACAGCTCTCTAGACTTAAGTGCAGAAGAAGAATCTTGCTTATTTATAGGAACAGCAGTATATAGAATTATACTAACAGCCAGGTGGAAAGAGGCTGATCCACCCACGTTCCAAATGTGGTTATGTCGGTTCCTAGGTGTGTACAACCAGGAAAAAGCTATATATGCTTCTAGAGGTAGGCGGGCTAGAAGTCGAGGCGCCAGGATCTGGTCCCCTATAGATAGATAGAGTGAGTCTATTATGAATGTTTGAATTAAATAATTTTCATTGCAATTATTTTCTTTTTTTTAGCAGGTTTATAATAAGTATATGGAATGTTTTTTTAATTTGTTAATATGACTTTATGCAATTCTTTGTTAAATTTAAAATTTGCATTCGTATTGTTTCCTTTTATTTGTTTGCACTATCAGAGTTGCTTAATAAAAAAATAAAAAAAAATAAAAAAAGCAAATGAGGGACTGCCCTCTCACGGTAATGCTGGTGCTACATGTGTCCAACAGGTAAGAATGCCAACAAGGAGTTAATTCAAACACATGCACTTACACAAGAGCCTAGTATCTTGTGCTCAATAGGCTCAACTTTTGTATATAGGAAGTGGAACCTAGATACATTGGCATGAGGCATATAAATTCGCACCAACGGTGACATGCATCAACAAAACATTTTGCGAATCCTTAATAGCGATTTTTAAGGAATCGCTAATAAGGAATCGCAAAACGGGATGCAACAATAAAATAGCGATTTTCTAAGGAATCGCTAAAAATCGCAGAAATAAATTGCGATATCGCAATTTGCGATATCGCAAATTGCTAAATCGCAATTTGCGATATCGCAAATTGCGAGGTCGCACGTTGATGCATATTGATGATGTCAGAACCAGGAATTGTGCCCTCCAAGCCTCATTTTGATACAGGAAGTGTGCTCTGAGAGCCTCATTTTCACTCCAGGATCACAGAGAGAGGAGGGAGCTGGTACTGGGAGCAGGAGAGGAGTGTGTCTGATTATTCAAACAAAATGGAGCCTGCAGAAACTGTTGAGGACACACAAAGTGGCAGAAAAAGAAAACTAAAGTTTTCTGAAACATAAATTGAAGCCCTGATTGAGGGAGTTGTGCACAACAATGAGAAGCTGTTTGGGAAGGCTTCTCTCAAGGTGCCTGAGCAGGAGAAAAGAAGAATATGGCTCATGATCCAAAGCAGAGTGAACGCAATTGGGGTCACTCATCGTACCACCGACGAACTGAAAAAAAGGTGGTACGATTTGCGCAGTAGGGCCAAGGCGTGCATCGCAGACCGCTTGAAGGCTGCACTACTAACTGGAGGAGGGACACCACCACACACCAGCAACACTCCCATGGAGGATTTAATTGAGAGCACAATCCAGAAAGAAGCAGTTGTTGGTGTGACGAATCTGGATACCTCCGGAGCAGTACACACGTCCAAAGGTAAGAGGAATGCATGTGTACATTGCCCCTACAACAGCAGTGTGAATGTTAGCTCTGCATAGCGCACACGCAAGCATTGAAACATTAACATCAATTTCAATGGCATGGCAAGTGCATCATGGGAGATGTAGTTTGGTCAAGCAGTTACAGTCACAGACACACATATATTTAACACCAAATCCAAAAGTGTAGTAAGTGTGCCAAAGTATAAATGTTTATTCATCTTACAACACTCACATAACCAAATAAGCATACATTAATGCAGTTGTGCACTGTTTAAACTCACAGATGCAGAACATGGTGAGGCCGGGGACAAAGATGTCCAGGACATGCAGCTGAGCAGCGCCTCTGAAGCAGAAAACACACCACCTGCGCAAAGCATCCATTCACGAGTCCCACATTCACGTAGGACACCCGTCCAAAGTTTGGTCCCCTATCAGACGGATGATGAGGCTGAAGCACCACCTCATGTCATCAACCCACAAAGTACTTCTGCAACAAGTAGAACATCCTTCCACCGTAGAGTCAATACAAGGTTGACACGGAGACGACACAGAGCACGGAGGCCACAGCAGGTGGAACATTTGAATGATGTATGGGGTGGCTTGGAGGGACAGATGCTTCGGTCACATCGCCTGCAGGCAAAAAACACTAGATTAATCAAGGGCGAAATAGCAAAAATGTCTGGTAACATAGCTCTGCTTGCCACTAGTCTCCAGGAAATGACAAGAGTAATGTTGGAGGGACAAAAAGCACACAATGCACAGCATCAACAACTCATGGAGCAACTGCAAATGCAAGTGGAGTCCAACAACACACTGGCCACAGCAACAGCTATGTTGTCACATAGAATGTGTACGATGAAGACCAAGATGACCAATGGTAACAGTGATGTTGCTACAGGATCACAGCAAGTGACAAACGCAGTCGAGATGGTGACTGCATCTACAAGTGATGATAACATCCCCGCACCAAATGTAGTCAATGAGGGTGCCTCAGGCATGACCAATACGCCAATGCCAATTGTGAATGAGGCTAGACGGTCAAAACGCGTTGCCATCACATCCACACACAGCCTAGGGCAAGAAGATGCTGCTGCCGAGAGGCGTCTCGGAGTTCAGGGCAAGAAACGCTAAACTTACATGTACGAATCCCGTTATAATGGTGAATGAACCATTCTCACATTGTGACCTCATGACTGACTGACAAGTGTTATTTTTTTTTAAGTGATAGTAAATGTTGTTGGCAACAAAACTGTGCCCAAAGTCACTGTTAAAGTGCGTTTCTGTTTCCAGGTCACATATTGTTATCATAAATAATTACTTTGCAAACCATACTGTCTTCGTGTCATCATCACTCACCTTAAAAGTAATTTTGTGTGATCTCAATTCTGCGTCTGCGTCCTTCTGCTGCGTCAGATCCTTGTTGGGCACGTTGGTGAGGGAGTGGCTGGTTTTCATCCTCAGAGTCACTGTCAGAAAGGTAAATTTCCAGGCCTCCCTTCGTCGCTATGTTGTGCAGCATGGCACATGCTGCCACAATTTTGCAGCATTGCTCTGAGTTGTACTTCATAGCTCCTCCAGTCTTATGTAGGCGTCTGAATCTGCTCTTTAGTAGCCCAAATGTTCTCTCGATCACATTCCTTGTTGAGATGTGAGCAGCATTGTATCTTCTTTGGGCGGCTGTTGCAGGATTGAGATAAGGTGTCATGAGGTAATTGCGCAAGGCGTATGCGCTGTCGCCTACATGTGAAAAAAGAAGATATGTCAACTATATGTTTCAGATATGCATTTGTGACTAGTTTGTAATGCTGTGTAGCACATATTTACCTAGCAAATGTCCCTCTCCAAAATCTCCCCTTGCAAGTCGGGTGTGCATGCCACTTTGCCGGAAGATGAAAGAATCATGTGCACTGCCAGGAAATTGTGCAACAATGTCTGTAATGATGGTTTTGGCATTACACACAACCTGAATGTTGAGGGAATGGTAGCATTTCCTATTCCGATACAAATATTCCTGTGTAGCTGGGGGACATATTGCTACATGGGTACAATCTATGCAACCTATTACTTGTGGGGCCTTGTGTGGGTGTGTTTTATACTTTTTCAGTTGGTTAACAGGTGTTTCAGGTTACATTTTCATTTTTACCACCTGGTAGTGTCCCTTCTTAATTTGCAAGTGCAAAATAGCGATTTTAGAGAAAATCGCAATTTGCGATTTTTTATGCATATCAATTGCGATTCCTTATTTGCGAATCGGTAATTGCGATTCGCAAATCAGGATTCGCAATTGGATTCTCTGTTTATTTTTTGCGATTTCTCTTTATTTGCGATAATTTAGCGAATTTCGCAAATCTTTGGTTGATGCATTTCTACACTGCCTATTAGGGTCGCAATTGCGCTAAAATTGCAATTCGCAGCATTTGCGAATTCGCAAACGCTTGATGCATGTCACTGCAAGTTCATAAATGACCATTTTCAATGTCTTATGAGATCTACTTTCGAACCTCTGTTACTGTATATATGAAGATTAATTTCTCACAATATTAAAACTATGAATATATACACCTGCTTTTTACATTTTTCTCTCCAATTCACCTGAAAAGAACCTTAATTTAAGTTGTGATGTCAAGTTATGACATACTGAATGACATGAATTTATGTATAAGAGTATGTGTTTGAACAAAGCTCTCAAGGGAATATTTGGTTGTCCTTTTGTGTCTGAAAAGGGGCTACATGTGTGCCGTCGCTGTGAAAGAAAAGCAACAACAGAGGATTGAGGCAAAGAGTACTGCACCTGACACTAAATGTAGCTAAGTAGTTAGGTGATGGTGCTTGACAGCCAGAAAGTGCATCCTTCTACGCTTCCTATGAAAAAGAATGGAATCAGCACCCATCACATCACAAACATTATTTCTTAATTCAATTAAAAGCAAATTGTGCTTGAAGACTTAAAAAGAAAGGTGTCTGGTCCAAATTGTTCTTTATAATAATACTTGTTGTTTTTATTGAGAAATAGGCTAAATCATTAGAATCCAATTTTCATGAAATCCATTACACCATTTAGCCAACACATTTCGTCTCCGAGGAGACTTCTTCAGGGCTCTAATTATTAACAGTCTGCCGTGTCTAAGAATCCAATGGTTGGCGGATTTGTAAAAATGTACAACGTCGGTTACGGTTCAGGAGTGTTAGTCTCTAGAAAATAGTGAGGTATTGTTTCTGAAAATCCAATAATAATCAAACTTGTGAAGAAGGAACCTGCCAATAATCTTAAAATGATGATAATTAGGATAGCATCATCAGTGATCGCAGGGTAACCAGCAATACTCATCAATGCTCGTGTAAAAAGCAAAGTGCAAAGATCTTTGATTTCCAGATACGTCAGACCAGAATTTTCCGCTATATTAAAGAAAAGATTTTAAAACAAATTAATCTGAAATGTATAGATTAATGAGTGTTAGATTAGAAAGAAGCCCCCAGTTCCACCTGACTTTCATCCAACTGTATGATGTAGTGTGATAGAACGTATTCAAATACAAGAATTGAAATGAATAAGAGGTAAGGAATTGGTGAACTCCCTGCAACAGAAATAATTGCAACATAACATAAAGTTTCAAGCAGATGAAAGGCAGAAAATCTTGGGAGAAGAATCAACAGACCAGGTGGGAGTAGGGACTGTGCTGGAGTTCCGGCTGGAGAGAATGGTTTAGGTTGCTGAACTGTGGTCTTGACCCTCAAATTCAGCCCCTCAGAGTTGTAGGACAAATTGGGAACTCTCTCTGAAAAACACGTGCCCTTGGTGACAAAAGTTTACACTTTGTCCTGCTTGCAGCTGTTTGGGGGAAGTTTGAAGCTATTTTGAAACTACTGAAATCAAGTAAGTGACCTTGAAGAGTCGTCATTCTCTACAGTATCCTGCCTTGCCCTGCTGGAGGATTTCAGCGTCCATATTTATTTTTAAGTGTGAAGATAAAACTCTTGACTGTGACAAATGCCTATGTTTTACCTGACTCCCTCTCCTTGAGGATGGCCAACATTTTAACTAGATTTGAGTTTACTGGTTAACCACATGCATATACTCTTTGAAGTTTGTTTGTGCTTTTTGACTTACAAAGTAAAAATTATTATATTCACTTATTCTGATTCTACGTTTGTTGTTATTGATTTTGTTTTTATCAGGAAATTGTTCACCTTTTAACTAAGTTAGTTTCGGAATTGTATCCTTTCCTTCCTTGACTTTAATTTTGGCTTGGTGCTACTTAGCTTTCTTATGCGTATTTGTCTGAGCAAAATCTTACTTCACAGTTTTCTCTTGGAAATGCATATGAATCACATGCCCCTCTTTATCTTATATTCCATCTCAATTGATGCCATTAATGAAATCCTTTATGCATCTCCCACACCATTTCCTAAGGTTTTCTATCTGCTATTCCTATCCCTCTCCATACATTCACTGCTTCCACCCATATTAAAGGTGGCACAAGGCGCTTGTAAAAAAGGAGCATATTTACAAGCCAAATTGAACTATTAGCACTATCTCTGTACCAGCATTGAATTTAAGTATGATAAACACTTTAAAAAAAAGTCTACCCTGTAAGCCAAAAGATACAAATTGTTAGCGCACATGGCTAACATTATGGAAAAAGATGAAAACATATTTCCTTAATTCACATACACACTCATTGTGTTCCTTGTCAAAAAAACTTAAAGCCAGACATTTCAACAAAAAACATTTAGTATGGTAAATCGTTTTAGACACAGAAAGTGAGATGAGACACACACACAAACAGGCAGATGGTGTAGGCAGAGATTGAGATGACACACACATACAAACAGAGAGATGGTGGAAGGAGAGAGTGAGATGAAGCATGGAAAGACAGAGATGGTGTAGGCAGAGAGTGATATGAGACACACAAAGAGAGATGTGAACTAGTGTTTATATTGTATAGTTAATGCAATTGCTATGTGCTATGTTGGTAGTGGTCTATAATATGTCATATTTTTTTTCAACAGATTGTAAATATCTACAGAGTCATAATAGATTATGCCTACTAAGAACCGCAAACAAAGACTTTATAAGCAAGTTTTATCAATCAAGAGGACTCAATTAGAAGATTCATGCAGAAGACAATCTTCAGAGAAAAGTAAAAAATGCTTCTGGTAATGCACCTGTGCTTCCTGTTTTTTTGCAGGAAAACTTGAATGGACTCTTGTGCAAAGGTTATTAGTTTCTGGCAACAAATGCATTACATCATCAAATTCTTAAGTTCAGGTGGGATATTTGCAACCATTGATGCTTGCATTGGTGGTGCTGTTGCTTCAGAAGAAGTGCTGGGAGTAGAGCCCTGCTCCTCTGATGATCTTTTTATTACAGCTTTACTCCAATTGTTTGGGTGTATATTCTGGACATGGCATTCCATGCTATAAGTTCCAAAGCTGTACTGTTTCTGTGGATTCCCTCTTAAAAGTACTGTGTGACAGATTTTACATGTGACCAAAGGCGCATTTACCTTTTTCTCTCTTTCTGTTTTTTTTTTAATTTCCGTACTATGGACTCTCTTTGTGTTCTAGGGGTTTCAGGAACAAACTCTTCTGAAGATGAAGTAGAAGAATGAACTTTTTACACAAAATAATTGTTGCATCTGTAGTTCCTGTTCTTCTGCAAAATTACTGTGGACTTTTGTCCGAAGACTACCAATTTATTGCAATGTATGCATTGCATCATTAAATTTTTCAGTTCTGGCTGAATGTTCGCAACCATTGAAGATGGCATTGGTGGTACTCTGGTTCTTGCTGTAGATGGACTAGGAGAAGAGTCCTGCTCCTGACATCTTTGCACCACAGCTCTACTCCAATTGTTGGGGGTGTATATTTTTTACATGGCGTTCCATGCTGAGGGTTCCGAATGAATATTTCTTATTAGGATTTCCTCTAGATAACACTGTGTCACAGATCTTGCAAGTGACCAATGGTGCATTTACTTTCTTCTGATGTTCTGGAAAGCTGAAAAACTTCCAGACTAGAAAAAAGGTGTTGCTTCTCTGAAAGCCAAAGAAGAATGATCAACATGGGAGGGGTCTTTCAAGAATTAGAGTAGGAAGTATTTTAAACCTATAAAATCTTTTGTTATAAAGTTATATATGTTGTTTAAAAGTTTAAAATAAACATGTTCTTTATTATCCCAGTTAATATGTTCCTTTATATTGTACAATGAATATGTAGATATAATGATTTACCACCCTCGTGAGATTTATAACTGTTTAAATAAAGTTATATATGTTGTTTTAAAGTTTAAAATAAACACGTTCTTTATTATCCCAGGTAATATGTTCCTTTATATTGTGCAATGAATATGTAGTTATAGCGATTTAAAGTTTGTAAAACTTTTGGGGGTAAATAATAAATTCCTGTGTACATACATATCTGTGCATGTACATTTGTGCCATGTGGCACACATACATGTCGTAAGACCATGTATGTATGTGACATGGCACACAAGTCAAAATCAGGGGTGCAACAGGCTGTCAAAGTGACAACCTGTCTCCCTTGTCAATTCAGTAATTTTATTGATTCGGAGTTTACTGATTCAGTAATTGCCATTGATTCCTATTGGCCTCAAGACTTATAGGAATCAATGGCAATTATCAAATCGGGAAATACCGATTCGGTAAAATGACTGAATTATACAGATTTTGTAATTTCAAAAGAGAAATTACCTACATCTAAATTACCTACTTTTAAATATTGAAGTGTTATGATTTGGTATTTATGAGTAGGTAAATCGAGATTACGTACATTTGGCCTATTGAGCTGTAACATATTTATATACATATGTTACATTTCAGTGTTTTGGAAGTAGTACAATATACTATAGGTAAACAGCTTATAGGTTTATGCTGTACCACATCCTTATAGTTTTGCACTTTGACTTTCAGTATGACAAACTTTTACATACAAACATACAAATTTAGTTCTTTTTTTAACCAGTAGAGCTAGTTGTAAAAAGAACTATTTGGTACGCACCCTTACAAGATTTGTAATTGCTTCAATAAAGTTATATATGTTTTTTAAAAGTTGCTTAAATAGAGTTATATATGTTGTTTAAAAGTTGCTTAAATAAAGTTATATATGTTGTTTAAAAATTAAAATAAACATGTTCTTTATTATCCCAGATAATGTGTACTTTTATATTGTACAATGAATATGTAGATATAACGATAAAACTTTCGGGTGTAAAAAATTAATTGCTGTGTACATGCACATCTGTGCATGCACATTTGTGCCATTTGGCAGACATACATGTCGTAAGACCATGTATGTGTGTGACATAGCACACAAGTCAGAATCAGGGGTGTAACAGGCTGTCAAAGTGATAACCTGTCCCCTTTGACAATTCGGAAACTTTACCAAATCGGTATTTACTGATTCAGTAATTGCCATTGATTCCTATTGGCCTCAAGGCCCATAGGAATCAATGGCAATTACCGAATTGGTAAATACCGATTCGGTAAAATGACTGAATTAAACAGATTCGGTAATTTTAAAAGACAAATTACCTATATCCCATTTACTTACTTTTAAAATATTGAAGTGGTATGATTTGGGACGCGATGTTGGTAGGCATTTACCGGTCGGTAACGGCTGAATTTTTCCATTGCTGACCGGTAAATACCTTTTCCTATGTAGGAGGCATTTATTTACAGATTTGGTATTTTTACCGATTCTGTATTTACCGAATCGGTAAAATTACTGAATCGGTAAATACAGACTCTGTAAAAATACCAAATCTGTCAATTCTAATGTAGGTAGCACTGTTCACAGTGCTAGAGGCGTCAATTTGTGCGAGTGGCTGTATGGATCATTGTGTACTTGTATCAGTGATTGTATAAGAGAGTAAGTATGTGTTAGTATATGTTTGAATAAGTAAGGTGTTGTGTGTATAACAGTATAGTTGAGGAAATGGAAGTGTGATTGATTCTTTGCATGGCTGACTAGGTGTGTGAGTAACTCCATGGATGAGAGGCAGTGTGTGAGTGTCTGTATAGGTGTATGAGGGCATATGATAGTGTTGTATTGATGAGTGACTGTATGTATGAGTGATTCTATGGGTGAATGAGTAAATGTGTGTGTAGACCTAGGAATCAGTGAGTGCGTATGTAGTAATTGGTATTGGTGTGTCAATGGTTTCAAGAATGGTAGTCTGTATTTAACACTGGGTGTATCAAAGGTTATATTAGAGTGTGAGGAGGTGCATCGTATTATCACATGAATGATATCATCAGTGATGTGATCAGTGATGTCAAATAAGATGTCATCAGTCATGTCATCAGTGATGTCATTTGAGATGTCATCAGTGATGTCATCAGTGATGTCACTGACCATGTCATGAATGATGTAATATGTGATATCATCAGCAGTGGATTGCGGGTGCGCGAAATATAGTTAGTACAACTAACTATGTAGGAGCAATTTCAATGGTTTTTTAAATGCTAATTCCTAACTATATATGACCTGAAACCTATGGTTTTTTCAATGAATTTGCAAGGTTTTTTAAATGCTAATTCCTAACTATATATGACCTGAAACCTATGGTTTTTTCAGTGAATTTGCAAGGTTTTTAAAATGCTAATACCTAACTATATATGACCTGAAATCTATGGTTTTTTCAGTGAAATTGGAAGGTTTTTTAAATGCTAATTCCTAACTATATCAGGCGTGAAACCTATATTTTTTTCAATACATTTCAAAGGTTTTGTAAATGCTAATTCTATTAGCAGATAACGTTTATATATGTTATTATCCTTCTGGGACCACCTGAGAAGCCATCTTGTTTCTCAGGAGAAGTGAGGCACAAGAGAGAACAAAACAAGAGTGAAAAACATGAAAAGGGAGCAGGGTTGAGACCCCCTGACCCCCTAGCCCTTCTCAGGGGGTCCCAGAAGGACCACCAAGTGCAAATTTTTTTTTTTTTAATTTTTGTAATTTTTTTTACCCTTGGGGTCCTTTTGGGACCCCCTGAGAAGGGCTAGAGGGTTGTGGGGTCTCTACCCTGCCCCCTTTTCGTGTTTTCCACTCTTGTTTTGGGCTCTCTAAGGCCTTAGTTCTCCTGAAAAACAAGATGGTGGCCAACACTTCCTGGTTTGGACAGTTTGGAATGTTGACAATCGACTGCCAGCCAATCAGAAACTCGCTTGCGCATGTAAGGGTACACGCACGTACGCGTACGGTACGCATACGATGAGCGCATATAGATATATAATTTGCTCAAATTCAATTTTCTCAACAACTACTGGAGGGATTTTCACCAAACATAGCAAAGGCACATCTGCATACCAGGCTCTACCATTTTGCCAAGTTTGGTGTAATTCCATTCAGCCATTCGGGCTGTAGCCGTGTCTAAAGGTCCCTATGGAAATTGACATGCGGAAAACACGTTTTGGGACCCCCCTTTTTTTTCGGCCCCCGCTTTACGAATCCCCCCAAAACTTTCAGGGAAGGAGCAGAGCAAAGCAATTTTAAGGAAAATTACACGCAGATTCCTCAATCGGCTCCAAAGTTATTCCCAATAGAATGTTGTGGATTTCCTATGGTAACTAGGTCCTAACTATATATACCTACAGGCGACCGCCAGTAGGTAATATATATATATATATATTTATATATGATATTTATTTATATATATTTATATGTTTTCTATAGAACAATATGTATTTATTTCTTGATATTCATATTTATGTGTAAATAACTGTGTATATATTAATGATGGATTTAACTCTATGTGTTAATCCACGTGGGGATTGAGTAATTGGGCACTTGCCCTCAATCATTGTGAAACGATTTTAATATGCACTGTTCACTTTAAATGAAGCCTCATATGCTACGCCCTCATTTTGAGTATTTAAACCCTTGTCTGTTTCATTGTCACGCCATGTGATCAATCCTCGTTTGGGAGGCGAAACGGGTCATGGCGGATTGCTGGCGAATGATTTGCACAATAAACCACTGAAGATTTTCACTAAATTTGGGCTTACTCAGCGTTGTTCTTTTCTGGTGAGGAAAGACTTTGGAATAACGGTTTCGCTATATATATATATATATATATATATATATATATACACAGCACATGGCTTTTCTGTGGGTATCAGGTCCTTCCAATTATTGCCCTCACCAGATGATGTTTATCACCTTGGGTATATAAACCGCACAGCACCACACGCAGCATCATCCACCTACCACGCACGAGCAACGTCATTACCAGTAAGCCCTCGAAAGAATGGGATGGTGTATTTTCACTACATTTTTAGTGCTGTATGTGGCTTGCTTACCTTTATGGCTTTAACTTCAAGGCTCATGCTATCACTCTTTTGCTGCCCTCAAAAAATAGGTACGGGTGCCTCCCACTATTTTTTGGGGAGTGACAAGAACAGCATATTATATGTCCTGACGTACGTTAGGGAACCAAACAGAGCTTTTCTAAGGTTAATTCTGGATTCGTCCAGTATGATGCCCCCATCTCTCCACCATAGTGACTTACTTGTTTTGCAACATAAAATATATCGATATTAAAATGTATTTTTTTCATTAATCCAAATTACTACACAGCTACAAACTCTCACGTTTCCTCCTGGCACAGTGTGTGATGGTCCCTCATCCCGTCTGTGCATCACAGGGTTCCCTCTGGTTGTCTATCTGTTTTGGTGGGCCCCGGGGGAAGCACAGTCGCAGACTAGTCTTCCCCCGGGGTCATTCGCGCAGGGGGGGACCAGGCAGGGTCAGGGGGTGGGGTAGGGGGTGGGTATAAGAATGCAGGGGAGGAAGGGATATCCCTCTTTCTGCATTCTCTGCACCATTGGGAGGGTATTGTTAGGAAAGGGGGATTCTAGGTTTAGGCCCAGTTAGGTGTGCGGAGGAAGAACTCGCGGTGCCACTGGCCAGTGGTAGAGGGCGTCGGCGTTGTGTGTGATCAAGGAGGAACCCAGGATGTCAGCGGTTTCTGTGGAGGAGGTATGGGAGGCCCTGCGGCTGCTGGGCCGCTCCGGGCGGGAGGATCTCCTCCGGGCGAGTTTACTAGTGAGCTGTGGGTGAGGATGTCTCGGGCCCCGCGGGCAGCCTCCGCGGGTGTGGCAGCGGTTGTAGTGGCTTGTCTCGACGAGCTGCCACCACTGGGGAGAGGCGTGTCAGGCGGGGGAGGGTCCCAGGAAAGAAAGAGACTGAGCGCGGAGGCCAGTGTAAGAGCCTGCCTCTGCGGCTCAAATTCCTGCAGCTTGAGTTTTGAGCGAAGGGGGCGGGAGGGCCCGCTGGAGTGGCTGTGCCCACTGGGGAGCTGCTGACAGTTAACATGGGGAGCACTCAAAGGGATGTGGAGGGGGGCAGCGGGCCTCTGCTTAGCCCGGTTGTTCATTTGGCTGGTCAGGAGCTAGGCAATATGGATGAGGGGGTCCCAGGGGCCATATTTGGAGGCACCGGCTTGCGATGGGTATAAAAGGGTTCTGGAGGCTGATGTGGGGCAATGGGAGGACGCTCCCATTGACCTCTCCAGGGGGTCCAGGCTGAGTACCCCAATGCCAGAGGAGGGTGTGCAGGAGGCTCATGGGGTGGTGGGCGAGGTTGGGGGTGGGAGCGGGCCCTCTTTCAGGTTCAGGCACCGTTGCCATTGATGTCGCAGTGTGGAAGAGGGGTACAGAGCTATTGCCCCTCCTCCTTCCCCGTTGGGAGTAGCTGGCCTGGGAGGACAGGATCAGGGAGCAGAGCCTCTTGGTGCAGCAGACTGAGGCGCGATGGGCAGAGCAGAATGCGACTAGGGTAGGAGCGCTCTGGGAGGATGAGATGGAAGGGCCTCCTACTCCTACTTGCGAGGAGGAAAGGTGGGCAGGACAGGAGGTGAGGGACATGGCAGATAGGGGCAGGTGGGGGAGCAGCAGCAGGGTGGCGCAGTCCAAGGTAGGGACAGCCAGGATGGCTTTGAGGCCTGCCGGTGCGGGGGCCAACCAGGTTGGAGCGATGTGGGGGGTAGGAGGGATCCAAACCAGTGGAGGTCAGTAGAGCGTGGGGTGGCTTGGCAGGGCGCAAGACGGCCTCAGGATGACGGCTTGAAGCAGCAAGGGGGTCCGCGGCGTCCATCCCTCCGGCTCGGGAGCGGGCAACGGCAAAGGTGTGAAGAGAGCGGTGAGAGAGGTGTTGTGGGCACCTGTGGATGTGGAGCCTGAGGTGGAGTTGGACTATGATGAGGAGAGTGAGGAGCTGGAAGATGGGAAGGTGAGGGATGACGATGACAGGACGGGGGTGTGAGGAGCAACAGTGGAATTGGTGTTTTGCAGGACTCTAAGCCAACAAGGCCAAGGCGAAGACGGAGACACAAAAGGCCGCCAGAGGGCGGTCCGGAAAGGTGCCCGCGTCATTGTCAGGTGAGGGGGCATGGTGGGCAGTTTGGGATGGTGGGCCAAAAGGGGGTAGGAAGAAAACTTGCTGGTCAGTGGGTGTGGGGGAAGGGTCTGTGAGGGATGGCGCGGGGTTGGCGAAGGACAAATATAAGGTGGCCGACAAAAGGAAGGGGTTAAGACGGTAGCTACGGTGGGGGTTCAGATAGACAAGGCGGAAGGGAAGGAATACAAGGGGGAGATGACTGAGGACAAGCACCAGAAAAAGCTGCCCTATATGGGACTGGCCATGCCCCTCGCATACTTAAAAAACAAATGTGCGGAGGGTCGAGAGGGGAAATAGTTTTACGACCTGTCAACTCATGCCCCTTACACCAACGTGAAAAACACAGAAAGAGAAGACCAGGTCAAAGGTGGTGTTCTGTCTTGAATAGTGAGCGGGAATCACACGGGTACAAGTGTGAAAAAAAGTATTGAGTCTTATTGGGCTGAAAAAATCCCATCAGACCACCCTTGTGGCGACATATCATCATATGGGGGTTGGTGGTCGCTCCTTGCACCGCCTAAACCATCAATGGCGGTGCAGAAATTAAGAGCGGCAAATTCAATATCATGTAATATACCTCGCCCGGCAACCGCTCGGGAAATTGAGGCCCCGCTCTATCCTTCTGTACCTAACGCTCAGGTCTGAGCCTCCCCTTCCGCTCGGACCTGAGCGTTAGGTACCGACGGATAGAGCGGGCCTCAATTTCCCGAGCGGTTGCCGGGCGAGGTGAGGTCTTCACCCACACAAAGCTGGGAAGAAGATTTTTCTCCTGTGGTCAGTGGACACTGGGGTTCCAAGCTTGGAGGGGGAGACATGATTTTCTTGAGTATATTACATGATATTGATACAACTTTTTCTCTTTTACATGTGTATACACCCCCTACACTGTGTTGCAGTAGCTTATTATTTTTTAAGGTCCTGATGAAAGCTGGAGCAATACTCCTTCTAGCTGAAACTAGTCGACCACATAGCACAGCGCCATAATGTAGTCTCACTCACCCACTACCAGGCGTGTTTTTAATCTTGACACCTAGACTTATTCCTGTAAGCAATTCCTTCAATCTAGGTAGCCAATTTTAGAAAGCACTTTTTCAACAGCACTGCACTTTTTCCACACTATTCTTTGAGCACTACTGTGGCTGAATTTGCCGCTCTTAATTTCTGCACCGCCATTGATGGTTTAGGCGGTGCAAGGAGCGACCACCAACCCCCATATGATGATATGCCGCCACAAGGGTGGTCTGATGGGATTTTTTCAGCCCAATAAGACTCAATACTTTTTTTCACACTTGTACCCATGTCATGCCCCTCGGATCCCATCTGTCAGACAAGATAAAGAATAGAATCTGGAAACATGAGTATGTGGACGTGTTTAAACTGTCACACATGGAGGTACAGGCGAAAGAGAGCTCTAAGGAGGAAGAAAGCCCAGCGTTCCGGTGTATATGGAAAACTGGACGTCAGCTTTTCTCATTTATGCTAGTATTTATTGCGAGAGGCACCTGGACAGGGCCATAGTGCTACTAAAGTACATGGACATCATTAGAAAGGCCCAATGCAATTTGGGGGGTTTGCTTGGCTGAGCTACGATGAGGAGTTCAGAGCCGGAGTGAGTGTGAACCTGGACAAGCACTGGAGGGAGGTGGACCACGAGCTGTTGATAAAGTGGATGGCATCCACGCATTCATCTGCGTCTACTCACATGGTCAGTGGCTTGCCGGTCACTTACCGGTCCTTTCCACCGCATCTTGCCCACAGTGGGGTGGGGGGTTGCTCCCGGGACAGTAACCACAGGTCAGCCCGCTAATCTGGGTGGCAGCAACACCTGAGCATATTGGAGCTACAACAGGCGCTACTGCTCCTGGTACCCGTGCAAATTCAAGCATGAGTGCTCCAATTGTGGGGGCGGCACGCCCTTACCCAATGTTTTACCTTTGTCACGCCTTCTGAGCAGTGGCGCAACGCGAAGGGAAGGGACAGTCTGGACAGAAGGGGCGCCCTCACCGGTTAAGGTGGAGGTGATGGCCCCGTGGCTCTCGCGTTACCCGGACAGGGAGGCAGCTTTTAGGATTCAGTGGTGTTTCACAGAGGGTTTTCGAGTGGGCTATCAGGGACTTAGGGTGCGGAGATGGGCGGACAATATGAAATCAGCCAAGGAATTGCCGGGAGTGGTGGGAGCCGAATTGCAGAAGGAGGTAGACGAAGGCAGGATAGTGGGCCAGTTTCGCAATTGGCCAGCTGGCGACTTGATTATCTCCCCGTTGGGTGTGGTGCCTAAGAAGGAAGAGGGTGAGTTTCGCATGATCCATCACCTTTCATTGGCTGGAAGGGCAGTCTGTGAATGATTTCATCGCAGAAGCAGACTCAAGATGCTCTATGCATCGTTGGATGATGCGATCCACCTAGTGAGGGCGGAACTGGCGAAGTGTGATGTGAAATCGGCCTTCCGCCTACTTCCAATACACCCTGCGGATTTCTCTCTAGTGGGGATGCAGTTTGCGGGGGCCATCTACGTGGACAAGGTTTTGCCCATAGGGTCTGTGATTTCCTGCGCGCTGTTCGAGATGTTTAGCACATTCTTGCAGTGGGCTTTTACACAGATCAGCGGACATCGGGATGTGACTCACTATCTGGACAACTTCCTCTTTCTGGGGAAGTCCTATTCTGGGGATTGGGGCAGGGCCCTGTCGCAATTCCAGGAAATGTTGCGGCGTTTCAAAGTCCCCTTGGCGCCCGAGAAAACAGCTGGGCCTTGCTGCAGCCTGACATTCCTGGGGATTGAGCTGGATTCCATTCACTGGATTGCTCGACTTCCTGATGCGAAAGTGGAGGAGATTCAAGCGTGCCTCTTGTGGGCGATCGGGGAAAAGAGGATTGCATTGAGGGAGGTGCAACAACTGCTGGGTTTCCTGAACTTTGCGTGCAGGGCGGTGAGGGCTGGACGGACATTCTGCAGACGGCTCAGCATGGTCATGCCAGGGGCAGTTCTACCATACCACATGGTTCAGATTTCCATGGGGGTCCGGGCGGACTTGAGGACATGGCTGACATTCTTGACTGATTTCAAAGGGGTGTCACTGGATTTTGAGGACGAATGGATGGTTTGGCAAGTGCAAATTTACACTGAAGCAGCCGGGGCAGCAGGTTTTGGATTCTTCTGGAATGGCAGATGGTGTGCCGAAGACTGGCCAGCTCATTGGGGGAAGCAGGGGAGGAGCATTGCGTTTCTGGAATTTTTTTCCTTGTTGTTGGCACTGGAGGTGTGGGGGGCTAAGTTTCAGAACAGGTCAGTGCTGTTTCATGTGGACAACTTGACCGTGGTCGAGTTGGTCAACCGACAGAGGGCAAGGGATCTCGTTCACAGTGGCAGCGGTTCCGGTGTTTGGCACCAGGAGCAGATCTGTTCAAGAACGAGCTGCCAGATGGCATCTGGGCCTTGGGGGAGTGAGGGTGATAGGCCTGGTTGAAAACTCTATTGCTGATACTACAAGATGAACCTATAGACTGACGTAGGCGGAATTTGGATCCTTTATGGGATGGTGCGGGGATTCTGCTTATGGAGATCGATCAATGGTGGAACAAGGAGTGTTGCAGTTTGTATTGCATTGCATTGAAAAAGGACTGACATCTGTGATTATTTTGGGAAAATTGGCAGGAGTGTCGTTCTATGGTAGTTTGTTTTTTGGTTTTGATCCTATGAAAGATGAGATTATAAGTAGGGTACTCAGAGGTTGGGGCAGGGAAAGAAGGGGGAGGGGTTTGGAGGGAGGAGATTACGTTTGAGCTGTTGGTCAGGTTGGTTGAGGTTTTGCCGCTTTGTTGTTATGATGTTTTTGAGGTTCGGGTTTTCCGTTTGCGCATTGGATGGATGTTTTTTGGGGCTTTTAGGGTCTCCGAGTTGCTTGGTACGAGGACTGTGTGTGGCAGACGGTATGAGGAGATCAGGTTGTATGCGGGGCATCTGGGGATTTGGTTGGGTCAGTCTAAAACGGATCAGTTGGGGAGAGGAAAGTGGGTTTGGTTGTGTGAGAATGGTTGTGCCGGCGTGTGTCGGTGGCTGAATGGAGGAATTTTCTGCTGTCCACTCGAACAGCGTATGGTGAGATCTTTTGTCACATGTCTGGGGCAAGGGTGGCGGCGGGGAAGTTATTGGCGCTGTGCGCATGGCATTGCGGCACCTGGGTCTGGATCCGGCGGGTTTTGGGATGTACTCCTTCCGCATTGGGGTGGCGACAGGGGAGACTCGGCTGGGTTGGTTTTGGGATAGGATTTGGCAGATTGGGAGGTGGAAGTCTAGGTGCTGTGAGCAGTATATTCGTAAATGAGGGCACTTGGCGGGGCACGGTGCTAGGCATGGGGGATTGGTGAGGAACGTTTTAGGCTGTGTTACTAACATCTTTTTTTCCCGTGGGTTGCGTGGGTGGACCGGGGGCCAAGACGGTCAATTGGATTGTGGGGCATTTGTTTGTGCATTGGCCCTCCAAGTATGCAGAGCAACAGGTGTACGGCCGTAACCTGGGACTCAAAGGACATCATCATGAGGTGCACTGGTGGGGAAAAGGGAGGATGCGATGGGGGGCACTATTTCCCTGGCTCGCGAAGAGGGTCCCCCAGAAAGGATGCCTTGATCTGTTGATAATCCATTTGGGGGAGAACGATTTGGTTTGGCTGTCGGGTTTGGCGTTCTTACAGCTGATGCAAAGGGACTTGATGGTTTTGAAACAAAGATTGGCAGGGACATGCATTGCCTGGACTGAATTTGTTCCTCGGAGAGTATGGAGGGGTGCAATCAAACATGGGGCTGTGGAAAAAGCACGAAGGAAGCTCAACAGAGCAATGCAGGTTTTCTGCGGGGACAAGGACATTCAAGTCATTGCTCATGCTGAACTGCAACTGGAGGAACCATTACTTCGGAGTGCATCTTTCGAGATTGGGGAATGCTTACTCCATGATTATGATAAGAGATGTGGTTAGCAAGTTGTGGAACGAGGCAATTTGGTGTCACAGGAAGGCTTGAGTGGATGGGAGCGAAAAATGCGCAGTGTGGATCCGGGGAGGTGGGGGGCAGGTAACCGCCCTAAAGGGGGTTCCCTGGTTGGCGATACTTTGGAGGAGTGGGGGAGTCAATAGCGGGTATATCCATCCCTTGGGGGAAGAGTGAATGATGGGGGGAGCTGGAGGCATGAGTGGAATGACAGGTGATACTGGATTAGGATGCTAGGAGATCTGTCGAAATGGTTGAAAAAAAGGAACGGGTCATGGAGTGGTAGGAGAAGTGAGTCCGGAGTGGGTGAAGAGAGCGAAGGGATGAAGAGTTCTTGTTGGGGGGTTTGTTTATTGTTGTTGCTATTATTTGATATTGATTATGTTGTGCAGCCTGGTCCAAATAAATGGCTTTTTAAGCTTAAGAAACCAGTGTGGTCTATTTATTGCGCGATGGTGGGCCCCGGGGGAGCACACTCACAGACTAGTCTTCCCCCGGGGTCGTTTGTGCAGGGGAGGACCAGGCAGGGTCAGGGGGTAGGGTTAGGGGGTGGGTATAAGAATGCAGGGAAGGAAGGGATCTTCCTCTTCCTGAATTCTCAGCACCATTGGGAGGGTTTAATTAGGAAAGGCCACTCACCCACCCTGTTGTTACTAGGGTTTGGGATTAGGGTTGGCGGAGCATGCCAGTTTAGGATGGGCTGCAGGGTTGGCGATACTTTGGAGGGGTGGGGGAGTCAATAGCGGGCACACCCATCCCTCAGGGAGAAGAGTGAATGATGGGGAGGCTGGAGGCATGAGTGGAATGCCAGGTGATACCAAGGAGGATGCTAGGAGACCTGTGGAAATGGATGAAGAACGGACCGAGTCATGGAGTGGTAGGAGAAGTGAGTTTGGAGTGGGTGAAGAGAGTGAAGGGATGAATAGTTGTTGTTGGGGGGTTTGTTTATTGTTGTTGCTGTTATTTGATTTTGATTATGTTGTGCAGCCTGGTCCTAATAACTGGCCTTTTACGCTTAAGATACCAGCGTGGTATGTTTATTGCGCGAGTTCTGACTTGTGTTCAGCTTTGGGTTCTGCTGCTCATCTTCCTTTTTCTCTCGCCCCCTCGACCATCTCTCCATTCACTTCAGCTCGACTTACTGCTGTCTCTTTCTTTTTCATATTTCCCTCTCTCTGTCCAGGGCTGGACTGGCTGGCTACTGGGCGTTTTAGCATGCTGCCGCGCTGGGGGCTGATATCACTGCAGCGGGGGTTAATTTCGTAGATGGAGACTTGCGTGTGTTTCGAAATAAACAAAGCAAAATGGATTTCGTTCAGCACACGCAAGTCCCCATCAACGAAATCAGCCCCCAGCTTGGCAGCATGCCAAAATGCCTGATAGCCAGTCCGGCCCTGTCTCTGTCTCCCGCGTCTCTCTCTTTCTCCACAATCTTTGATGTGTCAATAATCTTCTTCGTGCTCTGTTTTCCTGTGTCCTTGTGTCCACCATTCTTTGCTTCGCTCTCATTCTCTCTCTCAGGCAGACTCCACCTTTACTAGGCTGCCTGGTTACCTATGCTGACAGACACTGCCTACATCCAGCAGGCAGCTGTTGGCACAGATGCACCAGTAGACACCACTTACATTCGGCGGCCGACAGACACTGCACACACCCAGTAGCCCAGTGGGCACAGACACTGGCAGCCGCAATACATCAGCCACCACTCACACCCTGTGGCCCCTTCTCCAAGATTCCATTGTCATATTTGTTGCAAAGCACATCTAAACTGAAGACAGCAGTCTGGGGTGAGTACTGTGTCTGAGCAAGTAAGGACGTATTACTGCACAGTGTCAGTGTGTGGCCTGATATGTGACTGACACTTCCCCAGCTCAGTCAGCCTCTTACAGCTAAACCTGACATATGACTGACTCTTCCACCGCTCTGATGCCCTTTCCCAGCCAAGCCTAGCATGGGATTAATTCTTCCTTATCTATTGGTCATTGACAGGACAGGCATATCCCCAGCGCAGCCGGCCTTTAATAGCCAAGCTTAACATGTTATTTACTCTTCCAGGCTCTGACTGTATTCAACAATAAAGTTAAGCATGACGTGTGGCCCACTCTTCCTTATCTATTGGTCATTAACAGGACAGGCATGTGACTGACACTTCCCCCAGGTCAGACGGCCTTTCATAGACAAGTTTGACAAGTGACTTACTCTTCCAGACTCCATCTACCTTTCACAGTCAAGCCAAGCTGCACATTTCACCAACTCCTCCTTATCTATTCCCATTGACTGGTGGCATGTGTCTGTTTCTAAGCTCTTTTGGCCCTGCATAAGTGACCATATCATCAACAGCCCTGTAAGCCTTGAATGGCAAAAAATCTAAGGTGACTGGCTCTATCCAAGCTATTGTGTCTTTCATAAGTGAGCATGGCATTTCAATGATTTCACCAGCTCTACAAGTCTTGCACGGCGAAGGTGACATGTGACTCACTCTTTTTTATGTGTCTCTCTCACCCGAGCCTCACTTGTGACATTTGATGGACCCACGGCAATATTCGGTACAGCAATATCTCGACTGACTCTTCCAGACTTTCACAGCTATGTCTACATGCCCTATTGCCACCATCATGTGAATGACTGTCATATCCAGTCGCCAATACCGTGCAATGTGTAGGAAATGGCTGCTTTGGTGTGACAGTTGTGCACTCACAGAAACTGTTTACACAGCTGCAGCACTTTAAAACTTGTCAACTTTTCCCTCCAGCCCCACCTGTCTGGGTTGTAGCACTCAGGATAATCTACTGCATGGATAAATACTTATAAGGTGCCAAAGGTGAGACTATTGCATTGCAAATGCCTATTTCTTTTCCTCTTAATAAGTAAATGTAAATGTTTTTGTACTTGTATAGCGCACAGCTACCCGCAGTGGGTTTCCCAGCGCTTATACGAATACCGCAAGGGAACCCTTCCTGGCTTTCCCTGTGAAGTGTCCACTCCTGGGCACCCCCATGGTGCAGACCAGGCATCCCTCGTGTTGCTGGGGCTGTTGTGGAGACTAAGCAAGCTATTGCCCAGAGTTGCAGCGTGGGACCCATGATCAGAATAGGCACTGAGGCGAGAATTTCCGGTCAGGGGAATTAATGAGCCCAAGACCCGCCGGGGCAGGAATCGAACCCTGGTCCCTGGCCAGAGCTCTGCATCAAGGTCTGCCTGCTCTAACCATTGAGCCACACTTCTCCACAATATGTAGCGTGGTAGACAATAAAGTAAAATCTGTGAAAGGCCCAGGTTCCTGAGGAATTTGCTGAATAGAGCCCTTTTTAAACAGGGTTTTGCAGGGTGAAGTTCTGCATTGCAAGCACTGGAGGGATGTTGGGCATGGCTTATATGGAATTTATGCACAAAATGGCTGCTGATCTTGCAAGACCAGTGGAAGTGTGCAAGATTGGCAGGATCTCTTGCAAAATTTGCGAGGACTCCTGTAGTGCTGTTCACCAAGCCAATGTGGGCGGCACAGTCCTGCAGGCAGCATCTGGAGCAGAGCAGTGGTGATCTGAGACGCCTTCAGATGTGGCAGGACAGGGGCTGGAAATTCAGGAGCAGATTGTGGTCTCTGAGTTGTAGGGACTTTGACTTGGGTTACTCCTGAGCTGGGTGTCTTGGGGCCGCTGCCAAGCTGAGTCTCTGCCCCTGTGTGGAGTGGCCCCCTGTCCCTGCCCGTTCTCTCGTGCCTGCTAAGGTTTGCCTGTATCTACTCGTGTTTCTGCTCGTGTTTCGTTTTTTATCGTCGCTCCCCTGACGCCTGTGCTCCCCAGAGTGGTCCCCTGCCCCTCCGCCTGCTGTTGCCCTTCTGCTGTGCCTATTGTGACTTTTGCTCTGTGTCTCTCGTCTTAGCTTTTGTGCCGTATTTTGCCAGCTTGTTCCCCTGCCCTACCCCAATCCCTGCTGCTGCTCCCCCGTGGCCCCACCCACGCTCCCTCCGCATCACCTCACCGCTCCCCCCCGACTCTCCACCCCGCTCCCACCTCCCAGCTGCCCCTCCCTCGCCCCGCCCCCCACTCTCCATGAATGGCAGAGTGCATGCGCACGCGCAGCAGGCGCGCCGATTGTGCGCCGAAGGCGTGCCAAAGGAAAGCCCATCTGCGCCCATCCGCGCCTGGACCGCGCCCAGCGCCAGAACCCCTGGCCCCCAAAGATGCCAGCCCACCCACCGGACTTACGACGCCGCCACCCTCAACGCACTCAACACCGACCGGACCCCCGGCTGCCACTGAGCCACCCCAGGACGCACCCACGGACCCTTCACCTGCCAATCCTGCAAGTTCTCCTGCATCCGGACCTGCATCGAACCCGCCAAGACGAGCACCAGCAGCAACCACCTGAAGTGCATCCTGCTCAACACCCGCTCCATCCACAGACACGCCGTCGAACTCTGGAACCTCCTCGACTCCACATCTCCAGCCGTCGCCTTCTTCACGGAAACATGGATGAACGCCTCCTCAGCGCCCAACATCGCCATCGCCATCCCGGACGGATACAAGATCTCCCGGAGGGACCGCGTCAACCAGACAGGAGGAGGCATCGCCATCGTTCACAAGAACACCATCCGCATCACAACCAACTCCGACGACGCCCTCACAGCCGCCGAACACCTACACTTCCAGATACACACCGACCCCAAGACCACCCTCAGAGGAACCCTCATCTGCAGACCCCCGGGACCACGCACACAATTCAGCGAAGACATCGCCGACTTCATCAGCCTGCACGCCCTCCCCTCCGCTGACTACATCCTCCTAGGGGACCTCAACTTCCACCTGGAGAACAACAACGACCGCAACACCACCACCCTGCTGGACAACCTCGTCAACCTCGGACTCAAGCAACTGGTGACCACCCCCACCCACTATGCCGGCCACACGCTTGACCCCGTCTTCTCCTTCAGCAAAGACATCTCCTTCAGCCACGCCACCGGACTCCACTGGACAGACCACAGCTGCGTCCACTTCAGCTTCAGAAGGACCATGACCTACCACCACTCGCAACAGGTTCCCCGCAGAAGCTGGAACAAGATCACAGCCGAACAGCTCGCCACATCCCTGAGCCAGCACCCTCCTGCCAGCTCAGCGAACCCCAACCAAGCTGCCAACAACCTCACAAGTTGGATCAGCAGCTGCACAGACGACCTCGCTCCACTGAAGACCCCCCCGTAAGACCCGGCAACAAGAGAGCACCCTGGTTCACCGACGAACTCAAGAGCTCTAAGAAGAACTGCCGAGCCCTCGAGAAAACCTGGCGCAGAGACCCGACACCAGACAACATGACCACCCTCAAGCTCGCCACTCGAAAACACCACCAGCTGATCCACACCACCAAGAAAACCGCATTCAAGGAACAACTAGACAACAACGCCCACAACAATAGCAAGGAACTCTTCAACCTCGTCAAAGAGCTCTCGAACCCTAGCGCCGGAAACAATGACATCACCCCATCGCAAGACCTCTGCAACTCGCTCGCCTCGTTCTTCCACAGCAAGATCGCAGACATACACAACAGTTTCAGCACACAGCCAACGCACCCTACAACCACACCAATGCCCCCCACCACCACCATCCGCGCCTGGACCCCGGTCAGCACCGAAGACATCATCCGTACGATGAACACCATCCACTCCGAATCACCAACCGACCCCTGCCCTCACCACGTCTTCAACAAGGCCGACTCCATCATCGCACCCCACCTCCGAGATATCATCAACACCTCCTTTGACACCGCCACCTTCCCAGAGAGCTGGAAGCACGCCGAATTCCGTGCCCTACTGAAGAAACCATCAGCGGACCCCACCGACCTCAAAAACTACCGACCCGTCTCGCTCCTTCCTTTCCCTGCCAAAGTCATCGAGAAGACCGTCAACAGACAGCTGGCCGCCTTCCTCGAGAAGAATGGATCCCTCGACCACTCACAGTCCGGTTTCAGAGCCAACCACAGCACCGAGACCGCCCTCATCGCAGCCACTGACGACATCCGAGCCCTGCTCGACAACGGGGAAACAGCGGCACTCATCCTCCTGGACCTCTCCGCAGCGCTCGACACTGTCTGCCACCGCACCCTAGTGCAGTGCCTCATCTACATCGGAATCCAGGAGAAGGCACTGGAGTGGATCATCTCCTTCCTCGCCGGAAGAACACAGAGAGTACGCCTCCCCCCGTTCAGATCTGAGGCCACTGAAGTCATCTGCGGCGTACCACAAGGATCATCGCTCAGCCCCACCCTCTTCAACGTCTGCATGAGCCCCCTCGCGGCCATCGCACGCCAACACAACCTCAACATCATCTCCTATGCCGACGACACTCAGCTGATCCTCTCCCTCACCAACGACCCCGCCACCGCCAGAACCAACCTACACGAAGGGATGAAAGACGTAGCCGAGTGGATGACGAACAGCCGCCTGAAACTGAACTCAGATAAGATGGAAATCCTCATCCTGGGATCATCACCCTCCACCTGGGACGACTCCTGGTGGCCCCCTGCCCTGGGCAGCGCACCCAAACCGACGGACCACGCACGCAACCTGGGCTTCATCCTAGACTCCTCCCTCTCGGTGACCAGATAAGTCAACGCCGTCTCCTCGTCATGCTTCAACATCCTACGCATGCTACGCAAGATCTTCCGGTGGCTCCCCACAGACACCAGGAAGACGGTCACTCAGGCACGAGTCACCAGCTGACTGGACTACGGAAACACCCTCTACGCCGGAACCACAACCAAACTTCAGAAAAGGCTCCAGCGCATTCAGCACGACTCATCCTGGACATCCCCCGACACAGCCACAACTCCGGACACCTGAGAGACCTGCACTGGCTCCCCGTCAACAAGAGAATCACGTTCCTACTCCTCACCCACGCACACAAAGCTCTCCACAACCAAGGCCCCAGATACCTCAACGACCGCCTGACGTTCTACACTCCCACCCGCCAGCTACGCTCTACCAGCCACGCCCTCGCCGCCGTTCCCCACATCCGAATAGCCACCATGGGAGGAAGATCCTTCTCCTACCTGGCTGCCAAGACGTGGAACTCCCTCCCCATCCACCTCCGCCTGGCCCAAGACCACCTATCCTTCAGGAAGCAACTCAAGACCTGGCTGTTCGAGCAGTAGCGGACCCCCCCTCCCCCAAGCGCCTTGAGACCCTCCGGGTGAGTAGCGCACTATACAAATGCTTTGATTGATTGATTGATTGGGGCACATCCTGAACTTGATCTGATTATTTGAGCCCTAGGAAAGACTGCACCAAGGGGGCCTTCAGTATTATGAAAATAAATACATTAACTAATTAATAATTAATATAATCAATCTACCTTGATGCTCCATCGTCTTTTCCCAACCATCTTGACTTCTTGAAAGCTCTAAAGGTATCCCATGTGATTAGCAAAGTCACATCTTCAAATTTCTCTAGAACATTGACTATGTCCTTCATTGAAATACAACATCCCTTTAGCAATTTCCTTATTAAATATTTTGTACATTGTGTAAAGCTCTCTAAAATGTTCATATGGCTTTAATGAGTCTACTTTTATGTTTAATACTTTAACTGTGGTGGATGGGAGCTACGGTCCACCTTCGCTGAGCACCCAGAAGCAGAAAATTGTAAGGTGTTATAATTTGCCAACATTCCTTCAGCAGAATTTAAACAATCATGGTGTGTCAGCATTACGTCCCCAAGACATGCTACTGTTATTCTAAATGTATTTGCAGTTCAGCTGCTCAATGACTAAATTTGAAGGGCTATCAAGTAATGAATCCAAGTTATTTGCAGTGTCACATACTGTTCAACAGGTTACCAGATCATCAGTTTCTGCCTGCCTTTCTTAGAGAATTCTGCTAATGTATTGGGGATTATTTTGTAGTATTGCTCTACAGGTGCAGTGGCAGTCCTGTAGACAAAATTAAAATGGCCTTCTGCCATGAATTGTAAAAGGTTGCTCATTAATTGCTTAGCATATACAACCCTACAAAGCTGGTGCTTATCCCTGTAGAGCAAAAACAATGTCCTTAATGTATTGGGAGTTTTCCCACAGCACATTAAGGTCCCTTCAGTGCTTTTTGGTTAGGTATCATAAGCCTTTCCCTCGTGGTCCTGAAACGGAAAAACACACAACGGATGAAGGCCTACATGGAGCAGGCCTTCTCATGTACCTTAACTTCTAAACTGACCCAGTTGAGGCCCCACAAGCAGACAAGCTGTCACTTTGACTACTAGTAAATGCGGTGGATGAATTTCAAATCATGGTTTGCATTCAACAAACTATCAATGACACCATACACCCTGAAGTGGGAAATTTTTTCAAAACATTTATCAAAAGTGTCTTAAAAATAGAAGCTCTTCTCCACTGATCATGTTTTTCGATGCACTCTACTGAACAGTAGTGTCAGGCCTCAATTAATTTCGGTTACCACAATCTGCACAGGTATTTGTAAATTGCTGCCCAGCCCAACCTTTGCAAACGGTGCACTGATGATCATTTTTGCTTGTCATCCACTCAGCCACATCCAGAGCCCCTACTTACTATAATACACCTGATTCCCATCCCCCACAATTTTGCTACATTTTAATGTAACTGTCAAATATTTAAATACTTAAAAATAAATCTAAGAAAGTAAAAAATAGACCTTATTCTTAAGCACAGGAGTCTGCACTAAGCTTCCACATTAAACTGTACCTATCACTCCATCCACAGGGACAAGCCTATCAGAGATTGCCCTCTTTACCATACCACCTCTGCCCATCTCTCGTTCCAGCTCCATTCCACACCTCTTCACACAAATGTAACCCATTACAACCTGAATGAACACTGTCACTTGCACACCCATCCCTATAAACTATAGCATTCCACTATCAAAAGTGCTTTGTATGTCTTTGATTTGTTGGTGGACTACACCTCCCACAACTTGGTAATCATGGAAACTTTGTCAACAGACACTTTGTAAAAAAAAATGGAGTAGCTGTCATTTACAATAACACCCTATCCTGCAAGGAAATACAAGGGCTCTCTACTGAATGCAAATCATTTCCTCCAATCAGACCAGGTCTGATTCCCTGCAATAGAAGAATCTTTCATCATTTCTCAGGGGCATCCATTGTCTTCGGCCATTCTTTCCCAGAATCCAAAACAAGGGTACTCATGTCCATATATTTTGTTGATGCCTTAAACAGTGCCCATGCTCATTGTATCATACAGCAGTTTAATAATCTTGAATTCCAACAACGAATCAGACAAGCACCTGGCTACTGAGACCTCCATCTCAGCCTTATGTTTTGATCTCTGAGCTTCTTATTGTTGTTAGCCAAATCTGTTCAGAGTCAAATTACATCTTGTTGTCAAACCCTTCAACTAAGATATCCTCCAAATGAAAACCAGCTCTCCTTAGAAGATATTAGCCCAAAGTACACCTCGCATAATTTTTATTGTGTTGCCATAATCTCCTGTAACATTGGGTATTTAACTTTTTTGATGTGAAATTCAAAATATTAAGTGTAGGAAATTTACCTTCTCTGCAAGGTAATCCCAGTTTTCGCCTTTTTCTGGACCCTATTTTTTAAACTGTGTACACTTTTCCCTTGCTAAACAGGAGTAAAGTGCCTGTGCTCCCCCTTTTAACACAGTTAAAGTGGCTTATTCCTAATTGCCACATTTACCTTTCCTATAAGTCCCTAGATGTGGTGTAGAAAATGCACTCACAGTCTGGAAGTTGATGCCTTAAACAGTGCCCATGCTCATCGAATCATACAGCAGTTTAATAATCTTGAATTCCAACAACGAATCAGACAAGCATCTGGCTCCTGAGACCACCATCACAGCCTTATGTTTTGATCTCTGAGCTTCTTATTGTTGTTAGCCAAATCTGTTCAGAGTCAAATTTAATCTTGTTGTCAAACCCTTCAACTAGATATCCTCCAAATGACAACCAGCTCTCTTGGAAGATATTAGTCCAAAGTACACCTCGCATAATTTTTATTGTGTTGCCATAATCTCCTGTAACATTGGGTATTTCACTTTTTTGATGTGAAATTCAAAATATTAAGTGTAGGAAATGTACCTTCTCTGCAAGGTAATGCCAGTTTTCGACTTTTTCTGGACCCTATTTTTTTAAACTGTGTACACTTTTCCCTTGCTAAACAGGAGTAAAGTGCCTGTGCTCCCCCTTTTAACACAGTTAAAGTGGCTTATTCCTAATTGCCACATTTACCTTTCCTGTAAGTCCCTAGTTGTGGTGTAGAAAATGCACCCACAGTCTGGAAGTTAATAGCCACCTTTGGCCTGCAGAACCACAAAGTGGAACTACAAAACATGGCTTCAGGCCTACCGTTGTTGCGTGACTGTTGTAGTGTGACACCTGCAGAGTGGCCTGTCAAAATAATACTTTTTGACAGTCACTGACTTCACTATTAAATGTGAATAAGTTGCCGTTACGTAGGCCTTGTAGCCCAGAAGGTAGGGTGCATGGTATTTAAAAGTGGGACATGTAAAACTTAATGTCCACAAGACCCTTCAGTAACAAGCTGGCAAAAACTTTTTTCACTTTGGCAGGCTTGGCTGTCTGAAACAAAAAAAAACAGGGTACTGATTGAAACAGTACTATTGATATATTGGACTTAGGACGGGTTTGGGATTTTTTTAATAGTTATTAAAAATCTAATTCAATAGTGATGTTGGATTTTTATTAAGTATTAAGAAAAATACATTTTTAGAAAATTACCTTTTCCCTACTGAAGTTGTTAGAAACTAATTTGTATTAGCTTTACAGCAGCTGCTCAGCCTGTACATAGCCTTTTAATGAGGTGTGAAATTTCTTCCTTTCAATAGACCACTTTGATTGATAGGTCGTCCTTAATGGGCAGGGTTGACTCCCCTGAGCTCAGCTGGATGTTCAGGGTGGGGGCTGCTGCACCACCTTTTGACCCAATAGTGTCAAATACTGCCCAAAAGACATGTCTGAACCATAGCTAAAACATTTGCACCCTTCAAAGGGATCAAGTAGGACTAGATCACAATTCTAGCGTGTCCCTTTTCTGGTTGCCGAAGGGCTTTGCTTTATCTCACCAGAATTTTAATTTTTTTTGTGTGTCCTGGGCTGACTACAAACTGCCCTTTAGCGTTAGATGAGGGAGGACACTGGTAATTTCCATAGTACACTCTACTATATACCCCCAGCTCTCAGAGCCCAAGTTCAGTGTGGCTGTAGGTTTTGGCCATATTTTAATTGCATCACACTTGTATTTTGTGCTTATTTGCAGAAAGGTAAACAGGAACTACTGAAAAAGTAGGCAGGCTAAGGCATGGCAATTTTACCACATGGGCTAGGGTGTGCCCAGGAGTCAACCCCATCTACAAACTAGTGGCAACCGCATTTATTTTGTTTGTTTTCTATTATTTATTTGAGATTTTTATTGAGAGTGTAGATGACCTGAGGGTACCAGAGTGCTAAACGGTGCAAATGGTGCTGCTGTTTGCTACAGTGCTAATTACATAAATCATCAATTTACCACAAGTTACATCTAACTTACATTGTGTATAGATTACATCAATATAAATTATTGCTTTACTCTTTGCTGATGGTGGTTTAGCCAGCAACATGGTCCAGCTTAGTGACATAAGTGTTTTTAGAGCATAATACATTCTGAATTTCTGACTTTGGCATGGCAAAACGCAGAGTGGAGTGGAGAATGCCGAAGCAGAGGGGAGCAAGTAGCGAGGGGAGCTCCATCTTACAATCTTCATTTTTAATCTTTCAGTACTCCCCTCAAAAACCCTTGAGCCTGTGCCCGATCCTCGGAGCACGGGGAAGCACCGGGAAGCATTGGGAAGGAAACTGGAAACAGATTAATAAGGCTCCTCAGTTCCCCAGTTGCACTAGCAGCCTCACTTCTCCCCTGGTGGAGCCGACCCGGCGAGCGTGGCCGCTGATAGTCAGCAGTCGCTGAGTGTGTGCCACGGGTGCATCGCAGAGGCGGCCTGGGTAGCTCTGGGTGCAGCCTGCAGTCACCTGATTGGCCCCACTTGCCAAAATTTGTCAAAGAGCACTTTGGGCCACAGAGGAGACCTAAGAGTAGTGAAGGGGTGAAGGAGCCGTGGAGACAGCTAACCCTTGCAGGGAAAAGTGGTGTACTCAATCTCCAGCATTTGCTACCGGTGAAACATATTGGCCTCCAAGAAAGGCAAGAAGGTGGCTTTAAGCACTCACGAAGTAGAGTCTACGTTCTATGGTCTCCAGTGAGCTGCTGCTTCACAGCATCCCCCTGGTTGGGGGGGTAAGAAGTAAGAACTTGGATCAGGGGTAAGTGCAGCTGCAAGGGGAAAACAAAATGTACAGCGTACGTACTGTAGGAGCTGCAGCAACAGCCTGAAATTTGGGTGCAATTCTCTGTGGTCGTTAACCGGTATATGGTTGTGAGCTGGGGAGTTTAACAGCTACTTTCTTCACCTTTTTGTCTGGCGCTGGCGCTTTCCGATTTGGACAGCCTTTACCTTAGCCTTTCCACCGGACCGGACCGCTCGCCTTCAAAACCATCTAATCTAAATCAGTTTATCTTTAATCACTGCTCCTAACATCGTGCATAGACTGGATTTTAGTCACCATTCCTGTATCACAAATTCTAATGCTCAACTAAGGTGTCCAGGAATCAAGATCTTTACAAAACTTAAATAGTGAAGCAGGCTTCCAGAATACAGAAAAAACTGAAAAAGAAGCAGATAGTGGCCAACACAAGAAAGCAGCGGCAGGACTTAAAAAAAGCTACGGTCTCGAATAGTACACATGAAAAAACTGGGCACAACACAAGTATCAATAAAAAGTATTCATGAGGTAGCACTTACAAGACATACAGTAGGGGAACCTGCAATAACAAGTTTCTTCAAAATAACACCAAAACTTGCCCCAACTGTGCAGGAAAGCCATTGAGAGTTTGTGTCAAATCCAAATAAATCAGCCGCAGGGTCCAGGACAGGTAAATGGCACAGACAGAGCCTATGGCTCTACAGGTTGCTTTGGAATCATTGACGGTCCAAGCACATACCCCCAGACCTCTGCAAAAGATCAACTGGAGAAACCTTCACAAATCCTGGCCTCACAAATTTTTACCACTTACTTCAGTCTTCTGGATATCAATCATCAGCTGCCTCACTACTCTGTTTCTGGAGAATCTCAAAAAAGTCATTGCTTCACAATCTTCTGAATTTCCATCATTTATCATGTGACAATCACCAAACAGACAAGATCTTATTTCAAGTACCATTTTGAATCTATACTACAGCTCCTAGAAAAGAACATGGAAAATACAGGCCAGATACTGAAGACCCAAACAGGAATACTACAATACCTTGTGGAAAAAAGGAAAAAAAGCCTCCTCCGCGATGCCCCAAACTTACCTTACTCTGAGATCGATATGGGCAGGGAGGATAAGTGTCTCTACATCTCCCCTGTGCTCAGTATCTCACCCACTCAAAAAAAGCAGAGAGCGACTCAGATGGAGGGTTTCCCTATTAAACAGAAAACCAATAACCTCAGCTGTGAAAAATGTATTCTCTTTATAAGCAATTTGATGAACCCATGCAAAAGAACACCCCGCAGAGGACCCCTCATATTAGCTCTCCGATGTTTCCAATTTTTGCTCAAAAGGTACAAGAAGGAGATTCCACCATCCAACCTCAAAAAGATGATAAGGCACTAGAGTGGGCAGTCAACTTAAATCATAATCAAATAAATCAAATTGAGCTAACAACACCGTAAATTGAAAAAGGAAAAAAATACGGGGAAAAATTTACAAAAATAACATCAAGAACAAAAATGTTTTTGCGAAGTATCTCGAAAAGATCCTCAAGGAAAGTAAAGTTTCCCCAAACAGGTTATGCAAAGCAGACAGAAGAAGATAGTAGCTTCAACTCGAAAACTATAAATGCTACCCAACTCTAAGCCCAACAGCCCGGTCTCCTAAACATTGAAGTAGATAATACAATTTTAAATCCTGTCATATCAAGCTTTACAAAAAAAGCTGTTTAGCAAGTCTTTCGGATACTGTATAACACAGGACAGCGGGGATCAACTAGTATCAAGCGTCCTGGAATTAACAGACATTTCTTAGCAACAATGCTCCAGTAAATCGCGGGAGAATAGTCGAACTACTACAAAAAATATATTCTCCCCAATCACTCACCTCTGCAGAATTAAAACAAGTTTCTTTTCCAAACAACCGTTTCTCCTCTGTGGCAATTGTAGAGTTCTGGTCTAACATAATTCCTTCCATAATAAAAAAAAGAAAGCAACACTCTTCACAAAAATGGCTTCGACATTATTGGAGTCAAATAAGCTGATGATTTTAATAAATATTCAAAAGGGACAGTAGGAGACTAGGCTCACCTATATAACCAGAATCAGCAACCTAAAGGCAATGATATAACGGATCTCACATAAAGAGGTAGTGTACTGTAGTGTATTGTTATTCTTGATTGTTCTATTCTCGTGCTAATTGTCCTTATCTCGTGTGCGCATGTATCAGCACATGCACAGAATGTACACATGTATTCTTTTGAATGTAAGGGCGCCTCCAGAAGCCAGGCGTCCGTTGTGTATGTTCAGTTGCTGCTTGGACTCCTGGCTGATGAGGCGCTCCTCCTGTGTTTGGAAACCTACCAATAAACTTCACTTGGAACATATTCCTTCTCTTGAATCTTATTTAGACTATTAGTCTTCTACATATTGGCGACGATCGGGATTGTTTCCATCACCGACCCACGCAAAGGATTTTTGGCGGATTTTACATTTTTTTTAATTTAAAAAAAAAAAAAAAATCTTTCCCGTCAAATTTGGATTTATTCGATCGATTCTTTTACGATCTCTTCACACCATACTGGTTTGTTTGGTCAAGTGGATTGTTGGATTGTTCTGTCGAGATTTGCACTTCGGAGGAGCGACTTTGAAATTGGTTTCTCGACACTTCCATTCGACCGAGTGCCGATGATGTTAGTCAGAGGCAGAAGACCGTGATCAGAGGCTAAGAACTGTGATCGGAGGCTAAAGACTGTCTTTGGTTTGTCGAAAAGATTGAAAGAAAGCCTGACGATGTTCACATTTTAAATTACGCGCTTACCGGCCTCCCTGGAACGCCGGCATCGCATCTTCAGAACATCGACATCGCAGTCTTCGCCTGGAACTCTGGGATACGCGTGGAATTCTGGGAATCACGCCTACGACGCTACGCATTACGCACGGCGGCCATTTTAGTGAAGTCTGAAGCTTCAACCATTGGCGCTTGCGCTTTACCGACGATTCACACGTCTTGCTTTATTATCTGCGTGTGACCTTCTCGGCGATTCACACGCCTCACAGACAAGCGTTAACAGCTGTTACTAGAAGCTGTATTTCGAGCCATTAACGAAACCTTTTCTTTCCAACAAATCGTGCCATTATACAGGTTTTATATTTTACTTATGAAATAAGTCTTGCATGTTTATTTGCTAGTTCTATTGCATTCTACTTGTGTGAAATAAGCCTTGCTAATTTTTATTATTGCACATTCTGTATTTTATTTTCTAACATTTACTGTTTAATATTCATAACATGGCTTCTGTTAGGGAGGTCACTCAACCCCCTCCTTTCCTTGAAAAACCCGGAAAGCCTACTTTGTTATGGTCTGAGTGGTTTGGCTTGTTTGAAAATCACATTTTGGCAATTGATGCATCTGACTATTCTCCTCCTAGGAAGTTTGCTCTTCTCTTTGGCAGTCTTGGGTTAGCTGCACAACGCATTTTTAAGAGTCTGGTACCCATCCCACCTCCAGCCGCTGATTCAGGAGATAGGGAGTGGAATGTTTATATAGAGGCTATTGCCAGATAAAAAAAACAGTTTGAAGAGTCTCCTAATATCATGCTGGAGAGACACAATTTCTATAAAAGAAAGCAAAAGGAGGATGAAAAAATTGATGAATATATTTCAGCATTAAGGGTATTAGCGATTACTTGTGATTTTGGCCCTTTACTAGATAATTATATTCGTGATCAATTCGTATTCAATTGTTCATCTACCAAGGTCAAAGAAAGAATTCTCAGTTGTAAGAATCCATCGTTATCTGAAGTTATTGACCTTAGCCTTAGTATTGAAAGATCAATAACTTCTACCAAAGCCATGTCAGTAGATACTGCAATGAAAGTTAATTTTATTTCAGACGAATCTGAAGAAGGTCTATATGCTGTTTCTAGTAAAGAAATTAAGGAGAAATGGCAAAGTAAAACTAATGGTAACCTGAATAAACAAAATTTTTGTTTTAGGTGTGGATCCAAATTTCACATTGGAAATTTTAAAGGGTGTCCTGCCATGAATAAACGCTGTGTTCTGTGTAAAAAAGTGGGGCATTTTCAAAAGGTTTGCAGGTTACAAAAGAAATCTGTTAAGGTCAACTATGTGGATATGGATGAATGTTGTGACAACTTTGATAATCTGATGTTCATGGTGGAGTGTGAGGATTCCGAGCCTATTAAAGGGCCTTTATGTGAAGCAATAATTGACAATATTAAGTTGCAAGTAATGGCAGACTCTGGAGCTCCCATTACTATTCTCAGGGACTCTACATTTTTTGATAAATGGGGAAATGATACGAAATTAAATCAATCTGATGTTAACTCAAAAGCTTTCGGAGAGAAAGATATTGACATGTTAGGCTTTTTCTTAGCTAACGTTCAAGTCTTAGGTAGATCCATCGTTACAAAAGTCTATGTGGCAATTAAAGGGAAAGATATTGTGGGTTGGAAGGACCTCGCTAAGATGGGATTATATCTTGTCCCGGGTGATGAGAATCCAATTAAAGTGCGAGATTTCCCTATCTGTTTTGTAGAGGATGCAAAAATTGATAGAGCTGAACTTTTAATTGAGTTTAAAAATGTGTTTAGCAACAAAATTGGCCTGGTAAAAGGGACGGAACACAAGATTAGACTTATTCCGGGAGCATCTCCTGTTTTCCATAAGGTTCGCCCTGTTCCTCTTAGTGTCAGGGCTGAACTTAAAAAGATGCTTGAGGATTTGGTTAAAGACAAAATTATAGAACCTTCAGAATCCTCTCAATAGGTTGCGCCCATCGTCGTAGCACGCAAGAAAAATAATGAGATCAGGCTATGTGCGGACCTCAGGGGTCTCAATAAAAACATTAAAGTTGACTGCCATCCTCTCCCTAAAATTCAAGAGCTGTTAGCAAATCTGGGTGGAGCTAGATGGTTTTCATTGTTGGACTTAAAGTCCGCTTACCATCAGATTCCCTTGTTTAAAGAGTCACAGGAGTTAACAACCTTTGTTACCCCATTCGGAGCTTTTAAGTTTCTGAGACTTCCATTCGGGTTAGCTTCAGCAGCTAGCGTTTTTCAAAGGTTAATGGACTCTTTGTTTGGGGATCTGGTAGGGGTACAAGCATATTTGGATGACATTTTGATTTTTGCAAAGACAATGGATGAACATAATATTCTACTAAAAAAAGTTTTGTCCATTCTGGGTAGTAGAGGTATGACCGTCAGGGAAGACAAATGCAAGTTCGGGGTGTCTGAATTGGAGTACTTGGGTCATTCAATTTCGGAATCTGGCATTAGACCTAAATTTTCTGTGGTTAGGGCTCTGATGGAAGCTAAACCTCCAAGCGATAAGGAGACTCTGCGGTCATTTCTGGGACTGGCAGAGTACTATGCCAGGTTCGTGGAAGGGTACGCTCAGGTGGTGGAACCACTGCGGTTACTCCTTAAGAAAGGTCAAAGGTTTGTTTGGACCAAAGATTTAGATGAGACTTTTACTAAAGTCAAGGATTTGATTGTCTCTGCACGTTCCTTTCAGGCGTTTAGGGATGATTCCATGTGCATTATTGCGGTAGACGCGAGCATGAAAGGTCTTGGAGCTGTGTTATGTCAACAGGTAGAGGGCAAAGAACACACTGTAGCCTTTGCCTCTAGATCCTTGAAGGATTTTGAAAAGCACTACAGCACAATTGAGAGGGAGGCGTTGGCCTGTGTGTGGGCGGCACAAAAGTTTAAGATGTACATCTGGGGTCGCAAGTTTGTGATTTTATCTGATCATAAACCCCTTTCATTTATTTTTAGCAAAGTCTCTGGTACTAATAGTCTTTCCCCTAGGCTAACTAGACTGGTCTCTAAACTTCAGGAATTCAACTTTGAGTTAAGGCACATTGCTGGGGGGAAAAACTTCAGAGCAGATTGCTTGTCCAGAATGTTGATGGACAAAGATGATGAGGATGACATGGTGGAGGAAGATGTGGAGTGCGTGTCAGTGGTGGACGCTGTTGAGGAATGGAATTCGGTTGTGTCTGAAAAGGATTGGAAGGAGGCTAGTGAAAAGGACGGTATTTTGTCACAAGCTTTGAAGTTTTCCGCTAATGTTTGGCCAGAGGTTAGAAATCTATCTGGGGATCTAAAGAATTTTGCTCAGGTGGCAGAGGAACTTTCAGTTAAGGATGGAGTTTTACTGAGAGGCGACAAATTCGTTCCTCCCAGTGGATTAAGAAACACTATTGTCAAGTTAGCCCATGAGGGTCACCTGGGTGTGACCAAGACCTGTATGAGAATCAAAGCTCATTATTGGTGGCCGGGTATTGATTCCCAAGTAAGAGCTACCGTTGACAATTGTGAGGAATGTTTGTTGTCTGATAAACATTGGAAGACTCATCAGGCCCCATTACAACCTTCTCAATTTCCGGGGACGGCTTGGGAGAAGGTCGCTTTAGATTTCTCCGGTCCGTATAAAGTACTCCCGGAAGGGAAGAGGTACCTTATTTTAGCAATCGATTATTTCTCAAAGTGGATGTATTATAGGTTCGTAGAGGCTCCGGATTCTGATCATACCATTTGTTTTCTAGAAAGATTGTTCCTGTTGGAAGGAGCTCCTCGAACCTTGGTGACCGACAATGGGACCCATTTTGTCTCAGACAAAATGTGTAAATTTTTGAAAATCCACGATGTAAAGCAGTTGAAGGTGGCGCTGTATTCACCCTCTTCTAATGGACTGGTGGAGCGTGGTAATAAGGTTTTGAAAGAAGGAATTCAAACGGCCCTAGCATCTGGTACGGATGTTTTTAAGTTTCTGGAGAAGAAGATTTGGAATTATAATGTCTCTCCTCATTGTACAACTCAAGTGTCCCCTTTTCAATTGTTGCGGGGTAGGAAACTTCATTCTCCCTTATTTCCTGCTTGGTTAAAGAAGGTGGAGGGCAATCAATTTTCTTCAATTAGGGATTACATTGACTTTTCAGTTAAACAGAAGCAGGCAGTAATGAAATAGAATTTTGACAGGGCAAAGAACGTGAAGGACGTCCAAATGTTGGTGGGGGATTGGGTTATGATCAAAAAACCCTATAAAGTTGCGAAGGGTTTGTCTATGTTCTGAAGTCCTGTTCAAATTCTTAAAGTCAGTAAGGATGCTGTTTTTCTGGGGGACAAAGGCTGGTGGAACGTGAGACAATTGGCAAAACTGACTGCTGATCAAGCGGCCCTCATTTCTAGGAGAAAAAATGTATCTACTCAGGAGGGATGTGATTGGTCACATTGGTTACATCCAAATGTGGTTCAATCAGATGTTGGTTTAATTCCCAATCAATCAAATGTTGGTTTAATTCCTACTTCTCTTACTCCCTCTAAAGATTCCTCTCCTACTCAAGGTTCTGTGGTTTCTCCTGCTGTTCCATCTTGTAGTCGCAGTGGTCGTATCAGGAAACCCCCTGCAAGATATAACGAATTTATTTCCTTTTAAATTGTATTATTATTATTTTTGTAGTAGTATTATTGTTTCTCTTTTTCTGTATTTTTGTATAAGGGGGAAGGTGATGTAGTGTATTGTTATTCTTGATTGTTCTATTCTCGTGCTAATTGTCCTTATCTCGTGTGCGCATGTATCAGCACATGCACAGAATGTACACATGTATTCTTTTGAATGTAAGGGCGCCTCCAGAAGCCAGGCGTCCGTTGTGTATGTTCAGTTGCTGCTTGGACTCCTGGCTGATGAGGCGCTCCTCCTGTGTTTGGAAACCTACCAATAAACTTCACTTGGAACATATTCCTTCTCTGGAATCTTATTTAGACTATTAGTCTTCTACATGTACCTAATTTGGGACTGCTTGGACAGAAAAAAAGATGTCACAACCTGAAGAAAAAAACTGGTTGTGGGTTGCAGGCACCTTAAACAGCAATAAACTGGACAGAGAGCCAAAACATCCCTGTGAGCAGCAACCTAAAAATAGTATCATGAAACTTGGCGGGGAAAACCTCACAAAAGCTATCTTTTACCCTGGATGGTACCCCACCAATCGTGTTCCTGCAAGAAACATGGTCTCTACTTCCTTTCTACCAAAAAGACTACTTGGTGTACGGCAACACAGCAGAGGCTGCAAAAAGGGGTCATGCAAGAGGAGGCCTTGCAATCCTGTTAAAAGAAGAATTTGATTGGGTCCTAGGGGAAATTGAGCTCTCTTTGTCGAACGTAGAATACGTTAACATCAGGTAACGAAACAAAAGCATTGAGTCTGTCCTAGAATTACTACTCTTCAACATATATATCCCACCTGGCTCGGCAAAAAAACTCTCTAATAGAAACATCTTTTGTGTAAGTCAACCAAATTGTAGAGTCCAGGATGTTCCCATCTAAGATCAAAGCAGGGGATTTCAATTGTCAAATGCATTATTAAACAGCGGGGGACGCTAGCTCAAGAGGAAGCATACTTTATTCCAATCCCCATATTTCCAGCCAAGATAAGGGCAGATAAACAAAGGAAACTATTTCTATCCCACCTCGCCACAATAAATGGCGTTATCCTCAACGGAAAAGTAGAAGGAGACACCCCGGCAACATTTACTAGAATAGGCAACCATAGCACTTCTATTCTAGACTACGTAATCTGTAGCATAGATCTTTACATGAAAGTTAGGTCATTAAACATCCAACATATGCACGAAAGTGATCAAACATATTCCAAACTTATATAAAACGAATAACTAAATACAAGCCTTGCCCTGTCATCACCCCCGATGAAAGGGCCAATCAGAACAGGACATATTAGCTATTTCATTAATGCAGATTGCTACCTTCATTAAAACCGCCAGATCTTCAGCAGCAATGAGCCCAGACATCATTTTGATCAAAGTCCTTCAATTAAAACCTGAGGATTGGAAAAAATTTGTAACACCTCTCTTTCAATACTGTTTTGCCACCGGGAACATACCAAAATATTGGCGAGGCAGTATAGTGGCCCCCCTTTTGAAAAAAAGGTTCTAGATTAAATCCAACTAACGACAGACAATTTGCTCTCCTTGATGCCACTGGTAAGACCTTTACAACATTTGTATTGAACCATCTAAAAGACTGGGCTTTCTCAAACAATGTGATTCCTGTGATACAGGCCGGTTTCTGCCCAAACCATTCGGTCATGGACAATATCGCCATCCTTCAACTGTCCTTGACAAGTACGTAGCTTTAAAATCGCAAATAATCTATTGTGCATTTATTAACTTTTCAACCACTTTTGACCGCATAGATAGACCACAGCTGTGGAAAAAGCTAGAGAGTCTAGGGATACCCCATGACCTCCTGATAATAATCATATCTCTGCACTCAGCAAAGTGGTGTAGAGTTAAAATGAGGGGAGAAAGGGGCCTAACTAGTCAAATCCCCACAATGAATGGTTTGAAACAAAGGTGCCTTCTCGCCCCTTTGTTATTTTCCATCTATGTAAGCAACCTCCCAGGGTACTTTTCCCAAACTAATAATGTCCCCCTATGCTAGCGCAAAGTGAAATCCATAGCCTAACGTATGCGGCCGATATTGTTACACTCGACCGTACCCCTATTGGCCTACAAATAAATTTGGTACGATTAAATAGATACTCAAAAGAGAATTTTCTCGTCCCTAATATCTCAAAAGCTAAACTTATCTTTCAGAGGAAGAAGGAAATTACCAACTTTTTGCCTGGTCCCTGGGAGGTAAAATCGATAGAGATAGGGAAAGAATATGTTCATTTGGGCCGAATCCTTTCATACAACCATGTTGGAGCATTATAGAGATTTTATTGCGCAACTGCAAATAGGCATTTTAAATCCATGCTGGAGGTTTATATTATGAAAATCCCACACATTTTGTCTTATGCCTTGGAATATATACATATTAAAACCTGGCAAACAATAAAAGTGAAAGAAGGGACTATCTGACGAAAACTATTAAAAGTCACTCAATCAGTCCCGTAAAAGCCTTACGCCTCAAAATCTCCATAAGAGGTTCATACGCTCGATCTAATGCTAATATTTTATGATGGGCTTTAATATTTTACACACAACCCCTGGCTCTTTAAGACACATATTAAAGCTTAAAGCAAGAGATTTTTGGAGATGATTCAGCGTTGGACACTTTTAATAGGAATCTCAAAATTGCCCTTGAGGTATCTCAATGCACTGTTGCACTTTTGCAGGCTCGGTCTCCAGCCCATTTGAATATCTTTTTACAACATACAACGCCAAGAATAAGCTTCGCGCCAGATAGGGATCACTGTACCCAATTAAAGCACTTTAAAAAGTTTGCAGAAAACTTTGTATATAAAACTCCCAAGCATTATCTACAGTTTCAACTAGAACATAGAGTAAGGCGCTGCATTCTTCTTTTATGACTAGGAATTCTTCCTTTAAAACTTTATTCCTCTAGATGGAAGTCCCTTGAACAGTCCTCAGTTGTTTGTGACTTGTGTAATGGAGGAGTACAAGATCTTTTCCACTTACTTTTTGTTTGTCCAAATCAGACTTTGGTAGAGGCACGACAACGTTTTATAAACCCTATACGTTTTAAATACAAAGTCACTTTAACTCAAGCCTTAATTACGCTGAGCAAGTCTCCTCCTAATGAATTTGTTTGCTACCACCTGTTCAAGTTATTAAATAATTTCTTAGAATTGTTCTAAATGTGTGCATCCTGATTAATTATAAACTGATGTACTTTTATTCATCAATGTTAACCTACTAAATAATGAGTTTTACTGCAATTTTAAAAGTGTAAATCCAATTATCAAACTGCATGTATTTGTATTTGTTGACCTCATTCGAGGTCGTGACTTTTTGAAGTTATTTGTGGAGAGGTTTGCACAAATCCTTGGTGGAAGGGAATTCCAGATCCTGGTATCATTTCCTGTGGAAGGGCGTGGGATCTTTTTTTTCTTGACTCTGGGTAGCTCCAGAAGCAGCAAGTCCGAGCTGCATAGGGAGTGTTGGCCTCCCAATCTAGTCAGTTTCTGAGCTAGGTATTTTGGTGTTCTGTAGTGGAAGGCTTTGTGGGTAATGCATGCTGTCTTAATGATCAAACATATGTGAATAAAAAGCCATTGAAGCCTGGTGAATGAGGGAGTGGTGTGATTGTAGTGTCAGGTGCACTGACCTTCACCTTTATGGGGGCCAGGTGTTTTTTTGTGTGCCATTAATAGTTGCATTTTCATATTCCAGTCCGGATTAGACAAGCACCTGTACTACCTTTTTAAGGTCACTTTCAGGAATTAATGGCTTGAATTTACTGATCAGTCTAGGCTGGGCATACCTATTTCGGTTGTGTTGTTATCATGACAAACATGTTGAGTTTCTTGTCCACAGTGCTCATTAATTTAGTGCAATTAATGTTTTTGGGGTGTGTTTGAGTGCATGCAGATGGGAGATCCAGTTGTGGATAGGAGATGAGCTACTTTGTGGGAAAATTAGAAGAAAATCCACCTTTGGTTGGTTGAGCTTTAAGTGGTTGAGATAGAACAAGTGTTGTAATTTATTTTGCATTTGGTTTAGGTGTCAGATCAGATGTCATTGAGAGAGAAGATGTTTAGACAGAGCTGGGTGCAAACCGAGTATTGGTGAAATGCAGGTTTTGGGTGTCAAAAGATGAGGGTCAGTTGGTCGATATAGAGATTGAAGAGGGTTGGGAATAATATATAGCCTTGAGGAACCTCCTGCTTTGTAATCTACCTGCCCCAGTTCTATTAACTACCGTAACCCCTAACCCTGAGCACAAAAACCTGGCACTATAGCCCAAAAAAGTGACCCGACCCCAGAACACCTGCCCTGAGCCCTAGAAACTAGCCCCAGCCCTGAAAACTGCCCTACCCCTCTGCCCTGAGTCCTAAAATTCGGCACCCTGCCCTAGAAACATCCCAGCCCTAAAACCTACCCCCATCTCCCCCAGGCCAACTTACCAAGCTGCATCCTAGTCCTTCTTCCTGCAGCGATCCCTCCAATTCCTCTCCCCACCCATTTGGTCAGACAACCAGAACACCAACTGCCTTAACCACGCATATGCGTGGTTAAGGCATTTGCGTGGTAAAGGCAATCGTTGCTCTGCTTGCGGGGAAACGACATGCATGCTTAAGCTCATGTTGTGAAGGTCGTTTCCCATGATGTTCATGTCTTCGAGGTCCACTCCAGGCATCTTAAGTAGTGGTGTGACCTATTATACCTTTAAATAGTCTGGGACTTTACTTGATGTTATTGAAGCAATAATAACGTTAGGTCAGTGGGGCGAGATTAGGTGGCAAATTTCCTATATGAAGGATGAGGAAATGAGGTCTCATGTGTGTGGTGGGGTTCATGTTGGCTATGATATTGGTGACATAATTTTCCATGAGTACCCTGAATTCATCCCATGTTGCACTGTTCTTTTTGGCAAGGCGTATTTGTACTGGCTCTGAATCATTGGAGGTATCAGGATGGTTGACAGTGGAATGTTCAATTTTTGCAATCTTTTGCACAAATACATTTGAGATGTCCTCGCAGCACTCAGCTGTGGTCTTTACATATGGGACATTTGTAGTGGAAGTTTTGTCTGATGTTAAATAGCTTGTTCGGTGGTTTTTGCTCCTCTGTGGTTGAGATCAGAAGAAGTTGGCTTTTTTGAGGTAGACTTTTTTGTACTTGCTTCTTTTCATAATGCAATAGTGTGAGAGAAGAGCTCTTCAGGTCACATCTTCAATTACATTCAGTCATTCTAAGTAGTCTTCTCTCTAAATTGAGCTCTTTGTTGAACCAGAAGCAGGGTGGGTGTACCTGAGTGCTTTGAGTTTTTAATTGGGCGTCTTGGTTCAGTGTGTTGTGCATTGTTTAATTGTAGTATAAGGTCTAGTCATCTGTGTGTGTATTATTGGAAGGCTCTCTTTCAATAAACTTTATTCGGTTCACACAATAGGAAACCATAAAAGTTACAAATTACAATTACATTACAGGCTAACTTTAAAAATACATAATACACGTTGTAATAAATATACATTCCCAAATATACAGAACAGTAATTCCAATATGTGTTCAGTAATTAAACTGTAAGGAAGACATTACATTAAATCCATTATATAGATAAAAACGATTAAATGATAAAAATTCGTCATCCAGTTCGTTTATAGTTCCAAACATTTTCTGTACCTTAGCGAACATTTCAGAAATCCTGCAACAAATGGGATACATTCGGGTTTTAACAATTGTAAATATTAGAGAGCGGGGCATACCTGTGTAAAATTTAAAAGGAGTTTTACAAAAAGCCTCCCAGGCATTACATAAAATTTGCAGAAAAACATAAAGTGCAACAGGTCCTGTGGAGGCATGTTGTTGCAGCCACAGGGTGCTAGCACTTTACCTTTATAACACCCCTAGGAACAGCTAAAAAAAGGTGAAAATAATCCATTCTGAACCTGATTAGTAAAAATCGCTCGTAGGCAGATGACGGCAACAATAGGTATGGCTCTAGGTCTAAGGATGTCGTAAGCATCAAGTGCTTACGGACACTGATCTTTAACACTTCTTTCTCCTCTCTTTCCGTTTTTTTACGTAAAAGAAAAGAGTGTTTTACAAAAGCCACATCCCCCCTAGTGATGCAATCAGGTTTAAAAAACAGGTCCGGACGCCCCAGCTCACTAAAGCACCTCTGTAGATATTTTAACCGGGAATGTAAATCATATGGTCCAGGCTCAAGGTCTCTTTTAAAAGTTTGTGAGTAAGTACAAGATGTTCATTCAGCCAACATTTGAGTCCAAAAAATAAGCGGCACATAGCCAAAATATCACAAATGTAAGGAAGGCCAGTTTCTTCATGGACCGTTATGTTCGCTGTCCCTTTTGGAACACACAACTGCTTTAAGAAGTGATTTTCCGTCACCTTTAAACCCTCTAAACCAGTATACCCCCATAAATCGCTCCCGTAGCTAGCTATAGATACACTATTGGCTCAGTAGATCTTTAACATTGCAGCCACTGGACGATTGCTCATTGTAGCTGCAAATCCGAATATCGCTGCATTAGCCCTGGTAACCTCTCCCCTTTTCTTATTTAGCAGTGCAGCCCAGTTCAGGCGATCATCCAGTAAAACGCCCAAGTAGGAGAAGGTTGTGGATATTGGCACACTAACACCGTTCACCTTGAAGGCAAACTGCTTTTTAGGGCACTGCCCTACTTGCATGATGTAGGATTCAGAATTGTTTATGGCCAGGTCTTTGTTTTTCAGAAACCCACGGAAAGCGTCAAGCAGGTTTTGTAAGCCAAGAGGACTGCGTCGTCTGCGTATAGAAAGACGGGCAGTCCCCCGCGTCCCACGTACGGATATTCAGCCCCTGTTTCCAACAAGATCCCTTCTAAATCATTAATGTAGAGGTTGAAAAGAAAAGGGGCTAAGATACACCCCAGGCGTACCCCCCTTTCGGTGTTAAAGTCCCTGGTTACCTTAAGGTCTGAGGCGTATCTGATATTTGCCCTTGTGTCTCTATGTAGTTCCATCAGAAAGTCCACCAGGTTTGACTGCACTTATTGGAAGGTTGGAGACTGGCCTCTATCAGTGTTGATTTTCTTCCTATTTCTCACCCAGTGCTGTGGTCTGTATGGCTGACCTTTAGTTGTTAGAATTTCTGGGGTAATGAAATGAAATAGGATGCTTAGGTGTCAAGATTCTACCATCCTGCCACAAGATGTCATTCACAAAGGCCAATTGTGTACCAGCCTTTACATCAGTGTCGAACAATATTCACATCTACACTTAAAATATATAGTTTCTCTTTACCATCCAGTCTGGGTCTCTATTCCACTTCCCTCATGCATTATGGTGATTGTATTTCCCTCTCTCACCAGATCCTTCCTAGTTCCGGTCTTGGTCATGGTTCTCTGTTCACTAGTTTGGTTCCTCGATCGTACGATTATCCTGATCCTTCTATACCTGCATTCTGGACCTTTCTCTCTTTTGGTTCTGAACCATACCTCATTGTAGGCTTTCCTTCTTCCCATCTTGTGCCCCCTTTTTTTCTCAGTTTTTTCCCTTTTCAAATCCCAGTTCAGCCTTCCATCCATTGGTGAGTTCATGATTCCTTCTACCTGGTTTACTACTTGTACCTGGCTCTATCTGTGCATCTATGCTCTTCTCCAGAGCCTCCAGCTATTTCAACCCTGTACGCCCAGAGGGCAGCAGCTTACATCTCACTTGTCAGTCAGTCAAAACCACTTTATTCGATTAGTTAAAATCATAAAAGTATTCTAGACATATATAAGACAATTCAGACATATTAAAATCAATTAATACAGTATTAAACATGACGTAAATTTAAAAAACAGTTTAAAAAAGAGTATTTACACAAAATTCATTTCAGTTTGCGCTCAACAGTACAGTAAACAGGAATTAATTATCTATCCTCAATTGTTAATCCAATCTTGACCTTAGTCTCTTACTTCTAACAGATGCAGCCAGGAAACTAGCAGTACAATACATAATTACAGGAGAATCCATCATCTGTAAATATAACAGTGGGGCTTGTACTGCGTGAAACCCATCTCTTTCAGAATTGGTTTTGGGTATTGAATCCGAGGTTCATAATAAAAAGAGCAAAAAAACAAGAAGTGCGCATTATCCTGGGTGGAAAAACCGTCACATTTACCTGGGGACGACTCCTCAAGCCTACACCAGTCTTCCTCGTTCCACAGGACCATATAAATTTGATTGAAGCGGAACTTGGTCAGTAGCCACCTATGAAAGAAATTAGTGACCACTGCCAGGTAAGGAGCCAGCTCAAGGGATGAAGTTATCATTACATGTGCCCTCACAGAGGGTTTGCATAGCTCAACCGCTTCAGGCTCGGCAACACATAGCCTAATAAAGTTAGTCTTCACCCACATTAGATCAGATTTACACAGGGATTCTGGGCTATCGAAGATCTCAGGGCGTCCCAGCTTCGCAGCCAAGGACTCAACATAGGACAGCCACTGAATATCCCTCCTGTGGTCTAAATTAAGACAGTCTTTAATGATCCTGTGGTTAAGGCTGAGGTTCGGATTTAGCCAGAGCTTGATCCACATCAGGAGCGGAGCTAGATTTATTGTGTCTAGAATATAGCCCAGACCTAGCTCAAGGTGTAGGGAATAGGTAGCAGTTGACTAAGGTAGGCCCAGCAAAGATCGAAGGAATTTATTTTCCTCTATTTGGATACAGTTAGAATTAGCATATCCCCACGTTGCTTTTTTAAGGTGGCTTTGTCCAGAAGTTCTGCCCAGGCATCGCTCTTTAGTTCATTTTTACGCGTTTTAATTGCCATAGTAAAATCCTTTCTTAGTTGCGCCCTTCACCGGTTTCTGTTTACCCCCCTGACCTTTAGCTGTTAGGTTTATAGCCACAGACTGACAAACACCTTCAAAGGAGGATATAAACTCCTCGCTCCTAGCGAGGGGATTGGCATAAACATTCAAATCTTCAGCAGCCAAGGAGGTTAGGTTTGAGAAAAAATCATCGGGAACAACCTTTTCCCATTTAATTCTTCTCCCCTGGTCCTTAACCTTTAGTGACAATATAACCTGGGGGGTAACAAACGTTTTTAGCAGCAAAGAGCTGTTTGCTAGCTCCATCCCCACAGGATTGTGATCACTCATTGGCATAGCTATCGCATTTTATGAAATCACATGCTTAAGGAAACCTAATGAAACAAAGATAAAATCAATTATCGAGTCACTGGCCCTTCCCGTGTGAGTAGCAACCCGTGTACTGTTATCATAAAACTCTGCCTCATACAATTCATTTTCCCTTAATAGACTTTCAAGGACCAAACCCTTCTGAGTATGTTCTAGATGAGGGGGGGAAACACTATCAGGCCCATCTTCATCCGTTAGAGCACAATTTGAACATAAATGTACATCAAAATCGCCCATCAAAATAAAAGGACAATAAGTGGTTTGTTTTTCCTTGTAGAGAGTTAAAAAGTCTGCTAACCATGTAAGGTGCACAGATTCTGGGTATCCGTTCGGTGCATTGTAACAGTTTACAAGAAGCAATTTACAGCCATCATCCAAATTTATCTCTAAGACAAGAAAATTGTGAGTGGCACAGTCAATCATAGTAATTTTGCCCTTGATATTCACCGATACCAACGTCAAAAGACCTCCTCTATTCCGGCCTGCTGGGGAGGGCAAGGCAGGTACAAAAAAGGAAGTAAAGCCATCCAACCAATAATCACACTCCGTGTCCCAGGTCTCTTGGATAGCGATAATGTCATAAAGCTTTACAAAGTTCGTCCAGTTTGGGTCTCCCTTCTTTGACCGTAAGCCAGCAATGTTCCAGGATAGCAGCCTGACCATGTCCCCTTTTACAGTACTGATCTCAGTTGAAATGTTACCATCCTCACCGGAAGAAGGTACAGGAGCCGTGGGGATAGATTCCACTATAACTTCATCCACTGTACCCTCTCCGGCACCCCGTCAATTGCAAAGATCGAGTCCTGAAAGAGCATCGAATCTATTGTGAGTTGCAATGGGGGGCCCAAAAATAAAGAGATTATCACTTCCCTGAATCTGGCTTTGACATGCCGACCTGGGCCCAACCGGAGTAAAGGGACTTAGTCCTTGTCTAGGGGTAGAGGCTATAGTGAGATGGTTGTAGAAATACCCTAACGGGGGTTGTAGAAATACCCTAACGGGGTTGTAGAAATACCCTAACATCTCACTTGACTACTGAGTCTTCTTGTTCTCTGTTGCATCCCTGCTGCTGTGCTTCCAGGCTTGCCTTTTGATTCTGGTTCTATCTCTTGTTATCCAGCCTCCCTGTTTCGGTGCCAGTCTTTGTTCCTAGTACTGTCTGCACTCTTGCTGATCTGTCTTGTTACATGTAAACTGTTTGCCTTTGGTTCTTTGTATTTCAATCCTGAACTTGACCTGAAGCCGAGTCCTGCCTTTTCCTGAGCTCAGTTCCTGTTTCAGGGTTCCTTCCTCTGCTACTCTTTGTCTTCTTGTGTGTTTGTATTATAATCTTGATTGTCATTACTACCAAGTGCACCATTTAGATTCAGAGGCATGTGCCTCTGACAGAGAGGACCGCTGAGAGTTCTTTTCCCATTGAAATTGCTGGGCATCTACCCGAACTCTGTGAGATTAATTTGTCCCTTGCGTTCTTGTGAGATCTTTTCATCTCACAAAGAGATAACTATCCAAGGAGGATGCAATCTATAATGTCTGATAGTTTGTCTATTATTTCCCTTGTATTCCTTTTTTAAAAAGACTTGTTTTATCATATTCTCCTTTTGCAGACTTCCAGTTTCCTGATCACAACCTTCTCTAGTTCTCAGATTCAGTCCTCCCTTCCTTTCTAGGATTCCTGTACTTAATTGTTTGTGTTTACCTCTTCTCTGAAATTCCCTTTCCCTTCAGATAACGCACACTCCCAGCTATCAAGCCATGTTCTGATCTCACACAGCTAGTTCCATGGGATGAGGTGGTCTGACCAGTCTATTGTTAGCATGGAGTATAAGCATACAGAGTCCTTTTAAGCTATCAGTAGGTCCATGGTAGCCCCTTCTCATGCTTTCACAAAATTGTGCCAGTTCATTGTTATCCAGAAAGAAGCCCAGCTGTGCTATCAGTGTGCTATTGGGGTTGTTCCAGTGGATGTTGAAGACACCTAGGAAAATATTGTTCGTGGATAGTAGAGATTGATTTGTGATGAGGTGTATGAACTTTTCCATGAAGAGTTGGTGAAAGAACGTAATTTGACATGAATGCGGGTATAAATCCAGCAGATGTTTTATTTGTATTCTCCAATGCAAGCCTCATCCATCAGGCAGCTCCTTATAACTCAACCTCTTAGATCAGTACCGACCACTCTCACATGTATTCATTCTATCACCATGGTAACAGGTAGTGTTCCAAAACTGACCATGATGCATGTGACTGATGAGAGCTGACTAATGCTGCTGATGCCATTGGATAGGATACCACAGTTGGCCATCCCATTAAGGATGGTAAATGATATAAAATGAGGTGGGTGTTGTCCCCTTTATGAGGAGGCTCACTCCTAGGTGCTCAAAGGAGGAGTTATTTTTTGTTTGCAATGTGTAGGTTTGTAGTGTGTCTCTGTGGATGACTGCTACCCCACCCCTGGTTTGACCTTCCTGGTTAAGTTATTTAATGGAATACTTGGGTGTGACTAAGAGGTCCAATAAAGGGGATAGAAGTTCTCCTAGGAAGGTTTCAGAGAGATATGTGATAAGGATCAGAGAGGCTAATTCTGTGTTGTCTTTGACTGCTCATCTGCAGTTGTTGAGCATGGATTTGAGCTTGGAGTTGGTGGTCTTGGTTGTTCATTCAGGGAACATAGGGACATTTATGTTTTGGCATGCTGTTGCCTTCTTTGCTGGTTGGCCTGTTGAATTTCGTGCTCATGATCACTGGTATCTTATGGTTATAGTGAGGTGATCCTTGTATATTGGTTGGGTTATACAAGTTGATAATGGTGTCAATTTCCTCTTGTGTTAACCTGTTGCATTAGGGCAGAGGTCAGTGCAGCTGTGGAGAAGCGTGGCTCAGTGGTTAGAGGCAGCAGACCCGGAAGCTGAGATCGGCCGTGGACCAGGGTTCGATTCCCCGCCTCGGGCGGTCTCGGGCTCAAAAAATCCACGGAGTCGGTAATTCTCCCTCCGGTGCCTACTCAACTCACGGGGTCACACTCTGTGACTCTGGGCAATAGCTTGCTTAATCTCCACTACGGCCCCTTGCGGCGGGATGCCTGGCTTTCACCTTGTGGATACCCGGCCGGGATATCTCACAGGGGAATACCAGGACGGGTTCCCTAAGCAAGCGCCTTGAGACCCCTGGGTTAAAGTGTTGCGCTATATAAATCGAAACACATTTACATTTACATTTTATAGAAGGACTGTGTGACAGGCATGTGTGGTGTTTCAAGATTGAGATAGAGCTGGGAATTGGTTTGGAGGTTGTATGCTGCTCCTCTGTGCTATGTCTATTACATTTATTGGGTATACGATTTTTAGAGGAGATAAAGTTTGACACAACAGCAAGTTCTTTAATTATGAGGGGGGTTGGTTGGAAGGTGAAATATGTAGGGTAGGGGACCTGGGTGGTAGGAAAGTCATGGAGAGTGGGAGTGGGGAGGTTGTAGTAGCTTTGGGTAGAGAAGGCAGAGGTGTACCAGGTAGGTATGTAGATTGAGAGGGACATGTAATTAGATGCTGAGTGCTCACCGGATAGTCAGGATTTGTTTCATTGTGGGAGAGTTAAGAAGCCACTTGACGGGTTGTGGAAAGTGGTATTGTCTGAATTCTGCCAATTAATTTTCAACTGTGTCAGTGGTTAATATTAAACACCTTAGGCCGGTGTGATGTGTGAGGGTGCCCTATGGGTCATTGTAATATTAAGCCTGAGTGTGGGCTTGTGCACATTTTAGAACATGGGAAGATGCCTAAGTGGAGATTTGGAAAAGGAATAGTATAGAGGTGATGGTTGGTTGGGGTTGGTGGTGTAAGGAGATGTTGGTATAGTAGAGGAGGGTAGGGAGAGCCATCTACAGGATGTGGCCTAATGATCGGGTACTTAAATATTTGCAGAGCCAAGGGTTGCAGTGAAAGTTATATGGAAACGATTGACAGTAATGAGAATCTGCAATAGGTAGCCTTTGGGAAGGGCTTGTAAGTGTCTGGTGGGATATGATTGGAAATTGATGATTGGGAGATGGTTGCAAGCTGGTGAGAGGGGCTGTGGGGGGTTCAGTAGTGTGGGGCAGTTATGGAGGGGGGTGTGGCATATTGTAGCTATATTTAGGAGTAAATGACTCATGCAGTGCAAGGAAGCAGAGCTCAGAGATTTTAGGGTTATGCTTGGTGGCTTGAAACAGGATGTTACTATCTTTGTAGATGGGTATGGATATGTATACCTCGCCCCTGATTTCTGTGAAGATGAAATGGTGAGCATTAAGGCATACGGGATCTTAGGAATGCATAGGATAGTTAGAAAGAGTTCTTTATCTGTGCTGTGGGGCCAATGTAGAATATAAGACCCATTTTGTCATAATTATGTGAGGTACAGTAGTATAGGTCATAGATGAGTGACTCCCGTAATTCTTTGTTAAGTATGTGTTTAAGATTCTTAGAGGCATTCTTGGAGAGATTCAGAAGGTACTCAATACTATAGGAGTTTGGTCCGGTTTTTCACAGTCTATTATCAGGTGTGGCATCCATTGAGTGTTCAAGGTTGTTGGTTTGAGTGTTTCCAGATATGGGGAGTGTAAATAAGGGCTGTACTGAAGATGGGGTATGGTTGATGGCAGGGGTAACCCTACCCTTTTCTGAGAGAAAATAACAAACATTACAATCACTTTGGACATTTATGTTTGTGTCTGAGTCTTTGACTCTTTACCATTTTGAGGTGAACTGTGATAGGGGTGTGGGAAGCAGAAAAGGGATCTGGAGACCACTTTCTATTCTGTCTGTTTTTGGTTGATGGCAGTGCCAATGAGCTTAGTGGTTTGCCTCCTATGTTGATAGGGAGGTTGACCCCTCTGCATTTGCCACATGCACCTAAACAGTTAGTTACAGGTCAGCAATTAGCTTTGTCCTCTTGGGCTCATCATAACACTAGAAACCAATCATGGTGGTTAGATCCCGGTGACACCCCAAGTGATATGCCTAAAGCTATTGCGCTCATCATGCGTGCTGTGAGGGAAAGAGGTGGTGCAGGTGCATCTCGCTTTCCTGCATGTCTGAGGTGATGGTATGGTCATGAGGTTATAGGTGTTCCTCAGGCTCCATTCACATGTTGGTTGTTGACCCACTTTTGCTGTACATTTGTGATGTCTTACCTGGATTTATAGGTAAGGGGCTCTACTGGACTTGTGGTTTTGCCTTTCTGTGCTTATCGTGACTGGGGGGTGGGGGGGTTTAGCATATAGGGTCACCATGGGGGATTGTCATATATGATCAACGATGGGCATGCTGCTTTACACTTCAGTGATTTACATATAGGGGGTCAACAAGGGACAGTATTACACTTTTGACTTAGTTCCCTAGTGCTTACCATGACCATAGTGGTTGTCATATAGCGATCAACACAGGACAACATTGTGCACTTTTTTTAGTCCCCTAGTGCTCATTGTGATTGAAAGGGTTTGTTTTCACCATGTGCCTTTAGCCTGTCACAGCCCAGACCCTACTCTTCCAGTGCAAAGTTGGCAGAGAGCATTCGCCTTGGCTGTGATGTTGTGTTGCTCTTTAGGGGTACCTCCAACTTTGTCCTGCATTCCCTGAAAGGTATATTGTCCATAGGGGGGTGCAGCCTGCCGGCTCCTTTTGGAGGGCGGTTCCAGAGGGACTGCAAGGGGCCTGTTCAATCTACCTATTGTACCGGGACTCTCGCCCTTGCAATGTGTTTAAGCAGCTCTTCCAGGGAACCTGTTTTGATCAGCCTCGGACTACTGGAGGGTTGCCTGTTCTGCCCACCTTTGGCTTTGCAAGGGGGCTCTGGCCCAGTAGAATACATCTTAGAGCCCATGCAAAGAGGGGGGGGGGGGTGGCCGTCTCCCTGTTTCAGGAAGGGCTTGGGTCCTAGGGCAATATGACTTTCTACTGACTGCCTGCATAGGGGTCCTTCTTCTCATCCTGCATTGTGAAGGGATGGTTCTCAAGGCATTTTCACCTTCTGGAATTGTGACAGGCTCTGGCAGATCGTTCCTGTTGCTGTAGAGGGATAGGTTCACTGGATTTGGGTCTGATCACAGGATCTCAATCTCAAATAAGGTCAATCCCTGTGCTCTACTCTTCTTCTGATTTATCTCTGAAGATACTTATTATGGTGATAGATAGCTAGCCTTGATAGCCGGATTGATAGCCAGTCTTCATGTATGGATAATTATTTTCACTGCTGCATTTCCTAATGTCTTTGTTTAGTTTTGCAATTTGCTGTTTAGTCAAATGCTCATTATTCCCTTTGATTTTGAAGGTGATTTCTTCCAAGATTTTCTTATATACAGATGTTACCTGTATTAACATTTTAAGTGGAGTTCTGCTACTTGAATTCTTACCAGGAATGCATCAGCAAGTCTCTTGGCTGTATTAATTATATATTGAGAACTAGACAATCCCTGGTACATTTTCATGCAATCTGTGACCATTCTAATACTGAGCAATTCAGGAAAAGGGCAGATGTGTTGATACCTACTAGGCTTTTAGGTGCTCCATTTTCCAGGCGATATTCTGTCATAATCAGTCAATGTAAGGCAGTTTTCATCTGTTTTCAATTCAGCTATGCCAATGATTCCCAGTCTTTTTGTATTTGTGTTGATACCTGGCCTGTGTTATCACCCAAAAGTGGGGGAGTTACCATAATAGCAGCCACCATATCATCACTTAAGTTCAGGCTCTGCAGTTCTGCCATTGTTCATCTCCATGTATGTTGAACCAGATTAAGAGTCAGAGTTAAATCCTAAGAAAAACAAGGTTTTTTTTATTGAGATGAGGAAAAACACCTCACCAGTATGCCACACATCAGTACACACTGCCCATAACCCTAGCCCCAAATGCACTGCTTTAGTTTCCTTTGTAAGATGCCATATGATGCCACTTCCACAGAGAAAGTGGTCTTTTCTTTGTGGGAGGCCCCAGATCCTTGTCAGGGACTCTGGTTGTACCTTCTCTTTGGGTCTAGTGTATCTCAATCTATCTTTCAAGTTTTAGAATCTTTTAACAGCAAAGAGGATTTTCAAGAGATCCTTTTCCGGTGTTCAGAAAATGCGAATTCTTCAGCATCCGTTTAAATGCTGGAGGGAATGTAGAGACAAGTCAATCTTTCTCGGATCTCTCAGTTTGAGGATTCAAGAAAGGCTTCAGTCAACAAATTTCTTCATTGCTTTCCTGTGGGGTTGATTACAACATAGATCATACTTTATAAATTTCGAATATCGAACTAATAAGCTCATTCCTGGTCTCTCTGGAAAGTCATAACTGACTATTTTATATTCAGTTATGGTGGGTACGTGAAATGCTTAAGACATTTGTTGGTGATGGGACAGGTGTTCAGTGGCAGGCACTACATTTTCCCTTTGTTGTCCATGGCCTCTTCTTCCTTGCCAAGCTATGTGCCCATCCACCATTTTGTGAAATCTGTGTGTTCTTTAGGTAGCCATTTACTGTTTGTTCTCCATGCCTCTTCCTTCCTTGCCCAGCCATGTGTCAAGTCTGCCATTTTGTGAAACCAGTATGTGTGTTTGTTAGCTATTCTCTCTTTGGGGCATATTTGCAACCCCTATTGACACAGGATCATAACTTTCAGTTATGTTTCTGTGGCGCTATGTGTGTCACCTTATTTACAAGGCAGCATTTAGCCACTTAAAAGTGGCTTAATGCTGCCTTGTAAATAAGGCCCCCATTCATGCTATACTTAGCGTTAGGGTGGGCATTCCACCGCAACACCCATTTATTTTGGCGTTGCCCCATATTTACAAGGGGCGGCATAATTATGGGGCAGCACCAAGATTAAGACTAGAGAAAACCTGTCTTAAACAGGTGCAATGAGGAGTAATGTTCAATTTATCCTCTTTTTGGTTGTTTTCCTCTGTGCTGCGTTGTCCAGGCACTAGTAGAGATGAAGGTTGTAGGAAAAGATGAACAGTTAATGGGTTTGGGCATCAACATGAAAAGCATACATCAATTTGGTCATACCAAGGAACAGGTGTAAGTTGAGAACCATGTATGAAACTATCACTAGGTATAAAATGAGGTATCTGGGCATAACCTTTTATGTGTATGAGGCTAAAAAGCAGTTGCTATGGACTTCACTTTCATATTGCGGATTTAAGTTCTGGAACAAGATGGCTTTTGCTGGTTAATCTATGGATACTGAAGATAAATTATAAAGCAAGAACTTGCATGGTGGGGCCAGTGAGTCATCATTGAAGATAACAGAGCCCCTGGAGGTGGGAGATGAAGGCACTGTTGGTGCATTATTGTACCTGATGACTTTTGATAGAGTTGGTAGTATGAAGTCAATGATGGTGGCAGAAATTGATCATTTCGGGATGAAGGCAATGCTGCTGCCGTTTCTGGGTACTGCATGTTTAGGTTGAAAGTTGAAGTGTTTTGGCAGCTCCTCAGTGATCACAGGGGTTACTGTATTCTGTGGAACACATTTCAGTTTAGTATATGATAAAAAGGTGATTAAAGACAAAGTGTGAATTTCACAAAACTGCTTGTCAACTTAGAGCATTCTGTGCAAAAAGCAGTTGAACTTGTGTGGAAGGAGTCTGTATATATTTAGGTGGAAGAGTGCTCGGTAGAACAGTTAAGGTAAGTGAGTGCACTTTTTAATGAAAATAAGGGCCTAATTATGATGTCGGGCAGACTTAAGTTCGCCTGACACCCTCTGGTTGGTGGTCTTGACCGACTAATTAGGATGCGATCAAACACTGTTCAGTTGCATTCCTACATTTCACCATGGGAGCATGCATTATTACATGCTTCCATAGGGAAATAGGAGGCGATGTTCATCCCTGCACCCTGTGGCAGCACCTTGAGGTGCCAGCCGCATAGTGCAGGGATATGCAAATTGTGTTTATTTTGTACTGCAGTGTGTGCTGCAGCCTGCAGCACATACCACAGTAGAAAACATAAACATTGAAACCGCCTAGAGGGCGGTTGCATCATAATCCCTATGGCAGGACCGCCGACAGCTATTTGGGTGGTCCCATACCCGACAGGATTGCGGTGGGACCACAGTCCATCATAATCAGGCCCATAGTTCTTCTCATCTATACTTGTATGCAGCCATGGCTTTGATGTTGAGAAATCAGAGTACTTATGGTCTAGTCTTAACAATGAAAGGGTCTGAACATTTCCAATTTGAGGGCCACCTTCATTCCTGGAAGGGCATGGTCACTATGTGATCAGTACATGCTTAGATAAAGGCACAGTCTTCTCCCTCCTTAGACAGTTTAAACTGCTGCAGGAGGAATATGTATATTAACCCTAGTAAGTGGACCAACATTTTCAGGGATGTAGATCGTGGCAGGGAGTTTGGGAGGGCCTGGCAGTGGTCTGGTAAAGGCTCTACAGTTATTTTAATAAACTATAGAAGCTAGGGGCGAGATGTACAAACAATAGTTATAGCAATTACTAAATAGTTTTTTTGCAAATCGCTATTTCGTGATCCCTATTACTAATTACTAAAGGGGATATTTAGCTCCTATTCCGTAAATAGCAATTCGTAGTAGGGAGCAAACAGACCTACTTCATGAAAATTAAAGAGGTAGGTCGCAGTTTGTGACCTAGTACAATTCGCTGCCATCACAGGGAAGGTGGCCCACTAGAGTCAGCAGACCACCATGTCTGTGATTGCTTTTAAATAAAACAATCTTTTATTTAAATGCTGCCCATTTTTCTCTGTGGATAATGGTTTGGATTTAAAAGAGAAAAAATAAACGTTTAAATTTCTTTTTTGTAAGAGTAGGCAGTGGTCCTTTGAACCACTGCCTGCTCTTAAAAAATAATTTTTTCAACCATTCTCAAAGGGGAAGGGTTCCCTTGGTAGTATTTGTACATACCAATGCAAATCTCTATTTGGAAGAGAATCCCTAAACATGCCCTTTCACAATACTGATTCACAAACCCAAAGTCCGATTTGGTAATAGGTTTCCGAATTGCAATTAGGGCTTTGTACATTTGGAAAGCTCTTTGCAATTACAAATGACCCAATTCTGTAAATCAGGCCATTTGTGTGACCACAGAAAAGCTTTATACATCGAGCACAAGGTGCTAACTAGCTGCTCTGTTTTTATTTGAAATTTTAATGACACTAAGTTAAAATGTGACAAAGAAAAACAAAGCAAACTCGAAAACACATTTTAACTCTAAGAAAACACACATACAATACATACCCCCAAAAATCAAAACCAGCACAATAGTACAATATTAAAAGCTAGGAAATGTGACCGGGACTTTTTAACAATATCTCCCCAGTCTTAAAATCCCTAAATTGGTTGCCCTATGAGGCAAGAATTCAGCTAAAGATTACCTGTTTGTCTCATAAAGCCCTCCATTTCTATACCCGCAGCTATCTAGCGCAAATGCTTGAATTATCTGGAGGGGGCAGACCTTCTAGGAGTGGTAACTCTCTCCTCCTGAAACCACAGATCTTTCGCAAAAAGAGAACATGTCAAAGAGCGTTCTCTGGCTCTGCGCCGAAGCTCCGGAACTCTCTCCCGCCGGAAATACGCAGAATTGCCTCCAAGGTTGCCTTCAAATTGGAAGTAAAAAGATTCCTCATGAATAAGTACCCACCTTAAAAGGGTCTCGGATCGTCTGCTTTAATGCTCTGGACTTATATGCAAAATGCAACACACATAGAAAGGAGAAACAACTAGGAGAACGCAAAGCCCATGGAATGCCTCTTTGACGCAGAGTAAGGCAAGTCAGCAACTTTGCCTTACTCTATGTCTATGAGGCCATGAGAAGTCATATAAAGTGGCTTTGCGTGGCTTCGCAGATATGGATCTGCACTCTGTGCCTCTGCTGCATCAAAAAACGTATAGCAATACACAACAGGAGTAAACCCATTGACCAGGTTGAGATCTGGGTAAGGAAGTGTAGAAAAACAACGTCTCAACTGGGAGAGCTAATTAGTAAGTATGTACAAAACTTTACAATGAAAGAGAAATAGGAAGACGTGTAGTTTGTTTTAAGTGTGCTCAAGGCATCATATATTTTGAGAAAGAAAATACACCAGTGGTTGTGGAAACAATTGGAAACAGTTGTATTAGCACTGTAAGAAATTATTGCAAGGAAAAGTGAAGCCATTGTGCACGCAAGTGCTCGTGACACTCAAAGGTGAATGGCGCAGGTGACAAGTGACAAAAACAGCGAGGGCGCAATGTGAAAAGGTGACTGATATGAACAACAAGTTTATGGTTCAGAAAAGTTGTCTACATAGATCAATTATATTCTTTAGACATTTTATGAAAGAACAATGGTTGAAAAAGGTGCCACAAATCGCGCTGGTATGTCTACGGTGTTTCAATCCTAGTCAGTTGGGATCATCTACAGGAAAAAGGTTACCATTTGAAGGTGTTACAAGGGAGGAAAGGGGAAAATGAGATGAGGGAAGTGGGGCGTGCAAGAGAACATCAGGAGCACAGGAGACGCAGGCTGGTGAGGTGTACCTGAGGAAGGGCTGAGGTAGTGATGATGGTAGAGCACATGTGTGCTGCATTCTACAGCACACATGAGTCCTAATTTACAAGACCCTTGCGCCGCCGCTGCATCCCTTTTTCTATTGCAGCGGCGACGCAATCAGTGAGCCACACTCTGCCATACCTACAAACTGATGCATTGGGTCCAGTGCCTCAGTTTGTAGAGGATTATACCTTTGCCTGGTATAATGTATTCAGGGTAGGCGTTCCCACGCAAAAAAGCCATGCTGAACTAGTGCAGCGAAATTTACAACGTTTCACTTCATCACTCCACGATTTCACTGCCTCAAAATCCTAATGCCTGCTCAGACCAATGTAAGGAATGATGCAGGGCTTTTACAATGGGACTCTCCTTTGTGTTCTGATGCATTGCTGGAGGTGCGTCAGTTTTACGGACAACTCTAGCAATGCGTCACTTTTGCGCCAACAGATGTGCCCGAATATCCGACACATCTGTTAATCCTTGTACCATGGAGCCTTGCAATGTATAAAAAGAGCATCAATGGTGTTGCAAGGACATTTGGCGCAGGCGCATGGAAACTGATGCATGGATGCCGAAGCGTCAGTTTTTTCTAAATGAGGCCTATAGAAAGAAGATAACTCCTTTTAGAACCGTTCTTGTGATGGAAGGTGCCCCTTCCTGCTCAAAAATAATCCTGCATGCAACTGAGGCACCCTTGCGCCATTGTGCAAGGGAGCCTACATTGGCACTAGGTTGCCAAAACACTGCCAGTGCTGGCAGAAAGGACAGGAATGCACCGTATTGCTTAAATACAGTGCATTCTTGACCTTGCATTTTGGAGTAGGGAGGATAGCAAGGTGCTTTTCTGCTGTGCTCCCCTACGCAAAAATGCCATAAATGAGGCCCTTAGAAATCCCTCCATGTACGCATTAAGCCTATGCACTGCAAGAGTTACAACTAGTTCACTAATTTACAAAACAACCCTAATATATGCACGCAGAACCTACCGGATAAGAAACATTGCACACTAACAAGACACCTTAAAGGATGTTCTCTTGACTGAGTTCACAGCAGACGAGTAACTATACTACTGTATGCATCCCATAAAAGGAAAAATTTACAGTAGAACCACAGTGCATATGGGAAGTTAAAAACAAGGATAGCAATGAACACAATTCATCGAGTAGTTTCAGACAGTGAAAATATTACTCATATTTCTTGACATGCCTGACTTTTAAGCAGCCACAGACTGGACAATATCGGCCCGAAAGATTTAAATTGAAAATTGCAAAATTTAGCAAGGTGGATCGCTCAACTCGGGGCAGTAAGAGTCGCTTTCACAATAGTGACCTGAACCGCAAAATGCACACTAATATTCTGCAGAAGCCCAAGAGTGCTGCTTATAGGGGCAGTGCCTATAGGGACATACATAATGGTTAATAATATATAATAATTGTCACTTTGTAATCTATGGAACAGTGGGAAGAACCAATAACATTAAAGCCAAAAAGGTTTATTTTATTAAAAGCATTTGTGACTGTGGCACATTTAGAAATAGTGCATTACTTAAGATATAGGGCCAGCTCTACAACTGGTAGTTGCAACAAGAAAAATGCTTTTTCTGATGTACAAAATGCAAAATAGGATTCAGTAACTTGTTACCAAATCGGAATTTGTGTTTACAATTCGGAATTTGGGAGGGGCGTGTTTTGGGTGTCCCTCCCAAATGCATACTCAGTTTGGTATGTATTACTGTTTTGCAACCGAATTATATTCGCAAAGCAGTAATATTGTACACCATTAAAAAGTCGAGGTAACTCATTCACAAATTAGAAGGGGTCCCCCCTTGTAGAGAATGTTGAAAAATTATATTTTTAAGAGCGGGACCACTGCCTACTCTTAAATTGTTTTTTCTTTTTAAACATATTCTGTTTTACTTTAAGGAAAATGGGCTGAATAAAAAAAGAAAAAAGACTGCTTTGTTGAAAAGCAATCATACGCATACTGGCCTGCTGACCTCCGCAGGCCACCATCCTTGTCATGGCGTTGAACCCTAATAGGTTGTAAATTATGACCTAACTTATTATTATTCATGAGGTAGGTCTTTTGGGACCCACTCGGAATCGCTAAATGAAACCATATGAGGTTCATACATTAGGAATATCAATTTCCTAATTGCTATTTGCAAAAAATGGCAATTCGGTAATGGCTATTCATAATATTGATGCATCTGGCCCCATGTGACTTAACATTGATAGGTGGCTTGTTGTAAATCAACTGCCTTTTTTCAAACATTGATATAGCATTTCAGCCAGTTAATTCATCTTTGTTTGAGCTTTTGTAACAATTGCTTATTGCCAGTCAAAATGTCTTCATCTATGGTCCAAGGAGCTCAGTTACGATATACCCAGCTACTTTAAAATGGGTAACCAGTATAGTGGGACATTTTCAGTATTTTTATAGTTGTATGATACTCACATAAATTGGATCTCATGGGAGTCTAACAAGATATTCCAAATTATGCATTCTTAGATACCTATTCGACTGGCTCTTTACAGGCATAATAAATCTGTGCTCAATGGCTCACTTCTACTCTGAAGGTCATATGATTTTCCACTCCCCTATCTGAGTGAGCCTGGAGTAGGTTTTATTCTGAGGAGGCTCACCTAGTTCATAGGTGGTTGCTCAGTCAGTGTACGTTATGTTTACTCCAGTAGGTCACCTATTCAATGCATCTCTTACCATGTAGCACTTTTAACATGCACTCTTTACCATGCATGTAAGCAACACATAGGCTATTTTAGGTACCTTAGAACATGAAACTTTCCATGTGGATGACAATTTAATGGTTAAACATCTAATTGTTTGGTATTTCGTTGTAAGTTGAACAATGAAACAATATGTGGGCAATATTATATGGAGAAGTGTGGCTCACTGTTTAGAGCAGGCAGACCCTGAAGCAGAGGTCAGACCCGGGACCAGGGTTCAATTCCCGACGCGGCAGGGTCTTGAGCTCAAATGTCCATGGACTCGATAATTCTCGCTTCGGTGCCTGACCTAATCATGGGTTCACACTCTGCAACTCTGGGCATTATGCTTGCTTAATCTCCACAACGGCCCCCCGCGGCAGGGTGCCTGGCTTTCACCTTGGGGATGCCCTGTAGGGGCTATCTCACAGGGAAAAGCCAGGACGGGTTCCCAAGGCAAGCCCGGAGATACCCCTTCGGGGGTCGAATCTGGCGCTATATAAGAATATAATAATAATAATAATAATAATGTTTTTAAGCTAGGCTTAGGTATATGGGATAAGTGAGAAATTGTTAAGGGCAAATGGATAAGGGTATGAAGTCATGGGTAGGGGCTAATGTATGAGAGTAATGCAATGAATGGGTAAGGGCATGGACAAGGTAATGGGTTTAAAGATAAGGGTGATGAGCAGAAGTATGACAAGTTTAAGGTAAGGGTAATAGGGTAATCACAGAGGCAAGGTGTAAGGGGTTAAGAATAAGGATCAAAGGGTAAGGAGTTATGGGTAAGGGCTAAGGGGGAAAAAGTTAGGGATTACGAATATGAGTAATGTTAAGGACAAGAGTATGGAGTTTAGGGCAATAGGTGAAGTGTACAAGTATTATTACGGGTATTGGATGAAGGAGGCACAGGTAAGGGATTAAGGCTAAGGGCTTAAGGGTAAAGATATAGAATGAAAGGTAGAGAGTCAAGGGTAGTAATAACTAGCTAATGGTAAAGGGATACAGGCAAAGGCTTATGAGCAATCAATTAAGTGTAAGGGGTTCTGGAAAAAGGTAAGGGGTAACTGATTAATGATAAGGATTAAAGGTAAGTGTAAAGAGTCAGGGGGTTAGGGCATGAGGTTGAAGGTAAGTGAAGAAGAGATCAAGGGGCTATGAGTAAGGGTAGGGATTAGCAGAAAGGGGTTAATGCTAATAGATTAAGGAGTTAAGGATAAGGAACATAGGGTAAGAGGCAAAGAGTAAAGGTTCAGAGGGTTAGGGATACAGGGGAACAGTAAAGATAAGGGTAAGAGGTTGAGTATAAGGGGTAAAGGATTAAGGGTAAGCTGTGAGAGGTAAAGGTAGGGAATGAAATATAAGGGTAATGGTAATGCTATTGGTAAAGAAGTTATGAGTATGAGAATAGGTGTTAATGGTATTGATATGGGCTAGGTGTAAGGATAAGGGTTATGGGTAATGAGTTAAGGGTAAAGTTAAAGAGTAAAGGGATACAGGTAAGGGGTTAAGACTAGTTAAGGGTAAACTGTAAAGCTGTAATGTAATTTGCATTGTTTGTACTTGCAAACCTCAGATTATGCACCTTCTCTCATTCTTTTAGGGCCTATATGCCTCCAAGGTTGATAACTGTTGCTTATTTGTCAATATTATAGATAATATTGTATGACAATGTATGAAGTTTGATAACATGCTTTTCCTTTTCATATTTGTATACTTGTATTTTAAATAGTGCTCTAAGATCAGTGTGAAGCGGCATGTGTAAAATGGGGAAATAATTCTCATATATTTTCTAGCATATTACACCACGAGTGATGGTGACATTTTTCTCACAATGGTTTTGAAAGTCAATATAAAAGTAGCATTTTTTGTCATTTTGAGGCGGGAGGAACATATCAATGCCTGGAAAACCCATCGTCTTTCTGTCACCTTTGCAGATTGAGAACATCTTGGCTTCTAAAAATTGTTAACTGCTCTTCCAGGCAGCCCTGGGCTGTTTGTTCTCAGCATTGACCTATGCAGTTAATGCTATGCACCCCTCACTTTTAGAGCCAATGACCATTAGCCAGGATTAACTGTCGTAGGAATGTAGATAATGATGTATGATGCCTTTATTCACAATAATTTTTCCTTGCTTATTCACGATTCCTATATTTATTTTAATACCTGCCATAATAGTTTTAAATATGTTTTACATTAACTTGACTTAAACAAAGCCTTTTTAAAATAATGCTTCATATATCTTTTGTGTATGATCTATTGGGGAAAAGGAAAAATGGAACCCATTTAAAACCTTGTGTCCCTGACAGGTACTACTGTATTACTGATGCAGTCCAAAGGTGAACTCAATCTGGGTAACTTCAATATATATTTGTGGGACACCACCTGTCAGTTTTCCCCACTAAATGTGGTAAGCTGTTATACCTGGGCTTGCCTGAAGACAAAGGGAAGTCCTTTAAAAATGAACTGCGGGGCATATTACCAAACAGCAGCAATAACTAGCGCTGGCCGCCCTCAGCGTTAAAATGTTTATCGCCAGCTATCGCAGATAATTATCGCCATGCTAGCGCTGTATTAACAGTGCTTAGCGCAATGGCGATAATTATCCCAGCGATAGCGATGTTTTCCATGGAACATCGCTGGTGTTTCAGCGATGTTCCATGGAAAACGGCGCTATCCTTGATAATAGGGCCTGTGGTCTTAGCCACAAATTCCACCCCCCATGTTAGGTATGCCTTAGTCAGGTATTTAACAGACGTTAAATTCCTACTTTAAGGCATACTTAACGCAATTTCAAATACTGCTACCCCTCGTTGATAATATTACGAAGCTGGGTTTGCGATATTTTCCCATGGGGTTTTGTCAGGCACGCCTCCTTTGCATCTCATTAACAATGCGAGGTGTGCTGACAACGGGCGCAAAGGCAAGGAAACATGTGCGAGCGTGTCCTTGCTGATAATGCGATAATATTATCGCTGCTCTCGCCCAAAAACGGACTCTAAAGCAGTGATAATATTTTCGACGCCCCTTGATAATATGCCCCCAAGTGAGTAAGTGTAGAGGTCAAAGATGAGGTTAAGGGGTTATGGGTAAGGGAAACCTAATAAGGTTACAGTGCAAGGGTTAATGGTTAAGCGCAAAGGGTCAGTGTAGGCGTTTGGGGTAATAGTAAAGGGTTAGGGATATAAGAGAAGATGTTAAGGTTAAGTGGTCAAGGGTAAGAGGCAAGGGGTACGTTCAGTAATAACAGGGATTAATGATAAGGCATAAGGGGTCAAGGGTAAGGTAAGGGGGAGATGAAAAAGGGTTTAGGTAATGTTTAGAAATTCAAGGAAAGGGTAAGGAGATAAGGTGACGTTAAGCCTATGTGTTAGGGGTAAAGGGTAGGGGTAAAGAGTAAAGTTTCATAATTAATTGTCAATGATTTGGGGATATCTTCTGGAGTTTGGGGCGATTCGGTAAAAGAAACTATAAAAATGAAGATGAAGGAAATAGTAATTATGTATCAAATATGCCTACAATGACATGGTAACAATGAAATAGTTCAAAAGGGCTTGTCCATAGTCATGCAAGGAGGTGGTAAATAAGGAAAAAGCCACAAGGAGATGGCAAACAAACAAATATCAGTCAAGGAATGGTATGTAACTCACTAATACTCTGTAGGTCCCTCAAGCTATAGCCTTCACTGTACATCTAATTACAATATAAAAGACATAGCAAACCAACATCCAATTTTTCTTGTAAAGGAATTTTGAAAATGTAAGAAAATCTCTGGTGCTGTGGGTTTCCAAACACTTGATATATTCAGATTGACAAATGGGTTTTCAAGCAGAAAGAGGACAGAAATAGCATTGATGGCAGTTCTTTATGGCTTGAGGTTAAGCCAAGATGCTGAAGGACATGTTCTGTCAGATCTCTCTGCAACTATGTACATGGCACACCCTTCCATAACAACTTACTGTTTGGCTAAAAGCCGGCTGGGAAGCTTGACCCTTGCCTGGTGATTCTCTGTTTTATGTACCTGTTGATAATCCCTCTCCCTGCCCCCGTTTTTCTCACAATAGTTTTCAACCTGCTGTGGAGTGCTGGAGGGCCCATTTCTCTGCCTATTTTCAAGCCCATTGTGCAGCTGGCACATCACTTTTTTTGACACACCGGTGGGGCAGTGTGTCTCCCATAGTCCACTTAAAGCCACCCTGAGTGGCTTTTCTCGGCCTTGGAAATTTCCCCCCCTTATCATGTTCCATGGGTGTTGCTGTGGGTGTTGTAATCTGATGCATTCCCAGATTTACAAGGCTGCATAAACCTGGAAATGCATCAGATTCCTATGCCTCCCCAGGGGAGGGGTAAGGGAGGCGCAGCGAGGAGCAATACCATTATTCTCCTCATTTTTCCCTTTTCTATGTGTTTGGCTTTCTGCAGCACACATAGAAAGAGGGAAATGTCACTCCTGATTGTTTTTGTGGCAGAAGGTGTCCCTTCCAGCACAACAGCATTCACCCCCTCCTTGGCAGACCCCCTTGCACCATGGCACAAATGTGCCTGCGTTGGCGCAAAGCAGCCCATTGTTTACCAGGACAGGGCTAAAAGACAGAAAGGTGGTCATATCCCAGTGCATTCCTGCCCTTTTCTTTTGATGCAGGGTAGCTCAGCAAGATTCTGTGTGGCGCTGCCCTGATCCAAAACCTCGTAAATGAGGCCCTTCATTTTTGACTACCATATAGAGACTCTTTGTCTTGTCTTTAGTTTCTTATGGTAATGGCACCAAAGAATGAAAGAGGCTATGAGGTAGACTATGGGATGAAAATGGCAATATATAAAACACTCACCTAGAGGGCCAGCCCTCTACGCCCTTTGCTCTACTTCAGTGTCATTCATATTTTTTTCCACCTACCAATACATGCAGCATCGGGAACTGAGTCAGCCAACTTGAGTCACTGGTTTCCATCATGGTGAGTGATAGCACTCTGCTAGTGCACACAGTCCACTATCACCAAGCAAGTACTCCTTTCAGAAGCCAGGACTTGTGGGCCAATGCATGTTTTTAAAACAAAATTTCTATTTTTTATGTTTCACTTTGCAAGGACCTGGCAGGTTCCCAGACACTGCTAATGGGCACCCACATTCGCATGCAGTGCATTACCTTCTGTGCACGCACTGCAAATGATGCCGATTTCTGAATGGGTTTGAAGCCCATTCCATTCAGTTTGTGCATGTGAATGTATGTGCATGCTCTAACAGCTATCTTAGTATTGGCTTCTAACCCATTAAAAGATGGCTGCCTGCAGCTACACATGCATATCCAAGTGCACATGTGCATGGCATCTTTCAATGTCTTTTGTAAAATTGTATTCTTTCTTTCATTCTTTCAAAAACTTTTATTCGATTAACATTCTGTTAAATCATGAAATGTACATTTACAAATTCGAATACTGTAAAAACACACAATTATATTCAATTAAAAAGGGACAAATTAGTAATTTGAGACATAGCTAAAAGATGACAATTTCAAGATAATCAGAGTACGGCGATTAACAATACATCAAGGTGAAGATAGCCCTAAGTTGCAACGCATTCTCAGACATGATTTCAGAAAAAGAGCTACACATTTGGCTACATGCGGTGTGTCTAACATCTGGAGTGCCAGATAGGCTGGCCGACATGTTCTCAACCCCATTTTGCGAAGGAGTGGGATGATCCAGCGTTTACGAATTTGTTCATAGTAGCGACAGAACAAAGTAAGGTGGATGGTCGATTGCGGTGATACTCCGTCACAAGGACACTTTGCCAGATCATGAGACCAGTTTAACACCTTGAGGAAGGTTACAAGGCGAAAAAAAGAGTTGAAACGAAACCTCGTTAAGACAAATTTCTCATGGTTAGTCAAAAAGAATGTAAGATAAGGCTGAATACCTGGGGAGGTTCGAACCATCGGAATTTGCACGTTTGTAGGCTTAGAAACTTCACTTAGAAGGCGGAGGTCTCTCAGATGGTTTAAGCAGAGAGCTTTCAACGCCTTTCTACTGATATCTATCAGAGTCGATGGTTCGGTGAAGTAAGAAGCACAATTCAAATCTGTTAGGAAGTTGGAAACATAGAGAAGCCATGGATTTTTTTGCCATTTCTCCAAAGATAGACAGTCTTGTAGTAGAGAACGGGTTAGGTGGCATTGAGGTTTGGTCCAAATACGGTGCCATAAAAGAATTGGCTGGCATCTAATATTGTCAATAATATAGTCGATACCCAGCTCGATATGGGAACCGTATATTGGAGCACTAAGGGGAAGTGCCAGAATATATTTTAGAAACCCATTTTGGACCAGTTGTAATCCATCCACAGAAGCGTAGCCCCAAACGCCAGCACCGTAGATGGCTACACTGTGGCATTTTGCATGGTAAATTTTAAGCAGCTCTTTTGGGGCCGGTTTACCCAGTTTTCTTGAGAAGGAAACAAGATCTGAAGTCGCTCTTTGGAAGAGCATTTTTTTACTTTCAACTCCTGCTTTCCAATCTAGCTGATCGTCCATTAGAATGCCTAGGTAAGGGTTTTGTCTAGCACGCTCCAATCTAACCTGTTCAATAAAGATGGATTTAGGTTTCTTCACCTTGGGACCAAAATGCATAACATGGGTCTTACTCTTGTTAACTTTTAGCCCCAGAGATAGCATAAACTGGCAATATTTGTCTAGTTGTTTTTGCAACTGCGTTAGTGTCCTAGCTAAGATGACAGAGTCGTCCGCAAATAATAACGCAGGGATTGGACGATGTTTGATAGATTGTAAGTCCTGGCTTCCCTCCAGCATGGCCTTCTCAACCCCGTTGGCATAGAGGTTAAACAAGAAGGGGGCCAGGACACACCCTTGCCTTACTCCTCTTTTTATTGTAAATAAGGATGCTAATTCACCGCATAACCCGTATCTCATGCATGCTGTAGCGTCAGAATAGAGCTTGCGGAGGAATTTAATAAGAGGAGGGTCCACCCCAAGCTCACTAAGAATGGACCACAGCTTGTAATGGATCACACAGTCGAAAGCGGAGCTAAGGTCGACATACACTATATATAGGTTGCCGCACTTAGCTCCGGCATATTTACCTATTAAGAGGGTTAAGTTTAATGCCTGCTCGACTGTGCCGTGACCCTCCTGGAACCCGTACTGAAGGTCAGTCATGAAGTTATTCTCAGACGCCCAATCCTGGAGGTGTTCCAGGATCAGGCGCCCGGCGACTTTCCCCAGGCAGACCAGGAGAGAAATGGGTCTATAACAGGCAGGGTTATTACGATCCCCCTTTTTGAAGATGGGTAATAGAATGGAGGAGGACCAAGAATCTATAAGGCCAATTTTCGAAACTGCCGTCATCACCTGGGTGACGACAGGAGACCACAGTTCTATGTTATTTACAAAAATATCTACAGGGACCCCGTCAGGGCCAGGCGCCTTACCAGATTTGGAAGATGTTAATGCTTGAATGACCTCGCTAAGGCTAAAAGATAGTTCAATAGGATAAACCTGTGACCTAGCGGGGTCATCTACTGGGTTAGCCGGTTTTGTAGTGTCAACTGGGGACCCCGGAAAATTTTTGTGAAATGGGTCACCCACGCGTCAGCGGGCACAGCCACTTCAAGGTGTTTTGGCGCGTTAGTATTGGTTAGGAAAGGTGATTTGACGACACGCCAAAACTGAGAGCTGTCTTTAGTTAGGCAGCTTTCTTGGAGTTGGGCCCATAAGGTTTTCTTTAGCTCCTTTTTACAATTTTGTTGGGCCGCTTTATAAATCTTTCTTAGGTTAGCTATCTCCATTAAATTTCTATTTGGGTTATGTAATGCCTTTTTTAATGTGGATAGGGCTTTACGACAAGCTGTATCAAACCATCTTAGGGACCCCTGAATACCTGGTTTATGATTGCGGAATAACTCTGACCGCATTGCTAATAAAATCTCAGAAAAACTATTTAAAATCAACTGAGGTGGGGAATCCTCTGCTAGGCAGTTGGTTATCCAAGGAAGGGTTTTTGATATAACATTGCCACTGATAACTACCGGATCTATTTTGGACCATTTCACAGAGAATCCGTTTAGTTTATCCATGGTGAGTGATTGCTGGGTTAGTTGGCTGACCTTTTCGCGATGACGAGCACCAGTTTCTATGGATAAGATAATACTATTGGGAAAATGGTCACTAGAGATATCTGTACCAGTGCTGAACCGTTGGAGTTTACCTTTTAGCGCCGTAGAGCATAAAATAAAATCAATGGTGCTAAACATGCCCCTACCATGAAAAGTAGGTCTAAATTCAACTGGAAAATCTGCTAAGTTGTTAGCATAATCTAGTTCCATTGTGAAAAGACAATCGTTCAAAGCGTTACCCAAGAATGAGTGTGTAAAGTGGATTAGTGGACAGTCTTGTTCATCTAACAAACCACAAATACCTTTCATATGATTGGCACACAGTGAGACATTAAAATCTCCCCCCCCCCCATATCACAAAGCAAGCGAGTGTTGGGTGCTTGTTACAGTGTTCATTTACAACAAACAAGATTTCTTTTACAGACTTAACACATTCAATCGGGGACAAGTTGTTATAAAAATTAATAAAAAGATACATCGTACAATTACTAAATGCAGCCTTAACGATTTGAAAGTTCGCAGTGGTATATAAGACAAACAAGCTAATTACAGATACATTTTTGAGATATACACCGCTAGACCTCCCTTGGATCTGCCATGTGTGGTGATACTGGCCGGGGAGTGGAACGTTTTGTAGCCCTGCATATGAATCGGATCTATAGCCCACGTTTCTTGTAGACAAATTATTTGGTGGGGGGTTACAGTGTCCAACCATGGTTTAAGTTTTAGTTTTGAACGGAGACCTGCAACGTTCCAAAATAGAACAGAGAGCTGGTAAATAGAAGGAGTAAGCTTTCTGGTGTTCGAATTTTGTTCTAAAGTTAAGGTACCCTGGCTAAGTGGAGTGTGTACTAGTGGATCAACAGAAGATATATTCAGATGAACTTCTTTATTAATAGCAGAATCTAGATATGGTATTGGTAAGGAAATTGGCACTTCTGACGTTAATGCTTGTGAAGTGGATAAATTACTGATTGGGAAAGGGGAAGACAAAGAGTCATCAGGATGATCAAGTAAATTAGGCACTGGGGAAAATGGGGCAATGCTATCCAGGTGACTGTCGGGTGGTGGTCAATCCACCATCTCCAGGTGGTCGTATCTGTTGGTCAGGGGCACACCTCTCCATCCAAGGGTTGGGGCTACATCTCTACCCCCAGTGTTTGACCAATCGACCCAATCACGTCTCCTATTCCAGTTACCAACTTGTGTCCAGTTCCATTCTGGACCGATGTTATAATGCTGTACTGGAGGATAGAAGAAGGAAAGTTTCTTGGTACCAATTCCATCAGATGTATATTGTGTACCCCAGGAGCAAATGTGCTCTACAGTGTGGGGGTCCTCAAAGTTAACGATGACACAGTCACCCGGTAGAGATTTTGGCTCTTTTCCTATCCAGGGGCCTCTACGAACTGTTGTAACTCTGTTATCAGAATAAGGAGGAAGAGGCCTATTGACAGAAAGCCAATGGAGTACCTTATTTCTAAGGGACCAGCCTGGTTCCTCCACGTTAGGGTTCAACTCGGGGACCCCTGTCATGATGACAACGTATGGGGCAGCTTCTGGGGGAAGATGGATGGAATGACCCCCCTTCCTTCTGTTCTTATAGATGGTACTTTGTGTCCCTGGATTGTTAGTTTGCTTAGGGGGCGGAATGATAGGATGTACAGGTGGAGGGGCAGGCGTAGTCATTTGGATAGGAGTATTAGTCACCCTTGGAAGAGAAGGTTTGGGCTGGGAAGGCTTGGGCTGGGAAGGCCCTACTGTGGTATTTGGCTTTGTTGGCTTTGTTGCTGTGGCCCCATCAATTGGATTTTTGGGTTGTGGTTTTTGAGCCCTAGGTTGTCCTGATGTAAGGCTGGGGGCAGATCCTTTGTTGGTTTTTATCGTTAATGATAGCCCTTCTAATTGTTTTTCTATTTTTGAAAGGGTAACTTCAAGCGGTTGGAGGGAAGATTTAATTAGGGCCCCCAACCTGTCTAATAGTTGGTTATTTAGACCGTGGGGATCACTATTACTACCCATGTTACTGTTAGCGTTAAGATTGACTGAAGTGGTAGAAAGGTTTATTGTATCTGGGGGAATAAAATTCCCTTCGTCCAGTGAGGGGGCGACTTGTTTAGGCTTTTGATGGGTGGGAAGGGATTGGGTTGTATTTTGGGATTGTTTGTTCGGAATTTTGGTTTACTGGCGGCTCCTGTTGTGCTGTGTTTTTTTTAATTCTTTTTGTTCTTGGGAATTGCTCCCTCCCTGATACCCCGAATTATGGTAGCGGTAGGGTCGTCCCTACTCGGACTAGTGAGAGGGGCTGGTGTCTGCTCCAAGGACGTAGATAAATGAGATGTTTGAAGGGGTGATAACTCAAGTGAGACTGACAGGTCCACGATACCTGGGACTGAATGAGGGTCAGCCAGCAGAGTATCAGGTTGTAGAGTGCGCAAAGGGGTATTGGCTGTCGCCAGTAAGCCCAACGAGGAGCGCTTTGCGGCGTTCAAATCCTGTAAAACCCTCCGTTCTAATAGAAGTATGCCTTGATTTATGGCGTCATTTGCTTTGGCAATAAATTGATCAATTGGGCCAGTAGTTTGAGCAGTATGGAGCGCCTTGTTACTCCTGGTCCCTCTAAGAGACATAGTTCGTGATAGTAGGACCCAACTAAGAGAAAAAAGTACACAATAATTGAAGCTAGAACAAACAGTAGTTAGCAATATAAGAAGTACCAATCGGCAAATGTCAATGGGGTGGCCCAGTCCAGTCTTACCCGGTCCTCACGCTGGTCCTCACAGTCCTGCAGGGAAAACGACCTCAGTGGTTGGCTCCTCTCGTAGTCAGAGAATCCTTGGGGTTGGTAGCCTTGAGCGGCGCCCGCGAAGCGGGGGCCACGAGGAGTGTGTTCGTAGGCAGCAAAAGATACACTTGTCCTGGAAACAGAAAGATCGTCCCTCAAAGCAACGCGGTGTATTCAGATCTTTGAATGATGTCTGACTGGGAAGGTGCATGCATGTATACACTCGGATGGCCATCTTCCAATGTTTTCACAAAATGTTATTATCTGTACACATGGGCACCCATTTTTTAACCCCTTCCGTGTATGCGCACGACGGCTGTCCGAACCACGCCCAAAATTGGAATGTTCTACACTGCAGCGGAATTCGCGCCGCAGCCAAGGTGTTAATGTCTGGAAAAAAGGTTTTACTAAAAGATTAAAAATCAGTGTCATTGACAAGGCAAATATGCTGTCAACCAACACCAGACCCATTGGATTTTATAATAGTTGCTTTTATTATTGTTGTATTATTATTATAAATGTTATTAGTAGAATTATTGTAATTGCTATCGTGATTGTTATTATTGCTATTATTATTATTGTTGTTGTTGTTGATGTTGTTGTTAATATTATTACCAGTAGTAGTAGTATTGTTCTGTTTTACAGTGTTTCTGGCGGATGTTTCCTCTGCTGTCCCTATTTTAGTCTGAGATCCGTGCTTCTCGGTTGTCCTTAGGAGCTAGCACCATCCTGTCACCTGCTTCCTGGCTCCGCAGCCTGTGAGCGGTAGCCCCTTGCTGGTTGCCTCGTATGCGTGGCTGTACAGCGCGCGCTGTTTCCACCAGCTCAGATACATTTTTCTAAAACCTCGCCTAGATCTAGCAGGAAGCAATTGAAAAGCGCCAAAGGCTCCACGTCAAGCCGAGTAGTAGCGGATGTTTTGACAGCTGATGTAGCCTTGCTCTGACCAGATCTGAATCCGGGTGGCACCAGCTGCTCAGTTATTTTTGCCTTGAACAATTACTAAAAAAGAGTTTAATGCATAACAGATGCGAGCGAGAGGAGCCTCGCCAGCCCGACCCTGCCATGGGGAGATGAAGCTCAGAAGTTCCAGACACGTCTGTACCAGCATGCAGATGTGTTTCCTATGCCACCTTGTGACTTTTGCACTGCTCGTTTCTGGTGCTTCTGCTCTTTAAAAGCTTTCTCTTTCATTTTGATGCAAACTTTTGTTGGCACAGCATGTACCCAAAGGTGAAACAAATAAATAGTGCAGATGATATGTAAATGTTTTAAAAATATAGCCATCAGTTCCTATAGAAGTGTCATCCAGCCAAATGTCATACATTTATTTTCCCTTGCACTTAATAGTCAGATGTTTTGAATTATAGAGAAAACAGATGTTTGGAATAACTAAGAACTAACAGCGTTCCCAATATAAAGTGCTTGCTGCTATTTCTAAACAATTCCAATTTTTATCGCAAGTCATCACAGAAATGACCAGCAAGCCATTATTTATCCTTTAAATGAAAAAATGAAGAAAAATGCAAGACAAGCTTCAAGTCCACCATATGATCTTATCTTACCTGTGCAAAGTTTATTCATGCCAAACAAGTTGTGTGAAGTTTCCGATTTTTACACTTTGCTGAATTTCCTCCATACCGGAGTAATTTTCACTCTAATCAAATTACGCCAAGCTGTACAAAGCTTGCTGAATGCTTCGCTCGAAATGTACCCTTTGCCCAAATGTATACATGATATTTATTAAGCAGGAAATGAGCCCCCCTTTCGCAATACATCATTAAAACCTCACCCAGGCCCAAATAGATGTTTGTGATCGAATTCGGCTTTGGTTGGGCAAAATTGCACATGGAATCAGGTTTTTCTTTCGTAACAGTTCCACATACAGAAAAGAAGGTTGAAATGAGAATTTCCAATTCCATAACACAAGCCCATGTTATGTTATTCATCCTTTCAACCTACTGGTAAAACTGCCCTTGGAGGGGAAGGTGAATTGGAAGGGATGATATTTTTGTTTCCCCTCAGATGATTTTACCCACATAATTTGGGCCTAACCGATATGTTAAAGTGTATTAAAGAAATGTGTGACATAAATTGTCAGAAAACTCAAGATTTCCTCATGAAACTGGCAAAACAAAAATAACTTAGCATCCATTGAAAAGTTACAGTTGACCATAGAATTGTGAGAAGGTTGCAAAAAGCACTTCACACAGTCCTCGCTAACCAATTCGTGCAAAAAAATAAAAAAATAGATGGGTGAGTGCCTGAGACCTCCACTGGGACCTGGACCAAGATTAATCAACATTCGGTGCAGCGCAGCAACACAACTTGCTGTGCTGTTTCAAATGGAGTGAGCAGGAATGGTCCATATTTACTAACGCATTGTGCAGGTACACATAGAAAGAGGAAATATTGAAGAGAAATAAAGATATTTCTCCTTGTTATGCCTCAACTGGGAAAGAGTAGCAAATCCTGGCCTCCGTTCAAACACCATCTCCGGTTGCTGAAAGGGCGTCAGCATTGCAAGGTCTCCAGAGGACTGCTTATCACCCAACAAAAAGCACCTGTCAGCCCACCCCCAGACCTAGACCCCGAGGACCCACAAGTTGAATTACAATGTCATGTGGTAGCAGTCCAGCGGGATCCGGTAAATGAGGTGTGGGCGGGGTTGGAGACTGTGTCAGGCATACAAGAGGGAGCCCGTACGTGCCACAGTCCTAATAAGCACACCTCAGCAGCTATAACAGGCACCTAGCCTCCGCTCCTTGGCTTGCATCAGTTCCTGGCTGACATTGCTGGTGTCATGATGCAGTGGCACAAACAACTGCCCTGTTGTAGTGGCACCAGTAAGTTTGCCAACCAGTTGGGGGCAATCCACAACATCCTGAATGTGCATGGAGCAGAAGCAGCACTCCTACATTGCAACAATGGATGCCTAACGTTGTTGCTGTGCTGGCAGACTAGCAGTACCTTCTTAGTGCTGTGCTGCCTTCATTGTTTGTGCAGAGAAATGCTCCTGCACACAGGGGATCCACATCTTCCGCCCATGATGCATGTGCGCCCCCTTCGCCTCCGGAACTGACCACAACCCCCTCATGGGAAGCACAGCACACATCAAAGGAAGAAGATGTGGACTTCACCTCTTTCCACTGTAAAACTGGCCAGTAGTATTTCTCTGTCCTAGATGACCAGTTTCTCATTTGACCTGTGCCTATGACCTTGCCAGTGTACTTCTCAACTGGTACTGCCCTCTATTTGCTTTCCCACCTGTTGATCTCACGCACTTGTGGACTATCTTCCCTAATGACAATTTGATCCTCTTCCTCACTGGAACACTCCTCTCCTCCACATGTCCCATGAAATGTATCCCCTATGGACTCTGCCTGGACATCCAATGGTTTACAAACTATTTCAGGATTGCTGCCGCAAGGACTGCCAGTTGCTCATTGCTACTTGGTTCCATGCCAATAAATTCAATTACAGTGGGAATTAGGGAAACACATCCAGGAGTTGAAAGCTCTAGGTGCAGTGGCTCAACTAAAATTCCTTGCCACATTAAAAATAATGTGGAACAACAAGATGTTCAACATAAAGGATCCAGGTGAAGTTGTAAACCTAATAGAAAAAATAAAAAGTTAAAAGGCTAGGAGTAGATGATAAAATGAATAAATCATGATTAATGCATAGAGGTGAGGGCAAAGGGCGAGTCAGAATGCCCTAATTGGTTAAAGGGAGGGTTCCTCGGGGGGGGGGGGTGGAGTCAATGCACACGCACTAATGTATATAATTCACAGGGTCGGGAGCAGTGGGAAAAAAGAAAAAAAAGAGGTCTGTATATGCAGCAAAAACACATTGTGATCAAAGCACGCTAAGGATTTTTGCCCCTTTTAGAAAATTAAAATGCTTCGTATTAATACTACCCGCAGTCTCAGGATATTACGTTGGAATGTCAATGGGTTAAGGGTGCCAGCTAGAAGAAGGAGAATTTTTCTCTTTTTAAAACAATCAAAAAATTATATTATTATGCTACAGGAGACTCACCTTCAGAAAATAGAGTGGGAAGAGATAGTCAAAGGCCAGAGCTGGATTAATCAGTACGCATGCACAAATCAAAATTGTAATGTAAACGGGGTGGCAATCTTAATAAAGAATTCAGCATAAGCCAAAATACTAGAAGTCATTGCAGACCCTAGGGGGAGATGGTTGATAGTGATCGTGAACATCAATTCTATAAAATACTCGATGATCACATATTATGGACCAAATGTTGATCACCCTTCCCCACTAAATGATTTAATTAAAGTACTGTTAGAAAATGTAAATACTATTATAATGGCTGACGATTTTAAAGCATTACTCGACCCTGTCTTAGACAAATCCTCCACACGTCCCACGGTGGTAAATACACCGAAAATGTCCCAGACCATAAAAAATGTAATGAAGACTAAGGGTTTTATAGATCTGTGGAGGACAAAGGCGGGCAACAATAAGGGTTTTACCTTCCATAACAAAAAACATGGGCCTGCGTCCCGCATCGATTATTTCTTAATCGACATCAAGTTAGGAAATAAGGTTGCGCTAGTCACTTACCAACCTGACCATCCTTTGGATCATTCTGCAGTGACACTTGTTTTAACTTTAGAAAGCCCCTCTTCAACTATGAGATGGACTCTAGAGATATCTATCTTAGAGGACCAGAATGTAATTAGGAGCGTGAAAAAGGACACTCTAGAGTTTTTCTCTATAAACAAAAATTCTGCACACCCAGGTACAATTTGGGACACTTACAAGACCTATCTGCGAGGGAAACTAATAAGCTTTGCCACATATAAGAGGAGGGAAGCCAACATAAAAATAACAGAGCAAGAGAAGTTAATGGCTGCTGGACTCATTACCCGGTTTAATAACGCAACTATTGAAGAAGAGGTCACCAAAATTCAAAAGCAGATCGATGAAGCAAAAAAAGCTCTCTCTGACCATCTAGATGAGATTTTGTGGTGTGGAATGCTACTTGCGTGGATGGCAAGCCAGGAACTAAGCAGAAATAACATCAAAGAAATCACAGTGGAAGAAACGGGAAATTTCTCAAAGTGATCAAGACATAGGCAAAGCCTTCATTGACTTCTTTGAAAACGTTTATAAGGAAGACTGCCCGGCGACAAAATCTCAGATTTAAACCTGGTTAAGCTGAGACTCCATCCCTAAACTTTCAACAGACAGACAACAATATCTTAATAGTGAAATAACCCCAGACGTAGTGTCACATTCATCACCTCCTCAGGATCAGGGCGATGCTCAAAGGGGTCCACCTCCTGATTTCCCCATACTCTGACTGATAAACAATACTCAGAGCATAATGGTAATCAAGTGAGGGAAAGGTAAGGGAAGGGGCTGGAACAGGAAGGCACATCTGAAGTGAGAAAACACAAGGATTATAACATGCATCTCTAACTACTCTCATTAGAGTCTCGCTAGTAGAACACGTACCAAAAGTAGCTTTCTGGAGCTGAACCCTTCCTCTTTGATTCTGGTAGCAGATGCGTCTCTCTACCCTGATCAATCGCTTTCTACAAGATAAAGCCACAGTTACATTCCATTCATGCTTTCCCAAACTGTTATAAAATAGAAGCACAGCACAGTTTGTTCCACACATACCCTCCAGTCCCCCCAAAATGAAATGAGGAACCCCTCTCCAATAACCGGTGAAAAAGAAAAATGTTCAAATGGTAAAAGTAAAGAATCAGCAGATACTTCGATATCACCTCCAATAGTCTTGCACTATGAAATAGTTAACAAGATGCAGGCTGAAAATAGCTACTAAGTCTATCCGCCATTAGAAGGGTGCATTCCAATAAGGAGAAAAAGAACTTGAAACCTCACACGAGGCTTACCTCAAATCAAATGTCACGATCCTCCAGGAGAAAAGATCAACCATTCAATAATGTGGCAGCCGTTTCCGCCACCGATGCCCCTGGGAAGAATGCAATCAAAAGGTTTTCCCAGCTGAGGGAACTACTCCGAAAAATGAAACCCGTCTCCGCCGAGAACGCGTAGTCTCATTCTCCACTGAAGCCGCTGACAGGAAGGATCCTGAATGACAACTCAAAATGCCGAATCTCCTATTGCCTCCAGTTCCTTGTCTTCCTCCAGAACGCGTCTCCGCCGAGAACGCGCTATGACAACTCCGCCGCAGACGGCAGATGTCTTTCAGCAAACACGTTCGGCAGCCGCCAAACATTACAAAACAAAAGGCCAGGAACTTCTTTAGCCAGGAATACAGGGTCTCAGCCGAAAACGCTGTTACCAAGTACTTCTCAATGTTCTGAAACTCCAATGCAAACACGAAACAGAATTCGGAAATGGAATCACGTACAGCGCACATTTGTGCTACGTGCAACTATATGTCTTTTTTGGCTCCTCCCTTGTAATGGGCCTTCTGGGACCGGTAGTTCGCAGGCGCTTCTGGCATATCGTGGCACGTAGTTCTTAAAGCCATTAAAGACTCTAAGAGGGCGAAAGCCCCAGGCCCAGATGGCATTCCATCAGAGATTCATAAAGTCTTAGCCAAAGAGATAGCTTCAGAGTTAACTTCGCTGTTTAATTACATCTATATAGGCAGCAACACTATTCCTGCTACGTGGAATGATGCCATAATCACTTTGATCATAAAACCAAATAAAACCCCAGAGTTTGTGCATCCTACAGACCAATTTCATTATTAAACAACGATTAAAAGTTATTCACAAACATCCTGGCCAAAAGATTGGGGGGAGCCATAGGTGAACTAATTAACATTTCTTAAAAAGGGTTCATGACAGGAAGATATTTACATGAGCTGGTCCATGACTTGGTCGGCGCAATTGATTGAGCAACTGCCCAACAACACCCACTAGCTATAATGATGGTGGATGCCACTAAGGCTTTCGACTGTGTAAGTTGGCCTTACCTATATGAAGTCCTAAAGTTTAACGGTGTGGGGGAAAATTTCTTGCATGTCATTCAAAATATATATAGTTCCCCAAAAGCAAGAATACTGGTCAATGGTAAATTAACTTCTGTAATGGAGATAGGTAGAGGCACCAGGTAGGGCTGTCCCCTTTCACAATTAATGTTCAATCTATATATTGAACAATTGGCAAGGTGAATTAGAAGGGAACAACAAATCACTCCTTTTCAATATCAAGATTGGGTCAAGAAAGAGGCTCTGTACACCGACGACCTCATGGTATTTACACAAGACCTTGTAGGCGCCTATCTCATCATTATGGATATACGAACAGACTTTGGGAAAGTGTCTGGATACTTAATTAATGAGAAGAAATCTGAGATAATGGCATGGAACACCCCCTTAGACACAACTTTGAAAAAGCTAGAGAAGACTGAAATTAGGTACTTAGGTATCCAAATCACTAAAGATATAGATATTATGGCAAAGACTAACTGGACAAAAATCACTACAGAAACTAGCAAACTCCTTAAACTCTGGTCCCATCTTCCTTTATCAATTATAGGTAGAACTAATTTAATGAAAATGAATTTGCTTCCGAAATATACTTTTCTATTCAACGCGCTCCCCCTATATTTTGAGTCTAAATGGATGAGGACTATACAGGGCAAGATAAGCAATTTGATCGGGAATAATAAAGCCATCCAAATCGCCTGGAAAAAGTTGCGGAAAAAGAAATGCAATGGAGGACTAAACTTGCCAGTACTTGAGATATATTGTTGGGCCTTCCACTTAAAACATTTTAAAGCATTATTATCGGACAACTATCATCCGAGGAGGTCTTGCTATGGAGGTCTGACTGGGGGCTTGGCAGACCAGAGCTCTGGTTTTCTTTTCAAGTTTGGACATCCCAAATACTTTAAAAAGGTGCGCCTTAGGGTTCTGATCACAGCATGTAGACTTTGGTCACAGGTCAGAAGACTTCTTGGAATTCCTTATTACTGTCAGATGGCCCCAATTTGGAATCCCCCTGGAACTGCAGCATGCCTTTTAGACTCAATGTCTTCACCTCTTATTCAAGCTAGGATAGAAAAATGGGGCCAACTGTTAGGGGAAAAGAACACTATCTCTTGGGACCACCTTGCTCAGGAAACAAACAACATGCTATCAAGGTTTAAATATGTACAAGTTGGGCCTGTGATCAACCATACGCAGGACAGGCCATGGACTGGGTTAAAAAAATCTGCGATACTAACACACCAAAGAAAAAGATCTCAACCTGGTACTGGATACTGATACAGGCAGAAGACTGCCCCAACACTCTACCAGAAGCAAGATGGAAGAGAGATCTCCTGACTGCCGATATACCTTCCCTGTGGCAAGTATCAATGGCTTCTTTATCGTCCTTTGTCAGGCACGCTCCATTAAGAAAGAACCATTTGTATGCCTCCTGCAGGGTACATTGGTCGTCTCTGAAGCTGTTCAAAATAAGAGAAGGGAACAAGCTTTGTCCAAAGTGTGACAACGACAAGGCTGACGACATACATATGTTTTGGCAATGCCCGGGAGTTTTACTCTTTTGGCAAGAAGTGGGTAAGATACTGTCCATGCTATTGAAAAGAAGAATTGAGGTAAGTCTACCACTTATTGTTTTTGGGGCTTTAGAAGATAATGACCTTGTGGGGAGAGCCAGGTAACTCCAAGAGCAACTTTTACTCACTTTAATAATTATAGCACATAGGGAAATTTGTATTAAGTGGGTCTCAAAATTACCTCCGACCTGTGCTGAATGGTTAGCAACTGCAGAACATATAAGTAACTTTGATCGGCTTAGTGGCTCATCAAATAAAATTAAAACTTGGGAGCAATTAGTTATATATATATAAGGGGACTAGCACACACATAGTCGTGGTAAGATCGGGGACAATGGTTAAGGCACTCACCTCCAGAAAGATCTTAGGTGGGTGACACTTATATCTTTTGCAATGAAGCAGAAGGTGCATCAGGAATAAATCTGTCCTGCAGGATCCGGGCACGGAGGCTTTGGCATCATTTAACAGCCGATCACATACCTTGCAAGATGTCATATATGAGGACAATTAAAAAAAATATATATATATTAAAATCACTTACCGTAACCAGCCAGTTGTATGTCTGTTCATGATAGGACTAAGTTGACCATGGTGGATCTGCTCACCCTAAATACACTACCTACTATCTAAAGGACATTGTGTATCATAGCCCAATGGGGTAATCGGCACAGGCCAAGGGAAATATTCTATGTGATCCCTATGTACATCTCAACTAGCAAGTAGTTACCCAAGGTCACATGCATGAAGTGCTACAATTTGCAGTCAGTGGTAAGACTGAATGAAGTTTTTGCCCAAGTGGTTATTACTCCCATGCACGCTAGCTTGCATTCAACAGTGATGTGCCAATAACATGGTGCAAGGGAGAGTGAATACGTGGCTGTCATCACTGTGTAACCCAACACAAACAAACAATGGTTTGACTTCATCATCCATACAAAACATGTAGCATCACTTACACACACAGTACAACATAGAGCAATACCTGTGTTGTACTGTGTTCTCATTCACATCAAGAGTGTCAATTACAGTGCACAATTACGTTTGAAGATTCCCTCAAGTGACTCCATTCCAAACTTGAGAGGATCCACACCTTAGGTGCTTCACCCAGTCACACATGTATACAAACACTGCCAGGAAATCCTACAGCATGTGGTCTGCCACGCAGTCAATATGTAAACAGTCCCCTCGTGACACTCGGTATCGTTGTGCTGCTTTTAGCAAGATTTGTACCTGACTGCATTTACCTGCTGTGTACCTGCCTGCCGAGCTGCTATATTAGCTAATTAATTAATTAATCGCGCCGCTTTCACCGCACTCGGTAGCGTTGTACCGATTTTGCCATTGTTTACTGCCTAATTGCATTAGCCTGCTGTGTGCCTGCCTGCCGAGTTGTTCCCTTAACTATTTAAATAATTATAGTGCCGCTTTTCACTATATTTGCGCGCTCTGACTAGCGCGACGCTGTGCTCCCCCCTCCGCCTCCATTTTGTTGTTGTTTGTGATCCCTGGAGCCCGCCCCGCCTCCCAGCTGAGCAGCCCTCCCACAGACCTGATTAGCGCTGCAGAACCCTAGAGCGCCGTGACTCGCTCCTGTCCCTCAGGCTGAGTGGTCGCTCCCCTGTGTCCCCTCGTGACACTCGGTATCGTTGTGCTGCTTTTAGCAAGATTTGTACCTGACTGCATTTACCTGCTGTGTGCCTGCCTGCCGAGCTGCTATATTAGCTAATTAATTAATTAATCGCGCCGCTTTCACCGCACTCGGTAGCGTTGTACCGCTTTTGCCATTGTTTACTGCCTAATTGCATTAGCCTGCTGTGTGCCTGCCTGCCGAGTTGTTCCCTTAACTATTTAAATAATTATAGTGCCGCTTTTCACTATATTTGCGTGCTCTGACTAGCGCGACGCTGTGCTCCCCCCTCCGCCTCCATTTTGTTGTTGTTTGTGATCCCTGGAGCCCGCCCCGCCTCCCAGCTGAGCAGCCCTCGCCCCTCCCCCTCCACTACCCATATATGACAGTAGTTCCCGCGCGCAGCGTTCACGCGCAGCGACCGCGCCCAACCCGCGCCGAAGGTGCGCCAAAGGTAAGCCCGTCTACGCCCGTCCGCGCCTGGACCGCGCCCAGCGCCAGACCCCTTGCCCCTCGCGCCGCCCAGCCCTCCCGCATTACCTACGATGCCACCACCCTCCTAGCCCTCAACCCCGGTCGCTCCCCCAACTGCGTCCAAGCCGCTCCTGGACACACCCATGGACCTTTCTCCTGCTACTCCTGCAAATTCAGCGGCACCGACAACATCTCCGCCACGACTACACCTCAGACTCCCGACCCCAACCACCTAAAATGCATCCTTCTCAACACCCGTTCGGTCCACAGGCACGCCATTGACCTATGGAATCTACTAGACACCCTCTCTCCAGACGTCGCCTTCCTCACGGAAACATGGATGAATGCTTCCTCCGCTCCAGACATCACCATTGCCATCCCTGAAGACTACAAGATCACTCGCAAAGACCGCACCGACCACACAGGAGGAGGAATCGCTATCGTCCACAAGAAATCAATCCGCATCTCAACCAGCTCTGACGCCAACCTCGCCAACTCCGAACACCTTCACTTCCAGATCCACACCGACCCCAAAACCACACTCAGAGGCACCCTCCTCTACAGACCACCAGGACCCCGCGCTAAATTCAGTGAAGACATCACGGACTTCATCACCCCACACGCGCTCCCCTCCAAAGACTACATCCTTCTGGGAGACCTCAACTTTCACCTTGAGAAGATCAACGACCGCAACACCACCACCCTTTTGGACAACCTCGCCAACCTTGGACTTAAACAACTGGTCACTTCCCCCACCCACATCGCAGGTCACACTCTCGACCCTATCTTCACCTCCAGCAATCATATCTCCTTCAACCACACTACGGATCTCCTATGGACCGACCACAGCTGCGTCCACTTCACCTACAACAAGCCGAAACCCATCAACCACTCCCAACCTACCCTGCAAAGAAACTGGAACAAAATCACCACGGACCAAATCTCCGCTTCGCTCCTTCGAAACTCCCCAGCCCTCTCCTCTAACGCCAACGAAGCCGCCGCCAACCTCACCCTATGGTTATCCAACACCGCCGACACCTTAGCACCACTGAAAAAACGTCAAAGCAAACCTGGCAGCAAGAAGGCCTCATGGTTCAACGATGATCTTAAGAAATCCAAGAAACTCTGCCGCTCCCTTGAAAAAGCCTGGAAAAAGCGCCACCCGCACTCACCACCAACTGATCCGTAAAGCCAAGAAAACAGCATTCAAAGATCGACTTGACAACAACGCCCACAACAGCAAGGAACTTTTCAACATCGTCAAGGAATTTTCCAACCCCTCGGCCAACTCCAACGACATCACCCCCTCTCAAACCCTCTGCGACTCCCTAGCCTCTTTTTTCCACAACAAGATTGCAGACATCCACAACAGCTTTGACAACCAACCCGGAAACCAACCCACCCTACCAGCTGCTGACCATCTTCCCCCCGTAAACACCCTTAACGCCTGGAACTCAATCTCCACTGAGGACACCATCCGCCTGATGAACTCCATCCACTCTGGATCCCCCACAGACCCATGCCTTCACCACATCTTCAACAAAGCAGACTCCGTCATAGCACCTCACCTCCGAGACGTCATCAACTGCTCCTTCAACTCCGCTACCTTCCCAGAAGACTGGAAACACGCCGAACTCACCGCCCTTCTGAAAAAAACAACAGCGGACCCCACCGAACTCAAAAACTACCGCCCCATCTCGCTCCTTCCATTCCCGGCAAAAGTCATCGAGAAAGCCGTCAACAACCAACTCGCCGCCTTCCTCGAAGCCAACAAATCCCTCGACCCCTCACAATCTGGCTTCCGAGCAAAACACAGCACCGAGACCGCCCTCATCGCAGCAACAGACGACATTCGAACTCTACTGGACAATGGAGACACAGTCGCCCTCATCCTCCTCGACCTCTCCGCAGCATTCGACACAGTCTGCCACAGCACCCTTCTACAACGCCTCAATAACATCGGAATCCAAGGAAAAGCACTTGAATGGATCACCTCGTTCCTCACCGGAAGAACCCAAAGAGTCCGCCTTCCTCCATTCAAGTCCGAGGCCTCTGAAGTCATCTGCGGCGTACCTCAAGGATCCTCACTCAGTCCCACCCTCTTCAACGTATACATGAGCCCCCTCGCGGCCATCGCACGCCAACACAACCTCAACATCATCTCTTACGCGGATGACACTCAACTGATCCTTTCTCTCACCAAGGACCCCTGCACCGCCAAAACTAACCTACACGAAGGAATGAAAAAAGTCGCCGAATGGATGAAACAAAGCCGTCTGAAACTGAACTCAGACAAAACAGAAGTCCTCATCCTAGGTACATCCCCCTCTGCCTGGGACAACTCCTGGTGGCCGGAAGCCCTCGGAAAAGCACCCATCCCGACAGACCACGCACGGAACCTTGGCGTCATCCTGGATTCTTCACTCTCAATGAACAGACAAGTCAGCGCCGTATCCTCATCCTGCTTCAACGTTCTTCGCATGCTCAGAAAAACATTCCGCTGGATCCCCTCCGAAACAAGGAAAACAGTCACCCACGCTCTGGTCACGAGCCGACTGGACTACGGAAACACCCTCTACGCAGGTACCACCGCTAAACTCCAGAAGAAACTCCAACGAATCCAAAACGCCTCAGCCAGGCTCATATTAGACATCCCACGTAACGAACACATCTCTGGTCACCTTAAAGACCTCCACTGGCTACCCGTCAATAAGAGGATCACTTTCCGACTGCTTACCCACGCACACAAATCACTCTACGACATCGGACCAGATTGCCTCAACTCTCGACTGTCCTTCTACACCCCCTCCCGCCAACTACGTTCTTCCAGCCAAGCCCTCGCCACTGTACCTCGCATCAACAAGACCACCATGGGAGGCAGATCCTTTTCATACCTGGCTGCTAAAACATGGAACTCACTCCCCGCTTACCTTCGCCTCACCCAGAACCACCTAGCGTTCAGAAAGCAGCTTAAAACGTGGATATTTGACAAATAATCCTCCTCCCCTTCCTAAGCGCCTTGAAACCCTCTGGGTATGTAGTGCGCTATACAAGTTATTTGACTTGACTTGACTTGACAGTAAAATTTCTAAAATTTAAAAGTAGCTAAACTACACTAACTGTCCCTAACTATACTATGCCTAAACTAACCTATGGTACATTACCTAAACTATCCTTATTTAAAACTAATCTACCTAACCTTAATTTACCCTATTCTACACATATACCACAACAGACAGGTTAAACATCAAAACCTCCTTAAAACACATTTTCACATGAGACAAACATAAAATATGCCTATAAACAAACAAGCTCAACATTAAAACCTAAGCAAATATTTGTACCCTCCAGTGGGATAATGGGTCATTATCATCATTCAAACATATTATTGAATGATGATAATGAGCCATTATCCCACTGGAGGGTACAAATTTTGTGTTTCCCATGTCATATTCAATGGTATAATGTTGAAACCATAAGATAATATCATGGTTTAAATAATTGGACAAAAACTACATGTCCCAGAATTCCTGTGCCGTTAACAGGAAGTGAAGTGTCGACATAGAGGATGTTTTCTTTATTTAAACTTTGTAAAAAAATGTCGTGACTTTTTCCTGTGAGCAAGGTCTCCGTAGAGACCGAAACGCGTAAGGTGTTGCTGGCTTGCTGAAGAAATGAAATAAATCTAAAAACGATCTACTAACATTGGTGTATGGCTGTAATTGCAGAAAATATCCGGGAGTGCATTGAGACTCAACTCCCTTAACGGGGAAACTGGATTTGATATATATATATATATATATATATATATATATATATATATATATATATATATATATATATATATATATATATATATATATATATATATATATATATATATATATATATATATAATGTTAAAATCTATTAAAACACTAAAACTCAATTAACCTATAACTATGCTATCACTATGCTAAAATCTATCCTAACCTATGCTAAAACTACAAACACTTAGAGCAATCTCTATGAACTGGGGAGGGACACAAAGTCAGAGGGAGGTCCTACAGTTGTTGTTCAATCCTGTCCCCACATTGCTGCAAGATGCACACCATTTTCATCAGTGTGGCCACCTGAGTTCTAAGCCTGCCAGGCTCAAATAAATGACCCCATTGTCCTTCAGGGACTGCCTTTTGTACTCCGTTTGTGGAGTTGGTGGTGTGGTGACCTCCTGTGGTGCCACTGCTGGGGTGCTCTGGAGGGTCCCGGAAGCAAACCTGGATCACTACCATGGAACACGCCCATTTCCAGCCTGGTGCTTGTCCTGTCCAGGGTTTTCTTTTCCCGAGGTGGCGACTTTCATTTCCCTGCTGCCTTCAATTTCTCATACTGGTTCCCCATGTACCTGTAGGCCTTGGCTACATGCTTGAAGTGGTGGTACCTCTCCAAATGAATCAATATGCTTTCTTCTTTTCAGGGGTCATGATGTCTGTTGGAGAAGAAGGACATGTGTATCAGACCAAGCTGAATTTGTCCACCTTGTCATCAATTACATGCATGATTTACTATCAGCAGTAGAAGTAGCATACCCAGCCAAAAACAGACATCTATGGAAGAAATCATGAACAATCATCATAAGAGGAATGTACTCCTAAAATATAATGCAAAAGTACACAGGTCTTATAGGTACAGGAGTAGGCAATGTCTGCCCTAATAAACGTATACCCATGTGCATATAAAAAATAATCTGGACAATGATGTTGTATACCCATGGAATGGTACACATTGTCCATCTAGGTACTCCCTGGGGATTGTCATGTAGCATGCAAGACAGCAAAAGATGTGGCCAAACATCTATGTGAAATTAGTAAAGTGTAGCTGGTACACATATTGTGCCTCAGCAAAGCTTTACTGTTACAGCAAATACACAAGGCCACACACATTGAAGCATAGACTGACTCTGTGAAATGTATTTGAAACATAGACAGAGTATGGCTAGCTACCTCCAAATCAACAGAACTGTTAACACTTCACCAAAAATGACACATGGACATACCTGGAACACTTTAACAGATATCAAATAATTAAAATCAACCATTAGCATGTGGTTCTTTACATATCCAAGAGTCTGTCCATACATTTCTGTATGGATTATTACCTCAATGCACACAAATTCATACTTAATCCATGTGATGAGTATGTACATGCATGCTGTAGATCTCGTATATTTGAGTATATTCTGTATCTTGCAGGTAATTTACCAAAAAGGTTCAATGGTGACCATTCCTGGGTGAGATAGTATGGGTAACGTTAGCAGTAGGTAGACAGTGAAATGGCCTGTACGCTGACAACACAGTGCATACATGGTACTTAACACATTGGCCTTTTTCATCACAAAACACTACAAAGGTATTGACATGTGTATATTATAGGGCATTGTGTATATGTCACATATTTCGGATAAAATGTTGTTAATTTCTGTCCGTCGTATGGGAGAGAGACATTTGAATTGATGACCATCAGTTGGTTTTTGGGCAGGTGATGGTACATGTGCCATAAGTATTCACATCATAGCTGGCACAACATTAACACAACACATTCAGAGCCAGACATCATGTGGCCTGCATACATGGAAATGATTTAACAGCAATTTGGCCCTATCAGTTGCACATTCAGCCTTGTCCTGCTTCTGATCTACATGTAAGGTAAGACTGGTTTCTGCTGACTGATGATGCCCTTTACACATCTCACTGCAACCAATTTACAATGATGCACACAATCCTTACAGAGCACAGAAACAATCAGGTGACAATCACTGGTAGCATTGGGATCACTGAAGCTGTCCACCTCACGATGGGCGCATGGGACAGGTCCAGCTACATGACAAAATGATTGTATATTGCCCTGTGAATGCTGAACATGTACACTGTATACATATGAAGCACAGTACATTGACTTAACAAATACCTGGTATTGTATGTACGTTGGACTTGTAGCATAAGGTCAAGTTGGAATGCCCTAAAGGTGGGCCTATGTATGCAATCATGTAGTACATTCAGATATACCAGGCACTTGAAGTATCGGGTGCACAGAGTGCAGACCAGGTACAAAACCAGCATGGCATGGTGTAAGGGTCGCTGGCTTAGATGGCTATGTGAACAGTCCAATTTGACTGACCACATTCTGTATAGCATGATAATGCTGGGGCCTTCTCAAGTCAATATGTGTTCTTTACAATGCTACATATAATGAGACAGTACCAATGCTTGTTTGTCTTCTTCACTTAACTCCTAACATGTGACCAGTCCACTGTAAATTAGGCCTGGGCGATAAATTCAGTTCAACTCACGGAATTTGGGTAATTTCGCGTTCTGCGGAGAACGTGAAATTACCCAAAATTCTGCGTTCCGCGTCTTCACGAAATTAGTTGCTTGTTTGCGTTCTCAAAATGCGTGTTCATGAGATATTTCCCCCCAAGCACGCAAACAGCGATTGCGATTAGGAAAAAAGCATCACGAACAAGCAATACCGCATGTTCGCCGAATTTCTGCGTGTTCGGTGAGATTTTTTACCGTTTTGCAGAGATTTGCGTAACGCAATTCCGCAAATTCCGCCCATACCTACTGTAAATGAACAATGAAGGAATTATTATTATTTATCGTAATATACACAAATGTGTGTACATTTTGGTGGTAAACCAAACACCCTGTCCAGCCTGTGGTGTGATGTGTGATGTCATGTGAGTGTGTTCCCCTGCAACATACATGGTGGTTGGCCCCCATAGTTTGGATTCAGTAATAATCTAGCAGGCCGGGTGACAATACTACCTGCACAGTGCCAGATGGGTCCTTCAGCACCCATGAGCCTCCCATGCCGTGCATGGTATGTTTTGGCTATTGTAATGAACCTGTCAACAGGTCCCTGTGGCATGTTCTTTTAATTTAACTGAGTCAGCCCATATCATGTCATACTAACCAAAATACATATCTGGGCCTTCCTCAAAAAAAAAACATTTAAAGATGTGTGCGAAATAGGGACTTGCCAACAGCCTCACCAACTTCAATCCTCAGGTGATCAAAGAGATCTGCTTCCTGACTGACAACATCTGTCCATCGGCGCTTCAGTTAGTGTACGTTCTGCTGGACATTGACTATGCGACTCATTTGGAAGCGCACCTTTTCCCAACGCTCCCACCTCTCATTTGACTCACAGTACTGACTATGTCAGTCATGTTTGGCAGGTATCGCACCAACAGCCACAGCAGCCAACCAAAGTTCTCCTCTGACAGGTTCTGGAATCTGCACCTGCCCAACATCTCTCTGCCCACGTAAGCCACCCTAAACCCAAAAAACACAAGCACTATCCCTTCTCCCACCCCTAAAACTACTGCCCCTAAATGGACAAACACCCGACAAAAAATGTAGATAAAACATTGCAAAATACAATAACAAAATACAAAAGACAGTTTACGTACACAACAGGGACAGCGGAGACACCAACAAGACCAGATAATACACCAAATCCCAAGAGCACACACCAAACACTTACAGCAGCCAGCTCGGACAAAAGGACTGTAAGTGAAAGTGAAAAGAACTTCACACTTCCTGGTTTGCAGCATGGCTGTGCCATTGCATTATTTTCTGTGTGGATGTGGCACGTTTCGTAGTAAAGCGTCACATTTTCTACTACAGCGTCACGTTTTCTGCTAAAGTGTCACATATCCTGCTAAAGTATCACGCTTCCTGATAAAGCGACACATTTCATACCAAAAAGTCACGTTTTCTATTAAACCATCATCTTTACTACTTAAGCGTCGTGTTTCCTAAAGTGTCACCTTTACTACTAAAATATCTTGTTTCCTAAAATGTCACGTTTCCTACTAAAGCATAATTTTTCCTACTAAACTGTAACATTTCCTACAAAAGTCTCAGCTTTACTTTTAAAGCGTCACCTTTAGTACTTAGTGTCTTGTTTCCTACTAAAGCCTTGATTTTGTCTGAAGCTTCTCTACAGAAAAGGATAATGCGTTTGTTTCCATTGGTGCAACTAACCCTTTGTGTGTGGTACAGAGAATTGATTGTTGCAATGCAGCTGAACAAACCCAGGGATCCTGTTTTTGCTTAAAAGAACTTAACTGACATGCTTGTAGACTTGGGATCTTACATATGTATGTTAACAGTGCCCTTACGTGTGAGTCCATGTGTTAATGGTGCGGACACTAGGACAGCAAAATATATTGCTGTGAAATACACAGACATACTGTCAAATATGCATATCTTGGCATAATCAATATGTATTGCAGTTTGTATTATGCTTGCCTTGATGTAGGCATCTGTATAGTAGACATTCTCTGATCACGAATATTGCACTACTATGCAAATTATATCCACATTGTCATACAAGATGATGCCCGTACATGAAGACTGAACTATCTGTCTGCATTAATGACAAAGGATGTGTTAAAGATGTAATACATGCTCTGGGAATTATATACACTGGCGACTTTAGCCTGTCTACAGTGTTTGTTGCATCCAGCTCAAAGACTGACTGTATAGATGTGAAAGGTATGTTGCTAGGCCATTAGGTCACCTGCTCATATGAGTGGGTTTTTAGAAACTTGTATTGGTTTGTCAATGGTTTCAAACATGGTACTCTATATTTCATAGTGAATGATGAAAGGTTATACTAGTGTATGATGAGGTAGATCAGATTGTCACATGGATGATGTCATCAGTGATGTCATTTGAGATGTCATCAGTGATGTCATCAGTGATGTCACTGACCCTGTCATGAATGATGTAATATGTGACATCATCAGCAGTGGATCGAGGGCGCGAGAGTTATAGTTAGTACAACTAACTATAACGGAGGAATTTCAATTGATTTTTTATTTCAAAGTATTTCATTAAGAACATTTTATACACATACATTTAGCATTGCTTTCACTTTGCGGGGTAAAATCACAATCTAGCTTTACATGGCACTATACAGGTAAGTTGTCTACATGATCGGATGTCCCCCTTTAGCCTGTCCAACAATGGGAATGATAGAAAGTGGGGGGTAAAAGAAAGAGCAGGAAAAGAAAGAAGCGAAAAATGCACATGGAGAGCTCTTGGTTCAATCTTAGTCAGCAGGGGCGTGCCCTATGGGCTATTGCCCTTCTTTGGTTCTGTTCATGGGTGCTCGAAGTGACCCAAGTACTCGTCGAGTGTTGTCCACATACCCCTGGTTGCTGGCCTCCAGGGCGAGTTACGTAGTGTGATACTGTCTGCGCCTCTACGATGTGTTATCCAGTTGAGCCACCCCTTGAATGTCACCTTGTGTGTCTCCTTCCATTTGGAGACCACCATTTTCACTGCCGAGGTCAGCAGGAGGTCTAGCAGGTCCCTGTCTTGTTTAGACTCCAGGTCAGTGGTTATGAACACCATGGTGAGGGTGGAGAATTCTGGCTTTGGTGTGCATCCCAGCATTTTCTTTATAAACGTGAATAACTCCTACCAGAATTTTTTTACTTTAGAGCAGTGGAAGATGAAGTGGGCTAGGACCCTTTCTCATACCCACAGTGCCAACACAGGTCATTTTCCCTGAGGCCTAGTGCCGCTAGTCGTGCCAGGGTCCAGTATGTTTTATGTAGAAGCCAGAATTTCGTCTGGGCCTGAACTGGGGTTATCTTGTTCTTTGAGGGGGAGGCCCAGAGGGTTTGTAGCTCATGCTCACTCAGTATGGTGCAGTCATGTTTTGTCCAGTATTCTGCTGGTTTGTCATTGATTTTGGTGGTTCTAGTGCGTAGTCATTTTTATAAGTGAGACACCTGGTGCCCTACTCTATTGATCCTTGTCATATATGGTATAATTGACATGCTATGTTTGGTTAGGTTTGCCTTTGTTATTGCAGTTCTTATTTTTAGGAAGCTATAGAGCTCGATGTCTGCCAAGTTGTGTTTCTCTTTTAGCGTGCCGAACGTGGCAGGGTTAACCCCCTCTTCTAGTTGTGCTGGGAATGAGATTCCCAGCTTCTTCCCAGTCTCTATGGCTAGGGGATTCCCTTTGTATTTTGAACTTAGTGTTTGCCCATAAGGACTTCCACTTCGAGTCTTTTATACTGTGTTCCATTTTTTTGTCTATTTTGAGCGGGCCATTTTTGTGTTCTTAAATATTGGGTTAGAGGTGTGAGTGTGTTTATTGGCTGTTAGTAGCAGCATTAGGTCTAGGTTGTCTAGGATTGCTCTCTCTATTTGTAGCCATGCCGGCGTGTATTCCTTAAGGGGTGCAAGCCAGTAAGTGCCTTGCTTTGCTATGAATACGGTTTGATAGGTTCTGTAGTCCACTAGATTTAGTCCTCCCAATTCCTTGCTTAGTCTTAGTTTTTTAGGCTTATCCTAGCTCTTTTCTCTCTCCATAGGAATTTATTAATCATCCTGTCTAGTTTGCAGTGAAAGTCATCCATGAGTGTGAGTGGAAGCATGCTCAGTAGGTAGTTGATCAACGGTGTGATCATCATCTTTATTGTTTCAACTCTGCCCCACCATATAATTAATTTTGGTGACCAGGACTCTAAAAGAGTTTTTGTCTTCTCTAATACCTGATTCTCATTCTTGTCTAGTGTTGTCTTGAGTTCATTGCCGAAGTGGATCCCTAGGTATTTAATGAAGCCTAGCCAGCCCGACCCACCCAGGGTTTCTTTGTGAGTATTATGTTGAGGGACTTGCACGCAGACTTGTCTTTGTTCAGCTTGTACCCTGAGTGTTTTGAGTATGTTTCAATTGTTCCTATCAATGCCGCAATGGAGGTCTTTGGTTGCTCAGTTACGATGAGGATGTCATCCGTGTACGGGGCTAGTTTGACTTCCACCTCGTTGATGCAGACCCCTATCACCTACTCGTTGGTCTTTATGGCCCTGATTAGGGGTTCCAAGGCCAACAGGAAGAGTGAGGGGGACAGGGGGCAGCCCTGTCTTGTTCCTCGCTGTAGGTCAAAGGGCCCTGAGACCGCCCCATTGATTACAATGCACGCTTTGGGGTCTCCGTATAGGGCCATTACCTTCTTATTGTATGCCTCCCACAGGTTGTATGTCCTCATGCATTCTTCCAGGAAGTCCCAGGATACACTGTTGAACGCTTGCTCAGCATCTAGTTTGATCACCACCGCTGGTTTGGCTGATTTAGAGGTGTGTTCAAGTATGTGGCAGAGCAGTCTAGTGTTGTCGTGCGACATACGGGTCTTTAGAAAGTCTACCTGTGAGTTAGATATTAGTTTCGGCAGTATGTTGCCTAATCTTATTTCGAGAATTTTCATGTATATCTTGCAATCCACATTAATTAGGGATATTGGCCTGTAATTCTTGGGGAGTTGGGGGTCTTTGTCCTCCTTTGGTATCACAATTATGTTTGCTTCTGACATGGATTGGGATACTAGACCCTCCTCCGCGCAGAGGTTGAATACCTTTTTCATAGTTGGAAGCAGGTATGGTAGAAGTGCCTTATAAAAGGCCGCTATGTATCCGTCTGGTCCCAGTGCCTTGTTTTCCTTCAGGGATCTGACTGTCATCTCTATTTACGCTGGGTTAATTTCCTGGCCTAATGATGAATGCGCTTCTTCGTTCGTGATTTTAGGAAGGTTCAGTCTGTCTAAATACCTTGTAATTCCTTTGCGATCTGAAGCCTGATCTTTCCTATAGAGATCCTGGTAGAACTCTTGGAATGCTTGCAGGATTTGTTTGTGCTTTGTGTGTGTGATAGCTGAGATGGTGAACTGTCTTTATTTATATTTTAGGTATGAGGCTAGTTGTTTCCCTGCTCTGTTCGCCACGCAGAAATGTATTGCCTTGTACTTGTTCACCCACAGCCCTGCCCTTTCGTTCAGATTTTTGCTGTATTCATATTTCTTCCTTGTGAGTTCTAGTAGTGTTGCTGTTTTCCGTGTATTTCCTGTGTGTGTCCTTTCTAGTCCCTTGATGTCTTGCTCAAGCTGGGACATGTGTAGGTTTGCGTTTTTATTGATTTTTGCTTTGATGTTTTTTTATTGTTCCCCTTATTGTCGCCTTTAGTGCGTCCCATATAATCCTGGGGTCCGTGTCTTTGTTGTTTGTGAGGTAGTCTTTTATTGCCTCCTCTATTCTAGTTTTATTTTCTTGGTTTTTCAGGACATCACAATTGAACCCCCTTCTATGGGGGATATTTTCATTATGGCGTCCACTCAGCGTCAAGTTGATGCATGAGTGGTTCGAGATGAGTCTAGGTGCACTGACTGTGTTTTCTATTCGATGCGTATGTGTACCTGTAATCAGTATGTAATCTATCCTGCTGTATGAGTTGTGCGGGTTAGAGTAAAAAGTGTAGTCTCTTGTGTCCCGGTGTTAGAGTCTCCATGGGTCTTTGAGATTGAATATGGTGCACATGTTCTTTAGTGTGTTGTGAGCCTTTGAGGGTTGGGAGTGGTTGTGTGACTGTCTGTCTAGAATGTGGTCAAGTGGGATGTTGAAATCCCCTGCTATCACGTTAGGTTGTTCTGCGGGATGTCTTCTTGTTTGAGCGTTATCCCCTCCCAGAACATGGGGTCATCCGTGTTCGGGCCAAATATGTTTTCCACGTGTTTATTTACCTTCCCCCTCTTTAGGTGAGTTATCAGACTTCTTCCCTCATAATCTTGGTGATATTTTTCTATTGTTAGGCTGCAGTTCTTCGTTATTAGAGTGATCATCCTTCTTTTCTTCCCCACTGACGGTGAGCATGCTACCTGGGCTATCCACTTGGCTTTCATTCTATTTGAGTCTTCCAGTGATAGCTTTGTCTCCTGCAGTAGGATAATACTCCCTTTGGTCTTAGCTAGGTAATCAAGTATCTTTCTCCTTTTGACTGGGTGATTGAGACCTTTAACATTGACTCTCTTTAGGTTAGCTGCCAGGGTGTGTTTGTTAGATTGAGTGATTGTTATACAGGTGCAAGCGCCATATCTCTCAGTGTTATACCCTCCCATGAGAGTCTGGTCCGCATGTTACCCTCGACTTGGACCTCTAGTCTTTTTGTTGTTGCTCTGGATCTAGTGTTTACCCCTGTGCAGATATGTAGAGATAGTTGGGTATAGATAGTATAGAAAAAAGTCGAAAGAAGTTGGACATTCCTTTTCCTCTTTATGTCTCTGTGCGCCAGAACCCCCTTCCTTGTATCCACAGTTGGTTTCGAATAATCTTGTGTCAGGATTATTTTCTGACCGTTCCATGTGATGTTTTGATTCTTTCTTGCCATTGCGAATATGGTTTCAGTGTGGTACGATCTTAAGGATTTGCATATTATTGGGCGGGGTCCCGCCCTTGTAGACGTTTTGAATGCTGGTATTCTGTAGGCTTTGTCCAGTTCGAATGGTTGGTCGAATTTGAGGTTTGTGATTTTGGGGATAATTTGTTCAATAAGGGCACGGCACGAGCCCGCTTTGTCTTCCTCTCCTTCCGGCACTCCTAGGATTCTTATATTCCCCCTTCTGTTGCAGTCCTCCAGCTCCCCCGTCTGTCTATGTAGCACTGTTGTGGTCATAGCAATAGATTTCATTTCCTTTTTTATTTGCTGATATGCGTCCTCTATGTCGCTGATTTGCTGTTCAGCCACTGTGAGTCTGTTATTTGCCACATGGATATCAGCTCTTACCACCGCCAGCTCCAGTTGTATCACCTCTGTGGTTTGTTTCGTGGGCTTGGCTAGGTCATGGATCTCAGCTAGTTTTTTAAGGTTCGACTCTAGTGTAGTGTTCATGTCTGATTTTTGTTAGATCGGCAAGTCTGTTAGGATGTCCCCTTTGTTTCTTTTCTGTATTGGGTTTTGATTCTTTCCTTAGTTTCCTGCCATGTTTGTTAGGCCTTTATTTGCCTGCTAGATTTCGAATCTAACCTTTCCTCTCTTATTACCAGGTTGCATTTTGATTCCTCACACGGGCCTTAGCTGTTCTCAATCAATCAATCAATCAATCAATCAGAGTACTTGTAAAGTGTGCTACTTACCCGTGAGGGTCTCAAGGCACTGAGGGGAGGGGGATGCTGCTACTGTTCGAAGAGCCAGGTCTTGAGGAGTCTTCTGAAGGCGAGTAGGTCCTGGGTCTGCCGTATGTGGGTGGGGAGAGTATTCCAGGTTTTGGCGGCGAGGTAGGAGAAGGATCTGCCCCCGGAGGTCGTAGTTAGGATGCGGGGGCAGCGGAGAGGCTAGCAGAGTGGAGCTGGTGGGTGGGGGTGTGGAAGCTGAGTCTGCTGTTCAGGTGGCTGGTCCGGCGTTGTGGAGTGCTTTGTGTGCATAGGTGAGGAGCTTGAAGGTGATCCTCTTGTCAACGGGGAGCCAGTGTAGGTCTCTCAGGTGAGGGTGATGTGGCTGTGGTGGGGGACGTTAACGATCAGTCGGGCAGAGGAGTTTTGGATACGTTGTAGTCGTCGTAGGTGTTTGGCTGGGATTCCTGTGTAGAGTGCATTGTCATAGTCCAGTCTGCTGCTGACGAGCGCTTGGGTAACCGTTCTTCTTGTTTCGGTCGGGATCCACTTGTAGATCCTGCGGAGCATGCGGAGGGTGTTGTAGCAGGATGAGGAGTGGCGTTGACCTGTTTGGACATGGAGAGGGATGAGTTGAGGATGAATCCTAGGTTGCGTGCATGGTCGGTGGGTGTTGGTGCTATTCCCAGTATGGTCGGCCACCAGAAGTCGTCCCAGACTGAGGGAGTGGGTCCGAGGATGAGGACCTCTGTCTTGTCTGAGTTCAGTTTCAGACTGCTGCTCCTCATCCAGTCGGCGATGGCCTTCATTCGCTGTGGAGGTTGGTCTTGGCGGTGTGTGGGTCCTTGGTGAAGGAGAGGATGAGCTGGGTGTCATCGGTGTAGGAGATGATATTGAGATCGTGATGGCGGGCCACTTGTGCGAGGGGGGCCATGTAGACGTTGAGCATCATCGGGCTGAGGGATGAGCCCTGGGGGACGCTGCAGATGATGTTGGTGGCTTCGGATCGGAAGGGTGGGAGGCAGATTCTCTGGGTTCTGCCTGAGAGGAAGGACGTGGTGCATTAAAGGGCTTTCTCTTGCATTCTGGCTTCTAGGAGGCGTGTTTTTAGAGTGTGATGGCATACCTTGTCGAAGGCAGCTGACAGGTCCAGGAGGATGAGGGCTTATGTTTCGCCGTTGTCTAGTTGGCGCCTGATGTCATCTGTGGTGGCGATGAGGGCTGTCTCAGTGCTGTGGTTGCATCTGAATCCGGACTGGGACGGGTCCAAGATGTTGTTGTCTTCCAGGTGGGGGGCCAATTGCATGGTGATGATTTTCTCAATGACTTTTGCCGGGAACGGAAGCAGGGAGATGGGCCGGACGTTCTTGAGGTCCTTGGGGTCTGCTTTGGGCTTCTTGAGGAAGGCATTGATTTCGGAATGCTTCCAGCTTTCCGGGAATGTCTCTGTTTTGAAAGAGGTGTTGATGACCTTCCGTAGTTGGGGTGCGATGGCTGCGTCTGCTTTGTTGAATACATGGTGTGGGCACGGATCTGACGGAGAGCCTGAGTGGACGCAGTTCATGATCTTATGTGTCTCGTTGTCATTGATGTTGGACCAGGAGGTCAGGCTGTTGGCGCTGGTGGTGTTCACAGGGGAGGTGGAGTCTGGCGTATTCGGGGCAGTCGTGGTGTTTAAGCTGTCGTGGATGTCAGCGATCTTGCGGTGGAAGAAAATGGCTAGTGAGTCACACAGTTCTTGTGAGGGCGGGATGTTGTTGGCGTTGGCGCTGGGGTTGGAGAGTTCCTTTACGATGCTGAAGAGCTCTTTGCTGTTGTGTGCGTTGTTGTCCAAGCTGGCTTTGAAGGAGGATCTCTTGGCTAATCTGATGAGGTGGTGATGTCTGCGGGTGGTGTTCTTGTGGGCTGCGTGGTTGTCCGGTGTGCGTTCGTGGAGCCATATCTTCTCCAGTTTCTGGCTTTGCGTGTTTGGAGGTCTGGAGCTCGTTAGTGAACCAGGTGGCTCTCTCACTGGCAGGGCTGTTGGAGGGTTTCTTGAGCAGGACGAGGGTTTTGGTGCAGTCGTTGATCCACTGTCTGAGGCTGCAGGCTGCGGCATCTGGTTTGGTGGGGTTGGTGGGTGGGTTCTGGGCGAGGGTGGGATATCAGCTGGTCGTCGGTGACTTTGCTCCAGCAGCGGCGAGGCAGTTGTTGGGTGCGGTGGTGCATGGTTGGTTTCTTGAAGGTGAAATGGATGCAGTGGTGGTCGGTCCAGTGGAGTTTGGTGGTGTGGTCGAAGGTGACGTGGGAGCCTGTGGAAAAAACGGGGTACAGCATGTGGCCGGCGTGTGGGTGGGTGCGATGACGAGTTGTCTGAGGTTGGCGAGGTTGTCTATCAGGATGGCATTGTTGGCGTTGTTGTTCTCGAGGTGGAAGTTCAGGTCCCCAAGGAGGATGAAGTCCGTGGAGGCGAGTGCGTGGGTGCTGGCAAGGTTGGTGATGGAGTCACTGAACTGAGCACAGGGTCAGATGAGATGAGTGTTCCGCCCGAGGGTGGTGTTGGTGTCGATGTGGATCCGGATTTGCAGGTGTTCGGCGGTGTTGGGCGTGTCGTCTGCGTGGGTGGCAACCTTGAGGGTGAACTTGTGGACGATGGCTATTCCTCCTCCTATTTCATTGGCTCGATCCCTGCAGGTGATCTTGTAGCCGTCTGGGATGGCTATGGCGATGTCGGGCATCGAGGAGTCATTTCACCAGGTCTCGGTCAGGAAGGCCACGTCTGGGGTGGAGATGTTGATCAGATCCTAGAGCTCGATGTCGTGTTTGTGTGAGGAGTGGGTGTTGAGAGGTGCAGCAGGGGTGGTTGGGTTCAGTCCTTGGAGGTTTGGTGGTTCTGTCACAGGTGAAGCTGCAGGTGCGGCAGGAGAAGGGTCTGTGGGTCCGTTTGGGGGCTGCCTGGAATCAGGTGTGGTTTCGGCCGGCGTTGAGTGCGTGGAGGGTGCTGGCATCGTACTGGATTCTGGTGTTGTGGCATTCGCGGGGTCCAGGGGTTATGGCGATGTGCGCGGTCCAGACGCAGACGGGCGCAGACGGGCTTGCCTCAGGCATGCCTTCAGTGCGCCAGCAGCACAACAGCACAGCAGCTGCCATTTAAGGCAAGGTGGGAGGGAGGAGCAGCTGGGAGAAGGGAGCGGGATACAGAAAGAAAAGGGGCATGGCCGCGGGGGAGCAGCGGCAGGAGCGAGGGGTCTACGCGTAGGGGAGAGTGCGGCTGGAAAAACAGGGGGCACAGCGGGAACGACAAGGGCAAGGAACCCAAGAACAGTACAACAAAAAACAATTTTACCAAATTACAGGAGTGGCAGAGCGAGCAGAGCTGCTCAGCGCAGCAGCAGGACAGCGGCGAACTCATGAGGCAGGAGGCAGCAGGGGGGAAGGCACGGGCCCAGCTGGTGGAGCTGTGCAGCGTGTGGAGTGACCTGACCTGCAAGCACCGTCAGGGGTCGCTCGTGACCTCAGCTAAGACGGTTCGCTCGAGCCCGCACGGGCTGGGCTGTCACGTAAGAAGTGGAGGCTTTGATTTGTGTGGGCGCTTTGTTGGTACTCCCCCTGTGCCAAGCACTCTTTCAGAGCCTTGGTCTGCGCCACTTCCGTTGTTTGTCCCTACCTTGAGGTATTTATTGGTCTGTTACTGCCTCATATGCTCTATAATTGCTCTGCCTGCTCCTTGTGGTGTGAGTTCTTTGCCCGCTGTGGATTAGTGCTGTTTGTCACCTTTCCCTTCCTGTTGCTCCTGGTTGGCCCCCCGCCTACTGAACCGATTGGCTGTTACGTGCTGTGTTGCGGCGGCTAAGCGGTGTGGGTTTTGTTTTGTTGGCTTGTTCAGGGGATTCGCAGTTGCAAGTTGGTTCCTTGGGTTACTGATAGGTTTTGCTCCTCTTTGCCCATCCTTCTTTCCCAGCCCTCGCCCCTTAATTCTGCTGGGTTGCTATACCCACACTTGCCTTCCACCTTTGCCAGCTCATTTGTTGTCCGTTTTCTGGGTGGTGTTCGGCTGCTTCAGGGGGGTCGGGCTGCTAAGGTGGTTAGACTGTCGCTAGGTGTCCTCCCCTTTCCTCCGCTGTGCCTGTTGTGGTCTTCTCATGCCCACGTTCCCCTTCTCCCACCTCGTTCCTGGTTGCATTGTTTTCTGTTGTGAATGGTCCTCTTTCGGGCACGGGTTGCTAGATCCTGGGCGTGGTCGGTTGCGCTCTAAGATGGCTGCGCCCTTCTCTCCCCCGGTTTCACTTTCGATATCTTCCACGGTCGGGTTGCAGGGCTCTATTGCGGGGCTCTATTCACCACTTCCCACCCTGCTACCAACTTCCCGAGGGAGCTCCACTTCTTGGTAGGTGTTCGCCTACCTCCCGTGTGTGCAAGGCCGTTGTTCGTGCCTGTTCGTGATGGTCGGCTGCTGTAAGATGGCGCCGCTGCTACGTGTTTATGACAGTTTAGGTTGCTGTTCTGGGCTTGGGGGCTTGGGGGCACTTGCTTTTTGGTGCGATTTCTGTGGCGGTGGCAGCTCCCATTACTTTCTTCTCCTGCGATCCTGGTGCGCTGCCTCCCCTCCATTGGGTTGGTTGGCTGTGCTCTTTCTGGGTTCTTTCTCTGTCTCGCTGACCCTCCCTACTCCGGACGTAACTTTGGCTCTTTCTTTGGCTGCTCTTGAGCTCTCGCACGTGCCGATGCCCGCTGTGAGTGTGGAGCAGGGGGTGTGTAGGAGAGTTTGCGCCTTGTGCTTCCCTACTGCGGGGGTTGAGCTCTCTCACCGTGGTGGTCGCCTGGTCTGCTTTGTTTAGTGGGTTCGTCCTCCCGCCACCATTTTCTTCCTACCTCTACTCTGATGCGGTGATGCGGAACGGATTGACTCAGTTCTTCTTCCTGAGCGCGATGTACCTCATAAAATTGCCTTCATTGTGAACAAGGGGTCTTCCGATGTTTTTATCTGTTACCCTCTTTCATTTCCTCCGGTGTTTGGCCGTGGGATACGAAGTTCTCTTCCCCGGGGTATCGGAGTGGCTGATTCAGGCAGCCATTTCCCTTGCCTTCCAAGCCACTCCCCTTTCAATGGTTTTGTACAAAATGTCCAGCTAACAATAACAGTCCTAAAACCTATGTTTTTTTTCTTTGAATTTCTAAGGTTTTTTAAATGCTAATTCCTAACTATAACTTGTCTGAAACCTATGTTTTTTTCAGTGAATTTTTAGGGTTTTTTAAATGCTAATTCCTAACTATAACATGTCTGAAACCTATGGCTTTTTCAGTGAATTTCGAAGGTTTTTTAAATGTTAATTCCTAACTATAATAGGCCTAAAACCTATGGTTTTTTCAGTGAATTTGAAAGTTTTTTTCAATGATAATTTTTAAATGTATTAATTGTTATATTTATTTTTTTATATTGATTTAGTATATTTTTTAAACTATTTACTTTTAGATATTTCGTTTTTTTAATTACATTATATATTTTGAATATTAATTTAAAAAAGTAATTTAAAATATGGAAATTCTAAGAGTTTATTTTTTTATTTGATTTTTTTGTAAACATATTTATGTTATTGTCTTCATTGGGTTTTTTTTCAACATTTTTTGGGGAGTCGCACACCCAAAGCGTACCTTTCTCGAACACATGCAGAACATAGCCACCATTTTAGGATTGTTGTGTAAGATCCGCATAGGGTGTGTGATGGGTGCGTATTTTCCTTCGCCATTGCTATGCTACCGGTACGCGACTTCTGGCGCATACGCGACACATAGGTATTACCTTACGCAACCCTCGCGTGCTTCTGTGTGATGTCATATATGTTTTGGACGTGGAGGGTGCGCGACTCCCGCAACATTTTTTAATGTCTAAAAAGATATATATAGGTATTTAATATAAATATTAAGGCAAAATGTTATCTGATCTAATCACAAAAATAATATTCTTTTAGGTTTAATAAAGTTATATTACTTTTATATGCAATTTCACAAAGTCACGCTGGGTGCGAGCACTCTACGCGGATCACATGTGACCAGAAAAAAGAGATTTAATTTTTCATAACACTTCCTAATCTAACTATTAAAGGATCCCACCCATTTCAATCATTCTTCTTAGACCTTCTTTGGAGCAACAACTCTACTAGGAAGAACCTAATTTGTTCCTGTTTGGAGACCTGCTTTTCATTTTTATTAAAGAACAAGGGCTACTGGACAACAAGAATCATCTGATTCTGAACAATCCATCAATGAGTCATTTGTACCGGAGCCTGCACGTCCTGAGAGATACAGTTCCATCGTATGAAAATGTTTTACATTTCCTGCAGGACTAAAAAAAGTGAATGCAACCAAGGTCACTTTTAAAATATGCAAAGTCGTACTCTCACATCGAGATCCAAATAAAAAGTATTCTTGCAGGACCGCAAGCATGCTTAAACATTTAAAAAGTTTACATACCATCAATCTTTGACGTGAGGAGTGCTGAAGACTGAGAAAAAAATCCACCACCAACACCAGTATTAGCAAGCACTTCGGGGACATCTTCATCAAGTCAAAATCTGGACATACGTCCACAATTGGCCAATGCAAAAATACACTTCATTAAGTGTAATAGGCTGCTGTGCTATGGAGAGCAGTCTTTGGACTTGGTTTGCCGGGCTTTAGAAAATCATCGGTGCTAGTTTTTTTTTTGATGGTTGCTCCAGTTCTCTTTTTTTCTTTAAAAAAATATATGGAAAAATCGTTCAGAAAAACACAAAAAAAATTCAAAAATAAGTTCTTTTCAGAACTAACTTCTCTGGTTAAAAAAAGCTATATTTGTATGATAGTGTGTGAAAGTTTGGTTGAATGTACGCGTACTGGGTAATTGACTAAAAGAATGCAATTGTGGTGTATGGTGAATGTATAAGTGCAGAACTATAAGGAAGTGCTGCAGCATGACACTGTAATGCTGTGGTACTTCCGAAGCACAGGGATGCAACACATGTACATAAATATGTTGCAAGTCTGTGCTTCCCTCTGCACTGCTGCTTAAACTGCACTCATGTGGTGACACAGGTACCCTTGCACCATGGTGCAAGGTTATCTGTGTCGTGTGTAGTTTGTGTTTGTGCAAAAAGACACACCTTCCTGCACAAAAGCAATCTGTGAAGTTATGTTTCTCCTGCAATTTATATGGTGCATTGTAGCATACATTCAAAGAGAAAAAATGAGAAGAAAGGAAAAGAATTCTCCTTGTTGTGCCTTGCTACACCAATTGGAGGATGGTGCAGCATTCACACACATATGTCCAGATTTATGATTTATGATAAATCTGGAGATGTGTCTTGTTCTATGACTGTTTTGTGCAAACACGCACAGCAACACCTATAGAACGCCCTTTCAATGCAAAGTGGTGTGCATGATGAGGTCATATTTACATGGACAAGAAAAGGTACACACAGTACCTTTTCCTCTCTTTGTAAATATGAAAGACTGTTTTGCTCTATAACTATGTTACAAAAAGTGACATATTGTTGGTACAGGATGCTTCTAAATTTGCCCCATAAGTGCTTAGGTATTAGCAGACTAATCCAATAAGAACATATTGCTAGTTTATTGCTTGAAAAATTGCATGAGAGTGACATGAGGTAAGCACAGACTTGTCTCTCCAAAGATGCTCAAAGAAGAATGATTGAAATTATTGCGCTTCTTCAATTGGTACAATGGGATATATTATGAACCATTCAAATCATTTTTTTTCATGTCACATGATATCCTATAACAGTGAGATTCCAAAACTACATAGGTATAAACTGGGTGTTTTCAATACTGTATTAATAGTTTGTAGCTTCTTGCAGATCTGCTCCCTCCATCTTCCTTTTCTTCACCAGTGTGCAAACACAGGCCACTGTGCATTTTAATACTTAGTTAAACTTAGCTTCACAGTAATAGAAATAAATAAAACGCTACACATTTTATTCAATTGTTTTTTATATTCTAAATTGCTGAACATTTTATATTTTAGAATTAGGATCTGTCAAAGAAAAGAACAAATACAGTTATAATAATATATTTTTTACAACACAGCATCATTTTAACATTTTACAAAGTATTTTCTTTGCCTTTTTTGCTGTTCTCAGAATATATTGAATTTCGCTAGAAACAGTGATTTCAATCGTACTCATCACATAACAGCGGGCAAAAAAAACAATCAATAAGATTGTTTTAAAAAAAAACAAGACTACATTCTCAATAATATACCATTTAATACAAATCACACATATGTAAAATGCTTACTCCTAAGAAAATTTTGTAGCTTCAATTTATAAACACTGTAAATGTTGTTCCTTAAAAATATACGCTGAAACAATGTGCAAGAAAACGTCCGCAATTCAAGGCCAAATGGTATTATTGAAATCCTTTATACTGAAATTGTCCAATAGTGATCGTATTAATACATATTAATACATTCTTCGGAGGCCAAATTATGATCCTAAAACTTTGTCTTTAAAAATATTAGGTAGTTATTTGGTAGTTTGCTAGGCAAATGTTGTTTAAAAACCAACTGAGCATCATTACAAAGTGTCCAGCATTTTTCACATTTTAGTTAGGCAGTGTAATGTCCAGATATTATGGAAGGACCATCATGGAAAATTATTGCTACTGCTACAAAAGTTCTTCCTGAAATTGATAATTGACTTGCTACAAAATATAATATTAAAGTGTCCAATTTGGGGCGTGGCCAAGCCGCAGACTAAAATAGTCGTGCGGCTTTGAAGCTCCGGCGGCCGCTTTGGCAATCAATCACCTACCCACTTTCCAGCGCGGCCCAGTGGCCAGTACTATGATGCTGGTGGCTGTGGAGGGACTCTGGTGCAGCAGGAGCCCTTCAAACTTCCACATCAAGCAGGAAAAAGACAGTATTTTCTTTGCCTTTTTTGCTGTTCTCAGAATATATTGAATTTCGCTAGAAACAGTGATTTCAATCGTACTCATCACATAACAGCGGGCAAAAAAAACAATCAATAAGATTGTTTAAAAAAAAAACAAGACTACATTCTCAATAATATACCATTTAATACAAATCACACATATGTAAAATGCTTACTCCTAAGAAAATTTTGTAGCTTCAATTTATAAACACTGTAAATGTTGTTCCTTAAAAATATATGCTGAAACAATGTGCAAGAAAACGTCCGCAATTCAAGGCCAAATGGTATTATTGAAATCCTTTATACTGAAATTGTCCAATAGTGATCGTATTAATACATATTAATACATTCTTCGGAGGCCAAATTATGATCCTAAAACTTTGTCTTTAAAAATATTAGGTAGTTATTTGGTAGTTTGCTAGGCAAATGTTGTTTAAAAACCAACTGAGCATCATTACAAAGTGTCCAGCATTTTTCACATTTTAGTTAGGCAGTGTAATGTCCAGATGTTATGGAAGGACCATCATGGAAAATTATTGCTACTGCTACAAAAGTTCTTCCTGATATTGATAATTGACTTGCTACAAAATATAATATTAAAGTGTCCAATTTGGGGCGTGGCCAAGCCGCAGACTAAAATAGTCGTGCGGCTTTGAAGCTCCGGCGGCCGCTTTGGCAATCAATCACCTACCCACTTTCCAGCGCGGCCCAGTGGCCAGTACTATGATGCTGGTGGCTGTGGAGGGACTCTGGTGCAGCAGGAGCCCTTCAAACTTCCACATCAAGCAGGAAAAAGACAGCTGCGAGTCGGGCTGCGGCTCCGCCCGTAGATCAAATATGGCGGCACTCGGCGGCACTGAGGAGGCCCAGGGACGCTGCGGCAGCTGTGGCACGTTCGGCGCATTCGGTGAAACATCAGCATCAACCTGAGGTGGTGAGCTGGCGGGGGCAGGCTGGTGCGCATTTAATTTGAATGCCAGCAACCCCGGCAAAGCACTAGCGGGAGAACCGTCGGCCTCCCACAGGCAAGCATCGGGGCGGCCCCCCCCTCGGTGCATTGACACACACACACCAGTGTGCGCGGAGACAGGGCCTGTGTGCATGTTTGCTTTTTGGGAAAGGGCCACTGTTGGAGTCCCAAAGTGTGTGCACGCAAGGGCACCCTAAGACCTTACTCGCTAGCGGCCAGCTTTGCCTCCTGCTGTTCTCTCCCCTACCCGATCCCTGTCGAGTTCACCCACATTGCAGCCACCTACATTTGCTCTGTTGAGAGCGCAGAGTCTTTGCTTCCCTGCTACTGCCGGCCTTATACCCTGCTGGCATGCTAGGCTGGGGATCTACATTTGCATTGCTGCCAGTTCCAGCTGGAGGGGCTACTAATCTGGTACAAGATACCTGGGATGTATGTTGTTACAACGCATGCTTTTACCATGCATGCCTTTACAATGCAGGTTTTTCAACGCAAGTCGTTACAACGACTTGCGTTGGGGAGTGCTGGATAGTGAATAGTTTAATTTACTATTCCAACTCCAGTCCCCGTGGATAGTAGGGAAGGTGTTGGATAGTAAATGAAACTATTACCTATCCTACAACGCCGACCAGCACAATTTGTTATAATGACTTGCGTTGAAAAACCTGCATTGTAAAGGCACTGCATGGTAACAGTTGCATTGTAAAGGATGTTTCCCAGATACGTGAGTGCAAAGCAGGTGCCCTTTATTATGCTGCACTTTACAGGCCCCTAGACGCTGACATGATGACGGCTGGACACCACTGAGGCACCACAACTCGAATGGACTCTGGTGGCACCGCCTTGCCTGGTTGAAGTACTAAGGACAGCCTGCTGCCTTTATCCTCATCCCTCACCATATTCCCCAGGTCCAGTGTGACCGAGGCATGAACCTCGGAGACCCGAAGCAGCATCTGCTCTATTGATGATGGAGAGTCTTTGCGGCCCTGCTACTGCCGGCCTTATTTCCTGCTGGTGCGCTGGGGGATCTTCGATTGCAGAGCTGCTAGTTCCAGCTGGAGGTGCTCTTACACTAGTACAAGCTACGTCAGTGCAACGCAGGTGCCCTCCAATGTGCAACACTTTGCAGGCCCTAGGCACTGGCGTGCTGACGGCTAGGCACCGCTGAGCCCGCACAACATGATTAGACTTTAGTGACGCAACCTTACCTTATTGACATACTAAGGGCTCCCTGCTGATATTATCCAAGTCCTTGAACATATTCCCAAGGTCCTGCTGTGACAGTGAGACCAAGGCATGGGCCGCAAATACCCGAAGCAGCGTTTACTACCATTCGAGAAGGTGACTGATACTGAACAAGACCAGCCCGGAGACATGGCGGAGGGAGGACAGGAGACGGCGGTGCCTGAAGAGTCCAATGCCCAGATCGGGTCTATACTACAGGAGATGCGTGCAGGCTTCAAGGCACTGGATGTGCTATTTAACTCCTTAGACAAGAACATTGCGGATATGGGAGTTAAGATCCATGCACATGACAAACGCCTGGACGCCGTGAAGTCCCACACCTCTGATCTCGAAAATGGCACTGCTCAATCATTCAAGAGGCTAGAGCGCGTTGAACGAATCCTCAAAGACGTTGCTACCAAAAATGAAGACTTGGAAACTTGCAGTCGCCGCAGCAACGTGCAAATTCATGGCGTGTCGGAGTCCACTGCTACAGGTCGCTTGGACACTTTTGTAGAGAAGATCTGAATTGATCAATTTGGTAGGGACTCATTTACAGCTGGATTTTTGGTGGAGCAGGCTCACCGATCTCTGGGTCCTAGGACTAATCCTGGTTGCCTGCCTCAACCAATAATTGCCTGCATCATGAACTTCAGAGACCAGGACACTGCACTCCATCTGTCATGTGAGTGTGGCGAATTAATATGGCAGGGCTCCAGACTCTCACTGTTCCCTGATTTCATCATCATGGTGCAGGAAGCCAGGCAAAAATATAATGGGGTATAGGCCACTCTGAGGAATCTGGGACTAAAATATGGCATGTTATACCAGGCCCGGCTCAGAGTGGAATCCAACGGTAGGGCCCGCACCTTTGACAGTCCTGCGGAAGCGCAGGAATTCTGCCACAAATACAAAGAAAACAACACTTGCACTAATGATGAACATAGACTCTCCCCACCGCGGAGCAGTTCAGACGCCAGTATGGAGCTCTTCTCTGGATCGAGACATGGTTGACCACTCTCACCAAACTACTCTTCAGTTATTATTTACAATGTGTGGGTTATAGTGTATCCTACATCTCAGTTTTATTGCCTAATGGCGGTCAGGGCTTTGTCACCCCCCCTTGGTGATCACTGTATAAATGCTCTATGTTATGTTTAGGCACCTGTTACAGGTGATATTTGTGGTTCCTATGTTTAATTGGGAACTTCGTTCTCATTCGATAATGTGGGGATTGCCTCCCAAACAGAGCAGGGAGGCTGGGTGGGGGGAGGAGTGAGGGTTTTTTTGTTTTTTGCAATATGTAAATATGCTAGTTACACAGTCTAATATGGTCCAGTGTCATAGACATGATCGAATGTTACATGATATGTTTGTTATGTCAATCTTTGTATGGTTCGGGTAGGCCATAACTCCGCCCCCTCGGCATTGTCTGTAGTGACGTGGAATATCCAATGCCTGAATGACATCCGTAAGAGAAGACAGGTTCTCCCTTACTTAATCCGACATGGTATTGACATAGCATTCCTGCAGGAAACTCACTTGTCCAAAACAGATCAGAACCGCTTTGCTTCTAGTTGGGGCACACACAGATACTTCGCCAACTAAAGCAATTATGATAGAGGTACAGCTATCCTTATGCACAAAAGGGTCCCCTTCTGTTTTCACTCTGCGAATAGCGATAGTGAAGGCAGATACATGGTGGTACGGGCATGTTAATGGGACATAGGGTAGCGCTGGTCTATTTTTACAGCCCTAATATCGACTCCCCAGATTTTTGTTATTCACTAGTCTCCCTTCTAATGCGATTGGGCCCGGTATCCATTTTACTTGGGGGAGACTTTAATGTTGCACCAGACCCAACCCTAGACACTACTTCACACGCACCGGATCCCAAACCCTGAACACGAAAGGCTTTAATCTCCCTCATGGAGCAATTCTCTTTTATAGATGTTGTAAGCACCCGAAACCCTAACCACACAAACTATACTCATTACACCGGCTTTCACAACACATGGACACGGATAGATTACTGGTTGACTTCCCCAGATATATTTATTTGGTGTTATTCCACCCAAACACTTCCGCGAACATATTCTGACCATTCCCCAGTACTGCTGACCCAACGATCCCACGCCCCGAGGGCTTTGAGAGACAGTGGCGGTTTCCAAATCGAGCACTAGATTACAAGTTTTTCCAGAATGACATTCGCAAAGCCATAGAGAAATATTTTGCCATCAATACTGGTTCTGTTGACTCTGGGGCAATGTTGTTGAAGGCTTTAAAGCCTAATTGAGAGGCGTCTGTATATTTAAACATGCCGGAGTACAACAGGATTTGCGTAGAACATTAGCAAGGATAGAGCAAGGATAGAGCAAGAACTTGTGGCGTTAGACTCCAGATAGCTCTTGCTGCCTGCCCCCAAAATTCATAAGCAGCCACTGTCGCTCCTCGCGGATTATAGAGACACGGCTGACAAAGATCTCCTGCATATGGGGAAGTAACAAACTGCCTTGCGATATGGCGAGGATGAGCCCCCGGGAAGAGTGTTGGCCCAGATGATCAGACCTCCTTATCAAAATGCGTATATAGCTCAGCTGCAAACAGATTCTGGGCTACGAATTACGGACCAGATTGACATTCAGGGGTAATTTTTGACGCATTTTAAGACAAAATACACCTTGAGTGTGGGACTGGGTCGGACAGGCCAGGAAGCTTATCTATCTGAGGGGGCTCTTGTATACCTTGAGAGATATATGCAAGACTTCCTAGTAGAGCCCATATCAGACACAGACGTAGATGAAGCCATTACTGCCTTAAAGTCCTCTTCGGCTCCTGGCCTAGATGGCTTCACTCGAGCCTTCTATAAAGCCTTCAAGGATTTACTAATTCCACAGCTCTTAGAGGTCTACTCCGAGGCGCTAGAAAGTCAGACCTTACCCCCTACTCTGCGCAAGGCGGTCATTATCCTCCTCCCCAAACCTGGCAAAGATCCTCTCTTATGCAGCTCATATTGCCCGCTCTCTGTTTTGAACCTGGACTGCAAAATACTGGCTAAGGTTCTCTTTACTAGGCTCTCCCCCTTAATGGAATCCATAATATCGCCGGCACAATCGGGCTTCATTCCCCACCGCTCGACTGCCTTCAATTTGCGCACCTTTTTCAATACTCTTCATAGGATAAACCCTGAGATCTCAGCTGCTGCAGTCCTATTGGATACTGAAAAGGCAGTCGACTCTCTAAAATGGCCTTTCATTAAATCTATTATGCAATGGATGGGCATGCCGGCGGGCTTTGTGGCAACTACAGCGCTATTGTATAGCCAACTCACCGCCCGATTGAGACTGAATGGTACATTCAGTGCTCCCTTCACTCTTTCCCGGGGAACAAGGCAAGGGTGCCCACTGTCGCCAATGATATTAATTCTGGCTATGGACCCTTTGATGCATCGTTTTCAAGAGAAACATCTCCACAGGGGATTGAAATTCAACACAGGCCCGCTGTTAGTATCGCTGTAGGCGGACAACACAATATTGTACGTTTAAGACCAGCACACCAACCTAGACCCCCTCCTAAGAGAAATTCTGCACTTCGGTACATATTCTGGGCTGGGCATCAATTGGCATAAGTCAGTGATCTTCCCCCTTACGACCAACAAAGTCCGATGGGAGCTGGAATTCCCATTGGAGTGGTGCACAGATTCAGTTAAATCTTTTGGGAATACATATCCATTTAGACACTGACCAAATCGTTAGACTGAATTATGGACAGGCCATTACTGCCCTGGAGGAACAGATAGATAAATGGCTCAAACTTCCACTATCTTTGGCGGGAAAAGTGGCCCTTATTAAAATGGTTGTACTAAATTTATATTTATTTCATAATTTTCCAATTCCCCTTCCAAATACTTTGTTTGTGACTTTGCGCTCTGAACTAATAAGACTGGTTTGGGGTAACGGGTCAGCATGAGTAAGGTGGCAGATCATGACATTGCCTTGTGATAGAAGGGGATATGGTGTCCCAGACATGCAGTTATATTTTTTGGTGGCCCAGTGTAGCTTTGCTCAGTAGTGGTACCACCCTGATGCCAGAATTCCATATCTCCGCCCAGAATCAGATTTGGTCCGTCCAGACCCACTGACATCAGTTTTGCCTACGGGTTTCCCCAGAGATCCCAAGGACATTCAAACGGTTTCAACGACCAGTTGGTCATGGGAAAAACGTTGTCGTCTCACCTGCACTTCTATCCTTTATTCCTCTGCTCTACCACTCCCGAATGCTAAGTGGTTCCCTATTACGGGTGAAACTCTTGTACAGGGCACATGCGCTAAATTCAATATAACCAACATGGGAGATCTATTTCCTGGTGGCCACATTTTTGATCCGGATGACATGTCTCGATTTCCAGAGACAACATTCATGGATAAATATGTTCTCATGAGATTGCGCTCTGCGTTGCGTACTATCGCCCCTAACTTTCTGCTTGAACACCCGTCATTTTGTCCACTCACCATGGTCATAGAAATCGTTTTCAATCACAAAAGAGGGGCGAGAATCAGATAAGTTTAGACTCTGCCACCCCGAACCCCTGAAGACCTTATTTGTACACACAAGAGGGGTGGGTAGAGTAAGTGACAAAACAATATATACTAATACAACAAATAGAGAAGGCCCCAATAGGGCAAATCACTCTATTTGAGAAAACTGCCCTCACTCACATACCAAGGTATGTGACATGCTTCATAATTGGGCCTGCTTACAATACGCCCTGGTGTACCCCACACAGGGCGGAGCATAAGGGAGGGGGAAAAATAATAAATTTCTCTTAACACAACATGTAGTCAAAACAGACTAAACACAAACAACACTTAACACATCAATATGGTGAAAATCGTGCAAACACCAAGTGTTTTCAACCGAAAAGTGCGATAAAAAAGTGCAGTATGAGGAGTGATTTAAAACTGATTAAAGGTGTCAACCAGAATACAACCTTTATTAAACTTTTCTTGGCACCTCTACCAGGATTAAAAATAAGTGAAAAAAGGATGGGAAAGCGCCTTTAGGAGATAATTAGGAACCTCAAGGCTTCCCTCCTACCACTGTCAGTGTCAACATGTTTCGATCGCTCTTGATGCGCCTGAAAGGTCACTCCGGTCTTCTTCAGGACCGTCGCATTCGGTATCACTCAGGGTTCCCCCGTATTTCAGAGTTCAGTTCAGTTCATCAACTTTTATTCGATTATAAAATTGCATAATCATAAAAAGTACAGTTTTATAAAAATCAAGGGTTAATACATTGAGACACATGTTGTAGTTAAAAAACAATTTCTCGACGAGTTTTTGTTACTAGTTTTAAAAAGGTCACTGTCATTTTAGCTTCATGCGGGTTTTTCGGTGACTGGAGATGAGCAAGAGCTGGGTATGTATATCTGAGTCCACTTAGACGAAGAAGGGGAAGGATCCATTTTTTCCTAGCTGCTCTGTAATACTTACAGAACAAAATAACGTGGACCGTTGACTGGTTGGAAACCCCGTCACAAGGACAGCATGACAGGCTCCGGGACCAATTATTTGCTTCTGGAAATGAGACCATTCGGTAGAAGAGGTCGAACCGCAATCTTGTCAATAGGAACTTTTCATAGTTCGAAAGAAAGAACGTCAGGTAGGGCTGTAATAATTTCTCTGACTGCAGTAAACAGATTTTTTCATTTTGTATTTTTACAATCTCGGCCTGATTGCGGAGTTCTCTTAAGTGGCCCATGCATAGTTCTTTCAGCTGTTTCTTTGAAATGTCTTCTATTGATGGTGGTTCGAGGAAATATTGCTCCCGATCAAGGTCTTGGAGGAATTTGTGGATGTAATTGAGCCAAGGTATTTTCCTCCAGTGGGCTAGGCCAAGGCATTCGGTGATGAGGGAACGCGTTACGTGACTTTCAGGATTGCACCATATGCGGTGCCAAAGTATAAGAGGTTGGCATCATATGGTGTCTGTCACATATTCCATCCCTAGCTCCCGATGCGCTGCTAGGATCGGGGAGCTTTGGGGAAGGGCTAGAACATATTTAATAAAGGCGTTCTCCGTTACCTGGAGTTGGTCAATGTTTCCGTGGCCCCAAATGCCTGCTCCATAAGTGGCCACACTGTGGCATTTTGCGTAGTATATCATTAGCAATTCCGATGGAGCTGGTTTGCCAAGTTTCCTGGAGAAAGCACTTAGTGCTGATACTGCTCGGCGGAAGTTGAGATTTCTGGCTTCGATTGCCTTGCGCCAGGTCATTGTGTCATCCACAAGTATACCCAAGTAGGGGTATACAGATGTTTTTTCCAGCCTGTTTTTATTGATATATATGGATTTTGAGGATCCATGCTTCGGTCCGATGGTCATTGTGAATTTTTTTTAGTGTTTACTTTCAGACCCAGGGAGTCCATGAATGCCACGTATTTATTCAGCTGTCGCTGGAGTTGATTAGCTGTCCGGGCCAGGATGACCGAGTCGTCGGCATACAGGAGGATGGGTATCGGGCGGCGTGCTATCTGCGGAAGGTCCTGGCTCCCTTCCAGCATTGCTTGTTCAAACCCGTTGGTGTATAGGTTGAACAGGAAGGGAGCCAGTACACACCCTTGTCTTACTCCTCGTGTTATTTTAAAGGGGCGTGATAGTTCGCCAGCGATGCCATAACGAACTCGGGCTTCCGCTTTGGTGTAGAGTTCCCTAAGGAAAGCTAGTAAAGATGGATCCACTCCGAGGTTTGTCATGGTTTCCCACAGCTTGGCATGCTGAACGCAGTCAAAAGCCGCGCTCAGGTCTACATAGACCAGATAGATTTTGCCTCCTTTCGCGCGGGCGTATTTTCCGGCCAGGAGGGTCAGGTTTAGGGCCTGATCCACCGTCCCGAGCCCCTTCTGGAAGCCATATTGCAGGTCTGTGATGATGCTGTTTTCCTGGGCCCAAGATTGTAGTCGGTCCAGGAGTAGTCGACCTGCAATCTTGCCCGTGGAATCCAGAAGGGAGATCGGCCGGTAGCACGCGGGATCGTTACGATCCCCTTTCTTGAATATTGGCAAAAGGGTGGAGGTTGACCATGATGGAAGAAGTCCAATTTCGGTGACTGCTGTCATTACCCGGGTGATTACTAGTGACCAATACTCGCTGTTATATAGAAACAAGTCCATGGGTACCCCGTCTGGGCCGGGAGCCTTGCCAGTTTTTGACGCTTTGATAGCCTTTCTAACCTCATTTACAGTAAAGCGTAGATTAATGGGGTGGAAATTATTCTCTACTTTTGCTTGGTCTTCTATTTGAGGGAGGTCAGTTAGCGAACCAAAATTTTTGTGAAGTGATGGACCCAGTCATTCTCGGTTATTGCCACGTCTAGATGGTGTGGGTCTTTGGTATTGTCTAGAAGGGGTGATCTGATAGTCTGCCAGAATGTGGTGCTGCCTTTTTTTAGTGCTCTCTCATATAATTGAGACCATAGGTCTTGCTTTATCTGGCGCCTTCGGTTTTTCCGGGCATTGTTGTACTTTTTCCTCCGGAGTGAAATTTTTTGGGCGTCTCTGGGTTTCTGTCGAAGGGCTTCTTTGAGGGACGTGAGGGCCTTTCTGCAGTCAGAGTCAAACCATCTCTTCATTGGGGGTTTCGGTTTGTTTGCAGTGTGTTTAAATAGCTCATCCCTTATTGCTCCTTGGATATTGTGAAAGGAGGAAACAATTAGTTCAGGGGAGGCCTCTGCAGACAGACAATCCATTATCCATGGGTGCGTTTTTGCAAGTATCCTTTGTGAGGAGACTTCGGGGTCGATCTTTGACCATTTAATGGCATACCCATTCTTCTTCTTTATTACTAATGATTGTTGGTCAAGAAAGCTGACTTTTGTTGTAGAAGGACCCACTTTTCCCATGAGGAGGTCCACACTCAAGGGGTAGTGGTCGCTAATCGGGCTGGACCCTACTTTATAGTTTTTTAGTGATCCTTTACAGGTATTTGAGGCTAGGATAAAGTCAATGGTTGACATACAGCCACGCCCATGGAAAGTAGGTAAAAATTGCTGGACCGGGTCAACTAATTTGTTGGCAAAGTCTAGGTCCAAGGTGAAGAGAATTTCGTTGAGCTTATTTCCACTCGAGGTATGTGCAAAGTGTGGGGTGGGATTTCCGGATTCGGTCTGTAGACCGCAGATTCCGCTTTTATGATTAGGACATAATGGTTGATTGAAATCGCCTCCCCAGATGTCGTTTATTGTCGTATTTAGGTTCGCATTTTGTAGTGAAGATATGTGTGCTACCATTTCATCTAGGTAAGAGCAGCATTCCAGGGTGCCTGTGTTATTATAATAGTTTATGATTATGAATAAATTTCTTGATGCTGCCGTCTGATGAGTAAATTGGATGATTTGGAAAGTGGATGCTTCCTTTGTTAGTTTTACTGTAAATGGTAAGGTATTAGAAAAATAGATCATGAGTCCGCCTTTTGGTCTTCCCTTTGTGCTTGGCGTTGCTTTAGTGAAAAATGTCTTGTAGCCCGCTAGGTGGAGAGGGGATGTACGCCAGGTCTCTTGTAGGCACAAGATTTGGTGGCTCCTTGCTGTATTCAGCCATAGAGGGCATGATATTTTTTCAGTTAGACCTGCAACATTCCAGTAGGCTATACCTAAGCTCATGACCTCATTATTTCCCGTAATAGCAGATACTGTCTTGGAGTTGGTGTGGATTTCAATAGCTGTATCAGGCTCGATGTTTAATCTTTGGCTGGTGTCTGCTTCTACTAGGTGGGAGCAAATCGAAGGATTGTTTAAATGAGTCATTGATATCTCTGGTGTGTAGGGCAACTCTGATGATGGTGACGGATACTTATCAGAGACAAGGTGTTGTACGGAGTCTACTTTGTAGTGGTTGAGTTTGTCCATAAATGGTCAGTCGACCATTTCAAGGCATTCAAATCGATTCTGGGTCGGGAAGCCCTGCCATGCTTCATAAGCTTGGTAAGGTCTATCCTGCCAATAGGGTATTTGGCGCTCAGCGTATCTACCTCTTGGTCCTCCCCTGCCTAAATAATCGCATGGGTACTCCCTCTGATTCCATGGTGTTTGACACCAGGGGTCCTGATTTCGTAGATCTTTAGTATGATCTTTAGGATAGTGGTGCCATTCCCAGGGTGGAAAGTTGCGATGTTGTTTCGCTGGGGGGTAGAAAAAGGAAAGGTGGCGGGCGTCTATTCCCCCTTTTTTGTCGAGTTGGGGCCAAGCACAAATGTGGTCTACGGTTGCGGGATCTCTACATGTTACGATGATGCAATCACCGCGTATTGTTTTCTTCGTTTTGCCTATCCAGGCTACCCTACGGGCTGTAGTGATCCCTCCCGAGAGATGGGATTCAAGGGGTCTGTTTATGCTAAGCCACTGCATGGCCTTGTTTTTAAGTGACCATGCAGTTTCTGGGGTGTCATCTGTTAACTCGGGTACTCCTGTTAAAACTATTGTGTAGGGAGTAGCTTCCGGGGGCATATAAGCGGGGCGTCTAGCTGTAGTAGGTTTTTTCGGCGTAGTTTTAGGTGTATTCTTAGGTGTTTTTTGAGAGAAAAATTACCCCAACAGGGAGGTAGGTCCAATTAATCCATACCACTCCTGTAATATATGTGGAGAGTGTCCCCTCAAATGCGGGAGAACATTCGATATGGCAAAGAAAGAGAGAAAAGAGGGGTGGGTAAAGCACCCTTGTTAGAATCCACCTACTCAATCTTTCAATTATATAGTGTCTACATTATCTATAGCCACTAAAATTATGTATCTAGTGTTGTGTAGAAGACCCCAAATGCATGTTATGCATGGACTTCTGTTAAATTTATCAATTGTCCCTATATAGTTCAATATATATAAGACCCAATGCCTTATACTAGACCATCTCTCTACCTTCGCGTAGTCACTTGTACCAAGTACCCAGTTCCACTTAAAAAAGCCAAGGGGCCATTATAGTACCACAGTATCCAGCTGTGGCTATTATAGTCACCCTACTCTGAATGTTATATCCAGGTGGTTCACTTACCGAGTTTATATCAGATACGTACTCGTACTGGTGTCGGGTGTAGAGGACGCCAAAGAACACAATCTGGAAAGTAAATATTGAGGAAGATGTTATCTTAGAGATCTCCACCCCCCTCGTATACGCCTGTGGATCAATGTATCACAGTCTGCTCTCTAGCCTTCATTGTAAGTTTGCTATTGCCTGCGCAAGACGCGCTAACCCCCATCGAGCCCCCTACCTTACCGTTCTGTAGGCTTGTCCTGGTTCAATCACCCACGACCCGTAGCACCGCGTAGATCAAGTACGCCATGTTTGCCCAGGTTCTTAATGTTGTGAACCGGCTCGGGCGTCCCACGTGACCGCGCCAGAAACGTCATTATGTTCTGCGCACACGTCCGAGGATGTTGGGAAATGTAGTTTTTTATGCAAATGACGCTTCGCGTTCAGGGTTCAAGACTCCTGTAACACTATCCCGTTTTATTAAAGCTCCAAATGTGTATCGTTTTGTAATTTGCCATTACATGATTGTCCGTATTTTACCCCAGGTCAGAAATATGACTTAGTAGAAGGACTTTGTCAAACGATCAGAGTCGCTGTTAGAAAAAAATGGGGAATATAATTTATGCCGAGAATGCTACCTCGTGACAAGGGTTCAAGACTCCTATGGCGATATCCCGTTTGATTCCAAAATTTTTAAATGTATACATTTTTTATATATTCTCTAGCATAACATAATTTCCCATATTCTACCCCAAGTTTGGAGAATGACTTGGTAGGTAGATTTCAACGAATGACCAAACACGGTTGGCGCAGGCTCCTACTAGAGCTAACCAGGAGACAAGTGATACTTGTTACTAAACCTGACTGCCCCCAGACAACATATAGATCAGTACATGAATGGTGTGTGATGTAAAGGAGCCTCATAAATCAGCTCTTCTCCATAGGGATAAAGTTATTAAAAACTCGAATGGAGGAAAACCTGCAGATAGACACGGGAATACCCACTCCATATTGCTAAAGCAAGACCTCCCTCGCAATCACTATTGGCTCAACACAGACCTCAAGGTAGATGCTGGGGTAAGTTGTTAAATGGAACATAAAGGCACTCTAAGGTGTCGGGAGGGGCAAAAAAGAAGGTTTTGTATAACAGGGGGCTCCATTAAATTCTAGAGACAGACCCTCATTATAAAAGGGCTACATTGTATGTCGGAACTATACCGCTTAATCATTTAGTGGAAAACTACTGTCTACTCAGTGCCTGCCAGGGGATGTCATCATTCAGTCCCACCAGGTGGCTCTTCAAACGATACACCCATCTTTGCTCCCGCCGGAGCAGCAGATTCTGATCGTCTGCTTGGTATCTACCTAGTTGAATTTTTTCGATGACAGTTCACTCCAGATCGTCTATACCATGTCATAGAAATTGTTTAACATTTTCATATAATTTGCATAAACAGTGCATTCTATGGTATCTTTTCAACCATTGAAGGAATCTTCATAGCGCTAAAATTCTCCAAGTAATTCCAATTCTGAACCCCATGGTTTGAACAGTTGCAAAAGAGCTAAATAGTAAAATTCCCTTTTTTCAGAAGTGTCACAACTCAGCTTCCTGTGAGTAATCACATTTACTTTTGTTTGTTTCACCAATCATTCTTCGGAACCAATCACTCCATATTTTCCATCACTGATGTTCTCTTTAGTATTCCGTTTAAAAGTGTAGTTTTGCAGCACTTCATTGAGACACATGTTCTCAAGATGATGACTTCTGTTTGGGTAATATGTATCCAACATATTCGTTTTCAAAATATCTGTACTTTCTGGATCTTTTTCTGCTAAGTATTACATTTCTTGAACAGACTTCAGTACCTGATTTCGCATTGCAGCAAGACCTAGAAGCACCCAAATTATTCTTCTAGATTTGAAGTATAGACTTGCAGATAATAACTGATCTGAGCATTCGTATGCTACAATTTCTCGATGGGATAACATCTTTAAACTGAAACGGTATAATTTCTTACTTAGAGTCTTTTCATGAGAAATCTCTTACCACATTTCTTTCAATTCTGTCTTTTCTGATTTTGTAATGTAGGACATTACATATCGAGCAACAGCAATGGAATTGTCCGCAACATACTGAATATCCATGCTAGCAGAATAATCGGATTGCAGTCATTTATGTATTTTGACTCTTCGCTTCTTCTTAAATTGTAGGTATTTTTGAGAGACTTTCTTGTGATGGTATATCACATAGCTGAAATAAAACTGTTTACTCTTCCTTTGGATATTACAGGACATGGAAAACCCAAACGATATTTGGTTAAAACTTTTGCTTACACCTGCACTTTCGTCAACAGTATTTTCCATAGCAATGTTTTTTGAATCGTAAGACTTGTTGTCTTAAGTTGTTTTCATCTGTGCTTTTGGGTACAGCACATGTGGCATATTTTTCAATAAAAGAAGAAAACAGTATCATCCAAATATGTTCTAAATTTGGGGGCATCCTTGATCCATAACAGCATTTGTATATGGATACTCCTTTCTCCAAAAGAAATCCACAACTTCTCCAAGAGGAGGATTTTTTTATTGCAGATAAAAGACATATTAGCTTCAAATCTATGATTAAAATACCTGCATACATTAATAGGATCCAAAGAGCACAATTCTCCAGGTGTCTTGTATTCAATATTTTTTATATTGGAATTTGCCTCTCGAAGAAATTCAAGTAAATCATCCCAAGCATACTCAGCACAGCTTAGGGTAAGAAACCATGTAGGAGTTCCTAAGTTCCGTAGCATACATTGAAGTTCTCCATGACGATGGTACCAATATTCATTAGTGCCACGCTGACATGCCATCAGATTATTCAGCTGAGATTCTAAGTGATCATCTCTCTGGTACACTTCATCCATAAAATCCTTTGCAGAAACATTTTGCTGATGTACTCCTGTTTTCAATATGCGATTGACTGCATATGAAAGTCCAGAGAATTCACTTTCAAACAAAAGATGAAATATATAAGGGATACATTGTCAAAATCTTGGATCTTCTGCATATAATCTTATTGTCTGATATTCAGATGCAGGAATCCTCCTTTTCCTGTTGTAAACAACTGCAAAAAATAACGAGCTTCCAAGCTCTCCTCCAATGCACTCATGGGACTGGCCTTTGCTTTTTTCATTTGGAACAACTCAATAGTGTTCCCCATCACTTCTTTTGAATGAAGTGGATATACACTGTAATGTTCATAGATTTCTTCACTTCTTGACATGTCCACTGTTTCAATTTGTCCACTTGACGTTTCAGTATCTTCTGCTAAAAGTATTTCTTCTTCTCCCAAATAATTTTTTTATGGTACTTATTGTTTTTTCTTGAATACAAAGTGGCCTTCAGCACTTTCCTAATATCCACTAACTCCTGCCAGATTTTCTGACTCTTAGTAGGAACGCCATTAACTAGAATAACTAATGCTTCATTTTCTACACTCTCTACACCAATAGTTTTAATATTTTTCTCTAAATCTAACAGTAAATATACAACTCTTCCTTTTAATCCTCTTTGTAAATCTGAAGGTGGCAATTTACATGTTTTAGGCTCCATACGAACAATAGCCTGAAACGAGTGCACACATTAAATGAGAATAGACTCATAGGTATTTAAATTGGTCAGTTCTGGAGGAATATCAACCGACTGTAAATTATCATGGACAGCTCTAGCAGGCATTTTATTCTCATCTAATTTCTTATAACAATATTTACAAATACGCTGATCAGAACCCAAATCAAAACAATTTTCTACCAACAAATAAGTTGCAAATACCTTCCACATATCATTATTTTCTCTTTCACTTTTTAAATACAGATCAACACTCCTAGTCTGATTTTCATAGTGAGTTCGCCGACAACAAATACAAGAAAAATTTGTCCTTTCACCTGAAATCACCTTGAACTTTGTAATTTGAGCATCACATTTTTTTGTAATAGTATGTTCCACATTCTCTTCAACATTTTCTTCTATTAATGTATCTGTTTCTGCACTCTCTTGCTGAGGACCAAAGTAACAGAACTCAATTTCATCACAAATCTTCTTCACATCTGATACTTATCCATGCAAAAGAGTATTTTTCAACTCCGACTAACTTCCGCATTTGAGTATGATGTACTGCTAACATCCTGAAATTGTGAAAAACACTTCGACATACTTTTCTAGAAAGACAAGCCAGAGAATGACCTTGCAAACCAGTATTTTTTCTCACTCAGCGAGGTTCTAGTCCTTGCAGAATCTTAATCTTTTGTATAACACTTTTTTTAGTATAAGCTCATAAGAAATTGCATAAAAGATCAATAGATTCTTGTGGTACACTACAAATACTACTGCAATCCCAAGTGTGCAATAGGGCATTAGGACGTCTGCCTAGAACTTCATCAGCTATCACTTCTTCTGCATTTCTGGGAACCATTTTCTATTTCTCAATTGGACAACCCTTTCTAACCTCATAAGCTCGACCACTGGTGTCAACTGAATGCATGCAACAAATCATTGGTCTGAAAATAACTCTCTTCAGCAAAGTAAGGCTCTGAACTTGAACTGTGTTTCCATTCCCCCAAAAAAATCAAAAAAATTTGTTCTATTAATTACTCTTTTCCTCTTACTTTTGGCCTTCATTAAATGGATTGGTTTATCTAGTGATCGAATTCTGTTTAAAACTAAAATGAATAGTTTCCTTTTCACTTCAAAAGCCTTTTCAACAATGGATTCAATATGCTTCTTCTTTTTTATAAGATAGTGCTCTCTTTTTATATTTCTTCATATGTTTCAGCAAATTATGTACTATTCAATTTTTTTTTTTTTTGGTCCTAATTTTTTACCCTGGTTGTTGGACTTGGCCCTCTCTGCAGGGTCATCCCTGAACTTTTTGCCTTCCTCCAATATTCTCTCTGACCTGTTTTTGTTGGTTTAGTGACTCTGGGCACTTTTCCTCTGCTGACCAGTGCTAAAGTGCATATGCTCTCCCTATGAAAAGTGTATACATTGATTGGTGTCCATGATTGATTATTTGGTTTACTGTCAGTCTCCAGTAAAGTGCACCAGGAGTGCCAGGGCGTGTAAATACAAATGCTGCTGGTCGGTTTGCAGCACTGGTTGTGCCACCCACGGAAGCGGCCTAGTAAAATGTGTCTAGGGTCTGCCATTGCAGAACCTGCGTGCAGTCTGGTACTGCCATGCCGACTGCGCAAGTGCACCTACTTGCCAGTCCCTAAACCTTCCCTTAAATTCATAATAGTCACCCCTATGGTAGGCCCAAGGGCAGGGCACATTGTAAGCATAAGGTAGGACAAGCCCTGATGTGTGTGGCATGTCCTAATAGTGAATTAAAGCCAATTTCGTTTTTCACTATTGTAAGGCCAGAATGGGCTGCTGGAATTATTACACTCTATAATCCCAGCAGGCTCAGGGAACATGGTAGAAAGTCAAGTTTAGTATGCCTGAACTCAGAATAATAAAATACTTCTTGTAGTTACGTTTATTTTAATATCCTGTGTTTACAAATTCTACTTTTAGAAAGTTAGCATTTGCTTGTCTAACCATTTCAGCCCGCCTCTGCTCTTATGTGTATCTGCTGGCTGGGTTCTGTGAGTGACAGGGCTAGGGATGACAGGTGGTGAGTAGGGGGATTACACCAGGATGGGTGGAGGGAGTGCCCCTTGACTCTGAATAGGGCTGTGCTCTGCCACCACAATGCTGGCTCTGCCCCCTGGGGAGCGACTGATGACTCTGCCCTGCACCTGGTCCCGGAAGAGGAAAGACTGTCAACAGAGTGCTCCTGGCTGTACTTGTCATCACAATGCTGGCTCCACCTCCTGCGGAGCATCTGATGTCCCTGCCCTGCACACTAAAAGGAGAAACCAGAGCCTGCAAAACAAAGTGCTCAGAGACTGACTGGATTAGGCAAAGGCCCCCCTGGCCTGCAAGAACAAAAGAAATGGCATATAAAAGTAGGAGCCCTGCTCCTAAGAAATCAGATCCTGTTTACACCAAGAAGAAACTCTGCTTAAGAGAAGGACCTGGGAAAGCTGCATGGAGGATTACTATCTCTAAACCTGAGAGACTGGTCTGTGGTGGGTGCCTTGCTGCAAGAAGGAGAGAGGAAGAAAAGACTGAGAGACTTTTGAAATTCAACTTGTGCATTTTAACAATCTCCAAGGGCTTGCTGGTGAATTTGCCCCCTGAACTTCACCCCAGGAACATTGGGCGCTACCCCCCCTGAAAAGAGAAGCTGCTGTGAGAGTGCATCGTCCCCGCAGCCCTACCAAGGAGAAGCTGAGCGCACCGTGAGGAAACCGCTGTAGCCTCTGAAAGGCCCTGAGCACCCCATGCCACAGAGCAAAGCAACTACTACGTGGCAAGCCCCAGCTTACGCCGCAAAGACCAGACCGGCTGGCCCAAGCACAGTGACTGCCGCCTGTCTGACTGTGGTCTGCACCGCAAGAACGGTCCCCGCCTTGTGCCCGTCTTCCCCGAGGTAAAACTGCCCTGAAATCTGCAGCCGCCGCCGTTCGTGAACAGCAGCGATGCGTGAAGAGAAGGAGTACGCGCTGTACTCTTGGAGACCTTTGTTCACCCATCTCACTGCTTTCCGGGGTCCAGCCCCCTCTTCTCAGGACCCGTGCGCACTGCAGGAAAGACCCAGCCCGCTACGCACCGCAGCCCTCCTGAGCCGCGAGCCGTCGCTCGCCAACAAAGGAAGACCACACCGCGACATGGGACAACCCCTCTACGCCTGCCTGTATCCGCCCGCACCCCTACGAACAAAAGGTACTGTACGCCATAACCAGGTGCGAGTCTCACTGCTGTCCAATGACTCGCCCCGCCTCAATCTACACGAATCTGCACCAGGTACGCCTGATCGTACCCTGCGCTCCGTACTGCAGTGTCCGCGCAGCGCGTGTGCTGAGACCGCCCCGCACTAAGAGTCGCACAAGTCTAGTACGACTCCTACACCCTTTTTGGTTCGCTTACAGTTTACGCGTCTCACACGGGATGCGTGAGAGTCAGCAGGGCCGTTGTCCGGTGATCGTACGGAGCGCACAGGAGCACTCCAGAGTGCCCAGACCTGAAACGAAAAGCGCAATAGCCATAGTACCAGTGCCTGAAGCACAGGGAAGCCGGCTTTAGAAGTATTTAACCCCTTCCAGGCCCCAAACTTTGCAACTGGGGCCTACATCTGGCTTTTGAACAATGAAGCATCCTTTTTAAAGTAATTTGAACCATTTTGAAGTACTGGGAAGCCGTTTTGAGAGTGATTGAAAGTATTCTAAGTACTGTCCATTATATTCAAGGAACTGTGGCATTTTAAGAGTAACTGGAGTCATCCTGAAATCATTAAGACTGTATTTACAAGCCTGCTTGAGAATTTATATATAAAGGAATATATTTTTACAGAAATATAGTCTTGTGTCTCTGTGTGGTGGGTTGATGATTGATTGTGTGTGTTGCACTAAATGCATAAACATGTGTACTCTGTAGTTTAGCCTTGTCTGCTCGCGCCACGCCGCCTAGAGGGTGAGCAGGGGTTATTTCTGAGAGTAAGTCCCTTGCCCTGACTTAGAGGAGAGGGTCCCTGCTTGTCACAAGTGAATACTTGCGCCAACCAGAGACACCCAATATCAACACTGGTCATGCCGTTAGAATCAAAAGAGAGCGACACACTGCCTCAGAGATCTGGATAGGAAGGCTTGTATTATAACCAGCCTTACCGATCAGTGATGTCACAATCTCCAAGACCCACAATCGGAGACCCTAGGGGCAATACTTTGCTGCACAGGTATACCTGCAACCTGGTCAAGGTCAGACAGGTCTGGGTATGCCAGCAGTGGAAAGGAAAACCGAAGGTAGCGTAATCATTGGACAAAAGGGGGGGGGGGGAACCAAAAAACCACGTGGTTCAAAGTTAGTTCCATTTCAAAAGGTGCCAAAAAGCTCTTTTGTTTGGATTACCTGAACTATATAAGTCGAGTTTTGATACCTGCAATATTGATGCCTGCCAGTCAGAAAAAGAGGGTGGTATTGAATCCTTCCATTTTTTACAAATTTCTCTCCTGGCCAGAAGGATAGAGTAAAAAAGAAGATGTTTGGAAGGGCCTATTACCCCCTCCATACCTCCGAAGATTACCAGTGGAGGTTTTATCATAATCTGGCGACCCATAGAAGTTGAAAGTGAAGTACTTATTGAGTCCCAAAATTGAGATAGAAGTGGGCATTCATAAAACATATGTAAGTCCGAGGCAGCTATTGCCCCACACCTTGCACAGGCAATCGGTTGATCTTTGGAGAATTTTGAGAGCCTTTGTGGTGAGTAATAAGCCCTATGCTACCGTCTTTAATAGATTCACATGCCTGAATCATTCCCCGTCGTCGAGACGGGAGTCTCCGGTACATAGAAAAGTAATGTCCTATAGACATACATTGAGAATAGTAGGCCTAAAAGCCTCACCTTAGTAACATATTCATGTCATTTTGTAAAAAGGACCAAACTCTAGACAAGAGCCAATCAGCTATCACCTCCCTCTAGAACCTTCCTGGCAGGAGCCTTAGTCCCTCAGATTTTCGTACGCACTAAGCTAAGTAGGCGTGACACTGAGAGAGTTAGGTGAGTGCTTCCAGGGAAGGCGGGAGGGTTGCATGTGAATCTATGAAAGACACCAGTACTGGATAACTGCAGTTACAGGTAAGTAACGCATTTCTTAACCAGTATTATGGGTGTCTTTCATAGATTCACATGCCTGAATCAGGTAAGCAAGCAATGCAGAGTGCACATTTCTGATGGTACTGCATATGCAAGTCATTAGATAATACATTTCATGCGACTGTTAACCACCAATAAATGTCAACAATAAGCATCAACATAGAAATGTGCATATCAGAGAAGGATGGAGGGACGGAGGAAGGCTCACCTTACTGAAATAGATGGCGTAATACTGCTTGTCCCACTGCTGCATCCCTCATCAGCTCTGTGTCCAGGCAGTAAAGCCAAGTGAAGGTATGCGGCGACTTCCATGTTGCCGCCCTGCAAATGTCCACGACTGGCACCCCAGAAAAGAGTGCGTCCGTTGTGATGACATGAGGAGCTGCGGGAAGTAGGAATGTTAAACCCTGCGAGAGGTTTTTTGTTGACATCCACCATTGCAATGCCTTGATGATTCGCACTGTAATAGTTATGCGGTCGTCGATCGACCCTGTGCATTGTGTCCATTGTCTGGACAAAGCCTCTTGTAGGGGACGCATCCGTAGCCGGCAATGTGATATGAGTAGGATGCATGATGACATAATTCCCAAAGGGATTTGAAGATACGAACTGGCAAAGTCTTCTTCGAGGCTACTGTTGAGGCTAGAGAAAGGAGCTTGCGTTTTCGTTCCTGGGATGGAAACACCTTTGCAGAACCTGTGTTCAGAGTTGCTCCGGGAAAGGTGATGATGCGAGAAGGTTGTAGAGTGGACTTTTCTTTGTAGAGTGGACTTTTCTTTTCGGTTGAGTGTAAGACCCAAGTGACTGAAGAGATTGAGACAGGTGTTGGAGGATCTGGAGGCGCCTGCAAAGGATGGTGCCTTCACCAGCCAGTCGTTCAAATATGGGAAGACTTGGTGACCATGCTGCCTGAGGAAAGCTGCCACCGGGGAGAGACGCTTGGTGAAGATGCGGGCCGCAGATTTGAGGCCAAAAGGTTGGACACGGAACTGGAAGTGCCTGCCCGCAACTGCAAACCTCAGGGATTTTTTGTGATTTTTGTGGACTGGAACATGAAAGTATGCGTCCTGTAAGTCCAGGTACGTCATGAAATCCCCTTCTTCCAGGAGGTTCAAGATCTCCTGTATGGTGACCATGCGAAACGACTGCTTCTTTAAGAATTGTTCAACGCCCTGAGGTCTATAATGGGCCTCCATTTCTTTTCCTTTTTCTGAATGAGAAAGAAGCGGGAGTAAAATCCCTTTCCCTTCTGAAACGATGGTACTCTCTCTATCGCTCCTTTCCTGAGCATAATTAAGAGTTCTTGTAGAAGCAATCATATGTTTTTGTGTTGCATTGGCGAGGAGGAGTTGTCGGAGGGATACTTTTGAATTCCATGGAATGGCCAAATCGAATCAATTGAACGACCCACCGGGCCGTGGTTATTCTTTTACAATTCTTGAGAAAATGTGTTAATTTTCCTCCAATCTTGGGGGTTGGACTGGCTGGATGAATAGGTCATTGGCGTCTGCCATTGTTCCTCCTTTGATTTTTGCCCCTAAAGGTTGACTTCCTGTATGAGGATTGTCGGCCCTGCTGTTGTTGGAGATTCTGATATTGGGTTCTACCCTGGTTGGAAGAATATGATGATCTGCTCTGAAAACCACCTCTGTATGAGGGTTGTCCTCGTCCTCTGCTCCCTCGAAAGGACTTGTTCTTGTATTGGAGCGTACCCAGCGCCCTTGCCGTGTCCGTGTCTTTTTTAATAGCGTGTAGAGCTTCGTCAATCTTAGCTCCAAACAGATGTTGGCCATCATATGGCATATCTAGGACTTTAGACTGTACCTCAGGTCTAAATGAGGTTGCCTTGAGCCATCCTTACCTCCGTAAAACGGCTGCCCCGGCCAGCTGTCGGAATCCAGTCATCGCTACATCCATAGCGCAGTCTATTATTTCATGACCCTCCAAAAGGATAGATTGTACTTCCTCTTTTGAGGCGTCTGGTAACTCAGATAAATACGGTGCACTATCCTCCCACAGCTGTCTATTATAGCGTCCTCGAAGCGCCAGTGTATTTGCTGCCTTCACCGTCATTGCTGACATTGTAGAAAAACGCTTTCCTATATTGTCTAACTTCCTCCCCTCCTTGTCTGGTGTCGCTGTCAAGGGAGATGAGGGATTTCTTGAATTCCTTTGAGCCGCCTGTGTGACCACCGAATCAGGTTTAGGGTGTCCTGTGAGGCAGGCCGCTGCTGACGGTGGGGCCTTGTATTTCTTATCCAGTCGTGGAACTACTGGCGAGACTGAGGCTGAGGCTGGAGTTTGCATCAACTGCAGACCCTGTTCCCATACATAATCAATTATTGGAATTGATCTCGCTGCTTTTTAAGCGGTTCTTTAAAGTCGTATAGGAAACAGTCATGTTCCTGAGATTCCATCGTCATGTGGAAGCGTTATGCCGCTCTCTCAACCAAATTATGGAAACCACCGTTGTCCAGAGGTGGAGAGTCTGAAGTAGCGGGCACAGGAGTCGCTGGAGAATCAATGACATATTTGACATAGTCTTCATGAATGGACTGGCCATCCTGCACATTGCCCTCCTCTTGTTGATCTTCCTCTCTTTCTTCATCAGATGATGGAGGACAAGACACGTGTACCCTCTCCTGCTAGAGAGCTAAGGGCGGCGGTCGAGGCTGTGGCGATGGCACTGTCGCAGCTGGCGGAGGAGCTGGTGAATCTGGGAATCTTTGTTAATAGTCCTCAATAAGAAATCTTAAATCAGTCACTAGAGATGCTGGCAGACACACCATGGGTGTAATGTGCGTCTGTACTGTATGCTGTTGGACTACTTCCTCGTCCGAGCTTTGACATTTCACCACTAGCTCGGAAGGGCTGTTTGCTTGGAGGATATCCTCCTCATCAGATTCCTCATCTTGTAGGAGACAAGCTGGCGGTAGACTTTGCACCCGGCTTGAAGATGTTAAGTCCGGCGTGATTGCCCTTTTCGAGATTTTGACCTGAGAAGTGGAATGGAAACCAGAATCAGTAATCAACACCTGGCTCGTCGACGGAGTGATCGTCGATGATGCATTGCCGACAGTCTGTTCATTCTGGACATTTTTCGTCGACAGGATTATTGTCGTCGACTGCTCCAACAGGATTGTGACAATGGTTTCGTCGACCGTGTCGCTGTCGACGGCGTCTTCATAGTCGTCTACGCGTTCGTCGACGGTGGTGCTGTTGACGGTGTCTTCATCGTCGACGACGTCTTCGTCGATGGTGCCGCTACCGACGGCGCCTTCATCTTCGTCGACGCCTTCGTCGATGGTGTGCCCATCGACGATGATAATTTTGTCGACGATGTCTTTGTCGACGTGGCCTTCGTCAACGGAGTTGACTTTGTCGTCGATACTGTCGTTGGTGCTGCAGTCGTTGATGGTGTTTTGGGCATCGACGATGATTTTTTAATATCAATGGTCAAATGACTCTGCCCTGCACCTGGTCCCGGAAGAGGAAAGACTGTCAACAGAGTGCTCCTGGCTGTACTTGTCATCACAATGCTGGCTCCACCTCCTGCGGAGCATCTGATGTCCCTGCCCTGCACACTAAAAGGAGAAACCAGAGCCTGCAAAACAAAGTGCTCAGAGACTGACTGGATTAGGCAAAGGCCCCCCTGGCCTGCAAGAACAAAAGAAATGGCATATAAAAGTAGGAGCCCTGCTCCTAAGAAATCAGATCCTGTTTACACCAAGAAGAAACTCTGCTTAAGAGAAGGACCTGGGAAAGCTGCATGGAGGATTACTATCTCTAAACCTGAGAGACTGGTCTGTGGTGGGTGCCTTGCTGCAAGAAGGAGAGAGGAAGAAAAGACTGAGAGACTTTTGAAATTCAACTTGTGCATTTTAACAATCTCCAAGGGCTTGCTGGTGAATTTGCCCCCTGAACTTCACCCCAGGAACATTGGGCGCTACCCCCCCTGAAAAGAGAAGCTGCTGTGAGAGTGCATCGTCCCCGCAGCCCTACCAAGGAGAAGCTGAGCGCACCGTGAGGAAACCGCTGTAGCCTCTGAAAGGCCCTGAGCACCCCATGCCACAGAGCAAAGCAACTACTACGTGGCAAGCCCCAGCTTACGCCGCAAAGACCAGACCGGCTGGCCCAAGCACAGTGACTGCCGCCTGTCTGACTGTGGTCTGCACCGCAAGAACGGTCCCCGCCTTGTGCCCGTCTTCCCCGAGGTAAAACTGCCCTGAAATCTGCAGCCGCCGCCGTTCGTGAACAGCAGCGATGCGTGAAGAGAAGGAGTACGCGCTGTACTCTTGGAGACCTTTGTTCACCCATCGCACTGCTTTCCGGGGTCCAGCCCCCTCTTCTCAGGACCCGTGCGCACTGCAGGAAAGACCCAGCCCGCTACGCACCGCAGCCCTCCTGAGCCGCGAGCCGTCGCTCGCCAACAAAGGAAGACCACACCGCGACATGGGACAACCCCTCTACGCCTGCCTGTATCCGCCCGCACCCCTACGAACAAAAGGTACTGTACGCCATAACCAGGTGCGAGTCTCACTGCTGTCCAATGACTCGCCCCGCCTCAATCTACACGAATCTGCACCAGGTACGCCTGATCGTACCCTGCGCTCCGTACTGCAGTGTCCGCGCAGCGCGTGTGCTGAGACCGCCCCGCACTAAGAGTCGCACAAGTCTAGTACGACTCCTACACCCTTTTTGGTTCGCTTACAGTTTACGCGTCTCACACGGGATGCGTGAGAGTCAGCAGGGCCGTTGTCCGGTGATCGTACGGAGCGCACAGGAGCACTCCAGAGTGCCCAGACCTGAAACGAAAAGCGCAATAGCCATAGTACCAGTGCCTGAAGCACAGGGAAGCCGGCTTTAGAAGTATTTAACCCCTTCCAGGCCCCAAACTTTGCAACTGGGGCCTACATCTGGCTTTTGAACAATGAAGCATCCTTTTTAAAGTAATTTGAACCATTTTGAAGTACTGGGAAGCCGTTTTGAGAGTGATTGAAAGTATTCTAAGTACTGTCCATTATATTCAAGGAACTGTGGCATTTTAAGAGTAACTGGAGTCATCCTGAAATCATTAAGACTGTATTTACAAGCCTGCTTGAGAATTTATATATAAAGGAATATATTTTTACAGAAATATAGTCTTGTGTCTCTGTGTGGTGGGTTGATGATTGATTGTGTGTGTTGCACTAAATGCATAAACATGTGTACTCTGTAGTTTAGCCTTGTCTGCTCGCGCCACGCCGCCTAGAGGGTGAGCAGGGGTTATTTCTGAGAGTAAGTCCCTTGCCCTGACTTAGAGGAGAGGGTCCCTGCTTGTCACAAGTGAATACTTGCGCCAACCAGAGACACCCAATATCAACACTGGTCATGCCGTTAGAATCAAAAGAGAGCGACACACTGCCTCAGAGATCTGGATAGGAAGGCTTGTATTATAACCAGCCTTACCGATCAGTGATGTCACAATCTCCAAGACCCACAATCGGAGACCCTAGGGGCAATACTTTGCTGCACAGGTATACCTGCAACCTGGTCAAGGTCAGACAGGTCTGGGTATGCCAGCAGTGGAAAGGAAAACCGAAGGTAGCGTAATCATTGGACAAAAGGGGGGGGGGGGGAACCAAAAAACCACGTGGTTCAAAGTTAGTTCCATTTCAAAAGGTGCCAAAAAGCTCTTTTGTTTGGATTACCTGAACTATATAAGTCGAGTTTTGATACCTGCAATATTGATGCCTGCCAGTCAGAAAAAGAGGGTGGTATTGAATCCTTCCATTTTTTACAAATTTCTCTCCTGGCCAGAAGGATAGAGTAAAAAAGAAGATGTTTGGAAGGGCCTATTACCCCCTCCATACCTCCGAAGATTACCAGTGGAGGTTTTATCATAATCTGGCGACCCATAGAAGTTGAAAGTGAAGTACTTATTGAGTCCCAAAATTGAGATAGAAGTGGGCATTCATAAAACATATGTAAGTCCGAGGCAGCTATTGCCCCACACCTTGCACAGGCAATCGGTTGATCTTTGGAGAATTTTGAGAGCCTTTGTGGTGAGTAATAAGCCCTATGCTACCGTCTTTAATAGATTCACATGCCTGAATCATTCCCCGTCGTCGAGACGGGAGTCTCCGGTACATAGAAAAGTAATGTCCTATAGACATACATTGAGAATAGTAGGCCTAAAAGCCTCACCTTAGTAACATATTCATGTCCTTTTGTAAAAAGGACCAAACTCTAGACAAGAGCCAATCAGCTATCACCTCCCTCTAGAACCTTCCTGGCAGGAGCCTTAGTCCCCCAGATTTTCGTACGCACTAAGCTAAGTAGGCGTGACACTGAGAGAGTTAGGTGAGTGCTTCCAGGGAAGGCGGGAGGGTTGCATGTGAATCTATGAAAGACACCAGTACTGGATAACTGCAGTTACAGGTAAGTAACGCATTTCTTAACCAGTATTATGGGTGTCTTTCATAGATTCACATGCCTGAATCAGGTAAGCAAGCAATGCAGAGTGCACATTTCTGATGGTACTGCATATGCAAGTCATTAGATAATACATTTCATGCGACTGTTAACCACCAATAAATGTCAACAATAAGCATCAACATAGAAATGTGCATATCAGAGAAGGATGGAGGGACGGAGGAAGGCTCACCTTACTGAAATAGATGGCGTAATACTGCTTGTCCCACTGCTGCATCCCTCATCAGCTCTGTGTCCAGGCAGTAAAGCCTAGTGAAGGTATGCGGCGACTTCCATGTTGCCGCCCTGCAAATGTCCACGACTGGCACCCCAGAAAAGAGTGCGTCCGTTGTGATGACATGAGGAGCTGCGGGAAGTAGGAATGTTAAACCCTGCGAGAGGTTTTTTGTTGACATCCACCATTGCAATGCCTTGATGATTCGCACTGTAATAGTTATGCGGTCGTCGAACGACCCTGTGCATTGTGTCCATTGTCTGGACAAAGCCTCTTGTAGGGGACGCATCCGTAGCCGGCAATGTGATATGAGTAGGATGCATGATGACATAATTCCCAAAGGGATTTGAAGATACGAACTGGCAAAGTCTTCTTCGAGGCTACTGTTGAGGCTAGAGAAAGGAGCTTGCGTTTTCGTTCCTGGGATGGAAACACCTTTGCAGAACCTGTGTTCAGAGTTGCTCCGGGAAAGGTGATCATGCGAGAAGGTTGTAGAGTGGACTTTTCTTTGTAGAGTGGACTTTTCTTTTCGGTTGAGTGTAAGACCCAAGTGACTGAAGAGATTGAGACAGGTGTTGGAGGATCTGGAGGCGCCTGCAAAGGATGGTGCCTTCACCAGCCAGTCGTTCAAATATGGGAAGACTTGCTGACCATGCTGCCTGAGGAAAGCTGCCACCGGGGAGAGACGCTTGGTGAAGATGCGGGGCGCAGATTTGAGGCCAAAAGGTTGGACACGGAACTGGAAGTGCCTGCCCGCAACTGCAAACCTCAGGGATTTTTTGTGATTTTTGTGGACTGGAACATGAAAGTATGCGTCCTGTAAGTCCAGGTACGTCATGAAATCCCCTTCTTCCAGGAGGTTCAAGATCTCCTGTATGGTGACCATGCGAAACGACTGCTTCTTTAAGAATTGTTCAACGCCCTGAGGTCTATAATGGGCCTCCATTTCTTTTCCTTTTTCTGAATGAGAAAGAAGCGGGAGTAAAATCCCTTTCCCTTCTGAAACGATGGTACTCTCTCTATCGCTCCTTTCCTGAGCATAATGAAGAGTTCTTGTAGAAGCAATCATATGTTTTTGTGTTGCATTGGCGAGGAGGAGTTGTCGGAGGGATACTTTTGAATTCCATGGAATGGCCAAATCGAATCAATTGAACGACCCACCGGTCCGTGGTTATTCTTTTACAATTCTTGAGAAAATGTGTTAATTTTCCTCCAATCTTGGGGGTTGGACTGGCTGGATGAATAGGTCATTGGCGTCTGCCATTGTTCCTCCTTTGATTTTTGCCCCTAAAGGTTGACTTCCTGTATGAGGATTGTCGGCCCTGCTGTTGTTGGAGATTCTGATATTGGGTTCTACCCTGGTTGGAAGAATATGATGATCTGCTCTGAAAACCACCTCTGTATGAGGGTTGTCCTCGTCCTCTGCTCCCTCGAAAGGACTTGTTCTTGTATTGGAGCGTACCCAGCGCCCTTGCCGTGTCCGTGTCTTTTTTAATAGCGTGTAGAGCTTCGTCAATCTTAGCTCCAAACAGATGTTGGCCATCATATGGCATATCTAGGACTTTAGACTGTACCTCAGGTCTAAATGAGGTTGCCTTGAGCCATCCTTACCTCCGTAAAACGGCTGCCTCGGCCAGCTGTCGGAATCCAGTCATCGCTACATCCATAGCGCAGTCTATTATTTCATGACCCTCCAAAAGGATAGATTGTACTTCCTCTTTTGAGGCGTCTGGTAACTCAGATAAATACGGTGCACTATCCTCCCACAGCTGTCTATTATAGCGTCCTCGAAGCGCCAGTGTATTTGCTGCCTTCACCGTCATTGCTGACATTGTAGAAAAACGCTTTCCTATATTGTCTAACTTCCTCCCCTCCTTGTCTGGTGTCGCTGTCAAGGGAGATGAGGGATTTCTTGAATTCCTTTGAGCCGCCTGTGTGACCACCGAATCAGGTTTAGGGTGTCCTGTGAGGCAGGCCGCTGCTGACGGTGGGGCCTTGTATTTCTTATCCAGTCGTGGAACTACTGGCGAGACTGAGGCTGAGGCTGGAGTTTGCATCAACTGCAGACCCTGTTCCCATACATAATCAATTATTGGAATTGATCTCGCTGCTTTTTAAGCGGTTCTTTAAAGTCGTATAGGAAACAGTCATGTTCCTGAGATTCCATCGTCATGTGGAAGCGTTATGCCGCTCTCTCAACCAAATTATGGAAACCACCGTTGTCCAGAGGTGGAGAGTCTGAAGTAGCGGGCACAGGAGTCGCTGGAGAATCAATGACATATTTGACATAGTCTTCATGAATGGACTGGCCATCCTGCACATTGCCCTCCTCTTGTTGATCTTCCTCTCTTTCTTCATCAGATGATGGAGGACAAGACACGTGTACCCTCTCCTGCTAGAGAGCTAAGGGCGGCGGTCGAGGCTGTGGCGATGGCACTGTCGCAGCTGGCGGAGGAGCTGGTGAATCTGGGAATCTTTGTTAATAGTCCTCAATAAGAAATCTTAAATCAGTCACTAGAGATGCTGGCAGACACACCATGGGTGTAATGTGCGTCTGTACTGTATGCTGTTGGACTACTTCCTCGTCCGAGCTTTGACATTTCACCACTAGCTCGGAAGGGCTGTTTGCTTGGAGGATATCCTCCTCATCAGATTCCTCATCTTGTAGGAGACAAGCTGGCGGTAGACTTTGCACCCGGCTTGAAGATGTTAAGTCCGGCGTGATTGCCCTTTTCGAGATTTTGACCTGAGAAGTGGAATGGAAACCAGAATCAGTGATCAACACCTGGCTCGTCGACGGAGTGATCGTCGATGATGCATTGCCGACAGTCTGTTCATTCTGGACATTTTTCGTCGACAGGATTATTGTCGTCGACTGCTCCAACAGGATTGTGACAATGGTTTCCTCGACCGTGTCGCTGTCGACGGCGTCTTCATAGTCGTCTACGCGTTCGTCGACGGTGGTGCTGTTGACGGTGTCTTCATCGTCGACGACGTCTTCGTCGATGGTGCCGCTACCGACGGCGCCTTCATCTTCGTCGACGCCTTCGTCGATGGTGTGCCCATCGACGATGATAATTTTGTCGACGATGTCTTTGTCGACGTGGCCTTCGTCAACGGAGTTGACTTTGTCGTCGATACTGTCGTTGGTGCTGCAGTCGTTGATGGTGTTTTGGGCATCGACGATGATTTTTTAATATCAATGGTCGACGGCAAGGGCTTACCCGCCGTCGACGATGGGGTAATCGTCGTTGAAGAAGTTAACGTCGACGATGTCGTCGTCGTCAAGACTGTCGTCGTCGATGTCGAGACATGACATGAGACAAAGCCTTACTGAGCGCCGATGATGATGTCGATGAGGTCGTCGTTGACGACGGCGCACGTTTTCTGAAGGTGTGAACCACCTTGTCAGACGCTGATGATGACAGGACCTCTGAAGACTTTCTAGCTGTCTTCTTTGGAGGAGTGTCTTGAGGCCGAGGGGAAGCTACCCTTGGCCTTTCGAGAGACAGTTTAGAGGAGACTGAAGAGCTCTCACCTTCTACAGAGGATTCCAGATTGTCTCTGTCCTTGAGCCTTTGGAGCCATAGTAGAAGGCATCCTTCCCGGTCCTTGAGAGTCTTTGTGGAAAATGTTCTACATATTTTGCAGTCCTTAGATGAATGATCCGTGTACAGGCAATATAAGCATTTCTTGTGTTGGTCATCGATGTGGAGCCTTTTTTTACCACAAGAGCTACAGGCTCTAAAAAGACCCTTCTTATGAGTATCAGCCATAATAAATCACTTTTACCTAGAAAGAATCCAAATGTTTGAAGAAATAAAGCTTTAAAAGCAAACCTGAGCAGAACTCAGGTGGAGACTCCTTTAGCACAACGTGCGGTAGAAAATCTGAGGGACTGAGGCTCCTGCCAGGAAGGTTCTAGAGGGAGGTGATAGCTGATTGGCTCTTGTCTAGAGTTTGGTCCTTTTTACAAAAGGACATGGATATGTTAATAAGGTGAGGGTTTTAGGCCTACTATTCTCTATGTATGTCTATAGGACATTACTTTTCTATGTACCGGAGACTCCCGTCTCGACGACGGGGAATGATTCAGGCATGTGAATCTATGAAAGACACCCATAATACTGGATAACCTAATTTTATTGAGCTGCTAACCTTGGCCCATGTTCTAGCCATGCCCTGCAAGACCTTCAGTTTTATTTATTTTTTAAATTTGGGATCTCCAAATTTAAACAGAACCCCTTCCTGTGCTAAACTTGCCCCACATGCAGCCAATCCCGATGTTGGTGGGTATTTTTAATAGCATGCGGGAGTGGGTGAGTTGAAATGCCCATGCGTACAATTGAAGATCCGGGGCTGCTAGCCCTCCCTTTTCTCTTCGGCGCCTTAGTTTTTTCCCGGCGATTCTCGGTATGCGCTGAGCCCAGATAAATGAATTAATGTCACTCTGTAGTGTGACTAAAAATAAAGGTTTGAAATATAGAGGAATAGTATTAAACAAAAAAGTGATCTTTGGTAAAATGGCCATCTTTATGAGGTTAACCCTTCCCAGGATGGACAATGGCAGCGATGACTAAGATCTCATGAGTTTACGGCATTCTTTCGCTATAACGGAGAAGTTAGTCTCAACAATTTTGTTAACATCTTGGACAATTTCTATACCCAGGTATCGCATTCTTAAGCTGGGCTGGACCCCTACGACTAACTCCTTATGGTTCCAGGTCATAATCTCAGTTTTTGAGGCGTTAACCTCGTATCCAGAGATTTCTCCAAAATTCTGGGCCAATTTGATGACAGAAGGGAGGGCTGTACTTAATTCTGAAGAAAAGAGTAAGATGTCATCCGCATACAGAGCCACCCTCTTCTCCCATCCCCCGTACCTAACTGGCTTGATGTTAATATCATCCCTCAGCCGTTGTGCGAAGGGCTCAATATATAGGTCAAACAGGAGAGGGGAGAGAGGGCAGCCCTGACGTGTTCCCCTTGTGATGTTGAATGGGTCCGTCAGTGATCCATTCACCAGAAGACAGGCTGAAGGGTTCTGATAAAGCAATCTCACTGCTCGGTGAAATCCAACTCCTATGTTGAACTTACCCAAGACACCAACAGGTATGACCAGTTCACCCTGTTGAAGGCCTTGGTGGCGTCGAGCGTGAGAACAGCCAAGGGTAAACAAGCAGAAGATGCAATATCGATAGCCCCTATAAGATCATAAGTCAACTCAAAGAGTTGTCGGCCTTTAACAAAACCCTTCTGGTCCTGGTGTAGAATACCTCCTGCAACCGAGCCCAACCTGTTGCCAAAATATAGGTAAAGATTTTATAGTCAGCGTTTAGAATGGAAATTGGTCGATATGACCCACAAGACAATGCTGGTTTACCCGGTTTTAAAATTAAAGTTATTGATGCATTATCCCAAGAAATTGGTGGTGACATCCCTTCCTGAACGATTTGGTTAAATAAGGAACTTAAAAAGGGACCAGTCGCCTGGTCCAGGACCCTATAAATCTCAGCTGGAAGGCCGTCTGGGCCCGCCGCCTTCCCAGACTTACTACTCAGGATAACTTTTTTGACCTCGTCCTGTGTAATCGCTTGATCTAAAGAAGCCGATTGTTCCGAGGTCAATGATGGCAAAGATATCTCATTAAGCCACTCATCAATAGAATCCTGAATAATGTACTTATCCTCATTATAAATGCCTTGGAAAAGTAATCAGAAGATTTTTCTGATGTCTTCATCTGAAGAGTAAGCCACGTTATCGTGAGTAATTGAACTAATTTTGTTCCGAACCTGGTCGGTCTTAGATTTCCAGGATAAGAGCCTCCCTGCACCCTCACCATATTGAAAGTGGGTGATTTTACTAGCTTCCCACCTTTGTAGGACACGTGCATTCAGAATTGAGTCCAGGTCCCCCTTTACTCGGACCAATTTATTTTGTAGTTCTTGTAAAAGGATAGTCGAGGCGGCTGATTGCAAGTCAATTTCCCTTTGAATCCTGCCTATTTCAGCCTCACTTGAGGATACCTCCTCTCTGTACATCTTCCTCCTATTGGAGACCCTGCTAGTAATTAGGCCCCTAGGAAAGGCCTTGAAAGAGTCCCAGACATTTCCTGGAGTGGCCAAGCCAATATTAAGATTCATAAAGCACTCGCTTTCCTTTGCCAAGAAAGAAATCTCGTCTTGTGTTGAAAGCAGTGAACGATCAAACGACCAGCTTCTAGGAGCTGCTTTAGGAAAACCTGCCATTACCATCGATACAGCTGAGTGGTCTGAAAAATGTGAGGGGAGATAAGTGATGTTTTTACTACACTTTTCAGTGTCTGGCTAATCAAGACAAAATCAATCCTTGATTAATGGTGATATTTATAATTTCAGAATGAGTCACCCATTTGTTGCCCAGATATTATCCTCCAGATATCTAAGTAGTCATACTGTTTGATGGTGGCCAATAGGAGAGTCCTGGTTTTAGAAGGAATTAAAGCCAGACTATTTGGTGACTAATCTAGCAGGGGATCAAGAACTATATTGAAATTGCCCGCAAAAATGGTGGGTTGTGGAAAAGAGAGTAGGTGGAAAAAAAACAGATTCCAAAACAGAAGAATCATCCAGGTTTGGACCTTAGTATCCTACTATAGTAATTTGTGCCCCTGCAATATTAACTGTAGAGATGACCCATCTGCCACCTGGGTCTGTTAATTTAGATATCAGACGGGCTTTTAAAGATTTTTTAAACAATATCCCAACTCCCCTATTGTTCATAGATTGTGTTGTAATTATAAAAAAATCAATCCATGGATTTTCTGTAACCAAGGCAAGCAACTCTGGTTCTGTCAAGTACGTCTCCTGGAGAACAATGACCTGCGCATCACAGTCACAGAGATATTGCAAAATCTTATCCCTTCTGGGACTGGTGCGGAGGCCATTGATATTCCAGGAGAGGATCCACAAGCTATTCATGAAAGAGTTGCCTCTCTCCTACAACTATCCAAATGCCAGTCGCTACTGGAGGAAACCCAACCAAAGATAGTATAATCATGCCAAACACCACTCTAATACAAATAAAAAAAAGAACAAGCACTACTAAGACTACTCTATTGTAAAATAATTTTTTGTGTCTTTCTTTATACTGATTTTGTCTTCTTTTACCATACGTCGTATCCTTTGACTGTACATTTGCTTTTTTTTTCCTTTCCTAATATTTTGACTATTATTTCCAGTTGAAGCATTGTCAGTGGTTTCAACATTCTGAACATTCTTTCTGGGCCTTGAAAGATTTTTTAATAAACTCCTTAGTGGTCTTACCAGAAGATTTTGTCTTTTCAGCAACATTATGTTGGTCATCTAATACTTGTTGTTGAGTTTTCTTCAAGTAAATGTTCTTTAGCTCTCTTTTTCTCTTTCTTGATTTTTCAGGCATAATGACTTTATTCTGTAAAAAATAATCATAAATAAATGTACATTAATAACTTTATAAATTATACTTTTCTATTACTATACAAACACATTCTATATAGATACTGACTGAGGAATTGTAGAGCTTAAATACAAGTGTGAAGGTGGTTACACCACTACATGCATAGTGCATAGGAGTTTGATGCACTCCGTGCCCTAAAGCCTGTCTCACTGCATCAGTACATGCATACTGACTGAATGATTACAGTACTATAAGGAGAGACACTAGGTGAATTCACATTTGCTTGAGTTTTACTTTAGTGAATGGATTAGTACATGATACTGAAAGAGTCACTATGGGATTGCAAAAGCAGTCACAGGGTTTTTGCTGAAGTTTATGGATACTGACTGGAGAATTGTAGGCCTGAAACACAAGTGTGAAGGTGGTTACACCACTACATGCATAGTGCATAGGAGTTTGAAGCACTCTGTGCCCTAAAGCCTGTCTTACTGCATGAGTACACGCATACTGAGTTAATGACTACAGTTCTATAAGGAGAGACACTGGGTGAATTCACATTTGGTTGACTTTTGCTTTAGTGAATGGATTAGAATATGGTACTGAAAGGGTCACTATGGGATTGCAGGAGCAGTCACAGGTTGTTTGCTGGAGTGTATGGATACTAACTGGGGAATTGTAGGCCTGAAACACAAGTGTAAAGGTGGTGAATTCAGAATTGGTTGAGTTTTACTTTAGTGAATGGATAAGTACATAGTACTGTAAGAGTCACTCTGGGAATGCAAGAGCAGTCACAGGGTGTTTGCTGGAGTATATGGACACTGGCTGGGGAATTATAAGCCTGAAACACAAGTTTGAAGGTGGTTAGACCACTACCTGCATAGTGCATAGGAGTTTGAAGCACTCCGTGACCTAAAGCCTGGCTCGCTGCATGAGTACATGCATACTGACTGAATGATTACAGAACTTTAAGGAGAGACACTGGGTGAATTCATTATTAGTTGAGTTTTATTTTAGAGAATGAATTAGTACATGATACAGAAACAGTCACTATGACACTGCAACAGCAGTCACAGGGTGTTTGCTGGAGTGTATGAATACTGATTGGGGAATTGTAGGCCTGAAACACAAGTGTGAATGTGGTTAGACCACTACATGCATAGTGGATAGGAGATTGGAGCACTGAATGCCCTAAAGCCCGGCTCACTCCATGAGTACATGCATACTGACTGAATGATTACAGTTCTATAAGGAGAGACACTGGGTGAATTCACATTTGGTTGACTTTTGCTTTAGTGAATGGATTAGAATATGATACTGAAAGGGTCACTATGGGATTCCAAGAGCAGTCACAGGTTGTTTGCTGGAGTGTATGGATACTAACTGGGGAATTGTAGGCCTGAAACACAAGTGTAAAGGTGGTTAGACTACTACATACATGATCCATAGGAGTTTGAAGAACTCCGTACCCTAAAGCTTGGCTCACTGCATGAGTACATGCACACTGACTGATTGGTTACAGTACTATAAGGAGAGACACTGGGTGAATTCATAATTGGTTGAGTCTTACTTAAGTAAATGGATTAGTACATCGTACTGTAAGATTCAGTATGGGATTGCAAGAGCAGTCACAGGGTGTTTGCTGGAGTGTATGGATACTAACTGAGGAATTGTAGGCCTGAAACACAAGTGTGAAGGTGGTTAGACTACTACATGCATAGTCCATAGGAGTTTGAAGCAGGCCCTGAATCGCTACATGAGTACTTGGATAATGACAGAATGATTACAGTAGTACAGCCACACATGAAGTTATCAAATGCTCCTCTCACAATGCTTTACAAATACATACACACTCATAGTGTTATTCTAGACAAGCAAAACTATTCACTAGTCGTGAAGAGTTAAGATGACTGCACACTTTCCACATATTTCATTACTGCACTTTAGAGTAAAAGCCTGACACATTTTAAAATACATAGGCAATGACTGATTTCAAATTGCCAACAGGATAGGTTTTTAACCAGTTATATATCTGCAAAAACATGAAGTACCCAAAGGCTTCTCTCACTACAGTTCCAAACTGTTCACAGACTCACAGTGTGATTCTAGACATGCAAGACTATCCCTTGGACTTTATCAAATCACATTTACTGATCTAGAAAAACTAAGGTGACTGCACACATTTCACATATTTTAATACTGCATTTGACTGTGGGATTGCAACAGCAGTCACAGGGTGTTTGCTTGAGTGTATGGATACTGACTGGGAATTGTATTCCTGAAACACAAGTGTGAACGTGGTTAGACCACCACATGCATAGTGCATAGGAGTTCGAAGCCCTCCATGCCTTAAAGCCTGTCTCACTGCATCAGTACATGCAAACTGAGTGAATGATTACAGTATTATAAGGAGAGACACTGGGTGAATTCATAATTGGTTGAATTTTATTTTAGTGAATGGATTACTACATGGTACTGAAACAGTCACTATGGCATTGCAACAGCAGTCACAGGGTGTTTGCTGGAGTGTATGAATACTGATTGGGGAATTGTAGGCCTGAAACACAAGTGTGAAGGTGGTTAGACCACTACATGCATAGTGCATAGGAGTTTGAAGCACTCCATGCCCTAAAGCCTGGCTCACTCCATGAGTACATGCATAATGACTGACTGATTACAGTACTATAAGGAGAGACAGTGGGTGAATTCACATTTTATTGAGGTTTACTTTAGTGAATGGATTTGTACATGGTACTGAAAGAGTCACTATGGGATTGCAAGAGCAGTCACAGGGTGTTTGCTTGAGTGTATGGATACTGACTGGGGATTTGTAGGCCTGAAACACAAGTGTGAAGGTGGTTAGAACAGTACATGCATAGTGCATAAGAGTTTGAAGCAATCCGTGCCCTAAAGCCTGGCTGACTGCATGAGTATATGCATACTGACTAATTGATTACAGTACTATAAGGAGAGACACTGGGTACATTGATAATTGGTTGAGTTTTACTTTAGTGAATGGATTAGTACATGGTACTGAAAGAATAACTATGGGTTTGCAAGAGCAGTCACAGGGTCTTTGCTGGAGTGTATGGATACTAACTGGGGAATTGAAGGCCTGAAATACAAGTGTGAAGGTGGTTAGACTACTACAGACATAGTCCATAGGAGTTTAAAGCACTCCGTCCCCTAAAGCGTGGCTCACTGCATGAGTACATGCATACTGACTGACTGATTACAGTACTATAAGGAGAGACACTGGGTGAATTCAAAATTGGTTGAGTTTTACTTTAGTGAATGTATCAGTACATGGTACTGAAAAAGTCACTATGGGATTTCAACAGCAGTCACAGGGTGTTTGGATACTGACTGGGAATTGTAGGCCTGAAACACAAGTGTGAAGGTGGTTAGACTACTACATGCATAATCCATAGGAGTTTGAAGCAGTACATGTGCTAAGGCCCTGAATTTTTACATGAGTACTTGGATAATGACTGAATGATTACAGTAGTACAACCACACATGAAGTTATCAAATGATCCTCTCACAATCCTTTACAAATGCACACACACACTCACAGTGTGATTCTAGACAAACAACACCATTCACTAGTCTAGAAGAGTTAAGATGACTGCACACATTCCACATATTTCATTACTGCACTTTAGAGTACAAGCCTGACACATTTTAAAATACATAAGCAATGACTGATTTCAAATTCTACCGAAACTTGCCAAAAGGATAGATTTTTAACCAGTTATATATCTGCAAACACATGCAGTACCCAAAGGCTTCTCTCACAACAGTTCAAAAATGTACACAGACTCACAGTGTGATTCTAGACATGCAAGACTATCCCTTGGACTTTATCAAAACTCATTTACTGTTCTAGAAAAACTAAGGTGACTGCACACATTCCACATATTTCAATACTGCATTTTACTGTTAAAGCCTAACTCATTTTGTAAATACATAAGCAATGACTATTTTCTAATTCTATCAAAACTTGACAACAAGAAAGGTTTGTAAGCACTTAAGTGTCTGCAAACACATGAAGCAACCAGATGCTTCTCTCACATTTCCCAAATGCACACTGACTCACAGTGTGATTCTAGACAAATAACAGTATCCCTTGCACTTTAGCAAAAAACATTTAGTAGTCTGGAACAGGTGAGATGACTGCACACATTCCACATATTTTAGAAGTGCTCTTTACTGTCGAAGCCTTACACATTTTACAAATGCATAAACAATAACTGGCTTCTAATGCTAATAAAACTTTACACCATTACAAGTTTTAAACCAGTTACCTGTCAACAAATACATGAAGTTACCAAATGCTTCTCTCACAATGGTACCCAAATGAACACAGTCTCACAATGTGATTCTAGACAAGCAAGACTACTCCCGCGACTTTATCAGGAGAAACACATTCATCTTAATAAAAAGAAACACACCACATACAACCTCTCACAAATTAATAAGTTACCTTTCAAATTGATTTGTAGAAGTATGTCAGTCACACACCAGATTTTCCTATACAGAGTGTCTGTACTGTGCAGCTCTTAGCAAAACCAAAATAATGGCAAACTTTCCCTATCATTCTGCATACATATACATGTAAATATCAAATCACATTGCTTCCCACATTAATTCAAAACCTAACACACATTTATATTGGTTACACATTTCAGCCCTTTTCAAATGACATAAGTTTGAACCCTACCCCCAATCTGCTCACTGCCTGTTACCATGGTAACAGTTCATAGAACACTTACTGAGCACACAGTTCACAAGTTCAACACACAATGTTGCTAATCCAAACAGCAAGTGTGCTTGACTTTTCAAAATATCACCTTATCTTATGTAATGTTCATTTCAAACAGTTTTTCTTAACCAATAAGAAACATGCTTTTAAAAAACAGAAACATGCAACCTTCTTTTCGGACTATAATGATCTCAAACAGCCAATCATTTCTTTTATATTTTCAAAACTGCATCTTAACCACCATTTTAGAAAAATCTCACTTCTCAAACTGCCATTTCACATAAAGACACCTTCTGAGTGCATCCAAGCCTCCCTTCAAGATGTTTAGAGTGAGGAATTGGAGCCAAAAGTATGCAGAAAACAGAGGCATGGACAAAGACCTAGCTTTGCCAAATGTAGACATTGAATGGATTAGGCAGAGAGGGTTAAAGTGGCACCAATTGAAGCCATTGGTTAAATCCTTTTTGCAACTCCAAAACCCTGACCTCATAATTGTGCACTGTGGTAGCAATGACCTAGGTACTTTGACTGGGGTAGGTCTGGAAATGCTTATGAAGGACACCTTTACAGAATTGAGGTAACTTTCCCCCCACACTGCTTTTGTCTATTCTAGCATATGCCAAACTGGTCCAATCAATTTTGTCCACAGATTGAGAAAGCTAGGAAACATGTCAATGAATCTGTTCCTGCTTTTTGCTGAGATTATAACATGGGTCCATTTACCACAACAATCTGCGTTTCAATATGGATGGCCTCTATAGGAGAGATGGTGTACATTTTACAGATGAGGGTAACAGAGTCTTCCTCATCAACTTTAGACTCTGCATAGGTACTGACTTGTAGGTACCAAAATCTCTCAATAAACACAAGGTCTCTTTATGGAGCCAACCAAGAGCTACACATAAGCTTGATGTATATCTCAGAAATATTATTATTTTTTGCTTGGAGTCGCGCACCCAACGCGTCAGACTCGTGCACCCAACACGTAAAAGTCGTGCATCAAACGCGCTGGAGTCGTGCACCCTACACGTTAGGTGTCATGCATCCAACACGTGCACACCAGGGGGCCGCATTGAGCGTTGTGCTTGGTGCGCGATTCCTAATTTTACCATTAAAAAAATAGCCCCTATCACTTATTTCTATTATCTCCGGGGACCCCATCCCAGGGGCTTATATAAAACGTTGGGGACCGCCACAGCCATAGATACTACTGAATGGATTTACACCATTTAAGCAAAAGGCATGAGTCTGAACTAAGGACAACCTCTTTACCAAATTTGGTGTAATTCTGTTCACCAGTTCAGGCTGTAGCCGCGAGGAACGGTTCCTATGGAAAATTGCATTGGAAAACGCGTTTTGCGACCCCCTTTTTCTCGGCCCCCGCTTCACGAATCACCCCGAGACTTTGGGGAAAGGAGCAGACTAGAGCTGGCCATTAGTTTTGAAAATTTTGCGAAGATTCATCATACTGCGCTAAAGTTATTCTAAATAGAATGTTGCAGATTACCTATGGAAAATAGGTCATAATTATAACTACCTACTGGCGACCGCCAGTAGGTAATATATATATATATATATATATATATTGCAGTACTGCTGATACGATAATGCACATGCTACACAAACCTGATTGGGGGCGGGACTGCACAGGATTAAAAGCAGGTGTGCTGCAAGGTAGCTGTCTTTGACTTTGCCTGTGAACAAGGATGAGGATTCCAAAACCGGACTGTCTTTTAAAATCAGGTGCTGTTATCCTTTTCCGACCTCAATAAAGAGAGGAATACTCACCTGTTTGAGTGTTCTCACTGCAAGGACAACCTTTTCTTTTGAGCAAGGGCGGATGCCCGAAACGCGTCAGATTTTGTTGGACTCAAGCTTTTAATAAACTCTGTGCCTTTATTTACGTTTGAATTCGTGTGGTTTTCCTGGGTCGATGGAAATGCGGAGCCTTTGAAAATTGCTGTTGCAGCATATATATATATATATATATATATATATATATATATATATATATATATATATATATATATATATATATATATATATTCCAACACAAGTTGCCTGTAAAGGAGGTGCCCAATACTTAGAATTAATTTAGCCATCCATCATTAATGGGGGAAACAACGAGGCACTTGCACTGCAGCATAGGAATATTGTCCAGCCTGACGCGTTTCATGCAGATTGCATTTCTTCAGAGGCAACGGACTTATGAGTCAACAACACAATGTTTTCTAACAGCACTTTTAAACGATGTGTGACGTCCCCAGTGGGCGTGGCCACTTCCTTGGCCTTATGGAACTCGTAGTGCATGGTGTTCCTCAGGTGAGTGGTCTTGTTGAGACTCAAGTGTTCAAAGATTGAAAACCAAGTGGGGTGTGTTGCAGCACACGGAATCCCTGATGTTTGCTTGTTCCTCCAAAAATCGGCTCCAAGTTACCAGCGCGGCAGCGTCAGGTGGCGCTGTCACAGGCAGGCTGTAAACAGCCTTAGGGCAAACCTCCGCGGCTCAGGCGGTCCGCTCACAATTCCAACACAAGTTGCCTGTAAAGGAGGTGCCCACAACTTGGAATTAATTTAGCCATCCATCTTTAATGGGGGAAACAACGAGACACTTGCACTGCAGCATAGGAATAATGTCCAGCCTGACGCGTGTCATGCAGATTGCATTTCTTCAGAGGCAACGGACTTATGAGTCAACAACACGATGTTTTCTAACAGCACTTTTAAACGATGTGTGACGTCCCCAGTGGGCGTGGCCACTTCCTTGGCCTTATGGAACTCGTAGTGCATGGTGTTCCTCAGGTGAGTTGTCGTGTTGAGACTCAAGTGTTCAAAGATTGAAAACCAAGTGGGGTGTGTTGCAGCAAACGGAATCCCTTATGTTTGCTTGTTCCTCCAAAAATCGTCTCTAAGTTACCAGCGCGGCAGCGTCAGGTGGCGCTGTCACAGGCAGGCTGTAAACAGCCTTAGGGCAAGCCTCCGCGGCTCAGGCGGTCCGCTCACAATTCCAACACAAGTTGCCTGTAAAGGAGGTGCCCACAACTTGGAAATAATTTAGCCATCCATCTTTAATGGGGGAAACAACGAGGCACTTGCACTGCAGCATAGGAATAATGTCCAGCCTGACGCGTTTCATGCAGATTGCATTTCTTCAGAGGCAACGGACTTATGAGTCAACAACACGATGTTTTCTAACAGCACTTTTAAATGATGTGTGACGTCCCCAGTGGGCGTGGCCACTTCCTTGGCCTTATGGAACTCGTAGTGCATGGTGTTCCTCAGGTGAGTTGTCGTGTTGAGACTCAAGTGTTCAAAGATTGAAAACCAAGTGGGGTGTGTTGCAGCACACGGAATCCCCGATGTTTGCTTGTTCCTCCAAAAATCGGCTCCAAGTTACCAGCGCGGCAGCGTCAGGTGGCGCTGTCACAGGCAGGCTGTAAACAGCCTTAGGGCAAACCTCCGCGGCTCAGGCGGTCCGCTCACAATTCCAACACAAGTTGCCTGTAAAGGAGGTGGCCACAACTTGGAATTAATTTAGCCATCCATCTTTAATGGGGGAAACAACTAGGCACTTGCACTGCAGCATAGGAATAATGTCCAGCCTGACGCGTTTCATGCAGATTGCATTTCTTCAGAGGCAACGGACTTATGAGTCAACAACACGATGTTTTCTAACAGCACTTTTAAACGATGTGTGACGTCCCCAGTGGGTGTGGCCCCTTCCTTGGCCTTATGGAACTCGTAGTGCATGGTGTTCCTCAGGTGAGTTGTCGTGTTGAGACTCAAGTGTTCAAAGATTGAAAACCAAGTGGGGTGTGTTGCAGCACACGGAATCCCCGATGTTTGCTTGTTCGTCCAAAAATCGGCTCCAAGTTACCAACGCGGCAGCGTCAGGTGGCGCTGTCACAGGCAGGCTGTAAACAGCCTTAGGGCAAACCTCCGTGGCTCAGGCGGTCCGCTCACAATTCCAACACAAGTTGCCTGTGAAGGAGGTGCCCACAACTTGGAATTAATTTAGCCATCCATCTTTAATGGGGGAAACAACGAGGCACTTGCACTGCAGCATAGGAATAATGTCCAGCCTGACGCGTTTCATGCAGATTGCATTTCTTCAGAGGCAACAGACTTATGAGTCAACAACAGAATGTTTTCTAACAGCACTTTTAAACGATGTGTGACCTACCCAGTGGGCGTGGCCACTTCCTTGGCCTTATGGAACTCGTAGTGCATGGTGTTCCTCAGGTGAGTTGTCGTGTTGAGACTCAAGTGTTCAAAGATTTAAAACCAAGTGGGGTGTGTTGCAGCACACGGAATCCCCGATGTTTGCTTGTTCCTCCAAAAATCGGCTCCAAGTTACCAGCGCGGCAGTGTCAGGTGGCGCTGTCACAGGCAGGCTGTAAACAGCCTTAGGGCAAACCTCCGCGGCTCAGGTGGTCTGCTCACAATTCCAACACAAGTTGCCTGTAAAGGAGGTGCCCACAACTTGGAATTAATTTAGCCATCCATCTTTAATGGGGGAATTAACGAGGCACTTGCACTGCAGCATAGGAATAATGTCCAGCCTGACGGGTTTCATGCAGATTGCATTTCTTCAGAGGCAACGGACTTATGAGTCAACAACACGATGTTTTCTAACAGCACTTTTAAACGATGTGTGACGTCCCCAGTGGGCGTGGCCACTTCCTTGGCCTTATGGAACTCATAGTGCATGGTGTTCCTCAGGTGAGTTGTCGTGTTGAGACTCAAGTCTTCAAAGATTGAAAACCAAGTGGGGTGTGTTATTTGATATTTGATATTTATGGAATTTTGTAAAGCGCGGCTATCGCTCCGGGAGGAGCATCTTGGCGCTAAGCAAGCAGAAGATAGTTGGAAACGAGGAAGTAAAGTAGATCATATAGCTGCTAGGACTGAAATGTCAGATTGCTGGAACACCCAGGTTTTCAGAAGTTTCCTGAAGTGGGGTTCAGTTTCAGCTTGCCTGAGGTTAACAGGGAGGCTGTTCCAGGCTCTGGCAGCCAGGAAGGAAAAGGTTTTTCCCCCCTTGGTTTTTAACTTAAATCTTGGAATTATTACAAGATTGGTCCCTGAGGATCTTAAACAGCGTAGTGGATTGTAATAGGTGAAACGCTTGGAGAAGTAGAGAGGACCTGTTTTCCTGGTTGCTTTGTATACAGTTAGTAAAAGTTTGAACAAGATTCTTTTGTGAAGTGGTAGCCAATGGAGGACATTGAGGGCTGCTGAGGCAGAGGATCTTCTGGGAAGTTTAAGCACAAGTCTGGCAGCGGCGTGTTGGATGCTTTGAAGTTTTCTAAGAGTAGACTTCTTCAATCCTGCCATCAATCCATTACAATAATCAAGTCGGGAGAGAATTAAAGCAACCACGACTGATTTTCTGGCTGTAATGGGGAGGAAGTCGAAGAATTTCTTCAATGATCTGATGAGACTAAAACAGCATCCAGCAGTGATGCGGACATGATCATCAAATGAAAGGGATGTGTCAAATTGAATGCCAAGGTTGCGTGCCGAGGATACAGCGCTCGGAGGGGCTTCTGAATTTTTAGGCCACCAATCTTTTGGGCAGAAGGATACGTCTTTTCCTAGAGGTATTATTTCGGTCTTTGCGCTGTTGCATCTGAGATGATTTTTATTTAGCCATAAAAAGACCTCTGAGAGGCAGTTCTGGAATCTATGTTCCGTATCAGGACATTTCCTATCAATAGTGACGACCAATTGAGTGTCGTCAGCGTACGATGTGGCGAGGATTCCATGGGATTCGATCACTGCAAGGAGGGGGGCCATGTAGATATTAAAAAAGAGGGGACTAAGTATGGACCCCTGGGGAACTCCTGACGTGATGGATCTCTCGCTGGATTTAAAGGGGCCTAGTGCTATCGTTTGCGATCTGTTAGATAAAAACGAAACTAACCATGCCAGCGCAGTGTCTGCCACGCCAATCTCCCGCATTCTGTTGATAAGAATGGCGTGTGAGATGGTGTCGAATGCGGCTGTTAGGTCGAGCAGGATGAGTACCACCTGTCTCCCCTCATCCTGCAAGAACTTAATAGAGTCTGATAATTCTATCAAGGCAGTCTCTGTGGAATGGCCAGAGCGGAAGCCTGACTGTTGTGGGTGCAGAACCTGGTTGTTTTCTACATGAGTTTTTAACACCTCGTACACTAATTGTTCAGCAATTTTACCTAAGACAGGTAATAGCGAGATCGGGCGCATATTAGTGAGGTCAGTGGGGGACTTGTTCTGCTTCTTCATTAAGGGTTTTACAATGGCCTTTTTCCAGTCGTCAGGTACAATGCCTGAAGTGAAAGATTCATTAATGATGGCATTGATTATGGGGTTTACAGCTTCAATAAAATGATGAAGGATACTAGGGGGGCATGAGTCTGTAGGAGCTCCGGATTTACAGGCAAGAATTGCCTTCCGGGTTTGTTGAAGCGAAATTTGTGGAAAATTGGCCAGAGTGGAAAAATTTGTGCCAGCTTCATGGGTAGTAAAAGTGGGTTGGGGAAAATCCTTCTGGATCTTGATGATTTTATCTGTGAAAAAATCAGCAATTTGATTGCATAAAGTTTGGGATGGGGGAATTTCGGGTACTAGGGCTTTAGGATGGGTAAAGGACTTAACAATGGAAAAGATGGTTTGCTGTTTTTGTTGGGCATCCTCTATGGCTTTAGTGAAATATTCTTTTTTAGCAGCTTTAATGTTGGAGAGATATAATTTCCTCTGCTGTATGTAGAGTAGTCTAGAGGCTTCATCATAAGTTTTTCTCCATTTCCTTTCTTGAATTCTGCAAAGGAGATGGTCTTCCGTGAGAGACTGGGTGTACCAAGGAGCATTGGGCTTTCTTTGGCGGCGGTCTGGATGATGGGCGTTTGGACCCAAATTGTCGGAGACAATTTGGTCAATCCAGATATGAAAATTACGGGAGTCGGACGTTACATCTCCGACTGATATGGGGGCCGGTTTCAATGATTGGGGATCTGACTTAATGCGTTCGGTCACTTTCTTCCAATTAATGGAGAAAGAAGGGGGGGAGTGCTTGGCATTGGAGGACATGGAAGATTTTTCCATTGTGGAAAAGGGGATAAAATAATGGTCGGTCCAGATTTGAGGAATCGGGGGGGACGTAGTTAAGGTTGTCAAATTGGAGCAAATACCGTCTAGCATATGGCCAGCCAAGTGTGTAGGGGAAGAAATGAGTTGGGAGAGACCAAAAATGCTTAGCGACTGTTGGAAACTAATGTTGTGGGGGTCCGTACAGGATTCCAAATAGAGATTAAGGTCGCCAAGGAGAGTAAAAGTAGGATAATGAGTCATGGATGACCCCAGAGCCTCATCAAGAGAGTCGAGGAAAGGGGTAGCATTACCTGGAGGGCGGTAAATAAGTCCTCCAGAGAAGGAGGTGGAGGCATTAATTCTAATCGAAAAACCCAAGCCTTCGCTATCCTTAAGATAGCCCAGATCAAAGGTATGACAGGTAAAAGATTTTTTAATAACGAGGGCAACTCCTCCTCCTCTCCCGATGGGTCTGTCCCGCCTGAAGATGGTGAAATCTGGGGGGAGGGCAGTTACCAGATCTGGGTTGGAGGAGTCATTGAGCCAGGTTTCGGTTATGAAAAGGGCATCCAAGCCATGATGTAGGATTAGGTCATGGATGTCCTGACTGTGGCAAGCTAGGGACCTGGCATTGATAAGTCCTCCCTTAAAAGTAGTGGGTTTATTATTTGATATGGGCAATGCTTTGTGGACTCTGGGGGGGTTGACCAAGGACGTCCACTTACAATGTCGGCATGAGAATGGGCCCCACAAGAGATCAGTAGGGACCTTACATTTGCATGAATGAACTCCCGCTATGTCTTGCAGTGCGAGTAGCTCATAAAAGTCATACCTAATGGTAGCGGGAAAGAGGGCATCGTGTCCTGCGCCTGGCGCGATCTTGGCGCGGACGGGCGCAGACGGGCTTGGCTTAGGCGCGGCTAAATTAAGTGTTGCAGCACACGGAATCCCCGATGTTTGCTTGTTCCTCCAAAAATCGACTCCAAGTTACCAGCGCGGCAGCGTCAGGTGGCGCTGTCACAGGCAGGCTGTAAACAGCCTTAGAGAAAACCTCTGCGGCTCAGGCGGTACGCTCACAATTCCAACACAAGTTGCCTGTAAAGGAGGTGCCCACAACTTGGAATTAATTTAGCCATCCATCTTTAATGGGGGAAACAACGAGGCACTTGCACTGCAGCATAGGAATAATGTCCAGCCTGATGCGGTTCATGCAGATTGCATTTCTTCAGAGGCAACGGACTTATGAGTCAACAACACTATGTTTTCTAACAGCACTTTTAAACGATGTGTGACGTCCCCAGTGGGCGTGGCCACTTCCTTGGCCTTATGGAACTCGTAGTGCATGGTGTTCCTCAGGTGAGTTGTCGTGTTGAGACTCAAGTGTTCAAAGATTGAAAACCAAGTGGGGTGTGTTGCAGCACACGGAATCCCCGATGTTTGCTTGTTCCTCCAAAAATCGGCTCCAAGTTACCAGCGCGGCAGCGTCAGGTGGTGCTGTCACATGCAGGCTGTAAACAGCCTTAGGGCAAACCTCCGCGGCTCAGGCGGTCCGCTCACAATTCCAACACAAGTTGCCTGTAAAGGAGGTGCCCACAACTTGGAATTAATTTAGCCATCCATCTTTAATGGGGGAAACAACGAGGCACTTGCACTGCAGCATAGGAATAATGTCCAGCCTGACGCGTTTCATGCAGATTGCATTTCTTCAGAGGCAACGGACGTATGAGTCAACAACACGATGTTTTCTAACAGCACTTTTAAATGATGTGTGACGTCCCCAGTGGGCGTGGCCACTTCCTTGGCCTTATGGAACTCGTAGTGCATGGTGTTCCTCAGGTGAGTTGTCGTGTTGAGACTCAAGTGTTCAAAGATTGAAAACCAAGTGGGGTGTGTTGCAGCACACGGAATCCCCGATGTTTGCTTGTTCCTCCAAAAATCTGCTCCAAGTTACCAGCGCGGCAGCGTCAGGTGGCGCTGTCACAGGCAGGCTGTAAACAGCCTTAGGGCAAACCTCTGTGGCTCAGGCGGTCCGCTCACAATTCCAACACAAGTTGCCTGTAAAGGAGGTGCCCACAACTTGGAATTAATTTAGCCATCCATCTTTAATGGGGGAAACAACGTGGCACTTGCACTGCAGCATAGGAATAATGTCCAGCGAGACGCGTTTCATGCAGATTGCATTTCTTCAGAGGCAACGGACTTATGAGTCAACAATACGATGTTTTCTAACAGCACTTTTAAACAATGTGTGATGTCCCCAGTGGGCGTGGCCACTTCCTTGGCCTTATGGAACTCGTAGTGCATGGTGTTCCTCAGGTGAGTTGTCGTGTTGAGACTCAAGTGTTCAAAGATTGAAAACCAAGTGGGGTGTGTTGCAGCACACGGAATCCCTGATGTTTGCTTGTTCCTCCAAAAATCGGCTCCAAGTTACCAGCGCGGCAGCGTCAGGTGGCGCTGTCACAGGCAGGCTGTAAACAGCCTTAGGGCAAACCTCCGCGGCTCAGGCGGCCCGCTCACAATTCCAACACAAGTTGCCTGTAAAGGAGGTGCCCACAACTTGGAATTAATTTAGCCATGCACTTCCTTGGCCTTATGGAACTCGTAGTGCATGGTGTTCCTCAGGTGAGTTGTCGTGTTGAGACTCAAGTGTTCAAAGATTGAAAACCAAGTGGGGTGTGTTGCAGCACACGGAATCCCCGATGTTTGCTTGTTCCTCCAAAAATCGGCTCCAAGTTACCAGCGCGGCAGCGTCAGGTGGCGCTGTCACATGCAGGCTGTAAACTGCCTTAGGGCAAACCTCCGCGGCTCAGGCGGTCCGCTCACAATTCCAACACAAGTTGCCTGTAAAGGAGGTGCCCACAACTTAGAATTAATTTAGCCATCCATCTTTAATGGGGGAAACAACAAGGCACTTGCACTGCAGCATAGAAATAATGTCCAGCCTGACGCGTTTCATGCAGATTGCATTTCTTCAGAGGCAACGGACTTATGAGTCAACAACACGATGTTTTCTAACAGCACTTTTAAACGATGTGTGATGTCCCCAGTGGGCGTGGCCACTTCCTTGGCCTTATGGAACTCGTCGTGCATGGTGTTCCTCAGGTGAGTATATATATATATATATATATATATATATATATCCTACTGGTGGTTGCCAGTAGGTAGTTATAGTTAGGACCTAGTTTCCCATAGGAAATCCGCAACATTCTATTTGGTATAACTTTGGCGCCGGTAGACGAATCTTCGCAAATTTCTCCAAGAAAATGGCCTGTTCCGCTCTGCTCCTTCCTTGAAAGTTTGGTGGTGATTCGTGAAGCGGGGCTGAGAAAAAAGGAGGTCCAAAACATGTTTTCCCATGTAATTTTCCATAGGACCTTTAGCCAGGGCTACAGCTCGAACGGCTGAACGGAATTACACCAAATTTTTGCAGAGAGGTAGAGTTTGGTTCGCAGATCACTAGTTTTGGTAAATGGTGTAAATCCGTTCAGTAGTGAGAAAATCAAAAGTTAATTCATAGATATATCTATAGGCGCTCACCGTATGCGTACGGTACGCGTACAGGCCCGTGTACCGTACAGGTATGTACGCGTACCTTTCCGAGCACGAGCTGCATGCTGATTGGCTGTCAACTGTCTGTCAACACTCCAAACCAGGAAGTGTTGGTAGTCATCTTGTGCCTCGGTAGACTGAGGCAAAAGAAAGCAGAAAAACAAACGTGTAGAACGCAAAAAGGGGAAAGGGTGGAAACACCCTGACCCCCTAGGCCTGCTCAGGGGGTCCCACAAGGACCCCCAAGGCCCAAAATGGTTTTTTTTGTTGTTTGTTTTTAAATCCTGGGGTACGCGTACATACGCGTACCCCGCGGATAAAAAAGAGTCTGCTTTTTTTCAAATTACCCCCCGGGGGACCAAATCCTGGGGGCATAGTGAAAAAGAAGTGTGGGGGGCCCCAATCCCCCCACACTGCCTCGGGGACTGCCACCCCGGGGCAAAGTAATTATTTTACACCTCTCTGCAACGCAGCCCCCTGGTGAATACTGCAGGTTCCAGGTGGGCTAGTTGGCCCCCATGGACCCCAGTATGCAAGGGGAATTAGTTCCCCCGCTGCAAACGTGGCAGGGGGCTGTGTTGCAGAGAGGTGTAAAAAGGGGCATGATGTCATTACACCTCTCTGCAATGCAGCCCCCTGGTGCATACTGGAGATTCCTGGTGGTCTAATTGGCTCCCAGGGACCCCCAGTATGCAAGGGGAATTAGTTACCCCTCTGGAAACGCGCCCGGGGGCTGCATTGCAGAGAGGTGTAAAAAAGGCATGGCCTCATTACACCTCTCTGCAATGCAGCCTCCGGGCGCATATTGGAGGTTCCTGGTGGGCTAGTTGGCCCCCAGGGACCCCCAGTATGCAAGGGGACTTAATCCCCCAAATTAGAATACTCTACAGGGCGCGTTTGCACAGTGATGAAGGTAGGGGGTGGAGCTTGAGGTGATGTGAGTGCAAACATGTCCTGAGGAGCGTTTTAAGTTGGGGAATTAATTCCTGTTCAATCCAGAGGTCCCCTAGGGGGCAACTAGTCCAACAGGTATCTCCAGTAAGTGCCACGGAGCTGTGTTGCAGACTGTTGTAAAAAGGGGGCGTGCCCTTTGAACACCTCTCTGCAACACAGCTGCCTGGCGCACACCGAAGGTACCTAGTGGGCTAGTTGGCTCACAGGGGACCTCAGGATTGAAGAGGAATGTATTCCCCAAGCTAAAACGCGCCATAGAGCGTGTTTGCACACATGTTACCTTGGGCCCCGCCCCCTTCCTTCACTATTGAGCAAAATATTCCTGTAAACTCTGCCGAACTATGAATTCCAATTTACTCATCTGTTATCACAAGAAACGTCAGTGCTGCATCTTTGAGCACACTAATGATCTTGAAAAGTAATTCTAACCATACTTACAGTAACTTGAATTTTCTTCCATAGGCTAACATTGACTGGTTTCACTTGGAAATTTTTCTAAGTGTGGAGTTTTGGAACTTAAAAAAATTCCTCTAAAATCAGCCGAACTATGAATTCCGATTTACTCACCTGTTATCAGGAGAGACCTCAGTGCTACATCTTTCAGCTCACTACTATTCCTGAAAAATAAATTTAACTGTACTTACCAGTAACTTGAATTTCCTTCCATAGGATATCTTTGCCTGATATATAAAATATATATAAATTTAAAAAAATATTAAATAAAAAACAAATATTACAATTTCAATATTTAAAAAAATATATATTTTTCAAATTATATAAAAAATATGTAATGTAATTTCAAAAATAAAATATCTAAAAATATTTTAAAATAATGTAGTTAATCAGTGTAAAAAATATAACAATGAATACATTTGAAAATTATCATTTACAAAACCTTTGAAATTCACTGAAAAAACCATAGGTTTCAGCCACAATATAGTTAGGAATTAGCATTTAAAAAACTTTAGAAATTCACTGAAAAAACCATAGGTTTCAGCCACGTTATAGTTAGGAATTAGCATTTAAAAAATCTTAGAAATTCCCTGAAAAAACATAGGTTTCACACATGTTATAGTTAGGAATTAGCATTTAAAAAACCTTAGAAATTCACTAAAAAACCATAGGTTTCACACATGTTATAGTTAGCTGGACATTTCACTCATACAAAACCATTGAAATTCCCACGTTATAGTTAGTTCAGCTATGCCGGCCGAAAGCCTCCCTGCTACTAAGCCACCCCGAGACGCACCCACGGACCCTTCACCTGTCAAGCCTGCCAATTCACCTGCACCCAGACCTGCACCGCACCCGACAAGCTGAGCACCGGCAGTAACCACCTAAAGTGCATCCTGCTGAACACCAGCTCCATCCACAGGGATGTCGTGGAACTCTGGGACCTGCTCGACGCAACAGCACGGGCCGTTGCGTTCCTCACCGAAACCTGGATGAACGCCTCCTCAGCGTCCGACATCGCCATAGCCATCCCGGACGGATACAAGATCACCCGGAAGGATCGCGTCAACCAGACGGGAGGAGGCATCGCCATCGTACACAGGAACACCATCCGCATTTCGACCAACTCCGACGAGACCTTCACCGCCGCCGAACACCTGCACTTCCAGATACACACTGACCCCAAGACCACCCTCCGAGGCACCCTCATCTACAGACCCCCTGGACCACGCACACAATTCAGCGAAGACATGGCAGACTTCGTCAGCCCGCACGCCTTGCCCTCCACCGACTACATCCTCCTAGGGGACCTCAACTTCCACCTGGAGAACAACAATGACAGAAACACCACCGCCCTGCTGGACAACCTCGCCAACCACGGACTCAAGCAACTGGTGAACACTCCCACCCACTACGCCGGCCACACGCTTGACCCCGTCTTCTCTTCCAGCAAGCACATCTCCTTCAGCCACGCCACCAGACTCCACTGGACCGACCACAGCTGCGTCCACTTCAGCTTCAAATAAACTACGGCCCACCACCACCCGCAACAGGCTCCCCGCCGGAACTGGAGCAAGATCACCGCCAAGCAGCCCACCACCTCCATCAGCCAGAACACTCCCACCAACACAACGGACCCCAACGAAGCAGCCAGCAACCTCACCAAGTGGCTGACCGCCTGCGCCGACGACATCGCACCACTAAAGACCCCCCCAACAGACCCGGCAGCAAGAAAACCCCCTGGTTCACCGACAAACTCAAGGAATCCAAGAAGAACTTCCACACCCTCGAGAAAGCCTGGCGGCTCGACCAGACCACAGACAACATGACCGCCCTCAAACACGCCACACTCAAAGAACGACTGGACAACAACGCCCACGACAGCAAGGAACTTTTCAACATCGTCAAATAGTTCTCCAACCCCAGCGCCGGAAACAACAACATCTCTACCTCGCAAGACCTCTGCAACTCACTCGCCGTGTTCTTCCACCGCAAGATCGCCGACATACACAACAGCTTTGACGCACAGACCCGCACCCTATCACCGAACCAACGCTCGCCACCACCACCCTCTGCAACTGGACCCCGATCAGCACCGAAGACACCACCCGCACGATGAACTTCATCCACTCCGGATCACCAACCGACCCCTGCCCACACCACGTCTTCAACAAAGCCGACACCATCATCGCACCCCATCTCCGGGACATCATCAACTCCTCCTTCCACACCGCCACCTTCCCGGAGAGCTGGAAGAACGCTGAGCTGACCGCCCTCCTGAAGAAACCAACGCCGGACCCCACAGACCTCAAGAACTACCGTCCCATCTCGCTCCTTCCCTTTCCGGCCAAAGTCATCGAGAAGACCATCAACAGACAGCTTGCCGCCTTCCTCGAAATGAACGGATCCCTCGACCCATCGCAGTCCGGGTTCCGGGCAAACCACAGCACCGAGACCGCCCTAATCGCAGCCACCGACGACATCAGAACCCTGATCGACAACGGAGAAACAGCGGCCCTCATCCTCTTGGAACTCTCTGCCACCGCACCCTAGTGAAGCGCCTCAGCAACATCGGGATCCGAGAGAAAGCACTGGAGTGGATCATCTCGTTCCTCGCTGGAAGAACCCAGAGAGTCCGCCTCCCCCCGTTCAGATCCGAGGCCACCGAAGTCATCTGCGGCGTACCACAAGGATCTTCCCTCAGTCCAACCCTCTTCAACGTCTACATGAGCCCCCTCGCAGCCATCGCACGCCAACACAACCTCAACATCATTTCCTACACCAACGACACCCAGCTGATCCTCTCCCTCACCAACGACTCCACCACCGCCAGAGCCAACCTACACGAAGGGAGGAAAGACGTCGCCGACTGGATGAGGAACAGCCGCCTCAAACTGAACTCAGACAAGACGGAAGTCCTCATCCTGGGATCATCACCCTCCGCCTGGGACGACTCCTGGTGGCCCCCGGCCCTGGGCACCGCCCCCAAACCAACAAACCACGCACGCATCCTGGGCTTCTTCCTGGACTCCTCCATGTCTATGACCAGACAAGTCAACGCCGTTTCATCTTCATGCTTCAACACCCTGCGCATGCTCCGCAAGACCTTCAGATGGATCCCCACTGAAACCAGTAGACCGTCACCCAGGCACTCGTCACCAGCCGCCTGGACTACGGGAACACCCTCTACGCCGGAACCACGGCCAAACTTCAAAAAAGACTCCAGCGCATCCAAAACGCCTCCGCACGACTCATCCTGGACATCCCCCGACACAGCCACATCACCGGACACCTGAAAGACCTGCACTGGCTCCCCGTCAGCAAGAGGATCACGTTCAGACTTCTCACCCACGCACACAAGGCTCTCCACGACCTGGGCCCCAAGTACCTCAATGACCGCATGACCTTCTACACGCCCACCCGCCAGCTAGGTTCGACCAGCCATGCCCTCGCCACTGTACCACGCATCGGCAAAGCCACAGCCGGAGGAAGATCCTTCTCCTACCTGGCAGCCAAGACCTGGAACACCCTCCCCACCCACCTTCGGCGAACCCCGGACCATCTCTCCTTCAGAAAGCAGCTCAATACCTGGCTGTTCGAGCAGTAGCGCTCCCGCCCCTCCCCCAGCGCCTTGAGACCCTCCCGGGTGAGTAGCGCGCTTTATAAATGCTGTGATTGAATGATTGATTGATTGGTGCGCTACTGCCCAATGAGTAGCTAATGGTAAATTCAACAATCTGGTTCTAATCCTGCTTTTGTGTTCAGTTATACGAGTCCTAAGTGATATTTCATTTTTCCCTACATAATATAGCGTGCACCGACAACGGATTGTATAAATCACATGTTGGGTTTTACAATTAGCTGTAAATCATAAATTTATAGATTTCCCTGACCATGGATGAGTGATGCTATTGCCTATGATGGCATTGTTACAATGCGAGCAGTTATAGCATTTCTGCATTCCCTAGTATTGTGCCATATCATTTATGGTTCTTTGTCAGTAACTCACGTAGGTTGTTTAACCTTTTGTATGCAAAAATTGGAGGATCCTGAAAAAGATTTCCAAAGTCAGGCTCTGTTTGTAGCAGATCCCAATGTTTCAAAATTATTTTTTTGACAGCTAGTGATTGTGTAGAGAATGTGGAGACATAAACTTCCCTGTTGTTAGATGGTTGGTCTGTTTTCACCAGTAAAGATTCCCTAGAAATTCCCTCCACTCTTCTTACTGAGTTTTCCACTACTTCAGTGACACCTAAGCCCGAATATAGACATCTTCATTGGGTCTTCGTCCAGCAATTACACTCCCTTCTGCAGCCTAGCCCCACTAAACTTTACCTTCTCAGAACATTTTCTTCAAAATGTCTTCTAAGTCCCAACTTAAGCATTGACAAGCCCCAATCCACTTTTTGTATTCGACCCATGCTCCTTTGTGGTCAGACATATTTTTCGACTATGACCCGGTCTCACGCGATTAGATGTCAGTCATTGCCGCTTTGATCTTTTAGGCACTAGTTTTTACTTTAAAGTTAATAAATTCAGAACTTCGGTTCTAGTGACTTAATTTTTTATCATTTTGGTATCAAATATTTTATTGTTTTTCTAACTTGGTGTGAGAATTTTCATGTGTTGTTTTTTAACTTTATTATTGTTTGTGTGCTGCATAAATACTTTAAGAATCGTCTCTAATTTAAGCATTTCTGCTTTTGTAGCAAGCTTCCAGAGGGTTTAGCACAGGTTAATTTAGGTCTTTTTGTGGTTCAACCCCCCTTCAACCAACAGCAAAATTTCTCACAATATTGATACAATAACCTGGGTATTGTCTACAGATAACATTACAGAAAGCCAAATGTTTGAATAAGCTTGGCAAGAGGTGAGACATAGAGATTGAAAAGTGTAAGACTAAGGGATGACCTCTGAAGCACTCCACATGAAAGTAACTAGGTATTAGAGGAAAAGGCGTTAATGGTGACCGTTCTTGATCTGAAAAAAAGGGGCCCACTGGGCCCAGTGCTTATCCAGATCCTTAACTGATTTAGGAAAGCAATCAACACGGAATAGCTGCCAGTGTCAAACGCCACCAGGAGCTTTTCCACTGCCATTGACATTGGATCTAATTTCATCCATGGCAGTGACAAGGGCCGATTCTGCAGAATAGTTGTTTCTTAATACAAACTGAGCCGGATCTAGGAGCTCATGTTTATCTAGGAATGACGTGAGCTCCTGGTTGAACTCTTTCTGGTTTGCTGGAGTTGGTAATAGTGAAATTAGGTGAGCTACCCAAGGGTTTTGTTTTTACCAGATAAATGACTGTAGCTGTTTTCCAGGCTTTAGGAATAATAAAAATGTCAGTGAGATTCCTAGCAAAAATGTGGGTGTCAGACCGAGATCCTGATTTAATGGAGCAAATAAAGTTATGTGTCTGATTTTCTGTGAGATTAGAGAAGTTTTTGGAGCTAACAAGACGTTTCCTACAGGGATTCTGAAGTAGAAGATAACACGTTGTCCCCTTGACTGGATAATGCAATTTCTTGGTATACCAAATTCCCTTTACTTTAGAAGAAAGTTGTAATTTATTTTAAAAATGTTGAGAGATTCCACTATTATTATTATCTATGTGATTTAAGTGATTGGTAGGAGCTTTGATTGTAGTAAAAAGTTATTCGGAAGACTTGTCAGCTGACTTGATCTTAGCTGAGAAATATTTGTTTTTTCGTGGAAAATTAGCACTTTATATTCATGTATTACTGCTTTATATTTCTCTTTTTCCACCATTTTTGTTCCTGTCTCTGGAATTTTTGTTTTTAAAACCCTGAGATTATCTGAAAACCAGGGTACTGTTAACCTGCTATATTTAGTCACCACCATTTTAGATTAAAGTATAGAGTCAAGGGTGTGGATGACTCAGCATGCATAATGTTGAACTTTACTATCCACTTTTTCAGCAAGCTGTACTTTTGCGCTTGTTGAGGCATCACTCAAACCATTTGGGTTAATTTTATGCCATGCATGGAATTTGTGCACGTTACCTGAAATTAAGAAAGATGAGCGCAATCTGACACTTTAAGATTAAAAATCAAAACTTTATGATCCAACCACATAGGGGGTAAATTGGAACCATGAATCAAAGAAGGATCATTTGAAAAAATGCCATCTATTGTATAATTGACCAAATGGGTGGAATTAATAATCAGTTGCAGGAGCCAAAAACTCTTCATTGCTTCCAACAAAACTAAGGTGTCAGAATTTTCATTACACTCTAGATAGAAGTTAGAATCTCCTACTACAGAAGAGTAAGTAGAGTGAAGAAAAGGTTCTAGAAGTGCACTCAAAGTACAGAAATAATTGTAGAGTAAAGAAAAAGTTCAAATAGTGTACTCAAAGTTTGTCAAATAAAAGCTGTTTTAGAGCCAGAAGGGCCATATATTAAATGACCAGCAAAGGTGTGGGTGTCCGAAATATTAATCATTTAGGAGAGCTCTCTGCAGTGAGAGGCTGATATCTGTATAAATGTCAGGTTTCACACGTTGCGCCTGCATTACTTAGAGCTGTGCAGGTATCGTATGTAACTTGTACGGCAAGAAACCTTGATCCGACACAAAAACTAAATTTCCCAGACTCCTAGGGAGTGGGAATTATATGAGGATATGCGACACGCTTCCTGTTGCGTGTAATTCTTGCTACTTCCGGATTCGTTAGGATGAAGGGAAGTCATCTGCACGCCGCAAAGACTTTCGCGGCTTGGAGTCCTGAATTTAGAGCTATCAACCGGGTCCCCGTTTTTGAGGTAGGATCGGGGAGCCCGGGGAATCTGTTGTGCTTTCCTGGCGCTTGTTGCCGCGCTTGTAGCGGACCCTTTGACTGTGTTGATAGGAGCGGAGCGCGGTAGTCTTGGCTACGCGTTGCCATTTCCTCACTCTAGAAGTGCTTCTTAACTTCTAGCTGCCTTTTGTTTGAATTCTTCTTCATCTCGGCAGAGTGCAGTGGCGGTCGCAGCTACGCGCTACCGTTTGGGTGGCATTTCCTTTCTTTCATTTAATTTGTGCAAAGAGCGGAGTGAAGGGGTTCGGTTCTCCTCACTGCCGTGTCAGCACACCCACGGACATTGGTTGTTTCACGCCCATCAGGGCAGCCCATGGTTTACAAGGGACAAGTTGTGCAAATGCTTTATCTACTCTATGGTGAGATCCGTAAGACAATTACCTGAATTAATTACAGAGCGGAGTGTTGTGGTCCTTGTTCCCTACACATCACCGTTTCTGGGATTACAAGGTGTTATTATTCGTTAAACTTTCCAAGAGGATCGTGGGTGATCATAACTAACAGCAGGAGGTTTCCTACTGTTTGAACTTTTGGACTCATACAAAATATCAATTACATTCTTCATGGTACGAGGAGAAAAAGGGGGTTATGATATAAGTGTATCGGTTACATGAAAAAGTGTGTATGGCTTATGATCTTCTGCTTATGTCTCATTAGGCACTTCAGTCCGAACAGGTGTGATTGACGATATGTTCTACTCAAGTCCTTGTTCCACATCCCTTCAGGTATACCCGAGGTATTAGCAAGACCATATGAGAGTAGCCTGTGATCACTGCTTGTTTTCTAAGTATATGTTTTGTCGTTACAGGTCTATCCCTTCCCCGCTGTCCCTTCCCTTTCCTTCCCTTTTTTCCCTCACCTAATTGCTAAAATACTCTGTGTACTTAAGCAGGAGTGTTTGTGACGTTGGGAGGTGGACCATTATAAGCATCAGCCGTATTCAGTGGAGCAAACCTGGACAATAAAACTGGTTTGTAAGCCTTCCTGATATATAATAGCCAGACTCCCACAGTGTTTGTTTATGCAATCATCTCTTAAATCAAGTAGCCTGTTGGTATAGCGGCAATCAAATCTGGACCAGAAGCATTATCAGCCCATGTTTTTGCAGGAAATACTATTGCAGGCTGAATATTCAGTAATTCTGCTAATTCTAATTTATGTTTGACTAGACATATAAACTCTTGGTTCTATTGAATTGGGCATGTTCGGACACATGGGGGTTTGAGCAACATACGGGCAGCCATTTACTCACTAACTATGGAAAAATTGCAATTCAATCAAACAAAATTTCCAGAACAGTCTTTCCATCTTTTTCTTTATTTACTTAATTTCAGTCAATGGCCATAAAACTAAAACAATTAAAAAAAATATTACAATATCTTCCAAAAACTGTACAGATGTCATGCATAAAATCTTTATAGAAATCTCGGATGTATGTCGTTACAACGCATGCTTTTTCCACGCATGCCTTTACAACGCAGGTTTTACAACGCAAGTCGTTACAACGACTTGCGTAAGGGGGCGTTGGATAGTGAATAGTTTAATTTACTATTCCAACTCCAGTCCCCGTGGATAGTAGGGAAGGTTTTGAATAGTAAATTAAACTATTCTCTAACCTACAGCGCCCTCCAGCGCAAGTCGTTGTAACGACTTGCGTTGTAATTCCTGCGTTGTAAAGGTACTGCGTAGAAAAAGTTTTGTTGTAAAGGATGTTTCCCAGAAACCTCCACTGTTGCCTAAAAGTGCAGATTATTCAAATGATGCTATACTGTTATCTATATTTGTATAAAATCACAGATCAAAAAAATAAACATTGGGGAGTAGATTCTCCAATGCAATACATTACTAGGCATGTGCATGCTGGGTTTGCCTCACAAATCATAAGATTATATCCAATATATAACAGAGGTTCTTCAAATACAACAATTCAGCTGGGTTTGCTTGCCCTACCCTGTCTCGCAGGACAGTCAGCTAAATAAAGTGCAAGTGCTCCAATATACAGAATAATAATAAAAACTAAAAATCTGAAAACAATAAAATCATGAGGTAAAATAGTAGAAGGATTTGCATTAAAGCCGGGCGAGGGCTGGTGTGAGAGTAAAAGAGCAAATTTTATGCTGAATCAGCCAGATGCACTCCAGATATTTAGAAATGGAGAAGACAATGACCGTAGACGTGCTTCCTCTACCTAATCTTATCACTACCCTGCGTTGGCGGCATAAAGGAATAATCCAGCACCTACGCGGCTTGTAATACCTTGGGCATCAAAGAGGGGATGGTTGTCAGTTTTTTCAGCACTTCTACAAACAGGCATACTTAACCACCTCCATGGTATCTATTCCATATAGCAGTAAAAGTAGCAAGAGGTAGTGTCTTTAACCTGAATCTTATATAAAGAGCTTTGTGAATGGGGAAGAGGTGTAGTTCATATAATTTTCAAAGTACGAGGTCAACTTGAGCTCTATGAAACAATTGGAAATTTGACCCAAGCCTACCTGTTTGGAGAATTTTACCCCTTCAAGCTCCCAATAAATGGACTTTCAATTTCCTTGTTGCAGAACATGTAATAGTTTCAGGGGACAACCAGTACTTGTATAGATTCATGGAATATAAAGTCTGCTTTAGATAATTCAACCATGATAGCAAAACTCCACTCTGTGACCTATCTAAAACATCTCCTAGACCCGGCCTGTATTCTGCCAGCTCAGGGGTAAACCAGACCCGTAGCCAGTGCGGAATAGGTTTCAGGTGCACTAAGGGGAAAATAGACCAAATACCTAGACCATGTTTGAAAATTAGTGGTGTACTTTTGGGCAATTTCAGAGCTACTCTTAGTAATGTATTCTCAGCCACCTCCAAGGGTTTTATATTGTCATAGCCCCAGAGTTCTGCTCATACGTTACAGCTGCTACAGCTTTGGCCTTCCAAACCTCAAGGAGGGGAGAAATTGGGTGGAATAAAGACTTATTTGCAAATTTTAAGATGACTGCCACCCTGTGCTTTAGTATAAGTGTGCTTTTGGTAACCTGGGTCCCTCAAGTATTTACACTAGAGAGGCATATGCCAAGATAATCAAAATCTAGAGCTTTCTACAACTTCTACACTTTCTAAAGTTTGTGATCCTCTGAAGCCTCTTTAAGGGTGGATAGCCATGCATTTTGTCTTACTCACATTAATTTCGAGGCAGTGATCTAGCCAGAATATATTAAACTTATTCAAAAGGGTCTCTAGGCTTTTGGGGTTTTTGATGCTAATAAAGTATCATTTGCGAATAGTAAGGCCAGCATTTTGGTTCCCCCATGAACAGGGGATCATTGTCACAGCCAAAAAGGTTTGCAATGCAGCTGTTTATAAACAGCAGGAACAACATGGGAGTAAGAATGCATCTTTGCCTGACTTCTTAATCAAACTTAAAGGGATCAGTATGTTCCCCATTTGTACCCCATCTAACTTGTGCAAAGCTGTCATAGTGGAGCAGAGTAAATAGGTCGAGGAGTGGGCCTACAAAGCCTAGATCTCCAAGTGTGAGCCATAACGTATCCCTGGAGACCATGTCAAATGCTGCCTTGAGGTCAACCAAAAACGAGATGGAGGCTTCCACTTTTCATAACAACTTCTTTCCACCTTATTCTTTGAAACCTGAATACTTGGTCAACCGTTCTAATTTTAAACCAAAAGCAATCCTGAAACTGTTTTAGGATTTTAATTTGATTGAACCAGGTAAGAAAGTGATCTAGTAAAAGCTTACAACATTTCTTGAGACTAATTGGGCGGTAGTTAGCAGGCCAAACTTTGGAAATTTCTTATGTTTAGTAACCGTAAGCAATCGACTCCGCTCCACTAGTGGAAGTTGCACAGATTTGGTAACTACGCAATACATCTAAAACACAGAATTGATGCAATAATTCCGACTCCGCTACGTAGTAGAGTTAGCTATTGCACCCACAACCATTTAATAAAACAACTTTACCTTTCCATGCTAAAAAGCATATAACCAATTTGTAAAAGTGAACTTTAAAAAGATACCAGGCAATGAGAGAGGTGATGATTTTGGGGTCACCCCTAACCTAGGGGGAGGGCAAGGAGATGCCTTGAACACAAAGAAAATATCATGCTGAATGATTCGGTGGTGGCCCCATCCTCCTATGACCACCCCAAGCTAAGTTATGGGCAAAAATACAAAGCCAACCAAAGGCCCAGCAAAGCATTATGGGACGAGATTCTAGAGTGTAGTGAATATTATAGTATTAGCTCTCAGCTGAGCCCCAGGGCCTGTCCCTTGAGGAATGTTTTGATATTGGATACTATAATATTCATTGCACTGTAGAATATCATCCCATAATGCTTTTCAGCGCCTTTGGTTGGGTTTGAATTTTTGCCCATAACTGTGCTTGGGGTGGTCCTAGGAGGATGGGACCACCACCAAATCATGTCAGCATGATGTGCTCATTGTGTTCAAGGCATCTGCTTGGTTCTCTCCCTAGGTTAGGGAGGACCCCAAAATCAACACTTCTCTCACTGCTTGCTATTATTTCATTTTCACTTTTGTGAGATGACTATATGCATTTTAACATATAAAGATAGATTTATCTATTGTTTAACTAAAAGCACTGTTTGCTATAATTTCATTTTAATTTTTGTGAGATGTCTATATGTATTTAGCATGTAAAGAATGGTATTGTTTGTTTTACTAAAGGTATGTAAGATTTCTGTTTTATTAATACGTGCATTACATTGCTTTAAATATATGCATACACAGAGTTCATTCAAAAACTCTGTAGTGAGCTACTGTACCCACAAACCTTTGATAAAACAACTTTACCTTCACATGTTAAAAAGCATATAACCAATTCACCAAATTGAGGTTTGAAAAATATCAGGCAATGAGAGAGGTGATGATTTCTGGGTCCTTCCCCTAACATAGGGGAATGACCCAGCAGGTGCCTTGAACACAAAGAGCATATCATGCTCAATGAATGGGGTGGTCCCATCCTCCTAGGACCACCCCAAGCAAAGTTATTGGCAAAAATACAATGCCAACCAAAGGCCCTGCAAAGCATTCCATGGGGCGAGATTCTAGAGTGCAATGAATATTATAGTATTAGCTCTCAGCTGAGCCTGGAGACCCTGCCCCTTGAGGAATGTTTTGATATTGGATAGTATAATATTCACTGCACTCTAGAATCTCATACCATAATGCTTTGCAGGACCTTTGGTTGGGATAGTATTTTTGCCCATAACTGTGCTTTGGGTGGTCCTAGGAGTATGGGACCACCACCAATCGTTCAGCATGTTGTACTCTTTGGCATCCGCTTGGTTCGCTCCCTAGGTTAGTGAGAACACCAAAATCATTCCCTCTCTCACTGCTCGCAGTATTTTCAATTTCACTTTTGTGAGATGACAACATGCATTTTTGCATATAATGATTGAGTTACTTGCTGTTTTATGACGTGTATGTGAGGTTTCTATTTTATTAATTGGGGTGCGATGGAACTGAGTTGTGAAGCGAAGTTCACTCAGTTTACTGAGTTTAGATCAATTCCGCAGAATTCTGTGTAGTGGTACTCTGCCAACTACGCTCACCCTTAATGTATAGGAATAAACTCTTCTCCTTTCCATGAATTAGGTATTTCACCTCCTGCTATAATTGGATTAAAACCGTGGGTAAAGTAGGGTGCCCAAATGGCTGGTTAGGACTTTAAAAGTTCCACAGGGCTTTGATCTAACCCGGACGCCTTTCCAGCCTTCTGTGATCTAATGGCAGTGATGACTTCATCCACTGTCAATGAGCATCCAGCTTTAAAAGTATCTGATTTAGAGGAAATCATATGGGGCATAAGAGTCAACATGAAACCAGGCACGTCAGGATTCACAAGGGTAGACGGAGAGCTACTATATAAAGATTTACATTGGTTCACCTAGTCGTGTGGAGGAATCTGTGATTCTGGCTTTATCCTATATGTCTTGGTACCATGTACTATTATATGCCAGAATGCTGCTTGGTTCCCTGAGCATATTGCAGACAAAATGTCATTATAAATTGCTATATCTCACATATATTTAGCTCATTTCAGTGCGAGTTTGTAGACTGCGCTAGCAAACTTTATATCCTGCGGAAGCCCTCCTTTAAGAGCAGAAAGGAGATTGCTCTTGGTTGACCTGCAAACCCTCCTGTAACATGTAGGATCTGCCTTCTGACAAAGGTTCTTAAGTGGGGGAGGTTTTATAAAAAAACGAATTTTCAGTTACCCAAACCATTTGAAATGGACATTAATAATCTTGTCAGTGATACCTCTAAATTAGCTATTTAGGGCAGAACGGAACTAGGTCTTGGTGCACTCAGGCATACTTGGCCTCACTGTACACTATTCTCTCCAACTTAACCCTCCTCCAATTATTACTGATCAAAAGGACACCTCAAGGCAATTGGTGAGTCCTACCCCCAATTTTCTGCTTCCACAAAGGGCGAGGTGCAGAGCGAAGTGGTCGCTCTCATATCCAGACAGGACTTCCATGTCTAATAACATTTTCCCTGAAATTAATATCTACTAGACAGTAATCAATGCGCCTCTGGTAGCTATTTCTTTTCAAGGTAGGATGCATCTCTAGGTCTAATTAGATTCTACCATTACAAGCCCTCGAAAGATACACATGCAAAGATCCAGCTTTAGCAAGGCAGACCCATGGAAGGAAGGTTAAGGATGGACCTGAAATGTGGGGAATACCTCAACATCGATCTTCCTCTTCTGCTACTTCATTATGGAGAGCAGATCGTTCAAAACAAAAACATTGAAATCCCCAGCCACAATCACAACTGCTTCTTCCCATGGCAAGGTGGAGATACAACCATTCAAAAGATGGAGGACAGGGGAATCAGCTGATTTGGTAACACTGCTACTATATACATTAAAAAGTAATGAGTGTTTTCTGAGGTGGGGATCCCATGGGCAACGAGATCTCGACACTTGATGGATAGCTAACTTGCTCGGTAGCCTAGAGAAATCCTGACCCAGTTTGTAACCCACCAGAGGATCTACCTGGTTTAGGCTTGCATGCTGGGACATACAAGGTTTTAAAGCGCTGCCTATATAGGTGTAAGAAATCTCCCAAGTTTCTTAAAACATGATTATGTCAGCTGCTTCAATAAATTCCCCCATTCCTCTTTTGCAAGTTTGCTTCCCAACCCAGCTATGATCCAAGAAATAATTGTCAGGTTATTTATGTGTGGCATACGTTTCTGGGTAGCGCTGTCAGTTGGGATCGATCAGCAGCTACCTCCCTTGCATGCTTTATACTTTCCTTAGGATGTCGGAGCGTTGATCTGGATGTGGTTTAAAAGAACAAATAGATATATAACTGGAGTGAAGATATGAAGATTGATGCCCCATTCTTCCAAAGTGGCCCTTTTGACCCAGACTGCATTCTGTTGAGTTGGTCTTTTCCAAAGTGTCTTGGCCATGTCCCCAGTTACATTTAACAGAGGCGGTCTGACTTTGACACAGTCCAAGTCTATGTGCTTTAATGCAAGGATGTGAGAAAACAGATGGAACAGATTCCCTCTGTTGAGGGTGATCACAGGGTCCTTTGGGGCGTATCAAGGGATAAAGAGCAGTCTTAGATGTGTACACTCCTCCTCGCACTAATGCTTGTTGATATCTTGCTGCTCATTGATCTCAGATGTAGAGAGGCATATGCTGGTACCCCTGGGCTGGGCCGATGGCTGTTGCCTGCAATACGTTTGAGCTTGTGCTGACTAAATAATGCTTCTGAGTATATAGACTCCAATGGGGCCCTGTATTTCCCATGTACCATAAAGGTCTCTCACTTCTGAACACTGAGGGTGCGGGTATGCTCCAGCATGGCGATGGTCTCTCCCTTGAGACCACTTAGTGTTCGGTTGTACTTATGTAAGTTGGTGGACTCCTTTTGCGGCCCCTTGGATTGGAACCTGATATTTCCAGGGTCTCCAATTCAGATTGGGTGCCTTGGCCCATCCCTTTACTTTGTATGCCTGGCATCCCATCCACTCCTGTCAGTTCACCTCCTTTATTAAGGGTGTGGGGCCCTTGTCCTAACTCTCCACACTCCAAAGCTTCTGCTTTCTGTATTGACTTTTGCACTGTATGGCTGATGATCTATGGGGCCCACTTGTTCGGGAGTATATGCACTCCTTCAGATGATAGAATTACAGCGGAGTTACTGCAGTGGACGTGCCGGTGGAGAGCAGGGACTGAGGCTTTGTCTGTCTCGGAGGGGTAAACATCTGAAAGAGATTGCCAGAGCTAGTGACTTCTTTAGCTTTATTGCATTTGGGGTCTTGTGTGGCAGTATAATTCTTTTTAGCAAGCGCTGCTTTTCTGTCTGCTTTTTTAACCTTTCTGTTTCCCTTCTTTTCAGGCTGAATGTTGAAGAGAGGCTAGGGGGCTGTTCTGGTTTTGGATGCTGTTTGTGGCCCTATTGCAATATCTGCCATATCACTAATTGGAGTGGTCTTTTCCTTGGGCTCCCCATGTCGATCTGTTGGCTTTGCAACTGGTGAAAAACCGATTGCCTGTTCCTGTATATTGGGTATTTGCTACGAAACTACCAAAGGAATGGCCATTTTACTTATGCTGTGGTAAATTTAATGGGAAACCTCTGCCATGGTGATGCTTAGTAACTGAGCCTGTGATATTTGGATGTGGAATTCCTGATTGTACTGACAAAGATTCCCCAATGTCTCAGGTAACCTGCTCAACTTTTTGATGATTGGAGAGCATAGGCAGGGTTTATCTTTCCAGAAAAGGTTAAGCTCAGATTCCAGAGGATTACAGTTGGAACCAGTTTCTCCAACATGAGTTGCAAGTGTTTGAATCAGATCCAAGTGTAGTTCCATTTTGCTTGACTGCCACGGTAAGGCTCTAGATAGTGTGTCCTGTGTGGCTCTTATTGCTACCATCGATTGGGAATGTGATGTGTATCGCGCTGTCAAAGCTGTCTCAGCAGCTTGTACCACTGATCCCTGTGCCACTAGAGGGGTTTGGCCCAGTGTTTAGACTATTTGAGTCTCTTTTTTAGAAAGAAAACAATCTGTCAGGAATCCCACTTCTTTGTCTGTGGAATTTTTCTTTCTTGGTGGTGTACAAATGTTTTTTGGGTTTGAGGGTGATTCACTTGTTTGAGGTGATAGGGCCAAATAACTCGTCAGTTCCAGGGTCAAGTCCAAGGATCAATCAACTTGTGCAGTGATCAAGATCCTGTTTGAACTTGGATCTTGGCTTGTGGTATGTGGGCAATTACATGCTTTAAGGGAAGGACTGGGGCTGGCAGTTGATAGCTCTTCTTGCATTTGCTCTTGCCCACAAGCTAGAGCTTCCTGAGAGTTTAAACTAGGGCATGATTGCGATCTATGCATACTAGGGTGCCCCTCACAAGCATCATCTTTGCTTAACATTTTTGGAGCTACGTCAGGCATGCTGGGCAGGCTGTTGACTGAACACCCCAAATTATTCAAGCAAATAGCTGTAGATTCCATGTCTGGAGTATTGTTTTGTTCCTTTTTAACTATTTCCTTTGCCTTATGAAGATAATGTTTGTTGGAATTCTTTGAAGGAGGCTGGACCTGAGATGGCGACAGAGCAGGACCCTTGCACAAGTCTGACTTAGTCACTGCTCTGGGGCTGGAAGGAGTGACTGGTTCTAGGGATGAGTGCAGTAGTGCCTGGTCATCCTATGTCATGCCCTCCAGACCCGTTTTGCGTATTGTCTACTTCCATCTCTCCATTTCTGAAATGTTACACTTGAGCCATGAGGCTTCTCAGCTGGCTGTGTGAGTCTAAATTACCGTAGCTGCACCGCTTTAGCTCCTGGATTACTGTATCTATGGAGGGGCGAGAGAACAGCAAAGGGATGTTGTGGATCACACTCTTATTCGTCTTTGTCATTGCTTATGTGTATGTGTTACATGCCTTGTTGGCACAGATACAGGGCAGCACTCCCTGATTGCACTCCACGCCCTCTTAGGCGAGCGCTTCCGCAGTCCTAGGGGCTCTACCGCTACTGCAAAACCTAGCCCGCAATGCCTTCTGTTAGTTGACCCTTAGCTGGTCGAGGCATGCACACACTCCTCTTCTCATGTCTTGTGCTATTCAGCAACTTTGGTGGTTCGCATGTTAGCATTCCCTCCTGTCATCTATCATACATATAGCACCCCTAGTGCCTCTTTGTCAGCTCCAAATATTCCAACAGATGTCAAGGGGATGTCAGCATCAGTGTTGTAGATTGGCCTGCCAGGCTTTGAGATGTCCTTTAAATAGATTGGTAACAGAATTAGTGCAGAAGATATAGATGCTGATTGCCTTGTGCTTTAATACAGCTGGTGCAGCTGTTATCTCTGTTGGTGTCAGTGGGGTTGAAATTGGAGCAAAGGCTTCTCAAGCTGGTAAGCGTATAGGCAGGTGAGTGCAAGCTGAAGGAGGCCAGGGGGTCGTAACAAGGGATCCTGTACTCTGTTGTTAGTCCTGTCCTAATTTAACAATTTAAGTGGGGAAATGAGGAAGAATGTCCCTTGGATCGAGCACCTAGTCCTGCTTAAGCCTCCGGGCCACCAAGCTGCTGCACACAACTCGTGCCAGCCCGCCTACCACTTGCTGCCAGACATATGAGACCAGACCCTTGTCAGAGCAGGACTGGGCAAGAGGGTGAGCCCTGCAGGTACCTTGAGGGGGCCGGTCTCACCTCCAATGCGGGCAAAATAATTGTGTGGCAGCTAGAGCTGATGCTGGAGCTCCGCACACAGCAGCAGCTTGGGGCTGCTGCTATGGTCAACCACCTGGGAGTGGAGCCCCTATCCAGGAAGCAGAGTACAGAGCTGAAAGAAAAGCGCTACTGAGTGGCAGAGACAGTAAAGGCTGCATCCAGCTAGCTGCTGTCAGACTGATCCCTGCTGCTGTCAACTCACACTCACACTCTGCCATGCCCACTGGATTCCACATAGAGTTCCCGCTTCAGTAAACAAAAAAGTCTAAACAATCCAGTATACTATGAATGCATTAGCGTAAGTTACCTGATAGATTAAAACTGACAAGGTCTGCTCTGGAATAACAGTGTCTGGTCAGAGGTGAGGAAACTGGATTGAAAATGACTGGTGTCCTAGTACTAGGCACAGTAGGTGCACTTTGCCAACTTTTTTAATGTCTTCTAAACCACACACTGTTACAAAATGGTGGGATTGGCTGCCTGTAGGGAAGTTGGTCATAGGGCCTGGCCACTGGCTTATCCCAGCAGCCAACCCTTGCCACCCACGGCCAAAGGCAGTGGGTTTGCTGTCTTCGAGTGGGTTGACCACAGGGCCTGGTAGCAGGTCAGGCCCTGCGGCCAACCTCGTAGCCTGGGGCTGGCTACCTGTATGGGGTAGGAATGAGGCCCTGCAACCAACCTCTCACTGGGCATGGCCTATGACACAGGGGATGGCATTACAAATAGTAAAGAAATATTACAAAATATTACTTTGCGTGGAAAAACGTCAGGAAAGAAGTGGAAAAAAACAAAGGTTACAGTAACGTTATTGTTATTTGAAATGTTCAGTAACAAAACAACATTTTAATTTTAAAAAAACCACAGAAATTCATCAGGTATAGTTATCTCAAGTAACTATAACTCATGCCATAAGGTAACTTAAGCTCTCACCATGCACTGATACTCCATATATTACATCACTCATGACATCTTCTATGACATCATTGATAATATAACTGCTTATGAGACAACTGTGAATGGCATGGGCGCTAGTTGTAGTTATAGTTACCTTAGGGCATGAGTTATTGGTATACTATATACTTGAGATAAATGAAACTATAACTGGTGAATAACTTTTCTTTTTTAGTTTTGGAATGAAAGGTAAAACAAATAAATGGAAAGGACCTAGCATCATTCCAAACTATGTGCACATGTGAGGTGGTGCATGCATGCACATACACCAATTTGCATGGGGACACATACAGAATGACGGTCGTCAACAATATCATGATGATGAGCATGCTTGCATGTATTCATGTAATTGCATCTTATTTTGATGAATATTTATTTTTGCTGATGCTGCTCAGCATCAGCAAACAGCATTTCATTTGCTACTGTTGCACAGCTTCAGCAAAAAGCTTTGGCAAAGCTTATAAGTCAAGGATGGTGAGACAACGTAAGAAGATAGTTCCTTCAATGGCCATAGATTTCAAGTATCGGTATATCTCTTATTCATTTTAAATTTGGTGACAAAATTATGCTAAGCAATTTTTATTCCATCATTTCTTTTATTCTTATTTCATATTATTTAATTTCTCATTTGAGTTTGTAGAAAAAACAGTTCATCATGAATACATTTTTTTTAAATAAAGTGAGCATTTTTTAAGTTTCTCATGTAGGTGCTTTCTTTACATATATCCGGTTCCCTAACTGGACATCCTTTATGAAAATAGGATCTAAGACATAGGAACTAACTGCTTTTACCGTAAGTAGATCCATGTCCCTGGGGAAATGTGATAGTTTCTGGTATGTGTTGTCCAATATGAAATGATTTTTGTGACATAATACGATCTTGGTTTACCATCAAATTATTTTTGTGATTATTAAACTACACTTTGACTTTAGGATGTGGCTCTAGAGTGTTAGAGTGTAAGGCTTCCGCACTCAACCGACGATCACCACGACCGAACCACCGCCCCCCACCACCACCCTCCGCGCCTGGACTCCGATCAGCAACGAAGACATGGTCCTCACGATGAACTCCATCCACTCCGGATCTCCGACCGACCCCTGCCCTCACCACGTCTTCAACAAGGCCGACACTGTCATCGCACCCCACCTACGGGACATCATCAACACCCCCTTCGACACTGCTACCTTCCCGGAGAGCTGGAAGCAGGCCGAACTCAGTGCTCTACTCCAGAAGCCATCGGCTGACCCCACCGACCTCAAAAACTACCGCCCCATCTTGCTGCTCCCGTTTCCTGCAAAAGTCATCGAGAAGACCGTCAACAAGCAGCTGGCCGCCTTCCTCGAGACGAACGGATCCCTCGACCCCTCGCAGTCTGGCTTCCGGGCCAACCACAGCACCAAGACCGCCCTGATCGCAGTCACCGATGACATCCGAGCGCTGCTCGACAAGGGAGAAACAGCGGCCCTCATCCTCCTCGACCTCTCCGCGGCCTTCGACACTGTCTGCCATCGTACCCTAGTACAACGCCTCTGCAACGTCGGAGTCCAGGAGAAGGCACTAGAGTGGATCATCTCCTTCCTCGCCGGAAGGACACAGAGAGTCCGCCTCCCTCCGTTCAGATCAGAAGCCACCGAAGTCATCTGCGGCGGTCTCTCAAGGCTCCTCGCTCAGTCCAACCCTCTTCAACATCTACATGAGCCCCCTCGCAGACATCGCACGCCAGCACAACCTCAACATCATCTCCTATGCCGACGACACCCAGCTGATCCTCTCCCTTACCAACGACCCCGCCACCGCCAGAGCCAACCTTCACGAAGGGATGAAAGAGGTAGCCGAATGGATGAAGAACAGCCGCCTGAAACTGAACTCAGATAAGACGGAAGTCCTCATCCTGGGATCATCACCCGCCGCTTGGGACGACTCCTGGTGGCCCCCCGCCCTAGGCAGCGCACCCAAGCCAACAGACCACGCACGCAACCTGGGCTTCATCCTGGACTCCTCCCTCTCCATGACCAGACAAGTCAACGCCGTCTCCTCGTCATGCTTCAACATCCTGCGCATGCTACGTAAGATCTTCCGGTGGATCCCCACCGAGACCAGGAAGACGGTCACCCAGGCCCTCGTCACCAGCCGTTTGGACTACGGCAACACCCTCTACACCAGAACCACCGCCAAACTCCAGAAGAGACTCCAGCTGATCCAGAACGCCTCAGCACGACTCATCCTGGACATCCCCCGTCGCAGCCACATCTCCGGACACCTGAGAGATCTGCACTGGCTCCCGGTCAACAAGAGAATCACCTTCCGTCTCCTCACACACGCACACAAAGCCCTACACAGCCAAGGCCCAGGATACCTCAACAGCCGCCTCAACTTCTACGCTCCCAAACACCAGCTTCGATCGACCAGCCTAGCCCTCGCCGCCGTCCCCCGCATCCGTAGAGCCACCACAGGTGGACGGTCCTTCTCCTACCTCGCCACCAAGACATGGAACTCCCTCCCCACCCACCTCCGCCTGACCCAGGACCACCTCGCCTTCAGGAAACAACTCAAGACCTGGTTGTTCGAGCAGTAGCAGATCCCCCCCCCCAGCGCCTTGAGACCCTCTTTGTAAGTAGTGCGCTATATAAATGCGATGATTGATTGATTGATTGATACCTTTTCTTGCAACTGGTGGTCATGTGAAAAGCTGCTGTGATTAAGTCTGGGAAGTTTTAAATTACACTGGTGATATATATTTTTTGTTCAAGGTTATTTTGTTTAAAATTTATTGTGACTGGTTTGGTACAGATTTTCTTTTCTTCCTTATATATATCTTGTAGGTCCCCTGATATCTTTTTGAAGTGATTCATAAAAAGAAAAAAAGGTCCTGAGGAAGGCGGCATCAAGCTGCCGAAACGCGCGTCGACCTGGTGCAGTGGTCTCAAATTACTTTTGAGACCCTAGTATTGGCATTTAGACCTTGCCAACGGAAACTCCGTATTCCCTTTTTTTCTTTGATGGTGTGGTTTGACTGTAGTATGTGTGTGAGAGTGTTAGCATTTTTGAGCTGCGTGTCTGATATCAGGTGGTGTTCTTTTTAATAATTTTTGTCTCATAAACTTGTACATATTTATAAATTAACTTTGTGATAATGACTTGTATGCGTTTAAAAAAAGAAAAAAATGTTCACTTTATTAAAAAAAATGTATTCATGATGAACTGTTTTTTCTACAAACTCAAATAAGAAATTAAATAATATGAAATAAGAATAAAAGAAATGATGGAATAAAAATTGCTTAGAATAATTTTGTCACCAAATTTAAAATAAATAAGAGATATACCGATACTTGAAATCTATGGCCATTGAAGGAACTATCTTCTTACAGTGATGTCTATTCTCTACCCTCTGTTCCTTGGTCACATTTAATCTCTTGAGGGGGTCCCATCTTACATGCTGCTGGTGAGACAACGTATCCTTGCCAATGCTTGCTACTTGTAGCAGAAATAATACTACCGGGAGTGCAGCAGTTTTATTCACTGGCCAACAACCCTAATCATTAGTACTACTTTTAGTGCACACAGACGGCTGCATGTTGTGAAGGCATTTCAAACTCTGCAAAACGAAGATTGCAGTTTACAGTCAGCTCACTTTTTGAAGTCTCACTCTCTGATCAACAGTGATTTACCCCTAATGGACGAGTTTCAGTGCTCTACCTGATTTCATTTAATCTACTTTCACATAAACGATTACTTGTTTTTTCTAGACTTTTGTGTCTTTTCCACACAAGTGACTAACAGATGACTATGTTGCTTGTCGTTGCATTACATATGGATGAACAGCGTCACATGTAACAGCATAATGTAGCAGCATGGGTGGTAACATTTTAAATTTGTTAAAAGCTCTCAGCACTTCATCTTCTACATTCCTTATTCATTATCTTCAAACTATTGTTATTTTTCACAACATTCCATGCATAAGAAAAGAATGCAGCTTGCGTTTAAAAATATTCTTCTCAAGTCAAGCCATGTCTCAGAGAATCAATGTCGGATTTGAGAAGAATATCCATAAAATCGTGCTACATAAATAGAAAACGGTACAAAAGGGGGTGGTGATGGACCACATAAATAGAAAAGGCAAATTAAAATTCACTATAAATCACACTGAATTTATGGTAACTTCCATATCATATTTAAAATGAAAAATGTAATAGAAGCATCTAAAATAATATTCCAAAGTATATAAACATCAATTTAACAATTTAACAGCCGAAAATAAGAACTACAAAATAACAACTATTAAGGGCTATCTTTGATATAGCTAATGCACAGAGGAACCGATCATACTTGTATATGGACACGTAGAGAATTTACCTCTGTACGCAGACCAACTGATGCAGAAACACCCGTTTACATAAATGTGACCAAAAAAAGACCCATGTGCATAATCACCAATTAATGTGAAGGTGTCTGTGTACTCAGGCAGTCATAGATTAATAACGAGGTGCATCAGCGAATTTTAGGATAATGAGAAACAAAGGGTGCAAGTTGAAGTGCAGCTGAGCAGTACTGGATTAGGCACACCACGGGTTCAAGGGTGGGAAGTAACATGCAAGCTATAGTGATGCAACTCAACATACAGTTGAGGGGGGCACTGTCTAATATGACTCGTGGGAGCACTGGATGAAGGGCATCAAGGGAGTACTCTGGGCTTCAAACCAGAGAAGGTATTAGTAATGCACAGTTCAGGGCAAACTGTTGTGTACATACACGACATACAGGGTGTTGAGATCGGGATGATCCATGCATGGTAAATGACAATGTGCCTCAATGCATGTGAAACTGGTATCCTGACTTTTTATTTTGCTTTAGTGTTAGGTTAATATAGTGTGTGTGTAGAGGCCTAACCCTGTCCCTGTTAATGTGTGTTCCAGAAAAAGGTCTGTGACCTGTATGGGGGAATACAACAATCATCCATATATAAACCGGTGGTGGCAGCATACCATGTTTTGTTGATCTTTAGCATGACCAGCCCTTTGTCTTTGTGTTAGAGAGAGTTCAGTCTGTTGACCCCTCTAATGTAAACCTACACTGTTATGTGAACCCCAAAACCTTGCACTGGCAATCTGTGCGCATTTCGAGTTATGTCGTTGTTGGTTGTGCAGTTAATGTGCAGCACAAGTATGGTACTAGGACTCTGAGTGTGGTATGGGCATAAGTATTGGAACCAGTGGGATCCATCTTGAATGACCCTGGTTTAGAAAGTACATTATGGAGAGTGAAAACAGCGTATCCAGACAGTGGGAGTGTATTGCTTGCCTTTCTGTAGCTAGAGGGTGGAGAACCAGACAGTGGGGTGAATGAGGGTGGATACAGGGCTTGCTTGGAAATTCAATGATGGCCTTGTTAGCAAAAGGGTACTGATTAGTTCTTTCTGAGCACTGTCATTTGATAAATGATAGGAGTGAGGAGGTGAGGTGTAGTTTCTGTTGTTCAAGAAGAGGACGTTTTTATGTAGCATCTTCCCTACAGCCTGTTTGCTACTTCAGGAATGTTGATGACAGCCAGGTGCTAGGTCTCACATATAAGTGCACCTGTGTTTTTGATATTTTTGCTTGGAGCCAGCTCCAATTCTACCTGCTCTGAGAGCCACCACTTCACACAAAGGTTGTATTTGCGAAACAGCCAGAAACTGAAATTTGAAAGAGAACTACCCCAGACCAATTTTGAAGCCCTCAACTGTAGGTCAATTTTCCCTCTCTGAAAAATGTGCCTTGAAGTGCCTGGATGCTTGCCTGCTTAATGAAAGGGAGAAAGAGGATGTCTGGCTCTGCTGGAGGAGAGATTGCAAATTAGAATAATCCCAGCATGTTCCTAATGTGGGAAGAGTCCTCATTACCTTACTATTAGAGAACTTGCAGAAGGTGACATGTGGAGATGCACAATGAGTGCACAATGGGTGCACATTGTGAATTGCAACAGGGAAAGGCATTCATGTGCCCATTTCCAGCAGCATATTGCATGTCTTAAGGTGTAGTACGTGCATTAGATCATTTGGCAGCTAATAACATTGACTAATTGGTTAAAAACATGGTTTCCTTGCTTGTGTTTGATTTCCTCAAGGTGACAACCGCATGAGTTTCTTTTTTTTAAATATTTAGCTTCAGTTTTGATGCACCACATTCTGAACGAATTATTTTCTCTTAAGCAACATTTTCAAGCTTTACTATTTACATTTCCCATTCTTTTCTTAAAGAGCTTAGATCTAGAAACTACGCATTCCTTACATCAGCATCAACTTGACTCCAAACATATGTATAAAGATTGAAGATAGTATTAACCAGTGTCAAATCAAAGAAAATAGCACATTTTTTAAGAGCATACAGTGATAAGGCAATGAAGTTGGATGCTTAAACAATAACAGAACAAGCAATTTCTAGGCACACATCCCATATAAAATATTACTTACATTAGGTGTATATTTGGAACATTGAGTATAGCATAGCTAGAGGCGACAATATTGGGACCAAAACAGTGAGAGCCAAAATGTCAACAGGTAAGTATGCATAGGTTTTCTATTCCTAACTCCACATATATGTACTTTGATAATATATATAAAGATATGTTTATTGTACATAGATGTGGGGTTATGAATCGCAAATCTATACTTACCTATATGAACTTACAGCCTTCGTATTTTGTCACAGTATTGTGCCTATTCAATATTCTACACTCGATATTCCCAGACTATAACTCTTCCGTTAGGCTTTGACACATGTTTAATGGTACTTTGAGGCATTTGTAAAGCCAAACTTAAGGAATGAACCCCTACGTATCTTTAGAACGTGGAAGAAATATTGCTACATTTCCAGTTTCATATCTAACGGCCAGATTTACAAGGTCTTTTTGTGGTCACAATGTGTCAGATTTGCAGAATCGGGTCATTTGTGACTGTAAAAAGGCCTTTTATATGTACAAAACTAAATGGTGATTCGGTAAAACATGTACTAAGTCCTACTGCTATAAATGTGCTGGGTGAATCACAATTTAGGTTTGCGACCAAATACTGACTCTCTATTTGGTTGGGGCAAATTTAAAGCATTCCTTCCAAATATGGTGTAGTGTAGTTCCTATATCCCCAATAGGCTCTGCGCATTGGAATAACATATCCTATAGATTTGATGTAGGACTGAGGTCTACTAGGTCTCTATCGAATATATTAGACTTAATTGTGAGTACCAGCTAGCTCAGAGGTCACTAGAAACTTTCTCAAAATTCACAAGAAGGGATTCGTTTCTGACAACCGCATAAACATGACAACTTTGTTTCCCCAAGATAAAACTGATCTTCAGAGTCGTGGAAACAATAGATAGATATTTCACTTAGTCAATCGTGCATGCTTCGTTTCACTAGAGGTGCAGAGAAGTAGATAGAAGGGCGTTTTCAATAAAAGGTTTTATTGAACAGTCTTCTTTCTCAAGCATAAGAAATGAACTGCTACAATCGTAAAACTGGTTGTAAAATATAATACATACAGTATAAAGAGCAGAATAAAATAATACAGTAAGAGCATTGTATGGTTGCTAAACCATAGATAAATACATACATAAATAACAGAGGCTAAAAGTACTCAACTGTTGTTTCTAAAATATGCCTACCCGATGTACCTAAACTAAGCTTAGTAAGAGGGAAGAAGTAAGTGAGGTGTAGCATAAATATAGTATTCTTTTGCCAAGAATCTCTCCAAGATTTTTCTTAGGGTCTAATCAGCTTCGTACCTTAGTTTGGAATGAAGAAGGTCAGGCTCAGGACTCGATTTCCCAACAACCTGCGAGGGTAGCTTGGAAACACTGGAGCTGGATTTCTCGGCAGGAGAAAAGACAGCGTCTCTCTCAGTGCGTCTGCTGGAGGGTCGGCTTCCTTCGGCACTTGCTGTAGCAGGATGCGTTCCAGGCAAGTAGATAGTCGAACTGCTCCAAACCACTGTGTGTTTGCTAAGGCAAGTGTGAGCATATTTATACCTTGAAGTTGCCAAATTTGATGTAAAGGTGGACATAATACCGTCATTAAAGACTCTCGGTTCTTTTAAAACTCCATGCCAAGTCAGTTCTTGAGCAAGGGAAAGTCCCTAGCTCCTGCAGCCGAGTTTTCTAAGAAATCGTTGTAGATTTTCGGAACTAGTGGAAGTAGCCCTGCCGCATTTGGACTGCATGAACTATGTCTAAATATGGTTATAATTCTTATGCCTATATAAGGACATAGTGATTTATACCTATATATGGGCATGAATCGGGACATTTACAATAGTGTCCTAAAATGGTTTACAACACCCACTCCACGCTATTATGTTCATCTTATAGTAAATACTAAAACATAGAAGCCAGAATATGTGTTTTTACAATCCCACCCCAAAAAATACATGAAATCCATTTTAAAAAAATGGTCTTACACAAAATGAGCATTTGTAAAGTATGTATATAAAAAGCATTGATTTCATTGTAAGCATATGATATGATATTAGAAATGCTAACCAAATGAATCACGAAATATACATTATGAAATGGCTCTAGATACAGAAGAGAAAGTCGAGACCATCCCATAGCAGAATATACAAGCTAGTTTGATTTGTGAATCATGTCAGTATTGTTTCTAGGAAGTAGTCAAAGAATTCTTGTTCTCTAAGAATAGTTCTACTTTAAGCAGATTACTTTGTGCCAAAGTTCAGTCCGTTTTGGAAAAAAGTCAGATTAAATTGTAGTGAAATAGAGTTCCAAACTTGGAAGCTTTTATTTTGAAAAAAGTGAAGGTCACATTTCAGAGTTCAAAAGAACACTGTGTGCTAATTTCAAAAGTTATTCTCGGCGTCAGGAGAAAACAAGACGTCAAAGTAGGCAAAGAAATTGTCTACCACAGTAGATGAAAGTTCAACTACTTCATAAAGAAGGTCAATTGTACACAGATGTGAAGCACCGCCGTCAGCGTCAGCCGCATTAGCAATTTTCATAGCAGATGGTACCTGTTTGCCTGTTGGTTCGCGTATCTCACCCCCAGTTTGATTTGCCGGTCAGATCTCAATGAATGCCGTCATCAGGATTGGTAGCCATTGGGGGCAACACAACACATGAGCCGTTACCGGACCCAGTAATGAGTCAACATCCATTGGCATAGCCGATGGTAGTATCAGACAGATATCTAACAAGCATTCTTCTCCACAAAGCAGGCATCGTAGAACAGGTAAGATGCAATCTTGCCAGATTGGTCTGAATGACAGGAACCATGAGGTATTCTGATCTATAAAACGAGCCAAGCCAAGGATCTGTGTTATTCTATCACGATACCTCATGGCCTAGAGCGCATTCTCCATGCTGACTTGGGCATCGCTGTTTGCTGGATTTGCCATAACGGAGCAGGAGGAATAGAAATAAGATCCCTGCTACGAGTCCCGAAATGAGAGGCAGGCCGCCGAACACAGAGTGTACGAAGTTAGGAACAGTTCCCAGGACTGCTTCAAAGGGTTCTACCAGTCCAGAAAAAATCGTCTTAAATACATGTGCAATACTGCTGGTATCAGACATGTTAAAGATACAACCTTTCATTTCTGCGAAATTTATTGGGCAGTTTGTTGATAATAATGCATGTATCTCTGCAGAAGTCCTTGCAACTTGCAGATCATACGTCTCTCTGGACGAGGTCAATGGCACAGGTTTTTGCAAAAGCATGGCTTTCATTCTGCTTAAAGTATCAATTTGTATAGAAGAGATGTTCAGTGACGGCCATAGTGGCGACTCCCAGTCTGTCTTGGTTTTAGGAAACAATACTTGCATACAACAAGTGACCCTGGCTGACACTCTAACGAGATAGCCTATTCCTGACATCATTCCACAACAGCTGTGATCATTTAACATAATGTAGCTACCATTGGAAAGCTGCCTAGAAACTGGATCTATCACCGCTGTGGGCAAACCTTGCTGGTGGCAGGAAATGTTATTAGAAGAACCCTCGCAGGCTCCGTGTAAATTAATACCTTGACATAACAATGAACCGCTTAGTGAGTTTTTACAATTTTTACCACTAAGAAATACCTCCTTTCCCCCACTCCAACATTTGTGTGTATATGGTAAATCCCAGCTTGACTTAATGTATTCTTTACCCAACCTTTCATACAGGCCTGCTGGTCTGTGTCTTAAGAAATACTGAAACTGGAAAGTTGCCACTGGTATCATGGTGGTGCCATGTATTATCCTTTCAACTGATGGTTTCTCAGAAATGGTCAAAAGTAATCTCTCCAGTTTTTCTATGCTCAGCACCGTATAGTCTGCTCCCCTCTGTGCCAACAAGATTTGTTTATCTGTAAGGTTAAACACAGTAAACAATGACTTAGTGTTTACTAAACGCCAAGGCACATAGCCAGAACGAAGGTTTTGTAACGTCCAGCCTAACAGCATTATATAACGTAATTGAAACTGGCCATGTTGTAACATTAGCAAGTCCTATTCCATTATGTCTATGGCAGAGGATACAATGCTGTCCAAAAAATATATTCTGGACGACAGAGTTGTTAACCCATTGTCAACTACAGAGAGGGATTTCTCTAAGTTTAAACGATCAATTTCTCGTATTCTTTCAGCTTTTTAAATTTGCGAGACTTTCCATGCTTCATTGTATGCAGCGTATATACCGGCTAAGCATGGGCGAATTTTGCGAATCTCGCGTTCGCGAATTTTGCGGATTTGCGAACTCGCAATCCGCAAAATCCACGAATTCTCGCGAATTTGCGGATTTTTTTTTTGTGTTCGCACGGGTTTCTGCCAGTTCGCGAGGGTTTTGTACAATTTCGCAAACGCGAACTTACCTGTCGGGTCGCAAGTTTTGCGAACTTGTTGTTTCTACATGTCCAGCCTGTTTGGGACACTCTTCTTCATCACTGCCACTCTCTGTCACCACTGCCACTCTCTGACTACTCATGCCACCCTCTGGCCCACCCATGCCACCCTCTGTTTCATCACAGCACCCTCTGGTTGTCCAGTCAGTGTACATTATTGTGGCAAAGCAAAGCACACCTTCCCTGCCTCAAGTGACCTGAATTAATTTGGGGCTGATTAATGTGTCACAGAATATTTTTTTCAGCTGGCACCTGCTTCCTTAGTGCTTCCTGATTAGTGATCTTTTGCACTTGCTAAGTGCTTTCATTGTTGCAAAATTAGTTACAACACCTGCCCTGCCCCAACTGACAATAATGAATTAGGGGCTGATTAATGGATTTGAACTTCCAGCCTGGCTCCTGCTTGTCTCCCTTAGCTGTAATTCAGGACCTTTGTGGCATATGTGTAACTATTCTGAGGTTCAGAGCAGGGTCACATAATAGTTGCAACTGGCAACTGAACTCTGGAGGGGCCCCTCAGGAAGCACTACAGGAAATGGCTACTAATGATGAGCCTGAACTTTTGAACCTGGTAAGTAGTTTCAGTTTTGCTAAGATCGTATTTCTGCAATTTAGCGCTTATTCGCGGGGCGCGAAGTTGTACTGGGAAGCCGCGAACTCACGCGAACAGTGCGAGCAAGCCATAAAATCCGCTGCTCGCGGATTTGCGGATTTTGCTGGAGATTCGCAAATCTCGCGGATTGCGAATTTACCGAAAATCCGCAAAATCCGCGAGCGAAACGGATTTTCCGCCCATGCTTAATACCGGCCTATATGAAATGTTTATGACATGGATTATGAGGTCCCAGTAAGAATTCTTGCAAATCAACGCCATCTTTACGCAAAGATAAGTGTTGTTTTATTTCTGGAAGTGTGGATCTCTGCAGCCACTTAAGGCATAGTTTTCCTACACTATAAGTTGGTATTATCCCTGGATGTTGTCTTTGGATATATCTTGGATCTGGCTGAGTTACTGGGAATCCTTGTGTCTTGTTCAGGAATCTATCATGACAGTTATTCGTGTCTGTGGGCCAGATTAACCATTTTTTCCATTCTGGATTTGTTCTGTTCTGCTGTGAAATATAGCTTACATCTACCTCCTCACCTGAAGTTACATTACTATCAGGTGTGGGCTTAGGTATGGACAAATCTTTTGTCTTAGCAATGCCAAGACAAGATATCTGTTGAACAGTGTCATTTAAAAACATAATTTGTTCTGGGATGATGCAGGCTCTGAACAATGCTTCTAAACCTTGTACCTGCCAGTCTTTTGTGCCCCAAACAGCTTTTGTCTCAATGTTGTCTTTCCAAAAATCAAACCCTACGGTGGACAATTGAGCATAAAAGGCTGCAGAATAAATTTGTTTAGTGTTTGTCAACATACTTTTCATGCCTGTCTTATTAACATTTTTAAAGAAAACATTTTCTTGGTTTGTAACATTAAAGCCTGTACAATATGGAAATTTTCTAAGAAATGTTTTAGAACTACCTTTTGGAGGTGTTGGACAATGTTCCAATTGATTATAAGTTAAAACATTTCTAGGGTTTGCAGATTTTTGCAAGTAATGATGGCCAAAATGATTAAAACAATACATTTCTTCATAATTTGATGAACCTTCCAAGTATTCATGTTTTGTAAATTCTGCTGACATTTGTGAATCTGCCATCATATTATTAACAGTTTCAAAGTCACAATCATCAGAGAATGTGCTGGGTGAAACAAAATCACTCAGGGAAACTTTAAATTGGTGTGGAATTTTCAGCAGCTCGACAGGGCCATAAATGTCATAATCAGTTGTATCTCAAGCTATTTCACCAGGTAGAGGAACCGCTGTGATGTTCACTGATGACAGGTCTCTTTGTTCACGATGAGATGATTTGTGTGGCTTCAGGAGCAAGTTGATGTTCTTACTTGCTGTGTCCATGTTAATGTGTTTTCCATTTATCAGCTTTCCCAAACTTAAAACAAGAATGAGCCATAGCAGGAGATAAAATACACCTAATCCAATCCAAAATTCAACCCATGGTGAAACCAGATTTGTTTTAGTAAGCTCTTGACCAAGTTCAGTTAATTTTTCCTTGAAAGTTTCATTTGCTGGCGTAGTTTCAGGTTCACTGGGATCCTCAGAAAAGTTATCAAAGTTGATAAAATAGCCAGTGGCAGTTCTGTCAATAGTTGGTATTGCACACACATTCTTTGAAATCGCTGGAGTTGCTTGTTCCCTTGACATGTTTGTATAGTCAGATGCTACATCATTGTAGATGGGAGTTTGTTGACAAACTGTTATTTGGGTTTCAAGAGGCACAAGTTCCATGGCTTTGTTGCATAGTCCTTCTTTTCTCACTTTAGAATCTTCAAACGTGATGAGTCTTTCAGTTTGAACCTCTTGGATAGTAGCAAGATTTGGTCGTCTGCTACATCTTGGGAGCCCACTGGGCCTACTACTTATTATTGACCACATGGTGTGGTTTTACCAGGTCAATTGAAACAGACCGGTTCTCCTTTCTTCCAGAAAGGGGCAGCAGTAGCACTGTTCTTGATCCGTGGATTGCTAGTGCAGGTACTGGTTTTCTGTAAGAAGGCCCAAGTTCCTTCGTGTCTGCTATTTTTTCCCTGACCAGATCCCCAATCTTTGGAATCCAGACAGGTCTTGCTGGGGCAGGTGGTTTTTCTTCAGTAGTCATTGGCTTTTCACTGGTGCTGCTTAGACTTATTCTTGTTTCATTTAAGTCCTGTAAAACAGCTAAACGATCTTTGATATGAAAGGGTTTTTGTTCCAGCCCTGAAGTGTGACGATCGAGGTCTTCAACCAACATTCTAGTACCAAAAAGGATTTCATATGGGGTGATTCCACCCAGAGAATTTTTTGGCAGGTTATTAAGACCACGTTGGACATTTATTAGATGTTTGACCCACCCATCACCCGAACCTAATAACCTAGCTGTTATAGATTGCTTTATGTCACTTTTTTTCTCTCCACAACCGAATTTCCCTCAGGATGGAATGGACTTGAAAATCGTAATGCAACGCCCAAGCTGGCCATGGCCTCTTTGTAAGCCCTAGAGCTGAACGCAGGATCATGGTCAGAATGTAGTGTGACGATTGCGTATGTGCGAATAAAGACTTGCAAATCTTTCATAACAGTTCAGGCGTCAGCCGAGCACTGAGGCTACATCCAAATGAACCTTGAGCATCAATCCACTGCGACCATGATATATTTATAGTTGCCATCTCTTTGTAAGGGACCACAGTGGTCCAGGTAAACACACACTAGTGGTTTATCTGAAATCAGAAGGGGTGTCTGCGCCGGGCATTTCACTGTTGAGACAGATTTCACATTCCAAAACATAGTTCCTGGTTTGTTTCCTCATGCGTGGCCACCAGTATTGCTGTTTTAATAATGAAACTGTGGCGGAAAAACCTGCGTGTGCAGAGGCAAGCCCTTCATGTGCTGCTAAGATTTGTCCTAACCTGTGTTCCATGTTTGGGATCACTCTATCCCCCATTCCAGGGATTCAGTCAAAAGGAACATTATTTGCATCAGTTATATATGAGTACTTGAGTGGAAAGCCTTTTGGTAATGTTTTACCACTATCTTTTATTGAAGCAGTGACAGCTTGCATTATTTTGCTGTCTATTTTCGCTTTTGAATGAGTAATTGGAGCTACGGAAGCCGTTTGCACAGCTGCCTTCGCGGCTTCATCAGCCAATGAATTCCCTTGAACTTGAACGCTATCACACTGATGACTCAGTGTATCGATCACGTGAGTATTTTGTAGTTCTTTCTGCAAAATAACTGCTTGTTCTCATAGCATCTTATGCATGATTGATTTTGCGTCTTTAAAACCATTTTGAACCCAGTTCTGCAGATATTCATTGTAAGACTGGACGCAGTAATACGAATCGCACACTATAAGTGTGGGGAATTCACGATCTGCATTTTCAAGCGCCATCTTGAAACCTTGGAGTTCAGCTCGCTGAGCTGTACAGTCTCCTAGAGATTGAGTTTTTGTGACCATAGGTCTGAATTTACCATCGCGCCAGCGACCTTTAACAATCGTGCACGCAGCACTATAAGCTTGTTTACCCCCAATTGCGGGCTGTGCTGATCCATCCGTATATATTATACAGCCGTAACGTTCTAGAGGTAGAATTTCAGTAGTCAGAGGACATTCTTGTTCGTATTGGAGAAATTCTTGTGTCTTCAAGTAAGGGTCAAAAACGTATTCAACGTCTGTTGCAACAAAAGAATTAACCAATTGTATCCATCTTGGATGAAGAGCTTTTGCATTTGGAATGCTAGCCTTTGTCACTGCCTCTAAGGCAGGTACAGGTGTAACAACTTTTATGCGTTTACCCTGTGCGAGGGCTCTCTCCTTAGCTACAGCAGTCTGAACCGCTGTCAGAAATGTTTCTGTTGAAGTGAATTTCATTTCAGCTTGTGCGTACAAGTGTGATTTGTAAGCTATTGGTACATTTTCACCTTCATTAAAGGTTAGGTATGTGTATCCACATCTCCCTGGGATGATTCGGATTACAAGAGTGTGTACATTGTCGCGTGTTTGTAAGTGTGTTGTTGCCAACATGTCAGTTTGTACTGAATGCAAAATTTCTGTGTGTTTTTGAGTCCAATTAGTAGGTTTGAAATCAGGTTTGATTAGTTCGTAGAGAGGTTTAACCCTTTCTGCGCAATTCAGAATGTAAGTTCTTCCGAAGTTTAGGAATCCTAAAATTGACTGTAAGTTTTTCATATCCTAAGAATAAGACGTTGAGGTGTGCAATTCTTGATTTTTTAAAGTTGAATTTATTCCCTTCAGAGGCGATACCAAGTATTATGGTATTCACCCTGGTAAAGTGCCTCTCCAAATCATCATCTGTAAGATAGAAGTTGTTGACATAAGATAATGCCTCAGCATTGTACGTTTGTAGTAACTCTGTTACTCTGACTGAAAATAATCCAGGACTGTTTTTGAATCCCTGGGGGAGACAACAAAATTGACGCTGTGTCCCCTTTATTGAAAAAGCGGTCAAGTACCACGCTCCCTGTCAGTATATCGTAGCGCTTGGCTCTCACTGCTTGCCTGTAAAAATATTGCTGCCTGGGTATCGTAGCGCTTGTTAGCATTACTCGTAAAGATCTTGTACCTGCTATTGTCTTTTGCTCGCATTTAATTTGTGGAAGTTATTTCCCTGCTCGCATTTTTATCTGTGCTATCTAACTGTCGGCGCGCGCGCATTGCGGGACTTTTAAATTAATAATTATTGCCTGATTGTGCTGGTACCACTGCCCATAGTTTAATTCATCTGTGTGCCCCAATCGCGTACTGTTTCAGTCATGCTTTCGCTGCCATTTTGTTTGTTGTGCCTCATAGCCAGCCTCTCCACCCCGCTCCCGCCTCCCAGCTGCTCCTCCCTCGCTCCGCCCTCCTCCACTATCCACTTATGACAGATGCTTTTGCGCGCAGCGTCCACGCGCAGCGGACGCGCCCCATGCGCGCCGAAGTTGCACCAAAGGTAAGCCCGTCTACGCTCGTCCACGCGGCGACCACGCCCGGGCACCAGACCCCCTGTTCCCTGCAAAATCCACCCCGCCCGCATAACGTACGACGCCGCAACCCTCTCTGCCCTTAACCTCGGTCGACCACCATACTGCTACCTAGCCGTCCCAGGACTTACCCATAGACCCTTCACCTGCCACTCCTGCAAGTTCGACTGCATCAGGAGCCACACCAAATCCACAAACTACAAACAGAGCCCCGACACTAACCACCTGAAATGCATCCTGCTTAACACCCGCTCAGTCCACAGACATGCCATCGACCTTTGGAACCTACTCGACACCACTTCGCCGGACGTAGCCTTCCTTACAGAAACCTGGATGAACACCTCATCAGCTCCCGACATCGCCATAGCCATCCCGGATGGCTACCAGATCATCCGAAAGGACCGCACCAACCAAACAGGAGGTGGTATCGCCATCGTCCATAAGAACACCATCCGTATCACGACCATTTCCGACGATAATCTCGCTACCGCCGAACACCTTCACTTCCAGATCCACACCGACCCCAAGACCACACTCAGAGGCACCCTCATCTACAGGCTACCAGGACCCCGCACACAATTCAGCGAAGACATCGCTGACTTCATTAGCCCACACGCCCTCCCCTCCGAGGACTACATTCTACTGGGAGACCTCAACTTCCACCTGGAAAAGAAAAACGACAGCAACACCACCACCCTTCTGGACAACCTGGCCAACCTCGGACTCGAACAACTTGTTGATACCCCCACCCACTATGCCGGGCACACGCTCGACCCAATCTTCACCTCCAGCAAGCACATCTCCTTCAACCACACCACAGCTCTCCATTGGACGGACCACAGTTGCGTTCACTTCAACTACAAAAAAACCATGACCCAAAACCTCCCACAACCAATCCCCCGAAGAAACTGGAACAAAATTACCACCGACCAGCTCTTCACATCGCTTCACCAAAACCCTCCTGCTCACACAATGGATCTCCCACAGCGCCGACGAACTAGCACCCTTGAAAAACCATCAAATCAAGCAAGGTAGCAAAAAAGCCCCCTGGTTCAACGATGAACTTAAGAAATCCAAAAAGTTCTGTCGCACCCTAGAGAAAGCCTGGAGAAAAAACCCAACCACTGACAACCTGGCCACCTTCAAGAACACCACCCGCAAACACCACCAACTGATCCGATCCACCAAGAAATCAGCATTCAAGGATCGACTTGACAACAACGCCCACAACAGCAAGGAACTATTCAACATCGTCAAAGAATTTACCAACCCCACCGCCGGCACCAACGACATCACTCCCTCCCAAGACCTCTGCGACTCCCTAGCCTCATTCTTTCACAACAAAATCGCCGACATACATAACAGCTTTGAAAACCAGTCCGGAGACCAGTCCACTCCACCCACCTCCGAACCAAAACCCCCCTCTAACAACCTTTGCGCCTGGAACCCAATCACCACTGAAGACACCATCCGCCTGATGAACTCCATCCACTCAGGATCGCCCACCGACCCTTGTCCCCACCACATTTTCAACAAAGCAGACTCCATTATCGCACCCCATCTCCGAGACGTCATCAACTGTTCCCTCAACTCCGCTACCTTCCCGGAAAGCTGGAAACATGCCGAACTCAGCGCCCTTCTGAAGAAACCCACAGCAGACCCCACTGAACTAAAGTACTACCGCCCCATCTCGCTCCTCCCATTCCCTAGCAAAGTCATTGAGAAAGCCGTCAACAGTCAGCTCGCCGCCTTCCTCAAATCCAACAAATCCCTCGACCCCTCACAGTCCGGCTTCCAAGTCAAGCACAGCACCGAAACTGCCCTCATCGCAGCAACAGATGACATTCCAACACTACTGGACAACGGAGAAACAGTTGCCCTCATCCTACTTGACCTCTCCGCAGCCTTCGACACAGTCTGTCATAGCACCCTCATACAACGCCTCAGCAACGTCAGAATACAAGGAAAAGCATTGGACTGGATCATCTCGTTCCTCGCCGGAAGAACCCAGAGAGTCCGCCTCCCCTCTTTTAGATCAGAGGCCACCGAAGTCATCTGCGGCGTACCACAAGGATCTTCACTCAGTCCCACCCTCTTCAACGTATACATAAGTCCCCTCGCATCCATCGCGTGCCAACACAGCCTCAACATCATCTCCTACGCAGATGACACCCAGCTGATCCTCTCCCTCACCAAAGACCCAAACACTGCCAAAACCAACTTACGCGAAGGAATGAAAGAAGTAGCCGAGTGGATGAAGAACAGCCGTTTAAAACTGAACTCGGACAAAACGGAAGTCCTCATCTTAGGTTCATCCCCCTCTGCTTGGGACGACTCATGGTGGCCAACGGCCCTGGGAACTGCACCCATACCTACGGACCACGCACGTAACCTGGGCTTTATCCTGGACTCCTCCCTCTCGATGACCAGACAAGTCAACGCCGTCTCATCATCTTGTTTCAACATCCTACGCATGCTCAAAAAAATCTTCTGTTGGATCCCCACCGAAACAAGAAAGACGATCACCCACGCACTGGTCACAAGCCGACTGGATTACGGAAACACCCTTTGCGCCGGAACCACAGACAAACTACAGAAAAAACTCCAACGCATCCAAAATGCCTCAGACAGACTCATACTAGACATCCCCCGCCAAGCTCACATATCCGGTCACCTGAAAGACCTCCACTGGCTCCCCGTCAACAAGAGAATAACGTTCCGTCTCCTCACCCACGCACACAAAGCCCTCTACGACCTAGGACCCGAATGCCTCAACACGCGCCTGTCCTTTTACACCCCCACCCGATAACTACGATCGTCCAATCAAGCCCTCGCCGCAATTCCGCGCATCCATAGATCCACCATGGGGGGAAGATCCTTCTCCTACTTAGCGGCCAAAACCTGGAAATCTCTCCCCACCCACCTCCGCCTTACACAGAACCACCTCTCCTTCAGAAAGCAACTAAAAACTTGGATATTCGATAAGTAAAGTAGCCCCCTCCCTCAAGCGCCTTGAGACCCTCTGGGTGAGTAGTGCGCTATACAAATTTTTGAACTTGAACTTGACAGAAGAAACCGTTTGAAACATCTAATGTAGTTTTATATTTCTTGCGAACGATGTTATTCATTAGTGCTGCACTGTGTGAATTTTGTACTGCAAAAGTTTTTCAACAAGAGTTTAAATGTCTGTAATCCAAAACTAGACAATATGTTTCATCTGGTTTGGAGACAGGAAACAAAGGATTGTTCATGGACGAGGTGCATGTTTCAATCACCCCTGCTATTCAAGTTGATATAAGATCTCCCTGACTTGCTTTTTAGCTTCCTGTCTTACTGGATACTGCCTCTGAGCCGTAGGTTGATTTTCTAACTGGATTTTATGGTGAGGAGAGTCCTCATCCCATCCTACATGATTTTTATATAATGCTGGAGCCTGGGCCACAGCCCATTTTCTGGCACAGGTGTATTTTCTATGAATCGGAATATGATTTGAGATGGCTCTCTTCGCCATGTGGGCACTCCCTGACAAATTCAGGTGGTCAGTCTTTTTCAGCCAGAAGGATGTTATAACCCTTAGATATTTTTTCCCAAAAGAGTGCTTTTATTTTTCTAGTATGTCCACCTCTATCCGCAGTGTTACTTCATATAACTTATTGGGTACACTAACCCTGGTGTCAGCAGTTTCAACCTGAATGCATTCATTCAGATCCACTGTCTCCATATGATCTTTCAGGACCTCTGCTGCACTGTCCAGCATTGTCTGGGCCCACTCCCCGTTCTTGAGTTGTGTCCTCAAGATCCTCGGCATATCTGATTTTAATACTTGCTTCATTCTTTTTGGAGAATTGAGTTTTCTTATTTTTTGGAAAGTGTTAATCGTCTTTGGACTTCACGCATTCTTCTTCGTGTTCTGATCGTCCTCTTTCGGATTTCTGCGAGGAAGTCTGAAAGGTACGAAAAGGGTCTTGTATCAGCATCTTGATATCTATCAGGTTTTCTTAAATTATCCCTATTTCTAAGGTTATACCTCTTTTCTAGTGCTCCTTTTGAGGAGATCTACCTTTGGACTGAGAGCCCTTCTCTTTAGGAAGTGGCTGTCTACTATTTTCCCATTTCTTTTTAGGAGTAGTTACATTTTTTTGACAAAACCTTTTTCATTATTTTCTGTAAGTTCGGGTTTTATTGGATTCCCTCCCAAACAATCTCTTCCTAGTTCTTCATAGGATTTTTCAATAATTCTGGCAAGTTCATACGTTTGCTCAGTAATATTGAACTCTTTTAATTTTTGCCGGATCGCCACGGATGCTGCTTCCCCTTTTATGTTAGCTAATAAGATAGCCGAGACCTGTTTGAAATCTTTCAGTAATTTAATTCCAAGATTCAAAGCTGTTTCTGGACTGTATTCATTTTAAATCTGTCTCAGAACGTCAGGTATCACCGCCATAGACGGGACACCATGTGTTTTTGTGTAAATTAAAGCAAAAACTGTACCCCAAGTGTCACAGTCCTCCACATGTGGTGCAATCCGCATTGGTAAACAGATTGTTAGAATCCTGTGTTTCTCATGAGGTGTACTATCGGGAAATACTGCCTCTATTTGAGTAATTTTCTGGGCTAACCAGAATGGAATTTGTTCCCTTTTTGCGGGCAATTTACCGATTACCGACTGCATGGTTATAGTGACCGGATATTTTGTCCTATTTCTGAGTGATGGTGACTTTGGTCTACTACCATCCTAGTATAGTGGTTATATCCCTATTTTTAGCCTATTTGTAGGGCTTGCCTATTGGCTTTGGCATGATTCTATGTCTCTTTTGCCTCTTTTCGGGCCTAGAGGCCTCAACTAGAGGGCAGCCATCTTTCCTTTGCAGTATTTATCTATTTGCAGTGTTTGCCTATTGGCTTTGGCATGATTCTATGTCTCTTTTGCCTCTCACCGAGCCTAAAGGCCTAAACTAGAGAGCAGCCATCTTGTCTTCCTGCCTCAGTTGTCTGAGGCGCTTGTAGGTCAGAAGTGATGTTTAGAGTTGAGCCTGTTATTCACTGGTTACCAACCGGTGAGGACCGGCCCTTATCGAAGGAATGTGCTTAGTGCTCAAGTCTCCAGACAAAACAGCAGGTGGCCACTGTGGGAGCGTCTGGAGCAGGGAGCCTGGTACAGGAATTTGATAGGAGGTAGCTTGCTGGCTGGAAATTTCCATGAGCAGAGAGCCTCCCATATTTTCAGAGAACAGAAGAGCAGAGAGGTCAGATGGTTTTTGGAGTTGATGCAGTCAGATGGTTTTTGGAATTGAAGGAGTCAGATGATTTTTAGAATTGAAGAAGTCAGTTGGATCAGTTTTTTCAGATGGAGTCAGCTGGTTTGCAGAGCTGGAGCTGAGAGCTGGAGCTGTGAGTTGGACAGCTGATCTGTGGAGCAGTTACCAGGCAGATGGAAGAGTTGGAAATGTTAGCAGACGATGAAGTTACATTTGGAGTGCAGTTGGAATGAAGCTAGTACATTGGTGATGGTGAAGGAGAGAGAGTCCTGATTCCACCAGAGAGAGGAACAGACAGTTAGACCCTTCTTAACAGGGCGAGGTATTCTTAGCTAGTTTGCACTATATATAATCATTCATCCCCATTTGTTTTCTATGTTATATGTAAGTTCCTGTTTGCATCAATAATTCCCTACTGCATTATTGCAATGTTTTCTTTGTCTTGTTCTCTTTCTAATAAAAAACCCCAATACCTGCCTGTACATCATGATTAATCACTTTTCTTTCCGCCATGTGTGAATTGTTATTTTAGTAATAAAGCTTCCTTCTTGTCATTCCAATAAAGAGACCCCAATGTGCATTAGTATCATTTGTATGTTTTCCTTTGGGAGGGAGTAAGTGGGCTTTTCATAGCTAGGTGCTGATGTACAGAAGGCTGGTGATCCCCTTCTTACAGGTAACTGAAGACAGTGAAGTATACTGCTTCTGATCAGAGAATAACTGCAAATGCATTAGTCAGATATGTGTACCTTTTAGGTGTGTATGTGTGCATTCTCATGATTAATTATTTTCCCTTTCATCTATATTGCTATTCCTACTTGTCATCCTATTAGTGTGTAAAGAGGCCCCAATACGTAGTAATTGCACTTGAGAGTTGTTTACTAAGACAGAATTAACCTTTCTTTTTAGCCAGGTGCCGTCATATAGAAGGATGGGCAATTCCCTTCTTACAGGTAACTGAGAATTGGAAGACAGGGTAGTTTTGATAGGAAATAACTTCCAGTGAATATTAGGTACATAGGAACTTTCCAATAGAGATAGAGAGAGCAGAAGGTATTAATAGGACAGTGAGATCGCTCAAGATAGGGCGTTAATGAGAACACCAATTGTGATTGGTGTGTAATGAGATTGCTGAAGATAGGGCAATAGTGAGAACACCAATGGTGGATGGTGTGTAGTGAGATCGCTCAAGATAGGGCATTAATGAGAAAACTAATTGTGCTTGGTGTGGTAGAGTGAGCTGCTCTCCAATATGAGAAGGAGGGTAGAATAGCCCGGGCCAGATTGTTGCGGGGCTATGAGGTGAGATCATAGGATGAGCCATGGAATTACGTAGTTATTAGTGACTATTCTTAGTAACCCCTTAGATCTAGCAGTATTTTTGATTATATAAGCTTGTATATTGTGAATTTTTCATTCCTGGGTAAGTATTCAGGGACTGTTGTAAATAGGGTCCGGGAAGGGATGGTGTTACGTTTTGGCCGGGTTGGTTGTATCTGAGTGAGTGGGTAATTCTTGGTCCGAGAATCCGGTCATTACAATGGTCTGTGGTGTGATTTTGTTTCCCTGATGAGGGATGTGCTGTGGAATTCTTATAGCAGGTTGGACTGTTAAAGTCCACATGACATATTGTACCAATTGTCTATGTATTTTAATTAATTGTTTTAGCTGAGCTAACAGTTCTACATCTGACATTCTTTCAATGTTAGGATGTGGTGTATAGCTGGCTAGTACCGGCCATGTAGCTCCTTGTCTACCTAGTAGACCGAGCCTGGTAATCTGATATTTATGTTGTAGGGTGCCTTTAAACCAGAGCTGATGCTCTTGGTAAGCTAGTGGAATTTCAATGTCCTCGAAAGGAATGTGTTCCACTGGATGTTCCTCTATCTTATCGTAGTGGAACACATGTGTTGTTGGATTTGCTTGTGGAAAGACAATCCATGAATAGAATACCTCTGTCTGCCGATATTCGTGTGCCTCTATGACAAATTTGACTCTACCACCTCTTGCTGATAGGCCATTTTCAATAAGCTTTATAGCTATGGTGTCTAAGTATGGGCGTAAAATCCGTTCCGCTCGCGGATTTTGCGGATTTTCGGTAAATTCGCAATCCGCGAGATTTGCGGATTTCCCGCAAAATCCGCAAATTCGCACGCAGCGGATTTTTTTTTTCTTGGTGATACAATTTTGCGGCGCCCGGCGTTTACTTCCCGTCATTCATCGTTTGCCGAGTTATTTTTCTTGATATTTTGCGAGTGCTGCGCCATTTTGGATCTTGCTGCGGGATCCCGCGGGAATTTGGCAAGTGCGAATACGTAATTGCGGCTTGCCAACTTTTACAGCGAGAGTTTGTCAACGCGAGTACGCCGTGATCACGTATCGCGGTACTTCGCAATTGCGAGCTTTGAGATGCGGCGAGCAGCAACAATCTCGCACTCGCGAAAATATAAAATTTGCAATTCTGCACAAGAAATCCACCAGCAAGCAGCATAAACCTTCTGGAAATGATGATTTTTATCTGAATAACTCCTCAGGTTGACATTTGCCTGCACTTTTTTTGCGAGGAGTCCATTTTGAGGAGGGGGGCGGGGGTGGGAGGAAGGAAGTGCCCCACAGTCTTCAACTTCCTGTTCCTGTCCAGCAGGCTCCTCCCAGTGCTTTGTCCATCTCCTGGTCACTTTTCATTTGGATCTGGAGCTGGAAGGATTACTTTTTGTGGATGCTGCTGGATATTTGGATTTGAGGCCTTTTTGACTTTCTTTTGATCACTTTTGGATTAGAAATTTCACAAGTAACTTTGTTTGGGGCATTACAGTTGCTGCAACTACAATTTTGGAATTTTCGATTTTTGGGCTGTTTTGGGGCCTTTTGCCCAGGGGTACTCAGTGGTGGGTGCACTGAGTCTTTCTGTGGGGTGTTTTGAATTTAAACATCATGGAGGGGCTGGATGGCTTGGGATTGTGCAGATTTTTCTGTGATTTTCGTTTTTTTGGCCTGTTGTGGCCTTTTCACCCAGGGTAGTGAGTGGTGCATGTGCCTAGTCTTTCTGTGGGTTGTCTTGAATTTAAACATCATGGAGGGCCTGGATGGCATGGGATTGTGCTGATTTTTCTGTGATTTTCTTTTTTTTGGCCTGTTGTGGACAGGCCATGTGGTTGGGGGCCATTTTGAGTGCTGCTACAGGCTCTGGCCATGTGCTGTGATGAAGGGCGCCATTTTGAATGCAGGCAGTGTTCTCAGGCCTGCACCCATTTTGCCTAGCTTTCATCCATTATGCCCAGGGGTAGTGAGTGGTGCATGTGCCTAGTCTTTCTGTGGGTTGTCTTGAATTTAAACATCATGGAGGGGCTGGATGGCATGGGATTGTGCTGATTTTTCTGTGATTTTCGTTTTTTTGTCCTGTTGTGGACAGGCCATGTGGTTGGGGGCCATTTTGAGTGCTGCTACAGGCCCTGGCCATGCGCTGTGATGGAGGGGGCCAATTTGAATGCAGGCAGTGTTCTCAGGCCTGCACCCATTTTGCCTAGCTTTCATCCATTATGCCCAGGGGTAGTGAGTGGTGCATGTGCCTAGTCTTTCTGTGGGTTGTCTTGAATTTAAACATCATGGAGGGGCTGGATGGCATGGGATTGTGCTGATTTTTCTGTGATTTTCGTTTTTTGGCCTGTTGTGGACAGGTCATGTGGTTGGGGGCCATTTTGAGTGCTGCTACAGGCCCTGGCCATGTGCTGTGATGGAGGGGGCCATTTTGAATGCAGGCAGTGTTCTGTGGCCTGCACCCATTTTGCCTAGCTTTCATCCATTATGCCCAGGGGTAGTGAGTGGTGCATGTGCCTAGTCTTTCTGTGGGTTGTCTTGAATTTAAACATCATGGAGGGGCTGGATGGCATGGGATTGTGCTGATTTTTCTGTGATTTTCATTTTTTTGGCCTGTTGTGGACAGGCCATGTGGTTGGGGGCCATTTTGAGTGCTGCTACAGGCCCTGGCCATGTGCTGTGATGGAGGGGGCCATTTTGAATGCAGGCAGTGTTCTGTGGCCTGCACCCATTTTGCCTAGCTTTCATCCATTATGCCCAGGGGTAGTGAGTGGTGCATGTGCCTAGTCTTTCTGTGGGTTGTCTTGAATTTAAACATCATGGAGGGGCTGGATGGCATGGGATTGTGCTTATTTTTCTGTGATTTTCATTTTTTTGGCCTGTTGTGGACAGGCCATGTGGTTGGGGGCCATTTTGAGTGCTGCTACAGACCCTGGCCATGTGCTCTGATGGAGGGGGCCATTTTGAATGCAGGCAGTATTCTCAGGCCTGCACCCATTTTGCCTAGCTTTCATCCATTATGCCCAGGGGTAGTGAGTGGTGCATGGGCCTAGTCTTTCTGTGGGTTGTCTTGAATTCAAACATCATGGAGGGGCTGGATGGCATGGGATTGTGCTTATTTTTCTGTGATTTTCGTTTTTTTGGCCTGTTGTGGACAGGCCATGTGGTTGGGGGCCATTTTGAGTGCTGCTACAGGCCCTGGCCATGTGCTGTGATGGAGGGGGCCATTTTGAATGTAGGCAGTGTTCTCAGGCCTGCACCCATTTTGCCTAACTTTCATCCATTATGCCCTGGGATAGTGACTGGTGCATGGGCCTAGTCTTTCTGTGGAGTGTCTTGAATTTTAAACATCATGGAGGGGCTGGATGGCTTGGGATTGTTCTGATTTTTCTGCGATTTTCGTTTTTTTGGCCTGTTGTGGCCTTTTCACCAGGGGGTAGTGAGTGGTGCATGTGCCTAGTCTTTCTGTGGGTTGTCCGGAATTTAAACATCATGGAGGGGCTGGATGGCTTGGGATTGTGCTGATTTTTCTGTGATTTTTGTTTTTTTGGCCTGTTGTTGTGGCCTTTTCACCATGGGTAGTGACTAGTGAGTGTTGCATGTGCCTAGTCTTTCTGTGGGGTGTCTTGAATTTAAGCATCATGGAGGGCATGGGATTGAGCTGATTTTTCTGTTTTTTTTCGATTTTTTTGGGGTGTATAACTGAACTGATGTTCCTCTGTCTTCCATTGCTTTTAGGTGCACAAGACTCAAGAGAACCACCAGTGCCAGGAAGAAGTCCTGCAGCGGTGTGTGTGTGCAGCATAACGTCACGCGACGTCACGTCTGGCCTCAGACAACTCTACAATTTGTGCAACTGTGGCCTGCTGTCTGACCTGCTCTGAAGAAGATGGCCCCAAAAAAGGTCTCCGTAGCTCCTCTAGCAAGAAAGTTGCTAGTAAGGAGCAGAAGAAGCAAGTTACCAAGGAGGCTGGTGTGACGGCCCCCGCGTTTTTGGAGCAAAAAAAAAAGTACGCCTGCAGCAGCAGCAGGATCTGCTGGGGACCAAGCTGGGAGCAGCACCCCCGCTCCATTGGGTTCAGTGCCTCCACCACCACGCCAACTTAAGTCAAAGCCCTTGAGTGCTTCAGAGGCAGTCAGTGTACTTCTCCAATCGCCATCGACCAGTGATGTTGGCTCATCGCAAGAAAGTAGCAGCAATGTCCCTGAATCAACACAGGTTGTTGTAACTCATCTGACAAGTGTTGAACAACCACAGCCGCAACAACAACACCATGTGCAAGTACAAGCCCAAGTACATGTGGAAGGAGAGGCAGCGCAAGGAGATGCGCAAGCAGAGGTGCATGGAGGGTCACAAGTGCCCACAATAGTTGTTCCTCCCGAAGTAGGGGCACATCAGGAAATCGACAATCAAGCCGAGGTATCATTGGAAGCCACTCCTCCTGATGATCATTCATTGTCTTCCACATCCCTAGCAAGGAAAAGATCAAGGTTGGTGTCTACATCTTCTTCAAACCCACCTCCTTCTGATGATACGGATCCCAATTGGGAACCAGCACCACTGCCGTCTGAGAGTGAGGCACACCATGATCTGACAAAGGTACCTAAGCGTAAAAGGAAGGTCGTAGAAAAACTCATAGCTATGGAGTGTGATGAGGCTAAACAAGAAGTGACGGATACTGCTGCTGATGAAGCCTCTCACGATGAAGACCAGCCAGTCATCATAAAGGTCACTGCAGCCCCAGCGGGCATGCAGCAAAGAGACATTTTGACCCTATCCCGAGAAGCTGCTGACCGTGATGATGATGTCAACGAGGAGGCAATGGAAATACAACAATCATTGGATTTGGAGTTAACTAGTACACCAACACCTACCACTTCCATATTTCTTCCTCGCAAGAAGGGACATCCATCCACCTCGACCTCAATTAGTGGTGGTGAAAGTGCAAAACGTACTGAAGTTCGGCAATCCACATCCTCCACTTCATCTGGCATTAGCAGCAGGACCACCACCACCAGTATCGCCGCCTCCTCCGGCCCCCAAAGACATTTCAAGTCTCCAGTTTGGGACTTCTTTAGTGTTTGCCCAAAAAAGGAAAACGTAGCCATTTGTAGCATTTGTAAGCTTCGAGTTAGTCGTGGTAAGTTTGGTACCAACTATGGTACCGGAGGCCAGAGAGGTCATCTTAGGAGAACGCACGCTGTCCAATGGTTTGCGCACCTAGAGGCGATCAAGGAAGCCCGAATTGCACGTAATGAAAACGTTGATTTTTCATCTGATGATGACGAGGAGGAAGAAGACGATTCAAACACTTCACTTACACCCAGTACCCCTGTCAGCAGCACACCCCATGTGAGCCACACTAAGAGTGTGGGAGAGAGTGAGACACCAATGCGAAAAAGTTCATCAGCGAGCGTAACTGGGTCGAAGTAAATCCTTGGTCCAGGGCAACATTAAAAAGATGTTGTTTACAGAAGCGCAATATGAACGCAACCACCCACTGACGCGTCTGTATAACACTAAGCTGGCTAAAATGCTAGCTCTGGACCTTCTCCCTTTTTCTTTTGTAGAAGGGGTTGGTTTTCTAGAATTAATGGCAGCGCTGTGCCCTAAATGGAAGGTTCCTAGCCAGTTCTATTTTGCCCGAGTTGCGGTTCCAGCACTACATGAAGATGTTCTGGAGGTGATTGGGGCAGCTTTGCAGAAGAGTGCTGTTCACACTATACATCTGACAACAGACATGTGGACTAGTGGCGCAGGCGCTGATTACATGTGCATCACTGCACACTGGGTCTCTTTTTCAGGGGTTAAAGCAAAGCTAAACGCAGGTGTTGACCCGGACATTGTTTTTAAAGCCGCTCGGAAACATGCAACACTAGCCATGTTTGGTTTGGAGAAACGTCACACAGCACAAAACATTTTGGATGTGTTTAACACAAAGGTCCTTGACTGGCTGTCCCCCAAAAAACGCCAGGTTGGTTATGTTTCCACAGATAATGGCGCCAATATAGTTACGGCCATGCAGCTGGGTGACTATTTCAGAGTGCCGTGTTTGGCGCATTGTATAAACCTGGTTGTCAAAAAATTCTTGAGTGATAAAGACAGTGCAGCGTACAGAATATTGGACACCTGCCGAAAAATGTGCAACCATTTCAGCCATTCTTTTAAGGCCCGGAAGCATCTGAGGAGCCTGCTATATGAACGTCAAATGCCAGTGAAAGCACTCATCCAGGAGGTGGTAACACGTTGGAACTCAACCTTCTACATGCTTGAGCGTCTGTATGAGCAGTATACGGTACTCGATCACTATTTCTTAACACAGGGTACAGCTCAGAAGGAGGACCTGAGGATGGGTGCGGCGCAATGGAACATAGTTAAAAGCCTGACACGCATGCTTTGTCCTTTTGAGTTCTTCACACGTGCAGTCAGCAAGGAGGACTGTAATTTGGGAAAAGCTATCCCATTGTTGTACATGCTGGAGCACCAACTGAAGGAGGTGTGTTCTGTGTTTGAAAAAGATGAAGAAAACCAAGAGCCTTTTGTTCTGGCTGAGAAATTATTAGAGCACCTACAAGGTGATGAACGTCTTAAAATGATCCACTCAAACCAGCATTACATTTGTGCTACTATTCTGGATCCACGCTACAAAAAGGCGCTGGCAGGCCAAGCATTCTTTCCTTTTGCTGATGAAGATGTTACAAAGTACAAACAGTGGCTAGCCTCCTCAGCCAAGAGGTTTGAAAGAGAACGGCAGCAAATTGAAGGAAAACTCTGTACATCAGCATCAGCAGGCCATCCCCAGTCACAACCATCCACTTCTGCACCTGTGGCTGCGGCACAAGTGACCTCTCAGCCGTTAAAGAGACCGGCAACCGGATCATCTGCACCACCAGACACAACAGTAACATTGGAGGCTGAAGAGGATTGGCTAGCTCGGCTTGGGTTTGGTTCTCAAAAGGTCACAGCAACAGCTAAGCAAAGTGGAGGAACCTTGGAGGAGAACCTTGAGTCAATGGGGAAGGACTATCTGAATGACTCAACAGAGGTCTATGTTAATGCTGACCCATTGGCGTATTGGCATGGGAAAAAAGAATTGTGGCCACAGCTCTGCAACCTGGCTTTAAACTACTTGTCTTGCCCACTCGCAAGCGTGTCTTCTGAACGTGTTTTCAGTGCTGCTGGTGGCATTGTAACTTCCAAACGGAGCCGCCTCTCGCTCAACAATGTGGAGAGGTTAACAATGATCAAGATGAATCAGCACCTCATACCACCAGATTTCAGAGTACGAGAAAGCGCGCCGGATGAAGACGAGGTAGACAGCAACATAGATGAGGGAATTTCTTCTCTGTCAGGTGACACTGAGCTCACCCTGCCTGAATTCGCAGAGTATGATGACGAAGCCTTATTCTTATTCATGGACCGTGATACCGAGCCCTGAAAATGAGACAACAAATCAATAACTTTCTTTTTCGTCCTTATTCCCTTTTATTCCTGTGTGTCTGTCTTTCTTTGTTGTGCACAGTTAATATAATTCAAACTTTAATCACATAATCACAAAAACAGGCCCATCAGCAGAACTGTCTTCACTTGTTTGCTAATTGATTTGAAGGTGCCGCAGTCTGCATTCCTCAGGTTCACAAGATCAGAAGAACATGCTCCTCTATCCTCCTCCTCCAGACTCCTATTTCCATCAAAGCAGAGGGCTGGTTTACGCCCAATGAAGAAAGACTCAGCACTTGTGGGGGTGTTGTTCTACCTCTTTGAAGGTGAGTTGACGGCTCTGGGGCCATTGCTGGGAAGCTCTAATACCGGATAAAAGTGGTTTGGCCCAAATCCGAGGCGGAAATTTTTGGGTGTTTTTGCTTTTTTGCTCACTTGCTTGCCTTTGAGGTGCTCTTTGGGGGGTTCCAGCTGTTTGTGGGTGAGTTTCGGGGTCTGTGAGCAGTGCTGGGACACTCTAATCTTGATTGCATTTGCTTTTCAGGAAATCCGTGGTGGTAAACCGGACTTATGGCCTAGCTACACAGCGCATTTGGACCGAAGGCCGAGAAATATTAAGTATGAGATTTTGCTTTTGGCCTGTTTGGGGGTGTTATGCTTTTTGGCGGGTGGGTTGGCGGGTCTTGGGGCATTCCTGGGAAGGTCTAATACTGAATAGAAGTGGTTGGGACAAAATCCACGCCGATTTTTTGTTGTTGCTATTTCTGACATTTTGATCAATGTAGCGTTTTCGGGGGCCTGTTTGGGGGCATTCCTGGTATTTGTGGGTGGGTTTCGGGGTCTGGGAGCACTGCTGGCTATGGATACTTTACTTTGCAAGAGGTTTGAAGCAAATCCATGGTGGCAGAGGGGAGTTAGGGCCTAGCTGCAGAGCGCGCGCGGAGTGATTTGGGAAATTTGCCAAAAAATGACTAAGTCCCCATTTTTGTACTTTTGCTCTTTGGCTGTTTGGGGGTCTTCTACTCGTTTTCTCCTGGGTTGACGGCTCTGAGGCCATTGCTGGGAAGCTCTAATACCGGATAAACGTTGTTTGGACCAAATCCAAAGCAGAACTTTTTTGGTGTTTTTGCTGACTTGCTTGCCTTTGAGGTGCTCTTTGGGGGGGTTCCGGCTCTTTGTGGGTGAGTTTCGGGGTCTGTGAGCAGTGCTGGGACACTCTAATCTTGATTGCATTTGCTCTTCAGGAAATCCGTGGTGGTAAACCGGACTTATGGCCTAGCTACACAGCGCGTTTGGACCGAAGGCCGAGAAATATTTCAAGTATGAGATTTTGCTTTTGGCCTGTTTGGGGGTGTTATGCTTTTTGGCGGGTGGGTTGGCGGGTCTTGGGGCATTCCTGGGAAGGTCTAATACCGGATAGAAGTGGTTGGGACAAAATCCACGCCGATTTTTTTTGTTGCTATTTCTGACATTTTGCTCAATGTAGCGTTTACGGGGGCCTGTTTGGGGGCCTTCCTGGTGTTTGTGGGTGGGTTTCGGGGTCTGTGAGCAGTGCTGGGACACTCTAATCTTGATTGCATTTGCTTTTCAGGAAATCCGTGGTGGTAAACCGGACTTATGGCCGAGCTACACAGTGCGTTTGGACCGAAGGCCGAGAAATATTGTAAGTATGAGATTTTGCTTTTGGCCTGTTTGGGGGTGTTATGCTTTTTGGCGGGTGGGTTGGCGGGTCTTGGGGCATTCCTGGGAAGGTCTAATACCGGATAGAAGTGGTTGGGACAAAATCCACGCGGAAAAGCCTTTTGGCACTTTTTGTAACTTAGGGTTTGTTAGGGTTAGCATTAGCAGCAGGATTGCATGTGTTTCGGGGTGTTCTAGATTTTTGCAACTGAGTTCTGGGGTCTTAGAGCACTCGTGAGAATGTGTAATTTTGGTTGCAAGTCATTTGAAGAAAATCCATGGTGGGAAAGGGGGGATTTGGCATAGTTAAAGAAAGCCTTTGCCACTATTCTTAACTTAGGGTTCGTTAGGGTTAGCAGTATTTCTATTGCATGTGTTTGGGTGGGGGGGGTTTCGAGTCTTGGAGCGATGCTGGCTATGGATACTTTTGCTTGGTTGCTTGCAAGTGGTTTGAATACAATCCACGGTGGATAAGGGGGTATTTGGGCCTACTTTTACTTTCAAAGTACGTTTTGTCACCACTTTTCTGCTAGGCCATGTTTTTTGAGATTTGATTGGGGGTCTTCTACATTTTTGCGACTGGCTTTAGTAAGGGTCTGGGTGGGAGCACTGCTGGGAAGATCTAATTTTGTTCTAAAACACATTTTACAGTACACCTAGCTTGAGGGGAAAGATCCGCTACATTAATTTGCCCATACTTAGTTATCCTTCAAAAGGTGACTCAGACAGAGTACGCAAAAATATTGTACTGTCTACTAGGAAAATCAAAGTGTGACTTTTTGCACTCCACAGCCTACATACCTTATATTTATTTATCAGTGGTTTTGTAATATTATATCACTTCCTGTTTTTCGTTGAATAATTACAGGCCGGGTTTCAGTCTGTGCAATGGGGAAAAAGGATGGAGTCAGGCTTCACCTTAGCGAGCCGCAATTCAGCATCCGCCAGGCAGGCAGTGGACAGGGTGTCTTCTGGTGACCAACATTCTACTATACCTTCCAGACCAACCCCATTGAGTGTTGTGAATGGATTTATAGTGACCAGCAAGGCTCTCAGGTATCTGGCAACAGAGACCTTATGTTGAATATAGTTATCAATATTTCCACACACGCCCTGTACTGTCGCATTCTTTCTTCCACAGTTGTCGAAAGTACTACTTACTTTTCACTGACATGCATGCAGTAGTGCATGCCTTTTCAAATATTGATGGATAGGTTTGTACCCAAAGATTTGTTTATGTTCACAATTGTTTGTCCATGCTGTGTTTTTTTTACAGGCTGTCTTCTGGTGACCAACATTGATGGACGAAGCGTCAGATGGGATGGAGAAGTGCCGCTAATAAGAGGAATTTTTTTCTGCATGCAACTTACTTACCAATTTCAACAGGACAACTACAACAACATACAGATACAGTATCCATTGTTTCTTTCTATGACTGTGACTGCATTTCTTGGATCTCTCTCTGCTTCTAAATTGATCCCTTAACACATCACTTAGTCCACTCCACTATCACATCTGCACCACACATAGTCATTTGTAAGTGCTCCTACGTAATTCGCAAGTCGCAGCACGCCCCAGCCCGTAGAGGACTGGGATGGCCCCAATGATGAAGCATGTCACCAAGGGGCAACTCTGGTGAGTGAGGGGACACCTAGAAAAAGAGCAATTTCTCCTTTTCTATCTACTATACCTTTCAGACCAACCCCATTGAGTGTTGTGAATGGATTTATAGTGACCAGCAAGGCTCTCAGGTATCTGGCAACAGAGACCTTATGTTGAATATAGTTATCAATATTTCCACACACACCCTGTACTGTCGCATTCTTTCTTCCACAGTTGTCGAAAGTACTACTTACTTTTCACTGACATGCATGCAGTAGTGCATGCACTTTCAAAGATTGATGGATAGGTTTGTACCCAAAGATTTGTTTATGTTCACAATTGTTTGTCCATGCTGTGCTATTTTTTCTTGTCTCCCAAAACCTTTCCCAAAAACCACCGTACCCATCCATTTTTCAAACCCTAACCCTCTTCCCCCGGGCTGTGTGGTTTTGATTGATGTGTGACTAAATTACAGCAATAAATGCACACACTTGCTGGGGAGGATAAGGTGATAGCAACAGGCTGGTGAAGAAATCCGAGGATATATTCTTACTCTGCTTGACAAAGACCCATGGCTAATGTCAAAGAACTTCAACCGAATTAGTACTTATACTTTACCATTTGTTAGGCTACAATGTGGCACTGTTCTAGTGTACTGTCACCTGCTATATTCTCTATTGTACCGTTGTATTGCTCAGGAGGACAAACCAGATTTCATTTTCTTTTTTTTCATAGGCATGCACCTGCCACTGTGTCACACCACTAGTACCACCGCTATGAGGAAATTGTATCCGCCCAGGATCGCCAACCTTATTCGCTGTTTCCCGTGGAGCCAGCCCTGGGTCTAGCCCTACTTTCAAACACAAATTACAGGTAAGATAAGCGTTTGGTGGGAGGGAGTATAATGGAGTATTAGGAGAGACGAGAGACTGACGGTAGTACTTCTAAAGTCCTAGGACTCTTGAATTCACTTCACTTACTCTGTGAGAGGCACTTAGTGTTGAAAACATTTGAGCATTTACACTTAAAGGAAGAAAATGGAACTAAACTTTCAGGAAAACAAAGTTACTGTTAAACCCCCACCCACCAGGCAAGCAGTAAAAAACAGGTATGCTCAGATAAAGTTTGAAAAAGTATATTTATATCCCTAACAAAATAATCTCCCGCAAGACCCTCCCTAACCCCAACGGTTGTCCTTTAAAAGTCCCAAACCCAACTCCCAATTCCCACCCCCCAAAAGTTTCTAAAAAAGGGGTAAGGGACACTATGGGTGGATGCTGTTTACTTTTTGGGCCAGGGCATCATACTCCTGGCGGAGCAAGGCGTGCTCTATGTGGAGCCCCTCCAACACGTTTGTAAAGTGGTGGAGCTCCTGCTGAAGGTGGGACACCCTCAGGGTACTGCGGCGCAGGCGTGCCTTGCAGTTACAATGGCTGTGAGAGGCAGCTGTTGTCCTTGCTGCTCGGCGGTGGCGTTTGGCTTTGGCAGCCCGGCTCAGTCTGGCTGGAGCACTGTGCTGGGTGGCAGCCCGTGGGGGCACGGAGGCCGATGCAGATGACCTTGTTGTTGTGGTCGACTGCACACTTTCCTCCAGGGCCACCAGCCGCCGATATTCTGCAACAGTGGCAGCGATCCTCTGTTGCCGGGCCGCTCTAGCCAGCTCCTTCCTCCTTGTTTGTTTGGAAGGAGCATCTATATGAAGAAAGAAAGACATAGTCTGTAACCAATGCTCTTTAAGATTAACTGAATCATTCAGCAGAAATTTGTGTTGCAGTACAACTAGCAACTTGCAAGCGCATTACATAACTATTGAGGCCAGTATCTATCTAACCTCCCACTTCTTCATCCTTGCTCTAACAATAGTGGGAGTTTAAGGAACAAATTCTACGAGCACTATGGACTTCCATTGGAGTCGACTATGAAAGTACACCAGTCTTATTCTTCTTCTTGTCTCTTGTTTAGGAAAATTGGTACGTTATCTTCTGCAAGCCGGCATAATGCCAGCGCAGTGAACTTGCACCTGAGAAAAAGAGACGCACGCCATGATGAGTGACCTAGACTTGCGTTACTGTACCGGTCCAGTACATGCAGGTGGTGAAGCTCTTACTTTTCCATTACGGGTGGCACTGAGAATACTCTGTTACAAGGGCTACTGCTTAATTAATTTAACTTTCACCCTACAGTGCAAATGAGTACTAGAAATGGAAAAATGAAGAAGATAAATAATCTGATTATCTATCACTTCACATGGGATGTTTTTGCTTACATATGGGATGACTTTAGGTGCTTTGCTTTTTATTGAGTGACCAGTGATACATCCACACATGAATGACTGAGTACTACTAAACTTATTAAGAGAGGTAGGGAGTGGCCACCGTAATAACCGGATCTATGCTGTGCTTGCAATACAAACTACTGCTACTATTGATGGTAGTATTTGGACAAAATTACAACTTCTTTTCCTTGCCTTTCCTACACTGGAACGGACGTGCGGGTGCTGTGTTACATGCTCTTCAAAGTTACACTTAGTTCATCCACTGACCGTCTACTCTCTCTAGATCATGGGTACTCACAAACTTTCTCTCAGGGGCTAAATTTACAGTGTAGTTTGTGGCCGAGGGCCGCACTGTGGGGGCGGAGTCAGAGGGGGCGGGGCTAAAGCAAAACGAAAACTTGTGACCATGAGGTTGCACACAGGTCCCTGCACCATCCACTGAGCCACCAGACCCAGCATTTACATACATCTCTCTCCCTCCTGCTCTCCCTCCTGCCCTCCCTCTCCATCTCTCTCTCCCTCCTGCCCTCCCTCTCCCTCCCCCTCTGTCATCTCACTGTGTGTGTGTCTGTCTGTGTCAGCCTTCAGCCTGGGCTGAGACAGCTTCCTCACGCGCACACACAGACAGCCACAGCAAAGTACTTAACAGGTCTTTAAAAGACCATTAACATATTATTGAGGCTTTGTTTGTTGTAGCGCCCCTGCATCTCCACCCTGACAATCCCTGCTTGCCCGGCCCCACAGAGCAGAGGCTTTGTTCTATTTCACCTCTTTGTGGCCCTGCATCTCCACTCTGCTCTGTGGGGGCCGGGGGAGCAGTGATTGTCAGAGTGGAGATGCACGGGCGCTAACAGGCGAAATACAACAAAGCCTCTGCTCTGTGGGGGCCGGGGGAGCAGTGATTGTCTGCAAGGTCTGCGCACTGCCAAGGAAGGCTTGCCGGGCCGCCACCGGCCCGTGGGCCGTACTATGAGTACCCCTGCTCTAGATACCCATATGCTATCTAAGAGTCAGATAGTAGCATGATCCAGGGATATTATGGACACATACAGTTTCTGTTTCACCCACCCAGGCTGTTGTCCTTCCACCAATCATTGCTTCATCATTCACCCAGCCATGCATCTCATATTCTTTCCTTCCCAGCCACGTCTTCAATCTCAATAAGTAAGGAATATATAAGAGCTTACCTCTGCCCGCCACCACCACCGTCTGAACTCTCACAGCCGGCACTGGAACCGCCGCCTCCTCCCCTGAGGAATTGCCCTCCGCCTCCGTGTCGAGCACCACCACCTCCGCGTTGGCCCCGCCACCAGATGTTCCACCTACAAAGTACATTTAAGAATGTTAGAATAAACCACTCACTAGTATTTGGTCTAGGAATGAAGACATGTGAAAACAATGTAATTTGTCACTGTGTACTCTAAAGTAAAAAAAAGTCCCTTTTTCCAGGGAAGGGTGTTGTCTTGCTGCACTTTTTGGCACAACTGATGAAGGCTGGCTTTTTAACACGCACCATTTTTCTCCACACAGACAGAAGATGGACTTCTAACAACAAGATCAAGTTGAAACAAGGTGAGAGCTCGGCTCGACCACAAGAAATGTCTTCAATTAATCGTCAGCACTAACCACTTTTCCATTCTCAGTTAAACGTTTAGTTTTTTTATTATGACTTCATTTTAATAAATGTGTTTACTTTTAATAAAGCTTTTAAACTTAAATAGACTCTGTGTTTTTTGGTCCAGACTAGAGTGACTGAGCGAAAGGTTTCGCAATTTTTGCAAGCATGAGTCCGTGCCTCTGACACTTCTTGACTCTGACTCCGTACTCTTGAGCTACGTTGGATAATCATCATTGGGGATCAATCATCGATGAATTCAGGAGGTAAATGACTGTGCCACACTATGTAGTCAGTCAGTAAGGACATTGGGGGTTCAAAGTCTGTTATCACAGAGGTATGTGGAAACTCTAACAGCGCCTATTATAATTGATAAGCAATGCACTATTTATTGTCCATAGTTGTTTCTGCAGAAGAATTGTCCCCTCAACAGTAGTGGTATGGATTGTCCTCCTATCCAAACCAAAAGGTAGTATCTTATTCTTTCTTGGTGGTCATTCACATTTTATAGTTGGGAATTTTCAAAGCAGATAGAACACTTCAAAAGACATTATGGACAATACCAGAGGACTGCACTGCACTAAGTTGATAGAGCTATTGCTGACTAGAATGGGAGTTTCGCCAACCGTGCAATCTTAGTTAGCTACACAGACAGACTAATAAGAATAATCTAGTAATACCACAGGGAGTCATAGTAGAGGCAGGATAAGAATTTAGATACAGTCTACAAGAAGATCAAAGACGATTTTGAAAAAATCAAATGAGGAACGCTAGGAAAAATAGGTACTAGTCTAAAATGAAAACTTACTGGGGCCAGCAAAGGAGCCCTCGCCTGCCCGATCCTGGCCCTGTTCAACAGCATCCGCCGCCTGCTGCTCCTGTGTCCCCTCGCCCCTGGGGGGAGCTGCCGTACAACATGAAAGGAAGAACAGGAAACACGGATGATTGTTGCTTGTCAATGTCAACCAAATCAAACATTTCAAAACAACAATAACAAAATATTTCCGCGAAATTATAATGATTAGGGTTAGTTTTCATTGATTTGCGGACCTGCGACTTCGAAAGTCACGTAACTCACTAAACAAAGTACTGAAAGGTTCACCTAGGACTGGCAGGCAGCAGTCCGCAGGCAAGACGCAAAGTGACAGACAAACTCCATTGTGATTTCAGTCAGATCAGTGACAACACTAACAGTTGCCTGCTACATAACCAGTCATTTAAATAGTCAAACTATCAATCCACCGCCACTATTTTTCTTATTGTCGGGGGTACAAAGGAAGGGGCAGATTTAAGCCACTTGCGGCTCTTTTGCTCCGTTCTTGCGTGACTTTTGTGACGCAGCAGCTAAACAAAAGAGGCGCCATGGTGCGGCGTATAATATTATAACAACGTGACGCATTTGGGAGATGCATCCCGTTATAAAGCCCTGCGCCATCAGGGGGCATTCCGGCGCAAGGGAGGGCATTCCTGCGCTGGAACACATCCTAAAAGTGGCTGAGGGAAATCTAAAAAATTTCAATCAGTCACCTTTAGGACAATCATGCGTCAAACAAACCCTGCACCTGCTTGAAGCAGACGTACGGCTTGACCCAGCATTGGGGAGATAGGGTACCCCAGAGCATTGCTGGAGCTGCGCCATCGTTGCGACGCAACTCCAGCAGTAAAGCTTCGGTGACGTTTTGGGCCCATTGTGTGCCGCATTGCAAATACGGCGCACCATGTTTGGTGGTGGTAGCGGGCCGCACAATTACTGGTGCATCCCTGCTACTTTGCAGGGATGCAACGGTAATTGGAATTCTGCCCCTTAGGGGCATACTTACTTACGCGTTCTGGCGCATCTCCAGAGATGCGCCAGATCAAATGCGTCACGCAAAACTACCCTTGCGACACGGCAGATGCGCCTCATTTACAATGCGGCGCGCCCTGGCGCAAGGGTAGGCACTTGCGTGACGCATCTCGTCACGTAAGAGCGGCGCATCGCTGGAGTCACGTCGCCAACGCAATGCAACTCCAGTAATGCTCAGCGCCACCCAATACTTAACAGCTGTGTCAGTCCTTACGCCTGCTTCAAGCAGGCATAAGGAATTGAATTGATGTAGCAGCATCGCAGAAGTGCCTGCGTTAAATCTTGTAGATTTCACGCAGGCACTTTTGCGAGGCCTACAGCCGCAGGACCGCCCACCCTGCGTACTAGGAATGCACCCATTGTGGTGCAGGCCCATGGCATTATAACGTGACGCATCTCCCTAGATGCGTCACGCTGTAAATGACTCGCAGGGATGCGCTACGTTTACGCCACTGTTGCGTCACGCAAGGCAACGTAAACGTGGCGCAAGGGGCTTGTAAATGTAATCTGCCCCCTAGTGTCTAGCATTACGCAGTTCTGTGAAGTACACTCATACATAATTGTTACTCAGGCCAATGAGACCACAAAATAGAAAACAAATAAGCATAGTAGCAACGCCACTGAGAAGGAGAGCAGTGCACCTGAAATGCACAGAAGATTTTGAAATATAATTTACTACAATGTAATTGTCAGCAACATTATTGTCTTGCTCCATGTAAAAAACAAATATTTGCAATACAACAACACAGAGCAGGAGAAAACATAGTAGTGAGTGATGAAATAGCTACTACTACTCACCAAGCCCGGGGACCTCCAAGCCGAGCTGGTCCAGCAGGTCGCGCTCCCTGTCCAGGATGTCCGTCCAGCGGTGGGTGACCTGGCTGTAGGTGCGCTGGACCCCGGAGAGTTGGGACATGGCCCAGCACACCTTCTGCCACCGCTTCCGGCGCTCCCAGATGTTGTAGCCGGCCGCGATCCTGCCACCTCCCGCGATGGTCCTGGGCAGGCGGCGCTGGACGAAGTAGACCAGCGCGCCCACTTCCTCCGGGCTGAAGATTTCTCTTCGTGTCACCTGCTCCCCCCTCAATCGCCCGCATGCTGTCCTGGCACGGGGTCCAGGACTCCTCCTCCCCGCCGCCGCTGCGTCCCTCAAGTGCCTGGGCAGCTTCACGGCGCCTGGCTTCACCATGGTCTGGGCAGGTAAGGTAGGAAGTAGAAAATTAAGAAGGAATAGGATAGGGAAGAAGAAAAGAAAAGAGTTTAAAAAGTAGTTTAAAAGTAAACAAAAAAAGCAGAAAAGACAAAAATATACAGCTAGGAAAAGAGAGGGATAGATAAGAAGCAAAATCGTTCGAAAAAAACTGAAAACAAACAAAGGATGGCAAAGATAGCAAGAGGATAAACACCATGCCCAGACACAGGAAATGAATGAAAAACAAGATGGCCGCCCGTTCACGAGCGCGAAAGTAAGTTCGCACGCAATTTTCCTCGCGATCTCGTGCGAACTTGTACTCGCAATGCGCTTACCTCGCGAGATTATACATAGCGGGCGGAAACGGAAATACGTCACGCAAACAAAATGGCAGCGCCCGTACTCGACCTTGGGGTAAATTTGCGTGTTGTGCTGCAAGCGGCTTGCGAATACTGCAAAAAAACTCACGAAATAACAAGCGGCAAAAAAATATAAAGCTCATTCGCACGAATTGGCGGCTTCCGCGGTCGGTTTCGCACGACGCCGAGCCTCACAAATAGCGCGAAATTACCGAAAAACGATTTTTGCAAAAGCAAAACAAATGTGCAGGTGCAAAAGGTCAATCTCATGATTTGTAACGATTCCCTGTTGTGCTTCCTGAGGGGGCCCTCCAGAATTCGGTTGCCTGCTTGCAACAATTGTGTGACCCTGCTATGACCTTAACTGTATGCCACAAAGGTCCTGATTTGCAAGTAAGGGAGCAGACAAGCAGGTGCCAGGCTGGAACTTCAAATTCAGTGACACATTAATTAGCCCCTAATTCATTATTGTCAGTTGGGGCAGGGCAGGTGTTGTTAATAAACTAACCCCAAATTAATTCATGTCAGTTGAAGCAGGGCAGGTGTGCTTGCTTTCCCCCCCCATCTTCTACAGTGATGATGAACCAGAGGGTGGCATTGATGTAACAGAGGGTGGCATGGGTCAAAGAGAGGGTGGCAGTGGTGAAACAGAGGGTGCTGGGAGGCTGTGATGATGAACCAGACGTAGAAACAACATAGTCGCGACCGTTGCGAGCCGACAAGTAAGTTCGCAATTGCGAACTACTACCAAATCCTCGCGAAGTGGCAGAAACACTTGCGAACACAAAAAAAAATCTGCAAATTCGCTGGAATTCGCGGATTTTGCGGATTGCGAGTTCGCAAATTCGCTAAATTCGCGAACGGCAGATTCGCAAAATACGCCCATGCTTAATGGTGTCATATAGGTAATGCTTTTCTATATATTATGTTAAGTTAGCATGAGTTTATTAAATGTTTAAACTACATATTTTCCTTCGGCTTCAGTTTGCACACAGCACATAATTATTATTGTAGCTTTCAACCTAGACGAAAGATGTGATTTATTGCGAATAATATGTTATTGCTCTGATATCAGTCGTGCCTGGTACACTTGGTACACTGTCTGCACACTGAGAGCTATAGCCTCTAAGAATAACCTAACACAGGGTTGCTGGGAGGCCTGATCCTCGCACCACATTAGACATAACACAAATAATGTTGCTGCCAACATTGGGCTCTACGCGGGTTTAAGATAGAGTTACTGAGAATGCAAAAACACACTTGATGGTGCTTCGCATGCAGAGAGTTGGTAGCTGATGATGTGATCTTCTTCTGCTGACATTTAGACGTATGGGCCCGCCCTGCTAAAACCCAAATGAAACCTTCTTAGATATAATATAGTATGCTAAATAGGGTGCGCGAAATATAGGTGATACAGATTTCTATAGATTTTTGCATTATAATATGCTATCACCGTTCGCTTACTATGGACTAGTGACTATGCTGATAACTCTGATTTTTATAATATGTATGTTGGTATTATATAAGATACTGCGTTTGAGAACGAGTTTATGATTTGTGCGACCGCGCAATGATTAAATCGCCTGAACGTTTTCAGGCTTCTGACCAACGCTCTCCTCGTTCCTTTCAGGACTCATTGGCTCCGTCAACCAGTGGTGGAGGGGGCGGCAGGGGCCGGGGTGGCAGCAAGGACGTGGTCAGCCCCGCCTGGGCAACAGTGCAGACAAACAGGAGGGCTCTACGCCTCAGAGACCGCAGTTTGCCAAGAAGAAAGTCGCAGCCTTGACAGCGCATCGATATGCCCCAGATTGTGAGAACAAGGCTTTGGAATCTGACTTGGGCTCTGACCTTGCTGGACAGCGCAGCGGAGATTACCATAGTGAGAGAGGCCCTCCGTCTACTACTGAAAGTGACAGCGACTGACACTTATGTTGTGATTGAAACAGCAGATACAAGAGTTGCTCCCCCTGATAGACTTTTTGAAATTGTCCTGTTAATTGAAGGTGACATACAGCGTACCGTTAAAGGGGTATTTTGGGAAAATCTTTCGTCTACATATGACATTTTGCTTTCGTAGGCTGACTGGCCCCCACCTTTTGTGCTCGCAGCTCCATGAGGGGAGGAGGTAATCCTCCCCAGTTTCGCGAACACAGTTTCGAGAGTGGAAGCGCTGCACTTTGCAGAAGAGTGGGCTTGCACCGGCTGTGTACCGTAATCAGTGTGGCTGGGATAAATTGTCCCTGAACCACAAGATTCCTTTACGGTCTCAGCCGCAGCCTCAACCTCAATATCCCATACGACGTGAAGCCAAAGCTTCAGTCGCAGCGATCCTTGAACAATTGGAATATCAAGGTGTAATTGAAATGTTTGTGTCACCGATGAATAACCCCCTTTTTACTGTAAACAAACTGGACGGCTCTTACCGTTTGGTTTTGGATTACCGGCATTTAAACTCGCATTGCCGTAACTGTGCAGTACAGAATACTCACGGCTCTGCCCTTGTAAATAGTCTTGTGCGTAAGCGGTTCAAAACCACACTTGACATTTCCAATGGTTTTTATGCCCATTCATTGGACAGTCTAAGTTCCCAATGGACTTCTTTCACATGCGGCGGGGTCCAAAAAATGTTTCGCCGTCTCCCAATGGGCTATAAGAATAGTCCTGGCGTATTTTCCGCACGCATTGTCTCTCTGTTGGAGAGGATCGACCCTGATGCTTGTTCCTATGTGGATGATATCTATCTCACAGACGACGAACTTTGGGAGCATCTGTGTCGAGTGAACAGTATTATTTGTAACTTTGCAGACATGGGTTACAAGTTTAATTTTGCAAAGTCGCAAATTGCAGAATACATAGTGTTGTTTCTAGGCTATGAACTAACTAATGAAGGAAAAGGCTTGGCTCCTCACTTCCTGGAGAAGTGCGCACAGTTGCGCTCTCCGACAACACTGAAAAAATTACAATCTTTACTGGGCTTTTTGAATTTCGGGAGGACATACATTCCGGAATATGCCCAGCTTATCAAGCCTTTGTATGCTTTGATACAACCATCTTTTTCCAAATCATGCTGGCTGCCTGAGCATTCAGCTATTCTGCAGTCATTGCAAGCTGATTTGCTCGCTTCTGAATACTTACAGACTCGTGATAACCAGACCAACCTGGTGATAAGAATTGTCCCGGGGACGGTAGGTTTCACGTACCTAACTTTTAATGAAGGAGATACAGTACCTATGGCTTACAAGTCACACTTGTACACTTCGGCTGAATTGCGATTTTCCACTGTGGAGAAAGTTTTGACGGCTGTGCAGATGGCAATTCTCAAGGAACGTGCCCTGTCACAGGGAAAACGCATGTTGGTTGTTACCCCGTGTCCTGCCTTGGAGGCAGTTACGAAAGCCAGTGTACCAAATTCTAAAGCTTTGCACCCTCGGTGGATTCAATGGGCTGCATCCTTGTCATCCCAGGATGTCACGTTTATTTTTGACGCCACTTTACGGTCGCAGGAGTTCTTACAGTATGAGTTTGTTCATCCTGCTCCTTTAGCAATGCGGCCGTTGGAGGATTTCCATTACATCATTTACACTGATGGTTCGGCGCAGGTTGCGCATGGCTCTAAACATGCCTACGTTTCCGCTTGCGCCATTGTGGTCGGTGCCATGGTGAATGATGAGTTCAAGTCCAGTGTCGTGCACACGCAGACGCTTGGGGACTGCACCACGCAATTGGCTGTGCTTCGTGCTCTGATGCTTGCATTGGAGTACGCAGATCCGAGTGTGACGACTTTGGTCGTAAGTGACTCTTACTACTGTGTCCAGTCTTACAATGAGAACTTGTTCTTTTGGATTCAGAATTAATTTTGTGATTCCAAAGGTAGCACTATAAAACATAAAATGATCTGGGTCCGAGTGGCAGAACTCAAAGAGAAGTTGCCACTCGTGTTTGTAATTCATACTCTTGGCCATCAGCGCGTGGGGGTCCACGCTGTCGGAAATTTGCTTGCTGATGAAGCAGCAAAGTCAGCAGTATCAAAATACTTAGTTGCAGCAGTCACGAGGTCCAAAAGTAAGATAGATGATGACATCTTGGCAGCGGTTGCTGCTACTGAGAAGGGAAGTAAATATACTGCTTGGTTCCCTTCTAAATACACATACCACTTAAGTCCTGATAAGGTTCCTTATGTGAAAATTCCTGAAGTTGGCGAACGTTTAATTCCCAACTCGGATCGCAGGGCTTCTTTGATTACAGCGGCTCATGAAGGTGTGGCGTCTGCGCATGCGGGCGTCTCGGCCACTGTAACTCAGCTACAACAGAGGTTCTGGTGGCGGGGACTGTACAAACAGACGCGCGATTATGTCCTTCAATGTGACATTTGCCAGCAGATTAAACCTTCAACTGCTGCGCGTCCGCCTCAGACACAGTTGTACATTTCTAATAAACCACTGGGGTGCGTTTATTTAGATCACTGCGGTCCTTTTTCTTCTGATACTGCATATAAGTATATCTTAGTAGCAGTTGATTCATGCACACGCTTTGTGTGGGTTTGGCCTCATCGGAGTGCTTATTCACGGACTGTCATTAAGAATTTGCGAGTCTTTGTAGGGATTTTTGCCTGTGGTACCTTCCATTCAACCACGGTCCGGCTTTCGCCTCTAAGGCGTATAAGGATGCTATGGTTTCGTTGGGGGTCCAAGTCAAGTTTTCGTCTCCGTACAGACCCGAGGGAAATAGTGTAGTTGAATGAATGAACCGTGACTTAAAGCAATCTTTGACAGCTCGAGTTATAGGCACTGGCAGAAACTGGTTAGCCCACTTCAATGGCGTGCAGCGTGCGCTTAATAATCTCCCTAGAAGGACTCTGGGTGGGCGGACCCCATACGAAATGCTCTTTGGTATCAAGATGTACGTCCCTGACCTCGACGTTCTAGACTGCAAGGCCCAGGCCACGGCCTTTGACGTAGATGAACATTGCAATGTTTTACAGGATCTACAAAAGACCAGAGACAGTCTAGCAAAGGAACATTTGCCCTCCACATCGGATGATGCGTTGCAGATTCCGGTAGTTGGCTGGCTACCCCAAGTTGGAGAACTGGTTCGAGAGAAGATCGATAACAAGAAAGAGTTTGGTCCCTCATATCGTGCACCGGTTCAAGTTCTTGGAGTGAAGGGCACGAGAACAGTCATATTACCACCACTTCCAGGTCGTATGGAAAACAGATTTATCTCTATTGACAATGTCAAGACACACAGGGTGGCCGATTCTTCATAGCATGACACCGGCTATATCCTGTCCTTCCATGGTGAGGCATTCTGTGCTGGCTATTACTTCTGGTGCAGAACGGGAGGTGTCCCTCGAGATGCCTGCCATATCCAGTCCTTTATTAAATACTATTCCTGTTACTAACAATGATGAGCTGAACTACACCTATCCTGCTGACTTATCTATGCCAGATTTGCAGACTCGTTTGGCCGACCAGTCAAGATTCTCTTTTGACTCTGTTTCGGAACTTTCAAAGAAACCCTCAACTATTGCAAAATATGCCATCTTATTTAAAAAACATGTTTTAATTCCCCCTTGGACATACATTTGGTTGATTCTATTTTCATTTTACCTTTTATGTCAATTGGTTTTGTGTTTTATTTTTTCCGCCTGATCGATGGTCACTATGTTAAAGAAAGAACAGGAATTTGGTACCTTAATGGAACATTGGCCCCTCTTTCCTCTTCACATTCAGCACACAGACTGAAACGAAACTTGAATACAGTCAACATTACTGCTTGACCTGTCCTTGATGGGATTGTGTGGGATGCAGTTAGATTACAAATACATGGGCCCACTGAAGTGATTAATGTTCCGAATGTGCTTAGAGTAAACATGGGGGATGTGATTAAACAAAATATACGTTCTGATGATTGGGATATTCAGGCCTTAGAAGCATTATTCTCTGATTTGAAATACTATGCTGCCTTTGATGCTGAGGATTTATATTTAGATTCTATTAATTATGGTGATTTGTTTTGTTTTCAACATTATGGTAATCATTTTTTACACAAGACAAATTCCAGGAGGGTTGCTGTAAATTACACACAGTGGGAACATTGCCCTGCTCCATTGGGAGGCAGCTCCAGTACATTTCTGAAAAAATAATCTTATTTTACAGATTTTAATCAATCAAATCCTGAGTCATTTTATTTCAAAATGACACAAAAGCCCATGTCCAAAGTTAGACTTACCGATACAAAAATGCTGTATTGGAAGTCCTTTCTAGACAGATTAGCTGTAGATGGCTACGAGTTTTGGAAAGGAACAATTGACCTTAAATCGGTTTGGGTACCAAAGATTGGCAGGTACAAGGCACTGAGGCTTTGCACCGTGCATGTCTCATCCCAAATCACATGTTGTTTCTAAATTCATCCATTTTCCAAACAACATGCTTTGGATTGGCTACTTCTAAAAAATTAAATACACCAATTATCCCCGAATTGGAAGAATATTCAGGATGGGGTAATTATACTGAATTGTCCATTCGTGAGTTACAAGCTCTATTGCACAATTCGTCCTTTAATATATCCAGTTTGGATCCAAAGGGATGGCTGATGTGGCAAAGAAGTGCTGATTCTTGCCAACGTCGTTTTTTGGGTTTGGCTGAAGGGTTCACACAAGTCAGACCTGATCCCCGTTTTGAAACTGATTATACTGTCACTACTTACTCTGTGGGGAAATTGTGTCAGAATTTGTTTCAACATTCCACGTTAGCTGCAGTTAAACTACATCTGTCTCAGTTGAATGATAATGTGGATTTAAATGATTTTATAAAAGGCCCGGCTAATGGTAGGTCTAAACGGTGGATTTATGCGGTTTACAATGAAATTTGGAAATATTCACAAATTGAGGCTGCTAAACGCCTAAGGGCGATTGACCAAGCAAATTTGGAAAAAGTGCTTGCAGTTGTCAATAACAGTATTAACATGCTTTCTTCCCGAATTTACACGTTGAACAATATTGTCTCTTCTGTGGTTGACATTGTAAATGATGAAGTATCTGTATTGTACCATGGACAAAATCAGTTGCGTTCTGTGATGCAGTTTGCATGGACACTACAGACTCTGAAACCTGGTCGCGTTCCTTGGAGTTACATGAACGTGTCATCCCTATTTGCCCCATTTATATTAACTGACAAGCAGCGCATGCTTTCCATGCGAGATGCATCATTTTCTAAGTTGCACATTGAAAAGTTAGAATCTTTGCCCTTTTCTGTAGCTGAGGCAGCTGCTGCTACATGGATTATCCTTGGTATTATTACTTTACCTTTTGCTTTATATAAATTTACTAATTGTATGCGATATATTGCAATAGGGCGATATGAACCACTAGGCAGTGCTTTCCTACATGAGGCATGGTCTTTACCATACACGTACAGATGCCTGAAGGATGGAAAGGAAGTGAATCTGAATGGTGAAGAATGCACACAGTCGCCTGACCGTTCGCTGATATGCAGACACATCCAGTTGCATGGTTCTTGTAATCAGGACCGGCCTAATTTAGCCTGTGTTTTAAAAGGCACACCGGTTCCTGCAATTGTTCCCACATTTACTTTATTGGCAAACGGTAGTTATTTACTTTTGAATAACGAGGAGTGTTGTGGGTTAATGGTCAGTATCGCCTATGTGGTTCTGTATCAGAACGTGTGGTGTGTTGCAAGAACGTCTTATATCCACCCACGCATGGGAATTCAGATGTTTCCATCTGGCCGCGCATCCCAACCTTGAAAGCGGAGTTCAATGGTATGAGCCGAATAAGGGCTCTTTTGTCTCAAAAAGAAGTGGCCCTGAGCTCGGCCCGTGAAACTTATGTCCTTCACATAGCTAACACACGCACAGAGGTGCAGGCACTTTTAAATACTGACTTGCCGTTTCATTTCTGCGAATTAGTTCATCAGATCTTTAATGCCTCCTCCACGTCTGGCTTAGCTCATTTTTTTAAGTTGGTTAGCAGTGGTCTCGTGACTACATTTGAAAAGATTTTTGGTGTTATCCCTGCTTTCTTCCATTCAATGTTTTCGAGCTTGTTTGGCGGATTTCCTGTTTTGCTGGCTTTGGCTGCAGGCGTTTTTATATTATTTTGCTTCCTAAAACATGGATGCCCATCCTGCGCAAGGAGCCGCTCAGCCCCTTCTGACACTGTTTCGCAACCGGATGCTTGATTACTATGGCACCCTGCCACTTGCGACCTTAAGCACGGCATTTGGATTATCGTTTCGATTTTCCTATTTCACATGTGTCCAGCCTGTGTTTCATTGCCTGAGCTGCGATTTTGACTGGGCCATTGATTTGTGTCTCTGCTTGCCGTTATCTCCTGAAGTCGATTTTAATCACCTGATGGGCCCCGTAGTTGCTCACGAGTTGGTTTGTTCTGGCGAAAAGATTTATGGACTAATGGGTCCGTGGGACATCCCCACAGCGGCGCATGAGTTTCTGGCACATAGCGTTCTTGAGAACCCACCGAGTTGTCCTCTGATGTTGCTAGAGGGTCCGGTGTTGGAGGAGCACGTATGTTCTTTCCCATTGCTTAATTGGATGGCTGAACTGTTTTCGGATGATGACAGTGATTTCATGTTGGAAGCTGTGGCTACCTATTTTGCATATTCTATCCACCCATGAGTGGCTTTGGAGACTTTCACTATACTGGCACGTGACTTTTTAGTAATTCTGAATGGTGCCATTTTTCTTACGAACAATCTACTTCATATGTTCTAGGCCTGTGATTTTATATTAGGCCTCAAGTTCGAGATTTTTTAAATTTTTGTTTGGCCACTATATGCATTCATACATATTTTTGTATTGTTAATTTTTATATACATATACATACATTTAGCTTGGCTCAATATTATTGAACTCTGCTTTCATGTTATGCCTTTATTATATTATTGGCTTGTTTCTTGACTGTCCTCGGATCATTGGGGGGGTGTCATATAGTTAATGCTTTTCTATATATTGTGTTAAGTTAGCATGAGTTTATTAAATGTTTAAACGACATATTTTCCTTCGGCTTCAGTTTGCACACGGCACATAATTATTATTGTAGCTTTCAACCTAGACGAAAGATGTGATTTATTGAGAATAATATGTTATTGCTCTGATATCAGTCGTGCCTCTTACACTTGGTACACTGTCTGCACACTGAGAGCTATAGCCTCTAAGAATAACCTAACACAAGGTTGCTGGGAGGCCTGATCCTCGCACCACATTAGACATAACACAAATAATGTTGCTGCCAACATTGGGCTCTACGCGGGTTTAAGATAGAGTTACTGAGAATGCAAAAACACACTTGATGGTGCTTCGCATGCAGAGAGTTGGTAGCTGATGATGTGATCTTCTTCTGCTGACATTTAGAGGTATGGGCCCGCCCTGCTAAAACCCAAATGAGACCTTCTTAGATATAATATAGTATGCTAAATAGGGTGCGCGAAATATAGGTGATACAGATTTCTATAGATTTTTTTATTATAACATGCTATCACCGTTCGCTTACTATGGACTAGTGACTATGCTGATAACTCTGATTTTTATAATATGTATGTTGGTATTATATAAGATACTGCGTTTGAGAACCTTGCATTGAAAAATAAATATTTCAAACTTGCACGTGAGTTCTTTTACTCCCCGTTGTGGTTTGAAATGATTATAGAGCGAAAGAGTGTTCATGTGTTCCACGATACCTGAGGTTCCCTAAGTTCATGTTCTGGTTTGTCTAAGTCATTGGGAGTTTGTTATGACCAATGAGACACTGTAGCTAGCTCGGTAAGGGGATTTTTGATACTAAGGTGAGTTTTGGGTCACCCTAATTCACCCAGGTTCTAGATCTCTGTGCACAGTTCTGTGGGAGAACGGAAACCCTGCTACAATGGTTTTCCTTACATTTACTGAGATGATTATAGCATCATCTTCGGCTTCACTAAAGCCTATTGTTTCAAGACCTGGTTGGTCTGCTACTGCAGCTCCATCGGTTGCGTTGTTGTCGTTATTCGACATTGTTTAATGAAAGTCTGCAGTGCAAGTTTCAAGGAAACAAAGATTAGGTGCACAATATTTTGGAACACTGTATCCTTCAACGTTGAACAAAACCAAAAACTAATACATAGGATTTTTCGTCCTACTTAGTTATAGCGGATATTGTATCCTTTTAACCACTCCAGACGTCTGTTTGAGTATTTTACGGGAAAAAGGGGTCTCTGTGAAAAGCACGACTGAGTTACTCTAGTATGTAGCGTTAAATTAGTGCCTTACCAAACGTTGGGTGCCATGTAGTGTAGTTCCTATATTCCCAATAAGCTCTGCGCATTGGAATAACATATCTAAGGGTGGGCATAAAATCCGTTTTGCGGGCAATATTGGGGATTTTCCGCGATTTCGCGATCCACGAATCTCGCGAAATCGCGGTAAAATCCGCGAATCAGCGGGGACGAATTTTCAGCCAAGCAAGGGTTACAGCAGCAGGTGCAAAAGTTGAACCTAATTTCTTTGTAACCTTTTACAAAAGGGTTACAAACAGATTAACTTCAAATTGGACACCTGCTGCTAATTGCTTCCTGGCGCCTCGTTGCCTACCTGCAACTATTCTCTGACCCTGCTCTGACCCTTGAAGCAGGGTCAGAGAATAGTTACAAGTAGGCAACGAGGCACCTGTCCAAGGAATTAAACCTCATCAGGAAGCACTTACAGATATAAAAAACAGGAAGAAGGGAGAGGATGGCAAATACACCCATTTTGAGTTGTCAGGAGGGGTTAAACTAAAAGAGACCTTTACAGCACAATTTTCATATGCATTTTACTAAAAATAAAAAGCTGTATGTTCTGTAGGGGCAACTCAGGAATCTGGCCCTTCAGAGATCTGGCCTCTCTTTCTCTCTCGTGTTCTCTCTCTCCCTCTCTCTTTCCCTCTCTATCTATCTATCTATCTATCTATCTATCTATCTATCTATCTATCTATCTATCTATCTATCTATCTATCTATCTATCTATCTATCTATCTATCTATCTATCTATCTATCTATCTATCTATCTATCTCTCTCCCTCTTCCATAAACGACTGTATGGGGAACTTTGCTATGCAAGCGGCTCGCGAAGACGCAAAAATCTCTGCGAACACGCAAAAAAACGCGCGAACACGCAAAAAACCCCGCGAACACGCAAAAAACCAAAAATCCGCAAATTCGCACAAATTCGCGAATTTTGCAGATCGCGAATTTGCAAATCTGCAAATTCGCGGATCGCGAATTCGCAAAATTCGCCCATGCTTAAACATATCCTATCGATGTGACGTAGGCCTTAGGTCTACTAGGTCTCTATTGAATATATTAGACTTAATTTTGAGTGCCAGCTAGCCTGGAGGTCACTAGAAACTTTCTCAAATTCACAAGAAGGGATTAGTTTTTGACAACCGCATAAAAATGACAACTTTGCTTCCCCAAGATAAAACTGATCTTCAGAGTCGTGGAAAAAATAGATAGATATTTCACTCAGTGAATCGTGCATGCTTTGTTTCACTAGAGGTGCAGAGAAGTAGATAGACAGGCGTTTTCAATAAAAGGTTTCATTGAACAGTCTTCTTTGTCAAGCATAAGAAATGAACTGCTACAATCGTAAAACTGGTTGTAAAATATAATACATACAGTATAAAGAGTAGTATAAAATAATACTGTAAGAGCATTGTATGGTTTATAAACCATAAATAAATACATAGATAAATAACAGAGGCTAAAAGTACTCAACTGGTGTTTCTAAAATATGCCTACCCCGATGTACCTAACCTAAGCTTAGTACGAGGGAAGAAGTAAGTAAAGGTAGCATGAATATAGTATTCTTTTGCCAAGAATCTGTCCAAGATTTCTCTTAGGGTCTAATCAGCTCCCTACCTTAGATTGGAATGAAGAAGGTCAGGCTCAGGACTCGATTTCCCAACAACCCGCAAGGGTAGCTTGGAAACACTGGAGCTGGATTTCTTGGCAGGAGAAAAGACAGCGTCTCTCTCAGTGCGTCTGCTGGAGGGTCGGCTTCCTTTGGCACTTGCTGTAGCAGGATGCGTCAGGCAAGTAGATAGTCGAACTGCTCCAAACCACTGTGTGTTTGCTAAAGCAAATGTGGGCATATTTATACCTTGAAGTTGCAGAGTTTGATGTAAAGGTGGACATAATAACATCATTAAAGACTCTCGGTTCTTTGAAAACTCCATGAGTTCTTGGACAAGTCAGTTCTCGAGCAAGGGAAAGTCCCTAGCTGCCGAAGCCGAGTTTTCCAAGAAATCGTTGTAGATTTTCGGAACTAATGGAAGTAGCCCTGCCGTATTTGGACTGCATGAGCTATGTCTAAATATGGTTATGATTCTTATGCCTATATAAGGACATAGTGATGTATACCTATATATGGGAATGAATCAGGAAATTTACAATAGTGTCCTAAAATGGTTTACAACAATGGAATAGCAGTTGTATGTATTAATGTTTTGTGATTCCGGTCACAAAATATTAATCTGTTACCACCTTCTTAAAGGAGGTGCTAAGCAATTCGCAAATGGGAAAGGGTCTGCAAGTCCTCTTGTGAATGTTGACAAATTGATTTTTTGAGAGTAGATAGTGGTCCCAAGGATCGCTGTCTACTCCTAAAAAAGTAAAACTTACACATTCATTTTTTTCCAAACTAATCTTGTTTTCTGATAAGAAACAGGATGCATTTAAAAAAAGTATTGCTCTATTTAAACGCAATTAAAGACCTTGTGGTCTGCTGACTTCAAAAGGCCACGATCCCTATGATTCCTGCGATTTCTAGTGGGTTGCAATTTGAGACCTATCTCTTTAATAATTATGAGGTAGGTGTAGTGAATCAGGAGTCGAAGATCAATAAAAACGTACTTTTATTTCTATAAATAGTAAGTTACCACAGACGGGCTGAGTCATGCGTGCAAGCACCAGGAACGCTGTCCGCAAGTGTCACCCTACAACTGTTGTTCCACCGTCTGTCATCCATGGAAAGAGCTCGCGTGCCAACGGGCAGCGCGAGACAACTAGCGGGCACTGACCTCGCGCGGGTGGCGCGTGAGGTGGAAACACTACATATATCTCCTTTTCTTAAGGGAAGAAAACACAGGAATAGCAGAGAAGAAGAGAGAGAGCAAGAGAGGGAGAGAGAGAGAGAGAGAGAAAAAAGAAAGAAAGAAAGTAAAGAAGATAAAAGAGACAGAAGAGAATTCACCTGTACCTCGAGGGTAATCTGACAACTCTGGAACTCCTCCTGGGAAATGTAAGAGGGTTATTGAGAATATCAACATCACACTGTTTGGCAGCAGGATAGTGTGAACGGGCCACATCAGAACGTACTCTTGACCGCTCAGTTGCATTATCACAGACTTTTACAATTTTGTTCATATTCCATCAATTACACTTGTTGATACGTACTGCACTACCACATATCTTATCAATGGAGACAGGTTCGCTGAACTTAGATTCACCCTTTTTGACAAAACCCTGCTTCTTTATTTTGACTAAGTCGCCTACTGCAAATTCCCTGTTGGAAACATGTTTTCTCGTATCAAATTATGACTTTTGTTTATTTTGGACATCACCAACTTTTGTACTAACCATAACATCAAGCTCTACTGCAGATGTACTGCGTTTGAACCACTTAGACATCCATGCTGGCCTAAAGTCTGTGCTAGGCTTCCTGCCTTTGAGAAGTTCAAAAGGAGAGACACCCGTGGTTGAGTGGGGTGTGGACCTGTAGAACCACAGCATAGTTCTTACAGCAGCACGAATAGCATTGTTATGATCAATGTCCCACCTTATACAATCCCCAATGACTCTGTTGAGCCTCTCCACCTGCCCATTAGTCTGATGATGATAAAGTGAGCTTTTTAGATGGGTTACAGAGTATTCATTAAGCAATTCTTCAACATCAGCCGAGACTAATTATACTCCGTTGCTGGAGATAACAGTTTTGGGAAAACCCTCCCTCATGAAGATCTCTATCATGAATTCCAAAATCTCTTTCGAATCTGCTTTAGGTACAAATTTGACTTCGGGCCATTTAGAGTAGTAGTCAACTAACTCTACAGCAAACTGAGTCTGATGGGGTAGAGTGTGGAAAGGACCCATAACATCAATACCCACTCTATCCCAGGGATTCTCTAGAAGTGGTTTGGGAGTGAGAGGTGGATTAGATGTGTGTAGTGTCTTGTCACTACTTGCAAAAATAGTGCATTTCCTGACTAGATTATCAATGTCCCTGTCCATTTTTGGCCACCAGAAGTATATAGGAATTCTGCGTTTTGTGAGAGTGGCTCCCAGGTGACCCTCATGGGCTTTATATAGATGAGTCTTCCTAATACTGACAGCTGGAACTAATTTATCTAATCTAAAATAAGACCATCTTTAAGTGACAGCTCATCATTGACTTTAACGAACCACTGAATGTCAACATTAACATTTCTCTCTTTTGGCCACCCATTAAAAATGTATTTTTTTACATCATTCAAAATTTCATCAGAATCCATGGCAGAAAACACATTTTGTAATTCTACACTTTCAATTATGCAGTCTTCATGCTCATTGTCGTCAATGTGCATTTCGTCAACAACAGACTCTTTAGGAATAGGAGGTCAGCGTGAGAGTGCATCAGCTCGAGCGTTCTTTCCTCCACAGATGTGTACAACTTCAAAGTTGAATTGGAGCACTTTTGATGCAAGGCAGGCTATACGTGGTGTGGTGTTGCGTTGGTTGGTTTTCCCCAGATAGCTACTAGTGGTTTGTGGTCTGTTTGTAAGGTAAACTTTCTTCCCCATAGGTAGCACTTGAACTTTTCAATGGCCCACCAACACATAAGAACTTCCTTTTCTATCATCGAATAATGTGATTCAGAGTCCCTCAGTACCCTAGATACAAAACCAATGGTGTGTTCTTGAGTACCCACATCCTGGGTCAGGACAGCACCCGGACCATAACAGCTTGCATCTACAGTTACTGTGCAGCTTAACGAGGGATCAAATGGTTTTAGAGCTTTGATGAAGGTGAGTTGTGTTTTGAGCCATCCACATGTGTGCTTACATTCTTCATCATATACAAACCCAGTCTGATGGTTTAGCAAATTAGATATGGGGCGTATTCTGGTGGCATAATCATGTATGAAACGTGAATAGCAATCAGTCAGACCCAGCAGAGATTTTACTCCTGTTTTGCCCTTTGGGGCTGAGGCATGCAGTATTGCTTGCACAAGGCTGGGTTTTGGCATGACATTATGTGATTATGTGACCCAAGTATTCCACAGAGTCTTTAGAGAACACACATCTGTGACGCCTAAGCACAATTCCATGGTTTTGGAATGTTGAAAGTACCTGACCCACCGTTGTATCACGTTCAGATTGGTCTGCAGCATATATATGTACATAGTCTTGGAAGATTGCCACTTTTTGTATTCCTTTGACGAGATTTACCATCAGGCGCAGGAAAAATGAAGCTACCGATTCAAGGCTAAATGGCATGCGTCAGAATTAAAACAGGATGGCAGGAGAATTAAACGCTGTGAAATGATGTGATTCCTTGTCCAGTTCAACCTGGTAATATGCTGACGCCAGATCGAGTTTGGAGAAGATTTTTGCTCCTGCTACCATGCCCAGCATTCCTGATATATTTGGTAGAAGGTGCGAGTCAACCTAAATTAATTTGTTCAAACTGCGCAAGTCAATGCAGATCCTCAGCTCATTGTTTTTTCCGTGCTACTACTAATGGTTAACACCAATCAGAAGAGTCTCTAGGCTCGATCCATCCTCTCTTGTGCATGGACACCAGCTCTTTTTCTAATTCTTCTCTTATACTAAACAGAACACTTCTCAATTTATGTTTTGTAGGAATAGCATCTTCTTTTACTTTTATTCTATGTTTGTAATCTTTGATTTTACCCAGTTCCCCAGAGAAGACCTAGGGTTATTTATTCAGGAGCTCTTTCACTTGTGTAGAATCACGAATGGCCAAGACTTGTTCCATTGCGCTAGGACATAGCATAATGTAAAACAACCCCTGGTGAAACCACCCAAGGATATTCAACCCATGCATGGCCACATATATTTTGCCATGAATGTGTCTGTTTTTTAATTTAATAACATCTTCAAAATACCCATGAAGGTCTATTTTACGTCCTTCATTGGAATTAAGAACACGATCCGGGGGAAGTAACGCCCTGATCCCCCATTTATCTTTAAAGAGGGAATCAGTAATCATGCACCTATGTTACGTTCACCTGAATCAACTAAAAGACGTATCTTTTTTTCTCCTACAGTTATGTCAACGTAGGGGTCTACACAGTCATTAGGATCTCCTGTTCTTATATCACTATCCTGTACTACTAGAATCATTTCTTTCAACTCTTCTAAAGGATCTTCATCCTTGGTGTTATTGTTGTCTTTAACACATCTTATCTTTACATGTTCTCTTTTATGACTCTGGCATACTTTGTTAAAGTGGCATACTTTACCACACGATCGACACACCACATGTTTTGCAGGACACAGTCTTTCATTTTTTGTATGAACAGAATTGCCACACCTAAAACAAATGTCAGTTCTTCTGAAGAAACTAGTTTGTGGTGCATCTTTGTTTTTCTTGTAGTTATTAAGGCGTACTGGAATAACAACTTCTGTAGACTTGCTTTCAAGTTCTTTCACTGAAAGCTGGAAAGTTTCTATACTCTTAGCAATGCGAATGGACTCTTCCAAAGTTGGGTTTTCCAGCGACAGTAACTTTTGCCTAATAGCTCTGTCAGAACATTGGCTTATTTCTATTTCTATTTCTGGATTTGGTGAAGCGCAACAGCTACCCCGGCAAAGGGGTGTCCCGGCGCTAAGAACAGGCACGCAGACTGAGGGTAGAGGGGGAGGGGGGGAAGGGGAGTCTAGGGAGCGGGGAAGAGGTGAGTCTTAATTGCTTTGCGGAAGGCTGGGAGGGAATCAATGGAACGAATGCTGAGGGGGAGATCGTTCCACAGTTTGGGGCTAAGGACGCTAAAGGAACGGCCTCCAGTTCGGCAGAGTCGCGTCCTAGGGATTGTCAGGAGGAGTTGGTTGGAAGAACGCAAAGCACGGCCAGGAACGTAAGGTTGGGCAAGGCTACGGAGCAGAGGGGGGTTTCCTTGTTTGACGATCTTAAAGATCGTGACTAAGGCCTTAAATTTAATTCGGAGTTCCACGGGCAGCCAGTGGAGCTTACGGATGGTAGCTCTGGCTGAACATCTGCGTGGGAGGCCGACCAGCGTTCTGGCTGCCGCATTTTGGATACGTTGGAACCTAGTTATTTCCGCTTTGTTGGCTCCCAAAAGGAGGACGTTAGCATAGTCCAGGCGCGATAGAATGGTGGCCTGGACGATTAGCTGGCGAGCCTTAGAGTCGAAGAGCCCAAGTATGGGCCTGAGGTTCCTTAGAAGGCCTATGCAGGTGGCTGCCACCTTTTTAGTGTGGGACTGGAAGCTAAGGTTGGCATCCACCCAGACTCCCAGATTTTTGACACAATTTTTGGGGAGTGGAGTGGCGCCTAGGGATGACGGCCACCAGTGCTCGTTCCAAAGGCTGGTGTTGCGGCCTAGGAGGAGCACCTCGGTTTTTCCGGCGTTGAGTTGGAGGTAGTTGTCCGTCATCCAGTGGGCCACAGCAGTCATACCCTCTTTAAACTTAGATGCCACGGGGGACGGGCTTTCCGAGAGGGTGACAACCAGCTGGGTGTCGTCGGCGTACGAGACCAGCGTGAGCCCCCACTCTCTAGCCACGTCCGTAAGTGGCTGGACGTATATATTAAAGAGGGAGGGGCTCAACGCTGAACCCTGGGGGACACCTTGAGCTATGGGGTGGGGTTTAGAAAGAAATGGAGGGGCCGACACCTTGAAGGATCTATCCTTGAGAAAGGATTGGAACCATGCAAGTGCGAGGCCAGTCACACCGGCCATCTCCAGAAGTTTCAGAAGGATGTCATGGGATACCGTGTCAAAGGCTGCGCTGAGATCAAGAAGAATCAGCGCAGCACTATGACCGGAGTCTAAAATCGTCCGGAGATGCTCCGTAGTGGCCAGTAGGGCAGACTCCGTACTATGGCCAGCGCGGAAGCCGTTTTGGGAGTGGTCCAGGATTCCGTGATGTTCCACGTGTTTCGAAAGGATGCCATTAACATGGGTTTCGGCTATTTTGGAAATCCAGGGGAGAAAGGATATAGGCCGGAAATTTTCTGGTTTGGAGGGGTCGAGGGTAGGTTTTTTAATTATCGGTGATACCCATGCTTGCTTCCAAGCTATGGGTACAGATCCTGTAGAGAAAGAAAGGTTGAGGATGTTCAGCATAGGGGATAGAAAAAAGTCCATTGAGTCCAGGAAATGAGAAGGACTCATGGGGTCAGCTGGGGAGCCAGACTTCACTTTCTTACCTAGTCTGATCAGGTCTTCAGCGGTGATGGCAGAAATTTGGGACAGAGGTAAGATGTTAGGCGCTGTGGTCTTAGGAACTCCACAGGGAGGAGCGATCTGTGGAAAGGTCGCATACATTTTCTGGACTTTTTCAACGAAATATGTTGCGAGCTGCTCACATTGCTCGTGGGAAGAAATTTTTGGTGGGGGCGCCCTAGGGTTTTGGAGCTCTTTCACTAGTTTGAAGATGATTTTGGATGGGTTCGCATTGGAGTTAATTTTGTTGGTATAAAAAGAAGCGCAGGAAGATCTGATAGCTTTATGGTAGGTCTTAAGCCTGGATAGATATTCTGCCTTATCCTGGTTATCATAGTGTTTCCTCCATAGGCGCTCTGCTTTTTTACACTCCTTGCGCATTGCCCTAAGGGTATCGTCGTACCACGGATTAGAGGGTGTATTACGTCCTTTAGTCAGTTTAGCCGGAATAAGAGTGTCGAGGCCGTTGCTGATCCAGTTGGTGAACGAGGTATAGGTCGCGTCTATTTCCTGATTAGCATCGTATTGGAACTCTCCAAGGATTTCATGTAGGGCGAGGGGGGAGAGTTTGTGCCAGGGTCTTTTTAGACGCTGAGTGGATTCAGTTTTGAACTGACGTTGAGGTGCCGGAACACTCAGTTTAACAAGGTGGTGATCCGTCCATCCCATGGGGGTGGGGGTTTCTGTAGCTGCCTCCTGTATGTTAGAGAAGATCGGATCTAGGGTATGTCCAGCTATGTGAGTAGAAGTGTGGACTAGAGAGTTAAGTTGCAGTGCCGAGAGGTCTGCAAGGAGATTAGTAATGGTATGGTCGCCAGTCGCATCAAAGTGCAAGTTTAGGTCACCTAGGATGGTGAAGTTGGCGGATTTAGTAGTGAGCACTGTGGCCGTTTCGAGAAGGGCTTTAATAAATCCAGTGGCCTGGCCTGGAGGGCGATAAATGTATAGGCCAGATAGCGTAAATTGGGGGGTCACGCTAATTTTAAATTGGGCGCATTCACAGTCTTGGAGAGGTTCCTTGATAAAAGAACAAGTCAGGTGTTTTTTAAAGATAATTGCGATGCCGCCGCCGCGAGATTCACGGTTAATGGTGACCAGGTGGAACTCATCTGGGAGCGTTAGAATTATGAACTGATCAGGCACTAACTGCTCTCTAAAGTTTTCAAATTCACAATCAACAATCATTTTACTTAGTGCAGTAATGTAGGTGTCATCGTCTTCATCATTCTTTTGGGCACGTTTGAAGAATTTGTGTCTCAAAACATCATATCTTTTAACTAATTTCCTTATGGTGCTTTGGTATTCATCTGGTTCTTCAGCTTCAACAACTTCTGACTCAGGCAAATGTCTAAGGGTAGCCCTCCCTTCAAAGCCCAAAGATTGTAAGAGTTAAAAATGTTTCCCCTCAGGTCTGAACCTGTGCGCACCAATTGCACCTAAATAGGTCTCAAATGCGTCGAACCATTGCCTCCATTTCACAGGTGGTTCTCCAGGAGAGTCTAAAAATGGAGGTGGAAGCTGGACTACCTGCATGGTGATAATAGCTGTATTAATTTTGTAATATGCAAACAACAAAGACAAGATCTTTCAGAATAATAGATGAACTCAAAGTATGTATATTATATGTAGTGTAAATAATACTTCTATTGGTGTGCGTGTCACCGTGGCTGTAAGTGCACGCCTAAAATTGAACAATTGAAATTGAGCAATAATAAAAAATAAATTTTGTGAGTCTCATTGTAAAACCATAAGGCAAAGATCCTTTAAATTGATATGGTGTGCGTGTGTCACCATGTAGTCATTGCACGCTATGACGTAGCAACAGTTGAAGAACTTCGATGAGGTATGCTTTAAATCTAGTGGAATTCATTGTGAAAATGGTGTGCGTGTCACTGTGAATGTAATTGCACACTGTAAGTTGGCCTTGATGTAATAGGTGTGAGTGTCACCGTGTTAGTCAGTACACGCTATTTTGTTTTTTAGGCAAAATCAGACAGCGATGAGTGTGCCACATTTACCACTTCCCCACACTGCAGAGTGAAGTAGTGCAAATAAAAACAGTACCTGTTAACTACTAGCGATGACAAGACTTTAAAAATCAGCACGTACTTCGTTACACGACTCACAGATAAAGCTTGCCGAGACTTCACTATTTTTTTTTTGTTATCTCCATGGCAACAAAATACTCTAGACGAAGAATGCTTTCCTGGAAGAAATGATACGGAAAGCCTCTAAGCCTACTCCTCTTTTGCTGATCTCCTACCAGCGTGCACTATGTCAAGTGCAGGTGGTGATCTGCATATAAACTTTAACGCCTGACTGCTTCCGGATACCACACAGCACTTTTCCATTGAAATCTGATCACGTCGCTTGAAGAGGAAGAATACTTCCATTGCCGATGGCATGTACTCCACGATGTCTTTTGCTTGGGTGGTGTGTGGGAATTTCACATTAATCCTCCTCACCACTTTAAGGGCCCGATGTAGGTAGGGCTTTACCGATCGGTATCGGCCGAAAATACCGATTTTTGGCCCTTACCGATCGGTAAACAGCCATCGAGATGTAGGGAACCAAAAACAGAACGAATCGGATAGAAAACCGATTCGGAATGTGTACCGAATGGGAAAGATTCCGATACGTACATACCGAAAATCGGATATGTAACGAATCGGAAAAACACCGATTCGGTCACAAAGACCGAATCGGTCCATGTACCGATTCGTTAGTGACACCGAATCGGAAAATCACCGATTCGGTCCTACTACCGATTCGTTAGTGACACCGAATCGGAAAATCACCGATTCGGTCCTACTACCGATTCGTTAGTGACACCGATTCGGAAAATCACCGATTCGGTCCATGTACCGAATCGGAAAAAATACCGATTCGGACATGAACCGAATCGGAAAACATGCCGATTCGTATGAATCTCCGATCGGGAAATTCCCCGATTCCGACAGTTGGGGAGATGTAGGGAGGCACAGAAACACCGAAAACGGCTCAAAATCGGTAGAATTCACTCGGTATTTACCATGGATTGCAATCAGGTGGTAACCAACTCCAACCCATATAAACAGTCCCAAAATGCATTGCAACTTGCAGGATGGCAGCTTTCTATGTCATTGCGAGGCGGCTACGGCTACAGCAGGAAGGACAGAGGGAATGGCTAAGAAATGAACAGGTCTACAGACAGAGGATAACCCTGTTCATGCTCACTGAGGCTGAGATCCTACAGAGATACAGGCTGGACTCTGACACCATACTTGAGCTCATCAGGGACCTTAAGCCATACTTGGACCACCACACCCCAAGGGCACACGCCATCCCTGCGCACGTCCAGGTGCTATGCAGCCTACACCTGGTAGCGTCTGGCAGCTATCAAAGTGGAGTAGCAGCAGCAGGAGGGGTGAGCCAGAGCAGCCTGTCAAGGTTCTTCCACATATTCCTTGACGCCATGATTGACAGGATGGACCAATACATCTCATTCCCTGCAACCCACGCAGAACTGCTACAAACCAAAGCGGACTTCTACCAGATGGCACACTTTCCCCAAGTCATCGGTTGCATAGATGGCACGCATATTCCGATTTGCCCACCAGCGGACACCGAATACATATACCGCAATCGGAAATCTACACACACCATCAACGTGCAGGTGATCTGCAATGCCAAGTGCACCATCACAGACCTGGTAGCAAAATTTCCAGGAAGTACCCATGACTCATATATATTCCAACAGAGCGGCATATATGCACGGCTGATGGCTGGCGATTTTGGAGAAGGATACCTCCTAGGTGAGCCACATCATCAGACCCCCATAACACATAGTAGGTAGGTGTAATACATGTATGCATGTGTCTAATGTGACCCCTTTCTCTTCCAGGCGACAGTGCATATGCCCTCCGCTCATTCATACTCACCCCCTACCTCAACCCCTCCACACCCAGCCAAAGGAGGTATAACCGGGCCCACATACGCACCAGGAATGTTGTTGAACGGACCTTTGGCATCTGGAAAAGTAGATTCAGATGCCTGCACAAGAGTGGAGGTGCAAGGCAGTATACCCCCATCACCTGCTGCAAGATCATAGCTGTATGTGCAATGTTACACAACCTTGCGGTCAAGAAGGGCACTGAGGTGGAGTTGTCTGACTACGAGGACTATGACGACGACGAAGCTGTGCCACTGACACAGCCAGCTGGGGTGTGTACGCCATGTGATGGCAGATACAGACGTGAGGAGATCACTGAGAACTATTTCTGACTGAGTACAGATGCAAAGACAGCTAAATGTTGCTTGGAAAATTTTTTTTTTAATAAAGATGCACCACAGTTACAGCACTGATGTGCATCAAATAATGGAGATTGTTAACTCAAATAAAGTCCAGGGTTCTGGTTTGCTCATCCCCCCTTGCCAGCCTATTTTTTGGCCCGCTTTCCAGACCCACTGGGGTGTCCCTCGGCCCCCTCCGAATGGCCAGCAGCATCAGCGGATCGCCTGGTGCTCCTCCTTGGCTCTGATGCAGCGCTGGCCGGGCTGCTGCGGCTGCTGCTGTCTCCAGCATCACCCAGGTCCAGGGCAGGATTGGAGGCGGTGTTTGATATTAACATGGCCTCCATGGCCGTGGTGATCCTGGCCATCCCCCTAGTCAGCTCAGCTGTATGCTGACTGAGCGCCGATTCCTGATTTGAGCTGCGATGGCACAGCTGTGCGGTCGCCGCTGCAAGGCGGGCCATGGCCCGGTTGAGCACCCGGGCATCCCTCCTGCGCGCAACCTCATGCTCCTCCTGCCTGGCAGAGGAGTGGGTGATGGCAGTGGTCAGCCTGCCCAACCCTGCTGCCACCTCCTTGTTGCTGTCCACAACAGCCTGGAAACCCTTCACCAACTCCCCCATCTGCAGGTTGTGCTGCAGGAGCTGGCGTTGGCAGGCCATGGTGGATTTGGCCTGTTGGCGCTGGATTTTTACCATCTGGCCCTCCAGGCCCAGGAACACACTGCCCTCCCGTGCTGGTGCAGCAGTGGTGGTGGTGGTGGCACGGCGTCTGGCACTGCTGCCTCCGGCCTGCTGAGTGGGCTGGGGTGCCACTGGTGGTGGTGTGGTGCTGGCCGGTCCCGGAGCCCCTGCTCCCACGACAGGTTGGACGGGTGGCAAGGCCACGGTTGTGGCAGGAGCTGTTGTCGGCGGAATGGTCTGCCTTGTAGGGGAGTTATCAGGTGAAAATTGCAAGGGGGGTGAGCTGGGCAGTACTGGGGAGTGCACTGCCTGGAAATCAATCACCAGGACTCCCTCCATTCCAAGCCCTGGGGTGTCTCCTTCCTCATCCTCATCCTCCTCCTCCTGGCCAGGCTGGCTGGTGCTCGGCCCTGCCACTGCAGTATTTGATGTCGAAGCTCCCTCTGCTGCCACAGTGGTGCTGCCTGATGGTGCCCCTAGGTACAAAGAAGCATTTGTAAACTGAGTGCCGATGTATTACAGGCAGTACAATTATGGCATTCCACATGTCCTTGCATCTCCTTACACCGTGTCACACTGTTTCCTGTCTTGTGATTCTGCACTGACATATTTGGCTAACTTCTGCTGACTACATGTACCATGATGCTTGTCTCTTGTATGTTGGTGACAGTACAGTGCTGGTGTTTGCCTATGCATTGTGTCTAATGGGGAGGTGTCTGGTAGGGTGTGTCATGATGCGCATGCTTCTTACCTGTAGCTGTGGCCATCGCAGTGCTGTCCAGGGTCCCGATCCCTACGATGCTCGCCCTCTCGATGGTGCTGGAGACAATTTCCTCCAGCTCGGTGAGGGGTGGCGCCGGGTTCTTGCCTCCTCCGGTGTGTCCAGCCTGCCTTTGGAGGTCGGCCAGCTTCCTCTTCGTGAGGCTGCGGAGGTCGTAAAACCTTTTCTTAAGTTCCTCAATGGACCTGGGGGTGACTCCAGCAGCATTGACCTTCTGGGCGATGTCGGCCCACAATCTCCTCTTGGTGCTGTCTGGCACGTTGAGGGACAGCTTGCCAAAGAGCTGGCGGTGCACCCTCACCACCTCCTCAACCAGCACCTGCAGTTCTGTGGTGGTGAATTTGGGCTTCCTCTTTTGGGAGGACTTCTGGCTTCCTGCCTGATCTGCCATTTTGCTGCTGTTCAGTCTGCAACCTCCTTCTCCCACTGCTGCTAACTGTGTGTTGGGCTCAGGCAGGCTTTCCAGAAACTTCTAGAAACTTCTTAATTGTCTGCACCTGCCAGGGTTGCCACTCCCTGTTTGGGTGGGGGAGGGGGAGCCACCTCATTGGCTGAATCGCCTATTGCCGAGTCGGCTTTTACCGATTCGGTAAAATCCGATTCGGTAAAATCCGATTCGGTATTATCCGAATCGGTAAAAGCCGAATCGGTTCATGCAATGCATTCCTATGGGCTTTTTCGCCATGGGTCTATGATTGCCGATTCAGTTTTTACCGAATCGGCTTTTACCGAATCGGTATTCGCCGAATCGGAAATATCCGATTCGGTGGTAGCCGAATCGGTGTTTTCCGATTCGTTGTTGGCCGATTCGGTAATTTCCGATTCGGACCGAGCTGAATCGGAACGTACCGAATCTCATTACCGATGCCGACCGAATCGGTTTTCATTCGGTATTTTTTTCCTACATCTCGTTTTCCGATTTCAGAATACCGATTCGGCCCGCCTCGGTATTTTGAAATCGGAAAATCGCGTTTACCTACATCGGGCCCTAAATGTAGTGAATCAGGAGTCGAAGAGCATTAAAAACATACGTTTATTTCTATAAATAGTAAGTTCCCACAGACAGGCTGAGTTGTGCATGTAAGCACCAGAAACGCTGTTCGCAAGTGTCACCCTACAACTGTCGTTCCACTAACTGTCACCCATGGAACGAGCTTGCGCGCCAACTGGCAGCGAGAGACAACTAGCGCGCACTGGCCTTGCGCAGCTGGCCCGTGAGGTGGAAACACTAAAGTAGGTCAAATGGCCGCCCACTAGGAATTGGTCATTTGTGAATTGACCGATTTGTAAACATGTGGGTTAGCAAATTACTACACTGTTTGCAAAATGCTGGTCTTAAATTGTAACTAGTATTTTACTACCAGTGCCCCATGCAGCTGACGCTAAATGTTCTGAAACCTGCTTATGAAAATAAAGGCCTAATGTATTTTTTTCTGATGACTTTTATGAACATACCAATAGTACACATAGACGCAGTACCTAACAAACCCACAAGGAACTGCTTGTTTATTTATAGACTGCTAGAGAACCTACAATGTATCAAAGACCCCAAATCAGCATTGTCAACTGTAAACAGACTGCTGGGGAACGGAACATTAAATTCAAGACTCACATCATCATCAGTTATTAATGTATTCAGTTTATCAAATCAAGTAGGCATGCTGTGGAATTCTTTTCCACTTCCTACAAGCTGCTGTGATTTCAAACAATTTTCAAGATGCACATATCTCAATCTTGAATTAGCTTACATGTGACACATTCCATGGTCTGCTGATTCCTCTATTCTAGATTACTCATTGATTATCATTATAGATTCGTCCCTCCCTTTCCTTTCAGTCATCACTTCCCATTTAATTCCCTTGTTTCATACCCACCCATCATTGGCCATCCTGTTCTCTAAAGTATTCCTTAAGGTGCAAGTAATGAATTAAAATGTTCAATAAATAGATAAATGCAAGGACCACAGAAAAGATCTGGGTTAATCTGATTGATGATCAATACTTTTTTGTATGTTTAAATAACTGTCCAAAACAACAGTGGATAATTTCATGCAGAATTAGTGAGATTACATGTCACTCTTGATGTAAATCTAAGTTATAGAATGTTTTTAACATACCCAACAACCTAGTGCAGAATGTATTCTTATCCTTCCTCTTGCAATGGGTTAGCTTAACCCCACAACCCACCCATATTGGGGCCTATTCACAAAGGTAGATTTACATGTGAAAAAACCTACCCATGTAAATTCATTTTTATACTTTGTAGTAACATTATAAGTTACAAAGTGTAGGCTTAACATGTCTCCAACCCCTGAATTCAGCCGTGGAGCCATAATTATGAGTGTAAAGTTACTACTGTAACTATTCACACATGAGCAGAAGTCTCCATCCCTAGAGTGGATATATTCCTATAGTAAAGCATTGAGACATTTTTAAAATGATGTAAACTTTTTTATACAGTAGTAAAAAATATTTATACTACAGATTAATGTAAGTTAATCGTATCTATGCATTTTAAATTGAGAACAAAATAAAAAAACTGCAGCACAATTCAGTTAAAAATTTCATTAAATATTGAATTAATTTAAACATTAGATTAGGTTAAAGTTTTTTTATGTAGGAAAAATTTTATATTACATATTAATGTAAGGTAATTGTATTTATGTGTTTTAAATTTAGAACAAAATAACAAAAAAACTACAGCACAATTCAGTTAAAAATGTAATTAAATATTACATTAATTTAAATATCTTAGATTAGCTTACACTTATTTTGACAGATTTATTATATAACTTACCCACCTATATTAAATGTTTATATTTATTTATTATGTATTTGAAGTTATTAGATTTATAGAAAGTTCATTTTAAATTAATGTAATTATTTGAAATGAATAATGTTACATTTATTTTTAAATTAAGGAAGGTTATTAAATGGTCTTATAATAACATAGTTATTTTTTCCTATTTATATAAACTTTTGTCAGCAGTAAATTAAATGTATAATTTGTTTATAAAGTACAACTACATTCATTTATTTTAACAATATTTCATATTGGGTGTTAATTTAAGTCCTTGCCTAAATTATTTTCTATGTTAGGGTGTTGAATTACTAATAGTTGACCAAGTGTGGTGTTGGACTTACTCCGGGCCTGAGCCTGGACCACCCTTACAACTGTTTTGGTTTCATTTTGGTGGTGTTAACCTTAGAAGCGAAGTTTGTGAGGTGGAATTGTGGTATTCTTTTTAGGGAGAGTGGATATATCGCCCCAAAACTTCCCTTCCTGTACCACTCCCATTTAGTAGTAAGCATTCCCCATTTTTCAGCCACTCCCTGTCCCTTCCACGTTTTCTTCGAAAATGTATGTATACGTGTGAAGAGACTTCTTCAGTCCGATGGAGATCTCCACACAGAAAATATAGGAAAGGGGAAGGCAAAGACTTATGCACATGGGTTAGTAAATAGCATTGAGTAGTGAGTAAAAGTAATACAGTACTACTATATTTACTACAAAATAGCATTATATTCCTTCAGCTTGGAATCAATTGGACTTTTGCCAAAAGGATAATGTATTCCACAGATCGACTGCCATTATTAATTTTGAACTATAATCTACACACTTAATGTAAGGCTTCCACCCTCTGACCAAAAACTCAGGAGCCATAGTCACAGTAGGAGCCTTTTTTCATTGTCTTCACACAATGGAGATTCTCTTGGTCTTGGCTTTTCTGTCTACAATAGGGATGACAGCCTCCAGCAGCCACTTACCTCCACTCTATATCACTCATATGTAATAGCTTGGGCCTTGAGGAACAAATCCCGAAACTGGAGGAAAAACTTCTTAGCATAAAAAGCTTCAAAAGCAAATCAGGGCAAAATACAGGCATCTAGATTTATTGCAGATTTCAAAAACAGCCACATAGGTGAAGCTTAGAAAAAAGTCACAAACTAGCCTGAAGGAGGCAGGGTAGAAAATATCTCAGATCTAGAACATGACAGCAGAAACAAATAGGGACAAAAGTCAAGGTTTTGAAGGAGCGATGGATCTATCGCAAAATAACACTTCAACATCTTTCAACACAAAAAGGAAATACTTCCTTTTCACTTATTCATCATTAAACAGAAAATAGGAAACTAGAAACAGGAAGTTAGAAACCATATTGTCAAGTGCAGGTCTTCTTGGAGCTGGATGTAGTATCACCAGAAACAAATCCCATATGCCAGAATGTTACTGGGAGTCTAGCGTTGCTCCAGGAAATAATACTCAACAGAAGGACAAAACTGAAGACCAGAGACGCCTTCCAACTGTCAGTCCAAGAAGCATAGTGAAAAGCAAGAAATAACAATGCAGGAACTGGAGAAGTGCAGAGAATCGACAAATCCAGTGAGCGAGCATCAAACAAGCACAATTGTGAAAGAACAGTATTTCCCTTTTTCATAGTGAAAAAACAGGAACTAATGATTCAGGAAGCTGTTCAGCTAGCTTAGACTGGGAAAGAAAATATGAGGAAATAGTTAAATTCATAATAAACTATAAGGTACATGGCAGAGAGCCACAGAACAAACTCTATAATATGTATCTTAGCACATATGCGCTAAGGTAACTATAAATCTCCTGTATGCAGTGTAATTTACAATGTGACATGCTGGACATATCACCCCGGAATCCTTAGTTCAGTTGAATGAGCCGACATGTGTTTCAAGAAAGCATGACAGCCCCATCCTAGGATGCTACCACACCCTGGAGTGCAAGACTATTGATGGGCGTCAAGAGGCATCTGGCGAGTAAAGCTACTTTGAAGCCTACAGAAACAAGCTAGACTGTAGTGTGGGCAAGGTTAGGGAATTCTATCCCCATATTGGAATTGAAAAGTAAGACAGAAATAAGTTTTTTAAAAAAATGCAATACTGGAAAAGTCTGCCTGGAAGAGAAGCATGGTGCATCACTCTGAGGAATGACAGCCCCACCCAAGGATGCTGCCAACTTCTGTAAAAAAAATGTTAAAGTAAGAAAACTTTGGCCAAATCACCTTCATCTTGCTTCCAGTCCTCATTCTGTCCAGAAATTAATCAATATAAATAAATAACTTGTTACAAAATGCAACATCATCCTACTTATCATTGATATATCCACCATTCTTGCAGTAAAATCCTACCATCCTCACACTCCTACAAACCCTTCACAGCAGAATCCATGGTGTTCATCTTACTCTCTGTAAAAGTAACCTCCCATGATGATGACCTCTTACCATCATCTCTTAAAAACTTGCCACCTGAAACCCTTAAACCTATCGAGAACCTACTTCATCAACACCTCTTTTCTAGTTGATATTTTACCTTCTTCCCTAAAACTAGTGAAGTCCAGCCCATTTCAAAAAACCTAACCTTGATGAGCTTTCTGCCTTTTCCTTCCTAGGGAACCTTCTGGAATGGGTTGCAACTAATCAACACCAGCCTCCTATAAACAGGCTTTGGTCATTGTTGCTGGTCCAAAGACTGTCACCAAACACACATTAGATTATGTTTTTTCAATCACTGATAATACATTTTGCTGCAATCCACATTGCTTTTATGTTGTTTCTAAGGACAGTGACAGCAGATTATAAAATTACCAAATTTAGTGGACTCAAAGTTCTAACCTCGGAAGGTTGTCACTAAGCCATAGTATCAGTTAATGATACCCATAGAACTCAGAACTATCTGCAGTGTATCTGAAACTCACCCACAAGGAACTATGTTTATCATAATTTCTGGACATATCCATTACTATGGTGCTATGGTATGGGGTATTGACATGGTAGCAGAGGTCATTATTTCTGCAACTCGGACTGACGAGGACTGCTAGATTTAGAGAGCACTGCCATTCTGAAGTAATCTCTGTGCACTGAATGTTTGATGAGTGACTGCCATGTGTCAGCAAGAGTTTGTTATAAAACATAATTTAACACCCAATAGCCACATTGAAAGCAATCATATGGAAAGGGGCGACCACTCGGTCCCCCCGAACGTATGGTGGAGTACCCCGATCCCCCCGGGAGGCCATCTTGGGCGGGGGGCGAGTCCCGGCTGGTATGCCCGAAGCGGCGTAGCCGGGGCGCGCCTTTTCCCGCCCTGTAGGGGGTTGTCCTAGACGCTGACGCCGCCAGCCACGCCCCCGGGGGGCAGGCGGAGGCGGGTATACGCCCGCCCGAAGACGGATAAAAGGAGCAACAAGCCAAGAAAGCATCCTCTTGTTCCTATGCTCTGAAGCTGCACCTCCCCGCTGCACGTGAGCTCGAGACGGAACGAAGAGCCAATTTTGAGCGTTGTAATCTTTTCTCTTTGTCTTACAGATATCTTCGCTTGAGAATGCCGGGCAAGAAGGTCGGAAAGCGGGTCGGTACCGATCAGATGCTACGCATGCTCATAAAGGAGGTAGCCGATTTGAAGAAGCAGATGGCGGCAAAAGACGGGGAGGGAGGACCGAAGCGAGTCATCGGACCAGCTTTGCCGGGAGTAGTCCCTAGCGGGAGAGGCAAGAGGTCAAAAAGGGGGGCACTTGGGGGGGAAACCCCGGTTCCCGATACTCCACGTGAGGAGCCAACCTCGGTTCCGAAGGAGGGGCATCCGATCCCCGTGGTGGTCACCCCCGTGAACGGGGAAGATATGCCTCCCGAGTTGGCGGCGCAATTGGCAGCGTGGTTGGGGAAAGATAGTAAGGGCGCCACGGCTGACGACGCCCGGGCAGTAATGAGACAGCTGCGGGAATCCAGAGAGGCTGCGAAGGCACCATCTTCTGTTCCCCCACAGGTTCCGGCGGCCGAAAGTGCAGCAGGCCCAAGTTCGGCGGCAAGTGCGGGATCTACTTCAGGTAAGCGGCCATTGCCGATTGCGGGGGAGGGGTCTGTACCTTCTCGAAGGGAGAAGATTGCCCAGCATGTTCCACTGGAAATTAAGGAAATGATTTGGGCGGATAAATATGTAAACATGTTTTCATTGCTTACCGACCATTACGAGATAGAGCATGTGAAGAGCCAAAAGGAGCTCATGCATCCGAGTGTTTGGCGCGCGAAAATGGCCGCCTTTAAGGTTGACGAAAACATAGGTACTTGGGGCAGAGCGTGGGGCATTTTTACCTCCATCATGGGTGAGCGCAGGCCCGAGTTGTTGACCGAGTTGCCTATTTATCAGTCACGTATCATGGAGTATTCCCTGACGTATGGGGGCAATCAGTGGTTCTGTTATGACAATCTTTTTAGAAAGGCTAAAGAGCACAACCCAGTTCTAACATGGGATTGTTTCGACTCTGTCTCGTGGCAGAAAATGGAGAGTTCAGGAATGTTAAAAGTGCCATTGTCAGGGAGTAATGGGGGTGAATCTTCCCGCCAATCCTCTGGGACACCCTTTCGGACAGGTGCAGGTAACGAACACCACTCGAAGTCGAGTGGCAACACAGGTAAAAAGGGGATTTGTTGGAATTTCAACAGGGGAAAATGTACGAGGCCCCAGGGGTCATGCAAGTTCAGACATGAATGCGGGGGGTGTGGGCAGTCATCCCATCCTGAGTCCATGTGCAGAGCCAAGACGGGTGATAACGGTGGTAAGGGAAGCGCCAAACAGGTCTGAAATAGTCCGAGGGGCGCCTTTACCTACTCCGATTGATACCATGGCAATGATTCCTTGGCTCAACGAATACCCGGATCATGCTTCCGCTGGGGTGTTGCGGGACGGGTTTTCATATGGTTTCCACATCCCAGTGGGGGATTTTCAGGGTGTAGCAAACTGTAAGAACCAACAGTCGGCCTTGCAGTATTCGGCAGTGGTTCAGGTAAAGATTGGGAAGGAGGTAACTCGAGGTCGTGTTGCCGGTCCATTTGATTTGCCACCGGTTGCTAACTTTGTTTGTTCCCCTCTAGGGGTGGTCCCCAAGAAGGACCCGGGTGAGTTTCGGCTAATTCATAACTTGTCAGCCCCACGTGGTCTTTCCGTGAACGATGCGATAGACCCGGAAGTGTGTTCGGTGCGGAACGCATCTTTTGATGAGGCCGTCGCCATGTTGAATCGCCTGGTGCCCGGGGCGCTGATGGCAAAATCGGACATCGAGTCAGCGTTCCGGTTGCTCCCGGTACACCCAGACGATCAGCGTCTCCTTGGTTTTATGTTTCAGGGTCGCTATTACATGGATAGATGTATGCCAATGGGGTGCTCTATATCTTGTGCCTATTTTGAGAAATTCAGTTGTTTTCTGCAATGGGTATTTACAAGGAAAACGGGTTTTCGGCATGTTATGCATTATCTCGATGACTTTCTCTTTTTGGGGGCAGCCGGGGATCCTGAATGTGGTAAGGCCTTACATGAATTTCGTGTCTTAATGAATCAATTTGGTGTGCCATTGGCGCCAGGTAAGACTGTGGGTCCCTCAACTTTGCTCGAGTTCCTGGGGATCGAGCTCGACTCAGTAGAAGGTTGTTTTAGAGTTCCCAGGGAAAAAGTGTTAAAATTTGGGACATCCCTTGAAACATGTATTCGTGCGACGAAAGTAAACCTGCATCAATTGCAACAAGTGGTGGGTCAGTTGAATTTTGCCCTGAGAGTGATGCCAATGGCCCGCCCCTTTTCCCGCTCGATTGCACAAGCCATGGTCGGCCTGAAGGAAGGACATCACCGCACGAGGCTCTCGGCAGAGGTTCGCCAGGACATGCGCATTTGGTTGGCATTTCTGGCGGATTTCAATGGTCGAATTGTCTGGAACAAACCAGCGGTGTCCTCCGAGGAGCTGGGGCTTTGGACAGATTCGGCGGGGAGTATAGGTTTTGGGGCCATATTTGGGACACAATGGTCGGCTCAAAAATGGCCGTCATGGTGGCACGAGTGCGGGCTGACGAGTAACATTGCTTTTCTCGAACTCTTCCCTATTCTGGTGGCCTTGAAAACGTGGCCGGAGGGGTTCCGGGATCACTCTGTGGTGTTCTGGTCTGATAACATGACTGTGGTTGAGTGTATCAATAGTCAGGCAGCACGTTGCAAATGGATTCTGAGACTGCTCAAAGAAATTGTGTTATTATGTATGCAGTTGAATGTGCTCTTTAGGGCAAGACATGTCCCGGGGTACTGAACCAAGCGGCTGATGCACTTTCTCGTTTCCGTATGCAGGCCTTCTGGGGTTTTCTGCCCACAGCGGACCCGGTGGCGGCACCCTTTCCCGAAGCTCTCTGGTCTCTCGGTGCCCCGAACTACAAAACCTCGTGGGAGAGAGTTTAGCACCCAGGACAAAGAAGGCATATGAAGGGGCGTTCCGTTCCTATTGGTCCTTTTTGGGTTCTGCTAGGGGGGAGCTTTGGGGACAGGAAGAGCTTGTCGTAAAATTCTTGCTGTCTTTACATCAGGCAGGCAAATCAGTAGCTACGGCCCAGAGGCATCGGGCCGCCATTTCCTTTATGGCAAAGGCTCATGGGATTCAGGACCCGACAGCGTCTTTCGTGGTGCAGAAAGCGCTACGTGGGTGGCAACGCCTTGAGGGTCGCAGAGTGGATGAGAGGCACCCGATAGGTCTGGATAGGTTGGCCCTGTTATTCTCCGTACTCCCTGCAACATGTTCATCCCAGTATGAAACTGTGTTATTCCGAGCCGCATTTGCGCTAGCATTCCATGGGGCTATGCGGGTAAGCGAACTAGTGGCAAAGAACAAGCGGGATACGATGGGGGGACTGTGCCGGGAGCACATCCGGGTCAAGGTCGAGACGATGACTGTCTCGTTTTTCAGGTCAAAAACCGATCAGGGTGCGATTGGGGACTGCATAATCATTCAGAGGATTCCCGGGTCTTCCATGTGCCCTGTTGTTTGCGTAGAGGAATATTTAGCGCAGAGGGTGGCATCATGGGGGGGGACCTTGTTGAGACACGCTGACGCCACCCCTCTGACGAGGTTTCAGTTCCGGCGGGTGCTGGCGATGTCAATTTCGGCCGCAGGCTTGAACCCCGGCGAGTTCGGGACCCACTCCTTTCGGATAGGGGCTGCTACTGAGGCTACAGCCAGGGGTCTGAGTGTTGAAAAAGTAAAGCGTTTGGGGCGTTGGTCCTCGAACTGTTACAAAAGGTATGTGCGGTTGCACATGTTGTGAAGCTGTAATGATGTACTCATGCTTCTTGTTTTTGTTTGGTTTTCAGTTGCGCAACCTTTCGAGGCGGGGCGGACTGTGCAGTCGACCCGACACCTGGGAACCAGCGGTCAGACATCACCGGCTGCGGAAAGAGAGGTGTGGGTCGTGGGCCACTCATACGTGAGACGTGCCGCAGACGTATTCAAGGCAGGTGACATGATTCACATGGCTGGGGAATACGGGTACAGGGTAACCTTCTACGGAAGGGGCGGGCTCTGTATTGACCAGTTTCAATCCTTTTTCGAGGGTTTGTTAGGGCGGACAAGGTCACCGCCGTCTATAATCATAGTCCATCTTGGGGGTAATGATTTGGTGACCACTGGTAGACGACTGCTTCTCGAGGCAATGCTTTCCACTGTAAGTTGGTTGGCGAGAAGAGTTCCAGGGTGCACCATTGCATGGTCCCATATGATTCCACGTAAAATGTGGTGGGGGGCGATTTCGGTTTCTGCTCTGAACCACTCAGTGAAGAAGGTAAATAACAAGTTGGGTAGATTGTTTCGTTCAAGTGCACTGCATTCTATCCCGCATGGTTGTATCAAGGGGGACAGTATGTATTTGGGAGATGGGGTCCATTTGTCCCGGGTGGGGAATGAGTTACTCATAGGAGACCTCATTGCTTGGCTGAAGAGTTTAAAACATGACCTTTAGGTAGGAGTTTTGTGGGGGGTCCGGATAGCCGGTCAACTATCCGGCCTGTGGCGGTAAGGTCATGATCGGTGAGCAGTAATTGGAAGATCCCTATGGGGGGGCGTCACCCATTACGGATGGGAGCGCTCGGGGGAGGTGGCCATTGGCCCCTCAACGGGGAGGCGGTCCCTTCTAAGGATGGGCCGCCGGAAGGAAAGGAAAGGCGGTCAAGGCCCCTTCCTGGATAGGAGGGGCTACGGGCCCTCCTGGGGAATTTCCCGGGGCCAGGACATCTGCGACGGCAGATGGGTAAGTTGTGTGGGGTTCGGGAGGGGGTTTACGCTACCTTTTAGACACCTCACACGAGTCCTCGGACGACCGTTAAATGGCGTCGAGTCCATTGGGGCCCCCGTCAAGTCAAAGGGAAATTGGTAGATGCACTTGAGGTACGCCTCTGTGCGGTCGCCCCCCCTCACAAGTGAGGGGGGTATTTTCTGGTTTAGGGATCTGACACCGGTTACGACCTTGCCGTTGGCCCTTAACGTTAGGATGTACAATTTCAAGTCAAATGTTTTGTAGGATGTTAGTTCGGCTAGGAGAACCTTTGTATTAGAGATCTGTTAAGGTTAGCCAAACATCGTAATGTGGAAATGAAATTGTACATAATATGAAACTGTTATTTTAATGTTTTAATTTTGTTTCATATTTTAATAAATACGGCCGGGAGGGTCACTCCCTCCCGCCTTCCAAAAATTCAGAACAGTTTCCAGTTTCCCATCCTTGGGGATTGCGTCGAGAGGGGGTGGCGGGTATCTCTGCCATATGGAAAGGGGCGACCACTCGGTCCCCCCGAACGTATGGTGGAGTACCCCGATCACCCCGGGAGGCCATCTTGGGCGGGGGGCGAGTCCCGGCTGGTATGCCCGAAGCGGCGTAGCCGGGGCGCGCCTTTTCCCGCCCTGTAGGGGGTTGTCCTAGACGCTGACGCCGCCGGCCACGCCCCCGGGGGGCAGGCGGAGGCGGGTATACGCCCGCCCGAAGACCGATAAAAGGAGCAACAAGCCAAGAAAGCATCCTCTTGTTCCTATGCTCTGAAGCTGCACCTCCCCGCTGCACGTGAGCTCGAGACGGAACGAAGAGCCAATTTTGACCCACCCACCAGCCCCTGAGGACAGCCAGTTGTTTTGAATAAAGTTTTGATGTGGTAACTCTATTTCTTGCAGGTTGTGATGATTGTCGTGTTATTTTGAGTATGCAATAAAGAATGGTCATCTACAGTATGTTTTTTCAAATAAAGTAATTCTGCACTAGTATTGATCAGTAATCATACGTGAAATAGTTATGGTTGTTTTGTAATTGAGTGATTTTAGTTAAATTCTCGTATTTATTTTGGTCGGGCGGTAAGGTCATGATCGGTGAGCAGTAATTGGAAGATCCCTATGGGGGGGCGTCACCCATTACGGATGGGAGCGCTCGGGGGAGGTGGCCATTGGCCCCTCAACGGGGAGGCGGTCCCTTCTAAGGATGGGCCGCCGGAAGGAAAGGAAAGGCGGTCAAGGCCCCTTCCTGGATAGGAGGGGCTACGGGCCCTCCTGGGGAATTTCCCGGGGCCAGGACATCTGCGACGGCAGATGGGTAAGTTGTGTGGGGTTCGGGAGGGGGTTTACGCTACCTTTTAGACACCTCACACGAGTCCTCGGACGACCGTTAAATGGCGTCGAGTCCATTGGGGCCCCCGTCAAGTCAAAGGGAAATTGGTAGATGCACTTGAGGTACGCCTCTGTGCGGTCGCCCCCCCTCACAAGTGAGGGGGGTATTTTCTGGTTTAGGGATCTGACACCGGTTACGACCTTGCCGTTGGCCCTTAACGTTAGGATGTACAATTTCAAGTCAAATGTTTTGTAGGATGTTAGTTCGGCTAGGAGAACCTTTGTATTAGAGATCTGTTAAGGTTAGCCAAACATCGTAATGTGGAAAAGAAATTGTACATAATATGAAACTGTTATTTTAATGTTTTAATTTTGTTTCATATTTTAATAAATACGGCCGGGAGGGTCACTCCCTCCCGCCTTCCAAAAATTCAGAACAGTTTCCAGTTTCCCATCCTTGGGGATTGCATCGAGAGGGGGTGGCGGGTATCTCTGCGATATATATTTTCACATAGTAGTTAAATAATCATCAACCAGAAAATGCAAACACATCTCTAATTCAAAAGAACTACATTGGCTGCTTGTTCCAGTTAGAATCTACTTCAAAGCCTGCTTTGTGATACATATACACTCTACTTAAGAAGCATGAGTACTTTGCATGGAGCATTTTGCCTGCCGGACTAGTAAAAGATGCATACAAAACACGCCCACCTACAAGCTTTCTCTTCATGTGAGCGGAGACTCTGGAACCCCTCTCATTTGCACCTCAGCCCTGCTTCTTCATTGGTGCAATTCAGGAACATTTTGAAAAACCCATCTGATAAAAATCACACTCTTGTCCTAGATAATATCACTTCACACACCAACCCAAAACAACCTTCTATATTGCTATGTTTCAGAATCCCTATCTGAAACACTTTTTGTTCTCAAATCACATTGTACATGTGCCAGTATACATATTTATTGGGTCATGTTGTCCTAAACCTAAATCTCATGTGAGTACAACAAACTTTTGGGCCTTAGTAAATCTTATTGGGGTCCTATTTACAACACACCCAAGGCATAGGGAAGTAATTGACTTTCCTCTTCTTGAGTAGGGCGGAAGCTCCATTCTTTCCTTACTGTCTGGAAAACAAGTGACTTTGACAAACTCAGGGTCAGGGGATCTCTATCTCCTCAAATTACCTATGTAGTAATGGTCTGTATCTTATCAGGGCTATCCCAGCAATGGTCTAGTTCCAGCACTACCTTTGCTTCATTTCTGCAACTTAGTAAGACACGAACAAAAGAAACAAGGTCAATTTAAAGACTAATAGGTGTGAGGCTTTAGAGAACAGTAACCCAAAGGCATGTACATTCTGCAAGAAATTAAAATATCAGCGTGAGGACAATTGAATATCTATTATACTTTGCATCAACAAACCAATCCTTTAAAGGCCTACAGCTGACATACAGTGATACTAACAGAACAATAATTTCAGGAGAAAACTGTGTGGTAACCATTAAAACTATCACCAAACAAGTTGTGACATAACAACAACTATATTGGAACCATTTTACTGTGAAACAAATTACCCTTGGATACTTGCTCCAAAATCTAAACGTTTCAAACTTGTCAATGTATATCCATGTATCTAATGTATGACTGGAAAGATAGTGTCATATAATCATTTAGCAGTTTTGCGTGTTCTGTGTTTAATAAGGTTAGCAGATGTGGCATATCCTTTAAAGAAAACTCAGCAAACTGAGGCCAAAAACTCCGATTCACCTTTGCCCTCCTACATCATCAAAGTCAGTGACTCATTTCTGTGTTCACCTTGTCGATTGAGAGGGGAATTGGAGGGATTAGCTTCACATTGCAACTAAAGAGTTTCATCCTAGTCCAGGTTGAGAGTCTTGACAGAACGCCAATCTTACGAATCATTAGTTGCCTGAGGGACACAGACCTCTTTTTGAAAGTTCTTTGATTAATATCCAAGATAACTCAGCCACTGCTTCTGAAGCTAGTGTCCAAGACTCAACAAAAGTCGATTTGGATAACACTTTAGCAACTACTTAGGCTGAATTAAATGTATTTAAGTGAGAACATCAGAATCTAAGAGACCAATTGGAGAGAGTTACAGTCCTAGACCCACGCACTTGCCTTTACCCATTCCCCTTTCCCTGCCGCCTTCTGCCATCACCCCTGATTCAGCCTGGTAGGTTATGAGCAAATTTTCCTTCACTCACAAATCGCACTCAGTCATTGGTGACTGAAGCTGGAACCCAGTCATGATATTGAACAAGATCATTCTGCCATCTGCATCTTTGATTGCTTAGGGACAGTTACAACTAACCGACATTCATGAATCAGTGTGATTTGCAGTTTCTTTGTCACCCAGACGCCTTTCTGGATCATTTCTTGAAGGCCACATTTGTCTTGTACTACATAAGAGGTAACGCAGCAAACTGGTTCATCCCTGTGGTCGAAAGAGACATTCCTGTTTTATAGAAAGTTGCTCTGTTTCCAATAGCTATGGGGAAACGTTTTGCAAAATATACCTACATGCAAACAGAAGACAAAAAAAGTCCTCTTACTGAACTTCACTTTGTTATACTTTTAACAGTACTACAGTGGTACTACCAAAGTGCTACGAAATTAAACAAAGTTAAAAGCGTAAATCTTCACCTGCACCTCACATGTATTTTCTATGGGGAACTCCTCACACATATAAGATTACTATTTAATAGTGAATTTGAGAGGGACTGGGGGAATGACTGGAAAAAGGGGCATACTTGCTACAAAATGAAAAGAGCGGGGGGGGGATTAGGTAGTGCTAGGGAGGCGATTGTGGAAAGAAATGCACCCACCCACAAACGAGTGGTTCATTTCCATTAACAAATTGTACTTCTAAAGCTTCTGCAGCCAAAAGGGGCCCAGAACAGTAGCAAGTCACTCAAATTTAGACCTGGAGTAAATCCAGCACCACAGATGGCCAACCACTGGTACTGCAACACCCTCCCATAAAAGAATAATAGAAGTCGGGACATTAAATGAAACCTAAAAGGAAATAATGCTAAATGAAAAACATAAACATCTAAAAATTAAATATTATGGGACTGATTACGACTTTGGGAGGTGTGAGAGCGGGCCGCCACTCCAGCCACCCTGCTGCCACACCACCAAAGTCACCACGGCCCTCCCTCCAGATAGTGAGTCATTTTGTGCTCTGGTGTGAAGGTGGGAGTCCTATGGTGGTGCAGTTCAAAGGCTAATGAGTGAGCCTCTGTACTGCAGTGCCGATGGAGCGCCAAAGCAAGTTCCTGCATGGCATTGACTTTGCAGTCCATGTTGTGCAGGAACTGGCACGAATAAACAAAAGCCGGGCACATCATGTGCCCCCCTGCATGCGCCCCATGCACAGGGGCACCAGGGGCCTTGTAGAACCGGCATACTTTCCTGAATGCCGCACTTTTCATGGCAGTATCACCACCATGAACAGTGTGTAGGCTAGGAAAGTCATAATCTGTTTGGTGGTGCCTCAGTGGCAATGACAACATATTACTGCCCAGACCACCATGCAAACGTTGAGGGATCACAGAACCCCTCCGGTTGCTGCGGTCACATTGCGCTCCGACTGTCCAAGTTGTAAAACGGTGGTCAGACCGCCTGTGCAGTGGTAGCCGCCATGCCATCCTGGGTTTGGTCCTATGGACCACCAAACTCATAATTAGGCCCTAAATATTCAATCATGAAAACATTTAGAAACCTTTTTTTTTATTTAAAAATAATTTAGCATTAGTTTGTTTAAAAATATAAACCACTTGTAATTAATTCTATGCAGGGCTTTTACAAATTATTAATGCATAATAAAAATATACTTTTTGTGAGAATTTATTTAGCAATTTGAAATTCTGAAAACTATTTGTAATTTAATGTAATACATTTAGTATATTATTTAATTTAAAATTAAGTTAATGGTGCGGCAGCAGTTTTTTGTAACTACATTGAAAATAAATATAAAAATTCATTGACATTAATATTTAATTTAACGTATTTTTGCTAATATGTTTTGACGTAAAAAAGCCCTAATACTTTCCCTTTATTTTACTATAGGGACACTTGGCAGAAGGCCTCCTTTCTTGTAAAATTAGACCTAACAAATATTACGAGGCAATTATCAATTTAATTACATCATAACTCAACTAAGGGCCCGATTCCAATCTCGGTCGGGAGTGCTCCGAATCAGATTTGGTTTTACCTACACCGATCCGGAGCCCTTGTTTCCGACCGGCTCGTTCCCAGTTCCGAACGTCTAAGCATGATGCCTGGAAACCCTTAGCACTGACCGAATCGGTTCCGGAAGGCATATGGAGAAATAGAGCCATCCGGAGACAAATCGTACAGCTCTATGGAGTAGGTTTTTCAAGCGAGCAAGTACGATGAACGATTTGGACAGCCTTTACGATTTGGGTAGAAAAGGCTGCCTGAATCAGTCTTGTGGCCCGTAGCAGGCACCACTTCACCCAGAGCCCTCCGAATCATGCCAGTGGGGGTACCCATAGGTCCCCCTTTCAGACCATGCACAGTGTGGCAGGCACTAAGGGGTTCGGTACAAAATTGGGAACAATGGTGGACAATGTTTAACGGGGTCCAGAGTATGTGTCCAGTCAACTATTAAGCAAAAGAATACAAAGTTCCCCAGAGATGGTTAAGGAAGTATGTGTAAAGATATGGGGGTAGAACGAAAGCAGGGAACGGGGTGTTCCCTTGTTGGAACTAGAAGACCTCACACACCCAGAAACCTAGGTGTCATGCTTTATCATTGGTCTCCTGCTCCTCGTCAGACTGGCACTGCAATGTCTGACGGGCGCCGTAGGCGCTCTTTGTTGGAGATCTTTTGTTCCAGCCAATGGTTTGAGTGCGTGTAAGGGGTCTGGTGAAGGTGTAGTCGTGAGGGAATAGTGAGATTAACTCAACCCTCTAAAAAGGTCGACATGTTTCTTGCCTGTCTGGCAATTCTTCAGGACCTCGGGTGTTAGGTACTACACAGTGAGAATTAGGTAAACATTAAAAATAAAGAAGAAAGATACAACCTCACTAGGTCAATCAGGGAGCAGGCCAATTGGTCCTGCTCTAGAGGGGGGACCTAGAATAAATGTATAGAAGTAAGCCAATTAGCATTGATAGTGGCATTATCTCACAATACTAAGTTCCCTCAGTGCTCCATAAAACACACATATATGAAACATTAGAAAAAGGATATTCCAGAATTACACACTGGTGGGCGTATTAAAAGTAGTACCTCCATTCCTGACAATTAAACAGTGTAATCTTGGATCAAAATATATTGAACAATTCAATTGATTGGACGAAGAGATTATCACAGAACAGTAGATGACTGGATTCGTGCTTATCAGACCCCTTACACGCACTCAAACCATTGGCTGGAACAAAAGATCTCCAAGAAAGAGCGCCTACGGCGCCCGTCAGTCATTGCAGCACCAGTCTGACGAGGAGCAGGAGACCAATGATGAAGCATGACACCTAGGTTTCTGGGTGTGTGAGGTCTTCTAGTTCCAACAAGGGAACACCCCGTTCCCTGCTTTCGTTCTACCTCCATATCTTTACACATACTTCCTTAACCATCCCTGGGGAACTTTGTATTCTTTTGCTTAATAGGCACCAAGGGGTGCCCGCCATAGGGTGCACGATGATCCCCAACTACCTGTTTTGTCAATGGGAGCCTGTGTACGCATTCGGTACACAAGCTCTCATTGGAGTCAATCGGAGTCTGACCGAATCGTATCCACATGTATTCAAATGCATCATACTTGTTCGGTCGGAAACCTTGACACAAGTCGTACAGAAAGCATTCCCGACAAGAGTCGTTCAGTTTCTTTTCCGAACGAGATTGGAAACGGGCCCTAAGTGTATGTTTATCATAAGAAATGTGTTCTTTTTAGTATGAAAGCCTTCTTTTCAAGTTTGCACCAATGTTCACATTACCAAAGTTTTCATATCAGCTGCTGTTACTCCTGAAACCAAAGCACTTCATGCACTGCAGTGGAAGTGTTCACAGGGAGGTGGAATAGTTAACCTTACTGACAATAGCATGATGGTGAGAAAGAAATACTCTTCTGAAGCCCCGTTTTGTATATTTAGAAAAGAGACAACAAAAGAACAGGCACACATGCAAAGCTGTCTGTGGCAGACCTTAGAATAATAGACTAACATGTTCCATGTGAAAGTGTTTCACAGGGTTTTCCTCTATGTTCCTCTGATAACTCACTAAGACCAACACCATAACTTTCTATTCCTGGTAATGGTATGTTCTGTAATAAACAAATTTACCATATATATTGTATGCTTATCAAACTTAACCTAACATTTCAAAACAAGTGTGCTGCAAAAGGAAGTGCATTTTTATACTTCACATTTCAATTAAGGACTAGTTATTTATTTTATTATTTTTTAACATACTACAGCTGTACAAATTAAATTGCCTTAAATTGGATTTATGGAATTTCAAGCTCTCGAAACTGCACATTGCATTGTCCTTGCAAGATTCAAGGAGCACCTTGCACTTGGGACTATTTAGCCATAGCCAAAAGAAAGTTTTACACGGTAATGAATTTGAAATATTTTCTCTTTTGTGCTCTCCTTTTAAATTTGAGCAATTGATGTTCTAATCATGAAAGAGCACTCCTGTCTAAGCTCCCGTCCCATAGTAGACAAGCGTCACTTTACATTGCCAGCTTCACTGTCTATATTTTGAGAAAGCATCCAAGCATTGTCTGAGTTACCTGCTATCTACACTGAATCGCAGCTGGCTTATGTATTTTGCATTCCAGGCATAGCACTACAAAATTCTGATCTGAGCTTTACTCTCTTTAGCACTCACTAGAGGTGTATAGATTACTTCAGAGAATAGCAAGGTGCCTCCTATATGAAACCAAGTCATTAATAGACTTACGTAGTGTTAGACCTGGCACCTTTTGCCATCATTTTCACTGTCATTTTGCCTCTTGACCTCCTGTTTTGACTGTGTGCTAAACTTTGTTTTTGCTGGTTTTAGGACTTTGGACACTTTTTCTTTGCTGACCAGTGCGCATACGCTCTGTGTCTAAAATGTAATGGTATTTGATTCCTCGAAGATTGGCATATTTGATTTAGTAATAAGTCCCGTGTACAGTGCACTACATGTGCTCAGGGCCTGTAAATCAAATGCTACCAGTGGGCCTCCAGTATTGATTGTAACACCCTTGAGTAGCTCTTCAAACCTGTCTCAGGCCTGCCACTGCAAAGCATGTTTGTGCAGTTTTAAACTGCCTTTTCGACCTGGCAAGTTCACCTACTTGCCAGGCCCAAACCTTCCCTTTTAGTTCATATAAGCTACCCCTAAGGTAAGCCCTAGGTAGCCCTATGGGCAGGGTGCAATGTATTTAAATGGGAAGCCATGTGTGTTTGATTTTTACATGACCTGGTAGTGAAAAATTGCTAAATTTGTTTTAACTGCAGCAAGGCCTATCCCTCCCATAGTTTAGCAGTAGAGCTGCCTTGTAACTTTTTTGCAAGTGTAACTTTCAATTAGGAAACTCATATTTTAGTGAAGTTGGTTATTAAACTGCAGGTATGAAAATGTCACTCATTTGAGTCACTGGTCATCTGAGCGGGCGCCACATGGGGATGACCGCACTCCACTTCGGAGCTTTAATTGTAGGTGTTTTACAGATATTCAAACGCACACGTCGATTGTTTAGCCGGTATTTCGTCCCCGGTTGGTTCTGCTCAGTGGGATTTAAATTGCCCTGAAGAAGGGCTATTGTTTTTGCCTGAAATGCATTGGGACTTGTATAATCTACACGGGAATTGTTTGACTATCAACTAAACTCATGTGGAATGGATTTCCTATGAAGCACCTGCATTTGTACAATAAACCATGAAGAAGTTATGCTCATCGCTTCAGGGATGATTTATTAATGGACTTTTGTATATTGGAATGTTCCTTTTGTGTTGAGTTCTGTACAAATAGTGTTCAAACTAGATTACTATTAGCACAGAAATTGCTACACACTCTTTGAGCGAATAACTGTAATGCATCTTGTGTTTAGGGCATAGGCCTTATTTTTCCTATTCTTTTTGAATCGGGTGGCTGGGCGGAGCCATCTCAGAGGGCACACACTTAACAACATATTTGTTTCTTTTGAACACATTGTATGTTCTTTTGTTAATCTGAGTGCAACACAAGCTGTCTTTTTGCATTTAGACAGTTGGCATTTACTTACTTTAACCATTCTGTGCCTCTGCCTGTCCTCAGAAAACATGTGTGGTTTGGATGTCAGATGGGCTTTGTGTATTCCCTCTAGACAGTCACACTCAAAGAGAGCTGAGGTGTGCCCTGCAAACGCTGATGGCCCATCAACAGGTTGATGGGTCTTCCTAAGCTAGAGTGAGAGGGAGGCACTAGCACTTGCACCTAAATATGGTTGTGACTGTCCCCACACAAAGAGCTGCATACCCCCTGTAGTGTGTATGGAGCGAGGGCCAGGATTGGCAGGGTCTTGTGCACTACAAACACCTTTCTTTGAATCCTCCCTACTTCAAAGGCTAAAAAGGCTAAAATGGGTAGAAGCACTGGTCCTCTGACACCATATACTCAGAAGACTTCTGGACTGCGGACATTCTGCCAGGAAGAAGAGCTCTTGTGCTGCCAGGAAGGTGTGCTACTTTGTTGTTTGCTTTTTTTGTATTGGCCTGCTTCTTGCCTGGAACTGAGGGGACTGGACTTCACTCTCTACATCCATCATCTCTAAAGGTTCTCCTCGGGCTTGATTGGGCTTGCCTTCTGTTACTGAAGTCTTAGGCATTTCAAAGACTTCACCGGCTTCTTGCTACCAGCACCTGGGCTCCTCTTCTATGAGTCCTGCTCTGCCAAGTGGTGCCAAATCCAGTCATGCCCTTTGGAAGTGAGTGTGTGGTGCTGCAACCTAAGAAACCAAAGAATCAATAAACAAAGCGTTGTTTGGAACCAGTGCATTCCCCGTGAAACTGAAGCATTGCTGCTGCCTGGACCAAAGCTGTGGACACCGCTCGCCGAGTGTGCAACACAAAAACCTCGATTTACAACACAGACCTGACTTTGAATACGCAGCACCTCCCAATCACTGCTGCCTGACACTCTGGCAACGCGTCGCCAACGTCTGTGATGACCCATCCCCAATGCAAGCCTGGCATGGCTTCTAGCGCACACATCGTCTTCAGTTAGATTTCAACACATTGGAACCGACACACAGCACTCTTGACATCGATTGCATCAATGACTTTGCCCAACTTTGGAAACAACGAATCGCCTGTGACAGCGATGCCTCACCTCTGTATTTCAGCCAAGTTACTGTCTTGATTAGTACATTCTGGATTTTTGTTGTTTTGGTCTTGTTGTAATCAGAGAAATATTGGCTACTTTTCTAAACTTTTGTGAAGTATTTTTGTGGTGTTTTCACTGTGTTACTCTGCGTGTGTGTGTACAAATACTTTATACATTGCCTCTTTAGTTTTGCCTGACTGCTCCATGCTAAGCTACCAGAGGGAGAGCACAGGCACACTTTTAGTGTGTACTACACTTAGGGGCTTATTATGAGTTTGGAAGTCCAAATGTCAGAGAATCGCGTCTGCGTCATCTACGCCATTAATGTTGTCTGCGGTATTACGAATTGTGCTATCTAAAATGTAGACCACGGCCACAGCGGTCTACCCTATTGAACCAAGGCGGTCTATAATGTTGGCAGTGTGTTTACCGATGCCACCGATGCCACCAGATCCACGGACCAACCACTGAGTACATTATGACTACACAGTCAGACTTGCAGTCTCCCAGTGAAGGTCAACAAACGGCAGTTACCTAACGGTAGTTGACTGCCAAGGTACATGCAAAAATAAATCAAAATAACTGTAACCATTGGTTGGATTTAAAAAATATACACCTGATTTGCTTTGGCAAATGGACACATCTGTGAATCACACTATGTAAAACACCCCATCCGGGACCAGCATCCTTAGCTTTCCAAGCTGCAATGCTGCAAAACAGGCACCACCATTTATTGTATTTTTGGATAAGGCACCTCTTTTTACATCTTACATTTCATTCACACTACCTGTTATTTTTGGTTTGCACCTTTTCCCTCTATCACTTGTTTCTTTTCCATTTATATACTCACTCACATTTTATTTTTTCACAGTGCCTGAGGGAAAAGAACAAGCTTCACTGAGCAAAAGTTGACAGTCATGGCAAGGAAATCATTAGAACAGAGCCACACATTTGTAGAGTCCAGTAGACCCCTCTCAATAGGAAAAATAAAATGTGGAATAGGGTAGTCAACAGAGTGAATGCTGTTGGGACCACCCTGCACACACAGGGCGACATTAGGAAGAGATGGAACAGCCTCAGGTTGAGGGTACGTACCAAGTACTACAGTCATCACCTAGAAGTTCAGATGACTGGTGGTGGCCTTCCCAGCAAACCATTACAGATCTTACCCTGGGACCTGGAAGGAGAAGGTCTTGGCCATCCTTCAGGCTGAGGGCTTGACAGGAATAGAGGGGGGAGTGGACTCTGGTAAGTTACACTGCAATAACACAATATCCTGGTTGCTCTCAACTCTGCTTTTCCTAAGATGTAGTACTCAAGGTATCTGAAAAGTTTGTTTGTCTGTGACAATGTGTATTGCAGCATATAAGTACATGTATCCAACTCCATTACATGCCACATGTTGCAATGCTGTCTGTAACTACATTACCATCAAAATATCAATCCAGGACACATGATATGTGTTAAGCTGTAAATGTGTGGCCCATCCCAAATGCATGTTGCCAACAGCTATGGTACACTAACCAATTATCAACTGTTGGTAAAGTGGCATTGAAGTGACTACAAATACCATTAGGCTTTGTGATTGCAACTCAAACCAAGATGTTATACTGCTATTGCCTCTTCTCACTTCTCTGTCATGTTACTACTGATCTACACTAGGCAGGCAACTTACCATTTATAAAGTGTTGTTAAAGTGACATTGAAGTGACTACAAATACCATGATGCCGTGTGATTACAATTCTAACCAAGCTGCCAGACTCCTTTTCTTTTTCCCCTTCTCATGTGTCTGCTATGTTACAACTGATCGACACTAGTCTGCCAGATTACCATTTCTGAAGTGTTGCTAAAGTGACATTGAAATGACTACAACTACAATGAGGCCATGTGGCTTCAACTCTAACCAAGATGCTAGACTCCTTTTGCTCCTTCTCACTTGTCTTCCATGTTACTAATGATCCGCACTAGTCAGGCAGTTTACCATTTCTCAAGGGTTGGTAAGTAGAGAAGAAAAGCTACCATTACTATCATGAGGCCCGGCCACTCCAACTCTAACCAAAATGCTACACTTTTCCCTTATCATTTGTCTGGAATGTTACTACTGATCTACACTACTCAAGAAGCTTACCATTTCGCAAGTGTTGCCAAAGTGGCATTGAACTGTCTGCAACTACCATGATGCCTTCTGACTGCAACTCTAACTAAGATGCTGCACTCCTTTTTCTCATTCTCACTTGTTTGCCATGTTACTACTGAGCTACACCAGCCAGGCAGCTTACCTTTTCTCAAGTGTTGGTAAGTAGAGATAGAAATGCTACCACTACCACCATGAGGTCTTTTCACTCAACTCCAACGAAGATACTATACTCATTTTGCACCTTCTCATTTGTCTGCCATGTTACTACCGATCTACACTAGTCAGGCAGCTTACCATTTTTCAAGTGTTGCTAAAGTGTCATTGAACTGACTACAACTACCATGAGGCCTTGTGACTGCAACTCTAACCAAGATGCTACACTCCTTTTGCACCTTCTCACTTGTCTGCCATGTTGCTACTGACCTTCACTAGTCATGCACTGTGCAATGTACAGCTAATGCTTCACTCAGATGTATGTTTGAATACTTTGCTTGATGGTGGCCTGGCCCTATCAACTCAAACTATGGATGGGATAAGTGACACCATAACAATGGTGTACCCCTAATATATGTCAGGCATGAAGGAAACTCAGTTGATGAGCAGTGCCAGTCGACCCCTTGACTCTGCACTTTTCACCTGATGAACAATGCTAATTATACAACCGAATGGGTGTTTGCCTGTATTAGACACAACTAGCATTAGAATGGACACATACACGTTATGACTACGTTGTGTTTGTAGCAGAGTTTTGGAGATGTCATGTCTATCCCTAAAGCCAAAATGCCATTTATATGCACATCTAATGAGCTGATGAAATTGACTACACTGTTCACTGAATATCGACCTCAAAAATATAGATGAAAAAATATTGGAGTAAAAATATTGATTGCCAAATTTTTAACTACCTATACTTAAACAGGTAAGGACAAAAATATCAGGAAAAAACATAGATGTCAAAAATGTATTTAATAATAAAATTAATTTTAGAAAAATGTGATTTAATATACATTTTAACAAATATAACAAACATAATTAAAAAAAGTTAAACACACACACAGTAGGGAAAATGTTGGATAGTGGAGGGTTAAAATTTACTATTCCCACTCCAGTCAGTGCAACAGTAGGAAAAGTGTTGGATAGCGGAGGGGTAAAAATCACTATTCCTCACTGCAATGAGGGCAACAGTAGGGCAAGTGTTGGATAGCAGAGGGGTAAAAATTACTATTCCCCCTCCAGTAAGTGCAAGAGTAGAGAAAGTGTTGGATATTGAAGGGGTAAAGACTTACTATTCCCACTCCAGTGAGTGCAAAAGTACGGAAAGTGTTGGATAGCGGAGGGAAACAAGTTACTATTCCCACTCCAGTCAGTGCAGGAGTAGGGAGAGTGCTGTGTAGCGGAGGGGTAAAAATTACTTTTCCCCCTCCAATATGTTCAAGAGTAGGGAAAGTGTTGCATATTAAAGTGGTAAAAATTTACTATTCCAACTTCAGTGAGTGTATTAGTAGGGAAAGTGTGGATAGCAGAGGGGTAAAAACTGCTATTTCCGCCACAGTGAGTGTAACAGTATGGAAAGTGCTAGATTGTGGAGGGGTAACAATTAATATTCCCACTCCAGTCAGTTAAAAATTAAAAACAAGCAAAATGTTAACAACAAGAATATTTAAACAAAAAAATAAATAAAAAAATACAATTATGTTAAAATGTAAATACAAATATATTTAATATTAAAAAGTAAAAAAATAAAAACATAATATAATGTCAAATACAAATGACAAATACATACAAATATTATATTAAATAAAGGAAAACGTTATTTTCAAGCAAATAAATATTTTTAATTGAAAAATATTTAGAAACAAAAACCTTAATTATTACATAAATTTAGTTTTTTTATTTCCTACCCTATAATACCAAACAATTCACAACCCACATCTCAATTTAAAAAAATTGTACTTCTATAATTAACATAATTAATTACCAAATAAAGAAATATTATTAATTAAAAAACAATCAAAACTCATACAAATTAATTAACTTCCCACATTTCACCCCATGATTCCCACAACACAGAGCTAAAATTAAACTCTAAAACAATTAATTACACAATTAAAATGTATTTTCAATCAAAAAACTAATAGCATTTAACAACTAATTATAAAGTAAGTAAAATGAATTTACTCCCCACCCTTTACCCCTATAGAAGTAAAACCCACACACAAAAAATAAACGATTACCCTAATGAAATAGCAATTAATGAATTAAGATTAATGCTCAACTAATTATTAATTAAAATTAATTACACACTTATAATGAATTGTCAAATAATTGATTAATGGTAATTAACAACTACTTATTAATTAATCAAAAATAAGTTACTTTCCACCTTTGACCCCTATGAACCGCACAAACTGCACCTAAAATTAATTAAAATACCATAATGAATTGTCAATTAATGTTAATTAACAACTAATTATTAATTTATTTGAAATAAATTAAATTACTTCCCACGCATTACCCATATAAACCTCACAACAGGCACCTAAAACTAATTAATCAATTACCATAATTAGTAATGAATGTTAATTATTAACTAATTATTAATGTATTATAATTAAATTACTTCCCACCCCATTCCCTTATAAACATGCAACCTGCTATGGAACTAAAAAACACAAAAGTTAATTAAAATAGAATTATTAACTGCTAAAAATTTGGCACATATTTTAAAAAACATAAGCAACACTTATACAAAAAATACATCACATACATTTAAAATGTATACTAAAATACACTAATTACAAAATCGAAATTTTAAAGAACTATGGGTCACATGCATCAAGCTTTTTTCCGGTCGCAAACAGGTTGAATCCCAGAATCAGCCCGTTTGATTAGGCCCTTAGGAATGAATGGAGTGATATTACCTATTAGTGATTCGCAATTTGTGAATCGCTATTAGGTAATGTTTAGGAATCGCAATTTATTTTTCTATTCCTACATGCATTAGGAATTGTGATTCCTAAATAGCGATTCCTTAAAAATCGCCATTTAGGAATCGCCATTCCTTATGTTGATGCATGTGGCCCTATATTTTTGCATAACTTCTTATTTTTAAAATTTATATTACTTACCTTCAAATCGATATTCTTGACAACAATATTCTTGCACTCGATATTTCCATTCCACTAGATTTTCTAACTCGATATTATGGTAGGTCGATCCTTTTACTCTCAATATTCTGTCTCATTACCCTCCTACATCTATTGAATGTCTCCAAATATCTAGTAACCAATCCTACTTCACGCAAATTGATGATAGTACTAATCTCTATCTATTTTGTTCCACTCTAGCTCTCTATTTACCTTGCCACAAACATGGAGGTAGATACCTGACTTTCACTATTAACAATGTTCTCTATCTCTCAACAGGTCGATCTACCACTGCACCTGCACAGAGGTTGGAAACTGAACAGAGTTCCCCTCCATCCCAGGTCAAAGTCCGCGGGGATGTAAACGCTCCTGAAAAGATGGAAGTAGGTGATGGTCTTTGCCCATCTGGTCAGTCTGGTCAGACACCAACAGTGGAGCTAACTGTGCCCACTATAACACCTCCCACCACTGATACAACATCACAGCCAACAACAGCCCCTCAACCTGTGCACCTATCACAGTATCATCAGTATCATCTTGTGCCCCCAAGTCCTGCATTCTTCGACGGATATCACCTCCCCAGTCACAGAGGAACCAGGAACCAGTGGGAAGGTGCGGTCTGTTTCAAGGGCGCAGGGTCATTGGGGTAGTCATAGTGGAAGGGTAACTGTGGGCCTGCAGAGTGAACCCACTGAGGCCATAGTAACCCAGGCTGCCATCACCCAAATCCTGGGAGTCTACAGGGACTCTCAAGGCATCACGGGCCAGGTATTGGCTGAAATCCAGAAAATTAATGAGCTGCAGAGGGACACATACCAGGAGGTTGCTGACATCCACTCCAAGGTGGCCAGTGTCCACAACGAGGTGGCCAGCATCTACAGCGAGATGGCCGGCATCCGGACTGAGGTGGCCTCCCTGGTTGGGGTGCTGCAGGACATTAACATCACCCTCTGCAGGTTTTTTCCACCTCCATCTACCTCTTTCCTGTGGTCCAAATATATCCACACCATCAACATTTGCTGCAGCCACAGGATGGAAGACTGGCCAGAGGACGACACGCCTGCACGCACCCCTGTCTCTGCAACTTCGGATACCACCTCAGTCAGAGCAAGGGTATGTCCACACAAAAACTATGGAGCTCAGGATTGGCAAGACACCCACCACCGCTAGTCAGGGACCTTGACTCTAGTGCCCTCCTGTGTGTGACACATTCACTTCGTTGGACTATTCCTGCCCACTTTTCCATATCTGATGGGAGTATTATGTTGAACTTTGAACTCCTGACCATTTGGACTCTACTACAAAGGTTTCATGGACCATTTCTGAAGACTTCCCTTTTTGTTTGAACTGTTAATTTCTTTATCTTATCCTTGTTCACTGCATTAAAAACACACGTCACCAGAGCATCATCTTCTGTTGTAAATCTCCCATTTAACAATGTAAATGTACTACCAGGTGAACTTTGCAATGTCAAAACTAGGGGCTTCTGGAAAAATGGATATGTTGCATGATAACAATGTTCAACTCAGGATAACCACCATGTCACAAAAACACATACATACATCTTTTTTCCATTGTTCAAATCCAACACTGACAAGGTGTCAGAAACATATTAAATAAGACATGACTCAGTTATTCTGGGTCAGTGATCACATATTCACTTGCAGACTTTCACAACATGGAAGGAGGGGATACATCTGCCAATATCCTACACAATAGGCAATAATTAATTAGGTCTACATCATCAACTGGAGCCATATTGCCTACTTCCCAAAAGGAATCTGTAATAATTCCAGTAGAAAATGTATAATCCAAGAAGTTTATTTCTCAGCAGAGCATAGAGTCCAAGCACAACAGCATCAGGATACAACTGACAAGTCAGAGCAGAATGTTACATGAGGAAAGCTCTGTTCAGAACATAGAATACATTATGAAACATAATCACTCGCATGCACTTAAAGGGGAAAGATAAAAGGAAAGAAAGATAGGAATGTAACACATCTCCCTCATATAAGAAAAAGAAAAGGGAACAAGAAAACCAAACATAGTCTTGCAAAGAAGTTGGTTTCCTTCTGATACGTACATCATCTTTAACTCTTGATGCCACAGTGTCAGAAACTTGTTCAGGACAAATATTAACATTAGAGTAGTCATTTAGACATTGATCATTTCTTAATTGAGCATCTTGAAAAGAAGGACATTTAGCTACCTTGCTCACATTCCAGGTTTTGCCATCCTGGGTGACAACAGTATTATTAAAAACTTTAACAATCTTAATGGGCCTTCCATACTTACTCATACCCTTGCTTACCATAACTGGTTTCACAATCCTGACCCAATCACCAATTTTAAATTCATGCACCCTTGTTTTCCATTTGTTGTTGTACCACGCAGCTGATTTATTCTGCTTGTCACAAATCTTATTGGCAACACTCTGAATGTCAATTCTATTATCAGACAAATCACCACACTTCTCCTTAAACCACCAAGGGCAAATCGAAGAAGCAGGATCTCTACCTTTGAGCAATCTAAAAGGGCTAACCTCAGTAGTGGTGTGAGGTGTGATACGATAACACCAAAGCTTTTCCCTGAGAACATTCAACCAATTGCCTTTTTCCTTTATGGAATCAGTAACAACACTTTTGAGAACTCTGTTGAACCTTTCTACTTGGCCATTCTCATGTGGCTCATAGAGAGAGGTTTGGATGTGCCTGATGTTACAATTCTTCAAAAAGGACTTCATGTCTGATGAAACTACCTGTACACCATTATCGGAAATCAAAACAGAGGGGCACCCTTCTCTAGAAAAAACTTCCTTGAAAAATGTAATGACAGCCTCAGAGGTAGCTTTTGCCACAAACTTAACCTCTGGCCACTTAGAGTGATAGTCTATGATGACCAAAGCGAAACGTGAAGATTCCGGAAGAATGTGGAATGGACCTGAAATGTCGAATGCAATTTTATTCCAAGGTAATTCAGGCCATTTCACAGCTCTAAGAGGAGGAACATGTACTCTAAGCATTTTATCATTGGAACAACACTCAGAACACTCCCTGACAGTACGATCCACATACCTGTCCATGCCTGGCCACCAAAAGTGTAATCTAATTAAACGCTTCATAGCTGATATACCTGGATGGGTTTTATGTTCCAATTTCAGAATCAATTCTTGTACTCCACTAGGTGGGACACACTTACCTGCTTTGAAAATCAGATCCCCTTCACAACCTAACTCATCCATAACTTTATAAAAAGGAAGTAACTCATCCTTGACACAGTGTTTATCAGGCCAACCTTCAAGAATGAATTTTTTCAGTAAAACAAATTTTTCATCCTCATCCTGACACTTCAGCCAAAACTCTTCCGAAATATCCTGATAATGAGGAGAAACAACATCAGAAAGACTTAACACACAATCAGCCTCAACAAGGCCATTTACACTTTTCTGGCTATCTAGACAAGGAAGACGTGAAAGGCAATCTGCAGTGACATTTTTTTTTCCAGGAATGTATTCCACTGTGAAATTGTATTCCTGTAGCCTAGATGCGAGACGTGCAATTCTTGCTGTGGAGTTCCAACCACCTCCCGCAGAAAGAATGCTCAAAAGGGGTTTATGATCTGTACGAAGAATAAATTTACTGCCCCAAATGTAAATTCTGTAGTGTTCAATCGCCCAAACACATGAAAGCAACTCACACTCAATGACTGCATATCTGCGCTCAGTCTCATTGAGTGTTCTAGAGGAAAACGCAATGTTCCATTCCAGTCTACCATCTGTTTGTGACAACACACAACCCAAACCATACAGGCTTGCATCCGTGGTGATGATACATGTCCTGCCCATTCTAAAAGGCTTTAATGTTGGGGAATTTACAATGTCTTTTTTAATAGCCATGAAAGCCTTCTCCTGTTCATCTTCCCATTTAAATACATTATTTTGCCTCAGTAATCTCCTCAATGGTTCCATTTTGGTGGCAAAATTTACAACAAATTTGCTGTAATACTCGCACATTCCTGAAAAGGAAAGGAGTTGGTCTTTATTAACTGGAGATGGGGCATTAAGGATGGCCTCAACATTGGATTTTTTTGGAATAAGGCCCTCACCAGACAATGTATGGCCTAAATATTCTACAGATTTCTGAAATAATTTGCACTTATGCCCCTTAAGTGTAAGACCATATTGTTCAAGTCTCTTAAAAACTGCATCTAAATGTACAAAATGATCATTGTCATTTTTGGAGAAAATCAAAATGTCGTCTTGAAAACATTTGACGAACGAATCAAGATCTCTGAACATTTGGAACATTACCCTTTGGAATACAGAAGCAGCAGAAGCTAATCCAAAAGGCATCCTTCTGCACTGAAATAAACCCATGGGAGTGATGAAAGCTGTATACTTTTTGGATTCTTCTGCAAGTTCAATTTGATGATACGCAGACCTAAGGTCTAAAGTAGAAAAAATCTGCGCACCATCAAAGAGAGAAACAAGTTCATTAATGTTGGGTAAGGGGTGGCAGTCAATAATGATATTGGCATTTAGAGCTCTCAAATCAATGCAGACCCTCAATTTTTGGTCCGGTTTGCGCACGAGAACAATGGGGGAAACCCATTCTGAAGATTCAATGGCTTCAATGATGTTCTCACTCAACAACTCATTCAACATTTCTTTCAATTCATCCCTAACATTAAGGGGAACACCTCTTAATTTCTGTTTGACTGGAAGCGCTCCATCCTTAAGTACAATTCTATGTGTGAAATTCTTCAATTTGCCTAACTGATCACAGAACACATTGTTGAATTTTTTGCTCCAAAAGGACATATTTTTCTTCTCTTCAAAACAAGGAGAAATGTAATTAATCATTTCTTGTTGACTATTTAACATATCTTGATCGCTGCATAATGACACAGGATCTCTGGCACGTGGATTTAATGTGATGCCAAGCTCCCACTGATCATGCCATCCAAGAACATTTACACCTTTTGCAGCAATATACAATTTGATATGAGCCATTCTACCTCTGAAAGTTAAGGGTACTTTAAAATAACCTTCTACATCAATCTTAGCACCATTAAAATCATCAGCAAGGATATCAGATACTTCTATATTAGTAATATCACACACACCCAGTAATTTTTCTTTAAAATATTCCATGGTAATAATGGTCCAGGGTGAACCTGAATCCACCATGAGTTCTACTTGAACAGTAAAAATATTAAAATTGCATTTGGGTGATTTTTTACAAGTAAACAGTACACGACCTGAGTGTACAATAGAAACAACATAACCTCTATCTAAAACTTGTATATCTTCTTCAGTATTTGTGATAGAAGAGACTTTTGTAGGGGCAAAGTTACTAGTAGAAGGTCGTGATTGTAACATTCGAGATTGATTGTTAAAACGTTTTTCCCTGCAAACACTACCAAAATGTCCAATCTTACCACAAACATTACATTCCTTATTCAAAGCAGGACAGCCTTGAAATGAAGCAATATGGGATTTGCTCCCACACCTGTAACAAACTAAATTATTACTAAATTCTGTTTTCCTATTGCTTCCCATGTATGAGCTTTTATTCGGTTTCTGGGAAGAAGAAAAATTTTTGTAGTCTCCTTTTGGTTTGACAATGCAAACTTCCTCTTCCGTTGCAGCTTTATTGGATGAAGAACTTTGTTTAACCACAATATCCATCCATTTCTCAGATAACTCCGTGGATTTAGCAATGGCAATTGTTTCCTCTAAATTGGGATCACCCAAACACCATAGTTTGTCTTGAGTCTTTTTGTTCTTGACATGCACAATTATTTGGTCTCGAATCATTTCATCAGTCATTGCCCCAAAATTACAATGAATGGACAATGCTCTTAATGCTGTCAAAAAGTCATCAAAAGATTCATCTTGTTTTTGTGCCCTGGTATAGAATTTAAAACGATTTAGGGCAATATTAGCAGTCGGTTTGAATCTTTTTTCTAATCTATTTAAAGCCTCAACATAGACATTTAAAGTATCTCCACTTCCAGTAGGAACAGTTATTTGTGGTAAATTTCTGAAAATTTCTTGTCCTTCAGACCCAATGCAATGTAAAAGAATACTTTTCTTTCTTTCAGAACCCATGCGTTCTCCATCAATGGCACGCATGTAATTAAAGAATTCTTCCTTCCATCTAGACCAAGGTATGGGTGGATCACCTTTGGTTTGTAGAAATTTAGATGGAGGATCAAATTGCATTGTGAAATAAAATAAACTTAGTAATAGAAGTAAAAGAAATATATAAGCACTTAATAAGAATTTGTTTTGTAGATGTAGAGAAAATTCAACATATAAATAATAAATATTCCAAAGTAGATAAATACTTGCAACTGAATCTGGAAAGCTGCTGTAAAATCGCTGTGCTTCTCTTTGTAATAGTGAAAGATATAGCTGCTTTATTGTAAAATGCCGCTTTCGTTATTAAATGCCGCTTTGTAGTAAATGTGACCGCTTTCCTTCCTTTCCGTAAGCGTTGCTAAGGAGCCAGAAGCTTGGGTTGCTAAGAAACAACAGACACGCTTACGTGGAGCGTAGCGCGACTTCCGTTGTTAAGGAAACAGGGCAACAACAGACGCGCTTACATGGATCTCCGTTGTTAAGGAAGACGCGCATGCGTGATTTGGATACAGACGCGCATGCGTAGTCTTTTGTTGTGGAAAGGCTCCGTCGGTAAACACGTCGAGGGAGTTTGTGACGTGCGTAGAACTTTGAAGAGCGGCTCCGTAGACGAAGATTCGAAGCAGCGCGGCTTCGTGAAAGAAACTTGAATTTCGAAAGATGCAAAGCAGCAAATAGTGATAAAATTGAGGTAAAATGAAGCAAGATAAAAGTTTACCTCCAGGAAAAGTCGTAATAATGTAATTCCGAACTCGGGAAAGTGATGAGCAATAAGTAGATCCAAGTAGTTGTAGTGAGCAGGTTCAGATAGTACCAAAATTGAATAAAATGAATAAAATGGGTCCAAAACTCCGCTCCTCTGCTGGTAATGGCAGGAGTGAATAAGCCTCGTCGCCAAAAATTGTAATAATTCCAGTAGAAAATGTATAATCCAAGAAGTTTATTTCTCAGCAGAGCATAGAGTCCAAGCACAACAGCATCAGGATACAACTGACAAGTCAGAGCAGAATGTTACATGAGGAAAGCTCTGTTCAGAACATAGAATACATTATGAAACATAATCACTCGCATGCACTTAAAGGGGAAAGATAAAAGGAAAGAAAGATAGGAATGTAACAGAATCCTACATCAAATATACAAATGTACAGACACATGTCAGTACAGCAGTTCCTGACCGCAGGTTCATTTCAATCCAGTCTTGCTTGCATGTGGTGGAATATCACAAACAAATGTCAGTGATGTCCAACAAGCACCTTGGCCTAGAATGAGGAGACACATCAATAGCTACATCCATTTCATAGACAATGAGGAATTAGCCAATGTGAAGTCAGGATAGCATGAACTGGGCACAACAGAAAATGTTGCTGGATCACATGATGGCACACATATTACATTAGGACCAAGGCACCACAAGGAAGAAGTCCAGGGCTGCATCTCAGTTTAATTTCCAAACGCTGCATTACAATGCCGGAGGTAGGAAATGAAACATGCCCGTCATTCCGCGGCCAGTCGCACAGTAATCCCCTGTTCATTCCTGCACCATGTGGCAGGCATCCTGAGGGTGCAGGGATGAACATGGACTCCCATTCCTCTAAGGTAGCTTGTGTTAAGGCCGCTTAAGGTCATCACATAAACTCCCATAGTGGAATAGGAGTATGAGACCGAATAGGGTTCGGTCGCATTATGATTCAGCAGTTGGGACCGCCGACCGGAGGTCGGTGGGTCCCTTTTTCGAGACTGTGCTGGGCGTTTGCATATCTGCCCGACATTGTAATATGCCCCTTTGTCATTTCAATTGGTGTGCCTTTTATATTGTTGGTTTAATTGTTCGTTTTATTTTATTGCTAAATTTGTTAATATTGTTATTTTATTGCTTGGTTTAGTATTGTTTTAATTTTTTATCAGGTGAGTTCTTGTTTGGTAAACTCTAACTTATGTTTTCTTACTGTAGAATGATACACAGTTTGTTTTGTCTTTATAGGAATTTATTTGCTTGTTTGTAGAATTCAATTTATATTTGTGTTTAAATGTTTTAGTTAATCTTAATGCTTTTGTTGCTTTCACTGTAGGTATGTTAGGCATTTTTTTATTTATTTGAAGTAATTGTTTTATTTTAAAATAATATTTTGGGTGTATTTTTTAAGGATTAGTATGTTGGCAGTAATATTGTAGTCGATATTGTGGGAATCAATATTTTTGACATGCTATATGTTTATTTACAGATGACGATATTTTTGTTTCCAATATTTTTGTTATCGATATATGTAAAAATTGTTTTTTTTAACAGTGATATATGTGTGGTTGATATTTATGATGTTTGTAGTGTAGTATACATAGTCGATATTTTTGTTCTCAATATTTAATTTCCAATATTTGTGTATTTTGATCTATGTTAGATCAATATTACGTAAGTGATCCACCAGGCTCAAGGTGTACTTCAACAGAAAAGCTTTCAACTATGGACACAACAATTACCTTAGAAGGGTGCATTCATATTGTCTGAAATAGATTCAAGTGAGCTCTGTTTCATATATACTTGTACAGTGGTGTTGCAAGGCGCCACCCCCTTCGGGGAATGGCGTCGTTAGTGGCAGCCAAAGGGCCGACCCACAGTAGGTTCACTTGCGAGTCAGCCGACCCGGAAGTGGATATGGTGCAAGGACCAATAGGAACGGGGGGCGGCGGAGCGCCCCGGAAGTAGTCGTAGGGCGCGAGGCATAAAAGCCCGTGACCATCTTAGAGGCCCCTTCTTTGTCCGCTGACCGCCCAGGAGTCGGACGTCGCCTAGAGAAGACATCGCGGGACCTTCATGTGGGAGTGAACAGCGAGGGTCAATCCGACTCGTGATCTAGGTTAGCGGGCCGTGCAGTGTGTTGTATGATTGAGTTTAAACGTTATGCATGCATATCTCTTTGTTCATACGTTTTGTTGAGGGAGGATCACAGGCATCGCGAGTCACGCGCACGCAGGAAGTAGCTGAACGGGTGTGTGGCAGTCGCGGTGTGATTGGGACCCCTACGGAATTGCATTAATTCCAAGATGGAATGGGGTGGGGGCTCGGGGATCGGGGTCCAGCGGTAATTTTTAAATGCTTTTGAGGTCGCCCCCTTGTTGTCTTCATGTCCAGGGGGGGTGAGCGCTGGCGCATTTAGCACAACCTGATTCCCCGGGAACAAGCCCAAGCCGCGGCACGGCTTGCCTAAAATGCATGTAATATCAGTTAAAGGTTTTTAACGTTTGTTTTCTTTAAGTGCAGGATGCCGCCAAAGAGGGCACCGAAGGGCAAAGATCCCGCAGCCAAAAATGATGAATACCTCACTTTTACGGAGCTGCTGGAGTTCACAAGAGAAAAAGGCGTGGATTGGGTACTAAAGAACATGAGAGAAGGGGCTAGAGCAGATGCGAATTCTCAGGAAGAAAGGGGGAGAGGCAGAAGAGCGAAGCGTACCCCAGAAAAGCTTAAAGGTGCGACAAAAGGCAAACGGTCTAGGCCGGCAGACCCCCAACCAGCATCACCAGGTGAGGAGGAGGTGCTAGAGACAATTGACTCGAATTCAGGCGCAGATAAAGACAAAGACGATACTGAAGGGCAGCACGTGGTGACTAGGCCCACGCAAATAGGAGGGCTCCCCGTCACTCCTGTGGGGGGGTCCTGTTCGCAGGGTATGTTACCGCCAATTGTGGCGCAACCGGGTAGCGGAGTGTCTCAAGTGTGGGTGCAACCCGGAGGGGTCACGCAGTTACCAGGGATGCAATTATATGGGTCGCATGGGCAAGCGATAGGTAACGGCCCTATAAGCTCGATGCTTCCTGCCATGTCCTACCCGACAAATGGGGCCCCCGTAATGATGAATGCTTACTCGAATTTAGGGTGTCCAACACAGGGCCCAATGGCTAGCACCGTGGTTGATGGGACTGGGTCTCCTAATAGCCAGATACAAGGGGTGGCTGGGGGGCAACCAACAGGTCACCCACTGTTAGCATTCAGCCCGTTAATGTTTGGTTCATCCTCAATGACCCTATCGCCATCCACAGGGATCACCTGGCACGTGCCAGCAGATATGAAAGAAAAGATACTCAGAGGTGAATATGTGGAGGTGTTCGACCTCCTTAATGCAGGGGTAGCGGCAGGAAAACCCAAAAGTGGGAAAGAGGGTGAATATAATCAAAAGAAGTCGTGGGTGGAGTGGTCCATGAAAAATTGGATCACGGGATTTGCTATTTATGCCGCAGTTATATTGGAAAAGTATCCTGTGCTGGGGCCTCAAATGATGAGCCATATATCCCTGATTCCTGGTGCGGCAGCTGAGTTTCCAGGCCAGGGGTGGTTAAAGTATGATAAAATGTTTAGACAGATGAAAGCAGTCCACCCAGGTATATCATGGGACCAGCGGGAGATCAATCTGTTCTATTCCTCCCCCTCAGCGTCTAACACGGCGCCCCCTGCTCAGAATCAGTCCTTTCGGAGTGACAAAGGCGTCGGAGAGAAAAAACAGGCCTGCTGGCAGTTTAACAGAAATTAGTGTACCAGGGGGGTCTCGTGCAGGTTCAAACACTGCTGTTCGTATTGCGGTGGAACCTCTCATCCTGAAATCAGATGTTTTAAGAAAACTGGAAATCCCAAAGAACAGTCCAGCCATGTCACCCCAAAGGGAAAGCCACCAAAAACTTCCGACAAGGCTACCAACTCCCATCAAACGGCATGTCCTGACACACCTCCTCAGTAAGTATGACAACCTCGAGGAGGCTCAATTCCTGCTTCATGGTTTTACGTTTGGCTTCCGTATCCCGTCTTCAGCCCTCCCTTCTAATGTCCCGCCCCGTAATCAAAGCTCAGTGTTGCGAAATATGGAGGCAGCCCGAGACAAAATCATGAAGGAAGTATCCTTGGGACGGGTCGGGGGCCCTTTCAAAGATCCACCTACCCATAATCTGGTTTGCTCGCCGTTGGGATTAGTTCCGAAAAAAGAGGAAGGTAAATTCCGTCTGATTCATAATCTATCAAGCCCCCCAGGGTTATCTGTCAATGATAAGCTAGACCCAGACCTGTGCACGGTGCGGTATACCAAGTTTGACACGGCCATTGAAAAATTGCAGGCACTGGGGGAAGGAGCATTAATGGTTAAAGCTGATATTGAGTCGGCTTTTAGGTTACTGCCTGTTCACCCAGAAGATACCAGGTTCTTGGGTTTCACTTTTGATGGTAACTACTTCGTAGACTTATGCATGCCTATGGGGTGTTCTATTGCCTGTGCAGTTTTCGAGACGTTTGCGAGGTTCTTGGAATGGGCGGTGGAGCAGTTCCTGACCTCAGACAAATCGCATGCAGTAGTGCACTACTTGGATGATTTTTTATTCATGGGTCCCGAGGGTTCCCAGTCTTGCAGGAAGGCCCTTCTGGGCTTCCAGCACTTGGCTGGGGCGCTGGGGGTGCCATTGGCGGCGGAAAAAACCGAAGGCCCGACTACATGTTTGACCTTTTTGGGCATTGAAATTGATACTACAACAGGAGTGTGCAGGTTGCCAAAGACTAAAGTAGATGCCTTCAAGGCCGCAATTGATAGCTGCCTAGGAGCAAGGAAGGTAACCTTACACCAGTTACAAGTTCTTTTGGGTCAACTGAACTTTGCCCTGCGGGTCATACCAATGGGTAGGGCTTTCTCCAGGAGTATAGCGAGGGCAATGTCCGGGCTGCGGGCAAAGCACCACAGGGTGAGGCTTTCAGCCGAGGTGAGAGAGGACCTACTGATTTGGAAATGTTTTTTGCAGGATTTCAATGGCACGGTGTTGTGGCGGGCAGCCAGCACCTCAAATGCTGACCTTGAGCTATTCACTGATGCTGCAGGGAGTATTGGCTTCGGGGCGATCTTGGGCCCAAAATGGTGCATGCAGCATTGGCCAGACGAATGGATAGAGCAAGGTCTGACCCATAACATTTCTTTTCTAGAGTTGTTCCCCATAGTGGTAGCTTTGCACTTGTGGGGGGATATGCTCGCAAACAGGCGTATTGTATTTTGGTCGGACAGCATGTCAGTAGTCATGGTGATTAATAATCAGAGAGCAACCTGCCCTTGGGTGCTCAGGCTGTTGAAAGAGTTAGTATTGCAGTGCCTGAGCCACAATGTCCAATTCACTGCTAGACATGTTCCAGGTGTAGAGAACAAAGCGGCTGATGCATTGTCTCGTTTTAAGTTGACAGAATTCCGGGAGCATTGGCCGCAAGCAGAGACGACAATGACAGCCTTCCCAGCGGAGCTATGGAAGTTTGGTGCCCCACGGCTGCCGAGTTGATATCTGCATCCTTGGCCCCCAAGACTAAGAGTATGTATCAAAAGTCCTGGGAGTGTTATACGGCATACTTGAGGGGAGCGGGCCTAGTGGACGCCTTTGTGCCTCAGAGCGTGTTAGGTTTCATAGTACAACAAAAAGAGAAGGGGAAATCAGTGGCATTCATGAAAAGACAGTTGTCGGCATTGGCATTCTATGCAGTTCTACAGGGAGTTTCGGACCCGACAAAGGATCAGAGGATAAGAAGAGCAATGAGAGGTTGGGAGCGCTTGACACCAGGGGAAAAAGATTCCAGAAGACCCATAGACCTAGGGAAGTTGGTTAAAATCTTGGAGGCACTGCCGTTCGTTTGTTTTTCCCCATATGAGACGCAATTATTCCGGGTGGCCTATGCCTTAGCCTTTTGCGGAGCATTGCGGATCTCTGAATTACTCCCAGCGTCCAAGACAGATAGTGAGGGGGGCCTAAGGTGCTCGGACATAATTGAGTCCGAAGGTGTCCTGAGACTTAGAGTTCGTAGATCGAAGACGGACCCTTTGAGCAAAGGGACTTGGTTACAATTGGGTAGAGTAGAGGGGGAGCCCTTCTGTCCAGTTAACCTACTGAGGGGATTCATCCAAGTCAGGGCTCAGGGAGCGGAGGATAGACTGTTAATTCACGAGAGTGGTCTACCCCTGACCAGGTTTCAGTTCACACGAGTAGTTAAAATGACCCTGGCAAGGATCGGAGTTGATCCTTCCGACTTTACATCACATTCGTTCCGAATTGGAGCTGCGACAACAGCTGCTGGCTTAGGCCTGCCCGAACAGGCAATCAAGAGATTGGTTCGCTGGAAATCAGCATGTTATGAACGTTATGTCCGCCCGCAATTAGTTTAGCAAGTCTGTATCACTAATTTTCCGTCCCCTTCTGCTTCGATTCATTCTCACCGTATCTCTTAATGTTTACTATAGGTACCTCCCCTAAGAGAATCCAAATATGTTGGTGTGGCCACTCCTTCATTCGCACGGCGGGGGCGCACTTCGAAAAGACGCTCAAAGACAGGGTGACCATGATGCAAGGTTGTGATCATCATTGGGTGGGCATAGGCGGGCAGCGCCTAGCGGACGTCCCGAGTGATGTTAAGGCGGCTTTGGCCAGAGGCATGCCTTATCCGGAGGAATTCATGTTGCACTGCGGAGGCAACGATATGATTCCGGGCGGAAGGAGAGGAATGAAGGAGTCCCTGTTCTCTACTCTAGCAGCGGTCAAAAGCATTTTTTCGGAAGCCATAGTAATGTGGTCAAAAGTCATCCCGAGGCTCGTTTGGGCGCGGGGCGCACCTATGAAAGCAGTGAACAAATCTATTAAAAGGTTGAACCAGTCGGTGGCGGAAATCCTCCAAAAATCTAGTATTAGAACTATTCGTCACAAGTTGTTACAAACGACCAGGCCGGAGTTATACGCGGAGGATGGAGTGCACCTGTCTGAGGCGGGCACCGAGATATTTATAGAAACAGTCCTAGGGGCCATCTCCGAAGCGCTCGAGCGCGGGGGGGGAGGTCGAGTCCGCCAGTAAGCGCCTCGCCCTGTGGCGGGGTTCCGGACAAGAATACCACGGGAACTTCTTGTCTAGTGACAGTTTTTACCTCTGAACAGGTTTTCTAAATCATTCTGGACTCTGGGCTGGCGGGAGAGTTGGGGCTGACCTGCTGGTGGCCTTGGCTCTTCAGCCCTACCCCGGAGGCCGCCGGTTGCCCAAGTGGGGGCACATTACTCACCTGCGGCTCTGTTGACCGGAAGGGGGTTAACGTAAAGAGAGCAGGTGATCTGGGTTGAGGCCTGCTGGCGCAACCCTGAAGTCAAATCAAAGGCCCATTGGAGAATGGGCGGTAAATGAGTGTATATTGTATATAAGTGCAAGTTTATTCTTAAATACTGTGATGGAATATTTTACTAATAAATAAAGAAATGGGGGGGTCAATGAAGTAATTGACCTGTGAACTTAATTTTTAATAAACAAGCACACTGCAGAAAATCAAGCATGACTCCCGAGTTTGATGTTGAATTGGGGCCTCGTAAAGCATGCAGTGGGGAGGGGGGAGAATGCACTTAGTATGCCATCTATGCAAGGCGCCACCCCCCTTCGGGGAATGGCGTCGTTAGTGGCAGCCAAAGGGCCGACCCAGAGTAGGTTCGCTTCCGAGTCAGCCGACCCGGAAGTGGATATGGTGCAAGGACCAATAGGGTGGGGGGCGGCGGAGCACCCCGGAAGTAGTCATAGGGCGCGAGGCATAAAAGCCTGCACCCATCTTAGAGGCCCCCTCTTTGTCCGCTGACCGCCCAGGAGTCGGACGTCGCCTAGAGAGAAGACAGTGGTGTTTCCTGCGCTACCATTTTTGTGCATTTCATGGAGCAGGAAGGGCTAGACAATTCTCCTCATATTGCAGGCATGTGTCTGATTTGCACCAAAGTACTAGCTAATTAGTTATATCCAGTTATCTCGAGGCTGACATCCCCTGAACAATTAGGATTAATCTCCTCAGATCAAAGTATGACAATTGTACACCAAATAGATTCTGATGTCCCTGCTGTAGCCCTCCTGTTAGATACCCAAAAGGCGATTGTCTCTCTTAATTGTGATTTCCTGTTTGATGTGCTGTGGGTGGGGAATTTGGAGAGGGTATGGTGGGGTGGATAGCTCTACAGTGTAATGACCTCACTACCAAGAACAGAATAAACATACAACTTACACCAGAAATCTAAATAACAGGAGTGTCTGCTGTCCACTCATTTATTTGCATTCACAACAGAGCCCCTGCTTAGTTTTACCAAAGGGAGATTCATTCATAGTAGATTTAAATTTGTAAGAATGTAATGGTGTCCATGTTTGCTAATGACATTGCATTATATATGCAACACCCTGAATAGAATGTTTCCCCTCTGGTTAGGGAGTTCCTCAAATTTGGAATCAAAACAAATCTGTTATGATTCCACTAAACAAGATGACCCCCCAAGCGCCACCCTAAATACTCACTTATATGCAGCATGGAGGCTGTTTGATACCTGGGCATAAAAATGCATTATGACCTCACCATGGTCATTAGAAAAAATGTGGACTGGCCTTACTTAAACTGCAAGATAAAATATCTAGATGGCAGACTTTACAACTATCGCTGGCTAGGAGCATGGCAGTTTTATAAATTATATTCCTGGCACAGTCCCTATATATTTTTTACATTCTTACCCCTCTAACTCAATACATCTTTAAGCAGTAAACTTTCCTAAAATGTATTCAGGACAGTAAATAACCCTGCATCAAATGAGAGATATTAACACAACCATACGCTAGGGGTTGTTTCACAGTCCGAGATTTAGCACTTTGCTATTTTATAGCACAGGCTGCTTCGCTTACTATTGGTATCAAAACAGAAAGTATAGCCTCTATTGCTGCCCCTTCAATATTGTCTACAACGATGTTCAACTTTACAACTAAACTGCATGTATGGACAAATCCTGTTGTGGCCACAGTGCCAAAGGCTACTCCTGGCATGTGTTGACATCTTGGTATAAACCCCAATGTACCCCAATATAGGCCTGGGTAGTTGCAGGACCTTTTACCTACATGTGTCCTACCTCGTTCTACATAACGGCTCTGGTGCTGACCTTTTTCCTAGTTAGGTGGCAAATAAATGTTGCATAGTTTTCTCTGAAAACTAGCCTAATTTAATATGCATGAGGATTCTTAGTTTCACATCAGGATTACCATCTTCTGCCTAACAACTCTGTACAAAAGTCATCACTATCGTTGTCCTTGGCTGACATGCCCACCGTGCAATGATACATCTAGGTAGCACTCCTGAGGCTACCTTTCAGGTGTATAAGTACCACATCTTTGCTGGGAAAACCAGAGAAGAAACTTCCATGCTGACACGAGACACTGAAGTCCCTGGATGCAGACAATCCAGCACGCAGTGGTCTGACATCCCTCGCGGGGTGTCCAACTCAAGACCAAGGCAGGGTCCTTCATTCTCTCCCATCAGGTAATGGGATTGGCTCTTTCCTAGGGGGATTCTTGGTTTTCCACCTATAAAAATGCTAGGTACATTTTGGTAAACTGAGCTAGGGTTAGCATCCTCAGAGAACTCACGATTACTGCCATGTATCTATATGCCTCCATATATTCACTGTTTTAGCATCATGGTAGAACTCTACATTTTATTCACTCAGTTGATGATTATAATCGTATCTATATCTGCTTCTGTCTAATGGTTGTTGCAGCACACATATTCCATGCTAGAACAACTCTGGTTCAATAAATACTTATTCAAAAATGTCCCTACTGTTTAATCTGTGTTACTGTCTGAGACAAAGTGAGCATGAGTAACTGAACGAAAAGTACTGTACTGTTGTCATGCTCAATATTTGCCAGAAACTATTCGCGCCTTGGAAGGTTGTGGGGCTTATAGTGGCACTGTGAGCTAGCTGGTCTACAGACTAACATACCCTTTTGGGGTTGTCTGGAATCAGTCTGGACACCAATCCCTTAGATTATGTTGTCTAAACGTGCAGATCCTATATAGATTGTATAGGAACTACACAACAATCTCTGACTGGTAAGCCCAAGCTGAACTCACCATTCTTCCTTCTACTAGACAATCCAGTGCTAACAGTCACAACTGAGCTAAAGGAAAAACTGCAGCTCAGAAGCTTGGGGCTAACCTATGTTAGGCGGACAATTTCAATCATAAGAGCAGTATCAGGAAAAAGGGGGGAAGTCAACTTTAGATATTTTCTTGTGCGATAGACTGAAACAGGTTCTAAATTCCTTCTTCCCTGATTTCCCTAGGGAAATACCTAGGGATCTGGTGCAAGAGCACTGCTTCTGTTACTTATACTGAACATATAATAAACTTTTCTAGATATGCAACACATTTTTTACCTTTCTGAATTCAACAATGCTGGTCTTATATGCCAATGATCAAAGGATTATTTATTGTTAAGGTTTTGTTTGACAAACTCTGCCTCAAAGGCATCAATGAGTTGTACAGAAACATTATAACACTCAATAAAATGATGGCAGGAATATTGAAACTTTTCGAACACTCACCCCAGTCACATATCTGGGTTTAATCCATCGTATTGTTGCTCTCCATATGACCTCAGTTTGCAAATCAGTCTTGACCTTACTCCTCATGAGGGCAGTCATGCCTGAACTGCCAGGCCACGTCCTCCCTGGACTGGAAAAAAGCATTATGGGACCATTTCTGGGTATCACCCTTCATCAACCAATCTAACTTGAAACCAGTGGTGCAGCGATAAAGGGACCCATGTCTTAGTACACATTGCAGCATCACCAAATAAAATGAGGGACAGAGTATTGAAATGGTTCAAACACTCCCCCAGAGTCACAGATTTGGGTTTAATCCATTGTTATTTTGCTTGCCACATCACCCCAGTTTGGACAACGCCATATGCTGGTATTAGAAGGTCACACCAGACTTGTGGTGTGCCGAGTAGATGATCGCTGCGCGCACTGAATGCTGACAGTAATACTTATACCTGCTCACAAAATCGCTGAGAATTGAAGGAATTCTTTCAAACTCACTTTTTAAAAATTGTTTGACAAATTTTACCTGTGCCACTGATCTCCCCGCATTGTACTCCACGTTCCCTCACTTCCGGTCCTCATCCCCGGGCTAATCCCGGTCTAGTTGTTTTTTCAGACAGCCGCTGCACAGCAGGGCTGAGGGGTGGGTGGGAGGAGATACGGGCTGAAAAGGCGAGGTTGGTGCAAACGCACTGTGTTAGAGGGTCACACCAGACTTGTGGTGTGCCGAGTAGATGATCGCTGCGCGCACTGAATGCTGACAGTAATACTTATACCTGCTCACAAAATCACCGAGAATTGAAGGAATTCTTTTAAACTCACTTTTTAAAAAGTGTTAGACAAATTGTACCTGTGCCACTGATCTCCCCACATTGCACTCCCCGTTCCCTCACTTCCGGTCCTCATCCCCGGGCTAATCCCGGTCTAGTTGTTTTTTCAGGCAGCCGTTGCACAGCAGGGTTGAGTGGTGGGTGGGCGGAGCTACGGGCTGAAAAGGTGAGGTTGGTGCGAGTGCGCTGTGTTAGAGGGTCACACCAGACTTGTGGTGTGCCGAGTAGATGATCGCTGCGCGCACTGAATGCTGACAGTAATACTAATACCTGCACACAAAATCGCCCAGAATTGAAGGAATTCTTTTAAACTCACTTTTTTAAAATTGTTTGACAAATTGTACCTGTGCCACTGATCTCCCCACATTGCACTCCCCGTTCCCTCACTTCCGGTCCTCATCCCCGGGCTAATCCCGGTCTACTTGTTTTTTCAGACAGCCGCTGCACAGCAGGGCTGAGTGGTGGGTGGGAGGAGCTACAGGCTAAAAAAGCGAGGTTGGTGCGAGCGCGCTGTGTTAGAGGGTCACACCAGGCTTGCGGTGTGCCGAGTAGATGATCGCTGCGCGCACTGAACGCTGACAGTAATACTTATACCTGCTCACAAAATCGCCGAGTATTGAAGGAATTCTTTTAAACTCACTTTTTAAAAAGTGTTTGACAAATTGTACCTTTGCCACTGATCTTCCCGCATTGCACTCCCCGTTCCCTCACTTCCGGTCCTCATCCCCGGGCTAATCCCGGTCTAGTTGTTTTTTCAGGCAGCCGCTGCACAGCAGGGTTGAGTGGTGGGTGGAAGGAGCTACAGGCTGAAAAGGTGAGGTTGGTGCGAGTGCGCTGTGTTAGAGGGTCACACCAGACTTGTGGTGTGCCGAGTAGATGATCGCTGCGCGCACTGAATGCTGACAGTAATACTTATACCTGCACACAAAATCACCCAGAATTGAAGGAATTCTTTTAAACTCACTTTTTAAAAATTGTTTGACAAATTGTACCTGTGCCACTGATCTCCCCACATTGCACTCCCTGTTCCCTCACTTCCGGTCCTCATCCCCGGGCTAATCCCGGTCTACTTGTTTTTTCAGACAGCCGCTGCACAGCAGGGCTGAGTGGTGGGTGGGAGGAGCTACGGGCCAAAAAAGCGAGGTTGGTGCGAGCGCGCTGTGTTAGAGGGTCACACCAGACTTGTGGTGTGCCGAGTAGATGATCACTGCGCACACTGAATGCTGACAGTAATACTCATACCTGCTCACAAAATCACAGAGAATTGAAAGAATTCTTTTAAACTCACTTTTTTAAAATTGTTTGACAACTTGTACCTGTGCCACTGATCTCCCTGCATTGCACTCCCCGTTCCCTAACTTCCGGTCCTCATCCCCGGGCTAATCCCGGTCTAGTTGTTTTTTCAGACAGCCGCTGCACAGCAGGGCTGAGTGGTGGGTTGGAGGAGCTACCGGATGAAAAGGTAAGGCTGGAGCAAGCGCGCAGCGCACGCGCCGCGGGCGCGCCATGCCTAAGGCAAGTTTGTCTGTGCCCGTCCGCGTCCGGCCGGGTCCAGGGGCAAAGAACCCTGGCCCACGCACCCAATACTCTAGGCAAACACTTGTGTCTCTAATGACACTACGACGTGTGGGACTGTTAAAACCCCCGGGGATCCTAACTAAAGGGAAGGGCACTTCAAGGGAAATAAAGAAAGCACGGTTAATACAAAGCTGCAATCTTGCACTCCTTAATACGCGTTTGCTGCAAAAACATAACCTTGAAGTCTTTTCATTACTTCAGGAGGGTAGCATGGAAATCCTGGGGATTACGGAAAGGTGGTTAGAAGAGTCGTCCATTGCTGACCTAGTCGCATCACTTCCACCAAACTTCATAGCCATTCACAAAAATAGAAGGGGAAATGTGAAGGGAGGAGGGGTAGCCTTCATTTACAATAGCTCTTTCAAAACTGAAATCATCTGCTCAGAAAGCCTGGAGGGCGCAGATGCGTTGGGGTTAAGTTCTGATCCACTACCGACTGTGTGGTCATACCCCTAGTTTATCGCCACCCACGCACGCCTCCTGGTTTCATTGAAGCCCTACTGGAACTAGACCTCGATCTCCGATTACGCTATGAAGGATTGGTGATAATGGGAGATTTTAACTTCCACTGGGAGAAAACCCCCAAGGACTGCCAGGCAAAGCAGTTAGAGGAGGCCATGATGGCACTAGAACTCGATCAAAAGATTGTGGGCACGACACATCAGAAAGGCCATACACTGGACCTGATTAGGTCCACGTTTCCAATGCCTAGCCACGATTTCCTCCTGCTCATGGTCAGACCACCACCTATTGCAGGGGCAGCTGGTACTCCCAGGGCAACTGGCAAATCCATCCCCTGGTTGGAAATCACTAAGAAGCTGGGACAAAATTAGAGCAGAAGATCTAGTATACATGCTAAAAGCTTCTCACCCACGTACCCAACATTCAGATGAATTAGAGTCTGTGAGTCTAGACCTATCACAAAAGCTTATAAGAGCCATTGATGTAGTCGCACCTGTATGTAGGATAAAAATAGTGGATAGGTGAAAAGGGGCCCCATGGTTTAATGAGGCCAGGAGGTCACTAAACTGGTCTCTGCGCCAGAGCGAGAGAGCCTGGCGCAAGGAGTATGACTCCAGCACACGGGCCGCATACGTAAGGGCATTTGCCGCTTACAAACAAGCTATTGTACTCAGGAAGGCCGAATTCTATGAGGACCATATTGCCATGGTCCATAACCCCCAGAAAGACATTTTTAAGGTCCTGACAGAGCTGAGGAACACTAAAAAACAGATCCCTTCCTTTACTCAAGAAGACTGTAACAAATTCCAATCCTTCTTCACAAACAAAATATCGGATCTCCTGATGGAAATCGATCACACTCCCAGTCTCAGTGGTCCCAGTAACCCTCTACCACCCCCACCACGGGTTGTTCATCTACTACCAACATTAGTACCGCTCACCAGGGAGTCTCTGGCAGTATTGATGGGCCGAGTGAAGTCTGGATCACCAGTGGACCCCTGTCCACCTAGGATCTTTAAGTTAGCTCTGCCAGGGATAGAGGGTGATGTACTCATCCTTCTCAATAGGTCCCTTGAAACAGGACAGGTCCCAAACGACTTTAAGGAGGCTCGCATGATCCCGCTGCTAAAGAAACCTGGGGCCGACGCCAAGGTCTTGAAAAATTTCAGGCCTATTTCACAACTGCCATTTTTGGCTAAGGTAATCGAACAACATGTCTTGCCCCAACACTCGAGCCACTTCGAAAAAATCATCTCCTAGAACACAACCAGGCCGGCTTCAGGGCTTATCACAGAACAGAATTGGTCATGCTTTCCCTGCTGGATGACCTGAGACTTAGGGCAGACTTATGTGCCCTGGTGCTGCTGGACCTCTCCGCGGCATTTGATACGGTCAACTATGACCGACTATTGTCGCGGCTGAGGGACTTCGGCATCCAGGGCACTGCCCATGCCTGGCTGTCTTCGTTTCTTAACAATCGTTCGCAGAGAGTCCAACTGACAGACTTGGTGTCCAAACCAGAAGGTCTTACTGGCGGTGTACCCCAGGGCTCAGCACTCTCACTCCTCTTGTTTAATGCATACCTGCAGCCCTTGGTTGCGGCGCTTAACTTATTGGAGTGCCGGCTCTACAACTACGCTGACAACACTCAGATTATCATACAAATCGACAATTCACCCACATCTCATTTGAGACTTCAAAATATATAAAAAATCACTGTAAACTGGATGGCAGCAAATTCGCTCAAGATAAACCCTGATAAAACAGAGGTGCTGGCGATTACCAGAGCAGCCAGCCCCTGGAATGATCTCCTGTGGCCAATAGAACTGGGTACTGCTCTGGAACCAGCGGTGGCTGTAAAAAGTTTGGGCATCCTTATAGATGCCAAACTCTCTATGTCGAAACAAGTCTCATCAGTTGTTGGCACCTGTACGGGCCTATTAAGGCAATTGCAAAAAATATCCCCACTGCTGACCTGGGCCACGCTCAGACCAGTGGTATCTGCTATGATTCTGGCACGTCTGGACTATGGCAATTCGTTATAAGCCGGCCTTCCCCAACAACAGCTGGCCAGACTTCAAACAGTCATGAATGGTGTAGCCAGACTAATCCTAAAACAACCGAGAAGGACACATGCCATGCCACTGTTATGGGAGCTTCACTGGCTCCCACTTAGGCAGAGAGCTAAGTTCTAGGGCCTCTGCATTACACATAATGCTCTACATGGGCAAGCCCCAAAGTACATCAGGGAGTGGTTGATCCCTTATGTCCCGAGCAGGACATTACGATCAGCAGAGGCCACACTCTTGGTGTGTCCACGCTTCAAACTATCCTCATTAGGTGGGCGAACATTCTTCAATGCAATTCCGACGGCTTGGAACAACTTGCCGTTAAGCCTGCACAAGAAAACGCGCCTGCTGCCCTTTAGGAAAATACTTAAAACTGTGCTTTTCTCGGAGGCATGGAGCACGTCCTAGTGGTCCTTTCTATCGCTCTTCCCACATAGTTAAATGTGCACCCTCTGATAAGCGCTTAGACACCCCTGGGTGATAACGCACTCTATAAATAAATAAATAAAATAAATCAGTCTTGACCTGCTCCCCATGGGAACAATTCAGCCCGAGCTGCCAGGCCAGGTCTGGAAACAAGCATCCTGGGACCCATTTCGGGGTTCACCCCTTTCAGCCAGTCTGTGGGGTGAATATTTGATTTGTTCTGTATTACATTCATCATTTGACTGTCTTTTGCTTTCTCACCCTTCTTTGTGTCGGGTATGCCCAGATATGGGTCTCAGGCACAATGTGCCACTGTATTCAAGTTAGTCTGGTTGATGAGGGGTGATATCCTGAAACCGGTCTTGCTTTTTTCTGGTCCAGGGAAGACCTGACTTGGCAGCTCTGGCTGGGCTGTTCCAAGGAGGAGCAGGGTCAAGACTGAATTGTACATGGCTGGGTCTAAACCTGGGTGGCATAGTGAGCAAAATAACAATGGATTTAACCCAGATCGTTTGACTGGGTTGAATGTTTCATGTGTTCCTCATTCCGTCCATCATTTGTGTGTCTTTTGCAGAAACATTATAAGGACATGTAAATGCAACATACTGTGAACAACATGGGGCAGAGCGTGAAGTGTGCCCAAGACAGCAGCCAAATAGAGAGCCTCCCAGACATCGATGGCAGAGACAGCGCAATGCTGCAGAATCCTCAAAGTGAAGAAACTCTGTGCACAATAACAATACTCAAGACTCGAGTAGTGAAGATGCAGAGGAGGCCTACAGCAGTTTTTATGAGTGGGGAAAATAGTATGTGAAGGAGTGGAGCTTCTGGAAGAGAGCCACTGCTTTTCTCAGTAACCACTGAATGGAACAAGAGGTCTGGGTGCAGCAGAGGAGGAGTCAGGAGGTGCAGCCTAGAGTTCAGACCAAGATTAAAGGATGAGCGGTGAGATCTGAAGGGTGAACAATCCATGGCGTGTAAGTGGACTGGAATGAATTATTGTTTTGTTGCAGCAGGAGGCAGATGGTGTGGCCAGGGACACACAGAGGTTGGTGAGTGTGGGAGCTGAGCGGCATGGCTGACGGGTAGAGGAATCTACGAAAGGGCAAGAGATCCCCTAGGAGGTGGGACTTGAGAGCTGACAAGGCCTGGGGCATTTGCACCCCTGGCAGGAAAAAAACTTGAGCGATGTTCTGAGATAGATCTCCTGTTTGAAGACAAGACAGTCACAGGAGTCAAAAATTACCCCAGAGAAGAGGTCAAGTCAAAAGGGCAAAAGAGGGGGCACCAAGAAATGACATTGTAAGCTGGAGTTCAGACAAAGAAGGGTTCTAGAGTTGGGCTTTGAATAGAGGACCCAGCTCTACCAGAGGAAGTAAAAGGAGTGGGTTTGGAAACCCTAGGGGTGTAAAGGGCCTGGTCGTGTTGGTTGGGAGATCAAGGAAGCCCCAGAATGATCTGGACCCCAACTGAAGACGAGGGATGTGCAGAGATATTTTCCCAGAGTTTAACATGGGGAAAGGGAGATTGGTCAGGACAGATAAACCAGTCATCAAACACAAAAGTAACTCAACAATGACACCTTCCTAAGGAGCTCCATCCCGCTGATTGACCAGCTTATGTTCAGAGTCCCAAGTGGACCACGTACAAGAACCAGCACTCTGAAATGTTGGTGGCGGTGAAGGAAACCAGGATGTAGCTGGATAGAAAGTGCATACAGTGGCCCCTAAATGTCCCCTCTAATGATAGAAGAGTTCAATAAAGTGATTGCTAGAATGTAAAAAAAAATAAGTCCCTCAGGGTTTTTGTGACCAAACTGCAATTTTTAACCTTATAACTTACAGCAAAGGTGGAGGACACAGAGAGGAAATCTCAGTTCAACCCATGCCATGATTGAACAGCTGAATAGAGCAAAAGAAGGTAGCTTGGAAATAGACCCTAGGGCAGTTTTGAAGGGAATTTGAGGAGATGATGGATACTCGTGGTATTGTAACTGCATTTATATAGTGCTGTAATGCTTTAGGCAGTTCTATATTGTGAGATAACTTATTGACCATTGACTCCATTTCATTTTAACTGCATTTTTTTGCGCAGTTTCGTTTTGTTTCTGTCTGACCCTGCCTTTCAGCTGCAAAGACAGGCACGCTCGAGTTACTTGCACATATACATAAATGTTTATGTTTTTAATATGCTGCTGGAACAGACAGTGAGCGCTGCGTAGCCCAAGGATAAGAGATTGAAGAAATCTGCCTCAGCTCTCATCGGAGTGCATGGCCATCTCTGTTGTGTGTCCTCAACGCAAACGGTGCAGCCAGCACCTACAGTGCAGATAAAGGGAGGGGAGCATCTAAAAGCCTCTCTCTGTGTTAGTAAGAGTATAAAGAACGAGATCTCTTAGCACTTTGACAGGAACTCTCTTTAGGGGTGGATGCACTGCATAGAGACATTTTCCCAGTTGAGAGCTCCCACTAAGACGCTGCTGGGTTCCCCAGTTGTGCTGGCAGGATGATCCAAGACAGACAACCGGTGATGTATTCCAAGTTTTAATTACCTTATTCTTGTGTACATCCAGATATCTTTCTCTGCTTTCATTCTTAGTTATCTTTCTATGTTTTTATTCTTTTGTATATGCAGTTATCTTTCTCTGCATTTATTCTTGTGTATCTACATTTACTATATGCATGTATTTTACATGTGCATTATTGCTATTTGATAAATGGGAACTTGGAATACATATTCTTCTTTGCTTGGCAAATGAGTGTTGAGCTCTGTTTATATTGTACCTTGGTATTCTAAAGCAGTGTAGAGTCCAATTTTGAAGTGTATTCACGCTGTGTCCTGGTATTTTGAAGTTTTGCTCAGGAGTTCTAAAGAGAAAGCAAGACAAGTGCTTACTATCATTTAAAAACAATTTAAGCAATAGTATGATAAACTATTGTTTAATACTCAGCTAATTGTGGTCAAGAGAATGTGATAGAGCAGTGGGTACACCCGAGTCCTTTCCGTCAAGAAGCACAGCAAGGTAACAAGACCTGCTCTATGATGAAAGAAAGATGTTGTCAATGGGGAGAGGATCTCCAAGAAACTTTCAAAACTTCTAGAGGGAGGGGGCTCAGAAAGGGACCCAAGATATGGGTCAAGTAGTTTGTAATGTGATGACTTCCCTAACAGTAATGTACAGTTTTGGATTCTTGCATGAAGTTTTGCACTCTTGATAACAGCTTTTGTTTTTTGAAAGGTAACATTAAGCAAGAGAGTTTCCAATCTTTGATTTCAGAAGCTGAGTAGAAGGTTTACATGGAAGCATTTTACCTACTTTTCCAAAGACCCTAATGAATTCGCTCTTCCAGTGAAAAATGCTCAGCAAACCTGGATGCAGAACGCTGGATGTACATTGGTATATTGTATGGCTGTTCGATTTCAGATGAGAGGAACAGAGACTTATAGGCTGCTGTATAACTGAGCGGGAAATAAGCAGTTGCAGGTGGCCTGCTCCCTTACGTAATGTCTTTCATGGGGCTCTCACACAAACTGAATTCTTATTTGTGAATTGCAATCACTTTGAAGTATACAATCCAATCACTTTTTGCAACAAGAATAAAGACATTACCAGATGCTGTGAACAGTGAACCTCCGTTTGCTGACCTTGGAAGTTATGAGGTGAATGTAAACTTTTTTATGTATCCATTTTATTTAGTTATTTGCCTTCTATTCACCTCCCACCCACCTAACAAGTGATACATTGGTAAAACTGTAAATGTCCTTTGTTAACCTGTTACATGTGTGTATAGACAGGCCGCTCTCTGATGGCGTTCTGGATACAGATGTGATACTCTTGCTCAGTCAGTGGCGCAGTGATCTGCTTTAGTGAGGGCAGATTCACATGAGGTGGTGACATAGAAGATTGTCATTATGGTGCCCCGTGAAATTCAGGAAGGGGCGGCCACCATCTCTCTTTGCCTGACCAGTCCTGGATGAAACTGCAGCCTGGCGTCTTCTTCAACAAACACCTTCTTTATGGGTCTGCGTGTGCTGAAAACAGGAATGCTAGAGAATAGCGCACCGCGAGGATGCTATCGGGAGGGATAACACATGAATGCATAGAAGGATGAGAAGGCGCACAAGAGATCACAAATATCTGAAGTGAGGGAATAGTCAATAGTGCTAGGCAAGTCAATTAACTCTGCAGTAAATTCCAGTCGGGCTTATTAAACGACCGCAGGAATTACTAATAACATCCACTGAAATCATTGTATGTATATGTGCTTAATGCATTCACTATTGATGATTTGTCTAAACCCACTCCTAATTTAAGAACATGAGAGAGTGGGGGAAATGTCCTTCTTATTACGATATAAATATCATTTGGTACTTATTTTTTATGTCTCCACTGAGCTATCTGTAGACTGACCTGATTTTTTTTTTTTAATATACAACATACACTCAGCGAGTTGGCTTTGAGTCACCCCCACTGTTTATGATTTGGTGGCTTGGGTGACTTTGCTGTCCATCTCAGGTCTCTGCAAAATGATTCAATGACTTTCCTCCCTACTCGTGTGTTTGTCATAACCAGGAGCATGTCATTCTCAGTGTTCTGATTGGACAAGCTGTATTCTTCAACTGCATACCTGAGGAAACTCTTTTTATATTAATCTCAGCACAGTCCAAGAATGGCCATGCATTTCCATGTTCTCTTCCTTTTTCCTGTTTTCTTCATTTCCCTTTGTCCTCTTACACTACACCCTCTTTTCGCCTCTCCAGTACTCACCAGGACGTTTCCCCATGTTATCGTTTTTATTTTACTTTTTTTAAGGCCTGCCAGCTTGCAAAGTGCTAAAGGGCCACTTGCTTTAAGCTTTGTTTATGCTTCTCTTTTACTCTCCCTCCACTGTGTAGCCTCCTTGATGCTCGTTGCTCTTCTCCCATCCCAATCCCCAGCTGCCTGTGCTTCCAGGCATCTCACTGCCTTTTTCGTGCTTGGCATGCCCTTCATTTGACCTTTTTTCATTTTAATTTACTGTTCTAGCAATGCTGTCTCCCATACAAGAAAGGTAACTAACAGTGCCTGCGTGAACATGTTCCCCTCATCACACATACATGTGCACACGTCACAAATCAGATGTGTGCACGCACCACAATGCATGAATGTTCCTCAATTGACATCATGGAATAGGCTTTCTTTCGCAGAAATCCCATTCCACGACTTCCAGAAATATGATTGCTAACAAATATTACAAAAAAGACTATATCCATTTAGAGCCAAGATTTATTGGCTTTGACAATGATTGCATCACTTATCATGTCACATTTAGAGTGGAGTCTGTGCAGATTTACCAGAGAACCCAAATTATATTGGCATCTTTTACTTAGATGCCTTTCAGCCCAAATCTGACAGTCTCCTAGTCATAATCTCTTGCAGGCTGAACAGATCAGACTTCATTATGTAGTGGAAAATTAGACAAGAAGACACTTATCTCGCATTTCCTGTCCCTGTCTAGCTGCAAATTACTTCTGAAAAATCTCCTTAAAGGAGTTGGCTACATCCACATTTGCTCCCACAAATCTTGGAAAAAAAGAAAAAAATACCAAGAATCCAAAACCACAAAAACAAACTGGTTACTTTCAATAGTTATGAATGGAAATCGATTTTATCATTACACTGAACTGATTGACCTTGCCCTCTTTTTCTTCTGCAGCCAAAATAACACCATTCCATTTAGACATCACTGTCTGTCATAAAGAAAATGGAAAGATCCTCATGCAGCTGAAAAGATCACTCAGACGCAGGTTTGATGTAGAAGTGTTTCCAAGGTTTATTTCATAAGGAAGAAGAACTCATCCAATCCACAACCAGCCCAGGTCTCTGTTCAGGTTCAACTGACCACCAGAATTCCTGTCTGGAACCATCAGTGATGTGATTCGTTGCTAAGTTACCTTGGCATCTAAAACATAACATGCCACTGATGATACAAATATACGTTCTGGTATTACATCCCATTGGTGAAATATTTTTCCAAACAAACATTCAAGCAGAAAGTACGTGGACGTCTCATTGTTCTCATCCTGCATTAAGGCATTCAATACCATCAGCCATGTGGAAACCAATTTGTTCAAGTAATGAAGCCAAACCCCAAATTGCAGTCTACTGTAGGGTGTACAGCTCATTATTATTCTCATGTACACCAATATCAAGGACAGATCATCAAATGCACTAGTTTAATTCACATCTTTCATCACTTGCAGGAAACCTATCAGGCGTAATTTAGGGAGTTTTAGTGACCCTCAGTCACCTTGCTATCTTCATTTACTCCACCTTTCTCCATTAACTCAACTTTTCTTCATTCTCTCTATTACTTTTCTGTTACCTGACTTCATAATTGCTGTGTCACTGCACCAGCAAGAATTATATGGTACCGATCTGATCTGTCAACCAGCCATCTCAGAGTTGACTTTAGAATCGGACTGTCAATGTTGTAGCTCCAAAATGCATCCCTCATGCTTGAATGCAGTATTGAGGTCATGTACTTCCTGTTGGCATAACTGTATTGCACACACCGTATATATATTCATTCCATGCAGTGACAATGAATGTTGCCAGATGACACTTATTTGAGCTAATAAACACATTTTTACTTACTTAGTACTACCTTACAAATGTCAAATTGTTTGATATTAGCACTGAACACAGAAAACGAAATATATGGTCTTCCATGCTAAAACTATTAATTGTCCGCATCCCCAACTGGAGGGTAGGTCCCTAGAGAGAGTGTCCATTTTTGACTACTTAGGTATCACTCTTAATGACAAGATTGACTGGGGGACTCACATTAAGAAGGCCAATTTGAAATTAACACTATCAATGGGTGGTTTCCTAAAAGACCAAAGAATTGCACTCAAAAAATGGGCGGCCCCCCTGCGGAAATTTACAAAATCCAAGCGAGGGGAGCCTATTTATATGGAGCAGAACTTTGGGGTCACTGCTCATCTAATACTCTATTGGTCACAGAGAATACTTTTATTAGGCAATTGTTGGGTCTTCCAAGAAGATTAGGATCCCACTTAGGATGGACATGGGTATTGGTCCCATTGCTGATTTAATTGCCTCTTGCCCTCTCCTTTTCTGGTGTCGCATATGGAGCACGCCAGAGTTAGCTACTTATAGGGAGGATCTGAGGGATGTTATGTCCATATTGGGAGCAGCCAACTTACCTTGGCTGTCTTCTGTTAGGCATGTATGCTTCTCGCTGGGGTGGGCAAATATGTGGTCCACCCCGGAAGAGATATGTCCCAGTATATCTAAAAAGTCTTTACTTGCTGTTTTTAAAGAACACAAACTTGCCCTGTTGACTCAGAGTATGAATTCTTGTTGCTTGACCTCAAGGTTTCTGGATGTTAAGCAGCAGTACAAATTAGAATTTGCCTTAGATAGCATCCAACCGTTTATGGCAAAAAAATTATATTTACAATTTAGGCACAGTATGCTTCCGCTCCGTGCATTCACGAATAAATGGAAGGGTGCAACAAAAACTGATTGTCCTGGCTGCTCTGCTACTGAGGAAACAGAACTTCATGTAATGTTGCTTTGTCCTGCTTATGCTAGGCCCAGATCGAGGTGGGTCTTCCAACTCTGCATTAATTTGCGGTTCAGAAATTATGTTGGTGTCTTTAGGCTACTTAAATGCGAAACACTCCCATTATTTGTAGTTGTTACTTTGAAATGTCTATTTGAAATGTGGTGTATACGCAGAGTTATCCTCAAGGGAATAGAGCTGGATAGTAATTAGATGCTGCCTTCCCGTTAATAAATGTAAATGTTTTATGTTTTTACACTGTTTTTTAGAGAATTTTGCCAAACAGTTTTGTTTTGGCAAAGTAATTTTAATGCTTTTTCTTTTCAATTATTTAAAAAAAAAAATTGGAATTAGTTTTTGTTAGACCTGACATCATTGGCTTGAGTCTCTCCTCCATTTTTTCTGTTGGCCTCCACTGTTTACGATGTTTTGCTGGTATACTGCTTTGGGCACTGTGCCACTGCTGATCAGTGCCACAGTGCAAGTGCTCCCTATGTTAAATTGATGTATTGATTGAATTCCATGTTTGGCTTATTTGGTTTACTATCAGCCCCTCGTCTAGTGCACCAGGAGTGCCAGGGCTTGTAAATACAAATGCTGCTCGTGGGCTTGCAGCACGTGTTGTGCCACCCACAAGAGCGGCCTAGTAAAAGTATGTCTACAGGTCTGCCATTGCTAGACCTACGTGCAGTCTGGTACTGTCACGCTGACTGCGCAAGTACACCTACTTGCCAGTCCCTAAACCTTCCCTTAACTTCATGTTAGTCACCCCTATGGTAGGCCCACGGGCAGGGTGCCTTGTAAGTATAAGGTAGGACAAGCCTGACCAAGTTGGCATGTCCTAATAGTGAATTACAGCCATATTCGTTTTTCACTATTGCAAGGTAACCTGCCCTCCATTAGTTAGAATGGGCCGCCAGGATTATTAATGCTATGATCCTAGCTGGCCCGGGGAGCATGGTGCAATGTTGAGTTTGGTATCCCTGAACTCGGGGTTTAATTACGCATCCGTTGGTGTGGATGGTTTTTGGACTCTGGGTTTGAAAATAGCACTTTTAGAAAGTGGCTATTTTCTTGTCTAACTATTTCTGGTTTCTGCTGGTTTGGTGTGTGTGTGACAGGAGCTGGGTGGCTCCCGAGATCTGATGAGTCAGTGTGGGATGAGTGGGACATTTGCGTTGAGAGTAGGGGGAGAGTAGTTGCTGATAGCCGACCCTGCCTGATACAATGCTGGCTCCACCTCCTGCCAGGCGACTGATGGCTCTGTGCCTGCCATGGACGATCCTAGTCCCACCTCCTACCAGGAGGCCGATAGCTCTGCTCCTGCCAGTGACAATGCTGGCTCCACCTCCTGCGGGGCGTCTGAGGACCCAGCCCTGCTCAGTGAATAGGCCAGGTGCCTCTGCCTGGCTACACCCACAACAGACCCAGGATGTTGGGAAATTCCCCTGCATGGACAAAGGGATGAAAGCCAAAAAGGGGTATAAGAGAAAGACCCCTGAACCAAGAATTTAGATCACTTCTGACAAGGAACCCTGAAACCAAGGACAAGAAGCCTGCTGATCCAAGGACTTGCCTACCCCATTCTGCCAGTGTGCTGTTTGCTGGGGGGAATCCTGCATTGCTTCTTTATTTTTGCCAAGGAACCAGGAGAGAGGAACTGTGTGTGTACTCTCAAACTTTGCTAAGAAAATCTCCAAGGGTTGGAAGAGTGCCAGCCTCCTGTTGAAGTCACAGGGCTAAAGGACTACATCTGCTAAAAGTGCTTGTTGCTGGAACTTGAGAATCCAGCACCTCTGAAAGAAACCAGCAATCTCGACGCCGACGGACGTCGCCGAATCCAGCTCGACATCGTGAGTAACGGCTCCAGTGTCCCGCTTCCTCGACGCCGTCCACCGGGCCCGATCAACGCCAGCAGCAACGCCAGTGAGTAGTGAGTTCGGCTCCAGCTCCAAGGGACCTCGTGTCTGCACCGCTGCTGATCGCATTGCCTCTGCCCTTTCGACGCCGTGAGCGCTGCTCATTCTTGCAACATCATCATCGACATCGACGACTACTGAGGCCTGATCGACACCGAAGACGCGACGCCGGATTGCTCGACGCCGCTGATCATCGTGTGCTTCATTTTTCCTAAGGTACTGTGTTGTTGGGGGTCCGTGTGACTCCGGGCTCGACGTAGCGCTCCTCGCGGTCGACTCCGAACCCTTTGGATTAACTTTGCCTCAACGTCGTGTGACTCCCGTGTGGGTTACATTGTTGCCAAGAACTGTGTTCTAAAGAAGAAGAGTTGCTTTTGATACTAAAGACTTTGTGCTAAGAAGAAACTACACTTGAACTATTATTTTTCCTTCCAAGAGTATTTATTAAGATTGTGGTATATTTTTGTCGTTATTTGGTCTTGTGCTAAGCCTTATATAAAAATACTTATTTTTATAGTACTACTGTGTCGTGTCCATTTGTAGTGTATTCACTTTATTACTGTATGTGGTCATAAATGCTTAACACACAGCCTCTGAGATAAGCCTGTCTGCTCTGCCAAGCTACCAAGGGGGTGAGCAGGGGTTATCAAAGGGTGTGATCCCCTTGCCCTGACTAGAAAAGGTGTGTCCCTATTTGTCAGAAATGCATACCTCTGCCAACTAGAGACAGCCGGTTCTAACAGTTTTTAACAGTCTTATAATTTCTATGAATGTGATCTGGATCTTTATTTTTTAAGGCTCTCTGCATGTGCCATCGCATCTTTGGAGGCAAAGCACCCGGCCCGCTGAACAGCCTTATTACTCCCTACAGACCTGAGCGGCTGCTCAGATCCTCTGGGATGGGTCTGGCTGTTGTCCCCAAAATCCGTAAATCTCGGATGGGAGGTAGATCTTTCAGGCTCCTTGCAGCCAAGAATTGGAATTTGCTCCCCACTGAAATGCGTCTCGAACCTTCTGAGACTAAATTTCGCAAAACCCTCAAAACCTATCTCTTCCGCCTAGCATTGTTATAATCCTCTGACTCTCTTCTAGGTTCTCTTCAGCGCGGGGACACGCCGGTGTGCGTTACCAAGCGCTTTACAAAATTCCAAAATGAAAATGAAATGAAATCTTTATGTATGTTAAACCTTGTGGGGTTGGAAAGATTGGCAGTGATAATTAATATCAAAATATTAACTCACTATTCAATAATTTTACCAAATTGTGATGCTTTGAATATTTATCCATGACTGCAGTATCCCTTTATCAACAACTATTTTATTTTATGATATGTAATATGCATTGTGCTTTTATGGCTTCTATAGCCGAACTAAAGTCTTTTTTTACTTTGACAAAAGAATGACCTTCGTTTTAACTACTTTTCATGAATACCAGCATCTGCATTGCTGATCGGGGTGAGTGACGTTCAACCAACTCAAAGGTGTACCCTGACCCCTCTGCAAACTCAACAATGGTGATAAATAGCATACCAAACACTGATCATGTGCATTGGCACACTGCAAGAGATTGGGTTATTGATAACCCTACTGAAGCAACAACCACAACAAACACAACCCTTGTCAGGGTGAACCACAAATGTCACAAAATAAACCTGTACTTAGCCTGCGCCTGCGCTTAACCTTCTGGTAGCGGGCACAAAATCAGTAAGGCTTAACTTAGAGGCACTGTAAAATATTTAAGCAGCGCTCAACCAGCAATAAAATAAAAGCACAACATAAGAACAATCTCGGACAAATTTAGGAACATAGAGAAAAAACATTAAATAAAATGGCAATAAAATTAATTAAATAAAAGTGGAGTTATGAATTTTTTAGTGAAATTTAATGCCTTAAAGATCAAAGCACCAACTGTGGTATTTGGTTGTGTGAGACCAGGGCAAAGTTAAGGCTCACTGTGATGGAGCAAGTATCTAATTCACTAGGTGGATTGGGTCCGGCCTCAACTTACCTTTGAAAAATATTAGACAAAGACTTGGTGAAGCCATTGTTTCCAGGTCAGGGAGGTAATCATCATCGTTGGGGGGGCCTACCGCTGTTGAGCCAGGTGAAGATTTTACCTTTGGACTTTTGGAAGTCGTAAACCTCCAGCAAGACAATACTGCAAGCAGTAGCCAAAGAGTCGAAGTCAAAGAGACAAGAAGCCAGATATGGCTGCTCAGAAGTCTCCTTGAACAGGATTTTGCTTCTGCAGAAAAAAATGTAGAGGTAACTACACTGATCTTGAGCTGATGGGTGAGGCGCTGGGGGTGGATCGGCTGGCAGATGGATCCTGGTCTTCTGGGGGTTCTTTTGGCAAGTTTAAGCAAATTTATTCCGAAATCCCAATTTTAGGGTTAGGCAGGAGCAGCACCTCTAACACCACTTCCAAGGGTCCAGGACTTGGAGGCATCATTCATATGGTTAGCACTAATCCCAGCAGAAGCCATGTGCAGTTTCAAGGTCTCAGGAGCGTCTTATGCCCCTGTAGATCACACAGGAGGCCAGTCAACTAGTCCTTGTAGTCACTCAGGTAGTCCTGGTTTCAAGCAGCAAGGCAGGTCTCAAGCAGCAGGGCAGTCCTCTGGGGAGCAAGGCAGGCCTCAGCAGCAGGGCAGTTCTCTGGTAACAGCAGGGCAGTCCTCTGGGGAGCAAGGCAGGCCTCAGCAGCAGGGCAGTTCTCTGGTAACAGCAGGGCAGTCATCTGGGGAACAAGGCAGGCCTCAAGCAGCACAGCAGCCCACGGGGGATCCAGACAGTTCTTCTAAAGTCTTTCACAGGTTCAGGAGTGTCCTGAAGAGGTGCTATGAGGGTCCGCTATTTTTACCTGGTGCTAGCATTTGAAGTGTGAAAATCATCTAGGTTACCTCCACATCTGGAGTTCTTTCCTTCCCCTGCCAAGGCTCCAAGAAGTCTGGGGTGATAAAATGCTACTGTCAGGTTCCTTTGTGTGTGTGTGCTGGAGGCATCCCTTTGAAGTGTATGTGAGGCAGGGAACAGCTCTACCCCTAAGGCATCCTGGCAGGATGTCCCATCCTGACAGTAGTTTGGGACTGATTTAGATTTTGGCGGATGGGTTACTCCATCACAATAATGCATATCCCATCCGCCAAAATATAAATCACGTCATTTTCAATGGGATTTAGATTTCAGCAGCCGTAATATCTGTCAGAGTAACCCCTCCACTGAAAACGAAATCAGGCCCCTAGTCTCCTTTGTCTCACTGTCCGGGAGAAATGTGCAAACCCTCAAAACTAAGCCAATCACAGTCATGTGTCCCAGGAAACTGGCAGGGCAACAAATGAGCAGGACAAGAAAATGTAAACTTTCTAAAAAAAAGGCATTTTCCGAATTGTGACTTAAAATCTGACTTTATCATTAAAGCTGATTTTTAATTTCAATTCCTTTGAGTCCAAGCATGACATTCTTACCTCTGGTAAATGTTATAAGCTAACCCAATATTATCCTATAGAAGAGGTAGGCCTTACAGTAGAGAAAAACAATTTTGGGAGTGTTTCCCCACTAGGACATGTACAACTTAAAAATATTTCCTGTTTTCTTTATTGCAATGCACACTGCCATAGGGGCTGTTTAGAGCCTACTTTAGGAGTGACATAAGTATTAGAAAGGAAGGTTTGGATCTTGCAAAAGGTTATTTTGCCCGGTCGAATTGGCAGCTTAAAACTGCACTACAGTCTACAATGGCAGGTCTGAGGAATGTTTTAATGCACTGCATTAGTGTGTGACAGAATGAGGGTTGCAGACCCACCAGTAGAATTTCATTTACAGGACCTATGTACATGGAGTACCACCTTAACTTTACTAGGGACCTTCAAGTAAATTAAATGTGCCAATCAGGTGTAGGCCAATTTTACCATGTATAAGCACTTTAGCATTGGTTAGAAGTAGAAATGTATATATAGTCATTATGCCAATAAAAACGAATACAGCAACCAGGAGGTTTGAAGAAAAAAAGTTTGGGGAAAGACCACACCAAGGATGGCAATATTAACACACACACACCCATACACACGCACACACGCACACACACACACACACACACACACTTACATTCAAATATGTACTTTGCTCTATGTTACACAATTGGCAATAGTGACTGTGTTGTTTATTTTAGTGTTCATTTTCCAAGTTTCCATTGGGAAATGCACTTTTGGTTTTCTTAATAACTTTGGCACCATTTGATGGATCTGCTCTGGAATGTTCTTAAAAGAATAGTTTTTCTTACTTAGATTTGGCATGCCATGTTTTATGCAGATATGTCAAGGGAATAGGTACTAAATTCAAAAATCCTTTTATAAAGACTATATTTATCCTGATGTGCTTTTTAGAACTTAAAACAGGGAAGAGGGAACAGCTGGTTCTGTTTTGCTGATCAGTTAAGTATTTCATAACTGGTGAATTTCATCGTTTTTCAAGGTTTGCATTTGCTTAATGCTAACAAACTGTAACTATTTTTCCAGTGAATCTCTAGGTTTTTTATGATGCAGATAATTCATGTTCCATGAACACATTTAGTACTGGGCACAGCCTATGAACTTGCACACCAAGGAGCGGCTGCAGGGCCTAGCTTCCAGTCAGTGTCAGTAATCAGAAGGAAATTTGATCCTGTATTTTAAAGACCATTGAAGTATTCACCTTTAGGACTGTCGTGGGCCTGTCGTCGGAGGCTGGGGCACTAAGACAGACAGCGACACGTAGGTCAAGGGCAAAACCTCCAGGTCAAAACCATGTCCTTTTGCCTGGTAACATTCCACATTGCATTGGCTCTTCGTTTGCCATAGAGGTAGTTCACTTACTTGGCCCTCTCCTTGTGGTTTTTATCCCTTTTATTTGCTTTCCACAGTTTCCTTGCTTTGCTTATTGCTGTCTTACCGGCTTCCCCTACTTCGGCTTAGGTATACTTTGGCTCGTCATCTTAAAGCCGGTAAGTGGTAAGATCTTAGCATGTTCCACATGGAAACTATTGTTACTAAAGTCTTATATGCTCTCTCCGTGTACCTGGAGGCAGTTCTTTGATAGAGAACTCAGTACCTGCCAGACAGGAGCCTGAAAATCCTTGTGCTTGTGTGTCCAAAGCTGGTCAACACCCATTTCTCACAGCCTTCCAGAGGGGTTGATAGATGCAAGGCTTAATCTTTGGTCAGATCAGTAGCCAGCACCACCTGCCTGTTGATTCTATCGTGGTCTTTTCTCAACCATAGCTTTTTTATGGTAAAACTTGTGCTTTTCTGGCAAAATTTGATTTTGGAGAATATTAGAATATTTTTTACAGATGCAAAATGGAGGCAGCATGATCATTGTTTTCATGAAGATTGCACATTTACTATTGCAAACTAAGGGCCATATGTACAGTGAAGTGTCAGAGAAAGGTGTTGTAGTGTTCTAATCTAGGACCCTGATCGATACTGTGACCTTATGCCCCTATTCGGCTATAAATCCATTTATTCCCTATATTGGCATAACCGTTCAAGTGCAATATTCAGAAACTCGTCTCTGGCTTCACACGAACAGAGCCACATTTCAGAATCGCTTTCTCTGCCACTTCCTTTGCAACCAATTAGTGCAATGACATAGCAGAAGTTACTATCTAAGATTCCTAGATTAACACTCCGAGTTCTTCAACAAGATAAAAACTCAGCAACCTGGAAATCCCCGCTTGCTATGTTTTGATTAGTAAGAGAACTCTAATGAGCACTGATAGACGATCACTTCCTAGTGACATCTTTATTGATGTCTTATGTCCAAAAACGTATGTCAAACAAGGCACCTTTCAGGTATAAATATTACCAACGTTGCCTTAAGCAAAGGCTAGCTGTCTTGTTGCTGAAGTTGCTGCTGTTATGCTGATGATAGCATTGCTGCTATCACTACTGCTATCGCTGCTAACTAGCGAACGATGGTGTGGTGAACTTAGGAGCTGAACAGCCGTCCCCCTGCAAGAGCCCAGCAGATGCAAGCTGTCCGCAGACGCTGCCCCTCCTCCTCCTCCTCGACGCGCTGAGAGAGACGCTGTCTTTTCTCCTGCAGAGAAATCCAGCTCCGACGTTTCCAAGCTACCCTTGCGGGTGACTGGGATATCGACCCCCTGAAGGAGATACCAGACCTCCATCATTCTATTCCAGAGGTATGGTGTTGACTAAACCCTTAGAGAGAATTCTTGAAGCAAACCTTGGCAAAACCAACTTAACTTAAAGCTACTTACTTACTCCCCTCCCAAGTATTAGGCTTAGGTCAGGTACACTGGGGTAGGCGTAGTTAGAAGCACCAGTTGAGTATTTTAGCCTAATGTATATATGAATGTATATATGTTTTATTCATTTTAAACCATTGTATGGCTAAGAAACCATATCAATGCTTTTACAGTATTATTTCGTATTACTAATCTTACTGTACGTACTTTTTATAATAACAAGTCTTGCAATTGTGGCAATTCATTTCTCTTGTACGAGAAGAAAGACTGTTCAATAAATGTTACCCTTTATTGAAAACGCCCGTCTCTCTATTGTCTACATATTGTGAAAGTAAACTGCACAACCACTGACTGAGTAAAATAACTGTCTATTGTTTCACACGACCCTAGAGATTGACTCTTGATCTGAGGAGCAAAGTTGTCATGTTGCACGGTTGTTGGAAAACTGAATCCCTTCTTGGCTGTGCCAGGGAAGCTGATCACTTCCTATTTAGTCAAGAAAGTTTCCAGTGATCCCTGAGCTAGTTGGTAACAAACCCAATTAAGTTTAGCATAGTCAGTGGAGGCCTGGAAGATCCGCACTTCTACGTCGATACTACTGTTTATGTTATTCCAATGCGCAGGGCCTATTGGGAAAATAGGAACTACACTACATGGCGCTTAAACGTTTGGTAAGGCGATAAACTAACGCAAGACGTTAGAGTAACTCAGTCGTGCATATTTCACACTGACCCCTTTCTCCCGTAAATACTCCAATAGACGTCTGGAGTGGGTGAAAGGTTAAAATCCGCCCAAACTCAGTAGGAAGAGATTCCTATGTAAAGCTCTGGTTTATTCAACGTTGAAGGATACAGTGTTCCAAAATATTGTGCACCTAATCTTTGTCTCCTTGGAGACCTACTCTGCAAACCTTGCATTTATACAATGCCAGGAGAAAATGGAACTGAAGCCGCAGCAGATGCAACTCAGCAGGGTCCCGACGGGACTATTGAACCGGGTGCAATAATCATCCCGGTACATTTAAGAAAGTCTATAACGTTAAAACTTATAGAAAATGGACTGACACCACAAGGTGGTACAGCAGTCTTCGTGATAGAGGCACACGAATATCGGCAGACAGAGGTATTCTATTCATGGATAAACTTTCCAGCGGCAAACGCTAGAACAAAAGAGTTTCACTATTACAAAATAGAGAAACCACCGGATGAGTACGCTCCTTTCGAGGAGACTAAAATCCCACTAAAATTCCAAGAGCACCTGCTCTGGTTTAATGGCGCCCTAAAACATAATGATCATATTACCAGGCTCGGTTGACTAGGTAGACCAGGAGCAACGTGGCCGGTTCTAGCCAGCTACACACCACATCCGGACATTGAAAAAATGTCTAAAGAAGAGCTGTTAGTACAGCTAAAAACACTTATTAAAATACATAGGCAATTAGTGCAATATGTAATGCGGACTGCAACAGTCCAACCAGCTGTTAATGTACCACAGCTGACCCCTCACCAGGGGAACACTAATAAAATTACACCACAGAACATACAGTCATGTCTTGGTAAAACACCCATAAAACGGAAACAAATTCCGTTCTGGTTAGCGCAAAAAATCACTCAAATAGAGGCAGTATTTCCGGATACTACCCCTATCGAGAAACACAGAATCTTGACCATCTGCCTTCCTATGGGAATCGCACCACACGTGGAGGACTGCGACACTTGGGGTACAGTCTTTGCTTCCATTTACACGAAAACACATGGTGTTCCGTCTATGGCGGTAATACCAGATCTACTAAGACAGATTCAAAATGAATAGGTTCCTGAACCTGCTTTAACTCTTGGTATGAAATTACTGAAAGACTTCAAGCAGGTCTCGGCTATATTATTAGCCAATACAAAGGGAGAAGCAGCATCTGTGGCGATCCGCCAGAAGTTGAAGGAAACAGATATAACAGATCAGCCAGTTGAGCTTGCCAGAATCATAGAAAAATTCTATGAAGAATTAGGTAGAGCTTGGGTGGGAAGCCAGTAAAGCCCCAACTGCTAGAAAATCCTGAAATTATTTTTATTAAAAATAATTCAAACACTCCTAAAAAGAGCTGGGATGGAAATAAACAATCCAATCCCAAGGAAAAAGTTTTCCAGTCCAGAGGAAGGTCTCCTCGACGGAGGGAAAGAACTCCGACTCGAGAACACCAGTCTCCCCAGAGGGAGCCCTCTGAGGAAAGATACAACCTTAGAAATAGGGATAATTTGAAAAAGCCTGATAGATATCAAAGTATTGATACACGTCCCTCTCGATCTTTTTCGCAGAAATCGGAAAGAAGAGGACGGTCAGACCCAGGAGAGCACACCAAGTCCAAAGACAAGGAACCTGCTCAGAGTAAAAAATCTCAATTTCCAAAAAAGAAGGTAGCCAGTATTAGAGTAATCAACCATGCCGAGAATACTGAGGACACAGTTGAAAAACGGGGAGTGGGCACAGACAATGCTAGACAGTGCAGCAGGATCTTGATGAGTCATCTGGAGACAGCGGACACGAATGAATACATTCAGGTTGAAACTGCAGACACCAGACACCAGACTTAGCGAGCCCCATAAGATATACGAAATAACATTGCGTATAGAGGGTGATAAGACTAGGAAAATAAAGGGTCTATTTTGGGATAAACTCTCGAAAGGCTATGATATTCTGTTAGCTGAAAAAGATTGGCCCCCAGAGTTTGTCAGGGAGTGCCCTCGTGGCGAAGAAATGATCATGCCTGCCTTCTCGAATCACATTCCGATTCACAAAAAATATACTTATGCAAGGAAATGGGCAGTAGCCCAGGCTCCGGCATTATATAAAAATCATGTAGGATGGGATGAGGACTCACCTCCTCACAAAATCCAGTTAAAAAGTGAACCAACTGCCCAACGGCAGTATCCCATTAAGCAAGAAGCTAAAAAACAAGTCAGGGAGATCTTAGATCAACTTGAATACCAGGGGGTGATTGAAACATGCACCTCTCAAATGAACAATCCTTTGTTTCCTGTCTCCAAGCCAGACAATTCATATCGTTTAGTTTTGGACTACAGACACCTTAATGCATGTTGCAAAACGTTTGCAGTACAAAACTCGCATAGTGCTGCACTAATGAACAACATAGTTAGGAAAAAATATAAAACGACATTAGACATATCGAATGGTTTCTTTTGTCAAAACATTGCACCAGAAAGCAGGTATTTGACCGCTTTCTCCGTAATGGGGTCTCAGAAAAATTTCTGTAGGCTCCCACAGGGGTTCAAGAACAGCCCAGGACTATTCTCAGCTAGAGTAACAGAGTTACTACAAATGTATGATGATGAGGCATTATCTTACGTAGATGATATCTACCTCACAGACGACAACTTGGGTTCGCAGCAGAGGGTTACAAATTCAACTTTAAAAAGTCTCAAATTGCCCCTCTGACAGTATTATTTTTAGGATACGAGTTATCAAGTGAAGGGAAAAGCTTAGCGGACAACTTCTTAGAGAAGTGCGCTGTACTCCAAGCTCCAAAAACGCTGAAGAATTTACAATCCATACTAGATTTTCTGAATTTCGGAAGAACTTACATTCTAAATTACGCAGAGAGGGTTAAACCTCTCTACGAACTAATAAAACCTGATTTTAAACAAATCAATTGGACTCAAAAACACACAGAAATTTTGAGATCACTGCAAACAGACATGTTAGCAAAAAGAAAATTAGATGCACGTGACAACACACGTGATCTTGTAATCCAAGTCATCCAAGGAAGATGCGGATTCACGTACCTGACCTCTAATGAGGGAGAAAAGGTACCAATTTCAATTAAATCTCACTTGTACACACAAGCAGAAAAAACATTCAGTCACACAGAAAGAACTGTGAAAGCAGTGCAAATTGCATTAGCAAATGAACGAGAATTAGCACATGGTAAAAGGATTAATATCCTCACGGCGGAATCCGCCTTCGAGGCGCTATTCAGCCCAATAAACCTGCCTACAGTGTCACTGGATCCGAAATGGATACAGTATGTAGATTCTCTAGGAGCGGAAGATGTGAAATACTATTTCGCCCCGCAATTCGAAGAACTGAATGATTTAGAATATGAAGAAGAATATCCTCTGCCAATTGAACTTCTTCTTCTCCCACAGTACGCCTGTATAATCTATACAGATAGATTTGTACAGCATTTCAATGTAGAGAGCAAATCCTACGATGCCGCCTGTGCGATTGTTAAAGGTCGTTGGCTGTGCGGTAAATTCAGACCGAAAGTAACAAAAACTGAATCAGTAAGAAACTGTTCGGCTCAGAGAGCTGAAATCAGATCTTTAAAGATGGCGCTTGAAAATGCAGAACGTGAATTCCCGACACTAATCGTGTGCGATTCTCATTTATGCGTCAACTCTTACAATAATAAAATGCAGCGCTGGATTGAAAACAATTACAAAGATGACACAGGTGCCACAATAAAGCATAAATTGCTCTGGAAACAGGTAGCTCTTTTACTGAAAGAACTACAAAAGACTCACGTGATACACACAAAGAGTCTTCAACGTGATGGCGTTCACATTGCAGGGAATTCATTGGCTAATACAGCCATAGTGGAAGCAACTAAACCGGCTTCCGTAGCCACAAAAAAGCGTACAGAAAAATACATAGACGGGGAAACCATGCTGGCAGTAAAAACGACCATAAAAGGCGACTGTGCAGCACTACCCGTGAACTATCCACTCAATTATGCATACGTAATCGATGCAAACTCCGTTCCTTTTGCTCAAATCCCTGGAGTGGGGGATAGGGTAATTCCAAACATGAACAGGAGAATATTTTTAATAGCAGACGCACACATGGGTTTGGGTCCTAGGCACAGAATGATCAAGGAATCCCTGACTGAATTACAATCGGTATACTGGTGGCCGGGAATGAGTGTACAACACCAAATATATGCAAACAACTGTGAAAACTGTAACAGAGACCGTAGTAGTGAACTACGCTACCGGCTACCAATCAGAAACAGCGTAACGCTGTCTACATCCCATCCTGCGTCCTATTAATCATTGGCTAAACACACTTAAAAAATGTGGCCCCAGCGCTCGGCTGACGCCAGAACGGTTATAAAAGATCTGCTAGTCTTTATCGGCACATACGCAATTGCCATGTTCCATTCTGACCAGGGTCCTGCTTTTAGCTCTCGAGCTTATAAGGAGGCCATGGCCAGCATGGGAGTTGGGTTGCGGTATTCTTTTACGTCACACCCCGAAGGGAATAGTGTGGTAGAGAGAAAAAAACGGGACATAAAGCGATCTATAACAGCGAAGGTATTAGGTTCAGGCGCTGGGTGGGTCAAACATTTAAAAAGTGTCCAAATCAGTCTTAATAACTTGCCAAGAAATTCTCTAAAAGGTTTCAGCCCATACGAACTATTGTTCGGAATTAGAATGAGAATTCAGGACTTAGATAGTCAAGTATCAGTGGTACAAGATAAGAAAACAGACTTTGATATCAAAGATCGTTTGGCTGTTTTACAGGACTTGAATGAAACAAGAAAATCCTTAAGCAACATAAAGTTAAAGCAACAGCCAGATACCACTGACGAGGCACCACAAGCAACAGCCCCAGCAAGGCCTGTCTGGATTCCAAAGATTGGGGATCTAGTCAGAGAAAAAATAGCAGTGAAGAAGGAATTTGGGCCTTCTTACAGAAAAGCAGTATCTGTCTTGGCAGTCACCGGAACAAGATCAGTAGTACTACCGCCCCTTGCTGGTAAAAAGGAGAACAGAGTTGTATCTATCGACCTGGTAAAACCACAAGCATGTGGCCTATAATCAACAGTAGGCCCAGTGGACTTCCAAGAAACAACAGAATACCCAAACTTGCAACAATCCAAGAGGTTCAAACTGAAAGACTAATCACATTCAATCAGCCTGCAGTGCACAGAGAAGGACTATGCAATAATGCCATGGAACTCGTGCCTCTTGAGACACAGATTGAAACAGTTCGTCAAGAAACACCAGTCTACAATAATGTGGTATCAGAAAGTACTACCGAAAGACAGATTGAAAGAACAATCCCACAATTGACAGAACTGCCTCTGGTTATTTCATCGACTTCGACAACTTTTACGAGGATCAGAGTAACCCCGAAGTGATGCCAGAAACAGAAAAGACTTTTAAAGTAAAACCAACGGAACTCTTTCATCAACTGAAGGAAATCTACCTTATTTCCCCATGGTTAGAGTTCTGGTTCGGTCTAGGTGTATTGTTCCTCCTGCTTTGGCTCATCATGGTACTTTGTTTGGGAAAATTCATTGAGGGAAAATATAGTACAATGGACAGAGCAAGTCAGAACATCAACGTAGTCCTCAAACCACACTGATCATCCCACGTGAAGAAAAGAGAACTGTCAACAGTGAATGTCACAGCCATTCCAATACCCCGTGGGGTAGTATGGGAGAAAACTGACTATGAGATCTATGGTTCGGTCGAAATCCGGAAGTATCCTCATCAACTGAAGGTTTCCTTAAGTGACTTTGTAAAACCTAGTACATTCTCTGATGATTGGGACTTTGATAGTATTAATGACATGATGTCTGATTTAGTAATGTCAGCTAGATTCACAGAACATGATTATTTACAAGGTTTGTCTAGTTATGAACAGTTGTTCTGTAATACACATTATGGCGATCATTATTTGCATAAATCTGCACAGCCTAGAAATGTTTTTAAGTATAACCAATGGGAACATTGTGCTACACCTCCTAAAAGCAGTTCTAAAACATTCTTTGAGAAATTCAAGTACTTCTCAGGGTTTAACACCAGTGATGCAGAAACGTTTTATTACAAACTGTTAGATAAAACAGGAATGAAAACAATGCTGACAAACACTAAATTAATATATTCAGAAGCATTTTATGAAAAAATGATGACATTTGGTTTTGATTATTGGAAAAATAACATTGAAACAAAAACAATTTGGGGTACGAAAGATTGGCAGGTACAAGGTCTAGAAACACTATTCAGAACCTGCATGATACCAGAACAAATGATGTTTTTAAATGACACAATTCACCAAACATCCTGTCTTGGCCTAGCTAAGATCAAAGACCTAAACAAACCGTCTATTCCAAAGCCAATACCTGATAATGCAATAACAGATATTGAGCTAGACGTAACTAAAATTTTACATTTTAACAGAACACATCCTGATTGGAAAAAGTGGTTAATCTGGCCTACTGACACAAACAACTGTCAAGATAGATTCCTGAATAAAACCCAGGGGTTAAAAATGACCATACAAGACCCTAGATACTCCCAGAGACAACATCCAGGGATAGTAACAACATACAGTGTAGGGAAACTCTGCCTCGAATGGCTAGGATCATCCACACTGGCTGAAATTAATCAACACTTGTCTTTACTTAAAGAGGGTGCTGATTTGCGCGATTTTATTATGGGACCACGCAAACAACGTCAAAAGCGTTTCATAGCGGCCAGCATCTATGCTGCGTACAACGAGGCTTAGAAATTCACACAAATTGAAACAGCAGAAAAAATACGAGAAATTGATCGTATTAATTTGGAAAAATTACTTTCTGTAGTGGACAATGGGTTAATGACTCTGTCCTCCAGAATATATTCGTTGGACAATATTGTATCCTCTGCATTTGATATAATAGACAGAGACTTGCTAATGTTACAGCATGGCCAGTCACAATTACATTCTATTGTACAATTAGGCTGGACGCTGCAAAATCTTCGTTCAGGCTATGTGCCTTGGCGTTTAATCAACACAACGTCATTGTTTTCCATTTTTAACCTTACTGATAAACAAATCAGCTTGGCACAGAAAGGAGCAGACTATACAATCCTGAGCATCGAAAAACTTGAGAGATTACCATTGACAATGTCAGAAAGTCCTGTCACTGAATGGATAATACACGGAATTATCACTATTCTGATAACAACTTTCCGATTTAAAAAGTGCCTTGAATACATACCTACTGGCCAGTATGAACGATTAGGTAAAGGATATGTTAAGTCAGCATGGAAATTACCATACACACATTCATGCTATAGTGACAGCGACAAAAATGTATTTCTTAGTGGTGAAAACTGTAAACGTTCGCTAAGCGGTATACTTTTGTGCCAGGGTATTAATTTACACGGAGCCTGTGAAGGTAATTCTAACAACCTTTCATGCCACCAGCTTGTCACACCTGCAACGCAGATAGAGCCCTTCTTTATGCAACTCGCGAATGGGAGTTACATTCTAAGAACGGATCACAGATGTTGTGGCCTTGTGCCAGGAAAAGCCTATCTCGTAAGCGTAACTTCCATGGTCAAATGCTGTATGCAAGCATTGTTCCCGAGCGGGCCTGGAGACATAGAGACTCTCATCTGGCCTCGTCTGCATTTCTCTTCTATACAAATTGATACTTTAAGCAAAATGAAGTCTGTGCTTTTGCAGACAACAGTGCCCATAACGTCATCAAAAGAGACGTATGATCTCCTATTTGCAAGGACAGCTACGGAGGATCATGACCTTTTATCAACAAATTGCCCCGTGCATTTCGTAGAAATGTTGAGCCAACTCCTTAACATGTCTAGTGCCACAGGCATCCCAGGCATATTTAAGACGATTTTTACGGGACTGCTAACACCATTTCAAGCAATTCTGGGAATCGTTCCAAATTTTGTCCACTCTGTCTTTGGCGGCATACCCCTATTTTTGGGACTTGTAGCAGGGATTTTGTTTTTGACCCTCCTGCTTCGTCATGGCAAGCCACAGCCCAGACATGACTCCTATGGGAATGGAAGGAACAATCCTAGCAGTGCGCTACCGGGACAGAATAACTAGAGTCCTTGGATTGGCCAGGCTGAGAGATCTAAACATGACCTGGTTCCTTTCATTCAGACCGATATGGCAATCCTGCATCTTACCTGTACTACGATGTATGCTATCCGGAGATGAGTGCGTGTTGGACACCTGTCTTGCACTTCCATCAGCAGTACCAATGGATATCGATACTTTGCTCAGTCCGATAACGGCTCACGCATTGTGTTGTCCCCAGCGGCTACCAATCCTGATGACGGCATTCGTTGAGACTCCTGTGCTACGACTAGGTGGTAACAGTGGAGCGAGTGACAAAGGCAACATCACCCAGGTACGACCTTCTGTGGGCATTGCTGATCCAGCCTTTGATGACAGCAATCATTCTCACACCTGCCAAGTTACAGCACTATCGAAATTGGTCGAACTGTCACCTGATTTTGTAGACCAATTCTTTGAGAGCCTGTCTGATATGATGTTCTCACCCGAACAGAAACAATAACTTTAGAGAAGCATTCCGACACACAGCGTTCCCATGAACTCTGAATTCGGCCTTCAGTTTTGAACAACAAAAACTGCTAAAAGCGTTGGAACTCTAATTTCCCCGTTCAAGCATTAATTCTTTTGAATTGAACACTTTTTAATATTCACCCTTTTTGGCACGAAAAATTCTTTGCTTAAGGTAAAACTATTCATAGAGAACAGAAGCTTATAATTCTATTTATAAATATATCTAGAGACATAGCAACTTTACACCAGCCTCTAGCACATTTTATTGCAATGCATTTATATGTGATGAAATTATCTCACCCTTCTTCTGTATTCAGAGATATTTCATGTGTAATTCTTTTTGCATAATCGTTCATTGATTTCATATGCTATAATTTTTGAATGATTTCTATGCTTCAAAAACGTACAGAACCTACATTTTCATGTATTACAATATACGCCTATTTCAAACGCATATATGTATTTTGGGGTGGGCAATGTTACACATGCATCTTATTGCTCTAGTTTTAGTAATTTGATGGACATGAATTCGTTGAGTGGGTGTAGCGTTCTAATCTAGGACCCTGATCGATACTGTGACCTTATGCCCCTATTCGGCTATAAATCCATTTATTCCCTATATTGGCATAACCGTTCAAGTGCAATATTCAGAAACTCGTCTCTGGCCTCACACGAACAGAGCCACATTTCAGAATCGCTTTCTCTGGCACTTCCTTTGCAACCAATTAGTGCAATGACATAGCAGAAGTTACTATCTAAGATTCCTAGATTAACACTCAGAGTTCTTCAACAAGATAAAAACTCAGCAACCTGGAAATCCCGGCTTGCTATGTTTTGATTAGTAAGAGAACTCTAATGAGCACTGATAGACGATCACTTCCTAGTGACATCTTTATTGACGTCTTATGTCCAAAAACTTACGTCTAACAAGGCACCTTTCAGGTATAAATATTACCAACGTTGCCTTAAGCAAACGCTAGCTGTCTCGTTGCTGAAGTTGCTGCTGTTATGCTGATGATAGCATTGCTGCTATCACTACTGCTATCGCTGCTAACTAGCGAACGATGGTGTGGTGAACTTAGGAGCTGAACAGCTGTCCCCCTGCAAGAGCCCAGCAGATGCAAGCTGCCCGCTGACGCTGCCCCTCCTCCTCCTCCTCGACGCGCTGAGAGAGACGCTGTCTTTTCTCCTGCAGAGAAATCCAGCTCCGGCGTTTCCAAGCTACCCTTGCGGGTGACTGGGATATCGACCCCCTGAAGGAGATACCAGACCTCCATCATTCTATTCCAGAGGTATGGTGTTGACTAAACCCTTGAGAGAATTCCTGAAGCAAACCTTGGCAAAACCAACTTAACTTAAAGCTACTTACTTGCTCCCCTCCCAAGTATTAGGCTTAGGTCAGGTACACTGGAGTAGGCGTAGTTAGAAGCACCAGTTGAGTATTTTAGCCTAATGTATATATGAATGTATATATGTTTTATTCATTTTAAACCATTGTATGGCTAAGAAACCATATCAATGCTTTTACAGTATTATTTCGTAATACTCATCTTACTGTACGTACTTTTTATAATAACAAGTCTTGCAATTGTGGCAATTCATTTCTCTTGTACGAGAAGAAAGACTGTTCAATAAATGCTACCCTTTATTGAAAACGCCCATCTCTCTATTCTCTACATATTGTGAAAGTAAACTGCACAACCACTGACTGAGTAAAATAACTGTCTATTGTTTCACACGACCCTAGAGATTGACTCTTGATCTGAGGAGCAAAGTTGTCATGTTGCACGGTTGTTGGAAAACTGAATCCCTTCTTGGCTGTGCCAGGGAAGCTGATCACTTCCTATTTAGTCAAGAAAGTTTCCAGTGACCTCTGAGCTAGTTGGTAACAAACCTAATTAAGTTTAGCATAGTCAGTGGAGGCCTGGAAGATCCGCACTTCTACGTCGATACTACTGTTTATGTTATTCCAATGCGCAGGGCCTATTGGGAAAATAGGAGCTACACTACAGTGTTAGCCTTACTGGCACCCCTCTCACTGCCACTTCTGAAATGCAAAGCTGCACCATACTTACAAGAGTTTAGCAACTTAGGACCAATGCAGGCACCCTTGCATCATGGTGCAAGGGTGTCTGCGTGCAGGGGGGATTGTTTATGTGTAGGAAGGTCTCCCTTCCTGCACATAAACAATCCTAAAATGCTATTCTGTCACTTTCATGTGGAAAGCGACAAAATGACATTTTTATTTATTTATTTATGTACAGGAACGGACACCTTCCTGTACATAAACAAACAATGGCATTTTGCTTTTTCCATGTGTGCTGCACGAGGCAGCACACATGGAAAAAGCAAAAACGAGGAGAAATAATGCATTTTCCTTGTTTCGTCATCTTAACACCAGTTTTTACCTTGAATATAGGGGCAATGTCAAAATAAATGGGTGTTGCAGTGGAATGCCTACCGCAACACCCACTGCCCACCCCTTTCACGCTAACCATAGCGTGAAAGGGGACATTATGTACAAGGCAACATTAAGCCACGTTAAGTGGCTTAACGCTCCTTTGTACATAAGGCGCAGCCCCTATCGCCACCACAATGTCAATATAGGTGATGTTGTGGTGGTGACAGGGGCTTGTACATACGCCCCTAAGTTTTCCTTTTTGCTCTACATTTTCAACCCTTTTGAGAGCCTCCCAGCACTCCCCTGGGGTCAGGAAAATTGTGGGTTTGTACAACCTCATGATTTTCAAGATGGCAGCAAAAAGAATTTTGAACCCTTTCATCAATTAATTACATTTGTAATACAATTTAAATATTGTTGAAAGAAATCATGATTTAGGAACTCACAATTTTAAACAGCCAAGACATACAAAAGTGTTTACTCAGTCAATCACACCTGACACAATTTTGAAATACTAAAAACCCTCAAAACTGCAGACAGGATTTTCACCCAATATACAAAAAGCATGTATTCTGAATAAAGTGACACTTTAATGATAAATGTGGTGTAACCTGGCAATGAAAGAAGCACTCCAAGAAATTGCTAGCCATACTTTATTGTCAGCCTTTTCTCTTTTAAAATTATTTTTGCTAATACTTTCAGCTCTGTAGCAATGTATGAGAAATGAAAAAAGATATTTACAAAATTAAAAATTAAACTGAATTATAATGCTTAAGAACAAATCTACATAAAAATGTTTTTAATAAACAGTTTCTTTCCATTCGTAAAGTATTGAGGAAGGAAGCAATACGCAGCAATAAAAAAAAATGAGTTACATCTGTTAATTCAAATCGTGAATGGAGTAGATTTATTCTGAGGGCTACATTTCTAAGAACATTATTCATGTAAATGAAATTGATTTAGGTGATTATTACGAAAAACTAAAGATAGCAATTATGAAATAATTACAACACATCTTTAGTTTTTTTATTGATTGATTTCTAGCACCAGTGGTCCTCCTTTTCGAACTGTAACTTTGGGTAACAGTTGAGCAGAACATTGTCTCCTATTGAACTGAGCCATGTGCATCTATCCTACTGAAAACAGAAAACTCAAGTGCTGCTTTATATGAACAGCAGACCTAGTATATTGGGCAACTCATTTTAGTCACCCTTGTATACTGTGGATGGGAATCTCTGGTCATTTTGTTAGGTGAATGTTGAGGCACTGAAAAAATGTTTGCGTCATTTCTAATAGGACCTTGGTGCTTTTTGGCATTAAGAGGAATGGGGAAAAGTTGCTTCAAATGGTGGATACTCCTATGGGATTCTAGATCTTGTGACTGATCCTCAGGGCTGATAGTCTGGTGTGCATCCCTTTGTCCTATCACTTTACACTTGTTAATTGGTTTTATTTTCTTGCTCATTCTCCAAGTAAACCCTATATCCTTGAAACCTAAATGTGTTGTGTTAGAAATGGGATTTCCGGTTGGCTGAGGCTTGCGCCAAAGCCAGGCAGAAACCACCACTCTAGTTAGGGCACGGAAGTTACATGCCAAGACAACCCCTGCTCACCCCCTTGGCAACGTGACATGAGCAGTAAGGCTTATCCCGGAGGCAATGTGTAAAGCGTTTGCACAACACACACACATCAGTAACACACTAGGCACAACACAAAAAGAAACTCCACACAAGGTTATATATAAAAAATAGCCTTTGTATTACCATAAACACATTAGATCATAATCACACAGATACACTGTGCCAACTGGCACTGGGCAGTCTTTACAGGGAATTATATACACAGGACAGGGCCACATGGGCCACTGTCAGAAATAGCACTTAGTAGAATTAGCACTTAGAATAACTGTAGCACATAGCACTTGTAGGACACAACCAGTAACCACTGGTAAAAAGGTAGGTACACACTACGCAATCCTAACCACCTTAGGCATATATCACGCAGGGAAACATAAACTCACTAGTAACCCTGGGCGTAGTAGGCATAGTGGGGCTATGCAAAGCTACGTGAAGTGGGCGAGAAACTACGCCCACCTATGCACTTCGCGTAGCCCCACTACGCGCCACCTGCCTCCCTCCCGCCCTCCCTAAATACTTAAATAACCTTTTTAAAACGAATAAAAACCACTTACCTTGTACGCTGCGTCCCCCGGGGCTCCCTCTCCTAATCGCGCAGCCGTCTTGGATACTAATGCGCATGTGTGGGCGGCCACACATGCGCATTAGTATCTGAGACAGCGGCGCAATTACGAGAGGGAGCCCCGGGGACGCAGCGGACAAGGTAAGTGGTTTTTATTCATTTTTAAAAGTTAATTTAAGTATTTAGGGAAGGCAGGAGGGAGGCGGGTGGCGGGAAACTTCGCTACGCCCACGGAGTGGGCGTAGTGTTGCCTGCTACGCCTACTTCGCAAAGGGCGAAGTAGGCAACACTACGCCCACTCCGTGGGCTTAGCGAACTACTTAGCCCAGGGTTACTCATTAGTATACCCTATACTAGGCAAAACAACCTCCTGATCATGTAAACACATTTAGAGGTGTAGAACTGGCATAAAGGCATGGCACATTAAGCAAAAATCACATTAGCCATCAGGAAATTATCAACATAAGCACAATATACCATAACCTTGCGCAAGAATCACATGAGATACTAACCCCAGGCCAACTGGCCTTCCGTGGGCCTCAAACACTTTTTGTCCCAAAAGCCAGGGCTGGCTGTGCACGCAGCCAAAGAAGAGTGCGCAAGAGGGGCCTAAACGTAGCAGCTGCCCACTAGTTGCTGGGCAGCTGGAGAATCCAAAAGATGTGCACAGCCTAAACGTTGCAGCTGTCCAATAATTGCTGGGCAGCTTTGCCAGGGGGCACGGACACCAGTGTGCCTCCTGAGAACAAATTGTGCCAGATGTTGGAGCTCTAACAAAAATAATGTGCCCCCTTTCAGCAACAGCCACCTCCAGGACACAGGCTCCTCTGGCCCTGTCAATTATTATGTCCCAGGTGGCAGCTGCCCTCTAATAATCGGGGCAGCTGAAGGCAGAAATACGGGCCAGGTACCAAGGGGTCCTTTTAACAAGTATCCCACTGTTGGCCCGGACTGGCGCCCAAGAACAAATTCTGCCCACCGTTGGAGCGGCCCACTGCCATCTGGGGCCGCTCTGGAAAAGGCCACTGCTACGCTTGGGGACCCCCACTGGGATTTCTTGAATAAATGTGCCCGTCACGTTGGAGCGGCCCTCAACGGCGGGCCCGCTCAGGATAGAGGAAGTGTCACTCTGCCTGGGCCAGCAGAACTACAGCACAGATGGAGCCCCTCCCCAGCCCATCTCACTTACCGGGCTATCTTGAAGCTGTCTCCGGACGCGGGGAGTCTCCTCTGGTGGGGGTCCACTCGCTCTCTGCACACTCCTCCTTTGGACACCGGAGCGCAGGGTGGGCTCCCGCTGGCTTCCGGTTTTCTTCTTTGAGCAGTGCAGGGCTCTCCTCCAACACCGAAGCCCCGCCTGCACCTTCAGCTGCTCTCTTCTCCTTGCTGGGCACCACGCAGGGCTCCCACCGGCACACAGGAGTCCTGCTCAGCGAGATGCCGCCTTCGCCTCGGCTCCTCTCCTGATTCGGCTTCCAGGTGATTCCGTGGGGGCGGGGCTTCCCTCAGGAAAACGGATGTCCCGCCCCACGTCAGGCAATGCACAGCCTGACATCCTGTTTAACTCGGCTGCGGCGGTGATTTCATCGAGGTCTCGGCAAAGTCCCATGCGGGGTGGGCACCCGCTAGGGTTTTAAAACCAGCAGATATGTGGGATAGGCACCCGCTAGGCACACAATGCAGGGTGGGCTCCTGCTAAGCCTATAAATCACCAACAGGACATGACAGGGACACGGGGTGGCACCCGTTAGCGAGCAGAGCTTGGGGAAGCCCCCACGTCAGGTCTCCCTCGCAGCCTCATGCTGCCAACGCCAGCTTCTCTCCTCGGCATGTACCTCCAACAATTAGTGCCCATGAGGCGCTCCTCCTAGCAAATAAAGGGCTCTGCTACTTAAGGCAAGCACTCCCAGGGCGCTAGAAAGCCCAAAGTCTCAAGTCCAGGGAAAGTTCCTTTAGGAATGCAGGGGGGCAAAGGCTGGGCCCAGGGGCCAGCTCACAGGGCCCTCCAGCAGGGAGGCAGTCCCCAGTGGCGGTCCCTCCTGGCGCCCAGCAGCAGGCCCCCCTCAAATCAGGAACAGGCTGAGAACAACTTGCATGGGGTCACAGCCCCTTTTTATACACATTTTTACTTTGTCTTAGGCTGCAGGGCAGGGGGAGAACCAGTTACAACTGGTTCTTGAGCACTTTGTTGTGCTCATCCCCTCTCTCCATTCACAGTACATGCTAGGGACATCAGATGCACCACAGGGGGCGGAGCCAGCATTGTGGAGGGAAGGCCCAGCCCTAGTCCCAGGTGTACTCCTCCCTCCCATCAACATGCAGATCTCTCCATTCACCACCGGGGCAGACCCATCCTGACTCCTGGAGCCAGGCACACCAGCCAGCTCCAGCCAATCACAAGCCAGACAGTCAATTCACATTTACTACACTGACATGCCAACTTCTAGAAGTGGCACTTCCACACCAGACACATTAAATCTGCGCACACCGTCGCAGAGCATTTAATCTCACAAGTTCGCACATACCAAATTCGTCCCTGCACTTCCCACACATCAGAAACTACCATGGACACACATATCCCCCATGCATTCCTATGGGAGGGCAGGCCAATCTCACCACACGCACTCAGACTGCGCACGCACTTTACTCTGCGACACAGGGTTAAAGTTCGCAGAAGCCAAAAACAACTAACACCAAGTCACATTAAAAAGCAAAACGTTTAGGGGTGAACCTGCCAAAAGGACCAAGTCCAACATGTTGGGATCAGGGATACATTTTATGTCATTAATGATAGGGTGTGGTGTGCATGTGATTTGTTGTCACAGTCTTGGTAGTATACTCACTCATGTTCTGATGTGTTGAGATTAGTTTTTAATGTTTCTTTTATGCCAGGTGATTCTGTGCTCAAAGGTTTGTTTTCTTCCTTTCCTCCATTTCTGGTTAGGTATAGTTTTTTGTACAGCTGGGCCAGTTGTTGGGACTTGAATGGGTGACATAAGGGAGGCAAAGTCACTTTCATCATGCCTTTCCTTGGAGGGTTGCTCTTTAGCCTTTGGATGAAATGGGCCTGGTGGTGAACTGCTACTTAGGAGTGGGAATAGCACACTGGCCGCATACACTAAGTGTGCTAGTGGTGCACCAAAAGTATGCTTTAGGCAAACCCACCTGAACCCAATCACTTTGTATAAAGACATTTAGTGGACCACGCAGCCCAGGTTGCAAGGAGGTTGCCAAACTCTTCACAAAAGAATATTTATATTCTGTAGATCATATAACTCTCAATCAGCCCACTGTGATACTAGTCCACATTAATTCTTTGGACATTCACCAGCCCCCTACGCCACTCCAACCAACTAATGCCCCCTCCCTGTACGCACAATACACAACTGGGAGATATTTTTTGTAAAATCACTCAATAGAAGCATAGAAAAGTTTAATGTTAATACGAAAGAGTAATTTGAACCTATTTTTAGCACATCATTTTACTGACTCTTCAAATTTTGACTTGGAATTTGTCTTTGATGATGGCTATTGTATTCTCCATGTTAACTGTACCCGGATGAATGGGGCTGGAGTGGCTGTAACAGATCTGAGATGCATTTTTCAAGCAATGCCGATATCAAATGCACACTGTCTAAAACCCATCTGGTTCAGTAAAGGATAGGAACATTAACCCACTCTGTGGGTATTTTATTGTGTCACTCGCCTTAGGCCAGATGATCGCTAGTTTGATAAGCTGTTGGATCTATGTAGTCCTCAAGATTCATCAGCCTCCATCCCCTGGTTCTAATGGACTTTAATTACCAGGTGAACAATCCCTTGGACCCCAATTACTCTGACTGTGAGATGACGTTAAAGAGTCAGGTCTTGGGCGTTTTATTGTCAGTCCTAGAGACACTGATAGGCATATGCTTTACTTGATGTTTGCTGATCAAGACTCTCTTTGCTGGTTGGTTCTTCAACCCTTTGGGTGATCTGCCCCCTTTTTGATCTTATTTATGTTGTGAGCAGCAATTAAAGGCATGTGTTGCCACAGTTTCTGGAAAGACATCTTCAGGAAATTGCACTACTTTTCTAGATCCTCATTTCCTTAATAATGGCCAGAAAACGTGTTTTTAAAATGTAATTTAGCTAATTATATGAACATCTAAAACTGAAGCACAATAACACACATATTGTTCCACATTTTCTCACATTTCTTGACACAATACCTGCAATTTAAAATGTTTGTGCAAGACACTTTTCATACTGTTCCTGTTAGACCTGAAATCCTTGGCGTGGTTTTCTTCCAAATATTTTGCCATCACTCCTCCTGCTTTGCAGAATACATTTTTGTTGGCTGTAGGACTCTGAACTTTACCACTGCTAACCACTGCTAAAGTGTTGGTGTTTATTCTTTTAGCATGGTAAAATTGGCTTGCACCAAATTGCCATATTTAATTTATCTGTAAGTCCATAGTGAAGTAATATACCATATGCCAAGGCCTGGTAAATTGAATGCTACTGGTGTGTCCACAGCACTTTTTGTGCCACCCACTTAAGTAGTCCTATATAACCTTTCATTACAGGCAATGTGTGCAGTTTTAAACTGACATTTAGTCCTGGTAAAGTAAACCTTTTTCTAGGAATAGACATTCCTTTTTAATACATATAAATAACTCCTAGGCTAGGCACTAAACAGCCCAAAGGACAGTGTGTGTAGTATTAAAAAAGCTGGAAATGAACTTTTAAGGTTTACATGTCCTGGTAGTGAAAAACACAAAAAATTATTTTTCACTTTTGCAAGGCCAACCTCTCCCATAGGATAACTTTGTGTTACCTTATCACATTTAATAAGTGATAATGATTGTTTGAGAGTAAGTAGGAATGTCCTGTTTGGTGTCTGAAGAATTGTAATTTAATCTCTTCTTTAATGGTAAAATCAGATTTTAAGTCACAATTGTGAAAAAGCCTCATTTAAAAGGTTGGCATTTTCTTGTCTTTACCATTAGGTACCCTTTAGCCTGCTTCCTGGGTCACATGGCCAGGTGTATTTGGCAGATGGCCTTTGTATATTCCTCCCAGAAAGTCAGACAATAGAGGGTCTGGGTGTTGGCAGGATGGACCATCCTTACTTGATGACAGAGGCAGAGTTGTCTCCTGTCTTATTTGCATTCTAAGACACTGCCTCAGCTCTCACACAATAGACTTCACACTAGCCTATTATTCTGCATACAGACTGTGACCAGGAAAAGGAGGCAGGACATTTCAGACACTTCGGTAGGGAGAAGACTCCAGAAGTTTCTTCCACTTCAAAGTTAGCACACACATTGGACCCTCTGACCCACTCTTGAGTACACTCCAGGACCTGTGGATACTACAGAAGAAAGGCTGCCTGCTGTGGGGAGAATACCCTGCTGCTTGAGGTCTGCCCTGCTGTCTGAGGAGAAAGAATGGGCTTGCACCCTTCAGCTGAAGTGTCTCCAAGGGTTAGCTGACTGACCTCATGTTCTGAGTTGCAGAGACACAAAAAACTTCAGAGGCCTCTATGTAGATGCCCAGCTGAACTGCTGAACTGACCTGCCTAGACCTGCAGGTGCCTCTCCAGTCTTGAACCCTTGTTATGGCATCTGTTGTGCTCCTCCTAGAAGAGGAGGAGAATTTTGGGCTCTTCGCTGTCACAAGCAAGGACATCTACATCAAGATCTTGCCGTCTACACCATCCGCCAAAGCAAAGCTCTGGAGAGACCGACCCTTCATGTTACAGCAAACGCCAGTGATGACCACAAGATCTACACTTAGTGATACACCTTTAACAGTCTGCGATCACTATCAATGTGAAGCTCCAGCAACGACCCGTGACTCCTGACAGGATCTTCGTGCTAGAGCGGTGACCGTACACAATGCCCAACTTTCTCTTCACACTACAGCAGCGGCCATCTGCGTTGCCCTACCTGTTCCTTGTGGCTCCTATCCCGTGAGCTGGACTCTTCATGTTGGACTTTAGAATCAGTTTTTTCAGTGGGACTAACCTGGTCCCTGTATCTGGGCTGTGTTCCATCATGATTTACCTCAATTCATGGCTTTCACCCGGTTTCAAATTACCAGATAACAGCGAGTAATATTTTGTGCTTTTGGGCATTATACTTACCTAAAATCTTTGAAATTGCATATCGCCAGCTCAAGTGATTGAATTTTTGTTGTTTTAGTGTCAAATAATGTATTACATTTCATTGTATTTTTTAAAAGTGGTGTGGGAATTTTCTTGTGTTGTGTTTTCACTTTATTACTGTTTGTGTGCTGCATAAATACTCTACACATTGCCTCTACATTAAGCCTGACTGCTTTGATGCCAAGCTCTAGGGAGTCAAAATTAGCGTCTTTTGTAGTTCACCCTGACTGGGATTGTGGCTGGTGCTTGATAACAGCTCAGACCCCTATCAACTAACAACTCGATTTCTTTCAGTTCCTAATCAAAAGTAATGTCTGTCTCAGTGCATTTTCTAAACTTGAACAAAAGAGGAAGACATGTAGGTAAACAACAAGCTATGTTCCTGAAAGGTTCGAATCATACTTTTGACCAGTAGATAAGTAAAATATTTAAAGGATGACTTTTTTTGCTGGAACAAAAACTGTCAAAACTACAAAGGGTTTTCCTCTTCTTATCCTTTATTGTTTTGCTTCTGTCAAGGTGATTTGCACACTTTGTACCACAGCTACATGGTTGTCAGTTTCCAGATATGAGGGTTTTGTAAAATAAAAGTACATTTTCAATTTGCACTGCTATGTGGCTCTCTTTGTTCCTACGTTTGATCTAAATTATTTTGTGAGTCCCTTGCTATTGGTGCATGTTATGCATCTGCGTGCCTCTGATGAGGCTGATTCTATTCACAACAGTTCTCTAAAACAATGTTTTTCCCTGTCAGATCTAATTTTCCAGTCCATGTGTCCCCATTTGCTTCTCCTGATTTGTGTTCCATTTACATCCCTCCTTTTCTCTGAAAACGGATGCGGTATGCAGCCTTTTTTCTGTTCAATAAGTTTGAATGCATTAGAGACACATCTGATTTTGCGGTTTCACTTGCTATGTATGTACCCTTTACTGTTTGTTTGAGTCTGTATGCTCTCAGTGCATGTACCCCTCATCCTGAAGCTTTACGAGAACCAAAATTACCCTATATCTTAAACGGGCCTACCACTCTGGTTGACAAAAATGCAAATTAGGGTTTTACATTTCTAAAACCAAATCTTGCATGTGCCTTGTCATTAGGAAACTCAATACCACAAGTTAAAAAGGTTAAGCTTATCAGGTAGCACCAAAAAAACAAAGTCAACAAAGAAAATTCTTGATTTAATACAATTGTTTCGATAATTTCAAAATGTAAAGCCCAAATAAGAATGATGTAGTTATTATATAGGGGAGTTTTTTGATCTCTCGTCAAGTAAGAATGCACAAGTATGCACAAGTACGAGTGGAGAAGTGTGGCTCAGGGGTTAGAGGCGGCAGACCTGGAGCTTGAGTTCGGCCCGGGACCAGAGTTCAATTCCCCGCCTCGGCGGGTCTTGGGCTCAAAAATTCCACGGACTCGTTAATTCTCGCTCCGGTGCCTTCTCGACTCACGGGTTCACACTCTGCGACTCTGGGCAATAGCTTGCTTAATCTCCACAACGGCCCCTCGCGGTGGGATGCCTGACTTTCACCTTGTGGATACCCTGCCAGGGTTATCTCACAGGGGAATACCAGGACGGGTTCCCTAAGCAAGCGCTGAGATGCCCCAGGGTAAGTCGTGCGCTATATAAGTCTCATTCATTTCATTTCATTTCATCTGTTGTCCGTGTACTGACTGAAGATCCGGCAAATAATAGTGATCACTAGCCTCCTCCTGACTGAGGAATCTGAACGTCAGGACGATAAAGGACACACATTAGTGGCACTGACTGGCTCTATGGTCAATTATCTTATGGCAACATGAATGGGTCAGTATTGTCACGGAATCCACAATCCTACTTAGCTGGGTATGAAGACCCATCCCAGTGTTGACAGTTAATTGCACCACCACCCAATAAAATTCTAAGTAACAATATAGGTAAGTGGATATGCACTATCCCTCCAATGGCCTTTTACAATATATCATTTAGAGTTGGATCATAATGGAAAATCCTACAATTTATAGAAAAAGTTAAAAAAATAATCCAGTAGGGGAGGGTCCTCTTTCAGAATTACCTCTTCTAGAAGGATGTTGTAAAATAATAGATTCTTCTAGTGGATTCTTCTTCAGCAGAAAAACCCTCAATGGGAGCTTTCTCACTTCTTATCCAAAAGTGAGGATTTTCTATTGGCACCAACTGTGAAATTCCTGTTCTGAGAGAAGCTCCGCATTCTTAGTGGCATGGTTAATTACTAGAATCTCAGTATATCAGTGACTCTGTCTACTAGGAATACTACCTAAGCACTGATAATTGGTGATGGTGTCCAATTGAGCTTAAAGGCCTAAGCTTAAAATTAACACTCAAGAAAGAACAGCATGACATAAAACGTACATTCATATGCCTCGGATTTGAGTTTTTTCTACCAGTGTGCAATGATATATAAGGATACACAGAGTGCAATACGCGGTCTATCACCATTGTTGAGTGCCGAGAGAGGTCATGACCAGTGGCAGCTGGTGAATTCTTAAAGCGGTGGGGTGTAAAATTCTTTCTTTTATTATTACCAAGGGAGCATGGACTTTCCAGATTGGGAAAGAGTGAAGATGAACATGCTGTCTGAAGCCCCACTGCTTTAACACTTAAGCAACTACCACTGGTCATGATTCATGGGAGGCCCACCCTTCTTCTAACAATGGTAATACATAGCATATTACACTCTGAATATCTGCATATATGTTTTATGCCATGGTATCTTTCCATATGCATTTTTTCAAAGAACATTGAAGCCAAAGCCCGTATTCAAGGGCTTAAATTTGTAAAGTGGGAGAGAATCACATTGAAGATGCCTCTTGACAACTACCAAAGCTGTCCTTGTAAAATTAATTGTAATGTACAATCTGTGAGGCAGAAACCTGTGTTTTCTCATGTCAGTTTCGCTGTCCCGTGGTATTTACTCAAAGATAGACTCTTCAAATGATAATTGCATCAACAGGTGTTCTTTGAGGCTTTTTTAAATGTGAAATAACATTGACCATTTCAGCATGGTCAAAACGTTGGTGATGCTAATAAAGCAGCAACACACAACCCCATGCAGTACTGTTGGTTCTTGGTGAATGCAAGGAACCTTGATTCTCATGCACGCACCAATGTTACTGTTGCAAAGGTCACATCAGAGGCTTTACGACCAGAAAATGGCACTTTAAAATGTACGAACCCTAAATTACAGTTCAGTAATACCTTACTGAATTGCAATTTGGGTTTGCAAGTAAATTTCCGAATTGATACTTGGAAGGGGCATCCCTTCTAAATACCGATTCCTTAAGGTATATACTAATGTTTAGCAATTGAAATTTGCTGGTAAAACATTAATATAATCCCACCAAATCAAAGGAGGTGGTAACCATTCATGAACAGGAAAAGGTCCTCAGAGACCCCTCCCCCTTTGTGATTGTGGACAAAATATTTCTTAGGAGCAGGGGGTGGTCCCCGTGACCAATACCTGCTTCTAAACAACAAATGCAAAATTTTCCTTTTTTTTAACGTATCCCATTTTTCTTTTAGGAAAATGGGCTGCATTTAAAAAAATATTTTTTTATTTAAAAGCAATCACAGACATGGTGTTCTGCTGAACTCAGCAGGCCTCTATTTCTGTAATTCTAGCCAATCGTAGTGGGTCGCAACTTGCGACCTGCTTCATACATATTAATGAGATAGGTCACATTGTGACCCACTATGATTCAGTATTTTGTGAATCAACCTATTAATACATAGGTTTGTTCACAAAATACCAATGCATTTTGTAGAATTCAATGCACAAATTGCAACTACTTCTACCGAATCCATCATAAATTCCAAATAAGAAATTGAAAATCGGTATTTGTTGCAAAGTATAAAATCTCACTTGGAATATTAGTATTGAGGCCCCACATTCCATGTATATATGCCATGGCAGTGAAAAGTAATGTGTCCCTATAAAACATGTAGTGTGTATTCACAAACTACAAGTTTGTAGTACATTGAGTGCTAATACAATAGTAGTGTACTACAAAATGCTATTCACAAACCACCATGAGAAAATTCTGCCTCTTATGCTCCTATTTTTTCTGTGAGGATATGTCTGCCAAACTGTGGAGTCTTTGCAGATGTAAGTATACGTTTAGTAGTAAAAGGACAGGGAGGGGTTTAGAGAGGAACGTGTACTCGCCCACAAAAGAGTAAGCTCACACCTATTTACAAGCTACACTCCTAAAGTTACTACAGACAAAAAGGGCTGAAAAAAGCAGTCGTAAATGTACTCCAGCTCAGAACTGGAGTCAGTTCAGCCCCCCACATGGCCAACCACTAGTTCTGAAACATCCTCCTATTGAACTAAATTGAGGCAGAGGCTTAAAATAGACGCCCAAAAGAAATAATGTTAAATTACATGAAATTTTCAAATAGGTGAAAAAACATCTAAGCACATTTTATGTTAAAAAGTATCCAAAAATAAAACATCTATTTATTTGATTGTATCATATTTTAATAACTTTTAGCATCTAAAACTTAATGTAATATTAATTTATATTATAATAAAGGTAGATACGTTTGAATGAATTCTATACACCACTCTTGATATCTATTATTACATTACACATGTGTTTTACTTTAGGTGGAAATGAGAGGTTTATTTTTGTCATAGACATTATGGTTAGCACTCCAGAAAGCTCAAATGACAACATATTTTCTATGTGCTCCTAGATAATGCCCTCATTCATGTCAGTAAAAAATTCAGACATGCAAACGGAAATATTTACTTTCAACGCACCCAACTGTCTGTCAGTTAACACCCTAGTGATCAATTGCAACTAGAGCACTAACATTCTGTATTCATGACTAAAGTGTGGCATATCTGAGTGCCAATTTGTTGGAATAGGAGCATTTGAAGTTAAAGCCTTTCCTGAGGAAGAGGCTGAAGAAATTGTGCATTGAGATGTTAATACAGGTATGAAACAAGCTGGTAAGAAATGTGAGTGTAGGAGCGCATTTTTAGTAATTTTAAGGATAATATATTTAATAAAGTGTCTAAAAATAGTTAAAGAGAGACATGCATGTGTACAGCATACCCTTTCTACATCTGTTTCCTAACCTGACCCATCCTCTCAGTTGCTTAAGAGCTCCCTAATTTTAGTAACAGGATGTTACCATAACAGTGACTGGATGATGTCATCAGTGATGTTATTAACCCTTTCCATGCGGCCGCGATTCTCCTGGTGTGCTGTAAACAGCACGAACAGGGCCGTGACGAACCCCAGCCGTCATCAGCACACGAGCACCGTAGTGCATGACGGCTGGGGTTCGTCATCAGCATGGAAGGGGTTAATGGAATGAAATGGCTCCACAATGACACTAATTCAAACATCAGAATTTTATTTTGAACAAGCAATTAGAGATTATGTATTCATTAATACACACAAAGAGGAGTAGAGAGTAATGAATTCAGTGGTGGCAGGTGCTAAGTGTGCACATACTGCCCTCATTCACAAAGTCGTGACATGCTTCATCATTGGGCTTGCTTTGGTACACCCCTGCGCAGACCAATGCCTGGGGTGAAGTAAAAGGGAGGGGAAGACAATACAAAACACGGACAATATACAAATATTGCTTTGCAAAAGTATAATGGGATCATCGAAAGAAAAAGTGCAGTTAGGATTACAACTAGCTCAGAGGTATCGCTATGCGAAACTTTATTCCTGGACCCTCCGGCCAGGGCTATAAACGTGAGGGATGGTGGTGGCAAGAAAGAATTAGGAATTCCTACAGCCCTCCTTACTGCCAAATCGTCAACATGTTTCTGCTGTGTTGGTGGTGCCCGCAGTGTAGGGCACGCCATCATTCTTAAGGACCTGACTGATCCCAGTAGTCTTTATTCTCCCTCGATACCAGGATATGGTACCCCTAGGAACCAGTTTTTCACACCAGGAGGGTATCCCTATGTAACACACTCTTGTTGTATGAGTTCCACAAATATTATTCTAAAACTGGCGAGAAAGAGGGAGAAACACCCTGTAGTCACACTTTCGTCAAGGTGGGTGCTCAGCCACAAGTATTCCTCTGATCCCGCTGCGTAGGTACCTACACGGCGGGATCGGAGGAATACATGTTGACGATTTCGCAGTAAGAAGGGGTGTAGGAATTCCTAATTCTTTCCTGTCACCACCATCCTTTATGTTTTTAGCCCTTGCTGGGGTGTCCAGGAATAAAGTTTTAGAGTGAGGGCAGTATTTTCACTCTTAGCAAATGCCACCAACGAGTTCATTACTCTCTACTCCTCTTTGTGTGTATTAGTCTGTGGTAAGGGGGCCAGAGTACAGCAGGTTAGCCTCTCAACCCTTCTTTATGTGTGAGATAATATTTATTCATTCACATCATATACTGATACAACCATATGTTGAAACTATGTTGTTGACAAGCGTTCAGCAAGCACTGTATAAATTGTTGGTGTACATTGTTTCAACTTTGGCTACTACCCACCTTTACAACTGCCTGATAAGCATGGACCAGAGTTTCCCAAACTGTGAGTCATCAGGAGGTGATTATTGGTGGATCAGTAGATTTCTCTGTTGTTTCTTGTGGCCAGCATCTAGGGCAAAAGGTTGGGGGCTGACAAGGACGCTGCATTGCCCTACCAGGACACTTTGCTGCAATTCCGCAAACGCTCAGAATATCACCCGGGGTGAAGACTCCAGTTCCCAGGGTGCACCAGGCTACTCCCCGCTGCCGCGAGTGAGAGGGAGTTGTGGTCTATCGTGCTTAAAGCGCTGCCTCTCCCCCGTGGTGTAGGAGATTTATGGGTTGTTTCTTATTTCCAGCTTCTCGGGCAAAAGGTTGGGGGCTTAACAAGGACGCTGCATTGCCCTACCTGGAACACTTTGCTGCAATTCCGCCAATGCTCAGTGCATCACCCGGAGTGACGACTCCAGTCCCCAGGGGGCACCAGGCTACTCCCAGCTGCCGCGAGTGAGGGGGAGGCATGGCCCATCACGCTTAAAGTGCTGCCTCTCCCCCGTGGCACGGGACGTGCACGGGTCGAAGCCCAGACGAAGCCCAGGCCAAGGGGTGGCCCATCCGTGCCCATCAGGGACCGTAAGAGGCCGGGCTAGGCCACCCCCCTTATCCTTTGAAATACTTGCAGGACTGCCCTGTATATATTATACAACCCAGGAATAGAAGGTACTGTTACGAGTGACTTTGACTCATATGGCCTGTGTTTAAGAATAGCTAGGCGGTACCCTAAAACAGACTGATTCCGGTAGAGCCCAGGAATTTGATTTGAGGAGTTCGTGCAGTAACGTAAGATTGGGACTGGTGACAGTCAATTGTTTTTAGTTTTGCTGTTTTTTTCTCTTTCTCTTTTAAAGTCACTGTAAAGGATCTTTAATTAATAATAGACAGGGGTAAATTGCTTGCGGGGCAGGTGGGAACTTTAGATGAGTATCTAACAAGGGCAGAGTCAGCGTTAATTCATGAAATACAGCTCACTGAAAGCAGGCTCTCATTGGAACCTCAAAACCACACAGTAGGTCCTGTACTAATCTAACCCACAGTAGCAATCACTCATATTAGTATTGATAGTAATCCATGTATAACCGTAATGTCTCAATCTATTATTGTGGAGCAGGGGTGCGGGCGGACCGGAATAACAGGCGGGGAGGCCAGATATAGTGTGCTATGATCAGTGAATTTATGGAAAGGCCAGGACAATTGTCTTTCCGGGTTGGAGTATGATGAGTGAATCGCAGGGGGATGTGCAGGGCTGGGTAACAGGGATGATGGCCTGGCTCGGCGGGGTCTTCTGGAGGGGCTCTTCTGCTGGGCCGATGTCGTCTGTTCCACAGGTGGGCACTGGTACTCCTCGGAGGTATAGAAGGGAGAGAAGAGTACAGGGCAGTTAGTCCTGTGGCCAAAGGACCTCTGAGTACTTCCACCTACACCGGGGAGTGAGGGAATCGAAAACCGACCGCGAGGAGGGGACGGTAAGGTAGGTTGGGAAAGGCAAGCAAGCGGGAATGGGAAGAGGGTGTTGCATGTGTCGGGGCAACGGTGCTCGGGTCTTCTCCACAGTGCAGGTGATTGAATACGATATGCAGTGGTTACGTGCTCATGAGGGTATGTTTACAATATTTACAGTTAACTACAGGGAAACACAGGGAAAGGATAAAGAGTACTCACGTGCCCCTCCGCAACTCACATCCGAGTTGCGGCCACTCTCCAGCCACCTCCTGAGGACGCCACCAGTCTTCTATCCAGACGTCCTCCTCTTCGTCCTCGTCTCGGTTCTTCAGCTCCGCTCTGCTCGCCTTCAATAGTTCTACGCTTGCCGCTGCCTCCTGCCACGAGCCCGCTGCTTGGAACGCCTTTCCTTCCTCGCTGGCGGCTTTTCTATGTTCCGGGTAGGTTTCCGGAAGAGCACTTCCGGGGTCGGCGAAGGGCGTTTCCGGGTCCTCCAGGGTCGCCTCACTTCCGGGGTCATGGGAGTTCACTTCCGGTCTTCCGCTTTCTGTTGATGCTGCTGGGACCTGTAGGGGAAGAGAGAGAGGCGGAGCCCTGGGTGTTAGGGACGCTGCATGTCCGGTCTCGGAGGTCAGGGGCCCCATGCTCGGACGCCGCCCCAGGGAGGTAAGGGCCGCTTCGGCTTCACAATTATAAAGGATCCAGAGGATGTAGTTTCAATAGAGAACCCAGAGCCTAGCAATAAGGCTAAATCCACTGAGTGTGATAGACTTATGCCCCCACCTAAAAAGAGAAAGGAACAGGGCATAAATAAATGAAGAAACTCTGTAAAAAATCAGGCCTGTAAACGTAAGCCTGTGGGAAAGCCATCACATCAAGAGCAGGTCCTAACTATGGATGTATGTCATTACTACGCATGCTTTTACAACGCATGCCTTTACCACGCAACATTTACAACGCAAGTCGTTACAACGACTTGCGTTGGGGGGCACTGGATAGTGAATAGTTTAATTTACTATTCCAACTCCAGTCCCCGTGGATAGTAGGGAAGGTTTTGGATACTAAATTAAACTATTTCCTATCCTACGGCACCCCCAGCGCAAGTCGTTGTAATGACTTGCGTTGTAAAAGTTGCATGGTAAAGGTAGTGCATGGTAAAAGTTGCGTTGTAAACGCTGTTCCCCCCTAACTACGAGGGGTCAAGATAGCTAACGTCCAGGACCTCAGGCTGAATCTGGGTGAGAGGATCTTTTGTTAAAAATTTAATCGACAGTGGGGCTTATGCTGGACCCATTAAAGCAAATGCTCACACAAATCAATAACAGGTTGGCATCACTGGAGAGCTCTATGAATATTAATCCGACGGTGTGTAGCTGTTGTAGCCAAACAGCTCATCCGAGTTCAAAATCAGCAATACAAGGTAGCCATGTTTTAGCGAGCCACGATAGTGGGGTTGTACGACAGCAGCAGACACAGCTAGATCCAAACATTGCAAATGTCCGGATTAAATCAGAGTCATTGAGAGCAAGAACACCCAATGCCTCTCAGAATCAAGTGCAATCAATCCAAGTAAGGCAAGACATATCACCAGGGAGTGGGAGGCTAGTGGAGAACTCCATGCCGACCACCGCTATGGTGAAAATCCCCACAGTTACAACAGGCAACATAACATCTAGGCAGGAATGCCCATCAGAGTCTAGGAACCTGACACTTCCGTCCGAAGCAACTCCATATACCATAATCCTAGCGAATGTCCCCCCACTTCCAACTGGAGCAGTAGAGCATTGGACAACTCTGAGAAACAAGGCTCTTCATTTTTTGGGGGCAAGGACTGGGCTTACTAACATCCTGTTCGCTGAGTTCAATATGGCTAGACGAATTTCCTGGGTAGGAAGATCTGTTAAATCCTTGCCCGGAGATTGCATAGTGGTAACCTTTGGCTCGCCTAACCTGATTAAAACCATTCTGGAGAGAGTTGGATCAAAATACTTCTCTACAAAGGGTATAGATATCCTACCACTGGATTTTTTTAATCAATTTTCCAGGCGTCCACAGTACCACAGTGAGACAGAAAATTGTTTAGGAGGGTTTCAACAAAGATTCTATATTCCAACTAGCAACCAATTTGAAGCCCTAAGTTCCCTGGGGGAAATTGACTGACTGAATACGGGGACATATCATGCCGCCGATATTGAGGCAGAAAGGACCATTGGGGAGGAATTCTCTCTATCTGGGAGAAGTAACACTGGGCTAGAAGTCAGTAATCTTTTAAGACCTGAGGTTCTACAATTTCGGATTTCGGCCCGTATCTAGCCGCCATTTTGTGTCCTGTCGCCATTTTGTGTTGCCCTCACTCAGGCAGCACGGCGAACGATGTGTTTTTGCTTTTCCAGCTGCTACGTGTCCTTTCAGTTAAAAAATAACTCTATTGCCCTTGTTCACGAAACCCGATGTTAGGGTCTGGCTGAGTTCGTTAATCCATGTCTGGCTCAATTGATCCCTGTCTCGGCGACTATTTACCCTCCCATATTCTTTCCTTATACTATCTTATCCGACTGGCCTTCGCTATTCTCTCTTTGTATGCTCCTATTACACAACCATCCTTTGAGGCACACAAATACGTCCTGCCACCTGCAAGAGGGGATTGTCGACGCTATCACTGATTAATTTGTTGGGAGGGGTAGCACACGGGGTCTGAGAGAGGGGCGTATTTGAGACACCTGATAGCTTGATTTCCAACTTTTCTCATTGGTTCGTTTTGTATGTGTAAAGAGTGAGATACTGTAAATATGTTTCCTATAAAAGACTGTGCGCCACGGATTGAAGTGGCAGTCTCTTTAGAATCCACCTTGAGTGTAACTTCTGGGACAACTGTGCTTAGCTGCAGCTAATAAACCTGGCTCCATGCTCAACAGAGTGTCTCGAGTCTCTGTTTTTTACAAGGCAGGTGAACTCGGGGATTAAGGCGTGCCCTGCGCCGCCCGGTTCTCCAACTGGCGCCCAACATGGGGCGGTTTCAGTGGTAGCGGTTTAGCCCGAGGGTCGTGAGAAGCCCCGCAAGAAAATTCCGGAGGATTCGCGAGCCACGTCAAGCGACCCCTGTATGTCGAAGTGGACCGAAGGTCTTTTACAGCGCGGCTACTCCTTTCTGACGGCTGCTGATGACTGCTTCCCTGACTACCGCCCTGCCTTGGACCCTCTGGTGATGATTGGTATCGCGAGACGTTAGACGGACCTCCGTTGGCGTGATAAGACCATTTAGTTAAGTATTCGTGGGTAGCGCCCACTTCTTTGTTTTGTTTTTGATTTTTGTTATTCGTCTGTTGCAATAGTCGAAGCCGAGAGGTGAGTACTTTAGTACTGTGTTCTTTGCTTTCACTCCTTGAAGTTAGTAAACGGATCAGTGTGCTTAAGATGCCTGGTCTGAGCGGATTTAGGAAATGTTGTTGTTTTTGCTGTACTAGGGATTCCCGGCTTGAGGACTCATGTCCGATTCCTCCAGTTGGAACTCCCACTTATGAGCTCCATTCCAAGCATGGTGTTGGCCCCATTGCCTTTAATGAGGCATGGATACGATACACGAAGAAAGATGGTGTTTTACGGTGGCCACAAAATGGTAGCTTTGAGCCTGACATACTAGATAATTTGGAAGCAATTCTGTTCAAAAGAAAAGCCCGGCCGGCAATGTTTGACTCTTTCCACCTTTGGCGTAAGGAAGACAAACAGAGAGAAATTAAACAAGCAAAAAGAGATAGGAAAATGAAAGATATGACGGTTATACAGGCTGCCCAGCAATTTAAAGACGATGAAACTGATCGTGCGATTGAGGTCTCAGATAGACAGCATCGGATGGCAATTGATAGGTGCTATCCTGTGTTACCTCCACAGCGCAAAGATCTTGATGAAGATCCCTTAATGTCCCATTTCTTGAAATTACCTCCGCCTTATGCGCCAGGTGCTAATGCACCTGTATTATTGCCACCTGTGCAGCAACCTGTTGTTAAGCCAGGAGCACCGGCTCCTACACAATTGCCTCATCCCGTGTTACCGCCTGCACCTCCCTTGCCACCAACTTCTGTACCTCAGTCCCCTCTGCCTTCTGTTTCTCTTATAACGGGTAGTCCTTCTCTTCCTTTGCTTAATACTGCGTCTCCAGTTTTACTCCCTACTTCTTCTCCGATTCGTAATCGGTTAGTTGATACTGTTTCTGGTCTTTTCTCCCCCCTCTTTGGGCCGTTTAATAGGACTCCTGCTTTCTCTCCAAGGCAATCCCGTAGCCAACTTCCAGATTCTGAGGAACAAGTTGTATTTGACTCCCTCGCTCATAAATGGATGATGAATGGTCCACTGTATAGTGTACCCGATATATTGAGTACCTTTCTCCAGTGGAATGCGCCTACGCAGAGATACGTTTTTAATGTCATGTGTGACGCACTTATTAAAGGATGGGAGGATATGGAGTTGGATTTAACTCCTCAGGGTCTATTGGATATACAGGACAGGTTTGATAAAGAACTTATTGTGGGTCCTGACATTGAGGGTGCTATAAAGACACTTGTTACTTTTAGGTCCTTATATTCTTCCCAGACTAATTCCGAACCTGATCCTGCAGTTAGACAGAGGATGAAGAATTATCCTATGAGAGAAGTTCCTCCAGTCTGGAGAGAAGCAGTTCAGCAAGTGGGCGCTGTTCCAGGTGTCCCTGCTCATTTTCAGGGTATATGGGTGCATGTCCCTTGGAAACGAGCTGACGTTTTAGCACTTAAGCAGTCTTTGCCGGACCCTCGTAAAAATCCTGCAGGTTCTTATAAAGAGTTGTCCCAGACTGTTGAGGCAAGTATTATGAATTTGGCTGATATTGATATGCTGATGGGGAATGTAGTTCCACAAGCATTGTGGGCTCGTATTCGTAGAGAAGACCACGACCAAGCTTTAGGTGGTAATTGGGCCGCCATAGCTGCTGCGGATGCAGCAAAAGTGGGTGGTGCTAAGACAGATGATTTGATTTCACAGTTGCCTGGTAGAATAATCACTTTAATGAAGACGATGATGCATGCCTTACGCGTTAACTGGGATTAGTTCGCTGCGTGTACACAGAAGAAAGAAAGTGTCTCTGATTTCTTTACTCGGTTTGAAGAGTCATTTATTGATCACAGTGGTCAGGATTTGAGTACTGAAGGTGGACAGCGATTATTTGTGGATAAATTTGTCTTTAATCTGCTTCCTGAATTGTCCCATAAGTTGAAAGATTCGGAAAGCTCTTTGGCTGTTTCTTCGTCTGCCCAAATATTGGCCACTGCTCAGTATTATGAGAATAGGGACAAAGAAGAAAAAGATAAGGCTGAGAAGAAGACTAAGGATTTAAAGACAAAAGTTCTTCTTCAGCAGGCTTATCCCCCTCGTTCTGGCCAGCATCAGTTCCAGCAACCTATTCAGCCTCAGAGGTTGTTGTAGAAACCTTAGCCTTTTGTTCCGCGACCTTTGCTTGGTCCTAATCAGTGTGCCTATTGTAAAGAGGAATGCCATTTTAAGAATAGCTGTCCGGTTTTATTGCAGCGTAATGGTGGATTTCAAGGGCCGCGAGGCCATGGTGGTTTTCAATTACCACCTAGGGGTAGAGGGTGAGGTGCGTTGCCTAACAGGCAGCGTTCCTTTCCCCCTCAGAATTCTTCGAATTATTTTGATCAGCAGAATACTCAGTCTGTGCAATATTACAATGATGATTATTGTGTTGAAGGTGAGGTTCAGGATTTTCTTTCTAGTTAGGACAGCCATGGACAAATTAAGGGAGTCGTATCAGTTCCAGTGGATCAGAATGGGCTTTATGTTGAGGTAGTTGCTTTGGGTGTTGCAGAGCCATTTCTTTTGGATACTGGTGCAATGAGAAGTTCTATGATCCATTCAAAACGCCCTGGGGCACATTTGTCTGGCTTAACAAACGTTTCTGTAGGATTTTCGAGCGCCCCAGTTGCTAACCCAGTTTCTTGTCCTTTTCCTCTTTCGATTGGTCCTTACGATGTGGAAGATCCACTTATTTTAACGACTGGTTGCGGTGAGAATTTGTTGGGTTTGGATCTGTTGAAACGTCTTCATGTATTGTTCCCCCTTTGGTGTGCGTCTTACTTTCGGTGAGAAATTGGTTTCTCCTATATATCTATCGAAGGATAGTTTCCCGCCTGAGTTGCAATCTGTTCCTGCTACACTTTGGGCTACAGGTCCAAATGATGTTGGTTTGTTGCAGATTCCTCCTTATGTGGTTACTATTAAGCCTGATGTTAAGCTACCACGTATTCCACAGTACAAGATTTCTAATGATGGTGAATGAGCTTTGATGGCTATTATCTATGATCTGGTCCAGAAGGGTGTGGTCGAAGAAACGAGAGGTAATGTTTGTACCAGTCCTGTTCTCCCCGTTCCTAAATGTAGCGATCCTTCTCAACCACCTGTGTATCGCTTTGTGATTGATCTTCGGGAGGTCAACAAGATTGTTGTCCCCCAGTTTCCTGTTGTCCCAGATATCACTGCTTTGCTTACTATGATACCCGCCTCAGCAGCATGGTTTTCTGTTATCGATCTGAAGAATGCTTTCTTTAGTATTCCTATTGCTGAGGAAAGTAGAGATATTTTGGCTTCTCTCTCGGAGGCCGAAGTTTCCGGTTCAAGCGTGCTCCTCAAGGTTATTGTGAGAGTCCCTCCATTTACAGTCAGGCTTTGAAATCTCATCTTTATGCGTTCAATTTGCCTCCAGGTGCTACTTTGATTCAATACGTTGACGATTTGCTGATTGCTGCTGATTCGGAGGATGTTTGTAAAGATGTGACGGTTTCTTTGTTGCGTCATTTGTCTGATCTGCATCATGAAGTGTCCCCTTCTAAGTTGCAATATTGCCGCCAAGAGGTTACCTACTTAGGTCATCTCTTGTCGAAGGAGGGAAGACGATTGACCCCAGAACGAATTCAAGCGATCGCACAAATGTCTGAGCCAACCACACAGAGAAGTACGTGCCTTTCAGGGCATTACCTCATATTGTAGACAATGGATTCCGAATTTTTCTTTGTTAGCTAAACCTTTGCTGGCGCTTACGTTGAAAGATACGCCACAACCTCTACCTTGGACTGACGAATGCCAAACAAGTTTTTCTGATTTACGTACTGCTTTGTGTTCTGCACCTGTGCTAGGTACTCCAGATTACAGTAAGCCTTTTACACTCTACGTGCATGAAAGAGAAGGTTGCGCGTTGTTAAATTTAATGCAACAATTTGGAGACAAACAACGGCCATGTGCCTATTTTTCGGCTACGTTGGATCCAGTAGCCAAGGCATTGCCTAGTTGTCTCAGAGCTACAGCAGCGGCAACGATTTCTATTCGACAAACTGCTGGATTGGTATTGAACAACACTCTTGTTGTTATGGTACCACATACAGTAGATACTTTTTGGTATACACCTGTTACAACGCAACTTTTACAACTACCTACCATTACAAGGCAACTTTTACAACGCATACCATTACAACGCATTGCGCTGGGGGGCGCTCTAGGATAGGGAATAAGTTTAATTTACTATCCAACACCTTCCCTAGTGTCCACGGGGACTGGAGTTGGAATAGTAAATTGTACTTACCACTATCCAGCACCGTTGTAATGGTCGCGTTGTAATGGTAGGTAGTTGTAATGGTATGCGTTGTAACGTCATACATCCATACTTTTTTGAATAGGACAAAAACACAACACCTCACGAGTGCTTGCATGTCTGGATATGAGCTAACGCTTTTGGCTAGCCATACACATATCAAGCGGTGTAATACTTTGAACCCAGCAACATTGTTGCCCATACCGGATGAGAAAGGTATTCAAGAACAGCATGATTGTTTTCTCCGAACAGAGGAGGAAACGAAAGGCAGAATAGATCTAAAAGATACACCACTTGTGGATCCGGACAGGATTCTATGGGTAGATGGATCTTGCTTCAAGCTTCCAAATGGTGTGACAACTGCAGCTTATGCTGTTACTACTTTGCATATGGTAGTAGAGACAGCACGTATTGCACATCATTCAGCCCAAGTAGCTGAATTAATTGCTTTGATGAGAGCATGTGTCTTGGCAAAAGGAAAGAGAGTGAATGTCTACACTGATAGCCAGTATGCTTTCGGTGTGGCTTATAGTTTCGGTCGCTTGTGGCAGGAAAGAGGATTCTTTACTTCCCATGGGACTAAAATACAGCATGGCCAATTGGTGACTGATCTTCTCAACTCACTTGCCTTGCCTACACAAATAGCAATAATCAAGTGTAGCGCTCATAAAAAGATTACTGATGATGTGGGTCGTGGGAATGCTTTTGCGGATGAAGTAGCAAAGGAGACAGCGAGAGATGTTACAAGTCGTATGTATTTTGCGGGCCCTGCAAGATGGGTCAGAGAAGGAGGAATGTGTGAGGACACAATAGAAAGTGTGAGAATGATTCAAGAAGAGGCTACTGAGAAAGAACTGAGTAAGTGGAGAGAGAGTACGGGAATGTTGGACGCGACTGGCTGTTGGACGGAATTGTCAGAACATCAACGATGGCTGTTACCAGACGCCTATGTACTACCTGTAGTGACTATTGCAAAAACCATAGTTGATGGACAGAATGCAGAACAATGTCATACATTCACCCCAGTACAGAGATCTGGGCCTAAATGCATCGTTTTTTTGCACTCCACATCACCCCAGTTCAGACATGGCCATATGCAAATCAGTCTGACCCTGTGCCTCATGGGAACAGTCCAGCTCGAACTGCTAAGCCATGCCTTCCCAGGACCGGAAACAAGCATCAGAGGACCGGTTTCTGGCATTCCAGCCATCTTCAGCCCGGCTTGCTTGAATCCAGTGGTGTGGAGTGCATGGGGCTCACGTCTGAGCATACCCATCCCAATCGGGGTGACAATTGCAAAAACCACAGTTGATGGACAGAATGCAGAACGATGTCATACATTCACCCCAGTACAGAGATCTGGGCCAAAATCCATCATTTTTTTGCACTCCACACCACCCCAGTTCAGACAGCGCCATATGCAAATCAGTCTGACCCTGTGCCTCAAGGGAACAGTCCAGCCCGAACTGCCAAGCCATGCCTTCCCTGGACTGGAAACAAGCTTCTGAGGACCGGTTTCTCGTATTCCAGCCGTCTTCAGCCCGGCCTGCTTGAATCCAGTGGTGTGGAGTGCATGGGACTCACATCTGAGCATACCCATCCCACTCAGGGTGACAATTGCAAAACCACAGTTGATGGACAGAATGCAGAACAATGTCATACATTCACCCCAGTACAGAGATCTGGACCTAAATCCATTGTTTTTTTGCACTCCACACCACCCCAGTTCAGACATGGCCATATGCAAATCAGTCTGACCCCGTGCCTCATGGGAACAGTCCAGCCCGAACTGCCAAGCCATGCCTTCCCTGGACCGGAAACAAGCTTCCGAGGACCGGTTTCTGGCATTCCAGCCGTCTTCAGCCCGGCTTGCCTGAATCCAGTGGTGTGGAGTGGCTGGGACTCACGTCTGAGCATACACATCCCACTCGGGTTGACAATTGCAAAAACCACAGTTGATGGGCAGAATGCAGAACAATGTCATACATTCACCCCAGTACAGAGATCTGGGCCTAAATCCATCGTTTTTTTGTAGTTACTATGACGCATGGTCCAGCCCATATTAGTGCAAAGGGCATATGCAAGATCTTGGCTCCAGTAAGGCAGAATGAAGGAATTCCTAAATGTGCAGAAAACGTGGCGAAGCATTGCATTGTTTGCTTAATGCATAATCCAGGAAAGGGAACTCCAACTCCAATTTTGCTCCCCCTACGTATCCTTTTGAGGTATTGCAAATCGATTATATTCATATGGATCGTTGTAATAACCTCAAATATGTTCTGGTGGTGGTTTGTGCCTTTTTCAGATGGATAGAGGCCTACCCCCTAAGGGACAACAGTGCTTTGTCTACTGCCAAAGTCCTTTTGAAGGAGTTTTTCTCGAGGTTTGGTTTGCCGCGCATTGCCTGGTCTGACAATGGGAGTGAATTCGTAGGTCAAATTATGCAGAAAGTGTGTACAGGTCTTGGTATTAAACAGAAATTCCATGCGGCAAACCACCCTCTGTCAGCAGGATTGGTAGAGTGCTATAATGGTACTCTCAAGCTTAAATTGGCAAAGATTCAGGCGAGCACAGGACTCGCCTGGCCTGATGCCCTACCATTAGCACTTCTGTCTACGAGAACTACTGTGCATTCTCGTTTAGGTTTGAGTCCGTATGAGGTCATTTTTGGGTGCCCAGCAAATGTCTGGGGAGTCCCTCGACCTAAAAAGTATTCTGATATTCCATACCCAATGCTGATTGACTATTTGCATGACCTCACCACTAAATTACATGTTCTTCATCAACAGGTTCAAAACGCTTTGCCAGAGGCCTCCGCAGACCCAGGTCATTCCATCCAACCTGGCGACTGGGTCTGCGTGAAAAACTTTCAGCGGAAAAAGAATTTGGAACCTCGTTGGGGCCCACCGCGACTGTTGACAACACGTACGGCAGTGAAGGTCATTGGAAAAAAGAACTGGATCCATGGTGTGCACCGTAAGAGGGTACCTTTGCCTTTTGACCAATGGATTCGTGAGGTCATAGGTGATAACAAAAGTGAAAAAGTGCCTAGATTTGTACCGTTTAGTAGTGCACGCCTGGAACAAAAGAACTCTGAGAAAGAAGACGACGACGTGTTACAGGAGGCCGTCCAAACACATCTGCGTTTGAACACTGTGGATCCAGAACCCTTGTTTAAGGACCAGACGATCCCTAATAAGACTCAATATAATTTACGACCAAGAATGATCAAAGACAATTGAACTTTTCTTTTTTTACGATTTTTCTGATTATACTTTTTTTTGAAAGACATAATGTGTTTTCTTCCACTATCCATCAAGTTGCAGGGTCACGGTAGGAGTCTTAAGCTGTGACCTGAGTAGTGACATAGGTCTGCAGGACTTGCAGTGTCATAGGACGGCTAACAACCACAGCTAAGTGATCTAGGAAGATTGCCGTGAGCAACGCTTTAGAGTAATGGATATTAAAGTGGAAATTAATGATCAGACTGTAAACATGAAAGATAGATTTAAGAAACTAATGGTTAGTCCATGTGGAATAACCCTATGTATTATGATATGTTTATGTACTTTATTAGCATGTGGAAGTTGGGTTTTTTATGTTATACAGCCATCACCTGTCCCTACATCTGTCTCTTTATCTTTTCCTACTACTGCCTCCCCACATCGGTTTTATACACTTTCAGAACACGAACAGATTAGGAGAACCGAATATTTCAATAATTATTCAGTTATTGCATCAACATCAACTAGTGATGAATATTACTGATTGTTGGGTTTGTGGGCTCATGCCTCATAATACAAAGAGAGGTATGCCGTATTTCGTTTTTCCATTCTCTTATGAAGGTTCCGCCTGGGCTTATTTGGCTATGTTCTCTAACATTTATCAGAACCAGCTACGGTATCCTCCTGGTATTCCATATGGTGGTGGAGCAGACTTTAGTCACAGTTCCTTGATTAAGGGAATAGTGACTATGACTAAGATTGCTCAGATTAGTAAGATTCCCATAGATGAGAAAAGAGCATATGATGGATGGAATATAACACAATATGTTACTAGCCTCACAGAAAAGGCTAAACGAAGGGGCTCGCCGCCAATTTGGACTGTACCTCATCGAGGTAATTTCTGTTTACAAATTAATGGCCAGAATGTTAAAAATCAGCAGGAGAAAAGTATGTGTTCCCATACTTATGACTATACACCTCAGATTCCCTCACCGCTAGTGCCATCACAAGGCACATATTTTATCTGTCACGATAGAGCCTATACATGGCTTCCTACTTATTTCTCAGCAACCTGTTATGTGGCTTTTCTTCTTCCCCCAACGTATACTGCTCCTTCAGGTCATTTCAGGAAAAGACATGGTAGGGGGGTTATTGAACAGAAGGACACAGCAGGATAGGAGGCAGCTGACTTCATTAAAGGGTTGCTTCCTTTCTGGGGCCCAATGGCCAATAGCAGAGACATCAGACACTTAGCTTGTGTGGTTGAGGCTACCATAAATTAAACTTCTGGAGCCTTGAGTAATGTGACAGCCGAACTTCAGGCGGATCGTCTTATGACGTTTTAGATATTATCCTTTCAGATCGTGGTGGAGTCTGTAAATTGATCGGGTCTAGTTGCTGTGTTTACATTCCTGATAATGCCCCCACAGTATACCAAGCTATCTCCAAGTTACATATCATTTCCGAGTCTATACATCAGGACACGGGAGATTGGTCTGTGATGGGGTGGTTTTGGGGACTACTGTTCACATGGGGATGGAAGATACTAACTTTCCTTGGAATGATCTTGGCTATCATCTTCTCTTGTTGTCTTTGTGTGCAGTGTGGTCCTGCAATATGTAGTCTTTGTGCCCCGAAGCCTGTTTCACAGAAGACAGAGAATATAAGAATGATGCTACAGCAACAGCTCGATGACCTCATGGCCATTGACATCGACTCAGATTGACTTGAGTCCCTGATGTATTGCCTGAGTAATGGCAAAAGGAGGGTCTAAGGTTCTACGATTTCGGATTTCGTCCAGTATCCAGCCGCCATTTTGTGTCCTGTCACCATTTTGTGTTGCCCTCACTCAGGGAGCACGGCGAACAATGTGTTTTTGCTTTTCCAGCTGCTACGTGTCCTTTCAGTTAAAAAATAACTCCATTGCCCTTGTTCACGAAACCCGATGTCAGGGTCTGGCTGAGTTCGTTAATCCATGTCTGGCTCGATTGATCCGACTATTTACCCTCCCCTATTCTTTCCTTATACTATCTTATCCGACTGGCCTTCGCTATTCTCTCCTTGTATGCTCCTATTACACAACCATCCTTCGAGGCATACAAATACGTCCTGCCACCTGCAGAGAGGATTGTCGACGCTATCAACTTTTCTCATTGGTCCGTTTTGTATGTGTAAAGAGTGAGATACTGTAATATGTTTCCTATAAAAGACTGTGCGCCACGGATTGAAGTGGCAGTCTCCTTAGAATCCACCATGAGTGTAAATTCTGGGACAACTGTGCTTAGCTGCAGCTAATAAACCTGGCTTTCACGCTCAACGGAGTGTCTTGTGTCTCTGTTTTTTACAAGGCAGGTGAACTCGGGGGTTAAGGCGTGCCCTGCGCCGCCCGGCCCATAAGGCCTGGTTCTCCAGACCAGGGGTTGAGCGAAAGAGGGGTCAAGAGGAAGGCAACGAGGTTCCCTTCCTTCTTAACACCGCTCCTATTACGCAAACACCTGAACTTCCTTGCACTGGGGATAGTAACAGTCCCAGGCATACGCTACTGCTGCCGTCTGTGAATAGTGATGGGACCCCCTGCGATATTATCTTCTGGAATACCGCGGGATTGCAATCGAAAACAGATAACCCAGAGTGGCTCAAGTTCATTCAGGATAGAGATATAATAGGACTACAGGAAACCTGGGTGTATGAGCCAGTCCATAATAATGGGTTTAACATTTTTCACACACCGGCCGTGAAAGGCCTTGGGGGCAGGCTTAAGGGTGGCCTGAGCCTGTATATCTCTAATAAGTTGGTAATTGTGAAAACACAGGCATTTATGAGTAGCAGCTTCTATCAGATAATTATGGTGTCTATACCCATGAACCAATGTGTAATACTAGTGAATTTTTATAATAATGTCATTTCAACAGAACTTTGTCTGGTTTTAAAAAATGTAAGTAAAGAGCTATGTGCAATTTGTAATGCTAGCCCTGATAATGCTGTGATAATTATGATAGGTGATTTTAATTGTGCGATGTGCTCCATTGAGGACAGGAGATTATGTCGCCATTTATATGAGGAATCATTTAACTCATTTTTGTAATACCACAGTGGGAGATTTGGTTAACGAATTTTTAGCTACATTTGACATAGGCTTCGTGAATGAGCTTATGGAGCCTCCAGTAATGATGCCTTACACCTATAATGGAAGAGGTGCCTCTACAATTGAATACATACTAGTCTCCCATAATCATGTTTTAAGATTACTTAGCTTTGAGGTCGATCAGAACTTTTTAAGTGACCACTTCCCACTACACCTGGTTGTTGCTCTACCAGTAAAGAAGGTATCCAATAAAAGCAAGGACATAGAGGAAGCGGGTGAATTGACATTAGATAAACATAATGGGTACACACTTAAATGGTCAAGGGTGGATCCGTCAGAAATAACTATATCTCTTATGGTTAACTGTAAGACAGCAATTGAAAGTTGTCTGTTCGTGATAGCACCTGCAGAAAGTATAGTTGCTGAAATATCACATGCCCTTAAGAAATTACTATTAGTGCAACACCACAAGAAAAATAAGGATTCAGGCTGGTTTAATTCAAGATGTACTAAAGCCTATTGTAACCTAAAATTAGAATTACACAGGCATCCTAAAATAGTGGAGAACATTAGACATGCAAGAATGGAATACCGACAGGCATTAAGGGAAAGGAAGAATACCTTGAAAAACGAAGCATGTGAAGCCCTACACACAGCGCCAGTTCTGAAGGATAGTGCAGCTTTTTGGAGGGCGGTGAAGACACCATTCCTAGCCACATATGCAGGTCCATCAATAACTATTGCTATTTCAGAGGAGGAGTGGATAACCCATTTGGCGCAGGTATATAACGGTACTGATGTGTCCCATATCACACCTGTCGAAGAATTAGAGAATGACCACCCAAAATTGAATTTGAATTTCACTCTAGATGAAGTGATTAGAGCGTTACATGGGAGTAAGCCCGGATGGCATCCTGATAGACTTGTTTAAATACAATGTTGCTCTATGGTGGCCTATTATAACACACGTTATAACCGCAAGTTATGAAAAAAAACTGCACAGAAACCTGGGGTGGGTCATTAATAGTACCGATTTTTGAAAAAGGGGATCGCCAGAATCCGGGCTGCTATAGACCAATCTCCTTATTAGATTCAATGGTGAAAGTGATGGGGCGAGTGAGTTTAGAGCATTTGCAGGAATCGTCGGAAGAAAACAACATTTTAACTGACCTACAATATTACTTTCAAAAGGGGCTTGGAACCATGGAGCAGTGCTTACATTTATCTCTATTCATAGGAAAATACACAAAGGCTAAAAATAGTGGATTGTACGTGGTCTTTGTAGACCTAACCGCTGCCTTTGATTCAGTAAAACATGTAAGATTGTGGGAAGTTCTTGAGGACCTGAAAGTAGACCCCCATATTATTCTCTTCCTAAGGAATCTTTATAGCAGAGCAGGAACATGAGGGGAACATACAGCTAACTTTCCCGTAAGAAGGGGGTGAGGCAGGGCTGCATGCTCGCCCTCTTTCTGTTCCACTTGTATAAGAACGGGTTAGGAGAAGCACTGGTTAAAACAACAAATAATTTTCCCTATGTTGCCGGTCGACCCATCCCGGTACTTCTTTATGCGGACCTCACAGTTATGTTGGTTAGAACTCAAGTTGCCCTCCAAAGGGTCTTTAACAGATTCTTTGTTTTTATTAAGGATCTAGGTTTTAGTATCAATATCTCTATGGGCATGGACCCAAGCGAGTAAAAGATATTTTTGCAGAGGGGCAGAAATTAAATTCAACTAAGAGTTTTTCATATTTGGGCATTTTGTTTAATCAAAATTAATTGTGGGCCCGAACCTTAACTGCCAAAAAACTGATGCTTATCCGGACATCGAATGCCTTGATGGGGTTCTCCAAGAAACTGGCCGGGAACCCCCTTTGGAGCTGATCCAAATTTATAAAGCGAGGTGTATCAGCTCCACAATGTATGGAGCAGGGGTTTGGGGTCTAACAAACACAATGCAGCTGTAGCAAGTGGAGAATTCTTTTTTAAGATTTATACAGCCCGTCCCCCCGAGTACGTCAGCTTTTATTTGCCATGAAGAGTTGTGCCTCCCTTTTTTATCCGATACAATTGTGGCATAGTGTCTGGATTAAGGAACAAACTCAGTTAAATAGGGATATTCTTGCTGATTGCCTTAAACGTGATGGAGCGTTAAAAATACCATGGATCAGATATGTTCAGGATTTTATGATCGATTTGGGCCACCTAGAGTATTTTACAAACCCAAGCTCCATGCAGAAAATCTCACTGGAAACATTAAAAAGAGAGGGGCTTGGTATGTTAGAAGAGGCCAGATTGTCAAGTAAACTCACTAATCCTACTGTTAACCAGCATCAAACTATTGTAATTACCTTTGGAATGGAGCCATATTTGTCATATGTTACTGCTACATTCGATAGAATGCTAGTGACTAGATGAAGGTTAAATATTTTCCACAGAATGTGGCCCAAATTGAATGACTGGTCAAGGCGTCTTGTATTGTGTCCATGCGATAACCACTTAAGCCTGTCTACAATCCACACCGTTTTCTTCTGTAAATTTATTCTGAATTAAGAAAAGTGTGGCTGATCCTGCTCGTAAAAGGTTATGGACTAAGATAGTGTTGGCCCACTTTCTTAAAACTCCAGCAATTAGAAAATGATCATGCATTATGGAGACTTGCCATGTTCTTAAAGAGGGTATTCTATTTAAGGAAAAAATGTATTAATACTGTTGAATTATAAATCTTTATTTGAATGGTTTTAATTCTTCATGAAATAACATTGTTCAATTTTATGATAGCGTTTTTGCACAATATGATAGCTGCTACTCTGTAATTTTTATATAATTGAATGTAATATAATAATGATTTTTAAATTTGTGCTTTTATGATTGTAAATTTGTAACAATCGAATAAAGCTTTATGATAGTGATAGTCGGATCAGTAAAGTCCAAGCAAAAAATATAGATGCATTTAAATTCTGTGTTTATCTTGTCACATTTGCTGTTCTTCAAAGACAGAGGTCAAGTCTGAAGCTATGTCTTCAAACAAATTTCTGCTTATTTTTCTACCATGAGATTGGTGTTTACTTTTTTTCTCTCTGATTGCAAAGTGAGAGGAATTTTTAAAGAGAATTAGGTTCAATCTTGCTGGAGTAGAGAAAGTGTGAAATGAAAGGCTGTAGGGTGTTGTTTTTGCTCAACACACAACAATATTTAAATACTTGTAAATTAATTTTATGCATTCAGCAGTTAGGAATGCATATATAAAGCGCTTTTCTTTTTTTTAATTCTGAAATGTGCTGGAAACAGAGATGTTAATAAGATTAAAACAAATCAAGTCACTTTACTTGGTGATGCACATATGATAAATATTCACAGAACCCCAATTTCCACATATTATCATTTGAGTGTTACATATATGTATTAGTAAAACTGTGTGTGCAAAGTTAGTGGCCATTTCTACGGAAAATGTGCTGTCTGTAAATTATAATGCGATACCACATAATGCTTTAGTTACAATCAGAAATCACCCTGTCCAAGTTAGGTATGTCGTGAAAGTTTGTCGTTCTAAAAAGTGTGTTGCAGTTCTAAAATGTTTGGGGACCTCTTGCTTAGACAATAGCAATTGGAATATTGTGCACCACATCCAAGATGCTGAATATGAAGTAGGCATAACATTGAACCACACGTGGTGCAGTATACTATCTAGAGTGCCTTTAGGTCACACTAGGCGACTTATTTACAACCCCCTTGCACTGCGGGAACGTCACTATTTTTGACATTCCTGTGGCACGGAGTGCAGAGCCATATCTACAAGGCCTTGAAAAGCCACCTCACATCGCTTTTCATGTCCTCGTAGATATGGGGCAAGGCAACACAGAACAATTCGCTGACTTGCCTCACACTGCCTCAAGGAGGCGTGCCATGGGCATTGCAGTGGGTGTTACCTCCCCATGCCCTTGGTCTTTGACACATTCCCAGACTTACTACATAGCATAATTCGGGGAATGTGCCAAAACCCTGCGCCTCCACAGGGGTGGTGTAAAGAGGAGAAATATGTTTATTTCACCTCCCTTTTTCCTCTTTCTATAAAAAGAGGAACACACCTCTATTGATTGCCTTTGTGCTGGAAGGACCTTCCTGCACAAAAACAACCATTCCCACAACTCAGTCACCTTTCTAACATGGTGCCAGGGTGCCTACATTGTGACAAAGAAAACCATTTCTGCACCAGTGCAGTGGAAGAGGACAGGAATGCACTGTATCTCTTAGATATGGCGTGTTCCTTCCCTTTTCTCTTGATGCAGGGCAAAGTGACTTACTGTGCTGCCCTTAGTCAAAATCTTGTAAATGAGGCCCTAGGTGTAAATATACCTTGATCTCAGTGGGTGATATATTGAGAGTGTGCTTTCTAATGAACATAGGACCCGATTACGATGGAGGGGAGACTGCCACCGACAGGGGGTCTCCCGAATATCGTAACTAACATTACTGCCCCCATATTATGATGAAGGGTGGACGTGTGGTGGTAGTAAAGACTGACCACCGCTCCTTGAGGCCACCGGTGCAGCAGAGGGGTTCGTAGTGTTGTGAATGTATCTAGGACCCTAATTATATATTCCTGATTCATGCCCTTATGCGGTTATGATAAATCATGTTCTAATGAAGGCATACGAATCTTACCCATATTCAGCCATAGCCCACGTAGCCCAAATACGGCAAGGCTACTTCCTTAGATTCCTAGAGAGCACAACGAGTTCTTTTGACACACCAAACCTTCAGTAACCTCTGAATTTTCATGTCTTTGTTTTGATTTGTCATTGAACTCCTGCGAGCACTAAAGGAACAGTCAGTTCTTAGTGACATCTTTTATTGACGTCTTATGTCCAACCTTACGCCAAACACGGCACCTTCCAGGTATAAATATACCAACACTTGCATTAAGCAAACACACGGTGGTGTGGAGCAAAGCGGCTATCTACTTTTCCGAAGCCCAGCTGATACGAGAACCGAAGGAAGCTGCCCCTCCCTTTTGACACACTGGAGAAGCTGCCTTTTCTCACACCGAGAAATCCAGCTCCGGTGTTTCCAGTCTCCCTTGTGGGTTGCTGGAAGATCAAGTCCTGAGAAACGAGATACAAGACCTCCTTCATTCCATAACCAGGGTACGGAGCTGACTCAAACCTTAGAGAGAATTCTTGATTCAGATTCTTGGCAAAAACCCCAACTTAACTTAACACTGCTACTTACTCCTTCCCACGTATTAGGCTTAGGTCAGGTACACCGGGGTAGGCGTATCTTAGAAGCACCAGTTGAGTTTGTTAGTCAATGTTTTTATGTATGGAAATATTTTATCCGTTTTAAAGTAACATATGGCTAAGAAGCCATATCAATGCTTTTACAGTATAATTTTATAATACTCCTTTTACTGTACGCACTTTACTTCATGATAAGTATTGCAATTGTGGCAATTCATTTCTCTTGCATGAGAAAGAAGACTGCTAAATAAAATATCACCTTTTATTGAAAACGCCCGTCTCTCTATTTCTCTGCACTCTGGTGGAACTAAGCATGCACGATTGATTGAGTGAAATAGCTGTCTATTATTTTCACACGACTCTGGAGATACACTCCTTATTCTGGGGGAGCAAAGTTGTCATGTTATATGGTTGTCAGAAGCTAATCCCTTCTTGTCTAAATCAGGGAAGTTAACCCCTCCCCTTTCCTTGGAGAAAGTTTCTAGTGACCTCTGAGCTAGCTGGCAAAAAACTAATTAAGTCTAACATAGTCAGTAGAGACCTAGATGACCTCAGCCCTACGTCTATACTGCTGTTTATGTTATTCCAATGCGCAGAGCCTATTGGGAATATAGGAACTACACTACATGGTGCCCAACGTTTGGTAAGGCGATAATCTAACGCAAGATACTAGAGTAACTCAGTCGTGCTTTTCACACAGACCCCTTTCTCCCGTAAAAACTCCAATAGACGTCTGGAGTGGGTGAAAGGTTAATATCCGCCGCAACTTAGCAGGATGAGAATCCTATGTATTAGTTTACGGTATAGTCAACGTTGAAGGATACAGTGTTCCAAAAATATTGTGCACCTAATCTTTGTTTCCTTGAAACTTGATCTACAACAAAACTTTCAGTCAGTAAAAATGTCAGAAAGTGACGACGAAAGGGAGAGAGTTAGACTAGCAGCTCAACTCGCAGCGGACGACACAACTGTCCAAAATACCGATGCGGATGCAATAATCATCCCGGTCAATATAAGAAAAACCATAACTATAATCCTTATAGAAAATAGAGTAACATCAAGAGGTGGTACAGTCGTATTTGTGGTAGAGGCACATGAGTTTCGGCAGACAGAGGTATTCTATACCTGGATAAACTTTCCTGCAGCACATGCTGTAACACATGAGTTCCACTACTATAAAATAGCGGAAGCTCCAGAGGAATACTCTCCTTTCGAGCAAGTTGAAATTCCACTAATGTATCAAGAGCACCTACTCTTGTTTAATGGCACCCTAAAACATCAAAATCACATTACCAGGCTCGGTCCACTAGGTAGACCAGGAGCCACGTGGCCGGTTCTAGCCAGCACTACAAAGCAGAAAGGGAGGTCTCCTCACAAATCCAATCAAGGGACGAGGAGTGGAAACAGTAGAAGAAAAACAAGGTGGTCCCTCTTACTAATTCATAGAAAAAGGGGGGATAGCACTTGCCTGTACGATGCCACTATAGCTCACGAGATCTTTACAATTTCAAGCCACTCATAACAGTTTATACCAAATTGTAATACTCAACACAATCAAATAAAATATCTTAGTCATTTATTAAAAAAAAATTTTTGACAATGTTAAACATCAAATAACTGTGCCACAGAAAAATGTTAAAAAAGAGTGTCAGTATCATGCAACAATGATATACATCTCTTAAGTATATATAATGAACAAATTAAAAACAACAATGATTTAAAAAACCAAGTAGTCGGTTCTAGCCAGCTACACACCACACCCAGATATTGAAACAATGTCAGACAGAGAACTTTTAGTTCATTTAAAACAACTAATTTAAATACATAGACAATTGGTCCAATATGTCATGCGGACTGCAACAGTCCAACCTGCAATTAAACTTCGACAAAACACCCCTCATCAGGGGAACACAAACAAGATTACACCACAGAATATACAATCATGTCTTGGTAAAACACCCACAAAACAGGAACAAATTCCATTCTGGTTAGCTCAAAAATTCACTCAGATAGAGGCAGTATTTCCTGATACTACCCCACACGAAACACACAGAATTCTGACTATCTGCCTCCCAATGGGTATCGCACCACATTAGGAGGACTGTGACACTTGGGGGACAGTCTTTGCTTCTATCTACACAAAAGCACACAGATTCAAAATGAATACGGTCCAGAACCTGCTTTAACTCTGGGTATGAAATTACTGAAGGACTTTAAGCAGGTCTCGGCTATATTATTAGCCAACATAAAAGGAGAAGCAGCATGTGTGGCAATCCGCCAAAAATTGAAGGAGACAGATATAACAGACCAACCTTTTGAGCTTGCTAAAATAATTGAAAAATCCTATGAAGAATTAGGCAGAGATAGTTTGGGTGGTAAACCAGTAAAACCACAACTAATTGAAAATCCTGAAAAAACCTTTATTAAAAACAATCTCAATACTCAAAAGAAGAACTGGGAGGGTAATAAACAATCCACTCAATCCACTCTCAGAGAAAAACAATTTCAGTCCAGAGGAAGGTCTCCCCAACGGAGAAATAAGTCTCCAGGTGGAGGGGACACGTCTCCCCAAAGGGAGCCCTCTGAATAAAGATATAATCTTAGAGATAGGGATAAAATAAGAAAACCTGTCAGATATCAAGCCATTGATACACGTTCCTCTCGATCTTTTCAGACTGCCTCACAGAAATCGGAAAAAGGAGGACGGTCAGAACACAAGGAAGAGCACGTCAAGTCCAAAGACAAAGAACCTGCTCATCAAAGTAAAAAATCACAATTTCCCAGAAAGAAGGTAGCAAGTATTAAAATTAAACATGCCGAGAATCCTGAGGACACAACTGAAAAACGGAGAGTGGGCCCAGACAATGCTAGACAGCGCAGCAGAAGTGACCATAGCTCGCAAGATCCTGATGAATCTTCTGGAGACAGTGGACACAAATGAATACATTCAGATGGAAACTGTAGACACGCGAGTTAGTGTGCCTCATAAACTATATGAAATAACATTACGTATAGAGAGAGCTAAAACTAGGAAAATAAAAGGTGTCTTTTGGGAAAACCTTTTTAAAGGCTATGATATCCTGTTAGCTGAAAAAGACTGGCCACCAGAGTTTGTCAGGGAGTGCCCTCATGGCGAAGAAATGATTATGCCTGCCTTCTCAAATCATATCCCAATTCATAAAAAATACACATTTGCAAGAAAATGGGCAGTGGCCCAAGGCCCTGCTTTATATAAAAATCATGTAGGATGGAATGAGGATTCTCCTCACCACAAAATCCAATAAAAAAATCAACCTACTGCACAAAGGCAGTACCCAGTTAAACAAGAAGCTAAAAAGCAAGTTAGGGAGATCTTAGATCAACTTGAATATCAAGGGGTGATTGAAACATGCACCTCACAAATGAACAATCCTTTTTTTCCTGTCTCCAAGGCAGATGATTCATATCGTCTGGTTTTGGACTACTGATATCTAAACTCCTGCTGTAAAACTTTTGCAGTCCAAAACTCACACAGTGCAGCACTAATGATTAACATTGTGCGAAAAAATATATAAAACGACATTAGATATCTCTAATGGATTCTTCTGTCAAAACATAGCACCCGAAAGCAGGTATTTGGCCGCTTTCTCAATAATGGGGTCGCAAAAACAATTTTGCCGACTCTCACAGGAATTCAAGATTAGCCCAGGATTATTCTCAGCAAGGGCACCTGCTCTTGTTTAATGGCACCCTAAAACATCAAAATCACATTACCAGGCTCGGTCCACTAGGTAGACCAGGAGCCACGTGGCCGGTTCTAGCCAGCTACACACCACACCCAGATATTGAAACAATGTCAGACAGAGAACTTTTAGTTCATTTAAAACAACTAATTTAAATACATAGACAATTGGTCCAATATGTCATGCGGACTGCAACAGTCCAACCTGCAATTAAACTTCGACAAAACACCCCTCATCAGGGGAACACAAACAAGATTACACCACAGAATATACAATCATGTCTTGGTAAAACACCCACAAAACAGGAACAAATTCCATTCTGGTTAGCTCAAAAATTCACTCAGATAGAGGCAGTATTTCCTGATACTACCCCACACGAAACACACAGAATTCTGACTATCTGCCTCCCAATGGGTATCGCACCACATTAGGAGGACTGTGACACTTGGGGGACAGTCTTTGCTTCTATCTACACAAAAGCACACAGATTCAAAATGAATACGGTCCAGAACCTGCTTTAACTCTGGGTATGAAATTACTGAAGGACTTTAAGCAGGTCTCGGCTATATTATTAGCCAACATAAAAGGAGAAGCAGCATGTGTGGCAATCCACCAAAAATTGAAGGAGACAGATATAACAGACCAACCTTTTGAGCTTGCTAAAATAATTGAAAAATCCTATGAAGAATTAGGCAGAGATAGTTTGGGTGGTAAACCAGTAAAACCACAACTAATTGAAAATCCTGAAAAAACCTTTATTAAAAACAATCTCAATACTCAAAAGAAGAACTGGGAGGGTAATAAACAATCCACTCAATCCACTCTCAGAGAAAAACAATTTCAGTCCAGAGGAAGGTCTCCCCAACGGAGAAATAAGTCTCCAGGTGGAGGGGACACGTCTCCCCAAAGGGAGCCCTCTGAATAAAGATATAATCTTAGAGATAGGGATAAAATAAGAAAACCTGTCAGATATCAAGCCATTGATACACGTTCCTCTCGATCTTTTCAGACTGCCTCACAGAAATCAGAAAAAGGAGGACGGTCAGAACACAAGGAAGAGCACGTCAAGTCCAAAGACAAAGAACCTGCTCATCAAAGTAAAAAATCACAATTTCCCAGAAAGAAGGTAACAAGTATTAAAATTAAACATGCCGAGAATCCTGAGGACACAACTGAAAAACGGAGAGTGGGCCCAGACAATGCTAGACAGCGCAGCAGAAGTGACCATAGCTCGCAAGATCCTGATGAATCTTCTGGAGACAGTGGACACAAATGAATACATTCAGATGGAAACTGTAGACACGCGAGTTAGTGTGCCTCATAAACTATATGAAATAACATTACGTATAGAGAGAGCTAAAACTAGGAAAATAAAAGGTGTCTTTTGGGAAAACCTTTTTAAAGGCTATGATATCCTGTTAGCTGAAAAAGACTGGCCACCAGAGTTTGTCAGGGAGTGCCCTCATGGCGAAGAAATGATTATGCCTGCCTTCTCAAATCATATCCCAATTCATAAAAAATACACATTTGCAAGAAAATGGGCAGTGGCCCAAGGCCCTGCTTTATATAAAAATCATGTAGGATGGAATGAGGATTCTCCTCACCACAAAATCCAATAAAAAAATCAACCTACTGCACAAAGGCAGTACCCAGTTAAACAAGAAGCTAAAAAGCAAGTTAGGGAGATCTTAGATCAACTTGAATATCAAGGGGTGATTGAAACATGCACCTCACAAATGAACAATCCTTTTTTTCCTGTCTCCAAGGCAGATGATTCATATCGTCTGGTTTTGGACTACTGACATCTAAACTCCTGCTGTAAAACTTTTGCAGTCCAAAACTCACACAGTGCAGCACTAATGAATAACATTGTGCGAAAAAATATATAAAACGACATTAGATATCTCTAATGGATTCTTCTGTCAAAACATAGCACCCGAAAGCAGGTATTTGACCGCTTTCTCAATAATGGGGTCGCAAAAACAATTTTGCCGACTCTCACAGGAATTCAAGATTAGCCCAGGATTATTCTCAGCAAGGGTAACAGAATTACTACAAATGTATGATGATGAGAAATTTATCCTATGTCGATGACATCTATCTTACAGACGATGACTTGGAGACTCATTTGAAACGAGTGAACACCATAATACTTGGGTTCGCATCCGAAGGTTACAAATTTAACTTTAAAAAGTCAAGAATAGCCCATCTAACAGTCCTATTTTTAGGATATGAATTATCAAGTGAAGGCTAAATCCTAGCAGACAATTTCTTAGAGAAATGTGCAGCACTCCAAGCACCTAAAACGCTGAAGAATTTACAATCAATACTAGGTTTCCTGAATTTCGGAAGAACATAAATTTTAAATTATGCAGAGAGGGTTAAACCTCTTTATGAATTAATAAAACCTAATTTCAAACCAAATAATTGGACTCAAGAACACACAGAAATTTTGAGATTATTACAGACAGACATGTTAACTAAAACAAAACTGCAAACACACGCAAACGAACGCAATCTGGTAATCCGAGTCATCCCAGGAAGATGTGGATTCACATACCTGACCTCTAATGAGGGAGAAACGGTACCAATAGCTTACAAATCACATTTGTCCACACAAGCTGAAATGAAATTCAGTTCTACAGAAAAAATTCTGACAGCGGTTCAAACTGCTGTAGCAAGAGAAAGAGCCCTAGCCCAAGGCAAGAGAATAACTGTTTTTGCAGCAGAATCATCCATTGAGGCATTAAGAAGTCCACGCAATCTAAAAACTGTGGCATTAGATCCGAAATGGATGCAATGGGAAAATTCTCTTGCTACAGAAGACGTGAAACACTATTTTGATCCGAAAATGAAAAAACTAGAAAATATGGAATACGAATATGAATGTCCTCTGCCGACCGAAATCCTGCCTCTAGAACAATACACCTGTGTAATCTTCAGAGACAGATTTGCACAACATTTTTTTGTGAAAAAGCAAATTTACAACAACGCGTGCGCGATTGTTAAAGGTCGTTGGCGCTTAGGTAAATTCAGACCACTGGTCACTAAAACAGAATCATTCAGGAACTGTACAGTTCAGCGAGCTGAAATAAGATCCCTAAAGATGGCGCTTGAAAATGCTGATCGCGAATTCCCCACACTAATAGTGTGTGATTCTCATTACTGCGTCCAATCTTACAATAGGAACATGCAGAATTGGATTCAAAACGGTAACAAAGATGACACAGGTGCCACAATAAAGCAAAAAAAACTTTAGGAACAAGTAGTTCTTTTACAGAAAGAACTACAAAAGACTCACGTGATACATACACTGAGTCATCGACGTGATGGCGTTCACGTTGCAGGGAATTCATTGGCTGATAAAGCCACAGCGGCAGATGGTCAACTGGCTTCCGCAGCTACTAAAAAGCGTTCAGAAAAACAAATAGATGGAGAAAACATGCTGGCAATAAAAGCTTCATTAAAAGGCGACTATGCGGCATTACCTCTCAACTATCCACTCAATAATACATATGACATCTATCTTGATTGATGCAAACTCTGTTCCGCTTGCTCGAATCCCTGGAGTGGAGGATAAAGTAATTCCAAACACGAACCGGAGAATCTTCTTGATACAAGAAGCACATATAGGACTGGGTCTAAGGCACCAAGAGATTGTATAATCTCTGATAGAATTACAATCACAATACTGGTGGCCGGGAATGAGCGTAGAAATTTACAATTTTGCAATAAATTGTGAGGACTGCAACAGAGATCGCAGTTGTGAACCCGATCAGACACCAGCCCAGACACCAATATTAGACAGCATCAGGCTATCTATGCGCAGACGTCCGACCGGACAAATGCGGTCCCATAAATATTAAGACTTTATTCACTAAAGATGTGGCCCCAGCGCTCGGCTGACGGCAAAACTGTTATAAAAGATTTGCGAATCTTTATCGGCACATACGCAATTGGCATACTACATTCTGATCAGGGTCCTGCGTTTAGCTCTCGAGCTTACAAAGAGGCCATGAGCAACATGGGCATTGCATTGCGGTACTCTTCTCCCTTCCATCCTGAGGGAAATGCGGTTGTGGAAAGAAAAAACCATGACATAAAGCAATCTATAACGGCAAGGGTATTAGGTTCGGGTGATGGGTGGGGCAAACATCTAACAAGTGTCCAACGTAGTCTTAACAATATGGCAAGAAATTCTCTAAAGGGTTTCACTCAATATGAACTATTGTTTGGTACTAGAATGAGAATCCAGGATAGTCATACTTCAGTAGTAGAAGAAAAAACCTTTGATATCAAAGATCGTTTGGCTGTTTTACAGGACTTGAATGAAACAAGAAAAATTCTAAGTAACATAAAGTCTAAGCCAACAACCTCTGAAGAACCACCTGTCCAAGCAAGACCTCTCTGGATTCCAAAGATTGGGGATCTGGTCAGAGAAAAGATCGCGGTGAAGAAGGAATTTGGCCCTTCTTACAGAAAAGCAGTACCTGTCTTAGCTGTCAGCAGAACAAGATCAGTAGTACTACCGCCACTTGCTGGTAAAAAGAAAAACAGAGTTGTTTCCATCGACCTGGTGAAACCACAATCATGTGGGCGATAATAAGTAGTAGGCCCAGTGGACTCCCAAGAAATAGCAGAAGACCAAATCTTGCTACAATACAAGAGGTTCAAACGGAAAGACTAATCACCTTCGATAAACCATCATTGAATAAAGAAGGGCTATGCAACAAAGCCATGGAACTTGTGCCTCTTGAAACCCAAATTGCAACAGTTCAAGAAACACCAGTCTACAACGATGTAGCCTCGGACTATACAAATGTAACTAAAGAGAATGCAAAGATCAATAGAAATCTGGAAACCTGGAAACAATCCCACCAATTGACAGAACTGCATCTGGCTATTTTATCAACTTTAATGACTTTTCTGAGGATCCGAGTGAACATGGAGACAAGCCAGCAACAAAACCTTTCAAAATGAAAATTAAAGAACTTTTTCATCAACTCAAAGAGACATATCTGATTCCCCCTTGGATTGAACTATGGCTTGTGTTAGGTGTACTTATCCTTCTACTTTGGCTAATCCTAGTTTTAATTTTAGGTAAATTTATTGATGGAAAATACAGTACAATGGACACTGCAAGACAGAACATCAACTTGGTCCTGAAACCACACAGATCTTCTCACATAGAGAAAAGAGGACTATCATCAGTGAACATCACAGCAAAGCCTATACCTGGTGGTATAGCGTGGGACAGAACTGACTATGAAATCTATAGCCCGGTAGAGCTCTTGAAGTATCCACACCAATTCAAGATTTCATTAAGTGACTTTGTGACACCAAGTACTTTCTCTGATGATTGGGACTTTGAAAACATTAATAATATGATGTCAAATTTAGAAATGTCAGCAAAATGTACAGAACATGATTATTTACAGGGCTCATCGAAATATGAAGAGATGTACTGTTATAACCACTATGGTCACCATTATCTGCATAAATCTGTAAAATCCTAGAACTTTTTTTACTTATAATCAGTGGGAACATTGTCCCACACCGCCAATAGGCAGTTCAAAAACGTTTTATGAAAAATTCCCATACTTTTCAGGGTTTAATCATACTGATCCAGAAATGTTTTATTTCAAGATTTTAAATAAGACAGGAATGAAAAACATGCTGACAAATACTAAATTGATTTATTCTGAAAACTTTTATGACAAAATGACAACATTTGGTTTTGAGTTTTGGAAAAACAACCTTGAAACAAAAACAATCTGGGGAACAAAAGAATGGCAGGTACAAGGTCTAGAAGCATTATTCAGAGCCTGCATGATCCCAGAACAAATTATGTTCCTGAATGACACAATTCAGCAAACTACCTGTCTTGGCTTAGCTAAGATAAAAGATTTAAACATCCCGTCTATACCGTATGCCTTCATTAGGACATGATTTATCTTAACCGCATAAGGGCATGAATCAGGAATATTTAATTAGGGTCCTAGATACATTCACAACACCCACTCCATGTATAATGTCCATCATTACTAAATACTAAGCAATATATAAACATATAGGTATGCATCTGTTTTCCAACCCACCCCAAAATGCAATGAAATGCATTTGAAATGGTATAGATACACAAAATGAGTATTATACTGTACGCTTTCAAGCAAAGTTATCATTCAATGTAAATATGAATATTGGCTGAATGAATAGCGAAAATTACAATTATGAAATGGCTCTGAATACAGAAAAAAGGTCGAGACCATTTCATCACATAGTTATACAGGTTTATACATATGCTAGAGGCTGATTCAAAATATTGTCTCTTAAAATAGAACTTCTGTTCTCTAAGAATAGTTTTACTTTAAGCAGAGTACCATGTGCCAAAAAATGGTAAATATTTTGGAAATTTAGGGGAAAATAATGTAGTTCTCGAGAAGGGAGAAAAAAAAAAATAGTGTCACTGTCTTTTTGGAGTTCTGTTTATCAAAACTGAAGGCCGAATTCAGAGTTCAGGGAACGCCGTGAGCTAGTTTCTTTCAAATATTATTCTCGTTGTTAGGGGAGAACATTACTTCTGATAGCCTGGTAAAAAATTTGTCTACAACAGTAGGTGAAAGTTGGGCCAGCTCCGAAAAGGTGGAAATAGTGCAAATGTGCGATGCATTGCCATCATCGATGTCAGGATCAGTAATGTTCACAGAAGGTTGTACCTGTGTGGTGCTGCTTTCATCTCGTACCTCACCGCCACCTAATCGTAATGGTGAAGTCTCAATGAATGCCGTCATCAGAATAGGTAGCCGCTGGGGACAACACGTTGCATGAGTCGTAACAGGACAATGCAAAGCGTCATTGGTACTGCTGGTGGTAGTGTAAGACAAACGTCCAACACACATTCTTCTCCGCATAGCAGACATCGAAGCACAGGTAAGATGCAATTTTGCCAAATTGGTCTGAATGAAAGAAACCAGGTAGTATTCAGATCTCTTAGCCGGGCCAATCCGAGGACCTTAGTGATACAGTCTCGATATCGTATTGCTCGGATCATTTCTTCTATCATTGCCAGAGGTTTGTCTGTGACTTGGCTTGCCATATTGGAGCAGGAGGAACAAAAATAAAATTCCTGCTACGAGTCCCAAAATAAGAGGCAGGCCGCCGAAGAGTGAATGCACAAAATTCGGGAAGATGCCAAGAACTGATTCGAAGGGTGTTAGTAGTCCCAAAAAAATTGTCTTAAATACATGTGCGATGCCACTGGTATCTGACATGTTTAAGATTTGGCTTAACATTTCTACGAAATGCACCAGACAATTTGTCGATAATAGGGTATGTATCTCTGCCGTTGTCCTTGCAACTTGCAGGTCATATGTCTCTTTGGATGAGGTTAAAGGCACAGTTGTCTGTAAAATAATAGACTTCATTCTGCTTAAAGTATCAATTCGAATAGAAGAGATATTCACATAAGGCCATATTGCCGCCTCCATCTCTGGATTGCTGTTTGGATACAATACTTGCATACAGCAAATGACCCTGGCCGTCACAGTTACGAGATAGGCTTTTCCTAGCACCATGCCACAGCAGCTGTGATCACTTATTAAAACATAGCCAGGTAGTTGTGCAGCCAGTGAGCGATCACAACAGCATATCGCTGGTATTATTTGGATGGGGGCCAAAAACTCATGCCTATGGGAGACCTGTCCAAGGGATCTCAGCTGAAAGACCAAATGGCATGAGAATAAAGTGGATTAGAATGGATCCCGCTAAATTTATGATGGACGTACTCTCAAAATTTAGGGGGGAAATAGGCTATTGTCTGGCACCTAAAGTGACTCCAGGCAATTTAATCGTGAATTTCCTAAACATAATTAAAGCGATTGATGCCTCACTTATTGTTAGGAGTATAAAATTAAGGAAAATCCAAGTGGTATGGTTTGACAAGCACTGTGCCCTGTCATTAAATAAACTTGAAATTGCTCTTGACACTAGGCCCAGAGATACAGTTAAAATAAGAGATGAGCGCCATAATTACAAGACCTCCCTGGCCACTAGAAAAAAAGAACTTCAAAACGAAGCTTGGTCTACCTTGGATATGGCAGCAGAAACAAAAAACCACAAACTATTTTAGGAAACTGTAAATAGCCCATTTCTAAAGAACGATAATATTCCTGACATTACCTCCCATGTAAGCTGTCGCACCTGGATAGCCCACTTTACTGGGATTTTTAATTCTGAGTTTAATTTAGATGGGCCAATTTTAACTACAGATGTAGTGTCTAGCACAAAATGGAAAAAATGCAGTTAATTGTGACCCTACCCGAAGTTACCGAGTCGATAAGAAATAGCAAAGGTGGCAAAGCCCCGGGTCCGGATGGGGTGCCCATGGATTTTTATAAACATGAAATACAACTATGAGCACCAATATTGACACGATATTTTAATGCTGCTATAGAAGATAGGCTCCCACCAACATGGGGCCAATCAATTATTGTACCCCTCTACAAGAAAGGCCCTAGGTCAGAGGCACGTAATTACCACCCCATCTCGCTCCTGGACTCATCAATCAAAATCCTTAGTCGAGTTCTTCTAGAAAGGTTGGAAGCCTGGGTTGAGGAAAAAAACATCTTATCCCCAGTGCAGTATGGGTTAAGAAAGGGGATGGGAACAATGGAGCAGTGTGTGAACCTGGAAATTATTACCAGCAAATACACAAAAGCCAAAGGGGGCAATTTATTTCTGTGTTTTGCTGATTTACGTTCGGCATTTGATCTGGTGGAACACTCACTCCTATGGCCGGTTTTGTTAGTAAATGGGTGCCCCGGTTGAAATTATCCACCTCCTGGCTAGACTGTATGAAAACTTGTTCTGCAAAGTTAGATTTGGATCTGCCGGAGAATGTACACCTTTATTTAAAATTAATAGAGGCATTCGACAAGGATGTGTTCTTGCCCCACTTTTATTTTCTTTATTTATAAACCAGATAGATCAAATTTTAAGAACAGTCCAAGTAGATGCCCCTATTATAAATGGTAACCTCATTCCAATTCTTTTATACGCGGACGACGCGGTCCTTCTCTCCAGGACCCAAAATGGCCTGCAAAGTTTAATTAATAAGTTTCATACATTCATTGAGAGTAGAAAGCTGATAATTAATAAAGGAAAAACTGTCGTAATGTCTTGTGGTAGGATGACAAGAAAGTGCAGGACCTTTTATTTAGATGGGGAGAAATCGGAATCTGTAAAGAAATTTTGTTACCTGGGCATTACATTCGCAGGAGATGGGAGGTGGGTTAATGAACAAGAGAGTGTACGTTTTAAAATGATAAGGAATATTAGTGGTGTTTTTAGATTTGCAGCAAAATTAGGGGGACGTAGAATTCAAGAGATGGTGTCTATATACAATTCTAGGTGCATATCATTAGCCCTGTACGGGGCAGGGATTTGGGGATATCATACACAGAGTGGCAACCAAATACAGCAAGAGGAGAATGCCTTCTTGAAACGATTGCTTTGTGCCCCGACTGCGGCTTCAAATGAACTAATATATAGGGAAGTGGGACTAGATCATGTTAAGGACTTAATAGAGCTGCGCCCTCCTGCCCTATGGCGATCAATCTGGTCCAAAGAAGAAACAAAATTTACTCAGGATGTGATTAACAATTGTTTAAAACTTGACCACCGTTTAAACATACTATGGTTGTGTCATATCCAGTCCTGGTACAAGACACTATATGAATGCGATATTTTTGGAGAACCTACAATGGGGATAAGCTTATCAAAAAAGGAGCTTAAAGTCACTTTCCTGAAACACACCAGAAGTACCAGAATGATCAAATATGCAAAACAAAGCACGTTTAACTCCTATTTAGAATACAGTGCTAATGAAGGTTTTCAATTGTACCGCACTGTCGTTACCAAAAGTTCCCATCGCTTTGTACTATCCTGTTTACGCCTAGGAATTGTGCACTATCTAGTGGCATTTCCATTAACTAAGAAACCTGGAACATGTCTATGCCCCTGCGATGGTATTTCCAAGCAGAGTAGCTGCCATTTTTTGTTGTTTTGCAAATTTTATACTTTTTATAGAAAATCCTATTTGAAACCCATCTTTTTAAAATATAATACGCGCAATACTAAGGCAGCAACGCAATTGATGTTCAATTTAGAGAGCCCAGATATATGCTTTTATGTGGCTACATATATTTTAAAATGTATTTCTGCACGAAAATCAATCATTGTATGAATTTAACAAATGGCCCTGATCTTTAAGTACTTTAGTTTTGCTAGTTTGCACATGTATAATTAGTTGAATGTACCAATATGCACATTATTCTTGCTATTTTGCACATGTATAATTAGCTGATTGTACCAATATGTACTTTTACATTGCTAGTTTGCACATGTATAACTAATTGAATGAACTATATATGCACTTTAACACTGCTAATTTGCATTTGTGCTGGAAAATGAGTTTTTTTTAAACAGTATAACTGGTATTCGATATTTCAGAGCCCGATGTAATTCAATGATGTACATGTATTTTTCTGAATTGTTGCTATATGGTTATATTTATATATACCGAATAAAGCACTTTCAAATTGAATTGAAAACGTAGCTACCGTTGGAAAGATGTCTGAAAAATGGTTCTATCTGTGTAGAAGGGGTGCCCTGAAGATGACATGAAAGGTTGTTTGAAGAACCTTCATAGGCCCCATGCAAGTTAATACCTCGGCACAGGAGTGTACTGCCTAGTGATTTTTTACAATCATTACCACTAAGAAATAACTCTTTTTTCCCTTCACTGTAACATTTGTGTGTATAAGGTAAATTCCAGGTCGATTTGATGTATCCTTTACCCAACCTTTCATACAGGCCTGCTGGTATATATTTTTGGCAATATTGAAACTGAAAAGTTGTTATCGGGATTGAAATGGTCCCATGTATTATCCATTCAATGACAGGTCTTTCTGACATTGTCAATGGTAATCTCTCACGTTTTTCAATGCTCAGTATCGTATAGTCTGCTCCTTTTTGTGCCAAACTGATTTGTTTATCAGTAAGGTTAAAGATAGAAAACAGGTTTTGTAACATCCAACCTAGCTGTACAATAGAACACAATTGGGACTGGCAATGTTGTAACATTAGCCTGTCCTGCTCTATTATATCAATAACAGATGATACAATGCTGTCCAGTGAATAGATTCTGGAGGACAGATTCGTTAACCCATTGTCCACTACAGAAAATGATTTCTCCAAATTGATACGGTCAATTTCCCCTATTTTTTCAGCAGTTTCAATTTGTTTCAGTTTCCAAGCTTCATTGTAAGATGCGTATATACCGGCGTATATGAAACGTTTTTGACGCTGTTTGCGAGGTCCCATTATGAAATCTCGCAAGTCAGCACCTTCTTTAAGTAAAGTTAAGTGTTGCTTTAATTCGGGAAGTGTGGATTTCTGTAGCCAGTCAAGGCATAATTTTCCTACACTATATGCTGTTACTATCCCTGGATGTTGTCTCTGGGAGTATCTAGGGTCTGGCCTGTTCTGTTTGAACCTGAACCCCTGTATTTTGTTCAGGAATCTATTTTGACAGTTATTTGTGTCTATGGGCCAGATCAACCATCTTTTCCAATCAGGATTTGTTCTGTTTTGTTTTAAAATATAGGACACGTCTAACCCCTCATCTGTAGTGGTGTTTCTGCCCACGCAGCCCAAATACGGCAAGGCTACTTCCCTAGATTCCTAGAGAGCACAACAAGTTCTTTCGACACACCAAACCATCAGTAACCTGGGAATTCCCCATGTCTTTGCTTTGATTTGTCATTGAACTCCCGCGAGCACTAAAGGAACAGTCAGTTCTTAGTGACATCTTTTATTGACGTCTTATGTCCAACCTTACGTCAAACACGGCACCTTCCAGGTATAAATATACCAACACTTGCCTTAAGCAAACACGCGGTGGTGTGGAGCAGAGCGGCTATCTACTTATCCGAAGCTGATGCGAGTGCCGAAGGAAGCCGCCCCTCCCTTTTGACACACTGGAGAAGCTGCCTTTGCTCACGCAGAGAAATCCAGCTCCGGTGTTTCCAGTCTCCCTTGTGGGTTGCTGGAAGATCAAGTCCTGAGAAACGAGATACAAGGCCTCCTTCATTCTATAACCAAGGTACGGAGCTGACTCAAACCTTAGAGAGAATTCTTGATTCAGATTCTTGGCAAAAAACCCAACTTAACTTAACACTGCTACTTACTTACTCCTTCCCACGTATTAGGCTTAGGTCAGGTACACCGGGGTAGGCGTATCTTAGAAGCACCAGTTGAGTTCATTAGTCAATGTTTCTATGTATGTAAATACTTTATCCGTTTTAAAGTAACATATGGCTAAGAAACCATATCAATGCTTTTACAGTATTATTTTATAATACTCCTTTTACTGTACGCACTTTACTTCATGATAAGTATTGCAATTGTGGCAATTCATTTCTCTTGCATGAGAAAGAAGACTGCTCAATAAAATAACACCTTTTATTGAAAACGCCCGTCTCTCTATTTCTCTGCACTCTGGTGGAACTAAGCATGCACGATTGACTGAGTGAAATAGCTGTCTATTGTTTTCACATGACTCTGGAGATACACTCCTTATTCTGGGGGAGCAAAGTTGTCATGTTATATGGTTGTCAGAAGCTAATCCCTTCTTGTCTAAATCAGGGAAGTTAACCCCTCCCTATTCATTCGAGAAAGTTTCTAGTGACCTCTGAGCTAGCTGGCGAAAAACTAATTAAGTCTAACATAGTCAGTAGAGACCTAGATGACCTCAGTCCTACGTCTACACTGCTGTTTATGCTATTCCAATGCGCAGAGCCTATTGGGAATATAGGAACTACATTACAGTACAGTAGTCCCTACAATGGCAGCTGTGCCTACCACACATTGCCATAGGGATCACAATGTCTCTTTCTGGATGCCTGTTCATGGTGGTTAACCCACAGAAAGGCACGCAGAAAGGGACTTTGGGAGCCCGTAGTGGGACCCTTTACCTCCTGACCCCAAGACGTGACACCATAGGTGCCCCCTACATATCCCTGCACCGTGTGGCAGGCCCTATATGGTGCCTGCCACGTTGTGCAGGGATATGTATATTCTCACTTTTGTGCATTGTAGCGGGTGCTGCAGGCAGCAGCCCCCACCACAATGCAAAACATGAACAATGCAATCACCTCAGTGGCGGTCGCATTGTAATTCATACTATGGGACTGCCGTCTAATATGCGGGTGGTCCCAAATTTGAAACGATGGTGGGCGGACTGAAGTCCGCCAACGTAATCAGCCCCTTAATGCTTGATTTGCCCCTCTAATGATATTCTGCAGCTGGCCTAACATGTGAAATATTCAAGAGAGATATATCTAACTAAACCATAATCACTTAAAATAATCCCATTTTGAACGAAAACACACTTTAATTCTGCTGCCACCTCGTACATAATAAATACTAATTTCAAACAAATCATAATCATTTTGACCATCTCAATACACACAGAGTACATTTGTCTTATATTACATTTCTACAGCACTAGGTTCAGCTGATAATCTCCTTGGGCCCACAGAGAGAGCAGCTATGACTACATATTTGAGGCACACTGAAAGATCCCTAGACTTGTGCAGGTTTTTAGAGGTGTGTAGTGTGTTCTTAAATTAATTGCTGTGCTTGCTGGACAAAGCAAACACAAGGAGTTGATGGACGGAGCGCTGTAACTTTTCAGACACTCAGCCCCAGTCACAGATCTGGGTTGAATCCATCATCATTCTTTAGCTCACTTTACCACCTCAGTTCAAACCCAGCTATATGCAAATCAGTCTTGAACCTGTGCCTCATGGGAACAGTCCAGCCCAAACTCCTAAGCCAGAACTTCCCTGAACTGGACACAAGCATCCTGGGACAGATTTCTGGGTAGCACCCTTCATCAGCCAGGCTAGCGTGAATCCAGTGGCAAATTGAGCAAGGGACCCACGTCTGACCATACCATGCCAACTTAGGGCGAGGCAAACAAACCAAACACAAGGAGACGATGGATGGAGCGCTGAAACTTTGGATTTAGGCCCAGATCTCTGTACTGGGATGAATGTATGACATTGTTCTGCATTCTGTCCATCAATTGTTCTTTTTGCATTTGTCACCCCGAGTGGGTTGGGTATGCCCAGACGTGAGTCTCGTGCTCTCCATGCCACTGGAGTCAAGATATCCTGGTGATGAGGGCTGATAGCCCACAACCGAACCTAGGATGCTTGTTTTCAGTCCAGAGCGGACCTGACCTGGCAGTTCAGGCTGGACTGTTCCCAATGGGCGCAGGGTCAAGACTGATTTGCATATGACTGAGTCCAAATTGGAATGGCATGGTGAGCAAAAAACGATGGATTTAGGCCTGGATTTCTGTACTGGGGTGAATGTATGACATTGTTCTGCATACTGTCCATCAATTGTTCTTTTTGCATTTGTCACCCCGAGTAGGACGGGTATGCCCTGACGTAGGTCCGTGCTCTCCATTACACTGGAGTCAAGCTATCCTGGCTGATGAGGGCTGAAAGCCTGAAACCGGTTCTAGGATGCTTTTTTTCATTCCAGGGAGGACCTGGCCTGGCAGTTTGGGCTGGACTGTTCCCAATGGGTGCAGTGTCGAGACTGATTTGCATATGGCTGGGTCCAAGGTGGAATGGCATGGTGTGCAAACAAACGATGGATTTAGTCCCAGATCTCTGTACTGGGGTGAATGTATGACATTGTTTTGCATTCTGTCCATTAATTGTTCTTTTTGTGATTACTGGACATGCATAGGCTCTGCTTTAATATCATTGAAAATTTCTTTGGTGATGTAATATATGATTAGATTAGTAATATCAATGGTGTCATTTGGAGGTCATCAGTATTATCACTCATGACGTTATTTTAGATGCCAAGTGTGTAAGGTAATAAACAGTGCATGACAAGAGCATTTAATGTATCAGACTATAATTTCAATGGATTTTAGTTTTCATAATTTTAATTGAATTTCATTGAATTTGTGAAGTTGTATCAGAGAAATGCCTTATGAACAAAGGTAATAATATCTTACACTTATCAAAGTTTTCCTAGTGAATCTTTGAGGCTTGCTTTATAAAAACTCTTCCATTGCCCATAGTAATATTATTTATTATACAGCACCCAGAACCTGCTGCACCAGCCCCTCTACCATGGGACACACCTAGTATAGCCATAGCCAGTGCACAGTAGGTTCTATCTATAGGGTATGTTCCATCACCTGTACCACAATGCCTATTACACAAATTATTCGGCCATGCACAGAAGGTTCTGGGCACAAGGTCTAGCCTGTGGCTAGGCACTGTGGGGACGAGTGTAAATGTTGCCGTTTCCAGGTCATGGTGACAAGATCCTTAGGCAGTCACCCCGCGGGTACGCAATCAGCTGATGCGTGTTCCCCGCGTGTTAAGATTGCAGGTATTCAGTCTTGATGCAACCGAATGGTTTGATGTGAACCTCCCATGAAAGTTTAATCTAGATCCCTAGCCCTGAAGACGTTGCTTAAAATTGGTAACAGCAACGAAACATGTTGACTATTAATGATTGATTATGGCACTATATGAGTCATTTTAACGTGGAAGAGCTTGCTGCACGGAATAAAAGTTATTAGAAGCAAGTAAGCTTTACCAATTTTTAATGGTGAGGATTATTTTTGTATATTCTCACGGGGTCCTTGAACACGTGCATTGATATAGCACATATAGGAAGTGCATTCACATTTAGGTCCTTTCTATTGTTTGGTTTCATTGGGTTGAGGTCTTTTTCTTAAGTGCACACACATTTCTTTTTTGGAAAGAAGGTAACCAATGATGAGAAGTGGGCTTGCTGGCGAGTACCAGTCAGCATCCCCCTTGGTGTTGCAACCGTGAGGTACTTTCTTTCCTCTCCACACTTTTTTTCAGTTTATGGGTGGTCTGTTGATGGTAGTTCGTTTTAGAATGAGGATACACAACAGCAAAGCAACCACTTGGTCATAGAAGGAACTTTGAATGAGGTTATAGAGAAAAAAAACCCTTGTGCTGGAAGTAGAAAAATATATTTTTGTTGTGTCCAACTAGGGGCAGCCATTTAGTGATTTTGAATGTACTGAGTGGGGGGCTGTCTGTCCTGTTGTTTCCCCCTTCAGCTCCTATTGTATTGCCATTTTTTTCGTGCAACAAATACTTTGCGGATCCTTGGATGATTTGAGGATCAGCCGCACTGATTGACCAGCATCAACTGAACATTTCTGTTGTGGAGGTCGTGAAAGAATACTTGGCACTGAAGCCTGCATCTTGAAAAAAAACCTGAAAGATTGGTATAGGAAGGTTGAGGGAGCATTTTCTAATCCAGGAGAATATGCGGAAAAGTGTATTTACATTCTCCTAAAGTACAAAATTGCATGCAACACAATTGTTCCATTCCAGTAAAGTGTTAACATATACCACTCTGCATCAAGAATACAATTCACATCCAGAAGTAGGGCTACCATTGCACCGGTATATCCTAATGGGATTTTTGGAAATTTGAAAATATTGAAAATATTAGCTTTGCATTACATGGTGTGCAGATGCAAGGAATAATATTATGAATCTGCAAATACAGGTTAGGGAATGAGACTGCCTTTGTCTGAAGTTAAGAATGAGACTCTACAAAGAGTAGAAAAAGCTCAGGACAGAACTCACCTGCTACCTATTGTACAATCAGTGAAATGATTTGACGTAAATTAAATTAGTAACAAACTATCTTCATGGTTGCACTTTGTAGTCAGCCAAGTCAAACTGAAGCCGTATGTAAGACTACATGTCCTCCACATTACTTTGAAGGGTTGTTTAAGAATCTGGGATTCAGATTTAAAGACCACTGTTGCCTTTACCACTGCTTTTTATTGTTCAGTGTTGCGTCCACCTACAGTGACTGGTATCTGTTATTCTATATCCTGTGCTTTCAGTTATAGGCTGTATTCCATAACCTGTGCTTTCAGTTATAGGCTGATGACACATAGATCATGGTAAACTATGGTAGCTCTAGATGCCAACATTGCAACCTAATAGGATACCTAAACCCAATGCAAAGTTGATTCATATTAGCTGACGGCGGCTTGGTATAGAGCAAACTAGTATGATCCTATTTGGGACCAAAGCACATCTTCTGAATCTCATCTGAGGGTCTCTGTCACATGAAGTAAATTACATGTGAGTTTTATGTTTGAAATGCTCTCCATGAAATCCAAAACAGAAATATTGTTTATCTTTCTTGAGTACAGGAATGCATACAGTTTGCTGCCAAGTCATGAAATATTATGGTATTGGGATGTATAATTAATGTTAGTGCCAGTTAACAAAACTCTCTGAATTTGTAGAATTCAAAACATTTGCATTTTAAGTTGTAAGTAGCTCCTAATGCTGACACTTAGTAGTTCTGAAAAAGCAGTATCATATTTCTAACTGCCAGCGAAGACTACATTATCTAATGGCAGTGGCGGCTCCTCCACTAAGGCAGAGAAGCCTTGCCACTGCTCAAAAGGAAAAATAAAATGATAATTTGTTTTTCTGTTGCAGTCAGTGGCTCTCGGGCAGGTCAGGGCTGGCCAGAGCAGGGGGAGGAACGATTTTCACTCCCTAAATTGCGCAACTACTTGGCTGGCAAAAAGGTCATGCACACTGTTGTGATTTTATTTCATGTCTCTCTTATTTCTTTACTCCTTTCCTGCTGTTCAGCATGGTTGTGAATGGAATGTGATGACTTCATAGAATGTTGGGTGCATGATCTTAGTCAGTTGGTTTCAGCAGGCTGAGCATCAGGAGGCTGCCCCTGGTGGGGCATACTTTAAGGCCTAACTATCATCTCCTGGCTATACTTAAATATATTGTAAAAAGATTATCAATAAAGTTACAACTTGGAACCTACAACCATGCTTCATGTGAAGATACTTACTACAACACACACTTTGCATCTTCCCCACCAGGCTGCAATGCACAGCCTGGTGAGGAACATGCCCAGCCTCCCGGCCAGATCTCCCATCTCCATTACCCTTCTCGAATCTTTTGTCAAACCTATGCTTGAAATATTAATAGTTAACATCTTGTATAATAAAACATCACTTGGAAGGGCTGCCCTAGTTTACAGACCTCCGAGAGACAAAACTAAATTTGTCAATGTTCTTCTTGACACCATAGCCTCCCATGTACTGGCCACAGATAATTTTATCTTGGTAGGCGACTTTAATTACCACGCTGAACTTGCCCACGATGAAGATACCTTCCATCTATTCTCAACCTTAGAAACGCTATCATTATCTCAAAGAGTCACTGGACCCACACACCAGGCGGGGCACACTCTTGATTTGATTTATACTAATCTCCCTAGCCTTAACTGCGAGCCCCCATTGCCTATGACGTGGTCCGATCACCACCTTGTAAAGTTTAGCTTTTGCAAACCAACTGACTCTAGACCTTTTAATCGCTCAGACACCAAATTAATATGGCCCTGGTGTAAGTTGACCTTAGAAGCATTTTCCTCCGCTTTTATACCCCCTAACCTTCATATCACAAACATCAACTTAACCGCAGTCCATCTAGAAGCATCAATTAGGGGTACTTTGGACACTATTATACCTGAAACCACAGTCAAGGTGAAATCAATAGCATCGCCTTGGTTTACGGATGAACTCAAAGCGGATAAATCCGCCAGTAGTTCATGCAAACTACCTGAAAAACATAAAAGCTGCAAAATCCGTTTACCTCACGTTTAGGATTAATAAAGCCTCCCACTCGAGCAAAGAACTATATAAAATAGTTAATGAGTTCACCTCCCCGCAGGTGGAGCAGTCGGCATTTTTGCCCACTGCTCAGTGGGTTGACTCACTTGCAGTTTATTTTGATAATAAAATCAAGACGATCTACTCCACATTTGCTGCCCCTAAATCAGATATCCATCAAATCGGAGAGGCCCCTCCCTGCCATCCTTCTACCCCTGCCCACACCGAGTCCCCTTCCATTTTGGAATTTGAGCCCACCACTACGGCGGAAGTGTTAGAAACCCTCCTGAAGGTGAAATCTGGTTCCCCTACAGATTCCTTGGTCCTGCGTAAGTCTAATAAGATCTTTCCGTCACTGATTAGTTCCCTTACCAACATTTTTAATGCTTCATTTGATCTGGCCTCGTTCCCCAGCTGTTGGAAGGTGGGTCAGATTAAGCCTATTCTAAAAAAAAAAACGTGACCCTACCATCCTGTCTAATTATAGGCCGATCTCGTTTTTGACTTACGTTGGTAAGGAACTGGAACATCTTGTCAACAAGCGAGTTTCAACATTTATAGAGGAACAGGGTCTCCTCGATCCCTCGCAGTCGGGGTTCCGGGCCGCCCACGGGACCGAGACTGCAGTAATGGAGGTAGTGGACAATATCCGCCTCACTCTTGACAGGGGTGAGTCTGCTGTTCTTATTCTACTGGATTTATCGGCCGCCTTTGACACCGTCTCCCACAGTGTTCTTCATCGACGACTGTTGGAGATCGGTGTCAGAGGCAAAGCCCGTGCCTGGTTTGAGAGTTACCTGGCCGGCCGGTACACCTATGTAAAGGTGGACACCCTGGAATCCAGTAAGATCCCCCTTTCCGTTGGAGTTCCCCAAGGGTCAATTCTAAGTCCCCTGCTTTTTAATCTCTATCTCACCCCTCTGGCCAATATAATAAAGTCTTTTGGTTTTCCTACAGTATCTTACGCAGATGACACTCAGGTGTTGATTACCTGCAGTTTGGATTTTCTTGATACTCGTTCCAGATTCCAGAAATGTATGATTGTGATTAAGGACTGGATGAGTACCAACAAACTCCAACTGAATTGCAGCAAGACAGAAATAATGCTGTTTGGTAAGGCCAAGCAGATATGGACACAAGATTGGTGGCCGCAAGAAATGGGACCTTGCCTTGAGCCCAAAGAAGTGGTTCGCGACCTGGGAATCATGATTGAACCCACCCTTTCTATGAAGTCCCACGTCAATCTGGTGTCTCATACCTGCTATGGCATTTTGCGCCGGCTGCGTAAAAAACTTAAATGGCTCCCCCTTGAATTTAGGAAACCCTTGATTCAGGGGATCATTTTCAGTCGTTTAGACTATGGCAATGCCCTGTTTGCTTCCATAAATGAGTGTCTGTTGACCAAGCTACAAACGGTTCAGAACACCGCAGCTCGTTTGGTGCTTGGCCGGTCCCCTAGGTCATCAGCCCTGCCTAGTCTCAGGGAATTACACTGGCTCCCTGTGCGCCAAAGAAGCCACTTCAAGATACTTAGTATTATCCACAAGCTTCTTATGGGAACTGGTCCTTCCTAACTAGCAAAAAAACTGGTTTTGTATAATCCTTCCAGAGTCCTAAGATCCAGTACCAAATGCCTCCTGGTCCAACCAAGGGCCAGGACCACGAGAAATGGCTGTCGGGGCTTCTCTTACATAGCCCCCCTACTCTGGAACAAATTGCCCCTTCATCTGTCGTCCATTTCTAACCACTTGGCCTTTCGGAAGGGCCTGAAAACATGGCTCGTCCCTAACTAACCAGCGTCACTTTCTTTAACTCAGGGTCGTTGTCTCTTTCTGATAAGCGCCTTGAGACCTTTATGGTGATTCTTGCACTATATAAGAACCTATGACTTATGATTTATGACTTATGACTTCCCCATCCTAGCGCCGATCCAGGGTTCTCAGACCAATCACAGCATTGCATTGCAGCATTGTGGTTGGCTCAGGGGAGCCTGGGAGCCCGTTAGCTTCCTGCTGCTTCCTGCTGCTGGACCAGAGACAGGAAGAAGAGGATGGAGGAGAGGCAACCAACTGCTGTTTTCAGGTAAGTGTATTTTATCTTTTTTCACTCCCCCCGTTCCTCCATCTCCACCCCATTAACCAGGTCTGGTAGCAGCCGCTACTGCCTAATGTTGGAGGATTTCGTCAAACTAAAAATGTTTCTGTGCCCCCCATTTTGCACCATCTGATCCTACACAAATTGACGCATCTACATAAGCTAACATATTGCCCGCTGACCAGATCCTTTAGATGCTCAGATTAATGTCCCCTGTTTATTGACTAGCTGGGTCTGGATGAGCAATACTTTGTTCTTAGATCAGGGACTGCGTTGTGAGTCATTCTCTTTGCAAAATGCTCTTAACCCTTGGACAGAAGTAAATAATAATGTAACCACTACCTAGAGATGTTTGACATGGAGACATCATATTGAATGTCTCATTCACCCTTCAAAACATATACAATGCTAGTATTTGGATGGAAGGAAGGAAACCAGAAGGAAGTTGTGGTTAGGGTTGGAGGTGGGATAAAAGAGGCTTTATGGGTTTAGATGGGAGACTGGATATTGTGTTTAGGCTGTGATGCAGACTGTTGTGTGGACTTTGGGGTTACAGTGTGATGTAATATGATGGTTTATTTTAACTTAAAAAATCCATTCAGATGATGATGTTCTTTGGAGCTTTAGTAATAGGGAAATGGACAGTGTCAGTCAGTCAGTCAAATTATCTTTATTCGATTTAGTTAAAAATCATACAAAGAGCATAAAAAACATTTATGTACAAGTAAAATACAATTAAACAATTTCATTTCAATCGAATACATGTGACAAAGTATTACAGTTAAAACAAGATTAAAAAGGAGTATAAAAACAATTCATACAGGGAAGTTTAAAGGTTTTCTTGCGTGATCTTGATCTAGCCGCCTCCACTAAAAAGTTTGCCATTCAAAATGTGATGCAGATGTTATTAAGTGATTGGAGATAAAACATGGCTGGTCTCACCTGGGAGAAACCAGCTTCCCTTAGAACAGGTAACAAATGTTTTTTCCTCTGGTCAGAAAGGAAATCGCAAAACATAATAAAGTGCATGGTGTCTTGTACAGAGAAATTATCACAAGTGCAGGGCGGTGCTGACTCTGGTTTCACCCAAGTGTTGAAACTTCCCAAATAGAAATGAATAAGATTAAATCTAAATTTAGTTAAAAGGAACCTGTGAAATGACTTAGTAACAAAACATAAATAGGGTTCTAATGCAATTGAGTTAACTAACAAATAGTGATGTCTAACTGTAGGCTTTAGCAGTTCCTTTTCTTCTCGGCTCATTCTTGCCCTTAGCGTAAATTGTTTTGTAATGATGACTACATCTTGATTTGTTATACCAGAGGGGTCTATAAAAAGATCCGGCCGGCCCAGATCCATAAAGGACATTTTCAAATAGGCCAACCATGGAATTCTACTGCTATGAACCAAAGACATGACTTCCTTCATTATCAAATGGTTAAGAGTTAATTCTGTATTTAGCCAAGTCTTAAGCCAATATGTTAGGGGCGCCAGTTTTAACCTATCATAGACATAGTCCATGCCCACCTCAGCGTGTATAGAAAAGGTTGGTGTCGATTGGGGAAGGCACAAAAGGAAGCATAAGAATCTATTTTCTGTCTTTTGAATATTATCCAAACATGCATAACCCCATAAAGGCGCGCCATACAGTGCCACAGAGAGACATTTGCTGTTATAAACCTTTAGGAGAGCTTCCATCGGTTTATTACCCAACCTTTTGGCAAAACCCAAGAGGGCCGTTGATGTCCTGGTCACTGGCAGGCTTTTGGCCCTTACCTGGGGGCCCCAGGTACCCTTGTTGTCAAAAAGCACACCAAGGTAGGGAAAAACGGGGACGCTAGGCACAAATTCTCCCTTGTATCTAAATGTTTTTGCCAGGGCCCTTTTCTTCTGGGGACCAACAACCATAGTGTGAGACTTGTTTGAATTGACCTTCAAGTCTAGTTGGTCCATAAAGGTACCAAATGCATCCAAAAGCTGTTGGAGACAGACGCCGGTGCGAGCTATCAGCACCGCGTCATCCGCGTATAGGAGAGCAGGGATCTTAACTTCTCCTACACGCGGAACGTCTCTGGCAGCACCGTCTAGATGGGTATCTAGGCCGTTAATATAGATTGTGAATAGCAGAGGGGCAAGTATGCAGCCCTGCCTGACCCCTCGATTCGAATTAAAACGGGACGTGCATCTACCTTCTTTTGTGGCCCGCACCACAGCAATGGACAGTGATTTTACAGGGATATACCTTTCTTGGGCAAAACCCATGCCATTAATGATGTACTTAGATAACCTTGCATATCACCCATTTATGAAGTTATTTCTAGTTTGTGTTTCAATCAGTTAAACATCCCTAATTGCCATTTTGCCACTTTGTTCATGCTTTATTCAGCCAAGATACTCCCCAATCATTAAACATGTTGCTGAACTTCAAACCACTACAAATAATTAGATTTGATTTACAGTTGTACCTATGTACAGAACCACATTGAAAATACAGTGAGTCACAGATGACATTTGCATTTATCAGCTAGCCAACACTATTTACCCACACACATTTACATTTGGGCGCAGACCCGATTATTTTGATCTCATCTGTTGTGTGAAGTTGTTTTTCACCGGTATGGTGCACACATATGTGTTCCCCCAAGCGTTCAATTGATGTCCTGTACCTAAAGGTGCTATATGCCACTGTGCAATAGCTGTGAAATGCCATCAAATCGGAATACAGTTGCCTGGAAGCACCCCAAGGTAAACATTTGAAAAGCCTCTATCATTATTAAGGCTTGACTCCTCTGTGTAGTAGTGGTGATCCCAGACTCTAATGCAATAAAAAGAAATCCAGGATTAGCTTGGTGCTAAGGCACTGCAGGGCGTAGTCCAGATAAATCAATCAGGGTTTGTAGAGCCCGTTAGTCACCCGTGAGGATCTCAAGGCGATGGGGGAGGGGAATGAGCAGATGTGGTCAGTCGAAGAGCCAGGTCTTGAGGTCCTTTCTGAACGTGTGCAGGGTCGGGGAGCATCTGATGGTAACAGGGAGCTCGTTCCAAGTCTTGGCCGCGGTGTAGGAGAAAGCTCTCCCAGCTGTTCTGTTTCTGCGAATGCGAGGGACCTCAGCCAGGGCGAGGTCAGTGGAGCAGAGGTTCCTCTTGGGTACGTGCAAACATACTTTGTCGTTGAGGTATTTGGGTCCGATATTGTTGATGGATTTGTACCCATTCTAATAAATGGGTTAACCCAGTGTATTGTCAAAGGACCTGGGTGCACAATTGGTAAAGAAAACAGGTGGTCCTGGACAAACCTATTTAAACCTAATTAAATTGATAGTATTTGCGAAGTTCATACAGTTTTTAGGTCGATAATTCAATCATATCGTTGAGACATAAGTAATTGAAAAGCATATTCAACTATACAGACTCATCGGTAGAAAAATATCCTTCAAATCAATTGAATTGTAAACATATTTTAATTAGATGATGAAATATATGTACATTTTGGAAACCATATACAAACACAAAAGTATGTTACTGCACATCAAAAAGGCTTTGTTCAAGGGAAAACTGTGTGAACTTCACAAATACTATCATTTTAATTAGGTTTAAATAGGTTTGTCCAGATCCACCTGTTGAGGGATTTGTAGGCATGAGTGAGGAGTTTGAGGGTGGCCCTCTTCTTGACGGGGAGCCAGTGGAGACCCCGTAGATGCTGGGTCATGTGCTCATGGCGCGGTGTCCCTAGGACGAGTCTGGCTGCGGCATTCAGGATGGTTTGGAGTTTGTGTAGAAGAGTTTTGTTGATTCCGGCATAGAGGGTGTGACCGTAGTCCAGTCTGCTGGTTATGAGGGCGTGGGTGACGGTCATTCTGCAGTCGGGCGGGATCCATTTGAAGGTCTTACGGAGGATGCGGAGGCAGTTGAAGCTGGTGGCCACGAAAACATTGATCTGGCAGTTTACAGAGAGAGAGGAGTCCAAGATGATGCTGAGGTTCCAAGCGTGGTCTGTCGGGGTGGGTGGGCTCCCGAGGGCAGAGGGCCACCAGGTGCTGTACCAGGTGGAGGTGCAGGGTCCGAGGATGAGGACCTCTGTCTTCTGACAGGTCCTGAACAGGTTGCATGGATTGGACTGTTTTTAGGTCAATGGCAGTGCGTTTTGCTTTTCTAGTTAAAATGGTATTATGCTGGTGTAGTCCTAGCCGATTTTGGAGTCAAACTGTTGACAACATTTTGGTATTTGCTCAAGTGGACTGAAAAGAATTGTCTAAATATATATTTGGGTCATTGTCTCCTCCTACATAAGACAATAACGAGACAAAACAGGCTGTAAGTTTAGAATCTTAGTGAACTGTGGATTAAATGAGCTGTCAAAATATACAATGTTTTTTTCAATTTTGTAATGTATTTCTAAATCTTCGCTGAGTTCAGAGTAGCATAGCCAGAGTCTCATGGGCCCTGGTGCAAGGAAATAATGAGCCCCTTCATTGCTGTTTGACTTACAAAACATAATAATTAGGACCCAGTGGGCCAGGCCCATCACATTTCTGGCCCTGGTGCCACTTCACCTGCTGCACATTGAATGTTACATCCCTGTAAGTTCCCAAACATTGTATTTTATTCTATGCACATTTGTAGAGAGCTTGGCTATCCTGGGGCATCCCAGCATTAGCAATGCAAAATAGACTGCCCCACACGCTCTAGAGGGGGTAGTTATCAAAAATATAGGTTTTTAGGTGTTTTCTAGAAGTTCAATACATTGTCAATGAGCCATATCGTATGAGGGAAGGTGTTCCATAGTTAAGCCACATTGTAGCTAAAAGAGCACACTCCACTTCTTGCTAGCTGAATAAAGGGGACTGTGGCCAATTGAGCTTTAGTGAATCTAAGGTTCTTCTTGGGGTGTAGGGTGAGATCAGAGGTTGAAGTATAGGGGGGCCGTTCAGTAGAAGTGCTCTTATGCATGGGGCTTTGAATTTCACCATTTGAGCTACTGGGAGCCAGTGTCTGGGGACATTGAGCAGAATACGGGCTGCTGCATTCTGCACAACTTGAAGTTTCTTGGTTACAGCTTTAAGCGAGTTTCCCTAGTCTAGGCAGGTGAGAACTAATGCTTTGGCCACGTGCCTTCTGGATAGAGGGGAGAGCAACTGTAGAATTGTATGCAGCATTCTGAGTAAGCCATAGCATCTGCCTGAACTTTTCGTTGCCTGGACCTCCATAAACAAGGATTTGGCCAGCCATACTCCTACACTTTTTATAAACATCTTATGGGCGGGGCATGCAGAGGAAGTTTGGCCAGCCTAGCCTCAGGTGGGGGTTGATGTTGTCACCTAGTATCAGGAGCTCAGTTTTATCCCCATTTAGCTTAAAGCAAGAGCAGTCCATCCGCATTGCCACCTTCTCCAAACAAGGTTTCAGGGAGTGGGATTGGGGATTGTGTTTGGGGATAAAAAAGAACAACAATTGAGTGTCATTGGCATTTGATACTACAAATATCCCATATGACAACACCATTTCTACAAGAGGGCGCATGTATAGATGAAAAGAAATTGGTCTCATTGAAGAGCCCTGCGGTACTCCACACTTCAGAGGGAATGTATTTAAGAAACATGATTTATTGAAGACCTGAAAAGACCTGTCCTTCAGAAAAGTGCTGAGCCACTTCAAGGTAAGTCCTGTAACTCCTGCACAGTTGATTCTTCCAATGAGGATGTCATGATTTACTGTGTCAAACACTGCACTTAGATCAAGGCGTATGATGGCTGCGTACCTCCTTGATCTAGCACAATTTTCGATTCCTCCACTACCGCCAGAAGGGCGGTTTCCATGCTGTGCTTTAGTTGAAAATCCATTTGGGTTGGATGCAAGACAATATTTGCTGGTAGGAATTGTCAAAGGTACTGATGTATATGTTTCTCAAGTACTTTATTTAGTCCTGGGAGAAGCAAGATAGTTCTATACTCTAAACAAAGGGCTCCAGGTTGGGGTTTTTCAGTAGGCTTTTACCACAGCATGCTTCCATGAAGGAGGTACTTTTTCCTTTGCTAAAGAAAGGTTTACCATTTCTAGCAGCACTGGAAAGATGCATTCTGCCACTTTAGAGATAGTGAGCGGCAAAGCGGAGTCAAGAGGGATACTGATTTAACTTTGTTCAATAGATCCACAAAGCTAGCTGGAGTCGTGCTGCGGAAGTCTGAGAAGCCACTTTCCCCAATGTTCTGCTTGTCACTGGTTCTGTTGGGGCCGAATCCTCAATCAGTCTCTTGAAAAGCTGTGTAAATATCGGTGATGTAACGGGTTGCTGTCGGTTCAGGTGTGGAACTGTCTGAAGTAGGCTCCATCAGTTAATTGACAATCTGAAAGTAGGCTCCATCAGTTAATTGACAATCTGAAACATTTCTCATGGGGAATTAGAGGTGTGATTAATTTTTAATCACAATCAACAGCTTGGACAATTTTAATTTCGTAATGGTATCTCCTCAAGGTTTCACGATAATTTGATTTACTTAACTCTCCATAGTCATTCCGCCACTTTCTTTCAGCTTTATCCATTCTTTTTTTAGCATAAGGAGGTGGGGAGTATACTGGGGGGGTAAGGGGGTGCAGATTTGTCTTTAGCACATCGATTATGAATGTTTACAGGGATATCTTGGTCCAGCGAGTGCTTAATCTATTGGGAAACCTTATTATTAGCTACTAGAGGGTCCGTACACAAGCCTGGTCTCTCAGCATCAAGGGCATATTTCCATTTCTCACTGTTTAGTTTTGATCTACTGAGATCCCTCCAGGTGACTCGTCTAGGGGTACATTAAAATCACCCGGTACAGTGAAATTTGATTTCTTGATTGCCCGACTGGTGATCACATCAGGGAGGGCCTGAACAAAATGGCCGCAGCGAGCCGATGTAGGAGCACACCTGAGCAAGTGAGCTTCAGATTCAGTGATATGGGAAATTGCATGTTCGCATTCTTCAAGCTGTAGGGGTTCATGGAAGTATCTAAAAGCCTCCCTTAGTATGGATGCAATCCCCTCCACCCTTCCGAAGCATATGGAAGCCAGCCTCATAACTCGCAACAGTGCAAATTCAGTATTAAAGTGCAGATTAAATGATGGCATTTCTATTTTTTTTTAAAACGAGTGAAAAAGTGTACGAAAGGTAGTTTTTGTAAGAGAGAGAAGGCCTACATTTTTGGAGAACAATCTATATTTTTTGGTGAGAAAGGCCTCCTTACCTTTCTTTACAGTGGGAAATTTCGAGTCCCATCTTCAGGGGGCCTCGGCCCCTTCACAAAACTTGACTTTGGGTTTAAATACGTTCACTGCATCAACGAACAACTTTGCTTACAGATTAAAAGAGCTACCAACAACGACAGTGCAAGACCTCATATGGTATAAAATTCACAAGTTTTACTCATTCCCAGTTTTACTGCATCAATTGATATTGGGCTAAAAAATGGCGCATTTTAAATAAGCGACATCTATATTGCAGCCATGAATAAATCCAATTGGACATATGCAGTCCGCACAGCCAGAACATAATAAACTTTGTGTGGACTAATGCTATTGTTGTGGTCGTCACATGAAGCGGAGACAGGGTTTACGTTAAAGCTTTTATTAGCAACATGACATTAGCGCGCGCACCGCCTTCAGCCAGCAGATCATCACTGACTCGTCAGCGAGCGGCGCTTCACATGGAAAGGTTCTCATTCCATCATTCCACCGTGGCTCGCGGAGCGGAGCCACGGTGTGAATGACGTCACAACATACCCCCCTTTCCTCTACACGCAGGTAGGGAATTAAGTGGAAGAAAAGAACAACAGGAGGGAGGGGAGAATAGGAGGCAGAAACATAGAACATAAACAATAAGTCATCCCACAATGAAATCATTCAAATATTGAGGAGGTCTTGGCCCAGTCTCCTACACGTATATTGGACAAGTTCTTTTCTTTGTCATGTACTCTCCTGGAAGCATTTACAGGACTGCTCACATCACAACCACCACCATTCTTTCCTTCGACCAATTCTCTGATCCACGGAGGCACCAGTTTAGAAGCTGGTCTACGGCCCGCATGGCAATGAAGAGAATCACTCCAGTGGTGGAGTTCTCAGTCGTGCGATAGGCCCATACTAACTCACTCAAAGTCTCCTCTATGTCAAGATTATTGGTGAGTGCCAAACTTATTGCGCCTTTAATCATGCGATTGGCTCTCTCGACAATCGCATTGGATTGTGGGTTGTACAAAGTGGTGAATGAATGTTTAATACCACACTCACCCCAAAATTTTCTCATCTCACTGGAAGTCAACTGGGTCCAGTTGTCCGTAATAAGGACCGTGGGATAACCCTCCTTTTTGAAAATAGTACGCAAAACTTTAATGGTAACTCAAGTTGTTATTTCAGGGAGTAGGTAAACAATGAGCCATCGAGTATGGACATCCATTACCACTAAACCAATCTTTTTCTGGGGTGGACACCTGGCATAGGCCCAATAAAATCGAGGCATATGCTGTGCCACACTATGCCAGGGTCATGGATGGAACTAGGGACGGATTGGGGTCCCACCTTGAGTCTCTTCTCACTTTCACAGCACTCACTGCACCTCTCCACCCAATTAACCACATCTCCATCCATTCCAGGCCACCAAAATGTGTTTCTCAACCGTTTTCTTGTAATAGTTTGGCCCAGATACCCTTCATGCGCCAAGTCAAAGAGTCTTTTACGAATATCAATGACTGCATTAAAAGGTCTAACGCTGACTGGCAAGGTGCTTTCCCTACGTCTACCCTTAGAGATGAGGTTCGTAACATTCCTTAGAACTTCATCTTGAGACATAGCTTCTTCCCACTCTTTTTTACTGACTGCACATCGACACAAGAGATAGCTCCTTCTCTCTCTTTCTTTGACACTCCTGTCTTGTCTACATCCTCCCAATTTAAAGATAGACGTGACATACAATCGGCCTGTACATTACGCCAGCCGGAAATGAATTCAACATCAAAATTGTACTCCTGTAGTCTTGAGGCTAGCCTAGCCAGTCTGGCTGACCGCTTTCCTATTCCACCTGGTGAGAGTATTTTCAACAAAGGCTTGTGATCAGTGCGAAGTTTAAACCTGCGCCCCCACACATACATCCTGAAGTACTCCACACCCCAAGCAGCTGCCAAGGTTTCCTTTTCTATAACAGAATAACAGCGCTCAGTAGTAGTCAAAGTACGAGATGAAAATGCCACTGTTTTCTCACTAGTGCCATCACTCTGCGATAACACAGCTCCTATGCCAGTATCACTGACCGAAGACCACCTTGTCGCCAAGAATGTTGCGGTCGTCACATGAAGTGGAGACAGGGTTTACGTTAAAGCTTTTATTAGCAACATGACATCAGCGCGCCCGCCGCCTTCAGCCAGCAGATCATCACTGACTCGTCAGCGAGCGGCGCTTCACATAGAACGTTCTCATTCCAACATTCCACCGTGGAGCCACGGTATGAGTGACGTCACAACAGCTATGCTTTGAGTTATGATTTAAGAGCAAGTTGACTGATTCTGATCCTAATCAGGACCATGAAGTGAACTAACCTCAGGCATATTTTTAAAGGTAGTAAACCCTTAACAGAACAAACAAAACACTTTTGGGACCTCTTCACAACACATTTATGAGAACGTGTTGTAATACTCGACTGAACAGACTCATAAATTTAATTTACATAGGCCTGGGGTAGATCTATGCCGAATCGGCCTTATAATTTATGGGCAGAGTTCTCTAGGTTTTAAGGTGTAAATATTGGAAAGGCAAGAGAGAGTGACTGGAAAATGGAGAATGGCTACTACTGTGGGAGGAATAAGGGAAGACTTTGGAGGGGCAAAGGAAGGAACATTCAAATACACTACTGTGGGGAGTAACGAAAACTTAATGAGAGGCAAAGGAAGGAACATTCAAATACAAAGCCATACATACAAAAGAGCAAGTCTTATGCAATTCAGTAAATTTACACCAACTGCTACATCTATAGTGCAACAATCCAAACAGGCTCAAATCAACCCCAAGCCTTGGAGTAAATCATAAACCTCACAAAGCCACTCACAGTGGAACTAAAAAAGAAACCAATGAGGGCAGGGAATAACACCATCAGTGCAAAGCACAGCAGCACAAGGATACAATATGAACTCATACTCAGTTAACTCTAGACATTTCTTACAATGTACACATTTATAAATTTTTGAAAAAAATATTAAAAATAAAAATATCAAATACAATGTATGTAAAAAGTCTGTATGCATTGCAGGCACCGCTGTATATACCTTCTCAAAAAAAGTAAACATAACAAATCCACACAATATTTAAAAAGGTCATAAATTAAAAGACAACTAATCATACACCTCAAACTAGTATATGCACGCTGAAAGACGTGTATATTTGAAACATACTCACACTCACAAACACATGCAGACACTCACAAACACATGCAGACACATGCACACACACAGACATCCACACAAGCACACACACACTATGACACACATCACAACTGTAGCAGATGCCTGGCATACACGTTTCACAGCACAAGCGGGAGATGTCAGAGTCCAGGCCTTGGGTTGTATTGACCTGCTTCCACTTGTGATGTCTACCAGGTGTGTATTGTTTACCTAAGTCCACGCCTGTTTCCATTTCTTTTCAATTTGTAGTTCTACACAGCAGCACATTAAACTTGGCGTATTTACATCTAAAATATGCCTGTGAAGGTAGTAGTAGTAAAGTTGAAGTCGTACTTTGAGTTGCATGTGTCTCCCCCACCTCCTGTAAGGGAGTAGGGTCATGTACTCCTACTACCAGACGTAATTGTGCACCTGCTCAATTGCATTTAGGAAGAGCTTTACTCCTATGCAAAATTAAGCGTGTATCTGCCTGTGAGGAAAGGTATGCCAATAGATTTTCCTTTGTGAATTGAGTCCTATTTACTGTATGCAAGTCAGAAATTGAATTTAGCTGCTTTATTTACTTTATTTTCTTAATTCTCAGGGCTTGTAGAGCCTCATTTAGGGCTGGGTATTGAGAGGACTACTTTTCGAATTGCTCAACACTCTGTGTCCCGCCTCATTTTTGAGATCAGGTAATATATGTGTTTTTAGTGGTGTAGCCAAAGCTGACTCTGCCCTTCAACAGTCAAGCCTTCAACAGTCACCCAGCAGTTGTGAATCGCTTAACTTTGCCTGTGTATTGTCAATAAATATAGAGAATTATGAAAGAGTCATTACAATGATCTCGTGCACCGTCTTTAAAAATATGTGAAAGACGTAAGTTCCCTCTTGAAGGCATTGAATGTGTCATGTTTTGTAAAGGGCTCTGTCACAAAAGAGGTTCGTTTTGCTAGCTGAGTCGTACTCAGCCTTTTCCACCAATCTGCAACCATCATTCATTCTTCGTTACAGTTGCCTGCTATCAATAGTAGCAGAGCTAAAAATATTACATCACATAATCATACAGTCCTCAAACTAATGTATCATAAGTACAAATACATCAAAATGTCCACCCCAAGGAGTACAGGCCTGAAAGCCATTTAAAGTACATTAGGCACATCACTACAAAATCACTACAGTCCAAATTGGTTGTGCTGTTCAGACTCGCTGAGCCTTTAGAATTTCCATTCTTGATCTCATCATTTGAAGGACCTTTTTACATATCAATAAGGTAATGAAAACGTCTTTGTTACCAATAAAATTAAGCATGTTTTGTGCATCATAAGAGTCTGACATAATACTCCGAAAATTGTGTTTTATTTTCATAATGCTCCAAGAAACCCATGACGCTCGTTTTCTACATCTTACTTGCTTGGGTAGCAAAAAAAATGTTTTCTGGTCTAAAATGCTGTATTGCTCTTTGTATTGTGTTTGAGGTAAAAGAGTTTTTTGCCCTTTGCCGCACCATGCCCCAGGTTCCTGCTGACTAGCCCAGCTCTTTCACTCTCATCCCGGTCAATGTGTATTTACCTAAGGTCTTGGGCCATGGTCAGTGGACTCGATAATTCTCGCCTCGGTGCCTACTCCAACCATGGGTCCCACTCAGCAACTCTGGGCAATAGCTTGCTTAATCTCTACTAACGGCCCCATCAGCGGATGCTTGTCTTCACCTTGGAGATGCCCAGGAGGGACCATCTCACAGGGAAAGCCAGGATGGGTTCCCCAGCGGTATACAGCGCCGGGACGCCCATTTGCTGGGGCAGCTGTGCGCTTTACAAGTATACAACATTTTTTTTTTCAGTTTAATAAAGTTTTTATTGAGCGTTAAAGAAATGGTACATCATAATAAAACAACATGAGATAACGCAAAATCAATAGGAGATAATCATGAGAGATATTTGAAGAAAAAAAAGAAGAAAAAACGGGGTTAAGAAAATCATGTAATGGAAGAGAACCGTAGAGAAAAAGAAAGAAGAAAAAGAAGGAAAGAGAAAAAGGGGAAGAGAGGAAGAGAGAGGAAGGAAGAGAGGTTAAGGGGGGGGGAGAAGAGGATAAGAAGTTAGAGAAAGGTAGCCAGGTAAGATCAGACTTGATTTTTAAGGTGACAGATGAAGAGGAAGCAATAGCAATTCTATGCTCATCACAAACAAAATTCCACCATGTCTGCACAGACAATTTAGAGTTATCCTTCCAGCAAGACAAGATTACTTTGAATGCAGTTGCAATGAATAAGTCAAACAATTTAGCGTTATACGAATGTAAGTCCAAAACATCAGATAGAGAACCTAGAAAAATATGCAACGGTGAAAATGATTCAGAGAAATGAAAAATACGCATACAATATTTCCAAACTGAATTCCAAAAAGTAAGAACTGAAGGGCAATCAAATAAGAGGTGTTTAAGTGTGCCTGGGTGAGAGGAACAGGACCAACAAAGGGATGAGGAGGAAGGGGAGAACTTTGTAATGCTTACAGGGGTAAAAAGAGCTCTATGGTAAAGAAAAAAAAGTGATTGAGTAATACGAGCCGAAACTGAAGTCTTAAATAGTTTGGACCATAACCGATCCCAAATATCAACAGATAACGAGAAAGATAAATCAGTTTACCAAGCAACTTCAGTAACAGTTTTAGGTCTAAGACCAACATTCTCTAATAACATTTTATAAATCAGAGCAGCTTTGGGTATTTGTTGAGTGAACATAGGGTATAGAGGGGTGGAAGGAGTAAGGGAAGGAAGGATATCAAACGTAGGGAAGGTAGATAAGTGAGACACAATGGCAGCGGTAATAATGTCAAATACTTTGCGAAACTGTACAGATAAATCAAACTTAGTTTGCATTTCATCAAATGAAATAATGGTTGAATCTGAAAAAAATTGGTAGACAAACATAATATCCTTTTCTTTCCAATACATGAAGTAGAAAGATTTACCCTTGTACTTTAGATATTTGTTATACCATATACTGGAGGAAAGAAAAGTTTGTAAGGGAGATGATCCTTTTGAAAAGATATTGTGTAGCAGTGTATGAGAGTATTTCAACACAGGGTGATTTGTCAAGAATGAACAGTTTGACATAAAAAGGGATTGTTGAAAAGTAAAATCCTTTAACAAAGATCGTTCAACTGCAATCCATCTGGGTAAAGGAGTATCAATAAAATCAAACGCTAATGAAAAGGCTTGTTTTGTTAAAAAGGCAGAATGGTACGATTGGAAATCAGGGAAGCGAACCCCCCCTTCAGATTTAGGGCGTATAAGTTTTTGTAGGGAAATGCGGGGTCGCTTATTGTTCCACAAAAATTTAGAGCAGATGGAGTTTAGCCTGTTAAAATACAATTTGGGGATTTTTACAGGAAGCATGGAAATAGTGTATAAAATATGTGGGGAAATCATCATTTTGATGGTGTCTAAGCGACCCCACCATGAAAGGAAAAGAGGAGACCATGTCTGAAGGAGTGATTGAATTTTTTGAGTAAGGGAGGTAAAGGTCAGTTTGAGTGTGTCACGCAGGATGGAGGAGAACCAAATACCCAGGTATTTGATCTTGGAGGGACACCATGCAAAATCGGTTGAAGCAAACATATATTGGTAACAGGATGAGTTAAGGGGTAGGACTTCCGTTTTGGAGAGATTAAGTTTATAACCAGAAACAGATGAATATAAGCGGACTTCTTCTAATAATGGGGTAAGGGAGGAGACAGGGTTAGCCATGTAGACCAGAACATCATCGGCATAGGCCGAGATTTTCGTCTCAATCGAGGATTGTTTGAATCCCTGAATGAGGGGGTTAGAGCGGATTTTAATAAGGAAGGGCTCAAGGCAAAGAATAAAGAGTAAGGGGGAGAGAGGACAGCCTTGTCTCGTCCCTCTGGATAAGGGGAAAAACTTAGAGAATTGATTGTTAACAAAAACACTGGCGCGGGGAGCAGAGTAAAGGAGTCTAACCAAGGAAATGAAGTGGGGACCAAACCCAAACCAATGCAATGCCTTAAACATGAATTTCCAATTAATTCGATCAAACGCTTTCTCCGCGTCTAGTGAAAGGGCAGCTAGAGGGGCCTTGAAACGATTACTATGGGAAATAATATTGGCAAAAACACGGGCATTGTCTGCTGCAAGTCTACCTTTCACAAAGCCAACTTGATCGGTTGTGATTAACAGAGGAATAAGGGATTCGAGGCGGGCTGCTAGAATTTTGGCAAAAATTTTACAGTCGTAATTAATAAGGGATATGGGGCGATAATTTTTGCACAGGGAATGGTCTTTGTCAGGTTTGGGAATTATGATTATGAGGGCGTCTAAAAATGAGCCCGATGCTTTGGCATTTGCAATAAAGGAGTTAAAAAGTTGTAAAAGGTGAGGAACAAAAATAGAATGCATGGTGGCATAAAATTCAATTGGGAGACCATCTGGACCAGGGGCTTTCGCTTTCTTAAGGGAGGTAATAGCCTTGAGTATTTCCTGAGGGGTAATGTCAGATTCTAATTGATGGAATTCTGTAGGAAGAGAGGGGGGAGGGGGAAGGTCTTCGAAGAAACGGGAGAGATCATCATCACCAGGATGTGTATCATCTGTATACAGGAGTTTATAATAATTATGGAAGACCTGTGCAATATCCTCATCAGAGGAAACCTTTGTATTAGTGTCTTCATTGAGAATAGAGCCAATTGATTTTCGTTCAGATTTAATTTTAAGCTAGTTTGCTAGCATTTTCCCCGCTTTATTTTGACCTCCATGGAATTTGGATTTTACCTTCAAAAGGGTGTTGCAAGCTTCAACTGTGGCAATTTGATTAAGTTCAGATTTGGCTTTAATAAGTTGGAGTAGAGCGTCAGGATTCTTGGATGAGAAGTAAGAGTGTTCTAGGGTCTTAATATTGGAGAGTTGGGCGGTGTATTTGTCCCTGTTGAGTTTCTTTTTCCTAGAAACATAAGAGATCGTGAAACCTCGCAAGGCAGCTTTAAAAGCATCCCAATTGTTTGAAACTGATGTGTCTTGGGGTAAATTGAGGGAGAAGTATTCAGAGATGAAACTTTTAACTTTAGACATAAAAACCGAATCAGAGAGAAGGAAAGTATTGAATTTCCAACGATTGAACGAGGTGGCAGTGTGGGACAGGTCAAAAGTGGCATATACAGGTGCATGGTCCGAAAGGAAAATGGAACCAATTTCAGATTTCTGAATTGCAGGGAGAAGGGATTTGCTGACTAAAATATAATCAATTCTGGACCTGGTATGGTGAACATTAGAGTAAAATGTGTATTCGAGTGATTCCGGATTACAGGTTTTCCACACGTCAAAAAGGGGACGGGAGGCAATCGCTGATTGGAATGCTTTATGAGTCTTATCCAGCTGGAATTTGGAGGAGGAAAGTCTATCCGAAAATGGGTCTAACCATTGGTTAAGGTCGCCAGCTATGACAACGTTAGGGCAGTCAATAGATGAAATGAGGATTTTAATATCATTCCAAAATTTAGGGTCAGGACGGACAGGACCATAGATATTCAGGAGCACCATAGTTTTGCTTTGTATAGACACTTTTGACATAACCCAACGACCCTCAGCATCCGATTGAGAGGATAAAATTTGAACATCCAGACCTTTACGAAATAAAATAGCAACACCCCCTTTTTTATCAATCGCAGGAGAAAATACCACTTGACCCACCCATGCCCTCTTAAGCTTCAGCGATTCGACATCAGTACAATGCGTTTCTTGGAGAAAAGCAATCTGAGCATTTAACTTGGATAAGTGGGACAATACCTTTTGACGCTTAACTGGGTTGCCGAGACCACGAACATTCCACGTTACAAAGTTACACATGATGGGAGGTAAGGGAGGAGGGTAACAGCTGGGTCCAATACACTGCAGGTAGGAAACTAAAGGGAGAAACAAGGAAGACAAACATGTTAGCAATACAAACCAGGGAAGTGTAGGAAAACAAAATATGGAGGAGCATCACAGTCAATAAAAATAGTAAGGAATAACAATGAAGAGCACTAGAGACTACAAGAAGAAAGACAAGTAGGGATACAAAGAAGATAACGGAACATGGATGAGCAAGGAATATGCAACAATGGCCTGTGAAAAAGAGAAGAAAGAGAAAGGAGAAAAAAAGAAGGAAACAGCTAAGAAACAGATCAAGGCAAAGAGGCCAGACCTGAGAAGAAAGAGAAGATCTAAGTAATAGAAGCATGGAGACGCCAACGCGGGCGCCTATCCAACAGAGCAAGGAAAACGCGGGAATATAGGTAGGATATATTCAATAAGAAATAAAGTTATAGCCAAACATGACAAGAAAGAAACCGGGACAAGGCCACAACAGTCGTCAAGACATTAGAAATATGAGTGCAAAAAATAGAAAAGGATTATTTTCAGTCATTGGTGTCCATCGTGGAGACGGTGAGAAGATACTCTCGAAGCTTCTGCGGATCATCAAAGGTACGTGAACGGCCATTGTGGGTTATTTTGCAGAGACAAGGATGTAGGATTCCATATTGGATGTTGAGTTCCCTCATGCGTGGACGTAGATTAAGGAATTCCTTGCGACGAGCATTCGTAGCATTCGATAGGTCCTGGGATATGTAGATGGTGTGGCCAGACCATATGAGGCGACGTTTTGCTCTTGCAGCTTTAAGAACAGTCATCAATTCGGTGAATTCCAGAAAAAGCAAGATGATACCTCTGGGTTTGGCCGGGTTGGACGTTGGTCGACCCAGACGGTGAGCACGTTGAATGTTTAGTGGGATAGATTCTGGTTGGAGGCCCAAAAGCTCGTATAGGAGTTTGCGGACGAAGGTCACCATATCGCCCTCCCCAAGGGACTCCGGAACACCATAAATACGGAGGTTGTTCCGCCTGTTACGGTTTTCAAGGTCCTCAGTGTGAAGTTTCAGCTGCTGTATCTCCTTTTCAAGAATAGGAATTTTTGTAGATACATCCTGGACGTCACTAATACGTTGTTCTAGTTGCAAGACTTTGTTTTCCATGACTACCCATCTGTCTTCAATCTGCTTGAGCTTCTCATTAGTTGCCACCATGAAAGGTTGTAAGCCACGGACCTCTTCTAAAATGGAGTCCAGCACCGGGTTTTGAGAGGTGCGAATTGGGGACGGAGGGTCATTCTTGAGGCGTTTTGGTTTTGTTCCGGTGACAGACGCTCTCGCATGTCCTGCGTCCTGAGACATGATGCCAACAGAGGGGAAAACTAGGAGGACCGCAGGAATAGAAGCCAAACCAAATATTAAAAGTTGTGAGACCCTAAAAGGAAATGTATAGAGAGTACTTGGTGGAAGAGGACCTGGGCGGGGTGACAGACAGCACTGGAGAAGCACTAATTCCAACCTATAAGACAGGCGTCTAGAGGCAGCAAAAATCAGAAATTCACAGCCAAAGAACCAACCAGGGATAAAGTGAGGAAGAAAGCAGCAGAGCGTCCATGGAGATTGAAAACCATGTGGTTTATTTGATGAGCAACGGAGGGTTAATGGTGACAGAAATGCAGGTATATAGCAAGTGCGCAGGTATCACCTCAAAATGGCCGCCGAGATGTAGTACTAGTAGCAATAGAGAAGCTGAGGAGAACTCTGGCGCCAAGGGTCATAAAAATGCAGAGGAAGCATGATGCGCAGTAGTCATGACATACCTTGTCCAAATGTGACCTGTGGCGGCAGCATATGTGCAGGAACGATGTTGGAATCGCCAAAAAACGGGACGCGAGCGCGGCGGCACAAAATGGCGGCCGCGCGCGTCCCTGTACTCAAACCAGAAGCTGCAGTGCAAAAAGACGTCAAAGCGGCAATTTCAAACGCCGCTGCCGCTCGCAAAGCACGGGGACCATGTTCAGCCGTACGAAAGCAGCTTTTCCCGATGTCCGTAAGAGTAAAGGATAACAGAAATCCAGGAATAACTCCCGCGTCGTCACGGAGCTCAGCCGGGCAGCGCCATCACACGCCGGCGCGTAAGCCACGCCCGCCCAGTATACAACATTTAACATTTAACATTTAAGGGTGTGAATCTCAAATTATCCTAACTCCTCTACAGCTCCAGCAACAAACTTGGCAAGTTTGAGCTCTCTCAAGGTGAACCCTCATGGAGCATGGCTTCTAATTGGGGCTTCTGTTACCCACCAGGTCACATACATCACTATCTGTCTGTGCATCAGGATAACTTGATACCCTTGGAAAACGCATGGGGTTGTAAATGGAAAAACAACATAGGGCCTGGTTTAAGTCCTGGCGGATGGTGCATTGGGTCTTCTAGGGCAACAGAGTAGGTGGAAGGACCGCCTGACAGATTTATTAAATGCCCAGCCAGGCAGGCAGTCATTTGTAAAAGAATTGCCAGGAATCTCTGTTCCTGTCAATCTACTCTCTGCTATGGGGTAGCGTTAGCAGGATGCAGCCCTGTAGCACACAGTATTTCATTTTTATTTTCAAAAGAAGAACCCAGAAACAGGATTTTCTATTTGAAAAGAAAATATATAATGCTGTCCTCACCATGGGAGTAACAACCCACGGCAAGGCGACCATTATAGCGATTTTATTGTTCCTTACCTTGGCGGTAGGAAACAGGAACAAGCATTTGCAATGCAATAGGTTTAGCCTTTGGGAATATATGTGTTTAGCTATGCAGAACATTAGCCTGGGTGCTGAAACATCTGCTGTTCTTTAACATGGAGGGAAAATAAGCACCAAACTGCGTGACACGTCAGGTGTGGGAACATATGGAGAGAAATATTGCCTTTCAGCAGGAAATGGTAGAGTCCGAAGCTCTGTTTTTAATATAAAATCAGGGTCTTCGTTGGTCATATCACTGAAAATACAAGATTTGAAAAAAATATTATTGTCTACGGGTGCTCATGGAAGACGATTTCTAGGGACTGGAATCTAGAGAATGCTAAAGTAATTCTGGTATTTTACTGACCCCTGCTGGTCGTTTTCAATCAAGAAAGTTAAATAGAGGCAGTTGCCAGAAAAAAAAAAGAAAGTATCCAAACCGAAAGCAATTCTGGTATTTTAAGGACCTCTGCCAGTCATTTTCTATTAAGACAGTTAAATAGAGGCAGTTGAACAGAAAATAGAGTTCCTAAGCGGGAGCGGACAAGTCCATGGGCTGATCTCCAGAGCCCACAAAGTACATACACATATAAGTATACACTTAAGTATATACAAGAGGTCTCGAATGCTCGACCTAAAGAATGACTACATCTGCCCATGTGAATTTGGCGGGTGGACATGTAGTAATTTCTCTGAGGGCTCTCACTCACCAGGGATGTTGGAGAACATTGACCACAGCGGAGACTGAGCAGCCGCTGCAGTAGCCAAACATAAGGTGCACTCGCAAATAGATTTGGCGGGCGGGCCACTATATTGGTGGGAGGGAACTCCCTCACTGATGCAACAGAGTACCCTCTCTGCCAAAATATAAATCAGGCCCTAAGAGTCGAGCAAACCCGATTTTAACAAAGGCACCTCAGAGAAGAAACGCAAAATAGACAGAAATCTGATCACCGCATGGATAGATGCAGAAGGACACTCCCAGAAGAAATTCAAGAATATGAGAGGCATTGCATGATAAACACATTTGAAACACTGAATGATGTTAAGAGGGAGACAAGAGAGCTGGGGTACCTCTGCCACATGAAAAGTCCACACTGATATGGTGGTATGACATCTGCGGCACTTCTGGAGTTGTGGACTATGGCAAACTGAGGGCAAACTCACTGGTAGAATTTTTGGTCCACACAAGGAATCTGCATCACCTCAAAATAAGACTGAGAAGAACCTTTTGGCCTATACAACCAAGGAAATCACGGCTCCATAGGTACTGCTTTATGATGGACTTATGCTCCAATATCCTCTGTCATCACAGTCCTCAGGAGGTGATTTCTAGCCAGGCAAACCTCAAAGGTGAGGACCCTTTTTAAAAAAGCTATCATTCTTTTGAGGCATCCAACCTGTCTGAGGAGCGGGCTAAAGTTAAGTATTTGCTTTAGCAAGACTTCAGAAATGGTGAAAAGATGGACCTACTCTGTGATAATGACGTGAGCAAGGGATATACAGCCCTTGAAAAGAGCAGCTGCAAAGATTATTCCTGCACTGATTATTTATAAGTTCCAATGACATAATTACTCACAATTCTAGAAGAACTGTTTGGGAGCACAGAGACAAGAAGTGAATTACCTCTGTTCTACAAGCATGTCACAGATGGAAGACATAGAATCCAAGTGTGGCTCAGATAGAAAGCACATGAATATGTACCCAACTCCATCAATACAATTTATGTGGCAGAAATGTTTTAAAACCTCTTGATTACAAACGCATACCAGAAGGCCATGAGGGACCCAAAATAGATTGACTGATAAGCCTGAGTGGCAACATCACCTAGCCTCACTAGACTGTGACTGAAAGGTCAATGCCATTTATGGGCCATTCTAACTGGAACATTTATGGCAGCTGTGGCTAAAACTGCTGCAGCAAGTACCTTTATTGGCACAGAAGACCTACCATTCCCTTATCTAGGGTAAATAAAATGTGCTTTTCAGTACTCTGAGAAATCATCACTATGAACAAGGAACAAACTGAACTTCAGTTTTTTCCATCAGTCAGTGACTATAGCATCTAAGGGACCTGTAGTATTGAACATAAACGCCAACTGAAGGATGGTTCTCCTTTTACAGAATAGTCAAGTGACCTAAACCAGGAGACTAGGAAGAGGAGCAAAAGCAACTAGCAAATCTGAAGGAAGCACTGATCATCAAGGAGTCTGACGGCGCTTTGCATGTCACTAAATGTGGTGGCATGCAGGATTGTGTATAGTCAATTACATCTTGATCTGCAGAGTAGTCCCCATCTGTGTCTTGTGTGGGTGATACAGTTGACAGACTAGATGAAAACGGCTAGCTTTCAGCATGTGTAGCTATTTTCAGATTCCTAGGAGGAAGTGGATCTGGATAAAGCAGCTGATAGCTTCTCCTATGTTATCACAAATTTGAATGTCAAATGACTTATCTGTAGATTCATTTACATTCCAGAGAGTCCGAAACAAAACAACTGGTGATATGAACTTACTGGAAGAGTTATTGTGCCACAACAACTTCATCATCCTTGTAGAAATGCTGCAAGAACACAAGGAGAGGTTACCAAAATGTCTTCAACACCTGAAGCAGGCATAGCTTAATCAGTCCATGGTAAAATGCTAGTTTTGCAGCATTATCTTAAAATAGTTCATCCACATTGTCTTGAAAATGGTAGAGGCCCTCAGAAACTGGGCAACCACAAACTGTTTGCGAGGACTAAAGAAGGTAATGAGACTCGACAATCTTTGCCATTGCTTTGTTCCCAAATTTTCAAAGATTAGCATTCCATTCAATGAGCTTACTCGGACTTAGACATCACCCAAGAAGATTAAACAAAACACAACCCCACCTGCCTAATCCTTCTAAAAGGTATAAACACAATTTAAATCCAGATGGACGGATGACTGTGAAATGGCTTCTGCATCCCTACAGACAGATAGATAACAGCCTTGGTTGTGTTCTTCATGACACCAGTCAACTCTTCCCGTCACACATCAATATCAGCTGCAAAAAGTTGGGAGCAGTGTTGCATCAAAGACCCACTACCTACAACTTGAGAAGCGTATCCAGAGCAGTAACAAACTATGCAGCGCACATATTGGAATTCCTTTGCTCTAAATGGGCTACTACAGAGAAGGTCAATTACTGCCTACACAGTACCAAATTCGCTGTAAATACAAAGGCAATCCTCTCAACTTAAAGGGACATACCACCCAATTTGGATTCTCTAGGGCACCAATGGGTAGTTGCACTGCATGGCTATAACTTCAACTCCAATACCATCTTATGAAGAGCAACATTGATGCTTATATTTTACTGGTATATTCTCATCTCAAGGAATGAGACCTTCTTTAGAACCACAGAGGCACTCACATGATGTTGTGCTTAACTAACTCCAGGCTTTGAATTTCTGGATTCTACTCCTGATTAAGTTTCAGCCACTTACAACAACATCAGCATGTTGGACTACTTGATAGTTTCGGATATCAGAGCAGTGAAGCTGAGGAACCTCAGCATCTCCATGATTCTGAATTCCAAGCAGTTTGTGAAACAATTTAAATTACAATTTTTTCCCATTATCAGAACTAATCTACCAATGGTTCATTCATCCCCAAGAATACTGTGGGATGCCATTAAGGCATTAGACTATGATAAGCAACACAAGACCAGTTTCAGCCAATCAGTGCCTCTTCTGTAGGGTGCAACTTGTCTCTAGTGGTACAGCGAGTAAAGGACACATACCTGTGCATACTCATCGTACCTAAGGCATCTCACTGAGGAATAAAAAAAGTGGTGTGTGGAAAGCTTGAATTAATTTGAATTACTGGTAATTACTTGAGACTACATTCCAGTCCACCTGATTTTTGCCCGCCATGCCAACGTAGACGGCAACAGCATATGTAAATCATCTTTGTTTTTGCTCCAAACTGCCAGGTATTATTCCCTCTGAACTACAACACAGACACCCCTAGAAGAAGGCCTCTGTTTAGCATGGCACAGTGGGCAGAAGAAGATGGGCTATAGTGCTACCCAGAACGATTGTCAGTGGTTTAGACTATTTACAAATTTTCCTCTCATCACCTTTTGTGTATTTAATGTAACGCCCCAAGTAGTCAGGGGTATGTCTAGGCCAAGGACTCTTGCTCGCTCTACCCCAGGACATAATCTATGCCTCAATGAAGAGGTCCAACAAGGCCATGCTTGATATGAGACTGTTTGTGGACCCTTCTAGAGGGGTCTTGCCTGGTAGTTTGGGGTAGAATGTTCCCATGAGGAGGTAGTACTGATTGCATAAGGGGAGCCTCTGTCTAGAGTGGCACTCTGGGCACAAAATGAGGGGTTGGGGTGCTACTAAGAGCTAATTCCAATGTTTTAGACTATTTGCAAGTATTTCTCTCATTGCCTATTATATGCTACATATAATCCCCTTACAAGCCAAAGATGGGCCCTGCCCGAGTGAGCGTCCCTTGCTCACTGTGCCACAGGACCCAAGCTATAACTCACTGAAAAGGCAGAACAAGGCCAAAACCAATCTAGGGTTGTTTGTGGTGCCGCCTGGGAAAGGCCTCACCTGGCAGTTTGGGAAGGACTGTTCTCATTAGGAGTTCTGTACTCATTTACATAAGGTGGGCCTCTGTCTAGAGTGGCAGAGAAGGCAGAAAACGATTAGTTGGAATGCTAACCAGTGGTTTAGGGTGTTTGAACACATTTTTCCATTACCTTTTTCTGTGTCATTAGCAGGAAAACAGATCAGCACAACAGTAAAATAATTCTAAAGAATATGAGATTAATTGGGGTTAGATTTGACATGTAATTTATTTTATTTTTATTTATTTCTGTCTCTTGGTATAGTGCACAACTCACTCTCAGAGGAGTATCTTGGTGCTGTGCTAAAACAGATGAGTGGGGAGTAATTTAAATCAACCAAGTTTTCAACATATTTTTTAAGCATAAAGGTTCAGGGCAGGTAGGATGATAGAGAAGGAGTTTGCTTCAGTGGTATGGTTACTGTGTAAGAAAACGTTCTACCCCCACATCTTCATTTACTGATGCAAGGAATCTGTGGAGTGCTGAGGTCCTGAGCTGTCTGAGGGGCTAATGGTAAGTAAGTTGTGAAAGTAGATAGATAGGGTGGGCCTTATAGAGTGCCTTGTACATTAGACAGTAAAGTTTGAAAACAACCCACTTTCTAATAGGCAGCCAGTGAAGCTTCCTTAAGATGGGAGTTGAAGATTGCGCCGGTAGATTGCAGATCAATTGAGCTGCTGTATTCCGCACTAATTGCAACTTGGTCAGTAAGGTGCCTTTTACTGCTGCCAGTAGGGCGTTTCCATAGTCTAGGTGGCTGGTTGTAAGAGCCTGAACTAGGCTTTTCTGGAAGTGTCAGGAGCCAAGGGAAGACCTTTTTTAAAAGCCTTATTGTGGCAAAACAGATGCTGCTGATAGTGTCAACTAGATTTTTCATGGACAGTAATTGATTTATTTTCACTCCAAGGTTTTTCAACACCTTCTTAGTTGCGGAGGCTGGGCCAAGTTCCTCAGGCAACAAGTCCACTCTCCAAAAATCATTGGCTTTGCCGAATTGCATAATCTCCGTATTCTCTCTGTTTAGTTGGAGGCAGTTATTACTCATCCAGACAGCGATTTTCCCTTATGCAGCCCACACATTTGTCTTTCTCTTTCTCTTGATCATGGTGGAAGGAGATGAGAAGTTGGGTGTCATCTGCATGGGCTAGTGGCGCTCCATAGATATTAAAAAGTGTTGAGCTCAGGCACAATCCCTGGGGAACACCCTTGTTCGTAAGCATCAGTCTTGACTTAGACGGATCAAGGCAGACCTTTTGTGTACAGTTGACCAGGAAGTCACTGAGCCAGTGTAGTGTTCTTCCATGGAGACTTGCCTCCTGAAATCTGCAGAGTAAGATAGGATGGGAGACCAGGTCAAAGGCCGTAACTAGATCCAGAAGCACTAACATTACCAGTGTTCCCTCATCTAGGGAGAGCCTGCTATTATCCGTGACTGCCAGCAATGCGGTTTCAGTACTGTGCAGCTCTCTTATGCCCGATTGGGAGGGGTCTAAGATCCTATGTTCTTCAAGGAAGGATAATAAGCATTTTTTTGCAGTAACCTTTTAGGGCTTTTGCAAGTAGAGGTAGTAGCAAAATTGGTCTGCATTTAGCACGAACATTGGGGTATGCTGAGGGTTTTTGGAGAAGTGTGGATACTTGGGCACTCTTCCGTTTATTAGACACTTTGGCAAAAGCTAGTGGAAGAAAAAGAATAGTTGTAGTTTGACCTACAAATCACCAGAGAGGTAGTGACGTGTATTGCTGGTGGGAGTGAATTACAGTATCTAGTTGCATGCCTCGAAAACAACTGTTTTAAAGTTCTTTCTTTTTAAATACTGGAGTCTCAAGGAGATGTGACTGTGCATAAGTACTGTTAGCTTCCAGATCTTTTCCACTTTTCTGTCAGGTAAAGGAGAGTAGACATGCTCAAGACTTTATGGATGATAGAAACCATTTAAAACTATACTCTATATTGAAGTGGTAATATCATCGAATGGAAGTGGTCTAATTTTTTTTCTTACAGAAAGAAATAATGCAGCGGTATGCAACACACACTTAAGCCATGAAGATTAACTTTTAGTACGATGGTGAGGCGTGAATTATGGCAATCAAGTCAAGACTGAATTAGAGCTCGCACTTTGGTTTTGAGATTGTGTTCAGGTATAAACTGACTAATACCACAGAATAATTTGGTAATGAGAACTCTGAGTTATAGCACCCATTTGTGGTTCAAGGATATGGGGAGACATTTCAAGTTTGGTGAGTGTAGAATAAAGGCTCCACAATTAGGGCAGACAAGATATTTGATCATTTTGGCATATTTCTAGCATCTCTCAACCTCTAAATAAACCCCATATACTTTGATTATGAGAGTTGCATAATTCAATTTCATTTGGACCGCTACATATCGGATGCGATAAATAACATGAAATATGAGTTTTGCCCATAAAATGGGGCATTACATATGCATTTTGGTGCTTTCCATAACAAATCAAAAGACACACAGAAGATGGACGGAATGCAGAACAATCAAACACTCTCACCCAATCAATAGATCTGGGTTAAATTCATTGTTCTTTTGCTCACCATGCCACCCCAGTATAGACCCAACCACGTGCAAATCAGTCTTGACCCTGTGCCTCATGGGGTCAGTCCAGACCGAACTGCCATGCCAGGTCCTCCCTGGACCAGAAACAAGCATCCTGGGACCAGTTTTGGGGCATCACCCCTCATCACCCCTCATCTGCTAGGCTAGATTGAACCCAGTAAAAGACACACAATTGATAGACGGAATGCATAACAAATCAAAACCTTCTCCTCCAGTCAAGAGATCCGGGTTTAAATCCATCGTTCTTTTGCTCATCACCCCAGTTTAGACCTGGTCATATGCAAATCAGTCTTGACCCTGTGCCTCATGAGAACAGTCCAACCCAAACTGCCAAGCCAGGACCTCCCTGGACCAGAAACAATCATCCTAGGACTGGTTTCGGGGTTTCACCCCTCATCAGCCAGGATATCTTTAATCTAGTGGCACAGTGAGCCCAGGACCCACATTTGGACATACTCAGTGCACTTAGGGCGAGAAAGCAAAAGACACACAGATGATGGACGTCCATATGCTCATATGATAATTCAGTTTTTTACCTTGGACAATTCAGCAATTTTGACATGCTTTCATTTTTCCTGCCAGATGTTACCACCATACGTATAATTCTGAATCCTATGAAATGGTGCTTTGTAATCAAAGCCTTAGGCTGTTATTTAGAGTATGGTGGACGTCACTCTTCCCAGTTCAGCATAGGGATGTACTCCGTTGCCATGACACATTCTAGTCTGACATTTTTAGCAATCTTCTCCAGGCAGGTGGAGATCTCTGTGCCTTCAGCAGGACAACTGCGACAGTGCTTCAGCTAAAGGCACTGAAGCTTTGGTTTGCGGACATTGTGTTCACTGTGCCTGCAGAGCTCAGTTCAGTTCAGTTTAGAAGTACGTTTATTTACACCATTGGTCTCTAAACAGCATAAAACATATTACAATAAATAGTTTAAAACACATACATACAACAATTTCGCTAATACTTTAGAAAGGCAATAAGAAGGGCAATTCCTACCTCCCTCCCACAACTTACAAGTTTCCTATAACATTTTTTAATGAGAAACACAGTCTCAGAATATAACTTAAAACTGGTGTTACAGCCTAAACACAATTTACATAGAGCATGCCCCACTTTATTTCCATGCCAATTTCTATCCAACGGTATTTGGTTCCAACAGGGTCCTTTTTACCGCCTTCATATATTTTGCCATAGCGATTGCTATATCGAGGTTTGGCATGTCAGTAAGTAGTTTAATTACTAGCAGGTGCTTAGTTATACCATATTTTAAAAGGATGGGTCTTAAAAACATTTTCCGCTGTGGCACACATTTTTGAAAGTCTAATAAAATATGTAAATTTTCACACTTAGGGCCAGATGTGGGTCGACCAATACCGGTCGGTAACGGGCCAAAATCGGTAAAATCGGCCGTTACCGAGCGGTATTGCGAGAATGAGATGTAGGTGGCCAAAAAAAACCGAATCAGTAAATTTCAAGCGGTAAAAATCCGACTCGGAAATAACCGATTCGATATTTAACGAGTCGGAATCCACCGATCGGATGTATACCGACTCGGTATACACCGAATCGGAAACTAAGAAATCGGAAAACATGGCCATCGAGATGTAGCAAAGGGAAAAAATACCGAATTCATCCAAATTCGGTATTTCTGAGTCGGATTTTACCATGGACTGAGAGGTGGTGGTAACCATGTGGATGCTATAAACAGGCTCCCAAAATGCAACCCTCCTGTCAAGATGGCTGCACTCTATGTGATAGCGAGGAGGCGAAGGCTACAGGCTGCAGGACTGAGGGTATGGCAAAGGGAGGAGCAGGTGTACAGGCAAAGGAGCACTCTGTTCCAATTGACTGAGCCTGAGATACTCCAGAGGTACAGGCTGCACCCCAATACCATCATGGACTTAATAAGGGACCTCCACCCATACCTGGATCACCCAACACCCAGGGCCCACGCCATACCTCCCCATGCCCAGGTGCTGTGCAGCATACACCTGCTTGCCTCTGTGAGCTACCAGAGTGTGATAGCTGCAGTAGGAGGAGTATCCCAGAGCTGTCTGTCCCGATTTTTCCGGAACTTCCTGGATGTCATGACTCAGAGAATGGGAGACTACATACAGTTCCCTGACACACCTGCGGAACTTGCCAATACTAAAACAGACTTCGATGGACTGGCTCACTTCCCACATGTGATAGGCTGCATTGATGGCACCCACATTCCCCTATGCCCACCTGCAGCCACGGAACACATATACCGAAACCGTAAGTCTACGCACTCCATCAACGTGCAGGTGATATGCAATGCAGGGAACATCATCACCGACATAGTAGCTAAATTTCCTGGGAGCACGCACGACTCCTACATATTTCAGAACAGTGGAATATATAGACGGCTTCAGAATGGTGATTTTGGAGATGGTTATCTGCTAGGTAAATATGTAGCACACACCCTGAAAAGTATTACTGCTCCATGTGGAATGTGTATGATACCCATGTACCTATTTTTCTCTCCCAGGTGATAGTGCATATGCACTGCGTTCCTTTGTGCTGACACCGTACCTGAACCCAACCAACAGAGCAGAAAGGCGATACAATGTTGCTCACAGGTCCACCCGCAATGTTGTGGAGAGAACCTTTGGACTCCTGAAGAGCAGGTTCCGTTGCCTCCACAAAAGTGGAGGTGCGCGACAGTACACCCCCCTCCTGTGTTGCAAAATAATAGTGACCTGTGCCATATTGCACAATCTTGCTACAAAAAAAGGCACAGAGGTGGAGTTGACACATCGTGAGAACATAGATGAGGACCAAGAACATGCTGATCCTCAGGCTACAGGGCCAGCCGCAGTAGATGGCAGATTGAGACGGAGTGAAATTACACAAAGCTATTTCTAGGTAAAGTATGACACACACACAGGTATACTTGCAGACATGAGTAGTTTATTCCTCACTACTCCTTGATGGTCACAAGACAGTATGTGAATGTCACTGGATGCACATACTCAGTTGCTCTCACTGGGTGCATCAGAGTCAGTTCCCTGCATTGTTCAGTTCTTGCGCCCTCGCACCACATTGCGGGACTTAGGTGCCTGTCCTTCACGTTCCCTGATGGTGCCTGACTCACCATGGCTGTGTCTGCCGCTCCTGCGCACCTCCTGGACCGGTGTACTGGAGCCACTCCTGCTGGTTGACCCCTCAGTCTCCTCCACACCCGTGTCACCAGCATGACATACGTTTGAGGTCAACATCTGCTCCATTGCAGAGGTAACTCTGCCCATGCCCCGTGTTAACGTAGTGCAGCAGTGCTCTATAGCCTCCTGCATAGCAATGGAGCGTCTGCAGAGGAGAGCTGTGTTGGCAGCAAACCTGTTCATGGCCTTGGTCTGGTCGCGCATGTACTGCTGTTCCCTTGCACGCTGAAGATGTTCCCTATCAAGCTTGTCCGAGAGGACCCCCATGTAGGTTGAAATGTCTGAGACCCCCTGTGCAATCAGGTCCATGCTACTAGCCATTTGTATAATTCCCTTGTCCATGTTGGACATTGTTGCGCTCAAACCGCGCACCTGGCGCTGCATGGCTTGCAGCGATTTTGCCTGCTGCCGTTGGACCTTCACCATCGTGCCCTCCAGCCCACAGAACACGCTCTCACCATCCTGGCCCTCCCCACCATCACGTGCCCTCCTGCCAAGGACAGTAGTGCGCGCAGAGCCAGCAGACATAGTTGTTCTTGGCCTGTCAGGCACTGGTGTTGTCTTCTGGGGGACATCTTCCTCATCCTCTGACTCAGAGGTCTGCAGGATCCTATGCGGGGGCTCCGCCTGGCTACTTTCCCCTACCGGCATGGGCGTATTTGTGAGCCCTGGAGACCCAAACAACAGAGGGGACATTGGGATTGGTGTAGTGGGTGGGTCTGGTGTTGAGGGGTCCTGGGTAGTGTCGTCTCCACCTTCTCCTGCGCTGTGACGTTGTTTACTTTTTTCTTTTTCCCCTTTCTTAGATGCTGGTGCCCTCTCCTCCCTCGGCGGTGCAGAACTGCGTGACAACTCTCCTGTGGAATGAAATTGACATAGTGTCAATGTTGTAGTTTGTCTGTGTGTTTTTCTTAATAAAATTTAATTCACACCTTTGCACAGTCCACATTGCTTGTATGGGTGTGTGTGTGGCATGCCTTGCTGAGTCATGTGTGCTGTACTATGCTACTGTGTGTACATGACTACGTCTACCAGGATGCATTGCTGCAAGTATTTCTGGCCTCTCCTGCTGTGTCATGTGTGTACACAGTGGTGTGCAGGGTTGGGATGGGTGGGGATGCATGTGGGTACATGCCTCTTACCTTGTTTTTTGGCTGATTTGGCGGTGCTATCCAGGTCTCCAATCCCATGGATGCATTCAGACTCCATGGTGGATGCAACTTGCTCCTCTATTGCTGTGAGTTTTGGGGCTTTGGCCCTGCCACCTCCTGTCAGACCGGCATCCTTCTTCTGTCCTGCTATCTTTTTCTTGGTGACTATACGCAGGTCATACCACCGTTTCTTGATGTCCTCAATGTCCCGGTGGGTGACTCCTATGGCATTCACCTTGCCCTGGATAGCTAGCCATATGCAGAGACTGCCTCCCAAATATTTGGCTGTAGTGGGTGACAATCTCATCCACAGTCACCTGCAGTTCCTCTTGGCTGAACTTCTGCTTCCTTTTCCTCTCAACAGCATCCTTCTGACCTTCCTGTGCCTCCATTCTCAGTCTGCTGGCCTGTGAATGCTGTGCTCCTCTCTCCTCTGCAGATTTGTTTGAACAGTTGGTTTCCACCTGCATGGGTGTGGCCAATCCCATGTACTGGGGTGTGGTGCCTCTCTCTCATTGGTTGGATTCACAGGGCCTTGGCTGGGGTGGGTGTGGGCTCTACCTGATTGGTTGACAGGCTCACATGGCAGTTTGAAACTCCCAAATCGGTATTTACCGAGTCGGTAAAATCCGAGTCGGTGTAATCCGAGTCGGATTTTTCCGAATCGGTGATTCCCATTGATTCCTATGGGCAATGTGGGCCATGGGTTGGCTTGTGTTTCACCGACTCGGATTTTATCGAATCGGACATTTCCGAATCGGTATTTTAGCATTTGGCTTATCTGGTCATACCGAGTCGGTAACTTTTAACGATTTTTTACCTACATACCATTTTCCGACTGGGAATACCGATTCGGTGTGAGTCGGTATTTGCCATTCGGTAAATGGAAATTACCTACATCTGGCCCTTAGTACCTAATCCACAGCTGCATTTACCATCAGATTGCACCATTTCTGCTTTCTATTTACATGTGATGCCCAGTGGTTGACTCCTATTCTCCATCTGAGCACTTCGGCTCTCAAGCCGGTGTTAGGTAGTGTATCCAAGTAGGGGTACCACATTTCATTCTCCCAGCTATTCATCATATAATGAACTGATGGTAGACTACAATAGTTTAAATAAATATATCGTAAACTCCCTTTGTACCTTTTTTATATTTACTATGGGCATGCATGAGTGAGTAACAAAAGGGGAGGATCTGTTTCCAAGCTTTCCTTGGGAACAAGAGGGTCATGTTTGTGGTTTCCAAAATCACGGGTTACTCTTGAAAGGTTAAGAGTTCAGGTGAAGCACTGTGAGATAGCCAGGATTAGGCTGACAGCCACTGACACAGTAGAAAGACTCAGGGGCATATTATCAAGGGGGGGACGATAGGCAATTATCGCCGATTTAGCGGCCGTTTTCGGCTGCTAAGTATCGATAAATCTATCGCCCTGTTAGCAAGCTGTCGCTAACTGATGTTAGCGACAGCTTTTAGGCGATAGCGAGCGGTTTGAGGCTCGCTTGGCATGTCAGCAACGTTTATCGCTAATGATATGCAAAGTGGGCGTACCCAACCAGTTAGCGACTGAAAGCAGTCGCTAACGTCGCTATCGCCTATTAGCAAGGCAGGCGTAGCGTTGGAAATATTCGCGCTAAGCGCGAATATCTCCAAATACTAACACCTGCCCAGACCAGATCTTAGCCATGTTATCCAATTGGAGGTGGATAACATGGCTAAGAGCATTTCATCGCTAATGCGTGAATATCGCTGTATTCTCAGCGATATTCACACATTTCTCCGCTATCGCTGGATATTTTAGCACAATGGAGAAAAACGTTGCTAATACCATGTTTTCTCCGCTAACATATCCAGCGGTAGGCAGCGATAAAAAAATCATCGCTAAGCCTATTTAGCGATAAATATCGCTACTTGTTGGTAATATGCCCCTCAGTCACTACATTCTGAGGTCCTGTCATCCTACCACACGGTTCTCTGTTACCAGCAGAATCAATGCAAAATGGCGCCCCCAACTTTGGTCAGTACTTATTTAATGGGTCTCCTGAGTAGTACTTGCGTGTGCCTAATACCCTATACACCTCTATTGGAGACGTCTGTGGTGTTGGAGATTAATCCTCCACAATATTTGTAGGAAGTACCAAAATATTGTCTGTTGGTTGTTCAAGCTGGAAACTTTGAAACTTTAAAACGTTGAAAGGATACCTATATTAGTGTTTCTGCTCTGCTTCTTTTACTTAAATAGTAGTGGCAGCACCACAGCCTATACCTGTAGTCCATGCACATCTTGCTTTACATGGACTTTGCAATGTTGGTGGTGATATCACATTTGTGGTTGAATCCCACAACACCTATTGATTGGAAGTATTTTAATCTTGGGTCAATTTTCCAACTATGGATGCTAATAATACGCAGACATTTCATACATACACTGATGTTGCACCCCCACTCAATGCAGAGCATATTTACAGCTAGAAATATCACTATTTGTATGGGAACATGAAACTAACATAGAATATTAACTATGTGCTTACCCATTGTGATGGTTCCGGGAATAGGTGACTGCGCCACTTAGGACACAGTCTGTGCTGCAGTCTATACCATCATGCATGATACTCCATCTATGGCAGTCTCGCCAGAGGTGTTGAAACGGATACGAAATGAACATGACAGCTTCTGCCCTGGACCTGGGGATGAAATTAATAGGAAACTTTCCTGTAGCCTCCTCAATGATTCAAACCAACAGTAAACGTGAAGCAACCGGCTCCCCATGGAGAAAAGAGTCACCTTCAAAATCCTTACCCACGCCTACAAGTGCCTACACAACAACGGACCCAAATACCTCAATGACAGAATCAACATCCACATACCCAAAGGAAACCTCCGATCCACCAACCTCGCACTGGCCAAAACCCTGCGCATCCACAGAGCCAGAGCAGGCGGAAGATCCTTCTCTTACATTGCAGCCAAGACCTGGGATGATCTACCAGAAGACATCAGATGTACCCCCTCCCTGAACATCTTCAGGAAGACCTTCAAGACCTGGCTCTTCGGCTAAACAGACCTGCTGACACCACACCCCCAGCGCCTTGAGACCCTCACGGGTGAGTAGCGCACTTCCAATCCCTCTGATTGATTGACTGATTGATTGATCAATCGATTAAACCCTTTGGCAATAGGCCAACAGCTCACGCTGGTCACATCAGTCAAGCAGGAACATGAGCTATTATAATTGTTGCTGAGGTGTACACCTCTATAGGTCACAATAATTTGGAGGCCAGAACAAATAAACCACGTCTTGGCAAACCTGGTTCCGACAAGCACACTGCCAAGCAGAACCCAGAGTTAAAAACCGATGGGACAAACCCAAACCTAAAGAGAATGCTAGGTCTCGAGGTGGGACTCTGATAGATGGTATAATTTGTGCGGCTGCACAAAATTGAATGGGTCAAAGTACCTGAAAATAAATCACCAACCAAAGTAAAGACACCTATCTTGTTTTTGGAACTGTATATTGTACTTACTTTTGTGATTAAATGTATGTGCCTCCTAGTATTATGCACACAATTAAAGCCACCTGATAACTATCACTATTCTGATACTTGACCTTCTCGTTCCTTTCAGGATTCAGCAGATAAACAATACGAGAGAGGAGGGCATTCTGAGAGCAGACAGGAGGAGTAAGTGAAATAGAAAAGGGACTCACAATGCTTGTCTGATGTGAAGATGAAGATGGAAACCTCAATTTAAACCTCAATTTCAGAAAAAGAAAGTTGCAACTCTAACCACAAAATATACCATTAACACTAAAAACCTTCCTCCTAAAGAGGGGGTGGGCAGTGACTTTCCTCTGCAGAGATCACTATAGTGCTCTAGAATCTCCAGGAGTTTCTGGCAGAGGAAACTTATAAATATATTAAAGCTAAAACATAATTTCAGCAAATAGGCACTCCAGATACATTTTATGATTTGGATATGCAAATTGAGAGTGATGTACAGCGCACCATAGGAGTAATATTCTGGGAAAATTTAACATTATCATATTTCATTCTCTTTGCAAAGGTCGGTTTTCCCCCGAAGTTTTTACACACATACCCAGAAGATGAAGATGTAATCATATCTTCATTTTCTGGTTTATCCCTGATGAAGTCTAACAAGCCTACACATCAGAATGGGTACTTGCACGAGCCCCGGCTTTATACCGCAATCATGTCGGCTGGGATAAGCATTCTCCTTATCATATAATGCCCATACAGTCCAGCCCGCAAGTGGAAACGCAATACCCAATTAAACAGAATGCTAAAGCTCCTGTTTGAGAAATACTCTCACATTTAAAATACCAGGGTGTCATTGAGCCCTGCAAAGCCCAAATTTACAGCCCTCTTTTTTCAGTGGTGAAGCCATACCACTCTTACTGTATTGTCTTAGACGGTAGACATTCAGTCAAAAATGCGCATTTGCAATACAAAAATTACGTAATATGCACTTATCAATAATATAGTCAGCAAAAAATATTTGACAACATTGTATCTTTCTAAAGTTTTTTTCTGCCAAAATATAGCACCGGCAAGCAGGGTCTGGACTGCCTTCTCAATGCTAGGCTCTCAATGTTGCAGACTATCCAAGGGATATAAGAACAGTCCAGGACTGTTTGCTGCACACGTATTGTCAATTCTACATGAAATCGATCCAGACTCATTGTCCTACATAGATGATACCTACCTTGCGGATGATGACTGAAATACACCTTTAACCAGAGTGGATCGCATAATATTGCATTTCTGAGCATCCTGTTTCCTTGATATAAACGTACCCATGAGGGAAGGATCCTTACACCAACTTCCTAGAGAAGTGTGCTCTGCTACAACCACCCAATATACATAAGAAATTTTAATCCTTACTAGGATTCCCCAGTTTTTGCTGAACTTACATTCCTGATTATGCACAATGCATTAAACCATTATATGAATACACTCATCCTGACTTCTCCAGCTTACAATGGACATCAGATCATACAGACATACTCAGATCACTACAATCTGAATTGTTTGCTACAGGATACTTACATACATGTGTCAATACCAAAAACCTGGTCATCCGTATAATTGTGGGTGCCATTGACTTTACTTATATCACCTTTAGGAAAGTGAGACAATACTGATTGCGTATAAATCACATTTATATTCCAATGCGGAAATTGGTTTTGCAACCATGGAAAAAATTCTGACTGCAGTTCAAATGGCTGTTATTAAAGAGCGACCACTTGCACAAGGGAAATCCATTAATGTATTTACTCCTATTCCAGCCTTTGAGGCTGTTACAAAGCAAGCATCCCTGATGCAAAAGCTCTTCATCCACTTTGGATACAATAGGCAACAGTCTTCACATCTATGGATGTAGGCTTTGTCTTTGATCCATCATTGCAAACACTTGAATGTCTACAATATGAGCACGTCCATCCCATGCCCAGGATTATTATGCCTCTTGAGCAGTATTAATTTATTGGTGCTTATTTGCAAGGAGCTTGTACCACCAATGTGTCAAAGCGTTAATCGTATTGGTGGCCCTGTTAGTACTGCATATTAACAAGGTGACATATCTTGGAGGATGTGTCACTTTTCGTAGTCCTGAGTCACAATTAACCTGCGTCGGAATCGCCTGCGCCATGAAAGTATTGAAATATGTAAGATAGGTGTTCCATCATAATTTCCAACATAAAACAGATGCATGGATATTTACAAGATTAGACCAAAGTGATGCATCGCCAGTTTGAGTCACACAGAGGTCTGATAGTGTCAAAAATCCTGCTTGTGTGAAACACAAATGTAGGAAATGATGCATTAACATTGGTTCATAAAGAGAAGCCGGACAGAACAGTGTGGCAACCACAACTAAACCATGGAGCTGCACAGTTTGCATCTTGCAGTCTCAAGGAAATTACCCTGACCCTAGCCAACCACCCGAGCCCTCCTCACCACCACAAATGCAACATAGGAGAAGGGAGCGGGCTTATCACCTATCGAATACCCTAATAGGACTTAGGGAGGATAAGGTCATCACCTATTGCCAGCTGAGGAGGGAGTCCATTGTACATCTGCTACATCTGATTGTGCCAAGGCTTCAGCCAACATCTGCCAGGCCTTTGAACATCCCTCCACAGGTGAAGCTCATGGTGGTACTACACATACTGGCACTGGGGTCCTTCCAGATGCCAGTTACAAGAGTAACCTGCATCTCCCAGACATCTTTCTCCTTATTCCTTCCCTTCATCCTGGATACTATCATCAGTCAGACACCCTGCCACCTCCTCTTTCCCAACACCCACAAACTGCAGCTGGAGACAAAACAAGGGATTTATTCTGTCTCTGGGTTACCGCACATGCTGGGTGCCATTGATTGCACACATGTGCAACTGTTTCCCCCTGCTACAACATCATATCTCTACCGGACCAGGAAACGCATCCGCTCCGTCAATGTGAATGACTTGTCGACCATCGTGGGTTGTTTACAATTGTGCTGGCCAAATACCCTGGCAAGTTGCATGATGCATACATATTATGGAACTCTATAATAAATTATACTTCCATAATAGCCGATATGGGAATGGCCTACTTATAGGTAAGGAAACCTCAAGGATCTAACAGACCCACTAACAGTTAGAAATGGATGCCACAATGTGCATCTCCATATCTGTCAAAGCAGATAGGGACTTAGGTATGAGAGATGAGCCTCATACATGCACCATGCATCCCAGTACCTGTGTAATGTGTGAGAAACTGGGTGTCTGTTGCAATACATTTCCCCCAACCTTTTGTCTGGAAAATGATGTGATTTTGACTGAAGTTCACAGGGTCCCTGCCAACGAGGTCCCCTGTGCTTGAAGTTGTTTCCCTAAACTGTGTCTTTTGTTTCCTAATCAGCAAAACTTCAGTACCCCTTGTAAGGGCCTAGCAAATGGTGCCTTTGGAACTTAAGGCATTGGTACGGAAAAGGGACCCCAAGGGTAGCAGCATGACTTGTGCCACCCTAGGGTCCCCTTACCAAGGCCATGCACTCTACCATTGCAGAATGCGTACCTTAAAAACAAAAAGTCGACATGGCACACATCCCTGTATGCCATGCCCATGGACACCGCATGGGATATATGTAAGACACCCCTCTGGCAGGCCTTATAGCCCTAAGGCAAGGTGCACTAAATTTCCTTGGAGAACTTGCCTGCATGAACAAATATGTTGCTGCAATATCCATGTTGATTCTTGGATATTGTAAGTGAACAGGGAAGCAATAGAGAGTACATGGGCTGGACACATGTCATTACGAGTCCCACAGCTCCATGATGGCTTCACTGTATTATGGGATGTTGATACCAAATATCTCATCTTAATAAACCTGCACTGATTCCAGTGTCATATTTATTAGAGATTGCACACAGAGAGCCCCTTTGAGGGGTCCCTTGAAAACTACCAACTCTTAGTGTGGTCACTGACTGGCCTAAGCCAGCCTGTCATCACCACACAGAGTTCTGACGTCATGGGGTAAGCGAGTGTTGGACTTGGCCCTTTTTGCAGGGTCATCCCTAAACTTTTTGCATTCCTTCTATATTTTTTCTGACCTGTTGTTGGCTACTTTATGACTCTGGGCACTTTACCACTGCCAATCAGTGCTAAAGTGCATACGCTCTCCCTAGTGTAAATTGATTTATTAATTATTGATTCCATGATTGACTATTTGGTTTACTTGTCAGACCCTAGTACAGTGCACTGAGTGTGCCCAGGGCATGTAAATCCAAACACTGCTACTGGGCTTGCAGCACTGGTTGTGCCACCGACAGAAGCAGCCTTGTAAAATGTGTCTAAGGTCTGCCATTGCAGAGCCTGCGTGCAGTCTGGTACTGTCATGCTGACTGGGCAAGTGCACCCACTTGCCAGTCCCTGAACCTTCCATTTTCTGCATATCAGTCACCCCTAAGGCAGGCCCAAGGCAGGGTGCATTGTAAGTATAAGGTAGGACGAACCCTGATGTGTGTGGCATGTCCTAATAGTGAATTACAGCCATTTTCGTTTTTCACTATTGCAAGGCTATCTGTTCTCCATAGGGCAGAATGGGCTGTTAGAATTATTACATTTTATAATCCTAACTGACTCAGAGAACATGGTAGAAATTCGAGTTTAGTATGCCTGGACTCAGAATGATAAAATACATCTTTTAGTAAAGTGTATTTTAACATTCTATGTTTGCAAATACCACTTTTAGAAAGTAGGTATTTGCTTGGCTAACCTTTTAAGCCTGCCTCTGCGAGGTTGTGTATTCCTTTGTCTGGAGTTTGAGTGACAGGGCTGGGGATGCCTGGAGACAGAATGAGTCAGCCAAGTGGTGGATAGAGAGATCTGCATCTAGATGGGAGGGAGGAGTTGCACCTTTGACCTGAATAAGACTGTGCCCACCCCCCACAGTGCTGGCTACACCCCGTGTGGTGCATCTGATGTCCCTGCCCTCCACACTGAAAGAAGAGAAGGAAGACTGTCAACAAAGTGCTCCAGGACTGTACTTGCCTTCCCCAATGCTGGCTCCACCTCCTGTGGGGCGTCTGATGTGCCTGCCCTCTGATGTGAAAGGAAAGGAGAAGTCTGGTAAACAGAGAGCTTCAGAACTGGTTTTGACTGGGCACAGGCCCATCTCCCCTCAGAGAACAAAGGATTTTGGGATATAAATATTGGGACCCTGATCCCATGAAATTAGATCACTGTTGGACTACAAGAAGAAACCTTTGCTTAGGAGAGGAACCTGAAGAAACCAAGGAGAGACTATTCCCAAGCCGAGGTGCTGGGGGATTCGCCTGCAGTGTTTGCCTGACTGCCAAGGAAAGGAGAAAGAATTTTGTGTACTTTGCTTTCAACTTGTGAAGGATCTCCAAGGGCTTGGAAGAAAGCTTGCCCCCTGACTGAAGTCTCAGGACCAGTAGACTTCACCAGCCTTTGTGGATTGCTTCTGGAAATGCTGTTTCAGTGGCTACAGAGGCAGGGATCTGTGACTGACTCTCCCGACCGGCCCGGTGTCCTGTAGGTACCGCATCAAGCAATGTCCGCCTCGAACAATGCAAGCTCTGAGCTCACCGACTCCGTCCTGACGATGTCACCGAGCAGTTGCCTGCACCGCGACTGGTGGACACCGTGACGTGCAACGCCTCACTACACCGACTCATACTGGTCTGACCGACGTGGTCACTGCTGCTGACTTCAAGTCCTGTGAATGCACCGGAGTTGGGCACCGCCTCGCACGCTTTGGGATGCACCGCCCAACTTGCACCGCTGTCCGGACTGATCGATGCCAGCTCCCGAACTCCGGCTCTGTCGCCGCACCGCAAGCTGCAAGCACCGTCTCGCCCCGCAACGCACGCCTTGGATCCACTGACTGTCAACGGGCCGCTAACTGCACCACATCAAGGGACAACATGTCCTACCACACTTCCTTTCTGCACCACGACGAACTCCGGAACAGGCTCACACATCTGTGCCGGCTGCCTAAAGTAAAAGGTGCTGTGACTGAGTCTGTTGACATTTGAGTGGGCCCCTACCGACGTGGTCCGCTGGATTTGCTAGTCTCTGTGTTATTTCAATAACGCTGTAGCCAGACCAGGCTACCGACTCGCACAGAACCTTGATTTAAGCCTTTTAACCAGAACTCTTGAATTCTAATACTACTGTGGATTATTTTTGTCGTTTATTTGTCTTGTGGTAACTCTATATAAAAGAATACTTATTTTTTATATAAAACCTTGTGTCGTGTCCATTTGTAGTGTTGTCACTGGGTTACTGTATGTGGTCACAAATGCTTAACTTCCAAAGCCTCTGAGATGAAGCCTTACTGCTCGTGCCAAGCGACCAAGAGGGTGAGCAGGGGTTACTTTAGGAGTGTAATCCCCTTATCCTGACTAGAGGAAAGGGTCCCTATTTGTCACAAGTACCTACCTGTGCCAACTAGAGACCCCCAATTCTAACAGCGAGGTCGAGAAAAAAACCTGTCCTGTGCAAAGGTGTTCACACCTTTCCCCCAGTCAGGAAGAGCCATCTGTGGCAGGTAGCTTCAAAGATATTGCCGCCTTTAAAATGCAACCCCAGCCTCTCCTCACCCCCATTTGGCAGGAAGACAGGTGGGAAAAGTTTGAAAGAATCGGAGGTGTGTCTACATCTACCAACTCCACCCCTCTGGAGGTGAGGTGAAGCACATTTTTAAGATGGTGGAATTTCTCCAGTCAGGGCTAGGTGTATGTCCCCCTCCCACTGGAGGTGGGCATAATAGAGTCTGTAGACAACAGCGCCATTGTTGTGGCAGCTGGCAGCCTCCCGTCACACCACCACTGCTGCCCTCCCTTGCACTCAGCCTACACTTTCCAGCACCATGTCATGCTGAGGCTGGTGCACATTGAAAGCAGACAGGCACACATGGAGGGGTCTCTCAAGTAGCTTCTGGCCTGCATGTAGTGTAGGGCACACTTCTTTAGCCCCTTTTTTAATATTTGTTATGACAGTAGGGGATTGTCATGGGTGGAGAGGGTGAAAATTATGGGAGTTGGGATCAGGACTGTTTATTGGACTTTTTTTCTTGGCCATATGAGACATTGGTTGGGGACAGGGAGATTTGGCTGGAGGGGTGGTCCAGTTGTTGGTAGAAATTATTGGTTTTATTGTTACCGTTTTCGCTGGTAGGCATTTTCACCCCTCTGCTAAGCCTTTTTTTGGCTATTAGGCCCCAGTAACTTTTTTTTACCACATAAGGTATCCACACCAAATTTGTTTCCTTTTCTTCCAACATCATGGGGATTTTAAAGTTACCCAGGGTTTGTTGATTCCCTTGGAGGGTACCCAGAAATTAGCCAAAATGCAGCCACATTTAGTTTTTGGGGGGGAAAAATTGGAAAAAAGCGCTGAAGATGAAAGCATCAGTTTTTTCCCTTCAAAAGGTATCAACAAAGGGTCTGTGGTGCTGTAATGACCATCTATCCAGCTTTCAGGTACATACTGACTTTTGTCAGAAAAACAACATTCTTTACACAGTTTTGGCATTTTATTGGGACATAGCCTATTTTTGCTATTTTTTGTGCTTTCAACCTCCTTCCAGTTAATGGTAGAAATGCGTATGAAATAATGGATCCTGGAAAGCTATATATTTCAAAAAGTAGACAATATTCTGAATTCAGCAAGGGATAATTTGTGTACACCCTTCAAGGTTTTGTTATAGAAATTAATAGTTGAAAATATGAAAAATTTGAAAATTAGTTGGAAAAACAGCCATTTGTGCCAACGTTTTCAACTGTAACTTCTTCTAACTGTGACACATGTTTTAAAGCAATACACTGTTACATCCACCTAACAAACCCGGAGCCAATAACTGAGCAGCATCTTACAATGTTTTTGTATTGTGTACCGGGTATATAGCAATTTATTTGGGAAAATTTAAACAATGAAAAATGGGTATGATAGACACCCATCTATTTTTGAAATGGCGACCAAATATAGAGTTTAGAAACAGTAGTTATTTTACAAATCCCCAAAATTGTGGGTCACCATACTAGCATGTGAATTATAGGACATTTTGAATGTAATTGTTTCTTTTTTACACATTGTCTTACATTTGGAAGGCATAAATGAATCAAAAGTCAAAAGGTAATAACAGTTGCTCTACAATTATGTATTCCCCTAAGTCTCCCAATAAAAATGGTACCTCACTTGTGTGGGTTAGCCTAGTGCCAGCGACAGGAAATGGCCCAAAACGCAACGTGGACATACCACATTTTTACAATGAAAACTAACCCTTTTTTCCAAAGTGCCTAGTTGTAGATTTTGAGCCCTAGCTCTGCCGGCACCTAGAGAAACTTTGCAAACCTATACATTTTTGATAACTAGACACTTAGGGGAATGCACAATGGGGTGATTTGTGTGGCAAAACACATTTTCCTCACATTTATGTGATGGAAAGCTCTGGAATCTGCATGGATCCACATAATTCCACCCACCCTTCTTTCCCCAAAGTCTTCTAAGAAAAATGGTACCTCACTTGTGTGGGCAGGTCTAGTGCCCGCAACAGGATATTGCCCAAAAAGCAATGTGGACACACCACATTTTTACAGTGCAAACTGACCCTTTTTTTGCTAAGTGCCTTACTGCAGATTTTGAACCCTAGCTCTGCTGGCACCTAGGGAAACCTAGCAAGCCCATACATTTGTGAAAACTAGACACCCAGGGAAATCCAGGATGGGGTGACATGTGTGGCTCTTACAGGGTACTCTTACCAAGAATTCCTTACAAACCTTAAACTTTGTAAAAAAAACCCATTTTCCTCACATTTCTGTGATGGAAAGTTCTGGAATCTGCGTGGATCCAGATTACATTCCCCAAAGTCTTTTGATAAAAATTATATCTCACTTGTGTGTGTAGGCCTAGTGCCTGTGACAGGAAATGGCTCAATACGCAATGTGAGCACACCACATTTTTACAGAGAAAGATGACCAGTTCTTGGCAAAGTGCCTAGCTGTAGATTTAGAACCCTAGCTCTACTGGCACCTAGGAAAACACAGCAAACCTATACATTTCTGAAAACTAGGCACCCAGAGGAATCCAGGATGCGGTGACTTGTGTGGCTCTCACCAGGTTCTCTTACCCAAAATCTGTTATAAACCTCAAACTTTGTAATAAAAACATTTTCCTCACATTTCTGTGATGGAATGTCCTGGAATCTGCGTGGATCCACAAAATTCGACCCGCCTTGCATTCCCCAAAGTCGACCGGTAAAAATAATACCTCACTGGTGTGGTTGGGTCAAGTACCCGTGACAGGCAAGGGCCCAACATCACCTATCACAAAACTACCTGGAATGCAGGGGGGGGGCACCTGGATTTTTGGCCCCGGGCTCAGCGGCCCTCTAGGGAAACCTATCAAACCCATATATTTCTGAAAAGTAGACAAATAGGGGAGTGCAGGGAGGCATGGCTTGCGTGAATCCCCTGCAAACCTCTAATTAGATGAAAAAATAAAATTGTCCTCACTTTTCTGTGTGGGCATGTTGTGGGAACACCGGGCTGACACAAATTTCCTACCACCCAGTGTTCCCACAGGTCTCCCAAAAAAAATGATTCCTCAGTCTTGTGGGTGGGTCAAGTACCCGCGACAGGCAAGGGCCCAAAACGTATTGAGGAGAATCAAAATTACCTATCATAAAACGACCTGTTTTTGCAGGTTGTGGCACCTGTTTTTTTGGACCCGGGCTTGCGGCCATCTTGGAAAACCTACCAAACCCACATATTTATGAAAACCCTTGGGATTCCAGTGAGGTAAGGCATGTGTGGATCCCCTTAAGTTTTCTTACCCAGAATCCCCTGCAAACCTCAAATTTAGCTATAAAAATCCCTCTTTCCACACATTTTGTGTGGTGCCGGAAGAAATTACATATTGAGCCCTGATGAAGTCCAAGAGTGGACGAAACGTGTAGGCTGATTGAATTGTGAAGTTGTGTTGGTCTCATTTATATGTTTGCAAATAAAACACAGAACGTTTGGAGCAAGGAAGTTTGCTTGGGGACTGGATCTTTAATGAATACAATGATTGAGCACACCAAATACAAATGCAACGCTTCTTTTCAAGAATGATTGATTGCGACAGGCACTTGTTTGCTGAATAAGGTTTTTGTCGAAATGCCTGTGGCGGAAATCTGCTTCTTCATCTCCCCACTGGCCACTTTCTTGGCAGCACCTTTTTTGGGGCCATTTTGAAGCTGTCAGTTGGCAGTGACACTTAGCTGCACAAGTCGAAGAAACTGAAAGACTCACATGACTGTCTGGCTGTACTGTGGGTGATGTCTCTTGTGCACCTAAAATCAAAAAACAAGAAAAACATTTCAGTGAAACTTGGGATTGTTGCAGTCTGAATTAGGCACACTAGTCCAGCAGACCACGTGGCAACCAAAAACCACATGTGGGACAGGATAGTCAACCGAGTGAATGCGTCAGGGACCGTGCCACGAACAAAGCACGACATCCAGAAGCGGTGGCACGACCTCAAGACAAGGGTCAAAGGCATCCGGGCAAAAAACTACCTGCGGGCACACCACACTGGTGGCGGCACACCCCCGGAGCCCCTACCGTATGCAGAATGGGAGGAGAAGGTGCTGGGCATACTGCACCCTGAGAGTCTGGAAGGAATTGAAGAGGGAGTACAAACCAAGCACTACTATCACACCCACATGGTCTGCCTTACACAACTGAGACGACACATCTCCCTGGCCCAAATCCATGCATGTGTGCCACATAGTCACCAAAATGTGAAGGCCTGTGCCCAAATGCACCCACCATGACCAAACACTAATGTTGCTTCATACCTTTCCAGCCATGCACGTTGTCAAAGCACCCAGCACTACGACTCCCAACAGGCCCCCATGTCCACAGGGAGGGTGGTGGTGGGTGGGGCGTGTGAGAGGTTACTACTACAACTCCCAACAGGACCCCATGACCACAGGGAGGGTGGTGGTGGGTGGGGTGTGTGAGAGGTTAGTACTACAACTCCCAACAGGCCCCCATGTCCACAGGGAGGGTGGTGGTGGGTGGGGTGGGTGAGAGGTTAGTACTACAACTCCCAACAGGCCCCCATGTCCACAGGGAGGGTGGTGGTGGGTAGGGTGGGTGAGAGGTTACTACTACAACTCCCAACAGGCCCCCATGTCCACATGGAGGGTAGTGGTGGGTGGGGTGTGTGAGAGGTTAGTACTACAACTCCCAAAAGGACCCCATGTCCACAGGGAGGGTGGTGGTGGGTGGGGTGTGTGAGAGACCAGCACTACAACTCCCAACACGCCCCCATGTCCACAGGGAGGGTGGTGGTGGGTGGGATGTGTGAGAGGTTAGTACTACAACTCCCAACAGGCCCCCATGTCCACAGGGAGGGTGGTGGTGGGTGGAGTGTGTGAGAGGTTACTACTACAACTCCCAACAGGCCCCCATGTCCACAGGAAGGGTGGCGGTGGGTGGGGTGTGTGAGAGGTTAGTACTACAACTCCCTACAGGCCCCCATGTCCACAGGGAGGGTGGTGGTGAGTCTGGTGTGTGAGAGGTCAGTACTACAACTCCCAACAGGCCCCCATGTCCACAGGGAGGGTGGTGGTGGGCGGGGTGTGTGAGAGATCAGCACTATAACTCCCAACAGGCCCTCATGTCCACAGGGAGGGTGGTGGTGGGTGGGGTGTGTGAGAGGTAAGTACTACAACTCCCAACAGGCCCCCATGTCCACAGGGAGGGTAGTGGTGGGTGGGGTGTGTGAGAGACCAGCACTACAACTCCCAACACGCCCCCATGTCCACAGGGAGGGTGGTGGTTGGTGGGGTGTGTGAGAGGTTAGTACTACAACTCCCAACAGGCTCCCATGTCCACAGGGAAGGTGGTGGTGGATGGGGTGTGTGAGAGGTTACTACTACAACTCCCAACAGGCCCCCATGTCCACAGGGGAGGGTGGTGGTGGGTGGGGTGTATGAGAGATTACTACTACAACTCCCAACAGGCCCCCATGTCCACAGGGAGGGAGGTGGTGGGTGGGGTGTGTGAGAGATAAGCACTACAACTACCAACAGGCCCCCATGTCCACAGGGAGGGTGGTGGTAGGTGGGGTGTGTTACAGGTTAGAACTACAACTCCCAACAGGCCCATGTCCACAGGGAGGGTGGTGGTGGGTGGGGTGTGTGAGAGACCTGCACTACAACTTCCAACAGGCCCCCATGTCCACAGGGAGGGTGGTGGTGGGTGGGGTGTGTGAGAGGTTAGTACTACCACTCCCAACAGGCCCTCATGTCCACAGGGAGGGTGGTGGTGGGTGGGGTGTGTGAGAGGTTACTACTACAACTCCCAACAGGCCCCCATGTCCACAGGAAGGGTGGCGGTGGGTGGGGTGTATGAGAGGTTAGTGATATGTAATGTTGGCACAAAAAACATGTCATGTCCACAGCATTGATCATGAAAATCTTGTCCCTCAGGTGATTGCAACTTGACTGGCGAAACCAGCAACCGCCAGCAACAGTCGACCCCACTCACAGTACTGACTCTCTGGGGACGATCCCATTGCCAGCTCCGGTGCAGAGGACGAAGCGGGCCCAAGCAGACTCCCTGGGCCATCAGGCTCACAGTACATCCCTGCCTCCACAACCTTGACCTGTGTCACTCCAGCTACACCTGCCATAGTGAGCTGTGCAGCCACCACTACCACCACCTCCATGACCACCAGCACCACCACTCCTGCCTATGCCACCCTGCCTGACCCATCGCATGACGCTGGGACATCTACATCCCAGCCAAGCAGGGAGAGTGGACAGGAAAAGACAGAGGTGAGGGCACATCTCACAACCAGGAGTGCTTCTCACCGGTGAGGTGGGGAAGGACACCCACCCCATCCTGGCGCAGAAACACTGGAAGCCCTAGCCAGAGTCCAGGCCTCCTATGAGCGGGAGAGGCACAGGCTGATCATGCCCACCAACACTCAGAAGACAACAGTAATCTGTTGCGGTCCATTGATACCCGCATAGGGCAAATAGTGGACTGCGGTGGGTGACCGGCCTGGACCGGCGGTGGGTGACCGGCCTGGACCGGCAGTGGGTGACCGGCCTGGCACGGCGGTGGGTGACCGGCCTGGCACGGCAGTGGGTGACCGGCCTGGCACGGCGGTGGGTGACTAGCTTGGCACGGCGGTGGGTGTCCGGCCTGGGCCGGCTGGTCTACGGTGGACTATGCAATGTGACTGTAAGGGGCGTCATGAACTGCCATTTTGAATTTCATACTCACAAGTATGTGTGGGCCTGCACCTCCCCCGCGGAATGCGTGCACCACCATGGCGGCGCCACTGATTGTATATTTTCAAAAGATGTACCGTCGCGGAAGCGCGCGCATGCGGTTGCCGACGTGACGGTCCGTGCACATGTAGCCAATGGGAAGAGGTAACGCAGGGAGCGTATGCGCAATCGAAAATAGCGGAAGCCGTGCACCGCCACACGGCCAGTCATTGGCTCTTTTTGAAAGAGGCATCCAGGGGAAACCAATTGCTGCCGACGTGTGCCACTGAAATGGGCTCAGCGCCCTATATATGTGTGATTTTCACAAGCACACATTCACTGCTTTGATCCAGTGCTGCCTTTGACCATCACCTCGACCTGCTGCTGCTGAGCTGACCAACAACTGCTGCCTTTGACCATCACCTCGACCTGCTGCTGCTGAGCTGACCAACGACTGCTGCCTTTGACCATCACCTTGACCTGCTGCTGTTGAGCTGACCAACGACTGCTGCCTTTGACCATCACCTCGACCTGCTGCTGCTGAGCTGACCAACAACTGCTGCCTTTGACCATCACCTCGACCTGCTGCTGCTGAGCTGACCAACAACTGCTGCTGTAGTGCCACAGTCCAGGACCTTGCCATGCAGAGAGTGCGAGAGATCCGGTCTCGTCCCTTCACCGCAGCAGAACTAGATGTTCTTGTGGCCGGTGTGCTCAGCAACTATGAACGGCTGTACGGTGCACCCGGACAGGTGGTAAGTGCAGTGGTGTACATGTTGTTGGCCATGAGGTGGTCAGTGGCTCCTGTCTTCAGCAAGCCTGGCGGTGTACTGTGGGACCTACACATGTGTTGTGCAGAGCATGGCTGCATGTAGATACGTATTTCTACGATGTTTGCTTATGTCATTCTGTCCACTTACGTTACCCTCTTGTCTCCCATCATGGTAGGTAAAGCTGCACCTTCGCAAGGCCGTGTGGAGGAACATAGCACGTGATGTACGGGCAGTGGGGGTGTGCAATAGACGACACACACACTGCCACAAGCGCTGGGACGACATATCCAGGCTAAGCAAGAATGTTGCGGAGATGACACTGGGGATTATTCCAAGATCTTCACGTCTGGCCCAACGCACCATGACCCCTCTTATGCACCGTATCATTGCTGTGACGCATCCTGACCTGTCCGCCCGGCTGAGTGGGGATCAACAGCAAACTAGCAGTAAGCAGACTGTATGTGTATGTTACTTGTGAATGCAATTCATGTATTGGTGCTCAGACACAGTAGTGACTTCCGTGGTGCGTATGTTTTGCTGAAATACCATGTTGGTGCCATTAGCGGAGTGAGCGTTGGCATCCATGTCCGCCAGGTGGACAGGCCAATTGCTTAGTAGTTGAGGGTTCCAAGACATGCCGTTGAGGTCTGTGGTCCCATGGCATGACATGTGTGTAGATCTACAGGCACTTGCCCTGTTCGTATGATGTACATGTTTCACAGCCACCACCGGTTCTTTGATGTGAGGATGACTGCTAGGGGTGGGACGTGTGCAGGATGGGTGCTACATGTTCTTTGTCTGTAATGGAATTAGAGATTTGTTGACCTTCAAGACGTGAGTGTGGCACTTACTTATACCTCTTTTCTCTCTATTTCAGCTTTGGCAGAGGGCACTGAGACACAGACGATGGAGATGAGTGGTGGCAATGCATCAGAAACAGAGATCACACACACGCAGACTGACACAGAAGAAGGCAGCCCCGGAGAGGGGGACAGGACCGTCCCTGAGGACTCACATGTGGAAACACCATCGTCCTCATCTTCCGGCAGTGTTGGTGAGTCAGCATTGTTGTCACAGACAGGGAGTGGGCAATCAACACCTTCAGTCGGGACACAGCACACAGGTCCCACACTGCCACCAACTGCACCAAGTACTGCTCGTGCACATCAGAGTAGGGGGAGCAGAGTGGCCTTCGGTGCAGGCACCACTGCCCCTGCCCCGGTGACACAAAGTGCACTTTGTGCTGAGGCTGTTGATCTGCTGCAACAGCTGTGTGTAGGGCAGACCAACATGATCAATGCATTCCAAGACCATGCTAGGAAGTTGGGGCAGGTGGTGGCATTCATGGAGGGGATGCATGGCGTTGTTGCTGGTCTACACAGAACAGTTCAGTCATTGGCAAACATTGTGTCTTCTGCCGTTGTACAGTCGCATGGACAGGGTGCTACTTCTGTTCCCCCATCTACACCACTTGATGTCTCAGGGGGGAGTGAATTTTCTGACCAGGACTCTTTTACAGGTTATTGCACTAGAAGCAGCCACAGGCAGCACGGTGAGGCACGGAGGCCACAGACACCATCCCCTAGGACAGGAAAATCTGTTACCAAAGACGACGTGAGCTACACTGGAGTTCACACACAGGATCCCCAAGGGGTGTTGGGGGAAATGGCTTCACATGCTACACAGACATCCCACACAAAAGGTACTCCTAAGGCAAGGGAACCTCCCAAGTCCAGGGACACTTCCTTGGACAAGGACACTACAAAGGCAAAGCCACCTCACAAGAGCAGGGACACTCCCAAGGACAAGGACACTACTAAGGAAGGGGCTACTCCCAAGAGCAGGGACAAGGACACTACAAAGGCAAACCCACCTCAAAAGAGCAGGGACACTCCCAAGGACAAGAACACTACTAAGGAAGGGGCTACTCCCAAGAGCATGGACAAGGACACGACAAAGGCAAAGCCACCTCAAAAGAGCTGGAACACTCCCAAGGACAAGGACACTACTAAGGAAGGGCCGACTCCCAAGAGCAGGGACACTCCCAGGGACGAGGACACTACAAAGGCAAGGCCACCTCCAAAGAGCAAGGACACTCCCAGGGACAGGCACACTACAAAGGAAGGGGCATCTCCCAAGAGGAGGGACACTCCCAGGGACAAGGTCACTTCTAGAGACAGGTACACTACAAAGGACAAGTCTGCACCCAGGAACAGGGCACCGTCCAGGGAACAGGGAAAGTCCAGTGACAAGACTCCTCCTACGGCCAAGGCACATACTAGGGACGAGGCTTCTCCCAAAGACACTAGCTCCATCAAGGACAGGCATACATCACCCCTGGCTGCACTGAGGCTGATATTGTCGATGGAACGAAAAACAGATGTCTCCGCGGTGGAGTCCCCCATACCTCCACTCCCATCAGAAGCCCGTCAGAAGCAGAGGAAGGAGTACCCTGTTGTTGCATCCCCCATTACACATGATGCAGAGGCCAGAAGGCAGGCACACAGCAAACGACAAGCAGGGTCCAGCACGTCCCCAGAGAGCAGACCCCCACCAGCAGATGCTCCACATTTGGTGGGTGATATTTCATTTGAGTCTGTACCACTTGCCAGTCCTGTCATGTCAAGGGTGCCCTCACATATCCCTAAGAAACATAGACACACACCATTGACACCTGACCACCCTGATGTTGCTCCAGTACAGCTATCCCCAGCTCCCAGAGCCACCCTTCCTCCCGGCCCATACAGCCCTGTGGCTCATCATTTTGGTGTTCCCAGTGGCGCAGCAGAAGTTTACTCTCACTTGTCAGATAGTGGCACTGTGTCTGTTGTTTGCTGTCATGCATCATGTAGTGGCACTGTCTCAGTTGTGCCCTCTCCTGTTTCTGGTGCTGGCAGTGTGTCTGTGTCTATGGCTCATGTGTCAGTCACTAGAGCTGTGGCTGTGTCTCACACTCCTGTTTCTGGTGCTGGCAGTGTGTCTGGGTCTATGGCTCATGTGTCAGTCACTAGTGCTGTGGCCGTGTCTCACACTCCTGTTTCTGGTCTTGGCTGTGTGTCTGGGTCTATGGCTTATGTGTCAGTCACTAGAGCTGTGGCTGTGTCTCACACTCCTATTTCTGGTGCTGGCGGTGTGTCTGGATCGATGACTCATGTGTCAGTCACTAGAGCTGTGGCTGTGTCTCACACTCCTGTTTCTGGTGCTAGCAGTGTGTCTGGGTCTATGGCTCATGTGTCAGTCACTAGAGCTGTGGCTGTGTCTCACACTCCTGTTTCTGGTGCTGGCAGTGTGTCTGGGTCTATGGTTCATGTGTCAGTCACTAGAGCTGTGGCTGTGTCTCACACTCCTATTTCTGGTGCTGGCAGTGTGTCTGGATCGATGACTCATGTGTCAGTCACTAGAGCTGTTGTTGTGTCTCACACTCCAGTTTCTGGTGCTAGCAGTGTGTCAGAGGCAAGTAGTTCAGGCAGTCCACCAGCTTCTGTGATGTGAGGTGCATTTCCCTTCACTCACATGTCATTTGATTTGGTGAGTAGATTGTCCATTGTAACCAGCCTTGCATTGTTGTTGTCCTTGGGACGGGTAGCTTGAACCACGTACTTGTGCTGCCTCTGATGTACCTGTTCTGTGCAATGGACTGTTGATGCACCTAGCCCCTCTTATGTGCTGCCTCTGATGTACCTGTTCTGTGCAATGGACTGTTGATGCACTTAGCCCCTCTCATGTGCTGCCTCTGATGTACCTGTTCTGTGCAATGGACTGTTGATGCACTTAGCCCCTCTCATGTGCTGCCAGTGATGTACCTGCTCTGTGCAATGGACTGTTGATGCATCTAGCCCCTCTCATGTGCTGCCAGTGATGTACCTGCTCTGTTGGCCACAATGCCCTGTTGCTGTTCTGATACTGCATTCTGCCCTCTCATGTGCTGCCAGTGATGTACCTGCTCTGTTGGTCACAATGACCTGTTGCTGTTCTGATACTGCATTCTGCCCTCTCATGTGCTGCCAGTGATGTACTTGCTCTGTTGGCCACAATGCACTGTTGCTGTTCTGATACTGCATTCTGCCCTCTCATGTGCTGCCTCTGATGTACCTGCTCTGTTGCCCTCAATTCCCTGTTGCTGTTCTGATACTGCATTCCGCCCTCTCATGAGCTGCCTCTGATGTACCTACTCTGTTGTACCCAGTGCCCATGCTCTTGCATACTCAGAGATTGTACCCCTATTATGTTTAATAAAGCAATTCAATCATGTGTAGTGGTTTGTCGTTGTCATTCCTGCTTGTGTACTTCAATTGAGGATATATTTATGCGATCTAATGTAGTTTCTCAAACATGACACTCCCCCTCCCATTGTCACAGCCCTGGCAGGTACTCCCCTTCCGAAAGCAAATGGTGTGTTGCGTACCTGCTTCGTCGTCGATGATGGTCCATGACTTGTTGGTGGTGGAGCACGAAGAGTATCGGAAATGCGTGTAGCGCTTGGTCCATGTGGGCGCGCTGCTTGTGGTGGGTATCTCTGCAATGTGTGGTTTCTTCCCTGTGGGGAATCCGCCGTGTTCAGGCAGGTTGTTTTTCCACAGCGGTTTGATGTGTGTTTTCCGCCATCGTGACGGTCGGTGACGTCAGTCAGTACGGCGGTGTCTCTGGATTGGTTACGTCCGCTGCGGGGTCGGTTGTAGTTCCGCGGCGGTGCGTGCTCGTCCGTCGCGCACGGACTTTTGACAGTGTTTACAATCCTAATATGGCAGACAGAGTGACCGTGGCAGGCGGACACGGAAAAGGCATTTTCCGCCCACTACAGGACGGCGGTCGCACTTCCGTCCGCCATCCTAATGAGTCCCTATGTGTGGTTACTTGGGTTATCAACAACAACAGTGTATTTCAAAGTCAAACCAGACCACCAGAACATATTATTTAATTTCCAATCAGGATAAAAGCATAACTGTTTGCTTTATGTGCAATGCATGCATCTAAAGAAGAAACCTGTGGCAGTCAGTGAGGTGCAGGGGAAAATGGTATAACCTTAAAAAAAAGAATTCTGGTGTGTTGTGCACATATGGCAGGCAGGGTGTTCAAGTGAAATTTGAATTATTCTTAAAAAATGAATGCGGTAGTGCATTTGTGTGCCAATGGCGGGTAGGTGGTGGATGGGTGATAGATTTTTTTTATTAAAAGCATGTAACAACATGCAAACAAAAAATAAATAATATAACAAAATAGCAAAAAGCAAATGACAAAAATAAAAAAAAACAATAATTAATTGCTGCTTGCATTGGGAGGAAAGGGGCTGCAGGTGAAAAGTGCAAAAAGTTTACAAAAATGAACAAATACAATAAGGCATAGCCCTCTCCTATCAGTCTCTCTTTAAAACCTGGAAAAAAGTATGGGTGCATAAAATGGCTGCCGATCACATGCTTAAACAACAACAACTAGCAAAGAGGCATGGCCACAACAAAGAGCTCATGCACACCTATGGAGAAAGCACACTGGCTGGCTAAAATAATTGGCCGCCAATCACATGGTCAAAAAGCAACAACCAGCGGGGACACATGGCCACAACAAAGAACACATGCAGGCCTATGGCAAAAGCGCACTGGCTGAAAGTAGCTACACAAAATGGACCCCGGCCACATGGTCAAACATCAAGCAATGAGCCATTGAAAACAAAGACCATATGCAGGCCTATGGACACGGTCTATAAAAAATGGCCCCTGGCCACATGGTAATGGGAACAAAGACTAATGGCGGCCTATTGCAAACACACTCACACATTGGCCATGCATAGGAGGCATGGTAACACAGGAGGAAACAGAATTTATTCATAAATGCCACAAATGAAATGTAACTGGGCTGTAACATTTTACAACCCACATCCTCCAAAGGCATCAGTTATGTATTAATCTACTTATACACTTTTTGCAGATAAAAACATGAAATACCCAAAACAACTCTTTTTGTAATTAATCGATTGTTTCATGCACCAATGTCTAGTACTGGACCTACTGGCTGGAAGGCCCATTGGCAGACTAGGCCACTTAGTGAACTAAATAAATATTGCTAATTCATTAAAAAAAATAAAGAAAATGGACAGAACTGTGAAACATTTTTCCTTTACTAAGGAATAAAAATGAAATGTAGAAAAATAACTAGGCCCCTACTGACACTGCAGGCCACCCACTACAATACATTTAAAAAATTGAATGGAAGTACAAATAATTCTTGGGGCATGCCCTCTATTAAACAAACAACACCCTTAAACAACAGTGTTTGAACTTACTTGTGGTATCAAATAAATACAGCCCTTAAATCCAATGGTTTATATGCAGCAGACAAAGAGAGTTATCTTTCCAGCTCCAAATCCAACGGAAAAGTGACCAGGAGATAGGCAAAGCACTGGGAGGAGCCTGCTGGACAGGAACAAGAAGATAGAGTCTCTAGGGTACTTCCTCCCTGTTGAATAAAAAAGTAAAATAAAAAAATAGTTCCTCGTGCTAAAAAACAACTTGAATGGTCTATTGGAGGAGAATATTAACTCGAAAACACCTTCTTGAGGAGAAAATATGTTCGAGGATGCAGCCGCAGTAGATTCCGCTCCCTCGCTGTTTGAAAAAATGTGCCAGAAGTCACCGGTGTAACCTAAGACCGTGCTAGCAGCTGGCAAGTCTTGTGAACGCTAACTGGCAGTTGGCAAGTCTCACTGGAGCTCATGGGCAGCAGAAAATCTCACTGACACTCGTGAGCACTGGACAAGACTCATTGCGCTTGCCAGCATGCACCAAAACACAACTAGAGTGGGCCAACAGAAAAAAGAAAAAAAAATCTGCTACGAGGTGGAGTGTAGAGTTTATTGGGAACTCCACATTCTTTGTAGAACACAGAGTTCCAGAATTCTGCAAACTCCGAGAGTTAAGCAGAATTCTACAGGCCTAGTTAACATACACATTCAACACAGCCAAAGCATGTCATCCCAGAAATAATAAACAAGAAACGTGAACCCCTGTGAGTGTTTACCTGCATTGCACCAATCAGTACATTCTACCACACACAAAGGGCAAGTTGCATCAATTAAAAAAGTATGCATTGGTCCATAGTATGAGGGATTGCACCAAGAGAGTCATTCGGAAGCCAACCAGCAAAAACATAGCCTCTGAAACAATGCAATGTGTAGTGTGTAACTTCTGCCTTGGCTAGTACCCTAGCGATGTGTCCGAAATAAACTAATCTTTAGTTGGAACCGTGACACTTCCGTAGGAAATGTGATACTGAAGTAGGAAACGTGGCACTTTAGTAGGAAACATTACAACATAGTAGGAAACATGACACTTTAGTAGAAAAGATGAAACTATAGTAGGAAAGGTGACGCTTTAGTAGGAAACGCGAAACTATAGTAGGACGCATGACACTATAGCAGGAAATATAACACTTTAGTAGTAAACGTGATGGTTTTGTAGGAAAAGTCATACTTCACCTGGGAATGTGACGCTTAAGTAGAAAAGGTGACATGGTAGTAGTAAGTGTGACGTTGTTGTAGGAAAAGTCATGCTTCACCTGAAAACATGATGATTGGGTAAAAAACACGACACTATAATAGGAAAGTTGACTCATTAGTAATAAATATGATGCTTTTGTATCAAAAGTGACGCTTTACCTGAAATGTGATGCTTCTGTGGAAAGAGCTTCAAACAGATGCCACACACCAACACGAAAGCATCAAAAACACTGCTTTGGGCATTGTCATGTGTTGTGTGAGGAAACATGGCGCATAAATCAGAAACATGGCACATTCACACAGGAAATTATGCAATGGCTCAGCTATGTGGCAAACCAGGAAGTGTGAAGTTGCTTTCACTTTCACTTGCAGTCTTTTTGTCTGTGCTGGATGGTTGAGGTGTTTGTTGTTTGATGGAGATTTGTGATGTTTCTTGGTCTTGATGGTGTCTGTGCTGTTCCTGTGTGTCCACATGAGTGATGTCACTGACCATGTCATGAGTGATGTAATATGTGACGTCATCAGCAGTGCAATGCAGGCGCGCAAGTTATAGTGAGTCCAACTAACTATAACGTGGGAATTTCAATGGTTTTATGTCAGTAAAATTTCCAGCTAGCTATAACTGGTGTGAAACCTATGGTTTTTTCAGTAAATTTAATAGGTTTTTTAAATGCTAATTCCTAACTATAACAGATGTGAAACCTATGGTTTTTTCAGTGAATATCATAGGTTTTTTAAATGCTAATTCCTAACTATAACTGGTGTGAAACCTATGGTTTTTTCAGTGAATTTTAATAGGTTTTTTAAATGCTAATTCCTAACTATATATAAGGCCCCAACCCTATGTTTTTTTCTTTGAATTTCAAAATTTTGTTAATAGCAAATGTCTATAGCTATGAAATGTAATATTTTTGAAAATGAATGAATTTTATTTTATATTTGTATTTAAAACAATTTTTTGAATGTATATTTAAAAAAATTTGTTTTGCCTTGGAGCGTTCCCGGGGCGCGCCCCGGTGAGCGCCCCGGAAAGCATAGTCTTTTGAAGCGCCCCAGGGCACACTCCGGAGAGCGTCCTGTAAGCGCTATTGCCGCGAACGAAAACATCTTCATGACGTATCGCGTAGACGCGTCCACGTGATACGCACAGCGTAAGCGCACCCGGAAACACTCGAGCGAATACGATCGCGCAACGTAAACATCTGACGCGCTTATGCGACGCTGGGCGCGCCGTGTAAGCGCGTCGGGTCATGTGACCTGAAAATAACACTTTTAATTGGTGCCGAACAGTTTTGGTTTCATAATGATTAAATCCCTGGTCTTGTGACCGGAAAATAACACTTCTCATTGGTTCAGGCCTTTTTGTTTTCCAAATGATGAAAGACCCCACTTTTTTTCCTTATTCTGACTTGTCCTTTGACTTAGGAAGACATGTTTTGCAATCTTTGAGGTATATTTTGTACTTTGAAATGGCTACAGTAGCAGCAGCAGCTGGAGCATCTGCACCACCACCACCACCACAACCACCAAGAGGACCACCACAAGATTACATTGGTGGTCAACAAGAAGAGGAGGAGGAGGAGGGGGAGGAGGAGGAGGAGTAGGGGAGGAGAAGGTGGCTGCAAGAACACAATACCCCATACCAGCCAAGACCACACATTGTATGGGAGTTTTTTTCAATCCCAGAGGGCAAGACACAAAGTCAATGCAGCCAAGGTGACTTGCCTAATCTGTGGCATGGAACTTTCAAGGGGGAACCCGAACAAAAAATTACTCTTTTGGAAACAACACCATGATTCGCCACAAGCAGCGCAGGCATCCGATCAACTATTCTACCGCAGAGATGAGGGAATTGGCCAATAACCCTCCCCTATCTTCAAGCACCAGCTCGGAAAGAAAGCAACCCACTCCATCGGGACCAGAGGCAAGAGAGACGATCCCTTGCATTCAGCCACGGTTTGCGGATTTCCGAATAACATGTATTCATTATGGTAAGACCATCTCCTATGGTGAACTGAGCATAAAGCTCATCGTCCTTGCTGGGGAAAACCACAACTGCCCCAAAAAACCCTAATCTTTTCTTATTTTTTTTTTCCTCCAGTTGAGCCATTTTCAATTCCCTGTTTTTTCGTTTCTCCCCATAAAAATAAAAAAATATATATAAAATAGTTCATAAAAGCCAAAAAAGTACAAAATGTTCCAAAAACACAAAAAAAATATAAAACAACAATAAGAAGAAAAAACAGTTCTTTTTAGAACTACCTCCAATTTATAAAAAAAGGCTACATTTTTTAAAAACTCTGTCATTCTTCTTTCCCCATGGGCCGCTCCCCGGTCCGCTCCCTGGTGCGTGTACCGGGCACTCCCCCCACGCAAATCAAAAAAAAAAAATTCTTTTGCACCGCGGGGCCCTTTTATAGCCACCACATCAAACCAAGGAGTCAGGGGGGTCTACCCTGCCCCCTTATGGTCAATTCCCCCTTTGTTTTTGCCACCTCTTGTGTCTCGATCCTACTGAGACACAAGATGGCGGCCGCTCTGGACTGTTTAGAATGTTTACAGACACCCGACAGCCAATCAGATTTCCGTGCGCACCTCGCGTGTTGCGCCTGCTGCGCTCCCCGGTGCGAGTACCGGGGCGCGGCCATAGATATATATATTTTTTTGAACCTAAATTACTCAAAATCCACTGGCGCACATATCTTGAGACATAGCAAAGGCTCATCGGGCTACCAGTCCCTACAATTTTGCCAAGTTTGGTGGAAATCCATTCAGCCGTTCGGGCTAAAAGTGAGTTCGACCACCCTATAGAAATTAACATGGAGAAAACACGTTTTGGGACCCCCCTTTTATCTCGGCCCCGCTTGACGAATCCCCCCCAAACTTTCAACGAAGGACGGGAGCTCCACAAGGCAAATTTGAGGAAACTTTCAGGCAGATTCGTCAACCGGTGCCAAAGTTATTTACAGTAGAATTTTGAGATTTTGCATTGAAAAAAATCCTAACTATAACTACCTACTGGCAACTGCCAGTAGGTAATATATATATATATATTACCTACTGGCGATAGCCAGTAGGTATATATAGTTAGGATTTTTTTCCTATGGGACTTTTGAAAATTCTATGTCTAATAACTTTGGCGTTTGTGGACGGAATTGGCTGAAATTTTCAGGAAAATGGCACATTTTGTTTCTGAGCAGCCCCTGAAAATTTGGGGGGTCGTCAAGGGGGGGCCGAGAAAAAGGGGGGGTCCCAAAACGCGTTTTTCCCATTCATTTTTCCATAGGGCGGTTGGCCTCACTTTTAGCTCGAACGGCTGAATGGATTTGCACGAAACTTGGCAAAATTGTAGGGACTGTTAGCCCGATGTGCCTTTGCTAGGTCTCAATATATGTGCTCCAGTGGATTTTGAGAAATTAACGTTCAAAAAAAGATATATATCTGTAACAGCGCTCCGGGCAGCGCTCCGGTTCGTGTACTTTTCGCGTAACGGAACTTTGCGATGCGAAGCTGATTGTCTCTCCGGTGTCTGTCAACATTCTAAACAGTCCGGAGTGGCCGCCATCTTGCCGTAGAGACGCGTCTTGGTACGCGAACCGGGCAGCTAACCGGGCAGCTAACCGGGAAGCTAACCGGCAGTGTAACGGGAGTCTGAGGAGTGGCTGATTGGCTGTCAACATTGTAAACAGTCCAGAGCGGCCGCCATCTTGTCTCTCGGTAGGATCGAGAGACAAGAGGAGGCCAAAACAAAGGGGGAAATGAAGGAAAGGGGGCAAGGTAGACCCCTTCTGACCCCCTAGGATTGATGAGGGGGATATTATAGAGCCACGCGGGGCCCAAAAAAAAAAAAAAATCCGATTTTTTCGCCGTAGAGACGCGTCTTGGTACGCGAACCGGGCAGCTAACAGGGCAGCTAACCGGGAAGCTAACCGGCAGTGTAACGGGAGTCTGAGGAGAAGCTGATTGGCTGTTAACATTGTAAACAGTCTGGAGCGGCCGCCATCTTGTCTCTCTGTGGGATCGAGAGACAAGAGGTGGAAAAAAAAAAGGTGTAAATGAAGGAAAGGGGTAAGGTAGACCCCTCCTAAACCCCTAGGATTGATGAGGGGGCTATTAAAGTTCCCCGCGGGGCAAAAGAAAAAAAAAATTGCGATTTTTCGCGGTAAAGGTGCTTCCCGGTACGTTAACCGGGCAGCTAACCGGCAGAGTAACGGGAGTCCAACATATTGTGTTTTTTGAACGTTTGTGATATGTGCACGTGTGGATTTTGTCTAATTAAGGTTAAAAAAATATATGTATATCTTTAAGCGTGCTCTGGCGCGCTTACGTTACGGGTTTGGTTTGCGCAGCAGAGACGATACGTCATGGTTATGCGATGCATATTGAGGCGTCTCACGGGCTACGTGATACGTCACGTAATAAAGAATATATTTTACAGCTATAGATATTAGCTTTTAAAAAACCAATGAAATTCACTGAAAAAACCATAGGTTATAGACCATATATAGTTAGGAATTTGCATTTACAAAACCTTGAAAATTCACTGAAAAACCATAGGTTATAGACCATATATAGTTAGGGATTAGCATTTACAAAACCTTATTTTATTCGCACAAAACCATTGAAATTCCATATCTAGTTAGTTGCACTAACTATATATCGCGGACCCGCAATCCACTACTAATGATGTCACATATTACATCATTCATGACATGGTCAGTGACATCACTGATGACATCACTGATGACATCTCAAATGACATCACTGATGACAACTTCCAGTGACTGTATGTTTCTGTAAAGTTAAAATATGTCTTACATATTGAAGAATGAGTGGATGTATAAGTGTCTGGATGAAGGATTTAGTAGGTGCATGACTGACTGTATGAGAGAATGATTAAATGTGTCTCACTGAGTGCATGGGTTAGTGATTAAAGTGTCTTAATTTGGCAATCATTATATATGTTGTTCTGTAAACTGGTGCATGTTTAAATCAGTAGCTATATCAGTAACTATATGGGTTATTGAATGGTTGCCCAAGTATTTGTATGGGAGACTGAGTATGTGTGTGGGTGGCTGGGAGGTGTATGACTCTGTGCATAGATGTGTGAGCAGTTGATTCCCTAGGTGTATGGGTTCAAAAGTGCATGTAGAAACAGCTGTATGGACAGTTGACCGTGTGCATGAGTGTATTGGTGAGTGAATGGATATCTCAGTGCTACATGTCAAAGTAAGTACATATGTAAAACACAGTCCATGTGAGAGTTGACATATATAAATAACTGAACATAAGAGCCAGTGAATGCGAGAGTGGCTGTATGGATCATTGTGAACTTGTATCAGGGATTGTATAAGAGAGTAAATATGTGTTAGTATATGTTTGAATAAGTAAGGTGTGTATAACTGTATAGTTGAGGAAATGGAGGTGTGATTGATTCTTTGCATGACTGATTAGGTGTGTGAGTAACTCCATGGATGTGTGACAGTCTGTGAGTGTCTGTTTACACTGAGTGTATCTAAGGTTATATTAGAGTCTGAAGATGTTCATTGTATTATCACATAAATGATATCATCAGTGATGTAATCAGTAATGTCAAATGAGATGTCAGTGATGTCATCAGTGATGTAATTTGAGATGTCATCAGTGATGTCATCAGTGATGTCATTTGAGATGTCATCAGTGATGTCATCAGTGATGTCACTGACCATGTCATGAATGATGTAATATGTGACATCATTAGCAGTGGATTGCGGGTCCGCGATATATAGTTAGTGCAACTACCTATATATGGAATTTCAATGGTTTTGTGTGAATAAAATAAGGTTTTGTAAATGCTAATCCCTAACTATATATGGTCTATAACCTATGGTTTTTTCAGTGAATATATATATATATATATATATATATATATATATATATATATATATATATATATATATATATCCGCTCCCAGGTTCGGTTCTAAAATTAGTAAAGAACCACTCGGACACCTCGAGTGCTGTGGCTTGGATTTATTAGCAAAGGGAAAAACGACGCGTTTCGGGGATTAGCCCTTAATCACGCTCGTAAACAATAAGTGCCACCATGTTTAAATACATAAAAAAACTTTTCACCTCACGTGACTTACACATACAACTGTGGCGGCCATCTTTTAACATGCATTTCAGCCTTGAAAACACGTAAGTGTGAAATGCAACACTTCATGACATATTTCATTCGTTTTGATTGCGATGTCTTAGCCACATTTGGTAATTGTAATTCCCATTCATTAACGCAAATACGGCGATTAAATTCATACAGTATTTAGCTAAGACATCCGCGTTTCTCATTGTCTTGCCCCAGTGGGCTAAGCAGTTCTTTGTGTCTTGCCCAAGTGGGCTATCAGCAATTCATATGTCAACAGATTCTACATAGTTCTTTCCTACATGTTCATGATGTGCTGGCCTTGATCTTCTAACCATCAGTTGTCCTTACATGTATCAGTGCTCAAAATAATCGGGAATTAAAAACATGATATCATTACACTTAGCAAACTGTATTCAGACTAAAAACATATCATTCATGTAAGTATATATATATATATATATATATATATATATATATATATATATATATATATATATTCACTAAAAAAACCATAGGTTATAGACCATATATAGTTAGGAATTCGCATTTACAAAACCTTATTTTACTCACACAAAACCATTGAAATTCCATATATAGTTAGTTGCACTAACTATATATCGCGCACCCGCAATCCACTGCTGATGATGTCACATATTACATCATTCATGACATCGTCAGTGACATCACTGATGACATCACTGATGACATCTCAAATGACATCACTGATGACATCTCAAATGACATCACTGATGACATCACTGATGACATCTCATTTGACATTACTGATCACATCACTGATGATATCATTCATGTGATAATACGATGAACCTCTTCAGACTCTAATATAACCTTAGATACAATCAGTGTAAACAGACACTCACAGACTGTCACTCATCCATGGAGTTACTCACACACCTAGTCAGTCATGCAAAGAATCAATCACACCTCCATTTCCTCAACTATACAGTTATACAAACTTTACTTATTCAAACATATACTAACACATATTTACTCTCTTATACAATCCCTGATACAAGTTCACAATGATCCATACAGCCACTCACTCATTCACTGGCTCTTATGCACAGTTATTTATATATGTCAACTCTCACATGTACTGTGTTTTACATATGTACTTACTTTGACATGTAGCACTGAGATATCCATTCACTCACCAATACACTCATGCACACAGTCAACCGCCCATACAGCTGTTTCCACATGCACTTTTGAAACCATACATCTAGTGAATCAACTGCTCACACATCTATGCACAGAGTCATACACCTCCCAGCCACCCACACACACACTCAGTCTCCCATACAAATACTTGGGCAACCAATCAATAACCCATGTAGTTACTCATATAGCTACTTATCAACACATGCAACAGTTTACAGAACAACAGACATAATGATGCACAAATTAAGACAGTTTAGTCACTAACCCATGCACTCAGTGAGACACATTTAATCACTCACTCATACAGTCAGTCATGCACCTACTAAATCCTCCATCCAGACACTTATACATCCACTCATTCTTCAATATGTAAGACATATTTTAACTTTACAGAAACATACAGTCACTGGATGTTGTCATCAGTGATGTCATCAGTGATGTCATTTGAGATGTCATCAGTGATGTCATCAGTGATGTCACTGACCATGTCATGAATGATGTAATATGTGACATCATCAGCAGTGGATTGCGGGTGCGCGATATATAGTTAGTGCAACTAACTATATATGGAATTTCAATGGTTTTGTGTGAGTAAAATAAGGTTTTGTAAATGCGAATTCCTAACTATATATGGTCTATAACCTATGGTTTTTTTAGTGAATTTTCAAGGTTTTGTAAATGCTAATTCCTAACTATATATGGTCTATAGCCTATGGTTTTTTCAGTGAATATACATATATATACATACATATATAAACATATATCATCTGTATATCTATATAAATACAAACATAAATGCATGCATACATATACTTATATGCATACAGATGCATGTTATTTACATGAAAGTTGAAAAAACACTAATAAAAGCAAAGCTAAAAAGCCACCTCATTACAAACAGAATGGCTTTAACTTAAACGAGGGCGAGATCTATTGCATTTTCAATGCTTGTTTACTTTGGTTCCATCAAGAAGGCATTCAGATGTGTCACACATTTGCCATAAATTCTGAATGTTAGCACTCTAGTTGCACATTAGATCACTGTAGTAAAGCTACTGCTCACCAGGGACGTCTGCTGCTGGTATTCAAAGTGCATGTTTCAGTCTGCATGTCAGGATTTTTTTAATGAAATAGAAGAGGATTTGAGAAGTCACTCAAAATGATCCCTAATTTTTCTTTCTGAAGCACTAATCATACTTTCTATGGCAAAATTAACCCCCTCATGTTGTTCCTTTTTAAATTGAGTGTTTTCAGACTTACCACTTCATTCCAATCAAGATGGCTTCTGGTGTGCCATACTTTTGTCATAAGTAAGACTGTTAGCGCTCTAGTTGTTCTTTAGAACACTCTGGGACATTCTGTCATTGGGCTATACTTGGGGTACATCTGGGTGATATTTGGGCTACATTTAGGCTCTTTTGTCTCTGGTGGCCATCTTGGGAGACTGTATGTCAGAATTGTTTAATGAAATTGAAGAGGGTTTGAGAAGTCACTCAAAATGTGCCCTAATTTTTCTTTCTGCAGCACTAATCATAATTCATATGGCAAAATATACCCCCTCATTTTGTTCCTTTTTAAATTAAATGTTTTAAGAGTTACCACTTTATTCCAATCAAGATGGCTTCAGGTGTGCCATACCTTTGTAATAAGTAGGACTGTTAGCGCTCTAGTTGTTCTTTAGAACACTCTGGGACATTCTGTCATTGGGCTATACTTGGGCTACATCTGGGTGATATTTGGGCTACATTTGGGCTCTTTTGTCTCTGGTGGCCATTTTGGGAGACTGCATGTCAGAATTTTTTAATGAAATAGAAGAGGATTTGAAAAGTCACTCAAAATGTGCCCTAATTTTTCTTTCTGCAGCACTAATAATACCTTCTATTGCATAATATACCCCCTCATTTTGTTCCTTTTTAAATGAAATGTTTTAAGAGTTACCACTTTATTCCCATCACGATGGCTCCAGGTGTGCTATACCTTTGTAATAAGTAGGACTGTTAGCGCTCTAGTTGTTCTTTAGAACACTCTGGGACATTCTGTCATTGGGCTATACTTGGGCTACATCTGGGTGATATTTGGGCTACATTTGGGCTCTTTTGTCTCTGGTGGCCATTTTGGGAGACTGCATGTCAGAATGTTTTAATGAAATAGAAAAGGATTTGAGAAGTCACTCAAAATGTGCCCTAATTTTTCATTCTGCAGCACTAATCATACTTTCTATGGCAAAATATACCCCCTCATGTTGTTTCTTTTTAAATTAAATGTTTTAAGAGTTACCACTTTATTCCAATCAAGATGGCTTCAGGTGTGCCATACCTTTGTAATAAGTAGGACTGTTAGCGCTCTAGTTGTTCTTTAGAACACTCTAGGAGGCTGCAGTAGAACACAAAGGAATCAACTGACAGTCTCTGTCCTTGTTGGATGTACATGTTTTACTGAGAATGTCAGACTTCATTTTCACATGACTGAGAAAGATAATGTGAATTTACAGAAAATATGCTTTCAGTTTAGCTTATAGATCCCCTTCCAAACCACTGTGGGAAAATCATGAGATATTAGTTTTCTTTCAAACAATATTCATGATATCACAGCAGAAGGTTTTTTCACATGGTAAAATCACCTTAGAACCCACCACAATTCCTAAAACGAGTATGGTACCATCAACAAATGATTTATAATGTAACTAAAGTCCTAAAACCCTCTATTAACTACAATGCTTTTTAATGAGGTACTATCATGTATATTGGTCCCAAGATGGCTGCCAACACTTCTTGGATGAAGTGCTGACAGCCAATCAGATCAGATGTGTGGTTAGGCTCCGCCCAGATATATATCTTTTTTTGAACCTAAATTACTCAAAATCCACTGGAGCACATATATTGAGACCTAGCAAAGGCACATCGGGCTAACAGTCCCTACAATTTTGCCAAGTTTCGTGCAAATCCATTCAGCCGTTCGAGCTAAAAGTGAGGCCAACCGCCCTATGGAAATTAACATGGGAAAAAAGCGTTTTGGGACCCCCCTTTTTTCTCAGCCCCCCCCTTGATGAAACCCCCCCATATTGTCAGGGGCTGCTCAGAAACAAAATGTTCCATTTTCCTGAAAATTTCAGCCAATTCCGTCCACAAACGCCAAAGTTATTAGACATAGAATTTTCAAAAATCCCATAGAGAAAAAATCCTAACTATATATACCTACTGGCGACCGCCAGTAGGTAATATATATATATATATATATATATATACGTTAGATGGATTTGGGCTTAAATGTACATTTAAGCCCAAATCCATCTTCCTTCCTAACGTCCAGAGTGAGGCAATTGATGTATTCGAGAAGGGGGTTTTAAAGGACTTGAAGAAAATGAGATATGTTAAAACACCTTGGAATAAGAAAAATCTCACTGAAACACAAGTGAATGCACTTATGGATTTGAAATGTGACTCTAGTATTGTCATCCGACAATCAGATAAGGGTGGCAATGTGGTCATTCAGGACAAGCAGAAATACATAGCAGAAGGCCAGAGACAATTAAGTGACAAGGACTGCTACTCTAGAAGCAATATGACTGAAGTACTGGGATCTTATATCAAGTACAGAAGCCTGTTATCAGACTGGTTGGACAGGGGATTACTGGAGGATGAGGAATATAAATATCTGTATTGTACCCATCCCAGAATCCCTGTCCTCTACTTACTCCCGAAACTGCATAAAAGTATGATAGACCCCCCGGGGAGACCTATAGTTTCCTCAATAGGATCGTTGCTGGAGAACACCTCCAGGTTTATCGATTACTATTTAAGACCTTACGTCACTGCATTGCCATCATACCTAAGAGACACAACACACTTTCTGACGGTAATTGATGGGATGCATTGGGAGAAAGATTTTTTACTTGTGTCATTAGATGTCAGCAGTCTATACACCTGCATTAAACATGAGCGTGGGCTAGAAGCTATACAGCATTTCTTCAAAACAAGGTCCATAACATATTACCACCATTCACAAATGCTGGTGAAAATGATTGAAATCTGTCTAACGAATAATTTCTTTTATTTTGATGAGGACATCTATAGACAGTCACAGGGCACGGCCATGGGAACCTGCTTCGCCCCCAGCTACGCGAACCTTTTCATGGGCTGGTGGGAGGAGCAGGTTGCCATGGAGATGGCTGAATTTTCCAACATTACCCTGTGGCTGCGCTATATCGAGGATATTTTTTTCATTTGGTGTTGTACAGAAGAAGCTGCAACATCCTTCATAGAAAAGCTAAATAAGAACAATCTAAATCTGCAGTTCACTAGTAACATCAGCAGGGAGTCCATTGAATTCCTAGATGTTCTTGTAGAAGTGAAGGAGGACAAGATTACATCTAAACTGTTCCGGAAAAGCACAGCAGGTAACAGTATATTGAATGCAAGGAGCAGTCACCCCTCTAATTTGGTATGTAGCATACCATATGGGGAATTGCTACGCGCAAAAAGAAATTGCAGCGATGACTCATCTTTTGAACAGGAACAAGAAACTATGTGTAAAAGATTTCTTGAGAGAGGCTACAGCAGGAATATCATAAATAAAGCCAAACTCAGGCTACAATCGTTAAGCAGGAATGACCTATTGTATCCAAAAGTGCAAGACAACAAAAAAGACGACACTGTCAGATTTATCACTACATTTTCAGGACAGGCTAACTCTGTAAGGCACATCTTAAAGAAACACTGGCATGTGTTGTTAACGGACACTCACCTGAGCACAAACCTGAGTAGTAATCCTCAGATTACTTTTAAAAAAAGTAAAACTCTGAGAGACGAACTGAGTCACAACCATATTAGATCCAGGGATGTTTCCAACATCAGTAAACCGGCTGGTTTTCGATGTTGTAAAAAGTGTAAAGCTTGCAGGAATAGCATAGACTGTAAATCCTTGCAAATACCAAACTCCAATAGAGAATTTGTGATAAAGAAAAATCTCACTTGTACCACCACACACTGTATATATGGTCTAATCTGTCCCTGTCAGAAATGGTATATTGGCAGCACCAAGCACGAAGCAAAAAAACGAGTGCTGGAGCATGTAAGAGCCATTAAGAATAAGAACAAACAGTATCCTGTGTCTCGCCACTTTGCGGAACATCACTATAGTAACGAGAACCAGGTACGAGTAGTGGTGATTGACAGTGTCGACCTTGGTGTGAGAGGGGGAAATCGCGAACTATCAATGCGTAAATTGGAATCCAGATATATTGTTGATTTGGAAAGTCTAGCCCCGAATGGGCTGAATATCAGTGAGGAGTTAGCAATTCACTTACATGAATGATATGTTTTTAGTCTGAATACAGTTTGCTAAGTGTAATGATATCATGTTTTTAATTCCAGATTGTTTTGAGCACTGATACATGTAAGGACAACTGATGGTTAGAAGATCAAGGCCAACACATCATGAACATGTAGGAAAGAACTATGTAGAATCTGTTGACATATGAATTGCTGATAGCCCACTTGGGCAAGACACAAAGAACTGCTTAGCCCACTGGGGCAAGACAATGAGAAACGCGGATGTCTTAGCTAAATACTGTATGAATTTAATCGCCGTATTTGCGTTAATGAATGGGAATTACAATTACCAAATGTGGCTAAGACATCGCAATCAAAACCAATGAAATATGTCTTGAAGTGATGCATATTACACTTACGTGTTTTCAAGGCTGAAATGCATGTTAAAAGATGGCCGCCACAGTTGTATGTGTAAGTCACGTGAGGTGAAAAGTTTTTTATGTATTTAAACATGGTGGCACTTATTGTTTACGAGCGTGATCAAGGGCTAATCCCCGAAACGCGTCGTTTTTCCCTTTGCTAATAAATCCAAGCTACAGCACTCGAGGTGTCCGAGTGGTTCTTTAGAACCTGGGAGCGGATAATTGCAAAGCGCCGGCTTTGTTACTCGGACCGCCCAGACAGCCTTGAACTCTTTCCCGGCACTCGTGGAGCAGATATATATATATATATATATATATACATATATATATATATATATTCACTGAAAAAAACATTGGTTTCAGCCACGTTATAGTCACTGATGACATCTCAAATGATATTACTGATGACAAGTGGGTACCTGCGGTTTGGATGTTTTAACAGCTTTCCCGGGCGTGACTTCAGGCCCACTGCTGCTGCTGGCCCGTTCTGACACCACGTTGGTGTTGGAACCATGGGAGGAAGCAAAGCGGGCGCGTTGCAAGGAGCTGCCCGCTTTTGCTCTACTCGGCAACTACAAAGCAAGTACAGACGCATGCCAGGATATTACATCAGCCCACTGGGGCTTACATGGTGTATTGTGAGGAGAATAGGCAGCGCACCCTCTTGGGATTAGGAACACACACTAGAAGTATCAATAGGCCATAGTGATGGCCACACCCAGTGCGGGCAGTTGAAAATAGTGCTTACTGAGCAACGCTTCCACTTTTTGAAGTACCTACGCCGCTGAGGAAGGGATTTGTTCTCTCCCGAAACGCGTCTGGGGGTTAAAACTTTGATGTGCCTTCTGGACTGTGGTTTTTACTGCAAGCTGCCGAGTATCAATAAATAGAGCTAATCCATGCCTCTTGTGGCCTTGGTCGAAAGTGGGTAACTGCGGTTTGGATATATATATATATATTCACTGAAAAAACCATAGGTTTCAAGCCTTATATAGTTAGGAATTAACATATAAAAAACCATTGAAATTCCTCCTATATAGTTAGTTGGACTAACTATATATGGGGCACCCGCAATCCACTGCTGATGATGTCACATATTACATCATTCATGTCATGGTCAGTGACATCACTGATGACATCACTGATGACATCTCATTTGACATCACTGATGACATCACTGATGACATCATCCCGTGACTGTTTTTTTGTAAAGTTTAAATATGTTTTACATATTGAAGAATGAGTGGATGTATAAGTGTCTGGATGAAGGATTTAGTAGGTGCGTGACTGACTGTATGAGTGAGTGATTAAATGTGTCTTACTGAATGCATAGGTTAGTGACTAAACTGTGAATGTGTGCATCCGTATGTCTGTTGATGTGTAAGCTGCTGCATGCGTTGATCAGTAGCTATATCAGTGGCTATATGGGTTATTGATTGGTTGCCCAAATATTTGTATGGGAGACTGAGTGTGGGTGTGGCTGGCTGGGAGGTGTGTGACTCTGTGCAGATCAATGTGTACTTGTATCAGTGATTGTGTAAGAGAGTAAGTATGTGTTAGTATATGTTTGAATAAGTAAGGTGTTGTGTGTATAACTATATAGATGAGGAAATGGAAGTGTGATTGATTCTTTCATGACTGACTAGGTGTGTGAGTAACTCCATGGATGAGTGGCAGTGTGTGAGTGTCTGCATAGGTGTATGAGTGCATATGATAGTGTTGCATTGATGAGTGACTGTATGTATGAGTGATTGTATGGGTGAATGAGTGGATGTGTGAGTAGACCTAGGAATCAGTGAGTGCCTATGTAGTAACTGGTATTGGTGTGTCAATAGTTTCAAGAATGGTAGTCTGTATTTAACACTGGGTGTATCAAAGGTTATATTAGAGTGTGAGGAGGTGCATTGTATTATCACATGAATGATGTAATCAGTGATGTCATCAGTGATGTCAAATGAGATGTCATCAGTGATGTCATCAGTGATGTTATTTGAGATGTCATCAGTGATGTCATCAGTGATGTCACTGACCATGTCATGAATGATGTAATATGTGACATCATCTTCAGCAGTGGATTGCGGGTGCGCCATATATAGTTAGTCCAACTAACTATATAGGAGGAATTTCAATGTTTTTTTATATGTTAATTCCTATCTATATAAGGCCTGAAACCTATGTTTTTTTCAGTGAATTTTCAAGGTTTTTTAAATGCTAATTCCTAACTATATAAGGCCTAAAACCTATGGTTTTTTCAGTGAATTTCAAACGCACTATCCTCAAATCTCTTTCCCTCCCAAGTGCACCCAGGGGCCTATTCCCAGAGTCTCGCCTCTCAGCCAGGACCTGCAGCAATAACAAATAAAAAACAAAAAGTGCATCTTTACAAGTTCAAAGCGCCCCCAAATTGCAAATGCGGAACACTTGTTCTTAGCTATTTCATTCACTCATGGAGGCACTTTTATTTTGGTGCTCGGGACTATTTTATGTCCTGGTCCGACCCTGTTCTCTTTTTCGCCTACCCTGGGTCCTACTTCCATAACATGCCCTCCCAAGCTTCATCCAGAGCTGCCCCCTCTCGCCTGTGTCCAATGGACCAGTCCGAGTCGGGACCCCGGTCTTGTGTAGCGCTCTTCTTCAGAAAACTGTGCCACTCCCATCGAGGTATATGGCCATACCCACAGAGCTGTGTCTCTGCCCCTCGCCATTTGTACCAGTAGGCAGTACCCCAAGACTGCGCCCCCCCAAGCAGGTCTCTGTGCTCTGCTCCAGTAGTTATACTCCCTCAATTATCTCTGTAGCTGTGTGATGTGTACTCACAGGGCTGCTCCTTTACTCCCGCGTGCCAATGCCCCACTCGAAGCACTGTGTCGCTCTCTCCTACCACTAGTGACAATACCACCCGTGCCCCCTCCAGCAGTGGTGCCCAGTAATGTGCTCTTGGGTTGCGTCCTGTTTCTCCCCCCTCCAGGTGGCCCCTGCTGGCTCCCCCGCGTGCGCTCCTGTGCCTCCGTCTTCTCCCTTTCTCTGTACCCCAGGCTTGTTGCCCCCTGCACCCTCATCCCCCCAGGAGATACCCCAGCGTCGCTTACCTGCTGGCTGAGCCTTAGGTGGCGAGGCCTCGGCGGGTCCCCCCCAGCGCACGGGCTCCAGCTCGAGGTGCGGACCCCGGGGGCAGCAGGCTGTCTAGGCTCTTGGTGTCCTGCTGCCGCCGTAGCGCCACCTGCGCGGCCATGACCCGTTGGTGCTCGATGATGAGGATGTACTTGTCGCAGGTGCAGTCCTTGAAGCGGCAGTAGCGCTTGTGGCCATTCAGCCACGACAGCACCCTGTGGTTCCGGCAGCGCGCGCACTTGGGGGTCTGCTGCAGGGGGGACCTCGGTGGCATCACAGGCCCCCCATGTACAGGTAGGGAGGTCCATAGCCGTTCATGGTGGCAGCGCCCCGGGGTGAGAGGGCTCCCTGGACGGCTTCCGGTCCGAGGAGTCCGAGTGCGGAGGAGGAAGTGTGAGGGTCTCAGTTGAGGAGTACTGGAGGGGTCCCCGCCTCTCCTCTGTCCGGTACCCTCTTCAGGCGGACTGCTTCTGCCCGTCTCTCCCGGCGCAGCCTGCCAGTGCGGGGAGGTACTGGTGCCTGCTGCCTCCTCGCATCTCCTATTTTCCCCGGGCTCCCTCAGCACACGGTAGCCCCGCACCAGCCGGCAGTAACACCCGGTCCCCTCCTCGGCACGGGAGACTGGGCGGACACATCGAAGGCTTCCCCCAGGCAGGGGGAAGCGGAAACCAAGTCCTCCCGGCCCCGCCCACAACTAGGCGGCAGCGGCGGCCATCTTGAGGTGGCTCGGGCCGCGGCGGTGATCTCGGGGGTAAAACGAGGGGTGGGCACCCTCGAAATTAAAATGAAACAGATTAAAATAAAAGAGAGAAGCCCCCCAAGCCCCACCCCAAATTTTTTTTCCAAAAAATTGCAGGGTGCGCGCACTGTGCGCGCTTACAGATATATAATTTTTTTCTCTTTTAATTTTCTCAGGAACCACTGGAGGGATTTACACTATTTTACCAAAAGCGTGATCTGCGTACCAGACACTACCATTTTGACAAGTTTGGTGTAATTCCCTTCAGCGGTTCAAGCTGTAGCCGTGTCAAAAGGTCCCATGGAAATTAACATGTGGAAAACACGTTTTGGGACCCCCCTTTTTTCTCAGCCCCCACTTGACTAATCCCCCCCAAACTTTCAGGTAAGGAGAGGAGCGGAGCGAGCCATCTTCTTTGAGAAATTTGCGAAGATTCATCAACCAGCGCCAAAGTTATTCCCAATAGAATGTTGGGGATTTCCTATGGAAACTAGGTCCTAACTATTTATAACTACTGGCTACCGCCAGTAGGTAATATATATATATATATATTCACTGAAAAAACCATAGGTTTGACACATGTTATAGTTAGGAATTAGCATTTAAAAAACCTTAGAAATTCACCGAAAAAACCATAGGTTTTACACCAGTTATAGTTAGCTGGACATTTTACTCATACAAAACCATTGAAATTCCCCAATTATAGTTAGTTGTACTACCTATAACTCGCGCGTCCCCAATCCACTGCTGATGATGTCACATATAACATCATTCATGACATGGTCAGTGACATCACTGATGATATCACTGATGACTTCTCAAATGACATCACTGATGACAGTCTCTTCCCTGCCCCATTTTCATGGTCTTTACTTTTATTTTGGCCTCTCTTCTGCCTCGCACTGACAAAATGGCGGCCAAAACATCCTGATTTCCACCGAATCGAATGTTGACAGACGTCTAACAACAAATCAGAATTCCACTCGTGCGCAATGGTGCGTGCAATGGTGCGCGCACGGGTGCGCATACGGGTGCGCGCTTATATATATTTTTTTTCTTTCGATTTCTCAAGAACTACTGGAGGGATTTACACCATTTAAGCAAAAGCGTGACCTGGTGTACATGGCGAATCCCTAATTGGGGCTTTGTCACTGTGAAGGGGGATATTTACTGTAGATCTAATACAATACCACAATTTGACGGCTGCCTTCAGAGTCTTCAACTTAACTTTTTTAAAGAATTTCGGGTGACTGAATTTGAAAAGGAAATGGTTGTTGTTATTAGTCATTTTCTGTATATATAATGGGTAGTCTTCATATGGGCCTAGCAGGATTCTACTGTTTTTAAATTGGAATGCTCTACAATATTCTAAAATATCCGGGGTGGCTAGCCCACCCTGGTTTTTCCTTCTCCCTATTTTGCTCCAAGCAATTCTAGGTTTTTTCGAAGACCAGATAAAGCTTGATAACTCTCCCTGGATTTTCTTTACCGATTCCCTGTTGAATTCTAATGGGATGGCACCAAAAATGAAAGTAAATTTTGGCAGGACTGACATTTTGAGGATGTTTAATTTACCCAGAACCGACAAGGGTAAGCCACTCCATACTTTCAACAGCCTTTTGACTTCCACCTGCACTCTATGAATGTTAATCTGGCTACTTTATCTAGATCTTTAATCAGGTCGATACCCAGGTATCTAATTTTTTCCTTAATATAGGGACTTAGGAAGTCCTCGTTCCAAGTCATGGTTCCTATCTTAGACTTGTTCATTTGGTAGCCAGAAATGTTCCCAAATTTAATTAACATCTCTTCAGTTGTTTTAAGAGCCTCTTTAAGATCACAGGTAAAAATCATGAGGTCGTCAGCATAGAGGGCCACTTTTTTGTGCCAGCCTCGGTACGTAAAGGGAATAATAGAACGATGGTTCCTAAGACATTCCGCTGCTGGCTCAATGTAAAGGTTGAACAATAATGGGGATAGAGGACACCCCTGGCGTGTTCCTCTCTTTATCAGAATGTATTCGGTTAGTTCCCCATTGATTAATATTCTAGCTTTAGGGGAATTATACATATTTTCTACCATCTTCAATATATTTGTTCCTAAATCAAATTTTTTTAACACTTCACTCAGGTAAGGCAAACCACACTCTTCCATTTTGCCAAATTTCTTGTAATTCAGTTCAGCCGTTCAGGCTGTAGCCGTGTCTAATTGTTTTATGGAAAATAACATGGGGAAAACATGTTTTGGGTCCCCCCTTTTTTCTCAGCCCCCACTTGACGAATCCCCCCAAGACTTTCAGGGAAGGAGCGGAGTGGATCGGGCCATCTCCTTTGGGAAATTCACAAAGATTCGTCCACCGGCGCCAAAGTTATTCCCAATAGAATGTTGCGGATTTCCTATGGAAACTAGGTCCTAACTATAACTACCTACTGATGACCGCCAGTAGGTAATATATATATATATATATACATTAATATAAAATAAATTAATATATATTGAAATTTACTATTCTGACTCCTGTCAGTTCAAAATTAAAAACAAACAAACTATAATAAAACATTTAAAATATAAATATATAAAAAATTTAAACAAAAATATTTTTCAAATTAAAAATTGAAAATAAAAAAAATATTTTCAAAGAAATACATATTTTTATTAGAAATTATTTATTAACCAAAACATGAAATATTACATACATTTCGTCTATTTTCTGCCTACCCTATAGCGCCACACAAATCACAACCCACATCAAAAATTAAAAAGCAATGTATTTGCATTATTAGCATAATTAATTATCAATTAAACAAATATTTTTAGTTGAAAAACAAATTAAAACACATAAAATTGATTTAACTTCCCACTTTTTACACCTATAATCCCCACACAACCCACACCGAAAATTGAGCTTGATTTTTTGTATTCAATCAAATACCTAATAGTTTTTAACAACTAATTATGAAGTAAGTAAAAAGTAGTTTACTCCCCACCCTTCACCACCATAAACCCAAAACCCACAGACAAAAAGAATAATTATGCAATTGGTCAATTACTAATATTAATAATTAAGTAATATTAATTATCAATTAATTATTAATTAATTAAAAATACATGACTTCCCACCTTTTACCCCTAAAACCCCCCACAACGTGCAACAAAAATCAATTGCAAAATTTCCTTATTTAATTGTTTATTAATTAATATTATTTAACAACTAATTATTCATTAATTAAAAATAAAGTACTTCCCACCCTTAACCCCTATAAACTACACAATTTGCACCTAAAATTAACTCCACAATTACAATAATTAATTGTCAGTTAAATAATTAATATTAATTAACAACTATTTATTAGTTAATTAAACATAAATTCCTTACCACCCTTTACCCCTATAAACCCAACAACCTGCACCTCAAACTCCTTATACAATTACCATAATTAATTGTCAATTGATTAAATAATATTAATTAACAACTAATTAATAATTAATTAAAAATAAATTACTTCCCACCTTAAACCCCTAGAAATCTCACAACCCACACAAAATGTACCCCAACAATGTAAAACATAATTAACATTATAACATCTCAATTAAATAAATATAAAATATCCATTCATTTATTATAAATAAATTGCTTCCCACTCTATTACCCTATAAACCCACAGCCGGCTACGGAACAAAAAAATGCAAAATGTAATTAAAATAAAATGAATAAATACATAAAATTTAACATACATTAAAAAACATTAACAATACACAAAAAAAGACATCGCACACAATTAAAGAATTTACTAAATTAAATAACACTAATTAAACAAGCATTTGCAATGAAATAGGTCTCGCATTAGGAAAGTTTAAGCAATTGGAATTGTAAATTTTTTATTTATGCTTTGTTTTCAAAAATAGCGAAATTAATAGCTTTGTCATTTACAATGCCAATAGTTATAACTTTCGCAAATGTGACACCTATAGAAATTGTAATGCAATATGTGTTGTATTTTCGTGACTTACATGTATTGATATTACAAATAACAATGGCTTTTAATTGTTTTAATAATTAATACTTAAATAAAAGTCATTATAATATATAATGGCAATAACTTAAACTTTTTTAAATAACTTTTGTGAAGATTATGTTCATTGTATTTTATTGTGACAAAAATCGAAGCACAGAAGTGAAATATTAACATCTTTTTGTTACATTTGTAATAAAGCTTGAAACATTGAGAGAACATATTATAACCACTTGTTTTTGAATGGTTGCACAGATTGATGCTGTCGTGGCGCTGAGTGATGTTGTGATGGCGAACGAGTAATGCTGTGGCATTCAGTGATGCTGTGGTAGCACATAGTGACGTTGTGGTGCCCCTGAGTGATGCTGTGGTGGTGCTGAGTGATGCTGTATGCTATGCTTTGTTTTGTTTTGCTATCCTATGTTTTGTTTTGTTATGCTAAGCTATGTTTTGTTATGATATGCTATGTTTTGTTGTGTTTTATTATGCCATGCTTTATTTTGCTATGCTATGTTTTGTTATGCTATGCTATGCTATGTGTTGTTGTGTTTGGTATGCTATGCTATGTTTTGCTATGCTATTATAAGTTTTGTTTTGCTATGCTATGTTTTGTTGTGTTTAGTTAAGCTATGCTATGTTTTGTTGTGTTTTTCTATGTTTTGTTATGCTATATTTTGTTATGTTAGGCTATGTTTTATTATGCTATGCTATGTTTTGTTTTGCTATCCTATGCTTTGTTTTGTTATGCTATGCTATGTTTAATTCTGCAATCCTATGCTTTGTTTTATTATACTATGCTATCTATTGTTGTGTTTTGCTATACTATGCTTTGTTATGCTATGCTATGTTTTGTTATGATATGCTATGTTTTGTTATGTTTTATTATGCTATGCAATGTTTTGCTATGCAATGGTTTGTTATGCTATGTTTTGTTATGCTATACTATGCTAAGCTTTGTTTTGGTTTGCTATGCTATGTTGTGCTTTGTTATGCTATGCTATGTTTTGTTGTGTTTTGTTAAGCTAGGCTATGTTTTGTTGTGTTTTGGTATGCTATGTTTTGTTGTGTTTTGCTCTTTTGTTATGCTATGTTTTGTATTGCTATGCTTTGTTTTGTTATGTTATGCTATGTTTTGTTATGTTATGCTACGTTTTGTTATGTTATGCTATGTTTTGTTCTGCTATGTTTTGTTGTGTTTTGTTATGCTATGCTATGTTTTTTTATACTATGCTATGTTTTGTTTTGCTATGCTTTGTTATGTTATGCTATGCTTTCTTTTGTTATGCTATGATTTGTTATGCTATGCTATGTTTTGTTGCGTTTTGTTATGCTATGCTTTGTTGAGTTTTGCTATGCTATGTTTTGTTTTGTTATGCTATGTTTTGTTTTGCTATTATATCCTATGCTTTGTTTTGTTATGCTATGCTGTTTTGCTATCCTATGCTTTTTTGTTATGCTATGCTATGCTGTGTTTGGGGTGTGTGAGGGTGTGAGGGTGAGGGGGTGTGGGGGTGTGAAGGGGTGAGGGTGAGGGGGTGTGAGGGTGAGGGGGTGTGAGGGTGAGGGTGTGAGGGTGTATGAGGGTGAGGGGGTGTGAGGGTGAGGGTGGGTGAGAAGGTGTATGAGGGTGAGAGGTTGAGCTGGTGTGTGAGGGGGTGAGGGTGTGAGGGTAAGTGAGGGTGTGTGAGGGTGATGGTGTGTGAGGGTGAGGGTTCAGGGGTGTGAGGGTGAGGGTGTGAGGGTGAGTGAGGGTGTGTGAGGGGGTGTGAGGGTGAGTGGGTGTGAGGGTGAGGGAGTGAGGGAGGGTGAGGGGCTGTGAGGGTGAGGGGATGTGAGGGTGAGGGGGTGTGAGGGGTGTGAGGGTGTGTGAGGGTGGGGGTGTGTGAGGGTTGGGGTGTGTGAGGGTGAGGGTGTATAAGGGTGAGTGTGTGAGGGTAAGAGGGTTGTGAGGGTGAGCCGGGTGAGGGTTTGAGGGTGAGTGAGGGTGAGGGGGTGTGGGTGAGGGTGTGTGAGGGTTAGGGTGAGGGGTGTGAGGGTGAAGGTGTGAGGGTGAGTGAGGATGTCTGAGGGTGGGGATATGAGGATGTGTGAGGGTGAGGGTGTGAGGGAGGGTGAGGGGATGTGAGGGTGAGGGGGTGTGATGGTGAGGGGGTGTGAGGGTGAAGGTGTGTGGGGGGTGGGAGGTGTGAGGGTGAGGGTGTGTGAGTGTGTGAGGGTGAGTGAGGGTGAGAGGGTTGTGAGGGTGAGGGGGTGAGGGTGAGTGAGGGTGTGTAGGGTGAGGGTGGGGGTGAGGGTGTGTGAGGGTGAGGGTATGAGTGTGAGGGGATGTGAGGGTGAGGGTGTGAGGGTGAGTGAGGGTGTGTGAGGTTGGGTGAGGGTGAGTGAGAGTGAGAGGGTGTGTGAGGGTGAGGAGGTGTGAGGGTGAGGGTGTGTGAGGGTCCGACATAAATGGTTGCAGAGCAGACATTATAAGACAGAGAGAAACACAAATGTTAAGATAATAGTGCTCACAGGGGGTGTGAGAACGTGGAAATGGGATTAAAGGAGAAAGGATGAAAAGTTAAGTAGGAAAGAGGCCAGAAAGGAGATACAAAGGAGTGGAGTGTGTGGCGGAAACAGGGAAAAGCAGAAAATAATGATACAAAGGATCTGAGAGGGTGCAAGTAGGGTGACATGCGGAAGAAAGAAGACGCGTTAGGAGAGTGTGATGAAGCTCTCGGCATTGCTGTGGTGGGGCGGGGGAGCGCATTCCTTTGACGTCTGATGCGGGGGCGGGGGAGCAGATCCCTTTGAAGTCTGATGCCGAGGCTTGTGGTGTGCTTTGTGCACGTGCCTGGCTCACATGAACTATACTCAATCCGCAGCAGTTTGGGTAGACTTTTGAAAGCCTCACTATAATCTCAACACAAACATGTAGGTCGAGACCTAAAAATCGATGTTTTAAAGAACAATGTGGCAGATTTACTACTTCTGTTGCATCCCTGCTAACTAGCAGGGATGCGCCAGAAGAGTTGCGACGCATCTGGCCACCCGTGGCCCCACTGTGGCGCATGGATGAGCAGATGCAAGTCGCATCCCCCGGCGGAAAGGCAGCGCATTGCTGGAGTGGCGACGCAGCTTCAGCAAGGCTCGGGTGCCCCTATCCCTAACATGCTGCATCAATCCTTACGCCAGCTTCACGCAGGGTTTTGACGCAGCATGGCCGTAAAAGTGACTGAGTGAAAGCTTGTAGATTTCACTCAGCCACTTGTGCTGTTACGCCCACATGTGGCGCAGGGCTTTACAACATGACCCATCTCCCTAGATGCATCACGTAAATAGCCCGCAGCATGGCGCTGGCTTTGCGCCGCCGCTGCCTCACAAAAGTGACGCAAAGGCGGCGCAAATCTAGTGTAAGGGGCTTGTAAATTTGCCCCTATGTTTTTGAAAATGATAACAATGACTTCTATATGTTTGAAATAGATATTTCTTACCTTAAACTCGATATTCTTGGCCACGATATTCTTGCTGTCAATCTTTCTGTGTCACAATATTTAAAACTCAATATTAGTGTAAGTCAACATTTCCAACACAATATTTTGACCGAATACCGAATGAAGTTTAGGATTTGCTGGATAGTGTCTTGGTCGAAAGTTGGCAGATTGTCATCGTCAATAGGATCGTCAACATGATCCTCATCTCAGTCAGGCAGCAGGTCATGAGTGGTTGGTACATCCTCTGCAATGAAATAGATATATTTTGTTGTTAATCTATGTTAGATGGTGACATGCATAATCTGGTTGACAATCAGACTTTCTACTAATTCCCTGTCAGGTCAACATTGGTGTTTAGAACATCTGTTCCACGTAGGATTAGAGGCCAAGTTGCAGTATAGTTGCCTTTGTATTGCAACACAGTTACACAGATTTCTGGACCTGCCATTTCTAAATGTGTGATCTGCTTTCTTTTTCATGATGTCTATACTGATAGGTTTTTATCATATTGACACAACTACTGTGCATATTGCACCTAGCCCCCAATGTGCCTGCATTCACTGTGAAGTGGGTTTGCTCATGAATTTGTTATGATTCTGCGGTCTGACTTTCACACAGTAAAGCACTTCTCTCTGCCTTGTTCTGCTCTCTTGCATGCACAATATGCTTTCAAGTGGGCAAGGGTTCCATTTTTAACACATATCCTACATACTTTTACACAGCTACAACCTTGCTACACTGCAGGAATGTGTGAGGGCATGTACTTGCCATTGGTTTCCCAATTATTTATACTCATGTGATTCCTTGTTTCCAATCGACTCGTTCCCAATTCAGACCGACCAAGTTCTGATGCCTGGAAACCCTTAGCGTTGACCAAATCTGTTCTGGATGGCATTTGGAGAGATCAAGCCTTTCCAGAGCTGATTCGTACAGCTCTATGGATTAGGTTTCTGAGCGAGCAAGTATGATGAATGATTCTGACAGCTCTTCCGATTCGGTTTTCCCGGATTAAAAAGGCTGCTGGAATCGGTTATTTTCATCCCGTAGCAGGCCCTCCATCACCCGCGACCCTCCAAATCGGAACCATGCACAATGTTGCAGGCACCAAGGGATGCCCGCCACAGGGTGCATGATTATCCCCAACCACCCATTTTGTCAATGCAGGCCTGTGTCTGCACTCGGAATACAGACTCTCATTGAAGCCAATGGGAGTCCAACCGAATTGTATCCGGATGCATTCAAAAGCATCATACTTTTTGGGTTGGACTCCCCCGATCCGAGTCGTATGGAAACCCTTCCGGACCCAAGTCATTCGGTATGCTTTCCGGACAAGATCAGAATCGGGCCCTATGTGTGACTCAGTGGAGGAGTGTGGCTCAATGGTTAGAGCGGCAGACCCTGATGCTGAGTTCTGGCCCGGGACCAGGGTTCAATTCCCGCCTCGGCGGGTCTTGGGCTCAATTTCCTCGGACCTGACAATTCTCGCCTCGGTGCCTATTCTAATCAATGGCCCCACGCTGCAACTCTGGGCAATAGCTTGCTTAACCTCCACACTGGCCCCAACAGCGCTAGGATGCCTGGCTTCACCCTGGGGGTGCCCAAGAGTGGACACTTCACAGGGAAAGCCAGGAAGGGTTCCACAGCGGTATGACTAATAGCACCAGGAAACCACTTGGTAACAGTGCGCTCTACAAATACCTTGACATTTACATGACCATATCCAATGGACTGACATGGCTGGCTGTTTTTGAGGGCTCTGGAATGAGCTATAGCCCACATCGTTGTAGTGCTGGAAATGGTGACATGTACCAACCCAGAATTCCGTTCTCCTAGAGAACTGTGCATAGAGACCTGGAACCTCAGTGAATTAGGATGGCCCAAAACTCACCTCAGTACCCAAAATCCCCTTACCAAGCTAGCTACAGTGTCTCATTGGTCATTACAAACTCCCAATGTTTAGACAAACCAGAACATGAACTTAGATTACCTCAGGTATCATGGAACACATGAACACTCTTTCGCTATATAATCATTTCAAACCAGAACGTGGAGTAAATGAGGACACGTGCATATTTGAAATATTTCTTTACTAATGCAGGGTTCTCAAACGCAGTATCTTATATAATACAAGCAAACATATTATAAGCAACAAAGTTATCCGCGTATTTTGGGACTTGGAGTTCTGTTGACTCATGTAATACATTCCACTGCAAGTGCCAATATATAAAGGTGAACACTGACTTGTGTTTCACTTCACACATGGAAGAGATACACATGAGGGAACCTGACTGAGCTGTGCTACATGTGACTGGGCAGTGTGTCGTACATGTATGTGACGTGTAATGGTGCAAGACCCAGAATCCTGCCCTTTGTCCTGCGCACAGCGCAGTGGAGTGCTGGGACCTAGCTAGTTTCACTGCACAACATTACCATTTATCCCACTTTGCCCTTTATTGCTACTTTCCCTGTAGGTCTTGTTGTTCCTCATGGCCTGCACTGTCTTGTCACAGAACTCCAGCCACCAACTCCTCTAGGATGACAGCTGCCACCTGCTCCTCCTAGGCATCCAGCTCCTTCTCTGGCACTGGTCTTCCACCTCCGCTCTGCATGGTTGCCTTCATGTTGTTGGCCAATTTCTCCTTCATTCTGCACTTACTGTCATGCTAGAGTTTCTTGCAGTGGGTGACCATCCCCTTGGCTTCTGCCAAGCTGTTGATCTTGGCACTATGGACCGCCAAATGGCCTCTTTCTTTCCTGATCGCAATTTTGAGGTGACAAAAAGCTGATGTTGGTGCTCTGTCACCTCAATAATTAAGATTCCGTTCTCACCATCACTGAAGTTGCACTTCCTTTTCCTCTTCCCCTGGGAGTCTGTCCCGGCTTTCACTGTGTGCTTCACTTCATATTTGCTGGTGTTATAACTCTGGGCACTTTACCACTGCTGACCAGTGCTAAAGCGCATGTGCTCTGAGTCTAAAATGTTATTGCATTTGGTTTCTCCAAGATTGGCATATTTACGTTACTAGCAAATCCCTAGTACAGTGCACCGTATGTGCCCAGTGCCTGTAAATCAAATTCTATGTGCCACCCACCGGAGTAGCCCTACAAGCATGTATCAGGCCTGTCACTGTGGAGCCTGTGTGTGCTTTTTCAAACTACCATGTTGACCTGACAAGTTCACTTACTTGCCAGGTCCAAGCCGTCCTTTTTACTGCATGTAAGGCACCCCTAAGGTTGACCATTGGTAGCCCGAAGGGGCGGGTGTAGTATATTTAAACGGTAGGACATGTGCCTTTAAGTTTCACATGTCCTGGTAGTGAAAAACTTCTAAATTTGTTTTTTACTACAGCAAAGCCTATCACTCCCATAGATATCATTGGATCTGTCTTGTAACACTTTACAAGTGTATCTTCCAATTGAAAGCAGATAGAAAAATGGAGTTTGGTGTCTCTGGGCTCACAATTTTAAAACACATCTTTAGTGAAGTTGTTTTTTTAATTGCAAGTCTGAAAATGCCACTTTTAGAAAGTTGATGGAGTTGCACCGGGTTCAGCCCGTAATCAGTAAGGTTAGGCCCTATACTAATCAATTAAACAACACAAATGCCAATACTGATATCTTTTCATACAATGATTCACCCCTGAGATCACACACACATGTTATGATCATCAGACATTTATTTTTATTTTTTGTATTTTTTATTTTACTCTTCAAAACCTTTTTAAGGGGTATTTTCTATACTCAATTCACATATATATATATATATATTATACAAACTTGTCAATGCACAGGGAAAACATCAATAACATGTAAAAATTATATGCAGACATGCAATTGCACAAAATAAAAAAAAAACAATCTCAATTATTCATAGCACAATTTAAAAAGCCTAGGCTCTGTATGTTCAGGCTATTTTCGTTAACCCGTTTACTGCGGCCCCGATTTTCCCGCAGTGCGGCACTTCCGCAAAACTGGCGGGGCTGCGTCGGCCATTGGCCGACGGCGGCACTGGGGAGGTAGTGCTGCCGTCGGCCAATGGTCGACGTCAGCAAGGAAGGGGTTAAAGTACCCAGAGCTTCCTTAAATATATTAATTCTGCTCCTTTCCTAGTGGGATAATACCAAACAGTGTCCATACTGGGCTTCGAGAGAAATCACAAATCCTTAAAAAAATTATCCGTTCAGAGCTGCAGTAATGTCATATATAAAACACTTGTTTGGATATGAGCAAGCATATGACGTGCTTTGAACCCCTTTGTATTGGTTTATGGGGTTCTCCTCAGGACTCAGAAAACTAGATCGCTTAGTTAACTGCACTTTCGTAGCTTAATTTAGATTTAATTAATCGCCAATTAGGGAACCTCCAAACACATATTCCTGGAGTGAGGCTTCCCATATCAATACAACATATTTTCTGTCTGTATCTTCAATGTCCTTTTCACGCGTAGAAGTTGTATCAAAAGTGTCCAAAACAATCCTCCAGGATGATGCGTCTGGAGGTTCACTAACGGGTGATTAATTAAATGCATAGGATATACCTAGTCAGCAGTGGCAGATTTTTCCCTTCCCACTCCAGACTTCCCTGGGTATATGTGAGTAGGGGTCTCTGCGAAAGCACAATTGAACTACTCAGATTACACAGTTAAACATGAACCAAACCAATGTTGGCAGCACCATGTTTTATACTTCCTATAAATCTATATAGGATCTGCACATTTAGACAATGTAAACTAAGGGATTGGTGTTCAGACTGATTCCAGACACCCCCAAAGGATATGTTAGTCTGTTAGACCAGCTATCTCACAGTGCCACTATGAGCCCCTATTACCAAGGAGTGAATAGGTTCTGGCAACTATCGAACATTAGAACCCTGACCCCTCAGGGATCGTGGAAATAGTATTTTACTTTTCGCTCAGTCACTCGTGCTTACTTTGTTTCAGAGAGATATCCAGAATAAACGGTGGGGACATTTTTCAATAAGCATTTATTGAACCAGCGTCATTCTAGTATAAAATACGTGTGCTGCAACAACAATTAGACAGAAACAGATATATACAATTATGAGCACCAGCAGAGTAAAGAAAAGTTAGAATTCTACTATAGTGCTAAAACAATCAACGTATGCAGGCATATAGATGCATATCAATAAAATGTGTACCCCTACGATGCAAGCCCTAACTAGATGTACCTAAGTATACCTAGCATGTATGTAGGTGTGTAGCCAAGAATCCCCTTAGGATATAGCCAACCCCATTACCCTGATGTGGGAGAGTGAAGGACCCCATCTTGGTCTCGACTTGGACACCCCATAAGGGATGTCAGACCACTGCTTGCTGAAGTGTCTCTGTGCAGAAACCTCAGCGTCTCGTGTCAGTGCATCAGAATGGAAGTCTTTCTCCTCTAACTTGCTCAGCCAAGATGTAGTTCTTTTATACCCGAACGGGACCCTCAGGGGTTCTACCTAGAAGTGAACTATGGGCAAGTTTGGTTATAGAGGTGATGATAGAGGTGACCCTTATACAGAGTCATTATGCATAAGAGGGTAATCCTGCTGTGATACTGAAAATCTTCATGCATAATAAATGAGGCTAGCTTTCAGAGAAAACCACATGACATTTATGTAGCACCTAACTAGGTAAAAGACCTGTTATGTAGAACAATGGTAGGTAAAGGGTTGTGTAACTTCCTAGGCCTATATTGGGGTACACTGGGATTCATAACAGTTTTACTCAGTTAAATATTGGCTCTTTAACAAAACTAGTGTGGATTACTTATGCAATGTTTTCACTGTGTTACTATATGGTTGTGTACAAGTAGTTTACACATTGCATCTGGGGATAAGCCTGACTGTTCTGTGACAATCTACCAAGGGGGTGAACAAGGTTATCTTTGGTATGTAACTTACTTACCCTGACTAGGAAGGTGGATCTCATTTTGAACATTGGTTGATACATTTCCCAGTGAGGAGTCTGAGTCATTGCCAATCACTGCAATAATAATAGCTGACTCCTTTCAATGCACCTTAAAGAGGAGGAGAATGCCCTGAGTACAATTCCTGCTTTGATAGATATCCCGCTATTCTATGTGCAAACAGGAAGGAATGCTATCTGTTTTAAAGAAGGACTCATTGTGTGAGTAAAAACTCTGTATTCACCTCTTCTCTGGTCACCAACCATTCTCATTATGACAAGATAGGACTTTCTCAACATTCTAAGCTATACACCCTGGCCAACTGTCAGAATTTACTCAAATGGAACATGGGTAGGGGAGGAAGTTAAAACTGGGAAGAAGAACATGTATGGCAATATAAATGAATAAATGATTAGGAGAAACACCTTACATTATAATACTATCACTATAGCAAGCATGTGTGTGCTTACAGTTCTCAATCACTAAAATAAGAAAGATTTAATGCAGGTACCTTTATATGTTTTTTATCCCTGAAGATACAAGGAGATAGGCGTAGGGGATGAAATCTTTCTTTTAAAAAGAACATCCTCAGACTCACATAGAGGTTCTGATCACTCAATGTTAGCACATGCATTGAGGCTGTCTAGTATGCAAGCAAGGTTGCCTTAACAAAGATCAACATCAAGATGGTCAGGGAGGGCAAGAAACCAGGAGTACCACTGTAAGTTCTAAATTACGTCATACGATGTCATGTGTGACATCACAACAATTTATTGCAGAAAACTGTGCACCCTAGACAATCATGTAATACTATAGGGACTGATCATAGTTGCATCATACTTCATATCGAAACATTCCTCGGGCACGGTACGTTGAAGTTTGGATACTTAAATGTGAGGTCCATAGGTCACGGAGGCTCAACTGTGTCTAATTAACCTACCTTGCTTTTCAAAGGTCCTCCTTTACCTGAAAGCCTATGCTTGATTGAGCTGCTTTTCAAAGGGCATACCTTTGTTCTTTGCACAAGAACATGTGTCGCACAGATTGAGCTTGTATCTCTCCCTCGCCTTTATTCAATTATCACTAATGTTGAGCCTACCCACTTTAACCTCAATAAGGCCTCATTGCATGCACTCTTAACAGTGCTGTTGCTCCCTGCATTTGTGTGGCATCGACTGTTCTCATTGAGATGGAGGAGAGTTTGAGTCTGTTTGATGTTGGATTGTGGATGATTCACATTAATCTGATGCACCCTCACATGAAACCCTGTGTGCCAGCTGCAAACTTAATTAATCAAATTCTCATTTTGAAAGTAGCTAAATGGCTGCATTTCTTCTGGTACAAATTGCTCATGAAGAAAACAGTGCAATTTCAGTCAACAACTATTAGGGATGTCCATATCTTCATAGCAGCAACCACTGCTAGCAGTGGAGTAGCTAGGCACCTGGCCACCCATGTTGGTTCCTGCCGATGTCGCCCTCGTGCATTGTGGCATATTCATGAAGGGGTGCAGCTAGATTTCCTGCATTTGCCGCTCGCAATGGTGCAGGGCCCTAGTCCCTCATGTAGGTATAGTGATGACACAGACACCATTAGAGTCTGGGTGGAACTGGTCCAGGGCACGTGCGCCCGGCCACTTTTATTGTCTGGGTCACATGTTGTGTGATGCCTGTGCTGGATGGGTGTGGGTGAGGTGTAAGCCAGCACTTGGGGACTGGCTGGTGACAGAACAAGTAGAACAGTGACCAGCAGGTCACTACACTGCCCTCATGCATTGCGACATATTTATGTAGGATTGGGGGCAGAGCCGTAACCCCCAAAACTCGTGCTGCCCCTCTTTGCTATGCCACTGTATCTAGCTTCAAAGGTGACTTTGCATGCGGGGCTGCTCATGGACCTTTCTTTCAGTAACTAAACCTGGGCATCCATTGCATTGCAGCTTGCACCTACAGCATCGGAGCAGCGGCTTCCATTTGTGCAGTCAGTGTGATGAATCTGGAGCCCAAGGTTCTGAGTGCCCCAAACAGGAGTCAAAGAGCATTTATCTTCCTTGCATTAATGCCCATGCCACATTTACAACACCATGGTTATTTGCTAGCACACTTTACCGATATTTGTTTTCACAATACTGTCTTCTTTTATTTAGTTAACAGATGACTTTGCAACAAGGTACTTAAGTGCACTATGGTCTGAAACTCATAGAAAAAGAATGGACTGCAGAGCATACATAAGGAATCAAGTGTCAAAGTGGCCTTAACATATTAGGGACTGCACATAATAGACATACTTCAAGCGTGTCGCATGCTGCTCTGTCGTAAAATCGATCTCATAACATAGGAGGCCAAATCATGCTAATTGTACTAATGCAGGGCAAATTTGCAGTGGCAACTGGCAATTTTTAACGAGTTTTGAATGAACATTTAACTCCTACAAAATGACATGTTTGAAGTATTCATTTGGTGCTAATGTCGTTTGTGCAGTGGTTGTTGCTGCAGATATCACTGCAAAATTGCCCAGGACCGGTGCAAAATTTCCCAACTAGATCCTAATGCCTTGGAATCGGGGCAAATTACATGACAAGTCCCAGAAAGCATTATAATTTTTACAATAATCCAACATCCATCCGAATGCTCTAATATATCATACACTTTGGCAGGATGTAACTATAGCAGGTAATACAATGTGACAGATGTTTGTCCCTGAGATAAAAACATGTCACTGTTATATTGGTTTTAGGGAACATGCAAAATGCCCGAGACAGCAGTAAATGTTTATTGAGAAAAGGGCACAAAAAGAAAGGATAGCGATAACAGTCAAGAAAAACTAACAAGCATGTACTCCTCTGCCTCCGTCCACTGGAGTGAATGAACTAACACCAGTCACACACTCCAGAACCATGGCAACGAACTGCAGACACGAGCAAGAAATAACACATCTCCCCTTTCTTCACCATGAACAACTAGGAAATGAAGACTAAAGATACATTTGCATAAAAATACCATAAAGGAAAAAGTAAAAATCCCTTTCTGAATGAGAAAAATGCAGCTAAAACATAATTAAAAGTAAAGTATTGAAAACTCGAAGATAAACCAAAAAATCTGATAATAGCACAATCTTTGAAATGTGAGGGGAAGTTCCTATATCTCTAAAACTGAAAATCAAAAATATACTTCTCATTTGTGCGAACAACACCTTGTGGACTTTCTGTACTAGGAGAGGAAACCTTGATCACTCTCCCACAATTTCACCATGATTATTAGACAATTTTACAGCACAAGCATTCTGTTTTTTTTGTCTTAAATTTTTTTATTGTTGTTAGCCGGCTGGCAGAAAAAGAAGAAGACAAAAAAAATACATAAATGGTTTCATACATGTACAGAGAGACATTTAGAGTATATATGTTGTAGACCAAATAATTTGATATGAGGAGACAATAAAAGAATTCCTATTACAAAATCAAACTACAGACGTATTCTTCTTTGCAGAAAGAAAAGAAACAAGAGAAAATTAACAATTATGCAGCGTTTAGATAAGATTTTACTCTAGAAAGGTACCCCAGTTTCTATTAAATTTAATCAGTGAGCGTGTTCCCCTAAGATTTGCTAGGGCTAGCTCCATGGCATGCATCTCTGTTACTAGTGTCCACCACTTCCAAACAGTCGGTGGTTCCGGATCGGTCCAGGCCCTAGCCAAAGTTAATTTAGCGTAAGAGATAAGTATAGTGGCTAGGGCTGATTGTGGGGGTGAAGAAGGATTGAGATCTAGTAAGACCGAGGCAGCCGTGATGGTGGGCAGCAAAATGTTTTTTTAATCTAAGAACATTCTGTATATCCCCCCAAAAGGTCTTAAGTTTGGGGCAGGAATACAGCATATGTACTAGATTGGCTGCATCGGTTGAACATTTAGGGCATTTAGTACGATTGCTAAAAGAGGCGTTGGAAGACCATCTAGAGATTCTTTCGGGTGTGTAATAGAGCATGCAGGTCGTTCTAAATTGTTGTAGCCGAAGGCTGGATGATCGTACAAGGTTATTTATGTTAGCCAGGGAGTGCTCGATCTGGTTTGGAGTAATATTTGAACTTAGTTGGGTGCTCCACTTCGCGGCCAGTTTATTGCCATCTTTCGTTTTAAACGTACTGAGTGTTTTATAAGCTTCGCTAATAACAGATTTGTTTTTGTTTGAATAAAAACAGGTCCATATGTCACATTCAGTAATATTTTGAATCTTTTTCTTATTAATCAAAGAGTCGTGCAATTGCAGGTGTTTGTATCTTAAGACTTCGGGTAAGTCATATAACTGCTTAAACGTGTTAAATTCTAGAAACCCCTGTAAGCCGTACAGGTCCGCCAATGTCTTAATCCCAAGAGCCGCCTAGTTATAAGTGATAGTATCCGTAAAAGTAGCCGGAAGACCTGGGTTGCTCCACAACGGTAGTTTCGGGTGAAAAAAAGTTGCTTTACAAAATTTTAGTACATTGACCCAGATCCTAGCAATGTCTCTAGCAGTCTTAAATCTCACCCTCTTGTAATAATTCGGGTCATTAACTCTAAGCAAAAAAAATTGTGAGTCTTGTTTCAATATAAAAAAGTGGAAAAAAAGGGCTCTGTCTCCATGCAATAAGGAACGTAGGCGTGTAAAAAACGCAGACCAGAAATACAATTTGAAGTCTGGAAAGTTCAGCCCTCCCTTATTTGTATTATTTTTCAAAATTTTTAGTGACCTTCTAACCTTTTTGTAACTCCATATAAAGCTACTCAGGAGCCTGTCTAGGTGCTGAAAGAATTTATTATTTAGTGCAAGTGGAATAGATCGGAATAAGTAAACAAACTTTGGTAAGACTTTCATCTTAATAAGATTAATTCTGCTAATCAAATTCAGGGGCAATTTATTCCATTTTTTCAATAGAAGAGTGGTTTTTATAATCAAATCATTATAGTTTATATTATTGATATCTTGAAGTCTGGCCGTTAATTTAACCCCTAAGTAGGTTGCCTCTTTACAAATCTCGGGGATAGCCACAGTAGGGGAGTAATTAGCTATAACTTGTGTCTTCTGTCGGTTAAGCTTGTAGCCTGACACCTTCCCGAATTTCCCAGCCTCTATAAATATTCCTTTCAGCGCTTCGGCGGTGTCGGTGGTAAAAACGGCAATGTCGTCCGCATAGGCTGTCATTTTCAGCTCCTGTGAGCCGGAGCTGAAAGGCACAATCAGAATTTGAAAGTGAAGGGCGAGTAAGAATGGTTCTAATGAGAGGGCAAATAAGAGGGGTGAAAGGGGACAGCCTTGACGGGTCCCACGCATAATGGGAAATTCTGATGAGGTCAGGCCCCCATAGCGAATATAGGCGGTAGGTTTGTCATAAAGTGCTTTTATACCCTTCAAAAAGTTCCCCCCAAAACCCATTTTGGACAGCACACTCCAGAGATAGTCCCACCCCACTCGGTCAAAGGCTTTTTCAGCATCTAATAAGATCATGCCGAGTGGGGTGGACTCAGTCTCCGCGACATCGAACGCCGTAATGGCCATATTTACATGTGTTGTTGTATCTCTCCCAGAGATGAACCCGTGTTGTTGTGGGTTAACAATTTTGGGCATGAATGGGGCTAATCTAAGTGCCATAATTTTAGCGAATATTTTCGCATCGGTATTTATCAGGGAGATGGGTCGATATGACCCTCTCTCCTCCTTGGGCTTACCTTTCTTTAAAAAAAAGATTATTTTTGTCCTGTTCCAGGATTTGGGAGCCGTTCCATTTAGCCCAATTGATTGCATGACTTCCAGTAGTAGCTGTTCTAATTCTGATCTGCAAATTTTATAAAGTTCCAAGGGTATCGCATCCTCTCCTGCCGCTTTTCCGGTCGGTAGGGAGTTAATAGCCTGATGTAATTCTGTCGGTGATATGTCGTTAGACAGTATGCCCAAGCCTGATAAGTTCTCTATGCTCACTGGATATTCATCTACATATTCCCGAACTAGGTATTGATCTACAGGGCTATCTGGAGTGTATAAGTTTCTGTAATATTCGGCAAATTGGTCAAGTATATCTTGTGGCTGATTATATAGTTTGTTCCCTTGCCCTCGAATATTAGAAATTATAGTGTCTGCTCTGTCTTCTGCAACTTTATAGGCTAGGATTCTACCGATTTTGTCCCCCCCCCCCTCATATTGCGCAATTTTGAATTTATGGATCCTTGCACTACTTTTTTGAATAAAGTTGGATTTTATGTCAGTTTTTAGTGCGCTAAGTTTTAAATTGATTTCTATAATTGCTGGGGGGTTAATCTGTAAAGCTTTGGCTAGTAATTCTTCTTGTTTAGTTATATTTGCTAATAGTGTGATCTTGTGTTGCCTCCGTTCTGCGTTTTGCCTAAACACATAGGCCTGTGTAAAACCCCTAATGCTTGCCTTGCAGGAGTCCCATACCATACAGCACCCGGTTGAGTTTTTATTAATATTTATAAATTCATTGAGATGGGCTTTGAGCTGCGTCACATAGGTTAGGTCTGAAATTAAATGTCTAGGGAAAGAGAATGGTCTGGGAGGTGTCCTGATGCTTAGTGTGTCAAATGTCATTATTAGTGCGTTATGGTCGGAGGTTATTCGGGGGCAAAGAATCATGGAGCCAGCCTGCAGTAACTTGTCGCTGACTAAAGCCATGTCTAATCTAGTGCACATCTTGTGGGGCGCTGAGTAATATGTGTACCCTGGTATATTTGGATACAGATATCTCCAAGCATCTTTGATATTATGTGTCCGACATAGGTCCAATATAGATGTCCTGGTCTTGTGCATCCATCTGTACTAGGAGAGGAAACCTTGATCACTCTCACACAATTTCACCATGATTATAAGACAATTTTACAGCACAAACATTCTGACTCACATATTGGACCACATGCAATTATAAGGCACTTAACTGGATCCCAGATGATTCTAAAGGGGCCGCGACACTAGTTTCCGAATCCTCCTGAAATTTGCCCTTGGTTTACACGAGGAGACAGTGCTCCAGTGGCAAATCCCAGAGCGAAGGGGGTTGGGATAGAGAGATTGTGTAGAGTCAATGATTTTGTGTCTCTTCTACATAACAGCAACACTGTCACAGGCATTCACACCAGTCTGATGAATGTCACCAGCAGATATGGTACCTATAAACAAACAAATAATATGGCTTTAGTCTAGTATTATCTCCTATGTATCACCTCACAAAAGCTTTTCAAATCTCAACCAACCTTTAGTTTTGTTGCGGTTTTGATTTCATTTAGATTGTCCGTCGAGCCTGTTAATCAAAATTTTCGAAATTATAGTGAGTATGATTTCAGAATCAAACCCACAAGCAAATTTGGACAGGGTTAGCTTTACCCAAGTCTTCTCTAGCAGAGTCCTCCCAACAGTATGTACAGGTTGAACAGAAATGCTGGTTGCCTTTGTTTGCAGCACAATGTTGCGACTGAGCTCAGGGCCTATCAAAATCAAGTCTGTTAATGCATCTCTCCCTTTCTTTTGGTTCTTTTTTTCCATCCAGTTGTGAAACTAATGCAGGAAATTCTCTATGGTGATGTTGAAGCGGGAGGATCAATGGAGCTTGCAAGACAGAGTCCTGGGAGCCGGGAAACAAGTAAGTGGCTGGTGAAGAGGCTAAGTGAAGGTGTGGAGTGTGGATGGTCTTTAAATAAGACTGCTTTAGAACATTCATAAAGGTCACATTCGTATTGTTTGTAATAAAGAACAGATGCAGATAATTAGCTTGATGAGGCTTCCTTCTAGGGAGTGCACTAGAGAGTTTACAAAAGTCCCATTCTAGTTGAAAATAGCAACAAACTGGTGCAGATGATTAATTTGGTGAGATTGTCTTCTAAAAGGTGTTTTAGAATGTTCACAAAGGTCTCCTTCTAATTGCTTATAGCAAGGAACAGGTGTAGATGATTAATTTGATGAGGGCTGTCTTCCGGAAGGTTCATGTTGAGGTCATCTTGCCGGTTGCTTGATGCTTATTCTGGTGAATTTTCTGGTTGTTTCTGTGGTGCCTGAAACCTGACCTTGCATATGCATGGTAAAATATTTGTAAAAGCTATTAAGCCTTTTAAAAAAAACTGGGGAACACCAGCTGCATCTAGCTATTACCAACATCATGGTCAAAACACAGGGTACAAGATGTTTGTTCATTCATAAGTGTTGAGAGGAATGATATGAGTCAAGTCAGAATATTGTGATAGTCAAGAGAGGTGGGCTGTGGCAGGAATCTTGATACCTGCACAGGACCAAACCTGTTCCCTTCGTGCCTGACCTTAGCTTTGGGAAGCTTGTCACACATATTCACCTCCCTCAAATCCACAAGGATGTATTCACTTAACAGAATCAAATCTGCATTTTCACTTCTTCTGACTCTCCACTACTTTTCCCTTACAGCTGCTCAAAATACTTTCATCCATAATGTCCTTACTGTTTCTTTATCACACCCAATTTTTCTGAACCAAACAGGACATAGCAAACTTTAAAATCTCTTCTGCTAAGTACTCTGAAATGTGAAACACCTGTTACTCTGCGCTGAGTGTTACAGTAAGCCCCCAATACATCTAACTGCATCCTCCGCATTGACACTCAACAAAACCACACATTCATGTGCTCTCTTGTAACCATTTTCACTCTTTCAGCTAGGTCACTGATCTGGGATTAATACAAGCTTTTGAGCTTGATGCCAGCACCCTTTACAACCTCCCTCTTCTACTGAGATACAAATTGCACTCTATTGTCAGACAACAATTCTGCAGTTAAATCCTCCCTCAAAAACACCTCAGTAAGGAAAACCAACATGCTTTTAGTATGAAGCCTTTTACATCTCTCACTTCCATCCATGTTGGCATATAGTCAACAAGAACAATGGCAAACCATTGACTAACAAACAAAGTTAGAAATGTCCTAGAAATTCTGAACATAATTTTGTTTAAAACTTTTTACGGAAACTCCACTTCCACCATAGGTGCAATACCCTTTATCATTGTGAACGCACACAGCACACCTTTCCACAGATGCCTCAACATATCTGTCCATAGCCAGCCACCAGTACCATTCTCATAAGCTCTTTTCATTAAGTGTGCCAAATGCCCTTCATGGTTAATCTCTAACCACCCGATTCTGATCTTTCCCAGAGGAATTAATTTGTCCTCATGAAACAACAGACCACCTTCAAAAGATAATTCTTACTATACCTTGTTGAAAGGTTGAAGTCCAGGAGGAAAAATCTCTTCAGGAGGCCAACCACACTTAATATAGTTCATCCTATTAATTAGAGTAGCATTCTCTGCTAACACTTCTCCTCATTCTTTAGCTGTTTTCTTGGGGCGGGAGCCATCTTGGGGGAGGAAGTGCCGCTTTGGGACGCCATTGTGGTTGACAGCCTAGTTGCTGCCTGGCCACCTTGCACGCTCGAGGCTACTTAAGCTGAGAAGCACAGGGCTTCTCCTTGCTAGGTAAGCGCCGCGATACTGAGGCTGCTCCTGATTTTAATTTGTATGCTGCTGAGTAGCGCGAGCACAGCGCTTTTTAAATGCGGAAATAATTAATTAATTTTCATTTTTTTAAAATTATTCGAAGGGTCCCGTTTTCTGGTGGGGTTTGAGTTAGGACATACCCACACTCTAATCGGAGATCACACCGCTGTTGAGCGGGTCTTTAGCTGCTTTCTTGGGGCGGGAGCCATCTTGGGGGAGGAAGTGCCGCTTTGGGACGCCATTGTGGTTGACAGCCTAGTTGCTGCCTGGCCACCTTGCACGCTCGAGGCTACTTAACCCTGCCCTCATGCAGGCGCGCAGCGTATGCGCGCAGCGTGGGCGCACCGGAGGCTCGCCAGAGGCAAGCCCATCTGTGCCCATCTGGGACCTGACGGGACCCGGGGCCACGACCCCTGGTCCTCGCTTGGTTTACACCAGAGGTGAGTTGGAGTCTCTGAACTCCTGTAATTTTGATATTAGCCCAGAATGTACTGACATTCTTGCGCGTGAGAGAATCTTGTCCACCCTTACTCCCCAGTCGGGTCGGAAGGTTATGGGTCAGGCTTGAGGCTTACGCTTTGGCCTACTTAATACGCGCTCCCTGCAACGACATAATTTAGAGGTGTTTACCCTTCTAGAAGAAGGAGAACTAGACCTCTTGGGACTCACCGAGACATGGTTAGAGGATTCCTCTATGCCGGATCTCGTCGCCTCCTTACCATCTGACTTTTCGGCACTCTTCCATAATAGATCTGGAGCCAAGAGGGGGGGAGGTGTTGCCCTCCTGTACAACTCACGTCTATTGGTCGAAAGGGTCTTGACGGAAAATGTAGTAGGTGCGGAAGTGATGGGCGTTAAGTTGCAATCAGGGACTGATTGTCTGCTGATTCTGTTAGTCTATCGCCCTCCGTGGACCTCGCCTGAATTCCCTGACTTGTTCATAAGACTGGCCCAGGACATCCGTTCTAGATATGATAAGGTTGTGATAATGGGGGATTTTAACTACCATTGGGAGAAGGTCCCAAAAGATGGTCAGGCGTTACTGATCGATGAGGCGTTAACCTCATTAGATCTGGTTCAACAAGTAAGGGGCCCAACACATGCTAAGGGACACACCCTAGACTTGGTGTGGACGACAGTTCCTGTTCAGGACATGGCTGCTGCTCAGCCATGCGTATGGTCTGACCACCATTTGGTGAGAGGCAAGTTATTGGTGGACAGACAGAGAACAACAACTAAAGGAGGATGGAAGGCAGTTAGGAAGTGGAATAAGATTGATGGGGATAAAATGATAAATCTACTTCGCACCAACCCCCTTGCCAACAATTGTCCCCTTAACCCAGAGGCCCTCTGTGGGGCACTCATGGACAAACTTCAGAATGCCACAGACAAAGTTGCACCAATCTGTAGGATGAACCGTACAGATAGGAAACGAGGGGCCCCGTGGTACAACGACTCACTCAGAGCTCAGAAACGTGGGTTACGTAAACTGGAAAGAACTTGGCGTAAAAACTACAGTCCTGACTCTCGGAGCAACTATTTACGGGCTCTTGCTGGCTATAAGCAAGCGATTATAGCCAGGAAATCCGAGTTCTACGAGGAGAGGATTTCTACAGCTACGAACCCTCAGAAAGAAGTCTTCTGAGTCCTTACGGAGCTCAGGAAGAACAAGGAACAGTCTCCGGACTTTAGTCAGGAGGATTGTCAGAAGTTCCAGGATTTCTTCACCAACAAAGTCACTGATTTGGTCACTGAAATCACGGCAACCTCGCAAATTGACTGTCCACCGGTGGATATCCCAGCTATACTGCCAATTACAATCCCGCTCTCTAATCTACCCTTGATTACAAAGGATAGTTTAGTTCCCCTCATGGGACGGGTCAAGTCCGGCTCAAGGTCGGATCCATGCCCACCTGAAGTGTTTAAACTTGCACTCCCGGGCATAGAGGATGATGTGCTGAGTCTCCTGAACCTCTCTCTACACACTGGTCAAGTGCCTTCTGCCTTCAAGGAAGCCCGTCTGATTCCCTTGTTAAAAAAACCGGGGGCAGACGCAAAATGTCTGAAAAACTTCAGACCAATTTCTCAGCTACCATTTTTGGCGAAGGTTCTGGAGCAGCATGTCCTTACCACCCTTTCAGAACACCTGGAAAGCAACATGCTGTTAGAGCCGAACCAAGCAGGCTTCCGTGCGAATCACAGCACGGAGCTGGTTATGCTGTCCATCGTAGATGAGCTTAGGAACAGAGCAGAAAAAGAAAATCCCGGGGGCCCTGGTGCTGCTGGACCTCTCCGCGGCATTTGATACCGTGTGTCATGAACAACTACTGTCGCGGATGAGGGACTTCGGCATTCAGGGCATAGCACTGGCATGGTTTACATCATTCCTTCAAGGGAGGACGCAGAAAGTGCAATTAGGTGACATGCTTTCTACCGCAACTTCGATCACCTATGGAGTCCCACAAGGGTCTGCTCTGTCACCCCTATTGTTCAACATATACCTACAGCCTTTGATTCGCATGCTTAATCAAATGGACTGTCAGGTATATAACTACGCAAACGACACCCAGATTATCATCCAGCTGGAGGATAGCCAGAATGCCTTTACCAGACTGCAAAACATTCTGAGAAGCACAGCTAACTGGATGTCCGGCAACTCCCTAAAAATCAACCCGGACAAAACCGAGGTGTTGCTGATTACCATCGCTGGCAACCCTTGGTGTGATCGCTTCTGGCCTGGGGAGCTGGGCATGCCTCCTGAACCGGCGGAGGTGGTTAAGAGCCTGGGCATCCAAGTGGACAGTAAGCTGTCCATGAAAAAGCAAGTCACAGCTGTGGTGGGCTGTTGCGTCGGCCTCCTTCGCCAACTCAGGAAAGTCTCCCCACTGCTCTCTTTTTCCACTCTAAGGAGCGCGGTTTCTGCAATGATTTTGGCCAGGCTGGACTATGGCAATTCATTGTATATAGGACTCCCACAGGGCCTCTTAAACAGAATGCAGACGGTCATGAATGATGCTGCTAGGCTCATTTTTAAGAAACCAAGGAGTACCCAGGCATCCCCCCTCCTGCGGGAACTCCATTGGTTGCCAGTTAGGCAGAGGCTAATGTTCAAGGGGCTCTGCATTGTACACAAAGCGCTTCATGGCAGAGCACCCACCTATCTGAAATCTCGCCTGTCCCTTTACAAGCCAGGGAGGGTGCTCAGATCTGCTGATTCCATCTATCTGGTTCAGCCACGCTGTAGATTGACCATGGTGGGTGGGCGTGCTTTCTCACATACTTTGCCAGCTATGTGGAATAAACTACCGCTGGAACTCCGTAATGAAAAGAAACTAATGCCCTTTCGCAAGAAATTAAAAACGGTGCTTTTCCAGCAAGCGTGGGGTGGCCGCCAAATGTAATCTGATGCATCTTTTTATTGTCTAGCTGATCCTAACAAAGCGCTTAGAGACCCCTGGGTTATAGTGCGCTATACAAGTCACAATAAATAAATAAATTCACTCTGACCAATGCATCTGTCCCATGATCAAGTAATACTAGCCACTAGACCCTTATTAACATCATGCTGAAAGAAAATACTGAAAATGCCCTGAACCATCTCTTTCACATTCCAACATCAGCACTCAAGAAAGACAGTTAGAGTTCTTAATCCTGTGGTTAGGAATGTGCTCCACTTCAAATTAATGCTCCAACAGATTGATATGAGGTGCACCAATGGGGTGGCTGCTTGGATTAAATTCACATTGTTGCCATTCAAAGTCGAAATCAGAGGTCTAAGGTCTATCTAAACTTTGTCCTTCGCACATAAGATTTACATTTTTTTAAACCCAAGTGCAAGCCAAACTCTCTCTCTTTCTAATGGTTATGCAGCTTGAGAAGATAAGCCAATGGTATGCTCATTGCCGTCCTTACCCTGAGATAAGATAGTGCCTAAGCCAATACTGTTTGATCCACAGCAATGCTTTGTCTCTTCCCTAGAACAAAATGCTGCAACAATGGTTCTACCAATAACTATTGTTTTATTTAATTGAACGCAAATAAACACCAAAAAAGAAACTACCTAGCTGCACCCCTTGGTCTTGCCACAGGTTGGGGATGACATCCCCAACCTGTGGCAAGACCAAGGGGTGCAGCTAGGCTGTAAATCATACCACTCCTACGGGCCCTAGCTGTGAAACCCTACAAACATTCGACCACGGGCCCTGTGAGGCAGGCAGGCACTTTCCATCTCAGTTCCGCATGTCCATTGGTTTTTAGTTCTAAGGACTGGTTTCGTTTCTTTCCATGCACAAGTAATGCATTGCTTCTAACAGCAGTTTGTACTTTGCAATTGATTTGGAACAGTATGTTTTGTTTCTTTTTTGGTGTGTAATATGTTTTCTGTCCGATTCTTCACCTTAATTGTTTGCACATTTGTACATTTGTAGATATTTGTATATATTGTATACACGACTGCATGTTGCTGAACTACCTGTACCGCCAGTCTTCTGTTTTTGTCTGTTGTTTTTTAAACTAATGAGATCTAAGTTTAATTGATAATAAATTTTCTTGGAATATAATTCTACTGGCCACGTGGTACATATTGGCTACGTGACTTTTGAATTTTTTGTCAATCATCCTGACCAGCCAATCAGTTCTGTTTTTTCCTCACTCTCAACAGCATACAAAGTCACTTGTGCTTCATCAGTACACTCCCCTCCTTCACTTTGATAGCATGTTCAAAACCATCTAATCTTCCCAACTCTTCCTGGAAAACTTCAGCATTACGCCCTAAATTTCAACTACACAACTTCAGACCAGAATTATTCAACCATAAGACTTGTTGATTGTGCCCTGCTTTCAAGACTATCGCCAAACAACTCTGAATATCCCGATTGAGAATATCTGGACCTTTCACTGACACATAAGCCTTTGGATGCAAGGCTTGCCCTTGAACTCAACCAACGTCTCAACATTGCCTTCCAGGTCAATTTTAGACCTGTTAAACCCTCTTGAACTGATATCAGCTAGCAATAATTCATGGCCTGACTCCCTCTCATCTACAGTTCATCTTGAAATTATCCCAGTCTTGAAACCAGAAACAGTCTCAAGAGAGGGACATTCACTACATTCACAAATAAACCTCTCAATAGGGTTCTTCGCTATAGGCACATCTTCTCTGTTAACCTTCACTCGCAAGACAAGATTATTGAGGCTGCTAACAATCACAGCATTCACTTTTTTAGATCTCCCATTGGCCTCACAAACCCTCACAAAATGTCCCAGACAGCTATACTTTACCCACAGTGGGGCATTGTTGTAGTTGAAATTTTGACCCATGTCTGAAACTGCTATTGTTGTCATTGTAATTGATCATTTTCCTCTGCAACTTTTTGTCATCTGCTCTGTTGCTGCCTCACACTCCCCTTTTGCACTCCTTGTTCAGTTATTTTGCAGACTCGATTGAGACCTCTATACTGTTTACATATTCCAGTGGTTCAACTAATGTGGGATTCTTGCAGATAAGTAATCTTCTCTGTGTCCTTTTAATATAATACCTATATAAAACATATGCACAATAAAACCACAAGTACTATAATCAATTCAATTAGGAAAAATATATTAATTAATGTAGACAATACATAATATATTAAAAATGTAAAATCCCAAAACACACATTTACAACTAATATTACAGACATTAAAATAAATATTCAAATAAATAATATAAAATATTGTAATACCCAATTCATGCTATAAAATGATCATTTTGCCAATATAATGAAATATATTGGAGTCTAAGAATATCAAATATACTATTCCCACTCTGGTTTATGCAACACTAAAAAATGTTGACTTCGAAGGGACTAGATTTACTATTCCTATTCCATTTATTGCGACATTAGGGAAATCGTTGGACTTCAGTGAGGTAAAATGTACTATTCCCACTCCAGTCTAAACAAAAGTAGCAAAAGTGTTGGACTTTGGAAGGGTAACACTTACTATTTGCACTCCAAACAGTACAACACTAGGGAAAACATTGGATTTCCGAGAAGAGTAAAATTTATTATTTCCTCTTCAAGCAGTGCAACAGTAGGGAAAGTGTTGAACTTCACGGGGGCAACATTTACTGTTACCACTTCAGTCTGTGCAACAGCAAAGAAAGCATTTGCTTTTGGAGGGGTTAAATGTCTTATTCCCACTCCAAAGAGAGCAAAAGTAGATAAATTGTTGGACTTCGGTGAGATAAAGCTACGGTTTCCACTCCAGTCTGTGCAACAGTAGGGAAAGCTTTGGACTTCAGATGGGTTAAATGTATTATTCCCACTCCAAACAGCCCAATAGTAGAGAAAGTGTTAGACTTCAGAGGGGTACAATTTACTATTCTCACTCCAATCTGTGCAACAGTAGGGAAAGCGTTTGACTTCTGAGGGATTCAATTAAGTATTCACACACCAAACAACACAATAGTAGGGAAGGCATTGAATGCAAGGAGGTTAATTTTACTATTCCTACTGTAGTCTAAACAAGAGTAGGAAAGGTACTTCACTTCAAACACATTACTAATATAAATGACCCTATGAATGTAGAAAAAATATTAAACTCTCAATATAAAACGTATCAATTAACATGAAATATATATATCTATAACAGATTAAACAACTGAAAAGTAGCTTATATTTACATAAAAAGTATCATTTCATTAATGCAAATTCAAAGAAACAAGTCCATTATTGATGCAATGCGATATGATCATTCAGGAGTCTTGCATGTCTTTATAAAATCCAATTTTGGGCCAGATGTAGGTAATCTACATTTACAGATTCTAAAATACCGAATTTTACTGATTCTGTATTTTAGAATCAGTAAATGGTATGTAGGAAAAAATTCGGTAAATGTTACCGAATCGGTAAGATTCGGCATTTACCGATTTGGCAATTCCCATTCATTCCTATGGGCCTGGAGGCCCATAGGAATGAATGGGAAGCCATTCACTATTACCGATTCGGTAAATAGTGAATCGGTAATAGGGGGCACGTAGTCAAGGGTGGCAGGGTGTCACATTGACACCCTGTTGCACCCCTGAATAGTGCATGGGTGCACATGTAGCACACATACATGCCCTAAGGGCATGTATGTCTGCCACATGGCACTTCAAATAAAATTCAAAAGTGAATTCGGTAATTACCACCAACTTGAAGTTGGTGGTAATTAACGAATTCTCATAGCACATAAGCACTCTTTAATGTGCTTTCTACATAGCATTTTTCCGATTCGGTAAATACCGATTCGGTATTTACCGATTCGATAAATACCGAATCATCACCTACATTGGAAGGAGCTAAATAACGGTCGGTAATGGACGAAATTCAGTAAATTAACGAATTTCAGCCCTTGCCGACCGGTATTGGGCTACCTACATCTGGCCCTTTGTTCAGTATTTCAATTCAAAGAGTTGTTCATTCAGCCAGCTAACACGTTTCGTCCCTTTAGGACTTCATCAAGGCTATAAATTTAAAACACATACATCATATATAAGTACTCTATATACAACCTTTACAAACATATATATGCACAATTTTCTTACAGCTGTTACACCAAAAATACACAGTACAAAACTTCCTACCTATATACAATCTTCAGCAACCATTGTCCTGAATTGAGTATTTCACATTTCTCAGTACACCCCTCAATATGGATAGTACTACTAACAAATATTTACAAGCACTTCCCCCTGCTATCCCACACTAGCAGACTGTTACAGACCAATTCCTTCAGTGCTATCTATAAGTACTTTTGTGCTTACCTTCTACTGCTATCCATTCTATCAACGCCCAATTTCCACCTCCTTTAGGGTTAACTCAAAAGAAAACCAGATATGTAATCATTTAATCTTTAAATTACTACACTCACTTGTGAATTCCATTGGTATCAATCTACTGAGTGTTATGTGATGTTCTCCTTCATTCAATATTCTTCCCATAGAAACCTTCATGGTAGTGGGTGGTGTATTACCCCCTGTTCGATCTACATTATAAGTGACAACTGTTTAGTATCCTGCAACATGATTCATGTCAAGAAGTGAAATCTTTCCTCTTTTAAAAAAACTTGGAGTCACATATATTGGCAATAAAAGAAATCCCCTTGTTCCTATCCAAGAAAGTTCTGTGTAGATGGGAGTATTCAACCACCATAACTATCAAATTCCTACCTTCCTATTTCGTGTTTCCACCTCCTAATGCCATGGAACAAGCTCCAAACTAGTCGTCTCTGGAAACCCAGTACTTATTATCAGCTCCCACCAATCACATGAAGTTTCCCTCATCTTTTTAAATCTATCAATTACTGATTCTGTTACAAACGTCCATCTGTTTGTGTCAGTTTCCCCTCAGGTCTGTTCTACGTTACACCAATCAGACCACTTTCTCTCCTTCAACCATTCTATATGCAAACATTACCCAAAACCTGTCCTTATCCATATCCAATCCCAGAATAGATATCAACCTTGTCACTACCTACATTATTGAGATTTTCATTCTTATTTGCCCAAAAGCGATAGCTATTAGTAGGCCTTCAAACGCGAAATCCAGAAGTCAGACGGAAACTAATCCCATTAAGTTAATGCAGGCCCAACCAATCCATTGTTTGTGTTCAAGAGCGTGTCTGCCCAACCACAATCCCCATTGTTCCAGAAGGCAAGAAAAAGGAACAACCCTTCGGTCCAGCCCAGCCCCCAGACAATCAAAGGCATGCCTAGACAAACGCCGTTATTTCTGTCCCTTATCCACAGTTATACTGTATTTGCAGTCTTTCTGATGTTGCATATGTCACCCTATGCATAGACACACTTCTCCTTTCTTTCTGATCATCTATTCGTCTTGTTGGATCATTACTTAAAAAAGGAACACCTTCCCTTTCCAACTGTTTCCATTTACTGATTCTTCAACCAATCAGAGGCCAGGAGGACCAGAATGGAAAGTCTACCACTTTGTTCCGGCTATCCCCAACCAATCCAGTGTTAGTCAATATAAAAGCATCAAATTACGTTCATCATAGCTGTGTAAATTCAATCACGGCTCATCAACCAATCAAACACAAGCTGGACCACAAGGGAAAATGTGCTGCTTTGATCCTGCTTACCCCCAGCAACTTCAGTACAGGCCAGTGCATTCATGTGAGGTCCCATTCCTAGTCAAAGTTGTAATTCAATCCCAGTCTCACTAACAAACCCCCTGAGAATATTATGCAACACTGTTGGCATAATCAATCTAACACTCTCAATTAACATTCTCCCAAACTTGTGTAATTGGAAGAACTTGCAAGCTCCACATCCATGTTTCCTCCAAATTGTTGTCACCAATATTTCTAAAACGAATTATACTGTGCATTCAAGCATTTTCGTTTGAATACCAAGCACCATTCTAGATCATAATAATCCTATTCAAACAAAGGTGCCCCTGCGGAGACAGTGTAAGTCCTTTTCCACTTTATTCTCACCCACTCTTTCTCAACAACACACTGTCAGGCAATCTTACATTTATACTGGAAAACTATCCACCAATAATTTTGAATCAAATCTACAAATATTCCTGTTCTGTTACCTAGTTTGACTACTCCAAAAGTCACTACAACTTATTCAACTTCAGCACAATCTGAAGTTCATAGCTTCATATATTGAATTCACACTTTATACAGGACAGTTATAACAGCCCTGTTGGCATAAAATGCAGTGGCAACCCAAGGGACCTCTTGAAACAAAGAGTGACAGCGCGAGTGACAGGTGAGAAAACACAGTGAAGGACGCAAAGTGACAAAGTGAAGAGCAATATATACAAAAGCAATGGTTTGTCATCAATGAATGAAGAGCAAATAGTCCTTTGTGAACCAAAGTTGAGAGTGCGCCGTGAGTTGCGCTGTATGCTGGCTCGACGGTGTTTCGATCCTATCAAGTCAAGATCATCATCAGGACCGGGTTACCAATTTTGGAACATGCTGTGTAGGAGAGGAGAGGAAGAAATGAGGGTTGCGGCTGGGGAGGAGAAGGAGAAGCCCAAGCATTCAGTCTCACCTAGGCCTGGGTGGTAAATTCTGCTATGTTCGCTGAATTTGTGGAATTTGGGTAATTTCGCGTTCTACTGAGAAATTGCCCAAAATTCTGCGTACCGCGACTTCGCAAAATGTTTTCCTTGTTCACATTCTCAAAATGCGTGTTCACAAGATATTTCCCCTCGAGCATGCAAACAGCGATTGGGAACAGGAAAAAAGCATTGCAAACAAGCAAATCCACGTGTTCGCGGAATTTCTGCGTGTCCGCGGAGGTTTGCGTAACGCGATTACGTAAATTCCTCCCACCCCTAATCTCACCCCACCGCGCCCCAAGCCCCCTTGGGTTGGCACCGCATTTTATGCCAACAGTGCTGTTATAACTGTCCTGTATAAAGTGTGAATTCAATATATGATGCTACGTGCACTTTTTCCAAAATGACATTGGGAGTTTCTCCTTCTTTCGCTACCTTGTAATATCTTGTACATGCACATGTATTTGCCTCCCTCACTAAATCCGGTTGGGATATTGTTGCTAAAATGTATATATACCCAGATCTCAATCCGGTCTATGGGTTTTACTCCTGTTGTTCCCTGCAGTTTTTTTAAACATGGCAGTCTTTTGGCTGTCTATTTGTATTGGTGTAATCTCTGTACTATTTTTGGAGAGTCCTTTCATTTGTAAATATGACTTACAATTGGTATTTTCCAAATAGTTTAGTTTGAGTACAGTCTGTGGGCTGTCTCTTGCTTTTGTCCAAAGTGTTGAGTTGTGGGTTAATTGTATTTTTTGAATGTCTATGTGGTTTGTGAAGTACTTGCTTCAGTTTGTAGTGACTATGTTTTTTGTGTGAGAATGGCCTGCCTCAACAAGCAGTGTTGTGTATTCTGAGTGCGTGACCCTCTTCTTGAAAATGTCTGGAATGATCTCAATTTGATTTGTTGTCATAATTCTGTTCTTCAATTGTCATTGAAAGAATTACATTTTAAAATTCAAGGAATTAATTATGTAACATATGCTAAATAGCTGCATGCTACCATTAAAAGTAAAACAGTAACAAAGTATAGATGTGTAAATATTGCCACATGGAATTACCACTCAATAGGACAACAATAGGCCTCACAGAAAGAAAATAAAAAACACATTTGTGTGCTTTACACACCTAGGACTCAATATAAAATGTTACAGCATTATCTTCAGATAAATTATATTAATATTAAAAGGCATTCACATCATCTGAGTAATTGGTTGCTGCTGAAATAAAAGCACCTTTTTTTACGTTACAACATGATAGATTTGCACTGGCTTGGAATGCCTTGGTTTTAAATAGACTGCACTGTGCTCATTCCCAGCACTAGGAAACAGAGCTTTTAAACAGCTGTTCAAAGCTGTCTGTCAGAATAAACAGAGGTAACAGGGGTTATTATCTTTTGGGGGTTTCTGTGCAGACATTACAAGGCAGCAAGGCCTTTTTCTCCTGAACAAGCTTAAGAAGTTGACACCTGCTGTTCATAAAGCACAGCTGAGTAAACAACCCATGGCTCAAGCTCTGGGAACTAGGTTTTAAATTAGTACAACATGATTTGAAGGCTCGTCCATTAAAAGACTACTGATTTTGAAAAGATAGAAATACAGCTTTATTATTTTGGATCAAAGAGAAAGGATTAAAAGTAAAGACTTTCTTTCTTGTTGCTTTTCTAAATAAACACATATATCGTTCTGATGGTAAAAACTGACTGCCCTTTTAAAAGTGACACAAACTTTTTATGTTTCAGTAAAGCTTCTGTGCTTAGTGTTATAAATTAATGCATTTAAAGGCAAAAGGAAAGGAATAAGGTTTGCTTTTCATATATGGAAACATCAATAGGGTTAGTGATCATTATTTTAAAAAAATTTGCTAAATGAAAGAAATTGTCAAAAACAATTGTATTAAAATTGTGTTTACACTATTAGGAGTTTCATAATGTCTAACACCACTATTGTGCAAATTCAATAATATTTAGCACTACAGAAAACCTTGTGCAAAGTGTGTGTCAATATTTCAATGTCTAAATTGTTAAAATATACTGTGAATCAAAAATAAAAAGGTGAATATTAGTTTCTCTAGCAATGACTAAGCATGGGTGAATTTTGAGAATTCGCGGTTCGCGAATTTGTGTATTCACGAATTCGCGATCCGCAAAATCCAAGAACTCTCGCGAATTTGCGGATTTTTTCTTTTTTTTGTGTGTTCACAAGGGTTTCTGCCAGTTCGCAAGGGTTTTGTACCAGTTCGCAATTGTGAACTTACTTGTCGGCTCGCAACGGTTGCGACTATGTTGTTTCTATGTCTGGTTCATCATCACAGGTTCACAGCACCCTCTGTTTCGCCACTGCCACCCTCTGGTTCACCCATGCCACCCTCTGGTACATCACTGCCACCCTCTGGTTCATCACTGTAGATTATAGGGGGGGAAAGCAAGCACACCTGCCCTGCTTCAACTGACATGAATTAATTTGGGGTTGATTAATGTGTCACTGAATTTAAACTTCCAGTCTGGCACCTGCTTCCTTATCTGTAATTTGCTTTCTGTTGCAGTGCAATTTTTTTTCACAGGACCTTTGTGGCCTACTTGTAGCTATTCTATGAGCCTGCTGTGAGGGTCAGAGCAGGGTCATAGAATAGTTGCAAGTAGGCAACTGAACTCTGGAGGGGCCCTTCAGGAAGCACTACAGGGAATGGTTACTAATGATGAGTTTGAACTTTTGCACCTGCTGAGTGCCTTCAGTTTTGCAAAACTCGTTTTTCTGCAATTTCGCGGGATTCGCGGTGCGCAAATTTGCACGAGATCGAATTTGGAAGTCGCGAATTCGTGCAAATATGCGATTTGTTTTTTTGTGGCGTGTTAGTTCGCAAGGTTTTGTGCGTTTGAGCGAGCCACTTGTAGCGCAACGGCGCGAAGTTACCCTCATGGTCGTTCACGGGCGCAGCCATCTTGTTTGCATGACGTATTTCCGTTTCCGGGCACGATGTGTAATCTCGCAAAGTGTGCGGCCCTCTAGTACAAGTTTGCGCGTGATCGCGAGGGAAATCTCGCGCGAACGTACCCACGCGGTCGTGAACGGGCGCGGACATCTTGTTTCTCATTCATTGCTATGCTTTCTGTTTCCTCTCTGAATCTCTGCCATCCTTTGCTTGTTTGAAGTTTCTTTTGATTTATTTTACTTATTATCTATCCCTCTATTTTTCTAGCTCTATATTTTTGTGTTTTCTGCTACTTTTGGTTAATTTTAAACTACTTTTTTAAAGTCTTTTCTTTTCTTCTTCCCTATTCTATTTCTTCTTTGTTATTTACCTTCCTTTCTGCCCAGACCATGGTAAAGGGAGCCGGGAAACATCCTGAGAAGGGGAAGGGTCCCACACCCCCTGCCCAGCTCCTGTGCGGGCGTTTGAGGGGGGAGCAGGTCACAGCCCTTGGAGATCTTTAGCGCGCAGGAGGTGGCCGCACTAGTTTTTTATGTTCAGCGCCGCCTCCCCAGGACCATCATGGCAGGCGGCAAGATCGCTAGCGGGTACGGGATCCGGGAGCGCCGGAAGCAGTGGGAGAAGGTGTGCCGGGCCATGTACCAACACTCTCGGGTCCGGCGCACCTACAACCAGCCAACCCACCGTTGGACGGATCTCCTGGACCGGGAACGCGACTTGATCGACCTGCTCGGCCTCGAGATCCCCGGGCTTGGTGAGTAGTAGTAGCTATTTCTTCACTACTCTGTTTTCTCCTGCTCTGTGTGTTATTATAATGCAAATTTTAGTTTTTTACCAAGAGCAATATAATTACATTTTAGGTAAATTATATTTCAAAATCTTCTGTGCATTACAGGTGCACTGCTCTCCTTCTCAGTAGCGTTGCTACTATGCTTATTTGTTTTTGATTTTGTGTTCATTTCATTGGCCTGAGAAATTATGTATGAGTGTAGTTTAAAGAACTGCGTATAGCTGGACACTAAGGGTCAGATTTTTAATTACCGGCGCATCCCTGCAAAGTAGCAGGGATGCGCCAGTAATTGTGCGCCATGCAACCACCACCCATGGTGCGCCGTATTTACAATGCGGCGCACCATGGGCTCAAAACGTCACCGAAGCGTTACGCATCTGTGCCCTAAAGGCGGCGCATTGCTGGAGTTGCGTCGCAATGATGGAGCAGCTCCAGCAATGCTCTGGGGTGCCCTATCTCCCCAATGCTGTGTCAAGCCATACGTCTGCTTCAAGCAGGCGCAGGGTTTGAGTCAGGCATCATTGTCCTAAATGTGACTGATTGAAATCTTGTAGATTTCCCTCAGCCACTTTTAGGATGCGTTCCTGCGCAGGAATGCCCTCCCTTGCGCCGGAACGCCCCCTGATGGCGCTGGGCTTTACAACGTGATGCATCTCCCATATGCATCACGTTGTTAATATACGCCGCATTATGGCGCCTCTTTTGTTCTGCCGCTGCGTCACAAAAGTCACGCAACAATGGAGCAAAAGAGCCGCAAGGGGTTTCTAAATCTACCCCTACAGACTCAAGTCCAGTCCTTCCTTTGTACACCTGGCAATAAGAAGAAATAGTGGTAGTGGATTGATAGTTTGAGTATTTTAATGACTGGTTAATGTAGTAGGAAACTTTTTAGTGTTGTCGCTGATCTGCAATCACGATGGACTTTGTCACTTCGCGTGCTGCGGACTGCTGCCTGCCAGTCCTAGACGAACCTTTTTTAGTCGTTTGTTTAGTGAATTACATATCTTTCCAAGTCAACGGTCCGCAAATCAAGCAATACTAATATCGTAGTAGACCACATGAGATAGGTCAATATATCCAGTGGAATAGTTGTCTATTTGCTATTTCACCAAAATATTTTGTTATTGTTCTTTTGAAATGTTTGATTTGGTTGACAAATATCATCCATGTTTTCTGGTCTTTCTTTCTTTCATGTTGAACATCAGCTCCCCCGGGGGCAAGAGGACATTGGAGGAGGCTGCTGCTGCTGCTGAACAAGGCCAGGATCGGTCAGGCGAGGGCTCCTTTGCTGGCCCCGGTAAGTTTTAATTTTAATATAGAGTACCTATTTTTTCCTAGCGTTCCTCATTCGATTTTTTCTAAATCGTCTTTGATCTTCTTGTAGACTGTATCTAAATTCTTATCCTGCCTTGACTATGACTCCCTGTGGTAGTACTAGATTATTCTTATTAGTCTGTCTGTGTAGTTAACTAAGATTGCACATTTGGCAAAAGGTGTAAAACGAAACTCCCATTCTAGTCAGCAATAGCTCTATGCACTGAGTGCAGTCCTCTGGGATTGTCCATAATGTCTTTTCAAGTCTTCTAAATGTTTATGCTTTGACAATTACCAACAATAAAAAGGTGAATGACCACCAAGAAAGAATAAGATACTACTTTACTTTTGGTTTGGATAGGAGGACAATCCACACTACTACTGCTGCAGGGACAAATCTGCACAAACAGAACTATGGACACTAAATAGGGCATTGTTTATCAATTATAATAGGCGCAGGTAGACTTTCCACATACCTCAGTGATATCAGACTTTGAAGAACCCCCAATCTCCTTACTGACTAGATAGTGTGGCAGAGTCATTTAGCTCCCGAATTCATCGATGATTGATCCCCAATGATGATTATCCAACGCAGGACAAGAGTATGGAGTCAGAGTCCTGAAGTGTCAGAGGCACGGACTCATGCTTGCAAATTGCAAAACCATTTGCTCATTCACTCATGACCAAAAACCACTGAGTCTATTTAAGTTTTAAAGCTTTATTAAAAGTAAAAATATTTATTAAAATCAAGCTTGTCATAAAACATAAACCGTTGATTAAAAATGGAAAAGTGTTTATAGTGATTTATTTCACACATTTATTGTGGGCGAGCCGAGCCCTCACCTGGTTTGAACTTTCATTTTTCTTTTTGGTGCTGAATCATTGGTCCCTTCGTCCTAGTTATGATGATTTGTTCTTAGAAGTGAAGCTTCTGTCTGTTATGAGAAAAATGGTGCATGTTAAAAATCAAGCATTCATCAGTTCTGCCAAAAAGTGCAGCAAGACAACACCCTTCCCTGGAAAAAGGGACATTTCTACTTTAGAGTAGACAGTCACAAATTATTAGATTGGTTTCTGTATTCACATTTCTTCATTCCTAGACAAAATACTAGTGAGTGGTGTATGTCTATGAAATCTAACATTCTTAAATGTACTTTGTAGGTGGAACATCTGGTGCTGGGCCCAGCGCGGAGGTGGAGGAGGAATGCTCTGGGGAGGAGGCGGTGCAAGTGCAGGACCAAACTGCTGTGCGGGTTGCCACGGTAGTGGCGGGCAGTGGTAAGCTCTTATATTCCTTACTTATTGAGATTGCAGACTGCATAGTGTGCTCCCCGTGAGAAAATGTAAGGTTTGTCCAGATGAGAGACATGAAGAAGAATGATTGACATATAGTTTGAATGGATGGATGCCTGGATCATGGTATTATCTGACTCTTAGATAGCATATGTGTATCTAGAGAGAGTAGACGGTCACTGGATGAACTAAGTGTTACTTTGAAGAGCATGTAACACCGCAGCTGCACGTCCGTCTCAGTGTAGGAAAGGCAAGGAAAAGAAGTTGTAATTTTGTCCGAATACTACCATGAATAGTAGCAGTAGTTTGTATTGCAAGTACAGCATATATCGGGCTATTACGATGGCCACTCACTACCTCTGCTAATAAGTTTAGTAGAACTCGGTCATTCATGTGTGGATGTATCACTGTTCACTCAATAAAAAGCAAAGCACCTAAAGTCCTCCCATATGTAAGCAAATACATACCATGTTCAGTGATAGATAATCAGATTATTTATCTTCTTCATTTTCCTTTTCTAGTATTCATTGGCACTGTAGGGTGAAAGTTAAATTAATTAAGCAGTAGCCCTTGTAACAAGTTTTCTCAGTGCCACCTGTAATAGAAAAGTAAGAGCATCACCACCTGCATGTACTGGACTGGTACAGTAATGCAAGTCTGTCTCACTCATCATGGCGGGCGTCTGTTTTTCTCGGGTGCAAGTTGACTGCGCTGGCATTATGACGGCTTGCAGAAGTTAACGTACCAATTTTGCTAAACAAGAGAGAAGGAGAAGAATGAGACTGGTGTACTGTCATAGTCGACTATAATGGAGTGAGTCCATAGTGCTCGTAGAATTGATTCCTTAAACTCCCACTAATGTTAGAGCAAGGATGAAGAAGTGGGAGGTTAGATAGATACTGGCAACAATAGTTATGTACTGTGCTTGCAAGTTGCTAGTTCTATTGTGACACAACTTTCTGCTGAATCATTTTGTGTTAATCTTAAAGAGCATTGGTTACAGACTATGTCTTTTTCTTTCTTCATATAGATGCTCCTTCCAAACCAACATGGAAGGAGCTGGCTAGACGGGCCCGGCAACGGAGGCTGGAGGCCACTGTCGCCGAATATCGGCGGCTGGTTGTCCAGGAGGAGGAGGACATGCAGAGTACGTCTACAACATCTACGGCGACACCTGCATCCTCCTCCACGCTCCCTGGGTCAGCCAGTCAGTGCAGCAGGTCTCCAGTGGTACGGAGCCGGGGTACCGCACCCACCAACCACTGCCGAGCAGCAAAGAAATCAGCTGCCCCCCACAGCAGTTACAGAAAAAGGAAGCACCGCCTTTCCCTGAGGGTCTCCTACCTCGAGCAGGAGCTCCTCAACTCCAAAACCCTGCTCGAGACCCTCCGCAAGGAGCATGCCGACCTGGCCCGGAAAGTCAACAGCAGCAGCCAGCAGTAGGAGGAGACTGTCCCTTGCCCCTTTTTTAAAGACTTCTGGGGGGTGGGAATTGGGAGTTGGTTTTTTTTGACTTTTCACGGACATTAGTTGGGGTTCAGGAGTGGGGGTGAGTTGGGTCTTGTGGGAGATTATTTTTGTTAGGGATATAAATATACTTTAAACTTTATCTTAGCATACGTGTTTTTTTACTGCTTTTGAGGCTGGTGGGTGGGGGTTTAACAGTAATTTTGTTTTCCTAAAACTTAAGTGGCATCTTGATTTAAGTTGTGAAATTAATTGCCCAAATGTTTTTCACAGAGTAAGTGAATTCAATAGTCCTAGGACTTTACTAGTACTAGTGTCAGTCTCTCGTCTCTCCTAATACTCCATTATACTTCCTCCCCCAAACGCTTATCTTACCTGTAATTTGTGTTTGGAAATAGGGCTAGGCACAGGGCTGGCTGCACGGCAAATGGCAATTAAGGTTTGCAATCCTGGGCGGATGAAATGTCATCATTGCGGTGGTACTAGTGGTGTTACACAGTGGCAGTTGCAGCATCTGAAAAAAAAGAAAATTAAACCTTGTTTGTCCTTACCGTAGCATGCGAACGGTACAATAGAAAATATAGCAGGTGACAGTACACTAGAACAGTGCCACAATGTAGCCTAACAAATGGTAAAGTATTGAAAGTATAACTAGCACTTGCGTTGAATTTCTTTGACATTGGCTACTACTACAAGAAATAGTACCGAAGGTGAAGGACACAGCAGCGTATTAATTTGCCACGTCTAGGAGGAGGATGTTCTTGATGACCAATCAAGTTGATGGCGCACATGAAAATCTGCTTTCATTTGCCAATAGTGACTGAGTGCCAAGCTGAGTAAGAATAGAATATATCCTCGGATTCCTTCACCAGCCTGTTGCTATGACCTTATCCTCCCCAGCAAGTGTGTGGAATTATTGCTGTCATTTAGTCACACATCAATCAAAACCACACAGCCCGGGGGAAGAGGGTTAGGGTTTGGAAAATGGATGGGAATGGGGGATTTTAGGAAAGTTTTGTTGAGAGAAGAAAAAAAAAGCACAGCATGGACAAACAATAATTGAAGATAAAGAAATATTTGGGTACATAGATAACCATAAATCTTTTAAGTGACATAAAGGAAGTGCATGCACTCCTGCATGCATGGTTACTGAAAAGTAAGTATTACTTTTGACAACCGTGAATGAAAGAATGAGACAGTACAGGGCTGCAGGACTAATTATGCGTTTTCACTTGCCTATCTCTGCACTCAGAGAAACACTTCTTACATTAAATTAGGTTTAAAAAATAGCACAAGTATAACCTATACAATGGCTGTAGGGATGAATTTAGAAGCAGAGATCAAAGAAATGCAGAGTCACACTCATAGAAGTTCACAGCAATAACATTACTTAAAAGATAATTAGAAAAGAACGGATACTGTATCTGTATGTTGTTGTAGTTGTCCTGTTGAATTTGGTAAGTTGCATGCATCAAACCATTCCTCTTATTAGCGGGACTCCTCCATTCCAGCTGATGCTCCGTCCATCAATGTTGGTGACCAGAAGACACCCTGTACACTGCCTGCCTGTCGGATGCTGAATTGCGGCTCGCTAATGTGAAGCCTGACTTCATCCTTTTTTCCCATTGCACAGACTGAAACCATGCCTGTAATTATTGATGGAAAAACAGGAAGTGATATTAGAACACCACTGAGAAATAAATATAAGGTATGTACGCTGTGTAGTGCAAAAAGTCACACTTTGAGTTTCCTAATAGAGAGTACAATATTTTTGAAAGTGCGTACTCTGTCTGAGTCTCCTTTTGAAGATAAATAAGTATGGGCGAATTAATTCAGTGGATCTTTCCCCTCAAGCTAGGTGTACTGTAAACTGTGTTTTAGAACAAAATTAGACCTTCCCAGCAGTGCTCTGAGACCCTTACTAAACCCAGTTGCAAAAATGTAGAAGACCCCCAATCAGATCTCAAAAAATGAGGCCAAGTAGAAAAATGGTGACAAAACGTACTTTGAAAGTAAAGTAGGCCCAAATCCCCCCTTACCCACCGTGGATTGTATTCAAACCACTTGCAAGCAAGCAAAAGTATCAATACCCAGCATCGCTCCAAGACTCGCAAACCCCCCCACAAACAGCCCCCTGCCCAAACACATGCAATAGAATACTGCTAACCCTAACGAGCCTTAAGTTAAGAACAGTGGCAAACACTTTCTTTAACTAGGCCAAATCCCCCCTTTCCCACCATGGATTTTCTTCAAATCACTTGCAACCAAAATTACACATTCCCACAAGTGCTCTAAGACCCCAGAACCCAGCTGCAAAAATCTAGAACACCCTCAAACACATGGAATACTGCTGCTAGTGCTAACCCTAACAAACCCTAAGTTACAAAAAGTGCCAAAAGGCTTTTCAGCATAGATTTTCTCCAAACCACTTTTATCCGGTATTAGACCTTCCCAGCAATGCCCCAAGACCCGCCAACCCACCCGCAAAAAACCACAACACCCCTAAACAGGCAAAAAGCAAAAATGGAAAATCTCATACTTACAATATTTTTCGTCCTTCTTTCAATTCTGTCCAAAAGCGCTGTGCAGCTAGGCCCTAACTCCCCTTTTCCACCATGGATTTCCTAAAAAACAAATGCAATCAAAATTAGACTGTGCCAGCAGTGCTCCCAGACCCCAAAACCCACCCACAAACACCCGGAACCCCCCAAATAGTACCTCAAAGACAAGCAAGTCAGTAAAGACGCGAAAAGAGTTCGCCTCCGATTTTGTCCAAACCACTTTTATCCGGTATTAGACCTTCTCAGCAATGGCCCCAGAGCCGTCAACCCAGGAGGACACTAGTAGAAGACCCCAAACAGCCAAAAAGCGAAAGTACAAAAATGGGGACTTAGTAATTTTCAGGCCAATTTCCAAAATCACTCCGCGCGCGCTCTGCAGCTAGGCCCTAACTCCCCTTTGCCACCTTGGATTTTCTTCAAACCACTTGCAATCAAAAGTATCCATACCCAGCAGTGTTCCCAGACCCCGAAACCCACCCACAAACACCAGGAAGCCCCCCAAACAGCCCCCCGAACACATGATAGTGAGCAAAAAGGCAAACACTTTTTCAAGTCTGATTTTCGCCAAACCACTTTTATCCGGTATTAGACCTGCCCAGCAATGCCCCGAGACCCACCAGCAAAAAGCACAACACCCCCAAACAGGCAAAAAGCAAAAATGGAAAATCTCATACTTACAATATTTTTCTGCCTTCTTTCAATTCTGTCCAAATGCGCTGTGCAGCTAGGCCCTAACTCCCCTTTTCCACCATGGATTTCCTGAAAAACAAATGCAATCAACATTAGACTGTGCCAGCAGTGCTCCCAGACCCCAAAACCCACCCACAAACACCCGGAACCCCCCAAACAGCACCTCAAAGACAAGTAAGTCAGCAAAAACGCAAAAATAATTTCCCTCCGATTTTGCCCAAACCACTTTTATCCAGTATTAGACCTTCCCAGCAATGGCCCCAGAGCCGTCAACCCAGGCGGAAACTAGTAGAAGACCCCCAAAGAGCCAAAAAGCAAAACTTCAAAAATGGGCACTTAGAAATTTTCAGGCAAATTTCCAGAATCACTCCGCGCGCGCTCTGCAGCTAGGCCCTAACTCCCCTTTGCCACGATGGATTTGCTTCAAGCCTCTTGCAACCAAAAATATCCATACCCAGCAGTGCTCTCAGACCCTGAAACCCACACATAAACACCAGGAAGCCCCCCAAACAGGCCCCCGAAAGCGCAAAATTGAGCGAACTGTCAGAAAATGCAAAGAACATTCCTGATGGATTTTGTCCAAACCACTTTTATCCGGTATTAGACCTTCCCAGCAATGGCCCCAGAGCTGTCAACCAAGGCGGAAACTAGTAGAAGGCCCCCAAACAGCCAAAAAGCAAAAGTAAAGAAATGGGGACTTAGTAATTTTCAGGCCAATTTCCAAAATCACTCCGCGCAGCTCTGCAGCTAGGCCCTAACTTCCCTTTGCCACCATGGTTTTCTTCAAACCACTTGCAATCAAAAGTATCCATACCCAGCAGTGCTCCCAGACCCCGAAACCCACACAAACACCAGGACGCCCCCAAAACAGGCCCCCAAAAACATGATAGTGTGCAAAAAGGCAAAAACTTTTTCAAGTCTGATTTTCGCCAAACCACTATTATCCGGTATTAGACCCTCCCAGCAATGCCCCAAGACCCGCCAACCCACACGCAAAAAAGCACAACACCCCAAAACAGGCAAAAAGCAAAAATGGAAAATCCCATACTTACAATATTTTTCGGCCTTCTTTCAATTCTGTCCAAACGCGCTGTGCAGCTAGGCCCTAACTCCCCTTTTCCACCATGGATTTCCTGAAAAACAAATGCAATCAAAGTTAGACGGTGCCAGCAGTGCTCCTAGACCCCAAAACCCACCCACAAACACCCGGAACTCCCCAAACAGCACCTCAAAGACAAGCAAGTCAGCAAAAACGCAAAAAAAATTCGCCTCCGATTTTGTCCAAACCACTTTTATCCGGTATTAGACCTTCCCAGCAATGGCCCCAGAGCCATCAACCCAGGCGGAAACTAGTAGAAGACCCCCAAACAGCCAAAAAGCAAAACTTTAAAAATGGGCACTTAGAAATTTTCAGGCAAATTTCCAGAATCACTCTGCGCGCGCTCTGCAGCTAGGCCCTAACTCCCCTTTGCCACCATGGATTTGCTTCAAACCTCTTGCAATCAAAAGTATCCATACCCAGCAGTGCTCCCAGACCCCGAAACCCACCCAAAAACACCAGGAAGCCCCCAAACAGGCTCCCGAAAATGCTAAATTGAGCGAAATGTCAGAAAATGCAAAAACCTTTTCCTCATGATTTTGTCCAAACCACTTTTATCCGGTATTAGACCTTCCCAGCAATGGCCCCAGAGCTGCCAACCCAGGCGGAAACTAGTAGAAGACCCCCAAACAGCCAAAAAGCAAAAGTACAAAAATTGGGACTTAGTCATTTTCGGGCCAATTTCCAAAATCACTCTGCGCACGCTCTGCAGCTAGGCCCTAACTCCCCTTTGCCACCATGGATTTTCTTTAAACCACTTGCAATCAAAAGTATCCATAACCAGCAGTGCTCCGAGACCTCGAAACCCACCCACAAGCACCAGGAAGCCCCCCAAACAGGCCCCCGAAAACATGATAGTGAGCAAAAAGGCAAAAACTTTTTCAAGTCTGATTTTTGCCAAACCACTTTTATCCGGTATAAGACCTTCCCAGCAATGCCCCAAATACCGCCAACCCACCCACAAAAAAGCACAACACCCCCAAACAGGCAAAAAGCAAAAATGGAAAATCTCATAGTTACAATATTTTTCGGCCTTCTTTAAATTCTGTCCAAACGCGCTGTGCAGCTAGGCCCTAACTCCCCTTTTCCAACATGGATTTCCTGAAAAACAAATGCAATCAAAATTAGACTGTGCCAGCAGTGCTCCCAGACCCCAAAACCCACCCACAAACACCCGGAACCCCCCCAAACAGCACCTCAAAGACAAGCAAGTCAGGAAAATCGCAAAACAAATTCGCCTCCGATTTTGTCCAAACCACTTTTATCCAGTATTAGACCTTCCCAGCAATGGCCCCAGAGCGGTCAACCCAGGTGGACACTAGTAGAAGACCCCCCAAACAGCCAAAAAGCAAAAGTACAAAAATGGGGACTTAGTAATTTTCAAGCCAATTTCCAAAATCACTCTGCGCGCGCTCTGCAGCTAGGCCCTAACTCCCCTTTGCCACCATGGATTTTCTTTAAACCACTTGCAATCAAAAGTATCCCTAACCAGCAGTGCTCCCAGACCCCGAAACCCACCCACAAACACCAGGAAGCCCCTCAAACAGGCCCCCGAAAACATGATAGTGAGCAAAAGGCAAAAACTTTTTCAAGTCTGATTTTTGCCAAACCACTTTTATCCGGTATAAGACCTTCCCAGCAATGCCCCAAATACCGCCAACCCACCCACAAAAAAGCACAACACCCCCAAACAGGCAAAAAGCAAAAATGGAAAATCTCATAGTTACAATATTTTTCGGCCTTCTTTAAATTCTGTCCAAACGCGCTGTGCAGCTAGGCCCTAACTCCCCTTTTCCAACATGGATTTCCTGAAAAACAAATGCAATCAAAAGTAGACTGTGCCAGCAGTGCTCCCAGACCCCAAAACCCACCCACAAACACCCGGAACCCCCCCCAAACAGCACCTCAAAGACAAGCAAGTCAGCAAAATTGCAAAACAAATTTGCCTCCGATTTTGTCCAAACCACTTTTATCCAGTATTAGACCTTCCCAGCAATGGCCCCAGAGCCGTCAACCCAGGCTGAAACGAGTAGAAGACCCCCAAACAGCCAAAAAGCAAAACTTGCAAAAATGGGCACTTACAAATTTTCAGGCAAATTTCCACGATGGATTTGCTTCAAACCTCTTGCAATCAAAAGTATCCATACCCAGCAGTGCTCCCAGACCCCAAAACCCACCCACAAATACCAGGAAGCCCCCCAAACAGGCCCCCAAAAACGCTAAATTGAGCGAAATGTCAGAAAATGCAAAAACTTTTTCCTCATGGATTTTGTCCAAACCACTTTTATCCGGTATTAGACCTTCCCAGCAATGGCCCCAGAGCGGTCAACTCAGGCGGACAATAATAGAAGACCCCCCAAACAGCCAAAAAGCAAAAGTACAAAAATGGGGACTTAGTCATTTTCAGGCCAATTTCCAAAATCACTCCATGCGCGCTCTGCAGCTAGGCCCTAACTCCCCTTTGCCACCATGGATTTTCTTCAACCCACTTGCAATCAAAAGTATCCATACCCATCAGTGCTCCCAGACCCTGAAACCCACCCACAAACACCAGGAAGCCCCCCAAACAGGCCCCCGAAAACATGAAAGTGAGCAAAAAAGCAAAATCTTTTTCAAGCCTGATTTTCGCCAAACCACTTTTATCCGGTATTAGACCTTCCCAGCAATGCCCCAAGACCCGCCAACCCACCCGCAAAAAAGCACAACACCCCCAAACAGGCAATAAGCAAAAATGGAAAATCTCATACTTTTCCACCATGGATGTCCTAGAAAACAAGTGCGATCAACATTAGACTGTGCCTGCAGTGCTCCCAGACCCCAAAACCCACCCCCAAACACCACGAACCCACCCAAAAAGGCCCCCGAAAGCATGATAGTGAGCAAAAAGGCAAAAACATTTTCAACTCTGATTTTCTCCAAACCACTTTTATATGGTATTAGACCTTCCCAGCAATGGCCCCAAAGCAGTCAACTCACCCGTAAAGAAGTAGAACACCCCCACAAGTGCAGAGTCTTTCTTCATTGGGCTTAATCCAGCCATCTGCTTTGAGGGAAATAGGAGTCTGGAGGAGAAGGATAGAGGAGCATGTTCTTGTGAACTTGTGAACCTGAGGAATGCAGACTGCGGCACCTTCAAATCATTAAGCAAATAAGTGAAGACAGTTCAGCTGATGGGCTTGTTTTTGTGATTAGGTGATTAAAGTTTTTATTTATATTGACTGCAAAACAAAGAAAGACAGACACACAGGATGAGAAGTGAATAAGGATGAAAAAGAAAGTTATTGATTCATTGGCTCATTTCAGGGCTCGGTGTCAGGGAAGAAGAGTTCATCCTCATACCCTGCGAATTCAGGCGGAGTAGGTCACCTAACAGAGAAGAAATTCCCTCATCTAAGTTGGTGTCCTCCTCGTCTTCTTCCGGCGTGTATTCTCGTACTTTGTAATGTGGTGGTATGAGGTGCTGATTCACCTTGATCATTGTTAACCTCTCCACATTTTTGGGCAAGAGGCGGGTCCTTTTGCAAGTCACAATGCCACCAGCAGCACTGAAAACACGTTCAGAAGACACGCTTGCGAGTGGGCAAGACAAGTAGTTTATAGCCAGGTTGGAGATCTCTGGCCACAATTCTTTTTTCCCATGCCAATACGCCAATGGGTCATCATGTACATAGACCTCTGCTGAGTCATTCAGATTAAGCATGGGCGAATTTTGCGAATCTGGCGTTCGCAAATTTAGCGAATTTGCGAACTCGCAATCCGCAAAATCCGCGAATTCCCGCGAATTTGCGGATTTTTTTTTTTGTGTTCGCAAATGTTTCTGCCAGTTCGCGAGGATTTGGTACTAGTTCGCAATTGCGAACTTACTTGTCGGCTCGCAACGGTCGCGACTATATTGTTTCTACGTCTGGTTCATCATCACAGCCTCCCAGCACCCTCTGTTTCACCACTGCCACCCTCTCTTTGACCCATGCCACCCTCTGTTACATCAATGCCACCCTCTGGTTCATCATCACTGTAGAAGATGGGGGGGAAAGCAAGCACACCTGCCCTGCTTCAACTGACATGAATTAATTTGGGGTTAGTTTATCAACAACACCTGCCCTGCCCCAACTGACAATAATGAATTAGGGGCTAATTAATGTGTCACTGAATTTGAAGTTCCAGCCTGGCACCTGCTTGTCTGCTCCCTTAGCTGTAAATCAGGACCTTTGTGGCATACAGTTAAGGTCAGAGCAGGGTCACACACAATAGTTGCAAGCAGGCAACCGAATTCTGGAGGGCCCCCTCAGGAAGCACAACAGGGAATCGTTACAAATCATGAGATTGACCTTTTGCACCTGCTCATTTGTTTTGCTTTTGCAAAAATCGTTTTTCGGTAATTTCGCCCTATTTGCGAGGCTCGGCGTCGTGCGAAACCGACCGCGGAAGCCGCCAATTCGTGCGAATGAGCTTTATATTTTTTTGCGGCTTGTTATTTCACGAGTTTTTTTGCAGTATTCGCGAGCCGCTTGCAGCGCAACACGCGAATTTACCCCATGGTCGAGTACGGGCGCGGCCATTTTGTTTGCGTGACGTATTTCCATTTCCGCCCGCTATATATAATCTCGCGAAGTAGGCGCATTGCGAGTACAAGTTTGCACGAGATCGCGAGGAAAATCGCGTGCGAACAAACTTTCGCGCTCGTGAACGGGCAGTCATCTTGTTTTGCATTCATTTTCTGTGTCTGGGCATGGTGTTTATCCTCTTGCTATCTTTGCCATCCTTTGCTTGTTTTCAGTTTTTTTTCGAACGATTTTGCTTCTTATCTATCCCTCTCTTTTCCTAGCTGTATATTTTTGTCTTTTCTGCTATTTTTGTTTACTTTTAAACTACTTTTTTAAAACTCTTTTCTTTTCTTCTTCCCTATCCTATTCTTTCTTAATTTTCTACTTCCTACCCAGACCATGGTGAAGCCAGGCGCCGTGAAGCTGCCCAGGCACTTGAGGGCCGCAGCGGCGGTGGGGAGGAGGAGTCCTGGACCCCGTGCCAGGACAGCATGCGGGCGATTGAGGGCGGAGCAGGTGACGCGACTGGAGATCTTCAGCCCAGAGGAAGTGGGCGCGCTGGTCTACTTCGTCCAGCGCCGCCTGCCCAGGACCATCGCGGGAGGCTGCAGGCTCGCGGCCGGCGGCTACAACATCCAGGAGCGCCGGAAACGGTGGCAGAAGGCTTGCTGGGCCATGGTCCAACTCTCCGGGGTCCAGCGCACCTACAGCCAGGCCACCCACCGCCAGATGGACCTCCTGGACCAGGAGCACGACCTGCTGGACCAGCTCGGTTTGGAGATCCCCGGGCTTGGTGAGTAGTAGTAGCTATTTCGTCACTCACTACTATACTTTCTCCTGTTGTTGTATTGCAAATATTTGTTTTTTTACATGGAGCAAGCCAATAATGCTGCTGACGATTACATTGTAGTTAAATTATATTTCAAAATCTTCTGTGTATTTCAGGTGCACTGCTCTCCTTCTCAGTGGCGTTGCTACTATGCTTATTTGTTTTCTATTTTGTGGTCTCATTGGCCTGAGTAACTATTATGTATGAGTGTACTTTACAGAACTGCGTAATGCTAGACACTAGGGGGCAGATTACATTTACAAGCCCCTTGGGCCACGTTTACGTTGCCTTGCGTGACGCAACAGCGGCGTAAACGTGGCGCATCCCTGCAAGTCATTTACAGCTTGACGCATCTAGGGAGATGCGTCACGTTATAAAGCCATGGGCCTGCGCCACAATGGGTGCGCTCATAGTACGCAGGGTGGGCGGTCCGGCGGCTGTGCGCCTCGCAAAAGTGCCTGCGCGAAATCTACAAGATTTAACGCAGGCACTTCTGCGACGCTGCTACGTCAATTCAATTCCTTATGCCTGCTTAAAGCAGGCGTAAGGACTGACACAGCATGTTAAGTATTGGGTGGCCCTGAGCATTACTGGAGTTGCATTGCGTTGGCGACGTGACTCCAGTGATGCGCCGCTCTTACGTGACGAGATGCGTCACGCAAGTGCCTACCCTTGCGCCAGGCCGCGCCGAATTGTAAATGAGGCGCATCTGCCGTGTCGCAAGGGTAGTTTTGCGTGACGCATTTGATCTGGCGCATCTCTGGAGATGCGCCAGAACGCATAAGTAAGTATGCCCCTAAGGGGCAGAATTGCAATTACCGTCGCATCCCTGCAAAGTAGCAGGGATGCGCCAGTAATTGTGAGGCCCGCTACCACCACCAAACATGGTGCGCCGTATTTGCAATGCGGCGCACCATGGGCCCAAAACGTCACCGAAGCTTTACTGATGGAGTTGCGTCGCAACAATGGCGCAGCTCCAGCAATGCTCTGGGGTACCCTATCTCCCCAATGCTGGGTCAAGCCGTACGTCTGCTTCAAGCAGGTGCAGGGTTTGTGTGACGCATCATTGTCCTAAAGGTGACTGATTGAAATTTTGTAGATTTCCCTCAGCCACTTTTAGGATGTGTTCCAGCGCAGGAATGCCCTTCCTTGCGCCGGAATGCCCCCTGATGGCGCAGGGCTTTATAACGGGATGCATCTCCCAAATGCGTCACGTTGTTATAATATTATACGCCGCACCATGGCTCCTTTTTTGTTTAGCTGCTGCATCACAAAAGTCACGCAAGAACGGAGCAAAAGAGCCGCAAGGGGCTTAAATCTGCCCCTTCCTTTGTACCCCTGACAATAAGAAAAATAGTGGCGGTGGATTGATAGTTTGACTATTTAAATGTCTGGTTATGTAGCAGGCAACTGTTAGTGTTGTCACTGATCTGACTGAAATCACAATGGAGTTTGTCTGTCACTTTGCGTCTTGCCTGCGGAATGCTGCCTGCCAGTCCTAGGTGAACCTTTCAGTACTTTGTTTAGTGAGTTACGTGACTTTCGAAGTCGCAGGTCCGCAAATCAATGAAAACTAACCCTAATCAATATAATTTCGCGGAAATATTTTGTTATTGTTGTTTTGAAATGTTTGATTTGGTTGACATTGACAAGCAACAATCATCCATGTTTTCTGTTCTTTCTTTCATGTTGTACGTCAGCTCCCCCCAGGGGCGAGGGGACACAGGAGCAGGAGGCGGCGGATGCTGTTGAACAGAGCCAGGATCGGGCAGGCGAGGGCTCCTTTGCTGGCCCCAGTAAGTTTTCATTTTAGACTAGTACCTATTTTTCCTAGCGGTCCTCATTTGATTTTTTCAAAATCGTCTTTGATCTTCTTGTAGACTGTATCTAAATTCTTATCCTGCCTCTACTATGACTCCCTGTGGTATTACTAGATTATTCTTATTAGTCTGTCTGTGTAGCTAACTAAGATTGCACGGTTGGCAAAACTCCCATTCTAGTCAGCAATAGCTCTATCAACTTAGTGCAGTCTTCTGGGATTGTCCATAATGTCTTTTGAAGTGTTCTATCTGCTTTGAAAATTCCCAACTATAAAATGTGAATGACCACCAAGAAAGAATAAGATACTACCTTTTGGTTTGGATAGGAGGACAATCCATACCACTACTGTTGCGGGGACAATTCTTCTGCAGAAACAGAACTATGGACAATAAATAGTGCATTGCTTATCAATTATAATAGGCGCTGTTAGAGTTTCTACATACCTCTGTGATAACAGACTTTGAACCCCCAATGTCCTTACTGACTGACTAGATAGTGTGGCACAGTCATTTACCTCCCAAATTCATCGATGATTGATCCCCAATGATGATTATATGATTATCCAACGTAGCTCAAGAGTACGGACTCAGAGTCAGAGTCAAGAAGTGTCAGAGGCACGGACTCATGCTTGCAAAAATTGCAAAACCTTTCGCTCAGTCACTCTAGTCTGGACCAAAAAACACAGAGTCTATTTAAGTTTAAAAGCTTTATTAAAAGTAAACACATTTATTAAAATGAAGTCATAATAAAAAAACTAAACGTTTAACTGAGAATGGAAAAGTGGTAAGTGCTGACGATTAATTGAAGACATTTCTTGTGGTCGAGCCGAGCTCTCACCTGGTTTCAACTTGATCTTGTTGTTAGAAGTCCATCTTCTGTCTGTGTGGAGAAAAATGGTGCGTGTTAAAAAGCCAGCCTTCATCAGTTGTGCCAAAAAGTGCAGCAAGACAACACCCTTCCCTGGAAAAAGGGACATTTTTTTTTACTTTAGAGTAGACAGTCACAAATTACATTGTTTTCACATGTCTTCATTCCTAGACCAAATACTAGTGAGTGGTTTCTTCAAACATTCTTAAATGTACTTTGTAGGTGAACATCTGGTGGCGGGGCCAGCGCGGAGGTGGTGGTGCCCGACACGGAGGCGGAGGGCAATTCTTCAGGGGAGGAGGCGGCGGCTCCAGTGCCGGCTGTGAGAGTTGAGACGGTGGTGGTGGCGGGCAGAGGTAAGCTCTTATATATTCCTTCCTTATTGAGATTGAAGACGTGGCAGGGAAGGAAAGAATATGAGATGCATGGCTGGGTGAATGATGAAGCAATGATTGGTGGAAGGACAACAGCCTGGGTGGGTGACACAGAAACTGTATGTGTCCATATACCTGGATCATGCTACTATCTGACTCTTAGATAGCATATGTGTATCTAGAGCAGGGGTACTCATAGTAAGGCCCACGGGCGGCCCGGCAAGCCTTCCTTGGCGGTGCGCAGACCTTACAGACAATCACTGCTCCCCCGGCCCCCACAGAGCAGAGTGGAGATGCAGGGCCACAAAGAGGTGAAATAGAACAAAGCCTCTGCTCTGTGGGGCCGGGCAAGCAGTGATTGTCAGGGTGGAGATGCAGGGGCGCTACAACAAACAAAGCCTCAATAATATGTTAATGGTCTTTTAAAGACCTGTTAAGTACTTTGGTGTGGCTGTCTGTGTGTGCGCGTTGAGGAAGCTGTCTCAGCCCGGGCTGAAGGCTGACACAGACAGACACACACACAGTGAGATGACAGAGGGCAGGAGGGAGAGGGAGGGCAGGAGGGAGAGAGAGATGGAGAGGGAGGGCAGGAGGGAGAGCAGGAGGGAGAGAGATGTATGTAAATGCTGGGTCTGGTGGCTCAGTGGATGAGGGCATCTGCTGCAGGGACCTGTGTGCAACCTCATGGTCACAAGTTTTTGTTTTGCTTTAGCCCCGCCCCCTCTGACTCCGCCCCCACCAGTGCGGCCCCCGGCCACAAACTACACTGTAAATTTAGCCCCTGAGAGAAAGTTTGTGAGTACCCATGATCTAGAGAGAGTAGACGGTCAGTGGATGAACTAAGTGTAACTTTGAAGAGCTTGTAACGCTGCACCCGCACGTCCGTTCCAGTGTAGGAAAGGCAAGGAAAAGAAGTTGTAATTTTGTCCAAATACTACCATCAATAGTAGCAGTAGTTTGTATTGCAAGCACAGAATAGATTCGGTTATTACGGTGGCCACTCCCTACCTCTCTTAATAAGTTTAGTAGTACTCAGTCATTCATGTGTGGATGTATCACTGGTCACTCAATAAAAAGCAAAGCACCTAAAGTCATCCCATATGTAAGCAAAAACATCCCATGTGAAGTGATAGATAATCAGATTATTTATCTTCTTCATTTTTCCATTTCTAGTACGCATTTGCACTGTAGGGTGAAAGTTAAATTAATTAAGCAGTAGCCCTTGTAACAGAGTATTCTCAGTGCCACCCGTAATAGAAAAGTAAGAGCTTCACCACCTGCATGCACTGGACCGGTACAGTAATGCAAGTCTAGGTCACTCATAATGGCGTGTGTCTCTTTTTCTCGGGTGCAAGTTCACTGCGTTGGCATTATGCCGGCTTGCAGAAGATAACGTACCAATTTTCCTAAAGAAGAGACAAGAAGAAGAATAAGACTGGTGTACTTTCATAGTCGACTCCAATGGAAGTCCATAGTGCTCGTAGAATTTGTTCCTTGAACTCCCACTAATGTTAGAGCAAGGATGAAGAAGTGGGAGGTTAGATAGATACTGGCCTCAATAGTTATGTAATGCACTTGCAAGTTGCTAGTTGTACTGCAACACAAATTTCTGCTGAATGATTGAGTTAATCTTAAAGAGCATTGGTTACAGACTATGTCTTTCTTTCTTCATATAGATGCTCCTTCCAAATCAACAAGGAGGAAGGAGCTGGCTAGAGCGGCCCGGCAACGGAGGATCGATGCCACTGTTGCAGAATATCGGCGGCTGGTGGCCCTGGAGGATGACCAAAGTGTGCAGTCGACCACGACAACAATGTCGTCTGCATCGGCCTCCGTGCCCCCACGGGCTGCCACCCAGCACAGTGCTCCAGCCAGACTGAGCCGGGCTGCCAAAGCCAAACGCCGACGCCGAGCAGCAAGGACAACAGCTGCCTCTCACAGCCATTCCAATTGCAAGGCACGCCTGCGCCGTAGTACCCTGAGGGTGTCCCGCCTTCAGCAGGAGCTTCACCACTTTACAAACATGTTGGAGGGGCTCCGCGTAGAGCACGCCTTGCTCCGCGAGGAGTATGATGCCCTGGACCAAAAAGTAAACACCCATAGTGTCCCTTGCCCCTTTTTTAGAGACTTTTGGGGGGTGGGAATCGGGAGTTGGGTTTGGGACTCTTAAAGGACAACCGTTGGGGTTAGGGAGGGTCTTGCGGGAGATTATTTTGTTAGGGATATAAATATACTTTTTCAAACTTTATCTGAGCATACCTGTTTTTTACTGCTTGCCTGGTGGGTGGGGGTTTAACAGTAACTTTGTTTTCCTGAAAGTTTAGTTCCATTTTCTTCCTTTAAGTGTAAATGCCCTAATGTTTTCAACACTAAGTGCCTCTCACAGAGTAAGTGAAGTGAATTCAAGAGTCCTAGGACTTTAGTAGTACTACCGTCAGTCTCTCGTCTCTCCTAATACTCCATTATACTCCCTCCCACCAAACGCTTATCTTACCTGTAATTTGTGTTTGAAAGTAGGGCTATACCCAGGGCTGGCTCCACGGGAAACAGCGAATAAGGTTGGCAATCCTGGGTGGATAAAATTCCCTCATAGCGGTGGTACTAGTGGTGTGACACAGTGGCAGTTGCATGCCTATGAAAAAAAAGAAAAAAAAATCTGGTTTGTCCTCCTGAGCAATACAACGGTACAATAGAGAATATAGCAGGTGATAGTACACTAGAACAGTGCCACATTGTAGCCTAACAAATTGTAAAGTATAACTACTAATTCGGTTGAAGTTCTTTGACATTAGCCATGGGTCTATGTCAAGCAGAGTAAGAATATATCCTCGGATTTCTTCACCAGTCTGTTGCTATCACCTTATCCTCCCCAGCAAGTGTGTGGATTTATTGCTGTAATTTAGTCACACATCAAGACACCCTGTAAAAAAAGCACAGCATGGACAAACAATTGAACATAAACAAATCTTTGGGTACAAACCTATCCATCAATCTTTGAAAGTGCATGCACTACTGCATGCATGTCAGTGAAAAGTAAGTAGTACTTTCGACAACTGTGGAAGAAAGAATGCGACAGTACAGGGCGTGTGTGGAATTATTGATAACTATATTCAACATAAGGTCTCTGTTGCCAGATACCTGAGAGCCTTGCTGGTCACTATAAATCCATTCACAACACTCAATGGGGTTGGTCTGGAAGGTATAGTAGATAGAAAAGGAGAAATTGCTCTTTTTCTAGGTGTCCCCTCACTCACCAGGGTTGCCCCTTGGTGACATGCTTCATCATTATTATTATTATTATTATTATTGGACATTTATTAAGCTCCTGGTTACGCCACTGGCGTGTCCCCGCGCTATGGTAAGTGAAATGACTGTCCCCCCTCCTCCTAACCCAGCTGTCTACTGAAAAAGATAAGTTTTAAGTTTTTTCCTAAACTGGATTTCGGAGGGCTCAAGCCGAAGTTCCAGTGGCAGTTTGTGCCAGCATTTGGGAGCAAGGTATCTGAAGGACCTGCCTCCCATACGAGCTTTAGATATTCTTGGTACTTTTAACAGCCCGACCTGCGAGGACCGAAGACTGCGTGTAGGCTCGTAGTAGGCTACTAGGCTCTGGAGCGGGAGAGGTGCCTTACCGTACAAAATACGGTGGCAGGTGGAAAGGGCCTTAAACTTTACTCTCCTCTCAATGGGGAGCCAATGGAGCGCTCGCAAGGCTGGCTTGGCGGAAGATCTCCTAGGGAGTCTGAGGACCAACCGCGCTGCCGCGTTTTGAAGAACCTGCAGGCGACCGATGACCCTGCCTGTGGCCCCCAGATAAAGCAGGTTCCCGTAATCAAGTCGGGAGGTGACCAAGGCATGCACCAGCGTCCGACGAGCGGAGATGGGAAGCAGGTCTAAGACTTTCCTAAGAGCTCTCAGAACGCTGAAGCATACCCCCGCCACCCGACCGACATGTGGGCCAAAGGTGAGGTCCTTATCGACCCACACGCCCAGATTCCTAGCCTCACGGCAGGGAGTGGGGACTTCCCCCAAACAAGGTGGCCACCACGCCGACGACCACGCCGACGGTACACCCCCCACCACGAGCACTTCGGTCTTGCTCCCGTTCAACTTTAAACAGTTGGCAGACATCCAGGCAGCAAGGTCTTTCATGCAATTCCTGAAGATGTCTGCCGCAAGACCGGGCGCGCGCGATAGGGAGATGACCAACTGCGTGTCATCGGCATAGGACACCAAGCGGAGGCCGTGACCCTCCACAATAGCCGCTAGGGGGGAGACGTAAATGTTGAATAGAGTTGGGCTCAGGGACGAACCCTGAGGGACGCCCTGGCCCAGCTCAATCTCCCTGGAATAGCACTCACCCAGTCTGACCTGAAAGCATCTCTCCGAGAGGAAGGACTTGATCCAGACAAGCGCAGCACCTGTCACCCCGCCTTCATTCAGACACTGTAGCAAGGTGGAATGTGCTACAGTGTCGAATGCTGCGCTTAAGTCTAAAAGGATCAGTGCCATCGTCTGGCCCTCGTCTACTCCCTGTCTGAGAGCTTCTACCGCCACGAGGAGAGCGGACTCCGTCGAGTGGCGGGGACGGAAGCCAAATTGCGAGTCGTGGAGTAGCGAAGCCGTCTCCACGAACTGCATGAGCTGTATATTGGCTATTTTTTCCGCCACCTTCGCCATGTAGGGAAGGAGGGAGATAGGACGGAGGTTATCCAACTTATCAAAACTGACGTTGGCCTTTTTTTGCAGGGGAAGTACCACCGCCTGCTTCCAGGCCTTCGGGACCACCTGAGACTCAAAGGAGACGTCCAGAAGCTGACGTACGTAGGGCTCTAGCACTGGTAAGCTGTCCTTGAGCCGGCTCGGGGTAGTCGGGTCTCTGGGGGAACCGGATTTGATGGATCCACATATGCGGAGAAGCTCCGTTGTGGAAGGAGTGACGAACATGGTCAACCGATGTTCCCCTTCCCTTCGAGGGAGTTCCACGGGGGCAGTGCCTCTATCTATCTTCTGGGGGAAGGAGTTGTAAATGTTGGAGACTTTAGTTGCGAAGTACTCCGCAATACGATTACAGCCCTCCGTAGTGCAAAGTTCCTTCAGTGCTGTGGCAGTTTTTCCTATTGCAATGGATTTGTAAATAGAGAAAAGCTCCTTGGTAGACTGTTTGGCTTCCTCAATTTTGTTGCAATAATACGAAGATTTGGCCTTCCTAATCATCATATGATATGCACGCCTGCAATCGATATAAGCAGTTTTGGCCTGCGCGGAGTATGCAATCCTCCATTGCCTTTCGGCGCGTTTACATGCAGCCTTGGCCGTTCGCAGATCTTCATTATACCAAGGTGCCGACCGTTGTATTCGGCCGCCTGATTTCGACAAGCCCAGCGGTGCCACCTGATTCAGGGCTTCCAAAATGCGTTGGTCAAAGTTGGAATTGACTTCATCAGCCCCGTCGCCCCTGGGAAGACCTTTCTCGGTAAGTGCCAGATTGAATTTGGCCTGGGAGAACGCTGTCCATTTCCGCCTAGGATGTTTATCAGCGGGAGGGTCATTGGGACGGGGTTCCTGTAATTCGATGGTAAAAGGGACGAGGAAGTGATCAGACCATGCAATTGGAATCGGGGCATGGGCGTCCACTTGGCTCCAGTTAGCAAAAACTGGGTCCAGAAGGTGACCCAGCTTATGGGTGGGCAACAGTACCTTCTGCTCAAATTGTAGGTTAGCCATCGTGTGGCATAGCTCGCTCGCCACTTTTTCCGAGGGGGTATCTAGGTGAAGGTTCAGATCCCCTAGGACCAGATATTTGTCCGAGCGTAGAGCGGCTTCTGTAACACCTTCCACTAGCTCTTCAACGAAGGCTGTAGAAGAGCCTGGAGGACGATAGATTAGCAAGCCTTTCATGGTGAAGCAGCCATTGATCAAAATGGAAAAGGCGCCAGCTTCACTGCCGTCGATCGCCGTGCGATCCAGCTGACATTGGTAATCTTGCCGCGCAACAATGGCTATACCGCCCCCTCTCCCGCGTGGTCTATCTAGCCTTTGTATACCGTAGCCTTCAGGAATGGCCTCAATGACCTCCGGCATGGAGTCTTGATCAAGCCACGTTTCCGTGAGGAATAAAAGATCCCACTGTTTCCCCGTGAGGAGGTCATGAATGTCGAGGGCATGTTTCCGTAGGGAGCGAACATTCAGTAGACCACATACCAAAGTATGTTGGCCTGCGGTGAGCGCCTTGCCTGTGTCAAAGGTGTATTCACAGTGGCTGCAGCCCGCGTTGGTCCCTGCATCAATGCTGTGGGGGCATAGCCCGCATAGCTCTCTTCGGAGGAGAAGTAGCTCATCTCGACTCCAGGAGATTTGACAGGAGGGAGAGGCAGGGGTCATGGCCCTGGGCCGCAGTCGGCCGCGGACGGGCGCAGACGGGCTTAACTCTGGCGCGACTCCGGCGCGCCTTCGTCGCGCCCGCTGCGCTCGCCCGCTGCGCTGTCGACAACACATCCGCCTTATATCCCCCCCAGCGTTCCAACCACTAGAGCGCTGCTGTTCCCAACCGGAAGTGCCTGGCTCGGACCCTCCACGCCCTCTGCACAAACGGCGCTAATCACCGGCGTCAGACCGAGGCGGGAGGGAGGGGCGAGTCCAGTCCTCCGTGATCCGTCTAGTGGAGCTCAGCCGGGCTAAAATCAAGGGGCACACCCAACGCGCTGCCAACACGCTGTGCTTCCCAGCCAGGTAAGGAAAGATGAGGTGCAATATTTAAAACAACATAAAATGCTCACGCGCCGCTAAGCAGGCGAGCTACACGCAATAGCGCTTAGGTTTTTAAAGCGGTAGGGACGCTGCCACAGTCCACTTACCACACAAGGCTCCAGAATCCAGTGCCTTATATCCCCCCCAGCGTTCCAACCACTAGAGCGCTGCTGTTCCCTACCGGAAGTGCCTGGCTCGGACCCTCCACGCCCTCTGCACAAACGGCGCTAATCACCGGCGTCAGACCGAGGCGGGAGGGAGGGGCGAGTCCAGTCCTCCGTGATCCGTCTAGTGGAGCTCAGCCGAGCTAAAATCAAGGGGCACACCCAACGCGCTGCCAACACGCTGTGCTTCCCAGCCAGGTAAGGAAAGATGAGGTGCAATATTTAAAACAACATAAAATGCTCACGCGCCGCTAAGCAGGCGAGCTACACGCAATAGCGCTTAGGTTTTAAAAGCGGTAGGGACGCTGCCACAGTCCACTTACCACCACTTATCATTGGGGCCATCCCAGTCCTCTACGGGCTGGGGCGTGCTGCGACTTGCGAATTACGTAGGAGCACTTACAAATGACTATGTGTGGTGCAGATGTGATAGTGGAGTGGGCTAAGTGATGTGTTAAGGGATCAATTTAGAAGCAGAGAGAGATCCAAGAAATGCAGTCACAGTCATAGAAAAAAACAATGGATACTGTATCTGTATGTTGTTGTAGTTGTCCTGTTGAATTTGGTAAGTAAGTTGCATGCAGAAAAAATGTCCTCTTATTAGCGGCACTCCTCCATTCCATCTGACGCTTCGTCCATCAATGTTGGTGACCAGAAGACACCCTGTCCACTGCCTGCCTGGCGGATGCTGAATTGCGGCTCGCTAATGTGAAACCTGACTCCATCCTTTTTTCCCCATTGCACAGACTGAAACTCGGCCTGTAATTATTCAACGAAAAACAGGAAGTGATATAATATTACAACACCACTGATAAATAAATATAAGGTATGAAGGCTGTGGAGTGCAAAAAGTCACACTTTGATTTTCCTAGTAGACAGTACAATATTTTTGAAAGTGCGTACTCTGTCTGAGTCACCTTTTGAAGGATAAATAAGTATGGGCAAATTAATGTAGCGGATCTTTCCCCTCAAGCTAGGTGTACTGTAAACTGTGTTTTAGAACAAAATTAGATCTTCCCGGCAGTGCTCCCACCCAGACCCTTACTAAAGCCAGTCGCAAAAATGTAGAAGACCCCCAATCAAATCTCAAAAAACTAGGCCTAGCAGAAAACTGGTGACAAAACGTACTTTGAAAGTAAAAGTAGGCCCAAATACCCCCTTACCCACCGTGCATTGTATTCAAACCACTTGCAAGCAACCAAGATAAAGTATCCATAGCCAGCATCACTCCAAGACTCGAAAACCCCCCCACCCAAACACATGCAATAGAAATACTGCTAACCCTAATGAACCCTAAGTTAAGAATAGTGGCAAAGGCTTTCTTTAACTATGCCAAATCCCCCCTTTCCCACTATGGATTTTCTTCAAATGACTTGCAACCAAAATTACACATTCTCACGAGTGCTCTAAGACCCCAGAACTCAGTTGCAAAAATCTAGAACACCCCGAAACACATGCAATCCTGCTGCTAGGGCTAACCCTAACGAACCCTAAGTTACAAAAAGTGCCAAAAGGCTTTTCCGCGTGGATTTTGTCCCAACCACTTCTACCCGGTATTAGACCTTCCCAGGAATGCCCCAAGACCCGCCAACCCACCCGCCAAAAAGCATAACACCCCCAAACAGGCCAAAAGCAAAATCTCATACTTACAATATTTCTCGGCCTTCGGTCCAAACGCGCTGTGTAGCTAGGCCATAAGTCCGGTTTACCACCACGGATTTCCTGAAAAGCAAATGCAATCATGATTAGAGTGTCCCAGCAGTACTCCCAGACCCCGAAACCCACCCACAAACACCAGGAAGCCCCCCAAACAGGCCCCCGAAAACGCTACATTGAGCAAAATGTCAGAAATAGCAAATAAAAAATCAGCGTGGATTTTGTCCCAACCACTTCTATCCGGTATTAGACCTTCCCAGGAATGCCCCAAGACCCGCCAACCCACCCGCCAAAAAGCATAACACCCCCAAACAGGCCAAAAGCAAAATCTCATACTTACAATATTTCTCTGCCTTCGGTTCAAACGCGCTGTGTAGCTAGGCCATAAGTCTGGTGTACCACCATGGATTTCCTGAAAAGCAAATGCAATCAAGATTAGAGTGTCCCAGCAGTGCTCCCAGACCCCGAAAACTCACCCACAAACAGCCGGAACCCCCCCAAAGAGCACCTCAAAGGCAAGCAAGTCAGCAAAAACACCAAAACATTTCGGCCTCGGATTTGGTCCAAACCACTTTTATCCGGTATTAGAGCTTCCCAGCAATGGCCCCAGAGCCGTCAACCCAGGAGAAAATTAGTAGAAGACCCCCAAACAGCCAAAGAGCAAAAGTACAAAAATGGGGACTTAGTCATTTTTTTGCAAATTTCCCAAATCACTCCGCACGCGCTCTGCAGCTAGGCCCTAACTCCCCTCTGCCACCATTGATTTGCTTCAAACCTCTTGCAAAGTAAAGTATCCATAGCCAGAAGTGCTCCCAGACCCCGAAACCCACCCACAAACACCAGGAAGCCCTCCAAACAGGCCCCCGAAAAAACGCTACATTGAGCAAATGTCAGAAATAGCAACAACAAAAAATCGGCGTGGATTTTGTCCCAACCACTTCTATCCGGTATTAGACCTTCCCAGGAATGCCCCAAGACCCGCCAACCCACCGCCAAAAAGCATAACACCCCCAAACAGGCCAAAAGCAAAATCTCATACTTACAATATTTCTCGGCCTTCGGTCCAAACGCGCTGTGTAGCTAGGCCATAAGTCCGGTTTACCACCACAGATTTCCTGAAAAGCAAATGCAATCAATATTAGAGTGTCCCAGCAGTGCTCCCAGACCCCGAAACTCACCCACAAACAGCCGGAACCCCCCCCAAAGAGCACCTCAAAGGCAAGCAAGTCAGCAAAAACACCAAAAAATTTCCGCCTCGGATTTGGTCCAAACCACTTTTATCCGGCATTAGAGCTTCCCAGCAATGGCCCCAGAGCCGTCAACTCACCCGCAAAGAGGTAGAACAACACCCCCACAAGTGCTGAGTCTTTCTTCATTGGGCGTAAACCAGCCCTCTGCTTTGATGGAAATAGGAGTCTGGAGGAGGAGGATAGAGGAGCATGTTCTTCTGAACTTGTGAACCTGAGGAATGCAGACTGCGGCACCTTCAAATCAATAAGCAAACAAGTGAAGACAGTTCTGCTGATGGGCTTGTTTTTGTGATTAGGTGATTAAAGTTTGAATTTATTAACTGTGCACAACAAAGAAAGACAGACACACAGGAATAAAAGTGAATAAGGACGAAAAAGAAAGTTATTGATTCATTGTCTCATTTTCAGGGCTCGGTATCACGGTCCACGAATAAGAATAAGGCTTCGTCATCATACTCTGCGAATTCAGGCAGGGTGAGCTCAGTGTCACCCGACAGAGAAGAAATTCCCTCATCTATGTTGCTGTCCACCTCGTCTTCATCCGGCGGGCTTTCTCGTACTCTGTAATCTGGTGGTATGAGGTGCTGATTCATCTTGATCATTGTTAACCTCTCCACATTTTTGGGCGAGAGGCGGCTCCGTTTGGAAGTTACAATGCCACCAGCAGCACTGAAAACACGTTCAGAAGACACGCTTGCGAGTGGGCAAGACAGGTAGTTTAAAGCCAGGTTGGAGAGCTGTGGCCACAATTCTTTTTTCCCATGCCAATACGCCAATGGGTCAGCATTAACATAGACCTCTGTTGAGTCATTCAGATAGTCCTTCACCATCGACTCAAGGTTCTCCTCCAAGGTTCCTCCACTTTGCTTAGCTGTTGCTGTGACCTTTTCAGAACCAAACCCAAGCCGAGCTAGCCAATCCTCTTCAGCCTCCAATGTTACTGTTGTGTCTGGTGGTGCAGATGATCCGGTTGCTGGTCTCTTTAACGGCTGAGAGGTCACTTGTGCCGCAGCCACAGGTGCAGAAGTGGATTGTTGTGACTGGGGATGGCCTGCTGATGCTGATGTACTGCCTTTTCCTTCAATTTGCTGCCGTTCTCTTTCAAACCTCTTGGCTGAGGAGGCTAGCCACTGTTTGTACTTTGTAACACTTCATCAGCAAAAGGAAAGAATGCTTGGCCTGCCAGCGCCTTTTTGTAGCGTGGATCCAGAATAGTACCACAAATGTAATGCTGGTTTGAGTGGATCATTTTAAGACGTTCATCACCTTGTAGGTGCTCTAATAATTTCTCCGCCAGAACAAAAGGGTCTTGGTTTTCTTCATCTTTTTCAAACACAGAACACACCTCCTTCAGTTGGTGCTCCAGCATGTACAACAATGGGATAGCTTTTCCAAAATTACAGTCCTCCTAGCTGACTGCACGGGTGAAGAACTCAAAAGGACGAAGCATGCGTGTCAGGCTTTTAACTATGTCCCATTGCGCCGCACCCATCCTCAGGTCCTCCTTCTGAGCTGTACCCTGTGTTAAGAAATAGTGATCGAGTACCGCACACTGCTCATACAGACGCCCAAGCATGTAGAAGGTTGAGTTCCAACGTGTTGCCACCTCCTGGATGAGTGCTTTCACTGGCATGTGACGTTCATATAGCAGGCTCCTCAGATGCTTCTGGGCCTTAAAAGAATGGCTGAAATGTTTGCACATTTTTCGGCAGGTGTCCACTACCCTGTACGCTGCACTGTCTTTATCACTCAAGAATTTTTTGACAACCAGGTTTATACAGTGCGCCAAACACGGCACTCTGAAATAGTCACCCAGCTGCATGGCCTTAACTATATTGGTGCCATTATCTGTGGAAACATAACCAACCTGACGTTTTTTTGGGGACAATTGGCGTAAATAACAAGGACCCCCTGTTTGTGCAACAGAATTTGTTTTACAGGGAAATTAGACAATGTAAAAAGAAACACCAAATATAATTTCACCAGGGAGAGAACGACATATAGAAAGCACAACAATCAATTAAAAAGTACAAAATTGTGTTTATTATTAAGTATATATACTCAGGATAAAAACATATAAATTCAGACACATAACCAATTATAATTTCAATGAACAATCAATGTAATACAAAATAAAATTATTAATGACACAATTAAATAAAAATTCATAAAACAGTGGCGGACAATTATAGTCTTCGACGCGCGTTTCGGCGTTTTAACAAGAACGCCTTCTTCAGGAGCCACATACACAATCTGAAAAACATATAAAGCAAATTAAAATCATACTTAGGAGAGTTACACTCGCCTATTATGGATATCTCAATACATGTACATATAACTGTATTTAAGACTGCTTTACCTATCGAAAACTCCCTACTTATGTAGCCCAACTATAACGCTACACAAGGTACAAACTATAAATTATTATATTTGAGCAGTGGTATAGTTTTTACATAGAAGGGCCTTGTAGGATAGTTAGACCCTTAACTCAATTGTATGGCCATTTCAAAGAGCCCGATATGCTAGAGTCATATTACTCAAGGTGGCAGATAGGGAACTTCTTAGTATATATATATATATTATCCTAGCTAAACAAAGATAACTTTTTTTGGGGACAGCCAGTCAAGGACCTTTGTGTTAAACACATCCAAAATGTTTTGTGCTGTGTGACGTTTCTCCAAACCAAACATGGCTAGTGTTGCATGTTTCTGAGCAGCTTTAAAAACTTGGTCCGGGTCAACACCTGCGTTTAGCTTTGCTTCAACCCCTGAAAAAGAGACCCAGTGTGCAGTGATGCACATGTAATCAGTGCCTGCGCCACTGGTCCACATGTCTGTTGTCAGATGTATAGTGTGAACAGCACTCTTCTGCAAAGCTGCCCCAATCACCTCCAGAACATCTTCATGTAGTGCTGGAACCGCAACTCGGGCAAAATAGAACCGGCTAGGAACCTTCCATTTAGGGCAGAGCGCTGCCACTACTTCTAGAAAACCAACCCCTTCTACAAAAGAAAAAGGGAGAAGGTCCAGAGCTAGCATTTTAGCCAGCTTAGTGTTATACAGACGCGTCAGGGGGTGGTTGCGTTCATATTGCGCTTCTGTAAACAACATCTTTTTAATGTTGCCCTGGACCAAGGATTTACGGGATGATGATGATGATATCTTCGACCCAGTTACGCTCGCTGATGAACTTTTTCGCATTGGTGTATCACTCTCTCCCACACTGCTGACAGGGGTACTTGGTGTAAGTGAAGTGTTTGACACGTCTTCTTCCTCCTCGTCATCATCAGATGAAACATCAACGTTTTCATTACGTGCAATTCGGGCTTTCTTGATCGCCTCTAGGTGCGCAAACCATTGGACAGCGTGCTGTCTCCTAAGATGACCTCTCTGGCCTCCGGTACCATAGTTGGTACCAAACTTACCACGACTAACTCGAAGCTTACAAATGCTACAAATGGCTATGTTTTCCTTTTTTGGGCAAACACTAAAGAAGTCCCAAGCTGCAGACTTGAAATGTCTTTGGGGGCCGGGGGAGGCGGCGATACTGGTGGTGGTGGTCCTGCTGCTAATGCCAGAAGAAGTGGAGGATGTGGATTGCCGAACTTCAGTACGTTTTGCACTTTCACCACCACTAATTGAGGTCGAGGTGGATGGAGGTCCCTTCTTGCGAGGAAGAAATATGGAAGCGGTAGGTGTTGCTGTACTAGTTAACTCCAAATCCAATGATTGTTGTGTTTCCATTGCCTCCTCGTCTACATCATCATCACGCTCAGCAGCTTCTCGGGATAGGGTCAAAATGTCTCTCTGCTGCATGCCCGCTGGGGCTGCAGTGACCTTTATGATGACTGGCTCGTCGTCGTGAGAGGCTTCATCAGCAGCAGTATCCGTCACTTCTTGTTGAGCCTCATCACACTCCATAGCTATGAGTTTTTCGACGACCTTCCTTTTACGCTTAGGTATCTTTGTCAGATCATGGTGTGCCTCACTCTCGGACGGCAGTGGTGCTGGTTCCCAATTGTGATCCGTATCATCAGAAGGAGGTGTGCTTGAAGAAGATGTAGACACTAGCCTTGATCTCTTCCTTGCTAGGGGTGTGAAAGACAAGGAATGATCATCAGGAGGAGTGGCTTCCTCAAATGAAACCTCGGTTTGATTGTCAATTTCCTGATGTGCCCTTACTTCAGGAGGACCAACTATTGTGGGCACTTGTGACCCTCCATGCACCTCTGCTTGCGCATCTCCTTGCGCTGCCTCTCCTTCCACATGTACTTGGGCTTGTACTTGCACATGTTGTTGTTGTTGCGGCTGTGGTTGTTCAACACTTGTCAGATGAGTTACAACAACCTGTGTTGATTCAGGGACATTGCTGCTACTTTCTTGCGATGAGCCAACATCACTGGTCGATGGTGATTGAAGAAGTACACTGACTGCCTCTGAAGCACTCAAGGGTTTTGACTTAAGTTGGCGTGGTGGTGGAGGCACTGAGCCCAATGGAGCGGGGGTGCTGCTCCCAGCTTAGTCCCCAGCAGATCCCGCTGCTGCTGCAGGCGTACTTTTTTTTTTACTCCCAAAAAACACGGCGGCCGGCACACCAGCCTCCTTGGTAACTTGCTTCTTCTGCTCCTTACTAGCAACTTTCTTGCTAGAGGAGCTACGGAGACCTTTTTTTGGGGCCATCTTCTTCAGAGCAGGTCAGACAACAGGCCGCAGTTGCACGAATTGCAGAGTTGTCTGAGGCCAGACGTGACGTCGCGTGACATTATGCTGCACACACACACCGCTGCAGGACTTCTTCCTGGCACTGGTGGCTCTCTCACCCAAAAAAAAATCGAAAAAATAACAGAAAAATCAGCACAATCCCATGCCCTCCATGATGCTTAAATTCAAGACACCCCACAGAAAGACTAGGCACATGCAACACTCACTAGTCACTACCCCTGGTGAAAAGGCCACAACAACAGGCCAAAAAAACGAAAATCACAGAAAAATCAGCACAATCCCAAGCCATCCAGCCCCTCCATGATGTTTAAATTCAAGACAACCCACAGAAAGACTAGGCACATGCACCACTCACTACCCCTGGGCATAATGGATGAAAGCTAGGCAAAATGGGTGCAGGCCTGAGAACACTGCCTGCATTCAAAATGGCCCCCTCCCTCACAGCACATGGCCAGGGCCTGTAGCAGCACTCAAAATGGCCCCCAACCACATGGCCTGTCCACAACAGGCCAAAAAAACGAAAATCACAGAAAAATCAGCACAATCCCAAGCCATCCAGCCCCTCAATGATGTTTAAATTCAAGACAACCCACAGAAACACTAGGCACATGCACCACTCACTACCCCTGGGCATAATGGATGAAAGCTAGGCAAAATGGGTGCAGGCCTGAGAACACTGCCTGCATTCAAAATGGCCCCCTCCCTCACAGCACATGGCCAGGGCCTGTAGCAGCACTCAAAATGGCCCCCAACCACATGGTCTGTCCACAACAGGCCAAAAAAACAAAAATCACAGAATAATCAGCACAATCCCAAGCCATCCAGCCCCTCCATGATGTTTAAATTCACGACAACCCACAGACTAGGCACATGCACCACTCACTACCCCCTGGTGAAAAGGCCACAACAGGCCAAAAAAACGAAAATCGCAGAAAAATCAGCACAATCCCAAGCCATCCAGCCCCTCCATGATGTTTAAATTCAAGACAACCCACAGAAAGACTAGGCACATGCACCACTCACTACCCCTGGGCATAATGGATGAAAGCTAGGCAAAATGGGTGCAGGCCTGAGAACACTGCCTGCATTCAAAATGGCCCCCTCCCTCACAGCACATGGCCAGGGCCTGTAGCAGCACTCAAAATGGCCCCCAACCACATGGCCTGTCCACAACAGGCCAAAAAAACGAAAATCACAGAAAAATCAGCACAATCCCAAGCCATCCAGCCCCTCAATGATGTTTAAATTCAAGACAACCCACAGAAAGACTAGGCACATGCACCACTCACTACCCCTGGGCATAATGGATGAAAGCTAGGCAAAATGGGTGCAGGCCTGAGAACACTGCCTGCATTCAAAATGGCCCCCTCCCTCACAGTCCATGGCCAGGGCCTGTAGCAGCACTCAAAATGGCCCCCAACCACATGGTCTGTCCACAACAGGCCAAAAAAACAAAAATCACAGAATAATCAGCACAATCCCAAGCCATCCAGCCCCTCCATGATGTTTAAATTCACGACAACCCACAGACTAGGCACATGCACCACTCACTACCCCCTGGTGAAAAGGCCACAACAGGCCAAAAAAACGAAAATCGCAGAAAAATCAGCACAATCCCAAGCCATCCAGCCCCTCCATGATGTTTAAAATTCAATACAAACCCACAGAAAGACTAGGCACATGCACCACTCACTACCCCTGGGCATAATGGATGACAGCTAGGCAAAATGGGTGCAGGCCTGAGAACACTGCCTGCATTCAAAATGGCCCCCTCCCTCACAGCACATGGCCAGGGCCTGTAGCAGCACTCAAAATGGCCCCCAACCACATGGCCTGTCCACAACAGGCCAAAAAAACGAAAATCACAGTAAAATCAGCACAATCCCAAGCCAATGAGGCCCCCCATTGTGTTTAAATTCAAGACAACCCACAGAAAGACTAGGCACATGCACCACTCACTACCCCTGGGCATAATGGATGAAAGCTAGGCAAAATGGGTGCAGGCCTGAGAACACTGCCTGCATTCAAAATGGCCCCCTCCCTCACAGCACATGGCCAGGGCCTGTAGCAGCACTCAAAATGCCCCCCAACCACATGGCCTGTCCACAACAGGCCAAAAAACGAAAATCACAGAAAAATCAGCACAATCCCAAGCCATCCAGCCCCTCCATGATGTTTAAATTCAAGACAACCCACAGAAAGACTAGGCACATGCACCACTCACTACCCCCTGGTGAAAAGGCCACAACAGGCCAAAAAAACGAAAATCACAGAAAAATCAGCACAATCCCAAGCCATCCAGCCCCTCCATGATGTTTAAATTCACGACAACCCACAGAAAGACTAGGCACATGCACCACTCACTACCACCTGGTGAAAAGGCCACAACAGGCCAAAAAAACGAAAATCGCAGAAAAATCAGCACAATACCAAGCCATCCAGCCCCTCTATGATGTTTAAAATTCAAGACAACCCACAGAAAGACTAGGCACATGCACCACTCACTACCCCTGGGCATAATGGATGAAAGCTAGGCAAAATGGGTGCAGGCCTGAGAACACGGCCTGCATTCAAAATGGCCCCCTCCCTCACAGCACATGGCCAGGGCCTGTAGCAGCACTCAAAATGGCCCCCAACCACATGACCTGTCCACAACAGGCCAAAAAAACGAAAATCACAGAAAAATCAGCACAATCCCAAGCCATCCAGCCCCTCCATGATGTTTAAATTCAAGACAACCCACAGAAAGACTCGGCACATGCACCACTCACTACCCCTGGGCATAATGGATGAAAGCTAGGCAAAATGGGTGCAGGCCTGAGAACACTGCCTGCATTCAAAATTGCCCCTCCCTCACAGCACATGGCCAGGGCCTGTAGCAGCACTCAAAATGGCCCCCAACCACATGGTCTGTCCACAACAGGCCAAAAAAACGAAAATCACAGAAAAATCAGCACAATCCCAAAGCCATCCAGCCCCTCCATGATGTTTAAATTCAAGACAACCCACAGAAAGACTAGGCCCATGCACCACTCACTACCCCGGGTGAAAAGGCCACAACAGGCCAAAAAAACGAAAATCACAGAAAAATCAGCACAATCCCAAGCCATCCAGCCCCTCCATGATGTTTAAATTCAAAACACCCCACAGAAAGACTCAGTGCACCCACCACTGAGTACCCCTGGGCAAAAGGCCCCAAAACAGCCCAAAAATCGAAAATTCCAAAATTGTAGTTGCAGCAACTGTAATGCCCCAAACAAACTTACTTGTGAAATTTCTAATCCAAAAGTGATCCAAAGAAAGTCAAAAAGGCCTCAAATCCAAATGTCCAGCAGCATCCACAAAAAGTAATCCTTCCAGCTCCAGATCCAAATGAAAAGTGACTAGGAGATGGACAAAGCACTGGGAGGAGCCTGCTGGACAGGAACAGGAAGTTGAAGACTGTGGGGAACTTCCTTCCTCCCACCCCCCTCCCCAAAATGGACTCCTCACAAAAAAAGTGCAGGCAAATGTCAACCTGAGGAGTTATTCAGATAAAAATCATCATTTCCAGAAGGTTTATGCTGCTTGCTGGTGGATTTCTTGTGCAGAATTGCAAATTTTATATTTTCGCGAGTGCGAGATTGTTGCTGCTTGCCGCATCTACAAGCTCGCAATTGCGAAGTACCGCGATACGTCATCACGGCGTACTCGCGTTGACAAACTCTCGCTGTACAAGTTGGCAAGCCGCGATTAAGTAATCGCGCTTGCGAAAATTCCCGCGGGATCCCGCAGCAAGATCCAAAATGGCGCAGCACTCGCAAAATATCTAGAAAAATAACTCGGCAAACGATGAATGACGGGAAGTAAACACTGCGCGCTGCAAAATTGTATCACCAAGAAAAAAAAATCTGCTGCGTGCGAATTTGCGGATTTTGCGGGAAATTTGCGAATCTCGCGGATTGGGAATTTACCGAAAATCCGCAAAATCCGCGAGCGGAACGGATTTTACGCCCATGCTTAATTCAGATAGTCCTGCACCATCGACTCAAGGTTCTCCACGGTTCCTCCACTTTGCTTACTTTTTGCTGGGACCTTTTGAGAAGCAAACCCAACCTGAGTTAGCCAATCCTCTTCTTCACACAATGTTACTGTTGTGTCTGGTGCAGATGATCCGGTTGCTGGTGTCTTTAACGGCTGAGAGGAAAAATCACTCACTTCTGCCACAGCCACAGGTGCAGAAGTGGATTCTTTTGACACCGGAAGGCCTGCTGATGCTGATGTACTGCCTTTTCCTTCCATTTCCTGCCGTTCTCTTTCAAACCTCATGGCTGAAAGAGCTAGCCAATGTTTGTACTTTGAAACTTCTGCGTCACCAAAAGGAAAGAGTGCTCTGCCTGCCAGTGCCTTTTTGTAGCGTGGATCCAGAATAGTAGCACAAATGTAATGCTGTTCTGTGTGGATCTTTTGAAGACGTTCATCGCAAAGTAGGCGCTGAAATAACTTTCTCTGCCAAATCAAAAACTTCTTGCTTTCCTTCATCTTTTTGAAATGTAGAAGACACCGCCTTCAGTTGGTGCTCTAGCATGCACAACAATGTGATAGCTTTTCCCAAATTACAGTCCTCCCAGCTGACTGCACGCATGAAGACCTCAAAAGGACGAAGCATGTCTGTCAGGCTTTTAACTAGCTTCCATTGCTCCGCAACTTTCCTCAGGTCCTTCATAGCTGTACCCTGTGTAAAGAAATACTGATCGACTACCGTACACTGCTCATACAGACGCTCAAGCATGTAGAAGGTTTAGTTCCAACGTGTTGCCACCTCCTGGATGAGTGCTTTCACTGGCAGTCGACGTTCATGTAACAGGCCCCTCAGATGCTTCCGGGCCTTAAAAGAATGGCTGAAATGTGTGCACATTCTTCGGCAGGTGGTCAGTAACTCGCACACTGGACTTTCGGCACTCTGAAATAGTTACCCATATCCATGGCCTAAACTACATTGGCGTTGTACTAAAAAAAATGACAAGTGGGGTTTGCACTGCTCCGTTCACAAATATAATCACTGTGATGGTCTGTGGCGTGCTGAAGAGGTATCGCTGTCTGTGCCTTACAGCGTGAGTTAGGATGAAGACTATTATAATGCTATCCCCACCATGGGGAAGACTCCTCCTCGCACTGCTCGAGAGACTGAAACAGTCTTGTTCATTTATCAGCTTTTAATAAAGTTCTTTCAATCACTTTTTTTGCAAGTTCGATGTCAAATATCAACACATTACTTTCATGTTTTAACGTATTATCATCTCTCTCCAATGCATAAAGGTCAAGTTATGTATCCTAATGCATTTCGGGCTATCCTTCAGCCATTCGTCAGGGGACAACTCTACGAAAAAAGAAAGAATGAAGTGGCTCTTAACCTAGGTGCCATGATACGTAAATATATATAAAAACAATTCAACAATTCAACAATAATGATTATTATGCCTGGAGTTAAATGATGTGAGCTCTGATGAACGTAATTGATTACGCAGAAAAAAGTGCTCGAAGTTAAATAGTTTAGATTCCAAACGTGACTAATTGTGCCGGTAGTGCTGATATGTTTGGATTCTGATAGTGCCAGACCTGTGTCAAAAAAAGGGTGTCAGAAAGGAGTGTTCCCAAAGTAAAAAGCCACAGTGCTTGGCAGAAGAATGAAACCAATAATCCCCGTGTATAACCGGCGGAAGCTATGTCCGCGTTGACTCACTGCATACTGTTGCGTGTGTCTTCCGTAAGTCTGAAAGAAATCAATAGTGCACGCATCTGATTAACGCTGAATCTTTAAGATCCGCAGATAACGTGTCCCCCAAACAGAGGTACTTACTAGAGTGTGGTTAGAAGTTCCGCGTTGTCGACCTGCCGGGTGTTGGTGAAAGTGAACGCCGTTAATCCGGAGTGCTGGTTAATATAAACATAAAGGGTGGACTGGCCCGCGGTTACGGGCGCCATCTTGGAATAGTGTAATAATTAGGGTTAAAAGGACGGATCAGCCCGAGGTGACTGCATGTTAATGCAGTATGATATGTGATACGTGAAGTATAAGGCAGAGTCTCTTGCCTGGGGGGGAAAAAAGGTGCCTAAAGAAATAATCCTCATGAAAGAAAAAATGTAATATTAGAAAAAATATAACATACATTGTATTTACATATCGATGTAAAGCTACAGTCCCAGTATATTATTCATCTCAGATAGATTATTACAGATAACATAGGAATTCCATCCTATCATTTAGTCCATGCGGTTGCATCGTCGCCATGTAGCGGATCCAGTAGTTTTCTCGTTTCAGTAAGGTGTTTTTGTTATGTCTAGATGGTTTCACTTGTTCCAAAACCAAATATTTCAATTGTGCAACACTATGATTGTTTTCCATGAAGTGTGCTGCTACTGTTGACTTAATGTTTTTTGTCCGGATGTTACTTTTGTGCTCCAAAATGCGTGTGCGTATTTTTCTTTCCGTTTGGCCTATGTAACAAGAACCACATGGGCATTCGAGCATGTAGATTATGTTGGAAGAGTTGCATGTGGCATTAACCTTCAGTTTCATTTTGTTTCCTTTCATGGGATGATTAGTGTAATTTCCAGTTATGGAGATAACACTTTCGTTGTTGTTCTACCTTCAGTCCCGCCCATCCCCGTCTGCACCACACCAGAACCATGCAACTAGACGATATTGCACTATTAACGACCAACAAAGCTGAAACTTTAGGCTTCACTCCAGAAGCAGCAATTGAAATATATGATTTGATCCAGGAGACCAGACAATTCACTCCACAAAAAACCACAACTGCGCAATTAATAAGACAATTCGAATACATGAGCAAAAAGAGATTAACCAGAGGATGCATGCCACCACGTTAATCAACTACCATAAGAACAAAAGAATACCTAGAGGCCTCAGAATAGCTCTTAAGCCAATGCTGTGCAAAAATAGCAAAAAATTCGTAGAACGTTGGTACCAAATCTTGAACAAATGTTCCCTAGACCTGATTCTATTAATTATAGAGGAACTTTCCGAAGTGTTGATAGAATTGGAAGAAGAAATCAAGATCTTACATACTGAAATCAATAAAGTTCCAGATCTACAAAAAACGCTAGAAGACGTAAACAGTAAACTTGAAAAATATGCCAAGGAAGTTAATGATAGAAAAGTACATAAGTATCGCAGAGATACTTTGGATTATAAACTTGAAGAAGTTTATACTTGGGCCGACATTTACAACCAAAGGAAATGGCAACCACAACAACAATCAAAAAAGACCACAACAACTTCATCCCAAGAGAGCATTGTGTCAGATTCAGACATAGCCCCATCGAGAGGACCTATAACCAAACTTAATATACCAGCAGACAAATCCAACACACCAATAGACAAACCATCAACCAGCAGTTTGATCCCTCAAGTGGGTTTTTTAGACATCAGCCCAGCTGCGAATGCTCCACCGATAATAACAGAACCCCAAGAAGGGGACGCAGAAACAGAGAAAAGCATCGCAGAAAGGACAAGGAGCCAGAAGTCGAAAGTCAACTGATCGTGAACATTTCATCTAAAAAACTTACCACAGCAGAAATCAAGCTTCTGAACAAAGGGATCACATTTGTACCCACATATTGCTCCAATCCAGCAGAAACTGATATTGCTTTATTCAAATTTTTCAGATCTTTAAAATTGAAATATTTCTTTAAAGATAGCAAAGATATTCAGCCAGATAATGCTTGGGAAAGAGATTTCAGACCAAAAAGTTATTTTTGTGCGCCTTTCACACATAAGACTCTTGAAGCTTTTGAACGGTCAGTCCTCACAGACGTTCAACAAATAACTTTTGCCAATCCGAAAAAGAGTAACTTATCCCCCAGAGAATGAAACACTTTGAAAAATCTCAGTAATGACAAACAGTTAACATTTCAGAAGGCAGATAAAGGGGGTGCCTTAGTAGTCATGGACACTGATTTTTATATCAAGAATGTGAACGACCATGTCAACAATTTGGACACATATCTTCCTCTGGAATCAGATCCAACAAGCGAATACCAACTTATTCTTCAAAAAATCATTGATCATGCATACAACATGAAATGGATTAATGAAAAAACCAAACAATTCTTTGAAATTAAATATCCCAGACGGCCAAAATTATATATGATGCCAAAAATACATAAAGTTCTTATTAACCCTCCATTCAGACCCATCGTCTCGGCGTGTGGGTCGATCTCTGAACCCATTGGGAAATTCATAGATAAGTTTTTACAACCTATTGTACAAAAGAGCACAACATACATAAAAGACACTACTTCATTTTTGAATCTGTTGAAGACCATTGAACCCGAGAGAAATGAGTCATATTTATAATGTACCATTGACGTCACGGCCCTTTATACCTCCATTCCCCACAATGAAGGGATTGAAGCACTAGAATGGAGCCTAGTCAATAGTGACTTAGAGGAGTCACAAAAATTGTTGATCATGGAATTGATGCAATTCGCATTGTATTGCAGTTATTTTGAATGGGATGGAAAATTCTACAACCAAAGCAGTGGAACTTCTATGGGGTTCGGGGGGGCTCCCTCGTACGCCAATATCTTCATGAGCAAATTTGAAACCGATTTCATTTTGGAAAATCCAGCTTGGATGGAACATTTGGTCACATACAAAAGGTACATATATGACCTATTCATAATATGGAGAGGATGTCGTCAAAAGCTTGAAAACAACATCATGATGCTGAATTCACATAATGACGGTATCAAATTTACCCATACTATTTATGAACAGTCCATTGCATTTCTGGATGTGAAAGTGAGAATTCAACAAAATACTATCATCACCGATGTTCACAACAAAAAGACAGACAAAAATTCCTCATTACTATTTCAGAGTTTCCATCTTGAATCACTAAAAAAACACTTACCAACATCGCAATATATTAGAATAAAACGTATCACCTCTAATGAGGCAGACTTGATAACTACTTTACAAGAACAAACGATCAAATATCGTTTAATAGGCTATCCAGATGATGTCCTGGAAACGTCGTTAAAAAAAGTGGCCACACAATCTCGAGACATTTTGTTGAAAGAGAAGACAAAATCTCAAGAAACTAAAACAGTATGCGTACTGAAATATTCTACTGACTCATCCAAAATCAAAAAGATCATTAACAAACATTGGAGACTAATTCAATTAGAACCTGATCTAAAAGATTTATACAATGACAAGATCACATTTGCCTTTCAAAGATCGAAAAACATAAAAGAACTACTGAACATTCCTAAGAGAATCAGCACAACCTTTCGAGGCATGCAAAAATGCCAGAACTGCATCCATTGCGGGAACGTTATTGTTGCAAACAAATTCACTCATCCCACTAAATGAAACCAAATTGAACTCAATCATAACAGTACTTGCGACACCATGAATTGTGTTTATGCCATCAAATGCCCGTGTGGCAAAATATACGTGGGTCAGACAGAAAGGAAGGTGAAAACACGTATAACTGAACATAAAAGCAATATAAGATTAGTGAACACTAAATCCACCATAGCATGTCATTGGATGGAAGCCAGACTCCAAATTGCTCAACTACGTTTCATGGTATTAGAGAAGATCACACAACGCCGAGACCAGGATCCAATCAAACAAAGACTGAGATCAGAATATTTTTGGATCAAAAAGTTGAACTCTGCCCATCCTATTGGGCTTAATGATCACATAGAATATTCATGTTTTTTATAGAATGAAAGTTTTTCCAGCATTGTTCTTAAACATATTCTGGGCCTGATTAAGTAATAGTTACAATGTCATGTATTTGTATCTTATTTTGTCTGTTTTCAGCTACTTCTTGAAAAGTATCACAGCGCATCCATGTTTCTTTCGTTATACTCAGGACTTTAATTTATGCGCACTTACATTCCTGTTTTCGCAACATGTAACATTTGTTGTCGTTTAATAAGGACTAGAGCGTTTTCACTTCCGTGAAGCCTTCACACACCTCACCACGTGATCTGTGTCACTGCTCGGTCGCCATTGATTGGTCCCTTTGCCGATCACGTGACCGGACATTTGGTTCTTGTAAATCCGTAACATTTGGCGCGGAACCTAACCATTGGAAATAGAGAAGTTTGTATATCCGCTGTCTCAGACCCTCCGGTCTCTCGTAAGTAGACCTGATAGTACCGAAGTGTGCCAGTTAGAAATCTTTGCGCGCAATGCATGCATTTAGTAGGACATCTTGAACGCGAGCTACTGCAATTTGTTGATATTATAGCGACACAAGATTAGGATATTGAATATGTTGGGCATCACCTTCCACGCGCAGGAATGTCACTCATGGTATGTTAACTCTTTATTGCAATAGTCATCACTTTGAAACTTTATTTTCATTGGTTAATTTTCCTTTCTGTCATTGTATATTATCAGCACTGTAATATTGTACAGTAGGACAGTGAATTAATTGGTGCTGTTTCATTTCTTATAGACCCCTGACGAAGGGTCAGTTTCATTTGACCCGAAATGCATTGGGTGGATGTTATTTGTTGACCATTTGAGATAAATTGAGACAAATATGAAAGATTTTGTTCACAAGAATTACGGAAATGGAAAATACATGAAGTTTTGATTTGTCTACATGTTGAAATAAATTTGGAGGAAATTAATGGAAACTAGTGAAGAAACTAGCATGTTTCATTGATTACTGTGCGCACTTGTTAGTGGGAAGGGGCCACGCCCCACAACAAATACTTACATTAAAGAGACCCTACAGAAAGACTCAGTCCATGCACCACTCACTAATCCTGGGCAAAAGGCCCCAACAGCAGCCAAAAAAAACGAAACTTCCAAAATTGTAGTTGCAGCAACTGTAATGCCCCAAACAAACTTACTTGTGAAATTTCTAATCCAAAAGTGATCCAAAGAAAGTAAAAAAGGCCTCAAATCCAAATATCCAGCAGCATCCACAAAAAGTAATCCTTCCAGGTCAAGATCCAAATGAAAGTGACCAGCACATTAAGAAAGCACTGGGAGGAGCCTGCTGGACAGGAACAGGAAGTTGGAGACTGTGGGGCACTTTCTTCCTCCCACCCCCCCACCCCAAAAATGGACTCCTTGCAAAAAAAAGTGCAGGCAAATGTCAACCTGAGGAGTTATTCTGATAAAAATCATCATTTTCAGAAGGTTTATGCTGCTTGCTGGTGGATTTGTTGTGCAGAATTGCAAATTTTGCAATTTCGCGAGTGCGAGATTGTTGCTGCCCACCGCATCTACGTGTTCGCAACTGCAAACTCTCGCGATGCATGCTGTGCAAGGTGGCAAGCCGCGATGACGTAATCACGGTCGCCAAACTCCCGCGGGATCCCGCAGCAAGATCCAAAATGGCGCAGCACACGCAAAATATGGAGAAAAACAACTCTGCAAACACTGAATGACGGTAAGTGAACGCCGCGTGCCGCAATATTGTATCACCAAGCAAAAAAATCCACTGCGTGCGAATTTGCGGATTTTCTGCAAATTCGCGAGAGTTCGTGGATGGCGAATTTGCCGAACATCCGCAAATTCCGCGAGCGGAACGGATTTTACGCCCATGCTTAACAATGACAATATTACTGGATCTTAGGACACTTACAAAGTTATGCAATGAGTAGCTGTACAGACATGAGAATTACATTGCAAGTCTTTATGCAATATTTTACTTTTATGCACAAGAATTCTGGGCACAATATGGCATTCAGAAAGGTGACGTTTTGAGCAAGTTCTTTAGGTGCTAGAACACACATTTCACAGGAATAAAAACAAAAATAAGAAAGCAAAAAGTGCATCCTACCTTTAAAAATTATCAGCACACAGGAATGTAAAAGCCGCATGGATATAGCCTTTCTCAGACAGGAGACAACAGGTTTTAGGGCTAGAGGCCAAGTTCTGTATTTAGAACTGACCAGTACTACTGAAAGTGAAATGTCCACGCAGGAAGCCACTGTCAGTTAGGTATGGGCGGAAAATCCGTTCCGCTCGCGGATTTTGCGGATTTTCGGGAAATTCGCAATCTGCGAGATTCGCGAATCTCCCGCAAAATCCGCAAATCCGCGAGCAGCGGATTTTGCTCGCACTGCTCGCACTGTTCGCGTGAGTTCGCGCCCCGCGAATAAGTGCAAAATTGCAGAAATACGATCTTAGCAAAACTGAAAGTAACTACTTACCAGGTTCAAAAGTTCAGGCTCATCATTAGTAGCCATTTCCTGTAGTGCTTCCTGAGGGGCCCCTCCAGAGTTCAGTTGCCAGTTGAAACTATTATGTGACCCTGCTCTGAACCTCAGAATAGTTACACATATGCCACAAAAGTCCTGAATTACAGCTAAGGGAGACAAGCAGGAGCCAGGCTGGAAGTTAAAATCCATTAATCAGCCCCTAATTCATTATTGTCAGTTGGGGCAGGGCAGGTGTTGTAACTAATTTTGCAACAATGAAAGCACTTAGCAAGTGCAAAAGATCACTAATCAGGGCGCACTAAGGAAGCAGGTGCCAGCTAAAAAAATATTCTGTGACACATTAATCAGCCCCAAATTAATTCAGGTCACTTGAGGCAGGGAAGGTGTGCTTTGCTTTGCCGAAAATAATGTACACTGGACAACCAGAGGGTGTGGTGATGAAACAGAGGGTGGCATGGGTGGGCCAGAGGGTGGCATGAGTAGTCAGAGAGTGGCAGTGGTGACAGAGAGTGGCAGTGATGAAGAAGAGTGTCCCAAACAGGCTGGACACGTAGAAACAACAAGTTCGCAAAACTTGCGACCCGACAGGTAAGTTCGCAAATTGCGAAATTGTAAAAACCCTCGCGAACTGGCAGAAACACGGGCGAACACAAAAAAAAAAAAATCCGCAAATTCGCGGGAATTCGCGGATTTTGCGGATTGCGAGTTCGCAAATCCGCAAAATTCGCGAACGCGAGATCCGCAAAATTCGCCCATGCTTACTGTCAGTGTGTGATTTCTACATTACACTGTAAATTTTGCTCTAATGATGTGTGAGGCTATAATGTGCCTAGGGAAATTAGGGTCAACATTAATTCTCAATGTTAATAATATTTAGGATATTGCCATTAGTAATTTAACCACATTTAAGAAATTGAAGAATTTACTTAGCTGTTTCAATAAAGTTATGGCCTTGATTAAGCCTTCTTGGAACAAGATTGGACACCACAGTTCTGTTTTAGGTAATATTAGCTAAAGGATATGTTGCTCATTCTGTTAGGAGCACATGGGGATATCACTTTTTTCTTGAGAAATAATACAAGTGTAGGAGATATTCAGGTGGGGTTTATCCTATTGAATAACATTATCAAGGGGTAGTAGCGTCTGTAGACCATATGCAGGAAATAGCTCTGCCATGCATGCAGAAATACTTGTTTTCACTCAAAATTGTTGTTCTAGGGTCACGTCAAAAGGCTATGAAATAAAGTTTGCATTAATGTCCTATTATGTTACACTGCTCATGCCCAGCTGCCAAAAAGGAGGGTAAATATTGTCGACAGGAGGTCACCTGTTTCGGTGACATCCTGTGAAATAGGGGAGGAGATTAGGGAGATTAGCTCCTGGGCAAATTAAGGGTAAACAAAATCAAGTAACACATTGTCATTTTTCTTGCTTCATGTGCTCTCTCTCTCTCTTTTTTTCTCACTCTCTCTTGAGCCTGTCTAAGCTGTCTAGGAACAGCCATGAGACATCTAATTGGCTATTCAGTAATACTGTTTTTAAAGTGTTAAGATTATTAAAAATGAATAAAAAATACACTATGTTACTGCCCATCCTGTCTGATAAATTATGAAAGGATGAGTAGTTTAGATTGATGTTCCCTTATTTGACCTTTAAATGGAAAAATATGTGTGTAGTTTTTGTTCTAAAATTCTCAGGTGATAACACCATTATTGTTTATGCTTTTCTTATGCTATATACAGTTTTCATTAAAAACAATGTCACATAGTCCAGATCATGAAACGTAGAATGCACAAGGGTTCACAATGCTAGGACAGATGCCAGTGTGAACCTCAGCAAACATCTTGAAGGAAAATATTGATTTATAGGAATTTGTTTGCCACAATAGGTTTTGCTGGAGAAATTCATGTACCCACTATGTTGAGCTTTTGTTAGTTATTTATGGAATAAGGATCCCTGTTAAATTAGCAGTTTTTAGATTTTCCTGCCGGTTTTTTACTCTAAGATAGATGAATTGGTTCATGAATTCCTTGCTAATGTATGGGGCGCCCCAAGACTAAAGAAGCTTTCTGAAATAGAGTATCCTCTCTGTTGATAGATTATTTGTATGCCTTGTCTAAAGGTTCTTTTGTTCTAAAAATAATAAAGGCATTTATAGAGCGCATGGATAAGGTACGCAATCTCGGCGTGTCCCCGCGCTGAGAGAGAGAGGAAACAGACTCCTTTAGGGGGGGGAAGAGATAGTGCGAGGCACAGGGCAAAAAAGAGACTATAGGGAGAACAAATGGGTTTTAAGTTTCCGTCGGAAAATAGTCTCCGAAGGCTCCAGGCGGAGATCGATGGGAAGTTTATTCCATGCTGTGGCAGCCGCCACTCTGAAGGATCGTCCTCCCATTTTTTCTCTCCTGTAGCGGTGGGTCACAAGCGTGCCCATACCACTGGATCTCAGTGATCTGCGTGGCTCGTACCTGGTAACCAGACCTGTCAGATAGCTGGGGGCTGTATGCTATATGATCTGATGACATATTAGGAGTGCTTTGTATTTTATTCTTTTGTTCACTGGAAGCCAGTGGAGGGCATCCAGGGAGGCTTTAGAGTTGTCTCTTCGTGGGAGTCTTAGCACCAGGCGAGCTGCAGCATTTTGCAATATCTGGAGTCGTCCTATGCTTTTTCTAGAGGCTCCTAGGAAAAGGACATTGCCATAATCGAGGCGTGACGTAATCAGTGCCTGGGTCATAGTGCACCTGGCCTCCAAGGGAAGGAGATCCAGGGTTTTGTTGAGAGTTTTAAGGATTCCAAAGCACTTGCCTACTAGACGGTTGATGTGTGTTTCATAGGAGAGTGTGGGATCCATCCATATCCCTAAGTTTTTGGCTTCAGTACATGGTGTAGGCATATCGCCTAAACAGTTTACTGACCACCGATAGATATCTTCTGCCCTACAACCATTGCCAGAGAGGCCCAGACATTAGATTCAGACTGGGGAGTCAGCGCCGATCTAGCTTGGAGTCGAGGTAAAGGGAACCAGCACAGGCGTTGCTTACAACTAGGACCACAGTGAAGGTAAAAGGCTGGAAGCACTGGGGCCCGTAACAGAACGGTTAAGTGTGTACCCCTGCTACTGTCTTGTGCAAAAGATGGGGTCACAAATCAGGATGGAGAATTCTTTGCAAGGGTCCAGTTTTTGATGCTCAGCTGAGAGAGTCACAGACCGACAAGGACTGCAAAGAGGCTTTTGCTTGAGGTAACCCCCTTTGAAACAAAGGTTGCTTCAGATATCCCATCATCAGGCCTCTGAGTCCTGGTCCCTAAGTGAATGCAAGTCTGCACCTCTGTTTGTTGATCAAAAGGTGCCTGGACATACTAGGTATACAATCTGTGGCCCGACAAAAGAGCAGTGCGGCAGCAGAGCAACACAGGAGTTAAGGAAGGACTTGGGTACAGGGTACAGGTTCTGTGCCTTTGGTGCCTGTTAGATTAAAGTGAAGAATTCTGGTGCACTGCCTGAGACACTGGACAGGATCACTGAGGGCATTTGCCCCCGAGGCTGGGTGCCATAACCTGAAAGAAAAAAGGAACATTTTGGCCCTGATTGTCTGTTTGAGTTGCAAGCTGAGCAGTTCCACAGTTGGAAAACAACTTTTGATGAACAATAGGAGCAGGCCTGTGAGGCTCAGACGGACACACAGAGAAGACTCCCCTCTGGCTGGCTTCTATTCTTCAAGTACTTTTTAGTAATGTACCCCTTTAATTGTCCCATTTTTTAGGAGACGCAGCCTTTTGCGGCTCCTTATCCTAATTCCCATGGCCCTGTTTGGTCCTCCTGGTCCCTTGGAGTGAAGATTGTTTTTTTAACAATATGTCTAGTTGCTTTAATATTTGAATTAGGCGTGTTTATTCTGCAAGAGAAACATTTTGCGGACAGCTTAATAAATACTACCCTGCCCTCCTCTTGAGCATATCAGGTGATACCCTAGCCATCATAAAAAGAACACTAGAAAGGTCAATTAAAAATCTTTTGTATTAAGATATTATATTAAACGTGCTGTTGGCTATTCTGAAGTTGAAATAGATGACCACTGAAATACACGGGAGCCCTGAAACTTAGAATTGGACTGGACGGTTTTGGGATTTACTTTCTGCTTGGGTTTGGAAAATATTGATAGTTCTGTTTGTAATAATAGCCATTATTTTCTCCTGCTATCTGTGTGTTCATTAGGACCGAAATGCTCTGTTCCCCATGTATTTCTACTTGTATCTCACCAGTTAAATGAAATGCTCAAATGTAAATACAGACCTAGCAATGGATCAGGATATTAATGGATTTATGAGGATAGATGTGCAGGATAACTTCCATGCTTCTATTAATTCATAACGGAATGTCTTCAGCTAATGCTAAAATGGCCATCTGTTGAAACTAGCTGAAATCGCTGTTAGCATCAGCTAAATCCATTTTGTTTTTGGCAGCCATTTTAGTTAGCCATGTGCTCATCATGTGCTTCTCCCTCTTCACTGTTGCCTGCCCTTGTATTCTGCTTGAGTCATCAGTTCAGCATTGAGCCAGAGCACTGCACATGCTCTGAAAGGCCTGTACCTGCCAGAATGCACCGGCTATTTTGACTAATGTCAGCAATATTGTAACTCCTCCATCTCTGTTGACTAAGCGATTCTTATGTATCCTTATATGTATTTGTGTGTACACTTGTATTACCTCTTTTAGAGTTTCCACGCTACCTGAGCAATAAACTGGCCATAAAAGGCCCATGGTTTCTGTACTCCTTGGACTGCCACATACAGTGGCCTGAGGGTACCGTATTGACGCAGTCTCCCTCATGTGAGGTTAATACATGTATTCTCTTGATATTACAGCTTCTGTGCCAATCTTTTCTTTGTTGGTTTAAGGACCGGTGCAATAGTGAGCCCCTAAAAATGATTTTTTATTCTACATACTGTCTCTGAGGCTTGCTGTTCCCTTTCAAAAATGTGTGCCTCCTGATGACCAAATTAGGTGGTTTACAAAAAATATATTCAAGCCGTTTGATAGCTTCCCTGTATTCAATTATTTGTTCATCTTCTTCCTCTGGAAAGAAAAACAGTGAGTTGATCAAAATGTCTTGGATTTCAAGGCTAAAAGAATGCTCAGGAGTCAATGTTTCTGATTTGCCTTGAGCTTGAACCCATCCTTTACACCTAGATAAGTGTTAATTGACCTGAATCTTTTCTTCTACCTTGTAGAAGAGGTGTTGATGGATTGATAGCCTGCATGATGAGGTACATGAGTCAAATTAAAGAGCACAATTCCAAATATAAATTAAACACAGATAATGCATGACCATGTAGTAAAAACCAAACAGTACCTCTCAAACTATTATATTTCCAATGAGAGCAGAAAGCACATGCAGAACTCAATTCCTACATAAAGGTATATGGAGCGAGCAAAGGTGAAATAGTGGAAATACCTGTGTCACTTTTTAACAAACAGGACACATGAAGACCCAATTCTTGACTTAAATGCTCACCTTGTGTACACTCTACGTGAGGTGGAAAATCAATTGCGTCTCTAGAGGGGTGCCAGATGAATCTCGTGCCCCAGCCGTATTGGTCATGTTCACCCCTTGGGCCCAAATCCCTCAGATACTGAATGTGCCAGGAGGTGACACAGAATAAAACAGCCACTGCATCGTGCATTGGCTTTGTACAACTACCTTTAATTGAAACACAGTGTTGTTTTAGGAAAATATTTAAACCTTACTTTGTATGGATGTGCGTACACATCCCTATTCAAATCTGCATCTATAGTTATACATGTATACATACAACCCACAGTTAAGGATTGTCAAAACATGTGCCAGTTTTATTGTATGAGTGACCACTGCTCAAATGCAAAAGAGTGCAGCAGAAATGTACATAGAAAAACGTGGGTGTCAAAGTGTAGCCTATTCTGTTTCTCACAAGCCCTGATTCGGTTAACATGGAACTTAAAAAAAATCCTTCTCATGCATCTATGATTGTAGCACATGCTTTGAACGTGGTGTCCACATTTCCACCTCCACCCGGGTTAGTCTGTCGGTTTCTGTAGCAGTTAACATGCCCGGCTGCAATTACCTGTGCCAACGCTTTAAACTTTTCCTGAAAGCCTAATGTTTATGCTCCATCCTAAGTGCTTCAGCTTTGTAAGAGGGGCAGCCTGAAGCCTTCTGCGAGGCACTGAATGCGGAAAGTCTTGCAAGACAGGGTATGATCTAAGATTACTTCAGAGCACCTGTACACCAGTCTGCAATCGCAGATCTCAGAAATAATTCATCCCATCATTTAAAGGGCAGCATCAGGGGATGGTCCAACAACTGTTGCCATGTCAACTACAAAACCAGACAGAGCCCCCGTGTTTAAATGCCGCGTGTGGTGACAGATGCTGCAGATTTTAGGGACTGGAGCGCAGTCCCTTTCTCACAAGTTGTACATGGTGAAGAGTGGAAGGGCGGGTTGGAAAGATGATTTGATTAAAACATTGTATTTTTTTTCTACTCGTCTTTTACAGGCAAGAAGGTGTTGATGGTATGTTGTTATCGTTTTCATTAAAATGCCATAAATTTTCGCGAGTCACTGTACATGCCGAGATGGAAATGAAAGTGAGAATGTGTTGCAAAGATGGATAAAACACCGATGGCAGAATTAAAAAATACACGATGTTCACTTAGAGCCTGAATTCATAAAACATACTTTGTCTTAGTCATACTTCGGCGAAGAGCACATTAATACGTTAATCATAATGGGCACCCTTAAACACTTCAGCATAAATATTTAAAAGGCTGCTTAGCAAATGACTGCTGATACATTGACATAAAAAAGCAATTAGGTTGTTAGAAGGAATCGGCTAAAGAAATACACACGGCGAAGGAAATAAAAATCTATTGTGGAGAACAAAGCCAGAAAACAGATACTCTGTTTAGATTGTGGAAATAAGTCGAAGGGGCACCCATTTATTTGGATCTCAAATTTTATTTCACCTCCTTTTTTTAAGTATTACCTTCAGACTGCTAAGATCTTCCTATTCTTTCATGTGTCCTGTTCAAGGAGTATTTCACTCTCTCCACTGCTCAAGTCAGGACCTTGCATCGCTCTTCGTACTTGTTTTTTACTCTTTTCAGCCCCAACTCACTTTATTAAAAAAAAACGTTTTTTCATAAAACATTAAAAAATCCTTTCAAATGGCAGCCATGCACGTTGAAGCATTTTAATATTGTAATCCCAAAACAAATCTAATAGGTAGGGTTGAGTCCCAATATCACATGTGACACCAATTAGCTTTGCCACTGCTGGTTCATTATTTGTAAACTGCCAATTCAATTCAATTCAATTCAAAAGACCTTTATTCGAATTTCATAAAATTCATAAAAGTACATACAATAAAAACAGTCCCATCCTCTATGCAAATCCATTTACAGTAATCATGATCCTTAAAATTTATTACAGCTCTCACAAATCTAATTTTTCAGGGGTTTTCCATCATTTTGCGTACACGAGTTATCAGTCTCAAGAAAGTGCTAGTTCGAAAAGTTAATTCATCTGTATCCAAAGAAAGCAACATTAAATAAGACTCCCATAAAGAAAGGGGTCTTCGTTTTATAAAATATGGAGTTAAAAAACAGTTAATATTCTTTAAATAAAATTTACAGAAAAATCTGAAGTGCAAATCATTCTGTGTGCTTATCCCATCACACGGGCAGGGGTTATAATGTGCTGTATAATGATAACCCAAAGGAAAGCCAAATACAAATTTCACAGAGGCTTCCCTTAGGTGGAATAACAGTGATCTTTCCCAGTTGGTCATGGGTAGAGTAAGATAGGGTGGGAGCCGTTGCCTACACAGTTCATACCCCATGTATGTCACAATGGTAGATTTGAGTGATTCCCTTCCCATTCTTTCTGAGTTATAAAGTGCATATAGTGCTTGTTTAACCTCATTCTTATCTTTGGGCTCGATCTTGGATGGGTTGGAGAAAAGATCTCCCCTACCCACGGCACACAGTGTCTTTAAAACTCCCGCAAGCCAGGGGATAGCTAAGCCCTTTTCACATTTAAGACAATCGTTTATAATATCCTGTGTTAGGGCAGCTGAGTTATTCCTCCAGATCCTAAGCCAGAATAGAGCTGGCCTTGTCCTAATAAAATCACATGTATAGGGGAGGTTTAATTCCTTGTGACAAATAAACTCAGAGGATGAGATTGGGGCACCCAGTATTTTTCTACAAAATCGTTTTTTCTTCTCGTTGAATACTGGGACTTATCCCCAAACCCCAAACCTCTGCCCTATATGTGGCTACTGGTATGCACTGTAACCTAAAAAAATTTAAAATAGCTCTAGTGGCACCTATTTTCTTTGGGCGTGGCAACATCAAGACGGAATTGGTGGCTTTCGAGAACTTGCCCGTGGCGTGGGCCAAATGCCCACTCCACGAGCTGTTCACGGTGAAAACCAACCCTAGATATGGGAATGTATTCACAGATTCTAATTTATCTGTCCCTACATGTATGGTATTGAGCTTCCATTTCCCTGGGCCACATGTCATGATAAAATATTTTTTTAAATTCACACGCAGAACTAGAGCCTCCATATATTGAACAAAAGTTTTAACAAGTTGGCAGAGGGCATTAGGTGTGCGGCCCATGAGGACCGCATCATCTGCTTATAAAAGAACCGGTAATGGTTGCCCCTGGATTATTGGCACATCTGGAGCCACCTGTTTTAAAGATTTAACTAAACCATTGATGTAGATGATAAAAAGCAGGGGTGCTAGAACGCACCCCTGTCTAACCCCCCTACCTACTTTAATAGGTCCGGAAACTTCCCCGCCCATCCCAATTCTAACTTGTGCCTAAAGGCCAGTATGGAGATAGGCCAGAAAGTTAACAAGAGCCTCATCTAGTCCATAGTCCAAAAGAATGGACCAAAATTTGGATCTGTTGACTAGATCAAAGGCGGATGAAAGATCCATAAATGCACGATAGATAGGGGACGATCGAGCGATGTTATACTTGTAAATTACCAACTTCAAATTCAGACATTGCTCCACCGTGCCCACCTTGCTCCTAAATCCCATCTGACAGGGGTCCAATAATTCGCTATCTTCTGTCCACTCTAACACCCTATTGTAAAGGACTCGCCCCAGAATTCTTAAGGTGTTATCCTAGAGTGAGATCGGTCGATAATTGGCCGGATCTGACCTATCGCCCATTTTAAAGATTGGGACTATCGTACTAGTGGACCAGGTATTGGGCATAGGCACTGAGGGCAAACTGTTAAAAACGTTAAGAAGGATCGATGCCCATAAATCCAGACTGAACTTAATAACATCTATAGGGAGTCCATCAGGACCAGGAGCCTTGTTGCCAAGGCTCCCGTCTGATGGCTACCTCTACCTCATGGAGACCAATCTGTAAACAACACAGACGACCAGGAACAAAACTTGTTGTTTCCTCGGTTGGTGTGGCATATATTTTAGAGAAATGGTCCTCCCAGACACTGCTGGTTCTGTTACAGCTAGTCAAAGTTAATTGTTTGCCCACATTTCGCATTTTCCTGACGGCCATCCAGAAGGGGCCACTGCTCTTCTGGTTTGCACTTCCGACCAGTGACTCCCACTGCTCCGTCAGTAATGCAGCTTTCCGTTCGGCAATTATAAATTTATAATGTTTTGTAGCCACCTGTACCTCTGCTGTGCATCTGGGTTTAGTAGTTAATGCCCTCCGTAGTGCCCTGTTTGCTAATGAACAGGCGGGGTCAAACCACCTTGGGTCTTTCTCTTTCTTTGGCAGCGGAACTGATAAGCAAGTTTTTATAACAAAACATAATTTGCCAAAGTCCGCGATTATCCTGAGGCAATTCCCATCATAGGATAAACAGGAGTTAATCAGGTGGGAATGTTCCTTTTTCACAGTTTCTAATATGGCCCCGATATCAACTCCCCTCCATTTAAATCGCAGGCCGTCTCCAGAGGGTGTGATATCTCTTGCACCATTTAAATTAGCATATACAGGGCTTGGCCCTAAATGAAGGGTAACTGTAAGAGGATTGTGGACTCCAAAGGATGTTTCCAACACTGTGGACTTTGTTATGCGGTCTAATAAGTGTGGGGACATAAAAATAAAATCAATGGTTGAAAAACAATCTCTGCCTCTAAATGTGGGGGCGTAATGAGCACTAGACATGTGACCTGCTTCCAAGGCATTACTAAGGATGTTCTCAATTAACAAGTTTTCTAGTTCAGTACCCCTTCGTTCCGCTTGATCTAATTGAGTTTTTTCCTCTGACCGATGGTTCTTTGTAATTTTCGCATTGGAATTCCCCCCCCCGATGAGGATCCCTGTCTCCTCATCTATATCTGAGTTTAGTTCCAGATTGCGTAAAATCTTAGAGAGCGCTATGAAATTCTTATTGGGGACAGAGTTAAAATCATTATTATAAAAATGTATTAAATAAATCCGGATGTGTCTCTTGATTTCGAGAACCTGTATGTTCGGATTCTCAGTTGGTAAGTCTCCAATAGAGCCACCGGCCAATATTTTTATCCCAATGAGTAGTCCACCCACTGCGCAGCCAAAGTCAGGTTTGGGTGCTGCCACACTAAAGCAGGGGTAGCCCTCTATATGTAAGTTTTCTGTGGCCATGTCTCCTGAAGCATAATAATATCTTTGCCATCCAATAACTGTACCCATTGTGGGTCTGACAATCCTCGTTCTTACCCAGCAACATTCCAGCTAAGGATTGCCAAGTCAAAATTACTAGTGGGGCTGGCTAACTTACGCCTAACATCTTTATCTATGCTCAGCTTGGTTTTAATTGTTGTTGGGTTTACATCCTATTGTGTGGCTGTAGGTCAGAGGATGTGGTCATACACTGCTGTTCCATTAGCTTTTTTGTCTTTTGTAGATACTAAATGTTACCCTTTATCATTTGCCTCCTGAAGTTTGGTATTACTTTTCTTATTCCCCAGTCAATCTTGATCTTCCAGGTTTGAGAAGGCTTGTTCAAACCGGTTATATGTTGGGATTTTATATATATGCCTCAACTCATTCCGGGGCATATTTTGGTTGAACCTTAAATTGGGCCTCTCTCTTGGATTGTACTGAGGGGGAATGGGAAAGCATGGATGGGGCAATGGATACATTGGGAATATAGCCTGATGACACAATGAGGGATTATTCCTAAGATTAAGATCTGGGTCCTGATGACACAATGAGGGATTATTCCTTAAATTAAAATTTGGGTCCATTAAGTGCATATAAAAATAACCAAGGGAGAGCAGAGTTGTGTTAAATTCCCAGGGTGAGGGCAGTGGGGCATTGGCAAGCGTGTTCTGGGCCCATTGGGGGATCTAAAATTTATAATTATACAGTCCCCCTCGAACTTTTTTCTCAACGGGACCACCCATCCCACTCTTTGTGTTAGAATTATCTTATTCGATTCTTCCATTGGAAAGTTACAATTTCCAGATAGCCAGTGGAGGGTTCTATTTTTAAGGCTTGCAGGGTTTTCCTCTTGGTCCTTCCTCAATTTAGGGACATTAACTAGGACCACAACATAGGCCCCACATTCTGGGGGTAAACTAATGCGGGCCAGGGAGCTGTCTCACATTAGTTACCGAAGTTTGGGCCAACTTGTCTGCTGGGAGGTTTTGAGCATCCTTGTTAACTTGCCCAGCAGGTGCCCTTTTACTTTTGTCAGTGAACGGGATCGCACCTTCTGAGCTAATTACCTTTATCGCATTAGAATCGGGAAACCGTTTAGCTGGAGGTTGAGCACTTACCGAATTTTTACTCGTGCTTGGTATTGGGGGAGGAGCTTTGTTACGGACATCTGTTTTTTGTGTTAACTGCATTATTTGTGGCCTTAGTTCCACTAATTGTCCCTAAATTGGTTTTATTTGTTGAATTAAGCCCTGTGCCCAGTTTTACTACATGTTCATCTATCACTCTCAGCCTCTTTTCAATGGTAGAGATTTGTAGGCTGATGGGCCCTAATAAAGTAGAAAACAGGGTCTCCGCCCTCCCCCAAAATCCTTCGTTCCCCAACACTATGCTGGCCTCTGAGGTTTGAGTATCTATGTCATTGGGCTGTCCCTCCCCCTTGTAACCTCTCTGCCCTGCAGAGCCAAGTGCCCACCGTCGAGGTTAAGCTCACCCTTGCCTCTTTGCTTGTTTGTGAGTGGCTCAATGACTATATGTTTCAATTTGCTCTTGGCCTTTTGCCCCCTGGTTCGTATTGGTGTGCTGACGCTCTTTTCCTTATCCGTGTTTGACATATCAATGTCCGGGCACACTTCTATGCCCTCTAGTTGTACCAAGTCATTTACTGAAAGCGGTAAAGAGTCTTAGCTCATATTCATGTTTGACGTCAGCATGGTGGGAGTTGATGAAAGCCTACTTCCCGTATAGAGGTGTTCTGATGGTACCGTGTCCTGAATTATACAGTTCTCCTTAGGGTCAGCTCTGGGGAGCCCTGCATATGATGCGGCTAGCAGAGAGTCAAATAAATTATCTTGATGCATAAATGGGGGCATGCTTGGTGGGAGTGAAAGGCGTCTTTCAGTGTTCTCTATTGCTGTTGCCACGACGCCAATAGTCTTCTGTAACATTTTGTCTATGGCCGTTAGACTTGGCAATGGGGTAGTAGTTGTGGTTATGGCCATTTTCTGCCTAATCTTTGATCCAGGCACTGCCGGCGTTCTTTTCCCCATGATGTATGTTAATCAGATTCACTCAAAGAAAGTATGCAGCAAGTGGCTCACAGCAGGCTACAGATCACAAATTATCGCTAGGATATCGAGTATGAAAACCAGTTTTTGTCACTAACCTGATATGCTGGCGACTATAGGATGTGTCCATAGAATATATCCTGCCAAGGGGGGTGGCCCGGCCCAGCCACAACCAGCCCCGGACGGCCACAGACGGCCCGCCCTTTGCCCGGGCTTAGCCCGGCGCCGCCCGCGCGCGTCCCGCGGCGCAGAAGAAGCCTCCGATGTTTAAGCGCCTCCGGGCGCGCAAAATGCGTGGTAGTGGGCGGGGCAGTCGCTGTGCAGCCTGGAAGCTGTGGTCTCCCCCTCTGCGGCCGCGGGATGTTGCTGGCAGCAGCAGTGAGACCAGCAGCGTCAGGAACACAGGGACGACTGGTGCAGCGTTGCAGGTATGTCCGGTGGCCCTGCTTGAATGAAGTTCACCCCCACTCCTTAGAAGGAGCCTCCAATGTTTAAGCGCCTCCGGGTGCGTGACATGCGTGGCAGTGGGTGGGGCAGTCGCTGTGCAGCCTCTGAGCTGTGGTCTCCCCCTCTGCGGCCGCGGGATGTTGCTGGCGGCGGCAGGGAGACCAGCAGCGTCAGGAACCCAGGGACGACTGGTGCAGCGTTGCAGGTAAGTCCCCTGGCCCTGCTTGAATGAAGTTCACCCCCGCTCCTTAGAAGGAGCCTCCGATGTTTAAGCGCCTCCGGGCACGCGAAACGTGGGGCAGTCGCTGTGCAGCCTGGGAGCTGTAGCCTCCCCCTCTGCGGCCGCGGGATTTTGCTGGCGGTGGCAGGGAGACCAGCAGCGTCTGGAACCCAGGGACGATTGGTGCAGCATTGCAGGTAAGTCCGGTGGCCCTGCTTGAATGAAGTTCACCCTGCCATTTTACTTTAACTAGAATGCCATCATAAATGCATTTTGTCCAGAGAAGATACATTGAGTAGATTAGGGGACCCCAAAATTTGACATTTGAATCCATTTCATTATCTTGGGAAGTGCACTACAGCCTGCCACTACTTTTACCTCAACGCATCCTATGATGTCACATTAATCAATTCTTCTGTTTTATTACTCATATCTTTGACCATTATGCATGGTGTGATCTGACAACCCTGGCAAGAAAGCTGGGGATCCGCACCTAGAGAACCGAATTCCTGAGAAGGAGTTAGGAAACTGATATTCCAAAGTACTTTACTGACCATGAGGAAGTCTGAGAGTTTTGGAGGCACATAAAACTCTCTTTCTTCCGACCTAAACTAGCCATTTTCTGCGTATGACTCTCTGACATGGAAACATGTCTGACATCAGAAGCCCAATCTCTTCAAGGAGTTAGTTTTATCCAGAGATCCCAAGTTGGTGGGCTACTAAGAGCTTTGTGCTTGGGTCAGCACCCTATCTTTCCATTGGTTTACCACCAGGGGCCTGTCACATGTGCCTTCCCACATGGTGCACATTTTGGGTGCTGCATTTATTTGGGAAACAGTCAGGTATACCACAATTAAACAATGTTATAAAAGAAACATTCTTCCAATTGTTCACTCTTCGTCAGATCCTGCCTCTGCTATTGCTTCCTCTCGTAACAGACCAGGTCCTAAAAGCTGTCCTTCACTGCATTGATTATTACACTAGGGTCTTCCTGGGGTTCCATGACAATGTGGTCTTTGAAAATTTTAACGTAAATTTACCTCATAACAATGTAGAAATGTGCTTTAACATTAACATAGAAAATGCTTGTCAAAATAGCGGTTAGAGAAAATGTGCTTTTATTAAACATGCAAAAAGTAAAGATTCTACTTAGTTCTGCAGAAAGCTCCCATTCTTATTGTTCTTTCACTGCTAGGCCTCAATAGTTTCTTGATTCTTTCCTATTCCTTTAAGAAAATGAATGCCTTTTTTGTAAATGCTTATTTAGTGTTATAATTGAACTGCAGAACTTGACATCTCTGTGAGGTGTGCTGTTTGTTGCAAAATGTATTTTTTTCTTCCGCACACCATAGGATTTCATCGTATTTTAGATAGTTTTTTTGCCACATGTTTATAATGTATGTTCATAATGTACAAGTATACAAATGAAAGAAAACGCTTGCTGCAGGTTTAAATTCCATGATCTAACCTGGACATGGTACATATTAATGTTTAATTTCATAGAGCAGTCCATTGTTATACAATGGGACATTGAACAGCTAACAGAATAGTCTTGCAAAGGTTCTCATGAAACCTTCCTAGAGCTATCTTTTTGTATTATACTATTGCCACATTCAAATAACTATGAGACATATTTACAAGTCTGTATCGCCACGGGAACGTCACTTTTATTGGCTTTCCTGTGGCGAAAGGGGCCCAGCCTTAGTCACAATGCAGTGTTAATCCACTTACTGTGGCTTAACGCTGCCTTGTGAATAAGGCACCCTTTCTCACTATACTTAGCGTGAAAGGGGTGGGCGATAGGAGTTGCGGTTGGCATTCCACCGCAACACCCATTGATATTGACACTGCCCCATATTTACAAGGGTGGTGTAAATATGGGGCAGCACCAAAATTAAGACCAGGGTAAGCCTGCTCTTAAACAAGTGAAACAAGGAGAAATGCTCTATTTCTCCTGATGTTTGCTGTTTCCATGATTTCTGCATTGTGCAGCACTAATAGAAAGAGCAATGCGCCATGAATGACAGTTCATGCGCAGGAAGGTGTCCCTTCCCGCACATAAAACATCCTTATAAAAATGAGTTGCAACTTCTATATGTGCTGCACAAGGAGCAGATATAGAAGTTACAAATCTCCATTTGTGATTGTTTATGTGCAGGAAGGGGTACCTTCCTGAACATAAACAATAATTTCCGACAATGCAGGCATCCTTGCACAATAGTGCAAGGGTGCCTGCGTTGGCGCTAGGCAGCTAAATTTAGCACCAGCACAGTGAGAAACGCAGGGCTGCGCCATATTGTTGTAAATAATGTGCAGCCCTGCGTTTCAAAAGTAATGGAGCGCTGTGCTAGCCTTCTTGGCTTCACGCTGAGCTCCGCCACTTTATTTGTAAATATGCCCCTAAATGTCAACATGGATGTTTACAGTGAGAATTGGGAAAGAAGATGACAGACCATCATCATCCTATTGGTTAGAAATGATTCAACATTCTTAGTTTGCAACATGTTTTGTGCTTTTCTGTATAGTACATGTTCCTAGCTAGAGAGTTAAGGCATTCTATGCACACCTACCCTGCCATGTTATTAAGCACTTTGTTGTGCTAGCCCGAATTGCCATAAGCTACTGCTAATGGGGAATTCTTTGTTTTTTATATCTTTTAAGAGGAGACTTTCTATATACTGATCATAGCTACTGATGTGATTAATTTATTTTGCCTGGTTTAATGGTTCCTACTGCAGCTGTTAGGGAACTAGGCTAAGTCTCCAGAACTACTCTTTATGGGGAGTTCAATCTTTCATAGGTATTAGGCTTTAGCTCCAAATTTTACTTGCTCTTTTCCAAAAGACTTCTTTATGGGTTCTCACTAGGGTAGGTTAGGCCGTTTAGCCCAAGATGAAGACTGATTCTTTTTTACAACATGCTGTTATTTTGTCTGCTTATTTTAACAAATGTTATCAATATTTCCGTAAACAGATTTATTTGACCAATCTAAATAAAAAGTCAAAAACACAGACTTAAAGGGGAAAATACAATTTTCAAATCTTCATCCAACCTCTTATCATTGACTGAACATTAAATGCTGTAAGATGATGATTATTTTAGAGATGTGTTTAGGTTGTACTCCATTCTAAAATGGTGGCACATATTAATTGACCTGAAGAGGCATGGAAATAGGTGGTTCGCTTAGTGAGTTTAAAGTGGAGCTATTTCAAACATTTGTGTGAGATTTCCACACTCACAACACTTCAACAAGCCATAGATGGTGATGAACTGAGCAATCATTGCCATTGTAGGCTTTTGATGATTAAGCATGTAACTTCATTGTTTACTAGTCCACAAATGGTTGGAGTTTAAACCCTATGCCTTCTGATCAAGTCTTTTAAATGGCTGTGCTCCTGTATTTGACTGTAATAATAACACAATCAAATGCTTATGTTCATCTGCCCAGAACAATATTTACTATTGCACAGTGAGATACAAGCACCTTGCCAGGTTGTCACTTCACACTGCTGGACCAACCCTGGACCAACCGTTTGGGGGTTCCTCCATTAGCCCAGAGGAGGACTTTAGAAGCAATTGGAAAGTTTTGAACAATCTCCTTTGTTTTCAATCAATATTTTGTCCTTATATTTTACCTTTTATATATCATTCTGTTAGTTCACTGATACATCTAGATCTGTGGTCTATAGCAGGGTTTAAAAGTTATGAAGAAAATACCCAAATACTTTTTCAGTCTCCAATATAGCTGGACTTGCCATTGGAAATTGTATACATCCATTACTTTAAAACTCCTGAATGGATAGTGACCAAATTATATTGCACAGCTGACTTTTGGTCGTTCAGTTCTCCCTCTCTTTCATGTCTTAGCAAAGGACGGGGCCACACAATCTCTCTCCTTGCTTTGCCCAATAGCAAGGGGGTGAAATAACAGCCTTGCCCCATTGCCTTGCTGAAGTGCGAAGGGGAAATACCCTTCTCCCCTGTGCTTTGCCCAACGGTAGGGGGAGGAAACATAGACCATACCCTTCCACTTTGTGTCCATGCCCCCTCTTGGCCCTCCCCAAATATTTAGGGCAAACTGAAAAGAACCAAACCTTTGTTTGCTAAGGTGGGGGGTGGGATCCTGTGCTCTTGCTTTTCACAAAGGTGAGGGGGCAAATGTGTCAGTAACGCCCCCCCACCTTACCCATGGGCGAGTGTAGACTAAAAACAAGCAAAGGAAATGAAAAGATTATATGAGCTGGCAACTCCTCTGTTACCTAGAACATTGCTATAAGACATTGGGTTACTGGTTGACTGAGGTGTCAGCCCTGGTCAAGCAGAAACTACACTCCTTGCTAGAGCAAGGCACAAGCAAACCCCAAATTAGCCTTTGGTCAACCCCCTGGTAGCTTGGCAAGGAACAGTCAGGTTTAACTAATAGGCCATGTGTAAAGTATTGGAGGAACACTTCAACAAGTTGTAGTGTAGTTCCTATTTTCCCTATAGGCCCTGCGCATTGGAATAACATAAACAGCAGCGTAGACGTAGGACTGCGGTCTTCTAGGTCTCTACTGACTATGTTAGACTTAATTTAGGTTGCGCCAGCTAGCTCAGAGGTCACTGGGAACTTTCTTGACTGAATAGGAAGTGATCAGCTTCCCTGGCTCAGACAAGAAGGGATTCAGCTTCCGACAACGGCATTAACATGACAACTTTGCTCCTCAGAATAAGAGTCAATCTCTAGAGTCGTGTGAAACAATAGACAGCTATTTCACTCAGTCAGTTGTGCAGATTTACTTTCACCAGGATGCAGAGAATAGAGAGACGGGCGTTTTCAATAAAAGGTATTATCTATTGAGCAGTCTTCCTTCTCATGCAAGAGAAATGAATTGCCACAATTGCAAGACTTGTTATTGTGAAAAGTGCGTACAGTAAAAGGAGTATTACAAAATAATACTGTAAAAGCATTGATATGGTTTCTTAGCCATAAGATAGTTAAAATGAATAAAATATATCATTTATATATACATTAGCTAACAACCTCAACTGGTGCTTCTAACTACGCCTACCCCGGTGTACCTGAACTAAGCCTAACACATGGGAGGGAGTAAGTAAGTAGCAGTTTAAGTTAAGTTGGTTTTGCCAAGAGTTTGTTTCAAGAATTCTCTCTAAGGGTTTAGTCAGCATTGTACCTCTGGAAAGAATGCAGGAGGTCTGGTTTCTCCTCTCAGGACCCGATATCCCAGTCACCCGCAAGGGTAGGCTGGAAACGCCGGAGCTGGATTTTCTCGTCAGGAGAAAAGACAGCGTCTTTCTCAGCGCGTCAAGGAGGAGGGGCAGTGTCCGTGGGCTTCTCGCATCTGCTGGGCTCTGCAAGGGACAGCTGTTCTACTCCAGTATTCACCACCACTGTGTGCTTGCTTAAGGCAACGTTGGTATATTTATACCTGAAAGGTGCTGAGTTTGACGTAAGTTATTGGACATAAGACGTCAATAAAGATGTCACTAAGAACTGGTCATTCTTACAGTGCTCGCAGGAGTTCTATTACTAATCAAAACAAAGCAAACAGGGCTTTCCCAAGTTGCTGGGGGGTTTGAGATGTCGAAAGAACTCGGTGTGCTATCTAGGAATCTAAGGAAGTGGCTTCTGCTGTGTCATGGACTGTCATGAGCTGCAGAGATGAGTTACTGAAATATGGCTCTGATGTTATGTTATGTTATGTTAGGTTATGTTATCCCGGGGTTTTATATAGCGTACGGCTACTCAGAAGAGTGTCCCGACGCTTTGAATTGCACACAATCTCATAACACAACAGGGAGAGTAAATGAAACAGAGAGAAGGAAACCTAATAGGGCCAGGAACTAAGAGGTAAAAAGCCAAGTTTTAAGCCCCTTCCTAAATGCTAACAGGTTAGGGGAGCTGCGCAGGGACACAGGCAGTTTATTCCACAACTGAGGCGCTAGTAGTTTAAAAGAGCGGCCTCCGATGCGGGCTCTCTTGACACGAGGAACCGTAGCAAGAAACAAGGCTCCTGACCTGAGCGGCCTAACAGGGTGGTAAAATGTTAGCCTTTTCTGAAGGTATTTTGCTCCGGAGGAATGCAAGGCTTTGTATGCCAGAATAAGAGTCTTAAAAATTATCCGCTTCCGGACAGGAAGCCAGTGAAGAGCGTCCAGGAGACCCGAGGCTCTAGCACGGCGAGAAAGTCCATAAATGGCGCGTGCTGCCGAGTTCTGGACAACCTGTAACCGTTGGAGCAGGTATTCTGGCAGGCCGAGATAGAGGACGTTGGAATAGTCAATTCTCGAACCTATAAACGCCTGAACCGTGATCTTCCTGTGTTCCTCCGATAACAGGGGAAGAAACTTGCGTAGCATCCGGAGCAGTCCAAAGCAGATGCCAGTGAGACCGATTACCTGTGAGCGTAGTGTGAGGCCATTGTCGATCTTGATCCCAAGGTTTTTTGCCACCTGGGACGAACTTGCTGGTGGAAACATGTTCTCAGGCCACCACACTTTCCAGTCCGGGTCCGAACTGCACCCAAAAAAGAGGACCTCGGATTTATCCGAGTTGCCCTTGAGGCTGTTATGTTGGAACTACTGAAACACAGCCTCAAGGCAACCCTGGATCCTACCTTCATCGAAGTCCGCACCCTTCTCACAGGTGAAGAGGAGCTGGGTGTCATCGGCATAGGAAACGATCTGAGCCCCGAAAGACTCCGCCAGTGCCGCCAGAGGGGTCATGAAGATGTTAAAAAGAGTTGGACTCAGTACTGAGCCCTGAGGAACTCCGACACCCAATGGCGACATCTCGGCGGAGCAAGCAGAAGCCCAGACCGTTTGTCGACGGCCTGCCAGAAAAGATCGAAACCACTGGAGCACCGTCCCCCGGAGACCGATCTCTGAGAGTCTTTCAAGAAGACCCTCATGGGGGACGGTGTCAAAGGCCGCCGACAGATCTAACATCACCAGCATCGCTCTCCCCCCGAATCCAGCACCTCCTTTATCGCCTCCGAGACTTCCAGGAGAGCTGTTTCGGTGCTAAGATTGGTGCGGAAACCTGACTGGGTGGGGTGCAGTAGGTCGTGGGACTCCAAGTAATCGGCAAGCACCTTATGCACATGCTTTTCAATGACCTTCGCGAAGGCCGGCAGGAGCGAGATAGGTCTATAATTCGCCAACACCTCCGCATCCAGACCAGGCTTTTTAAGCAGGGGAATAATCATTGCCTGCTTCCAGGCCTGGGGAACCACGCCCTGTGCAAGAGAACAGTTCAGCAGGGGGTTCACAAGTGGATTAATGACAGCTGCCATTTTAGCCAGAAATTTAGCTGGGCAGGCATCCCGAGGGGAACCGGATTTAAGCCCAGCCATCAGGTCAAATGACGCGGCCATCGAGAGAGGCGGGAAGGCTGCCAGGGCCACACCTGCGTTAGGCAGGGTAACAACGGTATTCCTCACCCGATCGGGCATCTCAGGCTCCAGCACAGGGAAGGAGTCCTGGATCCGTTGGATCTTAGATGTGAAAAAGTCCGCAATCGCCCTGACCCACGGCGCAGGAGGGGGGGCCTGAGTTGGTGCCTCGCGTGAGGTTGTAAACTCCCGCACAATGGCGAAAAGCTCCTTACAGGAATTGGAGGCAGCTTCAATTTTTCTCGCGAAATAAGCCTTCTTCTCCGAGAGGATGTTCCGATGATAGGCTTTTGCCAAAGACCTGTAGGCGAGTTTCGCCGTTGCGTCGTATTTCACGCGCCATGCTCTTTCCGCTACCTTGCATTGCCGACGTGAAGCCGCCAATGCTGCCGTAAACCAAGGGGCAGATGCACCTTTTTCAGGTTTGCGGAGGGTTCTCAGAGGCGCAAGGTCATTAAGTCTCTCTGAAAGCCAGGCCTGCACACGCTCCACATTCTCCTCTAAGACCCCCGTTAGCGCATAGGGATGGTCCACGCAAGACTGAGCCAGCAGTTCCGGAGTAACCCGGTGAAGTGCCCTGAATCCCACGGGAGTCTGCCGGGGGGCAGCGGAAGGCTTCCTAACTTCCGGGAAATAAAATTTCACCAGCCTATGATCAGACCAAAGCACCTGAATAGGAGCCAGCATCTCTATGGGAGTCGTAGAAAAGGTCAAATCTAGGGTATGTCCCTTCTCATGGGTCGGTCCAACATGATAGGGAACCAGGCCCAGAGGGGCTGTGACATCCAGCATTTTAATCGCGTCAGCATCCGTTTCCACGTCCATGTGGACATTAAAGTCCCCGGCAACAATACAATGCTCTGACGTGAGTAGCAAGGAAGAGGTCACCGACTGAAACTCTTCAAAGAAAGAGCCCGTGGGCCCTGGCGGCCGATAAACTAGAAGACCCTTCAGCGATTGGTGTGGAGAAAGGATAATGGCAAAGGCAAGGGATTCACAATCCTTAATCGCGTCCGAGGGGATGATGGTACAGGTGGCCATTTTGTTCACTATTAGTGCAACCCCACCTCCACGCCCCTTTGGCCTATCCTGCCTGAAGATATTATACTCGGGCGGAATAGCAGTGGCAATATCTGGGTTGGACACCTCGCCGAGCCACGTCTCGGTGAGCATCAGAAATAGAGGTTTTTCTGACTCTAACAGATCGAATATATCCAGAGCATGCCGACCAAGAGATCTAGTATTAAGCAGTAGGCCCAGATGTTTAACGCAGACCGCCGCCTTCTGCGGCGCACCGACCAGATGTTTCTGCGGGCGCCAGCCACACTCAGGGCAGCAATGCTTGCCCTTGTGGCGAGCAGGAAACACCGTACGGCAGGAGCCATTAATATGCTGCCAGGAGCGGAGTTCAGATCCCGAGTAGTGGAGCATAATGCTCACAAACAGAAGAAAAAAATACAGAATAGATGGCCCAGTCCTGCCCGTCGCCTCGTACGCCTCCGGGACGCTGACGGGCGCAGACGGGCAGGACTCTGGCACGACTCCGGCTAAGCGACGGCGTCCCGCTGCGCGATCCCGCTGCGCGGGAAAGGACGACTTTAAATAGGCGTCTCCCACATCCACTCGAGCGTCGGGACGCTCCAAGATGGCGCCCGCGCACACACACACTCACCCCAACCAAAGATGGCGCCCGCAAATGAATCAGCCCCGGAACCCGGACCCGCCAAATGGCGGTGTGTTTTCCAAAATTAAATGCGGGTGAGGGGACAGAAGCCCAGTGGAGCGGCGATTAAAAACATGGGTTAAAGAACCTAAACAACAAAAATAGGCAAAGGGAGTTTTAAAAATAGCAGTTGTCCGAGCTAGGTGTCAGCGCGACCTGCGCTCGTGTAGCAATTCACAGGAAGCCTGAAAAAGTCAAGTCCGCCTTAAATAGGCGTCTCCCACATCCACTCGAGCGTCGGGACGCTCCAAGATGGCGCCCGCGCACACACACACTCACCCCAACCAAAGATGGCGCCCGCAAATGAATCAGCCCCGGAACCCGGACCCGCCAAATGGCGGTGTGTTTTCCAAAATTAAATGCGGGTGAGGGGACAGAAGCCCAGTGGAGCGGCGATTAAAAACAGGGGTTAAAGAACCTAAACAACAAAAATAGGCAAAGGGAGTTTTAAAAATAGCAGTTGTCCGAGCTAGGTGTCAGCGCGACCTGCGCTCGTGTAGCAATTCACAGGAAGCCTGAAAAAGTCAAGTCCGCCTTAAATAGGCGTCTCCCACATCCACTCGAGCGTCGGGACGCTCCAAGATGGCGCCCGCGCACACACACACTCACCCCAACCAAAGATGGCGCCCGCAAATGAATCAGCCCCGGAACCCGGACCCGCCAAATGGCGGTGTGTTTTCCAAAATTAAATGCGGGTGAGGGGACAGAAGCCCAGTGGAGCGGCGATTAAAAACAGGGGATAAAGAACCTAAACAACAAAAATAGGCAAAGGGAGTTTTAAAAATAGCAGTTGTCCGAGCTAGGTGTCAGCGCGACCTGCGCTCGTGTAGCAATTCACAGGCCATTATAGGGGATATGTATTGATTATAGCTGTATAGGGGCATGAGGCCACAATATTGATCGGGGTCCTAGATAAAACACAACACCCTCTCCACGAATTTATGTCCATCAAATTACTAAAACTAAAGCAATAAAAAGCATGTGTATTCATACCCATCCCAAAATACATTTTGCATTTGAAATGGTGTACTTGAAATATATGGAAATGAATTGGTACTGTACGTTATCAAGCATAGTAATCATTCAAAAAAATATTGCATATGTATTCAGTTGACCGACTTTGCGATTAATTACACATGAAATATCTCTTAATACAGAAAAGAAGGGCGAGACTATTTCATCACATATTAAATACTATTGTATTAAAAATGTGCTAGAGACTGAGTTTATATTTTGTCTCTAGATTTACTAAAAATAGAAGCTCTGTTCTTTATGAATATTTCTACTTTAAGCAAAGGACGTGTGCCAGAAAAAAGGTAAATATTTTGGAAAAAATGAATTTCATGGTGAGAGGGGAAAAGTAGTTCAAAACGCTTTTCAGTAGCTTTTGTTGTTCAAAGCTGAAGGCCGAATTCAAAGTTCATGGGAACGCTGTGTGCCGGATTGTTTTCCCAAAAAGTCATTGTTTCTGTTCAGCAGAGAACATCATTTCAGACAGGCTCGCAAAGAATTGGTCTATATATTCAGGTGATAGTTCGACCAAGTTCGATAATGCTGTAACTTGGCAGTTGTGAGAATGATTGCTATGATCGATTTCAGGATTAGCAATGCTCACAGAAGGTCGTACCTGGGTGATGCTGCTTTCATGTCTTGCTTCACTGTCACCACCTAGTCGTAGTGCAGGAGTCTCAACGAATGCCGTCATCAGGATTGGTAACCGCTGGGGACAATACGATGCGTGAGCCGTTACTGGACTTAGCAAAGTATCGACGTCCATTGGTATGGCTGATGGTAGTGCAAGACAGGTGTCTAACACGCATTCCTGTCCGCATAGCATACATCGAAGCACAGGTAAGATGCAGGTCTGCCATATAGGTCTGGATGAAAGAAACCAGGTCATATTCAGATCTCGTAGCCGAGCTATCACAAGGACTTTAGTTATGCGGTCCCGGTAGCGTATTGCTAGGATCGTTTCTTCCATCCGTGCCGGAGTCATGTCTGCGTTTTGGTTTGCCATATCGGAGCAGGAGAGTCAAAAATAAAATACCTGCTATGAGTCCCAAAAGTAGTGGTACGCCACCAAAAATCGAATGTACAAAATTTGGAAAGATACCCAGGACCGCTTCAAATGGTGTTAACAGTCCCGAAAAAACTGTGTTAAATACATTCGAGATACCACTGGCATTCGACATATTTAGTATTTGGCTGAGCATTTCTTTGAAATGCACCGGGCAATTTGTTGATAAAAGTGCATGTATCTCTGCCGCCGTCCTTGCAACTTGGAGATCATACGTCTCTTTTGATGACGTGATGGGCACTGTTGTCTGCAAAAGTACAGACTTCATTCTTCTTAAAGTATCAATTCGTATAGAAGAGATTTTCAAATTAGGCCAAATCGGAGTCACTGAGTCTCCAGGGCCGTTTGGATACAATGCTTGCATACCGCAAGTGACCATGGAACTCACGCTTAAGAGATATGCTTTCCCTGGCACCAAGCCACAACAGCTGTGATCCGTTATTAGAACGTAACTCCCATTAGAAAGTTGCCTAAAGAATGGCTTTATTTGTGCTGCAGGTGTGCCATGCTGGTGGCATGAAAGGTTGTTTGAAGTACCCTCACAGGCCCCATGTAATTTAGTACCTTGGCACAAAAGTATACCTTAGTGAATGTTTACACTCATTGCCACTAAGAAATATATTTTTGTTGTTGTCACTATAACATGTGTGTGTATAAGGTAATTTCCATGATGACTTAATGTATCCTTTACCCAACCTTTCATACTGGCTTGCTGGTGTATACTCAAGTCAATTTTTAAATTGGAAAGTTGTTATCGGAATTTTGATAATCCAGTGTATTATCCATTCAATGACAGGTCTTTCTGACATTGTCAATGGCAATCTCTCAAGTTTTTCGATGCTCAGGATTGTATAGTCTGCTCCTTTCTGTGCCAAACCGATTTGTTTATCAGTAAGGTTAAAGATGGAAAACAATGACGTTGTGTTGATTAAACGCCATGGCACAATGTCCATCCTAGCTGTACAATAGAACGTAATTGGGACTGGCCGTGTTGTAACATTAGCAAGTCCTGGTCTATTATATCAAAAGCAGATGATACAATACTGTCCAGTGAATATATTCTGGAGGACAGAGTCATTAACCTATTGTCCACAACAGAAAGTGATTTTTCCAAATTAATACGATCAATTTCTCGTATTTTCTCGGCTGTTTCAATTTGAGTTTCTTTCCAAGCCTCGTTGTATGCAGCATATATGCTGGCCGCTATGAAACGTTTTTGACGCTGTTTGCGTGGTCCCATAATGAAATCGCGCAAGTCAGCACCATCTTTAAGTAAAGACAAGTGTTGCTTAATTTGTGCCAGTGTGGATGTTTGTAGCCATTCAAGGCAGAGTTTCCCTACACTGTATGTTGTTACTATCCCTGGATGTTGTCTCTGGGATTATCTAGGGTCTGGTCTGGACATTTTTAACCCCTGTAATTTGTTCAGGAATCTATCTTGACAGTTATTCGTGTCTATAGGCCAGATTAACCACTTTTTCCAATCAGGATGTGTTCTGTTTTCATTTAAAATTTGGGTTACGTCTATTTCAATATCTGTGGTTGCATTATCAGGTATTGGCTTTGCAATAGACGGTTTGTTAAGGTCTTTAATCTTAGCTAGGCTAGGTTGTTTGTTGAAATGTGTCATTCAGGAACATTATTTGTTCTGGGATCATGCAGGCTCGAAATAATGCTTCTAGGCCTTGTACCTGCCAATCTTTTGTACCCCAGATGGTTTTTGTTTCAATGTTATTTTTTCAGAAATCAAAACCAAATGTAATAATTTTTTCATAAAAAGCTTCTGAATATATCAATTTAGTATTTGTCAGCATGGTTTTTGTCCCTGTTTTATCCAACAGTTTATAATAAAATGTTTCTGCATTACTCGTGTTAAACCCTGAGAAGTATTGGAATTTCTCATAGAATGTTTTTGAACTGCTTTTAGGTGGAGTAGCACAATGTTCCCATTGGTTATATTTAAAAACATTTCTAGGTTGGGCAGATTTATGTAAATAGTGGTCTGCGTAATGTGAAAAACAGTACATCTGTTCATAATTAGATGAACCTTGTAAATAATCATGTTCTGTAAATTTTGCTGATAACACCAAATCTGACATCATATCATTTATACTTTTAAAGTCCTAATCATCAGAGAATGTACTTGGTTTTACAAAGTCCCCTAATGAAACCTTAAACTGGTGAGGATATTTCAAGATCTCAACCGGGCCATATATTTCATAGTCTGTTTTGTCCCACACTACCCCTCCGGGTATTGGAATGGCTGTGACATTTACTGATGATAGTTCTCTTTTCTTCACGTGAGATGAACTGTGTGGTTTCAGAACTAAGTTGATGTTCTGACTTGCTGTGTCCATTGAACTGTATTTTCCCTCAATGAATTTTCCCAAACAACGTACCATGATGAGCCAAAGCAGGCGGAAAAATACACCTAGCCCAATCCAAAATTCTAACCATGGAGAAATAAGATAGGTTTCTTTGAGTTGATGAAAGAGTTCTGTTGCTTTTTCTTTAAAAGTCTTTGTTTCTGGCATCACTTCAGGGTCGTTTTGATCTTCAGAAAAGTTGTCGAAGTTGATGAAGTAGCCAGATGCAGTTCTGTTGATTGTTGGAATCGTTTTTCCCATTTGGCTTCCATTAGCACATTCTGATGCTACATCATTGTAGACTGGTATTTCATGACGAACTGTTTCAATCTGTGTTTCAAGGGGGACAAGTTCCATTGCATTTCTGCATAGTCCTTTTTTATTTACTGCAGGTTTATCAAATGTGATTAGTCTTTCAGTTTGAACCTCTTGGATACTTGCAAATTTGGGTTTTCTGTTACTTCTTGGGAGTCCACTTGGCCTGCTATTGATTATAGGCCACATGATTGTGGTTTTACCAGGTCTATTGATACAACTCTGTTCTCCTTTTTACCAGCAAGGGGCGGTAGTACTACTGATCTTGTTCCATTGATCGCTAAGACAGTTACTGCTTTTCTGCTTTTCTGCTTTTCTGTAAGAAGGCCCAAATTCCTTCTTCACCGCTATTCTCTCTCTGACCAGATCCCCAATCTTTGGAATCCAGACAGGTCTTGCTGGGACAGGTGGTGTGTCTTCAGTGGAGGTTGGCTGTTGTTTTAACTTTATGTTGCTCAGGGATTTTCTTGTTTCATTTAAGTCCTGTAAAACAGCCAAACGATCTTTGATATCAAAGTCTTTATTCTTAACTTCTACCACTGAAGCAAGACTATCTAAGTCCTGAACATGCATTCTAGTTCCGAACAATAGTTCGTACGGGCTGAAACCTTTTAGAGAATTTCTTGGCAGGTTGTTAAGACTACGTTGGACACTTATTAAATGTTTGACCCACCCATCACCCGAACCTAATACCTTTGCTGTTATAGATTGCTTTATGTCTCGGTTTTTTCTTTCCACTACACTATTTCCCTCAGGATGAAATGGACAAGAGAATCGCAATCCAATGCCCATGCTGGTCATGGCCTCCCTATAAGCTTGAGAGCTAAAAGCAGGACCTTGGTCAGAATGTAGCATGGCAATTGCGTATGTGCTGATAAAGACTCGCAAATCTTTCATAACAGTTTTGGCGTCAGCCGAGCGCTGGGGCCACATCCATATGAATATCGTACAGGAATCCACTGCGACCATAATATATTTATAGTTATTATTATATTATTATTATTATAAACCATTTTATAGCGCGCTCTGCTACTGGGGAGTATCCTGGCGCGGGGGAAATAAAAGAGGCAGAAAGCAGACCCTCACAGAGGTAGATGAACTCTTAAATAGCACTGTTAAACAAATATGTTTTCAGAAGTTTTTTAAATGCGGCTACAGTGGGTGTGGAGCGCAGGTGAAAAGGAAGAGCATTCCAGGCGCGAGCCACAACCACCGCAATCGACTGACCACCAAGTCTGGCACGCTTGAAACGGGGAAGGGACAGTTGAAACATGGTGGAGGATCTCAAAGTCCGTGCGGGAATGTAGCTAATAAATCTTTTTCTCAGGTACTGGGGGCCTTGATCATGAATAGCACGAAATGCCAGAACCAGTGACTTAAACCTGATGCGCTGTGCAACCGGCAGCCAGTGAAGTGTACGCATCTCCGCACGAACGCTCTTCCATCTAGGTATGTTAAATAGAAGACGGACTGTCGCGTTCTGGATGATTTGCAGGCGCTTGACCAGGTAGGAAGGAATTCCACTGAATAATGCATTAGCATAGTCCAGCCTGGACAATATAAGTGCTCGCGCAACAGACTCCTTTGCTTCTCTAGGGAGCAAGGGAAAGAATTTGCGAAGCATTTTTAGAGTCGCAAAACAGGTGCCAGTCAGTTTTTTAATGTGATGTTTAAATCTTAAGTCCTCGTCAAACCAGATGCCCAAGTTTTTGGCGGGTCTCCCCATCTCTTTCGGGCCTGGAATGTCAGAGGGCCAAAGAGTGCTCATAAACGAGGAGGGAAAGGAGCCATAAAAAAGAACCTCAGATTTGTCCTCGTTGCATTTCAGCTGGGCCTTCGTCAACCAGCGAAATACCGAGGACAAACACAAATGAACTGTAGAGGTATCCAGATTATCATCAGGCCAGGTGAACAACAGTTGGGTATCGTCTGCATACCCAATAATCTTGGCCCCGAACTGTTCAGCTAAATAGATCAAAGGTGTAATGTAGACATTGAACAGAAGGGGGCTAAGAGTGGAGCCCTGCGGGACACCTGTAAGCAGAGGTTCAGGCTCAGAGGCATAGGGAGGCAACCAGACCTGCTGGGTCCTATCCGACAGGAAGGAGGACAGCCAGTCTAACACCACCCCTCCGATACCTATATCCGCTAACCGGCTAAGGAGGAGCTCATGGGGGACGGTGTCGAACGCGGCAGAGAGGTCCAATAGAATTAGGACTGCTCTGCCGCCCCCGTCTAAACAGTCCCGGATGGCCTCGCTCATCTCCAAGAGGGCTGTCTCGGTGCTGTAAGCAGCCCTGAAGCCCGATTGGGCAGAATGGAGGGCATTGGAAGTTTCAACAAACCTCTCTAGTTGTCGAAATGCCACCTTCTCGCAGATTTTAGTGAGTGCCGGTAAAAGGGAAATAGGTCTATAATTCCCGGGGGCCGACCAGTCTAGGCCTGGTTTCTTTAGGAGAGGTAAAAGCTTAGCCTGTTTCCAAGCAGTAGGGACCACGCCCGTCCTCAAAGAAAGGTTAACAATCTGCGTGATCTCCCTACAGACTAATTCCGCCACCTCCGAAAGCACCCGAGCCGGGCACGGATCGGCGGGTGAACCGGATTTCAGGGACTGAATTAAGGGAGAAATGGTGTCCTCCGCAATCTGCTCGAAGATCGTGAACTGCTGTTCCGAACTAGGGCTGAGAGAGGGACACAGACCTGCTATTTCCAGGTCGGTGGGAAGGGCAGCTGTAAGGTCTTGCTGAATCCTCTTTATTTTATTAATAAAAAAGGAGGACAGTTCCTCACACCATTGCTGCGAGGATGGATGGGAGACGGCCTCAGCGACGGGTGCCACGAAGCTTTTCACAATGGCAAAGATCTCTTTGCTACTGTTATCTGCCTTGGCGATACGCCCAGCATAATATTTCCCCTTCGCATCCTTAATGGCTGAATGGTATTCCTTTTGCGCCAGCCGAAGAGCGGATTTAGCCTCAGGGCTATAATCACGTCTCCATGCTCGTTCCAACTTCTTACACCCCAGTTTTAGTTCCCTCAATTCAGGGGAAAACCAGGGTTGGGAGGGGGTACGTCTAGATCTGGTCAGTATGGTCTGCCTAATGGAGGCGGTAGCCGCCTGCTGAAGCCACTCATTAAATTTGCAAATCGCATCACCCAGGAGCAAGTTCAAATTGGGGCGAGTATTACTCAGAGCCTGTCTAAATGCAGGTAGGTTGATTTTTTGGGAGTGAGGAATGGAGGGTGGAGGACAAGGCTCCGCAATCTCCCAGTTAAATCTGACCAAATCATGATCGGACCAGGTCGTTTTTTCAACCACCACAGATTGGATAGGGAAGTTAGAACAGACCAAATCGAGCAAGTGGCCCCCCATGTGCGTCGGGGCAGTCACCCATTGCCTAAGTTGGGCAAGCTCCAAAATTTCACCTAGTCTGTGGGCATCTGACAGATCTGGGACATCCATGTGAATATTCAGGTCCCCAACTAGTAGGAACCTAGGAAAACCTAGGGCTCGAGGGACCAGATATTCTTCTAGGGCGTCCAGAAAGCGGGTAGCCAGGCCCGGGGGTCTATATATCAGAGAACCTCCTAAAGTAAAGTGGGGGGACGTTGTGATGGAAAAGTGGAGAACCTCACCCCCTATATCCGCAAGCGGCGGCTCCGATGCAAAGCACCACTCTTCCTTGAACACAACCGCTAGTCCACCCCCTCTGCCTAGGGGTCGGTCCACTCTAGCGATCTTAAACCCTCTAGGGATGGCAAGTTCTACGCTAGGTGCGGAGGTGCTGGTCAGCCATGTCTCCGTAAGGAACAGCACCTCCAGTTGGTCATCCACCAATAGATCAAAGATCTCGGCGGCATGCCTAACTGCAGATCTGGCATTGATCAGTCCTGCCCGTATGTTCGTGGAGGGAGCACCAATGTCAGATCTTGGGGGGGGAGAGGGTTGAAGGGCAAAACCACAGGACGGGCAAACAGACATGTGGCAATTCGAATCCGCACGTGTACAGCATCCACTAATAGCAGAGGGAGCAAGTCTCCATAGATCGTGGTGAGAATACCTGTACATAGCGGATTTGACCGAGCCCAAAGGTCGCCGAGTAGAATGGCTGGCCCTGGGCCCGTCCGAGGCACGGACGGGCACAGACGGGCCCTCCTTTGGCGCTCCTTCGGCGCGCAGACGGCGCGCCCGCTGCGCGCGACCGCTGCGCGTCCTAGGAGGCATCCCCATTTAATGCGCAAGCCCCTCCCCGAGCTGGAGCGCTAACTCCGTTCCAGTAGGGGTTCGGGACACCCAAGATGGCGCCCGACCTGTCCCTCCACGCAATCGGCACTGGCGAGCCGCGGTGGACCAGGGAGCAGGGGGACCAGCAAGCAACAGTTAGGTAGGTTATTAAAAAGCACACAAGTTACAGCACACTACACAATTATCACATCAATTGAGTGAGTGAAAACGAACTCGTTTTTAAAATAGGGTAAAAAATAGTTAAGAGCGCCTGCTGCGCTAGTACTGTGCAGACAAGGAGGGCAGAAGAGGTTCACTCGCAGTCTGCTCGCCTTAATTTTTCCAAGCGCTATCGCAAGGCGCTGCCACCACCTCGCTCAAACACCCAGAACTGCCCGCACTGATCCTGTTTAATGCGCAAGCCCCTCCCCGAGCTGGAGCGCTAACTCCGTTCCAGTAGGGGTTCGGGACACCCAAGATGGCGCCCGACCTGTCCCTCCACGCAATCGGCACTGGCGAGCCGCGGTGGACCAGGGAGCAGGGGGACCAGCAAGCAACAGTTAGGTAGGTTATTAAAAAGCACACAAGTTACAGCACACTACACAATTATCACATCAATTGAGTGAGTGAAAACGAACTCGTTTTTAAAATAGGGTAAAAAATAGTTAAGAGCGCCTGCTGCGCTAGTACTGTGCAGACAAGGAGGGCAGAAGAGGTTCACTCGCAGTCTGCTCGCCTTAATTTTTCCAAGCGCTATCGCAAGGCGCTGCCACCACCTCGCTCAAACACCCAGAACTGCCCGCACTGATCCTGTTTAATGCGCAAGCCCCTCCCCGAGCTGGAGCGCTAACTCCGTTCCAGTAGGGGTTCGGGACACCCAAGATGGCGCCCGACCTGTCCCTCCACGCAATCGGCACTGGCGAGCCGCGGTGGACCAGGGAGCAGGGGGACCAGCAAGCAACAGTTAGGTAGGACGGGCAAACAGACATCTTTGCCATCCCTTTGTAGGGGACCACAGTGGTCCAGGTAAACACATGCTAATGGTTTATCTGAGATTAGAAGGGGTGTCTGCGCTGGTCGTTTCACTGTTGATACTTTCATTTTTTGGCATATTTCGCATTCTAGTACATATTTCTTAGTTTGTATTCTCATGCGAGGCCACCAATATCTTTGTTTTAATAATGATATTGTTGCGGAAACGCCAGCGTGTGCAGAAGCAAGCCCTTCGTGTGCCGCTGTAATTAGTACTAACCTGTGTTCCATGTTTGGAATTACCCTATCCCCCACTCCAGGGATTCGAGCAAAAGGAACATTATTCATATCCGTTAGATATAAATACTTTTCCGGAAAGCCTTTTAGGAGTGTTTTTCTATCATTTTTTACTGACGCACTGACAGCTTGTAGTATATCGCTATCTATTTTTGTTTTTGACCGAGTGATAGCAGCTACGGAAGCCGTTTGCACAGCTGCCTTCGCGGCTTCATCAGCCAATGAATTCCCTGCAGCGTGAACGCCATCACGTTGATGACTCAGAGTGTGTATCACGTGAGTCTTTTGTAGTTCCTTCTGTATGCTTGATTGTGCCACCCTTTGCATCTTTGAACCCGTTTTCAACCCAATTCTTTAAGTATTCATTATAAGATTGAACGCAATAATATGAATCGCACACTATTAGTGTGGGGAATTCGCGATCGGTATTTTCTAGCGCCATCTTAAATGCTAGTAGTTCAGCTCGCTGAGCTGTACAATCTCCTAGAGATTGCGTCTTAGTGACCATTGGCCTAAATTTCCCTTTGTGCCAACGACCTTCAACAATCGCACACGCAGCACTGTAAGCTTTTTTACCCCAAACTACGGGTTGTGCCGATCCGTCTGTGTATATGATACATCCGTATTGTTCTAGAGGCAGGATTTCAAGTGGCAGAGGACATTCATATTCATATTGTAAAAATTACTGTGTCTTTAAGTTAGGATCAATTTCATAAACTACGTCTGTTGCAGCAAGAGAATTAACCCATTGGATCCATCTTGGATGCAGAGCTTTATCATTTGGAATGCTCGCTTTAGTTACTGCTTCTAAAGCAGGTATAGGTGTAACGATTATTATCCGTTTACCTTGTACTAGGGCCCTTTCTTTTGCTACAGCAGTCTGAACCGCAGTTAGAATGTTTTCCGTTGAACTGAATTTTATTTCAGCCTTTGTATATAAATGTGATTTGTAAGCTATTGGTACCGTTTCTCCCTCATTAGAGGTCAGGTACGTGAATCCGCATCTTCCTGGGATGACTCGGATTACAGGGTTGCGTGTATTGTCACGTGTTTCTAATTTTGTTTTCGCTAACATGTCTGTTTGCAGTGATCTCAAAATTTCAGTGTGTTTTTGAGTCCAGTTGATTGGTTTAAAATCAGGTTTTATTAATTCGTAGAGAGGTTTAATTCTCTCTGCATAGTTTAGAATGTAAGTTGTTCCGAAATTCAGGAAACCTAGAATCGATTGTAAGTTCTTCAGCGTTTTCGGTGCTTGGAGTACAGCGCACTTCTCTAAGAAGTTGTCCGCTAGGCTTTTTCCTTCACTTGATAATTCGTATCCTAAAAATAAGACTGTTAGATGGGCAATTCTCGACTTTTTAAAGTTGAATTTGTAACCCTCTGCTGCGAACCCAAGTATTATGGTGTTCACCCTTTTCAAGTGAGTATCCAAGTCGTCGTCTGTGAGATAGATGTCATCGACATAAGATAATGCCTCATCATCATATATTTGTAGTAACTTTGTTACTCTGGCTGAGAATAGTCCTGGGCTGTTCTTGAATCCCCGTGGGAGCCTACAGAAATTTTTCTGTGACCCCATTATTGAGAAAGCGGTCAAGTATCTGCTTTCTGGTGCAATATTTTGGCAAAAGAACCCATTAGATATGTCTAATGTCGTTTTGTATTTTTTGCGAACTATGTTATTCATTAGTGCAGCACTATGCGAATTTTGTACTGCAAATGTTTTACAACATGAGTTAAGGTGTCTGTAGTCCAAGACTAGACGATACGAATCATCCGGTTTGGAGACAGGAAACAAAGGATTGTTCATTTGAGAGGTGCATGTTTCAATTACCCCTTGGTATTCAAGTTGATCTAAAATATCCCTGATCTGTTTTTTCACTTCTTGCTTAATTGGGTACTGCCTTTGTGCAGTTGGTTGACTTTTTAACTGGATTTTGTGAGGAGGAGAGTCCGCATCCCATCCTACATGATTCTTATATAATGCTGGTGCCTGAGCTACTGCCCATTTCCTTGTATATATGTATTTAGTGTGAATTGGAATGTGATTTGAAAAGGCAGGCATAATCATTTCTGCGCCACAAGGGCACTCCCTGACAAACTCTGGGGGCCAATCTTTCTCGGCTAACAGGATGTCATAGCCTTTTGAGAGGTTATCCCAAAATAGACCCCTTATTTTTCTAGTCTTATCTCCCTCTATACGCAGTGTTATTTCGTATATCTTATGAGGTTCGCTAACTCTGGTGTCTGCAGTTTCTACCTGAATGTATTCATTTGTGTACACTGTCTCCAGATGACTCATCAGGATCTTGCGAGCTATGGTGATTTCTGCTGCACTGTCTATCATTGTCTGTGCCCACTCTCCGTTTTTCAGCTGTGTCCTCAGTATTCTCGGCATGTTCGATTACTCTAATACTGGCTACCTTCTTCCTCGGGAATTGTAATTTTTTACTTTGAGCAGGTTCCCTGTATTTGGACTTGGTGTGCTCTTCCCTTGGGTGTGACCGTCCTCCTCTTTCCGATTTCTGCGAAAAAGATTGAGAGGGACGTGTAGCAATACTTTGATATCTATCAGGCTTTTTCAAGTTATCCCTATTTCTAAGGTTATATCTTTTCTCAGAGTGCTCCCTCTGGGGAGACTGGTGTTCTCGAGTCGGAGTTCTTTCCCTCCGTCGAGGAGACCTTCTGTTGTATTCTCTGCACTTATGTTTCTCTGTATCCCTTTAAGTCATGCATTCCATTTTCCCTGATGTCATTTTCCCCTATGTTCTGTCTTGTCAGTTAGCTCCTGCTTTCTGATGGGAACACCAGCTTTTCTCTATGGTGCTTAATAAACAAATGTTAAGCCTTTCATCTGCCTACTAACTTCATTTACAACACATGGCGACGATGAACAGAAGGAGCTAAACAACCATAGAGGGAGAAGAACTCCACTGGTGAAAAGAACCACGCGAATTTCTGAAGAAACAGAGAAAACAACTCTAAAGAACCACGCAAGTCTTAAAAAAAAAAAGAAAATATACTACTACACATCTATTGAAACAGATAAGAAAGATATATTGCGTTTTGATGTGAAAACTGCAAGAATCTACGTTTTGAATTGAAACCTGCAAGTCTCCAAAGCAACTGGTGAGTTGGAGAAATCATTAACAAATCCTTGCCGTGTGTCTGGTTGTAACTTTAATTAACTTTGATGAACGTTAAGCTTAAAGGCTACACAGCCAGAGAAACGCCACGTTTGAGAAAGCTGCTCTTTTAAAAGAAAGAGAAATTCCTGTTGACTCTTAAAATTTTAAGGAGATGTAAACGTGACCTTTAGAGCGAAAACGGAGTGACTGGTGTAGCATTCATGTTCAAAATCTGACTTTATTTGTGTAATCCTGCCTAAACTGATAACCCCAACACAAACATACGTGTTGCATCTTTTGAAAAAACACACGAGCGCACTTCTCGAGCAGAGAAGCACAGGAGACACACGAGCGCACTTCTCGAGCAGAGAAGCACAGGAGACTCACCGTTCCATTTTCAACCATTGTTTTTTTTCGCAACCGAGCTGCGTCAACAAGAGAGCATCCAACAATGCAGGAAGTGATGTGCCAGCAGTGACGCGATTACGCAGCGTCCATCCGGACCACTGCGTATCCTAGCAACTGACATCGCGAGTGAGCAAAGTGCCGGCAGTGACGCAACCACGCAGCGTCCATCTTGGATTACCGCGTATCTTGGCAACAAACATCGCGAGTAGAGATTGTTACTCAACAGACATCGCGAGTAGAGATTGTTACTCGAAACAATTTACCGAGTAGCTTGAAAATCTCATTAAATCAAAACGAACGAAAGAAAAAGGAATTGAAAGGTGAGCGCGTCAGCAAGAGGAAACGAAGGGTGAGTGCATCATTAACAGGAGAAATTGAAGGGTGAGAGAACCTGATTTACAAATTGGTTTTAACGAGACTTTAGGCAGTGCACAACGAAAGCTGTAAGTTGAAGTGTTGGAGCCTCATGGAAGAGCCCCTCTGTTAGACACTGCACAGTGGAAGCTACCAATGACTTTATTCTTTACATTAGACGGGTAAAGAAAGAGCAATGAATCGCATATAGTATATGTTAAGAAGTGTAATTGTTATCCCAGTCTGACTATCTCTTCATTTTTTTTAAAAAAAAAAAGACACTGTTTTAAAAAAAAAGAAAAATGGAGAATTTAAATATCATTGCACCTCCATTGTTCTTACAAGCCACAGGAGATCCACCCATTGAGTGGGATGAATGGATAGACATTTTCGAGAACTACATCGAAGCACTTGATGGGAAAGATTTTAGTGCAATTAGGAAGAAAGCCCTCTTGTTAAGTGCTTTGGGCAAGGAGGGTCAACATTCTTTTAAATACCTTCCTGTGGCAGTCAACCAAGATGGTAGGGCAATAACTAATGTATACACAGAAGCTAAAGCTCGGATGAAAAAACAATACGCAAAAGAAGTAAATATTGTTATGGCGCGACACAAATTTTACACTCAGCCTCAAAGGAATGAAGAGTCTGTAGATCAGTTTGTGGCTAGACTACGTGAGTTGTCGATAAAATGCAGTTTTGGAGAAATAAGAGATGAAATGATAAGAGACCAGCTGATAGTACAGTGCCGAAACAAAAAGATGCAAGAAAAACTGTGGGCAGCAAAAAACCCAACCCTACAAATGGCCATTGACATAGCAAAAGTGGTTGAGGAATCGAATGCATGCATGAAAGAGATGGAAAAGAAAGATAACGCAAAAGGCAATGCTCAAGGCAATGATGTTTCGTGTGTTGACCATGACGAAGTTGCTGTTGTAAACAAGAGGAGTGTGGATCTGGGAGGAAGTAGTCAGAAAAAATTTAACAATACATTTTCAAGTAACAATAGAAATAGATTCCAAGGAAGAATGTGCAGTAGGTGTGGGAGTACCTTTCACAATTCAGACTTTAGGAGATGCTTTGCAATTGACAAGATGTGTAGGAAATGTGGGCGGAAAGGACATTTTGCGAAGATGTGTAGAAGTACAAACGTCGATAAAGTTGCTGTTGTTGAAAACAGGGATGAAGTAAGAGACTTCGTTAGTGTTGAAGGTGCGAACAAAATATTGTGTTTAGGTGGAGACGGTGTGAACGAGGGTGAGCCTGGGAGGAGATTCAGACCAAAAGCCCTGTTCCTTATTGATAAAATTGAGGTTCAACTGATGGTTGACCCTGGATCGTTATGGACCATTATTCCCAAAGATATGTTCCAAACCAATTGGAAGGATGTGCAGTTGTCTCCTAGCGACATTAATGCCTGTGGTTTTCAGGGTGAAAGCATAGACGTGATTGGGTTTATGGTGTGTGTAATAACATTCAAGGATCGTTCAGCTGAAGGGAAGGTGTACGTAGCCAAGTCCGGTCCTGCAATTTTAGGATGGGGACAGCAGTATGACCTTGGGATAATAATAAATCCAAGAGCAGCACAACAGGTAATGGTAGTAGACAGCATAACCACGGATTCGATAGTGGAAGGGATGAATGGTTTGTTTGATGAGCATATAGGAGAGTTAAGGGGCTATGTGCATAAGATTGTGTTGAGGGATGATGCCATACCCATGCAACACAAAGTCAGAAAGGTTCCATTTATCGCACGTGAGGAAGTGAAGAAGATGTTAGAGGAAATGCTAGATCAGGGTGTGATAGAACAGATCGAAACGTCACCTTGGATTTCCCCCGTGGTTATTACAACCAAATCTGATGGGAAATTTCGTTTTTGTGTGGACCTTCGCACCCTGAACCAAAACATTGTTATAGATAATTTTCCTTTACCGAACATCAATGAGTTGGTCCTATCACTAAAAGGTGGGAAGTATTTTTCCAAGTTAGACCTTCGCAGCGCCTATCATCAGATAAAACTACACCAAGACTCTAAAGCACTTACAGCGTTCATAACAACCGAAGGAATATACCAATTCACGCGAATGCCTTTTGGACTTGCCTCTGCAGCTGGGGTATTTCAGAGGATGATGGGTGTTGTACTAAAAGGGGTGCACAATGTTGTGTATTTTCAGGACGATGTTCTGATATTTGGGGCGACTGTCGAAGAACATAATGTGATTTTGAAAACTGTTTTAGAAAGGATGGAACAAGCGGGTTTAACTCTCAAGAAAGAGAAATGTAAATTTGCAGTGGAGGAGGTTGAATATCTTGGGTATACATTGTCTGTGGATGGTGTAAAACCCAAGAGAGATTTATTAGACTCCATTAGAAATGCACCATCTCCATGTGATAAGGATCAGTTGAGGTCTTTCCTCGGCCTCATCGAGTACTACGCTAAGTTTGTAAGGGATTTTGCAGAGAAAACCGAAAAGATCAAGGTGCTGTTGAGGAGTGGTTGTAAGTTTGTGTGGGGTATGGAACAAGATGAGTGCTTCAAAAGAATCAAGGTGGAAATTTGTGAGGCGGGTATTCTGACACCGTTTGACACCAACCGTAAGTCAGTTCTGACAGTGGATGCAAGTGCTGTTGGTGTTGGTGCGGTCCTAGCTCAAGTACACGATTCTGGTCTTAAAACTGTAGCGTTTGCCTCAAGGACACTTACTACAGCCGAGAGAAATTACTCTATAATCGAGCGTGAGGCTTTGGCCGCAGCATGGGGTTGCGAGTATTATAGAATGTACCTGTGGGGGTTTAAATTTGCATTATTGACAGACCACAAACCCCTGGTCAAAATACTTTCGCCTGGTGGCGCTGGTAAAGGCTCCGCCAGGTTAGCGAGACTCGCCGCCAGGATTCAAGAGTACTTGTACACCGTGGAATACATTCCCGGTTGGAAGAATTGCCAGGCGGATGGACTCTCTAGACTTCCACTACCTTGGGAGAGGGTAGACAAGTTAGGGGTTGAATCTCTCAACTCAGAGGGTTCTGTTGCTGCCGTAGATGAAGTTGTAGATATGTGTGCTGGAGCAATTAGTAGAAGTTTGTGGAACACTTCAATGATTAAAGATGCAGTGCTGTGTGAAGTCAAAGATTTGATAGCGAAGGGTCCAAGGAGAGAGAGTTGTCTATCTCCCGCACTTCGTCCTTATTTGAAGGTTCTGGATCAATTGTCTATCTTGGACAATGAGGGATTCATGATCTTAATGGATGACAAATTCATTCCTCCACAAGATGTGCGATTTACCTTGTTTAAGCTGGGTCATGAGGGCCATTTAGGGCAGTCCCTTACCAAGAGGAGAATTAGGGACAATTTTTGGTGGCCCGGAATGGACTCCGAAATCTCGCAGTGGGTGGAGAGATGTACCGATTGCTTAGAAAGTGAAAAGAGACTTAAGGTGGGTAGCCATACTGGTTGTGGCTCAATAACTGATCCCAAGTGCCCTTGGCACACCATATGTCTCGACTTCATTGGCCCATTCCACCAGTTGAACCAGGATTTGAGGTTTGGGCTGGTGGTAGTCGATGTCTCTTCCAAATGGTTAGTAGTCAAATTCATGAGGGAGATCACTACGAGCAGCACTATTGCCGTACTGGGTGAGATTTTTAGGGAGGAAGGCTTCCCCACAAAGATTATTACTGATAATGGGACGCAGCTCACCTCCTCGGAGATGGCTAACTTCTTGGGAAGATGTGGGATCATTCACTCAAGGACCTCACTTTACAACCCCCAGGGAAATGGCATAGTGGAGAGGGCCAACCGAATGGTTAAAGGTGCCATTCAGATGGCGATTTCTTCCCGGTTAGATGTAAAGAGTCTGGTTAATGACCTGGTGTGGGCCTACAGGACCACTGAAAATGGTGTGACTGGTTTGGTCCCGTTTTCTGTCATGAGGGGACGTTCAGCGGGTACCAAACTTGTGGCTGCATGGATGAAGGAACTCCTGAACGCTGACCCCCCTACCAGTCCTGGTGAGCCTGACATTGTTTGCAAATCTGATGGCGCGTGTAAGTTTGCTGTGAATGATTGGGTTAAAGTCAAGCCCGGTCGAGTGGGTGTCGGACTGACGAAGTTCAGGGGTCCATTTAAGGTGAAGTCTGTACACAAGAGATTTGTCACTTTATTTAACGGTGAAAGTTGGAACTTGAGGCGTGTGGCACTGTATAAGAAAGCCGAGCAAGAACCGGTGAGGTCCAGCGAGCACAGGGCAAGTGGCACCAATGAGTTTCGTACTAGTAGAACCCAGAGAGTGAGAAGACCCCCAGCCCATTTGCGTGACTTTGTTTGCAAGTAAGGTCTTTCCCTGTAACGAAGGGCATAGTCTTATTATGTTTTTTTTATGTTCCTCCATAGGAAGGGAAGAGGATATGTTGTATTCTCTGCACTTATGTTTCTCTGTATCCCTTTAAGTCATGCATTCCATTTTCCCTGATGTCATTTTCCCCTATGTTCTGTCTTGTCAGTTAGCTCCTGCTTTCTGATGGGAACACCAGCTTTTCTCTATGGTGCTTAATAAACAAATGTTAAGCCTTTCATCTGCCTACTAACTTCATTTACAACACCTTCCTCTGGACTGGTAAACTTTTTCTTTGGGAGTGGACTGTTTGTTTCCATACCAACTCTTTTTAGGAGTGTTTAGATTATTTTTAATAAATAATTTTTCAGGATTTTCGAGTAGTTGTGGTTTTACAGGTTTCCCACCCAAACTATCTCTACCTACTTCTTAATAGCATTTTTCAATAATTCTGGCAAGCTCAATTGGTTGATCTGTTATATCTGTTTCTTTCAATTTCTGGCGGATCGCCACAGATGCTGCTTCTCCTTTTATGTTGGCTAGTAATATAGCCGAGACCTGCTTGAAGTCTTTCAGTAATTTCATACCAAGAGTTAAAGCAGGTTCTGGACCGTATTCATTCTGAATTTGTTTTAGCACATCCGGTATTACCGCCATGGATGGAACCCCATGTGTTTTGTGTAAATTGAAGCAAAGACTGTACCCCAAGTGTCACAGTCCTCCACATGTGGTGCGACCCCAAATTGGAAGGCAGATAGTCCGAATTCTGTGTTTCTCAGTAGGGGTAGTATTCAGGAATACTGCCTCTATTTGAGTAATTTTCTGTGCTAACCAGAAAGGAATTTGTTCCCGTTTTGCAGGAGTTTTTCCAAGACATGATTGTATGTTCTGTGGTGTAATTTGATTTGTGTTCCCCTGATGAGGGGTCAGCTGTGGAACATTAACAGCTGTTTGGACTGTTGCAGTCCGCATTACATATTGGACTAATTGTCTATGTATTTTAATCAGTACTTTTAGCTGTGCTAAAAGTTCTTCTCTTGACATTTTTTCAATGTCTGGATGTGGTGTGTAGCTGGCTAGAACCGGCCACGTTGCTCCTGGTCTACCTAGTAAACCAAGCCTGGTGATGTGATCATTATGTTTTAGGGCGTCTTTAAACCAGAGCAGGTGCTCTTGGTATTTTAATGATATTTCAATCTCCTCGAAAGGAGCGTACTCTTCCGGTGGTTCCTCTATTTTGTAATAGTGAAACTCGTGTGTTGTAGCGTTTGCCGCTGGAAAGTTTATCCAAGAATAGAATACCTCTGTCTGCCGATATTCGTGTGCCTCTATCACGAAAATGACTGTACCACCTCGTGATGTCAGTCCGTTTTCTATAAGTTTTAACGTTATAGATTTTCTTATGTTTGCCGGGATGATAATCGCACCCGGTTCATTAATCCCTGTAACATCGAAACCCGGTTGATCCGCATCTACTGCGACTTCATTGGTTCCGTTGTTATTTCCATTTTCCGACATTGTATTAATGAAGGTTTGCAGAGCAGGTTTTCGAGGAAACAAAGATTAGGTGCACAATATTTTGGAACACTGTATCCTTCAACGTTGACTAAACCAGAAACTCTACATAGGAATCTCTTCCTACTAAGTTCAGGCAGATTTTAACCTTTCACCCACTCCAGACGTCTATTGGAGTATTTACGGGAGAAAGGGTCTGTGTGAAAAAGCACGACTGAGTTACTCTAACGTCTTGCGTTAGTTTTATCGCCTTACCAAATGTTGGGCGCTGTGTAGTGTAGTTCTTATTTTCCCTATAGGCCCTGCGCATTGGAATAACATAAACAGCAGTGTAGACGTAGGACTGCGGTCTTCTAGGTCTCTAATGACTATGTTAGACTTAATTTAGGTTTGCGCCAGCTAGCTCATAGGTCACTGGCAACTTTCTTGACTGAATAGGAAGTGATCAGCTTCCCTGGCTCAGACAAGAAGGGATTCAGCTTCCGACAACCGCATTAACATGACAACTTTGCTCCTCAGAATAAGAGTCAATCTCTAGAGTCGTGTGAAACAATAGACAGCTATTTCACTCAGTCAGTTGTGCAGATTTACTTTCACCAGGATGCAGAGAATAGAGAGACGGGCGTTTTCAATAAAAGATATTATTTATTGAGCAGTCTTCCTTCTCATGCAAGAGAAATGAATTGCCACAATTGCAAGACTTGTTATTAGGAAAAGTGCGTACAGTAAAAGGAGTATTACGAAATAATACTGTAAAAACATTGATATGGTTTCTTAGCCATAAGATAGTTAAAATGAATAAAATATATACATTTATATATACATTAGCTAACAACCTCAACTGGTGCTTCTAACTACGCCTACCCCGGTGTACCTGACCTAAGCCTAACACATGGGAGGGAGTAAGTAAGTAGCAGTTTAAGTTAAGTTGGTTTTGCCAAGAGTTTGTTTCAAGAATTCTCTCTAAGGGGTTAATCTGTCCCTGTCCTCAGGCTCTGTTCCTTGTGCCTGGAAACAGGCCCAGGTAATCCCTATTTTTAAAAAAAACCTGCTCTAGATCCTCAAAAATCTGAGAATTATCGTCCCATTTCCCTCCTCCCGTGGGCTGCCAAACTGACCGAGGCCCATGTCAACACCATCTTAGTCAACCATCTCCATTCTGCGAATATCTTAGATCCTTCGCAGAATGGCTTTAGGCCCGGTCACAGCACCGAGACTGCGCTCCTGTATATGGCTGAACATCTTCGCATGTTGGTGGATTCTGGTCATACGGCAGCACTGGTTCTTCTTGATCTAAGTGCCGCCTCTGACACTGTCTCCCACGACATTTTACTCCAACGTCTGGTTGAGGCTGGGGTGGACAATCTGGCTCTTGAATGGTTCAGATCCTTTTTATCTGATCGCTCCTTTAGGGTCACCACCCCCCCTTTCGAATCTAAACCGCATGCGATCGCCCAGGTCGTCCCACAGGGATCGGCCCTCAGCCCCACTTTATTCAACCTTTATGTTCAGCTGCTAGCTGCTGTCGCCATGCATGGGAACCTATCCATGGTGTCCTACGCAGACGACACTCAGCTGGCGGTCGCCATTAGTGGGGCTTCCGATCTTGAGGCTGCTAAGTTCCATGAAGGACTTATATCCGTGGCTCGCTGGATGAATGACAATTTCCTGCAATTGAACGCCAAGAAAACCGAGGTGCTCATTGTGGGGAAACAAACTCACTTATGGGGCGATAACTGGTGGCCGCACGAGCTTGGTCCTACCCCTAACCCCGTCACTGAGGTCAAAAATCTTGGGGTATGGTTTGATTCCCAACTGAGCTTTTCTATTCATACCAAAAAGACTGCTGCATCGTGTTTTGGGATTTTGCGTCAGCTTCGTTCCACCTTTAAATTCTTCGACGCTCCCACCAGACAACTCATTGTGCAAGCCATGATTCTGTCTAAACTAGACTATGCCAGTTCTCTTCTTCTTGGAGTTAATCAGGCTGAACTCTCCCGTCTCCAACGCGTCCAGAACGCTGCCGCCAGGGCTCTGGTTGGCTTACCCAAATTCTATTCAGCCAGAAAAACCATTCACAAACTCCACTGGCTCCCGGTGGCTCAGAGAATAATGTTTAAATCTCTCTCTCTGTCGTTTAAAATCCTCAAACACTCATCCCCTCAGATTCTGGAGCATCTCATTTCCCCTTACGTTCCAGCACGCTCTCTGAGGTCCTCTGGTCTCCACCTAGCCATAGTGCCTCGCTTTAAGAGATCCAGGACTGGCGGCCGCTCTTTCAGAGTTCTTGCCGCCAAGCTATGGAATTCCCTTCCTGCCCACATACGTGCTATCGATGGGCTCTTCTCTTTCAGGAAGGCCGTCAAAACCTTTCTTTTCCCCCTAGCTCCTTAGTTCTGTTGTGTTGTGTTTCTGTTTCACTACCTGTCTGGCTCTCTGTTCTGTTCTAGCGCCAGGACGCCCCTTTGCTGGGGCATCTGTGCGCTCAATAAATCCGGATAACATAACATAACATAGTCAGCACCGTACCTCTGGAATAGAATGCAGGAGGTCTGATATCTCCTCTCAGGACCCGAAATCCCAGTCACCTGCAAGGGTAGGCTGAAAACGCTGGAGCGGGATTTTCTCGGCAGGAGAAAAGACAGCGTCTTTCTCATTGCGTCAAGGAGGAGGGGCAGCGTCCGTGGGCTTCTCGCATCTGCTTGGCTCTGCAAGGGACAGCTGTTCTACTCCAGTATTCACCACCACCGTGTGCTTGCTTACGGCAACTTTGGTATATTTATACCTGAAAGGTGCCGAGTTTGACGTAAGTTTTTGGACATAAGACGTCAATAAAGATGTCACTAAGAACTGGTCGTTCTTACAGTGCTCGCAGGAGTTCTATTACTAATCAAAACAAAGCAAACGAGGCTTTCCCAGGTTGCTGGGGGGTTTGAGATGTCGAAAGAACTCGGTGTGCTATCTAGGAATCTAAGGAAGTGGCTTCTGCTGTGTCATTGACTGTCATGAGCTGCAGAGACGAGTTACTGAAATATGGCTCTGATCGTTATGCCATTATAGGGGATATGTATTGATTATAGCAGTATAGGGGCATGAGGTCACAATATTGATCGGGGTCCTAGTTAAAACACAACAAAGTAATACAGTGAAAACGCCACACAAAAAGATTCCACACCAGGTTAGCAAAATTGAACTAAATTTGTTGAATGAAACAAGACCAAATTGACAAACATCCAATCAGTAGAACTGGAGTTATTATTTTTTCAAAGAATAAAGTGTAAAATAGTGCCTTTAAGCCAAAAGAAATGACCACAGCTATCTGATCGAGCCGGACCAGGTCAAAGTCAAAAGGTCAGGCCAAATATGATGGAGTGCAGGTCAGACACTGTCCCAGTTTAGTCCCTCTGAAGTTTTACCTTCACATGCTTTGTGCAAAGAGTTCTGTTTGCATTGGAGAACACTGTAAGGAGCAAGGAGATGATTGCCCGAGGCTGTTGACAGGGCGCATAGAGCGGGCCAGGTGTAAAAAATAGGTGGGCTGTAGCTTCACGTTGGCAGTCCTCTGTGAGTGGCCGATGCTTCAATGCAAAGGAATGGGCTGGCGGAACTCCACGCTGATTTTCAGAGCAAAAGGCACGGTCTCAGTGAAAACTTACCGGTTTGCAGTCACTAAGAGCCCTAAAGCTTGATTTAAGCTTGCTGAGCCACACCAAGGTTCTAAGACCTAAGGGGTACCACTCAGGTATCAAGAACTCACTGCAGCTGAACTATCCCTTGGAGTCTCGGTGAAGCGGGGAACATTTCTGTGTAATTTTGATCCTTGGCTGACCCTACCTGACTTGCTGCAGCCGTCGCGCTACCCAACGCACTATTCAACGTGCTTCTACGGGTGCTTCTGTTCCCTCCTGCTGCCTCAATTCGGCCGCTGTCGGTAGGGGAACTACAGTTCTCAGAACACCTTGGGGGACCGGCACACGCCCACTTCCACACCCGGAGGGGCTGTTAAAACCCGCCGCCTCCTCCGCATCGCGGGACGCCCGCGGGCAGTGCCGGGCTAAGCCTGGGCAAAGGGCGGGCCCTCTGTGGCCAGAGAAGGCTGGGCTGGGGCCTACCCCTTACCTTCATCTAAAGAACCTTATTTGTTCCATGACTAGATTCTTTCTACAAAGCAGTGGTATTTATTTATTTTAAAGCTTTTGAACTTTTTTTTGTCTTTTTTGCCCTATTGACTGATGCTCTGCTAATCCCATTGTATCCACGCTTGTGACGTATGCCCTACTTTTTGGTATTTCACTTCAAAAAATTGACACTCATTATGACTGCTAAAAAGTTAAGGTCTAGGCGACTATTGGTGGGTAGGACTTGTTCCAAGACCAAATCAAATCCTCTACGAAACAAGGATGCTTCTGTTATGCTGTTAAAAGGTAAAAGTCAACTATATAGATTATGGGAAAGGGGAAAGGACAGAGTCCCCTTAGCAGGGTCAAATACTGTAGTCAATAATGGAGAAGGGGATGGAGAAGGACGAACAACAGTGAGTGTGCACAGCAATTATGTTGATCCTACTGATTCAGCGAATATGGCAGAGGTTGTCGAACTCCTTACTGTTGGGGAGGGAGGGACCCTAGACCCCCTGAAACCCTCGGGCCTGTTGATGCAATCCATTGGGGATAAAAATAAAAATAACAATAGTCCTCTGACCCCCCATGGACCCGTGGGTTCCACCTTTAAAACAGTGGAGGTGACTGTGCATAGATCCTTACTTTCCCCCGTTAGAATCTTAAAAGAACCTCTCTGTCCTTCCCTGTCTGTGGAGGCTCGAAGTAATGACTTCACTCTCCCTGATCTAGATATAGAGCTTTGCAAGAGATATATTACCTATGATACTAGTAAGATCACAGAACTAGTAAATACTCCAGCAGCAATAGCTCCCACAGGACTCCAATTATACAGTAGTGATCCCTCCAATAAATCCCATTATTTAATATCACAGTCAAACATCTCCACGAGCCCCGATCTTAATATCACTGATATCCACCTTAATCAATCCACCGGGCAGGATAAACCTGTCTCTGATTCTTTATCATCTCTAGATAACTTGCTTTCTTCTATCAAAAGGTTACTAGACAAATTAGTCGGTGGTTCAGACTGTGTGTTGGAAACTGTAACCCAAATACTAAAGGTATTATTAAATAGCAAACAGGGGAAAGAATCCAGCCCAAACAACGAGTCGACTCCAATAGGACTGAAAGTGAAGAAAGACATGGTGGCAGAGAATAAGTCTGAGAATGTTTTCCATGATTCAGTCCAAATTGTACATGATGGTAATTCCCAACTAATCGAACGAAAGAAAACAGCAGTGACGTTGGGGAATATCCTCGAAATCCCATCAAAAGCTCCAGTAGATGATTGTGTATATGAGCCTGATCAAGAAGTAAAAATCTTGGTAGATTCTGAAGAACGGTCAGATAAGGAGCTATTTCCTATTTTTAAACCCCAGATAAATGAGGAGAAAGAGGGTTTTCTGAATTCATTGTGTGAGGGGAAAAATGAAAAATAAGGGAAACTTAAAAAGAACAGAGCAAAAAGAGGAAACCAATTAGAAGATTTGCAAAAAAGAGGCAAAGGAAAATTAACTTTGAAGAACATTTAGACACCTCTATTGGAAAAGATCTTTCTCAGGGGTCAATGTCTAATGTACCCCAAGAGATGATCCGACTTGTCGAATTAGACCAAGAGATCCTGAAACCTATAGATAAGGTGAGAAGTCCATTATTGACTCATAACGATTTACCCCCTAACACTATATCCCCCATGTCAGCTGCCCAAAATTTCATAAAAAGGGGGTTACCACATTCTACAATTATGGAGCAAATGAATCCAGCTAGTCAAGTGTTAGTAGTACTTAATCCCTGGCTAACTCGTTCCCCGATATGATTGGAAGAAAAGATGCTCCAAAAATGCCAAATGATGTCCATGAAAGTGAAAGTATAGATACTCTCTTTCTAGACTTTTTTCCTTTGTTTGATACGAATCTCTTATTAAATAGGTCTCGCTTCTTAAATGCTTTTTGAAGATCGAAAGTCTGAAACTTATCCAAAGTAGTGATATGGACTTTGTTTCCTTTTTGAAAATAAAAGTTGGGCATATGACGAGGGTAAGGTTTTATTAAAAAATGATTGTAAATCATATCCTTCAATGGTCAGAAGGGTTACAAAGTAGGGGGATCGATGTCACTCCTTTTTTAGAGAAACCACGAAAGAGAAGTCTCGTTAATAAGCCCCTGCTACTTCAGGCAGTCTCAGGTAGTAGAGATTGTCTTCCCAAAATTGAAGACCTAAAAATCTGTATCTCAAAAAATGTACGACAGGTGACATACAGTGCTTAATTTGTAAAATATTAAGTGCAGGTGCTCAGATTTATTTTTAGAAGGCCACCCCTACTTCCCCCGGCCCCACCCAGTTCCTCTGCTGGCTCCACCCATTTCCTTTATAGCCTCCACCCTCATCCACAAGCCTCAACACTTCAGAGCCTGCTCCTCACTTCCTGAGTTTTGCAAGATGATGAATACTTGGCTCTTCATATATGCACCACAGGGACCTCACACCTATACACATGCCCAAGTGCCTGGATACCCTCTCAGGGGATTAGTGCACTATGCAAATCAATATAACATAATCTATAGAAAGCCTATGAAAACAACTTCAAAGTGAACTCAAATTAGCAAATGTGTGTACATTTCAAAATGGTGCTTTAGGAAAAGTAATTTGAGGACTTGAGGCAACTTGGCAAACTGAAGATAAATGCACCTGTACAGTGCTGTGTAAAAGAAAGGAGAAGATGACGGAAGAAATACATTAAAAAAGGCACCAACAAATGCAGGCAGGAATGGAAGTAAAGGAGTGAGTAAATAAAAAGAATGGATGGAAGATGGAGGAAATATGAAAATAATGTGAAAGGAAGAAATTAAGGGATAGAGGGAGAAAGGAAGTAAACTATGTGTGATGGAAGAATAAAAAGAATAAAGGATTGGAGGAAGACAAGTAGAAGGATAAGAGAGGAAGAAATTAAAGAAGGGATGAAGGAAAGATCAAGAAAAAAGAAAGTAAGGAACAAAAGGAGGAAGAAAGAAGATATGCACCAAAGGAGGAAGGATGGTGAATGAATGAGGATGTAAGAAAGCAAGAATGGAACGAAGAAAAGAGGCATGGCTTGAGGTGCTGAGGAAGAGAAAAAGAAAAAGATGAGAAGATGGAAAGAAAGAAGGTCAGGGGAATGGATACAAGCATGAAAGATACTGGTGCACGGAGCGACAGAGGAAATAATGATAGAAAAAAAGGTTAAAATACATATCTGTGTCCTTAGCACACCATGTATGTTTGTAAATCACATATTCGCCAGAGGAGGCCTTGCAACCAAATTCAAAAGGCTGTTACCAACTCAAAAGCACTAATTTTATCCACCTCAGAAGGATGAAAGGCTGAGTGGCCACACCAAGAGTTAAATGTATGACCCTGAGATTAAATATTTTACCAAGAATTCCTGCACACACACAGACAAAATCGCACACACACTCTCTCCCTCGCTCAGTTTTGAAACTCTTCAAACATATTTTGTATTTTTCAATTTATTGTAATTTATCTCACTTAGTACCCCTACCAGTCCGCATACCTTTCCTTCTCCACTGCCCCTTAAACCCTCTCATGCACATTGCTTTAATAATTGGTAGATATTTTGATGGATGGTAACGTTTGATGGTATCTTTCAGCTTTGGTGTGATCTAACTCTTTGACCTAAACTTTTCTATCAATAAAACAGCATGCCTTCTTCACCTGTGCTTTCAGCACCCTACTGTTTTAAGGCTTGGTCATCTTTTGGGACATACTCTTTTGGTAGTCCAGGGGGTGGGCTGTCAATTGTGCGGTAAATGCAGTGACTGTGAGGGCCCCTCAGAACTCCAATTATTCCTCTTTTTACTGCCCAACTGGACTGTTTAGGGCTCATTTTCTTTGCTAGCATTAGGGTCCATGGGAGCCTTGGGTTGTATACCGTCGGTGCCATGTTGTGAATTGGCAGTGTGTGCAAGGCCATGCACAACTACTAGGTTTCAGGCAGTCACAAATGTCTTTACTAAACAATGCAAGGATTGGAAAGGATTTGCTACGCTGCATTGTAAGTGGTGTAGGTACCCAGCGTGTGCAAAGGGATCTCGGTTATAGGCGGCAGAGTGTGGGCAACAGGAGTATGCAGTTTGCTGGGCCATGAATTGCTGGTTTGTTTCAGTCTGTGCTTGAAAGTGTGTGCTAGACCGTATTAAGGGTGCATGTCCAAGTCCATGGAAGAAGACTAGATGCCATGGTGTGCCCTCACCGTGTGTGCCAACCAGTGCATTGTGTGTGAGTGTGCTAGCCACTTAAAGGATGTCTGTGCCAGCTCACGTACAAACTGTCATGCCAGGCTTTACACAGAGAACCGATGCCCAGATGCCCCTGAGGCCTTGATGCCAGTCTGGGTTAGAGATGCCAGTCAGTCTGAGTGTCAGACCAGGCTATTCAAAAGGGTGATTGCCTGGATGTGTGCTTGCTCCACAGGGGTTGTATGTGTGTTAGACAAGACAATGTTCCTGGTGCCAAACCCGTTCCAGTTACGGGTGTGGGCAGTGCTGGAAATGGAAAAATAGACGTACTCTGTACCAGAGTACCTGCTTGTTTTAGCTTAGTTTTAAAGCCACGTCCTAATGACATTCTCCCTCCCCGCTGTCCCCTCCTCCTCCGTTTTTTTCATCCTACTTAAAGCCCTGAACACAGCTGATTTACAACACAGCTGTAGAGTGGTGTGGCTCACTGGTTAGAGGCGGCAGACCCGGAAGCAGAGGTTGGCCTGGGACCAGGGTTCGATTCCTGACGCGGCAGGGTATGGAACCATGGTCAGTGGACTCAATAATTCTCGCCTCAGTGCCTACTCCAACCATGGGTCCCACTCAGCAACTCTGGGCAATAGCATGCTTAATCTCTACTAACAGCCCCATCAGCGCCGGGGATGCTTGTCTTCACCTTGGAGATGCCCAGGAGGGACCATCTCACAGGGAAAGCCAGGACGGGTTCCCCAGTGGTATACAGCGCCGGAACACCCCTTTGCTGGGGCAGCTGTGCGCTTTACAAGTATACGACATTTAACATTTAACATTTAAAGAAAGGGAAACGATCTGGAGAGAGGAAGAGAAAGACTTTTTTTCCAGGCTGCCCTGCTTTCACTCACAGTCAGCTCCGGTAAAGCTGTCTTATAGAAGGCACCCAAGCACGGGAGAATGAAAGGAGAGGCGAGCCTCAACAGACGAGAAACAGGCAGATGCTCATCAAGATGGTGGGGAGTAACAAGGCCCAAGTTCACATATCACATCATAATCGTGCAGCTCGAGAGGCCTCATTTCGAAAAAAGTTGACCTAACTCACCTTTATGGTGCAGAGGCTCTCTGTCCCAAAAATCCTGTGGACTGGAGAGCGCGCGCCAGTAATGTTAGCCTTATCTATTGATTTTTCCAGGGCCCGCCGGCGTCCCGCGATGTACTTTAAGTTACAGGCAGGCGGCAGGCGCAGCTAATAAAAACACTTTACAGAGCAACGCATGGGCGGGCAAAAGCGTGTCTCCTGGTTTGTTAACACGGTATTCCTCTCTTCCATTTCTACGAAGATTAACATCGTAGAAAAGAAAGAGGGACAACCGTTTAACAGTGGAGGCTTTTGAAGTGACTGCCGATTAAAGACAGAGGTATGGTGGCTCCTGGTGCTGCTCTGACCTTGGCACCCGGTGCGGTCGCAACGCCCAAAAGTACGTGGCCCAGTGTAAAGGAGTGGCAAAGTCTATAGACCTGGCCCTGGGAAATAAGTGCCGGTGCTAAGCACCGGAAAGCACCGGCACAAATTAAGCCCTGGTGACATATATAAATCCCCTTTCCCTCTCATCCCAACGGAATGCCTCTGACGAGAGCCTTCAATGGAATTGGTTGCCTGGTGTTCTGTCGATTAGATCTAATAATAATCCTAAACTGCATCCCCATTTCTATCAATGACCTAAAAATATTATTGTGGAATGCTGCCAGAATAAAGAATAGCCCAGAAAAACTACAATTTCTACATACAATAGATGCTAACATGATCTGTCTCCAAGAGACTTGGTGTGCAGAGAAATTATTTGCGGATAAAGATTATTTTTCGCTAGATGGAAGAGCTACTCCCTCTAGGAGAGGCTATGCAAGGGGCGGGGTGGCTTGCTTGCTGTCTAACAAGATAAAATGGGATTTTGTTCACTATACATACCCTAGCAATCTTTTCCAGGCAATAACACTGTCTAATTTCGACCATGTTAAAAATTGTAAACCACTGATTTTGATAAACGTTATATTCCTCCAAATGCCTGCTACAATGCACTGCTAAAAAAGGTCTTTTCTTATATAAAGAAAATAATTGCTGCAGAACCTACCCCTCATATAATTTTGCTAGGGGATTTTAATTGTAAAATCTCCAACCTTAGCCTGGAGATGTTCAGAAATAAGGACAAAGAGGAATCCTTGCAGATTCCTCAAGCCCTTTTTCCAGGCAATCTTAGGACAAATAAGAGAGGGAAACTGCTTCTTAAGGAATTGACAGAAATTGAAGGTATTGTAGCAAATGGAAGGTTATCCTCAGATACACCGGCGAACTTTACCCATAAATCTAATAATAGTGAATCCATCCTTGACTATGTGATAGTGGGAAGTTCCTCCTTCTCTCTTTTGAAAGATCTTACGGTTTCTAATACATTATATAGCGACCATAAAGTATTAACTATCACTGTAAATCTAAATCCATCTAAGACGGACCTATGGTCATTAAACAGTGAATTGGTCGGCTTTGGAAAGAATTCCGGGAGATGCCACTGGGATATTAGGACAATTAGGGGTTTGGAGAGTATTCTAGAGGCTACTGTGGAAAATTTGGTTAACTGGAACGGGTCTGAAATAGAATGTTTTGGTGATTTTTTGAATATGGTGATCTCCATTGCAAAAAAAACGAATCAAAAAAGAAATACCAAAGTAATTCCCAGATCTCTTCGTTTACTTAATACTGAAAAAAAAAAAATTAATAAGGGAACAGTATCTGATTTATTCAATCAAAAGGTACCATAGAATAATATTACTAAAAAGAAGGAGAAGTAGGGCGAAGGTAAGGCGAAAGAGAGGGAAGATACTATATGGATTAAATTACGGGAAGCTGCGTTTAAAGGTCAAGTAAGAACATTTTGGTCTCTCATTGGGGAAGGTTGTGGAGTAAGATCTAGACCACTCCCAGTAGCCATTGAAGAGCATATGTGGGTGGGTTACATAGAGAACCTTTACGCAAGTAACGGAACAGTAGATGGCTGTAGTGTAGCAAAAGTGGATTGCTCACCATATGGTCCGCCTTCTGAAAAAGACATCGAACTGGCCATAAAGGGTTTGCGTTCTTCTGGGGCTATGGGTCCGGATGAGCTTACAATCTTGGTTCTAAAACAAAATAGCGAAATGTGGAGCAAAATTCTTTCCCCGGTGTTTAGTTATTGTTTTGCATTCAAAACCGTTCTCTCATCTTGGAAGGGGAGCATATTAGTCCCCCTTTTGAAGAGGGGAGACCGTGATGCTCCACATAACTATCGACAAATTGCCCTTTTGGATGCCATAGGTAAAGTCTTCGCCAAATGCCTTCTGAAGCTGATCAATGATTGGGTGGTCAAGGGTGAAATTCTACCCTTTGAACAGACTGGATTTAGGCGAAAGCATGGAACCATGGACAATCTAACAGCATTGCAAGTTTTAACAGAAAAATACATTAAGGTCCGAGGAGGGAGAGTCTATGCCGCCTCCATAGACTTCTCCACAACATTTGATAAAGTAGATCGTCCTTTGCTGTGGAGGAAACTATCGGATCTTGGCATGCCGTCTACCCTCCTGGAGCTAGTTCGGGCTCTTCCCTCTGATACTTGGTGTAGAGTCTTGATGGGAGGGGAAAGAGGTCTATCCCAAGCTATTACTACGGCAAACGGTTTAAAACAGGGGTGTTTACTGGCCCCTTTATTATTTTCCTTATACATATCTGACCTCCCCTATGCCCTGTCTTCCTGTGAAGGTATCGCCCCTTTATTGGGGGGTAAATCGATTGTCTGTCTACTTTACGCAGACGATATATCAATCCTGGACTTAACACAGAGGGGATTAAATAATTGTCTGCAGGCATTACATGAATATGCAGAGGCCCACCACGTAAAGATAAATGTGTCAAAAAGTAAAGTAATGTGTATTACGGGAAGGAAAAAGCCGAAATATGGGAGTTTCGCCTAATCTGTAGGTGGACAAAAATTGGAAGTGGTAAAATCCTATGTCTTCCTAGGAAAAACTATAGGTGTAAATTTAAGTGATAAGGCTCACATAGCAAATAATACTCGGAAAGCAATGGCACAAGGCAAAAGTTTAATCTCTCTCTATAGATCTATAGGCAAAAGACATTTTGCCTTTTTATTTTTTATTAGAGGTTTTCTGTGTTAAAATCCCAGCTTCCTTACTGTATGGCATTGAATTACTTGACCTGGGAAAATGGGGTTTTCTAAATACAACTGAAGGCAAACGTTTGCAGAGTTTAACTTCAGTTAATTCAGGCTGTTCCGTGGCCGCCCTTAGGCTAGAATTTGGTCTGCGTAGCAGTTGGGTTCAGGGCCTTGCAGGGATAGTGCGCTGGGTTTTAAGCCTTGCAAAGGGAGAACCTGGTACATTAAGATTTCTTATTCAGAAAGAACTATTAGGAACTGGCGGTTGATCTACTTCAATTAGATGAATCTATACTTTTCACTCTATCCCCATATCAGCTAAAGTCCACTTTGAAACTGGCTTCCTGGAAATTAAGCTTCATTATGGATAGGGAAGCTTGTATCTCAAAGAAAGGTGTTGCTCTGGCCATTGACTCTTGTCTGATAAGAAAAGTACAACATTATATCACTTGGAATCTCCCTCATGGAGTACGCCGTTTTTAGTTTTATTGAGGCTGGATCTTCTTCCTCTGAATAATGTATTGTCCAGATGGTATGGTTCTTCAGCTGTGTGTAATCTTTGCAATAATTCAATTCAGGATGTTACTCATGTGCTTTTGTCTGCCCGGCTCTACTTTTACATCGGCGTAAGTGGATGAGACCAATTTGCCTACAACTAACTATTTTGTCTGCCACCGCATTTATAGACGCCATTTATAATCCACCAAATGAAATGTTCTGCCACAGAATTTTTAACTTTTTAAAAAGTTTTTTAGATATATGTTAAACACATTTTTTATGGATGTCACGATCCTTTTAGAGATTCTACTTGATGTTCTTAAAATGTTATCTCTGTATTCTATACTCGATTATATGAAAAAGTATATTTTATTTCGTTCTATTTTATGTGGAACTCTTGGAGTTCCAAAATCATAAATAAAATAAATTGAAAATTGAAAGTGGGGAGAAGCTTCTATAGGTTTCCCTTTGCAATTCAAAGTCACCCTGCCTTTCCTGTCCTGGCTCCCGACTAACTACAGGGGGTATGCAGCCCTTTGTATGGAGACAGGACACAGCATATTCAAGTTTAAATTAGGCTGTGCACATTTCCTCCCTCCCATCCTACCAGTGAATGCCCATCTAGGCACACCTAAGCTCCCTATTGTGTGTGGCTGTCTAGGAGAAATACACAAAGCTTAACTGTCAGCTACACACAGTCATGTGACCTAGATGCAGGCTATAGGCACTATATGGCTATGAGTGGAAAATGCTAGCTTTCTAAAAGTTACATTTTCAGAATCACAATGTAAATTCCGACTTCACCTGAAGTTAGGATTTTAAATTGTGATTCCGGAGACACCAAACATGAACTGGTTTCCAATTCCCAAGTGGAAATTACATTTATTGGATGTAATAAGGTAACTCCAATATTGTCCTATTGAAGAGGTAGGTCATAAAGTAATGAAAAATATACTGATTGAAGGATTTTTCACTACTAGGACGTGTACAACTTAATATTACATGTCCTGCTTTTTAAATACTTTGCAACCTGCCCTCTGGACTGTCCAGGGTTTTTCACAGGGATGCCTTATATGTAATAATTAGAAAGTTTTTGACCTGGCAAAAGGTGTATTTTACCATGTCAAAATGGCAATTAAAAGCTGCACATACAGGCTGCAATTGAGGCTTGAGAAATGGTTAAAGGGCGCCTTAGCTGGGTGGCACAATCAGTGCTAAATGCACACTAGTAGCATTTATTTTACTGGCCCTGGGCACATGTAGTGTAGGGTCTTACAAGTAAATTAAATATGCTAATTGGGTATAAGACAATGTTACCATGTTTTAAGGAGAGAGTACAAGCACTTTAGCACTTTTAGCAGCGACAAAGTGCGCATGGTCCAAAGACCAGCGAAAACAATTTCAACCAAAAATGGAGGGTACAGGCAAAATGTTTGTGAGTGGCCCTGCAGAGAGGGCCAGGTCCAACAATTGTGTAGGCCACTAAGGAAAGGGTTGACCGGCCCCCCCACTCCTACATCCTGTTTAAATTTGACAAATAGGAAGCAAGCCTTGGTGGAAGATAACCTGCTCTTTGATTACCATTTGTCTGCCAGTTAACATATGTCTCATGGAACAGCCAATTGAATGTGCATTCTAGGAGCGGGTCAATTGACATCCACCTCTGCACCTCAATACTAATTTTAAACCAGCCTCAATGGTGAATGGTAGCACTTCAATATACATGGCCTTTTAGGCCGTGCTTGCCCATGGGTAAGGTGAACTTGGTGAGCTCCTTTCTGCCCGTTACCTTAGGGCAAGGTATGAGAACAGATATATACAATGGGGGCCATTATTAATTAATATTTCTCTCTCTATGGTAAGGCACCGAGAAAGGTTGGGTGGCACACTACCCCACCCTTGGGAATCGCAGAGTTAGGAATTAAGAGATGAATCCATACCCTTGCGCGTCGTGGATAGACACCTCTAATGCCCATCCACTCCTAAGCCATGTATAGCAAAACATCTGCAGCATTTTTCTAAAACCTCATTGACTGTTCCCAAACATTAGGAGATACTTTTTTCTTTTTTTGTTCAGTAAATTTTATTGAATATTGCCAAAACCATACAGAAAATACAATACAGAAAATAAGATGTTATAACAGTTTCACTCCGTAGACAGAGAGGGTAGAGGCTAATTGTTATGATAATATTTTGGATTTACCTTTTACAATTGCTATAGCATCCTATCAGGTGAGTGGATATTGTGGATCTAAATCATGTTGAATAAAGGTCTTGCGCCTCCATACATGTATCTGAATGCCCTTAGCAATGTGCCTCCGTTTCAGTTGGAAGTATATATCGCAAGTTTCTATCGACTACATTAAATTACCTCCCTCCTCACTGACATCTACGGAAAATAATGTAACAAAATGTAAAGTAAGCCACTTAAGGACGGTAAATAATAAAACAAGAAGTATCAGTAGGAAAGAGAGATAGGTATAGGAAAGGAACGCTAACTTGGGGCAAGGGTCGCCCACACCACATTTGAGCTTTCGCAGTTTGCAGGTTGTTACCTGCTTATTCTTCCAGTCGGGTTTCACAGGGGTTTAAACACTTTGGCTGCCTCATCCAATGACTTCCATATATTTCTGTGCTTTGGTTTCCAAGGGAAAATTTGCAGAGCGCTGTTATCCACACCCCTCAAGAAGGTGAGCCACTCCTGACAAATTTTGAATGAGATCTTATTAAAGCTTTTCCAGTTACACAGAACTATTTTACATGCCACAGTCAACATTAGGTCAAGCAGAAAGCGGTCATCGTCCCCTTTTAGAACCGGGTCCTGGAAACCAAATACGATATACGAAAACTCTTTCACCCGGGTGATGCTGAGAGTCAGGGATATATGATTAAGGACCTTATTCCAGAAGTTTTGTAATAGTGGGCAAAAGAGGAGCATGTGTGGAAAATCGCCTGAATGGGAGTTACAGTTCCATCATTGTGGTGACTGTATACGTTTAAGTTTGTGTAGTTAAGCAGGTGACCAATAGTTCCTATTTGTTATCATGTACTTTGTTTGAGATAGAGTAGGTGAAATTTTATGTTTAAAGGGCATCATATGGATTCGTTCCCAATCCGGTTTAATATCTTTCCTTTTTTGTTCAGACTCCCATTTCACCTCAATTTCTTTATGGGACTTATGAGGCTCAGTCAGCAGAGCTTTGAATATATTTGAGACCATGTGATTGGTGCCACACAAGATATTCAATTTGGAAGGGACTGATGTGGGTGAGAGAGTTGTATTAATTTTAGATATCTGTACCTTGAGTTTAAGGAATTTGTAAAAATCAAGATCTGTTAACCCTCTCCCATTTTTAAGGGTATAAAATGGAATAGGTAGAGTGTTGTTGTAGCGATCCTTGATAAACTGAGTACCTTTCTGTGACCATATTTCCCAGTAGATTGTTTTCCTGTCTATTCTTATTAAGGGATAATGCCAAATCGCCATTGTGTTTGAGGCACCCATTTTTGTAGTGGATATAGAGTCAAGACAAGACAGAGCTTGCCTCGTGTTGAGTATGATGTATTTGGAATGTTCTATCGAAGAGACCTGCATAGTCATTATAGCCTGAAGCGGGATCTCCTTGAGCAGATTAAGTTCTGCGTCTAGCCACTGGGGTCTGTAATCAAAATTTTCCCTGAACCACATCGCCCCTTGTTTACAAAGGTAGGCTGTTTGGTAAATCCTAAATTTAGGAAGTCCAACACCACCTTTTTTTTTTTCAAGTTTTAGCTTCTCCATGCTAATTCGAGCTCTTTTCCCTTGCCACAGAAACTTACTGATAGATTTGTCTAATTTCTTGTGAAAGTTATCTGATAGTGTCCTGGGTAACATACTGATGAGATAGTTTATGAGAGGTGTTATCATAATTTTTATGTTTTCTATTTTCCCCACCATGTTAGGAATTTCGGTAACCATGCATCTAAGAGCTCTGTGATTTTCTTAATGATGATAGTTTTATTTTCCTCTATCGTAGAAATCAGGTCGTTTGAGAACTCATTGCCAAGATACCTGATCCTTCCTGTCTGCCATGTCAGCCCTGAGTCCCCCAAAACATCTCTGGTCCCGCTCATGTTAAGTAACTTTACTTCTGTTTTATCTCTATTAAGGGTGTAGCCCGATACCTCTGTGTAATCCTGAATCAATTTCATGAGGGCTGAAATGGCCATGTCAGCGTCTTTAGATACCACTAGGATGTCATCAGCATTGGCTGCAACCTTAAAATTAGATTTACCAAAGTCTATGCCAGATATATCTTGTTTTTTTCTCAGATGATGGATTAAGGGATCAATAGCTAAGAGGAACAGTGAAGGAGACAAGGGGCCCCCTTGTCTGGTTCCTTGCTTCAGTGGGAACGAAGGGGAGATGTCATCAGTGATGTCACTGACCATGTAATGAATGATGTAATATGTGACATCATCAGCAGTGGATTGCGGGTGCGCGATATATAGTTAGTGCAACTAACTATATATGCGAATTTCAATGGTTTTGTGTGAGTAAAATAAGGTTTTGTAAATGCTAATCCCTAACTATATATGGTCTATAACCTATGGTTTTTTCAGTGAATATATATATATATATATATATATATATATATATATATATATATATATATATATATGTATGTATGTATATATATATATTCACAGAAAAAACCATAGGTTATAGTGGATATATAGTTAGGAATTTGCATTTACATAACCTTGAAAATTCAATGAAAAAACCATAGGTTATAGGCCATATATAGTTAGGAATTAGCATTTACAAAACCTTATTTTACTCGCATAAAACCATTGAAATTCCATATATAGTTAGAAGCGCTAACTATATATCGCGCACCCGCAATCCACTGCTGATGATGTCACATATTACATCATTCATGACATGGTCAGTGACATCACTGATGACATCACTGATGACATCTCAAATGACATCACTGATGACAACTCAAATGATTGTATGTGTCTGTAAAGTTTAAATATGTTTCACATATTGAAGAATGAGTGGATGTATAAGTGTCTGGATGAAGAATTTAGTAGGTGCATGACTGACTGTATGAGTGAGTGATTAAATGTGTCTCACTGAGTGCATGGGTTAGTGACTAAACTGTCTTAATTTGTGCATCAGTATGTTTGTTGTTGTGTAAGCTGCTGCATGTGTTGATCAGTAGCTATAAGAGTGGCCATATGGGTTATTGATTGGTTGCCCAAGTATTTGAATGGGAGGCTGAGTGTGTGTGTGGGTGGCTGGGAGGTGCGTGACTCTGTACATAGATGTGTAAGCAGTTGATTCACTAGGAGTATGAGTTCAAGAGTGCATGTGGAAACAGCTATATGGGCGGTTGACTATGCATGGGTGTTTTGGTGAGTGAATGGATTTCTCATTGCTACATGAGCAAGTAAGTACGTATGTAAAACACAATACATGTGAGAGTTGAGATATATAAATAACTGAACATAAGAGCCAGTGAATGTGTGAGTGGCTGTATCGATCACTGTGAGCTTGTATCAGGGATTATATAAGAGAGTAAATATGTGTTATTATATGTTTGAATAAGTAAGATGTGTATAACTGTATAGTTGAGGAAATGGAGGTGTGATTGATTCTTTGCATGACTGACTAGGTGTGTGAGTAACTCCATGGATGACTGACAGTCTGTGAGTGTCTGTTTATACTGAGTGTATGTAAGGTTATATTAGAGTCTGAAGAGGTTCATTGTATTATCACATGAGTGATGTGATCAGTGATGACAAATGAGATGTCATCAGTGATGTCATTTGAGTTGTCATCAGTGATGTCATCAGTGATGTCATTTGAGATGTCATCATTGATATCATTTGAGTTGTCATCAGTGATGTCATTTGAGATGTCATCAGTGATGTCATCAGTGATGTCACTGACCATGTCATGAATGATGTAATATGTGACATCATCAGCAGTGGATTGCGGGTGCGCGATATATAGTTAGCGCTTCTAACTATATATGGAATTTCAATGGTTTTATGCGAGTAAAATAAGGTTTTGTAAATGCTAATTCCTAACTATATATGGCCTATAACCTATGGTTTTTTCATTGAATTTTCAAGGTTTTGTAAATGCAAATTCCTAACTATATATCCACTATAACCTATGGTTTTTTCTGTGAATTTCATTGTTTTTTTAATAGCAAATATGAAAAGCTTTAAAATGTCAAGTACGTGATAGATAAAAACATTTTCGTATTTATGCACGCTGATGTGCTTTGAACGCTGCACCCCCCCCCCTCCCCTCTTTTGCCTTAGTAGTACTCTCTCTTTGCAGATACTGAAGGGTAGTTAACGCAGGCCTTTACCCCCGTTGTAATCCGTCGTGCCTCCTTGTCTCTCCATTTGATTGATTGTTGTCCAAGCATTTACTGTTTTATAATTGGTTCTCTTTGGATCATTCTCTATTTACAAACAAGCACAAAGTCGCAATACTCTGTTTAGTCTTTGCAGATAGTGAAAAATCGTGTAAAAAAATAAAAGTAATCGAGCAAAATCAGTAGGCCACTAATTGGATCTCTTTTTGACCTCGCTAAAATAGAAATATTAGGAACAACCCTTCTTGAGAAATACGAAAATAGTGAGATGAACTGAGCTCCACACCATGAGGGCTGCAAGACAGCTCGGCTCCATCACCCATCCCGCACAAAATAACGACAAACCCTATGCAACTATTAAAAATATAGACAACACACCAACAAAGAAACAGGGTAAAACATTTTATTAAAAAACTATTTACATAACGTTGGTTTATAAGATGATGTCAGTAGTGGACCGATGTGTGAATAGATCGAAAACAGCACAAGGCTCCAAGATCCAGATAGCAAGCTCCTGGATGTTGGGTGCCATAGTTTAGAGTTCTGAATTTCAGCCTTTTTCAATGCCTGTGCTTTGTTGAATCAAAATGGCGGCTTGACACAAAGCTGACTCAAGCGTTGTTACTGATGCTATGCAGACCAAAACTGGTTTTCAGTTTGTACATTTTTCTAGATTTTTCAATCCAAGTTTGGTTGACTTTGTAGAACGATGGCTTCAGATTTTCAACATACGGTGTGGTGGCGCTGACTGGGAGGGGGCGCTTCGCTCCTGCCCCCTCCCCAAGTAAGATTTTCATACGTGAAAGTACGTTAATGGTTTTGGTCCCTGAGATGCTTCGATGTCACTACCATTCTCAAATAGCATAAGTTCTGGATGTTGGGTGCCATAGTTAAGAGTTCTGAGCAGTGCTTGTAACACTGTCTGAAGCTTATTTCCACCTACTGCAGCTTCACTATTCTCAAAGTAAGTGAGTGTCGTTTGTGGACCTGACTGCATTAGAAAACAATGTGATATGTTACCTTCCTAAACAGCTTGACGGAGGCCCCTGAGGGGCGGTGTGATGGCCATGGACTCGGAGAAGACGCTTGGCTCCGACACCCTCCCCAAGTCTTATAGCACTGGTGTAGCCTGAGATCGCCCCCGACATAGGCGGCCGGCTCCCGGGGTTCGGCGGAACTTTTTGCCTTTTGATGACTCTTCAATTCTGGACCTTGTCCCACAATCCGTTTGACCTGAAGACAAGCTGTAGTGGGGCGCCCCTTTATCGTTTTAGTTGCCATTCCGCCCGCTTTTGCTACACTGTGCCTCTTCCGCCATTCAGCTGTTTACCGCCCGCTCTTGCGACTACAGCGTCTCGCTCACCATGTAGTTGAGATGCGCCCGCTCTTGCGGTGCAGCGATAGGCGGCTGCCACAGGACTCTCAAAATGGCGGCCGGCTCTTCGGTTTTGGGCCTGGTCCACTAAAATGGCCCTGGGACACCTTAGAACTCGGACGCTTGTCTGCTAGGGCTTGCGTCCCATTCTCGAAAAGCGTCCCCTCAGCCGTGAAGATTCTACAAAAGTCTTGGGGGCCTCCGACTCCCGCAGGCTTCTGGTGGGGAGCGGCTGCCATGATTGCTCGTGGAATGGCCACGACGGAGCTACGAGATGGTAGTGGTCTCATGCTGACGCCAGCTTTAGTCTGAAACATCCAGAAACACTGTAGACTACCAATTCGATCAGTTCCGGTAGCGCCCCAACATGACCCGGAAGAGAAGAACTTGCCCTCCCCTCTTTGACTGATGGTTGTTGTTGCCTGTCCCCTCTGTTGTCATTTAACAGAACTTTTTGGACTGCTGAAAGGGGTTGTGTTCTGAACGCTGGTTGGTGGAGACATTTAGACTATATTCTTGACCTACGTTGTCGCGTAATGCGTTTTATGACACGCCGCGTTAGCGCACCCGGAAGTGATCCGAGGCGCGGCGCGCAGCGCGTAACGTAAGCATAACAGGTCATGTGACTTGTTAATAAAACTTTTCATTGGTTCATTTTACTTTTGTTAATTTAATGATGAAAAGCTTGGTCATATGACCTAAAAATTACGCTTTTTATTATTTTCGAACAATATTTTTTTTTCAAACATATGTTATAATATTCCAGGCTAATGTACTTTCCCGGAAAATTTACAACTGTCTTGCAAGTAAAATATATTCCTTTTTCGAGAAAAAGGGCGTTTCTTCCTTCCATGACGGAGCCGTTGAGTAAAAGAGATTCGGCCTGCTGTCTTAGTCGCCGATACGCCTGATTATCAGATTCTTATCGATCACTTTATGTTGCAGACATGAAAAACACAACTGCCCTTGACCATTTATCTTTACTGCGTTCCTACATATTATACCTTTTATCCGTCATGTAATTGGACTGCTTTATTTCACTTGCCTTTTACTGATTCGAAAACAGTCACTAAAAGTAAAAACTTTACAAATGAAAATACTACTACCGTGTTTTGTTTTAAAAACCTTTATTGTAAAAATGTCAGTATACAAATACGGGCCTACAACCACGTGGGCCGGCCACGGAGCAAACTGAAATCGTATATGATGAGGAGACATTTACACTGTAGAAGAACGTAACGAGCGGGCCATTAGGTGACAAGAACAAAGGTGTCTAACAGTTGCGGAATCGGTGGACGTACATTTTGTAATTAAAATACGACAGGGCCACTTACAATAACATTTTCTAGATATACATTTGCGGGCAAAGATTTACGAGTCCCATTTATACCGGCGCCATTTTGGGCGAGGCCGGGCAGGTCCAAGATATAGTCAAAATGTCTCCACCAACCATCGGCCAGACCAGAACCCCTTTCGGCCCTTTATGCTACAAGATGGTGTCTTCCATTCAGAAAATATTGGTGGCAGCATTTTGAAAGGAAACAGAAACAGCCGTTCTCCTAGTGAGTTTCACATTGTTACATTTAGGAAGAATGTTGAAGAGTAGTATGTGGAAAATCTGAAGCCATTTTTCTACAAACTCTCAATCAGACTTGGATGGAAAAAAAAAACCTGAAGAATGTACAAACTGAAAACCAATTTTTGTCTGTATAGCACCAACAGTAACGCTTGAGTCAGCTTTGTGTCAAGCCGCCATTTTCATTCAATCAATAGCGTCCCCCTGCACACATTCAGGGACCTGGTCGTGTCTTCAGATGAAACGCATTGTAGGAAAAGAAGCAGAAAGGAAAAGGAAAAAAGTTCCGCCGGACCAAGTGAAGCTGCAGCAGGTGCAAATAAGCTTCAGACAGTCCTACAAGCACTGCTCAGAAATCTCAACTGAGGCACTCAACATCCAGGACTTGCCATTCGGATCTTGGCGCCTTGTGCTGGTTCCGACCTATTCACACATCAGTCCACTACTGACATCACCTCATAAGCCAACGGGGCACCCCACGCCGACTTTCGGCGCAGCATTGTAGGATGGCCACACCAGTGCGGCAATTTGCTGGACACCACCTCGGTGCCATCCAGATCTCGGCGCGTTCATTCAATCAATAGCGTCCCCCTGCACACATTCAGGGACCTGGTCGTGTCTTCAGATGAAACGCATTGTAGGAAAAGAAGCAGAAAGGAAAAGGCAAAAAGTTCCGCCGGACCTAGTGAAGCTGCAGCAGGTGCAAATAAGCTTCAGACAGTCCTACAAGCACTGCTCAGAAATCTCAACTGAGGCACTCAACATCCAGGACTTGCCATTCGGATCTTGGCGCCTTGTGCTGGTTCCGACCTATTCACACATCAGTCCACTACTGACATCACCTCATAAGCCATCGGGGCACCCCACGCCGACTTTCGGCGCAGCATTGTAGGATGGCCACACCAGTGCAGCCACTTGCTGGACACCACCTCGGTGCCATCCGGATCTCAGCGCGTTCGAGTCACTGTGCCGGAAGAGTGACCGGAACTCAGCTGAACATGCCGTCTTTCGGCGCAGCATTGTAGGATGGCCACACCAGTACGGCAATTTGCTGGACACCACCTCGGCGCCATCCGGATCTCGGCGCGTTCGAGTCACTGTACCGCAACAGTGACCGCAATTCAGCTGGACACGCCGTCTTTCGGCGCAGCATTGTAGGATGGCCACACCAGTGCGGCAATTTGCTGGACACCACCTCGGTGCCATCCGGATCTCGGCGCGTTCGGGTCACTGTACCGCAACAGTGACCGCAATTCAGCTGGACACGCCGTCTTTCGGCGCAGCATTGTAGGATGGCCACACCAGTGCGGCAATTTGCTGGACACCACCTCGGTACCATCCGGATCTCGGCCCGTTGTGCTGCCTTCGGCCTATTCGCACATCGGTCCGCTACTGACGCCGCCTCACGTGCCAACGGATTTTCTACGCTTTTTGTAGCCCTATGTCGCATAACAGGTCATGTGACTTGTTTATAAAACTTTTCATTGGTTCATTTTACTTTTGGTTTCCTAAAGATGGAAGGCTTGGTCATATGACCTAAAAATAACACTTTTCATTGGTTTAGAACATTTTTTTTTCCCAAACGATGAAAGCCCCACCTTGTTTCTGGATCATTCAGACTGAAGCTGGCGTCAGCATGAGAGCACCACCATCTCGTGGCTCCGTCGTGGTCATTCCGCGAGCAATCATGGCAGCCGCTCCCCACCGGAAGCCTGCGGGAGTCGGGGGCCCCCAAGACTTTTATACAATCTTCACGGCTGAGCGGACGCTTTTCGAGAATGGAGCCCAAGCCCTAGCAGGCAAGCGTCCGAGTTCCAAAGTGTCCCAGGGCCATTTCAGTGGACCAGGCCTAAAACCGAGGAGCTGTCCGCCATTTTAAGAGCCATGTGGCAGCCGCCTATCGCTGCACTGCAAGAGTGGGAGCAACTCAACAACATGGTGAGCGAGACGCTGTGGCCGCAAGAGCGAGCGCAACTCAGCTAGATGGCCGCCACCTGGGGAGGCCCGTTCACGCCGGCTCCCCCACGCCCCCCCCCCGAGCCGCCGCACGCCAATTTTCGGAGCAGCATTGTAGGATACCAAAACCAGTGCGCAGTTTACTGGACATCACCTGGGTGCCTGTCGTACATGTTGTGTCAGCCATGTGACACTGGACACAGACCGCTACTGACGAGGCCTCCCCCCGCACCACCCGGGACGCCCCACGCTGTTTTTCTGTGCTGCATTGTAGGATCCCTAAACCAGTGCGGCACCCAGGCGACATCACCTGGGTGCCGTCCAGAACTCTGCACGTTGTGCTGCCTTGGGACTATTCGCACAACAGACCGCCACTGACGAGGCCTCCCCTCGCCCCACCCGGGACGCCCCACGCCAATTTTCGGAGCAGCATTGTAGGATCCCTAAACCAGTGCGGCACCCAGGCGACATCACCTGGGTGCCGTCCAGAACTCTGCACGTTGTGCTGCCTTGGGACTATTCGCACAAAAGACCGCTTCTAACCATTGTTGCTTTTTGTGTTGAGAAATGTTTAAATGTTTTTAGTTTTTGTTCCGTTTGTTAAAGTTAGTAGTTAATAAAGTTTTATAACCTTACTTTGTTGGAGTGTTATCTATTTTTTTTAAAACGGGTGAATGGGGCCTTGAATCGGGTTATTGTCATGTGTGGGCTTTGGAAGTGTGCTGCTGCAGGATCGGACATTTCAAACTCAAATGCACGTTCTTTTTCTTACCTTTCCGAAGCATGGAGCGCAATAGCAGGCAGACAAAGGGTGATGCACGTGTTGAACACTACCTGACCTGGCAAGTTGCTGGCAGTGCCCCCCCGTCCGCTCCTGAAAGAGGGCACACACACACCGCCGCCCCGAGTACTTCACAAATCTTTAAAAGACCATGCGCTTGTTCATGAGGCTTAAATGGTTTATCACCTCTTCTAGAACCCCTGCATCGACCCTCTGACGTTTCATGGAAAAATTACCATGTAACACAATACCAAGCCCTGTCGGCTGAAACCCCCAAGGAATCGTGGGGCATATTATCAAGGGGGTTTATCTCCGCTTTTTTTGGCTTTAAAAGCCATGAAAGCGGAGATAAAATTATCTCCCTATTACCAAGCTGTCGCTAACACCAGTTAGTGACAGCTAAAAGGAGATAGCGACCATCTTGGGCCCCGCTTTGCATGTCAGTGATATTTATCACTAATGACATGCAAAGTGGCGTGCCAAGATGTTAGCGACTGGAAACAGTCCCTAACATCGCTACCTTCTATTACCAACTTTTGGAGATATTCGCGCTAAGCGCGAATATCTCCAAAATCTAACACCTGCCCTGAGCAGTTCTTAGCCATGTTATCCAATGGGAGGTGGATAACATGGCTAAGAGCATTAGGTCAATAATACATGAATATCGCTGACTTTTCTGCGATAATAGCAAGGTTTATCTGCGATAAAAATCGCCGATGTGCGGCGATAATTTTTGTCTCTAAACAAGTTAGAGACAAAAATTATCGCTAGTTGTTCGTAATATGCCCCCGGGTTTTTGCTTGCAGAAATCGGGAGGCGGGAGACTAGCACTGAAATCAGTAGTCACACGCCTGAATCAGGAGGATTGGCATGTCTGAATTCTCTACAGCTGGGGCCATAAACTACATCCGCAGGGTTAGGTGATATCCTGGGACCAGCCTGGCATCTAAAATGGCAGCCGTGCACGACAAAATTGTGGCATTCGAAAAAAAGGCAAGATGGCGCAGCCGCTGGAAGAGATGTATCAACATATATCAGCCTCCTCAGCCACCCTCAGGAAACATAGGGGATTAGGATACCTCTCCCGCACCCCCTTATACCTAGTAATTTAATTAACGAAGCACAAAATGGCGAATTCCCGTTTCGCTACCAGTTTGCGGCCCAGTTCGCGGCCCGTGAAGCAAATGGCGAATTCCCGTTTCGCTACCAGTTTGCGGCCCAGTTCGCGGCCCGTGAAGCGCTTCTACCGTGAAAAATCATTTTTTTTTTTATTTTCCCCACGGGACCCTTTAATAACCCCAACAACATTCCTAGGGGGTGAAGAGGGGGATACCTTGCCCCCTTTCATTAAATTCCCCCTTAGTTTTTCACCTTTTCTTCTCTCTCGATCCTACCGAGAGACAAGATGGCGGCCGCTCCGGACTGTCACGCAGCAAAAAAAAAAAAAAAGCTCACGCACAGCCGCTGGAAGAGATGTATCAACATATATCAGCCTCCTCAGCCACCCTCAGGAAACATAGGGGATTAGGATACGTCTCCCGCACCCACTTATAACTAATAATTTAATTAACGAAGCTCAAAATGGCGAATTCCCGTTTCGCTACCAGTTCGCGGCCGCGCTTCTACCGTGAAAAATCATTTTTTTTTTATTTTCCCCACGGGACCCTTTAATAACCCCAACAACATTCCTAGGGGGTCAAGAGGGGGATACCTTGCCCCCTTTCATTAAATTCCCCTTTCGTTTTCCACCTCTTCTTCTCTCTCGATCCTACCGAGAGACAAGATGGCGTCCGCTCCGGACTGTTTAGAATGTTGACAGACACCGGAGAGCCAATCAGCTTTCTGCGCGCAAAGTTCCGATAAGCGAAAAGTAAGCGGACCGGATCGCTGCCCAGAGCGCTGTTACAGATATATATCTTGGTTTGAACGTTAATTTCTCAAAAACTACTGGAGCACATATATTGAGACCTAGCAAAGGCACATCGGGCTAACAGTCCCTACAATTTTGCCAAGTTTCGTGCAAATCCATTCAGCCGTTCGAGCTAAAAGTGAGTCCAACCGCCCTATGGAAAACTCAATGCAAAAAACGCGTTTTGGGACCCCCCTTTTTTCTCGGCCCCCCCTTGACGAAACCCCCCCAAATTTTCAGGGGCTGCTCAGAATCAAAATGTGCCATTTTCCTGAAAATTTCAGCCGATTCCGTCCACAAACGCCAAAGTTATTAGACATAGAATTTTCAAAAGTCCCATAGAGAAAAAATTCTAACTATATATACCTACTGGCGATAGCCAGTAGGTAATGTATGTATGTATGTATATATATATATATATATATATATATATATATATATATATATCGGACCCGTTCTAAATTGGGTGGGATTGGAGGAGTATTATTTGCGGAGGTCGGCTCCACTTTCCGGCAAGCCCCTTGTTCAGGAGCTCCACGTATGCCGGGAATTTCGTTGGTTTTGGGTGCATGAACTGCACAACGTGGCGCCCCCCCAACCTTGACTGCTGGTATAGGCATCGGGGAGAGGGAGCAGATAGTCTGCTGAAAGGGTTGCCCGGCATTGCTGAAATCCGCCATGGTAACCCGCGAATGCATGGGAGTGGCAGATCAGAGAGCATTATTATATGCCAATGCGGGTCACTGTACCTTGTTTTGAACTCTGAACTGGCGTCCTCCATAGAGCGGGATCTATGAATAGCACCCAAGGATCTCAAAGGAGGAAAGCAACAAAGCATTTGCTGGATCAAACCTCCCCTGTCTGCTTTCTATGGCCATAAGATTCAGCCAATGGGATTCCAGGGTAGGACTCTATAAGAAATCACCGCGAAAAACTGTCAACTTTGAACACACAGCAGATACCCGGCATTGAGGAAGGCACTCGCCGAAATGCGTCTGCCAGGGACTGTGAATTTGTGAATTTTGCGCTAATGTGTTGCTGTATCCTGGTGGCATTAAACAGTGTTGGGCAATCCTAGCATGTGTGGGACCCATTCTAAATTGGGCAGGATTGGATGAGTATTGTTTGCGGAGGTTGGCTCCGCTTTCTGGCACGCCTCTCGTTCAGGAGCTCCACGTATGCCAGCAATTTAGTTGGTTTTGGGTGCATGAACTGCACAACGTGGTGCCCTCCCGGCCAGAACTGTTGGTATAGGCATTGGCGAGAGGGAGCAGATAGTCTGCTGAGAGGGTTGCCCGGCATTGCTGAAATCCGCCATGGTGACCTGCGAATGCATGGAAGCGGCAGATCGGAGAGCATTATTATATGCCAATGCTTGTAACTGTACCTTGTTTTGAACTCTGAAATGGCGTCCTCCATAGAGTGGGATCTATGAACAGCACCCACGGATCTCAAAGTAAGAAAGCAGCAAAGCACTTGCTGGAGCAAACCTCCCCTGTCCTCTTTCTATGGCCATAACATCCAGCCAATGGGATTCCTGGGTAGGACTCCATAAGAAAAGCCCTGCGAAAAACTGTCAACTTTGAACACACAGCAGACACCTGGCATTGAGGAAGGCAATCACCGAAACGCGTCAGCCAGGGACTGTGAATTGTGGATTTCGCGCTAATGTGTTGCTGTATCCTGGAGGCATTAAACAGTGTTGGGCAATCCTAGCATGTGTCGGACACATTCTAAACTGGGCGGGATTGGAGGAGTATTGTTGCGGAGGATGGCTCAATTTTCGGGCACGCCCTCATTCAGGAGCTCCAGGTATACCGGCAATTTCGTTGGTTTTGAGTGCATGAGCTGCACAACGTGCCCCCCCCCGGCCTGGACTGTTGGTATAGGCATCAGGGAGAGGGAGCAGATAGTCTGCTAAGACTGTTGCCCAGCATTGCTGAAATCCGCCATGGTGACCCGGGATTGCATGGGAGCGGCAGATCGGAGAACATTATTATATTCCAATGCAGGACACTTTACCTTGTTTTGAACTCTGAACTGGCGTCCTCCATAGAGCGGGATCTATGAACAGCACCCAAGGATCTCAAAGGAGGAAAGCGGAGCAGCACTCTCTGGATCAAACCTTCCCTGTCCGCTTTCTATGGCCATAACATCCAGCCAATGGGATTCCTTGGTAGGACTCTACAAGAAAAGCCCGCGAAAAACTGTCAACTTTGAACAGACAGCAGATACCCGGCATTGAGGAAGGCAATCGCCGAAATGCGTCTGCCAGGGACTGTGAATGTGCTTGTTTCACGCTAATGTGTTGCTGTATACTGGTGGCATTAAACAGTGTTGGGCAATCCAAGCATGTGTCGGAACCATACTAAATTGGGTGGGATTGGAGGAGTATTGTTTGCGGAGGTCGGCTCCGGTTTCCGGCACGACCCTCGTTCAGGAGCTCCACATATGCCGGCAATTTAGTTGGTTTTGGGTGCATGAACTGCACAACGTGGCGCCCCTCCCCCGGCCGGGACTGTTGGTATAGGCATCAGGGAGAGGGAGCAGATAGTCTGCTGAGAGGGTTGCCCGGCATTGCTGAAATCCACCATGGTGACCCGCGAATGCATGGGAGCGGTAGATCAGAGAGCATTATTATATGCCAATGCAGGTCACTGTACCTTGTTTTGAACTCTGACCAGGCGTCCTCCATAGAGCGGAATCTATGAACAGCACCCAAGGATCTCAAAGGAGGAAAGCGACAAAGCACTTGCTGGATCAAACCTCCCCTGTCCGCTTTCTAAGGCCATAACATCCAGCCAATGGAATTTCTGGGTAGGACTCTATAAGAAAAGACCCGCGAAAAACAGTCAACTTTAAACACACAGCAGATACCCGGCATTGAGGAAGGCAATCGCCGAAACGTGCCTGCCAGGGACTGTGAATGTGTGGATTTTGCGCTAAAGTGTTGCTGTATCCTGGTGACATTAAACAGTGTTGGGCAATCCTAGCATGTGTCAGACCCGTTCTAAATTGGGTGGGATTGGACGAGTATTGTTTGCGGAAGTGGGCTCCGCTTTTCGGCACGCCCCTCATTCAGGAGCTCCACGTATGCCGGCAATTTAGTTGGTTTTGGGTGTATGAACTGCACGACGTGGTGCCCCCCCCGGCCTGGTCTGTTGGTATAGGCATCGGGGAGAGGGAGCAGATAGTCTGCTGAGAGGGTTGCCCGGCATTGCTGAAATCCGCCATGGTGACCAGCGAATGCATGGGAGAGGCAGATCGGAGAGCATTATTATATGCCAATGCGGGTCACTGTACCTTATTTTGAACTCTGAACTAAGTGTGGGCTGAAAATCTGTTCCGCTCGCGGAATTTGCAAATTTTTGGCAATTTTGCGGTCCGCGATTTACGCGAAATTGTCAAAAAATTCGCAATTCGCAAGGTGGCGGATTTTTTTGTTTGGTCGCGCTTCAAAAATACAATCTCGCGCGCACGGCGTTGACTTACCGTGATTCTGAGTTCGCCGAGTTGTTTTTCCTCCCGATTTGCGTGCGCTGCGCCATTTTTGATCTGGCTGAGCGATCTCGCCATTCTTTTAGATCGCGAGTGCGTCGTAGCGGCCAACCATCATGCATTGCGAGAGTTTGAGAACGCGACCACGTCATAAGAGCCCGCGATCACGCATCGCGGGAGTAAACAATTGCGAACACGTAGATGCAACGCGCAGCTGACTTCTGGCGGGAGATTTGAACTGCTCGCTTTCCCGAACTTGAAAAAATTGTAATTCTGCACAAGAAATCTACCGCAGGCAGCATAAACCTTCTGAAAATGATGATTTGGATCAGAATTACACCTCAGATTGATAGTTGGCTGCACTTTTTTGTGCAAGGAGTCCATTTTTGGTGAAGGGTTGGAAGGAAGGAAGTGCCCCAGAGTCTCCAACTTCCTGTTCCTGTCCAGCAGGCTCCTCCCAGTGCTTTGTACTTGTCCTGGTCACTTTTCATTTGGATCTGGAGGTGGAGAAGTGTGGCTCAGGGGTTAGAGGCGGCAGACCTGGAGCTTGAGTTCGGTCCGGGACCAGGGTTCAATTCCCCGCCTCGGCGGGTCTTGGGCTCAAAAATTCCGCGGACTCGTTAATTCTCGCTCCGGTGCCTTCTCAGCTCACGGGTTCACACTCTGCGACTCTGGGCAATAGCTTGCTTAATCTCCACAACGGCCCCTCGCGGTGGGATGCCTGGCTTTCACCTTGTGGATACCCTGCCAGGGCTATCTCACAGGGGAATACCAGGACGGGTTCCCTAAGCAAGCGCCGAGATGCCCCAGGGTAAGTCGTGCGCTATATAAGACTTCATACTTTACTTTACTTTACTTTACTTTACTATCTGGAGCTAGAAGGATTACTTTTTGTGGCTGCTGCTGGATATTTGTATTTGAGGACTTTACTTTGGATCACTTTTGGATTACTTTTGGATTTTAGATTTTACAAGTAAGTTGGTGTTGTTTGTTTGGGGCATTGCAGTTGCCGCAACTACAATTTTTAAACTTTTTCAAAACTTTAAAAAATATATATTGTGGGTAGGCACAGTATCCAGTAGGCCCAGGGTTAGTCATGGGTGCTTGATAAAACTGTTACTGTGAGTTTTGTTAAACTTAAATATCATTTATGTCATGGACTTCAATAGCTCACTGTTATATTTGGATTTTTTTTTTAATTTTGGGGTGCCTGTAAAGCCACACTAGCCAGTAGGCCCAGGGGTAGTCAGTGGTGCATGGACCAAGTCTTTCTGTGGGGTGTCTTGAATTTAAACATGGATCACTGAAATAATATAGACTGCCAAAATATCGACCTGCAAAAATATCGTTGCCAAAATATCGACAGACAAAATATCGACTTTCTATCTACAAACAGGTAAGTACAAAAATATCGAGTACAAAATATCGTTAACAATAATATAGATGTAAAAAATATCGACTTTATTAAAAACAGTGTTAAATTAAATTAATATTACATTTTAATTACTAAAATATACTTAAAAATACTTAAATTAAATTATAATAATTAAATAATAAATGAAAATAATAAAAAAAAAAATTTACAATCTTATTTGTTGACCCTGAACCCTAAAATATACCCCTTTACCCAAAAACCCAAAACTGACCCTGAACCCTAAAAATACCCCTTTACCCAAAAACTAAAAACTGACCCTGAACCCCAAAAATGCCCCTTTACCCAAAAACTGAAAACTGACCTTGAACCCTAAAAATGCCCCTTTACCCAAAAACTGAAAACTGACCCTGAACCCTAAAAATGCCCCTTTACCCAAAAACTGAAAACTGACCCTGAACCCTAAAAATGCCCCTTTGCCCAAAAACTGAAAACTGACCCTGAACCCTAAAAATGCCCCTTTACCCAAAAACTGAAAACTGACCCTGAACCCTAAAAATGCCCCTTTACCCAAAAACTGAAAACTGACCCTGAACCCTAAAAATGCCCCTTTACCCAAAAACTGAAAACTGACCCTGAACCCTAAAAATACTCCTTTACCCAAAATTTATCAATATTATTTAATTAGCAATTAATTATTAATTAACAATAACAATAAAGTAAATATATTAGCACATTAGCTGTAATTATTTTAATAATTAATATTCATTTTCCCCAATTAATTACTTAATAACACAAAATTATATATATTAAAATGTACTCTAATTAATGTAATTAACTAATTACAATTAATCAATTACCAATTAATTACTAATTCAAAATATGTACAAAATTATATTAATTAATTAACTAATTATTATTAATTATCAATTAATTATTAATTATAAATATTTACAAACATATATTAATTAATTAATTAATTATTATTAAATTACTTCCCACCCTATTCCCCTATAAACCCACAACCCGCTACAGAATTACATAACGCAATTATTAAAAAAACTAATTCCATTTAATAAAATATTTTATAACATTAATACACACTTTTCACACATATTATTACATAAAAATACACTATAAAATATTATATATTATTAAAAATTCGATATTTTTGCTATCTATATTTTAAACAGTCGATATTACTTCACTTACCTGAAAAACGATATTTTTGTAGTCGATATTATGTCCAGTCGATATTTTGTCCAGTCTATATTTAAAACTCGATATTATGTCCAGTCGATATTTTGGAGTCGATATTTTGTCTGTTCACCTTTAAACATCATTTAGGGTATGGATGTCAATGGATTGTGGTGATTTGTGTGTGTTTTTCGATTTTTTGGGGTGTTGTTGGGGCCTGGCCATGTGGGTGTGGGCCATTTTGAGGCCTGGTCCAGGCAGGGCCTGGCCATATGTGTGGGGGTCTAGGGGCCATTTTGAAGCCAGGCAGTGTGCTTTGTGCCATATGCCTGCACCCAGTCTGCCTCCTTTCATCCATTATGCCCAGGGGTACTCAGTGGTGCATGAAACAACTCTCTCTGTGTGGTCTCTCTTTAATTAATGTAAACATCCATTTTTGATTAGACATAATTGCAATTTCTATTTTGGTCTTTCCGTTTTTGGGTGTGTTGTTATAATAATAAATCCCTAGTTGCAAATATTAATTGAAGCACGACACATGTGCAACATTTATTTAACTGATGTTCCTCTGGCTTCCTTTGCTTTTAGGTGCACAAAGAGAACCACAAATCATCTTCATCGTTCATCATCAGTGCCAGGAAGAAGTCCTGCTGCGGTGTGTGCGGAACAACGTCACGTGACGTCACGTGTGGCCACAGACAACTCTGCAACTTGTGCAACTGTGGCCTGCTGTTCTGACATCTGAAGAAGATGGGCCCAAAGAAAGGTGGCTGTAGCTCCACTACCAAGAAAGTTGCCACTGCCAGTAAGAAGGAGCAGAATAAGCAAGTGATGCCACTTACCAAGGATACTGGTGTGCCCACAGACACTTTTTTTGGGAGGAAAAACCTACGCCTGCAGCAGCGGTGTCCGCCGGGGACCAAGCTGGGAGCAGCACCTCAGCTTCATTGGTCTCAGTGCCACCACGCCAAGTTAGGGCCAAGGCCATGAGTGCCGCAGAGGCTGCCACTTTAATTGCTCAATCACCATCGACCAGTGATGTTGGCTTTGACTCATCGCAAGAAAGTAGCATCCAATCAACACAGGGTGTAACTCCTCTGACAAGTGTTCAACCACAGCCGCAACGACAACCACAGGTGCAACAAGGAGAGGCGCAAGGAGTGGCGCAAGGAGTGGCGCAAGGAGTGGCGCAAGTAGAGGCGCAAGTAGAGACCCAAGGAGTGGCGCAAGTAGAGGCACAAGTAGACGTGCATGGAGAGGCGCATGGAGAGGCACAACTGCCCACAATGCTTGTTCCTCCAGAAGTAGGGGCACATCAGGAAATCGAGATCCAAGTGAAGGTATCATCCAAGCAAGCAACTCCTCCTCCTGATGATCCATTGTCTTTCAGATCCCCAGCAAGAAAAAGGTAAAGTTCAAGTTCTTCTTCAAGCCCCTTTCCTTCTGATGATCTAGATCTTGATTGGAACTCACCAATGCAGTCTGAGAGGGAGGCACGCCATGAGCCGACAAAGGTAGCTAAGCCTAAAAGGAAGGTTCCCGCAAGGCTTTCACTTATGGCTGCTGATGAACAGTCTGACGATGATGACCCAGTCATCACAGTCGTCACTCCAGCCCCAGCGGGCATGCAGCAGACAGACATTTTTACCCTATCCTCAATTGCTGCTGAGCGGGATGTGGGCAGCGTGGCACTGGTACCACCACCAACACAGGTAACTACTACACCAACATGACCTACAGCTTCCATATTTTCTCGTCAGAAGGGCCGGCAGGGGCCTCCATCCAGCTCAACCTCCATGATCACATGTAGTGGTGCTGTAAGTGCACAACTGAGTCAAATTCAGCCACGACCATCCTACACTTCATCTGGCATTGAAAGTAGCACCTCCACCACCACCAGAAATCTCCAGTCCCCAGTTTGGGACTTTTTTAGTATTAGCAAAAAGACGGAAAACCTAGTCATTTCTTTGATTTGTAAACAAGTAGTTAGTCGGGGTAAGCTTGGTACCAACTATGGTACCAGAGGCCTGAGAGGTCATCTCAAAAACCACCACATTATCCAGTGGGAGGCGCACCTAAGTAACATCTGGAAAGCCAAAAGTACAAATCCAAATGTAGACATTAATATTGCATCTGATGACGAAGAGGAGCTGATCGTGCAGAGGGGAGGTGAACAACCGAGAGACATTTTTTCTGGTAGACACAGTACCCCTGGCAGCAGCACTGCAGTGGTAGCGCCCACACCCTCCTCTACCCCACCAACATCAAGGAGGCACAGTAGTCTGGTAGAAACACCAATGCAAAAAAGTACATCAATGAGCCTAACTGGGTTGTAGAGGTCTGGATCCTCCTCATCACATATGAAAAAGGTCAAGACCACCATTAAAAGCATGTTTTGGTTGGAGGCGCCATTTGAACGCAACCACCCAACGGCACGTCTTTATAATGCAATGCTGGTTAAAATGTTAGAGCTGGACCTTCTCCCTTTTTCTTTCGTGGAAGGGGTGGGTTTTCGATAATTTGAAGCGACAGTCTGTACTAAATGGAAGGTTCCTAGCTGGTCCTATTTTGCCCTAGTTGCAGTTCCAGCACTACATCAAGATGTGCTGGAGGTGATTGGGACAGCTTTGCAGAAGAGTGCTGTTCACACTATCCTCCTGACAACAGACATGTGGACCAGTTGCCAAGCCCTTGATTACATGTGCATCACTGCACACTGGGTCTCTTTTATAGGGGTTAGAGACAAGATGTCTGCAGGTGTTGACACTGCCACAATTTTTCAAGCTAGTCGGAAACATGCAACAGTAGCCATGTTTGCCATGGAGAAATCTCATACTGCAGTAAACATTTTGGAGGAGTTTAACAGTAAGGTCTTTAAATGGCTGCATCCAAGAAAGCACATTATTGGTTATGTTTCCATGGATAATGGCAGTAATATAGTTAGGGCCATGAATGATGGTGGCTATTTCAGAGTACTGTGTTTGGCGCACAGTATTAACATTGTTGTTCAAGATTTCTTGAAAAAAGAAAACAAAGTCAGCAAGTTACTGACCACCTGCCGAAGAATCTGCACACATTTCAGCCATTCTTTTAAGGCCCGAAAGCAGCTGAGGATCATTCAACGTGGCTGTAGAGTGCCAGTCAGAGGACTCATCCAGGAGGTGGTAACACGTTGGAACTCAACCTTCTACATGCTTGAGCATCTGTCTGAGCAGTGCTTGGTAATTAATGAGTATGTCTTTGCACGGGGTTCTTCTATGAAAGATATGAGGCTAGAGTTGGAGGAATGGGACCTAGTTAAAAGCCTGACAGACATGCTTCGTCCTTTTGAGGTCTTCACGAGTGAAGTCAGCAGGGAGGACTGTACTTTGGGCAAAGCTATCCGATTGTTGCGCATGCTAGAGCACCAACTGAAGGCGGTGTCTTCAACGTTCAAAGATGATACTGACAAGCAAGACGCATATCAGTTGGCGGAGAGCTTATTAACCTGCCTAGTTGACAATGAAAGACTTAAAAAAATACATACAGAACAACATTACATTTGTAAATGTAAATGTAAATGTAGAGGCTCTTATATAGCGCACGACTACCCGTAGGCATCTCGGCGCTTGCTTAGGGAACCCGTCCTGGTATTCCCCTGTGAGATAACCCCAACAGGGCATCCGCAAGGTGAAAGCCAGGCATCCCGCCGCGAGGGGCCGTAGTGGAGATTAAGCAAGCTATTGCCCAGAGCTGCAGAGTGTGAACCCGTGAGACGAGTAGGCACCGGAGCGAGAATTATCGAGTCCATGGAATTTTTGAGCTCAAGACCCGTCGAGGCAGGGAATTGAACCCTGGTTCAGGACCGATCTCAGCTTCCAGGTCTGCCTCCTCTAACCCCTGAGCCACACTTCTCCACATTTGTGCCACTATTCTGGATCCACGGTACAAAAAGGCACTGGCCAGCAAAGCAGTCATTTATTTTAATGAAGCAGATGTTTCAAAGTACAAACATTGGCTAGCTCTGTCATCCACTCGGTTCAAAAAAGAGCTGTGGGAAATTGAAGGAACCGGCAGAAGTACTACTTAATCAGCAGGCCATCCGGCCTCAAGGTCCACTTCTGTGGCCGAAGGCAGTCACTTTCCCTCACAGCAGTTACCGACACCAGCAACCGTATCATCATCCTCATCTGCATCAGGCCCAGCCATAATATTGTCGGAAGCAGATTGGATTACTCATCAAGGGTTTGCTCATTCCAGTGTTGATGCAAAGGATTCGGATGGAATGCAAAGTTCAGCACCCCTGGATGACCTTGAGCGGATGGTGCAGGCCTATCTGGATGACCCAACAGAGGTCTACATTGGTCACAACCCATTGCTGTATTGGTATGGGAAAAGGGGTCAATGGCCACTGATTACCAAGCTGGCTCTAAATTATTTGTCTTGCCCACTCGCAAGCGTGTTTTCTGAACGTGTTTTCAGGGTTGCTGGTGCCATTGTAACTTCAAAAAGGACCCGCCTCTTGCCCAAAAATATGTAGAGGTTAACAATGACCAAGATGAATCAGGACTTCATACCAACAGTTTACAAAATCCGTGAATCCAGTCAGGAAGAAGAGGACACCGACTTAGGTGATGGAACTTCTTCTCTGTTAGCTGACCTACTCCCGTCTCAGTTCACTGAGTTTGCGGATGAGCTCTTCTTCCCTGATACCTAGGCCTGAAACTGACTTATTTTTTTTTTCGTCCTGACTCCTTATTCACTTTTACTCCTGAGTGTCTTTCTTTGTTTTGCAACTTTTACCACAACAAAACTCTAATCACAACAAATCCATCAACAGCACTGTCTTTGTCTTATTTCCTTATTGAAGGTGCCACTGTCTGCAATCCTGAAGTTCACAAGTTCACAACTCAGTCATGCTCCTCTATCCTCCTCCTCCAGACTCTCCCTATCCATTTCCCTCAAGGCAGATGGCTGGATTAAGCAGAATGAAGAAACTGTCGCTTCGTAGACGAGTCCCCTCAAAAGAAATGGGACTGGAATTACTGATTATATGCTGATTGCTGACAGTTACTTCTGAAATTGACACAAGAGTCTGCCCTGTGGGCCTTCACTTCAAGAACAAGATGCAGACAAAAAGTGGAACAGGTAATGAATAATGAGATGGCATGCAGTGGACAGCACTGGCTGTCTGGCTCTGATGAAAGCAATTGATCTTTGTTTGTTGTGCATGAAATGAATCATATGTCTTCTGTTAATATTTAATCCTTTACACACTAAATGTAACTCAAGTATACTCTGTTTTTTTACCTTGTTTAATTAAAATTGTACTTCTACTGCAGGGGCCACTACGTTGCATTTTTTAATATGCAAAATGTCCTTAGACTCACTGTGTGTGTAGACTGCGACTGCATGAACAACATTGAGTTTGCCAATATACCATGATGATGATGAGTCTTGATGATCAAAGTTACATAATATCTTTTTTCCGTACAGTCACTCACTGGGATGGATGGATCATCATCGTCGGTTTACGGAAGAACTCTGGCCATTTCGTGAGTGGCAAACAGGTAAACCAGTCAACAACAACTACAGCAGAACTACATGTCTGTCTAGTCATGGTATAGAGTGGTCGAGCCAGTGTAGTGTTGTTATGGCAGAGTCCAGACAGCAGTTCTTGTAAAATTGTGGCTATGTGGCTTGCTGCATACAATTAGATATGCTTTGTCTGTCTGTGTCAAAGAGGTATGCTACATCAGGTTGCTTCACTCAGTGGTGCTTGCCTTGACCGTCTGCATGGCCCTGGCCTGCTGTGTGCTAATTACTATCCTTGAAAAGGAGACTCAGAATATGCACTTTAGAAATGATGCTTGTATGTAATACTGTTGCCTCTGAAACTGAAAGTGTTATTTTTGCACTGCACATCGTACCTTATATTTTTTTCTCCGTGGTGTTTTTTAACATCACTTCCTGTTTTTCCATCAACAATTACAGGCCAGCTTTTACCCTGTGTGATGGGAAAAACGATTAACTCAGGCTTACCATTAGCGATCCAAAATTCTGCATCCGCCAGGCAGGCAGTGGACAGTGTATCTGTCTGGTCACCAAGATTGATCGACGGAGCGTGAGATGGAATGGAGGAGTACCGCGAATAAGAGGAATGGCTGGATGCATGCAACTTCCCAAATTGAACAGGACAACTACAACATACAGTTACAGTATCCTCTTCACTTCTCCTTATCTATTAAATAATGTTATTGTTGCGAACTTCTATGAGTGTGACTCTGTGCGTTTGTTTACTCTCTGCTTCAAATTCATCCCTCCAGCTATTTGATAAGTTTCTTTGCTATTTCTAAAACTAATTCAATGTACTAATAGGTGTTTATTCTCTCTGAGGGCAGATAGGCAAGTGAAATTGCGTAATTACTGCAGCCCTGTACTGTTAAATTGTTTCTTCATAGTTAGTAAGTTGTAGTAAGTACTACTTTTTAGTAACCTAACCATCCATTTAGCCAACAAGACGCATCGGACCGCTGACCGCAGCAGGGGGAATTGCTAGGACTCTCTGTCCCATCAGAGACGAACGAGCCTGCCACAGCCCCTCCCACCAGCGCTACTACAACGCCTCATGCCTCCTGCTTTACGGGAGACGCATCGGACCACTGACCGCGGCAGGTGGAATTGCCAGGACTCTCTGTCCCATCAGGGACCAACGAGCGTGCCACAGCCCCTCCCACCAGCGCTACTACAACGCATTGTGCCTCCCGCTTTGCGGGAGACACATCGGACCACTGACCGCGGCAGGGGGAATTGCCAGGACTCTCTGTCCCATCATGAATTTGACAGTCACGTATATGTCTAGAATCGTGTCCCTCAGGGGTACACAGAGTGATAGTCTCTCCCTTGAGAGTCAATGTTGGGAAAAGGGTTGCTTACCTTACACCGCCCAGTCCATAAGTTCACCTTATTTCCCTTCACTGACCGAGGCCTCAGGCGCCTTCGGGCGGGACTAGTGTTGGTTTACTAGTTAGGCCCCCTGTGACTGATGAACCAACGGGGCTGGATCGTACTCCGCTACACCTTCAGCAACTGTTGAACTTACATAACCCTTCCAAACCCACGGGAGTTCTGAATAGTGATTGTATAGAAGTTAATAGCCCAGTTACCTCATCTGTAAGAGCGACACAAACACAGGAGGGGTTAAAATTGCTATCATGGAACATAGCGGGTCTGGCAGCAAAATTCGATAATCAGGATGGGAAGCAGTTTATCACTAGGTTTCAGGTAATTTGTTTGCAGGAAACCTGGGTGATAGACTGCAACCCCTTTAATTTAGCGGGATATAAGTGTTTTTTTGTGCCTGTCCAAAAGTCACCCTCGGGGAGAGCCATGGAGGATTGGTCACATACGTGGACTTGCAAGTGGAAGGAGTGTGGACCAACTTAAATTGGTTGTCACATAATATGCAGGCCCTCGGGTTATGCACAAAGGGGATGAACATCATCCTGATTAATTTATTTGATGCAGTGGGAGCTAATGGGAAGGGATCCAGAATAAGAGAACTGGACACTTTTTTAAATGCTGAGACTACCTCAAGGAAGAACGTGGTGGCCTCGCTTGTGGTATTAGCAGGCGATTTTAATTGCCACCTCTGCCCAACCCTGAGACCTGTTAGTGAGGATTGGTCCCGCTGTACGTTGGAGGATGGCCCACACTTCTCACATTCCCCAGATGGGACGGAATTGGATAGGGTTTTGAAAGGCCATGCCCTTGTTCACACCATTGATCTTGTAGTCATGGGAAGCAGAGATGAGATCAACCCCACATTTAAGGGCAGAGGGTGTCGATCCTTCATTGACTACATAGTGGTCTCCAGCCTATTCAAAGCCTGGATAAGAGGGGTAGACATTGAATGGAGCATATTCAGTGACCATAATCCCCTTGTGTTGGAGTTGAAAGATGTGTCCATTAGAAGCGTTAGCAGAGGGGTAGGGGTAGATAGCATAGTGAGGACAACGGAGCAGGGGAGACGATTTAGATGGTCGAAAGTGGATGGGGACACCTTTTATAATTCTTTAATGGAGAAAGGCAAAGAAGAGATTAAGGTGTGTCTCGATCTATCTGTGGAGGGTGCTGCCTTGGTTAAAGCATTTGAGGAAGTGACGCACCTAATAGACGGACTACTAAAGACCACTAAGCAAGCGAGAGTAAACACCATCCCCAGATGGTTCGATAAAGATTGCTCTCGGGCACACAATGAGCTGAAATCTAGCCTGAAAACCTTCCCCCGGGACAAGTCACGTATTGCACAATGTGGGCTTGCATATAAAAAGGCATTTAAATATAGGAAATATTCCCTCCAATCTCAAGCTTGGGAGGATTTAAGGGAGGCAGTGGAGAGAAGGGATCTGACAGAGTTCTGGAAAATCATAAATAACCCATGTTTCCGGGACCCCAACTCCCCAGAGATCGGCACCACTATTCTGCCAGAGCAATGGCATAACCATTTAAAAAAATGTATATAATCACACTGCAGAAAATAGCGAGGATGAAGGCTTGGGCCCGTGGTGGGTAGTTACGATTGAGTTCCCACTGGAGGAAGTAGTGGGGGCTATCCAGGGCTTATCCAAAAATAAAGCGCCAGGCCCAGATGGTACAACCCCTGACCTTTACTTAAGCAAGGTGGAGTTGTGGGCCCCCATTCTTACGAGGGTTTTGAATGCGGCGGTTGTATCCGGCCTTCCGCGTTCTTGGTCATCCGCAACAATAGTACCCATTTTTAAAAAAGGGAATCGGGACAACCCTCAATGCTATCAACCGATATCCTTGATCGATGTAACAGCCAAGGTGTTGGGGCGAGTGGTTCTTAACCGCCTCACGGATTGGGCCGAGGCACACCAAATCATTACTGACAAGCAGTATGGATTCAGGGCTGGAAGGTCTACAACGGATCAGTGCATGAACCTCTATCTTCTGATGGCAAAATACACTCTAGCCAGTAACGAGGTAGTATATCTAGGGTTCATGGATCTCACTGCTGCTTTCGATCATGTTATTAGAGAGAAGTTGTGGGCCCTGCTGACCAGATTAGGGGTTGAACAGGACTTGGTGAATATACTGAGAGCACTGCATTGGAACACCTCTGCCAAAGTCCGCTTCAATTCGGAAGAGGGCATCACATTACCTTTTCCATGCAACATTGGGGTCAGGCAAGGATGTCTCCTAGCTCCTTTTTTGTTTTCCTTATATATTAATAATTTAGATATGAAATTATGCAAATTAGGAGTTGATTCTCCCCAAGTAGGTTCCCGCCCTGTCCCGGTGTTGTTATACGCGGATGATGCGGTGCTTCTAGCCCGCACCCCTAAGGGACTCCAGCGTTTGATTGACAGGTTTTTCAGTTTTATGGATACTTTAGATTTATCTGCAAACTTGGCTAAGTCCTACGTTATGCTGACAGGATCCAAACCCTGCAAGAAGTTTTCTTACAAGATAGGTATCACAAATTAGGGCAGGTTCAGTCCTTTTTTTACCTAGGCTTGTTATTTGATGGGCTTTTAAACTTCAAACTTCTAGTGGAAGAGCGACGATCCAGATTGGTGGCCACGAACGGGGCGATAATGAACTATAGGCGTAGGCTGGGAAGGTGGTCGCCCGAACAATTTATGAGCCTATATAGTTCAATCTGTTGCTCTAAAGTGGCATATGGGTCAGACGTTTGGGGGTTTGCAAATACTGAACAGCTACAGGCAGAGGAGACCAAATATTTCAGAAAGATACTTAAAATTCCGCACAGTATCCCCGCCTATATCGCTCATGAAGAGTTAGGAAGGGTATACATTGAGGATATGATAAAGGTTAGACCTCTCATTGCCTGGCCGAAGATTTGGACCAACACCGAGGCAGTTCTAAGTAGACAAATTATTATAGACTGCCTGAAAAGGGACAAAGGAATGAGTATTCCATGGCTAAAATATGTGAAGTCCACACTTGAGGGAATTGGCTGTAAGAATCTTTTCATTAACCCCATGGAAATTACTCCTCAAGATAAATCGAGAGTCAAAAAAATCTTTGGGGAATTGGCAGCGTCGCGCAGGGTGGCCATAGAAGAATGTAAACCCACAGTTGGATCTTATAGACTACTGAAAACAGAGGAAGGAATGGAGCCTTATCTTGCCCTTACTTATAATGCGCAGGACAGATTTTTAATGACCCGTTTTAGACTCAACCTTTTACATCACATACTGGTTGACCCAGGGACCCAGGGAAAGCGGAAAGACAGGGTCAGCCCCCTGGTTCAGCCTGGAACTCAGGACCCTCCGCAAGGAATGTAAAAAAGCGGAGCGACTGTGGAGGAAGGACTGGCTCCACTCTAGTAAGGATTCCTACCGGAGGACGGTTAGAGCATACAAATCTGCTCTGAAACTTACTAAGGCCTCCTATTATGATGACAGGATAAAAAATGCCACTGACTCTGCAAGAGAATACTATCTCATTGCTAAAGAACTCCTAAAAATACCACAACCCCCTTCACCAACCAGGACCCTACCGGACAGGAGCAATGAACTTGCAAAGTACTTTGACTCTAAAGTCTCCCACATCCTAGCCTCATTTCCGCAGCCTAGCCAGCTACCTTACTGGGACAACGCTGCGCCTGACATCTGCCCAGGTGGCGCCCCCGCCCACAGCTGACCGCTTTTAGGGCGGTTTCTCCGGACGAGGTTGGAAAGACCCTGGCTAAGATGAAAAGTGGCTCTCTGTGCGACCCTGCTCCCATGAGGTTTCTGAAAGCAGTCGCCCCTGCGATCGTGCCCCCAATCGTGGAGTTGATTAATACCTCGTTGTCCCAAGGCTCCGTCCCTTCTAGTTGGAAGGGAGCGGTAGTTTAAGCCCTTATTAAAAAACCCCAATTGGACCCCACTGATCTGGCCAACTGCAGACCGATCTCGCTCCTCCCGGGCATCAGCAAAATTGCCGAAAAACTGGTTAATGTCCAGCTGTCCCAGTTCCTGGAATCCAATAACCTGCTGCGTCGGTCCCAAACTGGGTTTCGTCCTGGCCAAGGCACGGATACTGCCCTCCTCGCCGTCATCAAGGAGGCAAGGTGCATCTTAGATTCAGGGGGGTCAGTGGCAGTGATCCTCCTGGACCTTAGTGCCGCCTTTGACACGGTGAATCACTGTGTCTTGCTCCACCGGCTGGCCAGGGCGGGACTCGGGGGCACAGCGTTGGCCTGGATAGAGCCGTTCGGTCCAGGTCTGGGATGGCAACTCCCGCTCTGATTCTCTGCCTTTGACTAGTGGGGTGCCCCAGGGCTCCTCACTTAGTCCCACTCTTTTTAACACCTATATGGCTCCTCTAAAGGATGTAGTTGCCCCCTTCGGCATCAAGATTGTGAGCTACGCGGACGACACGCAATTGGTCATCTCGCTCTCACATCTTGACCAATGCCCAGACAATCTTTTGCACTGCCTCCAGGAAATCCATCTCTGGATGTGCGAGTCCTCACTCAAACTCAACGGGTCCAAAACTGAAGTCATGCTGATGGGCAAGAAATGGTCAGCAATTCCATCATCAGTTTGGCCCAATGCTATGGGTGAGGTGCCCGCCCCTAAGAAGGAAATCAAGAGTCTGGGGGTCTGGCTCGAACCAGACTTGTCTATGAGAACCCAGGCAACTAAAACAGCGGGAACATGCTTTGGACTTATGCAATCAGTCCGCAAGATCCTTCCGCTGCTCCCCCCCAATCAAGGAAACTCCTGGTTCAAGGACTAATCCTGGCACGATTGGACTACAGCAATGCTGTCTATCTAGGAGCCCCCGAAAGTACTCTGGGCAAGCTACAACGTACCCAAAATGCGGCTGCCCGGATGTTAATGAATCTTCCCTCTAGAGCCTCGGCCAGACCAGCGCTTAAGGCTCTCAACTGGTTGCCAGTGCGAGAGAGGATCAAGTTTAAGGCAATGTGCATCGCTCACAAACTCCTCAATGGACAAGGCCCTTCCATTTTCAATCAATCAATCAATCAATCAGTGACATTTGTAAAGCGCGCTACATACCCGTAGGGTCTCAAGGCGCTGGGGGGGGGGGGGTGCCGCTACTGCTCGAACAGCCAGGTCTTCAGCTTCTTCCTGAAGGAGAGGTGGTCTTGGGTCAGGCGCAGGTCGGACGGGAGGGAGTTCCAGGTCTTGGCGGCCAGGTAGGAGAAGGACCGTCCTCCTGTAGTCGCTCTTCGGATGCGGGGGACGGTGGCGAGGGCGTGGTTGGCTGATCGGAGGTGGCGTTTGGGAGCGTAGAAGTTGACTCGGCTGTTGAGGTAGCTCGGGCCTTGGTCGTGTAGGGCTTTGTGTGCGTGGGTGAGGAGGCGGAAGGTGATTCTCTTGTTGATGGGGAGCCAGTGAAGGTCTCTCAGATGTCCGGAGATGTGGCTGGATCGTGGGATGTCGAGGATGAGTCTGGCTGAGGCGTTTTGGATCCGCTGGAGTCTCTTCTGGAGCTTGGCGGTGGTCCCGGCGTAGAGGACGTTGCCGTAGTCCAGTCGGCTGGTGACGAGGGCCTGGGTGACGGTCTTCCTGGTCTCTGTGGGGATCCACCAGAAGATCTTCCGTAGCATGCGTAGGATGTTGAAGCACGCCGAGGAGACGCTGCTGACTTGCCTGGTCATGGAGAGGGAGGAGTCCAGGATGAAGCCCAGGTTTCGTGCATGGTTTGTCGGTTTGGGTGCGGTGCCCAGGGAGATATGGTTACCCCGTACAAAGCCTCAAGATCCCTGCGCTCGGATAATGAGCGACTGGCTAATGTCCCTAAGTTCAGGAGGGTACGCACTGGAGGCCGTCGCTTTTCAGTAAAAGCATGCACATGCTGGAATTCGCTCCCTCGCTGTCTGCGGTTGGAACCTGTCTACCTACGCTTCCGCAAACAGCTTAAAACTCTGCTGTTTCCCAAATAAGCTCTTCTCCTCACTCAGCCATTTCAGTTCTTTACAGCGCGGGATGCCTCCGGGTCACCAGGCGCTTTACAAATCATTAAACAAATAAATAAATGACCCACCAGGTTTTACTGCGACAGTTGAGCAGAAGGGTACCTGCGGCTGCGACAATACGTCTCCGCAGGATACTCTTCATTTTGTACTTTTATGTCCATTTTATGTTTTTTCTAGGCGTAGTTTTTTTGGAGAAATTTCAAAACAGGCAAAATTTAAACACGCCAAGGTTGCTTTACTGCTCCCACAAAGGGCTAATGATCCTCATATTCTGTCTTGTATTATGAATTTTATTAAGGTCTCTGCAAGGCTAAGGAATTCTAGAGGGTGGTGTTGAACGCATTTTCGGTCAATTGTTCTTAATTATTGCAATACAAATTGTATTTTATGGATTTTAACTGTTTAACATGTACTTTTATGGTATTTTTTAAGTACCGAAAAAAGAACGAATTGATTGATTGATTGATTCCCAATGGGGTCGCACTTTACCTGCCTCATCAATATTCATGAGGCAGGTTGCAATTTGTGACCCATTGGGAATGCCCAGCACTCACAGGAATGGTGGCCTGCTGGGTCAGCAGACCATCATGTCTGTGACTGCTTTTTAAAGAATGCAGTTTTTTTTATAAATTCAGCCCTAAAGGAAAATGGGATGAATTAAACAAGAAAAATGAAACATTTCTGGTTCATTTTTTCAGAGTAGTCAGTGGTCTGTGGGACCACTGCCTGCTCTTAAAAATATTTTCACTGCCCAACACAAAGGGGAAGCGATCCCTAGATATCCCTTCCCTTTTGCGACAGTCTTACCACCTACCTGAAGTAGTTGATGACTGCCAATGCTTGGCAAATGCATCTGCGGCCGCAAAACAATCATATATACCAGTACGACTTGTTATTAGGAAGTGACACCCCTTCCTAATAGCGACTCGTAAACCATATTTTGCAAGTCGGTCAAAGATTATAGACTTGCAAAGTAGAGTTTGTACATACCACAACCCTTATTAGCGGTCTCAAACAGGGTGACTCTCTGTTTGCGACCGCTAAAAAGGGCCATACATCTGGCTACAAATTCCTTAAGGAAGAGAGTTCTGAAACATTTGAAAGTGTTGGATTGGAGATGACAGTTATCTTGCAGATAGACACTTCAGAAAAAAACATATGGGAAGCCTGAACTATAAAAATTTTATGGTGTAGGCAGAATTGAAAAAGGCTATTAGAGGAGGATATTAAACATTTTTGCTAAGTGTGATGGGATTAAGATATATAGTTAATCTGGACAGTACAGCGCCTCGAGATTGAATACAAAGGATGAACTGAGTGCTCAGCTATGCACTGTTCATGGACAATTAGAAACTGTAACATTTGGAACATATGAGCTCTGTATAAAGCGATGAATTGTTTATCATTGTATTACTTTAGAAATAGTAGAAAATGTAGATCTGGAGGGAACATGAGTGACTGAAATAAATCAATATTCAATTAGGGTTACTTTCTTAGTTAATTGGGGCATTGATGTTTTTTCCTTGGGCCATCTTACAAATAGGGCACAATGACCCTATTTGTAAGATGCCACACTTTCATATTGGTTTCCCAGGAGAAAACAAGTACATAGGACCTATTATTGATGATGCGCTCTCTGGGGCATTCGTCAACATGTGGCTGCCTTCAGGGCAGCGCATTAGTGAAGGATCGAGCAGCTGCTTGAACCAACTGCTCTGGATTTCACTGGGCAGGTGGCATCTGCCTAAACGTTGAAGGGGGGCAGAAATCCATCTGCAGGCGGGTCTAGTGACTGACTGCACCCACCTACAGGTGGAAGACAGGGGGGTCCATGGGATCCCCTTTTTCCTCTTCAAAGGGCTTCCCTAAGGGTGCGCGGAGACTGTGTGCCCCCTTCCTGTGCCACACTGTCAGTGCGCCTCCTGACGGACTCTTTGCTGCTGCACCGACATCCATAGTACAGCACAGGCGCAGAGGAAAAGTGTTTAACTCATGTGCATGGAACTATGCACCAATATAAATAAAGAACACCCTCTTGAGGAATATCCTCTTAAGAAAGCACTGGGAATGTGTGTGTTATCTATATGAGTGGTATCTATGACCCCTTCGGTAGTACTACAATGCCCATGGGTACAATAACCAAGCACAGACAACTGCTGCACCACTTGGGAAGAGTAGGCAATAGAGTGCCAGAAAAGCCCATTAGAGTGGTAACCAGAGTTTAGTTGTCAAATTTTATTAGCAATGAATAGAATAAAAAGGTCACTTCATTTATAAATAGATAAGTAGATAAAAAGTTAGAATAATTATTTTGCTCAATAATGAATTTGAAGAATGAGAAGTGTGTTAACTGTTGTTTACTGCACTCAAAGTAATGTGGATGTTTGATATCACTGTAGTAAGAGTAAATATCAAACAAACATTGCAAACACTGTACAAACAGCTGCAGATGATAGCATTTAGTCTGTGTCTAGTAGATAGTTTATGCTTGTATTTAAGGTTGCGTGACCTTTATGTCATCCTCTTGAACAAGGCTTGCTGCAAGTCAAAACACATTGATAGTTTAATACGAATATGTAAGAAAGCATCAAGGCAGATGCGTCACATTGTAAAGCCCTGCACTACATTATACATGCGTCAAGTATAATGTATGGAGGGTGGGCGTTCTCTGCAAAAAGCCTTGTAGAAGTGGTGCAGTGAAATCTACCAGATTTCACTACACCACTTCCAGGACGTCAATGCACCAAAATCTTACGCCTGCCTCACAGCAGGCGTAAGACTGACGCAGGCACATTTATCATGGTACTTGCCCATGTTTCAAGACCCATTGCCGGAGGTGCTTCACTCCTGTGACATACTCCAGCAAAGCGTCATTACTGTGATTACAGACCAGTCAGAAATATTGACGTATTTGTAACTCCTTGCGACATAGAGCGCAGTACATTAAATATGGCGCATCCATCATGTGACAAGGAGGGCGCAGTGAAAACTGTTGCATCGCTGTTTTCGTGCAGCAATGCAACAGTTTTCATAAATGAGGCCCCTAATGTCAAGAGCGTTATGTGCTATAAAAGCAGGAGTTGAACTTGGCACTGCCAAATGTCTACAAAGAAAAATGCTTTCTTGGACCTGCAACTGTGAGCTCTATTCCCTGCCCCATATCGTAGAGCCATACAAATCTACCAAGAGGCATTTGCTTCAGTACAATTTAAGGATTTCTCTTATTTGCTTGCTTCATATTTTCTTAGCAAACCCAATAGCCCTTATAAATTTTAATTTGGCGATTTCCAGACGAGGTAGCCAGTCACCTTTCTGTGAGAAAATAATGCCCAGTTAACTAAAGGTTAAGTATATAGCCCTGTACCTAGTGCCTCTTCCTTACTTGCAGCTTTTTCCCACAAACCATAGTGAATGTCTTAGTTAAGTTCAATTTTAGATCCTGCCCTCCATAAAATGCATATTTTCTATCAAATCTATTGTGTTATTGTAATTTGTCATACCTTTCAAGTTAACTGGTTGTATTGAAACCGATACTATATAACACGATGGCGCCCATTGTAAATAATTGACAATACGTCGTTTATGTTCACTGTTGATATATATGTGTAACCATTCTGTTATTAAACCAAATGCGTTGTTTCTGTTTTTCCTTTATTTGAACGAAGATGCAGCTTTGCTAAGAAGAAAATATGTTGTGTATGGTTTCCATCTACTTCTTTGGGGCATGTACATGTGTTTCTAACATCACTTTTTAAGTTGGTAGAGAAATACATCCTTTTGATAAACTAAGTATACTCAGATGATGAAAATAATAGTTTCCTTACGGAGTCTTTATGCTGTTTTGAACTTTATGTAGTTATTGTTTTTGTTTGCCGCGCTACTCACCTTTGACATTTTTTTGCTCACTATGGCCATTTGAACCGAAAAGCCTGCTCTAGATTAGCACCAGAACTCCTTTCCCCATGTGGTGTTTACAGGTCTTCAAACGTTTCCACTTGGTGTGCTTCTGATTATAAGCCATTCCCTGCTATGGAATGGTTTTAATTTGTTAGCACTTAACGTCTCTAATCATGAGGTAGCTCTGACTACAGTCAATATAATTGTTAGCAAATGAGGAGAAAATCTCATAAAGGCGTTCTCCGGATCACACTTTTATGGCTCTTCCTCTCTCAGAGTTGGAAGGCTTTTTTTTCCTATGAAAGGGCTCTGTGATATTGAAACGCCTCCGCTCTTAATTATAGTTTTACCATAGACGCTGAAAGGGCCTTGCCTGATGCTTCACGTTTACAGTTACCTTTTATCACTCTGTGCTTAATTTCACCGGAGCCGTAAAGAGACAAGTTGCTGAGTGGTCAAAAGGAAACCGTGAATCATTTTCTAAAAATGTCGACTTAAGTCTCTGTTTTCATGATATTTATGAAGTGCTACTTTTGTTCGCAGGATCGGTGCCTTGAATAGTGCGCGTTTTTATATTCTTGTTTTCTTTTTTCACATCAGGGAACGCCCCTAATCCATCACTGTTCCTCGTAAAGAAGCCATACTCCATTCTATTGCACTGAGGGATGCTAATATTACTGTCACTTGTGGTGTTTTCCTCCTTTAGGGTTTGCAGATTTGAAGGAAATCGATGTATTAATAAAAACACAAATCTATATGTTTGGCATCCTCAGCTTTTTGTTCTATTGATAGTTCTCATAGAGTCCTGCTTGTTTCCTTATTAGGTGGCAAGAAAATTATATTTATGATTTAGCAAGAATCACTTATGTGGTAAAAACTGGCTGTTCATCGACAAGGCTTGTGTATGTTGTCGGGCCACAACCCCTAGGAAGCCCTGCTCCTAATTTCAGAGTCGGAAGGACACAGACCTGTAGTAAACTGTATGCTTTTTTTTTCTTCGTGTTGAAAAGAAAAAAAGTAATGCTCCTCTCACCATGGGATGCTTCTCCCATGGCAGGGGTGGGGAGGGGCAGGTGTGGGGAGTTCAGCATTATAATTGTTTTTCTGTTCCTTACCTCCAGAATTTAGCTGGTGGTAAGGATCAGTGTAACATTACTACATGTAGTGGACGGAATTATTTCTTGGAGGTAAGGACACTCCTTACCGTGGCAACTGAGTATCTTTACCCCCAAGAAATACATTGGGTCCTTTGTAATTGCTACAAGCAGAGTACTAGACTCACTTGGACAAGGCTTTTTATCTGCGCCACACACTGGGGATATTGCCTGCAAAATTCGCCCTGCTAAATGTCCCGTGGGTTGTTATGTGCGGATCGCCTCATTCCCTCTGAGTATGAGAGATGTCTTTGGGATGTGCCTGGGTGCACGAGGAGTGGGTTACCCCAGCCCACATTGTATCACAGATTTACATATCACATCCAAACCATCACATATCAGTACCGAACAGCATATTCCGCGATGTTCTGTACCATAGACATATGTGATTGGAAATAGTAGGTTTATTAAGGCTCACCAAAATCAACCGTGGATGTCAATTATTTGAATTAATCTTGCAGGAATCGTCTTCTGGTGCTTGACTTTCTGCACTGAGTAAGTGCTTGCACGAGTGCCAGACTTGAAGGAAGGGATGTTCAGGATCGGGGCTAACCTAGAGCATTCTGATATAGCCTGACAGTAGGCGTAGAATTAATGTTGCAGTAAGAGTGGGCCATTACCTTTAATGAATAGCATTTTTTATACCACGCAAAACTTAGCCCCAAGGGGCATCAAGGCGCCAACAAACAAACAGAAAGTCCACATTACCAGATAGATGATAGATAGCACAGCCCCTAATATGCCTGGGAGAAAAGCCAGGTCTTCAGGTGTTTCTTGAAGACCGCTAAGGAAGATTGGCTAGTGAGCTCCAAAGGGAGAGAGTTCCAGAATTTGGGAGCCAAGACAGAGAAAGCTCTGCCTCCCCACTTTACCTTTGTGAACTTGGGAACCACAAGCATATTCTTGGAAGAAGACCGGAGGGTTCTGCTGGGGGAATACACACACAGAAGGGCCCTGATACCTTCTGAGCCTGTGCCGTGAAAAGCACCGTGAGCTAAGCAGAGGACTTTAAAAGCAATCCTAGAGGGGACCGGAAGCCAATGAAGGTCCTTTCTGGCCATAGTAACAGAAGATCGCCTAGGGAGAGTTAAAACCATTCTGGCCGTGGCATTCTGTACCATTTGGAGACGATAAATGGAGGCTTTGCTAATGCCACCGTAGAGGGCATTGCTATAATCAAGCCTCGATAATACCAAGGCAGCTGTTGCTTGTTTCCGAGCGGCCAAGGATAGGTAGGGGGCAATCTTCCTAAGAATTCTAATGATGCCGCAACATGTTGACACCGTCCTATTTACCTGAGAGTCAAAAGATAAGGCCGGGTCGATTAGGACACTCAGGTTCCTAGCAACAGGAGTAGGGCGAGGACATTCCTCCAGGGACAGAGGCCACCATTCCTTAGACCAAAGATCCTGGCTCCCACCAAAGACCATGATTTCGGTCTTGTCGCCGTTTAGTTTAAAAAAATTGCGCACCATCCAATTGGAGACTGCTTCCATACAGGCTCTAAACTTAGGGGCAATCTCACTGGCCGGCTGGGTGATAGATACCAGGATCTGAGTGTCATCGGCGTACGATAACACATCCAGACCAAAGGATCTTATCACCTTGGCAAGTGGGGTGACGTAGATGTTGAATAATAAGGGACATTTTAACTCTCTGCTCTCTATGATAGAGAAAGGAGGAGAGTAAACTAAGGGCAGTGCCCCCTACTCCGATATCCCTGAGCCTAGCGATCAATATTGACGGGGACAAGGTGTCAAACGCTGCTGTGAGATCTAATAACACTAGCAGCGATGGGTGTCCCCTGTCAACCTCAGATCGGATTGTATTAATCACGACCGTGAGAGCAGACTCAGTGCTGTGAGATGATCGAAACCCATGCTGAGAGATGTCTAATAAGTTGGAACTCTCTATTGAAAACAGATAGGTGACGATTTATGTGGGACTCTGGGATCTTAGCTGGAGCCGGAAGTAAAGAGATGGGGCGATAATTTTTTAATATTCCTGGGTCCAAGAAGGGCTTTTTCAGGAAAGGTCTGACAACGGCAGTCTTCCAGGGGGAGGGAAAAATCCCTTCACGAATTGCCAGGTTCATAGCCTATAATAAAGGAGGGAGAACAGAGCCTCTGCAGGTCTTCAGAGTTTTTAAAGGGCATGGGTCAAGAGGCGAACAGGCCTTAGTAGCATCGAGAAGGAGATTGAGGTCTTCCAAAGACAGAAGGGGAAAACCTAAAAGCTGCAGTTTAGGCGGGGCATCAACCTTCTGAACAATACAATGAATTGACGAGGGGGAGCCTACCACATTAGCATCAAGTTCTTGATTGTTGATTTCAAGAGCACTGTAAATATCGTCAATCTTAGAATGGAAGAAACTTGCTATGTTGTTACACAGTTCCTGAGTTTCAATAGTAGGATCGACTGATCTAGGTGTTGACAGAGAGTCAAGTATGTTGAAAAGATCTCTGGGGGATTTAAGAGAAGATGTAAGGTTGGTGAAATAAACCCTTTTTGACCCGATGTGTAAAGCACATTGTTTAAAGGCGACACATTTTGCCACTGGCAGCCATTGTAAGGGCTGAAGAGCTGATAAAATGTAGTTAAGGATATGTAGCTTTAAGGAGTTGTCTGTAAGCAGTGTTTTGAATACTCTCTGGTCTGCAAGGCAGGTAGAGGTGGGAGATGTCGTATAGGCAATATTCCTGATGGAGAAAGTGAAGCACTACAAAGATGGAGGCCTCTAATATTTCATAAAATTTAAGTAACAGGCAATGTAGTGCAAGAATCATCTGATGAAGACTATACAGTTCCTGGATTGAGAGATGGTGGAATGCAGTTCATTGTCCACATGTGAGTGTTTCAGTTAGTTTAGGTTTGAGGTGGTTAAATAGCGCTCAGTGTTGACCAACTTGGAGACATTGGTTGAGCCATTTGTTGGCTTATCAAGCTTTTGAATGATTGCTGTGTAATTAGGGTAGCTGTTCTATTATTGTTTGAAGGAGGAGCTGAAATGAGAGAAAAGAGTGAGGTGTACCTTAACAAGGAGTGGAAGGATAGTGAAACCAAGAGGGACAGACCTTGTGTGATGACAGGTGTCAAATGTTGCAAAGAACAATGGGGCAGATTTATGATGGACTTGCGCCACGTTTACGCCACCGTTGCCTGACGCAACAGCGCGAAAACGTGGCACATCCCTGCGACCTATTTACGTGACGCATCTAGGCAGATGCGTCACGTTGTAAAGCCCTGCGCCACATGAAACCTGCGTCAGGTTTCATGTGGGCGTTCTGTCGCAGGGTGGGCATTCCCTCGTAGGAAAGCCCCGTAAAACTGACGCAGTGAAATCTACAAGATTTCACTGAGTCAGTTTTACGAGGCTGCTGCGTCAAATCCTTACGCCTGCTTGAAGCAGGCGTAAGGAGTGACGCACCACGTTATGTATGGGTGGCCTCTGTACATTGCAGGAGTTGTGACGCACTTGCGATGCTACTCCAGCAATGCGCCGCTCGTACACCACAAGATGCGTCACGCATCTGCCCTTCCTTGCACCATGGTGCGCCGCATTGTAAATGCGGTGCAACTGTGGTGCCGCAAGGAGGGAATTGCGTGACGCATCAGTTCTGGCGCATCCCTTCTGATTTGCAGAGATGCGCCAGAACTCATAAATCTGCCCCAATGTGTCAGCAAGAAAGGTCACAATCACTTCAAAATAGTATCCAATATTCCTGTCCTGCTTGTCAGGTGTTTGTAGCAATGTAGGTGATGAACAGTGCTTGAGGCAGAAGAGCGGTCTAACAGAAGTGTTGTATCTACATTTTGGCAAACAGTTGTTTTGATTTTGTGGCAGTCAATGAACATTTTATAGGCTAGGTGTCCTGTAAGGGATCATTTCATTTGATGAATATCAATATTTGGCAGAAACCAGAGCTTTTGATGAGTTTAAGGGTGGACTGTAACATGGTTGATAATTATCATCACCATCCTGTTTTCTAGAATACATTTGTCATAGGGTTCTTGAGTGCAATGAGGAACAAAACCATGTACCAACGACAGGTTGATGATAGCTCTGGTTAAGCTTGCACGTCAGCTATTAAGGATGACGTTTTTGAATATGCATGCTGGCTACAGGGCTGATGGTAAACCCCTTGAGCTAAAAGCCTTTTGGAAATCTGTGAAATCATTGCAAGAAAGGAAGATGAGAGAAAGTAAGCTAGGTTGTTGGTTGGACTGTGCGGTCATGAATGAATCGCTTATCGTCTTGTCTTTATAGGAAGATATTTTCAAGTTCTTTATCTTTTGAAATTAAGTGGTCTGCCGAAGATTGGCATACCAATTGAGAGCGGTTGACTTCGGAGGCAGTGAATTCTGCTTGCCGGAATTCAGTGATTGTTTTATGAAACTCCATTGAGGAGCAAGCGGTTTCTGAGCTGCAGTGAACTAAATTAAGTCTCTTCAACCAGTTGCTGGTGCCCTTATTCATTTTGATGGATCTAATGGCTCAATAGATAAAGTCATCCACTGCAGTGATCAGTGTTTTAACCCATGGTCACAGGTTGAACACAGTGTTTGCTCAACATTCAGTGATTCTGGGCAGATCACCTACTCTACCCCTGCCTAAAAGAAAACAAATGAATGTGACCTGTTGTAGTGCAACTGGTGATCATGTAAAGAGCTCTAATTTCTTCAGGTCAAGTTTGAGCTATATATTGGAAAATGGTCATATTTACCATTCCCAGACCAATGTAAACAATTTTGGAGAAGGTACTGGCCACTGAAAATCTCAGATTCACTATTCCCGCTACCATCTAAACCATTCTGAGGAAGATGTTGTTCACTGAAGGGGTCGGAGGTACTATTCCCACTACAATCTAAACCATTTAGGGGAAGGTGTTGGGCACTTAAGGTATCAGATGTACAATTTCCACTCCAATCTAAACAATTTTGGTGAAGGTGTTAGACACTGAAGGGGCTTAGAATTCCTATTCCCACTCGAATCTAAGCCAATTAGTTAGGGAAAGGTGATAGGCAATGAAAAGGTCAGATTTTCTATTCCCATTCCAACCTAAACAAGTTTGGGGAAGATGTTCTACAATGATGGGATCAAACTCACTATTCCCACTCCAATTTAAACCATTTTCTAGAATGTGTTGGACACTGAAGGGGTAAGATGTATTATTCAGACTCCAATAAGTATGTCTGCTTTACTTAATATGGCACCTTTTATATTGTTACAAGATGAAGCCAGGCATGCCCGGGGGTGGGAGCAGATTAAAGGCCATGCGCAGAGGTGGATTGGGTACCTTTGGGGGGTGGGGGGTGGGTGCAGGATCTGCTTAACCTATTGCTGTGCAACATACACATCTTTCTTTATGTTAAAAGACCCATAGAAATTCACTGAAAAAAGCAAAGATTAAAGTGACAGTTATAGTTAGGTATTTAACTAAACTATAAAAAATTACTTACAAAACAAAGGTTAAAATAACTATAACTCGCACCCTTGCCATGAATTTATAATTGCTTCACATATAGCATCACATGTGACATATTCAGTTAAATAATTGAACTCATCACTGTAACATTTATTTATTTATTTATTTATTAACAGTTTTATATAGCGCGTACGTGACCCATGGGTATCAGAGAGCTTAACAACATGTGATATAAATACAAAAAGAAGTGTACAAACCAGCAGAAAACATGTTGACTAGTAAATGGCGATGTAGACATAGTAATTACTATAGCTTAAAAATCTTGATAAGCAACATTTAAGGTATTTATTCAATACCTGAGATAATAAAGTTCTGAGGTAGAGATTAAAGGTGTTACATCAGATCCTATGGGAATAAAATCCATGAAAGTCTCCGGTTTCGAATTATCTAGATTATGGGAGGAACTTGTTCATAAGAAAGATCTTTATTTCTTTCTTGAATGTTGTCGTGTTTCTAATTTTTCTGATGTTTGCAGGGAGGGAGTTCCAAATCCTGGGCGCTACGCCTGAGAAGGTCCTTTCATAAGTTTTTTTCTTCTTAAAGATAGGCGGTTTCAGGAGCAGATAGTTGGCATTCCTGACAAGTCTGTTTCTTCCTGTGATTTCTATTTTGTGGGCGAGATATTTAGGTGTGTTGTGATGAATCGCTTTATGGGTCATACAAGCCATTTTCATCTGTTCCTCTGGCTTCAAAAGGTAACTAATTTAAGGCCTTCAAGTGAGGTTTTATGTGGTCGAATTTCCTCGAGCCTGTAATTAGCCTTACCGCTGCATTGAGGCAGGCTTTTAGGGGTGCCGTTGAGATTTTTGGTAGACCAGCCAGTGTAGTACAGCCGTATTCGATCCTGGAGATAACCAGAGAATGCACCGCTAGTTTCAGATCTGTTTCCGTTAAAAAGGATTTCATCTTTCTCAGATAGTACAAGTGGAAACTAGCGTTTTTTGCCATGGAGTTAATGTGCGTTTTCATATCCAGGTTCTCATCCAGAGTGATTTCGAGAGATTTCGCTGAGTCTACTAGCGTTGGGATGCAATTTAGAGCTGTAATCATTTTGGACCATTCTTTCACTAAGGATTGATTTTTATGTGGTGATATGAGCAAGAATTCTGTTTTGTTGGCGTTAAGCTTGAGATGATTGTTCGTTAACCATTCCATCGATAGATTGAGGGCATCATTCATTGTGGTTATGTTTTCTAAGCTAGCTATCTTGATGTACAATTGCGTGTCATCTGCATACATGTGGTAGGATATTTTTGATTTCCGTAGAATTTCTGTGAGAGGTTCGATGTATAAGTTAAACAGAGAAGGAGATAAGGTGGATCCTTGCGGCACTCCGAGTGAGTTTGGGCAGGAAGGCGATAGTGCTTGGTTTACTAGGAATCTCTGAGTTCTGTTCTTTAAAAATGATTCGAACCATTTTAGTACCGTGCCTGACATTCCCATCCTAACATGTAGTCTGTTCAGTAATTTTTCATGATTGACTGTGTCAAATGCTGCTGACAAGTCTAGGAGGATGAGTAGACAAGATTGATTTTTATCTAGCGCTTGAAGTGCATCATCGACAATGTGTTGGATTGCTGTTTCCGTGCTGTGATTAGCTCTGAATCCCGATTGGCAGTCATCTAGTAAGGAGTAGGTGTCGATATGTTTATTTAGCTGATTTTGTACACATTTCTCTATGAGTTTGGCGAGAAAAGGGATGTTAGTCACTGGGTGATAATTGTTTGGATCTGTTGGGTCTGCTGTGGGCTTTTTGATGATTGGGACAACTTGTCCCGTCTTCAGGCTTTCAGGCATGCACCCCTGTGTGAGAGAGGCGTTTATGATGTCAGTCCATATTCTAATCATGTTATGGCTAATTTCTTTCAGGCATTTTGATGGAAGTGGGTCGTTATAGTGGTTGTTGGGTTTCGTGGTTGCAATTATTTTGGCAATTTCCATCTGGTCTAATGGTTCGAAGGTGTTCCAGTGGGCATTGTTTTTAGTCATTAAGTTCTCAAAATTTGGAACAGAAGGAAATTAATTAGTGTTGTCTTTGATATTATCAGCGGCGGTCTTAAGCTCTTCTTCCAACTTATCTGCTTTGTTACTGAAGAAGGTAGAAAATTCATTGCAGCTTAGTTGTGTTTTAGTAACCTCATGGAAAGATTTTGCCAGTATGCTGGATTGTTGTTTTATAATTTTGAATAATTTGCGAGGTCTATTTTTGGCGTTATCCAGTTCAGTTCTGATGAATTCCTTTTTAGTGATAATAATCTTCTTGTTGTATTCATTTCTGATTTTTCTGAGTGATTTCAGTGTAGGGGAGGAAGGGTTTGTCTCCATATTCTTTCTGCTTGTCTCAGACTTCGTCTTTCTTCATTCAATATTCCATTGAACCATGGATTTTTATTCTTTTCTGTTACTCTTTTTAATTTGAGTGGTATGGTGTCATTGACTATTTTTGTTACTGCGGAATTGTAGTGGTTCGTTAGATCGTTAACATTTATCAGATTGTCAGGTGAGTACAAGTCTCTCTTGCAGCTTTCAGCTAGCAAATCCATATTAGCGTCTCTGGTATCTCGGATCCATTTTTTTTCATTTTGGTACTTTGTGTCGCTTTTATTTTCTGCTGTGATGGATTTTCTGAAAGTTATGGCGTGGTCATCTGACCAGTCGCACTTTTCAATGGAGAGTGTTGAGATGTCCTTGTTCTTCGAGATAATCTAGTCCAGAGTAGCTCCTTTTGAGTGCGTTGGTTGATGACAAGCTTGGTATAGTTTTAGGTCATTTAAGAATTCTTTAAAGGCGTTGACTTGTTTGTCGTTGTTGTCGTTCCAATGAAGATTGAAATCACCTAAAAATATATTGTTGATGTCAGCGTTGGCGTTGGTGGTGATGATCTCCATCATTTGGTCAATGAAATTCATATTGTTTCCTGGTGGGTGGTAAAGGGCGTGTAGGTTGCAGATATGTTTGTTAGCCGATCTTACGTTGAGCCCTAGGTATTCGCATGATTCTAGGGGATCTGATTGAAATTGGCTAACTTCAAAAGTCGATTTATGATACAGGCAATTCCTCCCCCTGTCCTTATGTGCCTGTCTAGTCTTAATATGTTATATTGCGGTGGTACCAGAAGGTCCATGACTGGTGATGAGGATTCGGATAACCAGGTTTCCGTCAGGATTGTTATGTCTCTTTCTTGATTGATGATGATGTCGGCTATGTCCGATGCATGTTTCGCCGCCGAACGAAGTTGAGCAGCAGACATTTTAGAGATTTCTCCATTTTGTCTGTGGTCATGGTTAACGGATCTGTTGATAATTGGATTTGTTGTAAGTTGTTGAAGTTTACTTTATTTTACTTCCTTGTAGATGTTCTGTTTATGTCAATCGCTACTCTTTTGATTTCCTGAGGAATCATGGGGTTTGATGGTTCATATTCCTGGAGAAGTGATGATATGTCTTCTTCGGTTAGATGATTTACAGCCTGATTCATCATTGGGAGGTTTTGTTTGTCTGAAATAGCGAATCATAAGGAATCGCTATTCCAGACTCGCAAAACGGGATTCATGTAGGAATAGCAACATTCTTTGCGATTCCTACTGATTCCTTATTTGCGATTAGAAAATTGCTAATCGCAAATAAGGAATAACTCCCCATTCATTCCTATGGGCCAAAAGGCCCATAGGAATGAATGGGGAGTATTCCTTATTTGCGATTAGCAATTTGCTAATCGCAAATAAGATAGCGATTTAAAGGGTGCCAGGGGTGTCCAGGGGACACCCTGTAGCACCCCTTAAATGCTAATTTCAACAGGTGTTGCGCACACACATGTCCAAAGGACATGTGTGTGTGCAACATGCAACTCAGAAAAATGCTTTTAAAAGCATTTTTCTGAGTTTTCGCTATTTACCACGAGGTTTGACCTCGCTGTAAATAGCGGGCCGAAATTGCGAATTCGCAAATTTTAAATGGATGATGAATTGCATTTAAGGAATCTCAAATAGAGATTCCTTAAATGTAATTCATCGCAAAATAGCGAATTCGCTATTACCGATTTTTGCATTTGGGATGATGAATCCCAAATGCAAAAATAGCGCTCGCAAAGGGCCAGATTCTCAGAATCTGGCCCTTTGCGAGCCAATTTCAGCTTGATAAATCAGGCTGTTAGGTTCCTATCTGGTCTGTTTTGTCTATCTGACAGTGGAATAGATCTCTTATTGTTTATCGCTATGGAAGTATTTACTAACTTTCCGATGAGTTCTACTTCATTCTGAGTCTTTTTTGTGATATCACAAAGTTTTACAATTCCTTTCGAGGAGTTTTGTATATCTTGTGCTAAGTTGCTGATTTGAGTCTGGATCTCGCAGATTTTTCTCATGATCTTGGGTGCCGTAGTGTGAATAATCCTCTGTAGGTTCCTATTTTCTTTATTTCTGTTCCTGATTTTTCGTTTTGATTCGTGTATCATTGATTTCTTGGTCATTCCCTTCGGCCAATAGTTCTCTCTCGCCTTGATTTCTGGGTTATCCGTTTTGTCTAGTATTGTTGACCCATTGTCATAATTGTTGTTCTGTGTATTTAGTCTTCTCTCTGAATTATTCTCGATAGATGAGTTCCCACTTACGTCTATGGCTCCAGTTTGAGGGCCTTGTTCCTGTGGGTTATTCGATGGGTTATTCTTTTGTACAGGTTCCTGTTGTTCTCTGGTTAGAATAATATTTATTGTGTCGGATTCGGCTATGCTTATGTTGTCTGTTGGCGTGTCCCGGGGTTGTATTGGCTCTGTGCCTTCTCTTTGCCTAGCTTGATCCAGTTCTAGTCGACCTTTGGTCGGGCCCATATTTCTAGGGTTGTTGCCAACTGAGACTGAGTAGTCCAATGACAGCTTCTGGCATTGTGGTGGCCTAGTGGCTTTTATTAGTGTGGCATGTTTCGTTTCCTGGTAATCTCTTACTGTGGAGCTACTGGTAGTATATTTGACTGGTGGCCAAGTGTCTTTTCTTTTTGTGGCTTGATTCGGTTCCTGGAGCTCTCTAGCTGTTGAACTACCTGTAGTGGAATTGTCAGGTGGGCCGGGGTTGTCTTCTTCTATGCTACTCTGGTTGGGGAGTGGGCTTGATTTCTCCATAGTTCTTTTTAGGGTAGGGAAGATGTTGTCGAATTTTTCCAGATCGTCGTTCGCCGCTTGGATCAACACTGTTCCGTTCTTAAAGATAGTTATGCAAATATCCGCTCTAAGTTTAGAAGATGCTCTGGTCAGGAATTTCCTTCCATGTGGGATGTTGGTGGTGGCTTTAATATGCAACAGGTTTTTGAGGGTATTGCGCCATTTCGCCCTTCTTCTGGTGAAGAAAATCAAATCTTTTATGATGATCCCTTTATCCATACAATAGGAAGTGTCAGAGATCAATGTGTCCGAGTTTCTCCTCATTATGTTATGCTTACGTTTTTTGGCTGCATTTTTGGACAGATTTGTAGGATATTGTATATTGTAAGCGTTAATGCCTGTTCTTTCCAGGTAATTGTCTAATAATACATCTAACATGACATCGTTGATGACAACATTGTGCAAGGCAGGGGTGCTAATTATAGCTTACTTTTGGTAATGAGCTGCACTTACTTGAGTTAACAGTAACTGGGGAATTTCAGTGCTTTTTTTTGTTTAATACAGTCTGTTTTAACTGACATTTACACCTAACTATAACATACTTTTAATCTGGCAGTGAGTGAATGGCGTAGTACAGGACTGCTACCTCACACGCCTTATGAAATTGGCCCTCATGGGTCATGAACGCATTTATGTATAGGGGAAGTAGTGCCACTGGAGTACCCTTTGATTTACTCTTACATGCCTTTGTGAATTGCCCTCAAGACATGGAGCAGTAAAAGCGCAAAGAGGGCACAGTCCATTCTATTTGTACTATTTACACATGGATATTCGCTTAATATTTCCATGGTATTCTCATTTTAGATGGATTGGACCAATTAATAAAGCCATGTAAGAGTACATAAATGCTTTTGTGAATAGGCTCCTTAGTCTCTAGTTTACAAATATTTATAATATGAATAACAGTGAAGAGTGAAGTAATGTGAAACCCACATAATGTAAAATATTACATAATGATAACTTGTATTTTAACCCTTTCGATGCTCATAACGAGCTCAGCTCGTCATGAGGTACACCTGAAAATGATTGCATTGTTTTCTGAGTTCTTCAGCACAGCAGGGGAATTGCTGCACCAATGATGGTGTTAAAGCATTTCACATCATACATCGGCTGTTTCTAAGGCATGTGAAGATCATTTTCCTCCTCCTACGTTAATTATAGGTATAATATTACTTAGAATAATGCTATTGGCATAAATGATACTTTGAATGAAAAAATAATATAAATTTGAAAAGTAAAATTTATAGAGTAGAAATCTTTTTAGGACATGATTATATTTAAAAATGGTTGTTTATGGGATGTAACAGTCTAACTCAGGGTGAAGTTCTAATTTAATTAGATGCACTAAATTTCACCTGTCTGAAATGTACTCAGAATACGGAAATAAAATGCGAGTTAAACATAATTTTAGTTTGTAAAACAAGAAACTCCATACGTTTGGAATTATTTTATGTGTTACTAGCAGCCCGTCCCGATGTTGTCCGGGTATGAATTGCTGCCGGCAAGTAGTATATTGCTTTGTAGGATTTCGTTTTGATAGCATTTCTTATCTGTGACAGGCCTGTGAAACGCTCCGATTCACAGTGCACTGCTGATGCACTTAAGAGTGCGCGTTCAGTAGTGTGTGAACTTGAGTTTCCCTACTTTATTTTTCCTTGCAATATTATATAGCACAAACTCGACAACATGGTATGAGCACAATTTACATTACAGAAGAACACATTCATTTGTGGTAGGCACGGGGAGACAAAGCGATTTTCCTGGAATCACAGGATGTTGAGCTGATGCTGAGATTCGAACGTAGCTCCCCAGCTCTAAAGTTCGCAATTCTAGATCTTGTGGCGGGAGGTGTGTCTAAAAGTGTATGTCGGTGCTGGTCATCAATGAGAGAGACCTGTGCATTTTTCAAATGGGTGGTGAAAAAATATGAGTATGTTGCTGGAGATGTGGGCCGCCGTGCCACCAATTAACTTACTGGGGGAGGGTAAACACCCATTATTCCGCAACTTTCTTTCCGCATACCATCACTCCACATACTTTCATTGCGAAAGTACCATGACTCCGCAATGCCATTATAACGCATGCCATTACATTTTATATGCTTTTACCACGCATACATTTACAACGAAATTCGTTGTAAGTGCATGAATGGTAAAAGCATGTTTTTAAAAAAATGTTTGGATAAGGTAAGTATGGGTATAGGGGTATATGTTTTGGGGTACTGAGGTATATGTTTTGGGGTGTTTGGGTATTTTAAGGGTTCAGATATAGTTTTGGGTTATGGGGTACAGGGGTAGTTTTAGGGTTCAGGGCCAGGTTTGGGGTTTGGGGTTCAGGGGTATTTTTAGGGTTCAGGGCTAGTTTGGGGTTTTGGGGTACAGGGGTATTTTAGGGTTCAGGGGTAGGTTTGGGTTTTGGGGTACAGGGTTATTTTTAGGGTTCAGGGCTAGGTTTGGGTTTTGGGGTACAGGGGTATTTTTAGGGTTCAGAGGGAGGTTTGGGTTTTGGGGTACAGGGGTATTTTAAGGGTTCATGGCTAGGTTTGGGTTTTGTGGTATAGGGGTATTTTAGGGTTCAGGGGTAGGTTTGGGGTACAGGGGTATTTTTAGGGTTTAGGGATAGGTTTGGGTTTTGGGGTATATTTATAGGGTTAAGATGGGTTAGTGTTTAAGGGTGTTGGGATATTTTAAAGAGTAAGGGTGGGTTATGATTATGGGGTACAGGGGTATTTAAAGGGAGCAGGGTGGGATTCGGTTTTAGGGTGTAAATGGTAATAAAATAAAGTTATAAATAATGCAATTTAAAAGAATAAATGTTTTAATTAAATTAAAAAAATGTGTGTATATATATATATATATATATATATATATTACCTACTGGCGGTCGCCAGTAGGTATATATAGTTAGGATTTTTTCCCTATGGGATTTCTGAAAATTCTATGTCTAATAACTTTGGCGTTTGTGGACGGAATTGGCTGAAATTTTCAGGAAAATGGCACATTTTGTTTCTGAGCAGCCCCTGAAAATTTGGGGGGGGTTCGGCAAGGGGGGGCCGAGAAAAAAGGGGGGTCCCAAAACGTGTTTTTCCCATGTTAATTTCCATAGGGCGGTTGGCCTCACTTTTAGCCCGAACGGCTGAATGGATTTGCACGAAACTTGGCAAAATTGTAGGGACTGTTAGCCCGATGTGCCTTTGCTAGGTCTCAATATATGTGCTCCAGTGGATTTTGAGAAATTAACGTTCAAAATAAGATATATATCTGTAACAGCGCTCCGGGTAGCGCTCCGGTTCGCGTACTTTTCGCGTAACGGAACTTTGCGATGCGAAGCTGATTGGCTCTCTGGTGTCTGTCAACATTCTAAACAGTCCGGAGCGGCCGCCATCTTGTCTCTCGGTAGGATCGAGAGACAAGAGGAGGCCAAAACAAAGGGGGAAATTACCATAAGGGGGCATAGTAGATCCTCCTTGACCTCCTAGGTTTTATGTGGAGGTTTTAAAAGGGCCCAGCAGGGCAAAAAAAAATAATTTTTTTTTTTTTTGCCTGGTGAGCGCCTAGTACGCGAACCGGAAAGCGTTCTGGGCAGCATACTATAAAGATAAAAGAATGATAGACTTTTCTAATACTGTATGTTAATTGTTTGTTGTTTTTGTTGATTTTTTTTTGTTTTCTTTATTCTTTATTTCCTCTTACTTCTTTTCTTAGGTAAATAAATCTATTAAACACCATTTCTGGTTTAAACCCTATAGCTGTCTTTCTTTTTACATCACTCTCTGTTTTCTTCTCTTGTACTTACTCTTTTATTTTATTTTTTTAAAAATTTGGGGTTAGCTCCCGGTTCTCGTACCGGCGAGCGAACCGGAAAGCGAACTAAAAAAAAAACAGCTTGCCAGAGTGTTACATTTTCTAGCAATTTTTGTAAAAAGGGGAGGTAGTTCTGAAAAGAACTTTTTTTTTTTTTTTTTTTTATATTTTTTTTTTCTTTTTTGAACATTATTTCATTTTTTTTTTTTTTTCAGAGGGAAAGAACAGAAAGAGGCATTGAAAATGGCTCAACAGGAGCAACAAAAAAAAATTAAAACTTCTTGCGTTTGGAACATTGGTGTTTCTCGAAAGCCAGATGAATCAATTTCACAATCATGTTAGCGCATGAAATTAGTGTTCCACAATACAAGCATGTCAGCTTCAGATGCACAACATTTTTTTGTATGTTTGGCACTGTTTCGTTCGCCTCTGCCACTGAGAGAGAGAGATCAGAAGATGTTCTAGCCACCGAAGTTGGGGGGTTCTGTTGTAGTTCACGCATCTCTGCACGACTATAGTTGATTGGATGCCACTTCTGCATATGTCGGTGCATCGTGTGATTTCCAAAGCTATATTTTTTATTAGTTCCCCTGGATAACTTTTCTTTGCAGATAAGGCACGTAGCATGGCGTGCATTAACTTTTTTTCTCCAGGAGGAATGCTAAAAAATTGCCAGATAAAGCTTTCTTTCCGATGAGATACCCGGGGTAACTCTTGGACGAATTGTGGTCCCTCTTCTTCCTCTCCATCTTCTTCTTCCTCTTCCTCCTCTATGTTTCCAATAAATTGTGCAGGGGGTCCTCTCTTCCTATTAGGAGATGGTGGTGGTGGTGGTGGGGGTGCAGAAGCTGAAGCTACTATTGAAGCCATCAGAGAAAATGTTCAGGTCTTCCTTTCTCAAAGTTGAAAGTCAGAGTGAGAAAAAAGGTGGGGGCTTTCATCATTTGGGAAAAGAAATAGTTCTAAACCAATGAAAAGTGTTATTTTTAGGTCACATGACCTAGTGTTACATCATTAGGAAACCAAAAATGAAATGAACCAATGAAAAGTGTTATTACCGAGTCACATGACCTGCTGTGTTTACGTTTCGCGCTTTGCTCCGCTCTCCGGTCCGCTTCCAGGTCCACTAACTTGGCGCGTCAAATGACGTATTACGCGACAACGCAAAACGTCATGCTAACGTAACAGTTACGCTAAAGGAACATTTACCGGTTCGCGGACCGAGTCGCGGCTTTAAATTGAGCTAACGGAAAGCTAACCGGTTCGCGGACTGGGAGCGAAACAAAAAAATTATTTAAAAAAAAATTGCATCAAAAACATGTAAAATATATTTTGAGATTTAAAGAAGAATACATTTTACAGCTACAGATATTAGCTTTTAAAAAACCAATGAAATTCACTGAAAAAAACATAGGTTATAGACCATATATAGTTAGGAATTAGCATTTACAAAACCTTGAAAATTCACTGAAAAAACCATAGGTTATAGACCATATATAGTTAGGAATTAGCATTTACAAAACCTTATTTTACTCACACAAAACCATTGAAATTCCATATATAGTTAGTTGCACTAACTATATATCGCGCACCCGCAATCCACTGCTGATGATGTCACATATTACATCATTCATGACATGGTCAGTGACATCACTGATGACATCACTGATGACATCTCAAATGACATCACTGATGACATCACTGATGACATCTCATGTGACATTACTGATCACATCACTGATGATATCATTCATGTGATAATACGATGAACCTCTTCAGAATCTAATATAACCTTAGATACAATCAGTGTAAACAGACACTCACAGACTGTCACTCATCCATGGAGTTACTCACACACCTAGTCAGTCATGCAAAGAATCAATCACACCTCCATTTCCTCAACTATACAGTTATACACACCTTACTTATTCAAACATATACTAACACATATTTACTCTCTTATACAATCCCTGATACAAGTTCACAATGATCCATACAGCCACTCACACATTCACTGGCTCTTATGCACAGTTATTTATATATGTCAACTCTCACATGTACTGTGTTTTACATATGTACTTACTTTGACATGTTGCACTGAGATATCCATTCACTCACCAATACACTCATGCACACAGTCAACCGCCCATACAGCTGTTTCCACATGCACTTTTGAACCCATACATCTAGTGAATCAACTGCTCACACATCTATGCACAGAGTCATACACCTCCCAGCCACCCACACACACACTCAGTCTCCCATACAAATACTTTGGCAACCAATCAATAACCCATATAGTAACTCATATAGCTACTTATCAACGCATGCAGCAGTTTACAGAACAACAGACATAATGATGCACAAATTCAGACAGTTTAGTCACTAACCCATGCACTCAGTGAGACACATTTAATCACTCACTCATACAGTCAGTCATGCACCTACTAAATCCTTCATCCAGACACTTATACATCCACTCATTCTTCAATATGTAAGACATATTTTAACTTTACAGAAACATACAGTCACTGGGTGTTGTCATCAGTGATGTCATCAGTGATGTCACTGACCATGTCATGAATGATGTAATATGTGACATCATCAGCAGTGGATTGCGGGTGCGCGATATATAGTTAGTGCAACTAACTATATATGGAATTTCAATGGTTTTGTGTGAGTAAAATAAGGTTTTGTAAATGCTAATTCCTAACTATATATGGTCTATAACCTATGTTTTTTTTCAGTGAATATTTATACATATATATATATATATATACACATATATTTGATATTTTAATAATGTACTTTTACAATGTATATGACTTTACCACACATGCATTTGCGTTATAATGGCATGTGTGATAAAGTCATATGCGTTGTAAAAGTTTTAGAAATGATGTCTTTGCAGAGTAATAGTCCTGCGTTATAAAAATTGCGGAGTGATGGTATGCGGGATGTTGGTTTGCGGAATATCATCACATATTCCCGGGGGAGGGATAGTCCCTTTCTTGCTATTTCCGTGGAGGCGGGCCTTGTGTTCGGATGTGCATGGCCTGTGCACAACAGAAGTGGAAAATCTTCAGTGTGCGCTTCAGGCATCACCGGAAGTTAAGGCGAGATTACATTTCCTGCACAATGGCCCCTGTTTGCGCTCCTTCCGGCCCTTGGGAATAGTTCCATGCCTGACCTCCATACAGTAAAGCAAGTGCACGTCACTGGGAGCGCGAGGCAAGCACACCTGGAGCTGGAATGTACAGAACCTGGGAAGAAAAAACAATGAAATATTGGGCACAACGCTAGCTTTTTTTTCCGTAATCCCGTGCCCGCACACGCCCACACCCCCAGCACACGCCCCCAGCACACGATATGAGACATGGCATGAAGGGCGGAACGTACCACATGCCCCCAGCGTTTGTCACGCCCCCAACACACGCCCACAGCACAACGCAGACACGCCCATAAGGGACTACTTTGCTGGCACGGTTCTTTTACCTTTTAAATGTATATGGTGGGCGTCTGCATAGCCTATGTCCTTCTGCTGCAACTGCCCTTTCCAACGCTGTATTGGGTGTTGTGGTTGGTACTGTGGTTCCTGAGATTACCCGCCTCAAAGGTTTGGGCTCTCTCTTTATTATATTAGTATAGATATAGATGAGCAGGACGCCCAGATTTATTAGAGATTTGCTGGGCAATTCGCACAAAACTCTGCTGTGTTGCTTTGTGCCAACACCAAAATGTTGCGTTGCACAAGAACTACTAAGCATTGCGAGTCAGACAACACTGGCAATGCCTACGTAAACAATGTCAAGCAACGTGATATGCAACTGCGATGCACTCCCAAATAGCCCTGTATCATACAGCAAAAAATCGAAATTAGTAGCCCAACAAGGTTTGTGGAATCGAATTTGCTCACAGGGGCAACACCCGGGAAAGTGTCCACGACAGCGTTTGGGAGCCTGGAGCCTCTGGCCAGCCTGAGAGCCAGGAAACCAAGTCAAGTGCTTGGAAAGAATTGAAAAGAAAGCTGCACTTCACAGATAAAGAGGTCAAAATCCTCATTTGCCGAAGTCAATAGACATAGCAACAGATATTTTATGAGTTAAATAATTCTAGGTATAAAGCTTCTTTGAAGAATTATATTCTAGAAGAAAAAGCAGTGACGCCTCCCAAAAGTTCAGTCAAAGTACTTAAAACAAGGTAGAATGTCAAAAAACCCAGAACAAGGGACATTTGGGGAAAACAATGTTACAGATAGAGGGCCAAATACCCAGAAGGAAGGGCTCATGTCAAATGAGGGACGGGCTGCTGCTACAACTGCACAAGGACCGGCGATTGGAATTTAAGGCACAGACACAGCTGACAGGGAGGAAGAACAGGTAAGAGGCTTCACGTTCACACAAGTGACGAAATTACAACCTTTGTTCTTACTTAACTATGTGCCTTCACTAGTCCATGTCCCATTCCATATCCTACAGTATGTTTGCTTAAGCCCAGCAAACTTACATAGCATGTACAGAACAGAGAACAGATGCATTGGATACATGGAAAGGGGCTTAAGGTGCAGAGATGATAATTAATTGAATTGAGGAACTGACATTTATGCAGACATACATCGTGACCTGTTATGAATCTAACAGCTGCCATGAAAATGCATGTCATAATGAGGCATACATCAGCAATATGCCAACATTGTCACTTCCCTATATGAGGAGTTCAGAGAAGTTATACCATAAAGACTGGGCCTTCAATATAAAAGGCAATATAGTGCAACCTATTATTAAAAACTCAGCGCATCTGGCATAGTCCATTACATTTCATCATCACCGATTGCTCCCAAACGCCTGTGCCATTTAAATACACTTAATATGACAAGTCACACTTTGAAATGTAGGATGTCCATTAGTCTTGTCAAGTTAAATTATGAAAGTCATTTTTGTGTCATTTCCGACATATTTTACAACATGAATATGGAAGTTGAAACTGACGAAATGCATGAGGAGACAATTAACAATCTATCATTCACTTTCTTTGCAGGTGGAATAGATTTAGCAAACAATCGCATGCAACATTCTGATGGCATTGACATGGTAAAGCCAACAATAAAACCATGCAATGATGATGACAATGTTTTATTATTGCTGAAGAATATAACCAAATAACCACAGGAGCAAATAAATACTCTCCTGAAATCAGGACCCACGTCAAAATGAACAACCATGTCAACCACTGGTAAATCTTTGACATAGAAATGTATGCATATTAGAATGTCCACAGAAGAACAACATGCTTTTAGCAACAGGATCATTGAATGTCAGAGACATATGCCTGCTGTTATCGAAAATGAGCTTTCATCCATCCACGCAGATCTGGAAGCTAACCCATATATCGTAGAACCCTTGAATGCAGTGGCTACGCAGACAACCGTCCACAGTACAATCAAAGCAGAAGTGGTGGATACCTTTCAAGATATCAAGGAAATCCGTCTGGACCATCCAGCACCTGATGCTATTGAGAATTCCATTGCAGACATAGTGGTTGGGCTAAAAACCCTGTAGCCTAAACGTCAGATTGATTAAAGAATGCATTAGGTCAGATTTCTACAGACTTGTGTCTCCTGTCTACTACGTTATACACACCAATGTGCATTTCATATCATCAATTATGTTATGTAATAAAAGTAAAAGAAGCTGTATTTGTTTATGGTTCAATAATCCCATTTTATTCATCCAAAACAATCTTGTAGTGATGTGGCATATACACAGTGTGTTATGGTGCTCAGGTCTGGAAATGTATTTCTGGATATGCCCCTCATCAGGGGGAAAGAAAAGGAAAACTGGGAAGCATCTCTAAAAAACCGAAATAAAAAAAAACAGGGAAAAGAACCAATTATTTTTTCCTAGCTTATTGCTAACTCATTTAAGCAAGCACTAAGCTGCTGGGGCTCGCCACATTCTCTTTAGAACACTACTCTACCTCTAAGCTTGTGAGGTGGATCTTGCCTAAGTTGCTAGAGTCATGAACTACTCTGGGTAGTTCCTCCAATATACAGCTCTGACTGCTGTTCTCCTCTGGAACGACTACTCCTACAGGGACCTCCAGCATCCCTCTCTTAGCAAGCAAGGCAGACTCCTTTCCAAGGCAGACCCACAGCGTTTCCAAAAGATCATTACAAATTTCTTCTGACGATGTCTGATTACCCGACTGGGAAACTGGCAGAATAGGATACCCAACCCTGGAACTCTGAAGGCTCTCCAATACCCTGCAGAATGATGACAACACTGGTCAGTGAGAAGTCCCGAATCCTGTTCTGGAGTTTTGGTCCTTCTGTTGTACTAGTCTTACAGACACAGTTTCCATGCTCAATGTGTAGCCTTGGGACACAATTGAGGCACTCATGCCAATTTGTGTATTCATTGGAAGACAGAGGAGACACTTTTTGTGGCAATACCCTACAAATCATAGATGTTGCCCTCTTGACCACAGATAAAGATGACTCCTGTCTCCACTTACTACTGGACCTTCCAGCTGCTTTTTACACTGTCAACCATCCAACCTTTCTTGGAACCTGAAGTCTCCAATAAGATTCATTAAAAACGTTATTTACTGGTTCTTCCCTTGCCTATCTGTAGCGTCGTGCTACTAATAATCACGCTAGACACGATCGTTATTCACGAGCTCTTTATTCTACTTCTTCACTGTTCCCCGCCCCTACTCTATCTAACCCTTTCCTGTTGCTGCTCATCCCCTTCCTCTGTCCCCCTAGCTCCACCCACCAACAACTAGACTGCATACAGTATTACATCTCCCCCTTTGTTACCCAAAATGATGAAAAGAAAGTCTGACTTGATCATAGTTCTTCGATCAGCCGCACAGGTCGTCGAATGTCTCTTCTGGGTCGCAGGACCACACCTCTCTCTTCCGCTTCAGCTTCTGCCGGAATCTCAAGTCTCTGTACAGCAGCTGCACTGCCAGGTCTCTCGGAACCTGATTGTTCATTCATTTTGCTGAGGGTATCCTTAACAGCCGGAGTGCACCATTGAAAATGCGAGACATTTCTAGTAATCCTCCTGTTCTCCGACTCCGCTGTTACCATTGTGCCTTTTTGTTGGGTAATCATTACCGGTTCAGCTCGAAACTTGCAATCTGTCTTTTTCTGTTGTTCCTGCTTGACCAACACACAGTCCCCTTCGTGAAGAGACTGAGATTGAGCTCTCCATCGGGAGTCGGCATAGGACTTAATTGTGTTCTTGTGCTTGTGTTCGGCTGCCACTAGCTCCTTATGTACACGTGTGGCGACACCGGTCGCAGGGCTCCTTCCCACGTAGGTATCCTTGTTCTGATCGGTCATACCAACATGAGTGTGGCAGGACATTTCCCCGTAGTGGCATGGGGTGTCGTTCGATAGGCTCTCAGGACTTCATTGAGGGCCACTTGAAAGTCCTTCGTATCAATGGTGGCCTGTTGAAATGTTTTCTTTAGTGTTGCCATGAATCTCTCTACCATTCCATTGGCCTGAGGCAATAGGGGAGTGATCTTGCGATGCTTGAAATTGAGATGCATCGTAAATTCTCCAAACTCATGTCCATTAAAAGGGGGGCCGTCATCCGTCTTGAGTTCTTTAGGCACACCCCAGGCAGCAAACACTTCATCCAGTACAGCAATGGTGCTTGTGGCACTAGTGGATGATACAAACTGTGCTATGGGAAATCTTGAGTATTCGTCCATTATTACTAGGACATACTTGCTCGACTGAAGGGGCCCATAGAAGTCCATGGCGAGCTCTTGCCAGACACTAGTAGGTAGCTTTGACATCTGTAGAGGAGATGGAGGATCTCCATGATTGACCAGTTGGCACAGAGGGCAATCCTTTAGGGTGAGTTCCACCATCTGATCCAGTAGCGGGAACCATACTCGCTCTCTGAGCGCTCTTTTTGCAGCGATCACTCCACGGTGACCCTCATTGGCTAGATTGATGACACCCTGGCGGAGTTGCATAGGGATGACAATTTGTTGATCCCTCAGTGGGAACTCCTCCGAGGTGGCAGACAGTTCTTCACTCACATGCCGGTAAGCCTTTATCTCTTGAAGGACATGTGGGTCGCACCCTTCCCCTCATTGTCATGACGCCATAGATTGGTTCGCAGTCGGTGCATCACTCTTTGGAGGACATCGTCTTGAGCTGTGGCCTCACATATCGCCTCCAAGGGAACCGCCGGTGGTCTGGTTTGGTCCACTACGAAGTGGATGTACTCTTCGGCCACAGATGGACGTGAACCCTGTGATGCTATTGGGTGTCTCGGCATGTAATCGGCTGGATTCGCTGATTTTCCTGGCTTGTGAATGATTGTATAAGTGTACTCTTGTAGACTCAAACCCCAACGCTCAATTCGAGGTGGCATTTTGGCTCTGGGGTTGCCGAAGATGGTGACTAGGGATTGATGGTCTGTCACTAGCGTAAAGTGCTTGCCGTATATGAAAATGTGAAAGTGCTCACAAGCCCACACGACGGCAAGGCTTTCCTTTTCGGGTTGGGAGTAGGCCTTCTCAGTGTCCGACAGACTCCAGCTGGCATATGCCACGATGTGTCTCTGGTCTGTTTCGTTGTCAAATTGAGCCAGTATTACACCCAGTCCCACCGGGCTGGCATCAACAGTGATTTTGGTGTGTCTCTTGGGACTGAAATATGCCAAGTTGTCCGCTGACTCAATAGCTCGTTTGATTTCCTGGAATGCCTGCTCACATTGGTGAGTGCAAATGAATGGTTGCCCTTGTTTGGTAAGAACACATAGCGGATGACTGATGGTGGCATAATCCTTTATGTATCTGGCACAATAGCTCACCATGACTAAGAACGATCGAATGTCGCTCACATCTTGTGGGCTTTTGGTATCGATCAGCGCTATCACCTTCTCAGGATCAGGCTTCATCCCTGCTCCAGAAAACACATGCCCAAAGAACTTAAGAGTCAATTGATGAAACTCACACTTGTCTTTGTTGAGTGTGAGATTGGCCTCCAGGAGGGCATGGCACACCCGATCTAGTGCCTTGTCGTGCTCTTGAACATTTGAACCGTAAACTAGAATGTCATCACTATAGTTTAGTGTATTTGGTATGTGCTGTATGGTCTGGCAAATGGCTTCCTGAAAGATCTCCGCCGCAGATGAAATTCCAAAATGGAGTCGTTTGTAGCGGAACAACCCTAGATGAGTGGCAAATGTTGTTATATAGCTCGACTTTTCATGTAGTTCCAGCTGGTGGTATCCTTTATTCAAATCTAGTTTGGAAAAGACTCTTGCGCCATTTAGGGATGAAATCATGTCACTTAAATGAGGGCCTGGGTTGCGCTTCCTTTCGATGGCAGTGTTGGGAAGCCTCATATCGACACACAGGCGCACCTTTTCGGGTGTACCCTTCTTTGGCACGATGACTACTGGTGACACCCACGGTGTTGGCCCTTCCGTCCGCTCGATAATTTCCGTTCTTAAAAACTCTTGGATTTCATCCTCCACGGCTTGTTGAAGGTGGAAGGGCACCCGCCTGTGATGTTGTGCGACAGGAAATATTCGTTCATTAATGTGCAACTGGATCTGGCATTTGTTCATTTTTCCCAGTCCGGTGAATAGCTTAGGGAATTTGTGTATGATGTCCGGAACATCGCTTACCCTATACAAAATTTTGACCAGCCTAAGACGCTCCGCAGTGGGCAGACTGAGGAGACAGTCAGCTTCCGGGCCTTCAATGACATGTACATAGGCTGGCACTGAGGTGGTTTTGTGCTTAAGTGTCGTTGCAAATTTTCCCAGGCATGGGAGAGGTTTCTTCGACATCCACGTGAACACTCTGACATGGTCCGGGCTCAACGTGGGTTGTGGTTTCATTTTGTTGTATTCAGTTACAGGGATATAGATCAGTGATGCCCCACTGTCCAGTACAAACTTGGTTTCATGAGTTCCCACACTGATGTCTAATCTTGGGTATTTTCTTAGTTGGTCTGGATCAGCTACCATTCTGGCATACTCATCAGTGTATACCGATTCCAAAGACGCTGACCTAGGTTCTCTGGATGGAGACCTTCTCACCCATTGGGACCTGCGAGACTCTCTGCTGGAGTGTGAGGAAACCGAAGATGACTCCGGCCGATCCTGCACCGCCTTTGCATGATGTCGCCTTGTGTCTGGTCGAGACAATCTCGTTGGCTCTTTCATCCTTTCTTTATGATATTCTCCACACATATCCTCAAAATGATTTTCCCTTCCGCATTTACGGCACTGCTGACCAAGTGCTGGGCAGCCATCTGTGTGCGGAAAGTCGTACCCGCATCTATAACATTTTCGTGGGCGATCTTGTTTCTTGTCTCCACGACCAGACTCATGGCGTATGCGCCCTGTGTACTGTTGGCGGGAAGACGGCCTGGATGACCTCTGTCGTTCTCGAGAGTGTCTGCGAGTGCTCTTGGCTTGTACACGATAGGTTTGTTCCCGTCTCTCACCATGTCCCGTCTCCATTCTTCTAGCATGTTCCTCTGTTTGGTCATGCACCCGGGTCATCTCTTCAACCTCATCAAGGTTATGACTCTTCCCTATTAGCCGCCTTCTGAGCGTTTCAGATTGGCACCCTTCAATTATTCGCAATCTTATGGCGTCCTCCGTGGAGAACGTGTCAAACTCACAGTATTGAGACAGTCGTCGTAGTCTCATTATAAACGTGGTCATCAGTTCCTCTTTTTCTTGACGGGCTTGGTGAAACATGTATCTTTCATAGTCCACATTTCTTTTATGTAAAAACCTTTTATTTAACGCATCTCGCACCTTGACATATGATCCTGTTTCGGCTGTCGGCAATTCCTTTATTAACTTACTGACTTCTTTCCCTACCAGATTTCGTAATGCAATTAACTTCTCATTGTCATCCGTGACTTTCGATCCTTTCATATAGTCCTCAAAGTCCTCAAACCACTCCTGCCATCTGGAGCCCATGGCTCCTCCAGCTATCAGGGCCAGTGGTTCTGGGGTCTAAAAATATGAGACGCCCACCTTACTCGGTGTGGTCGCCGCTGTGGCCGCAACATTTCTCTGCGGTGACGTCGACATTTTGGCGTATTACTTTATCTCTCCCTCTTTTCTTGTGTTTCCTTGTCTTTCTTTTCGCACTATCTTTGCCTTGACTTATGCTTGTTTCTTGCTTCGCCTCTTACATTTGCTCGTGCTGGTCTCCTAATCTTCTTTGCATTTGCTTGGGCTTGATGACAAAACTGTAAACAGCCTGACTTCAAAATGGCCGCTTCTTGGCCTCGAAAGGGGTTTGGTGGGGACAGCCTGACCTCAAAATGGCCGCTGTGCTCGAAATCTCGTTCCTCCCGAGATTTTGCCTCCCTCCAATGCAGTGCAGCTACCGGCCGGCTTCAGGACACTCACCAGGCACATGAGGTATATACTGGACACTGGGGCCTTCGCTCTTCGCCCCTTCCACTCGCGCAGGATCTCCTCTTAGCAGGTAGGACTGGGGTGGGCTCCCGACGTCGCTACCGTACCTGCAATCCCTCACGCATCTGGGGTGAGCACCCGATGCCAGCGCTCGGTAGTGCTTTTCTTGCTTAGCAACTTCAGCGCTCGACCGCGCTTTTTTTGCTGAGGCCTCATGCGCCCGGCTGGTCGCAGGGCAGCTCGTTTTCACCGCTGGCCGCTTCTTTCTCGGCGGTGGTTCCTGCCCGGCACACGTGTCGTGACGGCGACTTCCTCAGCGTGCTGCACGGGTCAGGGCTCTCATCTCCAGGGGTCCAGGGGTGGCAGACTGCACCATCCAACCCTCGTCGCCAGCTGTAGTGTCGTGCTATTAATAATCACGCTAGACACGATCGTTATTCATGAGCTCTTTATTCTACTTCTTCCCTGTTCCCCGTCCCTACTCTATCTAACCCTTTCCTATCACTGCTCCTCCCCTTCCTCTGTCCCCTTAGCTCCACCCACCAACAAATAGACTGCACACAGTATTACACTATCCAAATGGCAATAGTACTTTCACAAGGACGCCTGCATGTCCCAGAGGTCCCAATGAGGTGCTGCAGAATCATACAGGGTTCCATCTTGTCCCTTGCCTCTACATGGAGCCAATATGGAACCAACTCAAAGATAACATCAACACTCACCAATATGTCAACAACACGTAATTATATTTGAAGATCTCCACTGCTACAAACATTCAGTGCCTCAAACACAGCTTGCACCTCATCCAGATCTGAATTTCCAGACCAAAACTTAATTTCTAGGGGCTCTGCTGGCTGAGCTTGTTATGTTTTGCTCACTCCAAAAACTCCACCTCCTACTGCCGCATAGTGGAATTTACTAGCCCACCTCCCTAGTTTTTCATGTCAAACATCCTATTTCAAGAACACACTTTTGGTGTATTTTATGGCAAGAAGCCCTCTCCTCTCCATCACCACCCCCTTTTGTACCGCTTTTGGCCGCCATAAGTGTGGCAGGGTATGCTCAGACGTGAGTGCCTTGCTCACTTTGCCACTGGATTCAAGAAAGCCGGGCTGAAGACGGCTGGAATGCCAAAAACTGGTCCTTGGAAGCTTGTTTCCCGTCCTGGGAAGACATGGCTTGGCAGTTCGGGCTGGACTGTTCCCATGAGGCACAGGGTCAGATTGATTTGCACATAGCCCTGTCTGAACTGGGGTGGCAGAGTGGACTAAAGAACGGTGATGGATTCAACCCAGATCTCTTGACTGGGTGTGAGTGTCTGATTGATTCAGAAGCTCCGTCCATCACCAACCCCTTTTGTACCACTGGCACACCGAAGGCGCGCCAAAGGCAAGCCTGTCTGCGCCCATCCATGCCCAGACTGGACCAGGGTCCAGGACCCAGCCCAATAATACACCTCTGATAAGTAACGTACTCCTTAACAGGCGGCCCACAGATCATCACAGACTCCCCAATTCTATATTCAATAGCCAGTCAGAGCTTCCATGATAAGAAGTCAACGTATTTTCTAGCCCCAAGAATGAATACAGCAGTCCTGTTTTCGTGTTCGGCGCTAGAAAAGTACTCACCTACTGTCACTCATTCCTGACCTGGATCGGCAAAGTATTACCTTCGTAAGCACAACGAAACAAGGTGTGTTCTTAATTTGTCTAATTCTCCGATAGGACCACACGCTTTTCTATCGGATATAAATTGTCAGGATGATGAGATTTGTTATTATCTGACGAATCTTTCGACTTTAATACGGATTCTTACCTTCCTCGATTACGAATACAAGAAGTTCACAAACAATACAACTAGCCCTGACGAAGTTCCCTTGGCACTGGGCAACGAAACGCGTTGGCACTGGGCAAGGAACCTTCAATGAACTCACTTCACTCTCGACTGTTTGTGTAGTGCACCTTCCTTTTGTTTTTTATTCTTATAGTTTAATAGACACCTTGCAGCAGCAGGTGCCGGAAGTTGTTGCACTCAGAATATTATTTGGGAACTTGGGGGCCGATTAGGATGGAGGACGGACTTGTGTCCGTCCGCCACCCCGAGGTGGAGGGACCGTCCGCAGGGGCTGCGGCAATCCCTCCATCCCAATTAGGATGTGACCGCCACCCTGGCGGTCACATCCCCTACCTTTAACATTGCGGCGGATGCTGCTTCAAGCAGCACCCGCCGCAAGGTTAAAAGTGGATGATTTCCTTTGCATGCACGAAGCGGCAGGCACCGCATGTTGCCTGCCGCTTCATGCACGCAAAGGCAGGGGTGTACCATAGGTACCCCCTATGTGCACCCCCCACCCCCTTTACCCCTGGGGGCCCGCAACGGGCCCCCAAAGAAAAGTCTGTATGCCTTACCACGGCAGAAATGCCACCGTGGAAAGGCATAGGACCGCTGACATCCTAATATGGCTGGCGGTGTCTGATAGATACCGCCAGCCATGTTAGAGCTCGGAAGGCGACCACGGGGGAAAAGCGGCGGACGTAAAAAAGATCCCCCAGCCATCCTAATCTGGCGGGGGGTCTTTTTTCAGTCCGCAGCGGTTAATCCACATCCTCCGGGCCGGCGGTGGCTTCCGCCGGCCCGGAGGATGCCGAATAGCCGCAATCATAATCAGCCCCTAAGTTAGTGATTGTGCTTTACCTTGGTCTGCTGCTGTGTTCTTCTGTTGCCAGGACCCCAGCCTGTCTGGGGCTAACCCCAGCCCATATCATATATTCCAATTAAGAACTCCACCAGCTTGCTCCTGTTGCAACAGATGGATGTAATCATGCGCTCGATATTTTCAAGGGCGTTCTGTGGTGTAATCACTGCAGCCTTGACCTGAGAGGTAACCTTGCAAAGATGGTACCTACAGGTGAAGGGTTTCAAGCATTCCAAACTGTGCATGGTTTAGTTGTTAATTGCCGCTTGCTACGCAGACATAGGATTGGGATCTTTGATCTCTTTTCCATACCATAGCCTTATGTACTCTTCTTAACAGAAACCTGGTTATCTGACTTTGGCTCCGGATATTCTGAACGCCATCCCTAATGGATATGGTATAGTTAGATGTGACATGCACCCTGCAATGAGGCGGCTCGCAATTATCTTTAAACAGTCTCTTCAGATCTCACTCACAGCCCTGGATCTGACCAACAGTAAAGTAGCTTTTTTCACTCTTATCTACCCGGTACGTCTATAATTTCTGGTTTCTTAATTTATTGCCCACCTGGACCAGCAATGAACTTTACTTTAGCGCTTATGGAATTGCTACCACTTCATGCGCTTCACTATAAATATCTTTTAGTGTTGGGGGATTTGAACTTACATTTCGATGACAAAAAATGTTCTGTAGCTAATATACTGGTGGAGGATTTAGAGATATTGCAAGTTCAAGTTCAAGTTTTTTATTTATGTTTTGGAACTCGTGAGAGGTCCACATAAAATTTACAACTACATAACAATCCATTATTACACAATAAAAATAGCAGACATATTAATACAGATCCAAAAAACATTTAAAAAAGTTAAAAATTCTTGAACAAAATATTTCATTGGGGGGCTTAAGAATAGCTTCAGAAAAGGCACTAGCAGATAAAATACCAAGTTTTAGGCAAATTGGTCTCACCCACTTACGTCGAGAGTTTAACAAAGCCGGACATATGAATAAGACATGAGTGAGATCTTGGATCGAGTTGTTACACAAAGTGCACTTGTTAGAGGAACCATTCCACTTGGATAAAAGGATATTCAGTGGTAACATATCTTGCCTTATTAAAAACCAAAAACGACGAATGCCGTGGGGAAGATTCCAAGTTACGTAGAGTTGCATAGTTTTAAAATCATAAGAATTAATCACCGGCAGATCACCTTTCTTTGTCCTTATCTGGTCCCTATCCAACGAGAAGCTTAACTTCCACGTTGCTACTTTTAAGGAGGCTTTTAACTGATATAGGGATAATGAAAAAAGAGTAGATTCCTCCGATTGCAATAAAGAGACCGCCTTTCTGAAATTTTTTACAATTGGAGAAAACTCCTTTAAAGGACCCAATAATTCCTTTTGAATAAGGTTTCTTAATGTGGCTGGTTCACATTTAGCTAGGTAAAAAATCCATCTTACTATCCCAGCCAAGCCCTGAACCCAACTACTTCTCATGCCATACTCAAGCCTAAGAGAGGCCACTGAGCAGGCTGAATTAACAGAAGTTAGTTGTCGCAGGAGTCTGCCTTGAATAATGTGGAGAAAACCCCAGCAGCTCACATCAATAAGTTCAGTGCCGTAGAGTAAAGAAGCCGGTATTTTTGCACGGAAAGCGTCTAGTAAATAGGGAAAATGCCATTTTCCTGTGGCTTTATAGAGTGCATTTAAGCCCTTACCCTGCATTGGAGCCTTGCGCATGTTAATCTCAATATGGGCCTTGTTACTCATATTACCACATATTATTTTCCCTAAAAACATGTAGGATTTCACAATTTCTAACTTTTGGCCGCCTATTGAGCATGCGAAATTCCCATGAGAGTGTCTTTTCTTTCTGGTCAAACACATAACCTTACTTTTGGAGATGTTTATCTGTACAAAATGCAACTCTGCGAAGACATGTAATGCATGCAGACGATTGTTCAAACCTTTCGGTGTCAGATCTAACAACAATATGTCGTCAGCATACATTAACCCCTTAAGTGCTGCCTCGGTGCATTGGCCGACGGCAGCACTACCTCCCCAGTGCTGTGCACGACCATTGGACGTCCATTCAGCACTAAGTCCAATGGACAGCGCAGCACTGGGGAGGAATGTTTAATAGCATCTATGAGGTTAAACATGCAATAGCTTTATCTCCCAATACAGGGGCGATACCACTACTCAGAGACAAAACTTGAGGGAGATCATAAATGTAAAGGGAGAATAATAAAGGAGCCAACAAACATCCTTGTTTAAGACCATTGGCAGAGGGAATGGGGTGTGACAGGCCTCTTTCCCCTCCCATCATTATTCTGCACCAGGTATCCGTATGGAGGTCCTTTATTAAGTCTAACAGTAAAGGTGGCATGCCTAAAGACGATAGTTTCCTCCACAGCAAGGGCCGGTCAACTTTATCGAAAGCTGTGGAGAAATCTATGAAGGCCGCATATACTTTTCCACCTCGGACCGTGATGTATTTATCCATTATCACTTGTAAAGCTGTTAGATTATCCATAGTGCCATGGCCTTTGCGGAAACCCGTTTGTTCAAATGGAAGAATGTTACTCCGATCCACCCATTCAGTTAACAATTTCAACAGGCATTTAGCAAAAACTTTGCCGATGGCATCCAGGAGGGCAATCTGGCGGTAATTTTGAGGAGAAAGCCGATCACCCTTCTTGAAAAGGGGGACCAGGATACTCCCTTTCCAGGATGGAAGGACCGACCTGCTTAAGAAGCAGTGGGCGAATACAGGAAAGAGTATTTTACTCCATTCTAAGCTACTCTGCTTTAAGGCAGAAATAGGCAGCTCGTCTGGACCCATAGCCCCAGAAGAACGCATTTCCATTATTGCCTGTTCAATAGACTTTTCAGTCTGACATTCCTCTAGGGCCGTATGAACCACCTTAAAACTTCCCATGGAAATGGATTCGCCATTACTTGCATAAAGATTTTTTATATGGTCAACCCAGATTCGTTCCTCAATAGGGATGGGGGTGGGACTCGTCCTTGCACCACAACCCCTACGTATTAAGGACCAGAACGTTCTTGCTTGGCCGTAAAAGGTTGCCTCCCTCAGTTGTATCCAGAGTTGGTCCTCCTTATCTTTACGTTATCTGAACTTCAACCTTTTCCTTCTTCTTTTTAATAGAGCTATACATCGAGATCTTTCGGGTAGAGTATTCAAATATTGGGCCCTTATCAATTTATTTATTTCTTTATTTAACAAGCGGATGGAGCTGGGAGGAAGGTTTGGGAGCCTATTTCTTTTAGGTTGTCTGGCTAAAGAGGTCACTTCCACCAATAGGTCAGAAAAACGTTCAATTTCAACACCATCCCAATTAACCAAATCAGATATTGCAACGTCTAGAATGCTCTCCAGCCCACTAAGGGCCTTTATATCCCAATAACATCTCCCCGATAAACCACCGAAGCTGATCAAGTCACTGTTTAGCGACCAACGGTCAGACATAGGAGGTAAAATGTTTAAAGAAATAGCCAAAGTAGCATGGTCACTGAGACACGTTTTAGAGATAACAAGATCATTCAATAAAATAAAAGCAGAATTATCCACTATTACGTGGTCCAATATTGATTCTCCCTGGTAAGACTCATGTGTGAAATTTGCCGGAGAATCAGAAGGAAGTATTCCATTCACCACAATCCCATCCAACTCAAATACATCTTCCAGAAGCATTTTCCCTCTTTTATTTGTTTTAATGTTCCCAGGCAGAACAGCTTGGGGAATGTGTAGAGATTCCTCCCTATATTTATTCCTAAATAAAGACAAACTTGAGTTAGAGATTTTGCAATTAAAATCACCAACCAAGATTATGTAAGCGGACGGAGTTTTCTCTCGCACTATCCTGGCATAGGAGAAAACCTTCTTCAAAATCGGATTAAAATATTCATCAGGAGGAATATACACATTAATCAAGACGATTGGAGTGGGAATTTCCACATTATCAAAACAAAATAATGTTACTGCCTGAAACAAGTTACAGGGATCCAAAAAATGCGAAAAATTAAATTTTTTCCGGTTTGATAGACAACAGGCAATACCCCCTCGTGCATGGCCTCTAGATGAAGAGGAGGCTTTACCCTCCAAAACAATGTAATCACTACCCACAACAAGATTTTCAGTGCGCCAAGTCTCTTGGAGACAGATCACACTGGCCTCAGAAGAAAGGAGGAACTCGATTTTTTCAGAGTTATTCTTTAAGCCTGCTGCATTCCAAGACAAGATTTTTAGATTGCTGCTAAAGATCAGGTTGCATTTCCTGACTAATTGTGGGTTTCCACGCAAGAACACCCGGCAGCCAATTCCAACGGGAGCTCTCATAATCATTCTTACTACGTACCGAAGAAGGAGGTGGATTAATTTCAGATACGCAGCGAATATTTTTAGATAAGAACATTTTCAGGTCATTGTAAATGTCAAAACGTTCTTTCCTACCCAGAGCTGAAGGGAAAAGAGGGACGGGAGAACATATTCCCTTTGAGGATTTGGTTAATCTATCCTTTAAAACATTCCCCCAAAAAGGCGTAACATCAATCCCCCTACTCTGAAAGCTCTCAGAACACTGAAGAATCAAATTTACAATGAGCTTAGAATGGAACTTAGCCCTCGTTAGAAATCTGCCATCTGTTTTAAAGATAAAAATCAGATCTATATCTGAAGATTGGATTAATTCCAATTTTCCGGACTCCTGGAAACATTTAAGAAGAGCGGCTCTATTCAAAATACAATCTGCCTCAAACAGGGGAGAGAAATCAAGCATAAATGTATTTATATTTTCCTCTTTCCTGAGATCAGTAGTTCTGCTTGTTTCCTCTACACCTACCGACAAGCCAGAAAATGACCTGGCCAATGGGTTAAGAACTGGCAGACCCATATCCAAAGGATTATTAATAGTCATCCCCAAATGACCCGCCCTAGGTGGCTCCCCCTTAGCAACATGAAATCCACCCTTTGCAACATTTGAAACGATAGAGACAGGATTAGAGACCAACAGAGGAGAGGCTGGAATTTTTTTGTTAGGGATAGTAATTAGTTCTAAAGGAGCAGGTTGGGAGAAATCTTGAGTTATTTTTGTATCCCCCAACATATTTTTAGAACCACTTGGGAGCCCCTCAGAAGCGTCTTCTTTAAAGGAAATTTCCTGCTGGGCTTCAAAGAAGATTTTCCTCCGCCTATTTTGTTCAATCCTGCGAATTAACTTCCTTTTATTTCTTCCCTTCTTATTTAATTTCCCAATTTTTCCTTTTTTCCCACTAGCAGCCGCTTCCAAAACCACCCTGTCTTCCTTGCCTTTCTTTTGGTTAAAAATCGCAAAACACTCCTTTTCCTGCCTGATACTCAGGGTGGCCGGGGCTACAACTATAGAACTATCGTGCTCCACCACACAATTCGAGGCAAGTATATGTATAGGAGAGACCAACTTTTCACCTGCTACAGACACTTGGGGGACATCGGAGATAACGGGTACACATTCTGATAATATATTACTCGACCCATCTCCCTCCGTGGAGCTAACACCAAAGTTTGAGGAATATATATTGCAACTGACACAGTTAGCTCAGGGCCCCACACATCACCGGGGGCACACTCTTGAACCCATTTTTGTGAATTTCGCCACTATTACTTTGCAAACCCCAGTGCAGGTGGTACGGTCAGCCCATAGGATAGTACCATTTTAGACACAGCTATCCACACCTATTATGGTGCCCATGAAAACTCTATTTTGTGAATCTCAAAAATGGACGAAAATGTCACTGGAGGATCTGTTAAAGGTTTTCCATCAATCGATCCCAGCGGTAGGCTGTGGCTAACACCGGCATTGAGAGTTAGATCACGGATGCCCTGGATAAACTGGTGCCTATTACTCAGATCTGGGTGACACACTTACACTACCCCCTGTGAAGTGGTTTAATAAAATCTTAGCTCTCTCCAGGAAGTCTTGTAAATGCTGGAACGTGCGTGGCGTTAGACTACAGTGTGGAAAGTAATATCATGTATAAAGAGGCACTAAAAGAATACCATAAGTTGATTCACTGCTGACGTATGACTTATTATGCCCAAAAAATTGAGGCCTAAGCCAATTCCACTAAAGATATATTTGCCATAGTTTAGTCTCTATCATCTCTGGAATGCGAGGCAGCTTGTAACCCACCGTCAGTGCAAAGATGTAACGAGATTGCATGTTTCTTTGCCAGCAAGACCTTGAAAATCTATGAGTCCTTCCACAGGAGGTTAGAGATTTTCATAGTTTGGAAACTGAGTTTGATGACTCCAGTTTGGAGTACGTCTCCTCAGTTTTGAGGTCCCTCTCGAGGATGAGTTCAATGGGTTATGGGGCAAAATTAAATCCGGGTCACCACTGGCCCGACCCCGCAAAACTCCTTGCTTATGCATGGGAAGGTCTCCTGCCTCATATGAGCAAGTTAGTAGTCAGGTACTTCCCATCGGGACAAGTGTCTCGGAAATGGAAGGAGGCAATGGTCTGTCTCTATTAAATAAATCCTCCTTAAATCCCTCACAATTGGAAAATGTAAGACCCATCTCCCTATTCCATTTGTTTGCAAAAGTGGTGTAACAACTGGCTAATAGCTAATTGACCAAGTTTATAGAGCCCACCAATCTATTACACCTGGCTCAGTCTGGTTTTCGTGCATACCACTCCATGGAATTGGCCTTGCTGATGGATACTGAATCTCTGAGGCATTATGCTGAGGGGGGTCAAATTGGAGGCGCTGATCATGCTGGATCTGAGTGCCACCTTTGACTCCGCGTCTCGTGGCCTAATTCGTCTGCAGCTAGGTGACTGCAGGGTGGGATGCTATGCCTGGTGATGGTTGCCATCTTTTTTACAAGACCACTCCTTTCAAGTGGTCCAAAAAGCATACTCCTCAGATCTGATGTCCCAGGTGGTGCCTCAGGGCTCAATGTGACTATCGTGCCCTGTGTGAACGACACTCAAATAATAGTCACCTTATCCCAAGAGATAGATGGAGTGGCGGTCCAATTTGAAAGGTGTTTGGTGGAGGTGGCTAATTGGATGACCAATAGCTGCCTCAGACGAAATGCTAAAACAAATTGAGGTTCTTATTGTGGGGTAGACCGCCTCTATTTGGACATCAGCTTGATGGCCCAATGCAATGGGCTCTACCCCAATCCTGGAGGAATAAATCAAGAACCTGGGAGTCTGGCTTGACCCGGTGCTATCTCTAGAACATCAGATAGCCACCATGGCAGGGAAATATTTTAACACCTTGGAAATGCTGAGGAAGATCTTTGATGTTCTCTCACTCTCTGCTAGGAAAATCATCGTACAGGCATCAGTCACCTCAGAGTTAGATTACTGCAATGTCCTATATCTAGAGATTACCATAAGGAGACTCCAGAAAATACAGGGAGTTCAAAATGCTGTGGCTTGTTTAGTGCTAAATCTCCTGAGGCAAGCTCTTGCTGGATCAGCTGTAGCCATTCTCAAAGACAGAATTCTTTTTAAAGCCATGGGCTTCTGCCAAAGAATCTTTAATGATGGGGGTCCATGATATCTGACCCCTTTGGTGATCTGCCATCAATCTAGCCACAGTGTTAGCTCTTCAGGCACCAATCTGGCAGTAATTCTGCGGGTGAGGAAAGCCAAGTGGGATTTTTTTCTTTCCTAGCAACAAAAGCCTGAAATTTTCTGCCTCTCCATTTAAGGATGGAACTGTCTGAACTGCTGTTCTGAAAAAGGCTTAAAACCTGGTTGCTCCGCTCTGCTCTAGCACAGGCCCACAATCAAGCTCTTTTGGTTTCTTTGATCACTAAAAAGGGCTGACTTACAGATGTGGCTCCTCCGCTATAGTTCTTCTTTCTTAGCGATGGGACATGACGTTGTAGTAACCATGTGCTTTACAAATGTGATTGTGATTATTATTATTATTATTATACCTTTGGATGAAAATGTAGCATAAGTGCTCTCCCTCAGAACTAGGCAACTATATTTGTGAATCAGTAGTTAACTTCTAAGACTGCCTGCACATTGATGGATTGAGTATGTTATCTGTTCCTGTAAATGTATATCGTGGCTCCTCAATGCAATTTGGGAAATAGCGTGAAACAAGACACTGGGTATAGATGATTTGCCCATTGAATCTTATTCCACTTTAGCCACACGGTTGGTTCCCCACATGGAGAATCTTTATAAGACATCTCTGGAGGCAGGTTGTTTACCCTCAATGACCAGTCAAGCCCTTGTCACCTGCCTGTTTATACCTAGTTCGGCCATGGATGAGCTCTATTCTTACAGACCACTCTCTCTCTTGACCTCATACAACAAAATCCTTAGCAAAGTGCTATCCAAGAGGCTGCTCCCCTTACTCCCAAATTTGGTACACTTAGAGCAGTGTGGCTTTGTCCCACACAAGAGCACCTCCTTAGACATTAGACGCCTACACCAAGTACTGGAAATAGGTCATGATCCTTTTTTTAATGCCGGCTGTCTCTCACTGGACCTGCAACAAGATTCTGACTCCGTGGACTGAAACAATCTGTTCTCGGTATTGCAGAAATGTAACATTCCTACTGCCTTTATCAGCTCGGTCCAATGTCTGAGCCAAAACAGGTAGACACATCTCTCAATACCCGATATCCCATGGAACGCGTAAGGGATGTCCTTTATTGACACTACTATTTGTGTTGGTGATGGAACTCCTGGCACAGAAGCTTACATAGGAAGCAGTGGGCTGGGACATCCCATGTGGTCTCCAATCACATGCATTTTCATTGTATGTGGACTGCATGATACTTCAACCTTTCAGAGACTTATCTGGCCTGAGAGTTAATCATGCCAAATCACATGTGTTTTCCTTCCATAGTGCTATGCATTACAATAGCCTCTCCCTGGGCACACAAAACTATCCCAGTAGCACACCACGCATTCAGATACTTGGACATCCTGGTCTATATATCCCACATGGATCTGCTTGAAAGGAACTTACTCAAAGCTATCTCAGCGCTGAGAGCCCAGGGGAAATTCTGGGGCACCCTACCCTTATTGGTGGCAGGCTGTTTGGCCCATGCCAAAATGCTGATGCTCCCTAAATTATTATACTGTTTTGTAAATCTACCAGCAATTATTCCACAGCCTATTTTTAAGACTCCGAATTCTCTTCTGATTGACCTAATGTGGGGCTCAGGTCCTAACTTACACATGCAAACGGAGAGCAGTGGTCTTATTTCTTTGCAGCCCAATTACAGTGGCTTTCATATTGGCTAGTGGGATTACATCTACAAGAAATAGATTATACACCTTCTAAACTGTGTACCGGGGAGTTTAAATGCATTACTTTTACCTGGGAGTGAACAGCTCTCCTCTAAACTGTTTTTACTCCTTCACAATGCTCTTATGTACTGGAGCACTGCACTTCGTTTAACATGCACTATGACTCTTTAGGCCCCGAAAATCCCTTCATGCGGCCTACCCACTCCAGCGGGTGCTCTCACAACAACTAATCTAACACCTTGGTAAGCAGTAGGTGTCTCCACCATCAGTGACCTCTTTAAGGACATAATATTGCTTCCACTCTGGAACTTTATACAATCCCATGAAATTCCCAGAGCCCTATTCCTTATGCATGTTAACATCTTACATTACATATGTCAGCACTGCTCTCTGACGGGGGCAGAACCTGACACACATGCACTGGTACAGGCAATTTATGAAACGGGCACGGACAGACACTTGGTTAAGTGGCTCTACATAGACCTACGCTCCAATCTACATGTAGCAATGACTCCTTTACGAGACCCATGGGAGGAGGACCTGGATTATAAAGAATGGCACTGAACTATTTCTAAAACTTCTGATCAAAATCAAGTCTGGCTCCCCCATGGATTGCGCGCCAGCACGCATTCTTAAAACCCTCTTCACCAACTGCTCTGCACCTCCCCTTGCTCTCCTCAACTCCTCTTTGGCTCTCGGATCCGTCCCCTCTTCTTTCAAATCTGCCATAGTCCTTCCTATTCTAAAGAAAACTGGTCTAGATCCCTCTCTTCCTTCTAATTTCCGTCCCATCTCTCTTCTTACCTACCTCGGCAAGATCCTCGAAGCTCATGTCACTTCCTGCCTCTCCTCTTATATTGAGGAGAATGGCCTCCTTGCATCCCACCAGGCAGGATTCCGCCCGGGCCACTCCACGGAGATGGTGATCCTCGCAGTCCTGGACGAGCTTAAGGGGAAGGCCGATTCTAATCTCCCCCAAGCCCTGGTCCTTCTCGACTTGTCCGCTGCGTTTGATACGGTTGACCATGCCATCCTTCTCGACCGTGTCAGTGCAGCGGGCATTCGGGGCGTGGCCTTTTCCTGGCTGGCGTCCTTCCTTCAGGATAGGTCCCAGGCAGTTCATCTCCCCGGTTTCTCTGCACCTCCCCGCCCTGTCACTTGTGGTGTTCCCCAAGGCTCTGTTAAAAGGTAGGAAGCAACCAGTAAACAAAGATCCTTAAGTGTTGCCCGGCGGTGTCGCCTCTTTAACCCACAAAATATTAATCAATGAAGAGGCAGGCGCTGGAGACTGGAAGACTGGAAACAAGGGTTTATTCTCTCCGGAGAAGAACACATCAGTACAGACAGCAAGTATCGTCAGAAGGTGCTCTAACCGCATCTCTGAGGCCTGGCCTCTTATACACGAGTTTATTGTTTTATTACGTTAAACACATCCCTGTCATTACTTTGATGTAAGGAAAGACATCCTCGGAATCCCCGCTTCAGGCCCGTTCCCACACACATTTACAGTTGAAGTCCCCACCCCGGTCACATCAGGTGATGATTATCGTGCAGCTGGACATTCCGCCGATTCACGGAATGTGTGAGGTTGATCGGATCTCATGGGGTGGGGGCTTTGATCAGCTCAAGGATCCTTTGATGGGGGGGGTTTCCTACTGTACAGGAGGAAGGGGGTAATGACAGTATCCGCAGGGCCAGGTGGCGGCTTGGGAACGAGTGAGACAAACGGGCACAAAGGAAAGAGGGGTGTTATCAAGGGATCCGGGACCATGAAAGGGACGGAGGGAAGTGTCGCGCTGGGAACAGGATGGGGTTCCGAGGCAGAGCTGAGTGGAAGAGAGGTTTATGACCCAAGGCATGTGAGAGCGGGGGGCTGTCAGCGTGCGGGGGATGTGCTTGTGAGGGAGAAGAGCCGTGCTAGGGGTCAGTGGCGCGCAGAGCGTGGTTCTGGCCAAGGCACCTAAGATGGCGGGTGTGCATGCAAAAGTGTGGCATCGAGGGAAAAGGCAAGATGGCGCAGATAATGTTTACCAAACCGTATTAATTTTCCACAGTCCTCCCTTTAACATTCACAAGACATCTTGCTGGCCTATTTCCTACTCACGTCTACTGTGGCAGTCATAAGCAAAGAAGTAGGAACCTAGGCGAAGGAACTATGCATAAACGTTACACTTTAAATCTTTCATCTTAGGAGGCGAGCCCCTCGTTAAGCTCGTTGCAGGAAAGTCATAGTAATGCAATATCAGATAAAGAAAAATTCTGTAGTGGTAGCATTGAGTACATTTCATAGATGCTTATAGCCATTCGGAATATGAACTGACATGTTATTTACGTATGGAAGTTCATTTCATATTTGGTTGGAGCATAATCAATACAATGGTGGCTGGGAGAGAAATGAGACGTAATAGAAATGATAATCAGGGGTGTCACTGTTCGTAGAGGAGGGGTGTTGCTTTTTCCAGTGTCTTATTGTTCTAGACCATTATTAGTGAGTTCTCAGTGTTCTTTGTCGTCTTCTGTTGGCACTGTTGAGCACCGGCGCTGGAGCTATGCGTTCAGCTCTATTCCAGGTCCTGCGTTGCAGGGCATGACCTTTTCCTCATTTTTCTGGTCAATAAGGTCCTTTTTCTCGCCCTGTGTCCTAAGTGTTCTTTTCATGGGTACCTTAGACAGGGCACCCAAGTTTCGTTGTAGTTTGCGACAAAAACCCTATTCAATCGGACTGCAGTTGTTGCTCTTTTTCGAGTCGATTGTCAAAGAGTTCAGGTGGAAGAAGGGGGGTGTGTGGGTAGTCCTTGTGGTAAGTCGGGGGAAGAGGGGATGGAGCAGGGCCAGATCGGGAACAGACCAAGGGGACGGAAAATTTCAGGTAGGTGGGCCCATGACCGGGCTCAGAGGGCGGGGACTTTCGGCACATGTTATTCATCGAGCAGGGGCATCAGGTCAGCCCTTTCCTTTCACTTTGTCGGAAACAGTGCCTCGTCCTGCGACTCCTTACTGTTGCGGTCCCGCCTTGGTCAATGTCGCTGGTGTTCCACGATCTGCAGTCAGGCCGCGTGCTCCCACATCCGGTCTCTCTCTCCTCCGACAGTGGTACCCTTAAATGAGTTTGAAAAGACAGTCTTTAGAGAACTGGTAGAGGAAGGTAATCACATAAGTCTATTTCTCTCCCAACTCCAAGCAACTGGGGAAACATCCATTACATTGAGATTTACAACCAACATATAAATAAGTGATGATAGGTTCGCTGGATTCCCTACAACTTTCCATCGTAACTATTTCTTTGGATTGCATTTGTTTATTACCGTCACATCAGTTCCTCTGACTGAGACCTTACTTTTCTAGTACGAGTCTTGCAAAGCCATACCGCTCTTCGGGGCTCTGCATTTTTATGAAAAAAAGTGCAACGTGCTATCACCTTGGCCTGATAGATATCTTTCAGAGGGGTGAACATAGGCTAAACAATTTTCCATTATGTCGATGCATCCTATTTTTTCCGCTAAACATTTCACTTTCAACAGGGTTTACTGCAACAATTTCTTCATTTCGATCTAATCTTAACTTCGCAAACATCATTCTAATTTCTACATAGTCTTTTACAACCTAGCTACTTCATTAAAAACAGGGGGGGGGGCTTGCGATATCTATTCAACTCATCCTTGGGGTGACCGGGGTTTTTATGGAAAACGGCTAGGAACATAGCAGACTGGGGGAGGGACAATCGCTTTGCTTTGTGTCATAAGGGTGTGATCTAGCAGAAGGCTATAGTTCAGTTGGTATGCGTTCGGGGACATTCCTCGAATTTCTAAACTTTGCAGTTTGTTCATCAAAAATTATTTCTAAGAACAACGGCTGGTCTGTGTCAGTTGTAAACCAACCCATCTCTTACAGTCGGGGGGTGAGCCACATTTTTCAAACTCTCGTTCGGGGCAGCTGATACAAAACTGGGGGGTGTTCTGAGAAGACGGGGAGGTTTCGATCACTTTTACTGTTTGGGCATTGAGACAATTCGGGACGGGGAGGGTCGCGTTACCTGAAGCATGTTTATCATAAAAGCCACTGACATGTGGTTCCCTGATTACGGGTCAGATTAGGGAACTTCAGTCGTCTTACCTGTCCTTTCTCTTCTGGCCAATCTAGTTTTTATCAATATTTAGCAGACAGGAGAGGTAGTAACATGGCATCAATGTGATTTTATTAAGACAAATTTTGTGCAAATACTTGCGGTATTTGGAGCCAATTGGGTGGTGCACCATGGATGGCGGTTCGCCAATTAGGTGCCAGTCGTTATGAAGAGTGAGAGCGTGGAAGAGGGGGAGAGAGAGAGAGAGAGAGAGAGAGAGAGAGAGAGAGAGAGATGCAACAATAGGCTAAACAGTACACGTGAGACATGGATAGTGGTCGTGTACTCAAGCATCAGGTCAGGCACAAAGGGACATGTATTGAGTAAAAGGCACCATCGTGTCGCACTTCTCGCACTCTTGGTCCTTTGCCCAGTTAAGTCAATGTTTCAGTCGCATAGAAAGCATTTTCTCATAGGTTCAGACATACGTGACATGTGCTCATTCACGCAACACGGGTTAGGGGTGATCGCGCCCCATCAGATCATACAACTATTGGCTCTTTCGTTACAAGGGTAGTTCGTGGGCGTCCTTGGGTGCCATCTTGCTGCGTTAGTTCGCTTCGTGTATCAGACATGGCGTGGCTTCGGATCTTCATTATACCCCAGTCGTTATTCCAATGTAACCTGTAGGGGGAGGAAAAGAGGGGAAGGGAGAGGGGGACAGCATTCACGCATATCAAGTGTACGGGCACGAAAGTCCTTTACTTACCACATACTCGTCTTATCTCCTCGGGATGTAATCCCTGGGGCCTTGGTTTCTGAAGCCAGGGCGGGGGCGGGCAGTGTGGTAAGGATGGCGAGCGATAAGTTGATCATGGGGAAGACGGTCCGAGTGTGGCATTATAGGTCGTGTGTAAGGAATTGTTAGAGATCAGAGGCGTTTAGTGCGAGGTACCTGGCTTGTAGATGTATCTAGCTATCGGGATCCTTAAATCATTCCCAATGCTGTGATGTCCTAAGGCATACCGGCTCTTCGGCCAACCCTGTTCCCTAGTACCTTCGAGTGCCATACCCTCATAACATTTTATCGTTCATACCGCTCTACTTTACCCGTTCCCAGAAGTCGAGGTCCTTCCCCATGCGTCTGTTCCTGAGCCAGTCGCACACTTGGTGGCAGCGTGTCGTGCTTTAGATTCGATCACCAATCCGGGGCTAAGCAACCATTTTCTAGTAACCTTAAAAAGAGAACAAAACAGATCGCACAGAAAACCCTCCCGCTGATCCCACATTTACAAAAGTATACGATACCTGTTCATAGTTTGAAAAAAAACCTTTATTTGCACAATTATTCAGCATGTATATACGAGAGTGTAATCGTATTCGGCCGGACACGGCGTTGGCTGAGGCGCGTACAGTAGGGGCGGGGGAGCTATTTTGCAGTATTAAAAAAACATTTCAAAAGCTTTTATTAGTTATTTGCAGGAAACTAAAAACGTCTACCAATAGTTGAGGGATCAGGGAGCATTCATTTCATTACTGGAAGCATAGTCAGACTGGTTGTAATCAAATTTCCTATATACATACTGTGGGCGTGTGTCATAAGCGACGTTATGTATCAGTTACAATAATATCATAATAAATCGTACATTGAAAACAACATTTTAACGGGATCTTTTTATATGTTCGTCAAGTGAACCCTCCCTCTTTTTCATCAAGTGTACAAAGGACCATATACATATCTCAGAACATCAAGTCTTATTAGCGAAAAACACCACGAGACGTTCGTGAGTTCCTGTTGACACCGGCGCCATTTTGAGCGAGGCCGGGTTAGTCCGGAGACAGCATCAGGGACAAAATGTCTCCAACAACCGGCGGTTGGACCAGAGTCCCTTGCGGCAGTTAAAAAAGACTTGTGCTAACAGAAGGGGCAGGCAATGTGGACCATCAGTCAAAAAGGGGGAGGGAAGCAAAATTTCCCCTACCGGGTCACGTTGAGGTTCAGCCGGAGCTTGCTCGAATTCGTTAGCCCACAGTCTTTCAGGATGGTTCAGACTGAAGCTGGCGCCGACACGAGAGCACCACCATCTTGTGGCTACGTCGTGAGTGATCAAAGCAGTCGTTCCCCACCGGAAGCCTGTAGGGGCCGAGGGCTCCTGGGACTCTTGTAGAATCTTCAAGGTCGAGGAGATGCTGTCGGAGGTGGGGACTCGTGCCCAGGTGGGCAAGCGTCCTAGTTGCATAGACTTTTTGGGGGCGAAAAGGAAGACGGAACTGTGCCGTGGGAGCAGGACATTCGGCTCGGGGCACCAGGGTGCAGCTGTGGTGCCTCCACCAGTACATTTGAGGGCCATCGTATGTCTTGTGCTGCGCAAATATGGTGGCTGGCCATTCTGTGTCCGGTGCTGCACAAGTAGGGTGGCCGGCCATTCCATGCTCTGTGCTGCGCAGGTAGGGTGGCCAGCCGTTGTATGTTCTGTGCTGCGCAGGGAGGGTCGTCGCCCGGCTGGAGGACTTCTGCGCCGGGCCGGGGCTGGGAAACCTCCACCTGGGGAGGCGAGGGGGGCTCGCTCGCGCCGCCTCCCTCTCCCAGCCCACCCTGTACCAATTTCAGCGGAGGTATTCGTGATGGCCGGACCAGAAGATACGAGGGAGGGGGTCATCTGCATCTGCCCCCTCCCTACTCGTGGCCTGGGCCGCGGCGGTGAAAACCCCAGGAATCCTAACCGCGAGACCATATGGGAGAAGAGGATGGGACAAGCCGGGCCCATGGTGCCTCCTGGACATCCCACCGGCGACCTCTGTGATCACTGGTTGCCGGCAGGACTCCGCCCCACACGTGCTGAGTGTTTCACCTTCCGGATGGGCGTGACCGGTGACCTGTTGCATTTTGGGAACTTCCGGAAATATGTATTGTATTGCTCCTATTAGTATGGTGTTACTTAACTTGAAATTAAATCTTGAATTATATGACAGAGACTTGGCTTCCTTGAATCCTTTTTTTTTTTTACTACGAGAACCTTACTGCAGTGAGGGTAGGTATTTATGCCTGGGTAATGGGTGGGGTGTCCACAAGAACAGCTTTCCTGAACGGGGGGTTGTCTATGCAAGCCTGTAATTGCTTTTGTCCACAGAGTGGGGGCAGCAGAGAGTAATCAGTCCCATTGCGCTCAAAGTTTGAGTTCATTAATGGAATGTGTACTAATCTGTCCGAAACTACTCTGTGTGTTGTTTTCTGTACGTTATCCGAAAGGGTGGCTTTTGTGTTCGGGAACAGTAGCGGTAGTACGGGGTTCGTCACCGGGTAACCTAGAGCTTGACTGGGTTTCCCGTCTTAGCGTTGTTCGTCCTATGAGAACTCTAACATATTGCTGAAATCTGTCTGGCGGAATCTGTGCCATCGGGCGTAATCAAACGGGGTGGTTCTATCCGGCCTGCCCGTGTCAGTGTGATTCGTCTTTGTCTCACGCCTTTTCCCTTTCGGGCGGCCTGTTATTTCTGTCGGCCCTCTGCTCTTACCCGTGTTCAGTAGAGTCGGGCATTGGGCTTTCCAGTGTCCGGAATATTTACAAAAGGCACATTGGTTTTGCCCTAAGTCTGTTCGTCCTATGCGTAGTGTCGGGGGATTACTTTCGGGTCGTTGTGTCTTGGGATTGTCCTGTCGGTATACCCCTTTACACCGTTCCCTTCCTGTGTTTACTCCTTGGAACTGGGTCGCCGCTATCCCTTCCTTTGGCCTACCAGATGCGGAGGTATTTGTCTGTCGCGTTTCTTTACCTACTCTGACTTCGTCTCTTTTCTTTCGTTGCATTGCTTCTTTGCGCCACATACCGAGACTGTCGAGCATGATGGGCGTCGTTTTACTGTTACAAAGGGCTATTTCTAACGTCTCTATTTTATCAAGGTCGAAGGATCCTATCAGTGGCCACTGTTTCTCTTGGTTTCCTTTGGTGTACTTATGCCACAGCTCACTATAGGCTATGGTAACTAATCCATATTTTGTGAACATGTCTTTATTAGGGGTGCCTTCCAGTGGAGCTAGATGGTCCACCTCTAATAAACGGTCCGGGTTGAACCAGCTACCAATTAGTGAGGAGAAGATAGGCATGACAGATCATTATGGGGACAAAAGGTCCGTGTTACCTATCCTTCACTACCTGCAAAGATTAGACAGAATATTGCTATTCTACGTTGTTTGCAAATAGTGAATATCTTAAAAGCAAAATCTATTCTGACAATAAAACAGGGAGCGACCCTTACAATCAATCAATCAGTCAATGAGTCAATCAACCAGTGGGGAGAATAAGTAGGCCCGCAAAGGTTTGCGTTACTTACCCTTTCACCATCTGCAAAGAGGAAATCTGTTCTTTCCTGTTTGTAGATAGAGAATCTCCAGAAAATAATCCGCGAACGTTAGTTCGGGTTCAATCATTTAATCAGTGGGGGAGAAGGAAATCTCCAGAGAACAATCTTCAAACAATCAATCAGTGGGGGAGAAAGATAGGCACGATGGATTACAATGGAGACGAAAGTCTGCGTTACCTATCCTTCACTGCTTGCAAAGGGAGAGCCTATTGTTTCTCCGTTTGCAGACAGCGAATCTCCAAATGAATCAACAAAGAGTAATACTAGTATTTTCCAATCAATCAAACAACCATTTCGTAATTTGTCGTGTTTACACGACCTTACCCGGACCACATGGGCTGTTTCTCGTCCAGCGCCCGATCGTCCTCCAATCTCCGATATTGCCACGGCACTCCTGAGGGTTCCCAGTCAGGACCGTAGATCACTCGAGAGAGGTCGATTCGGAACCAGTGAAGTTCGGATGATCGGCTGCCAGACGAGGGTCTATTGGGCATGAGCTCTCCCGATCGTTGCAGTCGTTCACTCTGTCGTCAGGACCTCTCCCACTGGATCCATGTGTCGCTGATGGGCCCCACGTTTGGGACGCCAATTGTTAAAAGGTAGGAAGCAACCAGTAAACAAAGATCCTTAAGTGTTGCCCGGCGGTGTCGCCTCTTTAACCCACAAAATATTAATCAATAAAGAGGCAGGCGCTGGAGACTGGAAGACTGGAAACAAGGGTTTATTCTCTCCGGAGGAGAACACATCAGTTCAGACAGCAAGTATCGTCACGAGGTGCTCTAACCGCATCTCTGAGGCCTGGCCTCTTATACACGAGTTTATTGTTTTATTACGTTAAACACATCCCTGTCATTACTTTGATGTACGGAAAGACATCCTCTGAATCCCCGCTTCAGGCCCGTTCCCACACACATTTACAGTTGAAGTCCCCACCCCGGTCACATCAGGTGATGATTATCGTGCAGCTGGACATTCCGCCGATTCACGGAATGTGTGAGGTTGATCGGATCTCATGGGGTGGGGGCTTTGATCAGCTCAAGGATCCTTTGATGGGGGGGGTTTCCTACTGTACAGGAGGAAGGGGGTAATGACAGTATCCGCAGGGCCAGGTGGCGGCTTGGGAACGAGTGAGACAAACGGGCACAAAGGAAAGAGGGGTGTTATCAAGGGATCCGGGACCATGAAAGGGACGGAGGGAAGTGTCGCGCTGGGAACAGGATGGGGTTCCGAGGCAGAGCTGCGTGGAAGAGAGGTTTATGACCCAAGGCATGTGAGAGCGGGGGGCTGTCAGCGTGCGGGGGATGTGCTTGTGAGGGAGAAGAGCCGTGCTAGGGGTCAGTGGCGCGCAGAGCGTGGTTCTGGCCAAGGCACCTAAGATGGCGGGTGTGCATGCAAAAGTGTGGCATCGAGGGAAAAGGCAAGATGGCGCAGATAATGTTTACCAAACCGTAATAATTTTCCACAGCTCTTCTCTCTCTCCTCTCCTTTTCAATCTTTATATTCACCCCCTCATCACTTCTCTTCTTGAGCTGGGGGTCTCTGTGTATAACTACGCAGATGACCTTCAGCTCGTTTTCGATCTTTCTTCTACCGCTGATTCTCTTCCCAAGTTCTGTTCCACCTTAGTCTTCATTTCTGACTGGATGTGCGCTAACCAACTGAAGCTCAATCCAGATAAGACGGAACTTGTTCTCACTGGTGGCCCCTCCAACCCCTGGACCCCAGCACATTGGCCCCTTTCTGTTGGTCCCCCCCGTCCCCTCTTCCTCTGTCCGCACTCTTGGCATCAAAGTCAGTCATGACTTATCTATGCACAGACAGATCAGCTCCGTTGTGTCCTCCCACTTTCTCTCCCTCCGTTTAATTCGGAAAATCTCCCGCTCTTTTTCTACCGATGCACTCAAATCCATAGTCATGGCCCTCGTTACCTCCCACCTTGACTATGGGAATGGCCTGTACGTGGGCATACCTGCTTACGAATCCCGCCGCCTACAGGCCATTCAAAATCAAGCTGCTCGCCTCATCCTCTCCCTCCCTAAATCTTCTCATATCACCCCGGTTCTCAAATCACTTCACTGGCTCCCTGTTCGTTTCAGATCCTTCTTCAAACTGGCCTGTCTAGCATTCCTGGCTCACTCCCGATCTGCACCCTTGTTCATTAATACTCTTGTCTCTTCTCATGCCCCTGTTCGCACTCTTCGTTCTTCCTCTCTCTCTCTTCTTCACATCCCTCGCTTCCGCAAATCCAGAACGGGGGGAACCCGATTCTCAGTCCTTGCCCCCCAGTTCTGGAATAGCCTTCCTCTTTCTATTCGCTCCATCCCCATCTACGCTCACTTCCGCAAAGCCCTTAAAACTTTCCTCTTTCTTCAGGCATTCCCCTCTTAAATTTCCCTGGGTCCCCTCTGCTGAGTTCTTGATCAGGTCCCTAGCGCCAGGAAGCCGCTCGGCCACCGTGCGCTCTATTAAATATTTTATTCATTCATTCATTCATTCATTCATTCATTCAGTTCCTTCTGGAATTTCCCAGCATGATACCTTGCAACTCACGTTTCAAGTTTATTTAGTTCACGCTATTACACAGAGCATATTTAACACCCTCCAAATTACAAAAAATCTTTCCTGCAGCTTTGTTCTCTTCCCTAAATGCTGCACCAAGGATGCTGACCTCCTTCATATGTTATGGCCATGCCCCACTCTGTCATCTTACTTGGAAGGGGTCTGCGACTCGCTTAGAACACTCACAGAAAACATACACTATGACACTGTGGAATATTTCATACTGGGATTATACCCCAGATAGAAAACTACCAGGGCTGAATCTCACTTTGTTGACTTAGCACTCCTCCTTGCGAAATTGTAAATAATGTGCTGTTGGAAGTCTCCGACTCGGCCTCCCATGCTGGGTTGGAGCTAGGAAGTTTATCGATAGGGTTCCGCTGAGAGCTCAGCGCTACGTAGGGATGAATACAGAGGGATACGTAAATGACCTATAGCTGTGATGTGGGACACCTTGCTGGAACAGTTCAAGATGCAGGTGGAGGACACAAGGTGGCACACAAAACAGTTTTTTAGGCTTTACACATGACACTGGGTGAAACACAACACACTTTTTCAGGCTTATCACATTTGGGCTCTAGCTCTTGACGTTCCCCTCACATCTACTGTTGACATCTGTCACTGACTACTTAAGCCTTTCATAAGCTGGGGCAACTCACACTCTTCTCAGGACAAGTCATCTATATGACGGCAGTGGAACTATCTTGGTGGATGAGTTTGTGTGGGAGTGAGGGAGGGTGTTGGAGTTATCGGTTCACTCACTTTTACCTTTAAATATACCGTAGGTCATTTATTGCATTATGAAAGTATAGACTGTGTGAATTTCTCCAATCCCATTGCAACATACGTCTTCTCTTATACATATTTAACTTGGCTCTAACGAGCGATCTATATCACAACGCACAATAAATCCTGTGGCGAAATGTCATGTTCATGTTAGAGAACTATAATAAAACATGTTTAAAAAAATGTATGTTGTGTCAGCAGTTATTACAAATGTTCCATATGTAAAATATAGGGCAGACATGACGTGTTACGGTACGAAAGGTATCCTTCACTATTTGCCGATGGAGGCCTAATTTGAAAAGCCTGAAGTGACTTGGTGCAATGGACAGGACTGCCCCCAGAGCAGCTGGCACAAATGCTGAAAGCTCCGCTACTGAGGCATGTAGCAGGAAACACTCTCTACCCCATCTTCGCAGGAGGGGAAAACATCCACCTAAGCCACACAATGCAGCTCCTCTGGACGGACCACCACTGTGTACACTTTACCTTCAATACCACCACCACAGCCAAACCCGCCTGTGCCCACCACGAAAATACTGGAGCAAGATCACAGAGGAACACCTCAACACCACCCAACACCTAGACCCCCCCAGCTCCACGGTCGATGCCAACTCCGGAGCAAAAGAACTACACCGCTGGATCCCCAAGCTCGCACCCCTCTGCCACCCCACCAAAGAACGCACCCTGCAGGCCGCCTGGTTCACCAATGAACTCAAAGAGGCCAGGCACTCCTGCAGACGCCTCGAGAAGACCTGGCGAAACCAGAAAACCATAGAAAACCTGAACAACCACAGGAATGTCCTGAAAGAATAACACCAGTGGATAAGAGACACAAAGCAGACTTTCATCAAAAACAAAATCCACACCAACGCAACCAACTCCAAGGAACTTTTCAATGCCATACAGCAACTCACTAAACCCCCAGAGAAGCCACGGATGTCACACCATCCCAGGAACTCTGCAACAAGCTCAGCTCCTACTTCCATCTGAAAATCAAAGCCCTCTACGACAATTTCAGTGAACAGACAATGGACACCACCCACTCGCCACCGCCAACGACCAGCCAACCGTCACTACCTGGAATCCCGCCACCATTGAACACATCACCGCAACCATGGAAAACACCAACTAAGGAGCCCCCACGGGCCACTGCCCACCGCACATCTACCATAGTGCCGCCGCTGCCATCGCACTCGAACTAGGATGGACCATCGATGCCTCCTTTAAATCTGACATCGTCTGAGATGACCAGAAGCCGGCAGAAGTCATGCCCCTCCTCAAGAAGCCCACGGCGGACACAATGGAACTGAAAAACTACCCATTTCTCTGCTCCCTTTTGCTGCCAAAGTTACAGAAAGAATTGTGAGCACCCAGCTGACCACCTTCATCAAAGAGAACTCCATCATAGACTCCTCCAGTCCAGATTCCGCAGCAACCACAGCAAGGAGACCGCCCTCCTTGCCGCCACCGATGACATCGACTTACTACTAACTCGACCAGGGACACACTGCGGCCTTCATCCTACTAGACTTCTCTGCAGCCTTCTACACTTTCTCACACTGCACGCTCGCGGCCAGACTTCACGATGCTGGCATACGAGGACTACCCTCAACTAGATCCGATCCTTCCTCTGCTTCAGAACCCAGAGGATCAGACTCCATCCCTTCCTCTCCAAAACAATAGAGATCAACTGCGGAGCACCCCAAGGTTCATCGCTCCGCCCCACTCTCTTCAATATCTACATGGCCCCACTCACCGCCATCGTCAGACAGCATGGGCTCAGCATAGTATCATACGCCGACGACACCCAGCTCATCCTCTCCCTCACGAAGAACCCTGAAGACACCAGACTGCTTCCAGGAAGGAATGAAGGACTTTGCAGCCTGGATGAAAGATAGCTGCCTGAAGCTCAACTCAGAGAAGATGGAGGTCCTCATCCTAAGACTCTCCAACTCCACCTGGGGCAACAGCTGGCGGCCCTCTGCCCTCAGGAGTCCACCCACCCCCACAGACCACGCAAGGAAACTAGGCATCATCCATGACTGTGCCCTCACCATGACCCACCAGACCAAATCTGTCGCCTCCATCCGTTTCAACAGCCTTCACATCCTCCGAAAGACCTTCAAATGGGTACCCCTGAATGCAGAAAGACCGTCACCCATGCACTCATAACTAGCAGACTGGACTACGGCAACGCCCTCTATGCGGGAATCAACAGAACTTTTCTACACAAGCTCCAAACCATCCAGAACGCTGCAGCCAGACTCGTCCATTTGGACCCCACGGCATGCACACATGACCCCACATTTACGAGACCTCCACTGGCTCCCCGTCGAGAAGAGAGTAACCTTCAAACTTCTCACCCACACCTACAAATCCCTCCACAACATCGGACCCAATTATCTCAACAAGAGAGTCTCCTTTCATGTACCCAAAAAGAACCTCCGCTCCATTGGCCTCGGCCTGGCAGAGACTCCCCACATCTGGAGAAACAGAGCAGGCGGAAGAGCCTTTTACAATGCAGCCAAGACCTGGATTGAGCTCCCAGTCAACATCAGACGCTCCCCAAACCTGCGCACTTTCAGTAAGAACCTCAAGACCTGGCTTTTTGACTGAACCAGAGCTGCACCCCACCCCCCGGAGCGCTGAGACCCTCACAGGTGAGTAGCACGCTTTATCAACCCCTGATTGATTGTTTGATTGATTGATGGGAGCAAATGCAGTAGTGTTGTGCATCTGATATTGCATGCAATGTAGCTGTTGTTTGTTCTAGGTACTGTGCTATTTGTTCAAGGTAGCTTAATGCAATTGAGCTCATTAGCCCATATTTTTATTTGATTGTGCCAAGCAGCGTCATCCTCACTTTGAAAATATTTTTTTATATAGCTCTCTCGCGGGGTCATTTCTGTCCAAAAACAGCAATGTGTCTGTGTCACTGTATTACAACCTCCTGAATGTTTTGTGGGGGGAAAGAGGGACATGGGTGTGTCTGTGGGACCTTTACATACCTAAGAACATTTCTTTAACTCTTTGGTGCAAGGTTTTACGCTTTTGCATCAGCACTACGTAGCGTTATGTTGTGTGTGGTTGACACATTTTGGTTTGCAGTGATGTTCATCAAATTTTGTGGTACACGACAGTGTTTTTTTCATGCAACTTAATGACGTTTGTGCAGTGCTAACTTTCACTTTTCTTTGGCGCACGTTAGTTGATCGATCTTAAGCTTTGCACTTCCCTTGCACCAGTGCTACCTGATATTAAATATTCTTCAATAAATCATTGGGTTCCAATGATGAGTGAGCTAATGAATACTTCTTTATTTGATATCAGGGAACGTGATCCGTTTTCAAACACCCAGAGCTAACATTCCTTGTGTGCATCGAGGAATGCTGGCCACTGTTGAATCTATTTTTAGTTGGAAGGCGTGGCATGCTCTGGACAATTAGTGTGAAGATATATGTCTGCAGTGCTTACCAGCAGACTCCTCGGGCAGCCGCGCGCCGAGTGGACAATGGATCGAAGCTCTTACTGGCACGATTGCATGTCTGTGGTACTCTGGTCTCTGTCTGATGCTGATAAAGTGACAGACAAATGGAGTATTACACTGCCGCCGAGCTCAATGGGAATATTAGTATTTTATTCTTTCAGTTAATCTTGCGTTTGATTCTCCTCTAACCTAACGAAATGTAGGAAAGAAAATAACTATGTTTATGGCCTTTAAAGTGTTCCGTTGAAGACGTAATGTGACAAATGAAGCTGGGATCCAGGCAAATCTTCTTCCTGCTAAGTCTCATGGGGCTCAGGCTACTCTGCTCCACTGGACAGTAAATTGATGGGGGAGTGTAAGTCTGGAAATGGAAATTCGTCCTCTCTCTCTCTATCTCTCTTTCTGCCTCTTTCTCTTTCCCTTTCTCTCCCCTTTCCCTCCTCTCACGTTACATACGTTTCCATGCCTTTCTCAGGCACGCTCCAACTTGAATTATGATTCTTGCTTTGAGAAATAGAAATGAGCATTTCTTGTTGGCTGATGGACCCGTTTTCCAGCATCCCTTCTGCCTATACATTCAATACCAGTAATGCCAACGCTCTAGCTGTATAAGTCCGCGGTAAAAGCTTCAAAATGGCAACTATTTATTTGTGTATGGAATTTTAGGCTGAGATTCGATGAACAGATAATAGTCTATACTTACAGCTAAAATATATATATATTTTATATTCTAATACATTAAAAAAATGCAAGTTTTTTGGTTTTCATTATTTATTTCATCTTCCTTTTAACACTGTCTCCTGAACTTCTGTAAATCAGTGTTTTATTTTTAATAAAGTTTATGTAAAGAACTGACACCACCAAGGGCATCCTCAGAGCACTCCGAGCGATACAAGGAAGGAGTAAGAAAGACAGCCCAGAGGAAGAAGTCAGTCAATAGTGTAGTATCGCAGAGATACGTTCTAGTGTTCCAGTATGCTTGTCACACACTGAACACCCACCCACCATAGTCAATGACCCTGCTAAATAAAAGGGGCTGAGCGCACGTGCTCATGGTCAGTTTGCTAACCCACTACCCTGTGTCTGTGTCTCCTTAATTTACATAATGCGGGCCTAGGGCTCAAGACACAACAAATAGATCTGTTTAGACTATCGCCTTCTTTTTTGAAGCAATTCTTTATTTGATCCAAAAATTCAGAGTAAATAGAATAAACATACACTGAGTCTCTTAGCAAGCAGCATCCCGTATAATGCCGTGCTGCAGAACAAGATCACTGGGCATCATATGTTATATTGCCATTTCCTTCCTTCCCATTACACCATCAAGATGAAGCGTCATCTAGATCATCTATAAAACCAGGAGAGAAGCGAAATGTTTCAAACGACCGCGTAAGAAACTAAACTTGTGCGTAGGGACATGGGAGGATTCAAGGATAGGGCGTAGAAAGGATAGAGGAGCGTGCCAACCATCATCATGCAATGTAAGTATATTCATAAAAAAAACATATCATAAACAAAACATGTAACGTATATGACACTTGGATTAATATAGTACAGCAATACAATACAGTGACAATTTGGCATATTTGTTCCCAAAGTTCAATAAAGATTCACAGGTGCTGAATGCTCCATGGGCATCCCCTTACAAGGTTGGCAGGCTTTACAGCAGCGGCTCCTCCTGTATGGCGAAGGAGCGTCGCCCCTCCTGCCAGCTGCCTCAAAATTGCAGGAAAGGAAAAATAAAATAAAAGACACGTTTTATTATTGTTTGATTTTGCCTTTCCTGACGAGTCTTTGGGGGCGGGGCCATGACCGATGGCAGGCTGCAGGAGGAGTGGTGGGCAATGTTGTCAGTGCGCAAGACAGTTTGGCCGGCCATCTCAGCTGAGGCAAACTGTCATGCACACTGACGCTGTCTCCAACCCGTGCTGCATTGCGGGTTGGAGACAGTGGGTCCCAACTGGAAGCGCAAATTCATGGTGCTCAAGCGATCTTGACACTGCTCTTATGTTGCCACTAGCAGGATTGGCCGCGGTGAAGCCTGGGAGCCAGTGCCTGCGGAGGAGAGGAGAAGAAGAACTTGGCGCGGCTGGCTGCAGGTAAGTTTAAAAAAGAAAGAAATTGTCGTCCTCGACCCCTTCTTCCGCCTGCCTCACAGCTCTCTGTCAACACCAGCCACTACCGTACTTGTATAAAAAGAAGGGCATGAAAAATGGATGAGAATCAACAACATTCACCCATAGCATTAGGTACAAGATACGCATTCAGTAAGAAGTGTGTATCTCAGTTCTGCTCTGTAAGAAATTGGATTATTATTTGGGGTTGGCGACTGCCCACCTCAGGGAATAATCACAACTGTTTCAAGGGTGAACTCTTAGAATCACTAAATTAATTGAAGCTGAATACCCCGGTAGCAATGGCACAGAGCAGACAGGCTTAACTCAGGGCAATGTGGATAGTATTTAGGCAGTACAAAACAGTAATAAAGTCAACACAACAACAATAAAAAAATACCAAACCAATTTGAAAAATAGAGTGAAATGTAGTACACAAAATGACTCTAAAATGGTAAAAATCCAATAAGGGCAAATCAGAGACATAAACTTTAAAAGATCTACAAAGAAATATCACTAATGTGCACTAAGTGCCAATGATAATCTATGACTGTGGTAGACTGGGGCCAAAGCGCGATACACCAACAAAGTTAGTCCTAACCAAAGATTTCACTCATTTACGTAGAGCCAGATTTACTAACTGATGTTAATGGAGAAAGGAGCTAGCAGAGGTTGTGTATATCATTTTAAACATGTCTTTGTGTTCTCTGAAATACGTAATACAGTATTATTCATTAGTAGAAGAGTAAACATCATTGTCTATGGAAAGTGTTTGTCTTTACCATTGTATATTGTTTGAAAATGTTGGTTTCACAGCATGTCGATATTGTGGTGGATAACGTCATGGCCCAACGGGTGGGTTGTTTCCTTCTCTGATTATACAGTACTGGGCCTAATTTGTGCTGAGGATCTGATAGTGGGAACAGGTGGGTTGGTGGGGTTGCAGGTGGGATGTTGAAACGGTCTGTGGGTGGGGTAGGTTTTATAAGTTGCTGCTAATCCTCATGTGCCTGAGGCACCTCAATAGCCCTCCAACTTCAGAAAGGCCTCTGTGTGATGTGGTACTAAAAATTCTGGACCCGTGTTATAAACAAAATGGTTAGAATACTATGCACAAGCATTTCCGTCATATTCGGGTGACGAAATCACCCTGAAATCAGAGTTTCCGTCCTGATCCCTCGGGTTCCATTTTGTGAACGGCAGCCATTTTGTGATTGCCATCACATAGGCCCAATGACTAAGGCCAAAAACGAGTCTGAAGGACACGTACACCTTTGCTGACTATTCTGTGACCTGGGCAAGCTGACTCTACTGCCTGAAGCCAAACCTGTTCGGCCAGTTCCTTTCCCAGTGGCCGGATGAGAGTAGTACCAAGGCACAACATATCATAAACCTTTCATTGCACACAAACCATGCCTAACCTTACACACACACCTGTCCCTGTTTCTTTCTTTATGACTTGCTTTACGAGGAGGAGGTGCCCGTTTTTATTGGGGGTCCGTCGATATCTGATGAAAATACTGGGCCTTGCCGGGTAATTGATTGTGGGCTGGACAAACTGAAATATGGGCTTGTCATCATGACTCTGCTTTTTCTTTGTAGTGAAAATATGTGAATGGTCAACTGTAAAATAAGGAATGTTTGCCTAAAGCATAATATTTTGTATAAAAAGAGAAGGCTGGCTTTGTAAGATTGAGCAGTCTCCTGAGAACATACACCGTGTTGTACTTCTAGGATACCTGTTACTGGCTGCAGCCAATAAATACGATCTTTGACTTCACCAAGAAGACTCTGTGTTTCTGTAGCCTGAAACAGGAAGAACTCGAAGTCTTAGGGTGTGTTCCCTGGCACCGCTGGGTTCTGACAAAACCCAGTACTTCAGTGAGATGGCCTCCATAAGCTGCCCTGCCAAGGCCTGGCGGCATGTAGCATTGTCTCTTAACAACCAAACATGTCCCTGGTGCAACTTCACTTTGTTTTGGAGAATGCTCTATGTTTTCCAACACACAGGCCTATCTTGCATTGAACCTTGGGAGTTCTTAGTCGTGTGTAGTCACACTGCACAGAGTGGAACACATTTCCAAAATATATATTTACTGAAATGAATTTTGTTGAAAACAATTGATCATCCCAGAAGAGAGGATTTCCTTATGCCGATTCCCAAGCCTGCATGCGTAGTCACCTGAAAACAATCATTTGCAAAGCAATCGGGTTCGTCTTTGGGACCTTATATGTATTTTGCTATGCAGCACATTAGCCTGGGTGCTGAAACATCTACTGTTCTTTAACATGGAGGGAAAGTAAGCACCAAACTGCATGACACACCAGGTATGGGAACACATGGAGAGAAATATTGCCTGTCAGCTGGAAATGGTATAGTCCAAAGCTCTGTTTTTAATGTAAAAGCAGGGCCTTCGGTGGTCATATCACTGAAAATACAAGATTTGAAAAAAATACTATTGTCTACGGGTGCTCGTGGAAGACAATTTCTATGGACTGGAATCTAAAGTGATTCTGGTATTTTAATGACCTCTGCTGGTCGTTTTCTATCAAGAAAGTTAAATAGAGGCCGTTGCCAGATATTTTTAAAAAAAGAAAGTCACTCAGCAGAAAGCAATTCTGGTATTTTACTGACCTCTGCTGGTCGTTTTCTATAAAGACAGTTAAATAGAGGCAGTTGAAAAGAAAAAAAGCCCCTAAGCGGAAGCAGACAAGTCCTAGGGCTGATCTCCAGATCCCACAAAGTACATACACATATAAGTATATACTAAAATATATACTAAAGTATATATACTAAAGTACGTACAAGAGGTCTCAAATGCTCGACCTAAAAAGCAGCTAGTTTTGCATCACGTTGGGGTGATATCTGTGATATTGTGGTCATTCTCCCTCAAACTTTCCTGTCCAGGAGAAGACTGTGAGAAGAACAAAATTACAGCATGGTTGGGCGGATCAGAAGAGTCAAGTGAGGTACTTGTAACCTGAAGGTTGATTAAAGTGTAGTCCTGCATATTCAAGATGAGCATTTTTTACATTTTTAGTTTTTGGATTGGGGCTTGCAATTCATAGAAGATCCTTATAGAACAGAGCACTGGCCAACCATGAGGTGCTCTTGGAGGTGTCTACCAGCGTAGGGCTAAAATCCTTCTCCTACTCATCCTCTTCAATGACTAAGGCTGCAAAGACGACAGCTTGTAAAAAGACTAGGTTTTCTCCTTTGATTGCATGCCATTCTCTGCCCAAGGATGGAATGGCATTAACGTCTAGCTGTTGGTCCCCAGATGCTGTAAGTGAAGGGTAAGAGAAGTTGCTACTTAGGGTGTGATTTAGAGATTGATGGAAAAGCTGCTATGTCACAAATGGAATGGATAGCCCATCTGCCTTGTTGCATTACATCTTAAGCCCCTTATAATATGAAGGATAGGACACCTGTCTTGTTTGTAATGGAGTACTTGCCCACTAAACTTGAAATCAGGCCCTTAAACATTAACTATGCTTTATAGGCAAAATGTTGACATGAATGACATTAGCTATAAGGCATAGTTGTCAATTCATCAAAGAATCTTAAATATTACATCAGTATATCATGTTATGTGTTGCTTGACATGTGCCCCGGCCTCGGATACTTTCTTTTTGCATGGACCCCCTATATGTCAGGTGCAACAAGTGTTTTTGAATATGGCATTGCCCATGTGTCTCTTGATTTAGCAGCTGGATAAATGGCAGTGAAAAAATTCAGAATTTTGACAATGTTAATGAGGAAAATTGTAATAGGTGACACAGATGTAGGTAATCCTGCTAAACATAAAAGGGAGATGTAAGACATGTCTTTCATGTGGAGAAATGGCTAAATGGACAGACTTCCCTAAGTGAATGCACCCCAATATCTTTAGTACTCTATTGAGCAACATTGTGACATAAAGTGTATGTTAGTACATCAGTATGAAAAATAAACAGTATTTGCATTTTGTTAGTCTGTGAGTTAGTCTTTTAAAGGAAGAGAGAAAGAAGACTTGTCACCCTATGCGAAAAGGTATGCATATCACGTAAATGTCAGCTTGTATGGTGAGGTATCTCATGTGTTTAAATGTGTTTTGTTGTATACTCAGTGACTAACTCCCAGTAAGTTAATTTTGAACAAAATGATCAATCCAAGGGTATAAACATGTCTCCTCATGTTTGCTTCACAGTAATTTAAATGGCAAAAAACAGACAAGATCTACAGTTTGGTCTATCATGTCAATAAAAGGTAGTATCAAACTGCAAATGTTGCCTGATATAATATAGTGCTCAGTGTCCTTACCTTTCTGAGTTTTAGGTGCCTATCTTGTGAATTGGATTTTTAAATGCATTGTCAAAGATAACAGATGAGATGAGTGCCAAACAAATGTCACTTACTGATTAGACACAACATTACTGAAACTGGTCTTGCGTTGTTTGTTTATATATTCAGAGGTGACCTATCTGGCATGGACGCCATTTAGGGGTCACCATGGGTCACAGCTGCATACGCTGGCATCCCCCTTGTGATCCCTGGCACTGCTTTTGTGACCCCTGGCCTCAGATGTGGCAACATCAGTGCCAGGGAAACAGGGGCTGCTTGTCTTGGAGGGACTTCACTATCTTTGCATCATTAAATATTTTTATTACGGTGATAGTGAATAAGACTATATTATTATTACTGTAATAAAAAGAGAGTACAGTTAGCTGGAATGGGATGGGACCTTCCCTGACAGTTGATGTAAGTAAAACATGTTTTAAACGTATGTTTGTGTGCATACATGCAGGTAAGAGTGTGTTTATTTGAGAGAAAGCATGTTTGTGTGTGTGTGTAAGTGTGGTTGTAAGTGAAAGTGAGTGAGAGTTAGTGAGAGGTAGTAAGTAATAATGTGAGAGATTGAGTGTCGGTAAGTGAGTAAGAGTGACTTTAAGTGAGTGAAACATTTTAGATGTGAAAGAATGTTAGAAATTGGAAAAATCAATACGAGTGAAAAAGGTATGCACCTGTTACAACGCATTCGTTACTCCGCACTACCATTACAACGCGACTTTTACAACGCATACCATTACAATGCATTGCGCTGGGGGGCGCTATAGGATAGGGAATAAGTATAATTTACTATCCAACACCTTCCCTAGGGTCCACGGGGACTGCGTTGTAATGGTATGCGTTGTAATGGTCGCGTTGTAATGGTAGGTAGTTGTAACGGTATGCGTTGTAACATGGTACATCCAGTGAAAAAGTATGATTGAGTCAGAGGAAGGGTGAATTTGAGTCAGTGTGAAAGTGTGGATGGGTGAGTCAAGTGTAAGTGATAATAAGTGATAGTGTGTGAGCAAAATTAAGAGACTGAATGACATTGAATGAATGATTGCAACTTAGTGAAGATGAATACGTGAAAGTGAGTGAAAATGAATATGAGTGTAAGTGAGCATGAGGGAAAATGTGGTATCATACTTGTGAGTCTGTTGTTTGCTTTATCATAGTGAAGGTAATGCTTGTCTTTTGGAATCACCCATGGCAAAATATTTCCATCCTTAGCATGATAGGCACCTGTGACAAATATACTGGAAGTCTGGCGGTAACTCTTGGCATAATCGTAAAATATTGGCACTGGCATACTGGAGGTAATTAGTAGTGGAGGTAATTCTTGACATAATGGTAAAATACTGGAACTTGCATACTAAAGGTAATTTTGGGCTTATAGGACACCTGTTGCAAAATGCTGGAGGTGACATCCTGGAGGAAATTCTTTGTATATTTGCACCCATGTCAAAATGCTGGCACTAACACTTTGTTGTTCATTATTGTCATGTGGGAGGGCAACTGTGGCATATGAGAGGAGGCAACCATGACAAAATGCTGAAGCTAATCATACTATCGTTTACCATGTAACATGATGAATCGAGATGAAAATGTGGATTACTTGGAATAAATTGGATTTAAAATTGGAGTAACTTGGTGTATTTGTGATACGCTTCAGGCAGCTTTGCAGTGCATCCGAGTATGGAGTGTACTCACGCTTCAACTTCCTTTCGTTTCGTTAGCACGTGGCAACAGGGCAGGCCACTATCGGGCTGCACGCTATAATCTTTGAAGTATGGATGAATTCGAGAAACCTTAAAAACACACAGGAGTGCACTTGACTGAACTTCCTTAAAATTCTGATCGTGACATATTGAGGTCGTTTTTGACATATGGGTCACCCATGATATATGCATGGCATTGATGGCAAAAATCTACTTACAGTATATTGTATGTACTTTGTGCCCTACAAGGGCATCCATGACAAAATGCTGGCCCTGGATCAATGGAGGTCATTTTTGACATACAGGGACACATTTTGAAAAAATGGGGAAAACTCCTGGGGAGTGTCAGGTTTCTTTGACTTGGCACACCATGAAACAAATGATTTGAATATTTAAGGAATGTCACTTCAGAGCCTATGGCTTTTTAACAATTGTTTTGAAAGTTGTCCGTAAAAATAAAATATATATAGCCCCATTTATAAAAAAAAAAGAAATTTCTCTGGGGCAGGAGCCAGAACCGTGCAAGAAGAGGTTAGGATGACTTGCTTGCTACAATTTAGGGCGAGTACACGCCCCAGTTTTTGTAAAGATCAAGTTAGCACCCTAATATTAATGGTATCTATAATAGATATGTGTACGTGTTGTGGTGTTATAATATTCATGCATTTATTATGGATCTTTAGGAATGTCACCGATTGTGATGTCATCAAGGTTAAGGTCATGTGACATAACCTTCTGGTAAATGTGAGGGTTAAAGGTCATAGGTTGTCACTCTTTGTGATGTTACTATGATCAAAGGGCGTTTGATGTCACTTCCACTATCCCTAGCATTTTAGTGACTCAACATCCTTGCTATCAAAACTATTCCTATTGAAACCGGGACAAGATCGATAAACAGATGATTGGTCCCTGTTTTTTCAGTGGCACTGTGACCAAAAAACTATGGAATGAAAGGCAGCCTAGAGTAGTTACAAGTGGTTAAGGTTAATTAAGTCAATGCAACTATCACCGCTTCCTTTTCTTAATGTGAACAATTCAGTTTTCAGTTATGGGCATTGCAGTGCCTATTGCCTGTTCAAAGGGCATTAATAAGCATGAGCAAGATTGATGGGGTAGTTATTTGGCTTGTGGAGAAGGGGTGGTTATGTAGAGTGGGATTTAAAGGAGCTGCCTACTGGTAGGGGGCATTGTTTGCTTATGTGTGCTCGACCTTTGGTAGGATGGTAAGAGTTAAGGGACTCAGAGGTGAGGCGAATTTCTCTTTACTTGGACTGAACCAGCTTCTGTTTTTGGCCTTCTCCAGACACGGAGTGGAGCCAAACAAGGGGTTATAGAGGTTGCTGTGTTCTATTTTGTTCGGGCCAAGGATGAATGACTGGAGCCCACAGAAATCTGAAGGATAGATGAGTGAGGGAGATGCACGTTACTTTTGTTATGAATCCCAACTAAGCAGGTAAAGTCATTTGGTCAAAGGTGTGATTCATGGGCTTAGTAGTAAATTATTCTGGAGGCTGCTAAAGTGAATTATAGATGTTCAGGTGTAATTCACTGCTGGGGCTTATATTTAAGTTCTTCTGCAGGCTGCGAACATTTTTGGTTCATCCTTCTTTGATGTGGTGGCAGAGTTATCAGATGATTTTACAGTTCATCCGAACACTTTAACCAATCTCAGCCAAGTGTCTGCTTGAGTATTGCAACTGTAGTCAAATAAAGGGAATGTGTATTGTATGTTTACAGGGAAAATAACTGTCTTTCAGCAATATCTGATCTGTGGACCGCCCAAATAGGCTATGATATTGAGGTTCAAAACATTTGCTTAAAAACAATTAAGTAAAAAGTGTTAAGGTGAGGATAGATCTGTAGAAAGTTGTCTATCCACCCTTCCAATTATGCATTAATTTTGATATTAATAACTTAAATAACAGTTGGCTGATGCATCTTTTGTATGGGACTTAATGTGAGTTGTTTCTTTCCTACTATTCAAAATATTTGTTTTCCATTTCTTAGTTAATTATATGCTTGGCTGTCACATCTGAAGGGAAATGTGGTAGGAGCTATCATAATGACTTCTGCATTTCGAAGTAGGACTTGGAACACCAGCTCAATCACTGATGCACAGCCTAAAATGTAAGTTTACATGGCTGCATGCCAAGAATGTTAAGGACATAAGGACCTTGTGACGTAGATTTTTCTTTGGATCACAGTCAGATAATTCCTTTTTTATTTTCTTTAGCTGCACCTTCAGGGTAGTACTTGCCGGCAATGCACAGTTAAGACTCCAGCACCATTTCCTGTCCCACAGACCAGATAGAAAGCAAGGGAAGGAGAAAGGCATGTTAGGAAAAGACAGCACAGTGAGTGGGAAAAGAGACATTTTAAGACATGGGCAAACTGGGTTATTGCCCAAGGCGCCCATCTTCCAAGGATGCCCCTGGTAAAGTGTTCGAAATGGTCAAAAGTCCTGCCAAAATAATGTTGTGCATGATAAAATATTTTAAGTTGGCAGCTGGCCATTCTTAATAGAAACTTACTGTGCATTCTTGGCCTGACAAATCTTGACAATTACACTCCCATGTGGCTGGTGGCAATTACACTGTCATGTCCCTCTACGAATTTCTCCTCGTCTCTTCGAGTTCACTTCTCTTTTCTTACCTTTGCCTCATTGCCTCGTCAATCTACAGGTCTACTTCTGTCTTTCTCTCCCCTTTCCTTTCTCTAACGAAGGGGAAGCTCTCCTATATGGGCTCCATAGCTATGCACTCATTGTGTTCTGGCCCGTTTTTACTATATCAAGAGTGAATAATAATCGAGTATTTACTTTTGTTATAGTTTAAAAATATTTATCTACTTTGGGTCCAGTAACTGCACGAGGCAGCAACTAACACTGCCTGATGGCTTATGCAGAAGATTATCCAGAGTTGAAAAAATCCCAGCCCTGCCCTTGGGGTCCTGGTATGGCTCTGTGCCTCACCCATCTGTGATATGCCAAAGTGTGACTGCTAAAAGTAGGCCGGGCGCCGCAGGCTTAAGCCCTGCCATGCCCGGGGCTACACTCATTAAACCTGTCACCCACCCCTTTCTCATCTCATCACGGAGTTGGGACCCATGGGGTGAAGGAGCAGTGACCTGAAGCTTGCTACCTGCAACTGCGCAGGTTGGAGGATTCGTTTTTAGGCCACTGCTGAGAGCAGAAAGGAGCTGTGTGGCTGCCCTGAGAGTAAATGGAGCAGCAGGAGTCCAAATAAGACCTCTGCAGGCAAAAAGGTAAGTAATCAAAGCTTTAAAATGGTGTGTCGTTTCACATTAATCTAATTCGCTGACAACACACAGTTTATCTATCTCACAATGGGTTGAAGTCACAGTCGTCAGTAACCACAACTGCCTGAAGTGTATCATGGGTTGGAGGAATGTAGATTTTCTCAAACGTATTACAGATAAAACAGAGGTCATGGAGTTTGGGAAGGGTCCACCTATATGGAATCAAGCATGGTGGCCAATTGAGGCAGGCAATTTCCCCCTCCATCTACCAAGGCGGGAATCCTGGGAGTGATGTTGGACAACGAGTTAAACTTTGCAGGACAGATCAATGGCCTGATCTCCTCTTGCTTTTTTCTTTTGAAGATTCTACATAAGATCTTGCCTTTTATTCCTCAGGATCTTGGGAAAATGGTAATAGGACTATTAATTCTCTCAGAAATTGACTACAGCAATGCACTATTCTTGGGCATTGATAAGTATCAGATGGCTAAATAGCAGTCAGTGCACAATGCACAACTACTACTTAACATCCCTAAATATCACTTCATTTCTGCTAGTATTTGGCTGCAGCATTGGCTTTTGATCCAACAACGTGTTGAATTTAAGGCTCTCTGCTTAGTACACAAGGCACTGTATGGTGGGGGAGCCATGGATATGCAGAAACTATTTCCCTGGTATTCCCTGTGACGGAATGTTAGATCAGCCAACACGGTGCTAGTTCAAGTTCCCAAAATCCAAAAAGGTAGCTGATGCGGGAAAAGCCTATCTCACCAAGCAGCCAAACTCTGGAACAGGCTGCCAACTATTATTTGGCTATGGCCTGATAGGCTCCAGTTTAGGAAAATGATCAAGACTTGGCTATTTGTCCCTGAATAATCTTCGTCACTGTGCCTGGACAACACATAATACATTTCTTTTAGCACCAAGATGCCTCGGGATTCGTGCGCTTTACAAATACTTTACTTACTTACTTACTTACTTTCTAACTCTCTTTTGCCACCTACCTCTTTCTCTTTCCACTTTTCTGAATCTTTCATTCTGACTACCTCACTTTTCTCTCTTAATCTTATGTCTCTCCCTACTCTACCTCCTTCTCTATGTACTTCACTTCTTTTGCTAAAAACTGCTCTGTTTACCCCAGTCCTTCACCTATCTCCTGCCCTATCCCATTTCTCAGAGGTAGCTGTTAAGGCAAAAAAGTTCACATAGAAAAAAGAGAGAAGAGGGACAAAACAAGAAAAGAGACATAAGGAGATGATTATTAGATTTCACTCCATGCAATGGTAACCACCCACACAGCTGTGCTTTGAGTTGCACTGCTGCATTGAGAACACTAGTAGTAAATGAGAATGTATTTGTAATTACGAATATCCAGAAACTAAAGCTACAATTACATGTGCTATGTTTATTTGCCTTATGTTAATAGTATGTGATTTTCCCTTAAACATCTACCAAGTTACCCTACAGTATATTTTCTACAATGGAAGGAGCAGAAAAATTCAATATTATTTGTCACTAAGAGGGTTTGATTTTTTTTAAATGGGTCATTTATTTAAATTTGTTCCAAACGGACCGGTGGCAGGGTTAGGGATTTTTGGTGTAAATATATCTTGCCAGAGCCAAACAATCTTTAAGGTGTCCTGGAGTAGAGACAAACTCCCTTAGAAAATAGAGAATGTGTAACAATGAGGGCATTCATAACATAATAACATACATTTCAGGGATCTCTGACGGTTCCAGAGCATCTCGAGAGCACAACAGCAGGCGACAAAGCCAAGCTGAATGTTAACATGTTCATGTGTCCTGCTAGGGGCTGCTTCCTGTTTTAAAGTTCAACAAAAATACATCTTGGTAAAAAAAAATATATATATATTCACTGAAAAAAACAAAGGTTTCAGAGAAATTTAGCAGTTATAGTTAGCTGAGCTAACTTTAACTCGTGCCGCCTCAATTCACTCCTTATGACTTCACATATTACATCACTCACGACATGGCCAGTGACATCACTTATGACATCGCTGGTGACATCTCAAATGGCATCACTGATGACATCATCTAGTAACTGTGAGTGTTTTTTAAACATTTATGAGTTTTAAACATGTATACCAAGGTGTATTGATAAATCTGTGGGTGTGTTAGTGCCTGTATGGATGATACACTGTGTTTGTGACTGACTGTATTACTCAGTAATTAGGTGTGTCAGTGAATGTATGGGCCAGTGACTAGGTTGTGTGCATGTCTGTTTCAGTCTATCAGTTGGTGTCTAGGTGGGTGTATGGGTTGGTGAGTGGGTATGTGAGTGGCTGTATGGGTGATTGAGTGGGTGAGGGCATGTGTGACTACTTGCATGGATGAGTGAGTGGGTGAGTCAGTGGCTGTATGGGTTTGTGAGTGTGGCTGTGAGGGGCTGTATGGGTGACTGAGTGTGTGTATGTTAGGGGTGGGCATAAGTCACGTAAGAAACTTATGCGGAGAGGCACGGAGATTGAACGAATCTCTGCACTCTCCGCATAGTTCCGTTACGCGACGCCCACCTCCCGCCCATCTCCCGCCCGCAGTATTAAAAACATTAAAAAGCCTTAAGTTACATTTAAAATAAACTTACCTTATCGGCAGCGCATGTGTCTCCATCGCGCCTTCTTCTGGGAACTGCACATGCGCGGGAGCCTGCGTATGCGCTTTCTTTGCCAGGAATGCGCATGCGCAGGCTCCCGCGCAATGCGCAGTTCCCAGAAAAAGGCGCAATGGAGACGGATGCACCGGCATTAAGGTCAGTTTATTTGAAATGTAATTTAAGGCATTTTAACATTATTTAATACTGCGGGCGGGAGGCGGTAGGCGGGCGGCGTGCGGGAGGCCAACTTCCGTTACACCCCTTGTGTTTGGAGATTTGCCTTGTTTCTCCACCTACATTGTGAAAGGCAGAAGGGGCAAATCTCCACAAATTCCGTGGGTGGAAGGGAGATGTCCACCCACCCCTAGTGTATGTCTGAGTCAGTGAGTGAATGGATATGTCAGTGGTGTACAGGTGAGTAACTGCATATGTAGAAGGCAATATAGATGAGTGTTGGAGTGTATGAGTGACTGAATGTGTGAGTTAGTGATTGTGAGAGTGGCTGTATAGGCGAGTGTGTGCTTGTGTCACTGACAGTACAAGTGAGTGTTATTAACTCTGTTGGTGCGTGAGAAGGTGTGTGAGTGACTCTATGGGTGATTGACAGTTTGTGACTGGCTGCATAGGTGTATGAGTGGATATATCAGTGGCTATATTAATGAGTGGGGTGGTGTATGAGTGGCTGTATCGGTGACTGAGTGAATGTGTGTGTGGACCTATGAATCAGTGAGTTGGTGTGTAAGTACTGGTATAGCTTTGAGAACGGTAGTGTGGAAGTGGGTGTATGAAAGGGTAGATTTTGAGGTGTCAGTGAGTGCATCAGATATTCTGTAGATGATTTAATCAGTGATGTAATTTGCATTCTCCTACATTTGAAAATGGCGGGACTGTACCTGATTGCCAGGAGGCTGCGCATTCAAGCTCTTGCCCAGAGAAGACAAAGACAGGAGAGAATCTTCAGAATACGCATAACGCTGTTCCAGCAGACTCAGGAGGAGATCTATGAAAAATACAGAATACATCCTCACACCATTCTTGACCTGATAAATGAATTGGAACCTATTTTGGAACATCCAACAGGCATAACACAATCAATACCAACACATGTGCAGGTATTGTGCTCACTGCACCTTTTGGCTTCTGGCTCTTTCCAAAGTGTAATTGCAGAGGTTGGTGGAGTGTCACAGAGTGCCCTATCACGTTTTTTTCATGTATTCCTGGACGCAATGCTAAGTAGACTCCAACATCATATATATTTCTCCAATACACAACAAGCCATACAGGAAACAAAGTTGGATTTCTATCAAATAGCACGATTTCCACATGTGATTGGATGCATTGACGGAACCCATATTGCCATCACTCCACCTGCAGCCATAGAATATGTTTTCCGGAATAGAAAAAGCTACCACTCGCTCAACATCCAGATCATATGCAAAGCCAAAAACATAATCAATGACATTGTTGCAAAGTTTCCAGGGAGTACACTTGACTCTTTCATCTTCAGACATAGTTCAATTCATAGACGTCTTAGTGCTGGTCAGTTCCGAGATGGATACCTGCTAGGTGAGTAGCACTCATGCAAACATCCATCCATCCATCCATCAAAATGAAATGGTACATACAGTTACTATTTTCTCTCTTACTTGCAGGTGATAGTGCCTACGCAGTGCGTGATTTCATACTTAAACCATATTTAAATCCTGCAAATGCAAGTGAAAGACGGTACAACAGGGCACACCGGTCCACACATGGGGTTATTGAACGTACTTTTGGAATATTAAAAAGCCGTTTCAGATGCATACACAAAAGTGGAGGTGCATTGCAATACAATCCAGAGACATGTTGCAAAATTGTTACAGCATGTGCAATGCTTCATAACATGGCAATTCGCAAAGGCACAGAAATTGAAGTGAGTGACTCTGACTCATCTGATGATGATGATAACCCTCCACCAAGAATGGCAGTTGCAGGAGTAGGAGCCATGGCTGGCCGTCATAGAAGGACAGAGATTACACAAAATTATTTTTAGGTAAGAAAAAACTAAGTACTATCTAAGGTTTGTAATTGTTGTTTAATTCACAACATACAAACTAAACTGCTATATGTATTAAACATTTCTTTACATTGTTGCAAATCAAAATATCCATACGTGGAAAAGTAAAGAAAAAACGCTCACAATGCATTTCTGCAGCATAGGTAACTAATCACAAAGTTATTTTTTGCGCGGGGGGCTGGAAGCATGTTGCTCCTATGAAGGCATGGCCTCTTGCTCAGGTCCGGTTGTTGAACGCCTTCCACTTCTGCGTTGGCCAATTTGGTTAGTTGGGGAAGGGTTTCTACTACTCCTACTGGAGTTGTCCTCATTCTCTCCAGAGCATAGGAGAGCGCTTGCACCTGAGTTGGTGGTTTGCATACTTTCCAAGACTGAGGTCATTTTGTCCACACTCTTTGCCATTTCACGTGTGCAGTCACTTAATTCTCGCTGCATGTTGATGCTACGCCTCGTGAAATTGCTTGTCACTGCACAAAGCCTGTTGATTGCCTTGGTGTAGGTATGCATTCTGACTTGTGCAGCCTGTGCAGCCCTGTTACGTGCTTTTTCTGTTTTTACAAGGGTCAGGCAGAGTTTGTCTATTGAAGCAGCCATGCTTTCCTGATTTTTATTAGATTTGAGTAGCTACCTATTTATTGATCTGAGTGCCTTGTGTTGCAGGCACTGCACGTGAAGCATGTCCTGCTCAAGGCCAGTGAACACAGTGCCTCCTTCACTTTGACCTCTGTTGCTCCAACATGCCACCAGACGGAATGAGCGTGCCCTCCTTGGACTTTGTGGTACCTGGTGTGAGTCCTAAGGGGACACTGTTACTGTCTCATTCGGGACTGAATCTACTTCAGAATTTTCTTCCACTCCCATTGGTTCCAGAGGTGCAACACGTCTGCGCTTCCTGTGAATGTTTAAATTTTGCACATGGGCATCAGTTACTTCATCTTCATTGTCAGACGTCACATGAGGAGGAGTATTTTCAGAAACATTTTGTGGCCTGGAGTCTCTTGTATGTTCTGTGGATGTAGAGTGTGAAATATGAATTTGTGATTCTTTAAAATAAAATGATTTCATTGCAGACTACAGCTTGTACTACACTGCTTCAGCATGCCAAATTACTACTTGGTCAAATAACATGTGTTACTATGATGATGAGTGTGACATTCTTAATTGGACTATAACTCCCATAATGCATTGCTCACTTCTGGTTTCACAGTGTAAGTGGACTACTATTTATCTGACAATGAGTTTATGCACAGCACACACACACATTCTGTACACACATACATTGATGCAATTTGAATTCATCTTCCCTTGTGTACTTGCAGTAGGTTCAGAGCTATCAATGGTAGCCACTCCACTCACACTCTCTGGTAGCAGGGTGGATTCTATCAGTTCCTCAAGGGGTGTTGGTTGGTCCACAGCAGAAGTTCCACCACCTGTTTTGTTTGCCTATTTGATTCTATCAGCAAGTCTCTCTTTTGATCTGAGTCTCATATCGTACCACCTTTTTTTAATTTCATCAATGGAGCTAGTGGTGACTCCTACAGAATTAACTTTTTCCTGGATCTCCAGCCATATTTTCCTTTTCCTGGAGTCAGGAACTTTCAGTGCTTTTTTTCCAAAAAGGTCCTCATGGTTACACACCATTTCCTCAATGAGGATTTCTTGCTCCTTTTCAGAAAACGTTTGCTTCCTTTTTCTCTTTTCCAATGCTGTTTCCTCCTGTGCCTTCTGTGACTCCATTGCTCTGCAAACAGGTCTGCTCTGGCTCAGAACACTCTTCCAACTGCCACTGGGTGTGGCTCTGGGTAGCAGGTGCAAGCAATCACTGGAACTTCCTGGTTGTGATGTCATCAGGCTGTTCCTGCATTGCATGATTCCCGTTTTTGCGATTTCTTAATTTGCGAAATTATCGCAAAAAATTCTGCGATTTTTTAGGAATTGCACATTTATCGCAGAATTCTTAATACATCCCATTTTGCGATTCCGAAATTGTGATTTTCAAAAAATCACAATTACAGACTCGCAAAATGGAATCTTGATACATCTGCCCCTATGTCTCTCATTCACTGTATAAGTATTTGAAGGGCTCTATGAGATGATCCATCAGTCTATAAATACTTCTGTAATGAAATGCATGACTGCTTCAGTACATCTATGAGTGGGTGCTTCAATGTCACAATGGGTTTGTGATTCCTTGCATAAGTCTCTCAATCAATCTGTGAGTAGGTGCATGAGTGCCTTTGTGCATTTGTAAGTGAGTATGTGACTGTCTTTGAAGAGCTCTATGAGATGATCCATCAGTCTTTAAATACTTCTGTAATGAAATGCATGACTTCTTCAGTACATCTATGAGTGGGTGCTTCAATGTCACAATGGGTTTGTGATTCCTTGCATACGTCTCTCAATCAATCTGTGAGTAGGTGCATGAGTACCTTTGTGCATTTGTAAGTAAGTATGTGACTGTCTGACTGGATCCGTGAGTGGACACATGAGGGTATAAGTGGGTGTCTGACTGGGTGAGTGAGTGGGTACATGAGTGTCTGAGTGAGTGCATGAGTCTCTCAGTGTATCTATGACTGGCAGCATGAGTGTTTGAGTGGTTCTGTCAGTGGGTATGTGGTTCTGTGAGTGTGACTGTGCTTGGGTACATGAGTCTCTGAGTATATAATTAACTGGGTGCACAAGTCTCTGAGTGGGCATATGAGTGGCTGTGTGAGTGACTGTATGGGTGTGTGAGTGGGTCTATGAGTAGATTCCTGAGCCTCTGAGTGTGTTTCTGAGTGGGTGTGTGAATTTCTGAGTGGGTGTATGAGTGCCTCAATGGGTCTGTGATTGAGAGCATAAGCCTCTGAGTGGGTGAGTAAATGGGTGCATGCATGAGTGTCTAGGTGGATCTGTGAATGGGAGTGCGAGTGTCTGGGTAGGTCTGTGAGTGAATGCATGAGCCTTGACTGGGTGAGTGAGGAGGTGTGTGTATATATGAGTGAGTTTCTGAGTGGGTAGGTGATTATTTGAGTGTATGAGTGACTGACTGAGTCCATAAGTTTCTGAGTTGGTCTGTCACTAGGTGTGAGAGTGACTGTATGGGTGAGTGAGTGGGTGTATGAGGGTCTCAGTGGGTCTGTGAGAACATACATGAATATGTGAGTGGGTCTGTTAGTGGGTACGTGAGTCTCTGAGTGGGTCTCGGAATAAGTCTGTCAGTGGGTGCTTAAGTACCTGAATGGGTATGTGAGTGAGTGTATAAGCATTGAGTGAGTTTGTGACAGGATGTATGAGTGTGAGTGGATATGTGAATGGGTATATACGTGTCTGAGTGAGTTTGTGAGTGTGCACATAAGTGTTTGACAGTGACTGGTGAGTGTGTACAGATATATATATATATATATATATATATATATATATATATATATATATATATATATATTTGTGATATTTTCACTAATGTTCACAATCTATTTGCGATATTTGTGATGTCCTCTCGACGGTACATGGGGTCCGAACTGGCGATCGCGGAATTGCTGCAAATGTCTAATGCAATAAAAAAATCTGTTTTGGACACATAAATTGTGTCACTAACACACCCATTTGTCAAACATGGGGTCAGAGTATCTCCACCTTGACCCCTTTTGTTAGCTTTCGCACTCATTTCCAGAGCTGGGAACCCTTCCTGGATGATAAAATGGCAGCCTCAACTTTCTGTTCAGGTTGTGTCCAGCCAATCACAGCATTCTTGTTGGCGAATGCATCCACGATTAATTGGTGCATCCAGCCAATCACAGCATTCCCAAAGGCACACTCATCCATGATTAATCGCGATGCCATCGGAAAATATCCACGACCAGAGATATATCTATAAATTTAGGCTTGAATTTCTCAAAAACTACTGGACGGATCCGCACCGTATCAGTGTTTGGATCCCAGGACTCCACCGCTCGGCCAGTGCCATCAATGCGGTGCCTGGCTCCTAGTCTGGGAAGTACTCCTAGGGTGAGAACCCGGCTGATAGTGGAATATCCAAAGTCCCCGCCAAAGATATGACTTCAGCTAGTGCTGAACCTTTCACTCCACTGGTGCCACTCTCTTGTCTCCATCGTCTTGCTCCAAACTTGGGGGCACGACTTCCTTTTATTCCAGAAACCAAAGGTGCAGCAATGCTGGCGTGCTACCTAATCGCTGGTGGGTCTGAGCACCCCCGGCAAAAATCCCTCTGCTGATGTCCTTGGCAAATACCATTCCGTACTGCAGTGCAGTGTGCAGATTCAAATAGAATACATTGTGCAAACATGCAAATAGTGCAAAATACTGTACAGCAGTGTGCAAAATTATAAAAAATTATGCAAACAAATACAAAGTCCTTCAAATATTTATACCACTCCTCTGATGTTACCAATAAGCTCTATTAGGACAGAGAGCAACCAATCAATGTGCAAAAACAGGGATTAAAGGGCAAGTGCCCGTTTTCATAAAGTGCAAAGTCCATTGGTGCAAATTGGCATATTATGTACACTGAAAGTATATATAAGATCTGGACTAGAACAAAGCTCTCCCAAAGAATAACTGTGCAAACTTATATGAAGGGCCATGACACAAAAATCAATCCCAAAAGGATCATCAATTCACGCGTACAAAAAGTGCTCAGTGCAATAAAAATGCCATCCATAAAAATTGTATTCCATCAATATAAATAATCTCATACATTAAATATATTATCCAGAATGGCAAAAAACTCATACATTTCTTTATAGGTCATTATTCACTATTCTATAAATGCATATAGAGATCCTCTTCTGTATTCAACTCTGTCGGACGTAGTATTAAATCTGAGAATATGTGTAGACTCTAGTTGCCTAAGGCAGCGTTCTCTGTTGCCACCTCTAATTCTGTTTGGCACTTAGACTAATACAAAATAACTCAAATCCTCTATCCTGCTCTCGTGTACTACTTCAAAAGGTCTAGCTACAGGATATGTTTAATCCTTATGTGTAATCACCCTTACACGTTGTAAAATGATGAACCTTTAAAATTGTTCTACCTATGTACAATTCAGAGCAAGTACACCTCAACGCGTAAACAACAAACTCACTCTTACAGTGTAATGTTTGCTTCATCTTCCAAAACTCATCTGGAAAAGGTAAGGCCAATTGAGTGGTAGTGACTCCATGTTTGCAGGCCTTGCATTTGTGGCAGTTCCTAAAACAACCACTGCCCATGAGCCACGTTCCTGGCTATTGCATTTCTGAACTGCTGACCACAAAATCATCTCTCATTGATCTTGCTCTTGCTCTGCGGAACGCAATCAGGGCACAACAGTGAATCTTTGAGCCTATAACAGGGTCACTACGAAGTAGGTGCCTTTGTTGTTGCCAGATTCATCTCAATTGTACATGTTGGATACTAAAACCAGTAATAAATCGAATCTCTTGCTGACTATCTGCATCTGTCAATTGGCATGAAAACAACAGTTGATCTCTTGTTTTAGAATTTGCTTTACTCCTAGCACCCCGAAGCATCTTATCATTGTAGCCTCATGCAGCAAGTCTGTCTCTAAGTTCTTGTTGGGCTAACTCCAGTTGTGTATTGCTACTACAGTTTCTCTGCATGCAGAGAGTCTCCACATACGGGATACTGTATTTTAATTGGGCTTAGTGAAAAAGACGCACAGGAGCCTGCGTGTCTTTTTTAAAATTATTTTGCTTCAGATTTGTGGACTCACCCGCAAATTTGCGGCAAATCTTTTAAATAAAATGTTATTGAACCCCAGCGAGTCCCTGTGGGACCCCCCAACCCCAGCAATATCTAGGGGGGCAGGGTATTCTACTCTGACCCCTTTTCTTTATTTTTTACTTTGAAGACGAGCCCCAAGAGGGCTGCCAACATTTCCTGGTTGAAGTGTTGGCAGTCAATTAAATTTCAGTAGGGTTTAGGTAGGCTGTTGTGCTCTCAGATATCTATATTATTTTTACTTAAATATATTTGAAACTACTTAATAGATTCATACCAAATCATAAAAGGCACGCTTTCTGGATCAACATCTAGTTTTCTGCCAAACTTGGTGTAATTCTGTTCAGCGGTTCGGGCTGTATTCGTGTTAAAAAAATGAAAAATCCCTATAGACATAACATGGGAAAAACACGTTTTAGGACACCCTTTTTCTCAGCCCCTGCTTGACAGATCACTCTGAAACCTTCAACACAGCAGCTGTACTTAAAAGGTAAAGGTTTTGAAAATTTTGTGACGATTCGTCAAGCGGCGCCAAAGGTATTGGCCAAACAAAAAACTATTTTCCTATGGATGCTTTGGACCTAACTATAACTACCTACTGGCAACTGCCAGTACGTAATATATGTGATTGTGTGTGTGTGTGTGTGTATATATATTATATATATATATATATATGTCCAAAGGGTCGTCGTAGTACACTCTGCCTTCCGCACAGAACAACGAAGAAAGCGAGACCACAAGATAAGTGCAGTTTCTCAGTGCAATTTATTTCGTGCCAAAGTTAAAGCCTGCAATTCCGCCATGACGCGTTTCACCTCGAGAGAGGCTTGTTCATATATATTTTTTTTTCTTTTTTTTTTTTTTTCTCACCAAGGATGCGGCACTCAGCGTTTGTAAGTTTTAAACAGCTTACACTTTATTTCTCCAGCTCGGACCAACGCGTTTCAGCCATCACAGGCTTTGTTCACGGTAAGTGAGCTTTTTTCTATGTCCACTATTTATCCCAATTCAGACAGTTATGGTGCATTATGGGACTAGTAGTCAATTACATTTGAATTGAAAATTGCAAATTGCAGATTGCAACGTATAATCATAATATTTACAGTTCTTAATATACACGCTCTGCTTTACGCGCACATCATGCTTACGGTCTCATATTATCATCATATGTAGACATTATCTTATGTGTCGGGTATAGTACTAAACCCGACACATAAGATAATGTCTACATATGATGATAATATGAGACCGTAAGCATGATGTGCGCGTAAAGCAGAGCGTGTATATTAAGAACTGTAAATATTATATAAATATGTAAATATTATGATTATGATTATACGTTGCAATCTGCAATTTGCAATTTTCAATTGAAATGTAATTGACTACTAGTCCCATAATGCACCATAACTGTCTGAATTGGGATAAATAGTGGACATAGAAAAAAGCTCACTTACCGTGAACAAAGCCTGTGATGGCTGAAACGCGTTGGTCCGAGCTGGAGAAATAAAGTATAAGCTGTTTAAAACTTACAAACGCTGAGTGCCGCATCCTTGGTGAGAAAATTGTTGATTGGGCCCTGATCCGGCTCCTTTACAGAGCACCCACAGTTGAGCGCATAGAGTCTGAGGATCGCTTTGGTGGAGAATATATATATATATATATATATATATATATATATATATATATATATATATATATATATATATATATATATATATATATATATATATATATATATATATAAATTCGCGCTCCAAGGTTGTCCACCTTTGAGTAGCATGCGAGCAGCAGCTTTATTTATGTGTAGGTGAGGACGGGGATCCGCTTGTAGATGCCGCTCCGTAATGGATATGCCCGACGCGTTTCGAAGCTCCATCTGCTTCTCTTCAGGGGCTTTAACGGAAGCGGTGTGCGCACCCGCTACACTTCTCCAATTTCATATAACTCACCCACCGATGGGAGGCTCCAATGAGACTTCTGGGAAGTGTAGTGCAGAAAGCACACAATCAAGTCCTGTATGGACTCCACAAGTGGGCCCGTCCTCAATCCCATGTACGGCTGCTACTTCACTGCCGTGACCCCCAACGTTAGCAGGGTGGTGCATACTCTGCGGCTGGACTGCCGCATATAGATTCTCGCTCCGAGGTTGTCCACCTTTGAGTAGCACGCGAGCAGCAGCTTTATTTATGTGTAGGTGAGGACGGGGATCCGCTTGTAGACGCCGCTCCGTAATGGATATGCCCGACGCGTTTCAAAGCTCCATCTGCTTCTCTTCAGGGGCTTTAACGGAAGCGGTGTGCGCACCCGCTACACTTCTCCAATTTCATATAACTCACCCGCCGATGGGAGGCCCCAATGAGACTTCTGGGAAGTGTAGTGCGGAAAGCACAAAATCATGTCCTGTATGGACTCCACAAGTGGGCCCGTCCTCGATCCCATGTACGGCTGCTACTTCACTGCCGTGACCCCCAACGTTAGCGGGGTGGTGCATACTCTGCGGCTGGACTGCCGCATATAGATTCTCGCTCCGAGGTTGTCCACCTTTGAGTAGCACGCGAGCAGCAGCTTTATTTATGTGTAGGTGAGGACGGGGATCCGCTTGTAGATGCCGCTCCGTAATGGATATGCCTGACGCGTTTCGAAGCTCCATCTGCTTCTCTCCCCCGTCCTCACCTATACATAAACCAAGCTGCTGTTCGCGTGCTACTCAAAGGTGGACACCTTCGAGCATTGATCTATATATATATATTTTTTTTTGTTCAATGTGGTCTGCTCACAGGATCGCTCCACAACGGGTGCTGGCGTTGGGTCAGACCAATGGCCAAAAAGAAAATTTTTTGTACAAAGGACGTCGCACACAGCAATTTCTTTCACAGGTTTATTTCAGTGCCCAGTCTAACACCAACGCGTTTCAGCCTGACGGCCTTGCTCACGGTAAGTGCAATTACTCTCTTGCAACTGTTTATACTTTCTTTGATTTCTACTTTTCCCATAGACTTCTGGGATATGTAGTCCTTACTTACATACAAGAATCCACTTTCTGTTAGACAGTGTTCTCAATTGTTTCTTGGGATACATTTTATCGCAATGTGTTTCAAAAATTGTGCATTTGATCAGATATGCTGCATGTTTATCAAAATTCAGTATTTCAATGCTATTCATGAAATTATATTGAGTGTAACAGTGTTGCATTTATACATTTTCAGACATTTTTATGTATATAAGGCAAACTCATTGCACCTTACTTTTCTATCTACGTCTTACGTTATGGTATAGTACCCATGTCAAATTGGTTTTACATAATAGTTCCATGCTGCATGTTCTTATCTCTTACGAGGGCAGTTATCATTAGGGCCTCATGTCTCTGCTTGTTACTCCAAGTGCACATAAAGTTCCTCGTGGAAGTTCATGCCTCTCGGAATTTTGGTTCTTAGTCTTATAATGTACCTTGATTCCAGCTGTCGGAGTTTCTTTTTTCGATCTCCCATCCTCTCATGTTCTTCCACAGAGTCAATTGCAAAATAAGTCATTTTTCTCCAGTCTCCCCCTTTGCAAATTGAGAGATGTTTCTCTGTGGCATATGCCATATCTTTATTTTTACCTGCCCTGATGTGCTCCAGGGTTCGTTTTTTCAGATTGCAGATTGTGCTGCCTATGTAGAGCATTCTGCAGTTGCATTGGATGTCATATACCACAAATTGCGTCAAACACGTGATCTTTTTCTGAATTTCAATTAATCTTCCTTCTGGGTCTCTGATGTTTTTCTTATTGATGCCAATTTTACATGCGTTGCAGACTTGACATTTGGTAAAGCCATTTTGTTGTTTCTCTAGCCAATTTGAATTTGTGTTTTTTTGTTGTTTTCTTTGGCTAAAGTGGCTCTGGACTATTGTGTCTTTTATAGATGGTGCTTTTCTGAAAGTAATAAGAGGATTCGGACCCATCAGATTAGCCATGTCTGTATCCTGTTTGAGGATGGGCCAGTATTTTTGTACTGCTTGACGTATTTTGTGAGACTCCTTACTGTATGCCAGTATTAATCTTGGAGTTTGTTGGGTTTTTTCCTCTTCTTTTTGTTTCCTAGTTTTATTTATTAGGATTTCTGTTTGTGATATTCTCTCGATCTTGTTTGCACATTTTTTTAGGTCACGTTCTCGATATCCTCTTCCTCTTAATCTTTTGGTGCTTTCTGCAATTTCTTTTTTCACATTCTTCTCATCCGAACAGTTTTGTTTCATCCTCACAAACTCCCCATAGGGAATGTTCTGAATTACTGATTGGGGGTGAAAACTTTTAGCATGTAAAATACTGTTTGACGCAGTTTTCTTTCTATATAAGGTTGTTTGAATTTGATCTTGTTCTATATATACGCAGATGTCCAGGAAGTCAATTTTTTGGCGGCTCATCTTATAGGTGAAAGACAACCCAATGTCATTGTTGTTTAGTTGATCAAAGTATTTGACGAAGTCTTCCTTAGTTCCATTCCAGATTAGGAACAGATCGTCTATGTATCTGGTCCATAGTACAATTTTTTCTAAGGCGTCGCTGTGCTCTGTTTTCCAGGCTATCTCCTTCTCCCACCAACCCATGGTTAAATTGGCGTAGTTGGGGGAAAAAGCCATGCCCATGGCACATCCGCATATTTGATGGTAAATTTCATGATTAAAGAAAAAGATGTTGTTATTTAAGCAAATTTTTATCATGGTTAACAACATCGCAGAATGCTCCAATTCAGTAATGTTCCTCTGTTTTAGGAAATATGCACACGTATTTAAACCAATTGAATGTTCAATGGACGTATATAAAGAAACAACGTCAATTGTGACCATTAGATACAATGGGTTCCATGATGCATTTGAGAGAGTTCGTAGGAAATCCCCTGTGTCTTGGATGTACGAGCTGAGTGTTGCTACCATGGGAGCTAGATAGTGATCCACATAGGATGCGATATTTTCATATGCAGAATCGCATGAAGACAAAATTGGTCTTCTCGTGGATTTATCATAGTCTTATGCACTTTAGGCAAGAAATAGATTGTTGGAATGGTAGGATTCTCCTTAAGTAAAACATTATATTCGTCTGTGTTGAGCAATTTGTGATTGTACAAGGTAGCACTACTCGGATAGTGAGAAGTGTCCCCCGGGCTACTTCAAAGTCATTGTTGTTGGACCCGGCAGAGGACTGCTGCATCTTCGATTACTCTGTCCGTGCGCGCCACGAAATCTAATCCCCCAGAAGAAGGCATTTGTGTTATGCCGAAATGCATTGGGATTCGTTTGAGTGCACATTGTAAAATTGAAAGATTATGTTAACAACAAAGATATTCTTGTGAATACAACAAGATGGATTAAAAAAACAAGCATTTCTACACCAAATTTTGGCATCTTTTTAAAAAATGTTTACTGGTGAAACCTTAATATAAGGACTTTGAAGGAGCCCGGGGGACACTTCTCACTATCCGAGTAGTGCTACCTTGTGCATTTGTTACGCTCCCAGTCGGAGGGCGATACCCCGGAGCACCACACAAACTTTGATATTACCAGCAATAACGCAGTGCATCCAATAATACCCAATTGATACGTCACAATTTGTGATTGTGCCATTCATCAAGATTTTTCCGAATGTCAAATAGCATCTTGTGTATTGGATTGGATGTCATTTTTCTGTATTTTGTTTCATCCTGAAGTTGACGATAGGCCTCTTTTTTGTAATTTTCCGTGTTTTGTATCACAATATTGCCGCCTTTGTCCGCGGGCTTTATTATTATTTTGGTGTTATTTGCAAGATCTTGAAGTGCTTTGTTCTCACAGGTCGACAGATTTTCTCTTGTTTTATTGGAGTTCCTTACTTTTTCCATTTTACTTATTTCATCCATGATGGCGTTGGAGAAAGAGTCAATTTTGTTTCCAGGGTTTAGTTGTGGACAATATTTTGATTTCTTTTTATATCCGCTGCTTGTGTGTTTTTTGGTGTTTACGCCTTGATCTTCCAATACAGAGATTGCTGTGCTTTCATCGTCTGATAGGTCATTTGCTAAGTCATACAGATTCTTCGTATATATATATATATATATATATATATATATTCAATGAAAAAACCATTGGTTATAGAACATATATAGTTAGGAATTTGCATTTACAAAACCTTATTTTACTCGCATAAAACCATTGAAATTCCATATATAGTTAGATGCGCTAACTATATATCGCGCACCCGCAATCCACTGCTGATGATGTCACATATTACATCATTCATGACATGGTTAGTGACATCACTGATGACATCACTGATGACATCTCAAATGACATCACTGATAAAATCACTGATTACAACATCCAGTGACTGTATGTTTCTGTAAAGTTAAAATATGTTTTACATATTGAAGAATGAGTGGATATATAAGTGTCTGGATGAAGGATTTACTAGGTGCATGACTGACTGATTGAGTGAGTGATTAAATGTGTCTCACTGAGTGCATGGGTTAGTGACTAAACTGTTTTAATTTGTGCATCATTATATCTGTTGTTCTACAAACTGCTGCATATGTTGATCAGTAGCTATATGAGTAACTGTATGGGTTATTGATTGGTTGTCCAAGTATTTGTATGGGAAACTGAGTGTGTGTGTATGGGTGGCTGGGAGGTGTGTGACTCTGTACATAGATGTGTGAGTAGTTGATTCACTATATGTATAGATTCAAAAGTGCATGTGGAAACAGCTGTATGGGCGGTTGACTGTGCATGAGTGTATTAGTGAGTGAATGGATATCTCAGTGCTACATGTCAAAGTAAGTACATATGTAAAACACAGTACATGTGAGAGGTGACATATATAAATAACTGTGCATAAGAGCCAGTGAATGTGTGAGTGGCTGTATGGATCATTGTGAACATGTATCAGAGATTGTATAAGAGAGTAAAGTAAATATGTGTTAGTATATGTTTGAATAAGTAAGGTGTGTATAACTGTATAGTTGAGAAAATGGAGGTGTGATTGATTTTTGGCATAACTGACTAGGTGTGTGAGTAACTCCATGGATGAGTGACAGTCTGTGACTGTCTGTTTACACTGATTGTATCTAAGGTTATATTAGAGTCTGAAGAGGTTCATGGTATTATCACATGAATGATATCATCAGTGATGTGATCAGTCATGTCAAATGACATGTTATCAGTGATTTTATCAGTGATGTCATTTGAGATGTCATCAGTGATGTCATCAGTGATGTCACTAACCATGTCATGAATGATGTAATATGTGACATCATCAGCAGTGGATTGCGGGTGCGCGATATATAGTTAGCGCATCTAACTATATATGGAATTTCAATGGTTTTATGCGAGTAAAATAAGGTTTTGTAAATGCAAATTCCTAACTATATATGTTCTATAACCAATGGTTTTTTCATTGAATTTTCAAGGTTTTGTAAATGCTAATTCCTAACTATATATCGACTATAACCTATGGTTTTTTCTGTGAATTTCAATGGTTTTTTAATAGCAAATATCAAAAGCTGTCAAATGTCAAGTACGTGATAGGTAAAAACGTTTCGTATTTATGCACGCTGATGTGCTTTGAACGCTGCCCCCCCCCCCACTCCCCTCTTTTCTCTTAGTAGTACTCTCTCTTTGCAGATAGTGAACGGTAGTTAACGCAGACCTTTACCCCTGTTGTAATCCGTCGTACCTGCTTGTCTCTCCATTTGATTGATTATTATCCAAGCATTTACTGTTTTACAATTAGTTCTCTTTGGATCATTCTCTATTTACAAACAAGCACAAAGTCGCAATACTCTGTTTAGTCTTTGCAGATAGTAAAAAATCGTGTAAAAAAATAAAAGTAATCGAGCAAAATCAGTAGACCACTAATTCGATCTCTTTTTGACCTCGGTAAAATACAAACATTAGGAACAACCCTTCATGAGAAATACGAAAATAGTGAAATGAACTGAGCTCCACACCATGAGGGCTGCAAGACAGCTCAACTCCGCCACCCACACCGCCCAAAATAACGACAAACCCTATGCAAATATTATAAATATACACAACACACCAGCAAAGAAACAGAGTAAAACATTTTATTAAATAACTATTTACATAACTATTTTATACTTTTTATTGCCCGATCCGGCTAGCTCAATCGATCGAGCATGAAACTCATGCACTGATAGCAAGCGTTGAGAGTTTGTAGAACGATGGCTTCAGATTTTCCACATACGGTGTAGTGGCGCGAACTGGCAGGGGGCGTTTGGATTCTACCCCTTCCCCAAATAAGATTTTCATACGTGAATGTTCGTTCATGCTTTTTGTCCCTGAGTTGCTTCCATGTCACTACCTTACACAAATGGCATAAGTCCTGGTTGTTGATTGCCATACTTCAGAGTTCTAAGCAGCTCTTGTAACACTGTTTAAACCTTATTTGCACCTGCTGCAGCTTCACTATTCAAAGTAAGTGGGGTCCATTTGTGGACCTGACTGCATTGGAAAACAATGTGATACGGTGCCTCCCTAAACCGCTTGACGGAGGCCCCCGAGGGGCGGTGAGATGGCGCGGACTGAGAGGGGGCGCTTGGCTCCTGCCCCCTCCCCAAGTCGTGTTGCCCTGGTGAGGCCTGAGATCGCCCCCGGCATAGGCGGCCGGCTCCCGGGGTCCGGCGGAATTTTTTCCCTTTTGAAGAATCTTCCATTCTGGACCTTGTCCCACAATCCGTTTGACCTGAAGACACGCTGTCGTGGGGCGCCCCTTTACCGTTTTAGTTGCCATTCCGCCCGCTTTTGGTACTCTGTGCCTCTTCCGCCATTCAGCTGTTTACCGCCCGCTCTTGCGACTACAACGTCTCGCTCACCATGTAGTTGAGTTGCTCCCGCTCTTAAGATTTAACCGAACTTTTTGGACTGCTGAAAGCGGTTGTATTCCGACCGCTGGTTGGTGGAGACATTTTGACTATATTCTGGACCTGCATTGTCGCGTAATGCGTCATATGACGCGGCGCGTAAGCGCACCCGGAAGTGCTCCGGTGCGCAAGGCGCAGCTTCCCGGAAACGATCTAGAGCGCGCCGCGCAGCGCGTAACGTAAGCATAACAGGTCATGTGACTTGTTAATAAAACTTTTCATTGGTTTATTTTACTTTTCTTTTCCTAATGATGTAAGACTAGGTCATGTGACCTAAAAATAACACTTTTCATTGGATTAAAACATTTTTTTTCCCCAAACGATGAAAGCCCCACCTTGTTTCTGGATGTTTCAGACTGAAGCTGGCGTCACCATGAGAGCACCACCATCTCGTAGCTCCGTTATGGCCATTTCGCAAGCAATCATGGCAGCCGCTCCCCACCGGAAGCCTGTGGGAGTCGACGGCCCCCAAGACTTTTGTACAATCTTCAAGGCTGAGGGGACGCTTTCGAGAATGGAACTCAAGCCCTGGCAGACAAGCGTCCGAGTTCCAAGGTGTCCCAGGGCCATTTTACTGCACCAGGCCCAAATCCGAAGAGCCGTCCGCCATTTTAAGAATCCAATGGCAGCCGCCTATCGCTGCACCGCAAGAGTGGGCGCAACTCAACTACATGGTGAGCGAGACGCTGTAGCCGTAAGAGCGGGCGGTAAACAGCTGAATGGCGGAAAATGCACAGTGTAGCAAAAGCGGGCGGAATGGCGACTGAAACGATAAAGGGACGCCCCACTACAGTAGACGAGCCTCCGTCATGTGCTTCAAAACTGCATATGTATCTCGTGATATCAAGGTTGGGCAACCAGTACACAACAAGCAGTTACGAGTCCCATTTACACCGGCGCCATTTTGGGCGCGGCCGGGCAGGTCCAGGATCTAGTCAAACATAACAAATGAGGCTGACGTCTCTGAAGCAGTTGACGAACAGCAGGACATAGCAAATAAACATGAAGTCTCTAAAGCTGTTAACTCACTGCAGGACAAAACAAGTAAACCTGAAACCTCTGGAATAATTGTCGCTCAGAAGAACAACACACAAAACTCTGTAGTGTCTGTGGAAAGTAAAACAGAAGGGCACTGTAGTTTCAGACACACTTAACACTAATGACTTAACAAAGATATCGTCTGTCTATGAAGCAGCTGTCACAAGGAAATCCCTAACGCATCAGCATTCTCGGAAGAGGTTGACACAGATAACATCTTAAGGAACAAAGAAAGACCTGTTCACTCTTGACACCCCAGGTGCTGTCTATGTTGCACTACAGTGCTGCATCGAGAAAACGGACAACCCTATTGATCTGGATTTTTCATTATTGTTTATTGTAAAGAAATGGCGACTCCCCCCTTTAGCAGATTAGCTAAATGTTTGTGTAATTTAGGCATAAAAGTTATATTATTGTTGTTGTTGTTGTTATCGTTATAGTTCTGGTTAATTTCAAAAAATGTTTAAATATATTTACAGTTTTTGTTGCGTTCGTTATATTTAAAAGTTAATAAAGTTATATTATTGTTGTTGTTATCGTTATAGTTTCCGGAGAAGTATAATTCACCAATAGTTTTCTTTGTAGATGTTTTTCCATTAACAATCCCAGTTCCATCACCCGCCCAGGATATCACCACTGTTCCCCATGTCATAAAACCTTAGGATGTTCAATAACTGAAACAGCTAATATGGGTTTACTTACAGGGGACATCTTTTGTTCTGTTTTGTAAAGTAAAACTATTGTGAACGCAAGTATTATACATAGTAAGTGTTTAATATAAAATTTGTCAGTCATTGGTTAAGCAGCTAGGACCTGTTCACTCTTGACACCCCAGGTGCTGTGTATGTTGCACTATAGTGCTGCATCGGGAATACGGACAACCCTATTGATGTTGATTTTTCATTATTGATTATTGTAAAGAAATGGCGACTCCCCCCTTTAGCAGATTAGCTAAATGTTTGCGTAATTTAGGCATAAAAGTTATATTATTGTTGTTGTTGTTGTTATCGTTATAGTTCTGGTTAATTTCAAAAAATGTTTAAATATATTTACAGTTTTTGTTGCGTTCGTTATATTTAAAAGTTAATAAAGTTTTATAATTCTACTTTGTTGGAGTGCTATATATTTTTAAAAAATCGGGTGAATGGGGCCTTGAATCGGGTTATTGTCATGTGTGGGCTTTGCAAGTATACTGCTACAGGATCGGACATTTCAAACTCAAATGCACGTTCTTTTTCTTACCTTTCCGAAGCATGGAGCGCAATAGCAGGCAGAGAAAGGGTGATGCACGTGTTGAACACTACCTGGCCTGGCAAGTTGCTGGCAGTGCCCCCCCGCCCGCTCCTGAAAGAGGGCACACACACACCGCCGCCCCGAGTACTTCACAAATCTTTAAAAGACCATGCGCTTGTTCATGAGGCTTAAATGGTTTATCACCCCTTCTAGAACCCCTGCATCGACCCTCTGACGTTTCCTGGAAGAATTAGCATGTAACACAATACCAAGCCCTGTCAGCTGAAACCCCCGAGGAATCGTGGGGCATATTATCAAGGGGGTTTATTTCCGCTTTTTTGGCTTTAAAAGCCAAAAAAAAGGAGATAAAATTATCTCCCTATTACCAAGCTGTCGCTAACACCAGTTAGTGACAGCTAAAAGGAGATAGCGACCATCTTGGGCCCCGCTTTGCATGTCAGTGATATTTATCACTAATGACATGCAAAGTGGGCGAGCCAAGATGTTAGCGACTGGAAACAGTCCCTAACCATCGCTATCTCCTATTACCAACTTTTGGAGATATTCGCGCCAAGCGCGAATATCTCCAAAAGCTAACACCTGCCCTGAGAAGTTTTTAGACATGTTATCCAATGGAAGGTGGATAACATGGCTAAGAGCATTTGCTGGATAATGCATGAATATCGCTGACTTTTCAGCGATATTCATGCATTGCGGCCGTTTTTTATCGCATTTGCGATAAACCTTGCTAATATCATGCATTGCGGCCGTTTTTTATCGCATTTGCGATAAACCTTGCTAATAGCAAGGTTTATGTGCGATACCAAGCCCTGTCAGCTGAAACCCCCGAGGAATCGTGGGGCATATTATCAAGGGGGTTTATTTCCGCTTTTTTGGCTTTAAAAGCCAAAAAAAAGGAGATAAAATTATCTCCCTATTACCAAGCTGTCGCTAACACCAGTTAGTGACAGCTAAAAGGAGATAGCGACCATCTTGGGCCCCGCTTTGCATGTCAGTGATATTTATCACTAATGACATGCAAAGTGGGCGAGCCAAGATGTTAGCGACTGGAAACAGTCCCTAACCATCGCTATCTCCTATTACCAACTTTTGGAGATATTCGCGCTAAGCGCGAATATCTCCAAAAGCTAACACCTGCCCTGAGCAGTTTTTAGACATGTTATCCAATGGAAGGTGGATAACATGGCTAAGAGCATTTGCTGGATAATGCATGAATATCGCTGACTTTTCAGCGATATTCATGCATTGCGGCCGTTTTTTATCGCATTTGCGATAAACCTTGCTAATAGCAAGGTTTATGTGCGATAAAATTCGCCGATGTGCAACGATAATTTTTGTCTCTAAACAAGTTAGAGACAAAAATTATCGCTAGTTGTTGGTAATATGCCCCCGGGTTTTTCCTTGCAGGAATCGGGAAGCGAAAGACTAGCACTGAAATCAGCAGTCTCACGCCTGAATCGGGAGGGTTGGCATATCTGAATTCTCTACAGCTGGGGCCATAAACTACATCCGCAGGGGTAGGTGATGGCCTAGGACCAGCCTGGCATCTAAAATGGCTGCCGTGCACGACAAAATTGTGGCATTGGAAAAAAGGCAAGATGGCGCAGCCGCTGGAAGAGATGTATCAACATATATCAGCCTCCTCAGCCACCCTCAGGAAACATAGGGGATTAGGATACGTCTCCCGCACCCCCTTATACCTAGTAATTTAATTAACGAAGCACAAAATGGCGTATTCCCGTTTCGCTACCAGTTTGCGGCCCAGTTCGCGGCCCGTGAAGCGCTTCTACCGTGAAAAATCATTTTTTTTTTCTTTTCCCCACGGGACCCTTTAATAACCCCAACAACATTCCTAGGGGGTCAAGAGGGGGATACCTTGCCCCCTTTCATTTTTCACCTCTTCTTCTCTCTCGATCCTACCGAGAGACAAGATGGCGGCCGCTCCGGACTGTCACGCAGCAAAAAAAAAAAAAAGCTCACGCACAGCCGCTGGAAGAGATGTATCAACATATATCAGCCTCCTCAGCCACCCTCAGGAAACATAGGGAATTAGGATACGTCTCCCGCACCCCCTTATACCTAGTAATTTAATTAACGAAGCACAAAATGGCGAATTCCCGTTTCGCTACCAGTTTGCGGCCCAGTTCGCGGCCCGTGAAGCGCTTCTACCGTGAAAAATCATTTTTTTTTTCTTTTCCCCACGGGACCCTTTAATAACCCCAACAACATTCCTAGGGGGTCAAGAGGGGGATACCTTGCCCCCTTTCATTAAATTCCCCTTTCGTTTTTCACCTCTTCTTCTCTCTCGATCCTACCGAGAGACAAGATGGCGGCCGCTCCGGACTGTTTAGAATGTTGACAGACACCGGAGAGCCAATCAGCTTTCTGCGCGCAAAGTTCCGAAACGCGAAAAGTAAGCGGACCGGATCGCTGCCCGGAGCGCTGTTACAGATATATATCTTGATTTAAACGTTAATTTCTCAAAATCCACTGAAGCACATATATTGAGACCTAGCAAAGGCACATCGGGCTAACAGTCCCTACAATTTTGCCAAGTTTCGTGCAAATCCATTCAGCCGTTCGAGCTAAAAGTGAGTCCAACCGCCCTATGGAAAACTCAATGCAAAAAACGCGTTTTGGGACCCCCCTTTTTTCTCAGCCCCCCCTTGACGAAACCCCACCAAATTTTCAGGGGCTGCTCAGAAACAAAATGTGCCATTTTCCTTAAAATTTCAGCCGATTCCGTCCACAAACGCAAAAGTTATTAGACATAGAATTTTCAGAAATCCCATAGGGAATTAATCCTAACTATATATACCTACTGGCGATAGCCAGTAGGTAATATATATATATATATATATATATATATATATATATATATATGTATATTTATATGTATATTTATATATATATATGTTGCTTAAATAAACACTGTTTTTGAATTGAGGCCGCGGCACCAGTGAGTTATTTGATTCGTGTTGCTGGATCGTGTTGGGATATTTGGGAGTGGCGTCCCTGCCGCGCTGCCCGCCGTGGAAGTGGCTCGGCATTTGCTGAGTTGTACGTTTGGATATATTTATATATATATATATATATATATATATATATATTCACAGAAAAAACCATAGGTTATAGTGGATATATAGTTAGGAATTTGCATTTACAAAACCTTGAAAATTCAATGAAAAAACCATAGGTTATAGGCCATATATAGTTAGGAATTAGCATTTACAAAACCTTATTTTACTCGCATAAAACCATTGAAATTCCATATATAGTTAGAAGCGCTAACTATATATCGCGCACCCGCAATCCACTGCTGATGATGTCACATATTACATCATTCATGACATGGTCAGTGACATCACTGATGACATCACTGATGACATCTCAAATGACATCACTGATGACAACTCAAATGATTGTATGTGTCTGTAAAGTTTAAATATGTTTCACATATTGAAGAATGAGTGGATGTATAAGTGTCTGGATGAAGAATTTAGTAGGTGCATGACTGACTGTATGAGTGAGTGATTAAATGTGTCTCACTGAGTGCATGGGTTAGTGACTAAACTGTCTTAATTTGTGCATCAGTATGTTTGTTGTTGTGTAAGCTGCTGCATGTGTTGATCAGTAGCTATAAGAGTGGCCATATGGGTTATTGATTGGTTGCCCAAGTATTTGAATGGGAGGCTGAGTGTGTGTGTGGGTGGCTGGGAGGTGCGTGACTCTGTACATAGATGTGTAAGCAGTTGATTCACTAGGAGTATGAGTTCAAGAGTGCATGTGGAAACAGCTATATGGGCGGTTGACTATGCATGGGTGTTTTGGTGAGTGAATGGATTTCTCATTGCTACATGAGCAAGTAAGTACGTATGTAAAACACAATACATGTGAGAGTTGAGATATATAAATAACTGAACATAAGAGCCAGTGAATGTGTGAGTGGCTGTATCGATCACTGTGAGCTTGTATCAGGGATTATATAAGAGAGTAAATATGTGTTATTATATGTTTGAATAAGTAAGATGTGTATAACTGTATAGTTGAGGAAATGGAGGTGTGATTGATTCTTTGCATGACTGACTAGGTGTGTGAGTAACTCCATAGATGACTGACAGTCTGTGAGTGTCTGTTTATACTGAGTGTATGTAAGGTTATATTAGAGTCTGAAGAGGTTCATTGTATTATCACATGAGTGATGTGATCAGTGATGACAAATGAGATGTCATCAGTGATGTCATTTGAGTTGTCATCAGTGATGTCATCAGTGATGTCATTTGAGATGTCATCATTGATATCATTTGAGTTGTCATCAGTGATGTCATTTGAGATGTCATCAGTGATGTCATCAGTGATGTCACTGACCATGTCATGAATGATGTAATATGTGACATCATCAGCAGTGGATTGCGGGTGCGCGATATATAGTTAGCGCTTCTAACTATATATGGAATTTCAATGGTTTTATGCGAGTAAAATAAGGTTTTGTAAATGCTAATTCCTAACTATATATGGCCTATAACCTATGGTTTTTTCATTGAATTTTCAAGGTTTTGTAAATGCAAATTCCTAACTATATATCCACTATAACCTATGGTTTTTTCTGTGAATTTCATTGGTTTTTTAATAGCAAATATGAAAAGCTTTAAAATGTCAAGTACGTGATAGATAAAAACATTTTCGTATTTATGCACGCTGATGTGCTTTGAACGCTGCACCCCTCCCCTCTTTTGCCTTAGTAGTACTCTCTCTTTGCAGATACTGAAGGGTAGTTAACGCAGGCCTTTACCCCCGTTGTAATCCGTCGTGCCTCCTTGTCTCTCCATTTGATTGATTGTTGTCCAAGCATTTACTGTTTTAGAATTGGTTCTCTTTGGATCATTCTCTATTTACAAACAAGCACAAAGTCGCAATACTCTGTTTAGTCTTTGCAGATAGTGAAAAATCGTGTAAAAAAATAAAAGTAATCGAGCAAAATCAGTAGGCCACTAATTGGATCTCTTTTTGACCTCGCTAAAATAGAAATATTAGGAACAACCCTTCTTGAGAAATACGAAAATAGTGAGATGAACTGAGCTCCACACCATGAGGGCTGCAAGACAGCTCGGCTCCATCACCCATCCCGCACAAAATAACGACAAACCCTATGCAAATAATAAAAATATAGACAACACACCAGCAAAGAAACAGGGTAAAACATTTTATTAAAAAACTATTTACATAACGTTGGTTTATAAGATGATGTCAGTAGTGGACCGATGTGTGAATAGATCGAAAACAGCACAAGGCTCCAAGATCCAGATAGCAAGCTCCTGGATGTTGGGTGCCATAGTTTAGAGTTCTGAATTTCAGCCTTTTTCAATGCCTGTGCTTTGTTGAATCAAAATGGCGGCTTGACACAAAGCTGACTCAAGCGTTGTTACTGATGCTATGCAGACCAAAACTGGTTTTCAGTTTGTACATTTTTCTAGATTTTTCAATCCAAGTTTGGTTGACTTTGTAGAACGATGGCTTCAGATTTTCAACATACGGTGTGGTGGCGCTGACTGGGAGGGGGCGCTTCGCTCCTGCCCCCTCCCCAAGTAAGATTTTCATACGTGAAAGTACGTTAATGGTTTTGGTCCCTGAGATGCTTCGATGTCACTACCATTCTCAAATAGCATAAGTTCTGGATGTTGGGTGCCATAGTTAAGAGTTCTGAGCAGTGCTTGTAACACTGTCTGAAGCTTATTTCCACCTACTGCAGCTTCACTATTCTCAAAGTAAGTGAGTGTCGTTTGTGGACCTGACTGCATTAGAAAACAATGTGATATGTTACCTTCCTAAACAGCTTGACGGAGGCCCCTGAGGGGCGGTGTGATGGCCATGGACTCGGAGAAGACGCTTGGCTCCGACACCCTCCCCAAGTCTTATAGCACTGGTGTAGCCTGAGATCGCCCCCGACATAGGCGGCCGGCTCCCGGGGTCCGGCGGAACTTTTTGCCTTTTGATGACTCTTCAATTCTGGACCTTGTCCCACAATCCGTTTTACCTGAAGACAAGCTGTAGTGGGGCGCCCCTTTATCGTTTTAGTTGCCATTCCGCCCGCTTTTGCTACACTGTGCCTCTTCCGCCATTCAGCTGTTTACCGCCCGCTCTTGCGACTACAGCGTCTCGCTCACCATGTAGTTGAGATGCGCCCGCTCTTGCGGTGCAGCGATAGGCGGCTGCCACAGGACTCTCAAAATGGCGGCCGGCTCTTCGGTTTTGGGCCTGGTCCACTAAAATGGCCCTGGGACACCTTAGAACTCGGACGCTTGTCTGCTAGGGCTTGGGTCCCATTCTCGAAAAGCGTCCCCTCAGCCGTGAAGATTCTACAAAAGTCTTGGGGGCCTCCGACTCCCGCAGGCTTCTGGTGGGGAGCGGCTGCCATGATTGCTCGTGGAATGGCCACGACGGAGCTACGAGATGGTAGTGGTCTCATGCTGACGCCAGCTTTAGTCTGAAACATCCAGAAACACTGTAGACTACCAATTCGATCAGTTCCGGTAGCGCCCCAACATGACCCGGAAGAGAAGAACTTGCCCTCCCCTCTTTGACTGATGGTTCTTGTTGCCTGTCCCCTCTGTTGTCATTTAACAGAACTTTTTGGACTGCTGAAAGGGGTTGTGTTCTGAACGCTGGTTGGTGGAGACATTTAGACTATATTCTTGACCTACGTTGTCGCGTAATGCGTTTTATGACACGCCGCGTTAGCGCACCCGGAAGTGATCCGAGGCGCGGCGCGCAGCGCGTAACGTAAGCATAACAGGTCATGTGACTTGTTAATAAAACTTTTCATTGGTTCATTTTACTTTTGTTAATTTAATGATGAAAAGCTTGGTCATATGACCTAAAAATTACGCTTTTTATTGTTTTCGAACAATATTTTTTTTTCAAACATATGTTATAATATTCCAGGCTAATGTACTTTCCCGGAAAATTTACAACTGTCTTGCAAGTAAAATATATTCCTTTTTCGAGAAAAAGGGCGTTTCTTCCTTCCATGACGGAGCCGTTGAGTAAAAGAGATTCGGCCTGCTGTCTTAGTCGCCGATACGCCTGATTATCAGATTCTTATCGATCACTTTATGTTGCAGACATGAAAAACACAACTGCCCTTGACCATTTATCTTTACTGCGTTCCTACATATTATACCTTTTATCCGTCATGTAATTGGACTGCTTTATTTCACTTGCCTTTTACTGATTCGAAAACAGTCACTAAAAGTAAAAACTTTACAAATGAAAATACTACTACCGTGTTTTGTTTTAAAAACCTTTATTGTAAAAATGTCAGTATACAAATACGGGCCTACAACCACGTGGGCCGGCCACGGAGCAAACTGAAATCGTATTTGATGAGGAGACATTTACACTGTAGAAGAACGTAACGAGCGGGCCATTAGGTGACAAGAACAAAGGTGTCTAACAGTTGCGGAATCGGTGGACGTACATTTTGTAATTAAAATACGACAGGGCCACTTACAATAACATTTTCTAGATATACATTTGCGGGCAAAGAGTTACGAGTCCCATTTATACCGGCGCCATTTTGGGCGAGGCCGGGCAGGTCCAAGATATAGTCAAAATGTCTCCACCAACCATCGGCCAGACCAGAACCCCTTTCGGCCCTTTATGCTACAAGATGGTGTCTTCCATTCAGAAAATATTGGTGGCAGCATTTTGAAAGGAAACAGAAACAGCCGTTCTCCTAGTGAGTTTCACATTGTTACATTTAGGAAGAATGTTGAAGAGTAGTATGTGGAAAATCTGAAGCCATTTTTCTACAAACTCTCAATCAGACTTGGATGGAAAAAAAAACCTGAAGTATGTACAAACTGAAAACCAATTTTTGTCTGTATAGCACCAACAGTAACGCTTGAGTCAGCTTTGTGTCAAGCCGCCATTTTCATTCAATCAATAGCGTCCCCCTGCACACATTCAGGGACCTGGTCGTGTCTTCAGATGAAACGCATTGTAGGAAAAGAAGCAGAAAGGAAAAGGAAAAAAGTTCCGCCGGACCTAGTGAAGCTGCAGCAGGTGCAAATAAGCTTCAGACAGTCCTACAAGCACTGCTCACAAATCTCAACTGAGGCACTCAACATCCAGGACTTGCCATTCGGATCTTGGCGCCTTGTGCTGGTTCCGACCTATTCACACATCACTCCACTACTGACATCACCTCATAAGCCAACGGGGCACCCCACGCCGACTTTCGGCGCAGCATTGTAGGATGGCCACACCAGTGCGGCAATTTGCTGGACACCACCTCGGTGCCATCCAGATCTCGGCGCGTTCATTCAATCAATAGCGTCCCCCTGCACACATTCAGGGACCTGGTCGTGTCTTCAGATGAAACGCATTGTACGAAAAGAAGCAGAAAGGAAAAGGCAAAAAGTTCCGCCGGACCTAGTGAAGCTGCAGCAGGTGCAAATAAGCTTCAGACAGTCTTGCAAGCACTGCTCAGAACTCTCAACTGAGGCACTCAACATCCAGGACTTGCCATTCAGATCTTGGCGCCTTGTGCTGGTTCCGACCTATTCACACATCGATCCACTACTGACATCACCTCATAAGCCAACGGGGCACCCCACGCCGACTTTCGGCGCAGCATTGTAGGATGGCCACACCAGTGCAGCCACTTGCTGGACACCACCTCGGTGCCATCCGGATCTCAGCGCGTTCGAGTCACTGTGCCGGAAGAGTGACCGGAACTCAGCTGAACACGCCGTCTTTCGGCGCAGCATTGTAGGATGGCCACACCAGTACGGCAATTTGCTGGACACCACCTCGGCGCCATCCGGATCTCGGCGCGTTCGAGTCACTGTACCGCAACAGTGACCGCAATTCAGCTGGACACGCCGTCTTTCGGCGCAGCATTGTAGGATGGCCACACCAGTGCGGCAATTTGCTGGACACCACCTCGGTGCCATCCGGATCTCGGCGCGTTCGAGTCACTGTACCGCAACAGTGACCGCAATTCAGCTGGACACGCCGTCTTTCGGCGCAGCATTGTAGGATGGCCACACCAGTGCGGCAATTTGCTGGACACCACCTCGGTACCATCCGGATCTCGGCCCGTTGTGCTGCCTTCGGCCTATTCGGACATCGGTCCGCTACTGACGCCGCCTCACGTGCCAACGGATTTTCTACACTTTTTGTAGCCCTATGTCGCATAACAGGTCATGTGACTTGTTTATAAAACTTTTCATTGGTTCATTTTACTTTTGGTTTCCTAAAGATGGAAGGCTTGGTCATATGACCTAAAAATAACACTTTTCATTGGTTTAGAACATTTTTTTTTCCCAAACGATGAAAGCCCCACCTTGTTTCTGGATCATTCAGACTGAAGCTGGCGTCAGCATGAGAGCACCACCATCTCGTGGCTCCGTCGTGGTCATTCCGCGAGCAATCATGGCAGCCGCTCCCCACCGGAAGCCTGCGGGAGTCGGGGGCCCCCAAGACTTTTATACAATCTTCACGGCTGAGCGGACGCTTTTCGAGAATGGAGCCCAAGCCCTAGCAGGCAAGCGTCCGAGTTCCAAGGTGTCCCAGGGCCATTTCAGTGGACCAGGCCTAAAACCGAGGAGCTGTCCGCCATTTTAAGAGCCATGTGGCAGCCGCCTATCGCTGCACTGCAAGAGTGGGAGCAACTCAACAACATGGTGAGCGAGACGCTGTGGCCGCAAGAGCGAGCGCAACTCAGCTAGATGGCCGCCACCTGGGGAGGCCCGTTCACGCCGGCTCCCCCACGCCCCCCCCCGAGCCGCCGCACGCCAATTTTCGGAGCAGCATTGTAGGATACCAAAACCAGTGCGGCAGTTTACTGGACATCACCTGGGTGCCTGTCGTACATGTTGTGTCAGCCATGTGACACTGGACACAGACCGCTACTGACGAGGCCTCCCCCCGCACCACCCGGGACGCCCCATGCTGTTTTTCTGTGCTGCATTGTAGGATCCCTAAACCAGTGCGGCACCCAGGCGACATCACCTGGGTGCCGTCCAGAACTCTGCACGTTGTGCTGCCTTGGGACTATTCGCACAACAGACCGCTACTGACGAGGCCTCCCCCCGCCCCACCCGGGACGCCCCACGCCAATTTTCGGAGCAGCATTGTAGGATCCCTAAACCAGTGCGGCACCCAGGCGACATCACCTGGGTGCCGTCCAGAACTCTGCACGTTGTGCTGCCTTGGGACTATTCGCACAAAAGACAGCTTCTAACCATTGTTGCTTTTTGTGTTAAGAAATGTTTAAATGTTTTTAGTTTTTGTTCTGTTCATTATCGTTAAAAGTTAATAAAGTTTTATAACCTTAATTTGTTGGAGTGTTATCTATTTTTTGAAAAACGGGTGAATGGGGCCTTGAATCGGGTTATTGTCATGTGTGGGCTTTGGAAGTGTGCTGCTGCAGGATCGGACATTTCAAACTCAAATGCACGTTCTTTTTCTTACCTTTCCGAAGCATGGAGCGCAATAGCAGGCAGAGAAAGGGTGATGCACGTGTTGAACACTACCTGACCTGGCAAGTTGCTGGCAGTGCCCCCCCGCCCGCTCCTGAAAGAGGGCACACACACACCGCCGCCCCGAGTACTTCACAAATCTTTAAAAGACCATGCGCTTGTTCATGAGGCTTAAATGGTTTATCACCTCTTCTAGAACCCCTGCATCGACCCTCTGACGTTTCATGGAAAAATTACCATGTAACACAATAGCAAGCCCTGTCGGCTGAAACCCCCAAGGAATCCTGGGGCATATTATCAAGGGGGTTTATCTCCGCTTTTTTGGCTTTAAAAGCCATGAAAGCGGAGATAAAATTATCTCCCTATTACCAAGCTGTCGCTAACACCAGTTAGTGACAGCTAAAAGGAGATAGCGACCATCTTGGGCCCCGCTTTGCATGTCAGTGATATTTATCACTAATGACATGCAAAGTGGCGTGCCAAGATGTTAGCGACTGGAAACAGTCCCTAACATCGCTACCTTCTATTTCCAACTTTTGGAGATATTCGCGCTAAGCGCGAATATCTCCAAAATCTAACACCTGCCCTGAGCAGTTCTTAGCCATGTTATCCAATGGGAGGTGGATAACATGGCTAAGAGCATTAGGTCGATAATACATGAATATCGCTGACTTTTCTGCGATAATAGCAAGGTTTATCTGCGATAAAAATCGCCGATGTGCGGCGATAATTTTTGTCTCTAAACAAGTTAGAGACAAAAATTATCGCTAGTTGTTCGTAATATGCCCCCGGGTTTTTGCTTGCAGAAATCGGGAGGCGGGAGACTAGCACTGAAATCAGTACTCACACGCCTGAATCAGGAGGATTGGCATGTCTGAATTCTCTACAGCTGGGGCCATAAACTACATCCGCAGGGTTAGGTGATATCCTGGGACCAGCCTGGCATCTAAAATGGCTGCCGTGCACAACAAAATTGTGCCATTCGAAAAAAAGGCAAGATGGCGCAGCCGCTGGAAGAGATGTATCAACATATATCAGCCTCCTCAGCCACCCTCAGGAAACATCGGGGATTAGGATACGTCTCCCGCACCCCCTTATACCTAGTAATTTAATTAACGAAGCACAAAATGGCGAATTCCCGTTTCGCTACCAGTTTGCGGCCCAGTTCGCGGCCCGTGAAGCGCTTCTACCGTGAAAAATCATTTTTTTTTTTATTTTCCCCACGGGACCCTTTAATAACCCCAACAACATTCCTAGGGGGTGAAGAGGGGGATACCTTGCCCCCTTTCATTAAATTCCCCCTTAGTTTTTCACCTTTTCTTCTCTCTCGATCCTACCGAGAGACAAGATGGCGGCCGCTCCGGACTGTCACGCAGCAAAAAAAAAAAAAAAGCTCACGCACAGCCGCTGGAAGAGATGTATCAACATATATCAGCCTCCTCAGCCACCCTCAGGAAACATAGGGGATTAGGATACGTCTCCCGCACCCACTTATAACTAGTAATTTAATTAACGAAGCTCAAAATGGCGAATTCCCGTTTCGCTACCAGTTCGCGGCCGCGCTTCTACCGTGAAAAATCATTTTTTTTTTATTTTCCCCACGGGACCCTTTAATAACCCCAACAACATTCCTAGGGGGTCAAGAGGGGGATACCTTGCCCCCTTTCATTAAATTCCCCTTTCGTTTTCCACCTCTTCTTCTCTCTCGATCCTACCGAGAGACAAGATGGCGTCCGCTCCGGACTGTTTAGAATGTTGACAGACACCGGAGAGCCAATCAGCTTTCTGCGCGCAAAGTTCCGATAAGCGAAAAGTAAGCGGACCGGATCGCTGCCCAGAGCGCTGTTACAGATATATATCTTGGTTTAAACGTTAATTTCTCAAAAACTACTGGAGCACATATATTGAGACCCAGCAAAGGCACATCGGGCTAACAGTCCCTACAATTTTGCCAAGTTTCGTGCAAATCCATTCAGCCGTTCGAGCTAAAAGTGAGTCCAACCGCCCTATGGAAAACTCAATGCAAAAAACGCGTTTTGGGACCCCCCTTTTTTCTCGGCCCCCCCTTGACGAAACCCCCCCAAATTTTCAGGGGCTGCTCAAAATCAAAATGTGCCATTTTCCTGAAAATTTCAGCCGATTCCGTCCACAAACGCCAAAGTTATTAGACATAGAATTTTCAAAAGTCCCATAGAGAAAAAATTCTAACTATATATACCTACTGGCGATAGCCAGTAGGTAATATATATATATATATATATATATATATATATATATATATATATATATACACCCATACATAACAGGATGGTTAAGACTGGATCATGACTTCATGAAGACGCCTCAGCTTACATAGGCTAAGGTGTTCCGACGCACTGGTGGTGCAACAGGTTGGGTGAAGGTCAGTCAATTACAGCCCTTCGCACTACAGAATCCACAATGCAGAGGGAGCTGCAGACACCGCCCACTAGGTAAATGACTTCCACGTGTGTTTCTGCAGCGCATAGACTTGGGGCAGCGAGTCCGAAAAACATCTTCCCTCTAATTGGTGGAAAGAGCGTCCCTACCAACCCAGTGAGGCGCTCTGTTTCTTTTAAAAGTGGACAGTGAATCTTAAAGAGTAAATGGCATCTGAGGAAGGCACGGAGTGCCGAAATGCATCATGCCGCTTTTTTTACTGAAAATAAAGGTGCTTGGATCGACTTACCTGTGTGGGCTTTCGTTCTTCTGACAGGAAGGGACGTGGAGGTTGGATATATATATATATATATATATATATATATATATATATATATATATATATATATATATATATATACACCCATACATACACACACACACACAAAATCACGTCAGCGCACACTGCATGGAACGTTAATAGAGACAGATCTGTGCCGTCCGCACAGGCTCCTTCATTGGCCTCTGTCGACTGACGCTTCAGGATAGAATCCCATTCCAAATCGATCCTCCAATGCCTTTTTCAAAAGCGGAAAGAGCGGCTTCTAGGAGATCGCCTAACCACGACTCCTACATCCCACCCATTCCCACACCACCGGGGACCACGTGTCACACTGACATAAATTATCTATTTGGTCCTCTTTAATCTGGTGCCAATTTATGGTTATTAAGCTCACTTAGAGTAATGTTGGCCCTGATGAAAACCTCGACATTCAAAGAGGTTTGAAATGCGTAGGCCATTTGTTAAACCAAACACTTGTGTCTTATTCAAAATTATATCAAACCCAGCAGGAGATCTATACAAAAATCCATTGATAATATGATTTGTACAGAATGTATATAACTTTGGGGATTTGAAAAGCGACATAATTTACATGATTGTTCAATGTTTGGTTTACTGACATACAATTTTTTGTATTCTTTGTGTATGAGTATGGATGTAGTATGTGTGAATTAGTGTTTGTGATGTGATGTTGTTTCGTAAAGTTTTTGATATTTGTGGGGTTTTTACTTATGCGTATAAACTGAAAATAATTTTTCTTTCAAAAAAATGAAATAAGTCTAAATAAACAAGCGATTAATGAGCTTACATATGTATTGATGGTTCTTACATGTGCGTAAAACGTTATTGAAAAAACAGCAGTATTGGCAACTGGTTAAGTTTTTTGTCCGCAGGGGTCAGCATTTAACTGCGTTTTGTAAGCATTTGTTTGCCACCTTCATTTTCTCTCCATCTTTTACCGTGGGACTCTTCTGAGCAGTACGAATTACTGAACCTGTAGTAGTGGTTGACGGCTATGAGGGGACACGGCTATTCCACACTTTGAAAGCATACATTTAACAGTGAGCACACATCCTTAAGAAGCAACACTTTCCGTAAATAGCCACCGGCAGCTTCTATCGTTCCCCTCTGTCTTCATTAAATATACTCAGCACATAGGCAAATAACCCTCGCACGTAGTGTGACAACCAGCAAGCTGTTTCTCCTCGAAACGAGTTCTCTATTTACAAACATGTTTACAACACATGCAGAGTAGATAGTCTATAAGTGATATATTAAAACACAACGTGATAAGTCAACATGACAGCACAGGAATGCAAAGAGTCCTCGAAGCCTTAGACAGCAGTCAGAGAGCTTACACCTCACACCCTGCAGTGCGCTGCAAGTGAGCCTCGCCTGCCTTTCCAGGGATGGCCGCTGCTTTCATTTATTGATCATTTCTTCAGTCAGCCTTGTGGCTGGTTTGTAAATAACAGTTTGTACATTTTCTGTCGTCGTGCATGTTGTTATAAAATAGAGCTCTCTTAGACAAGCCCAGAGAAACCATTTAAAAGCACCTTGCATTGCGCCAATTCAGGTCTGGGATGTCTGTGCATGTTTTATTTTTACAGCACATTTAAAAAGCATTGAGGCTGCTTTCAAGCACTTGGAGTGATTGTCAGAAGGACAGGAGGTGAAGCTTGAAGAAAAGTGTATTTCAGCAGGTATCAGAAGAAAGAACTAGTACTTTAAATGCAACTGAAAAGAAAGGTGGGGTCCTAAAATGATCTTGACCTAAAACGCATAAATACGAAATGTCTGCAGGTGGTGTGGTCTTTATAATGAAGGATGTGTCCTAATACATGTGGCATAGACGTACTTTTGTCCTGGTCATGTGCCTCCTTGTCCTGTCCTCACTGTGAACCAGGTTTTCTCTTTGTCCTTCTCTTCACAGTATTCCTCCTCTTCCTCATCTTCACCCATGAACCTCCTACACATCATGCCTTACACTAGTTCTTCTGGTGGTGGAAGTTATCCTGTGCCTCCTGGTCCTACTGATTCTTCTGCTGATCCGGTCGTGGTCCTCATATTCATCTTAGTCCTGTCTGTCCTGACCTTCTTCGTAGTCCTCATCCTCCTGATAGTTCTCCGCCTCTTTGCTCTCCTTCTGTTTTTCCTGTTCTTTATCACTTCACTTTCTGGCCTTCCTGGTCCTAGGCTTCCTGGTCCTAGGCTTCCTGGTCTAGGTCTTCCTGGTCCTCCTTTCTTGCGCGGTCTGGTCCTCTTCATCATCTCCTTCTGCTCTTCTAGCTTGGTATGGTCCTTGGCATTCCTGATTCTTCTCCATGTTTTTATTTGTGGACTTCAAGATTTTTAGTCTTAGGGAAGGCTTTTAAGAGAGGGCTCACTTGAGACTCATGCCTACGCCCGGATTCTTCCTTTGCCAGATACTAGCCCGAGCAGGACCATCTCACTTATAACACTTGGTACAATACAGTGAGCACTGGTCCAATTATAGTTAAGCAATCTTTTGAAATATTGAAAATATGACGTTTACTACATAATCGATGCCCATGGCTTTATTCCAAGTTTCCCAGTCCACCAAATCAAAGACTCCAGAAAGGGTAAAATTAGAATGGGAGACTCGTTTTTCGACCTACAAAACATGAACCAGTAACAGCTCATGGCCCATGTCTAAGAGAGCATCACTTTCCATGTCTCGCCTACAAATCCATTAAAATATATGCAAGAACAAATGGTGACATACACCATTCTATGCAACCTATGCTCAGCACGTCTCCAGGTCACTCCCATAGGCTGGTCCAAACACAGAGGTTACCAGTGATTCAGTGGGCATCCCTAACGGCCAGAACCACGCGAACACGCAACACTCAATCGCTAATGCAGCCACCCAGCTGTCTAAACCCCTGGATTCAAGTCTATCCCCTCCCACACTTGTCCTGGGTCATATATGCATTGCATTCCTACTGTCGCTTTTCGCTTACAGAACCCAAACCCTCTCTCCACTGCAGTTGATATTCCAAAATCAGTGTCTCTGCACCTAGAAGCAATTACGTTTTCCAGTGTTTCCAATGTACGCAAAAAAACATGATGAACATAATACGATCATCGGTTTATTAACACTTTACCACATTCAACAAAACAACTTCAACAGACCAATTGGTTGCACATTTGGCTGCTGAATAGTTTACCCGTTTGAATAAACCTTTATATAATTATGCTAAATGTAAAAAAAGTGGTTACTAATTGTAATGCCTGTTTTCTTACTGTATCCATTCCTTTTCTGCATAGACCTCTCTTTGCTATGTAAAGTGCTTTGATACCTTACTGGGTCCCATTTCTGCTCTACAAAATTGCAAATAAGCAATGATTCTAAATACCGAAGATATTCAACACATGACATAATTCACTGCATTATTCAGACAGAGTTAAGATCTTCTTAGATGACTTGGGGCCAGATGTAGGTAGGCTTTTACCGGGTGGTAACGGCCGAATTTGGCCGTTACCACCCGGTAAAAGCAATTTGACATGTAGGTCCCTGTAATTTACAGACTCGGTAAATTTACCGATAGGTAAATTTACCGAGTATGTAAAATACCGAGTCGGTAACATTATGGATACCGGTAAATTGGTATGTAGGTGGGACTCTTCTGAGTCCCACAAGCAGTACAAAATCGGTATTTTACCATCAAATAATACTTGATGGTAAAATACCGTTTCAGGTGTGCATGCACATGTGTGCATGCACACCTATGCCATATGACAGGCAGACCTGCCCTTAGGGCAGGTATGCCTGCCACATGGCACCCGAGCCTCTTTTGGGGGTGCCAGAGGGTGTCAAAGTGACACCCCCTGCTCCCTTGTGGCTATCGGTATTTACCGATGTGGTAAATACCGACCGGTAAATGCCCGTTCATTCCTATGGGCTTCAAAGCCCATAGGAATGCATGGGCATCAACTGGTCGGTATTTACCGCATCGGAAATTACCGACTGTTTCCGAATCGGTAATTGCACATCTGCAATTACCTACATCTCGGTATTTTTATTTTCCGACCTCTGAAATACCGAGTCGGTATGACTCGGTATTTAAGAGGTCGGAAAATAAAAATTACCTACATCTGGCCCTCGGTCTTTAAAAAAAAAGCACAATGCACTTTGAGTGATACGTTTCAATACATTCTCTTCTTACACGTTGTAGTCTGTACCTCTTGTCACATTAAATTTAATTGAAAAAGGTGTTTCGTCATTTAATAAATATATAATTTCTATTTCATGTACCACATACTATGGGGCCTTTAGCAGTTTTTCAGTCCTGTAAATAAAAAGTGTTCCATGTGCAAATTAATTACACCTATTATATCAATCTAAGAAGGATGCAACCGCGAACGACCCCTGCTGGGATTTAAAGCTGTTCCTTTAATGGTACAAATAATTCCCTGTAGAATGTACATTACTAGCACAAATGCGCACCACACAAGTGCATATCATAAATATTAGGTAGAATGATAAACGCAGTTTCTAATAATTTGCCAGATCCCGTTACTATATCCTGCCACCTATTTGTCTATGTGTCTCTTCCACCACTTGTGGCCTCAACTTAGTCTAAAGACTACTGGTCTGGTTAATGCAGATGTCTCTTTCAGTCCACTCCAACAGAGAAAGGAAATACGGCCAGGCATTCTCTGAAGTTCATTAAAAGCTGGAATGCAGAAATACATTGAGGGCAAGACTGTTTCATCCCTTGCGGCTTCCATGAGAAAATCTATGAAAAAACATTATTAAGGAGAGCCCTTGAATATCCCTCAATACAAATATCACCTAATCTGAAAGCACACACTGTTTCCAGCTAGAACTCTAATCTTTGTTGCATGTAATTATCCAAACTGAAGGGGTTCAATTCCCAAATTTGTGCATCTGAAGTCGTAGCAGTGCTTGCAGTATGGGTACTGATTTTCTACTTTTGGAAATTCACAGCTGTAGCTGCAGAAAGCCACACTAATCATAGGTTTCCAATCGCACACCAGCAGGAACATGAAGTAACATTTTCTAAATGTTCTAATTTCTCTAGCAATACACTGTACATAATTTACAATTGCACCATGTAGAATTGCTTGGTAGGGAGATCTATGAGTGTCTACAGTTACACCTGGCCCTTATGGCAGGTTGATCCCCAAATGTTTTGACTTTTGCCTCCTATTTTTCTGACCCGGTTTTTATTGGCTCTAGGATACCGTTGCTGATCAGTGCTAAAGCACATATGCTCTCTGTGTAAATAGTGATATGATTGTTTATCCATACTTGGCATATTTGATTTACTGGCAAGTCCCTAGTAAAGTGCACAGTCTGTGCCAGGGTCTGTAAATCAAATGCTACTAGTGGACTTGCACCTCTGGTGTACACCCACTTGAGTAGCCCTGTAAATGTATCTCAGACCTAACACTATAGTGTCTGCGCGCGTAGTTGGGAACTGCCATGTTGTCCTGGCAAGTGCACCACCTAAGGTAGGCCCAAGGTAACCCCATGGGCAGGGGGCAGTGTATCTGAAAGATAGGACATTGACTGGAGTGTGTGACATGTTCTGATAGCGAAGTACTTTGTATTTCGTTTTTCACTATAGAAAGGCTGTCTGTCTCATAGGCTTATGATTTGGACCGCACTGTAACATTTTACATGTGTAGCTTTCCAGTGGGACAAGATAGAAAAATAGAGCTTGGGCTCTCTGAACTCAGAATTTTTCAACGCACCTTTTTGTAAAGATGGTTTTTAAATTCTGTGTTTGAAAATGCCTCTTTTAGAAAGTGGGCATTTTCTTACCTTACCATTCTGTGTGCCTCTGGCTGTTTGTGTATTCAGCGTCTGGTGTTGGAATGACAGGCGCTGGGGATGTGCAGTCACTCTAGATAGTCACTAGGGGTGTTGAGGTGTGCCCTGCCTTGCCTGGTCTGCATTTAGAGTGGTGGGAAGAGTTTCACTTGCACCTGAATAGGCTGTGTCTCCTTTGCAAAATGCTGTCACCGCCCCTGTGATCATGCTGCACCAGGGAGGACAGGACTGGTTTGGACTGGGTTCAGAGACCCTTACCGCAAAGAGAACAATGACAAGATGGGGTATAAGTATTACACCTAAAACCCCAGGACTTTAGATTACTTCAAGAAGAAAGAGAACCCTGCCAAGAGAAAAGTGGAAGGACTGTGTGAGGAGCCCTGCCCTTTCTGTGTGAGGGGTGGGTTGGCCTACAGTTGCATCTTCCATCTGTGGTGGAGGAAAAGGACTGACTCTTTTTGCCCTGCTGCGGTATCCTGTTTGTGAAAAATCTCCAAGGCCTTGTGTGTGCTTGCCTCTTGTTGGAGGTGTTAGGGAGATAAAATAATTCACCAGATCCTACCTGGATCCCTAGGTAAAACCTGCTACATCTAAATGGAGGGCTGAAGAGCTGTGTGAGGAGCACTGCCCCTGCAGAAGGGAAGGGAGAGCTTGTGGCAAAGGAAGTGCCCTCCCCCTCCCTCTCCCTGGTGGCTCTTCCAAGTCACACCTGGAGCTCTGCATACTTGGCTCAGTGCTGTAGAAGATTATGACACTAAAAGGGGAATAAGGATATCCCAGTCAGGAGCCTTGGAGGAGTGCTGCCAGAGGAAGGAGAGTGCCTAACGGCTAAAAGAGAAGTGCCTTCTGCAATGCCCCTTAGTTGGGCCCAGTCTGAAGAAAGGCTTGTTCTAATGCTGACGGATTGCCACGGCAACCTGGCTTCCAAAATTACACTTGATGGCCGCACCATGGGAAGTAAAGCTGTTCTGGAGAAGAGCTGGTGCAGCAGGGGGTGCCGCCGTCATAGCCCCAGCCCGAGGAGCCTCGCCGCAATGCCCGGCGCAGGAGTGCCCTAACCTGGGAGACCTGAGATCTGAGTGAGTGGTGGGAAATTTAAAGTTGACTGGGACGGTCCCAGATATCTCCAGAACCCAGTGAACTGGCTGGGGGCAAGCTGCTCCCTGTTCTTTTGGTGGGTGATCCATCGAGGTCTCCTCACAGCATTGTCCCTTGTACGCGAAGCAGCAGCCCTGTGTGGTCCAGGGCAGCTGCTTCTACCTGGGGAAGGGTACACTGACTGTCTTTCCTGCACTGCATGGTAGTGGGCAGCTGCCTTGTGGTGATTCCATATGCCAAACCAAACTGCTTGCGGTAGCCGCACAGCAGTTCCTGCGGCCTACATTCCAGGCCTCATTTAAATTGAGTGTTGTAGAAACTATGCCTCCAACCTAAATGGCTGTATCTTCAGGCCTTGATAAATGGAGATACATTGCCTGGATGCCTTACAGTGCCAGGGAAACAGATGTAATCGCCATCCCTCCCCATTATGTACTGTGGGACTGTTTTGATGACAAGTACAATACATAGGTGGTTGCTTTCTGGCAACAATTATGGTGCCTTTGCCTAATGTTTTCCTAACCTGTGCAACCTGTAAGAGTTAACATTATTGCACTACCTGTGATGTCATGATAAGTCCCTAGTTGGCCAAGTAACATATGATCTACATGTGCCATGGCTAGTTGCTAAGGTGATTTATGGTCTACATGTATCATGATAAGTGCCTGATTGGCAAAGTGATTTATGTGATTGCGGTCAAATGTGGTTTATGTATAATACAAAGGATATTTTATATAATCTTGTGTGGAGTCTCTTTTTGTGGTGTGCCTAGAGTGTCACTGGTGTGGGTGTGTTGCGCAAACGCTTTACACATTGCCTCTGGGAAAAGCATGACTGCTCTGCCAAGCTACCAAGGAGATGAGCAGGGGTTATCTTGTGTGTGCAACTCCCTTACCCTGACTAGAGTTATGGGTTCTGCCTGGCTTAGGTGCAAACCCTAGCCAACCAGTAACCCCTTTTCTAACATCTAGTCACTGTTTTGACTCATAATATAATAGCATGGAGGGTTAATGTGCCTGCTGCAAACCACAATGTGTAACATGCAGATCACAGATTTGCATTTTATGTGGATAGCTCAGTAGGTTACTGATTTTCTTACAGATAGCCTTTTGTTACATGCAGCTCCTAAGTTACAATCTTTTTAAAGTGGCACTGTGAGCTATGATTGGTTGACGGTCAGACTCTGCTTTTCATGACTCTAGCCACTTTCTGCTACCACAATTTATTTAACTGTTTTTATTGAGCTTTTCCCACATAGTTCTAATAAGGAAAGTAAGTCTTCAGGTAGTCTTGATATGATATACGCATGTGGTAGGTCCGCTTATGTATGTAGACTATATCCTACGGCAGGACTACATGCAAGCACAACCACGAGGTGGGACTACATATAGGCACAACAACGTAAACTATATAGAACTAATACAACCAACCGTTCTAGGTTATAAAGTATCCCCACCTGCTGTGTTTGAGTTAACAAAACCTCAACAGAATGTGGCACATACACTTTCAAAGGATGCCGCATCACGATATTTTCACAATGCTCCAATCTCACACATTCCCCAGCAACAGCTTTCCAACATCCAGGTAATGCAGCAGCTACAGGATCTAAAGTAGCTGAAAAGTATGCAATAGGTCTACGAGCAGTTCCATGCATTTTGGGTTAGAACTGATAGTGCATAAGCTTCGCGCTCACTGCAAAACAGTGTGAAACTTGTTAAAATCGGGCATTCCCAATGCTGGAGCTTGACACAAACTATCACGTAGCTCATCCCATGGAACAGGATCAGACATGTGTTTGTGTGTCAGTCTCTGAAGTGGATTGGCTAGCAGGGAGAAATTTGGTTTCCACTGCCTGCAATATCCAACCATTCCTAAAAACATAAGAACTTTCTTTTGAGCACTTGGTGGATTCACCTGCAAGATAGCAGTGATTCAAACCTGTGACTTCTTTTTCAATGTGATGTCACAAATAGAGAACTTCTCTTTAACAAAACTGAAATGTTGCTGGTGACATCTGATGTCCACTCACTGCAAAAGGATTCAATAAGGCAACAGTGTCATAAACGCAAGCTTCTTTAGTTCCTGATGCGACTAACAAATCATCTATGTACTGCACCAGCACAGAGTGATTTGGCATTTCCAAAGATTCCAAATTTCTCTTCAATATCTGATTGAAAAACAAAGGACTCTTCGTATACCCTTGTGGAACACAACAGCATGCCAAAACACGGTTTCCGAACCGGAATGCAATCACATTTTGGCTACCCAGATGCAAAGAGATGGAGAAAAAGGCTTGGTACAAATCAATCACTGAAAACCATTTGGCTTCACAGGGAATCCGATATAGAATCAAAGCAGGATTTGGAACTATCGGACAACAGGGTATCACAATCTGATTACATTTCTGCAAATCCTGAACAATCCTCTATTTACCATTTGTTTGTAGAATGCCCATGATAGAAGAACTACACAGATTGAACCAACATCTCTCTCAAAATTCCTTGCTCAATCAGAGTCTTAATCAATGGGCTTATTCCAACAATAGTTTCAGGGCTCAAATAATATGCTTTTGTTCTGGTATACTCTGCATTTGGCTTTACTGCGATTTGAATTGGAGCTACTATGTTCATCAACCTGACATCCTTTCAAGTAAAATCCCACGCTTTAGGTAAGACTGTACCTCATAACACAGGTGGCAAGTCCTTCTTAGTAAGTAAGGGATACGGACCCTTTACTTCTGTCCTTTGTCTGGACATTTTAAACACTATGGGGCACATCTACAAGAAATTGCCGCAGTGCAGCACTGCAAGCCATTTGGCTGTGCCACATTGCGGCACTTTCAAAGCACAGGAATGCAACATATTTACAGTATTATGTTGCATTCCTGTGCTTTCCTATGCACTGGTGCACAAACAGATGCAATGCACCGTTGCAGGCACCCTTGCACCATGGTGCAAGGATGCATGAGTCATGGGGAGATTGTTTTTGTGCAGGAAGGGGCACCTTCCTGCACAAAACAATCACTACAGGCATTTTCCTCTTTCAATGCATGCTGTAGAATGCATCACGCATTGAAAGAGGAAGAAACAAGGAGATATGGAAACATTTCTCCTTGTTGTGCCTCGCTATGCCACGCCTAGGGTGGTCTAGCATTCTGACGCATTTCCAGGTTTATGATTCCTCATAAATCTGGAAATGAGTCAGGTTCCATGGGTGTTGCATGGGAAAACCCACAGCAACATCCATGGAACACTCATTTCACGTAAAGTGTTGCATCTAAAGGGGCCATATTTACAAGGACAGGAAAAGTCACGCAGGATGGCTTTTCCTGTCCTTGTAAATATGGGGCAGTGAAAGGCACTTCCAGTGGGTCACGAAAAGTGACGCACTGGCGGCGCAAGGGGCTTGTAAATATGCCCCTGCATCTTCATCTTGGGTATGAAATTCTATTCCCTCTGGGGTACAATAGATTGAACAGTTCATTTTGCACAACAAATCTCACTCCAACAAATGTACCGGACTGGAATCACACACCACAAATTTGTGTAAATCCTCAAATGTTCCAATCTCTATTTGCATGTGTTCTGTCACTGGGGTTGAAATCAATTGATTAAATACTCCTACAACTTGGATTCTTTCTCCCGAGAGGGGTAAGTTGGGAATCTCCACAGTTCTCACAGTGGATCCGGTAGCACCAGTATCTACAAGGAATGAAATAGGTGTTCCATTTACCTTGCCATCTAAATAAGGACCATTCTGACCTACCTCTAAGGATGCGCCAAGCACACATTCCTCCTCCCCACTCAGGCACCATGTTTGGGATTTATCTGAGTCACAGTCATCTGCCTGCAACAAATACTCCGATGACACTCGCTCATTTGAATTTACGTGATTATCTGTAGGGAAACTCATATTAGCATTGTATCTCTGTACCTGTCCATTCAAATTTGGCATAGGAGCCTGAAGCGTATCTTGATTCTGACCCCTCAATCTCGACATGGACTGATTTGACATCTCATTATTCACATGTGGTTCTACTATTTCATTTGTAACTGCTATTGCTGTCTGTCCATTTATCTGATTAGCTAAATTACACTTACACTTGTGCTTACAATGCACGAACTTTCCACAACTGTGACACGGATACACCTTTTTCAACATCTCTGTATTCAGCCCTCTTCCTCTTCCTTGAATCATCAAATTCTGCAGGGGGTTTACCGACACACCTCTTATCCCAGTAGTAGAATGGCCATTTTCATGCATCATACCTGAAACCCCACAAATTCTTTCCTAGCTGCTTTCATCTGTGCTAAAATCAATGTGCCCTTTAATTTCTTGTGACACAAGTCAATATCGTCGCCACAATATTTGGCATAACGAAGTATCTCGTTCATGGGCTTACTCCGCCAACAAATGAAGTGTTGTTGTGTCATGGCACTAATTTCAGGTCTCAGTCCGTATACAAACCGATTCACAAAATCTCCCATGTCCTTTTCTGACACGTTCTCAATCCCACTGTGTTTCTTAAATGCCTGCAAGAGTCTCTCATAATATGCATGCTCTGTCTATTTTAATTCCTGTGTAGTCATGTCTATTATTACCCAATCTGTTTCTTTTTGATGAAATTTTCCCTTTCAGATAAGTAATGACCTGATTATACTTCCTCATCACTTCCACCGAACCTCTCGCAGGCTCTGTCTTTGGCCAATTGACACCAATTGACACCAATTGACACCAATCTTATATTCTGTCCATAAATCTGTTGGAAACACAATATCAACCAGAGTATCTAAATCCTTGAACAAGACCTTTGAAATCTTAACAGATCTTTCCAGTTATTTATACCACTCAACTTGCGCCTCTCTCAGTTTTGGAAAATCATTTGTGAAGGACAAGATATGCTGTCTTGTCGGATGAAATGAACATAACCTTCTCCTGGTACCTCTCTCATGGGATATGCTTTGCATCTGCCTTACCCGTCTCCCTTTTCATCATCGGGTATAGGAGCAGAACCATTGTTGCATCTTCTTTATTTTTAGCCCATCTGCCTTCCCATCTTTCTACTTCTGCCATTGTTTCAATGTGGATAGTAGCTCTTTAATTTGCAGTCTTTTTCCAGAAGGATTCAAACTCTCCAAAACTTTATCACTAAAATCCAATTGACATTTTTTTTGTAATGCTTTGGATTTCTCTATATACACTCCATTTTTCTGTGCTAGCTCAGAGATTTTTTCATGGGATTCCCAGACTTTCGTGTTATGGCTTTGCACATGAATAATAATTCCTGATCACAATATTTTACTGGTCTCGATGGAAAGTCACCTATGTATTTATGAAATGGGAAAAAAATATAGAGTTTAGAAACCGTAGCTATTTGCACATCCCGGAAATTGTGGGTACCCACACCAGCATGTGAATTATAGGTCATTTTTCAAAGTGACTTCTTTTTTACACATTATCTTACATTTGGAAGGCATTGAAAGTCAATAGGTAATACCAGTTGCTCCACAATTTTGTGTTCCCCTAAGTCTCCCGATGGTGTGACTTGCCTGGCTCTCACCAGGTTCTGTGACCCAGAATCCATTGCAAACCTCAAACACATTTGCTTGGTGCAAGCAACAGGAAACAGCCCAAAACGCAACATGAACACACACATTTTCACAGTGAAAACAGACTCTTTTTTTGTAAAGTGCCTAGCTGTTGATATGAACCCTAGCTCTTCTGGCACCTAGGAAACCTAGCAACCCTATACATTTCTGAACACTAGACACCCAGGGGAATCCAGGGTAGGGTGACCTGTCTGGCTATCACCAGGTTCTATTACCCAGAATCCCTTGCAAACCTCACAATTTGTAAAACAAAAACACTTTTCCCTCACATTTCTGTGGTGGAAAGTTCTGGAATCTGCGTTGATCCAAAAATGGTACCTCACTTGTGTGGGTAGGCCTACTGCCCCTGCCACGAAAATGGCCCAAAACGCAACATGAACATACCAAATTTTCTTTTTTTGCAAAGTGCCTAGCTCTAGATTTTGAACCCTAGCTCTGCCGGAACCTAGGGAAACCTATATATTTTTAAAAACTAGACATCAAGAGGACTCCACGGTGGGGTGACTTGTCTGGCTCTCACCAGGTTCTGTTACCCAGAATTCCTTGCAAACCTCACACTTTGTCAAAAATACCACATTTTTCTCATATTTCTGTGGTGCAAAGTTCTGGAATCTGCGTAGATCCACACATTTTCTACCACTCAGCGTTCCCCCAGGCCTCCCGATAAAAATGGCACCTCACTTATGTGGGTGCCCCAAGTACCCACGACAGGCAAGGGCCCAAAACGTATTGAGGAGACATCAAAACTACCTATCACAAAATCACAAGGTTTTGCAAGGGGAGTCACCTGAGTTTTTGGCCCCAGGCTCGGCAGCCATCTTGGGAAATCTACCAAACCCACACATTTCTAAAAGCTAGATACCTGGGGAAGTCCAGCAAGTTATGGCTTGCACGGGTCTACCAAAATTTTCCTACCCTGAATCCCCTGCAAACCTCAAATTTAGATGAATACAAACTTGATGTGAACTGTTGGATCAGCTAATGCAACAGCTTTCTGAACTGTGCAAAAAGGGTTCCCCATTAAGATTTTCTTCCTTTGTCATTGTAGATATTTCAAAAAGTGTTTTTATACATTGCACACATAGTTTTTAAAACATATATTGCATGTTACATATGAATTTTATGAATTTTAATGTTTGGGTTATAAGAAGTAAAGAATTATAATTTGACATGAAGTAAAAAATTAATTTTATATTAAATAGTTAAAAATATCCCTTGATGTTACATCGCATAATTGGTGGTATACAAGTTTGGAGGGCGGGTTCCACTGTATTTTCGTGTTAAGTCTATTTACAGGGAAAAGTAAATTGAAGTGAGTATTTGCATGAATGCGTACATTATAGGGTTTCCAAGGGTAATTCCTATTTTCTCTACTGTATGGAATGGAAACACCCCTTTATTGTCTATTACCAGAGATTAAAAAGTAGTTCATGAGATTTACATTTTTATAAAATCAACCTCGTTACAATGGGTTTCTTGCAAGAAGGCAATATCAGCATTTAATTTAGTGACATTGTATTGTATTGCAGTGTATTGTAATTGCAATTATATGGCGCTTACTACCCCTGACGAGGTGTTGAATCACTTTTTCGGTGAGTACCACGCTACTCCGGAACCCATAAAGGATTACTGTTGAGTTAGTATAGTGAAATATGAAAGTACTTTGAGTGGTGGATAGTTTAGTCAGTTATTTCTATTCAGAGGGATAGCAGAGGGATGGAAGAGGGCAAAAAGTTTGCATTTATATAGCACTTGTTACCCCTGATGGGGTGTTAAAGCGCTTTTTTTGGTGGTAGCTCGCTACTCCGGAACCCATAAAGGATTGGTGGTGAATTGGTATAGTGAAATATGAAAGTGGTTTGAGTTGTGGATAATAGTCAGCTATTTGGATTGAGAAGGATAGCGGAGGGATAGAAGATGGAAAAAAGGTAAGCATTTATATAGCGTTTGTTATCCCTAATGGGGTTTTGAAGCACTTTCTTGGCGAGTAGCACACTACTCCGGAACCCATAAGGATTAGTGGTGAATTAGTATACTGAAATATGAAAGTAATCTGAGTGGTGGATATTAATCATTTATTTGGATTGAAAAGGATAGCTGATTCACAGAAGAGGGAAAAGGTTTGCATTTATATAGCGCTTGTTACCCCTGAAGGGGTGTTGAAATGCATCTTTTTTTGTGAGTAGCACACTACTCCAGAACCCATTACAGGGTTAGTGTTGAATTTGTGTAGTGAAGTATGAAAGTAATTTGAGTGGTGGATGTTAGTCAGTTATTTGGATTGAGAAGGGTAGCAGAGGGATAGAAGAGGGACAAAGGTTTGCATATATATATATATATATATATATATATATATATATATATATGTTGTCTCCAAATCCTAAACCTCTGCCTCGAACGCCAACGATTTAACAGGTACAGACCACAAAATGCACGTAGGTTATCTGATAAGGTGGTTTTATTATTCCATCGTCTCCAGCATGAAGCATTTCGGCTTCGTCACTGTAGCCTTGTTCACATGACAGTCAGGACCAATGGCAGTGCTTAAATACTATGTGTAATCACTAGGCAGGTCACTGTGCGCTTAGACATAGAAAACATTTCTTGAGATGCAATTACACACGATATGGCAGTCATATGAAAGTGCAAATAAGCAGAATACATACAAAATTAATAAAACATGGACACAAAGAATAACAGATTGTCCCTAAAATCACAATTGAATAAAAATTAGTTGTCATGAGTGACCTCAAATATTAATTCTGTCAGCCACATTGTGAAGGTATAAACTGCTTGGCCAAATAAGCCACCCAAAATCCTCTTATGTTCCTTCTGCGCTAAAAGTGAGATCTGCCTAAGAGAATAAAGTGCTAGTGCAAAATTGTATAAATGTGCAAATCAGTGCAAATCAGTGCAAAGTGCAAATTACAGTGCAACTTGGATAAAAAGTTATTAAAATCAACATATCAAATTCCCAAGTTAAAAGATACATACAATATATTTAAAAAAATTTGGATCAAGTGAAGCATTAACGGTTGACATGTTAAAATCCAATCCATTATAATGATGATTTACATGTTACAAAGTTGTTTTAGACCTGTTTGCGGGAAGAGTTAAAATTTGTGGCACTGTTGCATGTAAGTATTTTGTTGTTATGTCATTGTGGTAGAAAGAAGAGGAGGGTGTTGGTTGGACAAATGATGAAAGGCTGAGTATGGGTTTGTTAATGATAAAAGGGGGTCTGTTAGGAGTAATTAGAGTGGGGAGTGTGTGATTGGATGGGCTGTAGTTAAGTATGGTATGGATCTTGGTTGTGTTAGTGATGAGTGCATTGATATTGGCATAGGATAGAGTTGTGTACTGCTTGTAGGTGATGGTGGACATGTGTGGTAGCTGGGATAGAAGGGTATATAGATGTTGTTTGTGTGGTTTTGCAGTGCATGCTGGTACATTGATTTGTGCATAGGGTTTGTTTGTAGTAAGTGTGTGGTGCACATTTGGTGTGAGTCTGTAACTCTGTTTATGGATATGAATGGTTTAGGGTGGGTATTACTGAATGGAAAAATGGGCAGCATTTCTGGCCCAAGTCCCGACCAGTCTCGAACAGGCTCAAACAGGTAACTGCCCTTGTCCTCTCCGCCCTTAGCCTGGATGCCCGGGCTGAGATACCCCAAGCCTTGGCCTTTTATAGCCCTAGTAGTCAGCCCTAAATGCTAGAGCCACTAAAAGACTAGGACCTTAGGAGACAATGTTAGCCTTAGTCCAAGCACTAAATCAGGTTCAAAAACCATGATCTCTATGTCCAATAGAGGCCCTAGCCCTACCAGTAGTCCCAACAAGCAATGACACCGAAACCCTAGTCCCTACTTCCCAAAAAAAGGCCAACCCTAGTCTTGGTCCCACACCTAATCCAGCAACCGATAACATAGGAAGCCTAATCGCTACGTCCAATAGAAAGCTTAACCCTCGCCCTAGTCCCAACCCTACATTGATTGAGTTACAGACCCAGAAACCAATCAGAACCCTCAAATACCCAACCAATAAGGACACTAACCCTAATCCAATAGAAACACCAGATACAACCACCAATCAGTGCACACATGTACCAACCAATAGCAGACTACATAAGGCCCCAACGACCTCAGACAAGGCTTGCTGGCCAGGGAGTAGGAAACTGCTCCTCTATTCAGAATCTCCATGGAGACAGACAGGCTCAATCCACGCTTTGAACTTTTGTAGGTAAGGGCCTAACAAACTTTGTCCTCTCACAATACTGTTTATATCAAACTTTACTCACTCTCCTAAACAAAAAATGAGTGTTCAATCCCTATAAAACACAGGTTAAAGTTTAAACAGCTCACAGCAGATTACTGCTGTCTCAGAGCACCCTCTGTTCACTCGCTGATGTAGAATATCCCTGTTGCTACGGGGGGAGTCTGGTTTCATTCACTTGCTAACACAAAATGGGAGCTGGGAATAGATTGCTCAACAAACAAGTCTGAGCACAGAGTCAGGGAGAAATTAGGAGGGGAATCAAAGAGTCACAGGGAATGAGAGGTAACAAAAACTACAGATTTTGGACTACAAATTCCACAAATCAACGGATTAAATGATCACAGTTATGGCAAGTAAAAACCATAAAACTGGTGAGGAATTATGCAATCACAGGCAGGTTAAAAGTACAATGTTTAAACTGTAACAACCAAAAGCAGAACAGTTATAAAACTGATGCAATCGACGGGTAGGGAAAATCGCTCTTTTTTTTTAACCTTATTGCTGCTAGGGAAATTTCTCTGCTGTGCTGCAGATCCTTATTTCCCATTGTTCATGACAAGCTCAGCTCGTCATGAGCACAGGAGCAGTGTACTGCATGACGAGCTGAGCTCGTCATGAGAAGGGAAGGGGTTAATAATACATTTAAAAAAGAGACTGCACTAGTCTGCCTCCTTACCTCCTCTTGGACTTTGCTCACTGCAAACTGGGGCAAAGGGAAACGCCAACTCACAAAATGGAGGTGAGTGTTTTGGAGTGCAGCCAACAAAGCCTTAAGTGGCCTGGGCAGGTATGAGAGGAGGGCTCAGGGTTGCCTGGGAACTGGGGAGCCAATTAGCAGGCATAGCCTTGCAGTGCCTTAGGACCTGGGAAGCTGCTCCTCTATTCAGAAACTCCTAGGAGACAGACAGGCTCAATACACACTTTGAACTTCTGCAGGTAAGGTCTCAGCAAACGTTGTCCTAACAATACTGTTATAATATTTTATAATACCAAGTCCATTAACATTCCATGAGCCATAATAACCATGGATAATAAACAGATTCAGGATATTGGAGACAGACATACAAAATCTGCATAAAAGACATACTGAGAAATGATCAGTACTAACAATAGTTGTCAAGAAATATGAAGTTTATTGGATTGGCAAAGAAGGTATATGTGACCACTGCTTTTATACCTGCAGGCAAGCCTATCAAAATAAGCATTTTTGAGAGGAATGAATCCTACTCTTATATATTAAATGTCAACCCTAAGTAGGTCTTTTAGCCCATAAGATTTGGAGTCCAGAATGGAGTAAGGGCTGTTAGAGAATGGTGAACAAAACCCATCCTATCCTAACCCAGCTATCACATCCCCTAACAACAATTCTCCAGTATACATACTAACAGCTATCCCATCCCCTATTATAATCACATACCCTGACTAACAGCTATTCCATCCATTAACAATTCTAATCTTACAACCCCCTTAATAATGGCCTGTCCCCTAACTACTGTAATCTAATTGATATACAAATATACTCACCTCCATCCAAACTTCTAACTGCTGTATATAGCCCATATATACAAGTATCCCTTCCTCCAACATGTGTAATCTTATACACACATTAAAAGTAACACTCCCTGTGTACCTTAAACTCTAATCAAAACTATGTGTGGGTGTATTTTCTCCTGATGGCCCCAGATGTAGGCTGCTTGGGCTGAGCCCCTATCATGGAGAGACATGGAAGGACTGGGATGCTATGGAATTAGAAGGAACAGATGCGAGAGGTGCTGTTTCTTCCTCTGGATTAGACAGTGGATGCCACAGTCTCTAACTTTTGATTAGGGATCTGGCCTCTGGTGTCCAAGACAGCTCTGGTAGCATTTTTTGTCATCTATCTTTTTAATTTCTTATTATTTATTGAACTGTTTAATCTATTCCCATTTTGTATGATAGGATGCATAGAAGCAAATGGTGGTCTGAGGTCTGGACAGACATGTTCATCCTCCAAGGGAAATGTGTACCCATTCCCCTCCAATACAAGGTTCATTACCTCAACAGTTATGCTGAATGGTCCAATGACATTAGAGGAAGGGCCCGTGGCATTAGCTCTACCTGCAGCAGGGAATGTAGCTGTATCTGATGCTGAGTAGGCATCAGGGCCTGCTGGTGGGGGCTGGGTTGTGGCCAAAGTGTAGGCAGCAAGGTGTGGGAAGAAGATTGGGCTATGGCAGATTCAGATAATGCAGATGTCAAAAGTAGCCTCCAGTCAATTTGAGATCTTGTTGCAGCAGTGGTTATGCATCTGGGTTGAGCTATCACTCAAAATGAGATAGGAGCTGTTGGAGGTTCATAAGTACCAGTTGTGGTGCTCTGTAAAGAATGCCCCTCATCAGCATCATTTTCTTCACTGCCAGTTCCGCCTAGAAAAGGCTATTTACATCACTTTATGACACTTTTCCATAATTTCCCTTAACTGATAGATAGCATTGCCATTGTGGAATCACCACTATTAGGTAAAATTCCCTCCCACCCAATCATACTTATACTTAACCTACATTTCTACATGACATAGACTATTTTTAGGAAAATATGTTCATAGACTTTCATCCATATGTCAACTGTTATGCACATGAGTATGTTATGTTATGTTATGTTATAAAACCTTTTATTACGCGCTCTATTACTCAAGAGTATCCTGGCGCGGTGAGTAAAAAAGAAAAAGGAGCAGCCAACATAACATACAGAGAGATTACAAAGTGATATTAAACAGATGGGTTTTGAGTCCCTTCTTAAACTGGGAAAGTGAGGGAGCAGTACGAAGGGCCAGGGGAAGAGCATTCCATGCTCTGGCTGCCTTGACAGAAATGGACTTGCCTCCTGTTCTTGAAAGCTTGAACTTGGGCTGAACCATCTGACACAGGTTGGCGGAGCGGAGAGCCCGATTAGGAGCATAAAGAGCGAATCTATTCCGCAGATATACTGGACCCAACTGATGGATAGCACGATAGGCCAGGACCAGAATTTTAAACAGAATTCGGTTGGCAACAGGTAACCAATGAAGACTGCGCAGATGTCCACGAACACTGGATCTCCTAAGTAATTGAAACATCAGTCTAACTGCCGAGTTTTGAATCACCTGGAGTCGATGGACCATATAGTCTGGTAGGCCGCTAAAGAGTGCATTTGCGTAATCCAAGCGTGACAAGATCAGCGCTCTTAGCACAGTCTCTCTAGCCTCACCAGGGATGAAGGGGAAAAACCTTCTGAGGGCCTTTAGAGTGGCATAGCAAGTACAGGTTAATTTCTTAATATGCTCCCCGAACTTTAAGTCCTGCCCGAACCAGACACCCAAGTTCTTTACAGGGCCTCCTATTGAGTTCGGACAGGGTAGATCAGAGGGCCAGATTTGCTCCCTGAAATTATCCGGGAAAGACCCATAGAGGAGGATCTCTGTCTTCTCCTCGTTACACTTAAGTTGGGCCAATGCCAGCCAACGGAAAACTCTCGACAAGCAGCTCTGGACGGTCAAGGGGTCTAAGTGGTTTTAGTGGTTTATAGGCATTGTAGCACATGAATTTCTTTAGATTCCTGTCCTCTCACTCACCATACATTCAATTCTACATCTGAGTGTGCAATGATTTTTTAGTTTTAAGTCTGTGTTGTCTGAACATGTGAACACCGTTGTGGATCTGCATCTGCAGGAGAAGATATTTTGTGTGTCATACTGTGTAGTTCTTTGTCTATGTTGACACGTTCCAGTTATTGTAACTTTACTGTAAGGTGTGCATAGCGTTCTGTCTTTGTATTTCATATATAGCTGTTGTTACTTTAGTTGAGAGTAGGGACTTGTTGCGTGCTTATCTAGGTTCCTGATCGATACTGTGACCTTATGCCCCTATTCGGCTATAAAGCCATTTATTCCCTATATTGGCATAACCGTTCAAGTGTGATTTTCTGTAAAGTCATCTCTGGCCTCACACGAACAGAGCCACATTCCAGCATGACTCTCTGCTACTTCCTTTGCGACCAATTAGTGCAATGACAGAGCAGCAGTCACTATCTGATATTCCTAGATAACACTCCGAGTTCTTCAACAAGATAAAAACTCAGCAAACCTGGAAATCCCCGCTTGCTATGTTTTGATTAGTAATGGAACTCTAATGAGCAACTGATAACTGTCACTTCCTAGTGACATCTTTAATTGACGTCTTATGTCCAGCAAACTTGCGTCAAACCCGGCACCTGTCAGGTATAAATATTACCAACGTTGCCTTAAGCAATGCGAAGCTAGCTGCTGTTGAGCAAGCGAACCTGTTGCTGATGCCAGCTGCCTGCATGACCCCGTGTTGGTAAAAACTAGCACTCTGTCACTGCAGCCTGCTATCCTGTGGTGGTGAAGCTGCTGATTACCATTATCGCCGCTACAGCGCGAACTATGGTACAGTACGCTTGAGGAGCCGTGCAGCCGTCCTCTGCGAAGACATCCAGCCCAGCTGCCCGCGGACGCTGTCACCCCTCCTTCCTCCCGACGCGCTGAGAGAAGCCGCTGCCTTTCTCGTGCAGAGAAATCCAGTCCCGGCGCTTCCAGTTTACCCTCGCAGGTGACTGGGATATCGAGAGAGACCCCTGAAGGAGATACCAATCCTCCATCATTCTATTCAGAGGTATGGTGTTGACTAAACCCTTAGACGAGAATTCTTGAAACAAACCTTGGCAAAACCAACTTAACTTAAAGCTACTTACTTACTCCCCTTCTCACGTGTTAGGCTTAGGTCAGGCACACTGGGGTAGGCTTAGTTAGAAGCACCAGTTGAGTATGTTAGCCTAATGTATATATGACTGTATATATGTTTTATTACTTTTAAACCATTGTATGGCTAAGAAACCATATCAATGCTTTTACAGTTCTATTTCGCAATACTTATCTTACTGTACGTACTTTTTATAATAACAGTTATTGCAATTGTGGCAATTCATTTCTCTTGTACGAGAAGAAAGACTGTTCAATAAATGTTAACCTTTATTGATACACGCCCGTCTCTCTATTCTCTACATACCGTGAAAGTAAACTGCACTAGACTGACTGAGTGAAATCTATGTCTATTGTTTCACACGACCCTAGAGATTGACTCTTGATCTGAGGAGCAAAGTTGTCATGTTGCACGGTTGTTGGAAAACTGAATCCCTTCTTGTCTGTGCCAAGGAAGCTGATCACTTCCTATGCAGAGAAGAAAGTTTCCAGTGACCTCTGAGCTAGTTGGTAACACAACCTAATTAAGTTTAACATAGTCAGTGGAGACCTGGAATATAAGCAGTTCCACGTCGATACTACTGTTTATGTTATTCCAATGCGCAGGGCCTAGTGGGAAACTAGGAACTACACTACATGGCGCCCAACGTTTGGTAAGGCGATAAACTAACGCAAGACTTGTAGAGTAACTCAGTCGTGCATATTTCACACCCCTTTCTCCCGTAAATACTCCAATAGACGTCTGGAGTGGGTGAAAGGTTAAAATCCGCCCGACCTTAGTAGGAAGAGATTCCTATGTAAAGCTCTGGTTTATTCAACGTTGAAGGATACAGTGTTCCAAAATATTGTGCACCTAATCTTTGTCTCCTTGGAGACCTACTCTGCAAAACCTGCATTTATACAATGTCAGTAGAAAATAACGGAACCACTGGGGGCGCAGCAGATGCGACTCAGCAAGGTCCCGAATACGCAGACCCGGATGCTATTAACATCCCGGTCCAGTTAAGAAGATCTATAACTTTAAAACTTATAGAACACGGACTGACACCTCAGGGTGGTACAGTAATTTTCGTGATAGAGGCTCACGAGTATCGGCAGACAGAGGTATTCTATTCATGGATAAACTTTCCAGCAGTAAACGCTATAACACAAGAGTTTCACTATTACAAAATAGAGGAACCTCCGGATGAGTACGCCCCTTTCGAGGAGGTTGAAATTCCACTTAAATTTCAAGAGCACCTGCTCTGGTTTAATGGCGCCCTAAAACACAATGATCACATTACCAGGCTCGGTCCACTAGGTAGACCAGGAGCCACGTGGCCGGTTCTAGCCAGCTACACACCACATCCTGACATTGTAAGAATGTCTAAGGAAGAGCTGTTAGCACAGCTAAATACATTAATAAAAATACATAGGCAACTAGTCCAATATGTAATACGGACTGCAACAGTCCAGCCAGCTGTTAATTCACCACAGCTGACCCCTCATCAGGGGAACACAAATAAAATTACACCACAGAACATACAGTCATGTCTTGGTAAAACACCCGTAAAACGGGAACAAATTCCTTTCTGGTTAGCCCAGAAAATCACTCAAATAGAGGCAGTATTTCCTGATACTACCCCTATTGAGAAACACAGAATCTTGACCATCTGCCTTCCTATGGGAATCGCACCACACGTGGAGGACTGCGACACTTGGGGTACAGTCTTTGCTTCCATTTACACAAAAACACACGGTGTTCCGTCTATGGCGGTAATACCAGAAGTGCTAAAACAGATTCAAAATGAATTCGGTCCAGAGCCCGCTTTAAATCTAGGTATGAAATTACTGAAAGACTTCAAGCAGGTCACGGCTATATTATTAGCCAACGTAAAGGGAGAAGCAGCATCTGTGGCGATTCGCCAGAAGTTGAGGGAAACAGATATAAAAGATCCTGTTGAGCTAGCAAAAATCATAGAAAAATGCTATGAAGAATTAGGTAGAGACAGCTTGGGTGGAAAACCAGTAAAGCCCCAACTGCTCGAAAATCCTGAAAAATTATTTATTAAAAATAATTTAAACACTTCAAAAAAGAGCTGGGATGGAAATAAACAATCCACTCCCAAGGAAAAAGTTTTCCAGTCCAGAGGAAGGTCTCCTCGACGGAGAGAAAGAACTCCGACTCGAGAACGCCAGTCTCCCCAGCGGGAGCCCTCTGAGAAAAGATATAACCTTAGAAATAGGGATAATCTAAAAAAACCTGATAGATATCAAAGTATTGATACACGTCCCTCTCGATCTCTTCCACAGAATTCGGAAAGAAGAGGACGGTCAGACCCAGGAGAGCACACCAAGTCCAAAGACAAGGAACCTGCTCAAAATAAGAAATCTCAATTTCAGAAAAAGAAGGTAGCCAGTATTAGAGTAATCAACCATGCCGAGAATACTGAGGACACAGTTGAAAAACGGGGAGTGGGCATTGATAATGTTGGACAGTGCAGCAGAAATCAGTATAGCGCGCAAGAACTTGATGAGTCATCTGGAGACAGTGGACACGAATGAATACATTCAGGTTGAAACTGCCGACGCCAGACTTAGCGAGCCCCATAAAATATACGAAATAACATTGCGTATGGAGGGTGATAAGACTAGGAAAATTAAGGGTCTATTTTGGGATAAGCTCTCAAAAGGCTATGATATTCTGTTAGCTGAAAAAGATTGGCCCCAGAGTTTGTCAGGGAGTGCCCTCGTGGCGAAGAAGTGATTATGCCTGCCTTCTCGAATCACATTCCGATTCACAAAAAATATACATATGCAAGGAAATGGGCAGTAGCCCAGGCACCTGCATTGTATAAAAATCACGTAGGATGGGATGAGGATTCACCGCCTCACAAAATCCAACTAAAAAGTGAACCAACTGCCCAACGGCAGTATCCCATAAAGCAAGAAGCTAAAAAACAGGTCAGGGAGATCTTAGATCAACTTGAATACCAGGGGGTGATTGAAACATGCACCTCTCAAATGAACAATCCTTTGTTTCCTGTCTCCAAGCCAGACAATTCATATCGTCTAGTTTTGGACTACAGACACCTTAATACATGTTGCAAAACTTTTGCAGTACAAAACTCGCATAGTGCAGCCCTAATGAATAATATAGTTAGGAAAAAATATAAAACGACATTAGACATTTCTAATGGTTTCTTTTGTCAAAACATTGCACCAGAAAGCAGATACTTGACCGCTTTCTCCGCATTTGGGTCGCAGAAAAAATTCTGTCGACTCCCACAGGGGTTCAAGAACAGCCCAGGACTATTCTCAGCTAGGGTAACAGAGTTACTATAAATCTATGATGATGAAGCATTATCTTACGTGGATGATATTTATCTCACAGACGATGACTTGGATACTCACTTGAAAAGAGTGAACACCATTATACTTGGGTTCGCAGCAGAGGGTTACAAATTCAACTTTAAAAAGTCTCGAATTGCCCATCTGACAGTACTGTTTTTAGGGTACGAATTATCAAGTGAAGGGAAAAGCCTAGCGGACAACTTCTTAGAGAAGTGCGCTGTACTCCAAGCTCCAAAAACGCTGAAGAATTTACAATCCATACTAGGTTTTCTGAATTTCGGAAGAACTTACATCCTAAACTACGCAGAGAGGGTTAAACCTCTCTACGAACTAATAAAACCTGATTTAAAACAAATCAATTGGACTCAAAAACACACAGAAATTTTGAGATCACTGCAAACAGACATGTTAGCAAAAACAAAACTAGATACACGTGACAACACACGCGATCTTGTAATCCGAGTCATCCCAGGAAGATGCGGATTCACGTACCTAACCTCTAATGAGGGAGAAAAGGTACCAATTTCAATTAAATCTCACTTGTACACACAAGCAGAAAAAAGATTCAGTCACACAGAAAGAACTGTGAACGCAGTGCAAATCCCATTAGCAAATGAACGAGAACTAGCACACGGCAAACGGATTAATATCCTTACAGCGGAATCCGCCTTCGAAGCGCTATTCAGCCCAGTAAACCTGCCTACAGTATCACTGGATCCGAAATGGATACAGTGTATAGATTCTCTAGGAGCGGAAGATGTGAAATACTATTTCGCCCCGCAATACGAAGAACTGAATGATTTAGAATATGAAGAAGAATATCCTCTGCCAATCGAAATTCTGCCTCTCCCACTATACGCCTGTATAATCTATACAGACAGCTTTGTACAGCATTTCAATGTAGAGAGTAAATCCTACAATGCAGCATGTGCGATCATTAAATGTCGTTGGCTGTGCGGTAAAATCAAACCGAAAATAACAAAAACTGAATCAGTAAAGTACTGTTCGGTTCAAAGAACTGAAATCAGATGTTTAAAGATGGCGCTCGAAAATGCAGAACGCGAATTCCCCACACTTATAGTGTGCGATTCTCATTTTTGCGTCAATTCTTACAATAACAAACTGCAGAGTTGGATCGAAAACGACTACAAAGATGACACAGGTGCCACAATAAAGCATAAAAAGCTCTGGAACGAGGTAGCTCTTTTACACAAAGAACTACAAAAGACTCACGTGATTCACGCACAGAGTCTTCAACGTGATGGCGTTCACGTTGCAGGGAATTCATTGGCTAATACAGCCACCGCGGAAGCAACTAAACCGGCTTCCGTAGCCACAAAAAAGCGTACAGATAAGTACATAGACGGGGAAACCATGCTGGCAGTAAAAACGACCGTAAAAGGCGACTGTGCAGCACTACCCGTAAACTATCCACTCAATTATGCATACATAATCGATGCAAACTCCGTTCCTTTTGCTCGAATCCCTGGAGTGGGGGATAGAGTAATTCCAAACAGGAGCAGGAGGGGCTTCCTAATACTGGAAGCACACATGGGGTTGGGTCTGAAACACCAAACAATCAAAGCCTCTCTGAAAGAATTACAATCAGAGTACTGGTGGCCAGGAATGAGTATAGATATTCAATGTTTTGCTCAAAATTGTGAAGACTGCAATAGAGATCGCAGTAATGAACAGGCCAGTGTAGTTTCAGGATCCCTTCTAGACAGCATAAGGCGGTCTATCTGCGCAATCAAAGAAGAGAAGCGCGTCCCAGTGTACACCATTAAGACGAAAAGCACTTTAAAAATGAGTCCTCCAGCACTCGGCTGACGCTAGAACGGTTATAAAAGATTTGCGAGTCCATATCGGCACATACGCAATTACCACGTTCCATTCTGACCAGGGTCCTGCTTTCAGCTCTCGAGCCTATAAGGAGGCCATGGCCAGCATGGGAATTGGGTTGCGGTATTCTTGTCCGTCATACCCCGGAAGGGAATAGTGTGGTAGAAAGAAAAAACCGGGACATAAAGCAATCTATAACAGCGAAGGTATTAGGTTCAGGCGCTGGGTGGGTCAAACATTTAATAAGTGTCCAGACTAGTCTTAACAACATGCCAAGAAATTCTCTAAAAGGTTTCAGCCCATACGAACTATTGTTCGGAATTAGAATGCGCGTTCAGGACCTCGATAGTCAGATGTCAGTGGTACAAGAAGAAACAAAGCACTTTGATATAAAGGATCGTTTGGCTGTCTTACAGGAACTGAATGAAACAAGAAAATCATTAAGCAACATAAAGTTAAAGCAACAGCCAAGTACCACTGACGAGGCACCACCCGCAACAGCCCCAGCAAGGCCTGTCTGGATTCCAAAGATTGGGGATCTAGTCAGAGAAAAGATCGCGGTGAAGAAGGAATTTGGGCCTTCTTACAGAAAAGCAGTACCTGTCTTGGCAGTCACCGGAACAAGATCAGTTGTGCTACCGCCCCTTGCTGGTAAAAAGGAGAACAGAGTCGTGTCTATCGATCTGGTAAAACCACAAGCATGTGGCCTATAATCAACAGTAGGCCCAGTGGACTCCCAAGAAACAACAGAATACCCAAACTTGCAACAATCCAAGAGGTTCAAACTGAAAGACTCATCACATTCGATCAGCCTGCAGTGCACAATGAAGGACTATGCAATACAGCCATGGAACTCGTGCCTCTTGACACACAGATTGAAACAGTTCGTCAAGAAACAACACCAGTCTACAATAATGTGGCATCAGAAAGTGCTACCGAGAGACAGATTGAAAGAACAATCCCATCAATTGACAGAACTGCCTCTGGTTATTTCATCAACTCCGACAACTTCTCTGAAGATCAAAATGAGCCCGAAGTGAAGCCAGAAACAAAAAAGTCTTTTAAAGAAAAAGCAACGGAACTCTTTCATCAACTGAAGGAAATATACCTCATTTCCCCTTGGCTAGAGTTCTGGTTCGGTCTAGGTGTATTTTTCCTCCTGCTTTGGCTCATCATGGTACTATGTTTGGGAAAATTCATTGAAGGAAAATATATTACAATGGACACAGCAAGTCAGAACATCAACCTAGTCCTGAAACCACACAGATCATCCCACGTGAAGAAAAGAGAACTGTCAACAGTAAATGTCACAGCAATTCCAATACCTGGTGGGGTAGTATGGGAGAAAACAGACTATGAGATCTATGGTCCGGTCGAAATCCTGAAGTATCCTCATCAACTAAAGGTTTCCTTAAGTGACTTTGTTACACCTAGTACATTCTCTGATGATTGGGACTTTAACAGTATTAATGACATGATGTCTGATTTAGTAATGTCAGCTAGATTCACAGATCATGATTATTTACAAGGTTCATCTAGTTATGAGCAGTTATTCTGTTACACACACTATGGTGATCATTACTTGCATAAATCTGCACAGCCTAGAAATGTTTTTATGTATAATCAATGGGAACATTGTTCTACACCACCTAAAAGCAGTTCTAAAGCATTTTTTGAGAAATTCAAATACTTCTCAGGGTTTAACACAAGTGATGCAGAAACGTTTTATTATAAACTGTTAGATAAAACAGGAATGAAAACAATGCTGACAAATTCTAAATTGATATATTCAGAAGCATTTTATGACAAAATGATGACATTTGGTTTTGATTATTGGAAAAATAATATTGAAACGAAAACAATTTGGGGTACAAAAGATTGGCAGGTGCAAGGCATTGAAGCACTATTTAGAACCTGCATGATACCAGAACAAATGTTATTTTTAAATGACACTGTACACCAAACATCTTGTCTTGGCCTAGCTAAGAACAAAGACCTTAAAACACCGTCTATACCAAAGCCAATAGCTGAGAATGCAACCACAGATATTGAGTTAGACGTGTCACAAATCTTACATTTCAACAGAACACATCCTGATTGGAAAAAGTGGTTAATCTGGCCTACAGACACAAATAGCTGTCAAGATAGATTCCTGAATAAAACACAGGGTTTAAAAATGACCAGATTAGACTCAAGATATTCCCAGAGACAACATCCAGGGATTATAACAACATACAGTGTAGGGAAACTCTGCCTAGAATGGCTAGCTACGTCCACACTGGCTGAAATTAAGCAACACTTGTCTTTACTAAAAGATGGTGCTGATTTGCGCGATTTCATTCTTGGACCACGCAAACAGCGTCAAAAGCATTTCATAGCGACCAGCATCTATGCTGCTTACAACGAGGCTTGGAAAGTAAAGCAAATTGAAACTGCTGAAAAGATACGAGAAATAGATCGTATTAATTTGGAGAAATCACTTTCTGTGGTAGACAATGGGTTAATGACTCTGTCTTCCAGAATATATTCGTTGGACAATATTGTATCCTCTGCCTTTGATGTGATAGACAGAGATTTGCTTATGTTACAACAGGGCCAGTCTCAATTACGCTCTATTATAGAATTAGGCTGGACGCTGCAAAATCTTCGTTCAGGCTATGTGCCTTGGCGTTTAATCAACACAACGTCATTATTTTCCAGTTTTAACCTTACTGATAAACAGATCAGTTTGGCACAGAAAGGAGCAGACTATACAATCCTGAGCATCGAAAAACTCGAGCGATTACCATTGACAATGTCAGAGAGTCCTGTCATTGAATGGATAATACACGGGATTATCACAATTCCGATAACAACTTTCCGATTTAAAAAGTGCCTTGAATACATACCTGCTGGCCAGTATGAACAATTGGGTAAAGGTTATGTAAAATCTATATGGAAATTACCATACACTCATTCTTGCTATAGTGACAGCGACAAAAATGTATTTCTTAGTGGTGAGAACTGTAAACATTCACTAAGCGGTATACTTTTGTGTCAGGGTATTAATTTACACGGAGCATGTGATGGAAATTCAAACAACCTCTCATGCCACCAGCTAGTCACACCTGCAACTCAGATAGAGCCCTTCTTTATGCAACTCGCAAACGGGAGTTACATTCTAAGAACGGATCACAGGTGCTGTGGCCTCGCGCCAGGGACAAGTTATCTAGTACAAGTAACATCCATGGTCAAATGTTGTATGCAAGCATTGTTCCCGAGCGGGCCTCCAGACATAGTGACTCCCATCTGGCCTCGTCTGAATCTCTATTCTATACGAATTGATACATTAAGCAAAATGAAATCTGTGCTTTTACAGACAACAGTGCCTATAACGTCATCTAAAGAGACGTATGATCTTCTAGTCGCAAGGACGGCTACTGAGGTCCATGACCTTTTATCAACAAATTGCCCCGTGCATTTCGTAGAAATGTTGAGCCAACTCCTTAACATGTCTAGTGCAACAAGCATCCCAGGCATATTTAAGACAGTCTTTACGGGACTGCTAATACCCTTCCAGGCAATTTTGGGAATCTTTCCTAATTTTGTGCACTCCATTTTTGGTGGTATTCCACTATTTTTGGGACTCATCGCAGGGATTCTATTTTTGATCCTCCTGCTTCGTTATGGCAAACCTCGCCTCAGACATAGCTCCCATGGGAATGGAAGAGACAATCCTAGCAATGCGCTACAGGGACAGGATAACTAACGTCCTCGGATTGGCCAGGCTGAGAGATCTAAACATGACCTGGTTCCTTTCATTCAGACCGATATGGCAAAATTGCATTTTACCTGTGCTACGGTGTATGCTTTGCGGCGATGAATGCGTGTTGGACATCTGTCTTTCGCTTCCATCAGCAGTACCAATGGACGTCGATACTTTGCTCAGTCCAATAACGGCTCAAGCATTGTGTTGTCCCCAGCGGCTACCAATCCTGATGACGGCATTCGTGGAGACTCCTGTACTACAGCCAAGTGGTAACAGTGGAGCGAGTGACAAAAGCAACATCATCCAGGTACAACATTCTGTGAGCATTGCTGGTCCTGCCTTCGATGACAGCAATCATTCTCACACCTGCCAAGTTTCAGCGCTATCTAATTTGGTTGAACTATCACCTGATTTTGTAGACCAATTTTTTGAGAGCCTGTCTGATACGATGTTCTCACCCACAGAGAAACAATAACTTTTTAGAAGTTTTCCGACACACAGCGTTCCCATGAACTCTGAATTCGGCCTTCAGTTTTGATCAACAAAAACTGCCAGGAGCTTTGGAAATATATTTTCTTTGAATTGGACAATTTTTTCTAAATATTGACCTTTTTTGGCACAAACAATTCTTTGCTTAACGTAAAAACTATTCTTAGAGAACAGAAGCTTCACACTTCTATTTCTAAACACATCTAGAGACATAACAACATAACACCAGCCTCTAGCACACATGTTATTACAATGCATTTTTATGTGATGATTTATCTCGCATTTCTTCTGTCAGAGATACTTCATGTGTAATTCTTTATGCATAATCGTTCATTGATTTCATATGCAATAATTTTTGAAAGATTACTATGCTTTAAAAAACGTACAGTACCTAAATTCCATGTATTACAAGTACGCCTATTTCGAATGCATTTATGTATTTTGGGGTGGGCAATGTTACACATGCATCTAATTGCTTTAGTTTTAGTAATTTTGATGGACATGTATACGTGGAGTGGGTGTTGCGTGCTTATCTAGGTTCCTGATCGATACTGTGACCTTATGCCCCTATTCGGCTATAAAGCCATTTATTCCCTATATTGGCATAACCGTTCAAGTGTGATTTTCTGTAAAGTCATCTCTGGCCTCACACGAACAGAGCCACATTCCAGCATGACTCTCTGCTACTTCCTTTGCGACCAATTAGTGCAATGACAGAGCAGCAGTCACTATCTGATATTCCTAGATAACACTCCGAGTTCTTCAACAAGATAAAAACTCAGCAAACCTGGAAATCCCCGCTTGCTATGTTTTGATTAGTAATGGAACTCTAATGAGCAACTGATAACTGTCACTTCCTAGTGACATCTTTAATTGACGTCTTATGTCCAGCAAACTTGCGTCAAACCCGGCACCTGTCAGGTATAAATATTACCAACGTTGCCTTAAGCAATGCGAAGCTAGCTGCTGTTGAGCAAGCGAACCTGTTGCTGATGCCAGCTGCCTGCATGACCCCGTGTTGGTAAAAACTAGCACTCTGTCACTGCAGCCTGCTATCCTGTGGTGGTGAAGATGCTGATTACCATTATCGCCGCTACAGCGCGAACTATGTTACAGTACGCTTGAGGAGCCGTGCAGCCGTCCTCTGTGAAGACATCCAGCCCAGCTGCCCGCGGACGCTGTCACCCCTCCTTCCTCCCGACGCGCTGAGAGAAGCCGCTGCCTTTCTCGTGCAGAGAAATCCAGTCCCGGCGCTTCCAGTTTACCCTCGCAGGTGACTGGGATATCGAGAGAGACCCCTGAAGGAGATACCAATCCTCCATCATTCTATTCAGAGGTATGGTGTTGACTAAACCCTTAGACGAGAATTCTTGAAACAAACCTTGGCAAAACCAACTTAACTTAAAGCTACTTACTTACTCCCCTTCTCACGTGTTAGGCTTAGGTCAGGCACACTGGGGTAGGCTTAGTTAGAAGCACCAGTTGAGTATGTTAGCCTAATGTATATATGACTGTATATATGTTTTATTACTTTTAAACCATTGTATGGCTAAGAAACCATATCAATGCTTTTACAGTTCTATTTCGCAATACTTATCTTACTGTACGTACTTTTTATAATAACAGTTATTGCAATTGTGGCAATTCATTTCTCTTGTACGAGAAGAAAGACTGTTCAATAAATGTTAACCTTTATTGATACACGCCCGTCTCTCTATTCTCTACATACCGTGAAAGTAAACTGCACTAGACTGACTGAGTGAAATCTATGTCTATTGTTTCACACGACCCTAGAGATTGACTCTTGATCTGAGGAGCAAAGTTGTCATGTTGCACGGTTGTTGGAAAACTGAATCCCTTCTTGTCTGTGCCAAGGAAGCTGATCACTTCCTATGCAGAGAAGAAAGTTTCCAGTGACCTCTGAGCTAGTTGGTAGCACAACCTAATTAAGTTTAACATAGTCAGTGGAGACCTGGAATATAAGCAGTTCCACGTCGATACTACTGTTTATGTTATTCCAATGCGCAGGGCCTAGTGGGAAACTAGGAACTACACTACAGACTGTGCTAGATAACACTATGGGCCAGATTTATTAAACTCCTGCATTGTTATTGCATCATGCAAGGTGACTCAGGGTCACATTTACTGACCCTTTGCTGCCTTGGATTTGATTCAGCTCAGCAAGCTGTCTTGCTGCATTGCCCTTGGGCATATCCTCGGACATCTGGACCTTTCCATCTTGATGTGGGTGTATTTTCCTACTTTTTTATGTCAAAGTTTATAACATTTTATATTGAATAACAAACATATGATCAAGGAAACTACACAAATAAACTTTTTCACAACACTTAAAACGATTTACAATCACATTTTACCATCATTAAACCAATACTCACCCATTAAAAAAGCTTCAGAAAAAATAAAAAATGTGATTCACATGTGTTACAGAAGTAGAATTACATTTGTATTCATAGGCTTGATTTGCGGTATTAATGCTATTCATATTAAAAATGATTGCCAATTATCTGCATATAGCCAAAGCTATAAAAATGTAAAGAGTCTGTATTTAAGATCTTGCACCACCAGGTTCCCTCATTTTCAATACTGGCAGATGTATCTGGCGACTCTCTATTTTACCATAATTCAGGGTTAGAAAGGAAGGCTAAATATGGTTGCATCATTTTTTTTCTGCTGTAGTTGTACTATATATTGATTTTTTTAAATCTGCAAACAGTATTCTATATTTCCCCCCAAACCTGCCACAGATGTTGTCTGTTTAATCAGTTGATTATATGAGTACATAGAGATCAAAGAGGTAAATAATATTTGAACAAAATTAACTTTCTAAGTGCAAAGATCAATTTCTTAATAGTGTAAACTCTTTTATAGTATCCTTTTAAAGTCCTTTTCATATAGCCATAGTGATTCCTGTATAGCAATATCATTTTTGTATTTCCATCTAAAATTGATCTTCATACAATATATTCCATTTCCATCATCCCTAACTTCAATCATAATTACTGAAGTGGAAGACTCTTCAAATTATTCATCAAAGATGTTAATGACTTCTTCAACCAAATAAGGTAAGAGAGTTTAGCAAACAGAAATACATTCTGGGGTCTATTACATCCGCCCGCCATCACACCGGGAGATTGGACCGCCCACAATATGTGCGGTGGTCCCGCATATATAATTAGGATGCGCCCACCAAACTGGCGGCCACATCCAGCATTTTTTGCATTGCGGAGGGCGGTGCTGTCAGCAGCACCCGCCGCAATGCAAAAACGGTACCTGTGCATTTGCATGCACAAGGTTGCAGGCACCGTGCAGTGCCTGCCACATCGTGCATACAAATTCAGTACCCCATGTGCTCTCCCCACCCCCCAGACATCCTGGGGGCCCGCAACGGACCCCCAACTGCAAAAACTGCATGCTTTTCCAGAACGGCTGGTTCCCACAGCCATTGTAATATGGATGGCATTGTCTAGCAGACACCACCACCATATTCAACCCTTTTATGCCTGGTCGACTCGTCGACTAGGTGGAAAAGCGGCAGACGTCTTCCCGTCCGCTGCGGTACCCCCACCATCATAATATGGCGGGTGTAAATGGGAAGGGGGCAGGAGATTATGGCGCGGTGGCTATCTGCCCGACATTGTAATAGACCCCTCTGTTCTTCACAGAACGGTTGAGGGTATCTTTGCCTCAAAGACCTTAGTTAAATGTGGTAAATTATTTCTACCTGTTGCTTTGAAAAATGAAATCAACCAATTGCATGTGAATGTTCCTTTTACTATCAACTGCTCAATGTGATTGTTGGAATTTAGGTTTTATATTGCATTACTCTTTGAAATTCTTCTCCTTTAAGATACCAGTGGATTGTGTCTCTTCAAATTTCCCTGAAAGACAATACTCTTGCTCTTTCACGTGAAAATAGAATTTATTTAGTGACTATTGTAGGATGATTTGCATTAAATCTAAAAAAAAAAACAGGGCAGCAAACGGGACTCTTCTGGGCCGGCAGATTTTGCCACAGGGTTGGCCTAGCCACCTTGTCAAACCCTGTGAGATGTCAATAAATGTGCTGAACATTAGCTGGTCTTTTTCCTTTATCCAAGTGACAACAGTTCAAATGAAACTCCACTTGTATTTCTATGTGTGACCTTTAAATAATGTCACTGCCAGTACCCAGCCACTTTTCCTGCTTGGATCATAGACTTAACACAATGCCACCTTAAAATGAAAATAGCATACAAGACATTTCTGTGAAAGTCATTGAAGTTGTCAAGGTCTGGCATTCAAAATGCTAAATATTCCTGACAACGAGAATGTCAAAAATAAAAAATGTTAATCAATGAAAGTGACAATCCATCAAATATGATGGACCATTATAACATCAACCTTCAAAGAACTAGCTAACTTCACCTGTCATAAGACAAGAGGGATTCTTTTAACCTTAACCTTTTGGTCTCAGTTTAATACTGAGAAATATCTGATCATGTAACCACAGGACTCAGAGAAAATGAGTGATACTGCAACCAAGGCTATGGACCTTTATTTGCCATTCTCAGCTGCCCTCTCTAAGAAGTAGCAAGAATCAATTCAGTTGTTCTTGGGGCACAAAACAGAGTAGTAAAAGCTAACATGAAATACTTATTTCAAAATGGTAAGCATCCAATATAGTCCTTACCACATAGTTGTAATATGATGCTTATCAAAGCAAAATAACCAGACTTTAGGATGTGAATGCTGAAAGGACTTTGTGTTGTCCGGTTAATGCTATCCATTAGTCAGTCCTGGTAGTATCCACTTCATCATAGACCTTTGCCAAAACCTTCAAACAAAACTCTCTTTTTATGTTGGTGGGTTATGGGATGTTTCTAGCTTGAGGCTGGTATCCAACTGTTGGCAAAATACCAAAAGTAGTGCAGGGAGCAAGGCAGCCTGGAATGGAGGGATCTGAAGTATTAATGTACAAAAATTCTGGAGCTAGGAGTTAAGGCAGGAGTTCACTTATGTATTCATGTGTGGCTCAGAACATCATCACTTGATCTGTGGGACTGACAAAGTCTTTCCTGTGCTCACCAATAGTACTTCTTAAGATCTGCTGTAAATCTTTTGAACTGGGTGTATTTTATCTTTTGTACAGGATATGTTGGCCAGATTTACTAAAAGACGCAAGGTGACACAAGGGCAACACAAGCCCTTAAGTGAGATTTACTATGCCACACAGAGCCACCTTGCATGGCTCTGCATGGCATAGTAAATCTGGAGTAACGCAAAGTAGTCCCTGGGAAGGCATTTCATGAGTGGAGCATGGGTGTTCCCATGCATCTACCCATGTTTTTTGGCGCATTCACTGATTTACTAACAGTAGTGAACCTGTAAATACCGATTCAGTAAAAGGGGGAAAACATTGAAGGGTGGCAGGGTGTCACTTTGACACCCTGTTGCACCCCTCAATTGTTTATGGGTGCACATGTTGCAGAAATACATGCTCTATGTCTGCAACATGGCACTGAAGCAATTTGCATTAAATAGCTTCTTTTTTTTTCGTTATTTACCACCAACTTGTAGTTGGTGGTAAATAACGAATCCTAACATGGGATAAGCACTCATTTAAGTGATCCCTACATTAGGAATTCGGTAGTTTACCGAATCGGTATTTAAGAAATCGGTAATTTACCGATACCTTAAATTACCGATTCGGTAAATTACTGAATGCTTAATTTCGACCCCCTACATAAGAAAAGCCTATTACCCGTCGGTAACTGCCGAAATTTGTTAATTTCGGCTGTTACCGACCGGTAATAGGCCACCTACATCTGGCCCCTAGTCCGACTTGTCCGAATAGCTGACCTGTCACTGACCCAACGCACTCAATAGGTGATGGAGAGCAGAGGTGCTGGCGGAGCACTCTGTCAGAAGACTCGATAACCCAATCGGGGTTCGGGAGCGAGGGTGCTGGCGGAGCACTCTGTTGAAAGATTCAATAACCCTATTGGGGTTTGTCTGTTAGCTGCAGAGAGGGTTGTAGCGCTGGTGTAGCAACTTTAACTGTGGGTGCTGGTCTTAGCCTGTAGTGGTGCTGTCCTGATCCAAATTTGGCTGCACCTGTCCTGATTTCTGGTTGGCACCTGTTGTCTTGCTGGCACTTGCACTTTGGGGTTCTATCCTCTAACTGACCCGTGGCCAGGGTTAGTTCTTCACACCATTCTAGGTAAATATTCTATTTGGGTATGTCATTGTACTGTTTCTTTCTCTCTTCCCACCCTAATGTCAAATGCGTCAAGACTGCCTTACAAAATCTTTGCATATTTTCATTCTAATAGTTATTTTCTTCATTGAAAGATTTCAGGTGTCAAATGTTTGGATTATGACATTTAAAGAATTTTAGATAAAGAGTTTAAACCGTTCCCGAGTTTGTGGTTATTATATGAGTGCAAATGTTATTTTTTCACTACCTATTTTCTTGCTAACTCCCTGATCCAATAGTTCTCTAGGTACCGATGATTAGGATTGGTAAGTCAAATGGTATAGGACCTGAATGGTTAAAACTAAATCTTGATCAAGCGTAGGCTTACCTGTTCAAAGTGTGTGTATGTTGATTTATGGGACCAGGTGAAGTATGGTAAAAAAAATCTCGGGCAGGTGAGCCCGCGCTCTATCAGTGGGTCCAAATTCCTATGGCCACCAGGAGTCATTCCTAAGTGCGGTGTGTCTGTCGAAGATCAGGACTTCGGTTTTGTCTGTGTTGAGCTTCAGTCGGTTTATTCTTCATCCAGGCTGTAACCTTCTTCATAAAGTTGTAGAAGTTGGTCTTCATCAAGATGGGGTTCGCTGATAGCGAGAGAACAAGTTGGGTATTGTCAGAGTAGGAGTTGATGATGATATTGTGAGATCTGACGATGTCCGTGAGTGGTATCATGTAGATGTTGAAGAGGGTTGGACTGAGTGATGAGCCTTGAGGGATGCCACAGATGGTGTGCTTGGGTAGTGAGGTGAACCACATTGTGTTAAACAATTTGGTGACAGCCCCTTAAAAAATAGGATACTTGCACAAAAAAGAATATCAAATCAAAACTCAAAAACTCACCATACAGGTGAGTTTAAATAAAGTACGAAAATTGTCACAATAAAAACATATGCATTCCCCATCATTGGGATCCGTGCAATGTAACATGTAACATCATGTAGAAATTGAAATAGATAACCCTCACCTCATAGATTACCTGGAAAATCCATGGCAGTCCCAAATTTGAAGCACTCTACATAATCATCCATGTAACATATCCCTTTGTCTAGTGCAAGTCCTGTACAGTATATAGTATCAGTTTGCCCGTTATATTACACAGTGCCATGCATATGTGTACGTATGTATCAGTAATCAAGGTGAAACAAACACATCTGTAGTAAAATGTCCCTAAATGCTGTCTCAACATCTATTTGTTCGTGCAAGTGTCCACCACTATGTTGACTGGCTGCACCAAAATTGAAAAGACTATCACATACCATGTGAGCTAGTGTATGCACTTAACTTAGTAGAAATTTAAATAGTATGTAGTAGTTCCTGCCATCATGCTAAAGAAAAATTTGTACTACACATTTTACACTGAAACATTGCTGGGAATCAAACAATTGCAAAGGAAAATGAATGTCAGGACATACTTGGTGAAAAGAATAATTGTGATTTATTCACAATGAGATAAGTCTCTCAGCTTGTTTTAAACAAGGCAAATGCCAGTCCATGTGGTGTCCACAAATCTTGTGCTTAGGTGTGCCGTGGCACTCAGCTTGCCTCCAATTGCACTGCCAGGGGAACCTCCCGGGGAAGGGGCAGCTAGTGGGCAGAGCAGGCACCTCAGAGATGTTACTTGGGAAGGGAGCTTTGAGTTTGAGTTGGGCAAGGGTGGTCTTGGATTTGGGTTTGGTAGAGGGTGGGTTTTTGGTTTGAGAGGGGTGGTTTGGGTTTGAGAGGAGATGTGGTATTGGGAAGGTTGGTATTGGTTTTGGGGGACCTTGGGGATAGTAGAAGCAGTTCCTGTCTTTTGGGGTTGGAAGGGATAGGTTGGGGGTTGTGGGTGGAAAGGGTAGGTATGCTTTTGGGAGGGATGGGTTTGGGAGTGGCAGGGGTCAGGCCAAGGGCAAACATAAGGCTCTCACAGGGAAAATGGTTCGGATGGTTGGGAGGGAGTTGGAGTTGGGATGTAGGGGGAGTGGAATTTTCTATTGTGCATGTGTCTGTTGAGGATGCAGGATTCTCTATGGGTCTGGTATTAGCTGTGTACTTTTGGGTGTGTATTGCTTTGTTGATGTGTGTTATGTATGCTGAGGAGGTGCTGTGTGTGGTCATGGTGGATGTTGCTGTAGTGGTGGGTTCGGTGTCTAGGGTGTGTTTGTGTTAGTGCATGTGAGTGTGGTATTGGGTGCAGTGTATGGGGATGTGCTTGTGGTAGTGCATGTGAGTGTGTGGTAGGTGTGGTGTCTGGAGTGTGCTTGTGGATTTGGCTGTGGTGATTGGAGCAGTGTCGAGGTATGCCGGTGTGATGGTGGTAGTGCATGTGAGTGTGGCGGTGGCTACAGTGCCTGAGGGGGTGCTTGTGGTGGTGGAAGTGACTGTGGTAGTGGATTCAATGTCTGTGGGTGTGCTGCTGGTGGTGGTAATGCATGTGAGTGTGCTGTGTGCTGTGAGCTACGGTGTCTGTGGTTGTGCTGGTGGTAGCGGTGGTGTCTGTCTGTTTGGATGCGTGCCTGTGTCTTTTGTGTTGTTGGGTTTCTGTGTGGGTGTGCTGCTTGTGTCTGTGTGTGAGGGTGCATGCAAAGGTGTGAGTGTGCTTGGGACAGGTCTGGGAACAGGGAATTTGGAAGGGGCGGGAGGTGGAGCACAAGGGTGGGATGCTTGGGAGGCCGTGGTTAGTGAGGAGGCTAGACCTTGAATTGACCTCTGTAGACCACACATAGCACTGTGAATACCTTCAAGGTAAGCTACCATTTCTTGTGATTGGCAGCAAAACCCCTGGATGGCATTCAGTAGTGCAGTCTGGCCTGCAGAGATGTTTTTGCGGATGTCAATAACCTTCTCACTGAGCACAGCCAGGGGGGACAGGGGAAGGTGGTGAGGTGTCTAGAGCGAAGGAAACACCACCCATTTTAGGGTTGTGGGTTTGGCCAACTTGGGAGCAATCAGGAGGGTGGAAATTGTACTCTGGGGGGCAGGCAAGGAAGCAGGTGTATCAAATGCAGTAGGGTCTGCCACCAATAGGGAGTGCTCACTGGAGTGGAGTTCTGGACTTTTTGGTTCCGTCCAGAGGTGTCAGGGTACAACACCCGAAGACCCCGGAGTTCCACCTGCCTTGGTGCACAAATGAACAGAAACACGGGCTTCTCGATGGTGGCGTCAAAGACCAAAGGTTTATTACTGCAGGGACACAGAAGTCACAGAATCTACACACGGGCAGAATCTAGGAGACTGTTCGATTTGTACATTGAGGGTTGCTCCTTATATACCAAAAATTGTGCTCTAGGCAAATATTTCACATGTCGGTACATTCCCAAACCTTTTGTGTCTCTAAACAATAAATATTTGGCGTTACACAGGAACTGTCGATAATATCTGATACCAAACATCACGAAGAGGGGTTCCCACCAGTCCATCACAATCCCTTGTCAATATTGTATTCAAGAGCCGGACCGCCTCATCGTAAAGTTCGTTACCTCCCCCTAATAAAGGCCCAGAAGGAAAGGAGTAGAGCCAGGTGCAGGAGATAGAAAAGCGGGATAACAGATGTTTGTGGGTTGTAAATGGGCAAGGCTACCGGCTTCGGCCGCCTAATCATGATCAGGTACAATGGACAGGAAAACCAGTTCAGGTGGGCTGGCCTCGGGCAGAGGAGACAGCCTTTGTCGAGTCATGCAGCTTCAGCGTGATCTGGTTTAAGGTGCACGTGTCATGTAAGAGGTGAATCTCCGGCTAAGGCTACGTGTCTTTAATCAAAGTGAAGTGAATGAAGTAATCAGAGGCTATTGCATATGTGAGGGCAAGGAAACACAAAATGGCGGCCACGATCTAAGATGGATGCCGTGTGTATATCAGAAATGTGTCAGTGGAAGGAGTGCTCTTGCTCGTAGCGTAGCGAAAACACTAGGATATACTAAATGGATCATTTGCGGTTCACTGATACCAATATTATGTATTTCCGACAAACTTGAAAACACGGGTTCAAGCCGTCACGGAACCGTCACGGAACCTCACGGAACCTCACGGAACCTCAGACCCTCCTTTTGCCCTTACATAGGCAATTACTCAGTCTATGTCAGAGTCTAGTTCTATGCTCATCAGGTCAGTGACATGCTGTTGTATCATCATCCTTTCTCGTGTCTTTTCTCCAAACGCAGGTGGTTTTCTAAAACAGGTTGTAGCACAAAGACTACACAGAGCAGGACCACACTGGATAATCAGACAACATGAGAATAGTAATATTAAGATGACACCAATGACCATTAGAACCTTCCATCCCCACGCTGAGATCAGAGTCCAAACCCACTCCATAAAGGACCAGTTTCCCTTGTCTACATGTATGGAGTCCGAAATCTTGTGCAACTTAGAGATCGCCTCGTAAACTGTTGGAGCATTATTAGGAATAAAGACACAGCAGCTCGATTGGATCATTCTGCATACCCCACCTCGATCTGCAAGTATAACATCTAGAACCATACGGTTCTGCAATGTCATGAGCCTATCCGCCTGAAGCTCAGCTGTCAGATTGCTAAGGGCACCAGCAGTTTCGGTAATAGTAGATTCAACTACCCGTGTTAGCTGACGTATGTTTCTACTATTGGCCATAGGCCCCCAGAACGGAAGGAAGCCTTTGAAGAAGTCTCCAGCTTCCTGACCAGCGGTATCTTCCTTGCTGAAGACACCTCTCGCTACTCTTGTTCTGTGGTAATCAGGTGAAGCAGTGTATGTCGGAGGCAATAATCGAGCAATATAACATGATCCTGAGAAGTCGGCAGGCAACCATGTATAAGCTCTGTCTCGACAGATGAAGTAGGTACCCCTGGCAGTAAGGAAGGCAGGGGAAGAGTTAGCCGGAAACACATAAGTCTCTACGCACTCACTCCTCCCTAGCTGAGCTCTCGGATTTCTCCCATTACCTTGCAAACAGACCTGACCTCGGTGAGGTACGACCCAGATTGGAGTTGAGCTTTTACGCTTGCTTTCTCCTAAACTAAGGCGATACTCTGAAGTATTCCAACTTAAATATACTCGCAATTCGTCTCTAGGGTAAGATGGAGTATTATTGACGTCTTTAACCATGTCAATAATTCCCTGGACTAAAGCTTTGTTGGCAGAGTTATATTTAGTGGAGCGTGGTGGACGTGGAGGATAGGTTTCAAGGGCATAAGCAAAGATGGTTTGAAGGGCCTGAAATGATCCATTATAGCTGAAAGGCAAAACCAGATAGGGAATACCTTTATCCATAGTGTGGGGTATCAAGCCACACACCCAGCAGTCTGTCGTGTTAACTACCAGTTGGTGTTGGTGCAAGAGCTGTACAAAAGTATTATTAATGAATTCTGAGCGTCGAGCTTGCTCATGTTCCGGAAACGAGTGAAAAGAGTGTATAGAAGAAACAGTAGAAATAGCTGGATCAAGGGGAGGCACTGTAGAAACTGGCACAAGAATCAAATTTATGCTAAAGACAATTCCACCCACCAATGTTGCTAAAACAATCAAAAATGTAATGGCACATTGCATCAAGAAACATTTGCTGTGAAGAATTCTATTAAGTCTGTTTCTGCGAACGTAAATCACATTTTCTCGTTGCAGCGCAGGAAGTTCCATCTTCTACAATCCGCTCGCGACCACTGATGATGTGTACGTAGATGAAAATGCCTCTGTCAGCCCTGGGAGTTCCCAGTACTAACAGAAAGATCGACCTTGTGTCAGACCCCTGCAAATTCAAACTAGGCACACAGCCACGACCCTACGGCTACCCAGACGGCAAGGCAATTTATTAAAAACAATAAACAATAGCAAACTTCCTGGCTGAAAAGCAAAAAAGTCCAATGTATATAAATATCAAAATCACAATATGCAGTTGCCTGCTTTATTAGTTCGTTTTATGGCTTCTAAGGTTGTATCTTTTCTTTGCTGGTACTGTCTGATCGGAAAATAGTGTATCACTAGCAGTTGTTGTAGAGTTTAAGTTCGCAGATGGCAAAGTTTCTTTTGATGCTGGAGACAAATGTTCAATGTTCAAAGTAGTCTTTTCAAGAGGAGAGTCACGTTTCAAAGTGTCAGAAATCAAATCGGCATCGCTGAAAGGGACAAATTTTGGAGTTATTTCAGATTCGGAGGCACCAATTCCCTTCTTCACCCAGTCGTCGTAGGGCAGCGGCAGTGGAACACGCTTTACGTGAGAAGCGTGGATCCAGTTCTTCCGGCCAGCAACACGTACAGCTGTCCTCGTTGCCAGCAGGATTTGGAAAGGGCCGATGTAGCGAGGCTGAAGATTCTTTGTCCTCGCGAAGTTCCGGACCACTATGAAGTCACCCGGTTTCAGTTGATGCCCTGGACTCTCCGGAGGCTTTGGTAGTGCATCAAAAACCTGTTGATGAATAAGACTTAATTTAGCAGTCAAGTCATAAAGATAGTCAATCAACATAGGATATTCAATGGAGCAGAATTGTTTAGGCCTTGGCACACCCCAGACATTTGCCGGGCGGCCAAATACAATCTCATATGGAGAAAGCCCTATTCTAGAATGCACTGTTGCTCTCGTTGATAACAAGGCCAAAGGAAGTGCGTCTGGCCAGGCTAAACCTGTGGATGCTTGTATTTTGGCTATTTTAAGCTTGAGGGTGCCATTGTAACCCTCGACTAAACCAGCTGACTGGGGATGGTTCGCACTATGAAATTTTTGTTTCAATCCTAGACCAGCACACACACTCTGCATAACTTTCCCTATAAACTCACTTCCGTTATCTGACCATACAATCCGTGGCATTCCGTACCTAGGGAAAAATTCTTTGAGAAGAATTTTGGCAGTTGATAAAGCAGTGTTGTCCTTTAGTGGGTATGCTTCTATCCACCTGGAAAAAGCACAAACTACCACCAGGACGTATTTTAAATTGTTGCAGCGTTCCATGTGAATGAAGTCTAACTGTATTACTTCAAAGGGACAGGAAGGAGGAGCAAAATGACCAGCTGGAGTTGGAGTTCCCTTGCCAGGATTATGCATCAAGCACACCATACAATTTTTCACCACTCTCTCTGCACACTTACTGATTCCCTCATTCTTCCAAACCGGAGCTAACATCTTACATATCCCTTTAGAACTTATATGCGCCACTCCATGCGCCATCGTCACTACTGCAAGCACATACGCATCAGGCAACATCCAACGCTGCTGTTCTGTTAAATCGATCCAACATCCATTCGAGTCCAATTTGCCCATACTTTCTCTCCATACGCGTTTCTCTTTCTCAGTCGCTTCTTTCTGAATCTCTTTCACACTTTCCATAGTGTCCTCACACATTCCAGACTCAGCAATCCATCTTGCAGACGTAGCAACATACATTCTACTCATCATGTCTCTAGCTGTTTGTTTAGCGGTTTCATCAGCAAAGGCATTTCCCCGACCAACATCATCCGTGATTGCTTTATGAGCACTGCACTTCACAATCGCAACTTCAGTCGGTAAGGTTAGAGATTCCAACAAGTCGTTAACTAGCTGACCATGTTGGATCTTAGTCCCATGGGACGTAATGAAACCCCTTTCTCTCCACAACCGGCCAAAACTATGGGCCACGCCAAATGCGTACTGACTATCTGTAAACACATTCACTCTCTTTCCCTCAGCTAAAACACACGCTCTCGTAAGAGCTATTAATTCTGCTGCTTGGGCAGAATTCTGACTCACTCTTGCAGTCTCCACAATCGTCTTCAAAGTCGTTACCGCGTAGGCAGCAGTCACATCACCATTCTCCAATTTAAAACATGACCCGTCCACATACAGCGTACCATCCGGGTCGGATAGGGGAGTATCCCTCAAATCGATACGACCTTTTGTCTCTTCCTCCGTTTTGAAATAACAGTCATGTGGCTCAGAATCACTCGACTCTTGATCAGTCGGCAACAATGTTGCTGGGTTCAATACATTGCATCTTTTGATCTGAATATGACTCGCTAATAACGTCAGCTCGTAACCAGATAATCTCGCACTAGTAAGGTGTTGTGTCTTCGTTCGGTTCATGAGTGTGTCCACTGCATGAGGAACCATGACCACTAGCATATTGTTCATCACCAAACCAGCAGATTGTCGAATGGAAGCTGCAGCTGCCGCTGTAGCCCTCAAACAACTAGGCAATGCTCTAGCTACCGGATCTAATGTTGATGAGAAATACGCACAAGGGCGTTGTTTATCACCAAACTTCTGTGTCAGAACACTCAACGCGCAACCTTCTCTTTCGTGAACGTAGAGCGTGAATGGCTTGCTATAATCAGGTGTGCCCAATACAGGAGCTGAACACAAAGCTTTTCGTAATTCAGCAAAACTCTTTTGACATTCATCAGACCATGGCACCGGACTCGGAACATTTTTCCCAGTCAAAGCTACCAATGGCTTTGCTAAAAGTGAAAAATTTGGGATCCATTGCCTACAGTAAGAGGTAATACCTAGAAAGGCACGTACTTCCCTCTGTGTGCGTGGAACACTCATCTGCATAATTGCTTTTATTCTTTCTGGGGTCAACTTCCTTCCCTCCTTTGACAAGAGATGACCTAAGTAGGTTACTTCTTGGCAGCAATATTGCATTTTGGAAGGTGACACCTTATGATTCAAATTAGACAAATGATGCAATAGTGAAATTGTAGCTGCCTTGCAAGTTTCCTTGTCATCGGCAGCCACCAAAAGATCATCTACGTACTGTACTAGGGCAGAACCTGGAGGAAGGACAAAAGAATCTAGCTGACTTTTTAAAGCTTGACTGTAAATGGATGGACTTTCACAATAGCCTTGTGGAGCGCGTTTAAATCTGAAACTGCGACCTCCTAAACAGAAGCCAAAAATATCTCTGCTTTCCTCGGCTATCGGAATGCTGAAAAAGGCATTCTTCAAGTCGATGACTGAGAACCAATTGGCTGTAGCGGGAATCAATGTTAGCAAAGCAGTAATGTCTGGCACTACAGGAAACTGCGGAATTACAATCTTATTAACTTCTCTAAGGTCTATGACAAACCTATAAACTGGAGGCTTTGTAGGATCTGTTCGCTTCAAAATCGGCAATACAGGACTGTTACAGACATTTCCTCTAGTTTCCTCAACTACACCCTTCTTAATTAAATCTTGCACAATCAATAAGAGTGCACGTTCACCTTCACTCGATATTTTATATTGAGGAATTCTTGGAAATTTCACATTCGCTTTCAAAGTTACTACATACGGTGGAATCTCTAGTAGACCTACATCATTGGGACCAGTCGCCCAAAGAGAATCAGGGAGTGAACGTAGCTCCGGCGGGAGTGCGTCCATTGACAAGTACATCGGAGAGGTGAGTCTTTTACCCAAAGTAAGCTGTACTCCTTCCGGAGAACAGTACAATGTCGCATATAGTCGTTTTAACAAATCTAAACCAAGCAGATTTTCATTACAACCTGTCGTCAAAATCAGGGGTGCTTTCAATTGGCACGGTCCAACAGAAATAGACAAAGGACCAGATATCGGGTTGTACACAGGGGCGCCTGAAAAACCTACGGAAACATTTGTTGAGCCAGACAAAGGTGCGCCAGGGAGTTTCGCATGCATGATAGAACTTTTCGCGGCACCAGTATCCAACAGAAACGGTTCGACTACACCTGATGTTGCTACTGCGACATAAGGCCCACTCTGATCCACTGGAACTGATACTACTCCCTCTCTCTGTCCATGGCTGTCCTAGTACCCATTTTGTTGAAATCCCTCTTCAACTTCACAATAATCCTCAACAAGATATTGCTGAGACCTATTTTGTTGAGCTGACTGTATATTTCGTTGATCAAAGTGATTGGAGGGACGATCATTCGTTTGTGGAGGCATAGCACCTCGTCCTCGACCTCTAGAATTCTGTGCAAAACCACCACGACCTCTCTGAGCTGCTGCCGCATTATTTTGCGCTAAAATCTGACAATCATTTTTATAGTGACCCTCTTTCTTACAGTACGCACACTGATTCCACTGGTATTGAGGCCTGGTCGAATTATAATCTGTCTTTTGATACGAATTCTGTTGCATATTAGTCTGATTCGTGCGAGGCGGATACGCCTGCTGCAAAAGAACTTTAGTTTTTAAATCTTTCGTTTTCTTCTCTGATTTCTCCTTTTCCTCTTTATCTCTATTTTCGTAGTACTGTGCAGTCGCAAGTATTTGCGCTGTCGTAGATACAGCCCACGCACTTTCTGAGTCTTTCAATTTATTGCATAATTCAGGTAACAAATTATGCACAAATTTATCGACAAACAATCTCTGTCCTCCTTCAGTGCTCATATCCTGACCACTATGATCCACAAAAGTCTCTTCGAACCTCGTGAAGAAGTCGGAGACACTTTCGTCTTTCTTCTGCTTGCATGCGGATAATTTATCCCAATTAACACGCAATGCTGGCATCAGAGTCTTCATTAGATCAATTATTCTACCTGGCAGATTAGCGATCAAAGGTTCAGGTTTCGCACCACCTATTTGTTGATTATCTGCTGCAGTGATAGCTGCCCAATCACCACCTAAAGCAGCCTGATGATCCTCTCTACGAATTTTAGCCCACACTGGTTGTGGAACTACATTACCAAACAACATATCAATGTCGGCTAAGTTCATTATACAAGCCTCAACTGTCTGTGTCAATTCCTTGTAATATCCGGCTGGATTCTTACGTGGATCTGGCAAGGCCTGTTTCACTGCTAACACTTCTGCTCGCTTCCATGGAATATGTATCCATACTCTTTGGAACTGTGCTGGAGCAGCTGCAATACCCGCATTATCATCACGTTGTACTGCCTCGCGCCAAATTGGAGGAACTTCCCTCATAGGATATTGGCGACTTAACTTCATTCTACCTTTCTCTAAATCTCTCGGGGAACGAAGAGATGGATCATTCCTAAAACTCAAAATAAGTTCCATCGCTTCCTTTATATTATCGCCCACTATCATTCCAGCAGCAAACTCCTTCTGCACTTTAATTAAATCTTCCAAATCTGATTCGACATCGTCTTCTTCTATTTCCTCACGCAACAACGAGCACATCTCATCGAAGACGTATCGTTGCGTTGGCTCTCCCCATTGCATAAATGTCTCTAACACATCTTTCGTACTATATCTTCTAACTTTTGTAATCCATCTGAGAGCTGTGGAGTCTAAAACTCCCCGTTCCTCAGTACTTGGAAGCTGACTCCGTCTCTGAACAGAGTCAGGAGTAGGAGTCTTAATCAAGGTTTTATATATAGGCGACAGCATATTAGTAACAGAATCAGTGATTCTTCGACGAACAGAAAGTGGAGTTAGTACACTCGCAGACATAGAGAATGCAGTGGAGGTAGGAATAGATGACGAAACAGTAGGAGTATCGAGGAAAATAGTTTGAGGACCAATAGGTACAGTGGTAGGTATAGGAGCGGGCAGTGCGGGAAGAGGAGGAGCTGTAGGAACATTTACATTCACCACAGGAGGTATAGGAACTTGATTCTGAGGAACAAGGACACCAGGTTGTCCAGCAACCGGCAATTGAACATTCGGGATAAGTTGGGCCGCAGCACCTTGTGCGTACGGTGGAGGCGACCGTAACAGATAAGATAGCAGAGGATCGTTTTCGGAATCCTCCAGTATCTTAGCCATTTTCGATGGCAAGGCAGGATAGCACTTGTCAATCGCTAAGTTATGCTCTCTAATGGCTACATCTATGGCTTTCTCACACTCGTCAGCCTGCAACTGCTTAGTCGCTTGCTCTAGAGTTAATTCTTCTTGTTCTTTTTGCTCTTTTTTCAACCTTTTCAATTCTCTCTGTTTGGATTCTTTCCGCCAATAACGAAAAGAGTCAAACATTGCCGGCCGGGCTTTCTTCCTAAACAATTTCGCTTCTAGATTGTCGAGAATCTCTTGTTCAAAACTACCATGCAGTGGCCAGCTAAGGACACCATCCTTCTTACAATAGCGGACCCATATCTCATTATAAGTTATAGGACCCACACCATATTTGCAATATAAATCATAAAGGGGAGTCCCAATCGGAGGAACCAGACAAGAGTCCTCCAATCGTGAGTCACTGTTGCAACTAAAACAAGACAACATTTTCCGACTTACCATTCTCAGTCCGGAACACAAAACAAACAAAACACGGAACAAATATGTGCACTCGAACCAAGAACTTAGGCCTACCAAAACGAACTGATGTATCGATACCCAAAACTGAACCAAATAGATTATCGTAACCAGAACAACTAGTGATAATCTTACGAAACCAAACCAAACCAAGAACCGATCAAGGATTTTTAACAATCCTCACAAAAATAACCAGCTAGTTATCACTAAATACTTAACTGAGTCACTGAAGACGTCACCAAGGAGAAACCCGTCACGTTTCGCCGTACTAAGGACTGCACCACTTCGGGTCCAAGACAGGGCGACGGTCAAGGCAACGGCCCACTGCAGCCGTCCTGAACGGGAACCCTCGTGGAAGAGAACTTCAGGGCCACTTTTGCGATATGCCGGGATCGATGAAGTGGGGCGCCTCCCTCAGGAATCTTCACACGAAGCTTCTCGAACTCTTCAGGCTTTTGGACCGGTACCGAATGACGTCGCCCCACGTTGGGCGCCAATTGGAGTTCTGGACTTTTTGGTTCCGTCCAGAGGTGTCAGGGTACAACACCCGAAGACCCCGGAGTTCCACCTGCCTTGGTGCACAAATGAACAGAAACACGGGCTTCTCGATGGTGGCGTCAAAGACCAAAGGTTTATTACTGCAGGGACACAGAAGTCACAGAATCTACACACGGGCAGAATCTAGGAGACTGTTCGATTTGTACATTGAGGGTTGCTCCTTATATACCAAAAATTGTGCTCTAGGCAAATATTTCACATGTCGGTACATTCCCAAACCTTTTGTGTCTCTAAACAATAAATATTTGGCGTTACACAGGAACTGTCGATAATATCTGATACCAAACATCACGAAGAGGGGTTCCCACCAGTCCATCACAATCCCTTGTCAATATTGTATTCAAGAGCCGGACCGCCTCATCGTAAAGTTCGTTACCTCCCCCTAATAAAGGCCCAGAAGGAAAGGAGTAGAGCCAGGTGCAGGAGATAGAAAAGCGGGATAACAGATGTTTGTGGGTTGTAAATGGGCAAGGCTACCGGCTTCGGCCGCCTAATCATGATCAGGTACAATGGACAGGAAAACCAGTTCAGGTGGGCTGGCCTCGGGCAGAGGAGACAGCCTTTGTCGAGTCATGCAGCTTCAGCGTGATCTGGTTTAAGGTGCACGTGTCATGTAAGAGGTGAATCTCCGGCTAAGGCTACGTGTCTTTAATCAAAGTGAAGTGAATGAAGTAATCAGAGGCTATTGCATATGTGAGGGCAAGGAAACACAAAATGGCGGCCACGATCTAAGATGGATGCCGTGTGTATATCAGAAATGTGTCAGTGGAAGGAGTGCTCTTGCTCGTAGCGTAGCGAAAACACTAGGATATACTAAATGGATCATTTGCGGTTCACTGATACCAATATTATGTATTTCCGACAAACTTGAAAACACGGGTTCAAGCCGTCACGGAACCGTCACGGAACCTCACGGAACCTCACGGAACCTCAGGAGGAGGCCGCCGAATAAAATGTTGTGTCACTAGTGGCCTCCATTACACTCCCCTCACCCTCTGTGCCACTGGGTCCCTTGGTGTTGGTAGTGTCGGCACTAGAACCACAGGGTACACATACCTTCCGCCACCATGGCCAATATCTCCTACACCTGCTCCTGATGATGTTGAAATGACATATACAATAGTTTAACTGAATCTGCATAAACAGAACTGATCATGAACTTCATCACAAAACAGTTCGGAGGTTTTCAGATTTCACCTGCTTCAATTCTCTCAAACATTGGCTCCACATTAGCATATGTTCATGCATGTAGACAATATTTTCAGAAACAATGTGGTAATTCCCATGAAGCCTCCTATATCATGTATGATCTTGTCTCTTATCCATTATTATGTCTCTGTAGGAGCTGTTTCACACCTCTGAATGGTTGGCCTATGTTGTTTAGAATGGTGAACTAATGTCACAAAAAAGGATATCAACCAAAATTACCTTTGTACAGTGTGTTCACTAGGCCCTAAAATCTGCATACTTTCCATTCTCAATAAGTAAAATATGACTACGTGTGTGTCAACACATACTGCAATGTACCAATATTAGCATAAACTGAAAGTAGGTTACCTTTGTTAGGGCATTTCAGCATGTTAACACTTACTACAGGTCACTAAAGTATATGTCAATTGTCAAAAATCATAAATGATTTCTGCACTGAAGTAGCTTAGCAATGTATCACATACTAGGTAGATACCTATGCTGTTAAAGACAGCCAGAAACAAATATTTGGGTGGGTTGACACATGGATGCCACAGCATAACTAAATACATAGTCCTTGAGACATTTCTAATACAATTCAGCACAGAGCAAAACACATTTTCAAATTTCACTCCTAATACCTCTTGTTATTTGAAGTTTTTTTTTATCTTAGTGAAATTATTTTACTAAATATGCTGGCTTTCACAGTGGCCAAAAATTGGTAGAACATGACAGTAATTGTTACATACACTAATTCACATATAGACCACAATATGCAACATATTACACCTTGATGCATTTCAACAGTTGGCTGATGAGTTTGGCCTGATTTTGAGCTTTCCTGTTGAACTGCTCCTACATAAATGTGATGGAACATTACATCTTGCAGAATCCCTTTACATTTGCCATTTATCTATATCATAGCTTTATCACCTGGACATAATAAAGGTTTATGGTATATGTCACTCTGTCCCCAATGTGTACACAGTTCTGTTGGAAAGTGGGTTATTGGTAGGGGCAAATGTAAGTCTCCCACTGGCAATAAGGCCACTAACACATGATAGGACTCAGCATAGGTCTTAGAAAAGTATTCCTTTGCTCAACCTTGGTACCGTGGCTGCGAGCAGACAGGCTTACCTTCAAAGACAGGTATGTAAAGCATTTAAAAACACCATTTCAGTAAATAATTAAGACACAACACAAAATAAAAATCCAACACCAATTTATAAAAATAGGTAATATTTTTATCTTTTAAATGACACCAAAATGAAAATAATCCACTGTAGGGAACTAGAGAAATGAATTTTTAAAGATTAGTCACTTTCTAGTGCTTAGAAACCAATAGTGCCCCTTAAGTCATTTTGTTTTCTCTGTCAGGGACACACCTTTATAAATTGTTCTGAAGAATACTCACCACTGTAGTAGGTCGCCTTCTTCAGCAAGCGGGGTCCAGTTAGAACACCTTTCTGGTGTTCTGCTTGCTGGTCCCAAAGTATGCAACACACAATCCAAGGTTCTGGAATCTCCAAGAGGGTCCTTGAAAGTTTGAAACTTCAATTCCGCAATCCACTTGAACAAAACCCTTACAAATCCACCAGTACTCCAGGCTTTGAATTCTTTGTGGGGCTGTGCTGGTGAGCTATGTTAACCTGTAGCTTGCAGGGAGTTTCCACTCTTGAGTCTTTTGGCAGCAAGGTAATCCACAGGGCTGTAGTTTCAGATGGTGAAGTCTTCATAGGTCAGGCCTTAGAGTTCCTTGCACACAGCAAAATCTTCAGCAGGGCACTTCTTGCTTCATTCAGTTTCAAGCATCAGATTTGGAGAGCTGCCCCTCTCAAATACTTATTCAAAATCAAAATTCTCTGGGTCAAGCACCAGGTCACTGCTAACCAATGAGAGCAGGGCAACTCCTCATAGTTATGACCACATCCTGTGGAGTGTGGCATTAGTTTGTCCCAGAGTGCATCATTCTTCCAAATCCATAATGGCTGATTTTCCAGCAAGGAGGTAAGAGCTGGCTAAACACACCCCCTACACTCTGCACATACCTTTCTTAAGCCTAGCCCTGACTCTGGGTCATGACTGTGATAGTGGACTGAAACCCAGGCCTCCCCTCTTGCCTTTTAAGAGCGTAGTTTACGACGCCACCTCCTGGCCTGGCATTCCTATAGAACAGCACACTGTCCTACCAGCAACCTGGCTAATCCACTCTGACCAATCAGGGCAGACCACTAAAATGATGAATTGGACTTACAAACAAGAAAGTCTAATAACTTATTGTATGTACACTTTAGGAGAAATTTAACAATATAATATTGTTGGACTTACTACTACCATTCTGGGAAGTCTTTGAGTGGTCCGGCTAGTCCTCTCCTATCAATATTAATTAATCAATCACTTCCTACCATGTTAACCTATGGGCCATGGGGTTTGCAATAGGGAAAATGACCTTGGCCACTTTTCAAGAACCAGGGCTTATAAAACCATATTTAATAAGTATTTCCCTAACTTCTACAGGACCCCCAGCCCCTGTGCAACTAGGGGAGACTTCAGGGGTTCTGAATCTGCAGAAATATTGCAGATCATCCTTACCCAATCCTTCTAGCATCAAAGTCGAATTTGAGCAGCTCTTTAATACAATGTGGGGAGTGAAATGTAAAATTTCACTTTACCCCGGCATATAAAACTCATTTTATAAGGGTGCTCCTTATAGATAACTGACCCCCCACCCCTGGGATACCTAGGGGTGACCCTGGGGGTCCCTAATATGCAAAAAGACGGTAGGCTTTTCATTTTTAAGGGCCCCTATCCCCAAAGTCGAGTTTGGGCACAATTTAAGGTTTAAAAGCTGTCCTGGCTACCAGGGATGCTTTTAACCCCTTCACTGCGGCGGCTATTCCGCCGCAGCGCTAAGGGGGGAGGGCGGCCGAGCGGCGGGTGCATGCTGGTGACGGAACTGCTCCGTCACCAGCATCCTTTGTGCTGTGCTCATGATGGAGCGGTTCCGTCACGGCCCCGCCCACTCAATAGAACGCGCCGCGCAGGCGCGGTGGCTGGGCCATGACGGAACCGCTCCGCCATCAGCAAAGCGTGACCGCGGCTGATGACGGAGCGATTCCGTCATCAACAGGGCAGGGGTTAAACTGACCTCAGGCTTCAGCACTGCACACATGCTAGTGCAGAAAATCTGCTGCCATCTAAACTGCCAAGCCCCAGGATACTAGAGACTTCTAGGTAGTTTCAATCCCTTGCCCTATTACATACTAGGGGCGTATGGGGTAGGTCATGCCAATTACAGGGGTACCCCACCATATCATAGTGTACCCTAGTGTATGTTGAGCGTCTTAACTGTATTCTAATGTGTTCCTTTTAGCTTGGCACTGGCCCTGGGTCTGGTTAAACAGAGCCCAGGGTCATTCAGAGTCATTTACCACCATTTCCAGTTACGCATAAAGTTGGGGGATGCCCAGGGCACAGGATGACTTTGCAACAAGTTCTGTCTGTGATTCAACAATTATTGTATGCCTATCACTATTATTTGTCAAAAAAAATTACACTACATACATCTTGCTGAAGGAGTAAGATATCATGCTAATCTGTCACTTTAGCATGTATGAAATGGTATTTCTGATGCTAAACACAATTTGGATATGTTTGATTCCAAAATGTCGTTATTAATAATGATGTCACTTGCCATTTTGGTTCACATGCTCACACTTGCTTATGTTGAATCCCATCTTACCAATGTGATATTTGGTACATTCATTGTATCCTAAGTGCCTAGTATGCTATGTCACATGTAATAGGGCTATAACTACATCATCCACAATAGTGAAGGAACATCACACCTGACACAATAAAAACTATTGGGCTGTTTGATACAAATGTCCTTCGTGACATTAAACAACATGATGTATAGGCGGAGCTTAGGCAGCCATGTGTCTGCTCAGAACAGTCCATTGGTTGTGAATAGAAATCAGGTCGGATCCTCAAGAACGAATGAATAAACGAAGCACCTCATCACACACATTGTGCCAAACCTATACCTTCAAAAACGCTTCTTGTGCATTGGACATGCGTCACTCTTAATGTTGATGTAACAAATCCTGCCTGTAACAAAAAATGTGTCATTTAACATATGATAAACTGATAAGAATGTACCCCCTTGCTGCTGCTGTTGGCCCTCAACTGCCCATCAAGCTCTAGATAGGCCACTGTAAGAATGCTGGCCATTAAGGGGGTCAAGGTGCGGCGCACGTGCCTCCAACATTGGGAGGACTGCCCAACCTGGGCTTCAGCTGACTTTCAGGTCCAATGTCATAGGTACCCTACTTGTTATCCCCCAGGGTCTACACCATCCTCGTTGTGGCCTTTCATATGTGTCACTTCTGATGGGCGTTGACCTGTATAAATACAGGAAATGAAAGAAAAAATGGTTTTGTGACTTTTTGTTTGTCTGTATTGATGTAACAAAATCTTATCTACATCTATCAGTAGCATAACTCATAAGTTAGCATACCAAATGTGCATTGTCAGATGCTGAACAAAAGGAATATCTTAATTCACACTTTTGTAGTGAGGACCTGTTGCCTTCCCCCATCCCTTGTCATGGTCTAAACTCACCAAGCCAGGCCTGTGACATCATCTAGTTAAAGGGGCACCTATATATTCTGTAATGTGGCCTACTTCTGATCAGTACAAAAGATGGTGAACTACTGAAGGCTAAACATATATACTTATGGCACAGTGAATAGTGGCCACTGTGAGTATAGGGCCTGCAGTTTGGACATAACACACTTTGAAATGGGAGTAAAATGAAATGAAGTGCTAGCTCAAGACATTAGGTAACCCTACCTTTCAACTGTCATCCATTTAAAAATATTCAGAGGTACGTTTTTAAGAATTTCTAAAAATTTGACCTGGCAAGAATATGTGTTTATGACAGATGTACCCCAATGCTACAGTTGTTTGACTTCAGCCCCAGCCTGGCCCATTATCCTGACTGAGGACTGCTTATTGTCAGTCCTAGTTATCTGCAGCCTGATGATCATGAACACAGCCCTGCTTTAACGTTTACATGCGAAAATGACCTTGCCGGTCTAATAAATTACTTGAAGGCTCTGTGCTCCTTTGAAGGAGTCTGGGAGCTACTGGTAGCTCCCATGCACATTTTTGGAGAGCCCTGACATAGGCTGAGTGATTTGTTGGACCATACATATAGCTTTGTGAATCAAAAAGAGAGGGAGAAGCATAGACCCTTTTGCCTTCACAGCCATTCAATATATTCAACAATAATAGAACAAGTCTCCTACCAATTTTGTTTAAGTCTTTTCAGAAAATCACCTCTTATCCATTTTCCAAAATGTCAATGACTAGGAACTCACAGGATGTTTCAAAAGAGCCCTCACTCAATTTCTTTTCCATGGAGGGATCTTGTGACTGTGTGTGTGTGTCAGCATGAGGTAATAATTTCAAAATTGGCTTATGGCTCCCTTCCACAGGTCGTGATTTTATTTGTGGGACTCTCAGGGCCTGATACATAGAATGAACTTAAGACAAAATCCTAAACTTACTACCATTTTGGTATTCACAGAATGCACTTACTACTTTTGGCATTCACAAAATGAACTTACTACTTTTGGTATTCACAGAATGAACTTGCTACTTTTTGTATTCACAGATTAGACTTATGCCTACTAACTTTATGTCTGCACCCGGGCCGGAATATCCGCTTCTGGGCCTTAATTTCGGGCACAAGTCGGAATTTCCGATTACGGGCCGGAATTCCCGATTACGGGCCGAAAGATACGATCTGTGGCCGTTTATCATTTTACAACAAAGTCAAAGGGGAATCCCTGGTAATACTACTTTTTACTCACTCTCTCATATATTATAATTCACATACATCCAAAGAAGCCTAATTATGAATGCAAATATTGAATTTCAACACTAAAATGTAACGTTTACAATCTTCTTTATTTGAGCATAAAACATGGAAGAAAGACGTTATCTTCCCTATGCAAATTAAAATTCAGAAAAGCTTCCTGAAAACATACATAATTAAAACATTATCAAAATACCAATACATGACATAATGAACAAATATTCACAATATCTCATCGGGTATGTACAGATTAAATTAAAAACCAGGAAAAAAATCTATTCATTACAAAATCACAGTACATTAATTAATCACAAATTAAAACTTAGAGAAAACCTAATCATCACAAAATCACAGTACATTAGTTAATCAAAACCCCTTTCTATCAGTAGCTCAAGATATTCTTGCTATGCATATACTTGATCCAAAAAAGCCTTTCTATATTTAATTGTAGGGGCTACAGTACCAATAATTTATGGATATCTGTTGTTCCCTGGGCTCTACATGGATTCTATTTTCAAAACAGTGTGTTGACGCATTTCGGTGTCAAAAACATGGATATCGTAACACCTTCTTCAGGACAGGACAAATCTTGGGGTCACCGTTTCCAACACTAAGGCTATCCTTCTTTGTTGTAGAAAGCCCGAGTAGTACTTTTCACTGAAATTGTTCTCCTTCTTGTGTTATTCAGGTTAAAATAGACCTTAGAACTATATGAGTGCATCGTTAGTTCTATGTCTTCTCTATTTTCTTGTTTATTCCAGGCTTCTGTATGTCGGTCCTGGGGTTAACTTTTTTAGATAGGTCACGCTTCTCAACGCGGAATAAAGTGGTTTTGATACTCTCTCGACTGTTATGGTCCCCACTCTCCTTGAACTGGATATGTTCTGATAGATCGTGGGTCCGTGCTTCTGCCTCGTTTTCTCTTTTAAAAAAGAGAAAACGAGGCAGAAGCACGGACGAGAGAGTATCAAATGCCACATACACTGGCCATGAGAAAAAAGGGCAGCAAGAGATTTCTATCTCTTTTCACAATTCCCACGTGTGATGGGTGCAATTGATTGTACTCATGTGGCCCTTCAGCCACCCAGCCACATTGCACACATCTTCTGCAATAGACACCGATGGTATTCCATCAATGTGCAAGCTGTGTTGCCAGTGGGAGGTTCATTAATGTGCATGCAGTGTTCCCAAAGTGTGGATTGAGCCTGTCTGTGTCCTAGGAGATTCTGAACAGGAGAAGCAGCTGCCCAGCCTCCTCCCCCAGGCCAGCAGACCATTGGCTATTCAGCAACCAGGCAAGTCTGAGCCTTCCTCTCACACCAGCCCAGGCCCTTTAAGGCCTTGCTGGGTGCACCCCAAATCATTCTCCTCCATATTGTGAGTTGCAGCCTACCTGTGACCCAGATTGCAGTGAGCAGAGTCCAGGAAGTGGTAAGGAGACAGAGTAGTGCTGTATCTTCCCAAGACAAAAAGTTGTTTAAAAAACGATTTTCACTTTCTGTGTTTACTGTCTATGCCTGTGGTTGTTACAGTTAAAAATTGTAGTTTTAGCCTGCCTGTAATTGCATATTTTATCACCTGTGTTGTTTTTTAAATTTGTGGTTTTCCCTGCCAATGATTGCCTCCATTTAGTGTGTTGAATCGTGGGATTTGCAGTCCAACCTCTGTAGTTTGTCCCTTTCATTCCTTGGTGACAATTCTGTTTTCCCTCCACATTTCTCCTTTGCTGTGTTTTAAAACAGTGCACTCCCAGCCACAATGTTGTGTTCACAAGCCAGTGAAGCCAGCCCCCCTGCGTCCCCCCCAGGAACAGGGATTTTTTTCTACATCAGAGGGTGCTTCTGTGAGCTGTTTAAACTGTGTTTTACTAGGGCCTGTGCACTTCATTTTTGGCCAGCAGGGAGAGTAAAGTTTTATTGAAACAGTATTGTTAGATTTCAAGTTAGTGAGGCTCTTACCTGCTGAAGTCCAAAGTGTGGGTTGAGCCTGTCTGTCTCCTAGGAGATTCTGAACAGGAGAAGCAGCTGCCCAGCCCCCACCCCCAGGCCAACAGACCGTTGGCTATTCAGCTACCAGGCAAGTCTGAGCCCTCCTCTCACACCTGCCCAGGCCCCTTATGGCCTTGCTGGATGCACCCAAAATCATTCTCCCCCATCTTGTGAGTTGCAGTCTACCTGTTCCCCAGAATGCAGAGAGCAGAGTCCAGGAAGTGGCAAGGAGACAGACTAGTGCTGTCTCTTCCCAAGACAAAAAGTTGTTTAAAAATGATTTTCACTTTTTGTGTTTACTGTCTATGCCTGTGGTTGTTACAGGTAAAAATTGTAGATTTAGCCTGCCTGTAATTGCATATTTTATCACCTGCGTTGTGTTTTAAATTTGTGGTTTTCCCTGCCCATGATTGCCCATGATTGCCTCCATTTAGTGTGTTGAATTGTGGGATTTTGCAGTCCAACCTCTGTTGTTTGTCCCTCTCATTCCTTGGTGACAATTCTGTTTTCCCTCCAAATTTCTCCTTTGTTCTGTGCTAAGACCTGTATGGTAAAAGAGTGCACTCCCAGCCACCATTTTGTGTTCACAAGCCAGTGAAAAAAGCCCCCCTGCCGCCCCCCCTCCCCAGCAACAGGGATTTGTTTTCTACATCAGAGGGTGCTTCTGTGAGCTGTTTAAACTGTGTTTTACTAGGGCCTGTGCACTTAGTTTTTTGGCCAGCAGGGGGAGTAAAGTTTTATTCAACCAGTATTGTTAGATTTAAAGTTAGTGAGGCCCTTACCTGCTGAAGTCCACAGTGTGGATTGAGCCTGTCAGGAGAAGCAGCTTCCAACTCCCTGGCCAGCAAACCTTGTCTGAGGTCGCTGGGACCTTATGTGGTCTGCTAGTGGTTGGTACATGTCTACACTGATTGGTGATGGATCTGGTGTTTCCATTGGATTAGGGTTAATGTCCTCATTGGTTGGTTATTTGAGGGTTCTGATTGGTTAGGTTTCTGGATCTGTGATTCAATCATTTTAGGGTTGGGACTAGGGCTAGGGTTAGGATTTCTATTGGAAGTAGGGACTAGGGCTTCCTATGTTATTGGTTGTTGGGAGTAGGGTGGGACTAGGGCTAGGGTTAGACCTTTAATTGGAAGTAACGATTAGGGTTTCTGGTGTGATTGGTTGCTGGACTAGGTGTGGGACTTAGAGTAGGGTTAGGCTTTCTATTGGAAGTAGGGACTAGGGCTACTTGTGCCATTGGTTGCATGGACTTGTTTTATGACTACTGGTAGGGCTAGGGCCTTTATTGGATGAAGAGATCAGGGTTTTTGAACGGATTGAGTGCTTGGACTAGGGCTAAGATTGGCTGTAAGGTCCTGGTCTCCTATTGGTTCCTAGATTTTAGGGCTAGTGTTGTGATTGGATTGTGTTAGGACTAGGGTTTCAATTGGCTGAAGGGGTCACCTGATTACTAGGACTATAAAAAAGGCCAGGCTTAGGGCATCTCAGCCCGGGCGTCAAGGCTAAGAGCAGAGAGTTCAAGGGCAGTTGCCTGTTTGATCCTGTTAAGGGCAGAGAGGACAAGGGCAGTTAGTGTTTGAGCCTGTTAAGGGCAGAGAGGACAAGGACAGTTGCCTGTTTGAGCCTGTTTGTGACTGGTCAGAACTAGGGCCAGAAATACTGCCCTTTTTCTCATTTAGCAAAACCCAGCCCACACCATCCACATCCACAAACAGAGCAACACACTCACACCAAATGTACACCACGCACAACACTATGCACAGATTAATGTACCAGCCTGCACTACAAAACCCAACCAAACCACATCTCCACACCCTACTATCCCAACTACCACACATATCCACCATCACCTACAAACAGTACACAACTCCATCCTATATCACTAACCAATACACTCATCACTAACACAACACCAATCAACACCATACATAACTACATCCCATTCAGAGACCCTCTCCCTGCTGTAATTACAGCTAACAGACCTTCCATCTTGTCACTTTTAGTTTTCACATGTGATTCAAGTAGCTCTTCTCTGTTGTTCTTGCGCGCTCGCTTAGCTGCCCCCAAATAAGACTGCTACCCTATAGTTCATCACTGCCACCCTCTGGTTCACCACTGCCACCCTCTGGATCATCACTGTCACCCTCTGGTTCATACCTGCCACCCTCCAGTTCACCAAAGCCACCCTCTGGTTCATCACTGCCACCCTCTGGTTCATCACAGACCCTCTGGTTCACCCCTGGCACCCTCTGGTTCATCACAGCACCCTCTGGTTCACCACTGCCACCGTCTGGTTCACCACTGACACCCTCTGGTTCACCCCCGCCACCATCTGGTTCATCACAGCAATCTGGAGGCGCCGTTCAGGAAGCACTTACAGGACTACAGCAGGTGGCCAAGTTGAAGTTAATTTCTTTGGAACCATTTTGTAAATGGTTACAAAGAAATTAGCTTCAACTTGGGCCCCTGCTGTAACCCTGTAAGTGCTTCATGTACTTCAGTTTTTGAAAATCCATCCCAAAGCGATTTCGTGGATTTTTTTACCATTTCGCAAGATTCGCAGACCGCGAAATTGCAGAAAATCGGCAAATTCCGCGAATGGAACAGATTTTACGCCCATGCTTAATCAGTTGTCCAACAAACACCCTCCTCTCCCTTCTACCATAATAACACTAATGCACAACACACACATTGCACACCACCACACTTTGTAACTCTTGTCACACATATACTTTCAATGTAATTATGGATCTACATATTTATCACTTTCTTCTAATTTAGCATTTCCAATGCACTACCCTATTTCTCAGCCTATACTTCGCTCAATATATCTTCTAGCCCAACCTTCTGATTCATCTCAAACTTCTTCTACTACTCCATCCAATGCACTACCCTATCTCTCATCCTATACATCTATCAATATATCCTCTATATCCACTCTCTCATTTATCCCAAACCCCATACCACTACTATGATTGCCAAAATAACCCTTTCTAGACTCTCTCCTACTCTACCCCTCCTTGTATCATCTGACACATCTTTTACTATACTGATCCCCTAAACCAAACCTTTCTAAACTCTTTCCTCTGAGTCCTCCCTTCCAAAACCCCTTTTTACTCATCCAAAAGCCTTCTCCTATTGCTAAGACCTAAAAAAAAAATCTTTCACTCTTTTATCCCTCCACTATCCTTTTCAATCGAAATTATCAGACTAACATGTTCACTTCTCAAATTCCATATTAAACTATACCAATATACTACTCAAATAACTGAATAACATATCCACTGCTCAAATTACTTCATATTTTTTTTTACTTCCCGAATTTTAAACAGTAATCCTTTATGGGTTCCGGAGTGGCGTGCTACTCACCAGAAAAGCGATTCAACACCCATCAGGGGTAACAAGTGCTATATGAATGCAAATCTTTCTACCCCTTTTATCCCTCCGCTGTCCTTCTCGCTCCAAGTAACTGACTAATATCCACCACTGAAATTACTTCATTTTTCACCATATTAATTCACCACTAATCCTTTGTAGGCTTCCTGAATAGCGTGCGTCAACAAGCGGTATATAAATACAAACCTTTGTCCTCCTCTATCCTTCTGCTTTCATTCCAAATCCAAATAACTGACTAACCTATCCACCACTTAAAATGTACTTGCATCTTTCACTATACTAATTCAACACTAATCCCCTGTGGGTCCCGAAGTAGCGTGCTACTCGCCGAAAAAGCCCTTCGGAGCCTCGTCAGGGGTAGTAAGCGCTATATAAATGCAATTACAATTACAATTACCCATTACAGCTTCATATTCCGCATGTCACCTCTTGCCAGGCGGATGGCTACTAGAGAATTTGCCAACATGTGACTTCTGGGTAAGTACCAAGCACTAAAACTGAGTGATAGTTGTCATTGAAATGTCTGAATGCCCCCCAATATTAACCATTGTACAATAAGTATCATGGCCCAACAGACACTGCATGTACTAATGTATAGATCATGTTCTGTGCAAATCAAAGAGGGAAATGTAACCAACTGCCCTTACTTCCCTCTGCAGCCGACGCTGGGTATGCACTGTCCCCACATCTCCTCACCCCTTACAGGCGTGCAAACACTGTACCTCAAGGTAGGTACAATAGGGCAGACATACAGACTCAAGCCACCATAGAGCACACTTTTGGTCTGTTGAAGTCGCGATTCAGATGACTTAATCGTACAGGTGGTGTGCTGCTGTACTCCCCAGAAGTCGTGTGCAAGATCATATTAGCCTGTTGTGTTTTGCACAACATTGCCTTAACGCATAGATTACACATACCTCTGGAACCTCGGCTAGCTCTGAATCTGGGAAACCGGGTCATTGCACATAACCGAGGTCAGGGCATGCAAGTCCGTGATCAGCTCGTTGCCACTTTTTTCACATGAGCATCCTGTAGTGTCATGGACAAAATGTGGTTTGCTGTCTGTTGTCAATAATGAAACTTGGATAGACAAGGCTGTGTCAATAAATTCCATCCTGAGACGACTTTGCAAGCGACACTAACTACATGTAAATCACAGCTGCTTACAGTAATCAAAATGTGGAGCGTGCCTCAGGTCATGTGCCCATGTCAGCGATCAGTGTAGTGGATATCCCTAAAAACAACTATTCACGCTGATGACAAACAATACATGTCCTGAGAGATCTACCTGGACCTCATGAGGATGGGTCACGTAATCACAAAAGGCCATACCCATTGCATACTCAGGCCAGTGACCTCAACAGATTTGACTCCCCCACAAATGGTTGGCCCAGAACGTGAGTAATGATGTCATTGGTGAATCAGGCACTATGGGGCAGATTTACAATGACTGGCGCATCCCTGCATATCAGCAGGGATGCCCCAGTTATTGTGCGTTATGGCAGACACCTCTTACGCCAACATGAATGCGCCGCATTTACAATGTGGCGCACCATGGGGCAGAATGAACAGATGCATGACGCATCTGCTGCCGTAAAGGTGACGCATTGCTGGAGTTTGTAAATCTGACCCCATGTGTCTGTTATATATCCACACTGCTCCACCCCAATGTTACGTAACACATCACACAACTCTGGTAATGAGCACTCAATATGGACTACATGTACTATAATGCAAAGTAGGAGAAAATGAAACTGGGTTAGATGTTGTGTCAGCCCCCCTGTCCGTGCAGAAATGTCATTAAATGGTCTGTTTCCCCTTTTGTTACATATTCATGATTCTCACCTGCCTTTCATATTTTCTACACCAGAACAGCAAGATGGCAGTGGATTTCATTACTGATTGTGGATGGATCAGGATGAAAACAAAATGGCAGCCAACTATTTCCTGAGATATATTTCTTGCCTCCCACTTCCTGCAAAACATTTCCTGTATGAAATTATGTGTTCCGAGTTATTTTCGGAGGTTACGGCCCAAAAACGTAATTTCCGGTATTGAATCGTAATGCATGTGCGCGTACCCGACGCTCCAGAACCGGAAACTACGTTTTCGGGCCATAACCTCTGAAAATAAACCGGAACACATTATATCATACAGGCAATGTTATACAGGAAGTGGGAGACAGGAAATACATCACAGGAAGTAGTTGGCAGCCATTTTGTGTTCATTCTGAGTCATCCTCTATCACTGATCAGATCCTCTGACATCCTGCTGCTCTCAACTCACTTATTTCCCCCAAAATGGCGTATGAAGAGAGAGCACCCCCTTTCACAGAAAGGGAATTAGACATCTTGGTAGAGGGGGTGCTGGACAAATTTCCTCAGATATATGGGGACCCTGAGTATCAGCTGAGAACTGCAGCCTGGGCCAGGCTATGGGCCAACATCGGTGAGCGCTGCAGTGCAGTGGGATTCTACACCAGGAGTGCTAGGGCATCCTGCAAGCGCTGGGAGGACCTAAAACGCTGGTCCCGCCACAAGGCTACGGAGGGTCCTGCGAGCAGCTTGGCTGACCCTCCATGCTCAGCTGGAGGAGCATGAGCATCAGAGACCTGGTAAGTGCATCATATGCAATATGTGTCTGGGAGTATGATGTGAGTGAAACAGTGCTGTACCATTGTGTGTCCCATGCCTCAATTCACCAATTCCGTGTCCATGCAGCAGTCACTAAGATTAAAAAGGCACACTGTGGCATATGGACTGTACAGGGCCGAGTGCATTTTGGGAGTTGTAGTGTCTTCATGACAACTGGGTAAATGATCCACACTTGTGCTTTCATATTGAAGTCTGCTCTGCCAGCACCACTACACTTGAACCAAGGAAATCAGAACTGATGTGTGCATTGGATGAGCAATGGTACAGGCACTGTCCAGTGTGCGCCTGGCCGGCCAAAGGTTATTGGATGCTGTGACTTGCTTTGCATTTGTAGGGTTTGGGTCCTATTGAGACAGATCATCATGTGGCATGGAGTCAAGACAGACTTTGAGATCATTGCATCACTCTCAAGTGTTCTTGAAATTTGCAAGGTGTGTCCACTGAAAGGCGCCTCACCCTCAGTGGCCCGTATGACATTTCACTTGTACAGGTAGCTGTCACAATGACCCACCACTAATCACCGGTGTACTGCACTACCTTTTAAGTCATCAAAGCCAATATGTGACACAGATTATGTGTGGGGACGGCAAAAGGCTAGACTCACAATGTAGCTAGAGAAGTAGCCCAGACCCTATGTGGATGTGTGACCCACATTCGGCATTTGTCTTGTCCCATACGATGCTACAAAGCAGATGACACTTGTCCAGACGTTAAATAGCTGCAACTCCATATCACAATGGCCAAATTCAATTAAATCTGGGCTCTTCGTGTTCTCCTTTGGTGGACTGGTTTTGGAATTGGCACATGTAGCAGTGACAGGACACACAGATCACAAGAATGCCAAGGTTGAGGGTTTATTTATTTATGTATTTATTTATAGCACTTGTAGAGCGCGAACGAAGGCCCTTGGGCATCTCGGCGCTAAAATATCTGCTGTGTTCAGCCAAAAAGGGGAGGGGGATCACTGATTAAAAAGCCAAGTTTTAAGTTGCTTTCGAAAAGACCAAAGAGACGAGCTGGTTTTAATGGCCAGTGGTAGAGTATTCCAGAGTTTGGGTGCTGACACGAGGAATATTCTGTCACCCCATGACACCAGTTTGGTACGGGTTCCCACTAACTCATATAAGTTAGAAGATCGCAAGGATCTAAGGGGACGGTAAGGAATAAGATTTTGAGTAAGAAAAGCTGGTCCCTGGTTATGCAAGGCTTTGTAAACAATGCAAAGAGTTTTGAATTTTATTCTATTCCTGATAGAAAGCCAATGGAGTTCTCTGATGGTTCCTGACACTGAGTGAAATTTGGGGACACCTCCCAAAAGCCTGGCAGCTGCATTTTGGATGGCTTGCATTTTATTGAGAACTCTTTCTTGTGTATCCAGGAATAGGGCATTGCAATAGTCCAAGGTGGACAGTACCAGGGACGTAATCAGAGTTTTGCCTGCTGAGGCCGGAAGGAAGGGGAGAATTTTTTTTATAAGTCGTAGCTTATAAAAAGCAGAGGAGGCGATCTGATTAGCATGTGGGAGGAAGGTAAGACGGTCATCAAAAATGACTCCGAGATTCCTCACCCTACTTACAGGTGTGGGGGGGGGGCCTAAAGACAGCGGCCACCAGCGGGAGGACCATTCCGGGGTCAAGTTTCCGAAGATAACTACTTCGGACTTATCAGAATTCAATTTCAGGCAATAGGAGGCCATCCAATTCCCTATGGCTTGCATGCCCAGATGGAATTCGTCAGCAATTTTTTGGCCATCATTCCTGATGGCAAGGACCAGCTGGGTGTCGTCAGCGTAGGATGTAAGGCTCATCCCATGGGTTCGAATGATATTAGCAAGGTCCGACACGTATATATTAAAAAGTGTCGGACTCAGGGATGAGCCTTGGGGTACTCCACATGGCAGTGATAGGGTGGAAGACTGGAAGGGTCCTATGGTAACCACCTGGGTCCTTTCTGCCAAAAAGGAGGCCAGGAGAGTCTTGGCCTTTTGCTGAACGCCCATGCTTTCGACACGGTCGATCAAGATGGTGTGATCGACGTGTCAAATGCTGCTGACAGGTCCAGCAGTATAAGGACTGCTGTTCCCCCAGCATCCCGAATGGCTCTAATATCCTCCGCAGCCTTGATCAGGGCCGTCTCCGTCCCATGATATTGACGAAAGCCAAACTGGGAATCATCCAATAAGTGATGTTCCTCTATAAAGGCTGAAAGTTGAAAATTCAAAGCCTTTTCGGCAATCTTTGCCAAGACTGGGAGGTTAGCAATGGGCCGATAGCTCTTAAGTTCATCCATGTCGAGATTTGGCTTTTTCAGCAAAGGTCTTATTAGAGTTTTTTTCAAAGTAAGTGGGTAAGTACCTGTAGTAATCATGATGTTACAAATGGTGGTAATAACAGGAAGAACCACTTCAGTGACTGAAGATAATACTTTGAAAGGACATGGGTCAAGGGCGGAGCCTGCTTTAATGGAGGACATAATGTCCCTAATCTGGGCGGTGGAAACCTCTGCAAACTGGAGGAGCGATGGGCTAGTCCTGGGGATACAAACCAACTCAGAGATGGTTTTAGGAGTGGTTTTAACACCGTTAGCGAAGGCTGCATAGATATCCTTAACTTTATTAAAAAATAATTTTGCCAGCACATCACAAAGTGGTTGGGAGGGGGGAGGGTGTAAGTTGGGCGAGTCACCTGCTAACTGTTTGGTGGTCTCATACAAGGCCTTGTTGGAATTTTTAGAGAGTTCTATTCTTTCACAGTAAAACTTGTTCTTGGCCTCACTTATCATTATTTTATATTTGGTCACCATTTCTTTGTACTTGGTTTTGGCCTCTTCAGAATAGTCTCTACGCCAACACCTTTCGTACCTTCTACACAATTGTTTCTGTGTTCTTAAGGTCTCGGAGTACCAGGGGGCTGACGGGGAGGATCTGTTGCGAGAGCGTTGTTTGGTCTGGACCAAAGCGGAGGTCGCGGATCCCACCCACTCATTAAATTGAGTAATAGCAGTATTTGGGTCATGTGAGAGGAGTGGTTTGGAGGTGGTCAGGAGTGATTCTAGACTGTCACTGTCGATGTCGTTCCAGGCCAGATACGTCTGGCGAGGACTGACACTTGCCATAAGTGCTCCAGTGTCATGGGTGATAAATGAAGCCATTACGACATAGTGATCTGACCAGGTGAGGGGGAGTATTTCGGTAACATGTAGGTCCTCCAAATTAGTAAAAATCCCATCAAGGATATGACCTCCTTCGTGAGTAGGGAACTTTACCAGCGAGGAAAGGCCAAAGGTTGTCAGGTCTGCCAGAAGGGTAGCTGTATCGTTATCTTCAATTTTATCAAAATGAAAGTTGAAGTCACCTAAGATGGTGAATGAGCTATCAAGGGCAAACACTTCCAGAACAGACCCAATGTCGGAAATGAATCCAGACCTATGCCCTGGTGGACGATAGAAGAGGATGCCTTTAAAATTCACCGAAGGAGTCAGTTTAATGGAGAATTGAAGAGCCTCACAGGAAAGGAGCGGTATCACATTGGTTCTTACCGCATATGAATCACGAGCAATGATTGCTATCCCACCCCCTTTCTTGCTTTGTCTATCCAGTCTATAAATAGAGAAGCCGTGAGGAACAGCAATGACTAAGTCCGGATCAGACGCGCTGTCCATCCAGGTCTCTGTCAAAAATAATAGATCTAATTTGTTGTCCTCTATTAGTTCGAATATTTCCTGTCGGTGTTTGCCGAGTGATCGGACATTGATAAGGGCAATTGAATGAGAGCTCCGTGTATTGTTAGGTTGGCCAATACAGTTGTGTAAGCCACAAAAATACACGTGAGATGTCCATGTCAGACTCAATTCAGTAAATGACAGTGAACATACATGTAATGTAAGTTCATAAACACTGACAACTGTTGAGTATGATCAAAGGAAAACAAAGTCTGACCTTGGCTCATCTATGTTTGTGTCTCGTTCTGCATGAAACAACCACCACATCAGGATTTTGCTTACATTTCAGCAGGCACAGCTGACGATACCGAAGAACTGCAGGAACAGGTCCGGAGCAGGAGGCCACCAGTGCACCGGCGGCTACAGACTCTTTCCAGCAGTGAGAAAGAAGAGGATGAGGAGGGACCCTCAACATCAGGAGGCAAGGGGATTGCGCTCACCCGGACTGAGAAAGAACACCACTTTGGTGCTACGTCCTGGGTGGAGGCTGTGGACATTGAAGGTGGGGGGAAAGGACCCAACACCTCTGACCATTATGTGGTGGAGAGCCACTCTCCCCCAGACTCTTCACCAGTGGCTCCTGAAGAGATGTCCCCGAGGCAGGCCAACACTCAATCTGGGCCTGCGATCAGCCCCTCCCTACCTCCAGAGCCCCCCACGCCATTGGGGGCTCCAGCTGCACCCCCTGCAACCTGTGCCCCCACTCATAGCGGCCGAACACAACATCTGCTCCGGACCTGAGGCACCACATCCCTCCTGTCTCTCCCAGGCCCCTCCAGGTGTTGTACCTCCTGTGGCTGTGCCAGGTGAATTGAGATAGATGTGTGAGGGTCAACCAGACATGTCTGCTTGCATCATGCTACAAGTGTGTCTGGAGATACGCACAATGCGAGAGGACATTGTCTGATCTCTGGACAACCTCAGCCCCCAGCGTCAGGTCCATGGCCAAAGCAATGTCGTCTGTTGTCTCCCAAATTCCTTCCCATACCACAGTCAATGTCTCCCCCTGTCCTTTGCCCCACACTGTTTCCCCCTGTACTCCTCGTGTGTCACGATCCCATGTGGTGACTGTTCCTGAACCAGCCAGCTAGGTGCCTGCATCGGACTCTGAGGATCTGGACATTGTGGTCCTGGAGGATGACTAGAAGGACACTTGACTTTTTGGCTGAGACGTTGGTTTGGAAAAAGATTTTATTTACCCCTTGTAAATAGACAGGTCCCTGATGCTCCCTGACGTATTATATTTTTGTTGCCCCACCCCAATCCAAGTTTACTTCTCCATCTGCATTAAGATCATCATTTGTTTTCCTTTCTCCCTTCCAAACGGACTGTTGTTTGCTGTTCATACATAAATATCATTGAGGAATTCTACTTACTTTAACTTGTTTGACTTCATTTTGAATGTCTCTTTCAGAATATGGGCACATATTTTGTGAGTCATCTGCTATGCACATAATAGCTTGTTGCAATGATGGGTTACACATGTAACTGTGTCTCACACACACATACCTACATCGTTAGACCGGACATGATACACAACAGAATCTTTTTTTGTAGATCTTTATTTTTACTATACACATAAGAACCCCAAGACAAATTGATCATGTGAATGTCACTGGCGATCGTGCTGGCGACTTCGTAATTTGGGAGGTGATGATCGCTGTGAGGGGTCAGGTTGAGCTTGTCGCCTACGTGTATGTGGGTGTTGTACAGGGTGAACTACATGTGCAGGGGCAGATGCTGTCTGCACATTTGGTGTTTGTGCCTGGACAAGGGCTGGTTGTGCAGGTGGAGGGAGTGACTGTACAGTGGTTGGTGGTGGTTGTGCAGGTGGTGGGAGTGACTGTACAGGGGTTGGTGGTGGTTGTACAGGTGGTGGGAGTGACTGTACAGGGGTTGATGGTGGTTGTGCAGGTGGTGAGAGTGACTGTACAGGGGTTGATGGTGTTTGGAGAGGTGGTGGGGGTATCTGTTCAGGGTGCCGGTGTGGATGTGTACCTTTGCTGTGGTGCTGTGCAGTTGGTGGTACGTGTGTGTGGATGTGCTGTCCTGCATGCAGATATGATGGCTCCCCTCCCTGCATTGACCGTGAAGGGAGACTTTGGATTACTTTCAGCATGCCCTCCATCTGTCTTGCACTCTCTTCCCTTTGGATGGATGTCAGGTCTCTCATATTCCTGGACATGTCCTGCCAAGTTCTATCTATCCTATCCAAAGCTTGGCTCACCCTGTCAACCACCTGAGGGAATTGGACCATGTCCTGCAAGGACTCAGACATGTCTGACAGGGTAGCCCCTATGGCATGAATGTCCTGCCTCACATCTGCCTGCTGTTGGAAGAAATCCTGCTCCCACTGGCCACCATAGCAAGGTGCAGGCCCACTCTACAGGTGTCTGCCATGGATGGTATGAGCAGGTCCAACACCAGGCGGGGTGGCAGGTGGAAGCCTGTGGGCAGGAGAATGGTGCCCAGGGGATACCTGCACCACAGCAGGGCTGGTAGTTCCCACAGTCGGTGGAGAGGATGGCAGGGATACACTGTGTAGGGAGGAGTGGGTAGGGGATCCACCATGTCGGTCCTGGATGTGAGGGCTGTCCGGGAGTGATGTCTGTGTTGGGATGCGTGGGAGCGTTGGCTGGTTTGATCTATGCTGAGGACAGGGAATTGTTTGTTTGGGAGGAGGCTGCCAAACATGGCTTGGCGGAGGATGTGATGCTGTGACTGATTTTTGCAATCTGGCAAGATAGCTCTCATTGGCATCAGATTTGTCATCCATGGAGTGGATGGACATGTAGTCATCAGCATCCACAAAGTCAACGTCCTCAGGAACTTCCTCCTCCTCTTGAGCATGACTTGCTGCCGACATAACTGCCTGGTTGATATGGGGATTCTCCCCTCAGATTCCCAGTCGGCCAGCACTGGTCATAGGTCTGTCATCCTCTTCCTCAGCATCATCTGGAACACAGAGGTTGCAACCGTATTAGTGATTGACCTGGTATTACATGTGGTGCAACACCAGGGTTGTATTAACTGTACTTTACATCAGCAGATGAGGATCATGTGACCTGGTTAGGGTACCACCACAAATGACCGCTCACACCATAGCACTGAGGTGTTACACAGAGATGTACATAATACTAGCAAACTCACCAGCTCCAGCCACAACTTTCTGTCCCTTCGCGTCCCCCCCTGGTGTAACCTGCTGAACCTGTCTCCTCATAGATGTTGTAGACATAGCTGTAGAGGATAGAGACAACATTCTCAATGATCTGCATCACCAATTGACAGACAGGCATATGTGACACTCCTGATTTGTATTTCACTTTGTAAACAACAACTGTTAATGTCTAAGCTATTGACACACCTCATGCCAGAATTACCTGAAGGACAGGTGCGCGAGGGTTTCCCTTCTGCAGCCAGGATGTCATGCATCCCCCAGGATGGTGTCCGCTGCAGTGGTATCATCCTGTCAGCAGCTCTGATGAGACATACATGTCCATATTTTAGTACAACCGATAGTAGCTATGAGCCAACATGCCATTCTCAATAACCATTTGCGGATATTCCAGGAAAATGTGCAGCATGTTTACCTTATGGAATTTACATGTGGGCCCCTGCTCACATGCAGCATTTGCCAGCTGTTACCTCCATGGAGCACTGGTATCAATAAGATGACACATCAACTGACAAACTTGTATGAGAAGGTTACTGATATTTCAAGGAAGGGGATAAATGACCCGGACTTCTCTGCATTACACTGATTTCACCTTTACCATTGAGACTAATATTTTTCATGAGTGTAATGTTGTCTGTTGACAAGTCAGAAAGGGGTTCATGTGTGAGATGTGCAGTAGTCAGGGACATGATGTTGCTCATTTGGACTTCCCTACCCATGAGGTCTTTCTTGATTGAGATAACACAGATTTCTTATGTCCATTCTTTGAATGTCCTCTGTTCCTATACTCTATTTCCAACATCATGGTACTACTTAGCTGACAACGGATGGTGTCTTGTACAGCAGACATCCAAACCTCATATGTCAAACACTCACCTATACATGTGAATAAGGCAGAAGAGGAGGCAAGCAGAAAACAACATTTGGTTATGATCACACATTGCGGATAAGCTGAGAAGCTTTGAGGCTTCCCGCCTGCACTTGGTTATCGTGTTGCTCTTCAGGCAAGTTATTTTGTAAGTGTAACTGCATGAAGATTCACCTTAGAGCATCCCCTACACCCAACTCAAAGGTACAAAACTGGCAACAGTGTGTGCCTCAGCCATACCAATTTCATTATGATTTAACCATGTATATTTTGCTAGGGATTTATCCTATCATTGAATTGCAAGCCTGTTGTGTTTTGGTCAGTTCATATGACACATTGTTCTATTATATGTTCATTCTGCACTCACTTGTCATACATTTTGTGTCATCCTCTCATTTGCCACCAGGGTCTGATCTGTTCAAATGTCATATGTGAGCATATTGTGATTCAGGACAACAGTGTTCTACAACACATACAACATACGGTGGAGGTGAAAGGCCCAATTAATAAGCATTCTGCCAGAATTATTCTAGGGTTGACTAACCTTGGCCCAGCACCGGAACAATGTGTGGTCCCTGAACAGATGTCACATTCGATCTTGTAGCAGAAGTCAGTGTGTGTCTTCGATTCTGTGAGGACCGCATTGTACCTACAATGATAAATAAGTGTGTTTTCCAACTTTACATTTCTGCAGCCACATGTGATGCACTCAATTTCTGGCACAAAGGACGAGCACAAGTAGTTGTGGGCACCACAGTTGCATAAGTGTGTTATACATAATGTCATGAGTGATCCCACATATGACTAGATGCAACCTACATCACAATGACATGCCTACGAATGCAGAGGTAAGGTCCACTATCGTGTTTCGTTGATGCCCAACAAATAATCCATCCAATGTAAGAAGTACAAGACCAGCTGTGTGGACTGTGCAATTTAATGTATATTGGATAGATTTGAAGTTGGACAGTGGATGTATTGTCAATACTACTGAGACTGGTATCTCAGTGCTTGTTCATCATTACCATATTTGTGCAAATAGGATTTCTTGATTAGGTCTATAGACATTATTACAATATAGTGGGGACACCCTTTTGACTAGTTGTGGCACTCAATTACAGGATTGGAATCCAGGTATGGAACTGTTGGTGAAATACATGTTATGTTCCACAATTACAAAGGTATGATGAGCCAAGACATGTTATAGTTTGTCTTTCGCTGTTCACAAATGTCATATGCTAAAGGTGAAAGTCCATTGACAACTCCAATTGTAGTGAAGCACATTTTTCATCTCTGGTTGACTTTCATAGGTGGGCACTATATGTCCCTCTGTCGTCTCCTGACAATGTATCCATTTTGACCATCTCCTGGCAAGTTTGACTTGCCAGTTAGTGAGGTTGTAATGCCTTTCTCTGTACGTTGTTGATTGCTCCCAGTAGGTGCAGGGACCTCTGCTACTGCAGTTGTCTGTGCTCTGGCTGAATGTGTCAATGGGTGAGAAGAGAGAAAAGTAACCAAATGGGAAATGTGCTTGTGGAATTTTCAGGGATTTCCCCATATCTTCTACATGTTAACAGTGTTGTGAAGTACTGCCGCAGACAAGGCAGGTAGGAGCAGTGGTGTGTTGGGGATGTAATGGCGTGGCAGAGTGGGAAATGAACAACAGAATATGTGTATGACATATTTTGATCTGATGATTCTCTCACCTTCTGCTTTGTGATTTAGGTTGGCACAGGGTAATTTACTTCTTGAATAATTTGTGGCAGGTTTACAAGCCCCTTGAAAAAGATTTACACTGCTGTTGCGTCACTTTTGTGACACAGCGGTGGTGTACAACAGACGTCACATTTTGAATTATTCGCAACGTGACACATCCATGGTGAAGCGTCATGTTGTGAAGCCCTGCGCAACATTAAACTTGCGTCAGCTTTGATATAGGCAGGTTTGGCATTCCTTTGGGATATGCATCATAAAAGTGATGCCTTGAAATCTACAAGATTTCACGGAGTCACTTTTCAGAGGCCTCTGCGACGCAACTTTACGCCTGCTTGAAGCTGACGTAAGGAGCGGCGCAGCACATTAGGTATGGGCGGTCCATGGACATTGTTGGAGTTGCACCGCACTTGTGACACGACTCCTGCAAAGCACCCCCCCTAATGCCATCAGATGCAACACACATCTGTCTATCCCTGCGCCACAGTGCACCGCAATGTAAAGAGATGCATCCGTGGTTGCGCATTGCTTGATTTGCATGTTGCATTGGTTCTGGTGCATCCCTGCTAATATTTGTCAACTGCTACTTAGCAGGGTTGTGTATAAACAGCAGCAGTACTGTGCCCATGTTTTCAAAAGGGGGGGGCGGTTTTTGCCATTTCTAATGCAAAGGATTCTGGGACTTGTGGTGCTACTTACAGAGGGTGACACATGAGTCTCTGACTGACTATATTTTTATATACACTTTGGACAAGTTCCTTACTTACAATGACAGTACAATACAGACAATCTTTTCATGCACTTTTTTCTTTTTATCCCATTTACCTGGTACCACGTGGCGGACGTCACTGACAGGCAGCCCATGGACTAAGTGGGGGTGTGTTGTGGTAAGGATATCCTCCTCCAGTGGGGTGAGACGGATGCGGGGCCCAGGGTATGCAGCAGGGAGGACCCTGCTTAATTCGATTCTGGAGTAATTCTCCTTCACCCTCTGCCTTTCATCCTGCCACTTCTTCTTGATGTCCTGTAGTGTGCACCTCTCCTCCCCCAATGCTGTGACAGCAGTGTCTAATTGCTGCCATAGGGCTGCCTTCTGTGTCCCACTGATGCAGTAGGGTGGGAGTCCACGTAGGCGTTTGTGGTGCCTCACTATAAACTCCACAGGTACGGTGGTCTCCTCTGAAGTGAAGTTCTTCTTTCTGCTCATTATTTCCATTTTTCGCTGGCAATGTGAGCATTGTGAACATGAACTCTCTTTGGCCAAACTTGTTTCTTCAATGTGTGCTGTTTTTATGTGTTCTGTGGTGCAGCTCTATTAGTGTTAATTGGCTTCAGCTGGATCGTGGTGGGGGATGGTAGGCACTTGCAACATGCATCATGGCAAAATGGAGCTATTGGCTGCGATTGGCTGCAGTGTGTCAGCTGATTCATGGTGGGGGATGATAGGCACTTGGACAGGTGCTTACCCTGGGCTAAAATGATCAACGGCCACAGATCGTATCTTCCGGTCCGTAATCGGAAACTCTGGCTCGTAATCGGAAATTCCGACGCAGATTCAAAAATTCTGGGCCGGAATCGTAATTTCCGACGCAGAGCCGGAAATTCCGGCCCGGAAGCAGAAATTCTGGCCCGGGTGCGGACGTAAAGTTAGTAGTCGTAAATCTATTCTGTGAATACCTAAAGTAGTAAGTTCATTCTGTGAATACAAAAAGAAGTAAGTTCATTCTCTGAATGCCAAAAGTAGTAAGTGCATTCTGTGAATACCAAAATGGTAGTAAGTTTAGGATTTTGTCTTAAGTTCATTCTGTGAATCGGACCCACATTCAATACTGAAAACAGTGGTGGGTGAATGCGGGATGATATGCTGTTCCCCCTTATCCTAGGTGTGTTAGAGTTGTGCTGTCAGCAGTGTAGGCCAATCTAGGCTGCACAAGTATAATAGTTCTCAATCTATTTATTACTTTATAATGCTCAACTTTTCGTGACACCCCGCTTAAGTCACAATAAAAATAAAACTTTTTTTCAAGTATCAAATATTTAAAAGGAGCATACAATTATACACAATTAGTTTGTGACCAACATTCCATTACTTGCCAAAGTAATTGAGAAATGCGTGCAAAATCAGCTGAGCCATCACATTGCCAATTTCACGCTAATGGATGACTGACAATCAGGATTCAGAACAGGACACAGCAGGGAAACAGGCATACTACATATTGTAGATGACGCATTGCAAGCCCTAGACCACAATCGGACGTGTTTACTAGTCCTTCTTGACTTGTCCTCGGCATTTGACATGCTTAATCATGAAAAACTACTAACCAGACTTCAGGACAGGATGGGAATATCTGGAAATGTGCTGAAATGGTTTGAATCCTTCCTTCAGAATAGAACGCAAAGATTCCTGGTCAACCAGACACCATCATGCCCTAACTCAATTGGAGTCCCACAAGGATCTACACTATCACCATCACTTTTCAACCTATATGTCGAATCTTTTCAGAGATTCTACGAAACTCGAAGATTTCCTACCACATGTACGCGGATGACAAGCAGATATACATCAGGATCACATCTCAGGAAGACATCAAGGTAATGAATGAGGCATTGAAAATATCATTACAATGGTTAACTAGCAATCACCAGAAGCTAAATGCACAAAAAACGCAATTCCTATTAATCACACCACCGAAGAACTACACAGAAGTGAAGGAATGGACAAAACTGATCACAACACTAAATTGCACCCCTACTCTAGTGGACTCAGCAAAATCACTAGGAATCACACTAGATGAGAACCTAGACATGAAAGCCCACATCAAAGCAATGGCAAAAAGTGCCCGCTTCCATTTGAACTACATTAGGAAAATGAAACCATTAATTTCTACTGCGTATCTCAAACTAGCAGTCCAATCCCTGGTTATCGCAACGATTGAATATGGATGTACAACCTTAGCAGGTTTACCTAAAATCTCCACAGCACCTCTAAAAGCAGGTCTCAATGCAGCTGCAAGACTCATCACCGGATCAAGGAAATTCAACCATATCTCTCCACACTTGAAATCGTTAAACTGGCTACTGTATGAAGCCAGGATTCAACTAAAAATGGCATGTATTACCCACAAAGCGCTCCATTACAACACACCAAGACGCTTGGCCCAGAAACCTGAGTTATCAGGTGGTAGCAGACCTGCTAGGAGTGCTAAGGAGCTGTTGCTGAGACCACCCATCTTCAGAAAGAAGAAAACATATGATAGAGCTTTCTGAGGAGCAGCCCCCAGAATATGGAACTCACTCCCTCCAAACATCAGGAAAATCCCAAACACAGCAACATTTAAGAGGGAAGCTAGGATCTTTCTAATGAGTAAGTTCCTACCATACTCAAGATAGGGCATCACTAACACCATAACCTAGGAGTGATAAATAGAACAACAATGTAAGAAAAGAGAAAATTGCCAGCGATACTGAAGAGAACATCGGACGGTACTATTCCGCACCTGGTTCAGGAAGGGAGACTACACAGGGAAAATACATGACAGAACTTCTTGTATGGGAAGTTCCAGTACTCCTTGATACCAAACTTTATCTAACATGTCTGTTTATACTTACGTTAATATTTATTGCTGTATAATTACCCAACTCATATCATTGTGGAACGTCGACTATGCAAAATGTATCGCTAACCTACCTCATGTAATGTGAAGCGCTCTGATACCTAAGAATCACGTTCGCGCTATATAAAACTCTTTAAATAAAATAAAATAAATAAAATAAAATAAATCTCAAATCCACAAAATCCTAAAGTTATTGAACAAGGAGTCTTGAATTTTCTTTTTCCAATTATTTTTTATTTGCAGTCATATGTGATATACGTACATCAGTCCAGCCAACGCGCTTTGTCCAAGGTGTGGTCTACATGTTTCAGCCATCTTCATGTGCTTCTCAGGGTCAGTGTGGCTTTCTTCAGGACCACATTTTTTATAAGTAGCATGCTTACTAAGGCATGCAAGTGCGTGGTGTTTTGCAGTGAATACTTACAAACCCCTCCCCCCGGTTAGTGAATATAGTGCTTCTTGTATCGTGTACTGCAAAATAAAATGTATGGAAAAAATTGATTTTAAAGACATATAGGTAGGTCATTTCTTTTGTGGAGCTAGAAATGTAATTAATTTCCTAAAGTTCCTTATTTTCAAGATACTCCTTATTTTCAAGATACAAGACATCAAAATCATTATAACATTATAGTGTCATACCCTATGATACATTTTATATTTGTGTGAGAAATTCCACATTTATTATTAAACATACAGCGTTGAGACAAACCAACAAAAGATTTACATATCTTGGCAATGGAGTAACCATGTGCTACTACCGTATGGCGCTCACTGAGGACATGACCCGACAAGCACACCATCCCCTTTTCCATCGCAGGGGTAGCTGACTGCAGGTCTTCCATTCACTTGTGAATTTACCAACATTTGTTAGTATCATGTGCTTGAATATTTTATTATTGTATGCAACAAGTCAACGTATTAGTTAGTGCATGCCAGTGCTCACATTTTTGGTAACAATATCTAACAAAGCTATCATTACGTGGAGACAATGAGTGATGGTGCTACTTGTCATTACCATACAGGCAGACATGTGTGTGTTATTCCCTGTTCGAAACCGCATGGTCAGTTTCTCACTGGGTGTCAGTTATTAATGACAACCAGTGAGGTATATTGAATCCTCATGGTTAATTGCAATCAATGTGTGAGTTGTGTTATCAAAAGCAAATAATAGTAGTTAATAAAATTAATCAACTGACTGAGGCTCCCCCATTCTACTTACTTATTCAAGGTGCCTCACCAGCTTTCAAACCTTCCGTAGCCTCAACAGTTCCATATGTAGTGGACTGAGACGGGAAGTTCAATTTTAGAGGCTTTTTCGTCTTCCTGTTTCCGGGGGTGCTGAAACTACTGTGGTCAGCGTCTGACCCCGAAGCGGGGGCGGGGGGCTAAGCACTGGCATGTTTTGTATTGACAGGCATTGATGTGCATCTGATGCTCACTTGTGAGTGCCACACCGTCTATCACTTGTTGTTTTGAGGGTCATAATCTGGCAGAAAAGTTAATAAAACTGCCCGGGTGTTTCTAATTTATTTAACATAGTGAATATCAGTCAAGCAACTAAAATATGACAGGTTTTTTACGAGTTGTGCAGTGCATCAATGTTACACGTGCTTTCTAACACAAGATTTAGACATAATTTATCTCACTCTTCTTTATTGAAGACCTTGGCGAATATGAAACGAATATAAGGTAGACAAACATGAAGGAGAATACATTTCTGCCAAAGGATCTGTACACACTCCCTGTTGCTCCTGTTTATACCTTATGACAGTTGGTCACATTGATAAAGAGCAACTAGCACTGTAACATCATTGCACTGCACAACTCGTAAAAAACATGCAACCACTTAGATGCTGATACTTTGAATGGAATGGTACACCAGTAGGGTATTTATATATCTCTTTCCAATAAGATTAAAGATGATGTCAGGACGGGCGGAGGCTATGCCTGTGAACCACACCTCCGGATAGCCGATAGGTGACCACGCCCCCCAATGGTTATGGCGACGGTTTGCTGCTGATCTGGCGTGCTCGGATAGCAGCGTGTGCAGGCGCTGCAGATATTGCGAGAAAACATCAGGAAAAGCCGCGGAGAAGAGCCCAGGCTGCCACTGCTGAGCGGGAGTCCGGCATTTGCCTGCTTTGTATTCTATTCTATAAGCGAAGGGACGGTGGAGCAGAGGAGCGATTTTTTCATCTAAAACAGAGCTCCGGCTGCTGGGTGCTTTGAAATGCTCGGAACACTCTGAAACGATCTGACAAGTCGAGTGAAAAGTGAGAGGTGAGGAGGTCAGGAAGGGCAGGAGAGGTGGTGTGCTGTGAGGAGAGGAGAGGCAGTGGCAGTCCGAGTTAAGGACTTGAATCTAAACAAGGAACGAGGAATTTAACTAAGGAAGCTTCAATAAGGACATTGTGCACTGTCTTTTTGTAGACAAGTAATAGTGCCAATATCGGCCCGTACCCGCTTACACACAACCCCCCATCCCACAATAACAGACACCACACAAATTGATGGAGAAATGTTGTTGCAGTTTATTAGCATCTACATTATGCCAACATGTTGGGTTAACTTACGGGCGATCCAGAGCAGGCCGCCCCTCGCGACCCGCCCACCTGACCGAGCTATCACCCCCCGCGGTGTTAAACCTTAGGGGCGTTATCAGTTTGGGGGGGAAAGGTCTAACCCCTACCCCCGGCGAACCTCTCGTTCGCCCATTTACTCAAACCCCCCCCCCCTCGGGGGGCAGAGCGTTGGCAACCCCCGGTTGCTCAGGTACACAACCGCCCGAAGGACTAACGGGGCGCCGTCAGTCCCCCAGGATCCTTTTACCGTGGATCTCCCTGGGGGATATATCGCTCACGCACCCTTCCGGTGCTCCTGTAGAGGGTACCCTTCTGTACCTTCCTGTATTGGATCGCCCTGTAACTCCGCCAAGGCTCTCGGTGCGGCAGCCGCCGTCCGAGAGTCCCCCCAACCCTTATCTTCCTTCTATTTACACTCGCTGCCCCCATCACTTCAGATAGGTCCAGCAGGAAAATGGCTATCCCTACTTCTGATAGATGGACGCCATCCTCATCAAAACAACACGTACATTTGGTGTGCAAGAAACCGTGCCTTATGAAGCCGAATCCCCTCTGCTCTGTGAATTTTGCGCATGGCACTGTTCACTCATCTGCGGGAAGTTTCGATGACCCCCCCTGATCTAGCGCCCTTCCAATGCAGTCTAGGCGTGATCTCAGACCACCATACTCGCACGGCCACAACAGATTGCTCAAATCGCTCAGCGTGCCCCTCATTAACTGCAGCAGGGCCCTGCGCTCCAAGGGGGACCAATTCCTTGCCTCCCAAATGCACAATTAGCAAGTCTGGTGGAGATTCACCCCCGTCCAATAGTTGCTGAAATACGCGCTGCACGCTACTCCAAAGCAAGTCGGGCGCACTATCCACCTGATTTTTGTTGTCGCAAAACCATGCTTCCATTTTCCGCTATCGGCCCACCGGGCTACCCTTTGGATTCTCCATTTCCTGCCACCCAGACCGATTTACCTAGCAAATCAAAGATGCAGATGTGTAAAACACGTTTATTACATATCCAGATTATACCCTGCAAACCATACATTGCATCAATGGTGTCCATGACGCGCCGCAGCTGGTACTTGGCCAGGGGGGTTTCATCTGCATGAATGAGCAGGTAACCTTCCCCCAGCGGGCGCCACGCAAGATACGTTCCCACCAGTCGTACGGGGCAATACCTGGCGATTCCCAACTTGTTCAGCACTATTACCTTGCCTACACCTACTTGGTCTGTTTTAGATTGCCTCAACGTTATATAGGTCGTCGTGGGATCAGACTGGGGGAGGTATGTGTGGCTAATGCAGGCCCAAATTCTGAGCAAATAGACAATGCATCAACAAAGTGCCAATTAGACGGAGAATCACAAACCGGCAATGCTGTGGTCCCACTAAATGAATGTCTTGGCGTGGGCCAGGAAGTATGGGTTATCTGTGTGGTTCGTGCAGGCCCATCTAAAATGTAGTGCTAACCATCTATTCAGGTGAAGCGCCGCACATTGCCTGGAAAAGGCTGCTACGCCATAGCCTCCCTAAATTTCTTCCAAAAGGAGCACTACACTCCCAACAGCCCATCTGTTGACATGGTCGATGCTGCTTAGTGCACAAGCTTAAAAGGCCACAATAAAGCTTTCTCGCATAGTCCCTCATGAACTGGCCACCATTTTTCAGAGCTACACGTGTTCCACCTGAACAACCATATAACTACTGTCTCTGATCGAACGCTCATCAGAATACCTAACAGAGGGCCCTCGACCCCGTGTCACCTCTGGGCCCTACCAGCAACTCTTGCCAAGAGAAATGCAGGTCCTCCTGTCGAGACATAACCCTATCTGACCAGAAACATGCCAGCAAGAGTCGAATTATACTGGGCCCCAGAAATCACAACACGCTATTTTCAACGGCAAAGGCCGCCCATGGTCTTGACTTACTCCGTGCCTGTTGTAGTGGACATATCCGAAAGCCCAGCAGTGCTACTTAGCGACCATTAAGGGATGGTGCATTGTACCAGCAACCCCCACCCTGGCTCAAAAGCCGTTATCTTGTTGTAGAAAGTAGCATCGGCGGGCCGTCTCCACCATGAAGAAGTCCAGCCTAAACTTTCACGCCTAGCTGGGTTAGACATTTACCAGTATGACCAGTGAGTACCCCGTGACCAAGCGGCGAGGAGATTAGAAAGGGCACCCCCCTTTCCTTTTGACGGAGGTGACTTGCTATGACAGGAAGCATAACATAGTTATACTTTAGTGAGTACCGGTGTATTATTGTACATCAAGTGAACAGGGTTCCACAATGTTTGCTCAAAACCCAGCATAGCTTCATAGACAATTCCACCAGTTACACTATTAAAGTGATGCCCTCCTGCGAGCCCTGTCGGTGGATACCTAAACATAGTCTGTCCGACAAGCACACCCCTTTATTCCCAAACTTTAAGGCCTTGACTGTATACTACGGGTGGCCTGTGTACTTGTTCTCATTGTCATGCAATTGGAAAACAGTTACACTAAATCCTGGACGTGCTGACCCAGAAACCCAATTACTGGACCCCAGTGTATTGTTCCCTAGATCGTGCTCCGCGCCCAGCAGGCCACCCAGCAAGGCAAGGGATTGACCATGAAGATGAAGCTGTGCGTTTCTGGACGAGAGAGAAGATCCCTGAGAACCCCGTAACCAGCAATACAAGAAAGCGACCTGCTAACTCGCTCGCAGCTCCGGATCCCTTACTTGCGCACCAGGTCCTGTACAAAGAACATGTACTGTCCCTAACACGGGAGATGCCTGCAAAACTAAACCTCCCACTGTCAGTTGGAAGAGGCACCCAATCATCCCATTACTAATAGTGAGCTGCTGCGAAAACGCATTGCAAACACGTAACCCGTCCCTGCATAAAGATGGAACCACCTTCTGAAATAGCAGGAGATATGCCCGGGCCTGTCAGTACCTCTTCCCCAAGCGGGCGTGAAAGAGCTGGACTGTATAAAGTCAAATTAGATCCCAAACATCTGGACTGTATCGAATACAAAGCTGAATCCAAACCGGGGCCCCTAGCTAAGTATCTACCAAGGGTAACCTAGAATACTACTGCATGTGTGTTGTGCCCTGAATGCACTCCTGCCTGGTTACGGGGAAAAACCAAAAGTGACATGTAAAAGGTTTGCTATGCCCTTCTATACACCTGCATGAAATCAGCGTGCAGGACCCGAAATGAGCATGCCAAGAAGCTGCCCTTTGCATGGGGAAGGAGGAAGACAAGCAAGCTTGCTTTAATAAAATGCGCAGTCAAGATGACAAATGCACATAGGAGTGAGTAAAAATTGTTCACCCCTTACCATTTTACCCAGAACACCTCACCCCAGGCCTCCAAAATTACCTCAACCAAATACAAACATGCCCTCTGAAAAAGAAAGGGGAACCAAACATAAAGCTAGCGATAATCCCCTTGACTAAGGAAGTGTCTTACCCGTGCGTTCATGAGCTTGTGAGTCTGCCATATAGTGCAGACAAACCTTTTACCTGAGAATGGTACTATATGTAACATGCACATGATGCAAAGTGCTCCTTCTTAACATGTATTTAGCTTCCAGTATTTGCACACGTGCCACCAAAGTCTACTGAAGCTTTTGAACATGAGATTGACTGCCTTTCAAGCAACCAAAATAATCTCTACCAGAAAAAGCTTTTGAACTTGTATTCATGACACATTACGCTTGTAATGTACCTTTAGCTGCCTGTGCTGGGCTCTTCTGAAATATACAACCGTTATTTTCCTCTGGAATACACTGATTGCTACCTCTTACAATGGGATTCCTTCAGCTACTAACAAGTATCGCTAATGCCTGCGTAGCATAGGTTCATCTGAATGACTGTCTGCAAGACTGCAGTATATCACCCCTACTATGAAGTTACACACTTTAAGAAAACCTGCCCACCTGACACTTTGCCTCCTGTAGTGCCCCGTATGCTACTTCTTAGCGATTGTTTGCAAAGTCATATTGATACCAGCAACCTGGAGTTTGCTAGTAACTGTTCCCTTCTAGACCAACCAATCCCCTGCGCAGATCACCCACCCAGGCACCTGACCCGCCGGCCATATCCTGGGACGCTACCTGTTCCGCACTATCCCGTGCCTGGAAAACCAGTTAAATAAAGTCTGCATGAGAGAAACATCCAAATGACACCCGAGTGGCCATTGGCAAGTGGGCACATGTTCGTAAGAAAATTTCTCCCAGCACATCCGAATGACGTGCCTGCACTTCGGGGGGGGGGGGGTGCACCTCGTGCCACTGCACTTAGGAGGCGCTAATCCTATCACGCCTGGCCCCGTAGATTCCTGCTGCGGTATGCCCCATTAGGATCACTAAGCTCCAGCATGGGAAGCGGGCGACACGTTCGCCTGCACGTAAAACACAAACCATGGGATAGAGCCCCCCGGCGATACAGAACTCCCTCGAGGATAGGAGCTTACCCCTCCCAGTGCATCAAAACAACACTGTAAATTATAAGGAATTGGTATGAAAGGGAGTGCACACCGCGCGTGTCAGGCCTCCCTAGTGGTCTACTAATGCCCCTGTAACAGCCACTTGCGATATCTATCGAAGGGTTACCACCACTGTCTTGGCGCCATACTAGTGTTACTTCCTGCGTGAAACAAAACACAAATGCAAGCCAAAACCTCACCAGTCCAAGAGTCATTAGATAGCAGGCATAATCCCTTTATTCCCGAACAAAACAAATAAATTGCAATTGCACCCAGCTGTGACACGTGCCTACATAACTTAGCTTAAGCGCAGGCCAAAATGCCCCCCCGCGCTACTTCATGAAAGACATTGGAGCCGTGCAAACGAGGACATGTGAACCTGTATACCATGGGACTGCTTTGACTGTGCTAATGCGTCATGAACGGTAGCATACATATCCCAGCCTAAATACGAAAATGGCAGGCATGTGGAGGGATATGAGCATTCAATAGAACATTTCACAATGTTATCCTAGGTAATAAAACCACAACTGCTATAACATCGAGACAGCCTTATAAGTACTAACATGGCCGTAGAATGTGACTGAGTCACCATCGATGACCACTCCGACAGAGGGTGGAAGCTGAAAACTAGTTTATGTCTAGTTTATGTCGCACCATTGTATCCCCCCCCCCCGAGCCAGTGAGAGCAAAAGGGTAATAATCCTTACTTTGATCAGGCACAACCAAGTGAATAAATGGTTTGAATATCCTTTGTCAGGTGCAACTGAAAAAAAAAACTTGTTGCTACTCTCAGGCGACTATAATGATTGTAAAACAACCCAACAAACAACAGACTCGTAGCCCTAGATGACCCACCTGGGGTTCGAACCGGCAAACATGGCTATTCTAAGCGCCACAAACCAAACGCTAATGCTCACACAAAAGTGAGAAGGAACGAAGACTCGGGGAAATAGTCTTCAGTAGTGAGAACGCAGAAACCGACATGTAGTGTTTCGAATAGCCGATGACAGGTGAACCACTATCTAAGAAGAAAATTGCGCTGGGCAGGGCCCCTTAACAAGCGACCTGAAGTTTCCTGCAACGGTGAAATGCGAGCAGCCATGTGTGCCGCACGATATCAAACTTCTGACCCCCATTGCTGCTTGTACCTAGCTCACATCGGCGCAATGAGCGCCTCCACGTGGATGCCAATTGGACTGAAATACCCGGCGCAACAGGGAAAACACCCGGGCTCGCCGCGCCACAACACTGAAAGGGGCTAATTCCGGAGCGTAACTGTTGCATAAACAGTCTCTATATACAATCCTCAGTGCGGGTCTGAATGGGCCCCCATTGGACCCCACTGGTCACCTGCCTGTTGCCTGTTGCCCTCGGCATGGTGGTGATAATATCACCCAGCTGTCTCAACCTGCCCCCGCAAAACCGTAACCGATAAACTACTACGCCCCAGCGAGATAAAGCTGGGGCGGCGCGCATCCTGCTAGAGGTGCGAGGAGGGACCAAAGTCCGTCGAGGCACGCTCCACGCAAATGCTGGCTGGTTGAATAAGGCCAATGCATCGCGTCTAACAGCGCGAAGTGGACATAGTTAGTGTCCCACGAGGAAAGGAGACCGCAACCACTCCGCCCCAGATGCTCCCTTGTGCCACTCTACCTCACCAACCGCCGTGCAACCGGGCCAAGCCCCGCGGCCCGGGGATATAAGGGAATAGCCCAAAATCACCACATAAATAGCGTCCTAACCGAGATACGAAACCATTCCCCCCACTTCCGTGGACGAGCGCCCTAGCATGCAGGCAATGCCCAGTGTCCGAGGGGTGTGGCAAGCCCAAATTACCAGGCCTCGCCCGGGCTGGCCGCCTACTCTCCCAGCCCGAAGCACAATCCTAAGGCATGACGAAAAAAGACCAAGGAGCAGCATGGCCGTCCCTAAAACACAACTGTCCGAGCCTTATAAAGGAAAGAGATAGCCGGGCCTAAAAATTAACCTGGCCGGCACCGCAGCCCTGGAAGCCTCGTGGGAGGGGGAGAGACGTGAAACCCACTTGCATGCTCCCGCCCAGAACAAGACACCCCCCCCCCCGTTTCCGATGGAATCACAAAACGCGGACCGCCCCGAGGGTTGCCACCCAGCGAAGAGGGTGTGCCCCCGAACTCCCCCCGCCCACGAGTAAAGAGGGATGCGTACTAGCGCCTCGCAACGTCTGATACCAACCGAAGTGCTAAATAACTTAACCACAACAAAGAAAACACAGGACCTGATGCCTCAGTGGAATCCCGTAGCATAACAAAGAATCACACGGTGGCCCACGTATTAAAAGAAGACTCGTGAATAAGGGAAGAGATGTTAAAATTGTAGCCGAGCTCCGTAGGACCCCCGGACTCTCCGAACTACCCCTTAAACATCTAACTACACGTTTGTCACCAGTGTCTCCCGCAAGGGAAATAGCTGAGCACTCCGAACATATCAGAGCTCCACGTACTGAACGGACACTGACGTTTCCCTAGAGAATCGAGAAAAGCGCTTGATCGTTTGAAGTGCTAGGAGATTACACATGCGCCCCGGATGCATCAGCATGGGACGCAGCACGTTCATGACCCCGACTCCCGGCCTCGGACAAATCCTGAACTCTTCCGCAATGGTACTTAGTGCGCTTCGCAAAAGGCACTGAAAACATTATTGTGCACAGCCGCCTTCGGGTAAAGTCTGCGCTATATAGGTAGCGCCTAAATAACCACAATTATAAACAAACCTAGCGATCGCACCCAAAGACATGATAAGCCTTGGCAAAGCCACCCCAGACTGAACCGCAAGGAACAAAAGCACCCTCAACCCTGACTCACCTAATAACCCCGACGGACAAAGCGGCACCACGACCCCCGGCGAAAGAGGACAACGCGTCCAGACACATGGCTGGAGCGCCAGCCACCAAACGGCGTCAGGGTGAGGGGACAGCGGAAAAAGAAACGCCGGGCAGTCCGGGTCCGCGCTGCGGGATTCTCCCGATGTGGGGGGCGAGGGTCTACACGCCGCTGCCAGAAAGCTCGGATTGAAGCAGCAATTATTATTTTTTTCTCTTTTCTTCTTTTTTCCTTCTTGCTTTGTTCACTTCTTGTTAGAGGTAGAGGTCAATATGGAGAGGCATAACAGATTAAACCAGCCAGCCACTGGACTAAAAGCAAAAACCCGCTTGGCTTTGGCACAGAAAAAGAATGTATCTGTGGGAGGAGGCAAGACAGGATTGCTGGGGAATCATCAGGGACTGAATTCTAGCTTTGAGAGCTCTGAAGAAGAATCTGTGCCAGAACCTACGGCAGAGTCCTCTGGTGCACTCCAGGGAGCCAGTACCTCCCCAGCAGTACCTCTGTCTGGTTCACCTAGCCAGGCAGGGACACCTGAGAGTGCCAAATTTGAGAAAAAACAGAAAAAAAGTATGAAGAACTTTCCTCTTTTTGAAAAAAAATTTGCACCATCCACCCCGACCCATCTTAATACATCCCAGAATGTGGCTTCAAATCTCGCCCCCCCTGGACAGCTACCACTGGATTTAAGCGCTTCATCATCACCGGTTAATCTCATGGAGATCCCAGCTCTCTCTACCACCCAAAAACTGCCAGCCTCTCTCCCAACCTCTCTGTCTCCTGAATTGGAATCTAATGAGTTAAACTTGGTCCTGCCTTCTGGTTCAGACTCTTCGGGTTCAGACTCTGTACAACAGCAATCTGCTCGGTCATTAGACCAGACAAATAACATAGACCGAGATCAGGATTCTAATGGGAGCGGTCCGACACCTCCTATGGTGCCACAAAGCCAGGAAAATCAACAAGTGACACTCCCAGAGCCGGAGCTAGTATCTCTTAAAGCCCTTATGGAAGATTCAGCTGTTGTTGCTACTACTAAACAGATGGAAGTCAAAGCACTACTTAACCTTATTTTGGAAGAGATTAGGGACATGAAGAGATCACAGGAGAACGAAATCGCCTCTCTTCATTCTAGATTAGATAAAATAAAAGAGGCAGTTGCATGTTTTCCCAGAAAAATCCAGGAAACGGAGACAAGGATCTCCCAGTTGGAGGACCAGATGTCTGGACTGCTCATTAAAGTGCGTGATGCAGCAAAGGATAAAGTTTCATTAGAAAACAAGCTCGAGGAGTTGGAAAACCACTCACGTCGTTCAAATTTACGTATAGTGGGTGTTCCCGAGAGAATCGAGGGGGCTCAAGCGCCACAATGGGTGGAGTCCTTTATCAAGGAAAAAGTCCTCCCGGAGTTTAGTTGAGATTTGACAATTACCAGAGCCCATAGAGTCCCTTTTCACCCTTTGCCAAGTTCAAGTGGCCCACGCACAATCTTAGTCAATTTCTCAGACTATCGGATCAAAGAGAAGATCCTCACCAAGGCCATACAGCAGAAACAGTTCCCAGTGAACGAGACTTCTAACTGTAGATTCTTTCCAGACATGTCCGCAGCTGCAGCCCGGAGGCGAAAGGAATTCGTCAAACTACTTTTTTTGTTTAAGGCACAAGGGGCACAGGCATCGATTGCCCAACAGTCAAAACTACGTGTCCTTGTGAAGGGGAAGTTCCATATGTTTACTAACATAGAAGATGCTCAGGAGCTTCTCAAGGAGATGACAGGGCCTCAATAAGTTGGCGACGGGTGTGGGGTCAACGACTGGCTCCGGTCAAATGGTGTGGTGGAGGGTCTTTTTTTTTTTTTTTTCTCTTCTCCAGAATTCTAGTTGGAGATGAAAATGTTTGTATGATTTAACGGTCTAGCCAGATGGTTTATAATATATTTACCATGGGGGGGGGTCAACCTGGGTGCAGATCCATGGCACCCCGCAAAGCAATTGGGGAGGGCAAGAGGTGGAGTGTGTGGGAAATTTGGGGGTCCACTTCTAGGGGGTGGAGGCCGGGGAGGACAGGGGTAGGGTTAAGGGGGGTAAAAAAATGTAGCAGTAAAAAGAGCAGTAACAGAGGCATTGAACTAAAAGAATGTGAGAATTGGTGTAGAGAGATATTTGAAAAACTTAGATAAAAATGAATAATAAGTGTCATATCTTATCTATTAATGTTAATGGTATGCTGAATACGTCCAAATACGGCGCTCTAATATGGTGGTTGGCTTTCTGTTCACCACAGGTTTTATTTTTTCAAGTAACCCATCTGAAATCAATTTGTCCAAAACTATATCTTCCCAGGTGTTTCTCCCATGCTTTCTTTGCCTCGGCAGGGTTAGCTAAAAGAGGAGTTGCCATATATTTCTGTCGTAGTCTTCCATGGGAGTTTGGACAAATTAAGAGAGACCCAATGGGGCGATGGATTTGGGTAGAGGCCAAGTTAAATGGGATGTGTTTAAATTTTGTTAACTATTACGGCCCGATAAGTGACGATACCACGCCACTAATGAGGATTACTGAGCTACTTAGAGGGATCCCGGGAAAATTAGTATTGGGTGGGGACTTTAATTTTATCCAAGATTTAAAAAAGGATACCTCTAATAAAAACAAAAAAGAGTTGAAACCACAAACTAGGAAAGTTTTGGAAGCCCTAATGCAGGAACATCAGTTAGTGGACCAATGGAGAAATGGTAATCCGTTAGCGGCAGAATTTACGTGCCATTCTAACCAATTCCATACGGCCTCGAGGATTGATTTCTTTCTTAATTCAGGATCATTGTTGGTGTCAGATACTTCTATAAGGATAAACCCATTCTCAGATCACTCTTTAATATCACTTGAGTGTGTGATTGAAGGGGGAGGAGAGGCCTATTCCAGGTGGCAGATGGATCGTCTACTCCTCCAAGACAATAACTGGGTGACCTTAACAAAAGATTGGATATTAGAGTTTTTTAACCTAAATGAAGGCACTGCAGAAATCTTCTCAGTCTGGGGCGGGTTTAAAGCAGCTATCCGAGGTCAGATGATCGCACGCACAGCCGCTCAGAGGAAAGAAAGGCGGGACAAGGTCAACAACCTCCACCAGAATGTGGCTAATGCTATGAATAATAGTAATTTGGGAAGGGAAGATGCGACATTACAATTGGCAAGGGCGAAGGCTGCCTTAAAATAATTTTTTGTAATTGAAGAAATAAATAGCTCTAGAACGTACCAACAGAGAGTTTACGAGGAGAGCCAAATGGTGGGAAAGATGCTAGCAGGGCAAACTAAAACCAAACAGGAGAAAGCCACTATAATTGAGCTCATTGATCCTATAACGCAAAATATTGTTAGAGAAAAAAATGACATAGCTCGGGTATTTCTGGACCATTATTCTGAGTTATACTCTACAACGTACGCGGTTGGACCTGATTGTATCTATAAGTATTTTGACGAAGTAAATCTCCCCATTTTACCTGGTCCATCATCCGCCGTACAATTAAAGAGCAACATTTTAGCTTCGGAAGTTTCAGAGATAGTGAGATTAATTGCTGGGGCAAAAGCGTGTGGCTCAGATGGGCTCCCAATCGAATTTTACAAAACTTTTGTTAAAGAATTGACCCCTTTTCTGGTTAAGTTATTTAATTTTGTTCGATTTGGAGGTGTGGTTCCTTCGAGTTTTAAAGAGTCTATTATTGTTAGTTTTGTTTAAAAGGGAAAAAACGAGAAGGATGTCAATTCATATAGACCGATCAGTCTTAATGCCGATTTTAAGATTCTTATGAAAATATGGGCACAGCGGTTTACACCAATTGCTCAGGCGTTAATTCATTCTGACCAGTCAGGTTTCGTTTCAGGAAGGTCCATGTCAACAAACACCGGGTTTTTAATTCAGGCGTTAGATTTTGTTTCGGTTAATAAAATTCCAACTTTAATTTCAATGGTTGATGCAGAAAAAGCTTTCGACCTGGTGAATTGGGAGGCACTCTTTATTGGTTTGTTAAAATGTGGGTTTCCAGACATGATAATAAGCATGTTAAAAAACATATATCAGAATGCGCAGGCAAAAGTGGTAGTTAACGCCAACTCGATAGGAGTGATTAATATCAACCGTGGCACCAGGCAAGGCTGTCGGATGTCCCCTATCTTGTTTACCTTTTTTATTGAGCCCTTGGCAATAAGAATACGCAGCAACCCAAATATCGAGCCACCTATAGAAGGAATGTCAAAAGTTAAATTATTCGCAGATGATATTATTTTATACCTTCATCCCGATAAATTAAATTTTGATAATGCTCTCCAAGAGTTTAATCAGTTTGAACAAATTGGTGGTTACAAGATCAACCAGAATAAAACCGAGGTGCTAGTACTGAATTCGGACTGCAATTTTTTAACATCCAATTTAAGATTACAAGCACTGAATAACGATCCGATCAGATATCTAGGCATTTATGTCTCCAATCAATTCGATCAACTATATAGCTTGAACTATCTAGCAACTCGGAATAAAATTAGAACTCTACTGGAAAGATGGACTTTACTGCCCTTAACTTTGATTGGCAGGGTCGAACTTATTAAAATGTCGATCCTTCCTTTGTTGGTTTTTCTTTTTTTAAAAGTTCCACTAAAATCAATTCGCGCTATTTTAGGGAAATTGACTCAATGGTCAGGGATTTTGTTTGGAATAAGAAAGTTGCAAGGGTGAAATTAAGCACACTACAGCTGGGAACTACACAAGGGGGCCTAGCGTTACCAAATATACGAACATACTACACAGCCGCAATTTTGGATCTTGCAGCTCGCTTATTGGCACCTAGTAGACAGCCTGACATGTTTTTTTATGAAAAAATGGTCGAAGAGGCAGGCTCGCAAGTTCCGATATTTTTAAACAGCAAAGTTACCAAAGAAGACCAGATATAAGACCATTAGAGATATAATAAAAAGATTACAGTCCGTTCTTAATCAGGAAGTGGGGGGTGGTTTGCGCTATTTGAGAATAGAGGAGTGCAAGAACCTCGGTCTTCAAATCCACTCAAGTAAAATTCAAAAATGGATGGAGACAGGCTTTGGGGATTTGGGGGCCTTCTTTGTTTCAGGGAGGCTCATTACTTGGCAGGAGGTTCTGGCCAGGTCCGATAATAAACTAAAAACGGGGTTTTGGGAATTTTTTCAAATCATAAATTTTATACATAAATATAATGTGCCAGCAGGGGAAATGCCACTGGCTATTGCCCTATACAAAGTATAATTAACAGGATTAGGGAATTGGTATAAATTCCTTAGGAAGGGGGAAGCTTCTCCTTTAGTCGACGGAATCCTGGCCTAAATATCCCTGGAAACCAACTGTTCCTTCTCGTGGCAGGAGTGGGAAAGGATCTCAGAAGTGGGTCGTAAGTCTCTCAGAGCGGCCAATTTTAAAAGAATGTCGTTCCTATCCTGTTGGCTGGCGTACCTCACTCCTAAAGCATTAAGCAAACGCTTTTTGGGAGTAGAAAACAAATGCTTTAGATGTCAGCTTCATGAGGGGGGTGATTGGTTGCACATTTTTTACACATGCCCAAAGCTGTTCGATTTTTGGTGTAAGATCTTTTCTTCAATCAGCAGGGCCATAAATAAAGTAATTGAACCCAAAGCCGAAATAGCCTTGTTTGGCATTTCAACAAAGAGAAGGGATTTGCTTAGTGCAGAAGTAACTTTCAGTGCAATCTGCACTTTAGTCGCCCGTTCTCTAATCCTTCAAAACTGGAGGTCAGAGGAGGTACCATCTTATTTTAAATGGGTAAATAAAATGCGACGGACGAAAAGATTTGAAGAGGCGTATGCTAAAAGAGTAGGGTCGACGAGAAAATTTATGAATATTTGGAAATATTTTCCTATTCGTGCATCTACCACCACCTCATAGCATTTCACACGAGAATATACTAAGAACACACAGGGTCTGAGGTATAGAAACGAATACTATTTACCGAAAAAAAATAGCACTTTAATAAAAATTATACGGTACAATTGCACTTTAAAGATTTTTAGCACTTATGCACTTTAGCACTTGAGCACTTTAGCACTTTAGGTTAAAGGCTCAATTGGAGGAGAGTATTCCGTTTTTTGCACTAGCCGTGTGTCAATTATTGAAGCTGCTAAACTGTTTAAGTGTAACTGAAATTGAATGTTCTTGGTTCTTTGGTTTTAGCTGTGTTTCTTCTCATGTGCTTGATTTTATTCTGATTTTATTCTGATGATGTGTATAATAATACCTGCTGAAGTATGTTTGTTAAATAGGTACTTTTTTGTATTTCTTGCACTGACCTCTGCTCTGCTCAATAAAAAAAAAAAAAAGATTAAAGACGATGTATTTTCGTAGAAACTAGTTCAATCCTTTATTTTCTCTCTTGAAAACACAAATTTAGATATGAAAAAGGTCCATCCAGCGCATTTTGTCAGGAAAAATAATTTATCCAACTTCCTCGGGCTGTAAACAACATACAACATTTATATAAACACAAATATACAGTACACTAATAAATACCAAATAAGTACACATTAGAAAAAGAGAGAAGAAAAGAGAAAGAATCACATGCAGCATAGAAAGACACAAACACCTGTGCTTTGAGATAATAAAAATGAGCGTGAAACAGTAAATAAAACTTCAGGGCTCAAGTGCGTATGCATAAACATAATTTAGACATTTGACAACATTGCTGAAAATGGGACTAGATCACTAATCAAAAAACGAACAAAAACACCCATGGACAGTGCGTAAGTAACCATTCCACGTCTCATCTTACATGGGATAGCACCAAGATAGCAAAGTGGTTCCACATCCACACTTTAACAATATATTACAGAATATTTTGACCATTCAAGTTTTAGAGCAAACTTATTGCACACATAATATTTTTCCCAATATATTTGAACTTACGGAGAAAACTATATGTGTGAGTCTAGCTTTCATAACTGAAGAGGACACTCTATCTGTTATGAACTTCCTCCGATTTGGGAATTCAAACATACCTTAATAATATCTGGGTATCAGTGATAGAATTGTGCTTCAGTGAAAATCCAAATGCGAATGTAGTCCAAGGGGAATGTGCTCCCATCAAGTCCGCCTATTAGTAATATGTATAAAAAAAATATAACACACAATATCAAAGAGATTACATAACAAGTGGGATGGGGACAGCAAAGAAGGTCATTGAGTGCTCATCAATTAAACAAAATTCCCCTATGTGATTAAATTTGAATAAGAAATGGCTTGTTGCCCATACGTATGTAGATGGTTCAATCCTTAGTTGCTCAAATATACACAGAACACCAATATCTTCTGCACCAATTGTTGAAATCAAAGAAGGTATTTGCTCCATTGAATTAAGCCAAAGGAGCAACACTTGCTAAAATTCATAACAATTATTGAATGCTGCCTTGCAGTGAATGCTATAACCATGGTGAAAAAACACATATGATTCTGTCAAGCACCAAGACGGTATGCCGGTAAGCTGCCATTAGCCCAAAAAAGAATGGAACTTGTCATCCATGTTATGACCATGTGTCGTAGCCAGTAACTGACAGATCCACCTAGCTTTGGTTTGCTTGAGCACCAATTCACGATTACCTCCATGTGCATAAGCAACAACATGGTCTATTCCAAAAAAACAAAAAGTTGGGATCATTAGGGTGCATCAGTCTGTAGTGGTCAGTCATAGGATAGCTGGGATTCATATTTATCAGTGCCCTGTGGTGTTCCTCAATGCATGTTTTAAGAGTGCTTGTGGTACTACCAACATATATCATTCTACAACTGCAACCAATAATATAAATCACAAACTGGGGATTGCAGTTAGTGAAATGTTTGATGGAATATGTGTGGTGCATAAAATGTAAAGGTCTTAGTCTGATTAACGCCAAATTGGCAAAAGTTACAGCCTTCACAGACAAAGAAGTCCAAAGGTTTGAGCGGCAGCCACGTATTCTCCGATGGTTTCGATGTGACGTAACTAGGACACAAACAGTCCTTTAAAGTGCATCCTCTTGTATATACTATAGAGGGTTGTTCGCTCAATGAAGAGCGCAGCCCAGGGACATCTAAGAGTAAGTGCCCATGCTTGAAAAAAATATTAAAAAATTATATCACTATGTGATGTATATCTAGTGATAAATGCCAACTTCCTGTTTGAAGCATCTGCCCTAGTCCTTGTCTTTTTGCCAGAGATGTTTATTTGTAATGTCTCCTCCCTAGCTAGAGTACATGCCCTCTTTTCTGCCTCCAACAGTATTTTATGGTCATATCTTCGATAGAGGAAACATTTCTTTATGTCCAGTATGTTTTTCCTGAAATTGGTGTCCTCACTAGAGTTACGCCTTGTGCGAACCATTTCGCCATCTGGTATGCTTCTGATGATTGATTCAGCATGTGGACTGGAGGTATGCAAAACACTATTACATGCTGTGCTTTTGCGAAACATGAAGCTATGGATCCTGCCCTCTTTAACATAAAAATGAGCATCTAAAAAGTCAATTTCATTCACATGATGTTGCATGGTGAGCCTTATGTTATAGGGATTGTCATTCAAATAAATGAAATACTCAGACAGGGACTCATCGGTGTCAGCCCAAAGACAGATGATATCATCTATATACCTTCCCCAGAGTATTATGTTCTTGCTCCACTGGGAGGCACCTTTTCCCCAGGCATGCTCCCTCTCATACCAGCCCCTAAAAAGGCCAGCATAAGAGAGAGCAAACCTGGAACCCATAGCAGTAACTTGCAGTTGATAGCACCACATGTTGTCTTGCATGAAGAAATGTTTTGTGAGCATGAGATCAATCATCTCTAAGATCATAGCATTGTATGAAAAGTGGTCAGCAATATCCTTGTCCAGATAATATTGGACCTCCATCATGCCCATTTTGTTTGTCAATGCATAGGTATAGGCTGACCACATCAACAGTCACTATCTAAAGTTCTTCAGAGCAGGGCAAGTCATTAAATTTAACGAGGATGTCCTTGCTGTCATGTATGTAGGATGGTAAGTTGAATAAAGTTTCTGTAGGACCATGTCTACAAATTCCGATATCCTTTTGTTGGGTAAACCCACCCCAGAAATAATAGGTCTCCCTGGTGCGAAATCACCCTCCTTGTGTACCTTTGGTAGTATGTAAATACATGGACATCTAGCATTGTCCACTCGCAGGTATCGGTATTCATCATCAGTAAGTATGGGTGAAATTTGCGAATTCGCGATCCGCAATTTTGTGCGAATTTGCGAACTTGCTGTTTTTGCCAGTTCGCGAGGGTTTTGTACAAGTTCGGGAACGCGAACTTACTTGTGTGGTCGCAACGGTCGTGACCATGTTGTTTCTACGTGTCCAGCCTGTTTGCGACCCTGTGGTTCATCGCGGCCACCCTCCGGTTAATCACTGCCACCCTCTGGTTCACCAATGCCACCCTCTGGTTCACCACTGCCACCCTCTGGTTCATCACTGCTATCCTCTGGTTCATCACCTTGTGGTTCACCACTGCCACCCGCTGGTTCATCACTGCCACCCTCTGGTTCATTACTGCCACCCTCTGGTTCACCACTGCCATCCTCTGGATCATCACTGCCACCCTCTGGTTCATCACTGCCACCCTCTGGTTTGCCACTGTCACCCTCTGGATCATCACTGCCACCCTCTGGTTCATCCCTGCCACCCTCTGGTTCATCACTGCCACCCTCTGATTCATCCCTACCACCCTCTGGTTCATCGCTGCCACCCTCTGGTTGATCCCTGCCATCCTCTGGTTTATCCCTGCCACCCTCTGGTTAGCCACTGCCACCCTCTGGTTTGCCACTGCCACCTTCTGGATCATCACTGTCCCCCTATGGTTTATCACAGCACCCTCTGGTTCATCACTGCCACCCTCTGGTTGATCACTGCCATCCTCTGGTTCATCCCTGCCACCCTCTGGTTCATCACTGCCACCCTCTGGTTCATCACTGCCACCCTCTGGTTTGCCACTGCCACCCTCTGGATCATCACTGTCCCCCTATGGTTTATCACAGCACCCTCTGGTTCATCACTGCCACCCTCTGGTTGATCACTGGCATCCTCTGGTTCATCCCTGCCACCCTCTGGTTGATCACTGCCATCCTCTGGTTCATCACAGTGTAGGAAGGTGGATACCTGACTATGGTTACCCCAGATTTCTTTGCCTAGTGTTAAGCTGGTTTTCGACTTAGTTGGTCTGGGATCCTGCTAATCAGGGCCCCAGGCCATCTGCTCTCTCTGTAAAATTCATATCCATGTACTTTAGGTACATTACCAATTGGGATTGGATCACTTTATCAGCCCCTGTACAGAGTACTGTAGGTACCCAGGGCATAGGTGCATCCAAGGCCTACCAGGGGCTGCAGCATATCTTTTGCCACCCCTGGCTGGCTATCCAAACTGACACAACTGGCTGATCACTCAGCTGGGGCAAGATGGTGTAATCACCCCTTGCTTAGATATAGTATACCTATATCTAAAGCTATATCTGGACACATATGCACCTATAAGTCACTCCTATAGCAGGCCTTAACAATCCTGGAGTCAGAGTGCTTGGTCTTATGTTAGATGGTGCTCTAGCATGAGCTGAGCCTGTCTGCAGCTTTCAGAACCATGTCCTTTAGCTGCTCTGGGATATTGCCATGCCATATACTCTTAAGTGCATTATAATCCTCGAGGTTACTTGCTAACTTTGGTTTGGCTTTATCGAAACATGTCGTGTAAGGTGTCATACGCTTTGGAATACTACCCCCTCACCAGTTCTGGTGACGGGGGAAGCATTCCACCCTTCTAGAGGGAGAAGACATGTTAGTTTGCTTAAACGCGGTTAAATGTAACCAGAGCCTCAGCATCACAAAATGTATGCTGCTGCCACAGACACAAGTCTGACCTGCTGCTGACCTAAACTCCGGCAGGGGAGGCCTGGACAATAGGTTTCCTGTCGCAGGGTGGTGTTACACCGCCCCAGACAGGAGATAGTGGATTGGGGCAGGGAGGGCTGAATGAAACTAGACACTGCCTGGGGCACACAAGGTATCCCATGCACAGTCCAGTTCAAACCGGTGCTGGGGCTCTCCAGCGCCAGCTCTGGTGCGAAACTGGACAAAGAGAAAGGGGTGTAACCACCCCCTTCCTGGCTCCCACCCATAGGAGGGACCTAGCAGGAGATCCAGCCCCTAGATTTGGAATAAAGGTAGGAGCTGTACCAATGCAAACCGGATGTATGATGTTACAATGCATGCTTTTACCACGCATGCCTTTACAACGTGGTTTTTACAATGCATGCCTTTAAAACGCATAGTGCTTTGGGGCGCTGGATAGTGAATAGTTTAATTTACGATTCCAACTCTTGTCCCCGCGGATAGTAGGGAAGGTGTTGGATAGTACATTAAACCTATTCCCTATCCTAGAGCGTCCGCCAGCGCAATGCGTTGTAATGGTTTGCGTTGTAAAATTTGCGTCGTAATGGTAGTGCATTGTAAAAGTTTCGTTGTAAAGGTTGTTAACCATGCAAACCAGATCATCCTGACTGAAACTTTGAAATGAAACTCTGGACCCTTCGACATCCCACTCAACGTGGAAGACTGAAGAATCTCCTTTGTGGTCAAGGAGTGGCCACCCTGTGCAAGCAGGCACCATCAGCGCATCGAGACTTTCTTTGCCGTTGCTCCCGCCGGAGTTCGAACGACAGAGATCGACAAGACCCAGACTCCCAGACATCCAACAGCGCGATCCACAGTCCTGGCAAAGCTGAGACCCGTGGAAGCGACGAGAGACGTGGGACCGGCCATCTTGAAAAGTCAACAAAGTGCTTCCTGTGCAGCTCCAGAGGCACCCTCGACCCTGTGCTTGGGGTTTGAGAAGCCTTAGCCCCGAGTAGCCTGTGCTCCAAAGATCACCCCTCCACACTCACCAAGTGCTGCGTGGGACCCTTTTGCACTTTTCCTGCTTGACGCGTTGTCCGGTCGCTTGCCCGTTGGCTAGTGGCCTCTGTGACGACGATCCATCGAAACTACACTGCTGGTCTGGTTGCTCCAGACTGGCCCTAGCTCCCCTGAAAAGGAGCCATCGATCTGACCTTCCCGGTCCGATCCAGAAGACATCTTCGAGTCCTGCTTGGGTTGCCTTTGCCAAAATTTTGTGACTCCAATTCGAGAACTGCAAAAAACACAGTTGATGGACAGAATGCAGAACAATGTCTTACATTCACCCCAATACAAAGATCTGTCCCTAAATCCATCTTTTTTTGCACTCCACACCACCCTAGGTCAGACAATGGCTATATGCAAATCAGCCTTGACCCTGTGCCTCATGGGAACAGTTCAGCCCGAACTACCAAGCCATGTCTTTCCTAGACCAGAATCAAGCATCCAAGGACCGGTTTCTGGCTATCAGCCTTCTTCAGCCTGGATAGCTTGACTCCAGTGATGTGGAGAGCCTGGGACTCATGTCTGAGCATACCCAGCCCACTCGGGGTGAAAATTACAAAAAACACAGTTGATGGACAGAATGCAGAACAATGTCTTACATTCACCCCAGTACAAAGATCTGGGCCTTTCGAGATTTCGAGAACTGACACCGCCGACAGCAAGAGCCTTTGTGGGACAGCGTGTGTCCACCAGCTGGTCATCTTCGATCCTTCCTGGTCCACGTGGCAGCGGAGACAAACTACTCGACAGCACCTGATCGCAACCCGACACTGCCTGGTTCCGTCCTGGTTCCATCCTGGTCACTGGCTAGTGACCTAGACTCTGTCCCCTCTGCTTTCAGGTACTCTATATCTTCGATCCACCCTTGGATCCAACCGGACTCTTCTCTCCTGGCCGCCTGCAGCATCTTTACCTCCAGGCTCCATAGAACTCCACGAAGAAACCCGACGCACTTTGGCACCTATGCACCCGCTTCCTGTGGGTGAGGTAACGATATTACACTGGTGCTCCTATAGTGGTTTACACCTCTAGTGTCCTAGTTTTTAGTGGCTAAGTTCTAGTCCAGTCGGAAGACTCCTAAACCTATACCTTTCTGATTTTTACGCACCTTTGACTTGTATGGTAAACGTGGTTGCCTATAGACACTGCACCCGCATCCTGTGGGCCTCATATGTCCTTACCTTCGTTAGTCCAGTGTAGGCCAGCGATTCCCTAGGCCCTAGGCCTGTTCATTGTGCGTGACGTGGTACTTATACCACTTTCTTAATATATGGTTTGAGTGGCCACCCGGCCTATCCATGATTGTGCATCTTATTGTTTGTTATACTGTGTTCTTTGTTTAACACTTGTGCTCCTGTGCTCATAAAGAGTCAAGGGGATTATTCTAGAAATAAATACATATATTTTATAATATATAACTTGTGTGGTGTCCTTTCATTTGGTATTTAAAGGATTGCATATGGTAAAACAGCTGGCTTCACATGCCCTGTTGAGTTTAGCCTAAGACTGCTTTTGTCCATGCTACCACTAGGATAGCTGGTCTATAAGGTTGACTTACAACCAATCACCATAAGGGTCGTTTGGACTGGTGCAAGGTGCTCACTAGAATAGCGATCATCATATACCAGGCCAACTTCCCACACACAGCACCCTCTGGTTCGCCACTGCCACCCTCTGGATCATCACTGCCACCCTCTGGTTCATCACTGCCACCCTCTGGTTTGCCACTGCCACCCTCTGGATCATCACTGTCCCCCTTTGGTTTATCACTGCCACCCTCTGGTTCACCACTGCCACCCTCTGCTTGATCACTGCCATCCTCTGGTTCATCCCTGCCATCCTCTGGTTCATCACTGCCACCCTCTGGTTTGCCACTGCCACCCTCTGGATCATCACTGCCACCCTCTGCTTTACCAGTGCAACCCTCTGGTTCATCACTGCCACCCACTGGTTGATCACGGCCACCTTCTGGTTCAAGGCTGCCACCCTCTGGTTGATCACTGCCATCCTCTGGTTCATCCCTGCCACCCTCTGGTTCATCACTGCCACCCTCTGGTTGATCACTGCCATCCTCTGGTTCATCCCTGCCACCCTCTGGTTCATCACTGCCGCCCTCTGGTCTACCACTGCCACCCTCTGGATCCTCACTGTCCCCCTCTGGTTTATCACAGCACCCTCTGGTTCACCACTACCACCCTCTTGTTCACCACTGTAGATTATGGGGGGAAAGCAAAGCACACCTTCCCAGCCTCAACTGAGATGAATTCATTTGGGGCTGGTTAATGTGTCACTGAATTTGAGCTTCAAGTCTGGCACCTGCTTCCTTAGCTGTAAGTGCTTCCTGTTGCAGTTTAATGTTTTTTTTAAAGGAGCATTGTGCCATACTTGTAACTATTCTCTGACCCTGCTTTGAGGGTCAGAGCAGGGTCAGAGAATAGTTGCAAGTAGGCAACTGAACTTTGGAGGGGCCCCTCAGGAAGCACTAAAGGGAATGGTTACAAATTAGCTTGAACTTTTGCACCTGCTAAGTGCTTTCAGTTTTTCAAAATTCGTTTTTCTGCAATTTCGTGAGATTCGGGGGCGCAAATTTGCGCTAAATCGAACTCGCAATCCGCGAATTCGTGCAAAATAGCGGATTTTTTTTCTGTGTTTGCATGGTTTTTTGCGTCTTCGCAGCCCGCTTCAGCGCACCGACCGCGAAGTTACCCATGTGGTCGTACATGAGCGCAGCCATCTTGTGCGCGTTGCGTATTTCCGATTCCGGCCGCTATTGGCAATCTCGCGTTGTGTGCAGCGCGCTATTACGAGTTTGCCTGTGTTTTTGCGTGGCCGCGGGGAAAATATTGTGCGAACTTACCCACGCGGTCCTCTATGGGCGCGGCCATCTTGTTTTTCATTCATTGATATGGTTTTTGGGCATGCTACCCTTTATCCATCTTACATCTTTGTAATCCTCTGTTTTTCTGAACTTTTTTTTGTTTGTTTTTTGCTTAATATCTATCTCTACAATTTCCTACATCTATATTTTGTGTTTTTTTAACTTTTTGTTACTTTATTACCTACTTTATTTCTTTCGCTCTCTCTCTTATTTTTTTCCACACCCATTCTTCTTTCCTTTTTCTTGTGCCCAGGACCATGGCAAAGGGAGCCGACAAGGGCAAGGGGAAGGGCCCAACACCCCGTACCCGGCTCCCTTGCGGGCGTTTGAGGGGGGAGCTAGTCCAGGCCACGGGGATCTTGTCTGCTTTGGAGGTGGCCGCCTTGCTAGTTTTTGTACAAGTCCACCTCCCTAAGACCGTGGAAGCAGGTGGGCGGATTGCATCCGGCTACGGCCTCCGGGATCGTCGCCAGCTGTGGGAGAAGGTGTGTCGGCACATGCGGAAGGAGTCTGGGGTCCGGCGTACCTACCAGCAAGCGACGCACCGGTGGAGTGACATCCTGGACCGGGAGCATGACATGCTCGACCTGCTAGGATTGGAGATCCCTGGCCTTGGTAAGTAACTGTTTAATAACTACTTTTTTTTCTTTTGCTCTGTTATATTGCTGATCTATTTCTTTCCTGAAGAGTACGAATGCTGCTGTTTCGATTACATTGCAGGTAAATTAATCTTTAAATAGCTTCTGTCATTGCAGGTGCTCGCCTGGTTATTGGCGTTGCTACTATGCTTACTTGTTTGCAACTTTTTACTCATTTGAGAGCATTACTTCGTAATGGTAGAGACAGTAGACTCAAGTCTAGTCCTTTATTTGTACTCCTGCTGTTGCCACTTTGAAGAGATAGTGGTGGATTGATACGTTGAGTATATTATTTATTACTTGTTATAGGACAATTGTTAGTGGTCTGCGATCATGATGACGGACTGTGTCTGTCACGCGACGTCCCGTGCTGCTGAGTGATGGCAGTCGTACTAGAACCTTTTTGTTGTTGATGTAGTTATTGAATTACATAACTTTCCTATTAGACGGTCTGCGAATCCTGCAATACTGTACTACTATCCTCCTAGTTGACCAGATCAGATGCAATTGTTGTTAATTTGTTTCCCCGACATAATTTTAGATTGTGTTCAAAGAAATCAAATATTTCATAAAAAACAATCATCCATTTTGTGTTTCTTTATTTCATGTTCACCAGAAGCTCCCAGGGGCAAGGAAGCGACGGCGACTGAGACTCCGGTGGAAGAAGCTGGACAGGATCAGTCCCTTGCAGGCTCTTCTGCTGGCCCCAGTAAGTTGTTAATATTGTTATATTAATACTTATACTTCCCTAACTTTTACAGCTCCTATTCATTACAAACTGTTTCCTAAGAAATCTATGTTTTACAAAATAGTCTTTGATCTTCTTCTAATGTAGACTACTTTCTACATTCTTATCCTGCCTCTACCATCACTCTCTGTGCTACTACTATTTACAATTATGAGTCCGTCTGTGTAGGTAGCTAAGCTTGCCCAGTCGGCAAACGGTGTGAAACAAAACTCTGATCCAGCAATAGCTCTAGGCACCGAGTGCAGTCCTCTGGGTTGCCCTTGCTGTCTATTCCAGTCTTTTTAATGTAAGTGCTTTGACAATTTCCAACAACAAAATGTCATTGTTTACACCAAGTAAAAGGTAGGAGTTGCCTTTTTGATTTGAGAGGAGCACATCCCATACCGCTAGTGTTTCAGGGACTATTCTGCACACAAAGAAGTATGGACAAGAGAAATAGGACATTGTTGATGATAGGTGCAGTTTGACTTTCAACATAGCTCAGTCCGAACAGAAGTTGTACCCCCAATCCCCTGACCGACTACCTAGTGTGTCTGACCAATGATTTTACGACCCAGAAGAACAGAAGAAGACTACCGCAGAGTCTCGGCCTATCTGAGTCACTTAAACATGACTGCCAAGTGCAGTAGTTCAAATCCTTCCGCTCATTCACTCGTGAACAAAAACCACACAGTGTTTGTTAGTTTTAAAGTTTTATTTTCAATTAAGAAATGAAAACATTATTTCTTTATTTTTAATAGCATAGTATTCTTTGCAAGCAATGGTGTTGGATGAAGACGACGTTAAAGTTTAAACAACATTACCATGAATTAAATTACTATGACTCAAACTTAATAATAGTTAACAGACACATGAAATTATTAGAATAACTGAGCTGGAGCCCCCATCTTCTTTAAAGTACTTAAAGTACTGCTGGTGATGACTTACTAGTAGTTGGTGAATCGTCTGGCAGAAGGGCAATAGAATCTTCTTTCTGTAATGAGAAAAATGGTGCACATTAAGCAAGCCTTCATCAGTTGTCATAAGAAGAAGTGTAGCATTTAATGGAATAAGCATATAAAAGGTTAACACTTCCTCCCCAAAACCGTTACTTTTTTTCAATCCCAGTAATAAAAAATGTGTTATGTAAGATTTTCTTCCATTATGAGATAAAATAGGGGTTGTGTATGGCATCTGAAAATATGACATGTTTTTCCTAGACGTCACAACATCTGATGCGGCACAGATGACCACCAGTGCCGGGGCCAGCAGTGCGGAGGGTTCCACTCTGGATGCGGTGGCGCCAACAGGAGGACCTGGGGGGGAAGAGTCAGCGGCGGCGGATGGTGGTAAGTTATTATACTCCTTGCTCATTGAAATGTTTTTGAGTAGGCTCGCAAAGGAGTGTATGATGTACTGTACAGTGGTACACAGTACACTAGTATAAGTAGACTGTACTGTTAAGAACAGTTACTAATTTAGAACTATTTTTTGGGCTACTATCACGGAGAAGACAGTCAACCTTGACTTGTAATAGCATTAGCTGCGGTACTTCTCAGGTAACCAATGGCCCCCTCTATTTCACTTCAACTCAGCTGGCACATTTTTATTGTGAAGCCAAGTCATATCAGATGTAGTTTAGGGATGTGAAGAACGAAAAGTTAAAGAATGGTGAAACGAAGGACGAGCGAGTCTTAATATTTGACTGTAAAGAATGCTTTTGTTGAATGCAACCTGCTACCGGGTACTGTGGAGGTTCTCGCTGATTCGTCTCAGCCGTCCGTGTGATGGTTAATACCAAAGATGCGACATACCATAGGAGTATCTGTGTGCGCGGCACGTTAAGCCATACTGCTTTCCAGCGTCTCCGCGTGTAAATGCAGAAGTCATTTACACGCGGAGACGCTGGAAAGCTGAGACGGCTGAGACGAATCAGGGAGAACCTCCACAGTACCCGGTAGCCGGGTTGGAATTAGAACCGGCTGAGAGCACATAGCCATTGTGGAAATAGCTTTGGAACCTCTGCACGCGGGAGCCCTGATGAAGTCGTGGGCTACTAGCCCTGACAAAACATTTGTTGGCAGGCCGTGGTGAATAAAATCTGAATTGAAGAAAAACTTCTATGAAGACTACTTCCACATTGTTTGTCTATTGGTTGTGTTGTTTGATTACCTACAGCATTTACTCTGTAAAAGGCGACATGTGCACAGATACCTGTTGTATTAATTATGTTTGGATCTTGGTCCTAATTAGAGGTTTAGGTTCTTCCTCCTATCTGGGGCACCCTCAAAATAGTGGTTAGTAATTATAAATAACGTCACACACGGGAGGCGCCAGTTGTGGATCGACAATAAAAAAAAACCTGGTCCGTTATCTTCAAAATGTTATACTGCGTTTGCTACTTGCTGGTGTTACTGATGCTGGTGTTACTGAGTGTCAACTTTCCGTTGAATTATTTTGACTTTATGTTAAAGACTATTCGCTACAGTATTTTTCTTTCTTTCTTCATAGATGCTACTCCAAAAAAGCTCACCCGTAAGGAGATGGCTGTCCGGGCCAGGGCCCGTAAGCTGGAGGCTCGGGAGCATGAGGACACTACAACAACAAGTACATCCTCCTCCAGTGCCCCCGGGTGCACCAGCCACAAGCCTCCAGCCAAACGGAGCCGTGGCCGGACAGCCTCCTGCCGCCGCCGCACAGCAGCAAAAACAACAGCTTCCCCCCCCCAGAGCCTGGATTGCACGTCAGCGCCGCCTCCGAAAGCGAGTGGACTACCTGGAGCGGTTGGCCGAAAAACATCAGCGCCAGCTCTGGGACCTCCTCAAAGAGCTGCAGGACGTGCAGCAACAGCTGTCCACACTACGCCACCGGAGGAAGTGACTGTCCCTTGCCCCTTTGTTAAAGACTGTTGGAGGGGGGGGGGAATTGGGTTTTTTGGGAAGGGGGACTTTTTGATTTTTGGACATTGGTTTGGTTAGGGAGGGGGGTGAGTTGGGGAAATTTATTTTATTTTTGTGACAACAACATCCATAATTTATATTTCTTAATAACTATATTTTTCATTCCAAAACACAGTATGCGCGCTCATATTATTTTGTGTGGGGGTTGGCGGTGGTTACTGGACGTTTGGTTTTTCAAACTTACCAGCATGAATGAAACATCTTGTCCTGAAATGTACCAAAATGCAAGTAACCGAGTTAGTCAATTCAGTAGCCCTACTACTGTACTTTACTAGTAGTACTGTCAGTCTCTGCTCTCCTCCCAACTTAGTCCTAGCCCATTATTCTACTACCTCTCCAATATGCTTATCTTACCTGTGATTTGGGAATCACGGTTGGTAAATAAGGTTGGTTGTTGACTTGAATCCTCGACAGATGCAATATCATTGTTGTGCTGGTAGCAGTAGTGGTACACACTGGCAGTATCACCATAGGAAAAAAAAGGAAATTAAACATTGAGTGGGCTGAGCGTAGCATTAGAAACAGTGAATGAATGAATGAATGAATGAATGAATGAATGAATGAATGAAATTATTTGTAGAGCGCACGATGGCCAAAACGGCTTCCTGGCGCTGAGAGCTCTAAGGAACAGAACAGAGAGGGCCAGGAGGATTAGCGGGGGTAGGCCAGGGCAAACAGAAAAGTTTTGAGCGCTTTACGGAAGTGTGAAAAAATAGGGATAGAACGCATGGAAAGAGGAAGGGAGTTCCAGAACCGGGGTGCAAGAACAGAAAATCTAGTTCCACCAGTGCGAGTTTTGTGAAAACGGGGAACAGTGAGGAGGGCTAAAGAAGATGAACGGAGAGTACGGGCAGGGGTGTGAAGGGAAATAAGAGAATTGATGAAAGCCGGTGCAGAGTGATCAAGGGCCCGATAAACAAGGCAACCTAGTTTGAATAAAGATCTCTGCAGGATAGGTAACCAGTGGAGGGATTTGAGGACCGGAGTGATGTGATGGGTTTTGGGCAAGTGAAAGATGAGACGGGCAGCCTGATTTTGGATTGCTTGAAGGCGACGAGTTTCGTAGGCAGGAATGCCTGCGAACAAGCTATTGCCATAATCAAGGCGGGAAGTGATAAGGGCGGAAATGATGATTTTGAGAGAGTCAAGAGAAAAGAAGCGGGAGATTTTCCGGATCATCCGGAGGGAGAGGAAACAGGAGGACACCACGGCACTGACCTGGCCATGCATGGACAGGTCCCGACTGACCTTGATGCCCAATGTTTTTACGGAGGGAACCGGGGTGGGAGGGGGGCCAAGAATAGGGGGCCAGAAAGCAGGGGACCAAGGGCTGGATGAGCCGCCAGTCAGAACAAGCTCCGTCTTATCTGGATTGAGCTTGAGGTGATTGGCGCTCATCCACCCAGAAATAAAGACCATGGTGGAGTGAAAAAAAGATAGGGAGTGAGAAGAAGAGGAAAGATCAAAGACGAGCTGGAGGTCATCTGCGTAGTTATACACAGAGACCCCCAGCTCAAGGAGGGAAGAGATAAGTGGATGGATGTAAAGATTGAAAAGAAGAGGAGAAAGGGAAGAGCCTTGGGGAACCCCACAGGGCACCGGGAGGGGGAGAGCGGAAAAGCCGGGGAGGTGAACAGCTTGAGAACGTCCTGTCAAGAAGGACGTGATCCAAGAGAGGGCGGGGCCTCGTATGCCCGCTGCGCTGACACGGTCCAAAAGAATGTTATGGTCGACCGTGTCAAACGCAGCGGACAGGTCGAGGAGAATCAAAGCTTGGGGAGAGTTTATGTCGGCCTTGGCTTTGAGCTCGTCAAGGACGGCTAGCACCACAGTTTCGGTCGAGTGACCCGAGCGGAAACCTGCTTGGTGAGAAGCAAGGAGATGGTTCTGTTCGACATAAGTAGAAAGACAGAAGGTAACGTAGGATTCCAGAATTTTTGCAAGATAGGGAAGAAGAGAGATGGGTCTGAAGTTAGAAGGGAGAGAGGAGTCAAGACCGGGTTTTTTAAGAATGGGGGAAACAATAGCAGATTTAAATGAAGAAGGGACCAATCCAGTAGAAAGAGAGGCATTGAGGAGGGAAAGAGGGGTAGCAGGACAGGAAGAGAAGAGAATTTTAAGGATGTGGGCAGGGGCACAATCAGTGGGGGAGCCAGACTTGGTTTTAGTGAGCAAAGCTAAAAAAGAGTCCAAGGAGAGGGGCGGGAAAGAAGAAAAGGAAGATTTAGGCACAGAGGGGACAGAATGAAGTGGAGTAAAAGGAGTAGCAGAAATGTTGGATTTAATTTTAACAATCTTTTCGATAAAGAAGCTGTTTAGAGAAGAGCAGAGGGCCTGGGAAGGAGTGAAGTGAGGGCAAGCACGGTCAGAGATGGCCAAATTGTTGACCAAGGAGAAGATTTCTTTAGATTTGTTGGCCGAAAGAAATACTTGTTCAGAGAAGTACTTGGTCTTTGTGGCCAGAATGGCCTTTTTGTACTCTTTAAGAAGAGATTTGTATTTGGCCTTGAGGTCGGGGCAGTAGCTACGGCGCCAAAGGCGGTCCGAGCGTCTAAGTTCCAATTTGAGGATCTTGAGCTCCGAGTTGAACCAACGGTGAGCCTCGTGAGGACGAATGGACTTGACTAACTTAAGAGGGGCTACTAAATCGCATGCAGAAGATAGCCAGTTGCCAACTGCAGCGGCCTGTGAGTCAAGGGAAATGCCAGTGAGGTCGGGAGGAGAAGAAGCAAGGGAATGAGAGAGTGAAGGCAAATCAGCGCGATTCCAGCTACGTGAGAAAACATTTTTGGGACGAGTGGGTTTGTGAGGGGAACCAATGTTGATAGTGAAGGAAATGAGGGAATGATCGGACCAGGTACAAGGGAGGATGCAGGGGGGGGGAAACTATGTCCTGGGATGACCAGACTTGGTCCAGGATGTGACCAAGGTTATGGGTAGGGAACAGTACATGGGACTTAAGGTTGAGACATGAAAGAGTGGCCGTGAAGTCCTTGGACGCTAAGTCCTCCCTGGAGTCGCCAGGCCAGTAATTAAAGTCTCCTAGCAGGAGAACAGAGGAGTTGTTAACTACAAGCGTAGCGAGGAGTTCCTGCAGGGAGGCCACAAACAGGGGCATGCTTAGGGGAGGGCGATAGACTAGGACGACAGTGAGAGGTGCAGAAAGATTAGAGGAACGAGCGACCAGAAAGTCCACCCCAGCTATAGGTGATTGGGAGAGAAGCTGGAAATGAAGAGTGGATCGGACAATCATGGCGACACCCCCCCCCGGTCTTGCCCACGGGGCGATCAGCCCGGAGGGCATAGTAAGAGTCGGGGAGGATGGCAAGAATGTCGGGGAGAGAGGCCTCAGAAAACCAAGTTTCCGTTAAAAACAGAATATCTGGGGAGTCTGTGGTTAGAAGGTTGAACAGTTCAAGTTGGTGCTTGCCTGCCGATCGGGTGTTGTGAAGATAGGCAGAGGCAGTGTGAGGGGGTGATGAGGGTCTAATGGGGGGAAATCCAGTGTCCTGAGCAGGCAAGCGAAGAGCGGGGCGAGGAGACACAACACAGTCTGAAAGGGGGACATAGATATCTAATGCAACAAGATGCTGCATGAGGGTATGGGGAAGAGGCACAACAGCAGTGCAGGCGAGGAGTTGAGCAGACGTGTAGGACAATGATGAGGCAGGGGGTGTGGCCCCTGGTCCCGGCCCGTCGCGGACGGGCGCAGACGGGCTTAACTTAGGCGCAACTTCGGCGCGCCTTTGTCGCGCCCGCTGCGCTCGTCCGCTGCGCGGCCGGGAAAGTAATGCCATAAGTAGGGGACCGGAAGTAGCAGAGGCGTGGCAGGGGGTGGAGGGACAGAGGAGCTGCCCCGCCAACCAGAGAGCAGCCCAAGATGGTAGGCACGCCCGTCCCCGCCCTCGTGACCTGCCCGTCAGAGGGGGAGGGAACGTTCAGCGTGGGGCGCTCTGGTGGCGGCAAACAAGGAAATCCCAGGAGGACAAGGGGTGCGCGGTGTCCTCAGCGCAGCCCCTGAAGCAGAGAGCAAAGTAAGTAAAAGTGTCCAGGCACAGATTAAAAATTAACGTTGCGCCGCGCCTCGGCAGCGTTGTTGCTCCCGGCGAAGCCTCGGGAGGTCTGGCGGTTCAGTAAAGCTAGGGCGGGACTCGCCCGGCAGGAAGAAATTGCCAGGGGGGGAGGGACAGAGGAGCTGCCCCGCCAACCAGAGAGCAGCCCAAGATGGTAGGCACGCCCGTCCCCGCCCTCGTGACCTGCCCGTCAGAGGGGGAGGGAACGTTCAGCGTGGGGCGCTCTGGTGGCGGCAAACAAGGAAATCCCAGGAGGACAAGGGGTGCGCGGTGTCCTCAGCGCAGCCCCTGAAGCAGAGAGCAAAGTAAGTAAAAGTGTCCAGGCACAGATTAAAAATTAACGTTGCGCCGCGCCTCGGCAGCGTTGTTGCTCCCGGCGAAGCCTCGGGAGGTCTGGCGGTTCAGTAAAGCTAGGGCGGGACACGCCCGGCAGGAAGAAATTGCCACAGAAACAGTACTTTAGATAGTACGGTAGAGAACAGTACCCTAAATTGTAGCCTAAGCAGTGTTAAATTTATGTAAATATAAGAAGTAGTTGCGTGGAGTTGAACTGCTATAAGAAATTAAGGCAAAGGACACGTCATCAACGTAACGTAAGCATCAAGCATTTGATTGTTCACGTCGTGTAGGAGGAGGATGTTCTTATCAATCCACGATGGCGCACGTGAACTTCTGATTGTAATGATTTTGGCTGCTTGGACCTTATCCTCCCCAGCAAGTGTGTGGAATTTATTGTTGTTGTCAGTCACACCACAATGAAATACCACACAGCCCGGGGGAAGGGTTACGGTTTGAAAATTGGATGGGAATGGGTTTTTTTGGGAAAGTTTGGTAGAGAGAAAAAAAACACAGCATGGACAGTCAAACAAAAAGTTGAGAGTAAAGGGGTACCAGGGCTGCAGTCATTACGCAATTTCACTTGCCTCTCTGCCCTTAGAGAGAATAAACACTTAGAACATTAAATTACTGTTAAACATAGCAAATTTAGAAGCAGAGAGAAAAGAAATACAGATTCACACTCATAGAAGTTCACAGCAATAACATTACTTAAAAGATAAGTAGAAATGAATGGATACTGTTACTGTATGTTGTCATAATTTTCCTGTTCAATTTGGGAAGTTGCAGGCATCAAGCCATTCCAAGTTATTTGCGGTACTCCTCCGTTCCATCTGACGCTCCGTCGATCAATGTTGGTGACCAGAAGTCACCCTGTCCACTGCCGGCTTGGCAGATGCTGAATTGCGTGTCGCGAATGTGGAGCCTGACTTCATCCTTTTTTCCATTGCACAGGGTGAAAGCCGCCCTGTAAATGTTGATGCAAAAACAGGAAGTGATATTAAAACACCACTGAGAAAAAAATATAAGGTACGTACGCTGTGTAGTGCAAAAAGTCACACTTTCAGTTTCAGAATCGACAGTACAATAGTTTCGGAAGGGCGTACTCTGAGTTTCCTTTTGAAGGATAAATAAGTATGGGCGAATTTTGCGGATCTTTCCCCTCAAGCTAGGTGTAGTGTAAACTACGATTTTAGAACAAAATTAGACCTTCCCAGCAGTGCTCCCAGCCAACGCTAAAATGTAGATTACCCCCAATCATACCACAAAAAACATGCGATACTGCTACCTCTCTGAGGCCTAGTGGAAAATGGTGACAAAACGTACTTTGAAAGTAAAGTAGGCCCAAATCCTCCCTTTCCCACCATGGATTTTCTTCAAACCACTTGCAACCAAAATTAGACATTTCTCGACAAGTGCTCAAAGAGTAGACCCCAGAACCCAGTTGCCAAAATATCGAACTCCCCCAAACACATGCAATACTGCTAACCCTAACGAGCCCTAAGTTAAAAATAGTGTCAAAGGCTTTCTTCTACTAGGCCCTAACTCCACTTTGCCACCATGGATTTTCTTCAAACCTCTTGCAATCAAAAGTATCTATACCCAGCGTTGGTCCAAGACCCCAAAACCCACCCCACCAGGAACCCCCCCAAACAGCCCCCCGAAAACGCTAAAGTAAGCAAAAAGCCTGAAAATGGAAATCTTTTTCACCTCCGATTTTCTCCAAACCACTTTTATCCGGTATTAGACCCTCACGCCAATGCCCCCAGACCCGCCCACCCAGGCGGAAACAAGTTTAACACCCCCAAACAGGCAAAAAGCAAAAGTTAAAAAACGGGGACTTAGAAATATTTTGCTCTACTTCCAAAATCACTCCGTGCGCGCTCTGCATCTAGGCCCTAACTCCCCTTTGCCACCATGGATTGCCATCAAACCTCTTGCAATCAAAAGTATCCATACCCAGCGTTGCTCCAACACCCCAAAACCCATCCACAAACACCAGGAACCCCCCCAAACAGCCCCCCGAAAACGCTAAAGTGAGCGAAATTCCTAAAAATTGAAAAACTTTTTCACCTCCAATTTTCTCCAAACCACTTTTATCCGGTACTAGACCTTGACAGCAATGCCCCCAGACCCGTCAACCCAGGCAAAAACAAGTTTAACCCCCCCAAACAGCCAAAAAGCAAAAATGGAAAAATGGGCACTTTGACATATTTCTGCATATTTCCCAGATCACTCCGTGCGTGCTCTGCAGCTAGGCCCTAACTCCCCTTTGCCACCATGGATTTCCGTCAAACCTCTTGCAATCAAAAGTATCCATACCCAGCATTGCTCCAAGACACCAAACCCCACCCACAAACACCAGGAACCCCCCCAAGCAGGCCCCCAAAAACACAAAAGTGAGCGAAAACTCTGAAAAGTGTAAAACTTTTTCACCTCCGATTTTATCCAAAACACTTTTATCCAGTATTAGACCTTCACACCAATGCCCCCAGACCCGTCAACCCAGGCGGAAACAAGTTTAACACCCCCAAACAGGCAAAAAACAAAAATGGGCCTACTACCTTCAATTCAGTCCAAATACGCTGTGCAGCTAGGCCCTAACTCCCATTTTCCACCATGGATTTCCGTCAAACCTCTTGCAATCAAAAGTATCGATACCCAGCGTTGCTCCAAGACCCCAAAACCCATCCACAAACACCAGGAACCCCGCCAAACAGCCCCCCTAAAACGCTAAAGTGAGCGAAATTCCTAAAAATGGAAAAACTTTTTCACCTCCGATTTTGTCCAAACCACTTTTATCCGATATTAGACCTTGACAGCAATGCCCCCAGACCCTTCAATTCAGTCCAAATACGCTGTGCAGCTAGGCCCTAACTCCCATTTTCCACCATGGATTTCCTGAAAAACAAATGCAATCAACATTCGACTGTGCCAGCAGTGCTCCCAGACACCAAAACCCACCCACAAAAACCTGGAAGCCCCCCAAACAGCACCCCAAAGACAGGCAAGTGAGCAAAAACGCAATCTTTTTTTCACCATGGATTTGGTCCAAAACACTTGATTACGATATTAGACCTTCCGAGCTATGCCCCCAGACCCCTGCAGCCACCAGCAAAAAAGCAGAACAACCCCAAACAGGCAAAAAGCAAAAATGGCCTACTACCTTCAATTCAGTCCAAATACGCTGTGCAGCTAGGCCCTAACTCCCCTTTTCCACCATGGATTTCCTGAGAAACAAATGCAATCAACATTAGACTGTGCCAGCAGTTCTCCTTGATCCCAAAACCCACCCACAAAAACCTGGAAGCCCCCCAAACAGCACCCCAAAGACAGGCAAGTGAGCAAAAACGCAAACAAATTTTCACCATGGATATGTTCCAAAACACTTGATTCCGATATTAGACCTTCCGAGCTTTGCCCCCAGACCCCTGCAGCCACCCGCAAAAAAGCAGAACACCCCCAAACAGGCAAAAAGCAAAAATGGGCCTACTACCTTCAGTTCAGTCCAAATACGCTGTGCAGCTAGGCCCTAACTCCCATTTTCCACCATGGATTTCCTGAAAAACAAATGCAATCAACATTAGACTGTGCCAGCAGTGCTCCCAGACCCCAAAACCCACCCACAAAAACCTGGAAGCCCCCCAAACAGCACCCCAAAGACAGGCAAGTGAGCAAAAACGCAAACAAATTTTCACCATGGATATGTTCCAAAACACTTGATTCCGATATTAGACCTTCCGAGCTTTGCCCCCAGACCCCTGCAGCCACCCGCAAAAAAGCAGAACACCCCCAAACAGGCAAAAAGCAAAAATGGGCCTACTACCTTCAATTCAGTCCAAACACGCTGTGCAGCTCGGCCCTAACTCCAATTTTCCACCATGGATTTCCTGAAAAGCAAATGCAATCAATATTAGACTGTGCCAGCAGTGCTCCCGGACCCCGAAACCCACCCACAAAAACCTGGAAGCCCCCTAAACAGCACCCCAAATACAGGCAAGTGAGCGAAAACGCAAAAAAAAACCCATGGATTTGGTCCAAAACACTTGATTCGGATATTAGACCTTTTCGAGCTATGCCCCCAGACCCCTGCAGCCACCCGCAAAAAAGCAGAACACCCCCAAACAGGCAAAAAGCAAAAATGGGCCTACTACCTTCAATTCAGTCCAAATACGCTGTGCAGCTCGGCCCTAACTCCAATTTTCCACCATGGATTTCCTCAAAAACAAATGCAATCAACATTAGACTGTGCCAGCAGTGCTCCTAGACCCCAAAACCCACCCACAAAAAAACATGAAAACCTTGAAGCCCCCCAAATAGCACCCCAAAGACAGGCATTGCTGTCCAGTGAATGTCCTCTTCTCAATTATTCATTACCTGTTCTACTTTTTGTTTGCATCTTCTTCGACAGTGAGTGCCCACAGGAAGCCTCTCATGTCAATATCAAACGTAACTCTGTCAGCAATCAGCAAGCATGTAGTCAGTCAGTAATTTCAGTCCCACTTGAGGGGACTCGTCGTAATCCATCCATCTGCCTTGAGGGAAATTGATAGGGGGAGTCTGGAGGAGGAGGAGTATAAAGGAACATGATTGAGTTGTGAACTTGTGAACCTCAGGAATGCAGACTGTGGCACCTTCAAATCAATAAGGAATATAAGATGAAGACAGAGCTGCTGATGAACTTGTTGTGATTATGTGATTAGAGTTTTGTTGTGGTAAAAGTTGCAAAATAGAGAGAGACACACAGGAATAAAAGTGAATAAGGACAAAAAAAGGAAGTCAGGGCTCGGTGTCAGGGAAGTAGAGCTCAGCCTCCAACTCCATGATTGAGACGCGAGTAGGTCAGGTAACAGAGAAGAACTTCCATCACCTAAGTCGGTGTCCTCTTCTTCCTGCGTGCATTCACGTATTTTGTAATCTGGTGGTACCAAGTGCTGATTCATCTTGATCAGTGTTTACCTCTCCACATTTTTGTCCGAGAGCCTGGACCTTTTTGACGTTACAATGGCACCCGCAGCACTGAAAACACGTTCAGAAGACATGCTTGCGAGTGGGCAAGACAAATAATTTAGAGCCAGGTTGGGAACAGTGGCCATACAGACATTTTCCTGTACCAATACAGCAATGGGTTCGTTTGAACAAAGACCTGTGTTGGCTCATCCAGATAGGCCTGCACCATCAACTCAAGGTTCTCCACGGTTGCTCCACTTTGCGTACCATCTGTGGCCTTCTCAGCACTGGAACAAACAAACCCTTAATGAGTTAGCCAATCCGCTTCCGACAATATTATGGCTGGGCCTGGTGCAGGTGAGGATGATGATAGGGTTGCTGCTGGTGTCATTAACGGCTGTGAGGGAAAGTGACTCCCTTCAGCCACAGATTCAGAAGTGGAACTTGACGCTGGATCGCCTGCTGATTCAGTTGGACTTCTGACGGCTCCTTGAATTCTCTGCCGATCTTTTTCGAACCGTCTGGCTGACACAGCTATCCAATGTTTGTACTTTGAAACATCTGCCTCATCAAAAGGAATGAATGCTTTACTGGCCACTGCCTTTTTGTACCGTGGATCCAGAATAGTGGCACAAATGTAATGTTGTTCTGTATGTATCTTTTGAAGCCTTTCATTGGCAACTAGGTGGCTTCATAAGTTCTCTGCCAACAGATATGCAGCTTGCTTTCCACCATCATCTCTCAACGTTGAAGACACCGCCTTCAGTTGGTGCTCTAGCATGCGCAACAATGGGATACCTTTGCTCAAAGAACAGTCCTCCCTGCTGACTTCACGCGTGAAGACCTCAAAAGGACGAAGCATGTCTGTCAGGCTTTTAACTAGCTGCCATTTCTCCAACTCTAGCCTCATGTCAATAATAGTAGAACCTACTGTTAAGATATAGTCGTTGATTACCATGCACTGCTCAAACAGACGCTCAAGCATGTAAAAGGTTGACTTCCAATGTGTAGCCACCTCCTGGATGAGTCCCTTGACTAGCACTTTACGTACATGTTGAATGCTCCTCAGCTGCTTCCGGCCCTTAAAAGAATGGCTGAAATGTGTCCAGATTCTTCGGCACATAGACAGTAACTTCTTGACTTGGGTTTCATTTTTCACGAAATCTTGAACAACCAGGTTTATACAGTGCGCCAAACACGGCACTCGGAAATAGTCACCGTCCTGCATGCCCCTAACTATATTACTGCCATTATCCGTGGAAACATAACCAACTATGCGATTTATTGGTTGCAGCCATTCAGAGACCTCACTTTTAAACTCATCCAAAATGTTTTTTGCAGTATGGCTTTTCTCCATGGCAAACATGGCTAATGTTGCATGTTTCCGAGAAGCTTGAAAAACTGTGTCCAGGTCAACAACTGCACTTGACTTGTCTCTAACCCCTGCAAAAGACCCTGCAAAAGAGACCCAGTGTGCAGTGATGCACATGTAATCAAGGGCTTGGCAACTGGTCCACATGTCTGTTGTCAAGTGAATAGTGTGAACAGCATTCTTCTGCAAAGCTGCCCCAATCACCACCAGCACATCTTGATGTAGTGCTGGAACAGCAACTCTGGCAAAATAGGACCGGCTAGGAACCTTCCATTTAGGGCAGACTGTTGCCACTAATTCTAGAAACCCCACCCCTTCCATGAAAGAAAAAATGAGAAGGTCCAGCGCTAGCATTTTAGCCAGCTTTGTGTTATACAGACGTACCGTTGGGTGGTTGCGTTCAAATGGTGCCTCCGACCAGAACATTCCGCTAAGGGTGGGCTGGATCATTTTAGGTGATGATGATGATGATGACCTCTTCAAACCAGTTAGGCCCATTGATGTAGTTTTTCGCATTGGTGTCTCTCCAACACTCTTAGTGTGCCTCATAGATGTTGCAGGGGTAGAGGGTGTGTGCGATACCACTGCAGTGCTGCTGCCAGGGGTACTGGGTGTACCAGAAAAAATGTCTGTCGCTTCTTCATTTCCCCCCTGCACAATCAGATTCTCGTCATCATCAGATTCATTATCAAGGAATACATTTGGATTTTTTTTTCTTTTGGCTTCCTCGATCTTCCTCATGTGTGCTTCCCACTGGATAGGGTGGTGTTGTTTGAGATGACCTCTCTGGCCTCTGGTACCATAGTTGGTACCAAGCTTACCCTGACCAACTAATACTTTACAAATCGAACAAACGACCATGTTTTCCGCCTTTGCGCTAACAGTAAAGTAGTCCCAAACTGGGGACGGGTGATGTCTGCTGGTGGTGGAGGTGCTCCTTTGACTTTCAATGCCAGATTAAGTGGAGGATGGGCGTGGCTGAAATCGTTTCTGTTGTTCACTTACAGCACCACTACTTGAGCTCGAGCTGGATGGAGGTCCATGCTGGCCCTTCTGACTCAAAAAGATGGAAGCTGTAGGTCGTGTTGGTGTTGTAGTTAACGCTGGTGGTACCAGTGCCACGCTGCCCACTTCTTGTTCGTCGTCATCACCTATAAGTGGAAGCTTTGTGGGAGCCTTCCTTTTAGGCTTAGCTACCTTTGTCGGTTCATCATGGGGTGACTCTCTCTCAGACGCATTGGTGGGTTCCAATCAACATCAGCATCATCAGAAGGAAGTGGGCTTCAAGAAGAACGTCTAGTATCCCTCCTTGACCTTTTTCTTGCTGGGGATCTGGAAGACAATGGATAATCATCATCAAGAGGAGTGGCTTCCTCGGATACCTCCTCTTGAATAGCAATTTCCTGATGTGCCCCTACTTCTGGAGGAACAAGCATTGTAGGCAGTTGTGCCGCTCCATGAACCTCTAGTTGCACCTCTCCATGCACCTGTCCATGCGCCTCTCCTTGCGGCTCTACTTGTGGCTCTCCATGCGCCTGTCCATGCGCCTCTCCTTGCGTCTCTCATTCCGCCTCTCCTGGCCCATGTACTTGCGCTTGTACTAGTTGCACCTGTGGTTGTCGTTGCACCTGTGGTTGTTGAACACTCATCAGCTGAGTTACACCCGGCGTTCATTGGATGGTACTTTCTTATGATGAGCCAAGATCACTGGTCGATGGTGATTCAACAACCAAAGTGGCTGCTGCAGCAGCACTCATGGTGGTCTTGGACCTAACTTGGCGTGGTGGCACTGAGCCCAATGAAGCGAAGGTGCTGCTTCCAGCTTGGTCCCCGGCAGACACCGCTGCTGCTGCAGGCATAGTTTTTTTTCCCAAAAAAGTTGTCGGTGGGCACACCAGTCTCCTTGGTAGGTGGTGCCACTTGCTTCTTCTGCTCCTTCTTACTGGCAGTGGCACTGGCGACTTTTTTTCGCTGAGGCGCTACGGCCAACTTTCTTTGGGGCCATCTTCTTGAGATGTTAGAACAGCAGGCCGCAGTTGCACGAGTTGCAGAGTTGTCTTGTCTGTGGTCACACGTGACGTCACGTGACGTTGTGCTGCACACACAGCTGCAGGACTTCCTCCTGGCACTGGTGGTTCTCTTGTACACCTAAAAGCAAAGGAAGCCAGAGGAACATCAGTTATACACCCCAAAAAGTTGAAAAACACTCCAAAATCCCCACAATCCCATGCCATCCATGCCCTCAATGATGTTTAAATTCAAGACACCCCAGAGAAAGACTAGGCCCATGCACCACTGAGTATCCCTGGGCATAATGGTTGAAAGCAAGGCAAAGTGGGGGCAGGCCTGAGCACACTGCCTGGCTTCAAAATGGCCCCTTGAACCCCACCACATGACCAGGCCCTGCCTGTACCAGGCCTCAAAATGGCCCCCACCCACATGGCCAGGCCCCAACACCACCCCAAAAAGTCGAAAAAAACTCAAAAATCACCACAATCCCATGCCATCCATGCCCTCAATGATGTTTAAATTCAAGACACCCCAGGGAAAGACTAGGCCCATGCACCACTGAGTACCCCTGGGCATAATGGTTGAAAGCAAGGCAAAGTGGGTGCAGGCCTGAGCACACTGCCTGGCTTCAAAATGGCCCCTTGACCCCCACCACATGGCCAGGCCCTGCCTGTCCCAGGCCTCAAAATGGCCCCCACCCACATGGCCAGGCCCCAACACCACCCCAAAAAGTCGAAAAACACTCAAAAATCCCCACAATCCCATGCCATCCATGCCCTCAATGATGTTTAAATTCAAGACACCTCAGAAAAAGACTAGGCCCATGCACCACTGAGTACCCCTGGGCATAATGGTTGAAAGCAAGGCAAAGTGGGTGCAGGCCTGAGCACACTGCCTGGCTTCAAAATGGCCCCTTGACCCCCACCACATGGCCAGGCCCTGCCTGTCCCAGGCCTCAAAATGGCCCCCACCCACATGGCCAGGCCCCAACACCACCCCAAAAAGTCGAAAAACACTCAAAAATCCCCACAATCCCATGCCATCCATGCCCTCAATGATGTTTAAATTCAAGACACCTCAGAAAAAGACTAGGCCCATGCACCACTGAGTACCCCTGGGCATAATGGTTGATAGCAAGGCAAAGTGGGTGCAGGCCTGAGCACGCTGCCTGGCTTCAAAATGGCCCCTTGACCCCCACCACATGGCCAGGCCCTGTCTGTCCCAGGCCTCAAAATGGCCCCCACCCACATGGCCAGGCCCCAACACCACCCCAAAAAGTCGAAAAACACTCAAAAATCACCACAATCCTATGCCATCCATGCCCTCAATGATGTTTAAGTTCAAGACACCCCACAGAAAGACTAGGCCCATGCACCACTGAGTACCCCTGGGCATAATGGTTGAAAGCAAGGCAAACTGGGTGCAGGCCTCAGCACACTGTCTGGCTTAAAAATGGCCCCTTGACCCCTACCACATGGCCAGGCCCTGCTTGTCCCAGGCCCCAAAATGGCCCCCACCCACATGGCTACGCCCCAACACTACCCCAAAAAGTCGAAAAACACTAAAAAATCACCACAATCCAATGCCATCCATGCCCTCAATGATGTTTAAATTCAAGACACCCCAGAGAAAGACTAGGCCCATGCACCACTGAGTACCCCTGGGCATAATGGTTAAAAGCAAGGCAAACTGGGTGCAGGCCTGAGCACACTGCCTGGCTTAAAAATGGCCCCTTGACCCCCACCACATGGCCAGGCCCTGCCTGTACCAGGCCTCAAAATGGCCCCCACCCACATGGCCAGGCCCCAACACCACCCCAAAAAGTCGAAAAACACTCAAAAATCACCACAATCCCATGCCATCCATGCCCTCAATGATTTTTAAATTCAAGACAACCCACAGAAAGACTAGGCCCATGCACCACTGAGTACCCCTGGGCATAATGGTTGAAAGCAAGGCAAACTGGGTACAGGCCTCAGCACACTGACTGGCTTAAAAAAGGCCCCTTGACCCCCACCACATGGCCAGGCCCTGCCTGTCCCAGGCCTCAAAATGGCCCCCATCCACATGGCCAGGCCCCAACACCACCCCAAAAAGTCGAAATACACTAAAAAATCACCACAATCCCATGCCATCCATTCCCTCAATGATGTTTAAATTCAAGACACCCCAGAGAAGGACAAGGCCCATGCACCACTCACTACACCTGGGCCTACTGGCTAGTGAGGCTTTACAGGCACCCCAAAAGTTTTAAAAAAAAGTCGAAAAACACTCAAAAATCATCACAATCCCATGCCATCCATGCCCTCAATGATGTTTAAATTCAAGACACCCCACAGAAAGACTAGGCCCATGCACCCCTCACTACACCTGGGCCTACTGGCTAGTGAGGCTTTACAGGCACCCCAAAAGTTTTAAAAAAATCAACATATAACAGTGAGCTAAAATTCCATGACATAAATGAGAATTAAGTTAAAAAACAAATCACAGGAACAGTTGTATCATGCACCCATGACTAACTTGGGCCTACTGGATACTGTGGCTACCCACCACAATATATATTTTGTTAAAGTTGTGAAAAATGTTTTAAGAACTGCAGTTGCCTCGACTGCAATGCCCCAAACAAACAACACCAACTTACTTGTAAAATCTCAAGTCCAAAAGTGATCCAAACTCCAAAGTCTAAAAAGTCCTCAAATACAAATCCAGCAGCAGTCACAGAAAGTAATCCTTCCAGCTCAACAGTCAAATGAAAAGTGACCAATACATGCACAAAGCACTGGGAGGAGCCTGCTGGACAGGAACAGGAAGTTGGAGACTCTGAGGCACTTCCTTCCTCCCACCCCACCCCAAAAAATAGACTCCTGCACCAAAAAGTGCAGTCAAATGTCAAACTGAGGAGTTATTCTGATAAAAATCATAATTTTCACAGGGTTCATGCTTCCTGCGGTGGATTTCTTGTGCAGAATTGCAATTTTTGCAATTTCGGGAACGCGAGCTGTTCGAATCTCCAGCCGGAAGTCAGCTGCGCGCCGTTGCGGGCTTTTATGACGTACTCATGTTGTCAAACTCTCGTCGTGCAAGATGGCAAGCCGCGATAACGTAATTGCGTTCGAAAAACTCTCGCGCGATCACGCAGCAAGATCGAAAATGGCGCCGCACACGCAAAACTTGAAGAAAAACAACTCGACGGACTCAGAATCACGGTAAGACAACGCTGCGCGCGCGATATTGTCTTTTTCAAGCTCGACCAAGGAAATTAATTCCTAGCTTGAGAATTTGCGGATTATTCGGTAAATTTGCGCGATTCGCGGATCGCGAAATCGTCAAAAATCCACAAATTCGCCCGCGAAACGGATTTTACGCCCACGCTTAATCATCAAACAGCAGGCATTCATCCTTCCATTTAAATAATCTCAAATTTATATGAGATGATAATCCAACCATAGATTAAGCCCGTTCATAACATTGTTGGTCACTTTAATTGTCGTGCAATCACATTTATGTAGTTAGCTTTATCCATAACCACTAAGGGCCATATGTAGGTAATATGTGTTTTGAAATTCTCAAATTGCGATTTTTAGGGAATCTCAAGTAGAGAATCCCAAAACGCAATGTATGTAGGATTAGCAAAATACTCTGCGAATCCCACCTATTCCTTATTTGCGAATCGCAAATTGAGATTCGCAAATAAGGAATAGCTTCCCATACATTCCTATGGGCTAGAAGGGGAAGACATTCTCAATTTGCGATTCTCAATTACAGAATCGCAAATTGAGAATGCAATTTCAAGGTTGCAAGAGTGTCAATAGGACACCCTTTTGCACCCCTGAAATAAACATGTGTGCACATGTGGCACACATACATGCGCTAAGGGCATGTATGTACGCCACATGGTACTTTCAAAAAGGCAAAAAAGTGCATTTTTCAAAGAAATCGCAAATTACCACCAACTTGAAATTGGTGGTCATTTGCGATTCCTTAAGCCAAAATCGCACAACTTGGGTGCTTCCTACATTGCATTTAAGGAATCCCAATTTCGGATTCCTTAAATGCATTAGCAAAATAAGGAATCGCAAATTTAGCGATTCCTTGTTTTGAGTGTGGGTTTTTGTGTACTACATAGCACACTGCCCAAATTGCGATCGCAACCGCTGAAATTCTGTGAATTTCCGCATTTGCGATTGCAATTGGGCTACCTACATATGCCCCGAGGTTCCCTCCCTTGTCTGCGTCTCTGATTACAATGCAATGTTAGCCTCCTGAAGTCAAAGATGCACCGCCCTTTCTTCATGAGTGAGATTGTGTGGTGGTTGTCGACCAAATTTGTTGGGGAGATTCAATTGCAGTGACTCTTGTTTTATTTTATCCCCAAACACGTCAAAATTGGAATGCTGCCCAGTGTGAGGCATGAACTTGGAAGTGGGTTTTAACCCACTATCAGTGAATAAGCTTTCCAAAATATCCAGTTCCCCCAGTAGTGTACGCATGTCAATGTCATTGCCATTTTTTATTGACTAAGGGGTTGGGGATGAGCACCTAGACTATAGGTAGCCATCAGCGCGAAGACTCTCGACACCTTGAGGAATAAGGTATCACAGTTCACGGGCACTAGGCCTGGCACCTGTTATTTTTTCTAACATTTTGTTTCACACACTGTTATTCACTAATATTTTCTGGTCCTGACGACGCGCCGATGGATCTGTTAGGGACCACAAGAGAGCGCGAAACATGTTGACCTAATTCATTTTTACACCTTTTTCACCAGAGCGCCTGTCCTGTGAGCAGCGGCTAGTTACACAACCGCCCCTTTTATTTGCTTTTGATAGGGACCTTCCAGGATATAACCCTTTTAATAGACCATTCGGACCCTTGATTAAAAACAGGTTCTGGGCACCGTTTGGTCATTTTTAAACTCACTTAACTTCCCTAGGCCCTCACACCCACAAGCACAACTGCGGCACTTCCTAAAAAAGATCTCTGCTAAAGAGTCCCCCTGTGGTGCCCGTGAGGGACAGCAGCGCCGCTGACACAAGGAGCAACGCCCCATGATGATACACAACACTCGCAAGGGTGTCTGAGGGCACTTTAGATAAAAGGAGGATTTCCCTCTCTGCACCTGACACTAACCAACCAAGAGAGCGACATACAAGCACTGTCTCTATCTCTAGAACTTCTTTGAGACCTAATATGGTTGATCCTTTTTTCTACTCTAGAGGAACTGTTACTGATACTGTCACTCATGATCGATTGGTTTGTATCACCAAACACTCTACCACCAATCATAAATTGAGACAAACGGTTAATTCCCTTTGGTATCTTCTCAACATTGGAGACCAGGAAAATATGATACCCAAACCCCTATTTGCGTTCCACAGGAATAAAAACTTACGCAACCACCCAGTACGTGGTGCCCTGCCGGCACCTGGAAGCATGAGACAGACCGGAATTCTAGGTCTCCCCCCAGTTGAGGGTCACCACCAGTGTGGAACATGCCATGCATGTCCACAGGCCATGGTGGGATGCACCCTTGCGATTGATAACCGCACAGTCAAATTGAGCGGAATGAGCAACTGCCGCTCAACTAATGTAGTGTACATCATCCTAAGCCCCTGTGGGCTGCCCCATGTGGATGAGACAGGGCGTGAATGTCGGTATTGGATTGGCGAACACAAATCCAGCATTAGAAACTCGAAAGGGGATTAATGCCAAACATACTATATCAGACCTTAAATGGTCTATTCTTGAGAAGGTACGTTCTGTAGCAGGGAAGGACAGTACTGCCCTTAGAAAGAAAAGGGAGGTCTTTTGGATCTTTCTTCTTAATTCCATGAACAAGGGGCTAAAGGAACATTGCCCCTGGGAAAATGCGATCATGTGAAAGATTTCTTCACGATCGTTTTTTTTGTCCCTTGTTACTTTTCCTTATCTCCTGTGCTGGCTAGCACGATGTTGATAAGATTATCTTCAGTGGCTCTTGCCCGTGACCCGAGTAGAGGGTACTTGGGTCCTGGGTTTGAAATCGATGAGAGCGAATGCGGTCTGGCTCTGTTGATTCGGGCCCTTTTGATCGGAAATGGATCATTTCCCTCTCTAAAAAAAGATTATCCTGTTTTGCTTTTTATTCCCGTGGATGTTTTTTCTATGGACACATTTTTTTCATTGTGTTTCTTGGTTTTATGGGTCCGGTATCGCGGATCCCTGTCTCTTTGTATTCGCCGGTCAAACCCTTGATACCGCGCTAGCTCAATGTTTGTATACATCTTCCGGCCGCCCTGATACTCCATTGCGGGTTTTCCGCCCCTTCTTTGTGCAGCTTGGGCCACTCCCCATCTGGCTCTTTCATTGGCCAAGAGCCTCTCTCGTTTAACATTTAAACCTTGTGGGTATTTCTGCAGCGTACTTTCGGGTTCGCCGCCGGCCCGTTTGCTGTTTAATCTTGAGAACGTTGGCCATAGTCTCTATCACTAGGCACCTCAGGTACGTTTTGCTGTTATGGCTGTCAGTTTCCGTGGTTTGGGCAAACTAGGTAACGCCTTGGCGGGTGATGTGCATGTGAGATGCACCTTGTCATCATGGTCTTCAAAATACATCTTCTTGAGGGCACAAGACTGGGGTTTTAGTCATTGCGCTTATCGTTCCTTTCACTGTGTGAGTTTAAGTGATGGCGTGTATCTATTACCTTCCCAACTCTACTTACCGAGTTCCGCCTTGCCTGGTTTGAGCGGTTCTTGTTGGAAGTATATTTAACTTCTTATACAGATATATCCCTCGTGGCCACGAGTCTTCTAAGTTGGAGCACTTGGTGATCCTCCACGCACCTTTCCATCGCTGTCTCGGTCCATCTGTGTTGGTGGATGATGTTTCGGCCCAAATCCCTTGCTTTGCCTCTGATCGGGTTACTCTTCTGTCTCTTACTGGATCTCCACTCTTTATGTTCCACAGGAGCGGAAGCGAACGATTGAACCCTTCCACCGCCCTGAATTTCCCTCTAATTAGCGGCAGCTCTACGAACTTGAACATGTAACTCCACCACCGGATTTCTATACACCTTAAGCGGTGTTCTGGGATCCTTATTGGGTCCAGTTAACAGGGTGATTCCACTTTGAATTACCATGGCATTGACATCACTCTTGGTTACCTGAATATACCCCGCTTAAACCATGGGAATTATATCAATTATTTCCTTTTTCTATATCCCTCTAGACCCCGAATTTTGGGACGTGAATCCGTTATTGTGTCAAGCGGATAAACTCCTCTCCCTGCCAACAAGGATTGTTGGTTCCTTGCAGGCTCCATTATCCCGGTGGAAGCCTGGGGGGGCCGTCCGAGGTGCATTTGACCTCACTCTTGGTAAGTGGATGTAAGTGGATGTATGATAGTAAGCCGGAATGTTTTATCTTCGACCTGTCTCAGCTATATTTAAATAGTGTACGTCGACGCCTAAAAATTGGGCTGCTCTGTTCGCAGAACCTCTTTGATACCATCTCACAGGCTATTGCTGCTGTCTAATTCTACTTACCCTTGGAATTTAACGAGGATATATGAAGTTAAGTCTCATTTTGGAAACCATGAAACTGACTCCCCTTGTTTGCTCGTAAGTATTTGTTTTGCCCATTCAGATGAGAATCTACGAAATCATTTTTGTTGTTTGGGGGAACGAAATTGGTTCGGTGGATGCACCGAAAGCCTGCCAGCGGTTGATAGTAAGTTTCCAAGCTTAGTGACCTCTCAAAATGGCGGCTGACTAGCAATCAAGGTTTAAAATGGTATGTGAGGGTCTCTGTGATCACGGCCGCTCTCTCTTTCCTCATTGCCAACGGCTATTGCAGTGTACATGTTTTTATTTGTATCTAGTCTCTTTGTTGTGGTTCCTTGGGATTCCTTTTCTGTTAACGTTTTTCATTAAAATAATCCTTTAAAACTGTTTGATAAATTGTTTTGAGCTCACGGTATTCTACCAGAAATGATGCACAAACTGTAAAAATAACTCATATCAATTGTATTTAAATTGTTAAAACTGTCCATACCAAGAACATGTATGTAAATTTGAAATTGTTTTTACTTATTGCAGATTGTATGCTGTTTCTTCACACTCCCCCTCCCCTTCTCTGACTGCCCTGATGAAGGTGTGGCCTTAGACCTGGCACTGCATCGAAACGCGCGTTGGCGTTTTGTAGTCTGTCCTGTTATTTTTGCCACATGGTCCCCCATCTTGTTTCGGGGAGATCTATTTGGACAGAATATTTGTGCTACATCTGACTCTGGAGGTATGATGAGTTTGAATTAAATGAAGAATGCATGGGTATGCCTGACAGTATGATATTGGTTATGTTGCAGAATGAGTGTGTTTGTTGCTTAGTTTGACTGAAGACATGTTGGCGTGTGTGGGGTGTGTATTTAATTATTTATTGTGTGATATCACTTGTTGGTTCTGACTTTCTTGAAATAAAATAATATATCTAAAATTGAAAGAAAACAAATAAAATAATGTTTATACTCTCCTAAAAATGTGGTCTGGTTTCTGGTTTCTGTGAGCTCATCTCTGCATTTTGTAAATATAGGACTCTAGTTGAGCCACTAGATTAAATATAGGGGGTGGCCATTTTCTTGTGTTTTGAAGTAACCACTATGCACTAATACCTGCATGTCAATTCCGAATGCCAGGTATGTGGAATAAATCATTAATATACCTTAAGGACTACAAAAGAGGTGAACATGATGATTAAAAGAGTAATGCAGAAATGCAAGGCTAGGGTGTTGAGGGAGCGTGTTAAGGCTTACAAGAGGTGTAGATGAATCTTACACCATGGATCCTAGTGGGGGCGGTGGCTTCTAGTCACACACTAGGAAATGGACAATGTAATTACATAGCATTCAATAAAAGGCTTCATTACCTTGGTGTTGCAGAGATTCTTACTTATTCGCCAAAGCCAGACGCCTGTGTGGCACCTGGTTTTTCCTGTGTTCCAGGACCCCGACGATTTGGGCATCCAGGGCGGGCGAGTTTAAGTACTGATTCTACAGCAACCGGAGACTGCCGGATTGTCAAGCAGTTCCTTCCTGTTGCGGGAGTGATGTCACTGCGTAAGCGCGAACGCGTCTGGTCATTCATTGGGTAAGTACTAGAACAATGACTAGAACACTAACCCTCATGGCTAGTGTCATGTTTTGAAACAATAACGTTACGCGTAAGTGTTGGGTGAGATACACAAAGTGTATTCCCAGGCATAGATTTATTTGTGACCGGTTCACAATGTGTCTAGAGGAAGGGGGTACAATTATAGAAAGCTCTAGTTCAGATGACGACAAACGATGTTACCAAATGCACAATGAGGCACCCTTTAGTTCATAGGAGGGTGCCATTGGAATGTGAGAATTATAGCCGCACATATTTCCCAAGTAATAAAATACATGCAGGATTATCGCTGATTAAGGGGCTGACTGTGGTGAGGTGTTTCTCCAGGTAACGTGACCCTGTTCTTAATCATGTGATGTCAACCTTTTTTTATTAAACAGGTAAATCAAGCTGCTAGAACTACCCATAAAAAGTAGTGCCCATGTTGTGCGCATGTGGCCCCCCATATATAGTGACAGCAACCCAGTAGAAGAAAGGTGCTACCTAGATAAGGTGTCATTAGAACACGAAATGCCATCACTATTTTTTGAGGACAGGCCCCTATGGAATGTTATCATTCAGTCCCTGTTTATGCGTGGAGAGACAATAAATTCAATGCTGTACTTTTCAAACAGAAGTCTTTGGGTATTCTTGCCTACTTTGATCTGCTCAATGACAGTCCATTTCAAGCCATCAGTGGTATGGTTCAGTTGGAGGAGGTTTTCAGTCATTTTGGTAGTGCTCTTCCTGCACCGAAGGTTACTCCGGTGCTCGCAAATGCGTTGTTTTACTTTCCTGCCGGTCATCCTCAAATATCTAAGGCCACATGGGCATGTGATCAAGTAAACCACGTTGATGGAATTACAGTTTGTGTGGGATCTCCGTGTCCAGATTTTATTAGGCTCAAGATTCAGAACCTTGGTAGGGGTAGTTAAATGGCAGACACTGCAGTTCCCATAAGGAAAATGACCTGTGACGCTAGGTAGGCCCCAGGCATTGAGAAATGACGGATTGGGATTGCCTTCTAAATTTCTCAGACGCGTGTGTACTAAGGTGTCTCTAGGGCTCCTGGCCTATTTGAAGGAGAAAAGGGCCTTTTCCCAATTTCTGTTGTTGGTCTGTAATATCCGCCAATGTTTGTTGATGGATTTCGTAATAGCGTTAAATGCTGTGCTGTATGTTGTCACACAGGTCAGGGGAATTTCATTGGTGTGTCTGGGATTATCCTCAAGGAGGATTTCCCTGGGCTGATTTCTTGCTCTTTTCTGACTCTTCTTGAGGATATTTTCGGGGGATACACGACATCTCAATTTGTTTGACAAATCAGCTGATTGGGTACTGTAGTCTACCAGTCTAGATGGGAATCACTCTTTTGTTGATTGTTAATTCCATTCATTTGTTAGACAAATTAATAATTGGCAAGTCATTCCAGTTTTTACTCTCATTATGGCCTACGCGGTAGGCGACTCAGATTCTGTGTCATGGTTTAGATGCTTGATTGATATTCACAATGTTAAATGAATTTGATGCACACGGGCAGTTTTATTAACTTTCTGCCAGATTTTGAGCCCAAAAACACCAATGATAGAAGGCATGACACTCACAAGTGAGCATCAGATGCACACTAACGCCTGTAAATACAAAACCCACTAGGGCTGAGCCCCGCCCAACTTTGGGGTCAGACGCGGGTCACAGCGGTTCCTGCAGCCCCGGAAACAGGAAGACAAAAAGCCTTTTGAATTAAACTCCTGGTCTCAGTCCACTACATACGACACTGAAAACACTGCGGAAGGTTTAAAAGCGGGTGAGGCACCTTGAATAAGTAAGTAGATTTGGGGAGCCTTATTGCCAGATCACACACTATGTCTAAACAACAACTTATACTCATTACAGAGTGCGACTAGAGGGCCCACCCCCTCACAGCATCCTAAGGACTAAAAAGCCATTGTAGGGCAAGTCAGTTGATTCTACTAATTGCTAAACTTATTACCATTATTTATTTTTTATAACACGACTCACGCATTGATTGCAATTAACCATGAGGATACAATATACCACACTGGGTGTCATTAATAATGAAGAAACTGACCTTGCGGTTTCGAACAGGGGATAACACACAAATGTTTGCCTGTATGGTAATGACAAGTAGCACCATCAGTTGTTGTCTCCACGTAATGATTGATTTGCTAGGTATTGTTGCCCAAAATGTTTACGGCCAAGCACTGGCATGCACCAACTAATCGTTGACTTGTTGCATATAATAGTACAATATTCAAGCACATAATACTAACACATATTGGTAAATCGACTTGGGAATGGAAGACCAGCTTTCAGATACCCTTGAGATGGAAAAGGGGATGGTGCGCTTGCCGGGTAACGTCCTTGGTGTGTGCCATACGGTAGTAGCACATGGTTACTCCATTGCCAATATATATATTTCTTTACTCTTTTGTTGGTTTGTTTTAAAACCCATATGTTTAATAAGGCCTGTGAAATTTCTCATACAAATATAAAACATATCAAAGGTTATGAAACCATATGGTGAAACCATATAGATGTCTTTTATCTTTAAAATAAGGAGTATCTTGAAAATAGGGAACTTTAGCAAATGAATTACTTTCCTGGCTCCACAAAAGAAATTACCTTCCCATATGTCCTTTAAATCAAATTTTATTCCATAACATTGTATTTTGAAGGACATGATACCAGAAGTACTGTCATCCCTACCCACTTGGGTTTGTAAGTATTCATTGCAAAACACCAAGCATGTGCATTCCATAGTACGCATGCTAATTATCAATCATTTGGTCCTGAAGAAAGCCACACTGACCTTGAGAGGCACATGAAGATGGCTGAAACATGTAGACCACACCTAAGATAAGGAGGAACAACTTATCATCCTGCATTTATCCTCTACAGTTTTTAGCGATTGACCAAGAGTCCCAGAAATATAAACACGTCCTGTGAAACGGATTCTCGAGCCAATTTTAAAATTATCACCTCACATTGCCACACACACAGTCACAAGATCACTCAATGGATAAAAAAAACAGCTCCGTTGTAATGAGGCGTTGCAGCACACCCTGGAAGCACTTGGCAACCAGGGTGGGAACCCAATGATGAAGCATGTCACCTACCAGGTAGGTGAGTGAGGGTTCTTTTAAAACACCCTGTGGGTTCCTAGTCATTGACACTTTGGACAAAGGATAAAAGGTGATTATCTGAAAAGACATAAACAAAATAGGTTAGAGACTCGTTGTATTGTAGTTGAATCTATCAAACATTTAGCTACAGAAAACATTTTTATATACAGTTGTATAGAGTATATAAGGTGTTTCCTAAATTACATGATTTGAATTTTCAAAGCAGTGCATGTCATTAGATCATATACACAGATAAGTCTCTCCAAACACACACATTGCAATCTATGGCTTTAAACGCAAAACACATACTAATATTGATGTTTTTAACATTGTAAAGTGCTAAGAAATCCCGAACATTATTTTCCTCTGTAAGGAACAAAATATATGACAGTTCAGAACACTAACTACACTTCACTCAGGAACTCAAAGAGACATTGCAGCCTGTGTTAATAAAGAAAAAAAAGTAGAGAGATTCCCATATACATTTCAGACATGTACCTGTTCCTCTGGTGAGCCAGAGCGCTGACCATAATGGGAGACAAATTCTGGCGCCAGCAAATCTAGCTCTTCTGGCAAGAAGGCAGTGGCCCTTTTACCTCCTAGACTAGGCATCCTTGCTCCCAGAGGCGACAAACAGCAGCCAAAGCAGAGGAGGTCTTGATGACAGTCAGTGTTGGGAGGCAAAGAAGCTTTTTTTCCAATTGATGTATGCGATCGTCAGCGTAGACAAACAAAGCCATTATCCTTCGTACATTAGTTTCACTAAAGTTAGCCTATGGCTTTGTCCACCATGGAGTTTTACCTCCCACTTCACAGTGAATATCCGCCATGCCTGTCTGATTCCAAATGTCCTATCTGCGAGGTTCAAAATTGTGGGTTTATGACTGTTAAGTGCATCACCACTCGAAATGGGGGCTTGTTTGGTTACATATCCAAACTTTGATGGGCACTCATTTTTAAAAAAAACATTTATATGTTGTGCATTACTGTGCTGTAAAGTGATATTAGCACAGTGTTGTTTAGACCTCCAATTACGATTTTTTGGGGAAGAAAAAATAAAAATAAAATGTTTAAATAAATCATTTGTAATTTATTGTTTACAATTATTTTTAATTTACAATTTTTATATTATCCTATAAATGTAATTTGTGAAGGATAAAGGACAAAAAACAAATGTCAGATTAAACTATGAAGCTAAACCATATATATTTTGTGGTACTTCATGACTTTAGTATTAATTATCAAATAAAATTGCTGTGGAAAATGTGTCCAGTGTTCAAATGTATCTTCCAATCCAGACATATGAGCCCTGGGAGAGTGGAAAGCCTCAGGTGTACTGTCCATGTCCAGACCTTGCCACTGTGGAAGAAAGGGAAATACTCAAGAAGTTTATGTTGAATAGGCAAACTATACTGGATTTATGTCATCTGCTGGAGCCAGATCATCAGCCTCATAACAGAATTCTCACATCTATAACACCAAGTGAAAAACTCATGGCAGCACTTTACTTTGTGGCCACAGGATACTTTCAGTACCCTGTGGCAGTATCTGGTGGAATGCCACAACCAACTTTCAGTGGTGTGCTACAAGGCGTTCTATCTTTAAAGATGAAACACATCATCCTTTTTCCCCAGCAGCAGGATATAGCAAATGGGAATTTTTACAGTTTGGGCCGCCTACCACATGTGGTTGGAGCAATTGATGGCCCACATTTTGGCACACATATTGCCTAAGTGCCACCATACGGTTCTATTGGAATCTGAAACACTTTGATTCTTCCATTCAATGAATGTGCAAGTTGTCTGCTTATGGCATCTGTGCACAATTCCCTGGCATTTTCCCTGATTTCTTTATACTATAGAACAGCTCCCCTGCAACTTGGACCTGAGAGGGCTGAGCTTGTGGGTCAGTACAATCTTTCATAATTTTTTTGTGGGGAAATGTCTATATGAATAATCTGTTACTGTGTAACTTTTTTGTCACTTTTTTTGTCTCCTATCTAGGAGACTGATCTCATTCCAACTGACCATGGTTGTTGGCACCTCTGAGGAATCCAACAACGGTATGGGAAGTCCGCTTCAATGAGGCTCATGGAAGGACACAGTGAACAGAGGAGCAGGCTTTTGGGGTCCTAAAGGTAAGATTTCACTGTCTAGACAAAACTGGTGGAGCTCTCCTCTACTCACCCGATAATGTGTGCAAAATCACTGTGGCCTTCTGCATACTCCACATCAGCTTGCGACAAAGCATCCCTTAAATTACAGATGATAGAGACCATGAGGAGCCACTGGGTGAGGGCCCTGAAATGCCAAATGAAGATGATAGTGGTGAAGAGGAAGGAAATGACTTACATCAAGATGCCATTGACAACTTCTTCTCATGAGTGTAAGTATATCCTTACATGTTATCATTTTCGCTGTTGCACCAAAGATTGATGTGATGATGAGAGAAGTATGCAGTGGAAATTTATTAGGAAGAGCAAGTTTAGGGAAAATCAGACCAAGGGTGTTTGTTAATCCAGGTTTTGTCTCATCGACTACTGTGTTCAGTTGCATTGTTTATCTCTGATTGTTTTCTGAAAATGTGTCCTCTAAACGTTCACTTTAAAATATGTCAATCATGTTATGTTTGATTGGTAATCTTTTTGTTTTTAACTGTTTTAAGTTTAGGTTCCTTCACTATGTCATCTTCATTTTGACATTTCAGAGTTGTGACATTTGGAGGTATATGGTGGTGTTTCGAAGTACAAAGGGAATATGGGTTGATCCTGCAAAGGACAGACACAGACTTTGGGTGTACAAATCATGTTCCAAGGCAACGTGCACTGTGATTGAATGGAAAACTTCAAGAGAACATTCAACTTGTAATCTGTTGTGTGCTGCCACTAAGGTACTGTGGGGCATATTTACAAGGAAGTGGCGGAGCACTGCGTTAGCCTCCTTGGCATAACACCGCGCTCTGCCACTTAAAAAACGCAGGGCTGCACGGTATTTACAAGAATACGGTGCAGCCTTGCATTTCCCCCTATGCTGGCACTAATTTAGCTGCCTAGAGCTAATGCAGGCACCCTTGCACCATAGTGCAAGGGTGCCTGCATTGAGGGAAATGATTGTTTAGGTGCAGGAGGGAGCCACTTCCTACACATAAACAATCTGAAATGACATTTTGAAACGTCTATGTGTGCTGAATTAAGCATTAATTTTTTTAACAATTATTTATGTGCTGGAAGGGACACCTTCCTGCACATAAACAATCAATGGTGTGCACAATGCAGCACACATGGAAACAGCAATAACAAGAGAAAACCTAAACATTTCTACTCGTTGTACAAGAGTAAGACCAGGTTTTTTCTGGTCTTAATTTTGGAACTGCCCCATTTTTATGCCACCCTTGTAAATATGGGGCAGTGTCAAAATCAATGGGTTTTGAGGTGGAAACACCCATTGCCCTCCCCTGTCAGGCTAAGTATAGCGAGAAAGGGTGCCTTATTGACAAGGTAGTGTTAAGCCATGTTAAGTGGCTTAACCCTGCCTTGTAAATAAGGCAAAGTCTGTATCGACACCACAACATCAAAAAAGTGACTTTATGGTGGTGATAGGGGCTTGTAAACATGCTCCTATGTTTGTCACCATTAGCTCACACCACATGTGGTAGTGGGTCCAAATCATCCTTCTCTCCCTTCATACTGGCACAATCCTCATTGTGTTTAAATAGTGTATGTAGCTGTTGATATGTCTCATCATTATAGGACATACTTCTTGTGGCACACCACTGAAACTTGGTTGTGATATTCCACCATATACTGAAACAGTGGATTGGAATGGTCCTGTGTCTACAAAATGTAGTGCTGCCATGTTTTATCCACTGGTGTCATTGGTGTGGGATCCCTCGTGTAAACCAGGAAATCTGGCTCCAGCTGATGATAATTCAATCTGATTGTTTTAGATATATTCCCTTCTTCCATGTTAACAAGGTCTTGGCCTGGAAATGTGAAAACTGTTACTGAGTATCTGTGACATGTATGGATTGTTATGTTAGTGCAAATATTGATAAACAATTATTGTTCAAATGGAATAAACATAGTACTAGATGAATGAATGGTATGATATTTTGGGAGTCATGGTTGGGAAGTTGAGCTAAACATTACCTACTTGCAATTTATTTATGTTTGCACAATCTTTTGATGGTTGTCATTGGTTAGTTATGATGGGAGAAAACAAATGCATTGATAGATTTGAGATATACCAGTATGAGTTGTAACTTTATTGAACTGAATGTGAAACAATTTAACAGGGTGAAAATGAAAAAGCAAACTAAAAGAGGGAAGAAGTCAGTCGTAGTGAATGAATCTAAATTTGGAGAGTCAAAATAGTTTGAAGTCCAATGTCAAAATACTACTGGCATCAGAAAGGTAAATGAGTCCAGAAATAGTCCATAGAGTGAATGGTAGGCAGCCACTGAAATAAAATGGGTTTTTTGCTCGTGATGGCAGATCAATCAATCAATCAATATATTTCTAAAGCGCGCTACATACAAGGCGCGGGGGGGCGGGCTGCTACTGATCGAAGAGCCAGGTCTTGAGAAGTCTTCTGAAGGCTAGCAGGTCCTGGGTCTGTCGTAGGCTGGTAGGGAGAGCGTTCCAGGTGGGCGAGGTAGGAGAAGGATCTGCCGCCGGTGGTGGTTTTCCGGTTGTGAGGGACTGTGGCGAGGGCGAGGTTGGCAGAGCGGAGGCTGCGGGTGGGGTTGTGGAAGCTGAGTTGGTCGTTGAGGTATGTTGATCCGGTGTTGTGTAGTGTTTTGTGTGCGTGAATGAGGAGTTTGAAGGTGATCCTCTTGTTGACAGGGAGCCAGTGTAGGCCTCTTAGGTGGAGTGTGATGTGGCTGCGTCGGGGGATGTCGAGGATCAGTAGTGCCGAGGCGTTCTGGATTCGTTGTAGTCGTCTCAGGAGCTTGGTTGTTGTTCCTGAGTAGAGGGCGTTCCCGTAGTCGAGTCTGCTGATGATGAGGGCCTGGTTGACGTTTTTTCTCGTGTGGAAGGGATCCATTTGAAGATCCTGCAGAACATTCGGAGGGTGTTGAAACAAGACGCGGAGACGGCGTTGACTTGCTTGGTCATGGAGAGGGCGGAGTTGAGGATGAACCCCAGGTTGCTTGGGTTTCGGGGCTGTGCCTAGCAATGTGGTCCACCAGGAGTCATCCCAGGCTGATGGGATGGGTCCGAGGATGAGGACCTCTATCTTGTCTGAGTTCAGCTTTAGTCTGCTGTCCTTCATCCGGTCGGCGACGGCCTTCTTCCTCTGTGGAGGTTGGCTTTGGCGGTGTGGGGGTCTTCGGTGAGGGATATGATCAGCTGGGTGTCGTCGGCATAGGAGATGATGTTGAGGTTATGTTGTCGTGAGACTTGGGCGAGAGGTGCCATGTAGATATTGAACAGTGTCGGGCTGAGGGAAGATCCCTGTGGGACGCAGCAGATGATCTCAGTGTTTCTTGAGTGGAAGGGTGGGAGGCAGACGGTCTGGGTTCTGCCGGAGAGGAAGGATGTGGTCCAGGCCAGGGCCTTCTCTTGGATTCCGGTGTCATGGAGGCGTGCTGATAGGGTGTGGTGGCAGACCGTGTCGAAGACTGTTGATAGGTCCAGGAGGATGAGGGCTGCTGTTTCTCCTTTGTCCATCCGGATCCTGATGTCGTCGGTGGCGGCGATAAGGGCGGTCTGGGTGCTGTGGTTACTGCGGAAACCGGATTGGGAAGGGTCCAGGATGTTGTTGTCTTTGAGGTAGCGGGTTAGCTGTTTGTGACAATCTTCTCTGTCACTTTTGCCGGGAACGGGAGTAGGGAGATGGGCCGGAAGTTCTTAAGGTCGTTGGGGTCCGCCTTGGGTTTCTTCAGAAGGGCGTTGATCTCAGCATGCTTCCAGCTTTCCGGGAAGGTTACTGTCTCGAAGGAGATGTTGATTGTTTTCTGGAAGTGGGGTGCAATGTTTGTGCTGGCTTTGTTGAAAACGTGGTGAGGGCAAGGGTCGGATGGTGATCCGGAGTGGATGGAGTTCATGGTTTTGATGGTGTCTTCGTCGCTGACGTTGGACCAGGCGGTCAGGCGGCTGGTGCGGGTGGAGGTCGCGGGGGTGGTGGTCTCGGTGGTGGGTGTGGGGTGTCGGAGTTGAAGCTGTCGTGGATGTCGGTGATCTTGCGGTGAAAGAAGGTGGCCAGGGAGTCGCACAGGTCTTGTGATGGTGGAATGTCCTTGGTGTTGGAGCTGGGGTTGGAGAGTTCCTTCACGATGCTGAAGAGCTCTTTGGTGTTGCGTGCGTTGTTGTCTAGGCGGTCCTTCAAGGTGGTCCTCTTGGCAGCCCTGATGAGTTGTTGGTGTCTACTGGTGGCGTTCTTGTGGGCTGTGTGGCTCTCTGGTGTTCGGTCGCAGAGCCATTTCTTCTCCAGCTTCCGACAGGTGCGCTTGGAGGTCCGGAGGTCTTCAGTGAACCAGGCGGTTTTCTTGTTGGTGTGGTTGGTTGTGGAGATTTTAAAAGGGGCGAGGGCGTTGGCGCAGTTGTTGATCCACTGTTTGAGGTTGGTAGCGGTGGTGTCGGGGTCGATGGGGTCGGCGGGTGGTCTCAGGGCGAGGGTGTTGGTCAGTTGGTCCTTGATGACCTTGCCCCAGCAGCGGCGTGGCAGCTGTGGGGTGCGGTGGTGAGTGGTGGATTTCCTGAAGGTGAGGTAGACACATCTGTGGTCGGTCCAGTGGGGTTCGGTGGTGTGGTTGAAGGAGAAGTGGTGGTTTGCGGAGAAGATGGGGTCCAGCGTGTGTCCAGCGGCGTGGGTGGGTGTCATCACGAGCTGTTTGAGTCTGAGCTTGGCGAGATTGTCGATCAGGGTAGTGGAGTTGTTGTTGTTGTTGTACTCAAAGTGGAAGTTCAGGTCCCCGAGGCAGATGTAGTCCGTGGAGGCGAGGGCGAGGGTGCTGATGAGGTCGGCGATGGTGTCGCTGAACTGTGGTCGTGGTCCGGGTGGTCTGTAGACGAGTGTTCCTCTGAGGGTGGTGTTGGGGTCGGTGTGGATCTGGAAGTGCATGTGCTCGGCAGTGGTGAGGGTGTTGTCGGTGTTGGTCGAGACTCTGAGGGTGTCTTTGTGGACAATGGCGATTCCCCCTCCTACTCCGTTGGTGCGGTCTCTGCGGGAGATCTTGTAGCCCTGTGGGATGGCTATGGCGATGTCCGGTGCTGAGGTGGTGTCTTGTCATCCTCACCTTTTGATGATATGCGTGGCTGTCCCCTCCTCAGGTGGAAGGGTCTACAGTTGCAGGGCCTGGGGTGGCTGCAGCAGGCTCTTCCAGTGAAAGGGCCTCCATTCCTGTGGCTGTGGCATATGTAGATGGGCCAGATGTTGTAGGACCACAGGAAGAGGTAGATGGTGCTGGTAAAGCCCTGCACATATGGGTGTAAATGCCCTGTAGCACCCCATTCATGGAACCCATATTGGAGTTGCGAGCCTCTATCTGATAATTGAGCTCTAGCTATAACTGATTCATCTCCCAAAGCTCAGTGAGCACCTGGCCCATCACATATTGGGCTTGATGGTTGACTCCCAAGATTTGTTCAATGGTGGTCTGGGTGAGATGGACCCCAGTGGTTTCACTATGCTGACCTACATAATCTCTCCGACAACCTCTAACCCTACCACCCTGCCGCACCTGACTGATTCCTGGGTAAGCCGGAACTGGAAGTGCTGTGGTCTCAATATTACCCAGGACTGGGGGCACACGATTGGTGTCACAGTGGTAGGAGCACAGGGATTGGAGTCTTCTGTTAGCTGAGGTGTTACAGTTGGGGTGGGAGGTGTTGGTGCGGATACAAGTCTCACTGGAGCCATATGCCCATGCTGACCAGATGGACCAGGCTTCTCATCGTCATCCAGATTACCAGGAGTGGTATCCTTACTGATGGCTTGATCCTGGGCTGGAGTGGAGGTCTCTTCAATGGCAGATGTGTGGCCACGTGCTCTGCCAGTTGGACCTATTAAGAAATTGAGAACATTGTGATTAGTAAAAGTGTGTATTGTACATTCAAATCTTTGAAACAAACAATGTAGATCCAAGAAGAAGAAAGAAGTAGAGATGATTGTATTAATTGCTCTCAGTGTAACTCTAAATGTTCCCCTAACTCTTAGTGATTATAAATACTAAAATAATCTCACTTAACTCTCAAAATCCCTGGTAGAAAATGCCATGGTACAGTGGAATGGCAAAGTTTCATGGTCTGAAATGGATTGCATTGTATAGTGTGGTATGCAGGTGTTTCCACTTGGCCAATGTACACCAGGTGTGTTCTACGGGCATCCAATGGCCACAGTGATGGTGCATTATCAGTGAACCATCACTAGGAGATTGCCGGAACAACTATGAAATTTAAATAGGTTAGGAGGCAACCCACCGCCCTATGGAGATGACATACTCTCCCTCTCAGACCAGACAACCAACACAAGAAACAAGTTCACCATCTGCATGACCCGAATTCACTAACTGGATGAAAGACAACTGTCTCAGGCTCAAGGCTCCAAATATACAAACAAACTCAATTCAAACTCCTCACACACATATTCAAGGGAATACACAATTCAGGTACCACCTACCTGAACAGTCCCATCTCCTTCCACCAATCACACAGACACCTTCACAGGATTCTTGCTCACACACATCCCAAACATACATAGAACCAGATCAAGAGGAGAAGCATTCTCTTACATCACTCCTAAAGCATGGAATGACCTCCCATTGCACGTCAGAGCCTCTTTCTCGCTTCTTGAATCCTACAAGAAGCAGAATACCTGTTTTTTCAACTAACCAACCTACCATCGAAAGGGATAGGTGCACACCCCTACTCAGGTCCAGGATACCATTGCAGGTGATAGTCTGCTTTACAAAGACACATAACATAATATAGTCATTATTGATCATGTTTGAAATGCCACCCCAGATACAAATATAAGCCCAGTGAAAAGTGCTCATACTGTCCATAAGTCACCAATCACCAAAATACCCAGCAACCAAACAACATGCAAGAGGTGACTGTTAGAAAATACATCTGTGGTGTGTGCCTTCAGGTAAGGTAGTATACACATTAGTGAAGCAGCCACAGGTATCACCGGCAGCCTGCACAATGATGGATTGCTAATGGTGTCTGCTGCAGAAAAGTTGTGCTGTGTGGTGAGGCAGGTGAAGTGTCATGTTGGTGCACTCAATGGCACCAAGCACACAAGGGAAGTGGGCAAAGGCATACATTTATCTTGCAATTCTTTGCCTTACCACCAGTGACTGTTTCATAGTACTAAACTGGTGCACTCTTCTGTTGATGCATCTCAGTACCTGATGCAAGCATTTGGACTGGCTTGCCTGTCGATGGCACCATGGTCAGAGGCTACCCCTTGAGAAGATTCAAGGGCCATGAAAGGGTGTGAAGCCAGTATTTTGACAAAGACCAGGATAGCCTGGGAGCGGATTAAAGGTAAATTCAGCTGCTGTTGCCAGTCAGAAACCATGTCCAGGATCACATCAAGTGAGAGATGGCATCGGCTAATGAAAGCTTCACTGGAAATACAAAAGATGTTGATCCTTTGCCTGTAAACACTCTCTCTCATTTTCCACAAAAAATTCCTCCTCAACAGAATGGGCAAATCTACAGACATTCACTGACATAGTGGAGGCAGAAAGAGTTGGTTTTATTTTTGATATTTGACAGGATAATATGCATATGTAATCAGCCAACTTGCATTTTGTATGCAGAAATATGCAGCACAGCAAATAACAGCACTTGACACATATATCATTAAGTCATATAAAGGGAAAAGGAAGAGATAATTCCAAATATTCTTAGGCACCCGTTGTAATCAGTGATCCCCATTCTTTAAAAAAAAAGCCTTCCTCACCCATTGTTATCCAAGTTGTATGGCTGCTTCTATTTCATATGTGTGATCCATTAAATTCCACCTTTTTTATGCTAGGCAGTGAGGAATAATCCATTCTCACCTCTTAGAATACACTCACTGAGAAAGAAATTGCATCTTTCATGAGATCGATCCACTCCAGAACCCCAGCTGACCCCCCACCACATTTTCAATCTCTGCAATCAACCCATCAGTAAAGAACTCACCAAGGTCCTCAGTTCTTTAATCACCATGGCCTGCTTCCCCAGAAATTAAAACATGCCAACATGAAGAAGTTGCTGAAGAAACCATCTGCTAGCCCAGAAGATCTCAATAACTACCAACCCATCTCCCTGCTCTAATTTTCTGCCAACGTCATTGAAAAGGCTATCATCATCCAGCTAATCAGACGTCTCAGGAACCACAACCTGCTGGACCCCTCCAAAGCTGGCTACAAAGCAAACCACATCATTGAGACAGTTCTAGTTGCAGCTCCGGACAACATCAGAATGCTGCTAGACCATGGAGAAACACTAGTCCTCATCCTCCTCGACCTCTCAGCAGCCTTCAACACCGTATCCCACCACACACTGATCAGCAGACTCCACCAGATTGGAATCCATAGAGCAGGCCTCAAATGGATCGCATCCTACCTCACAGGAAGAACGCAGATAATCATCCTCTCTTCTTACTCCTCGCTCGCTAAGACCATCACCTGCAGTGTACTTCAAGGCTCTTCCCCCAGCCAACCCTCTTAAATGTATACCTGATACCCCTAGCTAACATCGCCAGGAGCCACAGTCAAGTCAAGTCAAGTCAAAGAATTTATATAGCGCACTACATACCCAGAGGGTCTCAAGGCGCTTAGGGAGGGGAGGAGGATTACTTGTCAAATATCCATGTTTTAAGTTGCTTTCTGAATGCTAGGTGGTTCTGGGTAAGGCGAAGGTAATTGGGGAGTGAGTTCCAAGTTTTAGCTGCCAGGTATGAGAAGGATCTTCCTCCCATGGTGGTCTTGTTGATGCGGGGTACAGTGGCGAGGGCTTGGCTGGAAGAACGTAGTTGGCGGGAGGGGGTGTAGAAGGACAGTCGTGAGTTGAGGCATTCTGGTCCGATGTCGTAGAGTGATTTGTGTGCGTGGGTCAGCAGTCGAAAAGTGATCCTCTTATCGACGGGCAGCCAGTGGAGGTCTTTCAGGTGGCCAGAGATGTGTTCGTTACGCGGGATGTCTAATATGATCCTGGCTGAGGCGTTTTGGATTCGTTGGAGTTTCTTCTGGATTTTAGCGGTAGTACCTGCGTAGAGGGTGTTTCCGTAGTCCAGTCGGCTCGTGACCAGAGCATGGGTGACTGTTTATCTGGTTTCTGTGGGGATCCAGCGAAATATTTTTTTGAGCATGCGAAGAATGTTGAAGCAGGATGAGGATACGGCGCTGACTTGTCTGTTCATTGAAAGTGAAGAATCCAGGATAACGCCTAGGTTCCGTGCGTGGTCTGTCGGGATGGGTGCTTTTCCAAGGGCTTCTGGCCACCAAGAGTCGTCCCATGCAGAGGGGGATGTACCTAAGATGAGGACTTCTGTTTTATCTGAGTTCAGTTTCAGACGGCTGTGTTTCATCCATTCGGCAACTTCTTTCATTCCTTCGTGTAGGTTGGTTTTGGCGGTGCTGGGGTCATTGGTGAGAGAAAGGATCAGTTGAGTGTCATCCGCGTAGGAGATGATGTTGAGATTGTGTTGGCGAGCGATGGCCGCAAGGGGGCTCATGTATACGTTGAAGAGGGTGGGACTGAGTGAGGATCCTTGTGGTACGCCGCAGATGACTTCGGTGGCCTCGGACTTGAATGGTGGAAGGCGGACTCTCTGGGTTCTTCCGGTGAGGAACGAGGTGATCCATTCAAGTGCTTTTCCTTGTATTCCGATGTTTCTGAGGCGTTGTAAAAGGGTGCTGTGGCAGACTGTGTCGAAGGCTGCAGAGAGGTCGAGGAGGATGAGGGCGACTGTGTCTCCATTGTCCAGTAGAGTTCGGATGTCGTCTGTTGCTGCGATGAGGGCGGTCTCAGTGCTGTGTTTTGCTCGGAAGCCAGATTGTGAGGAGTCGAGGGATTTGTTGGCTTCGAGGAAAGCGGCGAGTTGGTTGTTGACAGCTCTCTCGATGACTTTGGCCGGGAAAGGAAGGAGCGATATGGGGCGGTAATTTTTGAGTTCGGTGGGGTCCGCTGTGGGTTTTTTCAGAAGGGCGGTGAGTTCAGCGTGTTTCCAGCTTTCCGGGAAGGTGGCGGAGTTGAAGGAGCAGTTGATGACGTCTCGGAGGTGCGGTGCTATGACAGAGTCTGCTTTGTTGAAGATGTGGTGAGGACATGGGTCTGTGGGGGATCCTGAGTGGATGGAGTTCATCAGGCGGATGGTGTCCTGAGTGGAGATTGGGTTCCAGTCGTTGAGGGTGTTCAAGGGGGGAGAATGTTCAGCATATGGTTGGGTGGGTTGGTCTCCGGGTTGGTTGTCGAAGCTGTTGTGGATGTCTGCAATTTTGTTGTGGAAGAATAAAGCCAGGGAGTCGCAGAGGGCTTGAGAGGGGGTGATGTCGTTGGAGTTGGCCGATTGGTTGGTAAATTCCTTGACGATGTTAAAAAGTTCCTTGCTGTTGTGGGCGTTGTTGTCTAGTCGATCCTTGAATGCTGTTTTCTTGGCCTTTCGGATTAGTTGGTGGTGTGTGCGGGTGGCGTTTTTGAAGGCGTCCTTGGTGCTAGTGGTTGGGTCTTTTTTCCAGGCCTTTTCAAGGGAGCGGCAGAGTTTCTTGGACTTCTTAAGATCATCGTTGAACCATGAGGCCTTCTTGCTGCCAGGTTTGCTTTGACGTTTTTTCAGTGGTGCTAGGATGTCGGCGGTGTTGGATAACCATAGGGTGAAGTTGGCGGCGGCTTGGTCTGGGTTGCCCAACATCATCTCCTAATCCTAACTCTACAACCATCAAAGACAAGTTTCAAATATGCATGAAGGACATGATTGAACAAGTGTCTAAAACTCAACATAGACAAGACAGAAGTATTCATCTTTAGGAAAGGCAAGGACACACTTTAAAACAATGAATGGTGGCCACCCGAGCTAAGCCCTACTTCTTAACCCACTGAACACTCCTGCAACCACCGCAACATCCTCAACAGAATGCTATCCATGAAGAAGCAGGACAGCATTGTTTCCTCCACTTGCATACTCACCCTCGGTAATCCCAGGAATTTCATCCGATGGTTCCCATTCAATACCAGGTGAACTATCACACAGGCGCTTGTCACTAGCAGACTCAACTACAGCAACTCCCTCTATGTAGGAATCACCACACAGCTCATGAACAAAGTCCAGACCATCCAGAACACGCAAGACAGACTCATCCTCCCCAATAAGATGCACATCACCCTTCACCTCAGGAAATTCAATTGGTTACCAGTCGTAAAGAGACGGTTAAAGCTGATCACCCACACTTACAAAGCAGTACAAAATAAAGGACCGGCGTACCTCAATAAATGAGTGAATTTTCACCAACCCACCAGGGAGCTTCATTCCGGATTCCTCTCATTAGCAGAAACACAAAGCATCAGCCAATGAACAGCAGATGCCGCTCCTTCTCACACCTTGCGGCTAGGACTTAGAACACCCTCCCCCCATGCATCTCAGAGTCTCACCATCACTCCAGCAGTTCAGGAAGGACCTCAAGACATGGATGTTCAACCTATAGGCACAGGCAGCATGATCCAGCATTGTCCCCTAGCGCCTCGAGACCCTCACTGGTGAAACAGCCATGCTCTACAAATCCTGATTGATTGACTGGTTGATTTTAGTGCAATACATTATCTAGCAAAAGCATTTAAAATAAAATGAGTGGGACCTTGTGTTGATTCATCGTCTAAAGCAAATATACCAGTGTTTAAAGTATATCTGAATATAATAGGTCTTAAGTCAGATACCTACAATGTACAAACACATGTAATTTGCCAGCATCTTCTGTATTGCACCTTAAGCATTTGCAATCTTCATAACAGTTCTTTTACAGTTTCTGTGATGTGCAATAGATCAAATTCAGAATCATAAATTGCTGTAAATGAAGATTGGCTGACTTAAATGTTTCAAACCCCATTAGTGATTTTACAACCTCAGTAGTACTCTCTTTTCCTGGCAAAGGTTAGATGGACACTTTGAAGGAGAATTTCTAAGTCATCAGCAATGTAGCCAATGAAGATATTATGAATTCAAATGTGAGGTTCACTGTGACTTTTACACACCAATCATTCATTTTATCCATACAAATATTAGCCATATTTTTAAGACAATAATCACGTACCAGTACGTATTTAAAAAAAATGTCTTTTGATAAATGAAATTAATTTTATAGATCGGGAAAAGAGCATAAAATGCCACTATAAAAGAATTGCCCAACTATGGCGAGGCCGGATTTGGCCCAAAATTTTATAGTGCAATTACGAAATATACTAGGGAGCAATCCATTGCAGAAAAGTGTGAGAGACTATTATCCACCCACACGATTAGACAGAAGGGTTATTAGAGTTGCTACATATCTCAGTGTTCAGATATTTAGTAATACCACCAAATTGCAAAAAATAAAAGATAAAGTTTGATAACATTCTCAATAAATGTGTTTGACACTTTCGAAATTGAAGTAAGCTTCCTATTACCCTTCTGGGGTGATATAACATTATTAAAATTAGTATTTTGCCCAAACTCTTATTTCAGTTTAAATCTATCCCTTTACATATACTCATTCCTTATTTTAGGCACCTTGAAGAGGAAATCCATAGCTTTATAAGGTTCTACCAAAAGGCAAGAAGAGCTATTCATATGATTACACTGGCAGATGATTACACTGTGCAGATGGGAGGTCTTGCGCTACCAAAAATTTAAATTTACTTTTGGGTCACAGGGCGCAATGTATGTCAACATTTTGCATTGATTGATTATGTGGGGCTCGGTCAGCATCCTAAAAAGTTTTGGATAGCTCAGAGCAATTCAAATGATCACAAGAGAGTTTATTTTTTAGATAAAGCTCCAAACATATGGAATAATTGGGTCAATTGTTATGGCATCACACTCATAATTTGCTATTCTGTCCTCTATGATTATCTATTCCACTTTGGTATTTTATCTGGGTTTAATTTGTATCCAGACACTTGCCCAATATTCCTAGCCTTATATTATATTGCTCTCATTGATGCCTTTATGTTATCCAAGTAATCAATCATACTAATCAATCTTCATACTATCAGTATAATGTTTCTCTTAAGAGCTTGTTAAAAGGACTCTAGGTATATTGCAAACTACATAGGGGACAGAGGACACCCCTGTTGTGTTCCCAGAGTGATAGCAAAAATTATGGACTGTGTACCCATCAAGACCAGACCAGCTATAGGTTGTAGACATAGAGCCTGCACTCTATTGATTAATCTATAGCCAAACTGCATCTTTTGCAAATCCAGTCACAGATTCAGCCAGAAAACATGATCAAAAGCCTTTGTGGCATCAAGTCTGATCATACAATCATACTTATTTAAGGTTTTGGCAACATCAAACATGGTAATAGCATTGCGTATATCAATTGTTGTATCATGTCTCGGGATAAAGCAGTTAGGTTCAATCAATCAAGCAGCTTTTGTAAAGAGCAACCATGTCACCCATAGGGGTGTCCCCATCGACGAGCTAGGTCTTGAGTCTCTTTTTGAAGTCTGCCGGCAAGGGGGCTGTACAGTACTGGAGGGGTAGTTCGTTCCAGGTCTTGCCTGTGATGTAGGAGAAGGAGCGACCGCACCTGCAGGTTAGACCGATGCAAGGGGTGTGTACAAGGGCAAGTGTAGAGGAGCTTAGATGTTTAGCGGGTTGAATTGGTTGAAGTTCAGTTGATGCTTGAGGTAGGCAGAACTGACCAACTTCCCTCTAGAGGCTAATGTTTTAGTATATATTTTGCCATCTGAATAAAAGAAATCTATTGAATAGTGAGAGTTACACTCATCAGCTGGTTTATCTTTTTTTTAAAACTGCTATTGATGTCATTACAAGAGTTGAGTACATAAGATCAAGTGTCAGTACCCAGTGCCATGAATAGTTTTATCAGGACAGTTCTGCAATGAAAGTCTTCCAAACGTCGAGAGGGGTGACGTCTGGACCCACTGCTTTGTCGCTGGAAAAAGTAAAAATTCCTGATGGCAGAAAGATGTCGGAAAGAGTAATTGCTCTGTCTAACATCTTGTTGTCTGCTTGCTGTGAATGTGGTAGCTCTATTATTCAAATATGTATACATACAGGGACACCTAATTGTGTATCAGAAGTGATAAGGGGCCATATGTATGAAGGTACCCATTTGGGAATGTCAAATAGCGATTTTTAAGAAATCGCTATTTGAGATTCGCAAATTGGTATGTATGTAGAAAATCGCTTTTTTTTCGATTTCTTAAAATTCCATAATTGCGATTCGGAAATTGTGAATCACAATTAAGGAATACTTTCCCATTCATTTCTATGGGCCAGGAGGCCCATAGGAAATAATGGGAAGTTATTCTCAATTTACGATTTGGAATTTGCTAATCGCAAATTGAGAATAATTTCAAGGGTGCAGGGGTGTCCAAAGGACACCCTGTTACACCCCTGAAATATGCATGGGTGCACATGTGGTGCACATACATGCCCTAAGGGCATGTATGTGCGTCACATGGCACTTTGAAAAATGCAAGCATTTGCATTTTTCAAGGAATTTGCAACTTACCACCAACTAGAAGTTGGTGGTAATTTGCGATTCCTTAAGGACATTTTGCAAAATGTTTTTGCTTCATACATTGCATTTAAGGTATTGCTAAATTTGCAATTCCTTAAATGCAATTGGAAAATAAGGAATCGCAAATTTTGCGATTCATTGTTTTGCCCCACATTTTGCTTAATACATACCATTTAGCAAATTCGCTTTCGCAAAGGACGAATTTCGGCCTTTACGAATGCGAATTTGCTTGATACATATGGCCCCTGATTCTTTAAATATATATAGAATGTTGGGGAGATTCCTAGACATTTTGCTGATTGAATCCTTAATTTCATTGATGACCATGGCACTGTTGCATTGTCTCAACTTACAGGCTTCCATGCACCAAACTGATTCACTGTATTCTATTACCTGACTTTACCTTACCAAAAAGACAGCAGCAGGGTTTTTCCTCAGAAATCCATTGAGCTGCCTTTGCATCCCTAAGTTGTGGCAATTACTGTTTAGAATAGAGGTGGCATGTGGGACTTCAAGTGACTGTAGTTATGTACATTCTTTGCTAGATATTGCTAAATATTCCTGTTTACTTGCTGCTACATGGTGAATAGTATACCACAAAATGTAATGCTTTAATGTATCCCATACTGTGATTATGGAAGCATTGAGTAAGTTATTTCAAAGAAAATGTTATATAGTTTCTAGCATATATCTATAATAAAAACTATCTTTCAGAAGTGTATGATCAAATGTCTACCTAGTTGCATCAGTATATACATCTAAATGTGTGTATATATATATATATATAAAAAGAGGGAAATGGTGAGAAATTATCATGGGGCAGATTTCCCCAGTATATGAACCATTAACTTAGCTGTGGCGAAGATTATATGAGTTCTAGAATAATGATGATGGACATGTGAGAATAATGTAAAGACACTCTCTTCTCCTTTTTTATCTCTGAGACTGTGGACATTGACTAATGGTCGCAAAGCACTTCATACTCTAACCATTCTAGTGGTTGTTAACCTATTACAGAAGTCCAGTTTACAATCCATGACACTGTTGAAATCACTGAGGAAAACTAAGTCACCATACTACCCAGAAAGCCTGTCGAATATATGTGGCTTATCAGTATTAGGGCTCTACATCACAAATATATGGGATCTAGCCTTAATTTGTATTAGAGCCCACCACTCTTCATTATCAGCTAGTTACCTTAGTAAACATATGTCAATCCTTTTTTACTAAGAATTGCAACACCCATATACATAAATTATTTGGTACATTTGTATAGCGCGGCTGTCACCTTACAGGCATCCTGGTGCTCAGATATCTCCAGGGGGAAGAAGCACGGGGGGAGAGCAGAGCAGTACGATGGCCAACAAGTTAACCCTTTGGAAACAGCCAAGTTTTGACACGTTTCCTGAAAGGAAGAAGTTCTTTCGTTTGACGGATATCTAGGGGCATACTGTTCCAGAGTTTAGCGGCCGCAAATCCGAAGGATCTGCCCCCGGCTCTGGCTTTTTTAAATCTCTGCACTTTCACAAGACAGGCCGTTGCAGAGCGAAGTGCTCTGGTTGAGGTGTACCAGGCAAACATGGCTTGCAAAGAGCTGGGCCCCAGTCCATGCAGGGCTTTGAAAACAAGACCGAGGGATTTAAAGGACACTCGCTGTTTTAACGGGAGCCAGTGGAGTTCTGCCATCGCCGCTGTGGCCGAGGCCCTCCTGGGCCAGCCAAGGGCCAGTTTAGCAGCAGCAGATTGTACTCTTTGAAGCCTGTCTAACAGCAGGCCTGGAGACTCGAGTAGCAGCGCGTTACAATAATCAAGGCGACTTAAAATAGTACACCTGACTATTAATGCCCGGGCCTGCAAGGGAAGTAGTGGCAGGATCTTGCGTAGGGACCGAATGAGGGCAGAACAGGTGGACACTGTTTTCGCAACCTGGGCTTCCATGCTCAGTTTGTTGTCCATCATAACACCCAGATTGCGAACAGTGGTGACCGGCTGAGGTTTTTCCGAGGATTCTGGAGGCCAAAAATCCACCGGGAAGGGACGAGGGATCCGACTTCCAGCACAGAACAAAACCTCAGTTTTGGAGGCGTTAAACTGTAATGAGTTGTTATGTAGCCAGCCAGCCGTATCTCGCAGACAATCATGAAAAGATTCCAAAGGAATCGATTTCTCACCCTCCCAAGAGAGGATGAGTTGAGTATAGTCTGCATAATTGATGGCCTTTAGCCTGTGAGACTTTATCAACGTGATCAATGGTTTTAGATACACGTTAAATAAAATCGGGCTGATGGACGAGCCTTGAGGCACCCCATGAGACACCTGGGAGAAAGCAGATTGAAACGGGGGAAGGGACACAGCCTGCTTCCTATCCCGCAGGAAGGAACAAAACCAACGCAGGGCATTGCCACCTACCCCGGCCTCCACCAGTCTCTCCAAGAGGATCCCATGATTTACTGTATCGAATGCGGCAGACAGGTCCAGCAGAATCAGAGCCACTGCTTGACCCCTGTCTGCACGCATTCGAAGGTCCTCCATAGCAGTAAGTAGGGCTGTTTCGGTACCGTGGGCTGGGCGGAAGCCGAATTGTATTTCGTCCAGAAATTGATGCTGCTCCAGATGTTTAGAGAGACATGAGCTCACCCAACGTTCAGCAATTTTTGCAGGGAACGGTAGCAAGGAGATGGGTCTGTAGTTCTGTAGACACTCTGGATTTAAGGAGGGTTTTTTTGCAGTGGAGAAACAAGAGCCTGTTTCCAAGAAGCAGGAACTGTGCCACTAAGCAGAGATTGATTACAGATCCTGCATAGAGTAGGAAAGAGTTCCTCTCCAAAAGCTTTCCAGATCTTATGGGGGATAGGGTCCAGAGGTGATCCAGATGAAATACCGCGAGCCAGTCTGTCGCGGTCCGCCTCAGTGATAGGGGGAAGCTCCAACAGACAGCCCACAGGCTGCCATCCTGGGTTCCCCGCTCCTATGTCTGTACTTCCTTCCCAAGAGCAAGGGGTACAGAGCAGGGTTGGGGTGGTACTCAAGTTACGAATGATGGCTTCTATTTTATCGTTGAAAAACAGAGCCAAATTATCACAGAGGGCCTGTGTGGGAGGGGTTGATTTTTTTGAGCAGTCAGGGTGAGTAAGACTTTTCAGAATCTGAAATATGCTTTTAGAGCTATTTGCAGCAGTACAAATTGTGGCGCAAAAATAATCAGATTTAGATTTCTGAATCAAGGCTTTATATTCGGAGAGTTTAGTTTTCCAGAGCAGTCTGCTGGCATCGGTATATCCCTGCCTCCATTTCCTTTCCGCCTGTTTACAGGCACGTTTTAGAGCTTTTAGAGAGTCATTAAACCACGGAGATGACACTCTGCCCTTCTGCTTGCGCGTTTTAAGCGGGCAAGAGAGTCAACCCTCGAGGTTATCCTGAGACATGAAGCCTCGTAATTGTCATTGACTTGACGGTCTGAGGAAAAGCTGTCATCCACCTTGAACACAGCATCCGTAGCTCTCAGCCTCTCTAGAGCTCTCCAGTCTCTGTACAAAAATTCTGAGGTGGTGCCCTGTACCTGCGTTCTAACCCCCTTGCTGTTAACGTAGAATTTAAGAAGGGAATGATCAGTCCAGCCCATGGGCAAAATTTCACCCAGGTGTACTAGCTGAGGGACCGAAAAGATATGGTCAAGTCGATGCCCTGCTCTATGAGTGGATTCCCTGACTAATTGATGGAGGCCCACACTTTCACAAGAGAGCAAAAGGTTATGCAGTCCAGTATCTACGGTGCCATTCGGCCATAGGTTAAAGTCGCCTAAAATAATCAGTTTATTGTGGGAGGTCGCCATGTTGGAAAAGGTATTAAGTAGCAATTGTTGTTGCTGGGTGCTGAAGGTCCCAGGTGGTCTATAACAAATGGTTACCGTGAAAATAGCCCCTGTGTGGCTTTTAATAGAGAGGCCAAGCAGCTCAGCCCCAACAACCGGGTCCATATCTATAATATTGATAAGCCAAGAAGCTCTATAAATCACTCCCACCACTCCACCTCGTCCTTTCGGTCTGGGGAGGTGCAGGATTTTGTATTCCTGCGGGCAGGACCAGCCCCGCTCGATTTCACAATCAAGGTGGGTCCAAATATCAGTGAGGAACAGGGCGTCTAACTGATGTGTTTCCACCAGTAGTTGGATTTCTTCAGCATGCCTGGGCAGCGATCTGACATTAAGAAGTCCACACGATAGAAAACCCCTGATCACAAAGTCTTTCAAAGGGAGAGAGTGTCTGCGAACGAGAGGTGACCCTCATGCGCGTACTCACCCAGGTTGAGCAGAGTCTCCCAGGAGTATAATGGAGGAGCTGCAACCGTACACGCATTACTTTGAGCAGTAAGACTGAAGCTAGGCGCGACCTTGGCGCGAACGGGCGCAGACGGGCTTGCCTTAGGCGCGCCTTCGGCGCGCTGGCGGCGCGCCCGCTACGCTTCCGAGAAGTGAGCATTATTATGGGGTGAGAAGAGGGGCGTAGCTTCGTGTTGGTGGGTGTGGCCTAATGTCTCGTAGGCGATGGCGGCAATGTTTTTGCCCTCCCTGCGACAGCGCTAGATCCGCTGCGTTGGAGTATCCCCCAAGACCCTGAGTCACAATAAGGAACAACAGAGCAGCTAGGTAGTTGTTGGGAGGTGAATACTAATAGCTCTTATCCCATTTGTTTGTATACCTATCAATCATTATATGCAAAATGGGTTTCAACCAACTGTAGGATGGAACATCGCATGCCTTTCCCGCGCATGCCTTTACCACACAGTCTTTACGAGGCATATACCACAGCCATGTACATTTTTACCATGCATGTCATAGGGGTACATTATAAGTGCCATTACCACGCATACAGTTACCACACATACCATTACCATTCTAATGTTTACCACGCAATTTATTTTCCTACAGGAAAATGTTATCAATTACAAAATAAATAAATTGTAATAAACAATAGTTAATATAGATAGTAAAATGATATGCAAATATATATGTTTGGAACGAGAGACGTTTTATGTTACATATTATAATAGCAAAACATTTCTGTATAAGAAAACTGTTTTGCATGGTGCACCTCCATGCAATATAACACAGTATCATGCAAAATGCCCAAAAAACAGGCAATACATCACAGCTCTAGGCAAAATATTTCCAACACAATAGTACCACAGCACGGAGCATAACGCCTCTGCAATGGAGATTGAAGTAAGAAAGAATATCCAATAAACCCTGTGACTTAGTTTTGAGGGAGGTAGCCCAAAACATCCCCATGCACATTGCTAGTAATATGTTCACAATACCCAATGTAAGGAGAATGAGAAATAAACAGGCGGGTAATATCCAAAGAATAACACCATAAACTCTACTTTACTCCAGCTAAGCTCTTTAGCTGGGGAAAAATGGAGGATGAAAAATGCCCTAGGTGTGCTCAAGGGCCAGCCGACCTGATACATATGTTTTTTAACTGTGGTAAACTGTCACTTTTAAAAGAAGGGATTGAGGAGTTCTTGCACAACGCATTGGGTAGAAGGGTTCGCATAACTCCATTTTTGATGCTTCTGGGCTATGACAATAAAGATCAACTCGATATATCTCAGATCAACTTTATCTTTTTTGTGGTTACTGTAGCCCAGATGCTTATTGCTACACGGTAGAAGGATGTTGAGTCCTCCACCTATCAGGCCTGGCTGGGCAGCTTACGTGCCATTTACAATCTTGAAAGAACCTTGTATAACCGGAAGGGCAGGCGCCCCAGCAGGAGAGGCCGCAAGATCTGGACTCCTTGCTTTAGCTGGTTGAGAGTAGGATGGCTGGGCTTGTAGTACTGTTAAGTTCACCACTAACATTGCTGCAGGAGAACTCTATCACTCACTTTTTACAATTCCCCTTTACTTGCTTTTACTCTCTTTTCTCATTGTATTTTATCCATTTTTCTACCAGGGTTTTTTTTTTTTGTGAACATGAAATGTATATCAAATGTATGAAATTCTCACATAAATTAATTGTTAAACTTGTAATATCTGTTCTTAACTATGTTACTACTCTCTCCAAATAAAAATATTTAAATAAAAAAGGAATACTTTACACAAAATGATGAAAAATTGTATCCATTCCTAAATTATTTGGAGGACACTTGGATTGGCCATCTAAGCAGGTTGGATCACAGGAGGAAGCCAAGGTTTCCCATTGACTGTTGGAACTGTTACACAAACTGCTTACAGGGAGGTGTAAAAACAAATAATGCCATAGAGGGATGTGATAATTCGTTCAACATCTCTATAGTAAAATCACACCCAATCTGTATAATTTCCTGGGGATTTTGAAGAAAGAAAAAAGTGTTCAGGTAATGAGAATGGCACAATTATTGTCAGGTCGTCCAAACCCTCATGTATCCAAACAAATCAAAAAGATGTATGAGAGACTATTGGTAAACATCCATCAATTTCCCTTGATGGGAGCTTCAGACTCCCTAGACAATATTGCACATATCCAATACTACTGACATCAACTAATACCCTCTAAAATTACTCGCCTGTTTTAACAACATTTTCAAATGCAATTGGCATTTCTTTTTCTGCTCAGGTGGGGATGGGAGTTCTGGCCAGTGGCGATATATTGGAGAGCTTTAGAGAACTACTTGCTTTTATGTTTGTCTCACTCCTTCTTCTTCTGGTGGGGACACTACCCACTCGTGTGGTGATTCCCCCAGATAATTTCTTACGGACGCTGGTGCTGAGCCAGCAGTCTGCTTCCAATGCAAGCTCCCTGGGGTCAATGGGAATAATTATAAATCAGGTGTTGGCGCAGATCTACAAATAAAACCTGAACATTTGCTCTGTAGAAATCAAATTGTATAGCCCCTGGTGATCATGTTCTTCACTGACCTTCACTCAAAGTTTTTTAGTCAAAGTCAAAGTTTTTATTTGTATAGGTACTCAACAGAGGACCACAAATTTACATTTTGCAGAAAAATAAAAAGATAATTACACATTTTTATCAGTACAATATTAAAAAAGATTTAAGAAATTTATAAAAATTATAACAGACAAATTCGTTTGGTGGCTGTTTACATAATTCAATTAATTCGCTCACTCGGGAGATTCTGCAAGTTCGATAGATAGGGGCAAGGAATCTTGTCCGTGCGGTAGTTACTTTTGTATTAGGACACACGAACAGCAAGTGCTCTAAGTTTTGGTCACCCCCTTCACACAAGGGGCATAACAAAGATCCTCCTGGCAACCATCTTACTGTATAAGTTAGTATGGGTAAGGTACCCAATCTTAACATGGTGATTGACCTCCTTGCACCATGAGTCAAGGAAAACCCAATATATGGTTGATTCTGCTTATATTCCAAAGAATCTACAAAGGATTTGTATGTTGACAGATTTTTACAATGTTGATAATCCAGTTCGTAACTTAACTTCGGGGTGAAGCATTTTAAAAAGAGTCTCATTTGGGCTGCCGTCCAGCCTTTTAACAGTTCTGGGCTAATTTCTGCCATTTGAAAAATGTTTGTCATATTTTTTAGAAACGTCTGATTTTTAAATTCACCCTCGAAGATTTCTTGTTTCAACAAATGTCTTAATGTGCCCTCCTTTGCATGGAGGAGATTGAAGCTCCACCTGATTACGTTGGCTACCGCCGTGGCGTAGGAACTTGTGATCGAGAATTCCAAACGTAATGCTTGAACTGGTGTGGAGTCGGAAACTTTCATTATCTTTTTTAAAATTTTTCCCTCTTTGCGGTCCATATAGGTCCATTGTTTCATCGGAATGTATTCTGTTGCATATGACAGTACAGGAGGAATTTTTGCCTTATATATTTTTATTAGAGAGGAGAAATGCCGATTCCCAGTTGACCGATAAAGTCTTAAGAGGGCCTCAGTATGTACTTCAGACTTCCTCATTAAGTTTTCTAACTGTTTTACATTTGTATTATTCTTTGAGAGTATCCTGCCTAAGTATGGGTATTCGCTTACTGTTTCTATTTTTTCTCCGCCTAGACTCCATCTGTATTTATCACTAGATTTCTTTCTTGAAAAGACCACAATTTTTGTTTTTTTTAAATTCGGAATTAGAAAGTTTGTTTTTGAATAATTATGAAGAATGTCCAAGGATTTTTGCAGACCGAAGGGAGTGAGGTCAAGCATCACTATATCATCAGCGTAGAGTAGTACTTGAATGTTTTGTTTAGCAATTTTTGGGGATAAATTTGAACCCTGTTGTAGTTGCTTGGGTAAATCGCTGAGGTATAGGGAGAATAGTAGTGGTGCCAAGAGACACCCTTGCTTTAGGCCGTTAGCTGTTTTTATCCTTTTTGTTAGGCCCTTTTCACCTCCCATTTGTACCTGGCACCAAGTGTTGGTGTGTAGGTTCACTATATTTTGGAGCAGTAGTTCTGGGATTCCAAGTTCCCTGAGTTTGTGCCATAGAGTAGGTCGGTCAACACGATCGAACGCAGTCGAGTATTCTATGAACACTGCTGCGTATACCGCCTGAGATCTTCCTGTTCCGTATTTATCTAATATTGTTTGGATGATAGCAATATTATCCGTAACTGAATGTTTTGGCCTAAAACCAGCTTGAAACATTGGGATTTTGTCTAGTGAAAAAGCCCAGTCTTTTAATCTTTGTAGAACCTCTGCTGCGAAGATTTTTCCTGCAGCATCCATTAAGGCAATTTGCCGATAGTTTCCTGCTATTGTCTTACTTCCCTTTTTATGTATTGGGATGATGGTACTCCCCTGCCAGGATTTTGGCATTTGTCCAGTTTTAAGAATATAGTTAAATAGATGTGATAACAACTTACTCCATTCCCTTGGTTTTTCCTGATAGATCTTTATAGGAATCTGATCTGGGCCATAAGCTCCTGTTTTTCTCGCTTTTCTAATGTTCCATTCCACTGAGATAGCTGTAACTCTGTATCTTTGCAAGTCAACGTCTCCTTTGTCTTGTTCTGAGCTTTTCCCCTCAAAGTTTGTCGGGTTTGCTTTGTATAAATCTGTAAGATAAGTTTCCCAACCCTTTGGTGGAACAGGTATTGCTTGGAGCTTCTTTTTCGTCCCAGTTAGTTTAGCTACGAGGGACCAGTATTTACGAGAATTTATGTCTTTTGCAGCTTCTTGAATGTCCACCCAATTGCGATCTTGGATTTCTTTTTTAATTCTTTGCTTTTCTCTCCTGAGTTTGTTTTTTAATTTATTGATTTCTTTCTTGATTGACAAAGAATGATTCAGGTATTGTGCACGTACCAGTCTATTCAATGTTTTCTTCGTAATAGAATTTTGGGTATTTTGTGTGTTATTTTTATTACGGTTATTATTATTCCCATTGTTGGTACCTGGGGAAGCATGATGCAATTTATCCAGTAAAAGATTTTTTAGCTCATTAGTAATGTGTTCAAAATTTTCTATTGGGTCATCCGAGATTGTTTTTACTAGGAGATCATTATGATCAATCAATGATGATATTCTGTCTAGTGCTTTGGAGCTCCAGAAAATTCTTCTTTGCTCATTATTTATCACAACAGAACTTCTGTGGAATATTAACTGCCTGTCAGTTGCTGTTTGAGGCCTCCATTCAGAATTTAGGATCAACAGAGCATGGTCACTCTCTTGGCTTGGCTGTATTTGTAGGTGAGTGACAGTCTCTAGTAGATTCATATTGCAAATGATATAATCAATGATGGATAAACTTCCGTTGCCCCGTCTGGTGTATGATGCCGGAATGTCTCCTTCTATGTTTCCATTCAGAATTACCCCTCTTAGGGTGGGTAGTGTTGATAGTAATAATTTCCCTCTTTTATCACATTTTGCACCCTTGGGGAATTGCGGGGCTGAGAGTTCGACAGATTCCTCATCATAAAGTTGTATCCATTTACCAATTTCCAAATTGGAAATTTTGCCGTTTAGATCGCCTGTTATTATGTATGGAATATATGATTGTTCTTCTACGATCTGTGTGATGGATTCCATGATTTCTAGAAAAGTGGTATCATAATTCTTGCCAGGAGGAGCGTATACATTAAATATCAAGATTGATTTTTTTGGTGCTGCATTATGGGTTTTTAGAAGGACCTTTAAACATTGTAGATAGTATGATTTAGTCTGAATGATTTCCTGGGCCCACATATAATCCTCTTTCAATAAAATGGCCAAACCACCTTTTGCATGGCCCCGATTGGATGCTTTGGCTGGGATGTCGTAAACAAAGTAGTTTTTTTGTGAAAATGTTTCAGTTGCCCAGGTTTCTTGTAGCATTAATAGATCTGGATGGTTACTTATGGCTTCCGTCAATTTGGTTTTAGTTATTCCCGCCATGTTCCACGATATTATTTTTAGACCATTGCTAAACAGATTGTCCTGGACATGAGGAGGATTTATTGCTATTCAAGTTCTCAGATACCCATGACCAAGATCTGATACTTTCTCTGTATTCCTTTTCCTTTAAATCTTGTTGCCATACTAACCTTTCTCCATTTTCGACTTTTACCTTTAGAGTGTCTTTCCCTGAGTGTTTAATTCCTGAGTTCGTTACTCTGGACACATCAGTTTCTCTCAGAGGATTTTTATATTGTGAGTTTGAGATTTTTCGAATTTGTTCATCATACCCTGGGGGAATTCTGTTTTCGTACGGATCCCTTTTTACATAGACATCGTATCCATGTTTGTGTAGTGTTTCCTTTTCGCTGATTATGATCCCAGGAATAACGTATGACCAGAAGGTTACTGTAACTATTTTGTTGTTATCCTGTTGCGGGAAAATTACTAGATCTATCTCATTACTGTTCAAGGATTCCAAAGGTTTTATATAGTGAAGGAGATTGATGACCCTTCTTCTATTAAGTGGTAACATATCCATTGGAAAAAGTTCTTCAAGTTGTAATGTTCTGGAGTATGGTGTTCCTGCTCCATGATGGTTTTTTCCTTTATTATTTCTTTCAGTCATATTTAGATGTTGTGATTCTTCGAGGACATTATACGGAAGAAATTCTTTTGCAGCCGGATCTAATAGTTTTAATTTCTCTTCTCTTTTTTTAGAGCTAGTTTCCGTATTGGCAACGGTCCTGGACTTTGTAAGTTCAGCTTCTTGTACTTCTTGAGTATTATTAACAATTGTAAACTTTTGAAATTTCAACTTGCGGTTTTTCTTTCTATGGATACGTCTTAGTGTTTTTTTCCTCTTTCTTTTTCCTTCTACTTGCTCAGTATTTATCGTTTTATTCATTTTTTCTCCTTTTTCACTTTCTGATGTGTTATTAAAGTTGACTTTATGGGTATTTTCATCCATATCTTCATTTTTTGGAATTTTTAATTGCTTTGCCTTTGTGAAAATTGGGTATTGCTTATCTTTGACGGATTTTTCTGAGAAAAGTTTTTTCAGGGAGAATATTGGTGTTTCATGTTGTCTTACTAACTTTCCCGTTTTTTGTTTTGGAACATCTGATGTCTGTGTACCACAGTCATTTTTTTCTGTCTCCTTTTCTCTATTTTGATAACTTGTGTTATTCCTTTGTTCATTATTGTTGGGCTTCAGTTGGTTTTTTTCCATTTCAGGAGGTTCTTTCCTTTTCTTCTTTTCCTCCACTAGATGCTTAAGGATTCCAATTTGTACATCCAAGGTTTGGTCCGAATTTTCTAATATGTTTCCCAGAAAGGAAAGGACTGACTCAAGTATTTCATGCAAGGAAAATAGGGCTTTTGACATAGGTGTAGCTATGTTAGCTGAATAGTTGGTTTTTATATTGAAAGGGTCTACAGATGATTCAAGTGTGTGAGGTTGTGCTTGGTTTTTTAGTAGAAGGGGACTATTTGTTATTTTTGGGTCAGGTTGGTTTTGTGATATCTTGGAATTATTTGCACAGAGTTCTTCCAGTTGACAGGTATTTCCAGGGCTTTTTTTAGGTGTTGAAGATGTTAAATGATTTTCCTCATGACCCTGGGTTTGGAAATTTTTAGAGATGTTAAAAGATTTTTGTTTGATGTCAGGAACCATATCGCTCAAATTTGAATTTGAATTTAGATTTGACCCAGATTTAATGAGAACACATTCTTCTAACCCTGTATGCAGTATTGATTTGGCTATCATTTCTGTCTCCAAAACTTTTTTGTCGATTTCATCTTTAGCTGTTTGGGCAGAGAAATATTCAGTGATAGCCGGGGTCCGTGTACTTCGACCTTGTTTTATTGATTTATCTGACGTTTTCCGAACAGCGTCCTCTGTACCCATACGTTTCATGAAGATAGTCCTAGATCGTAATTTTATTAGCCCCATTTCTTATTTCCACGATATCTTTTGCTACTTGCTAGCTTCTATTTCCTCGTGGTTAAAGAGCAGAAATTGCCACTAATTGAGGGAACTGATCAAATGAGGACTTTGCTTACCAGTAGCAGATGTTTAGCGGGGTGGCCCGTCCCGTCCTAGTTCGTCCTCGGACGGCCTCAGACGGCCCGCCCTTTGCCCGGGCTTAGTTCCGCGCTTGGTCCCGCGCGCGTCCCGCGTCGCGGGGAACGAGATGTTGTTTATACGTTTCGTCGGTGGGCGTGTCTGTGGGCGTGTCGCCTGGGGGAAGAGGAACCAGCTGATCCAAGCTGGGATTTCTGGTCCTCGCAGTCCCCCGGGCTAGGTGCGCTGTTGTTACACACCCTGGCCTCAACCCCTCGGACTCAAGCTGGGAGCGATAGGCAGAGCATGCGGACTGCAGCTCTCGCTCACACCAGCGAGTCCAGGGGAGGCAGCACCACGGAGCGATGGGAGATGAGCGTCAGCTCTGAGCAGGAAGCACTGGATACTGTCAGCGGGGGGAGATCCCTCGTACAGCAGAGTAGAACAGTGGAACACCAATTCCAAGTCCTGGTGAGTGGCGCCCGCGAAGCGGGTGTCACGAAATTAAATCCTGCCTCGTCGGTGGGCGTGTCCGTGGGCGTGTCGCCTGGGGGAAGAGGAACCAGCTGATCCAAGCTGGGATTTCTGGTCCTCGCAGTCCCCCGGGCTAGGTGCGCTGTTGTTACACACCCTGGCCTCAACCCCTCGGACTCAAGCTGGGAGCGATAGGCAGAGCGTGCGGACTGCAGCTCTCGCTCACACCAGCGAGTCCAGGGGAGGCAGCACCACGGAGCGATGGGAGATGAGCGTCAGCTCTGAGCAGGAAGCACTGGATACTGTCAGCGGGGGGAGATCCCTCGTACAGCAGAGTAGAACAGCGGAACACCAATTCCAAGTGCTGGTGAGTGGCCTAGTCCTGGTGAGTGGACCTTCACTCAAATATTCTGTGCCTTGCACAAGGAATTTACACTGTCCCCTCAAGACTGATGTGCCAGTTTCTGCTAGTCCCTAAATATTTACCTATACTTGTCAGGGATGAGACCATACTTCCTGACAACGGTTTCCTTTAGGGGGATATGGGAAACCACATTCCGTCCCCCTTTTCTAGGGCCAGTAGGGCAGCCCTCCCCTCACCAGCAATGTGGTTCCAGAGGCTAGCCTTCCAATCCTCCTCAGGTATCCCATTCATCTGCAAAGCTACCTCATAAGCTTCAAACCACTTGTTTATGTTGTCCCCCACAACAAAGTCAGGCACCAAACCTTTAGAAATGTGGACCCTCTTGTCTCCAGAGGGAACTGTAGGAATGCTGCCACTAACACTGCTGGACTCTGCCTACCTGGCCTTGATGTCCAGCTCCTTAAGACTCAGTTTGTGAGCCAACAATATTTTTCTAACCTCCATGACCAGATTTTCCTTCTCCATGGCTCTCTCGGTCTAGCTATCTTTTCCCCCATCTTTGGTTTGGCCATCTCAAGTCTAAACTCACTTTCTGCTGAAAGCTTCTCTGGGGCAGGCCTTTGGGAGACACACTGTCTTGTGCTCTTGCAGGGAGCTCCAGCTCCAGAGGCAAGGTATCCCCCTCAGCTGACTGCTGATTCTCAGGATTGGTATCCAGGTCCTCTCCTTGCCCTTCCACGTCATCATCTCCGTCTTTTGCTGTAAATAGTGACTGGTGGACTTCCGCCAGGGCCCTCAGCACCTTTTGGAGCTCCACTTTCCTGGTATTGCTATTGGCTTGAAGTAACTTTCCCCTGCAGAACTTCTTGAGCTTGGTCACAATGTAGGTCTCCATATTGGCTAGCACAAACTGCATCCTTGCAGGTGTGATAAAATGGGAGGGAAATTGAAAAAAGCAGAAAGACCAATCAAGTAAAAATTAAAAACTCAAACTGGTCTGAGATTATTTAGCTGGGATTTTCAGTATAACACAAAACGGCTGTATGGCACTGCACTCACACAAGTCCTGATCCTCACAGCTGATCACCAATGTAAGAAAATAGGTTACTGGTTAAAGGGAGTGAACCCCTACTCAAGCAGGAATGACAATCCTTGTCAGGGTGAGACCCAGGCAAACCCCAAATTAACCAGTGCTCAGCCCTCTTGTAGGGCCCGATTCACAGAATGAATTTAAGACTAAATCCTAAACTTACTACTATTTGGTATTCACAGAATGCACTTACTACTTTAGGGATTCACAAAGTGAACTTACTACTTTCGGGATTCACAGAATGAACTTACTACTTTCGGTATTCACAGAATAGATTTAAGACTACTAACTTTACGTCCGAACTCGGGCCGTAAATTCCGGCCCGGAGGTGGAGTTTCCGGTGTGGGGGCGGAGCTTACGGCCCGGAGGCGGAGCTTGCGGCTTGGAGGCGGATCTTCCGGCCCGAGGTGGAGATTTCAGCCATGGCTAAATACCCACCTCAGAGCCGGAAGCTCCGCCTCCAAGACACAAGCCCCGCCTTCGGCCCGGAAGCTCCGCCTCCGGGCCGTAAGCCCCGCCCCCACGCCAGAAACTCCGCCTCCGGGCCGGAATTTACGGCCCGAGTTCGGACGTAAAGTTAGTAGTCTTAAATCTATTCTGTGAATACCGAAAGTAGTAAGTTCATTCTGTGAATCCCGAAAGTAGTAAGTTCACTTTGTGAATCCAGAAAGTAGTAAGTGCATTCTGTGAATACCAAATAGTAGTAAGTTTAGGATTTAGTCTTAAGATCATTCTGTGAATCGGGCCCGTAGTGTGTAATAGTGTAGTCAGGATTAACTCAGAGACAAAAACAAAACCTAAATGAGAAAAATCTAATCAGTAGAACTGGAGATAGGCAATTCTAAAGATTTTTAGTAAAAATAGAGCCAAAAAGCACAAAGCACCAACTGTGGATATCTGTTCAAGCCAGATCGAGATAAAGTCACAAGTTCAAGCTGACCACGATGGAGAGCGGGCCGGCTATGGTGATCGAGTTAGGCTCTCTGAACAAGAGTTCCTTAAATGCTGGTTGTGGTGCATTGTGGAGCCCTGCATCGAGGAGTCATTCGGGGGACATGTACAAAAACTAGCATTAGCTTTGGTTAGCAGCAGTTTTCTTAACACGGCCTATCACCAAAAACTTTCACCCTGTTAGCGATGTATTCATAATATGTCGCAATATGGCAATAGTTTCAGGTAATGAAAACTGCTTCGAACACTAACATGAAGGCCATACAAATTCTGAACTTAGCGGGCGAAAACTGACGAAAGGCCAAATTGTGTGGGAAAAACTCATCTTAGTCAGCTCAACATGACTTTTTATGCCTCCAGAGGCAAAAAGGCCTATAAATCCCCCACCAATTAAAAATAGAAAATAAAACCAATGGAATGCACAATGAGGAAGCCAGGGCCAAGTCCAGTACAGATAAAGAATCCCTCAAACCCAGCAATAGACAGGATGACCAGCCAGAGGCCCAGGGGAAGAGGAAATTCAGGGCTATATTTATGAAAAGAGGCGCATCGCTTGGCAAAACCAGTGATGCATCACTTTTCATTGCGCACTCCTTGCAACACCCTGGCATCCAAAACCTTGAAAGCGCGGTCAGTCCCCGGGGCCTGGAGGCCTCGCTGGGCCTGCATCATAGGCCGGTGGATGTGGCGCTGGCCATACATTGTGGAGGGTGAGGCACCTGAGCTGTGTCGAACTTGTGTGGCTGGAGCACTGCAACTTCGAACCTGAGGGTGCCCTGTTGCATCACCTGCATCGGGAGATCCCCAGTATACTTGGCACTGACTGCTGTACCCAGGATTCTGAAATACCACCTGGCTTAGGCTCCTGCTGGCTGAGTCACAGATTTGGAGAGAGTGTAGCACATTGAGCCCCGGTGTCAACGTCCAAGTGAGGAGAAGGTGGGATGCGTAGCGGAGGAGGCCCAGGGGTGAGTCAGCCCAGGCCTAGCACCTGTGCCCTGAGTAATCCCTGCACTGCGGCTGACCATTATCACTGAGGGCACCGCACAAGAATGGTGGTGGACTCCACTAACTGGCACAAGTCGCTGAGATCAGCCATTGGTGGCAGTGGGTGCCAGGGGCACATATGCTAATTCTGGCCCAGGCCCTTGGGTATGCAGCTTGATCCGCAGTTACTCGGGAGATGCAACCGGGTGGTTCTGCCTTTCCTTGCCCCCTGCTAGTTTGCTTTTGGGTGTAGGGGGACTAACCCTTTGTGGACTTTCTCTTCCCACAGCGCTGCACCGTCTGGGTGCTGCTGCTGCTGTCCCTAGCTGCTGCTGCTGGTACCTCTGACCCGGAGTTCAGGTGTTTGAGTCCCTCGTCCACCTGAAGACTACTGCCTGCACCTCATCCCTAGTGGTCATGTAGTAGAGCGTCACTGCTCTGCAGCTTGACTGCCCTTTTGTCCCTCTTTTCTGCTTTTCCTGTTCATCTTACTGCTCTTCTACATTGCTTTCCCACGTTTTTCCTTTTTTTTTAGCTTTGTTTGGATTTGTTTTTCCTGTGCTTTTTTGCAGTTCCTTTTTCCCTATCCTGACCTGCGTTGCAGCTGTGATACCCTGTGTGCCTGCCCCCTCCAGTGTCTTTTCCCGCATTTGCCGCCTCCCAGCTGTCCCGTCCCCTGCAGCACTACTTAATGGCGGATGTTGAGTGGCCATGCGCAGCGGGCGTGCCACTGGTGCACCGAAGGGAAGCTAAAGGCAAGCCTGTCTGCGTCTGTGCTTTCTGTACTGTGCCCAGCTCCAGGGACCCCTTCTCTAGGACATTCACTGCTACGACACCAGCACCCTCATCACCCTCAACCGTGGACGCCATGCCACCTGCCATCTAGCATCACCAAAAAATACTCTTGCACCCTGCACCTCCTAAAACTGTAAATACACCTTCTGCCACATCAGCACACCAGCACGTCATGCCGCCCAGCCGACCAACAGCGCACCCCACAGACTCAACTGCATCCTCCATAACATGCGGTCCCTCCACAAATATGCCACAGACATCGGGGACCTCCTCGACACCACCTCTTCAGACATCGCCTTCTTCACAGAAACCTGGACCAACCTCTGCTACGGACCGCACATCACCATTCCTGACGGCTACAAAATCATCCACAAGGACCACCCTGACCCCCCGGGAGGAGGCATTACCATTGTCTACAAAAGCACACTCTGACTGACCACGCACTCTTATGACCCAACGGTGACAAGGGAACACCTCCACTTCCAGATCCGGCCCAACCCAAACACCACCCTCTGCAGCACCCTCTTCTAATGGCCCCCCAGGCCATGAACCCCATTCCCAATGCCATTGTAGACCTCATTGCACCCCAGGCTCTCCCATCCACCAACTACATCCTACTCGGAGACCTCAAGTTCTACCTGGACAACTCCAGTGACCAGAACATGGACCCCCTTCTGGGGAACCTCGTCAACATTGGACTCAAGCAGCTAGTCACTGCACCAACCGACATAGCTGGACACACGCTTGAGCCTATCTTCTCCACTAGCGGGAACTTCAACTACAGCCACACCACTCTCCCGGACTGACCATCATTGTATTCATCACCCCTTCACCATGCCCACTGTACACCACTGCCATCATCACCATCCGGTCGCAGCTGGATCAAGGCCACCAAAAAACTTCTTGTTAACTCCCTCAGCACTACCACTCCACCAATGCTTACAGACAACAACACCTCAGCGTGCAACCTCCACAGATGAATATCCAACTGCCCGACACCCTGGCACCCATCAAGAAAACAACACTCCACGAAGGCCAACTGGTTCACTCCCGCCATCCACTAGTTCAGCCCCACCTGCAGACGTCATAAGAAGAGATTAGGCCACAACATCAATCAACTCGACAACATAGTCACCATTGCACCATGGCCCAAGGGTGCCTGGGTTGGCGCATGGCAGTCATTGTGCGTCAAAGTAGGGGAAAAAGACAGGGGGGCTTATTCATGAGCCCCTTCTGACAGTTTCACCCTGCCAGTGAGTCCTTTTCTTGACGTACTTGCAGCGTGATTCTTGCACCATGTTGCGCTGTATTTGCAAAGTGATGCATCTAGGCATATGTGTGACCTTGTGAAGGCCTTTGCTGCATTATACCTGCATCAGATATGATCTATGCAGGGTGGCGTTCCCACACAACAAGGCCTCATAGGAGTGGTGCAGTGAAATCCATCAGATTTCACTGCAACAACTGTAGGATGGCACTGCGTCAGTACCTTACACCTGCCTAATGGCAGGCATATGGTGATGCGGTGCCACAGGGATAGGCTGGCCCCATGCATTGCTGGAGTTGCATCATGCTTGTGACACAACTGCAGCAATGTGTGACTTTAGCATTGACAGATACGTCAGGATTCCAGACATATCTGTCATTATTTGCGGCATGCAGCACCGTTCAGTGAATACAGCTCATCCATGGTGTAGCAAGAAGGGCGTAGTGAAAAGTGTTGTAACACAGTTTTGTCACAGCATTGCTACACTTTTCGTGAAAGAGGCCCACAAATGCGCCCTATCTTATTGGTAGCGTGCATTCCTGCCCTGTAGTTTTGTCACTGTGCAGCTCAGCAACATTCCTTGCAGAGCTGTCCAGCACCAAAACCTTCTGAAATGAGGCCCCAAGTGTTTGGACCATTTTTAAGAACAGCTATTTTCTGGTCTTACAAACTGCCCATAACTGGAGTTAGAGGCAGTTTTTTTGGTTTCGCACCATACAAGGAATTCTTTGCAAATATCACGAACTGGGGTTAGCAGCAGTTTTTGCACAGGAACGCCTACCTTGCATTTCATTTTCGTTAAGTTCCTCTAACAGAAGTGGCGATCTTGAAAATGCACAATTATGCTGGAAAAGAGCCGCTAATTGACGCTGCGGCGGCGTTAAGTCCTTGTACATATGCCCCATAGTGCAATGGCGATTCCTAGAAGCTGCAAAGCTTTATACACGGTCCAGCCTTGTCGTCAAGGATGCCATTGAGGAGGGGCTTGCCACTTGAAGTCCTGCATCCAGATACATTGCCAACTTTCTAAAAGTGCAAAAACAAAATTGATGGACAGTATGTTGAACAATGTCAAACTTCACCCAAGTGCAGAGATCTAGGCCTAAATCCATAGTTTTTTTGCTCCCCAGGCCATTCCAGTTTAAACCCAGCCGTATGCGAATCAGGCTTGACCCTGCTCTCCATGGGAACAGTCCAGCCCGAACTCCAAGGCAAGGCTTGGCTTGGCAGGTCGGGCTGGACAGTTCCATGGGGAACAGGATCAAGAGTGGTTTGCTTATGGTTAGGTCGGAACTGGGGAGGTGAAGTGAGCAAAAGAACGATGATGGATTCAACCCAGATCTAATAGTGTCTGGGGTGAGTGTCTGCAAAGTTTCACCTCTCCGTCCCTTATCTTATTGTGTTATCTTTCTAAAAGTGGCACTTTCAGAATTGTGATTAAAAATCCGACTTTATCATTTAGGACACCTTTTAATTATCATTCTTTAGACACCAACTTCACTTGTCTACCTGCTCCCAATTGGGAATTACAGCTAATTAAATGTAATAAGGTAACTCCAATTTTATCCTATGTGAGAGGCCGACCTTGCTGTAATGAAAAACAACTTTTTTAAGTTTTTAACTACCAGAACATGTAAAACTTTAAAGTACATGTCCTGACTTTTAAATACAATGCACCCTGCCATCTGGGCTGTTCTGGGACCACCCTAGGAGTGACATATAAGTATTAAAATGAAAGGTTTAGACCTGGCACAAAGGTTTATTTTGCCAGGTTAAAATATCAGTATTACTCTGCACAAACAGGCTGAAATGGCAGTCCTGAGACATGTGTGGCACAATCAGTGTTGCAGGCATACTAGTAGCATTATTGAGGATTTACAGGTAAATAAAATGTGCTGATTGGGTGTAAGACAGTGCTACCATGTTTTAAAGAGAGAGCGCAAGCACTGGTACGGCCGGGATGCCTGTCACCCCCTCCCAACACAATCCCCAAGGATGGGAAGACGGACGCAGTTCTGAACTTTTGGAAGGCGGGAGGGAGTTACCCTCCCGGCCGTATTTATTAAAATATGAAACAAAATTAAAACATTAAATTAAACGTTTCATATCATGTACAATTTTTCATTTATAACATTCCGATGCAGACACGTTTATTGGCTAACCTTAACAAATCTCTAATACAAAGGTTCTCCTAGCAGAGTCTAAACATCCTGCAAATGCATACTTTCTAAATAAAAATTGTACATCCTAACATTACGGGCCAACGGCAAGGTCTTAACCGGTGTCAGATCCCTACTACCAGATCTCCCCCCTCACGGTGTGAGGGGCGGGCGCACAGAGGACTGTACCTCTGTGCCAACTTCCAATTTCCCTTGTCTTAGCGGGGGCCCTTTATTTAACTCAACGCCATCTTAGTGGTCGTCCGAGGACTTGTGTGAGGTGTCTAGAAGGTAGCGTGGACCCCCCTCCCACCCCACACCGTTCATCACATCCGCCGTCGCGGATATCCTGGCCCCGGGAAATTCCTAGGAGGGGCAGGTACGCTAAGTAATTTGAACCTTTAATGTGATAACTAAAGGGTGTTTGAGTGGTGATCTTAATCAAAGTAAATTCCTTGGACTGTTTTACAAGACAGGGTTTAACACGGGGAATGTTTGAGCATTTACAAGCACACTAGAAGGATAAGGTTTGCAAGAAAACACAATGTTATTAACGGTTTGAGGGGTTCAATTAGCGTGGGTACAGAGCTGATGATCTCAAGGTTAGATGGAATTGAGACAGGGTGTTAGTGGCATTGGAAAATGAAGGTGAATGTGGGTAATATGCTCAGTTAAGAAATTGTGTGAATAACCAAGGGGAAAGATGAATTAACCGGTCTGTTGAGCTTAATGAAAATGTTGTTTATTCAAACATGTGATTTATTTAAACACGGTTTTTTGCATATAAGGAAGTTCTATGGAACTTTATAAAACATGTACAATGCCTGTTGCTTTTTTCATGAAATGTTTTTCTATGAAATGTTATTTACAATAATGTTGCCAGTTGAGACCACATAAGTAATTGGTAAATGTTTTATCATTTCTAGTGACCCCCGAAGAAGGGCTCTGAGCAGCCCGAAATGCATTGGGTTTTTAAATGAATAAATGCTGCCTGTGACGAGCCTTGCATCATTCGTATTTATTCAAGAGGTCCGGTTGGGCACAGTTTAAATATTAGAAATTTGAAAATAGGCGACGAATTCCGCAAGTGGATGATAATCACAGAAAAATAAATAGAAAATGCTGAATTAAGTGGATCAAACAAAAATGATGAATTGGATCAAATCTACACGCATAAGACGACGCTAAATGAGCGGCATAAAGCTGTGCACGAGGGAGGTACATACATATGTCCCCTTCTTTAGTCTTATTGAATTCGGTGGCACCAGGGCAAGCCATCGTACCTCGTTGCACGCATACAACGATAAAATTGGACATACGTCAAGTTTGAAGAAAGAATTAAATAATGGTGTGCATTCCATCTCTTCTGATCGTATATTTACAAATTGCCCGACTTTGGGATTGCACCCACTTGGAGAAACATGGAACAAGGTTGAGAACTAAAAGGAATCTGAGAAATCCACATTGCAGGTGAAACATCAGGCTCACCACAGACATTTCAATTCGAGTACCATATGAGAGTTTTTAGCACGGAGGCAACATTTTTAGCGTCACTGTTAAAAGCAAGCAACTTTCACACGGACATTGATTACATGCAAAAGATGAATAATTGCATTGTGGGGAACCGAGTTTTTCTAGTTGACACGGAGCGAGAAAAATGTGTTAGTTAAAAACAACACTGAGCCAATAGGTAGTCAGAAGGAGGGGTCTCGTGAGAGTTAAATGGGAGTTTGAATTGGGTGCTTAACACTATGGGAGTAATGGAGAAGACGGGAGGTTGTGAAAACGCATGGCAGGTACGCTAAGTAATTTGAACCTTTAATGTGATAACTAAAGGGTGTTTGAGTGGTGATCTTAATCAAAGTAAATTCCTTGGACTGTTTTACAAGACAGGGTTTAACACGGGGAATGTTTGAGCATTTACAAGCACACTAGAAGGATAAGGTTTGCAAGAAAACACGATGTTATTAACGGTTTGAGGGGTTCAATTAGCGTGGGTACAGAGCTGATGATCTCAAGGTTAGATGGAATTGAGACAGGGTGTTAGTGGCATTGGAAAATGAAGGTGAATGTGGGTAATATGCTCAGTTAAGAAATTGTGTGAATAACCAAGGGGAAAGATGAATTAACCGGTCTGTTGAGCTTAATGAAAATGTTGTTTATTCAAACATGTGATTTATTTAAACACGGTTTTTTGCATATAAGGAAGTTCTATGGAACTTTATAAAACATGTACAATGCCTGTTGCTTTTTTCATGAAATGTTTTTCTATGAAATGTTATTTACAATAATGTTGCCAGTTGAGACCACATAAGTAATTGGTAAATGTTTTATCATTTCTAGTGACCCCCGAAGAAGGGCTCTGAGCAGCCCGAAATGCATTGGGTTTTTAAATGAATAAATGCTGCCTGTGACGAGCCTTGCATCATTCGTATTTATTCAAGAGGTCCGGTTGGGCACAGTTTAAATATTAGAAATTTGAAAATAGGCGACGAATTCCGCAAGTGGATGATAATCACAGAAAAATAAATAGAAAATGCTGAATTAAGTGGATCAAACAAAAATGATGAATTGGATCAAATCTACACGCATAAGACGACGCTAAATGAGCGGCATAAAGCTGTGCACGAGGGAGGTACATACATATGTCCCCTTCTTTAGTCTTATTGAATTCGGTGGCACCAGGGCAAGCCATCGTACCTCGTTGCACGCATACAACGATAAAATTGGACATACGTCAAGTTTGAAGAAAGAATTAAATAATGGTGTGCATTCCATCTCTTCTGATCGTATATTTACAAATTGCCCGACTTTGGGATTGCACCCACTTGGAGAAACATGGAACAAGGTTGAGAACTAAAAGGAATCTGAGAAATCCACATTGCAGGTGAAACATCAGGCTCACCACAGACATTTTAATTCGAGTACCATATGAGAGTTTTTAGCACGGAGGCAACATTTTTAGCGTCACTGTTAAAAGCAAGCAACTTTCACACGGACATTGATTACATGCAAAAGATGAATAATTGCATTGTGGGGAACCGAGTTTTTCTAGTTGACACGGAGCGAGAAAAATGTGTTAGTTAAAAACAACACTGAGCCAATAGGTAGTCAGAAGGAGGGGTCTCGTGAGAGTTAAATGGGAGTTTGAAATGGGTGCTTAACACTATGGGAGTAATGGAGAAGACGGGAGGTTGTGAAAACGCATGGCAGGTACGCTAAGTAATTTGAACCTTTAATGTGATAACTAAAGGGTGTTTGAGTGGTGATCTTAATCAAAGTAAATTCCTTGGACTGTTTTACAAGACAGGGTTTAACACGGGGAATGTTTGAGCATTTACAAGCACACTAGAAGGATAAGGTTTGCAAGAAAACACGATGTTATTAACGGTTTGAGGGGTTCAATTAGCGTGGGTACAGAGCTGATGATCTCAAGGTTAGATGGAATTGAGACAGGGTGTTAGTGGCATTGGAAAATGAAGGTGAATGTGGGTAATATGCTCAGTTAAGAAATTGTGTGAATAACCAAGGGGAAAGATGAATTAACCGGTCTGTTGAGCTTAATGAAAATGTTGTTTATTCAAACATGTGATTTATTTAAACACGGTTTTTTGCATATAAGGAAGTTCTATGGAACTTTATAAAACATGTACAATGCCTGTTGCTTTTTTCATGAAATGTTTTTCTATGAAATGTTATTTACAATAATGTTGCCAGTTGAGACCACATAAGTAATTGGTAAATGTTTTATCATTTCTAGTGACCCCCGAAGAAGGGCTCTGAGCAGCCCGAAATGCATTGGGTTTTTAAATGAATAAATGCTGCCTGTGACGAGCCTTGCATCATTCGTATTTATTCAAGAGGTCCGGTTGGGCACAGTTTAAATATTAGAAATTTGAAAATAGGCGACGAATTCCGCAAGTGGATGATAATCACAGAAAAATAAATAGAAAATGCTGAATTAAGTGGATCAAACAAAAATGATGAATTGGGGGGGGCGTGGCCAACAGCATGGCGGACTAGACGTGCCTCGCCGGAGCTCCGGCCGAGTTGCCCCAATATCCGACGAAAAAACCCTGAATACCGAGCGAAAACGCATTTCGCTGGAGACACGACCACTACGGATCCTGGTGAGCAAGTGGCCAGGGTGGCGGTGTGGTCTTTGCCGGTAATTCGGCGAGTCGGGAGGCGACATCGGGGTGAGGACGGCCATGATGGCGGCCGCGAGGTGAGGAGGACGGCGAGAGCGCTGACGCCAGCCCCGGCGGACTGCTGAAGATACGAACGCCGGACCCTTCAGGGGACCCCCACAGTGACCGGGGACGGCGGCGCGCGACTGGGGGACCAGCCCAGCTCAGCGCGAACCGCACGGAGGAACGCAATCCCATCCCAAGATGGCGGCCAGCGGGGAACACTGAGCGGCGCCTCGCGAGGGGGCTAGGGAACGAGCCAGCCCGGCAGACGGATCCGGAGACTGCTGTAACCGGCGGAGGTGGCGGCTGCCCCCGGCCCCCCCCCCCCCCCCCCCCCACTCCACCCCCCCTCGTGGAGGACAGCGGAGGACGGCGCAGCGGCATAGCGGTCAGTGGCAACCGGGCTCTGTGGCTGGAGGGCGGCAGCGAGAGAGCAGGCCTAGAACCAAGGCCCGTCTGGACTCCCCTGGCGGGGGCTGACCCGGACAGCGCGCCTGGCCGGCCAGCGGACAGCGGAGGGGATCGGGAGGGAACGCGGTGATCAGTGCGGTCCCCCTGGCACCCCAGTGACACGAGACATCCGCGGAGCGGCCGACCGGAGCCCCCCACCCCCGTGGAGGCCATGAGGGGGAAAAAGGAGACGACCGCCAGGAACACGAAGCAGGGCCCCATGGACCTTTTCGCTGCCCCGAGGAATGGGACCGATCAGCAGGGTGCCCGTCCAGATATGGCCGTGCTGCTGGAGGCCATTCAAGCGTCCAGGACGGACATCCAGGCATCGAGGTCAGCCCTGGAAACTAAAATTGGAGAGGTCGGGGCGGAGGTAACGCTACTGCGCCAAGACTTTAGGAACCTAAACGAGAGGGTGACGGCCGCGGAGGACAGGCTGAAGGAGGACGGAGAGGCGATTACAACACTCAGGAGAGATATGGCGGAACTCCAGGCGGCACACCGTAACCTCCAATGGAAGGTGGATGATGCGGAAAACAGGTCCAGGCGCAACAACCTCCGCTTTGTGGGCTTTAGAGAAGGAATCGAGGGTAAGGACATGGCTGCCTTCTTGCTAACCTGGCTCAAGTCCACCTTCCCAACGGCGCAGTTTTCCACCTGCTTCATAATTGAGCGGGCACACAGAGCGCTCCTGGCCAAACCCCCGGAGGGTGCGAGACCCCGGCCGGTCATCGCACGCTTTCTGAACTTTGCCGACAGGGACTTGATCCTACGCGAAGCCAGGGAAATGGGGGAGATCCGACTGGAGAACGCAACGATAATGATTTTCCCGGACTATAGCCAGGAGGTGTCGAAACAACGCCGTTCCTATGACTCAGTCAAGGCTAAGCTGCGTGCCCTACAAATCAGGTACATGCTTCTCTTTCCCGCCAAGCTGAAAGTGATATACAAGGACAGAGCGATCTTCTTCAATCACCCAGAGGACGTGTGGCAGTGGCTTGAGGAGCGCCCCATCCTGAATAGCCGCGAGGCGGCCAGCCGGGAGGCAATGGACATCAGGGCGAGGAGTAGGTCACAAGGGGGACTACCGAAACCTCAGAGGCAGAGGACACGGAAAACCCAACCAACGGACTCGGCGACACCGTATAGGACCCGGGGAGCGACAGGCAAGAGGACCGGCAGGTCGGAGTCACCCGGCGCGGCGACGGGCGCCCGCCTCAGTGGACCCCGAAAGGGCGCACGCTCGGAGGGCGACGACGTGGAGGAGTCTGAGGGCCCGTCATCCGGCGAGGAGGACATGGAACACTTGAGTGCATCACTACACCCTTTGGCGCAGGAAATCCGCCACATGGAACAGGACCTCTCAGGCCACGACCTCACCACAGACACACAAGACTCTCACTCATGAACTAAGGGCGGAGTGGCTCGATGGAGATGGCAACTCGGCGCGAATGGAGCACGCAAGTTGGCACAGATCCCCCCTGTATACTCAATTCCATCCAGGGTTTGAGTTAGTTACTGTCTATACTGGGGAGGGATGTGCGGGAGGGCGACTGACCTGCCCCCACTGAAGGTTTGGTCCCCTGTTGGGATGCGGCTGGAAGGGGAGGGAGGTGGGGAGGGGGTGGGGGGGACATGCGGGTGTTGCAGTTACCCCACGTTGGGGTGTTGGGATGTTGGGGGGGGAGGGGTACGAATAAAGCAGCGAGTCCTAGGACAGTCACCCTTATTACCTTCCGGGCCCTGGGGTCCGACCCAGGATGAACCTCGTACAGTGCGATGGCAAGTACATTAGCTGCACAGTACGGTGAGGGCACCGGGATTAAAGTGTTAACCTGGAATGTAAACGGCCTGGGGTCCAAAATTAAGAGGAGCCTGGTTACTGCATACATCAAGCGCGCAGCCCCCGACATCATTCTCCTCCAGGAAACGCATTTGAGGGGAAACCGATGTGCGTTTCTAGCGCGCGGGCAATACATAGTCCTGGCACACGCGGGATACACCATGGGCTCGAGGGGCACGGCAATACTTATTAGGAAAACAAGGCCCTTCACAGTGACACGCACGTGGTTGGACCCGCAGGGCACATTTGCCGCGGTACAGGGGACATGGGAGAGGCGCAGGTACACCTTGATATCAGTCTATGCTCCACCCAAACTACAGTCACGAACGATGCAGGAGATCACTGGAGTGTTACTAGACACGGCAGATACAGTACAGATTGTGGGAGGGGACTTTAATGATGTAATGTGCACGACACGGGATAGATCAGGGAACACTCATACAGCGGGTACGGAAACTGCTCTGGCGCGCAGCATGGCCACGATCGGTCTCACTGATGTCTGGCGGTGGCTCCACCCTGAACAGGAGGCTTACTCGTTCTACTCTGGGGCACACAAAGTCTTCTCCAGACTTGATTATATATTCACCTCTAGGCAGGAACTGTCGGCAGGGGACTTGGCGGACTACAGGGCGAGGGGTATCTCGGACCATTCCCCACTGATTGTACACATAGGACATGGTCGGGGGAGAGGGCAGGCGCAATGGCATATGTCGGCGTGGGACATACAGACACCCGAAATTTTAGGGGGCATTCGTGCGGACATTAGAGTCTTTGTGGCGGAAAACGAAGGATCAGTACAGTCTAGGGTCACATTATGGGAAGCCATGAAAACTGTGTTGAGGGACCGCTTCCAATCCAGGGTGGGGGAAGCCAGGAGGAAACGTACTGAAGCCATAGCGAGGGAGGAGGCTAACATTTCAACCCAGGAGGCCGAATACCACAGAACAAAGGAGGAGGTGACTCTTAGAAAACTGCTAGACTCCCAAAGGCTATACAGGGAACTGACCACAGATGAGGCGCGTACTCAGGCACTGGCTACCCTACATCGCCTATACGATGTCGGCGACAAGTCGGGAAAGCTCATGGCATGGCTGAGCAGGCGGGAGCAGGCTACCAGGTGGGTGGACTGGGTAGAGGCCCCGGGACAGGCGAGGGCGTCCTCAGACCAGGCGATAGCAGAGGCCTTTGCGGCCCATTTTGAGGACTTCTACAGGGCTAGAGATCTGGGGGATCTTGAGGAGATGCAGACAATGCTGGGTAGTGTGGAGGTGCCGCAGCTGACCCCCGAAGATAGCACGTCTCTGGAGGCGGATCCCACCCTGGACGAGATCGGGGAGGCGATGGCTGCCCTGAAACCGGGGAAAGCCCCGGGGCCTAATGGATTCCCGGCGGAGTTCTTCAAGCGGACGGGGGACCTACTCTCACGTCACCTGAAGTCGTTATATGCGGAGGCGTTTGAATCTGGCGCGCTTCCGCCGGACCTGGCCTTAGCTACCATAATCCCGATTCACAAGGAGGGCAAACCCAGGGGGGAATGCTCCTCCTACCGCCCAATCTCCCTCCTGAACATCGAGACTAAACTCCTTGCCACCATCCTGGCGAGGCGGTTGAGGCATGTCATAACGGACCTAGTGCACCCAGATCAGTCCGGGTTCCTGCCGGACAGGGCCACTAAACTCAACCTGCGGCGCACGCACAACTGGCTCCAGGAAGTCTGCGACAGGAGCGAGCCCCACTGGTTCCTCTCACTGGATGCAGAGAAAGCATTCGATGCGGTTCACTGGCCCTTCCTGCTGGGGACACTGCAACGGTTCGGGTTTGGACCCAAGTTCCAGCGCTGGGTGCGGCTCCTCTACTCGAACCCCAGGGCCAGAGTACGGATTAATGGGCGGGTGTCCAGGGAGTTTGCGATAGAGCGGGGGACCCGCCAGGGGTGCCCGTTGTCCCCACTCCTCTTTACTCTCACAATAGAGATACTCGCAACCCGTATCCGGTCCAATGGCGACGTGACGGGCTTCTGCAGGGGAGACTCAGACACTAATCAGGAGAAGATCTCCTTGTATGCCGATGACGTGCTGTTATACGTTACAAATCCAGCTAGGACGATACCGGCCCTATTCAAAGAACTGCGAGACTTTGGGGCGGTGGCCGGGCACACCATCAACTGGCATAAGTCGATCCTCTACGACCCACAGGGTGCGCCGAGGGGAGAGGACCTGCCGGAGATGCTCATCCACACCACGGAAGGATTCCGCTACCTGGGGGTCTTTATCACCCGAGACAGGAGGCGATCCTACGCGGATAATGTTGACAGGGTAGTGGTGGCAGCGAAAGCAGAAATGGACAGGTGGCGAACACTCCCGCTCACCATTCTAGGCAGGGCCGCCCTGTATAAAATGATACTGCTACCGAAGTTTTTGTACGCTCTCCAAAACGAGTACTATCCCCTGCCGGCCACGACAGTGCAAAGAATTCACTCAGATCTCCGCTCCTTCTTGTGGCTGGGGAAGCAGGCCCGGGTGGCGCTTGCGACCTTGCAGCGACACCAATATAGTGGGGGAATCTCACTGCCTAACCTAGAGGCCTACTATTGGGCAGAACACCTTACCCCGGTCAACGACTGGATTCACGCCCCGGCCGATCACCCCACCTATGCGCTCGAGAGATCGCAATGGGACGATGTAACGGTGTTACACCTCCTGTATGGGGGGAGAGGGGGCCGCCACCTCCTTCCGGCGACTAAGATAACCCTAATGGCGTGGCGCAGAGCAACGGTAAGAATGGGCTGGCATGAACGGCCCACCCGGCAGACACCCCTGTGGTCGTGTAGGTGGCTGACCGAACTGAACAAGCTGCGGGGATTCCAAAGGTGGGATGATATTGGCATTTCAACGATTGGGGACGTCATAGCGAGGGGAGAACTTAAAACCTTCCAGGCGCTGCAGAAAGACTTTGGACTCCAGAGAACCCAGTACTTTAAATACCTTCAGCTGCGGCATGCATGGGGAGCACAGAACATATCCCTCACTGACATACCCCAGTTTGCACCACTCGAGGGCCGCCTACTCCAAGAACAGATTCAGAGGGGGGCGGTGTCCATGACATACAAAACACTGACAAATAACATGCTGGGAGATCTACAGACACTCAGGGGGAGATGGGAGGCAGATGTGGGCACGCTAGAAGATCTAGACTGGGAGCTCATACTCATGCACCCTCGGGAGGTGGCCATAAAATCGAGGCTCCGCCTCATTCAGTTCAAGGTCCTACACCGGGCCTACTTTGACAGGGTGAGGCTCTTTCGGATGGGGAGGGCAGGGGACACCGCCTGCCTGCGATGTCAACACCAGCCGGGCGACTTCTTCCATATCATTTGGGGATGTTCTGTCATACAAGAATTTTGGGGTGAAGTCTTCCATGAACTGACTGAGATACTGGAGGTGGAGATACCTAAGGACCCCAAATTGGCACTTCTGGGCATGTCAACGGAGGTTGACATCACACGATATCTCCTCATTTTCCTGCTGCTGGCCCTGGTGGTGGCAAAAAGAGACATTGCGAAAATGTGGGGGGCGCCTGGGAAGCCCACCATAGAGGAATGGAGAAGGGGCTTGGATATGTATATGGCAGCTGAACGAGTTACCTATAAAGCTAGAGGGTGCCCAAGGAAGTTCCGAAAGATATGGGCTAAGTGGCGACACTACCATGGATTGGAGTAGAGGGGCGTACCTGACCGGGGGGCTGTGGGGGAGTGGGGATGGACCAAAGGGATGGTACCTAAGTCGCAGGTTTTAGCTGAGTCACTGCTCGAGGGCCTGGGCCATGGGATGGCCTACATTCGATTGGGACACGACGCAGGGGGCTTGGTGTGTCACGGATGTCGGGGGGAGGAGGGGGGTGAGGGTGATACGCTGCTTGGGGGGGGGAAGTGGGGGGGGGGGGGGAAGGGGGGCCTCGGACCGAGGTCCCCAAGTTGCTCACTTCCCTTGTTGTTGAGGGGGGGGGATGTTCGGGGAGAAAACGAAAAAGTAAGTTCGCCAAGATGTATGCCATGTAACGAAACATTTACAAAAGTTGCGTACTCTCGGGAAGAGCGGAATGTTGACGCTCCCCCGAGACAGTTGATGATCCGTGTGAGAGATTTGTCTGATGCAACAATAAAAAGAATTTCAAAAAAAAAAATGATGAATTGGATCAAATCTACACGCATAAGACGACGCTAAATGAGCGGCATAAAGCTGTGCACGAGGGAGGTACATACATATGTCCCCTTCTTTAGTCTTATTGAATTCGGTGGCACCAGGGCAAGCCATCGTACCTCGTTGCACGCATACAACGATAAAATTGGACATACGTCAAGTTTGAAGAAAGAATTAAATAATGGTGTGCATTCCATCTCTTCTGATCTTTCTAAAAGTGGCACTTTCAGAATTGTGATTAAAAATCCGACTTTATCATTTAGGACACCTTTTAATTATCATTCTTTAGACACCAACTTCACTTGTCTACCTGCTCCCAATTGGGAATTACAGCTAATTAAATGTAATAAGGTAACTCCAATTTTATCCTATGTGAGAGGCCGACCTTGCTGTTTTTAACTACCAGAACATGTAAAACTTTAAAGTACATGTCCTGACTTTTAAATACAATGCACCCTGCCATCTGGGCTGTTCTGGGACCACCCTAGGAGTGACATATAAGTATTAAAATGAAAGGTTTAGACCTGGCACAAAGGTTTATTTTGCCAGGTTAAAATATCAGTATTACTCTGCACAAACAGGCTGAAATGGCAGTCCTGAGACATGTGTGGCACAATCAGTGTTGCAGGCATACTAGTAGCATTATTGAGGATTTACAGGTAAATAAAATGTGCTGATTGGGTGTAAGACAGTGCTACCATGTTTTAAAGAGAGAGCGCAAGCACTGGTACGGCCGGGATGCCTGTCACCCCCTCCCAACACAATCCCCAAGGATGGGAAGACGGACGCAGTTCTGAACTTTTGGAAGGCGGGAGGGAGTTACCCTCCCGGCCGTATTTATTAAAATATGAAACAAAATTAAAACATTAAATTAAACGTTTCATATCATGTACAATTTTTCATTTATAACATTCCGATGCAGACACGTTTATTGGCTAACCTTAACAAATCTCTAATACAAAGGTTCTCCTAGCAGAGTCTAAACATCCTGCAAATGCATACTTTCTAAATAAAAATTGTACATCCTAACATTACGGGCCAACGGCAAGGTCTTAACCGGTGTCAGATCCCTACTACCAGAACTCCCCCCTCACGGTGTGAGGGGCGGGCGCACAGAGGACTGTACCTCTGTGCCAACTTCCAATTTCCCTTGTCTTAGCGGGGGCCCTTTATTTAACTCAACGCCATCTTAGTGGTCGTCCGAGGACTTGTGTGAGGTGTCTAGAAGGTAGCGTGGACCCCCCTCCCACCCCACACCGTTCATCACATCCGCCGTCGCGGATATCCTGGCCCCGGGAAATTCCTAGGAGGGGCATCGAGCCGCCTCCTCCCCTGGGAGGGGCCTATGACAGCCTTCCCTTCGGCGACCCCATACTTAGTGGGTGCCGCCTCCCCGTGTGAGGGGCCAATGGCCACCTCCCCCCGGGCGCTCCCATCCATAATGGGTGGCGCCCCTCCTCTAGGGACCTTGAAATTACTGCTCACCGATCATGACCTTACCGCCACAGGCCGGATAGTTGACCGGCTATCCGGCCCCCCCACAAACTCCTATTAAAGGTCATGCTTTACAAACCCCTTAACCATGCTATGAAGTCTCCTATGAGTAAGACATTCCCCTCCCGGGACAAATGGACCCCATCTTCGAGATACATGTGATCACCCCGAATACATCCATGCGGAATACTGTGCAAATGTTCCGAACGAAACAACCTACCAAGCTTGTTATTGACTTTCTTTACTGAATGATTCAAAGCTGGCACAGAGAGGGCCCCCCGCCACACCTTTCTGGGAATAATGTGTGACCATGCTATTGGGCACCCCGGGATCCTTCTCGCCAACCAGCTAACAGTGGATAGAACCTGCTCGAGGAGTACCCGCCGACCGAGCGTCACCAAATCATTGCCTCCCAGGTGTACTATGATTATAGACGACGGTGACCTTGTCCGCCCTAACAGTCCCTCGACAAAACATTGAAACTGGTCAATACAGAGCCCGCCCCTTCCGTGGAAGGTCACCCTGTACCCGTATTCCCCAGCTGCGTGAATCATGTCACCTGCTTTGAATACATCCCCGGCACGCCTCACGTATGAGTGGCCCACGACCCACACCACTCTCTCCTCAGCCGTTGGTCTTTGACCGCTGATCCCCAGGTGTCGGGTCGACTGCACAGTCCGCCCCGCATCGCATGCTCGCGAAACTGTAAACGAAACAAAAACAAGAAGCGTGAGTGCATGACATCGGCTTTACAACATGTGCAACCGCACATACCTTTTATAACAGTTCGAGGACCATCGTCCCAATTGTTTCACCATTTCCACACTCTGACCCCTGGCTGTAGCTTCTGTAGCAACACCCAATCCTAAAGGAATGGGTCCCAAAATCGCCCGGGTCCAAGCCCGCTGCCGCGATTGCCATTGTTAACACCCGCTGAAACTGAAACCTTGTCAGTGGGGTGGCGTCAGTGTGTCTCAGCAAGCTTCCCCCCCATGCTACCGCCCTTTGCGCTAAATATTCCTCAACGCATTGTACTGGGCACATGGGGGACCCTCGCATGCGCTGAACAACAATACTGTCCCCCATCGCACCCTGATCGGTTTTAGACCTGGCTATCGTGATCACCATTGAATCACCCTTGATCAGGATGTGTTCTCGACACAGACCTCCCCCCATATCCTTCTTATTTTTTGCTACCAGCTCGCTCACCCGCATAGCCCCATGGAATGCTAATGCGAAAGCGGCCCGGAATAGCACTGCCTCGGACTGGGAGGAACATATCGCGGGGAGTACCGACATCAACAGGGACAACATTTTCAACCCAATCGGGTGCCTTTCGTCTACTCTATGACCCTCGAGGCGTTGCCACCCACGCAGTGCCTTTTTTACTAAAAAGGACGATGTGGGGTCCTTGATGCCATGCGCCTGCGCCATGAATGCAATGGCGGCCCGGTGCGTATTAGCCGTTGCTGCTGATCGGCCTGCCTTGTGGAGTGCTACTAAAAACTTTAGGACATACTCCTCCTGTCCCCAATTATCCCCTCCTGCTGGACCCAAAAATGCACAATAGGAACGAAACGCTCCTTCGTACGCTTTCCTTGTCCTGGGGGCTAGGCTTGCTCCCACGAGGTCCTGTAATCCGGGGCACCGAGCAACCAGAGAGCTTCGGGGAATGGTGCCGCCAATAGGTCCGCGGAGGGTAGATAACCCCTGAAGGCCTGCATGTGGGAACGAGAGAGCGCATCAGCCGCATGATTCAGCACACCCGGCACGTGCCTCGCCCTTAACTGCACGTTCAGTCTCATGCAAAGTAGTACAATTTCCTTCAATAATCTCAATATCCACTTGCAGCGTGCTGCCTGGTTATTTATGCATTCAACTACGGTCATGTTGTCGGACCAAAACACCACTGAGCAGCCACGGAACTCGTCCGGCCATGCCTTCAGGGCCACAAAAATGGGGAGCAACTCAAGAAACCCAATGTTACCTGTGAGCCCACTGGTGTGCCACCACGTCGGCCATGTTTGCGCCGACCATCGATTACCAAAAATGGCGCCAAATCCAACGCTCCCTGCCGAATCGGTCCACAAACCCAGCTCGTCCGAGGATGCTGGTGGCTTGCTCCACACCACTCGACCGTTGAAATCCGCCAGAAATGCCAACCATATGCGCATATCCTGGTGAACCTCTGCAGACAGTCTCGTGCGATGGTGTCCTTCTTTGAGACCGACCATGGCTTGGGCAATAGAGCGGGAAAAGGGGCGGGCCATTGGTATTACTCTAAGGGCAAAGTTAAGCTGGCCCACTGCTTGTTGCAACTGATGGAGAGTTACTTTTTCTTTGCTAATGCACAATTCTAGAGAAGCCCTGAATTTCATTACTTTGTCCCTGGGCAAACGGAAGCATCCCTCCACTGAATCGAGCTCAATTCCAAGAAACTCGAGTGAAGTAGATGGTCCCACCGTTTTCCCTGGTCCCAATGGCACGCCGAACCGCTTCATGAGATTGCAAAATTCCAACAAAGCCTGTGCACATTCCGTGTGACCGGCTGGCCCCAAGAACAAAAAATCATCTAGGTAATGCATAACCTGTGTATAGCCCGTAGCTCTGGTAAACGCCCATTGCAGAAAACAACTGAATTTCTCAAAATAAGCACAAGAGATGGAGCAACCCATTGGCATACATCTATCCATATAGTAGCGTCCTTGAAACATAAAACCTAACAGACGCTGATCCTGAGGGTGTACCGGGAGCAACCGGAACGCTGATTCGATATCTGATTTAGCCATCAGCGCTCCGGGCCACAGGCGATTCAACATGGTGATGGCCTCATCAAAGGATGCGTACCGCACCGAACAAACTCCTGGGTCAATCGCATCGTTCACCGAAAGACCCCTAGGAGCCGACAAGTTGTGAATTAACCTAAACTCACCCGGGTCCTTCTTGGGGACTACTCCCAACGGTGAACAAACAAAATTAGCGACTGGCGGTTGCCTATATGGGCCGGCCACCCGGCCACGGGCAACCTCCTTTGCAATCTTAGTTTCCACCACAGCTGTATTCTGCTGAACCGACAGTTGGTTTTTACACAGTGATTCCCCCCAAAAATCCCCCACCGGGATGTGGAAACCATACGAGAAACCGTCCCGCAACACCCCGGCGGAGACATGATCAGGGTATTCATTTAGCCAGGGGATCATTGCCATGATATCTACGGGGGTAGGTAGCGAAGCCCCGTGGTCGACATTAAACCTGTTTGGCCCCTCCCTTACCCCCTGTATCACCATTTTTGGCTCTGCACGAAGTCTCGGGGTGTGAAGAGTGTCCGCACCCCGCACACTCATGCCTGAACTTACATGTCCCTTGTGGCCTCGTGCACTTTCCTCTGTTAAAGTTCCAACAAACCCCTTTTCTACCCCCATTCCCACCATTCCTCGGTTGGTGGTCAACTGCGGGGCCTGTCCGAAAGGGAGCCGCCGATTGATGGCGGGAGGGCGCCGACCCATTCCCGCCAAGCGAAGACGACTTTGTCGCGCCCGGCAGGAGCTGCTTCTGCCACGATATGGAGTCGAGACAATCCCACGTCAGAGATGAATCGTGCTCCTTGGCCTTACGAAACTTACTATCATAACCCATCCATACATCACCCTCATACGTGTCATAGAAATCCATTATACGTGTCTGATAGCAGGCTAATTCAGACAAAACCTCGGGCCTACGTTCCCCCATGATCGCAGTAAACATTGCAAATGCCCTGGCCCAATTTGAGATTGTCTCATCAACCCTGACACCCGCCATTTTTGCACGCCACACACTCGGGTGCCATAAATCCTTCTGAGATTTAACATACTCCACCTCGTGATGATCAGTCAGGAGAGAAAACATATTCACATACTTATCAGCCCAAATCAATTCCTTCGTGGCCAGCGGAATATGTTGGACCACTTTTTCCCTTCTTGAAGGTAACACCCCTTCCCTTGCCATTGGCAATGGCTGCTTACCCGAATCCAAAGCTGGTCCCGCTGTTTTTCCAACGCCAGCCGCCGGTCGTTCTGGAGGAACCTGTGAGGGGACAAGAGGGAGATTCGCTTTTGCGGCATCTCGCGATTGCCGCAACTGCTTCATTAGTAACCTGGCCTCCTCGGCCGTGTCTCCTGGCGCCGTCGTACCCTCGGTACTTTTGCCAAGCCATGCGGCTAACTGGGCGGCCAATTCCGGAGGCATGTCCTCCTCATTAGTGGGCGTAACTACAACAGGGATCGGTTGGCCCGCATCCGGCATCGGGACCGGGGCCTCCACCGGACTAACCGGGCTTGTCGGGGGTGACTCGGGAACCGGGGCCTCCCCCCCTGCCGCCCTATTCCTAGCCCTTTTACCTCTCCCAGCGGGGACTACTCCCGGCAATGCTGGCCCGATGACTTTCTTCGGTCTGCCCGTATTATTCATTGCCGCCATCTGTTTTTTCATGCTCGCCATATCCTTCATCAACATGCGAAGCATCTGTTCAGTCCCTGCCTTCTTTCCGGCCCTCTTGCCAGGCATCGTTGTGGGATATTCAGTCCTTGCTGCGCAACGAGGCCCTGGATCCAAAGTTTGGGAGACGCTGAAAGAGAAGCACAAAAATTACAAGTTCTCAAAATTGCTCCTTGTTCCGTCGAGGGCTCACGTGCAACGAGAGGGTGCAGCTTCCAAGCACAGGAACAAGAGGATGCTTCTTCGGATTGTTGCTCCTTTTATTCCTCTTCGGGAGGGCGTGTACCCTCCTCTGGTACGCCTACGGGGCGTGGCCAACGGTGTAGGTGTCTAGGACAACCCTTCTTGGGCGGGAAAAGGCTCGCCCCGGCTATGCCGCTTCGGGCATACCAGCCGAGACACGCCCCCCGCCCAAAATGGTTTCCGGGGGGGGATCCGGGCCCCCTACCATACGTTCGGGGGGACCGAGTGGTCGCCCCTTTCCATTAGCCGTGGTAAAGTGTGCCGTGTCCTAAATCCGGCATAAACAAATTCATCAAAACAGGAGTATTGAAGGCAACATTGTAGAAAAAGAGAGCGACATGCTAGTGTCAATGTCCGGATGGCTAGCGCAAGTCGCCTATTAGTTTCCATTCTGAATAATTACCAAAAAAGAGACGGGCGCTGGGAGCAGGAATCACAAGAACAGAGTTTATTTCTCATGAGGAGAGCCAGTCATTTCAGACACGAAACAAGGTGTCATCGGGAGGTGCTCTAACAAGTGAGCTGAGACTCCGTCTTTTATACCTTGCAAAACACTTGGCATTACAAGCAAGACATTGTGAAACAAAGAAAAGATAACCCCATAATCCTCGTGTCAATCCTACCCCACATGTGTTCACAATAGGGACCCTTGACCTGCTGATAGGAGAGGGGGCAATGACGCAGCTGAATGTTCCGCTGATTATTAGGATGTGTGCGCCTGATCGTAGCCCAGGGGGTGGGGAGACCAGGATCAATAGTGGGTCCTTTGAAGGGGAGTGACTTCATACAATAAAGTGCAGTAAATGATATCCTCTGGCTCAGGCGATGGCCTCGGACATGTGTGGTCAGTCGGACTCGGGGAAGGGGTCATCAAAGGAGTGGCATTCATGCCGCGTGGACAATCGAGCGCGGAGGGAGTGCTTTGTCAATAGAGGGGCATTCATGGAGGGAAAGGAGGTGTTGGTCAGGCGCGGCCGTGACTCCCAAGGACAGGGTCTTGCAGAAGAAGGTTTATGACTTGTCCATGTGAGGGAGAAGGAGGGGGTCAGGGTGCGCGCAGGGACAGAGTCGCACAGAGAGAGAGAGATCTTATGACCCGTACATGAGAGAACGGGGACAGTCAGATACAGCTGGGGGGGTTATGTCAGCTGAGGCGAAGGATGCTTTTTCAAGAGGGAAATGGGGGGTTTTGCGTGGGTCAAGCAGAAGGGCTGCCTTTCGGGGCAGGGTCGCGCAAAAGGGAGAGGGTTTCATGGTTTATGCACGAGAGAGAGTTCGAATACACGCAGAAGGGAAGCCGGTGAGCCTAATCTTAGGCGGGCAAAAGGCCAGGGTGCCTAAAATGGCTGTCACGTACACAGGAGTACAGGCCTTTGCTGGCAGTGGGATGTAGTTAATGCTTTACGGTATTCATGGTACGCGCAGGGAGAGGAGTGGGAAAAAAAGGGAAATGAATGCTGTTTATGTACATCAAGTTCTTCAATTTCCACAGTCGCCCCTTTTACATTACAGCGTTCATTTTCGTAATCGATGATGGTACATATAAACAGGTGCCGTCAAAGAATTAGCAGTTGTCAATTCTAACATATGGCAAATAATCATGGACAGTTGAGGTGTTTGGCAGAATGCGGCACACAGGAAATTGCATTTCGTCGAGTTCCTATCATTTTCAAAGCCCTACATAGCATAAATGTTTCTGACTAAAAAATGTGACCAATGAACATCTCGACCAAGCAGTTGAGGGCGGAATTCAGTTCAATATACAAGATCTCTTCGTCACAGTGTCTTTTAGCAGTGAGCCATCACTGGTAGGCTCTAGTCCGTGTACTTTCGTTGGTGCTGTGGAGCACCGGCGGTGGAGCTATAGGTCCAGCTCGGGTCTATCCTTACGCGTTGCAGGGTGCGGTCAGTCCTCTGCTGTTAGACCACAGTCCTGTTCCCTAAACAATCCGTTCAGCGGTGCCTTATGCTCGGCACCCATATTCCTGTGGCAACACCTTATTTCCAGTTGAATGCAGTTCTTCCCTTTGGCTTTCCTTTTGGCAATAAGTCACGTGGAAAAGAGTGGGTGTGTGGTTCAAAATAGTCGATAGGAGAGAGAGTGGAGTTGGGTCAGAGTTCCTGGGACACACAAAAGGGACCAAGGGAGCAAAGGATAACAAGCAGGCAGGCCCATTAATCGGGCCCAAAGAAGGGGGACGGAGACTCCAGGCACACGTGGTTTAGCAGACGGAGGGCTTCAGGGCAGCCCATCAAGCTTCATTTTCCACGTTTGAAATTGCTGTCTCGTCCCGTATCTTGTTGCTCTGCGGCTCCACCCTTGGTTGAGGTCACACGTGTCTCAAGATCTGCAGCTAGGCTGTACGCCACGTCCGACCCTCCTCCTCCGGTGATCGTGAATCTTTGAATAGGTACAAAACAAGCTTTTAGAGAACTGACAGACGAAGACATTTATGCATGTGAATTCCTCCCTTAATTCTACGCGTTTGGGAGATACGCTCATCGGTCACAGTCAGAGGCCTATTACCAAGTAGTGCATATGTCGGCATTCCTACTGAGTTCATGCCAAGTTTATTCATCGTCCCATTTATAATTCAAGTGAGGACAAAATAATATTCCCATCAACTGTGCATTTCATCATGTTCGACATTTTCGGAACATTTCCCCTCAGGGCTGGCTAACCTTATCAAACAGGGCGGGGGCGCTATCATCGAGAGTCAGGTAAAACAAGTCTTTCTCGAGGGACTCATGGTCATCATGTTTATACCTGGGACAGCAGCTGGGGTCTATCAATGGGGCGGGGACGCTTCGGGCATTCGCGCTTGGGTGCAAAAGGGGTGGGGTAATCTGGGCATTGGGGGTCAAGCTGGACGTTGGCGTTCGTCTCTGATGAACAGAAAAATAAGGTGCCATTGACATACAGTTCCCCTATAAAGGCCGGATTGGGGGACCTTAGTCGTCTTACCTATCCTTTCTTTCTCAGCCAATTCGAGTTCATTTATTTTGCAGAAAGGAGAGGTAGTAATATGGCGAGGTACAATCATTTTAGTTTTGGTCAATTTCGCTGAACACCTTCGTGTTCAATAATTACCCAATCAGACTGGTGCCTGTGAGGCACGATTTTACCATAAGAAGGAAGATGAAATAAGGAGACTCTCATAGAGTGAGAGTTGTCCGCAATCTAAACGAGCCATTTGGTACACGCAGGACATGTAGTGAGAGAGAGAGAGAGAGAGAGAGAGAGAGAGAGAGAGAGAGAGAGAGAGAGAAGGAGAGAGAGAGAGAGAGAGAGGGGGAGAGAGTGAGGGAGAGGGATAGAGAAAGGGAGAGACGTGTACAAAAATAGGTCATTTGGTGCGTTCACAACACAGAACAGTAGGGGGTCAGGTAACGGAGAGACGTAAACAAAGAAAGAACACAAACCCCTACGGTACACACACACACACACTCAGACGAAGGAAGACAGTACATGTATTACATACATAAGACATTCACAACAAAAACATAAAACAATAGTTGGCCAACGAGATCTATATGTTTTTATATCCTACTTATCTTTTACTATCCTATTTACCTACGTGCTTAGCTCTGTCTACCTTTCCCTCCCTTTTCCCTCTCGCCTGTTATCTTTTCGAGCGTTCTCAATTGCCAATACTTACACCTCGATCAGTCGATCAGAAATTAACCTGGTTGCGCTATTTACCCATGGTTGGATCTTAAACCATTTTTCAGTTCCTTCCTTTGGTGGGAAGTACTCCGGGCTGAGGCAACGGCAAGTATTGATCGGGAGAACAGTCGGACAGCTTGGCTAGATCTATAAGAGTACGAGAAGGGGGAAGCAGTACATTTTTGAACATCAGCAACATTTCTAATTCCCCAGATTGGTGCAGTCTTGGTAACCCTTACCCGTGCACTTCTCTTTCGTCCTTTCCCTACCTAGTCAAACGTCTAGTTACATTCTTTAACGTGTTATTTCGAGTCAATTTTCGTCATACAGTACCCGTCAAGTCTCTATGTCAGTCCATCCTCCCAGTCGCTATGTTCTGACGAGATACAGTCATGTCAAGTCTACGTCTTTTTAAGAACTTATTGTCATAAGGACCATGCTCATATTCCCTTCTTCCCTTTCTCATCGGTGGTTCGGTCCTCGTCCTTCCATACTTCAGCCAATGTTCCGACGTGACCTGCAGAAGGGAGGAGAAGAAGGAGGGGGGGGGGGGGGGGGGTGCAGCATTCAAACCACATCAGCGCGCACAAATCCGGAAATGTTTTTACCTACCACATACTCGACCTCTCTCCACGTAGTGCATTTCTTTACCATCTCGGCGTTTAAGCCCAGAGGGACCAGTAAGGTCAGATAGATAATTATTGACGATCTGCGTATCTACATGAGTTACTTGGTCGCAACCCCTTTAGGTTGCGTGCAAGGGTGGCGGTCAGGTGGTATTTCTGTGGTGTCGTTTAAAGCTTCTAAAGCACTTTTCCGGCTGCCTGTGACACATAATGTAGCTGCTAAATATCGGGTCCTTTTTAACCTTCAGCCTTCATCATACTTTCTCGTTGCTCACAGTAGTAATACATTCAAAATCCATTAATGCAACCGCTACAACTATGCTTTCGTTTTCAAGAATACCTTTAATAAAAAGTGCTGGTGTATAAATACAGGCCTACAACCCAGTGGACCGGCCACGGAGCAGATTGGAACTGTACATAGAAAGAACAAAGTTGGTGGTAGTTCATTGCATAAAGTGCGGCAGTGCAATAAAATCGTATAAAACTTTACTACAGAGCAAGCATGATGCATGTCAAGGATTCAGTCGTATTAAATTAATTCATTATCCAGATGCTCATTTACTATCTAAATTACACCAATTCATTGTTCCCATTCATAATCAGTACCCACCCTAAATCAGTTCACTTTCAAAACACATGATCAATATCTGTATTGCTTTCTTCTCTAAGCACATAATCACTATCCATCTTATCGACTTTGGTTGTCCAAAAATGCATACATATCTCAGAGCATCAATATTCGAGCAATCCGGGTGAACAGGGAGTTCGAAAGTTCCGTTTCGTGTATCGGCGCCATTTTGGGCGAGGTCAGGCAGGTTCCGGTATAGTCAGAATGTCTCCAATGACTCATGGTTGGACCAGAACCTTCCGTTGGCAGTTCAAAAATGTTTTTCGCAATGTGGTAACAGTCTAACAAATAGACCATCAGTCAAAGAGTGGGGAGGGCAACAACAAGTTTTCTACCGGGTCAGTCTGGTGTTCCACCGGAACTGAACAAGTCTGTACTTTGGCTGTGTTTTTAGCCATTTCCAAACTGAGGCTGGCACCGGCAGGAGTGCGTCGATGTTGCGGGTCCCAGTGAGGGGGACGGAGGTACCCATGCAGAGGGGTCGGGGGCCCCCCAGCTCTTATAGAATCTTCAAGGTTGAGGAGAGACAGCATGGGGCATGTGCCCGCCCCGGGCAAAAGACCGCTTTTCGATGTGGACCCTCTTTAAGTAAGAGCGTTGGGGTGTCGCTGGAAGCCTCCACCTGGAGGGAGGTGGGGGAGGCTCGTTCGCGTCACCTCCCCCTTCCAGCGACCCCTCGCCGATCCTCGGCTCCGTCGTTTCGATATTGGCCGTGCCGGCTATCGAAGATGGGGGGGGGTGGGAGGGGGGTGGCTGAGGCAAGACAGCCCCCCCCCCCCTGTTTGACATGTGGCGGGACTACCTGTAACTGTCCAGGCGTTGTCGTGTGGCTGGGCTACCTGCAACTTCCAGGCGTGGACATGTGGCGGGACTACCTCCAACTCTCCAGGAATTTGAAATGTGGTGGGACTACCTGTAACTATCCCGGCGTCGGCATGTGGCGGGGCTACTTGCACTTGTCCAGGCGTTGACATGTGGCGGGACTACATGTAAGCGCCGCCGTTCTTGTTCTTGGCTTCGGCCTTCTTCGCGGGCCGGACCAGGCGAGAGACAGAGGGGGGGGGGTGGTCGGTGGCTGAGGCAAGACAGCCCCCCCCCCCGTGGCCTGCAGGGCAGCAGAAGAGGAGAGAAGGAGAGGCCATCACCGTTTTCTGGGCCGTCCGCCCCACAGCCTCCCCTTCCGACTGCGTCCAGGCGAGCCCCGCATGCCTCGAGGCCTCGCCTACCGGATGGGCGTATCCGCGGACCTGTGGCACTTCGGGAGTTTCCGGAATGGGGGTAGGTACCTATTGATTTGTATCTATTTCATGTGACCGTTATTTGGGCGTGGTGGGCAATGAGGCAGACATGTTTAGGGCAGGAATAGGCAACGGAACCTAGTTACCTCGTGGCTTGCCTTGGTGTCAAGCTTGTCTTCCCTCGCCATTTTTATGTTTCTTATTACGGGTTATTTCTAACGTTTCTTATTTTATTTTTAGCAAAGTTGATAACTCATCAGTGGCCTACTGATTTCGCTCAACTCCTTTTCTTTTTATTTTTATGCCATAACCTATTATAAGTTATAGCGACTAGTCCACACTTTAATGAACAGGTCCTTATTAGATGTGCCCTCCAGTGGAGCTGGATGGTTCGACTCTAATAAGCGGTCCGGGCTAAACAGGCTACCAACCAATGGGGAGAAGATAGGCATGACGGATTACAACGGGGACAAAAGTCTGCATTACCTATCTTATCACGGCGGGCAAAGACTAGGCAGAATATCTCTATTCTCCGTTGTTTGGCGGCGGTGAATACCTCAAACGAACCAATACCGAACAATCAATGTTCGGCCAATCAAACAATCAGTGGGGAGAATAAGTGGGCACGAAAAGTTATCGTTACCTACTCTTTCTCTACCTGCAAAGAGAGACCTTGTTCCTCCCCGTTTGCAGACAGAGAATCTCCAGACAATAATCCACGAACGGTAGTTCGGGAAACAGTGGGGGAGGAAGATAAGCACGACGGATTACAATGGGGACAAAAGTCTGCGTTACCTATCCTTCACTGCTTGCAGAGAGAGAGCCTGTTGTTTTCTCCGTTTGCAGACAGTGAATCTCCAGAGGGTTTCAACAAAGCGTAATACTAGTATTATCCAAAACAATCATTTCGCAATTTGTCGCATTTACGCGACCTTACCCGGACCGGACCGTGTGGGCAGTTCTTCGCCTTCCTCCTTCCAGCGCCCGGTCGTTCTCTTACTCCATGATTTTACCGCAGCAGTCCTGTGGGATTCCAGTCAGGACAGTAGGTCACTCGAGAGAGGTCCGTTCGGAATTGGTGAAGTTCATTCAATCGGCAGCCGGACGAGGGCCCTCTCAAGGCAGGTATACTCCGATCATTTAGATGTTCACCTCATCGTCTGGATCTCTCTCATTGGACCCTATGTCACTGATGGACCCCGCGTTGGGACGCCAATTGTAGAAAAAGAGAGCGACATGCTAGTGTCAATGTCCGGATGGCTAGCGCAAGTCGCCTATTAGTTTCCATTCTGAATAATTACCAAAAAAGAGACGGGCGCTGGGAGCAGGAATCACAAGAACAGAGTTTATTTCTCATGAGGAGAGCCAGTCATTTCAGACACGAAACAAGGTGTCATCGGGAGGTGCTCTAACAAGTGAGCTGAGACTCCGTCTTTTATACCTTGCAAAACACTTGGCATTACAAGCAAGACATTGTGAAACAAAGAAAAGATAACCCCATAATCCTCGTGTCAATCCTACCCCACATGTGTTCACAATAGGGACCCTTGACCTGCTGATAGGAGAGGGGGCAATGACGCAGCTGAATGTTCCGCTGATTATTAGGATGTGTGCGCCTGATCGTAGCCCAGGGGGTGGGGAGACCAGGATCAATAGTGGGTCCTTTGAAGGGGAGTGACTTCATACAATAAAGTGCAGTAAATGATATCCTCTGGCTCAGGCGATGGCCTCGGACATGTGTGGTCAGTCGGACTCGGGGAAGGGGTCATCAAAGGAGTGGCATTCATGCCGCGTGGACAATCGAGCGCGGAGGGAGTGCTTTGTCAATAGAGGGGCATTCATGGAGGGAAAGGAGGTGTTGGTCAGGCGCGGCCGCGACTCCCAAGGACAGGGTCTTGCAGAAGAAGGTTTATGACTTGTCCATGTGAGGGAGAAGGAGGGGGTCAGGGTGCGCGCAGGGACAGAGTCGCACAGAGAGAGAGAGATCTTATGACCCGTACATGAGAGAACGGGGACAGTCAGATACAGCTGGGGGGTTATGTCAGCTGAGGCGAAGGATGCTTTTTCAAGAGGGAAATGGGGGGTTTTGCGTGGGTCAAGCAGAAGGGCTGCCTTTCGGGGCAGGGTCGCGCAAAAGGGAGAGGGTTTCATGGTTTATGCACGAGAGAGAGTTCGAATACACGCAGAAGGGAAGCCGGTGAGCCTAATCTTAGGCGGGCAAAAGGCCAGGGTGCCTAAAATGGCTGTCACGTACACAGGAGTACAGGCCTTTGCTGGCAGTGGGATGTAGTTAATGCTTTACGGTATTCATGGTACGCGCAGGGAGAGGAGTGGGAAAAAAAGGGAAATGAATGCTGTTTATGTACATCAAGTTCTTCAATTTCCACAACATGTTAGGAGAGTACACTCCAAGGATGCCAGGTCTAACAAGATATATATGAGCAGAGGTATTTTCAACACATTTTAACTTATTGAGAACCCCATGAAATCACGTCTAAGAATCCCACACTGTCACCAGAGTGGTGGCTAGTAAAAGTAAGCAAAGCTTTTCTTTTGTTCCTCCAGATGTGCTTTCTAATTTCACATCAGGTGGTGAATTGAACTTGTGACTGTTGCTTCAATACTTGCCATTGAGTCTGATCAAACTGTCGTCACTGAATTTAAAGATATTGTGGCAACTTAAAACAATACTTTACTTAAAAGAATACTTATAAAACCACTGGCCAGAGATAAACATATTCAAGATACTATTTCCAAAGAGTAAGCAGATTTGTCTCTTAGCATTATGTAGGTTTGTATTGTGAACAGTGCTTCTGTGAATGGAATTAAGGGAAATCAGAAAATTGATAAGAATAATCTTTTTCTCAGATGGGTGAGGTCTGTTCCTCTCATCATTACCTTAATAGTAGCTGGTTTTGTAAACTATATATTCAGCTTTCAAAGCCAAAATGTATTTGTTTCTCCAAAAACTGGTGCCATGCATAATAATGAACTCGATCTGTAGCACATGAATCTCAAGTTTGACCTCCTGTAGACAACAATCTTGATCTACAGTATTCAGAGGGAAGGGTTAGTTGAATCTTATACTTAAAACAACTTTCATTATGCCTGTTAGAAATGGGGGTCTCTAGTTGGCAGAGGTAGGTACCATTGTCCAAATAGGGGCCCTTGCTTCTAGTCAGGGTAATGGGGATACACTCCTAAAAAACCCTACTCACCCCCTTGGTAGCTGGGCACGAGCAGACAGGCTTATCTCAGAGGCAGTGTGTGAAGCATTTGTGAACCCATATAGTAATACAGTGAAAACACTGCAAAAGGACACCACACCAGTTTAGAAAAATAAATAATCTTTATCTAAACCAAAACAAGATCATACGACAAAAATACACAGTATGATTATCAAGTTATCTTCAAAAATAGGTTATTCACTCAAATAAAGCTTGTAGCAAAATATAACTCTACTTGGAGTTATAACGACGTAGTGACCGGTGAAAATACTAAAGTACGGCGCAGACCGCGAGGTGCACGGCGTCGGGCCCTCACAGAACAGTACCTTCGAAGATGGTGAAAACAAAGACAGTTCACAGCATCAGGGAGGTGTGACTTTGCTGGCGCTGTACGACGTTCGACTCCTTACGACCCCATGGGAGGTGCTGCCTCTGTTCCTTACTGCAGCGCAAGGGAGGTTAGATGACGGTTCCTTACTGCGTCGTGGAGATAACATCATGATGGCACCGAAACCACTGTTCCTTACAATGGCGTGATGTCGATGGATTATGGGAGTCACCCGCGCTGAGGATCCGCTTTGCGATGATGAAGTCGGGTTCGGAATCGATGCGGCACAGCAGCAGGCATCGGGCCCACGTTGCAAGTCGGAGCAGGGCTCACAGCTTCGGGCGGATTACGACATTGCTCACTGGCGTTGATGTGGCACAGCGGCCAGTGTGTTGGGTCTACTTTGCAAGTCGGAGCAGTGCTCACAACTTCAGTGCAGATTATGGCGTTGCTCGCCAGCGTCGGTTTTGCAATTTCCTTCTGTGGCAGCTAAAACAGCAGTTCTAGATGCAGGCAGACTAAAGGGGTGAAGTATTTGCGTTCCTAAGACTTCAGAACAGGAGGCAAGCTCAGTTTCAAGCCATTGGAGATCTTTTCTTCAAGCAGGTGACAATGCAAAACAGCAAAGTCCTTTTTCTCCTTTCCTTGGCAGCAAGCAGCCACTGCAGGCCAACCACAGACAACAAACAGCAAAGGGGAAGTATTCCTCCTCAGCTTCTACGGCTCTTCTCCTTGGCAAAGGTTTCCTCTTGATTTCCCAGAAGTGATCTAAAGTTTTGGGGTCTGGGCTCCCATATTTATACTACAAAATTGTTTGTTCTCTGAAGGCAGAGAGTGTCTGTACCAAGCCAAAACCAGTTCTGTCCTCACTGGTGCAGCTTCCTGGCAGGAGAAGGAGACAGCATTGTGGAAAACAGACCTGGGCCAGGCAGGTGAAAGGAAATTTCCTACCGTTACTCTAAATGCAGCTAAGGTCCTTTCAGCCCAGCCCTGATTCACCAGACTTCTGGAGCCACAGCCCTCTCCAGCCCCATGTCATCCAAATACCAGACATGCAATACACAACCCTAGGAGAGGCACACTGGATGCTTAGGCAAGAAATACCTACTTTCTAAAAGTGGCATTTTCAAACACAGAATGTAAAAATCACCCTCACTAAAAGATGCATCTTAACATTCTGAATTCAGGCATACTAAACTTTTTTTTCTTATCTTGTTTCTAGGGTGAGTTATGTTTATAAGATGTTATAAACAAATTGCACATTCTGGCTTATGGGAACAGATAGCCTTGCATAGTGAAAAACTAATTTGGCAGTATTTCACTATTAGGACATGCCACACACATCAGGGCATGTCGTACCTTTCGCATACAATGCGCCCTGCCCACAGGGGTACCTTGGGCCTACCTTAGGGGTGACTAACATGCAGAAAAGGGAAGGTTTGCGGACTGGCAAGTGTGTGCACTTACCAAGTCGACATGACAGTCTCAGACTGCACACAGGTTCTGTAATGGCAGGCCTGAGCCAAATTTTACAAGTAGCATTTAATTTACAGGCCCTGGGAACACATGGTGCAATGTACAAGGGTATGACAAGTAAATTAAATAACCAATCATGGAATCAATAATCCATAACAACAATTTACAAAAGGGATCACTCGCATGTTGGCAGTGAACAGCAGTGGCAAAGTGCCCAACGCATTTAGACCAGCAAAAACACAGGAGGCAACAGCAAAAAAATGGAAGGGAGACCCACCCCAATGGAGCCAAGTCCAACAATGTCCAAAAAGAAGGAGAAAGTAGGTCTGGAAACTCCAATGACCAGAGTGTGGTAAACCTTTTGTGAAAGGTACATATCTTTATTTGGTATCCCCACCAACCTGTCTTAGACCGCTTGGTGGGGACCAAGCACAGTCCTACCAGGCCTAAAGGAACGTCCACCCAGGACACTCCAACCAAATCAGGCGCTGATTTCATGCAGCATGAGAGCAGCATCTGGATTGGTTAGAGCAGTTTCCGCTTCCATTGGATCCCATCGGAGCCACGGACTGCAAGGACACAGAGGACGCATCACAGGCAAGTGAATTTATTTTATTTTTAGTGCAATTTTAATGCATGCAAGTGTCTTTATTTTATATTCTTTTTTAATGTAAATGTGTTTTAGGAGGGGGTGGGGCACTTCGCTCACCGAACCGCTTTTTTATGTTACCAGCTACTCCTGGTTTTTCCCCATTTACTACAACGTTAAAGTTTCGCAAAAGTGAAATTTACCAATGTATTTTTCCTTTAAAATACTATAACACTGATTATACTCATCCTATTGTGTTCGTTCTGGTGTCTAATTTATATAAAAATCTGCTTTATTTTTGTACATTGGTGTCGGATTTCTTTCGAGTCGAGTCAATTACTTATCATAGGCAGAGTCCTTTGCACACGAAAAAGTAGGGTGGTTCCCTGGTGGAGACCTTGATTGAGCAGTTTTTTTCAAAATGATTCAGAAAGATTCGTCCGGTTTGTAATAAAGAGGTTTAATAGCAAATTGAGAGATCAGTACATCCAAGTAGCATGTTGTAAATGAAAAATACTGAAGCCGACACGTGTTTCGTCACAGCGTGTAGCGGCTGTGACTCATCAGGGCTGAATCGCAGCGGTGGCGATCAAATAAGTCAGCGGCGGGCGTACTGATTGCAAGCCTTAAGTAGGTAAGTGGAGAGACTGTTTGTCTCCACACTGCTTAGAAACAAGAATATCAGCACGGGTCCGTGCGGGCGTCTCTGTCTTCATCCTAAACAGCAATTTTACCTATCCTTCACAACGAACAGTCAGATACGTTTCTTTTTAACAAGATTCCACTTAGGCACTTTGCACTTTCTAGTGGCATTACCCAAACAATCTGGGTGGACGGACAATCTCACTCCCTGTCCTTGTGACAATATGGCAACCCAGAGCACCCTGAACTTTATTCTTTTTTATGGACTTTACAAAGAACTGAGGGTAAGATTTTTGGTACCCCTACTAAAGAATACTCGTCCATGTACATATGTTGAGGAGTTCAGATATCTGCAATCGCTGACTAGTTTTGTTACATGCAGTGCGGTGTCAAACTTTATCAAAACTGCAATGGCTATCAGGAAACGTTATGAGCCACAGTAATTGGTTGGGGAGAAGAAATACTTTGTATAGCTTAATTTTAAACAATATGAATTTTTTTGCTCGATGTGACATTTACTTTTAATTGTGATTTTATTTCTTAGTAAGGATTTTTTTAAACATTTTATTAATGTATTGTATGCTTGTTAAACTTTTGTGGTCGTGGAGCCGAATAAAGTTATTTTGAATGATTGGTAGTCTAAGCATAGTATTTTGTACTGGAAGTGTATCCTTCCAGTGCAAAACCTATGGTAGACTCACACAGACACCCTTGCACTATGGTGCTCAGGTGTGTGCATGGTGCATGGCCTCCTGATTGAGTACCGGCACTAGGAAGATTGTGAGGAGAGTGTCATATTTCTGTAAATACGGCACTCTCCTGGACTCTCCTTCTCTCGCAATGTAGTGCAGCATTTTTTGCTGCTGTGCTGAGCAAGAATTTAACAAATTTGGTTCATGGTTTTCAAGGGAAAAGAAAAAAAAGTGAAAGTACAATTGCATTCTTGCAAACACATTTGTGCCTGCACCATTGCACTCTAGTACCCTGAGGATGAGTGGGCAGGATGGGCATGAGGTAGTTACAACACCGCTCAAATACTGACACCAAGTGGTGCAATGTTTACTGGCTGTGGTAAATACCTAAAACCCTGAGTTGTGTTTGGCAGCATGAATAATTAGAAAAGGAATCTGGTGCTTTCAGCGCCAAATTCTGCATATATCGGAAAATATTGCATTTTGCGCCCTGTACATTTTGGTAGGGTTGTCTGGCTGAAATTCACTAGGGGATCATTTTGAGGGTGAATTTTTTACTGCCTAGAGGCTGTTTAACCACCATTCTGAGGCAGGGCCTCGGTATAATTATCCATGTAGAACTGTCTTTGTATGTCCATAAAATATAACTCACGAATTCCTCCAGGAGTAGTATTGTAAACTTAAATTGTCCTATGTTTCCAAGGACACTCTTGGATAAGTTGGTGAATTCAAACAACTTCTACATTTCATTTAGTAAACCTCCAGACGCAGCTGTAAGATTTGTTTTTTAAAGGAGCACTTGCTTATAGCCTCGAGTCAGAGAAAAAGTCCCTGAGCTGCTTGAATTAAATTGAGTGGTTTGTTTCAGAGGTTTAGGCTGTAGTCAGAATATTCTCTATGTTTATTTTCTATACTCAGTAAAGTACAATTGTTTATTTTTACCTTCACACAACATTTTGCATCACAGATTCAATTCTTGATCAAAATACATACTTAACATCCCACTAATGACATCACTGATGACATGTTGACAATAAGCAAACTTGTGATTTTAATAAACATATCAGCACTTTAGTTTCTCTTTTCCATATGACTGGCAATTTAAATATCTGGCCATCTGCCCAGGATAAAGTGGATACTATTGTGTTTAACATTTTATTCAAAGCTGTTTAGCTTTAAATATTGATAAGCACTCCAGCCTTAATAAGGACACTGTTTGAATTGTTATTATTTCAAAATCGATGTATCTGCTTGCTTGGTAACATTCCAGTGAGCTGGGCATACCATTCGTTTCGGAAAGTTGAATTACCATTCATCAATTGAGAGAAAATGCAGATCTCCAGGACCTTTTCCGTTCCAAGAAGATTCTCTTGAAAGGAATTTGAAGGTCCTCCCAGAGAAGGGTCAAGCATCACACGGACAGGATGACTGCAGCGTCATCTCTGAGATGCCAGACTCTTCAGTAAAAGAGCAAGTATGTCGCGTAATTTTACTAAAATGCCTGGGGTAGCGCAAAGTGACAAATTCCGCCCCGCATGACATGCTCGCGAAACTGTAAATCAAACAGAAGACAAGAAGCGTGAGTGCATGTAACTTGACTTCACAACATGTGCAATCGCACATACCTTTTAAAACAATTCGAGGACCATCGTCCTAACTGTTTCACCTCTTCAGCACTCTGACCCCTGGCTGTAGCCTCAGTAGCAGCCCCTATCCTGAAGGAGTGGGTCCCAAAATCGCAGGGGTCCATGCCCGCCGCTGCGATTGCCAGTGCTAGCACCCTCTGAAACTGAAAACTCGTCAGGGGGGTGGCATCAATGTGTCTCAGCAAACTCCCACCCCATGTATCCGCCCTCAGCGCCAAATATTCCTCAATGCACTTTATCGGGCACGTGGGGGACCCCCGCATGCGCTGGACAACAACACTGTTTCCCATAGCTCTCTGGTCAGTCTTGGACTTAGCTATTGTGACTACCATTGAATCACCCCTAAGTAGGATGTGATCCCGACACAAGCCTCCCTCCACATCTTTCTTATTCTTTGCGACCAGTTCGCTCACCCGCATAGCCCCATGGAACGCTAATGCGAAAGCGGCCCGGAACAGAACTGCTTTGAATTCGGAGGAGCATGTCGTGGGTAATTTCGCCATAATCAGGGACAACCTTTCTAAACCAATCGGGCGCCTCTCGTCTTGCCTACGACCCTCAAGGCGCTGCCAGCCACGAAGGGCTTTCCTTGCCACAAAGGAAGCTGTTGGGTCCTTGATGCCATGCACCTGCGCCATGAATGAAATGGCCGCCCTGTGTCTATTGGCCGTTGCCGCTGATCGGCCTTCCCTGTGCAGTGCTACCAGGAACCTTAGGAAGCAATCCTCTTGACCCCATTTCTGATCCCCTGTCGGACCCAAAAATGCACAATAGGAACGAAACGCTCCTTCGTATGCCTTCCTCGCCCTGAGGGCTAAGCTTGCTGCCACGAGGTCTTGTAATCCGGGGCACCGAGTAGCCAGAGTGCTTCGGGGAACGGTGCCGCCGCTAGGTCCGTTGTAGGTAGATAACCCCTGAACGCCTGCATATGCGAACGAGAGAGTGCGTCAGCCGCATGATTCAGTACACCCGGCACATGTTTCGCCCTGAACTGTACATTCAGTCTCATCCAATGTAGCACAATTTCCTTCAACAATCTCAAGATCCACTTGCAGCGTGCTGCCTGATTGTTAATACATTCAACAACAGTCATATTGTCAGACCAAAACACCACAGAGCGATCTCTGAACTCGTCCGGCCATGCCATCAGAGCCACAAAAATAGGGAATAGCTCGAGGAACCCAATGTTACCTGTGAGACCGCTGGTGTGCCACCACGTCGGCCATGTTTGCGCCGACCATCGATTACCAAAGATGGAGCCAAATCCCACGCTCCCCGCCGAGTCAGTCCACAAACCCAGCTCGTCCGAAGACGCTGGCGGCTTGTTCCACACTACTCGACCGTTGAAGTCCGCCAGAAATGCCAACCAGATGCGCATATCCTGGCGAACCTCTGCAGACAGTCTCGTGCGGTGGTGTCCTTCCTTGAGACCAACCATAGCTTGTGCAATAGAGCGTGAAAAGGGGCGGGCCATTGGTATCACTCTCAGGGCAAAGTTAAGCTGACCCACTGCTTGTTGTAACTGATGCAGGGTCACTTTCTCCTTACTAAGGCACAGTTCCAGGGAAGCCCTAAATTTCGCTACTTTCCCTACTGGCAAATGGAAACATCCCTCCACAGAATCGAGCTCAATTCCCAGAAACTCCAGTGAAGTAGATGGCCAACCGTCTTACCTGGTGCCAATGGCACTCCGAATTCCCTCATGAGGATGTAAAAATCCTGTAGCGCCTGCGCTCATTTCGTGTCGCCGGCTGGCCCCAAGAACAGAAAGTAATCTAGGTAATGCATAACATGGCTATGCCCAGTGGCCTCGGTGAATGCCCATTCTTAAAAACAGCTGAATTTTTCAAAATAAGCACAAGAGATGGAGCAACCCATTGGCATGCATCTATCAATGTAGTAACGTCCTTGGAACACAAAGCCTAGCAGACGCTGATCCTGTGGGTGTACCGGGAGCAACCGGAAAGCCGACTCGATATCTGATTTCGCCATCAGCGCTCCGGGCCCCAGGCGATTCAACATGGTGACGGCATCATCGAAGGATGCGTACCCCACCGAACAAACTCCTGGGTCAATTGCATCGTTCACCGAGAAACCCCTTGGAGCTGACAAGTTATGGATGAGCCTAAATTCCCCTGGGTCTTTTTTGGGGACCACTCCTAACGGGGAACAGATGAAATTTGCTACTGGCGGGTGCTGATATGGGCCCGCGACCCGGCCCAGGGTAACCTCTTTTGCAATCTTTCTCTCCACCACAGTTGGATTATGCTGAGCCGAAAGCTGGTTTCTACAAAGTGGTTCCCCACAAAAGTCCCCCGCCGGGATGTGGAAGCCATATAAGAATCCATTCCTCAACACCCCAGCGGAGACATGATCAGGGTATTTGTTTAGCCAGGGAATCATCGCCATGATATCAATGGGGGTAGGTAACGGTACACAAAGGTCCCCCTCAGTCTTGTTTGGACCCTCCTCTACCTCCCGACCCGCTAATTTTTGACCTGCATGAACTCTTCGGGTGCGAGGAATTCCCACAACCCGCACACGCATGTTTGAACTTACATGCCCCTTGCGGTCTGGTGCAGTTGCCTCTATTGAAGCTCCAACAGACCCCCCGCTTTCCCCCATTCCCACCGGTTCTTGGTTGGTGATCGCCACCGGCACCCGCTCGAAAGTGCACCGCGGGCTGTTGGCGGGAAAACCCCGACCCATTCCCACCTGGCGAGGACGTCTTCGTCGCGCCAGGCAGGAGCTGCTTCTGCCAAGAAATCGAGTCGAGACAATCCCACGTCAGAGATGAATCATACTCTTTAGCCTTACGGAATTTCATGTCGTAACCCATCCATTCATTCCCCTCATATGTTTCATAAAAAATCCATTATTCGTGCCTGATAGCAAGACAATTCAGGTAAAACCTCGGGTTTACGTTCCCCAATAATCGCAGTGATAGAATTCACTTTTCGATGCTCTAATTACCCCATGATGACGTGTGAGTTAGCATCATATGACTAACTAATGCATTTACGTAAACGCACTTATGCTGAATTCATATACTCACCTATTACTTATATTCGAATGTACGTGTGACCATATTAGTTTCTTAGCTTAGCCTGTGTGCCACCATTTTGTGCAACTCTCTGTGCCTGCGGGCTCTGCTCGCTCATGCCCCTCCCGCAGGAATACAGAAATATACTAAGACAGCAGTTTTCGTTTCTCGGCTCACTGGGACCGAAACTAACAACTTATGTTATCTGCAATGTTCTCATGCCCAGAGACGCCGAAGCCTAGCTCCCTGGCCTTGAGCAGAGATAATAATGTATCCCTCGCAGGTGCAGATGCCTGCTGTATGAGAGCATTGTTCACTGGTCTGGGGCTCAGTAGTTTTCCACAAGGGGCGTACCCCATTTACTGTATTGCATTATAATGTATTGCTGTGATGCAGAGAGTCAGTCCTCTCGTTCGCACTCCTAGGAGTGAGGTCGGACAGGGCCCTCTCATATGAGTGTTGTTTGGCCTAATAAAGACTTTTGTTTTTACTTCTCCACTGTCCGGCTGACTTCCTATAAGGTAATTATAGGTGAGTGCTGTAAGTCACTCCAGTGGATTTGAGCCACGCTTATCAGATGGCGCCCGAACAGGGACCCCGCGATAAGGATCTTTCTCACCCGTAAGTGGGTAGCAGAAGACCGGGGACCCGCTGGTCGGCACGGTGGGCCCGGGATCCCATTTGATGCCGAGCTTGGTTCTCGCAGCGCTGCCCCACCCTGCTGATCGGGAGAGGTCCCGGTTCGGATCTTACGCCGGGGTCCAGAAGGCGGAACTTGAAGCTGACCGTGTTGGTCCTGGCAGCCGGAGGTGGAGAACGGTAGAGGTCGGTGCCGCATACGGAAGGTGAGTGGTCCACCTGTGATTGCTGCAGGAACGGGAGTGTTCCGGGAGACTAGAATGTCTCCGATGGTTTGAGGAGCCGGTGTGCTCCTGGGGCTAGTGTGCTCCGGGGAACTCAGAGTACGAGTTGGTGCTCTGACAGACTTGACGGGGTTGGGGACGTATTTCGAGGTAATTGTTTGTGGCGATCCGACCGCATGGTACTGTGGTGAAGGCGTGGCTCATCGTGGGTAGACTCTGGCGCGCTTACTCTGAACTCCTAGTGTGGTGATTCAGTGGAGGTGTGATCCGGGTTTCCCGCGGTAAAGCGCGCAGCGATCCATAGTGCCGCACGGGTAGCGGATCCGGTCCCCGTCCTCAGAACAGTTAGCCTACTGTTCGGTCTGCGGTAGAGTCCAGGTTCCCCAGGACTTGGTCGACGGGCCTTGTCCCAGTTGGTAACACGTGTTTTGGAGATCTTGTATATGTGTACGTGGTTCGTCTATATGTTTGTGTGTGAATGAACTTGAGTTGTGATTCGAGATAAAGTAAAGATGCCGTGTTTTAGCAAGTTGCGATGTTTTGGATGCTGTTGTCGACCCTCAGATACTAGACTGGCCGAGAGTCAACCCGCGCCTCCTGAAGGGACGCCGAGTTTTGATATGTATGTTAAACATGGACTGGTCCCGATTTTGTTTGGTACCTTGTGGCATCGATACACTGCTGATAATGTGGATTTACAATGGCCTTTGACGGGTTCTTTTGATGAAGCTAAATTGGATTATTTGCAAGACAAACTGTTTGCTAGGCGTAGCCGCCAGAGTATGTTCGACTCTTTGCGAATGTGGCAGAAAGAGGTCAGGAAACGTAAGATGTGAGAGGAGAAAGAGGAGTATAAAAAGTCCACCCAGACTATGGCACAGAAAGCGAAAGAACAGGTGGGGAATGAGAATGCACTACGCATGGAGCGCGCAGATAGACTTTGTAGGTTAAAAGAAAATAAAAGTTACGTAGTACGAGAGGACGACCCAGATGAGATGGAGGACATTTTGAATGCCTGACCCCCACCCCCTTATGCCCCGCAGCCATTATACCCCTCCTTGCCACTTTCGGCCCCTAGTAGCGCCATTCCGGGTCCTTCAGCGAGTGCCCCCCAACAATCCCTGCCCTCGACACCCCTCGTTTCTCTACTCCAGCCCGCTTCACCTGCCCCCTCGCCATTTTCTTTAGCACTCCCTACTGTTTCAGCTAGCACCACCCCCAGTCAGGAGATGCTAACACCGAGTCGCGGCGCAGGTAGCGGATTGTTCTCACAGGTACGGAAGCTGCTTACACGTTCTACTGTTGGTTTGGATGAAAAAAGTTTGGTGGCTAACCAGGCATGTCAATGGGCCAGGAATAATATGTATTCATTCGAAGATATCTGGTCCACCATGAAAGATTTTGAGCCGTTAATGCAGCAGCACGCTTTGTGGCACATGGCTGGTGTATTGATACCGCTATGGGAGCAGGGATATGGAGGTGTGGCCCCGGCGGTTTTGCGGGATATACAGGCTGGAGCGTACAGAACAAACACGGGGGTCAAGGAAGTGATGAGTAGTCTGCGCGCGCTTTTGCAATACAGGAATGAATTACCCTCTGCCGGCACACCACATTTCCCGGGTCTTCACCCAATGAGAGAGGTGCACCCTATTTTTCATCCTGAGGTCCCCGAGTTGTTAGACCCAGTCACGAGGGCTGTTACAAGGAACAGAATTGATGCGCATTTTCAGGAGCAATGGGTGTACACGCCATGGAAGAGAAGTGAGGTGTTATCCTTGAAGGCTCAGCTGCCGGATTCTAGAAAGAATCCGACCGCCTATTACAAAGAGCTTACGGAAGCGGCGTCTTCTACTGTGATGACGTTGGCTGATGTTGAATTGTTTTTCGGGCTTTTGGTCCCGGTTGATGTGTGGCGACAAGTAAAAGGTACGGATCATACAGAGGAGCTGGGTGGTACATAGCAGGAGTTGCAGGATTGGGACAAAGAGCGTAAGCCAGGAGAGAAGCCGAAGGCTGAAATATTAGCTTTGCCAGGGCGTATTATAAAATATATGCATTCCCTCATTCCCCCGAAAAAGGTAGATTGGGACAAGCTGACGGCTTGCAAGCAGAAGAAAGATGAGGCGGTCTCTGATTTCTTTACGAGGTTTGAGGAAACGTTTATGGATTTTAGTGGGCAGGATGTGTCACAGGATGGGGGGTTACGGCTCTTCGTCAACAGGTTTGTCACAAACTTATTGCCTGAAATATCAGCCAGACTGCAAGCGTCGGAGAGCACGTGGACGACGTCCTCTCCTTCGGGAATACTAAGTATGGCACAATATTACGAACACAGGGAAAATGAGAACAAGGATAAGCAGGAGAAGAAGGCTAAAGATTTGAAGACGAGGGTTTTGTTGCAGCAAGTGGCGAGAGGCAGAGGAAGGGGTGCGGGGTTGAGCCGCGGAGGTGGATTTGGCAGAGGTGAGAGCAGGGACAGGCTGGGACCGAATCAGTGCGCGAAGTGCAAGCAGGAGGGGCACTGGTGGAGGGATTGCCCGCTGCTTCAGGTGAGCGCTGGGGTAGGGCGCGGACGAGGAAGAGGTGGTGGTGATAATGGAAGACAGGTGGCACGATCGGAAGGAGCCAGGAGGCCGGGTGGCAATTATTTTGACGATAATACCAATAGGCAGCAGTTACAGAGCGATGGTGCCCAGTACTATAACGATGATTACTCAGTTGATGATTTGACAGGGTTTTCCCACAACTAGGACAGCGTAGGACAGAGCATGGGACCAGTACTTATGGAAGTTGATCAGAGGGGACCTTATGTCGAAGCCGACTTACTAGGGTCTCAACAGAAATTTCTAGTGGATACGGGTGCAATGAAAAGTTCAGTGGCTCGTTCTCGGGTCCCAGGGGCGGCTCTGTCTGGCAAGAATAACATATCCGTGGGTTTCGCGGGAACTCCGGTGATTAGCCCCATTTCTAAACCTCTCACGTTAACGATTGGTCCTTTTACTGTTGACTCGCCGTTCTTATTGACATCAAATTGTGGGGAAAATTTGTTGGGTTTAGATTTATTGAAAAGATTGCATGCCACTATCTATTGTTCTCCGGATGGCGTGTACCTTACTCTAGGCCCCAATGTTGCCCGCCCACTACAGTGCTTTTCAAAAGACGACCCGCTGCCACCTGAGTTTCGAGGTATACCCGACAGCTTGTGGGCTGTCAGTGATAATGATGTGGGGAGAATGGACATTGCCCCGGTGTCAATAAGAGTGAAGGTGGGAGCCAAATTGCCCAGAATTCCACAGTACAAAATACCTAGAGAGGGGGAGAAGGCCTTGTTACAAATAATTCAAGATTTAATACAGTCTGGAGTAGTGGAAGAGACTGATTCGAATATATGTAACAGTCCTATTTTGCCTATACTTAAAAGACGGTCACCTGATGCAACAGATAATACTCCTGATGTTCATAGATTCGTGATTGATTTGCGCCAGGTAAATAGAGTAGTGGAGCCACAGTACCCGGTGGTCTCGGACATCACTACGATATTGACAATGATTCCACCTTCGGCCAAATATTTCTCTGTCCTAGATTTGAAAAATGCCTTCTTCAGTATCCCAGTACATGAAGACAGCAGGTATCTTTTCGGATTCTCATTGGCTGGCCGTAGCTTCCGCTTCAAGAGAATTCCTCAGGGGTACACTGAGAGTCCTAGTATATATAGTCAGGCCCTGAAGGCACAATTGGATGATTTGGAACTTCCACCGGGCAACGTAATGTTGCAGTACGTGGATGATATCCTAATAGCCTCGGACGACGAGCAGGGTTGTCGGGATGCTACTGTAAAATTGTTACACCACTTGGCTAAGAGGGGGCATAAGGTGTCCCTTCCGAAATTTCAATACTGTCGAACGGAGGTCACCTACCTCGGTCACCTCCTTTCGAAAGTGGGGAGGAGATTGACGCCGGAGCGCATAAAAGCGATCACTAACATGCAGGTACCTAACATGCAGCGAGAGGTGCGCGCGTTCCTAGGCATAACATCGTATTGTCGTCAGTGGATACCTAACTATGCATTACTAACAAAACCCCTATTGTATCTGACTACCAAAGAAGTGCGCGAACCCCTACCCTGGACCCCCGCATGTCAGGAATCTTTTGAGTTACTAAAGACGTCTTTGTGTTCGGCGCCAGTTCTTGGAACACCTGATTACCAGAAGCCTTTTGTTCTTTACGTGCACGAGGCGGAAGGTTGCGCGTTGTCTGTCCTAACTCAGTGTTTCGGGGGGAAGCAGAGACCGTGTGCGTACTTCTCTGCAATGCTTGACAATGTGGCAAGAGCGCTGCCGAGTTGTCTGAGAGCCACGGCGGCTGCTGCGGTCTCTATAAGACAATCGGCAGGGCTCGTGCTGGGATCAGACCTCACAGTAATGGTACCGCATGCTGTGGACATTTTATTGAACAGGACACAGACGCAGCATTTAACAAGCGCTCGTCTGACGGGTTACGAGATGACCCTTTTTGCACCCCATGTGACAATTAAAAGATGTGCCACATTGAACCCCGCCACCTTGTTACCTATCCCCACAGATAGTGACACAAATGATGATGACATACATGACTGCTTGTATAGGACTGAGGAGGAGACAAAGGGGAGGGTGGATCTGACAGACAGACCCATGGAAGAACCAGACGGGGAACTGTATGTTGATGGATCCTGTTTTAAATTACCAGACGGGACATCGACAGCAGCATATGCAATAACGACATTACAGACGGTGGTAGAGACTTCTAGAATACCTTACAATTCTGCCCAGGCTGCCGAGATTATCGCCTTAATGAGAGCATGTGAGTTGAGTGAGGGGTTGGATGTCAACATTTACACCGATAGCCAATACGCCTTTGGCGTGGTTCATAATTATGGGCGACTTTGGGCAGAACGGGGATTCTTGACCTCCCATGGACAACGCATCCAACATGGCCCACTGATATTACGACTACTAACGGCACTGACTTTACCCAAAAGATTGGCTGTGATAAAATGTAGCGCACACAAGACAATAGTGGACGATGTCGGGCGAGGCAACGCTTTTGCCGACGAGACAGCAAAAGAGACTGCTAGAGAAAAACTACCACGAATGTTTGTGGCAGGGCCAGCACGATGGGTCCCAGATATTCATATGTTCGCAGACACGGTACAGAGTGTCAAGAACATACAGGGCAAGGCGACAGATGAGGAATTGAGAGCATGGAAGGATGGGCAGGGACGACTGGATGCGGATGAATGCTGGACAGATGTGACAGATAAGAGACGATGGATGTTACCGAATGCGTATGTCCTTCCAGTAGTGACGATGGCACACGGTCCTGCCCATGTGAGTGCGAAGGGCATTTGCAAGCTATTAGACCCGGTATGGAGCAATAAGAATATCTCTAAGATGGCCACCAATTTGGTTCGTCAGTGTATGGTGTGTTTGAGACACAATCCTGGAAAGGGTACCCCTGTCCCAACTGGAAATTTTGCACCCCCCTCTTTCCCTTTTGAGGTGATTCAGATGGATTACATCGAAATGGAAAGAGTCAACAACTTGAAGTACGTCCTTGTAGTCGTATGCGCCTTTAGTAGGTGGGTGGAGGCGTTCCCAACGAAAGACTGCACGGCTATGTCTACTGCAAAAATGTTGATAAAGGAGTATTTCTCCCGCTTCGGATTACCTAGGGTGATCTGGAGTGATAATGGCACGTCCTTTAATGCTGAATTAGTGAAGAATATATGCAAGGGTCTACACATCACCCAGAAGTTCCACTCAGCCTTGCATCCTCAGGCAGCAGGACTGGTGGAACGGTTTAACGGCACACTCAAGTTAAAAATGGCCAAAATATGTGAGAGTACAGGTCTCCGTTGGCCAGACGCACTTCCCTTAGCTTTGCTTTCCACAAGAGTCACTGTAAATGCAAAAATGGGCGTCTCCCCGCACGAGGTGGTATTTGGCCACCCGGCCAATATCTGGGGAGTGCCCCGACCCAAATGCTTTTCAGAAGTTCCTTACCCTCTGTTGACAGATTATCTGTATGCTTTGACTAAAGATCTTCGTTCTATTCATCAGCAGGTAGCAGACACTCTGAAGCCGTTGCCGGAGGGGCCTGGACACACCATCCACCCAGGGGATTGGGTCGTGGTGCGACGATACCAGCGGAAGTCCTGTTTGGAGCCGAGATGGTCAGAGCCTCGTCAGGTGCTCCTCACCACGCGCACAGCACTGCGGATTGACGGCAGAAAGGCGTGGACCCATGCCTCTCATGTGAAGAGGGTCCCGCTCCCGTTGCCCTATGATCAATGGGTACAAGATGGCATCGCTGACCAGGAGTGTGAAAATATTCCAAGATATGTTCCTTTCTCGGATGCTTCACTGATTGGAGAAGAGCAAAGCGGAATTGAAAATACTGTGAGCTCTACCACTCCTTTTGTTGCTAGCAAAGAGATATCGGAAAGTTCAGCATCTGCCACTGATACACCTGCTTTGTTTTCTGATCCCGAAGTGCCAGGGAGCACTCGCTACAATCTCCGGCCCCGGAGAAAATAAGTACAGTGCTGGAAAATGATGGACTAAATACTGGAAGAAGGGCTTAGTGGACATTCTGAAAAAGAAGATTTAGTGGTAGGGATGGACTTGTAAGAGCCCTGGTGTTTAGCCGAAGATTGTGTTCTTTGAGACTAAAGAGTGGTGCGGGGCCCGAATTAAGTGCTTCCCTTATTTCAAAGTGTTGATCAACGACGTGGGAATAGGTATGAACGGTAAAAGCCTGCCTGTGAGGCTTTGAAGGACACAGGGTAGAAGATCCCTTTTTAAGGGTTGAAGAACCCCTCCGGCCGGTTGAGGATTGTCTGGGACTATTTTTTTTATTAGTTATAGTTTGATTTTATTTTTGATTTTTGGTGTTGAAAAAGTATACAGAATGTATCCCTTTGGGCGGCCAATTCCTGATGAGGAGCAGCCCTTTGCAGCTCCCCCGAGACGTGAGCCTGATTCCCCCTGGTTGGCCCTTTCCCGAAAGGGAAAAATTGTGGTGGTCATAATATTTTTAATTGCCCTTCTGGTGACTCTTGGAATATTGTTCTTCCTAGATAAACATTATCCCGTTCATACATTTGCAACCACACCTACTGCTGTTCCGGAACACAATATGTTAACTGTTGAATATGGCGAAAGAATGATACGTACCAATTATAAAGATAATGTTTTTATTAAGACTTTGCATCATGCACATGCCACTACCAACATGACAGATTGCTGGGTTTGTGGGCTTTTGCCCTCTGCTGCTTATAAGAAAGATAGATTCCTTGCTCTTCCTTTGACTCCGGTAAATAGTTGTGTGGGATGGTACACCCTTATAGGTCTAGTTAAGTATTTCCAACAGCCAGATTCCCTAACACCTCGACTACAGAATAGGGGGTGGACAATGACGATGCGAGTACGCCCTTTGCCTTCAGCTTCCCTTGGACGAATATACACTGACGGACGTTTTGACCAGACTTTTATAGAGACATGTGAGAAAAGGTTGGGCCGATTCTTGACACCTAATGATACTGATAGACTTAGGGATAGTTTTATGAAATTGAATGCCACTTTGTCTTATAGGCACCCTCCTAAGAATAACGGCAGCTCCAAGTCTTTGATACCCCTTGCTGTGGTGGGTCCTCCTCCGTTTTTCTGTATAGAGGGAAGGGGTCCCATCAAGGTAGGAAATAGCTCTTGTAATGTGACCGCATTAATACGCTTGCCAGTTAGCCCCTCTTTGATTGCCCCACCCAGTGTCTATTTTGTATGCGGTGAAAATGGATACTTATGGTTGCCAGAGGGTTGGGGTGGGGTGTGTTACCTGGCTTATCTGATTCCTCCTGTATATGTGGCCCCCTCTGATTATCACAGAACTCATCGACGATTCCCCAGTCCTCAAGAGCAGCCGCAAGAGCAGCGTAAAAGGAGGGAACTTCAAGTAGAGGACGTTGATCAGACAGATACCTCGTATCAGCAATGGACTGATTTTTCTAAGGGTCTGCTTCCTTTCTGGGGTCCTATATTCAACAGTAGAGCTATTAGACGACTTTCTAGGGTAATGGAAAAGGTGGTTCTGGTTGAGGCTGACATTACGACTAACATCTCTGTTGAGGTTCAGGCTATGAGATTATTTACGATCCAGAATAGGATGGTCCTTGACGTCATACTAGCCGATAGGGGCGGGGCCTGTCGCGTCATCGGGACATCTTGTTGCGTTTATATCCCTGACTCTGCCCCGACTGTTAACTTGGCAGTGCAAAAATTGCATAGATTAGCGACTGAACTGCACCAAGATAATGGAACATGGTCTCTCCAAGGGTGGCTCTGGGGTGCCTTTTCTTCCTGGGGCTGGAAAATACTGATGGGATTGGTTGGAGTAGTGAGTGTAATTCTGTCATGCTGCCTTTGCATATATTGCCTCCCTCCATGTTGTTCAATGTGTGCTGCAAATATACGTCCGAAAAAGAAGTTGCATGGTCAATATACCACTTCTATGATTACTGAAATTCCTGCTGATGCAAGTTGGTTAATGTTTATTGCAGAAGATGTTCTCGAATGAAGTAATGTAGGCCTGCCCCTAGAATGTATGTCGGCACTACCTTTGGCAATTAAATGAGGCTATAGTTAGCCAATGATGCTAAAAGGAGAGTCTGATAGAATTCACTTTTCGATGCTCTAATTACCCCATGATGACGTGTGAGTTAGCATCATATGACTAACTAATGCATTTACGTAAACGCACTTATGCTGAATTCATATACTCACCTATTACTTATATTCGAATGTACGTGTGACCATATTAGTTTCTTAGCTTAGCCTGTGTGCCACCATTTTGTGCAACTCTCTGTGCCTGCGGGCTCTGCTCGCTCATGCCCCTCCCGCAGGAATACAGAAATATACTAAGACAGCAGTTTTCGTTTCTCGGCTCACTGGGACCGAAACTAACAACTTATGTTATCTGCAATGTTCTCATGCCCAGAGACGCCGAAGCCTAGCTCCCTGGCCTTGAGCAGAGATAATAATGTATCCCTCGCAGGTGCAGATGCCTGCTGTATGAGAGCATTGTTCACTGGTCTGGGGCTCAGTAGTTTTCCACAAGGGGCGTACCCCATTTACTGTATTGCATTATAATGTATTGCTGTGATGCAGAGAGTCAGTCCTCTCGTTCGCACTCCTAGGAGTGAGGTCGGACAGGGCCCTCTCATATGAGTGTTGTTTGGCCTAATAAAGACTTTTGTTTTTACTTCTCCACTGTCCGGCTGACTTCCTATAAGGTAATTATAGGTGAGTGCTGTAAGTCACTCCAGTGGATTTGAGCCACGCTTATCAGCAGTAAACATTGCAAAGGCCTTGGCCCAATTTGTTATCGTCTCATCCACCCTGAATCCCGCCATTTTGGCTCGCCAGACACTCGGATGCCACAAATATTTCTGCGTCTTAGCATACTCCATCTCGCGATGGTCAGTCAATAAAGAAAACATATTAACATACTTGTCTGCCCATATCAACTCTTTCGTGGCCAACGGTATATGTTGGACCACTCTCTCCCGTCTTGAGGGCAATGAGCCCTCCCCCGCTACTGGCAAAGCGAGCTTACCCGGTTCGGTTGTTGTTCCCGCCGTTTTCTCGATGCCAGCTGCCGGTCCTTCCGGGGTCACCTGTGGGGAGACAAGAGGGAGATTCGCCTTTGCGGCATCTTGCGACTGCCGCAACTGCTGAATTAGTAACCTGGCCTCCTCGGCCATGTCTCCGGGCGCCGTAGCACCCCCTGTATTTTTGCTGAGCCATGCGGCCAACTGGGCAGCCAATTCAGGAGGCATGTCCTCGTCGTTTGCAGGCGTAATCACAACCGGAATCGGCTGACCCGCGTCTGGGATTGGTACCGGGGCCTCATCTGGTATGGCGGGCTCACCGGGGGCACCTCGGGGACCGGAACCTCCCCCGCTGCCGCCCTATTCCTGACCCGTTTCCCCCTACCCCCAGGGACGACTCCCGGCAATGCTGGGCCTATTACCTTCTTCGGTTTACCCGGTTTGTTCATCGCAGCCAGCTGCTTCTTCATGCTTGCCATATCACGGCCAAGCGCTGGGACTTGACCAACGCTTCGTTCTATCTTCGCCATTCTGCTCACCAACATGCAAAGCACCTGGTCTGTCTCGGAACTTTTTCCTGCTTTCTTGCCAGACATCGTTTTTCAATATCCGTTCCGAGTCGATCAACACGGTCCTGGATCCTTAGCCTCGAAGTCGCTGAAAGAGAAACACAAAAATTACAAGTTCTCAAAATTGCTCCTTGTTCCGTCGAGGGCTCACGTGCAACGACTGTGTGCAGCTTCCAAGCACAGGAACAAGAGGATGCTTCTTCGGATTCCCGCTCTCTTTATTCCTCATCGGGAGGGCGTGAACCCTCCACTGGTACGCCTACTGGGCGTGGCCATCGGTGTAGGTGTCTAGGACAACCCCTCTTGGGCGGGAAAAGGCGCGCCCCGGCTACGCCGCTTCGGGCATACCAGCCGTGACACGCCCCCCGCCCAAAACGGTTTCCCGGGAGGATCCGGGCCCCCAACCTTACGTTCGGCGGGACCGAGTGGTCGCCCCTTTCCATTATAGTCCTTTTAGTCTGACATCACCCGCTGACCTTTTGTCCCACCCTTAACCCCTCAACATTGTTTTATTGCTTGCAAGGGTTAGGTGCGAGCAAGGAGTGGTCAGGGTCGGACTGGCCAATTGGGCAGTCAGGCAGTTCCCGACGGACTGGTTTGATAGGTCAGTTATTGGGCCGTTTTTTGCTGTTTGCTGACCTATTATGTGGTCAGCTGGGCCAGGATTTACTGTTGAATACCTTGATATTAAAACAAACTTTGCCTGCAGCGAGTTCGGATCCATGCATTCTTCCATCCCTTGAAAAAGCACTTATACAAGTTCAAAACTGTCCAATTTAGCTTTATAATTCACTAATGGCGAACACTTTTACTTTGGTATCAATACCTGTTTTCTGTCCTAGTCAGACCCTGGAAGTGGTAGGTTTAGCTTTTTAAAAGCCCAGTTTACTTCGTGTTCCTGTCAGTGCCTCCGTGACTATTGAGGTCAGGTTCACCAAATGGCAAGTCAGAGATAGCAGCAGATGCTCCTGGGATCCACTAATCCCTGCCCAATAGAAAGCAATGCGATGGCTCTGGGTTGGGTCAGAATGTCCCATTCAACTGCATTATGATTGCAAGTAGGGGAGGCGTGTCAACACAGGGAGACGTGATGGCTGGAACAGAAAACTCCAGTGACTGCTAGTGAATGAAATATGGCTGAATATATATAGAAGGGAAGTATTTGATGCAAAGAGAGCTACCTGCAAGGAAAAAAAACGATCCAACAGTGAACAAGCCAAGGGAAATATTTCAGCTTATTCTGTCTCTCTGATCTCGCACTTCCACCAATGTAGCAACATCACAACAGAGCTACAATGTGCTCTATACTTTTTTAATTAAGAAGATTATATAATTTCATTGCCTGGGTCGCTTAATTTTTTCAAAGGCAAAATCCAGAATATTCACTACCAGCATTGGAGGAAACAGTCCATGCTTCTGTCGATGCACTGCTAAAATATGAAATGTTCAATCTGTTGTTGATATTGAGAGTAGTTAAAGAGTAATTCATGTGCTCATCCTACATCATGTGGGTTAAGCACTGCACTTGTTTGGAAGATATTCCCAATAATTGAAAGGCATGATACCCGAAATTTGTCACAAAACCAGATAGATAGTAATTTTACTCAGACAAGAATTATTTGCTCTTTATTCTCAACAGATTTTGATATATAAAAGTCTCTAATGACTGTGCCAAACGATGGCGTGAAGCTGGATTAACAAGAGGATAGTGTGCATTCTTATTACTCTGCACTCCTGTAAGGAGGATTATTGACGGAAGGATCTTAAAGATTAAAGCATATATGTGCGGTGAAATGTATTGACTTTCTGAGCGTAAGCTACTCTATAAGGAAATTGAAATATGGAATTCAATCAAATTCCAAGAAAGTGATCTATTTTCCTTCATGTCAAAATACCCACTTTTGTTTAGCAATAAATAGGCAGATATAGTAATTGTGTAGGGTGCTACTTAGCCACATAGTCAACAAGGATGTATAATATAGTGCATATTTTAACATATAATGTTGTCTATTATTTAAAAAATGTAAGCATATTGATCATTGGATCATTGGACCACTGCATCTAAAGAAACTTGTTTGTAATGTTCTGTGGCACCCCACCCCAGGTCTATTTCTTTTTTGGCATATATATATGCAAAAAAAGAAGCAGAGAACTCTGGGTAGTTCTTAAGATTAGGTGGAAAGCAGCTCCAGTATAGAGCACTCTCAACACCAGCAACACCCTAAATTTGCTCACCTCAAATGTGTGCTTTTCTATCAGTCTTTAAGCGTAGTTTTAGCACAGTGCCATCCACGCTGAGATAGAAAGGGACTAAGTCTTTTGCCATTTCCACAGCAAATTCGTTAAGCATAGGATTAGCTCAGTGCTATCCATGTCCAGTTGTTAAATGGCCAAAGCCTTTTACCACTCCTGACACAGTATTATAGCTTTGGATTGGAAAAATACCATCCAAGCCAACCTGAAATGAATAAAAGCCACCCCTGACACCTGATTTGCTCTCATTGGAGCTTTTCAGAGAGGTATAGCTTTGTCCAGACACAAGGGAGCGCCCAGCATAAGTCAAAAGAATACCCTTTCAGGCATAGAGTGATGCATAAATTATGCAAAAGGAAGTAGAGTACTCTGGGTAGTTCTGAAGTTTAGGTAGAAAGCACCTCCAGTATAGAATACTCTCAACACCAGCGACACTCCAAATTTTCTCAAATGTCTACTTTTCTATCAAAGTCTTTAAGCATAGGTATAGCACAGTGCCATCCATGGCGATATATATATATTGGGGTTGGAAAACAAGGGTACCCCGTTAAGTGAACCTGGGGTTTAATAATTATGAGAAGGATAATGGTTCAGGGGAGGCCTGACTAGGTCCAGTAACACAAGGTTAAATATTATTTTGTCTAATGAATAAATCCATTGGGGAGGAGTCTTCATAGGGCAACATTTATATATTTAATCATAGTAATATGCAGATTAGTAATTACACAAGTACGTTCAGGTGCTCACAAAAGTGACAAGGGTGCGTAACATGACTGAGTGAAAGTGGCAGTATACGAAATATCAAATGGATAGGAAAAGAAATCCAGAACAATATGTACAAATGGGGGGATTTTCAACAGGAGACCTCCTGAACCATTGTCCTTCTCATAAAAAGGTAATTCTTGTTGTGTATGGAAAGTTTTGGGTGATCCATCAAGCAAAGGCCAAGATAATGGGGGGGGGGGGGTTAAAACATTTGCATTTCCCATGTTAATTCCCTTAGGAATTTTAGGCACGACTTCAGCCCAAATCATTGAATGGAAATAGAGCAAATTTGGCACAAAGGTAGTTCTTGGTCCAGAAAGTGACCTTCTGTAAATTTCGTAAATTAATTGAGCAGTTTTGGCGATGTTAAAGGACATAAAAACTTGGATATTTAGAAGTGTGGACCATTCTGGATGCCTACGCATAGCTTCGCGACCCCTTGCACCAGAGAAGTTCTGTGATTGTCTGGCAACAACCTGTGAAAAAGTTGCCGCTGTAATTTTCTAAACAACCACCGTGTTCCGGGGATGAGTTTTTGAGGCTAAATACTATAGAAAGGGTCAGAGTTAAGGTACCCTTACCCTATGTGTGCATTGTAGGGGGGTCTGAGGGACACCTTATGAGTTTAAAAATGTGGCAATCTGTTTTTTTTTCTATGTGGTTGGAATCATTGACCCGTCATTCTGTTCAACGCGGCCTGCCTTAAAAAAATATGCATTCAGACACACACTAATGCATGTACTCACATGCCCACACAGAATCACACACGCACTCACAGACCCACTTAGGCAGTTATACTCACTGACCCACTCATAAACCTATGCCAATGCTCATACACCCACTCATGGACCCACTCAGACACTCATACATCCAATCATAGATATAGTCAGATACTTACACATCCACTTACAGACCCACTCCATAACACATGCACCCAAACATAGATCCACCCAGAGATTCATGAATCCACTCACAGACCCATTGAGAGAGTCACACACCCACTCACAGAGCCACTCACTCACGCACCCACTCACAGACCCCCTTAGAGACTCATACACTCACTCACAGATCCACTCAAAACCTCATGCACTAATTCACACACCCATTCACAGACCCCCTTAGAGACTCATGCACTCCCTCACAAGCCCACTCAGAGACTCATGCACACACTCACAGACCCACTCAGACACTCATATACCCACTCACGGACCCACTTAGACACTCATTCAGACTCATTCAGAGACTCATGCACCTACACACAGACCCACTCAGAAACTCATGCACCAACTCAGACCCATTGAGAAACTCATACACCTACTCACTGACCCACTCAGAAACTCATGCACCTACTCATAGACCAACTCTGACACTCAAACACCACTCCCACCCATTTATACACTCACACACTCATGCACTTACTTACAGACCCACTCAGAGACTCGCACTCTTACTAAGAGACCCACACATACACTCATGCACTCATTCATATACCCACTAGGAGACTCATGCACTTATTTACAGACCCACTTGGAGACACAGGCACCTACTAACAGACCCACTTAGACACTCACACACTCACTACCAGACCCACTCAGAGACTCATTCACCTACTCACAAAGCCATTCAGAGACTCATGCACCCACTCAAAGACCACTCAAAGACTCATGCACTCACTCACAGACCCACTCAATGCCTCACTCAGAGACTCAGATACCTATTTACAGATCCACTCAGACTCTCATATACTCACTCACAGACTGACTCACACACATATGGAGGCACTTGCAAACCCACTCAAATACTCTGACACCCACTCAAAGATCTACTCAAACACTCATGCATCCACTCAGACACCCACTCAGATACTCACACATCTACTCACACACACACATACTCATAGAACCACTCAGACACTTATTCACCCACTCATGCACCCAATGAGACACTTATTCAGTCACTCCCAAACCCACTCAGAAATGCACACACAAACTGACATACCCACTCAGACACTCTCATACCCACTCACAAACCTAGTGAGACACTCTTGCACTCAATTACTTACTGACTCACGGATATAAGAAGGAACTTGCAAACCTTCTTAGACACTCTGTCATCCACTCAGAGACCTACTCAGGCACCAACTCAGACACTCATGCTCCCACTCAGACAGCTACGCAGACACATATGCATGCACTCACCGACCCACTCAGACACACACACAAGCCGACTTACACCCAGTGTGACACTAATGCAGCCACTCCCATACCCACTCAGATACTCAAACACTCACTGACAAACCCACTAAGACACTCTCACACCCACTTACAAACCTACTGAGACACACATGAACGCACTCACACACTCAATGTCAAATGTTACTGGTTACAGTTAGGAAATAAAATGTAAAAAACCTTAGAAATTCACTTAAAAAACCATAGGTTACAATCAAGTTACAAATAAGAATTAACATTAAAAATGTAGCAATTCACTAAAAAACTAAAGGTTACAAGGATGTTATACTATTAGAGGGGTGGGAGCGCACCAGACACGCCCCAGCGTAATTACCACTTACATGATGGTTCACGTAGTTCATGATTTCTCGCTCAATACTCAGTTCAAAGTGTTCATAGCCAGTGCTATAATATTTATTTCCAATTCGTATCCCTAGACACATGTTTCATGATTCCTCAATCGTCAGTAGGGAAAATGGAATTTTAAAAAACCTTAGAAATTCTCTGAAAACATCAAAAGTGCAGGGATGTTTTATTTAGGATCAGATTTCACTGGTATGAAACAGTAGAAATTCAGCAGTTATAGCTATCTGAGCAAATTATAACCTATGCCACCACAATGCACTGCTTATGACCTCACCCATCACACTCATTACTTACACACACCCACATATATTACCCAGTATCAATCACCACTGGGTGGTTATAGTTAGGACAGTGTTCTTTTGTTGTTGCTATTAACGTTGGCATTGTTTGACAAATCTTTACAAAATCTTCCAAAAGAGTGCTGTGTTTAACCAAGTTTGAGTATGTAAAGTTTTGGGGTAATCTGTTAAATGGGGGCCGAGAAAAAGTAAGTCCCATTATGCGTTTTCCAAATTAATTTTTCCTCACCATGCACTGCTAATTTCTCCACATATTACAACATTTATGACATGTTTATGACATAATTTTATTTTATTGATATTTTCGAACAGGTTAACAATAAACCGGCATAGCAGTCAATTACATCCAGTTTTCTGCATATTTGTTGTTACATACAGCTTATGAAGTAAGGCACTTGCAATGCTGATCCCTTTATGCCTCAGTGTTCCAAGATAACTTTAAATCAAACAAACACAACCTGTATGGTACATTCATTTAACCTTGGTATTCACGTTATACATATATCCCATTGTGCCTGGCATCATTACAATAATGGTTCCACCTGTAGTTGCCTCTGCCTCACTTATACATTGTGCATGGTACAGTGTCCAAACACTCCTTATACCACTTTCAGACGTTACTCAGTATGGCTGTTTGTCAGGTGATCCGCAGCAAAAGTGGTTAGTTGCGTATGGCCAAATGTCACATCCCAAAGCCAGTCTTTCGTGGAGGGGACTCCACTCTTCCCCCAAAGCATAGCTACCCTCCATTTTGGAAATGAAAAGGAGAATGGCATGTAGTTTACGTGTCCCGGGTGGGGTATGTTTGACATGCAAAACACAAACACTTTTAGATTGGTTCTGAGGCAATCTTTTAAGACCTGCCTGGATACCTTGCCCCAATTCACAATACTAACATACCTCGAGTATCCAAGGGTCTAGAACAATGTTCTCAGCACTATGAACTCTAGAAAACAAAAACCAAATGTGTGCCCGCAATAGGAAAATATTATTAAATTTACGGATTCCCATCACTCACCAACTTGGTGACATGCTTCATCATCTGGGTCATCATCTGGGTCTCCTCTTAAAGTCACTCTGGTGACCCTAAAGGCTACAACCCCATCATAATGATTGGAGAGCCCGAGGATGTTTTTATTGAACTGGTAAGGGAGAAAAACTACTAGATGAGAGCAGTTGACTTGTGTGGGGAATAATTGCAGTGCATTAGTGATATGTAAAACAAAAATTGAATGACTCAGACCCTATATTTATTATTGCCTCTCTCAGTACGAACTGAAAACAGTGCAAACAACAGTTTTTAACAAATAGCTGTCTGGTGTTAGAAAGAGGTCAACATGTTTCAGCACACCCGGACATCGATCTGTCCAGTGCCTTCATCAGGACCAACCAAAATAAGTGGAAACCAGCTTACGTCCTATGCTGTTAAATTCTGGAGGAACGTAGCTGTCACTCGTGTATGGATAAACCCTCTCATGAGAAAATCTTGTCAGGTCCTTTTTGAATTTCTCAAACTTCGAGAACAAGATAGCATCCTTAAATTCCTTATTGTTCTTATTGGATTCTTCTTGATTTTTCTTAAAGGCTGTGCCAATGGTTGTGGTTTTAATTTCTGCCTCCAGTACTTGGATCTCAATGAGAATGGTATCTGCAGCGTGTTTGGCTGTCTTAATCATAAAGATCAGTCAGTCGCGCGTTCAGCGCCATGCAATCAAAGACCAATCTTTTAGAAACTGTTTGTCTGTAAGGAATCGTCGGGGAGCATTTGTCACTAGTAATCCCGTGGGGGCACAATTCCCTCGTAAGTATTCTGCCATTATTACCCCATGGATTACTGTTCGTGAATGTAATTTCTTGAACCCTAGTAATTTGCCCCAATCTTCCTCATTGCTACTCAAAATCAAGGGTAGGCTGTCTAGGATACTAAAAACAGTGCAAACAACAGTTTTTAACACATAGCTGTCTGATGTAATAAAGAGGTCAACATGTTTCAGCACACCAGGACATCGATCTGTCCAGTGCCTTCATCATGACCAACCAAAATATTGCTACAGCAAAACATGGAAAAAATAGTGGAAAATTAACTAGTACAAGTTCACTTGAAGCGGTTGGAAATGATACAACCGAATCACCTGTAATCAGGAGTGTACAATCCTTCCTAAGCAAAACCCGTACATCTGACGGTATCTGTAACATAGGAAAGAAAAAAGCACGCCACATTTTAGTTCATTAACATAGAGTATAGTATTTTCAGAACAAAACTAACAATGTAGTGACATTAACATTGTCATCTACCTAACTCCAAAAATGGATATATGCCAGTTCTTACCTGAAAAATATGAAGTGGCGACATCACCTCACCTAGCCACGGCTCAGGGGAAAAGGAAGCACCACTCTATAAGAAAGAAGTAGAATAATTCCTTATTTATTGTGGTGTTCTACCATGCTCAACATCCTATTGAATATCATTGTGCTCCAATAACCATGCGTAAATACACAGAAGCACAGGGTTGAAAACTACTTATGTAAGCTTGTCATACCTATCACAGCCAGATATGCTGCTCATGAAGAAATGATTGTACACCATCATCATGGGAGAAGTGTGGCTCACGGTGTAGAGCAGGCAGACCCTGAAGCAGAGGTCAGACCCGGGACCAGGGTTCAATTCCCGACGCGGCAGGGTCTTGAGCTCAAATGTCCACGGACTTGATGATTCTCGCCTCGGTGCCTGCTCTAATCATGGGTTCTCACTCTGCAACTCTGGGCATTAAGCTTGCTTAATCTCCACAACGGCCCCCCGCGGCGGGATGCCTGGCTTTCATCTTGGGGATGCCCTGTAGGGGTTATCTCACAGGGAAAAGCCAGGACGGGTTCCCAAGGCAAGCGCCGAGATACCCTTCGGGTCATTGAGCGCTATATAAGAATACACATACATACATCATGTTCATAGATCCAGATAAACATGTATTCTTTTTTTTTTTCCAGTAAGCAAAAATTAGACAGTTTTGTATACAAACAGCATAAAAAGAAGCAACACAGAATTGGGGAGCCCCTGCAAACCAGGGAGGTAAAAAAAAAAGAAAAAGAAAAACGCAGAAAAAGAAGAAAAAATCAAAACTAAAGATACACAGGTACAGTCCTCGAGCCGACCACAATGTCCATGGGACTCCCGGCCACCCCCTCCCATAAAGAACAACCGAATTGTTAACTTCAGATATCCCTATAAAGACTGTCCCGTGCTGCAATAGCCCTACCTACCACTATTCTTCCATCAACAAACCCCATATCTGTCTCTTCCCCCTTTGACCTTTACACTTATACAGAGCCAGCGCCAAGTTATATACATGATGTAATCTTGCATACCAAGCATGATATGTTGGTGGCATTACATCCTTCCACATAGTGGCAATCAGAATGCGATACACAGCGGCAGCCATATAACTTAAATATCCTTGAGTGAGGTTTAGCTGTAATCTTTCGTCAAATCCCAGTATCAGCAGTGTTGACGTCAGAGTTCCTGGCCTCCCCAGATATTGAGTAAGAAACTTCTCAATACCCGCCTTCAAATCCAGTAATTTATCACACTCAGCAAACATATGAATTATATCGAGTGGTCCTTGATCGCACCTTGGGCATTTATTATTTCCCTGTTTCCCCACTCCCAAAGTTTGGCCGGAGTAAAATAAAGTCTAAATACTGTTTTATACATTTGAGCTTTGAGGTTCGCACTTAAAAAGATTTCCTTAGACAGCTCTAATGACCTACAGATATCTATGTCGGGATTATACAATTTTACTGCCCAAGCGCTTTCTACTTTTCAAATGTCATCTGGGGTGGCATCCATCAATATTATATACAAATCCTTAACACAGGTTAGTTTTTTCATCAAATACTCAACAATGGGATTTGACGCAGATTAGTATATTGCCTGATCTTTTTATTCAACACCTCGCACACTTGTATGTATTTAAAAAAAGTACTTGAATGTAGCCCAAACCTTAACTGGAGCTCATCAAAAGGGACAACCCTGTTCTGATCTGCAATATCCCCGATCTGTTCTATGCCTGCCTTTTCCCATATTTTACTTATGCTATCATACAGCAGGGCAGGAAAAGTTGAAGAGCGCCACATCCATATATATCTATGAACTTCAGGAATCTCCAATTTTTTGCTAATATTTCTCCATATATTCCGGACAGTCCTTAAAATTTTGAAGCGAGTTTTCTTATAGTAACTGCTTTCCAGTTGCCTTAATAATATCCATGGAGCAAGTTTGCCAATTTCTAATTCATAAATACTTGGTGGGGTTTCTTCCTCTACCTCTGCCTCCGCCTCCCCTACCCTTCCCTCACTTTGAAGCCTAAATAAAATAATCATGTGTTGCAGCATAACAGCCTAAAAGTAGTATATAAAGTTAGGGATTGCTAACCCCCGATGTTGTGGTAGGTTCAAAAACTTTAATGATCTCCTAACTTTTTTATACCCCCAAATAAATTGTGAAAATATACCCTCAGCCTTTTGGAATATGAGATTGCCCGGGTCTAAGGGGATACACCGGCAGAGATAAAACAGCTTAGGAAACATCGTCATTTTAATAACGTTAGCCCTTCCGATGATGGACAGATGCAAGTTATCTAGCCGCTTTAGGTTCGCCTCCACTTTTTTCAAGATTGGGGTCAAGTTTAGTTCCCACGTTGATCCCACCTCCGCGGTGATACAGATCCCTAGATATTTAGCTGCAGCTGTCCTCCATACATCCTGAAATTGTGTATTTTTTGTGCAGACGACTTGTGTTTTGCCGGTATTCAGACTATATCCAGATTGTTTACCAGATTCTATTGCTAACCTTTCAATCTGATCCAGAGCACTATGCGGATCTGGAGTGACGACAACGATATCATCCACGTAGGCTAAAACTTTTGTGTAATATCCTAAAGTAACTACTGGTTTAATTAAAGGATCCGCCAACAATAATCTGATCAGGGGATCTATATATAAAGCGAACAGTATGGGGGAGCAGGGGTACCCCTGCTGCGTCCCCCGTGAGAATGCAATCCTGTCCGACTCCTTCCGAATTAATTGAATTTTGGCATGTGCCTGCCCATACATCGCCTTTATAGCTGTTATTACTCTTTTACCACATCTTCTGGCTCTTACATTATTCCACAGATACCCCCACTCAACTTGATTGAATGCTTTCTGCGCATCCAACAGTATGAGAGACATCTGTGCCCCTGTGGCTGCTGCGATATCAAATAAAGAAATCACCCTCCGAACATGGTCCGTAGTGCTTCTGCCTCGGATAAAGCCGTGCTGCCATGGGCTCACTAATGTCTTAATTACCCTGGACAGCCTCAGAGCCTAGATTTTTTAATATCATTTCTCATCCGTATCAAATAATAAGAGTGGCCTATAGGCGGCTGGGTCTTCCGGCTCTTTGCCCTTCTTCAGAAAAATCACGACATTCGTTTCCTGCCATGACCGTGGTGATACCCCTTTATATTGTACGGATGGAAACAGATCCAACAATATTGGAGCTTGTTCCGTCTGTAAAGCTTTATAAATCTCCATCGGTATTCCATCCGGCCCTGATGCCTTTCCGGATGCCATTGTCCCTAGGGCCTCCAGAACATCCTTTAATGTAATATCTTCCTCCAGCTCGGCGATTTGAGGGGCCTCATTCCACGGTTCGACCCCTACTACATCAACTATGGTGTTCCTGGAGTGGTAGAGATCCTGGTGAAAATAAGCAAATATTCTCAATATGCCCCTTAGATCTGTCACTATAGTACCATCCTTCCCTTTTAACTGTGAGATATTATTAGCCACTGCGCGCAGCTTTATTCTTAAAGCTAAGTGTTTCCCAGCCATCTCCCCATACTCGTAATTATGCCGAGTTGCTACTTGAAATCTTTCCGCCACCCTTTTATTAAAAATTCCATACATTTTTGCCTTTACCCTAAGAACTTTTAACTCCAACCTGCTTTGCTGTGCTTCCTGCTTCTGTACTATGGCAGCCATATGTTGTTGCTCCGAAGAGCTAAGACCTTCAGTCAGAGCCTGAATTTCTTCCCTTACCAATTTCTGCTGAGAAAACCCAAAACTTGTTATTTCGCCTCTAAGCCGGGCCTTATAGGCATCCCACACTGTCTCTCTGGATGCACTATATCTATTCATATCAAAAAAACTGTTTAGTCCAACCCTTAATGTAATCTATGAATCCTTCAATAACTAATAATTTTTCATCAAACGTCCATTTCATTGGACCCTTTACATACTCCGGGGCCTCTATACTCATTATCAGTGGGTTATGTTCTGATGCAGTTTTAGGAAGCCGTTTGATCTGAGCACCTTACAAAATAGATGGTGGGACCAAAAAATAGTCCAGTCTAGCATATTTCCGATGGGGGCATGAGAAATACGAAAACCCTGGATTCCCACTTTTTTTACATAACCATATATCAACCAGCCCGTGACTTTCTGTAAGAGCTCTAAGTGCTCTAATGACTTGCAGTTTCCTACCTCAATATCCATCCTTACCCACTCTACCCCATTCTATATGAATTATAAAATCCCTGCATATAATTATAGGTGTCGGCCAGGATGCTAATTCCATCTCCAGCTTTACCCATAATTCAGCGTCATCAAAATTAGAGCCGTATACGGTACAAATAGTGCAATTATTGGGAATGAAAGCTATAGCCCTATGACCCCATTTATCTGCCTTTACTCGATTAATAGGTAACAATCGAGAGGAAACATGTATCGCAACACACCGGGTGGTAATAATTTGGGACGAGCAAACGACTTGGGTATACCCTGGTATAAAATTGATCCCTCTTTTATGACAGGGAATCTGGGTCTCCTGTTGACATATAATGCCCGCCTTTAATGTTCGAAGCATTTCTCCAACCCTATTCCTTTTCCCCCTATCATTCAGCCCCCGACATTAATAGTAGATATTGTTAGTCTACCCATTATTAAAGCTTCCCATCTTCACACGTTGTACCTTTCTTTTTTCTCTTACCCTCCTTCCAATATAGCCTCTTCCCCAAATACAGCTTTTCTCCTGTCCGTCAAGCTTGCTTTCCTGGATTTTCAGTTTTCTCCACCCTCTCCCTTGCTCCGCACCCCCACCCTCCCCTCCACACTCCCTCGGTGCCCCTCTCCCTACCCCCCACCCTGCTGCATAAGGCATCAGACCTCGCTAGGGCTGTGTGTGATGAGTGGTGGTCCCATCCCTTTCCCAGTGATGGCCGATTATACATAACGTGCATCTCTCTATTTCTAAATATTTAGATAACATCCCAGAGCTCAAATCTTCACCCAACCCCCACCCCAAAATGCAGTAGATAACCAAATGTATTCTCATTTTCTCTTTTTCTGCACATTATTTTCCGCATTCTTTCCATTCTGTCTTATTCCAACCATTCCATCCGTAGAACCAATCATGATCAGGGATGGGAAAAAAAATATAGAAAAAGAGTTATTCAAAAATACAAAGAAACCTTAACCGACATTCACCCCGCCAGTATTCAAAAACTCCTTGGCCTTGATTTCTGATACAAAAAAATGGGTTTGCTCGTTCCAGGTAACTTTCAGCCTAGCCGGATTAAGGAGATAGGCCTGTGCACCCTTATCTTGAATCTGAGAGATCATTTGCCGCAATCGTCATCTTCGTTCCACCGTAACGTGGCAGAAATCCGGCCGAGCAAAGAAGGTGAACCCTTCCCCTGTCCTTTGCGATCCTGGTCTAGCCTTTTCAAATATATTCTATCTCAGCAAAAAAATCCCGAAAAAAACTAAAAGAGCTCTAGGTTTGGCATCTGGGCGAGCGGGTAATCGAATATTAAAGGGAACTCGGTGTGCTCGCTATACTTCTTGCGCCCAATTCCACCCTACCAGATCCGGTAAAGATTTTTCCAAAAGCTGAACCATGAAGATTCGTGCATCTGACCCTTCTTTGCCCTCCGGAATTCCCAGAAAGCGTAGGTTGTTCCTTCTCTGGCGGTTTTCTCCTTCCTCGAGTTTCCACTGAATGTCAGTGAGCTGTTCCTCATGCGCACTAACTTGACCACTTGAGCCTGCCAAATCTTCTTCCAATGCAACTGTCCTTGTTTCCAATTCTGTCATCCGATCCGATTTGTCATTGCAGGTTCTGGCAATTTTCCTTATTGCCCCCTGCAGTTTCCGGGTGCGTTCTGCGAGCGCTTGCTTTCTAAACGGGCTTCTTTCCTGTGCGCCATGACAAACTGCAAAATGGATTCCAACGTAGGAGATTGCGCCGGGGATCCTGTCTGCCCCTCTGCCAGATAAAATAGATTCTGGGCCCCACCCAGTTGATCATCCAGGGTATGTTGCCGTCTGTAATCATCATGCTTAGCGTTTCCAGTTTTTCCTGTGCGCATGTGTACTTTCCTATTAGGGGTGATTCTAGTTCTACCTTTCCCTTCCATTTCTGTTCCTGAAATACTTTCATCCCCGCTTGGCTCGCTTGACTCAGTATTGGACCCCTGCCCTGAGCCCAGTCCAGACCATATAGCATCAGAGAGTGAGTAAAAGTCATTTGTCTCTGAGTCTACATCTCTCTCCTTATGAGACTTGTATTCTATAGTACCTTTCTTCCCTAGCATTTATTCACTATGAGTACTGCTGAGACTTTAAAGTTTCCTGATTGTAATGCCACATCGTTGGATGTAAAAAACGAAAAGATTTTTCTTTTGTACTCGATGAGAAACGAGTGCATTGTTGAAAGAGGAAGAACATGGCACTTTACTGCTGCATTCTGAATTTACTGCCGCACAGCGGCTCACTTGTTTTTTAAACAAACACATAATGACTATCGTTCATTTGAAAACTACTGTGTTTCAAGGGACATTCATATTACAGTGTCTTGAACCAGTGGTATCCCGTTCCATCACAAAGCCAACTTCGCAGTGGTTAGTAATGCAATTAATCAACTAAACTTAAGCAGCAAATGCACGCAGGCTTACCTATCCGTCGGTACCTGTTGACGGTCATCCAAGTCGTCGGGGAGGTGCCGACCGGGTAGTTGTTCCATCTATTTAATCGTAATGCGGTATCTCAGCAAAATCATGACATCACGGCTGTGCGTCAAAGGAATCATGGGAAATGTTGTTCCCTACCGGCATTATTGACGATATTTTCAAAATCTCCAAGATTGACAAAAATCCCTTTGAGGTGTAGTATTCTTTTTGATGTGAGTAATAGCGCAAAGCATGTGGATATTTTGACATCTGGGTTATTATATGGCTAATGACATCATGCATGTATAATCCACGAATCAAATTGTGGGACACAGTGTGTACAGATTGGATATAGATCTCGAAGAAAGAATAAGCTATTCAGTGGCCCTCATAGATATATACCCACCCAATTAGTCTGGATTAAACATGATGTTCCTACCAAATACACACGCTTTAAAACATATTAACAAATCTTGTTTATTGCCAGTACAGTGAGCTGGCATTTTTTGGCAGAGTACGAGGCGTTACTGTAAGGTTCGGATCCTCCTGCCACTTGATCCCAACAGGGCACATGTATCAAATATAAATGTTATATCACATAAATCATCAGCTGATCTCAGGTCACAGCCCTGAAGTGTCAAATCTGATAAATCAGAATTAATTAGATGTAGAAATCCCTAATTGCTAACAGTCCAGCGATTCAAAGCATTGTCAGGGAATGTTCAGGAATCAAACTGCCCCCAGAATCACCAAATTGAGCAAGTGGAGTATGGACACTACTCACAGCATTACCCAAGGAATCGCGTCGTTTAAACCCTCTTTTTCGCTCTTTAATTTGAACACCCGCTTCTGTTCTTTAAGCAGGCAAAATTTAGATATATCAGTAATATGTCATGGAATGTACGGTTGTTCTAAGACCGTCCATGTGAAGTCTACTGGTCGACAATTGACCTTTAAAAAATAGCTTGTCAATCTAGTAGCTTGTTTTTTCCACCTCACTGTGCTTCTGTGTTCCATTATTCTCAATTTCACCTTTTGGGTCATCGTTCCTACTTACTTTAATTTGCAGGGGCATGTAATCAAATATACCACCTGTTACAATTTGTAAATACCTTCAGCACCCAGGGTTTTCCGGTGCCAATATCAACCGTTTTCGATTTCTGCATCTGGGGACAGACCCCACACGAACCACAGGGAAAATGACCTCGAACAGAGGGGAGATCCCACATTGTGCCTGTTGTCTGAGCTTTGCTAGTCTTCTGTCTAGTTTGCACAAGCTGGTCACACAAGTTGGTACTCCTTTTGAAAGAAAAGAGCGGCTTAGGTATCTGCTCCTTTCCAATGTTTAGTATTTTCCAATGCTAACGCACCCTCTTCTTTATATCATTTGACAGTGTGCTGAAGGTGTTCACAAAGGTTAATCTCGACAACTCTCCTTTAGGTTCAGGTGGATCCAGCAGAGCCTCTCTGTTATTATTCGTGGCTCGTTTTGCGGAGTGCCGGACCAACTTAGGAGGATATTTTCTATCACATAGTTAGGATGTTAAAGTTTTAGCATGCTTCTGATAACTCTCTTGTGTGGAACAGTTCCTGCGAATCCATAGAAACTGTCCATACGGAAGATTATCCTTCGGGGACTTGGGATGATGGCTGTCATAGCTCAATAGAGATTCCTTGCCCTTGGTTTTGTATATAATTCTGTTTCGAGGCCTGTAGCAGTAGCCACAATCAGCAAATCAAGAAATGCCAGCTTATGTTTGTTAATCTCCACTGTGAATTTTAGAAAGTTGTTCCAACCATTAAGCCAGGTGAGGAATCCATCAATCGCTTGTATTTCCCCTCACCAGATGACCAAAATGTCATCTATATAACGCCTCCAAAGGCATAATGACTCACAATAGGGATTCATAGTTGTTAACACATGTTCTTGTTTGAACCCATGGACATAAAGGTTCGCCAGGGTGGGAGCAAAAACGCTTCTCATACTGGTACTGGAAGTCTGGAGGTAGATAGTGTCTTCAAATTTGAAGAAATTATCGTTCATTGCGATCAGGGCTCAAGCCATAATAAAATGTGTAGGGGTAATAGAGTCCAGGTCTCTCTCCGCCAGAAGTAACACAATGGCATCTAATGTCTCGTTCTGAGGAATTGAGGTGTAAAGAGATTATACATCAAAAGATATGAGTACATCAGTTTCTTTATCAAAATCAACTTCAGGTAGTAACCTTAGAACATCTTTCGTGTCCTGTAAGAAAGTTGCCATGTCTTTCACCATAGGTCTTAAGAAATGATCTACAAACGTAGATAAGGTTTCCAGTAGAGATCCAGTGCCAGATATAATCGGGCGTCGAGGTGGAGGCCTCTTGGACTTATGTGCTTTTGGCAGCACATAAAAATAGGGCATCACAGGATGTTTGGTTTGTAAGAATATTGCTTCTTGTGCGGTAATACAGCCTTCACTCAGTGACTCTTCAACCATGGTAGCAATGTTATTCTTTATTTTCTCTGTAGGGTCTTTTTTAAGAGGGCGCTATGAATTCCTGCCCCCTAATTGCCTTAGACACTCTGCCCGCTACACTTCTGTATCAAGGACCACAATTGCCCCGCCTTTGTCGGCCGGTTTTATTACGATCCGATCATCAGAAGTTAGACGGCGTAGTGCCGTTTGTTCTTTTTTGTGAAGGTTACAGAACGTTTTTTTATCCTTTTCGAATATGGCTGTTATATTACTACTCACTCCAGGCACACCAGGAAATTCGTTTTTCGAGTGTTGGCGTCCAAGGATTTAGGACTCGGGAGATTGAATCGCACGCTGCCGAATATTTAGGACAGGAGTCAAACTTTAAAAGAATGAATATGCCCTTAATTCCTCTGGTTTAAGTTGTCTATCATTCTCCACACCGTCTACCCCTCAATTGTGTTTTTTCACCACACTAAGATTGTTGGTCCTGAGGAGAACTCCGCAGTGGGAAGTTCGAAACGCGTCGACCGGTTGTGTGGTCGTTTTGTCAAAAAATTGAAATATTTTGTTTAAATAGGTTCAACTAAACAGGTGTAAATATCTCATTTAAAAGTAAAAAAAATTGTTAAAATGTGAATATTGTATATATGTACATCTAAAGAAATTGATACACGGATTTAGGTCCATTTTTTTGACATTAGACCTTTAGGATTTGCACTGTTTTTTGCTGGAGGAATGTAGATGGATGAATGTTTTGGCCAGTGTGCAAGTTTGGATGTGTAATAAAACTGTTGGTAAATTGCTTTTTGCATTATTTGTAAATATGTCATTGTATTGATTTTGTGTTTATACACCAAACATTGGTTTCTAATGAAAATATAACAGAAGAAATAATTTTTCCACTAGTGTTCAAATAAATAAATAAACTAGTGACGTAAACAAAAAAACGCACCTTTATGTTTCTTTTCATATAGGTGAGATTTAAAAATTATGGAACAATACCCATTATTGGCAGTTGTTTTGTTGTTAAATATTACTACTCACAGCATGCTCGAATGTCCACACCTGTGCCACGACTAGGTGTGTCGGAGGATTGAATGTAGATATTTTCTTAATCCAGTGTTGGTGTCCACGGGATCAGAAGATTCTTCCTTTCCTTTGAAGAAGAAATGTATCCGGACCTTGCGAAAAAAGTTGGCAAGTTCCTAGTGTGTCTGGAATGGATCACCTTTGGGGGTAGATACAAAACCAAGGCCTCTATTCAGTATTGTCTATTCGTCCACGCAGAGATCTAGAACTCAAATTCATTATTATAAGTCTGTCTCTGCACTCGTACCAGGTTGTCCGGGAGGTTTCTTCTTGCTGCTGTGCAGACTCCGAGGTGATGGAGGAGGACTCCAGTGGACCTGGGCCTGTTGATTTCTCCGCCTCCCTCTGGAGCATCCACAGCCAAATCCTAAAAAAGGCTGATTGTTAAAATTGCCTGGGAAACCAGGTGGTTGAAACGGTCCCATCGGTCCCATGTGAGCTTGAATGTCAGATGTACGGGTTTTGCTGAGGAAGGATTGTACACTCCTGATTACAGGTGATTCGGTTGTATCATTTACAACCGCTTCAAGCGTACGTGCACTAATTATTTTTCCAGTATTTTTTCCACGTTTTGCAGTAGCAATATTTTCGTTGGACCTGATGAAGGCACTGGACAGATCGATGCCTGGTTGTGCTGAAACATGTTGACCTCTTTCTAACACCAGACAGATATTTGTTAAAAACTGTCGTTTGCACTGTTTTTAGTTTGAACTGTGAGAGACAATAATAAATATAGGGTCTGTCGCAATTTTAATTTCACATATCACTGATGCACTGCACTTATTCCCCACACAAGTCAACTGCTCTCATCTGGTAGTTTTGATAGTTTTCCGCCCCTACCAGTTCAATAAAACATCCTAGGGCTCCCCAATCATTATGATGGGGTTGTAGACCTTAGTGTCACCAGAGTGACTTTAAGAGGAGACCCATATGATGAAGCATGTCACCAAGTTGGTGAGTGATGAGAATCCGTAAATTTAATGAATATTTTCCTATTGCAGCGCACACATTTGTCTTTTGTTTTCTAGAGTTCATAGTGCTTAGAACATTGTTCTAGACCCTTGGATACTCGAGGTATGTTAGTATGTTTGACATACCCCAATATTCCTAATAAGGGATCTGGAGTGTTTGGAGTGCCAATTATTTTGTGTATGGTGAGAAACACTGTAGCCTAGTATCCAGTTTATCTGGGACAGGAGCAAGCCATAGGCAGGAATGTGGCTGGAGCAGATTTACATCTCCAACAATAGTCGTACGCCCTAATACCCATTTGATGTAATTAGGAAGTGGTTCTGTAATATTAATGAATGAATTTAAAATTAATCATATGAAGTTTATAATTTGGGGACAGGGAGGTAAGCTGATTACAACAAAACGGCCACTGTTCTTCAGTTATCGCAATGTGCAATTCTGCGTTCCATTTTTTAAATGCTCGTTGCATCAGTGGGGGGGGCGGAGTTTTACATGTTATTGTAGATCCTCATAATCAATCTGAGAAGGGAGTCGGATGCGAGCGCATTCTCCAGGGCTAGCAATGTAGGCGGCTGGTCAGGGAATGTATTGTGGAGTACCCTACACAAAGCTCTTAATTTGTGATAAAAGGATAATTCAGAGAAAGAAGGTGTGTATCGCTCGCCTGGCACGGGAGCTGGTCTGAACTCACCCCGTGGGTATAGATATGCAAATGTGCGTGACCCCAACTTCTGTGCCAGTGCTCTACTCGTACCCTCGCCCATTGTGGGTACCATGGGGTTATGTGCCAAAGTGATAGATGGAGCATATAGGATTTTTAGGTGCGCCCTGTCCCGCAGTCTATCCCATGCCCACTGTAGTGTTTCGGCTGTGTCAATATCCCCTCTAGGCCTCTTTTAAGGATGGTAGAGAGCCACCTGTAGGGGCACCGGAGATACATTATCCATCTCCATGGCTGTGTGAGATTGAAAAGGGGTTGGGTGCACCCAATGGTATATGTGCTGTGCCTGTGTACTCAGAGCATTCAGCTGGACATCCAGAGCTCTCTTACCTCCCTGGAACAGCGGTAAAGTCAAATGTTCCCACAATACCTGGGCATGTCTGCCAGCCCAGACTAGGGATATCAGTAAGGAGCGTACTGCTTTGAAAAATTGGTCGTAAGAGGGAGCGGGATGTTAACAAAAAGATATAACAGCTTGGGCAATACCACCATTTTTGCTATGGCTATTCACCCAGCCAGGGATAGAGGGAGACTGGTCCAGGCTGTTATCATGTCCTCCACTCAGGATATTAAACATCCATAGTTCATGTCCCAAATTTCCTGCAGCTTTCTGCTTAACCAGATACCAAGGTATTTAATGGGTAGTCTAGGGTAAAGGATATCATAGCATTGGTAAGAGGGAATATGGTAGATTTGGACCAATTGTTGATATGCCCCCGAATCTGATCAGTTCTCTGAGGACAGGAGCTGTGTTCATCTCTGGATCGCAGATGTATAGAGTGACATTCTCAGCATTGAGGGAAATTAGGAGACTTCTTGAGCTATGCCTCGTGCAGTGTGTTGTTGTCTGATTCATGCTGCCAATGGTTCCATTGCGATCACGAATAGGAGCGGAGAGTGCGGGCATCCCTGCCTCGTACCTCAGGAGATCTTAAACAGGTCTGATATTACATCATTCACTTTGATTCTGGCAGTGGGTCTTGTGTACAGTAATCTCACTAAACTGATAAAGAGTGGTCTGAACCCCATCCTCTCTAACACAGCAAAGAGGTAGGACCACTCCAGTGTATCAAACGCTTTTGTGGCATTAAGGAATATTGCAACTTCTTTAGTGTCAGGGTGGAGATAGTGCACCACCGAAAAAAAGGTCCTAAGGTTATGAGATGTAGAGCGCCCAGGAATGAAGCCCGACTGGTCTAAACGAACTATTAATAGAAGGAGCGTCTGAAAACGGTTAGCGACCAATTTAACAAGGATTTTAACATCCACATTTATCAATGAAAGTGGACGGTAAGAGTCAAGTTTGTCTTCAGGCTTCCTGAGTTTAAGCAGGGTAATTATAATAGCCTCTCGCATTGATGGCGGGAGAAAACCTGAGCTCTGCGACTCTTCATAGAGCGCTATTAGGTGTGGTACCAATTCGTTTGCATATGACTGGTAAAAGGCTGTCGTCAATCCATCCGATCCTGAGGCCTTATCCAATGCAAGACTCCTAATCACCTTTTTCACATTGTCCACCGTAAAGGGTACATCCAAAACCTCCCTATGCCCCTGCCCCAGCCACAGAAGCTCTAGTGAGTCCTAAAACGCTAGAGAGCATCATGTATCGGACCCTGTGTAGTCTGGTAGAGTGTGGCGTAAAACTGAGTGAATTTAGTAAGGATGGCCTCTGGACCTCTAATTACGAGATTGGAGTCCTCTTTAATTTCAGTGATGTAGGCGGTAGTGTGCGGGGGACATAACATAGTAGCTAAGGTTCTCCCGGGCCTGTCTCCCTCCCCATACCTCCTAGCTTGTGTGTATTTGCCAAGGAAGCAGACCTGACACTGAGCCTCCTCTTCAAACTCCAGAATTTTCTCTTTCAATGGCGTCATCAAATGGGGATCATTAGTGTCATAAAATCTCTGTACCATACCCTTAATCTGTGTCTCCAGGGAAGCTATTGTACCCATGATTGCTTTTAATACCCCCGCCTATTGAGTGATGCATTTTCCCCTGATTGCCACCTTGAATGCCTCCCTTAGGGATGACTGGGTTGTGACCGAGCCGGCATTCAGAGTAAAGTACTCTTCTATATGCCCCTGTGATCTCCTCCTTAAATGCCTCATCTACTAATTCATTGGAGGGAAGCCGCAAACTGAGCAGCTTGGTAGGTGACCCTGGCAAAACCAGGCACAACAATCTTGGTGCGTGGTCTGATAGGGATCTCAGGAGGTGTCCTACCTTACCTACCCATGTCGCCACGTCTCTAGACACCAACCAAAAATCCAACCTGGACCAGACCTTGTGGAACTCAGATATGCATGTGCCCTCTCTCATTTGGCAATGATGTTGGCTCCATATGTCCACCAGATTCCTATCCAGCATGACAGCCTTCAGTGCGGCACTCGTGTTAGGGTGTAAGGATCAGGACTGCTCCTTCCTATCCAGTGTGTCTTCTAAAATCGCATTGAAATCCCCCCAAGATAATGGCGGCACACCCTAATCCCCTCACTCTGGCTGACAGCTCCTGGAAAAACACAGGATCATCCAAATTATGCCCATACACTGCCTCTACAGCTACTCGAGTGCCACACATGGAACCCAGTAAAATTATGTACCTTCCCTCTGGGTCAGTGTAATGTTTACATTCCTTGCAATCTAGACTTCGTCGTATCAGCACCACCACCCCTCGCATAATTGGAATACACAGAAGAGTAGACATGTCCCCATTGTTTATGCTGCAACCTGGTGGAAGGTGCAGTGTTCAGGTGTGTCTCCTGCAGCAGGCAAACATCGATGTAATGTCTAACTAAATAGGAATTAACAAGCAAGTTTTTCTACAATCATTTAAGCCCTTAATGTTCCATGTTAAGAAAGTCAGGTTAGACATATCCACATCTTATTGAGGTTTTACAGTGCAACAGCATAAGGTCCTGGTGTGTGCCCCTCTCCAGACACTACCGAACACCCCGGCCCACTACCGCAAATTGAATACCAGTCCTACATGCCCATGGCAATGGCGAAAGGAACCAGACCTTAATGAAAACCGATAGATGCTTTATGCTGTAAAACATGCAATTGACTGCCCCCTCCCCCACCCATGCCAACCCCCCAAACAGGTTGTGCATTACCCTCCCATCCCAACATGGTAGAAAATGGTTGTACCCCAATTAGGGCAAACCCACCAACAGGAAAACTCCCTTAGGGCGTGAAGTCGCTGGCAAACACTCCCACTGAAGGCAGGCTGGCCAGGAATAAATCAGGGAACCATTGCTAAGATAAGACCGGAGCCTAAAGTTCCCCTTTCCTCCCAACATAACGTAGTCTACCATTGACACCCCATCTAACTGACAATTCTGTGCTGTGCTATATTACAGCACAGAGAGCCCACTTTTAGGCTCAGCAAGCCCCTCCATATAGCAATTATTGTCACTAAATCGGTCCCCAGATGCCTCTTCTGCCCTCGGGTTCTGCATCTGCTTCTTTTTACCCCCCACATGTTTTAGAAACTTCAGTGCGGATTTAGCATCCTTGAAAATATGTGCTGCGGAAGGCTGCCTCACGCTGTGCAAGGACCCCCATTGTGGACCTGCACCTCCTTGACTCCAGAAATTCACTGGAAATAGGAGGCAAGATGGCGTCGGTGTGAGAGGTCGCCTGTAGAGCTTGCTCCTGCCTGTTGCCTGCCTGTTGATTTTGTCAACTCATTCAACCCATTCATGAGTTAACCAAAGCCTAAAAAGCCTAAAAGCATCCTATAAGCATCTTATAAGCATCTCATAGACGGGGAGCAGTTACGGTGCTACGGCGATATGGTGGTGGTATGGAACTTCACAGACGGCCATATAATTTAGAAACTATCATCTGAAAATCCTGGATGGCCTGAGCGCTGAACACTGGTCTGGCAGGCTGGCAGGCTGATCAGTAAAGGCGCAAAGTGCTAGCTGATTTTTGAACGGCTTGGTTGTAAGCTCTACGGTTGCAGAGGATGCAGAGGATGCGAGACATGGACTCATGAGCCACTGAGACTCATGCTGTGAGGTGAAAGTGTGGAGAGGTGTGGAGAAAGCGGAAAAAGTAAACGTAAAACGAACAGCGAGCGGTTGAGGGAAGGTACCTGGGTCGAGGAGTACCTCCATCTCCACGCCAGGTCAGGGCTTCTGTTTGTTTGACCCCTCACTGGGCCAGCGTGTCAGCGTGTCGGAAGTGCCGGGTATCACGGTTGTCATTACCTTCACAAGTGAAAATAAACGTGTAGCTCCGTGGGGATCTCAAGGTTTGGCTGCAGTCTCGTTATCTGATGCTGCCTGCTTGCTGCCATCTGCTCTCTGTTACCAGGTTATCCAGCAGCTACTTCACTTCACTACACTACGATGTGCCTAAAGACGTGAGTAATCCATGTATCTACACTCTTGACTCTTGACTCTTGGCTCATAAAGAGTAGACTCTAAAGCCTCAAACCTCCAACCTCCAAGCTACCAGCGCGATCGCTGCTGCAGGGGAGTTACATCCTACTTGTGCCTTAAGAGTATTGGTATTGGTACCGGTAAAAGGGAAGGCAAAAAGGAAGGCTTAAGGCTTAGGGCGTTAGCGAGAGACAAGCGACAAGCAAGACACAAGCGGGGGAGCGCTGGGGAGAAGAGGAAATAAAAGGCGAGTCTTACCCAATATACGAGTCTGTTTACCACTTCTCTACCCCTCTTTTCTCTCTGCATCTGCGCCCGTACTGCGCCCATACACGCTCTTACTCGCTCCGCGTCACATGCTCTACTCCTCGGCTCCTAGGCTCCTCTCGTCTCCTCCTCCTCTCGACATCTGCGAACCCTGCAGGCACAGAATAAAAGGGCAATAGAGCACGGAGCACGCAGAGTAGAGCACGCATTACCAAGGGAACGGCGCTGACGGCTCAGTCGGCTGAGTTTCAGCAGTGGTAACCTAGGAAACTAATGAGCCTGGCTAAAGACGGGGTCATTTCTCGCAGCTGGAGTATAGCTGGAGTTTAGCTGGAGTTTAGCTGGAGTCTAAAACCAAACGTGAATACTGGATATGTTAAGTTAAAAAAAAAAAAAAAAAAACTTTGACAGCTCTTGTGATGCATATATCTGAACCAAAAGCAATAAGGAAAGAGACTATATATGGTTCATCTGGCATTAATCCTAAAATGTTATATGGCTTCTGTGGTGCAAATAGAAACACGTAAAAGTGCCAAGATCTCTGGGAGAAAAGGAGAAAATATTGGGGTCTCGTGTTCATTCACTGCTCTAAAAGGAAACGGCGGAGCTGGAGTCTGGTCCAGGACTGAACTTAGAGCAAACTTTTCTTGTGTAGTATCGGCAATAGTACCCCGAGCATACAAAACTAAAACAGATGCCTGGACATTTCAAAGAGCTTCTATATGGGTTTTAACCACAGCTGGAGCGAACCTAAGAGCTAAAGGATACAAGGTTCAAGCATTACAGCCTACTAAACTACTACCAGTAAAACAGACCCGACCCCTAAAGCTACTGCTACTTCCAGTATTAGCAGTCCCTATATCGACAACAAATATGGCTGGTAATAAATCAAAGATAGGAGCCACAAGTTGTAATAGCAATGATAACGGCCCAATAGCTGTCGGAAATGGAGCAGCTGGGGTGCCCGATGAGCCAGGCGAATTGAACACCATCATGGGTGAAGGTACATTAGACACTCAGGATCACAAAATATAGCACAGCAAGCGCAAACTCAAACCCAAGACCAGACACAGTCAAAGACTGATTCTAAAACAAAAGCCCTGGCTCAAGGAGATCAAGAAAAATTTGAAAGTCAAGAGAGCTCGAATGCTAGAGGAAATCTTAAAGATAACTCACAAGGACTTCAGAAATTAAAAGAGACACAGCGACGACCCGAAACCAGGGGTTACAAGGCAATGGAAAGCTACGATGAAAAAAACGAAGGCAACTTGAAAGCTAACAAACCAGATGGGAGATATAGAGTCGTCAATAACGAACAGAAGCTCCATAAGGAACCCGAAAAATCGAAAAAGAAAACAAAGGAAAAAGAGATAGTAAAAGTGGCAGGAAAAGAACCAGTATGCAGGGAGAACCTAGATCTTTTGGAAAAAAAGGTGAAAAGATTACAAACAATTAAGAATCTAAAAGCTGCAGCTAAAAATACTGGTCACTCGATGGATTCACAACCAAGAATCTCAAATATATTCAGTTCAGCAATTAAAGATAGACCACAGCCCTACTCTCCCAATGAAATAGCTACAACCATGACGGATCAACAAGGTGCCCAAAATGATGCTGATGCTGATGCAACCCGATCAATTCAAGCAGCACTCTCAACAGTATCGTCAGCAGTAGACCAAGAGCAGACCGATATAAGGGAAGAAATTAAGTCGGTTCCTAAAATGGTCTCAGTCTCTAATACAAACCCAGCGACGGAGGGGCATGCCCCAGCAGAAATCTCGGATGGTTCTGAGTCCGAGATATATGAGACTGGAGTGTCAATCTCCAGTGAATCCAGCGAATCAAGCGAAGAAAGTGTTCCGAGTGAGGAGCCGAGAGTGGAGGAACATCCCATCAAGGCACCGTATTCACCAGACATTGGAACTAAAAAAGCTCTGATACATGACTCCACACCATTCAAAAAACTGGGGGGAAAAAAAGAAGTAGAAATAAGATACACTCAAAAATAATTAACGGCGAAACTACTGATCCAGGAAGCAACCCAGAGTATATCACAGGGAGAGCTAAACTCTCACGCAAAAGTCCCCACCGAAAAGCAACCTTGGAATCCGAAAGGAACAAGAATATTACTGACACTCCTGGTGAAGACGAGAATTTGAGGCACAGGGAGCCCTCACTGAGTGAAGTTCTCAATTCAATTAAAACTTTCCATCAAAATGTGAAAAAAGATAGCGAAAGGAATCATGCCGCTATCCAAAAATTGGAAGGTGCTATCAATAAAGTAGGCAGTACATGTTTGGAGATCTCTGACAGAATGTGTTCTATGAAAGTCAGGGCGGAAAATCTGGAATCAGACGTCAGTAAGTTACAAACGCAGGCAAAAGACCATGAAGGATTAATCAAGGACCTAATGACAAAGGTCGAAGATCAAGAGAATCGAGCAAGAAGAAATAATCTTCAATTTCTTGGGATTCCCGAGGGCTCAAAAGGAAGCGACCCAAGAGGCTTCATGTCCAACCTCTTAAAATCATCTTTCCCGGAACTCAAATCTTGGGAAATGGACAAGGAAGTGTGTCGAGCACAACGCTTCCCTCTGTCATTACCTAAACGTTCGGACAAATCACCACAATACCCTAGAGCATTTCTAGTTAATTTCGGAAATTATCTAGTACGCAACACTATATATGACCTGGCTAGACCCACAGCTCAAAGAGAATACAAGGGGTTTAACTTCTTTGCAAGACCGGATTTTGCGCACGCTACTGTAGAACGACGATGGAGAATGAGACAACTGTTCGCACCCTTTGAAAAGCTAGGAGCGACGGTCTTTCTGCAAAATCCGGCACGATTAAAAGTAATCTACAAAGGTGCTACAAAGAGCTTTACAAGCGAAATCCAGGCAGAGGCCTACCTCAAGGAGGTCGCAGAGAAGGCGAAACAAAATAATGGCAAATAAACGAAAGAAGAAAATTAGAATGGATTGGATATGATACGAATACCCACAAACTGCCTAACAAAATGATATGAATGCTATATAGATCAAATATGACTAGAATATTTGGCAATTGAATACTTATATATAAAGTATATGATAGTGTTGACAAGCTATTGTCATTTGTTATATGGTTGACTTTTTCTAGGATTGTAAAATAACAGGCTAGTTGCAAGCTTAGGCGTTCGGACCACACAGCCATCAACAACTGGGTGAGCTAAAACCCAGGTTGCCTCGAAGGGTGATAAGGGGGGGAGGTTAGGGGCTGGGGTCGAGAGGGAGGGAGGTGAAAATTCAGAAATATGGTGATTACAGTTCCAGATGCATTATGAGGAACATAAATGATGACACTAATGTCAATGATGTTAAGGATTTGTTTGATTTACTTCTATTCTTTCTTCCGTATAACAGACGTGTCAATGATGTAAAGGATTTGATTGATTTGTTTCTACTCTTTTTTACGTATAACAGATGTGGAGCAAAATATAATAACACAATGATATGGCTAAGATAAAAATGTGTTCCTGGAATGTGGCAGGACTCAATGATAGGAGCAAAAGGGAACGAATGTGGGGACTAATAAGGACAAATGCATTCGATATAATATGTCTCCAGGAGACCCACATTCCATGGGCAGAGCGGGAAGTACTGAAGATCTCAGGGTTTAATTTACTGGTCTGTACTAGTCAAACTACAAGGACAAGGGGGGTCGCCATAGTAGCAAGATCCTTTTTGGGGGAGGCTACACGTAAATTAGCGGATCCTCTAGGCAGGTGGGTGATCGCGGAGCTCAAGTGCGGAATTACAATATGTTCCATCTACGCCCCCAATCAAGATGATCCCGCAATCTTTAATGAGCTAGAGATAGAATTAGCATCCTGGCCTCAGGTAATGATCTTATGTGGGGACTTGAACATTTCTCTACCCAGAGCTAGTGCATCACAGAAACAAGTGCGATTTAAATATGTTGGTCGCAAGCCAAAAACCTTTAATGCTGTCTCCCAATTAAAAGAAAGTTTAGGTCTGGTCGATCTTTGGGATCTAAAGCAGGGTCAAGACCCCGGCTATACATATTTCTCGCACCCTCACAATAAATATGTCCGCACTGATTATATTTTAATGTCAAATAACCGGGCAAGTTTGGCTCAAATAAGTAAACTACCAAAAATTATTTCGGACCATAATCCCCTATCTCTCACTTTCTACTTAAGTGACATGTCTAGACCCCGCTCTAGTTGGTCTTTCGACAAAAACTGCTTGTAAATAATGAATACGTAGAACATATGAAAAAATGGTCACTGGATTTTTTTGACTACAACCGATATAGCACATCCAGAAATATGGTATGGGATTGTTTTAAAGCTGCAGTCTGAGGGGAGACAATCAGCTACGTAGCCAGACAGAGGAAAGAGGTGGCAAGGCTTAATGAATTACAACTACAAAAACTGTCTGAATTAGAAGAGAAGCATACTAGGCTAATAGCACAAAATATCGACGGTGGTTCAGTTTTAAGAGATATGGCGATACTAAAAGCAGAGATAAATAGTAAACTTACCCAAAGTACGGCTGAATTATACCAATCCCACCGAAATAAGATCTATGAAATGGGAGATAGGGTGGGTAAGCAATTGGCACTCCGAACTCGTCAAAGTCAATCTCTTAACTCAATTACGCGCATTGAATCAGAAGGTCAAGTATTTACAACACCTGAAACTATCTTAGAAGTGTTTCAAAATTATTATGGGAAATTGTACAAAAACGAGGACTCTTTAAACTCAAACGTAATCAAAGAAACACTATCCAAATGGGCAACCGAGCATGAAGATGGTGTAGGATTGGATAATGTTACTAGGCTGGATCTAGAAAGAGAAATAACTCAAATAGAAGTGGAAACTGCTCTTGCAGAGTTAGCCTCGGGAAAAGCCGCTGGGCCTGATAAAATACCACTCAAGTTTTATAAAATTTTGGGTAATATAGTAACGCCTCTACTTCACGATCTATTTGTTGGAATTCAATCAAGTGGTAGCCCTCCTAGGTCTTGGCAGGAAACTAATATTGTAATCTTCCAAAAGAAAGATAAACCTCCTCAGCTGCCCTCATCTTATCGACCTAACTCTCTAATAAATTCTGACTCAAAACTCTATTCAAAGATCCTGGCTAATCGGCTCAGGGGGATCATCGAACATCTGGTCTCCCCCTGGCAACATGGCTTTATTCCAGGTAAGGATACCACGGACCATACCCGGCGCGCTATTGCACTATTTGATGCCGCAAATGCTACGGCGGGCCAGATGTCGATGGTCCTCCTGGATGCCGAGAAGGCCTTCGACAGGGTTTCATGGGCATTCCTATGGGCAATACTAGAACTGAATAATGTTGGACCTTGCCTTATGAAATCAATTAAAGCAATGTATTTTTCACCGAAGGCTAGGGTATTGGTAATGGGGCAGGAATCTGGATTTTTCAACATATCTTGGGGGACTAGGCATGGATGTCCTTGCTCTCCAATTCTTTTTGCCCTTTACATAAATCCTCTTATTCTAAAACGATTAAAGGCTGAGGCAATTAAACCAGCTGTACTGGGACCCTACCAAACCAAAATATTAGCTTATGCCGACGATATGGCTGTAATAACACCACAGCCCACGGAGGCTATATTAGAAATAGAACAAATTACTCAAGCCTTTGGTCAAATATCAGGATACTCCTTAAATAGTGATAAAACGATGGTAATTTGCACAAATAATGTCCACTTTACTGATCCTAGAAGGGTAGAATCCGCTGTGTATCTGGGAGTTCGAATATCTGCCAAAATAGATGAGATTGTAAAAATTAACTATGAACCACTGCTCCAAAAAATAAAGAAAGAACTCAAAAAGATTGATGGACTACAACTCTCAATCATCGGAAGAGGCAATTTTCTCAAAATGAATATTCTACCCCGGGTCTTATATCTGTTTCGAGCGATCCCTCTTCTTGTGGAAGACAACATTCTAAGGGGATTGGAATCCCAAATGAGTAAATTTGTGTGGGGTTATGGTAAGGTCAGGAGTTCTATCCGGAAGCTCTCCCTACCCATCACTAGAGGAGGTTTGGCTATACCTGATCTAGGACTTTATTCATGGGCTGCTCTTCTACAACAGATGATGTTATTATTTCATGTTAAACCACTGGGAAATGAGGTGGGGGCTAATCATATACCTTCAATCAATGAGTTGTCTATCGGTGCTTTGCTAATGGCCTGTTACTGAAACAGATTGAACCATCATATTATAAGAAAATAAAATGTAAGGTTATATCAAACGCATGGGTAGCGTGGAAGAAAATTTCGAGATATATGAAAATTCCTAAATACAATAGATATATCTCATTATGGCACTCCCTAATATTACCACCTCAAATATATGACGCTATTTCCAGATGCTGGGAAACTTTAGGAGTATTAACAATAGGAGATTTTATGCTCCCCACTAATGGTAATAGATTTCAACAACTTCAATCCAAATTTGCTATCACAAACAACAGTGTATTCAAATTTATACAAATCAATACAATTATAAATTCAAAACTTGCTAATATTTGTCTGGATAATATCCCTCTAATTGATTGGCTGTCTAGACCCTCAACTAGGATAGGTACCATTTACGACATATTAATTGAAAACCAACAAGATGATTTAGAATCTACTGAAGTGGGCTGGTCAAGGAAATTAAATAATCCTAATGTAGACATCGACATGTCTCTTATACTATCACCACAGCTGTTTATGTCCTCCAACTTGAAAGCCCAACTATATAAAACTATTTATGACCTGTATTTTACTCCCGCTAAACTCTTCTCTTGGGGGATAAGGCCTACTTCAGAGTGTCCAAGGTGCGGCAAAGCAGCGGCAAATCTATTACATATGCTCTATGAATGTGATAAATTACTAGCACTGAGAACAATGATTGCTGGGTTCTGGCAGGAGGTGTTCGGGCATTCAGTAGCCGAATCTCCCACCCTCTATATTTTGGGCTACGATAACACTCTGAGTCATACTAAGGCGGAAGAAGTATCACTCTTCTTGGGCACAGCTGTATATAGAATTATATTAACTGCCCGATGGAAGGATGCTGATCCCCCTAGCTTTCAGATTTGGCTGTCTAGGCTCTTAGGTATGTACAATCAAGAAAAGGCGATTTTTGCCTGTAAAGGGATAAAGTCTAGAGCACGTGGTATCGAGATTTGGAAACCAATTGAAAATTGGAGAAATGACAATAGAGATTGTGGCTAAACGTTTGTAACCAGGACTTCACTGCCTTAATCATTTGTTTCTTCTTTATGTTTTATCCTTAATATCTCTGTTTCTTTGAAATGTGTATGATATTTACTGAATTTCTCGTTTTAACATTTTTTCCCCTTTCTTTATGTATCTGCAACTGTAAATTACCAAATAAAAAAAAATAAAAAAAAATATGTGCTGCACCCTCATACTACACCTTAAGTTTGGCTGGATACAGCAGCGAGTAGAATATCTAGGCCTGCAATAGCAGTCTCTTCGCGGGCAATAATACCTGGAGTGACGATTGCTCTGCCGCTATAAAGTCCGGGTAGAAGGAGATGGTCATTCCCTGGTGTATGTTAGTGCCCCGTTCCCTCGCCAGCTGCAGAATTACATCCCGGTCTTGATAGTTCAGGATTCAAGCTAATACCGGTCTGGGCATTAACCCAGCAGGGGGACTAGGACCCATGGTGCGGTGGGCTCTCTCGACCGCAAACACCGCAGAAAGAGCCAGATCAAACAATTGTGCAGCAGGTCAGTGACGTAACTCTCCATTTTTGAAATGGCTGTGGTTTCCGAGATTCCTGTAATCCTTAGATTATTCAGGCGGGACCAAGCTTCCAAATCCTCATTTTTGTAATGAAGTAGGCCCAAGACTTTATCCATGTTCAGGAGTTGTTCCTTAGTTTCAACCTGGAAGTCATGATAATCGGCGTTGCGATTTTCAAGAAAGTCCAAACTCATTTTGTGCGTTCCCGCCTGTTGTTTAACCGCGTTCAGTTGATTCATAAGCACGTTTAGCTTGGTGTCAGTGTACAGAGGCTATTCTCATTTCTAGCATCAGAGTGCGCAAGTCTTCTCTGTGGTCGATCTGCCTAACGGGCTGTCGCTCTACACTCCCCTCCGGGTCTTGTTCCGTTGTTCTGGTGATGCGACATTGGTCAAAAGTCAGCTTGGGTTGCTTTGCATCTTGTTTGCCCATGCTGGCAGAACAACGTAAATGACAATGACCGTTAGATGCCTTAGCCCAAGGTCACCGGCCCACCACTCTCCGCCTGATTCCCAGTTTCGTACCCCTGGTGCTGTCTCCAACAACGACAGTAAACCAAAAGGCTGTAGACACTACCTGAACTATCAGCAGGCGGGGTACCGTGCTTATCTCCAAGCTGGCGATGTATACCAGGGCTCAGTGACCGCGCCTCTTCTGTATTTGTGGGCCCCTACTTTGCCTGTAGTTGCTCCCTTGCGTGTGCATCACTGCTACCCAGCCAATGGAGTGCTTACACTAGGGGGGACCCTCAAGGTATCTCTGTCACACACAAATAGCCTCCTTGTGTTATGCCGCAACTGAGCCAGCTGCTACACTTGCGAGAGAGACCAATACGGTCAGAGAGGGGGCAGCAAATGTGTTTTAGTTCCTGCTCCCCGGGGCCGCCTCCTCTGTCTATATGATATTCCGGCCCAACGTTCTCGCAGTACAGGCCCACGTCTGCCTGACTTCAAGACAGCCCTCCGGTGTCTAATCAAACGATCGACGTGCCATGATTTACGGCTGCTGGCAGATTTTCACGGCTGCATGCATGTTCCCACCCCAGGTACCGCAATGCCGCTTTCCTGTACCATCAGTGCAATGCAGGGTTACAAGCTGACGGTACCCGGCAAGCAGATGGTCCCCTGGCTCTCTCCGGTCTCACCAAAAGGTCGCAGGCTCACAATTAGGCCACACCGAGCCCGGAGTGTAATGAAGACGCTGCAGCCATCAGCGTCCTCTGTGGTTCAAATGCTGCGAGGCAGCTGTTCAAGTGTCATGCAGGGGTATTTTCGTACAGCGATTTCCCCACTTTCTAAGGATAAATTAAAGATTAGTTCCGTGGCCGGCTGGCCATCTTGCTGTGCAGCCAGACCATGCCCCTATGTTTATGACATCATTGATAACATCTATGCAAAATCTGAAAATGTATCTTTGATTGCAAGACTGTGCATGGCAGGGGCACAGGTTAATGTTGCATTAGAGCATGAGTTATTGTTACTAGAGATGGCTATAAATGGTGAATTTCAGTTTATTTTAGTTCAAACCGTTACTTTGACAATGAACTTTTTACCTAACTATAATGTCACTTTCATCTTTGGTAACTATAACTCATGTCCTAAAGTAACTATAACTTCCGCCCCTGCCATGCACAGTCTTGTAATCAATTATATCATTTTAGATGTTGCAGTCATGTTATCAATTATCTCATAGAACATATCATGAGTGATGCAATATGTGAAGTCATAAGCAGTGCATGGTGAAAACGTGAGTTAGAGTTAATTTATGGAATGAGTGATAGGTACTTTACATAACTATATCTGATGAATTTCATTTGTCTGTAACTTTACACAATATGTTTTAAGTGACATTTTCACCTAACTATAACGTCCCTTTAACCTTTGGTTTTCAGTGACTTTCTAACATTTTTTTTGTGTAAAGTCAGATATTATTATCGTACCTACCTATAACATCGCTTTAACCTTGGTTCTATCAGTTAATTTTTATGTTTTTTTTAAACACAAAATAATATTCTATTATCATACGTAAAGCCAAGACCTTTTACTGTGAGCTTTGGGGGTGGGGTTGGCCGCAGGGCCTAGGTGTACTGCCTTTGGCAGCTAACCCTGTGCCATGCATGGTCTTCAGCCGCTCTTGGCAAGGGGTTGTCCACAGTGCCTCACCTGCAACAAAGCCCTTCATGAAACTTCTCGCAATCCAGGCAACCCATGTCATAGATGGCCTTTGGCCATGCCTAGCGTGGAGTTCGCCATAGGGCCTAGCCTTTGACAAAGCAACCCCACACAAGCAGCCAACCCCACACCAGGCATAGCCTTTGGCCAGAAGCATTGTGGGATTGTTTGCAATACAGGTCCTGTGACCAAACCCCACTGGTGCCCAACATCTTCTTCTGTGAACGAATCAAGTACAGAGGGGTTGGGTGCAGGGCCTGGGTGTCATTTAAGTATAGCAGACCTACTGAGTTTCTCAAAGGGTCAGAACACCAAAATATAAAATATGAAGGGGTCAGGATGATAACATATATAAAGCAAATGTATTGCCTTTGTCAAGAAATGATCAATAATTATAAACAAATGCATATTTCATTACACCAGACAGTGCAATATATAAAATGGAGTTAAGTTTTATATAAACAAAATCAACATCTCTTAGAGCCTTTCTTTATTATTCAAGCTAAAAAATGTAAACATAGAACCCACCACAAGGAGGCTCTGCACTCCACCTGAAAAGCCTAGAGCTCCAGCTAAGAGTGCTAAAAAAAATGTTCTGCGGTTATGGATTTAATGACCCAGGAGACTTACTGTTTCTTTAACGTTGTTGGGGGCTGGTTCACTCCCTGGAGCCCATCATAACATTAAAAAAAAATATACTAAGTGGTGCCCTTGTGCCTTCTAGGGACACCACCAAGCTCTAAAAAAAAAGTTTTAAAGAGCCCTCACCGAGCAAAATTGGGTGTTACTTGGAAGGAGCAGGAAATAATAAATGACCGGCTCCAGTTACTCATTTATTATTTGTTTTTTTAAATATATGTTGTGGGTGTCCCGGTGCCCACCAGGTAGAGCCACATCTTTATATTTAGTTGGGCCATCCGCTGCACAGGAATCAGCACTCTTTGCATTTAAAAAATAACTAGGGTGCTCCAATGTCTACCAGGAGCACCCGCAGCATATTTGTTTTGATGACGGCTTTGGGGAGAGCCCAACGGCCCTTCCAGCTCCGTGCAAGTGGCTCAATGGGTGGTGCAGGAGCAGGCAATGTTTTTTTAAATAAAAGTTGGGTTCCCCCATGCATATCCAGGCATCTCAGGTCAATACTCCTGCAGAGGGTAATAGGGGTAGCCCATGGCCACCACTGGCCTCCTGGCTGCTATGCCTGCTGTTATCTTTAGTGCAGCGGAAGCTGTCATGCTCCCACTCCGTATGAGCAGCTTTCTTTTTCTCCTGGCAGGCAAATTCCCTTCTGCGAGAGCGTGGGTAGGATGAAACATATGTGCTTCCACCCAGCAGGAACAGCTATTTACTCCCACCAGGTGACAACACATAACAGTTCCCTGCCTAAACTCTTGAAGGGGGAACCATTGTATCTCAGGGTATGTAGTTCCTGGGACACCCCAGTGGAGCTGGGCCTGGGAGGGAGGGGTTACCGGGTCTATAGAATGGCACAGGGAGGAGTGCGCATATTCCTTCCCCATTGACTACTTAGCAGCCAGGAGATTTAGACTCTGGGGCCAAAGTAGGCTTGGAGAGGGGGGGGTGCATGCCTCCCTTCTATTTAAATAAAGTATCAGCCCAAAGTGAGTCCACATGCTCCTTCCTATTTAAAATACATTGTGCCAGCCACCCCCAGCTCTGGTCCACCCCAGGGAGTTTATTATTTTAAATGTGCCAACATTTTAAACAAAAAGATTACTGACATAACTATAGCTTGCACTCACACCATGCACAGTGATGTCATCAGGGATGTATTTTCAGATGTTATCAGTGATGTTATCGATGATGTCAAACAACATGTCGTGATTGAGGTCATAAGCAGTTTATCCAGCTCAGCTCCTCCCTTAACAGTTTTGGGATGAAGCATCTAGGGCTGGGTGGAATGCGCAGAGTTACATATAAATGAACCCTGGGCAAAGCACTACGCTATGCTCGCATAATTTGCGAAGATTGTGCTACTTTGCACTACGCAAATTGCACATAGCACAGTGCAAACATGCGTAGCGTAGTGTAGTGCAGCGGTCATTTTTTGCTAGCTCATGTCCTCAACGTCAAGTTGGCTTTTTGTGGGGGAACGCCCCCTCTGCATACATTATACCTGACGCAGGTATAATGTGGCGCAGGGGTTTAAAAAGTGACGCATCTGCCTAGATGCGTCACTTTTTAAATATGGCGCAACAAGGTGCATTTTTTACACCGCTGGTGCGTCACAAAAAGTGACGCACCGGCGGCGTAAAAGTGACGCACAGCCTCATAAATGAGGCCCTAGGTTGAGGAACCTCCTGCAGGGAGGTAACCTTTATTTGGGTGAAGACCCTCTTGCATCAGGGCGCCTTATTCGGGTGAGGACACTCATAAAAGTTACTTCAGTGCAAGCCAAGATGCCCCCCACGGTTACATGCTCTTTCCACTGGGTTAAGTAGATCTGTAATTTCATTATAGAGGAAATTACTTCAGTTGACCACAAGAGGGCAGTAACGATCTAGGAACAGCTCCTCTTTAACACGTATGTAAGGATGGGGTGGCATGTTTTCTAGGGGTGACCTCAGGTAAATTTCACCATGTGGCAGTTGGCATAGTTTTATCCTCACTCCAAGCAGTGAACGGAGTGGCAAAACTCTGCAAACTCTGTCAGTCGAGTGGAGTTTACCACCCACCCTAGAACATCACATGGGCACTGATTAAAAGGGGTAGTCCAAAAACATGTTTTCCCCATACAATTTCTCATAGGAATTTTGGGAACATATGTACAAAAAAGGGTTGAATGGAATTGCACTAAATTTCTCAGAAAGCTAGATCTTTGCTCAGAAATTGTAGTTGGTTGTGATTTGACGTATATATCTGTTCAGCCATTTGTGAGAAATGAAGGTTCAAATATAGGGGCCGATTATGATAGCGGATAATCCGCATCCTCCGGGCCGGCGGAAGCCACCGCCGACCCCGAGGATGCAGATTATCCGCTGCGAACTGAGAAAAGACCCCCCGCCAGATTATGATGGCTGGGGCATCTTTTTTCCGTCTGCCGCTTTTCCGCCGCGGTCGCCTTCCGACCACAGCGGAAAAGCTCTAACATGGCTGGTGGTGTCTATCAGACACCGCCAGCCACATTAGGATGGCGGCGCTCCTATGCCTTTCCACTGTGGCATTTCCGCCGTGGAAAGGCATACGGTGTTTTCTTCGCAGGCCCGTTGAGGGCCCCCAGGGGTGAAGGTGGGGTGGGGGGTGCACATGGGGGGTACCTGTGGTACCCCCCTGTCTTTGCTTGCACGAAGCGGCAGGCACCACGCGGTGCCTGCAGCTTCGTGCATGCAAAAGTAAACATGCATTTTTTTTACATTGCGGTGTGTGCTGCTTTAAGCAGCATCCGCCTCAATGTTAAAAATACAGGATGTGACCGCCAGGGTGGCGGTCACATCCTAATTAGCACGGAGGGACCGCCGCTGCCCCTGCGGACGGTCCCTCCTCCTCTGGGGTGGCGGACAGACGCATGTCCGTTCCCCATCCTAATAGGCCCCTTAGTTTGAATCACAGTACTCCCACGGTACTGCAGATTAAAAAAATTAATCAGTCTGCTTGTGGGCGAACAATCTTTTTTCACTGTTGGTCCCTTCAGTCCCACAGAGCTGGTACTGGATCCGCTGGACTCCATGATCTAATTGTCTGCTCACATCATGAAAAAATGTTGGAGCTATTCGGTCCCTGTGTCCTAAAGTTTTAAAAAATCACACATAAGGGAGACAGTTAGGAGTACTCTGACCCCCCCCAGGCATTTTTGGTGGTGGTACATAACAAAATATGAAAGATATGGGGTAGCACTATGTAGGGGTTGGCTGTCCAGCGGGGGGATTGGGGTTGGCAGTAGGTCTGTCCTGACCCTATGACCAACCCCACAACAGGTATAACCAAAGGATGTGCCTGGTGGGGCTGGGCCGCCCAGGAGGGTTGTGTGGAGAACCTGGCTGCAGGCCAAGCCCAGTGGCCAACCCCATTAAGTTCATAGCTGATGGGCGAAGCACAACTGCCATGGCAGGGTTGATTGACCACGGTGGCTGAGCAAAGGTTCATAGTCTCTATTTATGAAATTAATGGTATTAGCCAATGAAATACTGATCCTCTCTGTCAATCATAAGTACTGCAGTACTGGTTTATAGGTACTGCAGTCTTCCAATACCTAATAATGCCTTTGGGCCTTTGAGGAAACCTGAGAACTCGAACTTTAAATAAAACTACTCATTCATAGTGACCACAAGTGTTTTTCCAAATTGTAACACAGCAACTGGAACAAGGAATACAACCCATGTGGGATTCCTGTGACACCCGTTCTATAGATCCTGCAAGAGTACTGACCAACCTATGGGAGGTAAAAAAAAAATGAAAGCAGCGTTTGATTTGCCACGCAGGATACGCTACTCACAAAAAAGCCACTTGCTTCAGAGACAATTTCAAATGATTTTGTTAGACGTCATTATTGGATTGATGTTTAATAGAGACAGTTTGAATTACAAACAATACAAAGCCATCATGTCCTCAGACAAGACTGGAGATCAGTAAGCACAAAGTGCATCATCCACCACGTCTATGAAAGGTTCACCATCTAAAGATTTTGATGTCATTGTACACCAATCACTTCTGCAATATGACAAGAAGCAATACAGAAAAGCAATCACTGGTGTGGCAGTTTTTTGATCTTCCAGCTGGTAAAAACAAATTAGTGCACAGCAGATGGCTCGTACTTTGTTCCAGAAAGTGCCACAGAGGGAAGCCTGGTCAGAATTCGATCGGCATCACTTGATTATGAAAGCACCTGAGGACTATTCACCTAAAGGACCATAATATGGTGAGAGGTACAAAAGAAACAAGCAGTCAAATGACAACTAACTGCTCTGGAGGAAGTGCTGCTACAAGATGAGGAAGGAAAGGATGACAACATGCAGCATATCAGGATGTACTGCAGACACCATCATTAAGTTGCAGTCTGTGATGATGTAAACAGATTATATTCCAAGGCACACCTGCGAAAATACAAGGTAAATTGAAGTAATAAAATGGAAAGTGATAAAAAATGTTTGAAAAGTTAAAATAGTAGTTAGAAATTGGTTTAAAATGAGAAAAACAGGGGCGTAGTTAACTGCCAGGGAAAATGGGTTCTTCTTGAGTGGCTCCGAGACTCCGTACCATAATCCCCGAATATCTGCTCACAGCTCAGAGCACTATTGGTCTACTACCTTGATCAAGTCAGTGCTACTGCTGCCGTGCTGCTGCTGATTGAGAAATTCAGCTCCTGCAGCGTGGAGAGGGCGAACGACACGCGGGTCTTGGGGACTGGGTAGAGCATCGGCCTGGGATCCCTCTCACACTGGGGAGATGGAGGACTGTGGGCCTTCCTGAACTCTATGCCTCCATGACAGTTAGAGACCAGGAGGGGAGACGGACACAGTGCTTCCCGGCCCCTTCACCAGTTAACTGAAAAGTGACCTATCAACAAGGAAGGAGAAACTCCTTGTTAGGCAGAGTCAGGACGCGGGACCCGGCGAGAATCTCCGAAATGGCAAGATCCAATGTACCAGCGAGGCTGCTATGATCTACGAAGGTGGTAAACAGCCATTGTCTCTGAGACTGCGTTAGGCCTTTGGACTTGAGCTTTGTTTTGCAACCTCGCTAGTGCACCTCCGGAGAACTGAAGACGCGGCTCCATTGCAAATTGTAGAAGCCCCCATCGGAAGGAATGCACCAAGAAGGCTGGGCGGGACCTTTGTGGAGATACACACTGGGCCGGCCTGCAACTTGTCTTCACTCCACAACTGAGGTGAGGGGGGCTCTGTCCCGGGGACTGTGGGGAGACCTCGAGACGGCAGCCTTGACCTCCCGGGAGAGGGTTCGGACAACACTACAGACGCCACCCAAGCCATAAGACCATCAAAGGGATAGATTTAACCCACACCTATGACGATTTGCCTCTGTTTGCAGCTTTATTATTCCTATACTGGAATAACATAGAAGGGAGATAGCGCTGAGAGAGGACAAAGATCAGCTAGAGGTGACGGGAGACACCTTCTGAGAAACCCTCCTACAGAAACATATCACTCCATATCGAGGAACACTACACAAAGAGTCATGGGCTGTACACCGCTGGGGCATCCCCATGACCACAGAGCCACGGACATTGAAACAGTGGGACCAAGGGGGTGACACGTTGGGGAAGCCCAAGAGGCTGTGCTGGCTACTGCAGAACTCATCGGGCAGGCGGTAGCAAGTACCCCGCCCCCTACCTACATGGAAATTGCCCCAAACTACCAAGAGGATGACAGGAAGAAAGAAGTAGACAGGGTCCCACCAGACGAAGATGGACAAATTTATACATGCAAAGCGACCGGATGCCCTTGAGGGATCCTAAGACCAAGCTGCCTCTGATGCTCCACAGATGCCAGAAGAGTCCCCGTTAACCCTCCAAGATAATATGGCTGCCATACAGTGGTTCCGTTTTGCACTGGAACCATGCATAGACAGTGTCATGACAGAAATCTCTCTGATGCCGGCAGATTTGCGCAATTTAGGATCTTGCGTCAAGGAAGTAGAAGACTCAATGGCTACTTTACTGCAAGATACAAAAGGGATTAAGATGCAAGTGGGAGAGCAGGAGGCCTGGAACAAATTCATGGAAGATTTAGAGGGCAGATGCTGCCACAACAATGTCAGAATTTTAGGGATCCCTGAAAGAGCGAAAGAACCGGCTGCAGACATTTTTGTGGAGGGGCTTATCCTCAAGTACCTCCAGCGTTGAGGACTCTCCAAGTTTTTCTCTGTGGAGAGGGCTCACAGAGTTCCAGGGGGATGTCCTTGGCCAGGGGCTCCACCGCACCCCCTACTTGCCTGATTTTTGCCTTTAGAGATCGTGATTTAATTCTCCAAACAGCCCGACCTGCCCCACCAGTACTATACAACAACGCATGGATTACCTCCTTTCCAGATTTCACCCTGAAAGTTGAGAAGCAAAATGCACACTTTTCTAGAAGTCAAGAATGCTCTAAGAAAGAGTGAAATACTCAATACATTGAGATGGAAGGAAATGCCTTTATCACTACCCCGGAGGATGACTGGAAGCCAGTTGAGGGTACCAAAAGAAGAGCACTCTGCAGAGATCGTACAAGGAACTCAGACATAGTTGGATTACAAGTAGCGCCACAAAGGCTGTGCCAAGGCCTTGAATCCTCGGGATCGTATGTTGCTATGTATGATCCACCTCCTGATAGTCCCAAGGCCTGATTTGATTATACAGACTTAATGGAGTGTTCAAGCGGGGGAAGGGAAGGAAGGGAACAGTGGGAAAGGAGACCTGCAACAAAAAAACAACAATAATAGCACCGGTCATATGGATGCTCCCTAACTATCAGTTCTTCAAGATCTAAGTGCTAGATATACCTGAAACACAAAAAGGGGTTGCCTTATTCCAAATCTGGAGACATGGATACATGATATCCACCTTGTGATCTAATGAGAGGAATAGAAATTCAACACAATTTCAATGGAATACTAATGTGCTGTATTGTCCAGTATATCAACACTGGTTACTAGCAAATGTCGCTGTTATTTCATCCATAAGAAATCAAAGTCAATGGTAACCTTTCAAACAATAATAGCCATCGACTCCTGGGTAAACTTCATAGAATAAACATCACCCTTCACACTTCATTGGGATAGTTATTTCGGCTGTAACATGTGAAATCTTATATCGCCAAAATTAAGGTATCCAAAGGCTGATCATGCCTTAAGAAATAACTCTGCCTAGTTCCATACAGCGGTAGCCATGAACCTAAGGCTCCGAAATCAGTACAGAAATAAGTTGTGTATTCCCCAATCACATCTTGGAGAAATGATAAGCAGCAGATAAGTTCCTGTAATAATACACACTTGAAAACGTGCTACTTCACACTCCACTCGTTCACCCTGCATGAGTCGAATACTCGACTCACCGGGATGGGGTCCCCGGGGCCATAATTGGCCTCAGGAGGGGGGCCACGTGGTCCCCCTCCTGAGAAATTTTTTAAAAACGAGGCCAAGCTCAGGGAGATGGGGTCCCCGGGCCAATAGTGGCTGAGGGAAGGGTGGCCACGCGGCCCCCTTCCCTTTTTTTTATAAAAAAACAAACAAAATTGTTCAGGATCTGGGGGATGGGGTCCCCAGGGCCCAAAAATAATTAAGGGAAGTGGGCCACACATGCCCCCCTTCAAAAAAAACAAAAGCCGGCATTCCCCGTAGGCCCCGCCCCCTCCATTCACCACTGTGCAAATGCACCTCCTGGCACATTCTGAATTGGGGGATTAAGTCCCCTTGATTCCTGAGGGTCCCTGGGGGCCAGCTAACCCACCAGGTATCTCCAGTAAGCGCCACACAGCTGGATTACATGAATGTGGTGCGCAGACCATGTCCCTTTCTACACCACTCTGCAAACATGCCTCTTGATGCACTGCTGGTGGGGTGATGAAGTCCTCTTGTCTCCTGAGGACCTCAGGACACAAGTGGACTTCATACCCTAAGTAGCAGTGCTCCAGGTGCCGCATTTGCAGAGTGGTGTAAAAAGGGGGCATGGCCTCAGACCACTCTCAGTAATCCAGCTGTGTAGGGCTTACTGGAGGTACCTCGTGCACTAGTTGGCCCCCAGGGACCCTCAGCAATGAAGGGGGCTTAATACCCCAACTTAGAACGCGCCAGGAGGTGCATTTGCAGAGTGGTGGAGAAAGGGGGCCTGTGTCCACCTCTCAGCAATCCAACAGTGTGGGGCTTACTGGAGGTAAGAGGTAGGCTAGTTGGCCCCTAAGCACCCCAGGCAGGAAAGGAGACTTCAATCCCCATCCAAGAACACGCCAGGGAGTTTGTTTGCAGAGTGGTGGGAAAAGGGGGCGTGGCCTGCTATGAGAACATAGCAATCATGCTGTGTGGGACTTACAGGAGGTAATAGGAGGGGTAGTTGGCCCCATGCTTGTCCTTTGGGGCCAGCTCCCCCTCCTGGTACCTCCAGTAAGTCTCACACAGTGGTATTGCTTAGAAGTCTTTGGAGGCCAACGCCCCCCTTTCACCACCACTCTGCAAATGTGTCTCCTAGCACACTGCGGGATGGGGGATGAAGTCCACTTTACGTCTGAGAGACTTTGGGGGTCAAGAAACCCTTCTGGTACCTCATGTAAAACCTACGCAGCGGAATTTCTGAGCACTGCTTGGAGGCCCAGCACCCTTTCTCCACCAATCTGCAACTGCAACTACTAGATAAAGATGGGTTTTCAATGTAATAGGTTTTGCATTTGCGAGAGTTTGAGCTATTGGCATGGTAAATGTAAAAAATGTTTAATAATGTTTTTGGGAGTGCAGTGGATGTACGTTGTGTGTAGAGGAATTATGTGGTGTTGTTGTGCAGTGAAATAATGCGGATAGAAAGTATGTGGTATTTAGTGTATAGGAATTATGTACAGTGGGATTATGTGTTATGGAGAGTAATTATGTGGTATGGTAGTCTGTGTTGTGGAGTGGTAACCTCAGGTTTAGTCTTCCTCATTTTCATAGAATCTCAACTATAAACTCAGTGAGACAAAAAAAGAAGGAATCACAGAGAAGCACTTGTGGACCTAGTCAGAGCTATGAGCAGGACCACTGGAATTATGTGACTGTTTGACTGCACCAACTTTCGCACAATTATACATTTTCTGCATTAGTCACATAATTCATCATCTGCTCCCTAATTTGCAGATTTCAAGAAAAAAGCCTTGTTTCTAGCTCAAATGGCTCAAACTTTTTTTATTTTTTTTATTTATCAACATGAGGAGATAACAAGAAAAAGAAAAATGAGTGACAACGACAATAGCAAAGCATAGCCCATTTCAGAACAATTGGTTAATTAGCAAAGAAAAAAAGAGAAAAGAAAAAAAATAGTTGCTTAAAGAAATAAAATAGGAGCGGAAGACCATCTCAATGATACATTGCTACTCCTTAAATTTTAGAACGATCCCCATATTTTCTTGAGTTTACATAATGAACAGGTCCCCCTTATTTTAGCCAGTGCAAATTCCATGTCATATGTCTCTATAACCAGTCGCCACCATTCCATAACAGACGGAGGACCCAGTGAGATCCAGACCCGAGTGATTGTCAGCCTAGCACATACTAATAAGATAGTAATTAAGTCTTTCTGGCTAGTACTCAAATTCTGCCCACTCACCATTACATCTAATGTTGAGAACGATATTGATCTCCCAAGTTGCTGAGATGATATTTTAGAGACCTTCTGCCAGAATTCTACTAGCTCCGGACACAAAAAAAACATATGTTTTAGATCGGCTGCCAGTCAATCGCATTTTGGGCACTTTGTCCGGTTGCTAGCAAGGTTATTGGGTGACCATTTAGTTATTCTTACAGGTGTATAGTATAATGAACATATTGTTCTATACTGCTGCAGTTTCAGATTGGATGAGTGTACCGACCTGGTGATACTGCTGAGAGCAAGAGAGATAGTGTTAGCCGAGATTAATGTCCCTATTCTTTGGCTCCAGCGATCAGCTAGTCTTGCACAATCATCCACCTTGTAGGTATTAAAGCTTTTATACCCTATGCAAATTGATGATTTATCATTTGCAGCATATAAGCAGTTCCATATATCAGAATTAATAACATTTGTAAGATTCAGGCTACTTTTAAAATAGTCTTGGATCTGATAATATTTAAAGTACATACCTTCTGGAAGGTTATACAGAATCTTCAATCTTTCAAATACAATAAATCCACTATAATCATACAGATCCCGAAGATATTAAATACCAAAGCTAGACCATCTCTTGCCCACAACATCATGGAAAATTTCTTGAAGGCCTGGGTTGTCCCATAGGGGAAGTTTGACATGGTAGAACTGTGTGTTGAATTTAGACAGAATAGCACACCAAATAGTTACACTATCACGTGCGATCTTAAATTTGACCCTCTTGTAGTAGTTTGGATCATTGGTTCTAAAAAAGAATCATATTATGGTGTTCCCCTAACATAAATTTATGAAAGAACAAATTACTCATGGGATTGATTAAACTGCAAAGATGGCCCAGAAAAGCTGCCCAAAAATATACTTTAAAATCAGGAAAGTCAAGCCCCCCCCTACTTAAATGGGAGCTTTAGTAAGTCGATTGCTCAACGCGCTTTCTTGTAACCCCAAATGAAACTGCTAAAGATCTCGTCTAAACGTTTAAAGAAAGAGTTATTCACTTGCAAGGGATGAACCAGAGCAAATAAAGAAATTTGAGCAGGATCTTCATTTTTATTGTATTTATTTGCTCACTAATAACCATAGGCACTTAGTGCCATTTTTTTAATGATTTAACGGTTTCCTTCAACAATGCTTCATAATTTAAAGCAACAATCTTATCTATTCTAGCAGACACTCTAACACCTAGATAAGTAGCAACACTGCAAACTCCCTATACTGGTGCTGGGGATTTATTGTTCAACAGAACTTGCATTTTATTAGTATTTAATCTGTAGCCGAAGACTGCCCCGAACCTCTCTGTCTCCTCTACTATCCCCTTCAGTGCCTCTTCAATATTCATTGAGAATACTGTGATGTCGTCTGCATATGCAGTGACATAAAGAGAGTTTGTCACAAATGTAAAAGACCCTATTTGAGACTGATTTTGCAAGGCCAAGATAAAGGGCTCTATAGACAGTGCGAACAATAAAGGGCACCCATGAAGAGTGCCACAAGAAATTGAGAAGATGGGAGATGGTAATACAGCGTATATTATTTCAGCACTAGGATGGTCATATAGAGCTTGAACCCATTGCAAGAACTGGCCTTTAATACCAAATGCTGATAATGTGGCTCAAAGAAAGTCCCACTCCACTCTGTCGAAAGCTTTTTCAGCATCTAATAAAATCATACCGAGTGGGGTTGACTTTGTCCTTGCAACGTAAAATGCTGTCACTGCCATATTTACATGAGCCGTAGTATCCCTCCCTAAGATAAACCCATGTTGATGGGGGGACACCCAAACCAGACAACATAGGAGCAAGACGGGTTGCCAACATTTTAGCAAAAATGTTTGCGTTGGTATTAATAAGCGATATTGGTTGGTTATGACCCACATTCTTCAGCTGGCTTGTTTTTTTAAAAAAAAGAAAACAATCTGTGTGATATTCCATGAGCCAGGGGCCTTTCCTCCTGCTCCGATGGATCTAGTTACTTGACTAACAAGTGGGAGTGGTTCATCCATGCATATCTTATATAATTACAGGGGTGTAGAATCTTCTCCTGATGCTTTACCCGACGACAGGGCAGCAATTGCCAATCTGATTTCTGCCATCAAAATATCCCCGCCAATAAATCTGATGTTTCATCCCCCATGCCTTTCATTGAACTAGTTTGTAAAAATCAATATATATCAACCAGTTCAGGACGATTCTCTGGAGTATAAAGTTCTTGGTAATAGTTAGCGAGTTTCACTAATATCTGGTTTGGGCACTCATACACCGCATTATTAGGCCCCTTAATGGACTTGAGGAGAGTCTTAGCCTTATCATCTGCCACCTTATAAGCCAGGATCTTTCCTATTTTTTCCCCACTCTGGTATTGGGATAAACAATATTTGTTTAGTTTTACTATACTCTTTTCCCTGAATGTCTTTTTTAATGCAGACTTTAAATCAATTAAACTATATCCCAGGTCCTCTGCATTTGTAAGACCCCTTAATAATGCCTCAGCCTGTTGATTTTCTACTGTGAGAATATTTGTAGTTAATTGTTTCTACTTCCTTCTTGCGCTCATTATTCTGTCTCCAAATAAATTGCTGGGAGAATCCCATAATGCTGGCCTTGCACGCTTCCCATACTACAGTAGGCAGGGCTGAGTCGATGTTTATTTCAAGGAATTCCTTCAAATGACTCCTAATCTGAACTACAAAATCTTCCCCTGACAATAGATATCTGGGGAACGAAAAAAGGCATAGGTCTCATTCTCTCCCCTGACATTTTAAATGAGGGAAGAATGGGGTTGTGGTCAGATGTGACCCTCGGGCAAATCTCCATAGTACTCTATTCTAAAAACTTGTCTGACACCCAGGCCATGTCTATTCGAGAACATAGCTTATGTGGGGCCGAGTAATAAGTATACCCTGCTATGTTTGGGTGTAGTATCAGCCACGCATCCCTTGTAGCATGTAGTCTGCCCAGTTCCTTGATTGCGGTGTGGGTCTTCCTCATCCTCTGAAAGACCCATCGCCTAGTAGTATCAATCTCATGGTTTATAATACAATTAAAATCCCCCATTACCACCCGTTCCCCTTCCCAGTTCAGCAGCTCTATATTTACCCGGTCTATAACTGAAGGGTTGTCTATATTCGAGCCGTATAGTACACAAAAAACATATTTACAGCCTTCTATTCCTATCTGTACTATAGCCCATCTGCCCACTTTATCTGGGATTATTTTACCAACATCAGCTCTAAGTCGTTTATGTTTTAGAAGAGCAACTCCTCGTATTGATGCATTGTGGTCAGAGCTAACAAAGTCATATCCTAGTTGCTTTAATAATCCACAGTCCTTATAAGAAATATGTGTTTCTGAAAGTAAAACTTTCTGTGGGTTATACATCTTGAGTTCTTCCGTAACTAGCCACCACTTGTTCCTACTATTCAGGCCTGCCACATTTCAGGCTATACATTTCACCCATTCCATCTTGCTGCTAATCCTCTGCTTTTTCCCTGTTAATTGAATCTATAGCCATCCTAATCTTTGTCACCTTATTTCGTAATACCCTAGTGTTGATATTTTGTTTTTATTGCCCCCACCCGTGACCCCCCAGCACCTGAACCCCTACCCCAAACCTCCCCACCTTGCTTCTAGAAGGAGAAATCATCCACTTCTTTCAGCTGCTGTTGGAATGGCAGCCAACTAGGACCCAGTCCCCACATTGGCTTTCCAAAATACCACCTCCCTGTTTTATGTCTCCAGGAAAGAAGTAGGTTATATATTTAAGTATGGGAGAGAAGAGAAGAGAAGAGAGTACAAAAATAATCAGATGTAAGCTGCCCCCTCCTTTTTGCCACTTGTGCAGCATTTCATTAACCTCTGATTTAGAAAAAAGAAAATGAGTTTGCCCCCTCTCATAATCTTCAGACGAGCAGGTTCATGCAAGAAACTTGAACCCCCATGTGCTTCAATGGATCAATTAGCTGTCTCAGTTGCCATCTTCTATGCATAGTGGCTTTACAGAACTCTGAGCAAAAGAATATGGAGAGAGAATCAACAGCTATCAGAGATCTAGGACCAGATTTTAGAGAGTGCTTGTCGCAACAAAAAGTTGCCAAAGTAGAGCTGACGAGAATCCTGTTGGAGTTGAACGATTGGGAGTCTATGGGCCATTTGTATCTGGCAGTCCCAGTCCCAATCTCCAAGGTCACGGAAAGCTTTTTGCACGATCTGGACTATATAGGCTCTAGGATCAGCTCCCTCTTGACCTTCAGGTATGCCAAACAGTTTGAAGTTCTGTCTCCTCTATCTATTTTCTAAATCCTCCAGTTTGAGTTGCACATTCCTAAGTTGATCTTCATGCTGAAGGACCAAGCTTACAGTTCTGTATGTAGTCTCTTCTGTACAGGAAACTCTCTGCTGAAGCTCCGTCAGCTCTTCCGTCATGACCCCAACTTTCTCCGTTGCATCCTTCAGAGCTTGCTGAATATTGTGGTTATCCATCCTAACTTGAGCAAAGAGTTCTCTTGTTTCCTCCCTTTGATCCTTCAAGGATTGCAAAATCATTGAAAGTATTGTAGCTTTGTTACCCTGAGCCCCATTACTCTGAAAGTCCTCCGCTGAATGAGACATATGAGAGATTTGAGATATCTGAGGTAATGAGGATAGAGGGAGAGAAGGGCCAGGCATTGGAGATATCATGGTTAAGCAAAATTAGGCACAAAGTTCCCCGGACAGGCTGAGATGGATGAGTGTGAGAGTGTATAGGGAAACCAAGAGGGGAAGGGAAGGTGGGGGAAACCCCTCTTGGGAACTAGAACCCTCACAAACCCAGCAAGCTAGGTGTCATGCTTCATCATATGGGTCCTGCTCCTCGTCGGACTGGCGCTGCAATGTCCGACGGGCACCCGCGAAGGGGCTCTTTAGCGGAGATCTTTTGTTCCTGCCATATGGTGCATGCGTGTGAGAGGGCAAAAAGGTGTAGTCGTGAGAAGGTGGTGATGATAAAAAAGGTTGGTCAGTCCACAAGGAGTTTTATTAGCGTGGCTGACCCCCCTTGATTAAAATGGTGGGAGGGGAGATAGAACGCTTTGGTAGTTTCAGGCGGGACTATCTACAACCCTCTGGTGTGGTCGACATGTTTCATGCTAAACTAGCAATTCTTCAGGACCATGGTGACTAGTACTACACAGTGAAATATAGAGTTTATATACAACCTTAACTTGGTTGGTCTGTGGAGCAGGCCAATTGGTCCTGCTTCGAATAATGCAACCCTGGGATGATCCCTAAGGTGCCCCGCAGTCTGCTCCTGTGGGACCTGCACAAGGGAGTCAGGGACCCCAATGGTGTGCGGTCTCAGCCTGCAACACCTACCCCCACGTGGTTTCCGTGGCGGATCCGGAGGAATTGGAGATATCATACCATGGCTTATTTCACAAGGTCCACCAGGTAACCTTGCTGCTTCTAGATCTGGTTCAGAAATCAAGCAATCTGCGCCTTTAGCTACCATAGTGATGCTAGATCCCCCTTCAATCCCTCCATCGGTTAATCCCACATCCGACAGCCTAGCAATCATTGTTTTTATTCCACCTTTGGCCTGAACCCATTTCCTCATGGGGCTGTTGTCTGGTAGTACTTTGGTCTGTATTATTTTCTTTTTCCTTGACCCTAGATTAGTAGTAGCTTTCATCTTCTTCGGGTCTTTCATTATTTTGGCCTTAAGGTTCTTTTTTAAAGGAGTCACCGATACCAAAGTTTTCTTTTTTGCATCTCTTTGTAGTCATTGGTCCCTTGATAAGCCTCTAGAGTGATGTCCCTCTTGCTAGGCCCCCTCGGGAGTATTTACACTGCTGGTATCCTTGCCAGAGCAAACATGAACCTCAGAATCATCTATGAAGATGTCAGCATGCTGCACTTCTGGGTCGTTTTCAGGGTCATCATTACCAATATTCATACACTTTTCTCCATTCGTTTCATTCCCATGATTTCCAGCCATATCTAGCTAAGTCTCAGTCCCTGAAGCTTTCCCCTCCTTCATCTCGGTTATTCCTATAACCATATTCCCTGTAATATGTGCCCTAGTATGAGAGGGCTGTTGTGGCTGATTTATCTTCACATGATTCTTGAGTACAGGCGTAATGCAACTTTCTTGCTTGTTGAAAATTGCGTTTATAATAGTTTCCGCCAGGTGGATGCCGCTAGGAAACTCTGTAGCAATCTCCGAGAGCTCGACTGACCCCCTCGATTGCAGGAACTGAACATTTGTTTTCCCCAGTCTTGTATTTGGTTTGTGAACATCCACGTCCTTAGCGTCCGCTCTCTCTGCTATGTCAGCCGCCTCCTCCGCTTGATAGTTTTCCGCCGTGCCGCTAATGCTTCTGCCCTCACACTAACGGCTGCGCTCTCGGCTGAACTCACCGGCTGGCGTTTTGTCCCGGGAGCCCCGCAGGCCGACGTCTTTGATGGCGCCATGTCTGCAGATGGAGCGCAGCTTGAGAAGCGGATGGGGCCAATGAGGCAGCGAAAAGAAGAACGCCAAACCAGGAGCCCCACCACCACGTACGCCAATGACAAGCACCTGGAGCAGATCTGAGATAGCTCCTGCATCAGATCCCGGTAAGTCTTTAGGTCGGTTGTTTCTCTTCTCTTCTTCTCTCGAGAAAGGTTCTCGATTTCAAATGTCTTTCATATGCGCTTTCAAGAAAACAATATTCCTGCTAGCTAGACACACATAAGCTGACAGGGAGAGTCAATTTCAGGAGCCTCCACGGACCGTTCCTAGAGACGGCATCAGTCCGCCATCTTGGCCCAAACATTACCAAAAATGCAGCCACAAGTGTTACAGAGTAGTGGAAACCACTTTGCAAACCTAGAATGGTCACCTGTTACTTATTGCTAAATGTAGGCGTTAAGTTGGTACAAATGGTGTGCAAGTCACTCTTGCTTCCTTCTGTGCCTCTCTTTCCTCTTTCTGCATTTCTGTTGCTTCTTTCTGCACATCTACTTCTTTTTCTGAAGTTCTCTTGCCTCTTTCTGCAAATCACTTCTACTTTCTGCACCTCTCTTCCCTCTTTCTGCATGTCTGTTGCCTCTATCTGCACCTCGTGTCCTTCTTTCTGTACCCCTCTTGCCTCTTTCTGCACCCTTCTTCCCCTTTCTGCACCTTTCTTGCTTTTATCTGTATCCCTCTTACGTCTTTCTGAACACGTTTTGCCTCTTCCTGCACCTCTGTTACTTCTTTCTGCACTTCTCTTCATTATTTCTGCACCACTCTTGCTTCTTTCTGCTCCTCACTTGCCTCTTTCAGCACCTCTGTTGTTTTTTTCTGCAGATCTCGTGCCTCTTTCTGCACTTCACTTGCCTTTTCCAGCATCTCTGTTGGTTCTTCCTATACTGCTCTTGCTTTGTCTGCACCTCACTTGCCTCTTTCTGTACTTCTCTTGCTTCTTTCTACACCTCTGTTGCTTCTTTCAGCAAATCTCTTGCCACTTTCTGCACTTTTACTCCTTTTTTCTGCACCCCTCCTGTCTCTTTTTGTACCTCTCTAGCCTCTTTGTACACCCCTCCTACATTTTTCTGCACCCCTCTTGCCTCTTTTTGCACCTCTGTTGGTTCTTTCTGTACTGCTCTTGCTTCTTTCTGCACCTCACTTGCCTCTTTCTGCAATACTCTTGCTTATTTCAACACTTCTGATGCTTCTTTCAGCAATTATCTTGCCTCTTTCTGCACTTCTTTTCCTTATATTTTCACCCCTCCTGCTTCTTTCTGTATCTCTCTTGCCTCTTTGTGCACCTCTCCTACCACTGTCTGCACCCCTCTTGCCTCTTTTTGCACCTCTGTTGGTTTTTTCTGTACCTCACTTGCCTCTTTCCGCACTTCTCTTGTTCGTTTCTGCACCTCTCTTCTGTCTTTCGGCACCTCTGTTGCCTCTTTCTGCATTTCACTTGCTTCTTGCTGCACCTCTATTGCCTCTTTCGGCACCTCTGTTAATTTTTTCTGCACCCCTCCTGCCTATTTCTGCAACTCTCTTGCCTCTTTCTACACCTCTCTTCCCTCTTTCTGCATAACTCATGCCTCTTTCTGTACTTCTATTGCTTCTTTCTACACTTCTCTTGCCTCTTTCTGTAGCCTTTGTACCTCTTTCAGTACCTCTGCTGCTTCTTTCTGCACTTCTCTTCCTTCTTTCTGCAACTCTCGTGCCTCTTTCAGCAACTCTGTTGCTTCTTTCTGCACTCTTCTACCTTCTTTCGGCACCTCTCGTGCCTCCTTCTGTACTTGGGTTGCCTCTTTCAGCACCTCTGTTGGTTCTTTCTGCACTGCTCTTCCTGCTTTCTGCACCTCACTTGCCTCTTTTTGCACTTTTCTTGCTTCTTTCTACACCTCTGTTGCTTATTTCAGCAATTCTCTTGCCTCTTCTTTCTACACCTCTATTTCCTCTTTCTGCACCATTCTTGCCTCTTTCTGTACCTCTATTGCTTCTTTCTGCACTTCTCTTCCTTCTTTCTGGACCTCTCGTGCCTCCTTCTGCATCTCTGTTGCGACTTTCAGCACCTCTGTTGGTTCTTTCAGCACTACTCTTGCTTCTTTCAGCACCTCACTTGCCTCTTTTTGCACTTCTCTTTCTACACCTCTGTTGCTTCTTTCAGTAATTCTTTTGCCTCTTTCTATACTTCCCTTCCTTCTTTTTGTACCCCTCCTGCTTCTTTCTGTACCACTCTTGCCTCTTTGTGCACAACATCTACCTCCTTCTGCACTCTCTTGCCTCTTATTGCACCTCTGTTGGTTCTTTCTGCATTGCTCATGCTTCCTTCTGTACCTCACTTGTCTCTTTCAGCTCTTCTCTTGCTTCTTTCTATACCTCTGTTGCTTCTTTCAGCAATTCCCTTGCCTCTTTCTGCACTTCTCTTACTTGTTTTTGCACCTCTCGCGTCTTTCTGCACCTCTGTTGCTTGTTTCTGCACCTCACTTGCTTCTTACTGCAGCCCTCTTCCCTCATCTTGTATCTCTCTTGCCTCTTTTTGCACCCCTGTTCCATATTTCTGCACTTCTATTGCCTCTTTCTGTACCTCTCTTACTTCTTTCTGCACCTCACTTGCCTCTTTCAGCACCTCTGTTGCGTTGTTCTGCAGATCTCTTGCTTATTTCTGCACCTCATGTGCCTCTTTTTGCACTACTCTTGCTTCTTTCTACACATGAGTTGCTTCTTTCAGTAATTCTTTTGCCTCTTTCTGCACTTCTCTTCCTTCTTTTTGCACCCCTCCTACCTCTTTCTGTACCTCTCTTGTCTCTTTGTGCACCTCATCTACCTCTTTCTGCACCCCTTGTGCCTGTTTTTGCACCTCCGTTTATTCTTTCTGCACTGCTCTTGCTTCTTTCTGTATCTCACCTGCCTCTTTCTGCACTTCTCTTGCTTCTTTCTAAACCTCTGTTGCTTCTTTCAGCAATTCTCTTGACTCTTTCTGCATTTCTCTTGCCTCTTTCTTCACCTCTGCTGTTTCTTTCTGCACTTCTATTGTCTCTTTCTGCACCTCTCTTTCTTCTTTCGGCACTTCACTTGCCTCTTTAAGCACCTCTGTTGCTCTGTTCTGCAGATCTCTTGCCTCTGTCTGCATCTCACTTGCCTCTTTCAACACCTCTGTTGCACCCCTCTTATTTCTTTCTGTACCTCTCTTGATTGTTTCTGCACCCATGTTCCCTCTTTTTGCACCATCCATGCCTGTTTCTGCACCTCTTTTAGCTCTTTCTGTACCTCTGTTGCTTTATTCTGCACTTTTCTTCTGTCTTTCTGCACCCCTCCTACCTCTTTCTGTATCTCTCTTGCCTCTTTGTGCACCTCTCCTACCTTTTTCAAAACCCTTCTGCCTCTTTCTGCACATCTGTTGGTTCTTTCTGCACTCCTCTTGCTTCTTTCGACACATCTGTTGCTTCTTTCAGTAATTCTCTTGCCTCTTCTTTGTACACCTCTCTTTCCTCTTTCTGCACCATTCTTGCCTCTTTCTGTACCTCTGTTGTTTCCTTTTTGCCCTTTTCTTGCCTCTTTCTGTACCCTTCATGTCTCTTTCAGTACCTCTGTTGCTTCTTTCTGCACTTCTTTTCATTCTTTCTGCACCCCTCGTGCCTCTTTCACCACCTCTGTTGCTTCTTTCTCGGCACTTCTTTTCCTTCTTTCTGCACCTCTTGTGCCTCCTTCTGTACCTCTGTTGCAACTTTCAGCACCTCTGTTGGTTCTTTCTGTACTACTCTTGCTTCTTTCAGCTCCTCACTTGCCTCTTTTTGCACTTCTCTTTCTACACCTCTGTTGCTCCTTTCAGTAATTCTCTTGTCTTTTTCTGCACTTCTCTTCCTTCTTTTTGTACCCCTCCTGCCTCTTTCTGTACCTCTCTTGCCTCTTTGTACACCACATCTACCTCCTCTGCACCCTCTTTCCTCTTTTTGCACCTCTGTTGGTTTTTTCTGCATTGCTCTTGCTTCCTTCTGTACCTCACTTGCCTCTTTTTGCACTTTTCTTGCTTCTTTCTACACCTCTGTTGCTTATTTCAGCAATTCTCTTGCCTCTTCTTTCTACACCTCTATTTCCTCTTTCTGCACCATTCTTGCCTCTTTCTGTACCTCTATTGCTTCTTTCTGCACTTCTCTTCCTTCTTTCTGGACCTCTCGTGCCTCCTTCTGCATCTCTGTTGCGACTTTCAGCACCTCTGTTGGTTCTTTCAGCACTACTCTTGCTTCTTTCAGCACCTCACTTGCCTCTTTTTGCACTTCTCTTTCTACACCTCTGTTGCTCCTTTCAGTAATTCTCTTGTCTTTTTCTGCACTTCTCTTCCTTCTTTTTGTACCCCTCCTGCCTCTTTCTGTACCTCTCTTGCCTCTTTGTACACCACATCTACCTCCTCTGCACCCTCTTTCCTCTTTTTGCACCTCTGTTGGTTTTTTCTGCATTGCTCTTGCTTCCTTCTGTACCTCACTTGCCTCTTTCTGCACTTCTCTTGCTTATTTCTACACCACTTTTGCTTCCTTCAGCAATTCTCTTGCCACTTTCTGCATTTCTCTTACTTGTGTTTGCACCTCTCTTGCATCTTTCTGCATCTCTGTTGCTTGTTTCTGCACCTCATCAGCTTCTTACTGCACCCCTCTTCCCTCTTTCTGTACCCCTCTTGCCTCTTTTTGCACCCCTGTTCCATCTTTCTGCACTTCCAATGCCTCTTTCTGTACCTCTTTTACTTCTTTCTGCACCTCACTTGCCTCTTTCAGCACATCTGTTGCTTTGTGCTGCAGATATCTTGCCTTTTTCTGCACCTCTCTTGCTTCTTTCTGCACTTTTCTTGCCTCTTTCTGTACACCTCTTTCCTCATTTTACACTTCTGTTAGTTCTTCTCTTCCATTTTTTGCACAGCTCCTGCCTCTTTTTCTGTACCTATCTTGCTTCTCTGTGTACCACTCCTACCTCTTTCTGCACCCCTCTTGCCTCATCTGTTAGTTCTTTCTGCACTGTTTTTTCTTCTTTCTGCACCTCTTTTGCATATTTCTGTATCCCTCTTGCCACTTTCTGTACCCTCTTCCCTATTTCCCCATCTCTCTTGCTTCTTTCTGCACTTCTTTTGCTTCTTCCTGTAATGCTCTTGCTTCTTTCTGTACCTCTCTTGCAAATTTCTGCATCCCTCGCGCCTCTTTCTGTACCCCTCTTTTCTCTTTCTGTACCTATCTTTCCTCTTTCTGTACCCCAGTTCCCTCTTTTTGCAACTTTCCTGCCTGTTTCTACACCTCTCTTGCCTCTTTCTGTACCTCTGTTGCTTCTTCTCCACATCTCTGCCTTCTTTCTATACCCCTCCAGCCTCTCTCTGTACCTCTCTTGCCTTTTTGTGCACCACTCCTACATTTTTCTACACCCCTCCTCTTATTGCACCTCTGTTGGTTCTTTCTGCACTACACTTGCTTTTTTCTGTACCTCACATGCCTTTTTCTGCGCTTATCTTTCTTCTTTCTATACCTCTGTCACTCCTTTCAGCAATTCTCTTACCTCTTTCTGCACCCCCTTCCTTCTTTCTGCACCTCGCTTGTCTCTTTTTGCACGCTTGTTCCCTCTTTCTGCACCTTTGTTTCTATAACTCTCTTGCCTCTTTCTGTACCTCTCTTGCTTCTTTCTGTACTTTTCTTGCCTCTTTCTTCACCCTTCGAGCCTCTTTCAGCACCTCTGTTGCTTCTTCCTGCATTTCTCTTCTATTTTTTAACCCCTCCTGCCTTTTTCTTTACCTCTCTTACCTCTTTGTGTACCTCTCCTACCTCTTTCTGCACCCCTCTTGCCTCTTTCTGTACCTCTGTTGGTCCACTCTGCACTGCTCTTGCTTCTTTCTGCACCTCACTTGCCTCTTTCTGCACTTCTCTTGCTTCTTTCTACATCTTTCTACATCTCGGTTGCTTCTTTCTGCAATTCTCTTGCTTCTTTCTGCACCTCTCTAGCATCTTTCTGCACCTCTGTTGCTTGTTTCTGCACCTCACTCGCTTATTTCTGCATCCCTCGTCGATCTCTCTGTACCTCTCTTGCCTCTTTTTTCACCCCTGTTCCCTCTTTGTGAACCTTTCCTGCCTGTTTCTGCACCTCTATTGCCTCTTTCTGAACCTATTTCAAAATTTAATATCTTCCAGAGGAACTGGGTATATTCAATAATTTCTGTACCTATATCGCTTCTTTCTGTACTTCTCTTCCTTTTTTTGCACCACTCCTGCCTCTTTCTGTACCTATATTGCCTGTTTTTGCACCTCTCCTACCTCTTTCTGCACCCCACTTGCCTCGTTTTGCACTTCTGTTAGTTCTTTCTGCACTGCTCTTGCTTCTTTCTGCACATCTTTTGTCAGTTTATGTATCCCTCTTGCCACTTTCTGTACCTATTTCCCTATTTCCCCACCTCTTTTGCTTCTTTCTGCAGTTCTCTTGCTTCTTTCTGCACTGCTCTTCCTTCTTTCTGTACCTCACTTGCACATTTCTGAATCCATCTTGCCTCTTTCTGCACCCCTGTTCCCTCTTTCTGCACCTTTCCTTCCTGTTTCTGCACCTCTCTTTCCTCTTTTGGCACCTCTGACTTAAAGGTAGTTCTAATCCCCCTGTCCTATTATGTACTAGGGAATTACAGATGAGGTCATGCCAACCACTGGGGTACCCCAACCCAAAGTGTACCCTAGTGTATATAGATGTTTTCACTGTGTTCTAAGTGCCTTTCAGGATAGAACTGGCTCCGGACATGGTTAGTCATAGTCAGTTATCACCAGTACCAGTCAACAAACAGTTGGGGGCACCGGATGACTTTGCAACAATGCCTCTTTCTGCACCTCTGTTGGTTCTTTCTGCATTTCTCTTGCTTCTTTCTGCACCTTTCTTCGTCTTTCTGGTCTTCTTGTGTTTTGTTATGTTAAAAAAAATAGTACAGCGCACGAATACCCTCGCGTGTCTTGCTGCTTCTGGTGCAACATACTGTACTAAGTGCTACTACTGCTGAAAAAGCCAGGTCTTCAGTTGTTTCCTGAATTCAAGAAGGGGGGTAATTTTCTGAGATATGAGAGGAGGGAATTCCATTCCGTGATGGTGTTGAAAGTAAAGCTCCTCCCCCAGTTCATCTTTTTGATCCTGACTGACTGCATCAAATGTGCATTAGCTGAACGCAGAGTTCTATTTGGAGAATACCATCTGAAAAGGTCCTCTAAAAATGATGGTCCTTCTTTATACAGTGCCTTGTGGGCCATGCAGAGAGTCTTAAACTTTATCTACTGGCAGACTGGCAGCCAGTGGAGTTCTCGCAATGTTGATCTAACAGATTGATATTTCAGTATGTCTAAAGTCAGTCTTGCAGCGGCATTTTGCACTGCCTGTAACTTCCTAAGGAGGGTGGATTGCACCTTAATGTACAGTCCATTACAGTAGTCGAGTTTACACAAGACTAAGGAGGTTACTACTAACTTTCTGCATGGTTTGGAAATGAAAGGCAACATTTTCCTAATAGTCCTAATCATAAAGAACGAAGAAGACACAACCTTAGAGACTTGAGCTTTAAAACTAAGCTTTTCATCTATGTTAACCCAGAGATTTTTTGCTTTATCTACCGGGTTGGGGGGGGGGCAAGATTATCTGGCCACCAAGCTGGGAACCAAGGTGGAAAGAGGTTTCCGAACATAATCACCTCAGTTTTGCTTGAGTTTAATTTCAAGTAATGAGTGCTCATCCAGTGACTTAAGGAGAGCATACAGTCATGGAGTTTTAACGAGTGATTAATGTCCTTATCCACTGTCGAGATCACCAGCTAGGTGTCATCGGCACAGGATGTAGGAATAAAGTTAAAACGTCTTATCAGTGGTGATAATTCCACTACAAAGATATTAAAAAGTGTAGGGCTCAGCGATGAGCCCTGCGGAACACCACAAGGGAGCGTAAAAGGTGCCGACTTAAATTTTCCCAAATGAACTGATTGAGTCCTCTCTGATAAGAACAATGTCAAACGGGAGAGGATTTTACCTCCTATCCCAATTTCTTGTAAACGATGAACCAGAAGAGTATGATCTGCTGTATCAAATGCAGCGGATAGGTCAGGCAGGACCATGGCTGCTGACCCACCGCTGTCTTGTGAGGAGCGGATTTCTTTTGTGGTCTTAATCAGAGCTGACTCAGTACTGTGGTTAGCTCTAAGGCCAAACTGGCTGTGATCTAAAATCTGATTAGTTTCAATAAAAGTGGAGAGTTCTACATTCATGGTCTTCTCAATTATCATGGCCAGAAGTAGGATTCTCGAGATGGGCTAGTAATTAGCTGTATCAGTTGCATCCAAATATTTTTTTTTAGAAGAGGAAGGATACAAGCCTGCTTCCACACAGTGGGAAATGATCCTTGTTCGATCATCTGGTTAAATATCTTCGATAGGTGGGGACCAATGAGATGGCAAATATTTTGTAAAATTTTAGGAGGACAAGGATCTTCCGGAGAACCTGACTTAGCCTTGGAGATCAGTTTAGTGATTTGCATAGGAGAAGTCAGGGAGAAGTTAAAAGAAGATGTATTTTCACTGATTTCTTGTTCAAATTGTTAACCATTTAATGTAGAGTGGGTGAACTGGTCATAAATTTGATATACCTTTGTTCTAAAGGAGAGAGCTAAAGCATCACAGAATTCTTGATTAAAATTAGTAGAATCATCTTTTTTGATTTTGGTTAGGTTGTTCACAGTGCAAAATAATTCTTTGCTAGAACCACTAGCTTTTTCTATCTTTGCTATGTAGTAACTAATTTTCTCCCCAATCAGCTTTTTTTTTTAAATCTGAGAGCATGGATTTATATCTATTTTGTTCTAAAAATTCATAATGTTTATGCCAAATCCTTTCTTGCCTTCTGCAAGCCTGTTTACCTATTCTCAAGGCTTCAGAAAACCAAGGGCCAGAAGGTGATTTCTTGGGTGATTAATCTGCGTACTAGGAACTAGCTTTGCAATATTGGTCTCAAGCCAGTTGGTGTATTTTTTGGCTGAGATTTCTACGTCCTTCTCTACCTCTTGTTCGCTTTTTGCTTGTTGGACAAAATTGTATGGTAAATTTTTTGCCATGCTCTGCCAATACCCTTTGAATTTGCAGTGTTTAGGCTATTAGTTTGTAAGAGCTTATATTTAAAAAGAATGGTTGATGGTCCGACCAAATTAACGGGAGAGTAGTTAAATTAGAGATGGCCGGGTTGTTAGTGAACAGGCCATCCAGGGTGTGACCTGCCTTATGCGTGACACCTTGGACCAACTCACTGAGGCCATACTCTGATGTTATATTTAGTAGTTCCTCTGTGTCTCTGTCATCAGTTGTTTCTAGGTGGAAATTCATATCACCTCGAATTGTAAAGAAGTTAGAGTGAAGTCTGAGCTCTAGCAGAGAATGGAAGTTAACCAGAAAGTCAGATCTAGGGCCTGGAGAGCGATAGATCAGGACATCTTTAAAAGAATCTTGATCAGAGGAAGCAATTTTCAAAAACAGGGCTTCACAGTCGGTGTGTCTATTTCTGAACAAAAATAACTTAATTCGACCTTATGGAGCAAAGCTAATCCACGGCCCCTTTTTAGCTGCCGGTCAACTCTAAAAATATTGTATCCCTGTGGCATTGCAATGTTAAAATAAGAGTCTGATGAATCATCACCCCATATTTCTGTAACAAATAGTACATCAATTTTATAGTCTGTAATGAAATCAGCAATTTTGTATTTATGTCTGGCCAAAGATCTGGAATTAATAAGTGCTAGCTGTAGATCAGAATCTATTTGATCTTGAGTCATTAGACTTTTCAGGGTGCTAAGTGGCAAGTCCAGAAAATCTGGTAATTTACTATCACATCATGGACATTGGGGGTGGTCTGGTTTTGTTATGTGTTTACAGTTCAACTGATAGCATTTCTTGTGCATCGGTGGACGTAAAAGCAAAAGGCTCTTACCTGAATATGAAATCATAGATTTATTTGTCGAGTGAGAGCCAGGGTTTCTGGCCTTGGGCGTGGTCAGGCGCGGACGGGCTTGCCTTTGGCGCGCCTTCAGCGTGCCAATGGCGCGCCGGCTGCGCACGTCCGCTTCGCGGCCGTTCCAGCGTGGCCCTAAATAGGAAACTCTAAAAGACTAGAGCGCTAACCGCAGGAAGTGGATACGTGGATAACTCTGTTGCTTCTTTCTGCATTTCTCTTGTTCTTTCTACGCTTTTCTTCCTCTTTCTGCACATGTCCTACCTCTGTAGGAATATTTAGAAATTAGCATTTAAAAAACCTTTGAAATTCACTGAAAAAAACCCATAGGTTTCAGGAACATTATAGTTAGAAATTAGCATTTATAAAACCTTGGAAATTCACTGAAAAACCATAGGTTTCAGGGACGTTATAGTTAGAAATTAACATTTTAAAAAACCTTTGAAATTCACTGAAAAAACCATAGGTTTCAGGGACGTTATAGTTAGAAATTAGCATTTAAAAAACCTTAGAAATTCACTGAAAAAACCACAGGTTTCAGCAATGGTATAGTTAGTTGGACCTTTCACTCGTACAAAAAACAGAGAAATTTGGCTGTTATAGTTAGTTAAGCTAACTATAACTCACGCCCCCGCAATGCACTGCTGATGACGTCAAATATAACATCATTCATCATTCATGAAATGGTCAGTGACATCACTGATGACATCACTGATCACATCTCCAATGACATCACTGATGACATCATCCACGTGATAATCTGATGCACCTCCTCACACCCTAATATAAACTTTGATACACCCACTCTAAAATGCAGACTACCATTTTCGAAACCATAGACATACCAATACCAGTTACTACATACCGACTCACTGCTTTCTAGGTCTACACACACATCCACCCATTCACCCATACAGTCACTCATACATGCAGTCACTCATCAATACAGTAGTATCATATGCACTCATATACCTATGGAGACACTCACACACTGCTACTCATCATAGAGTTACTCACATACCTAGTCAGTCATGCAAAGAATCACACTCCCATTTACTCATCTATACAGTTATACACAAACCACCTCACTTATTCATACAGATACTAGCACATACTTAGTCTCATACAATCACTAAGACAAGCACACGCTCATCAATACAGCAACTTTCACATGACTCACTGTCACATAGTCATTTATATACTCCAACACTCACATATATTGCCTTTCACATATGTAGTTACTCACACATGTACCACTGAGACATCCATTCACTCACCAACACACCCATGCACACACTCACCCACCTATACAGTCCTTCACAGATGCACTCTTGAACCCAAACACCCAGTGAATCACCCATTCACACATCTTTGCACAAACTCACTCACTCCCCACCCACCCACACAGACACTCAGGCACCCATATAGATACTCAGACAACCAATCAATAACCCATATAGAAACTCATGTAGCTACTCACCAACACATGCAGCCGCTTACACACCAACTAACAGACTGATACAGACATTCACACAGTTTAGTCACTAACCCATGCACTCAGTAAGACATGTTTAATCACTCACTTATTCAGTCAGTCGCGCACCTACTAAATCATCCATTCAGATACTCATACACCCACTCATTCTTCAATGCACCTTGGCAGATATATATACAACAGATTTAAATTGTACAGAAGCACACTGTCACTGGATGATGTCATCAGGGATGTCATTAGTGATGTCATTTGAGATGTCTTCAGTGATGTCATCAGTGATGTCATCAGTGATATCACTGACCATGTCATGAATGATGTCATATGTGACAGTAAATGTAGTCTAAACATTAGTTCACTATTATGTGGCATAATTTTGTTTTTTCTACATGAGTCAAGCTAAACTGATTTCACCAATTTTCTAGCCTGCTCACAATTTGTAAATTGCCTGAGAAACTCCTTAACCTTTGTACACTGTTTATTGTTTGTCTAGCTTTGTTGGATACAGGACTGTGTCCCACTGTATTTATGTTTGTTTGATACAATTTTCATCACCTTATCGATTAAATTTGAGGTCCGTCTGGACTTCTCTTTTTATTATAGTGCATATTGTGGCCTATAATTATTTAACCTTGTATCTCCCCTTGTAAGGACCGTTGTTGCTTATTGATACTAATACCCTTGGTCCTTGCTTCCCGAGTGGGTTCCCTTGTTCTTTTAAATAATATGTGACATCATCAGCAGTGCATTGTGGGAGCGCAAGTTATAGTTAGCTTAAGTAACTATAAAGGACACATTTCTCTGGTTTTGTACGAACGAAATGTCCAAGTCCAACTAACTATAACATCCCTGGAAACTGTGTTTTTTTCAGTGAATATATATATATATATATATATATATATATATATATATATATATATATATATATATATATATATATATATATATATATATATATTCATTGGAAAAAACCATAGGTTTCACACACGTTATAGTTAGGAATTAGCATTTAAAAAACCATGCAAATTAATTGAAAAAAAACATAGGTTTCACACTTTATAGTTAGCTGAACATTTCTCTCATACAAAACCTTTTAAATTCCTCCTTTATAGTTAGCTCAGCTAACTATAACTTGTGCGCCCGCAATGCACTGATGATGATGTCACATATTACATCACTCATGACATGGTCAGTGACATCACTCATGACATCACTGATGACATCTCAAATGACATCCCTGATGACATCACTGATGACATCATCCAGTGAATGTGTGTCTCTCTGAAAAATATATTTTTTTTATATATGTATATCTAAAGGTCGATGGAAGAATAAATGGGTAAATGAGTGTCTAAATGGATGTTTTTTTGTAAAAGTGATTGTTTAACTGACTTATTAGGTATATCTTAGTGAATAGGTGTACTAGCGAGTAATCTTTAAATATTTAAATATCTGTAACATTGTCTCACTTTGTATATAAGTGTCTGCATGGGTTGGTGAGTAGCTACATGAGTGTGTATATGGTTTATTAGTTGGTTTTTTGAGTACCAAAATGAGTGTTTGTACGGTTCAGTGGGGAGTATTACTTAGCGCGCAGATGCATGAATGACTGACTCACTGTTTGTATGTGTTTTGAAGACAGCATGTTTGCAGGACTGTATGGGTGATTGAGTGTGTGTATGGGTGTGTTAGTGAGTGAATGACTGTCTAAATAGTATCTTTATGAGTAACTACATATGTTTTAAACTAGTATATGTGAGTATTAATGTATATAAGTGAGTATATCGGAGGGCAACAGATTCTAAGACTTCCTGTACAAAAAATAAGTATGTGTTTCTATAAGTGATTGTTTAAGAGAGTAAGTATGTCTACGATTCTGTAGGCGTTAGTGTTGTGGTGGGTGTATAGCTGTATATGCAAGTAAAAGGATATTTGCATGTGTGAGTATGTGTGGGAGTAACTCTATAGATGAGTGTCAGTGTATAACAGGATATATAGGTGTATGAGTACATATGATGAGTCAGTCTGTGGAACAGGAGCCCATACTAGTATCGATGCCCAGGCTGCTGGCGCTGTGCGCCTCTTAGTTCCCATTCTGAATAGTTACCAAATAAAGAGACGGGCGCTGGGAGCAGGAATCACAAGAACAGGATTTATTACTCATGAGGAGAGCCTGTCATTTCCGACACGAAACAAGGTGTCATCGGGAGGTGCTCTAACAAGTGAGCTGAGACCTCGTCTTTTATACCTTACAAAACACTTAGCATTACAATCACGACATTGTGAAACATGGAAAAGTCATCCCCATGATCCTCGTGTCAATCCTACCCCACACATGTTCACAATAGGGACCCTTGACCTGCTGATAAGAGGGGAGGGTAATCACGCAGCTGAGTGTTCCGCCAATTTTTAGGATGTGTGCGCCTGATCATAGCCCAGGGGATGGGGTGGCCAGGATCAATAGTGGGTCCTTTGAAGAGGAGTGATTCCATACAATAAGCAGTAAACAGTATCTCTTGGCTTAGGCGATGACCTCAGACATGTGTGGACAGTCAATCGCGGAGGGAGGGTTTACTAACAGAGGGGTTATTCATGAAAGGAAAGGAGGTGCTGGTCAGGCGCGGCCGTGACTCCCAAGGACAGGGTCTTGCAGAAGAAGAAGGTTTATGACTTGCCCGTGTGAGGGAGAAGGGGAGGGGGGAAGCCAGGGTGTGCACAGGGACAGAGTAGCACAGAGAGAGGTCTTATGACCCGTACATGAGAGAGCGGGGGCAGTCAGGTGCAGCTGGGGAGGGCTATGTCAGCTGAGGCGAAGGATGCCTCTTCAAGAGGAAATGGGGGGTTTGCGTGGGTCAAGCAGAAGGGTTGCCTTTCAGGGCAGGGTCGCGCAGAGGGAGAGGGTTTCATGGTCTGTGCATGTGAGGGGGGGGGGGGAGAGTTCAAATACGTGCAGAAGAGAAACCGGTGATTCTGATGAGCGGGCAAAGGCCAGGGTGCCTAAAATGGTTGTCATGTATGTATGGGTACGGGCTTTTACTGGCGGAGTGATGCGGTCAATATTTTACGGTATTCTTGGTGCTTACAGGGAGAGGAGCGGGAAAATGGAATAATGAACGCTGTTTATGTACATCAATTTCTCAAATTTCCACAGTCGCCCCTTTTTACATTACAGAGTTCATTTTTGTAATTGATGGGGGTACAAGTAAACAGGCGTGGTTGAAGAATTAGCATTTGTCAATATTAACATTTGGCACATAATCATGGACAGTTGATGTGATTGGCAGGATGCAGCACATAGAAAATTGCATTTGTCGAGTTCCTAATATTCAAACGCACTACATAGCATAAATGTATCTGACTTAAAAAATGCGACCAATGAACATTTTGACCAAGTAGTTGAGGGCGGAATTCAGTTCAATACACAAGATCTCTTCGTCACAGTGTCTTTTTAGCAGTGAGCCATCACTGGTAGGCTCTAGTCCGTATCCTTCAGTTGGCGCTGTTGAGCACCGGCGGTGGAGCTATAGGTCCAGCTCGTATTCAACCTTTCGCGTTGCAAGGTGCGGTCTGTCCTCTGCTGTTAGACCACAGTCCTGTTCCCTAACCAGTCCTTTTAGTGGCGCCTTATGTTCGGCAACTATATTTCCGTAGCAACACCCTATTCCCACTTGAATGCCATTCCTTTTGGCGTGAAGTCACATGGAAAAGAGGGTGGGTGTGGTTCAAATAGTCGATAGGAGAGGGGGCGGAGTGGGGTCAGAGTTCCTGGGACACACCAAAGGGACCAAGGGAGCAAAGGATAAAAAGCAGGCAAGCCCATCAATCGGGCCCAAAGAAGGGGGACGGAGACTCCAGGCACACGTGGGTTAGCAGACGGAGGGCTTCAGGGCAGCCCGTCATTTTTCATTTTCCACGTTTGAAATTGCTGTCTCGTCCCGTATCTTGTTGCTCTGCAGCTCCACCTTTGGTCGAGGTCACATGTGTCTCGAGGTCTGCAGCTAGGCTGTACGCCACGTCCGACCCTTCTCCTCCGGTGATCGTAAATCTCTGAATAGGTACAAAACAAGCTTTTAGAGAACTGACAGAAGAAGTCATTTATGCAGGTGAATTCCTCCCTCAATCCTACGCACTTGGGAGATACGCTCATCGGTCACAGTCAGAGGTCTATTACCAAGCAGTGCATATGTCAACATTCCTACTGTGTTAATGCCAAGTGTATTCATCGTCTATTCATGACATAAATGTATAGAAATAATATTCCCATCAACTGCGCATTTCATCAATTTCAACATTTTGGAGCTTCCAGTGGAGACTTGCCTTTCAAAACCCGAGCCTTTAACAGTCTAACATTCCCTTCAAGGCTGGCTAACCTTTTTCAACCAGGGCGGGGGCGCTATCATCGAGAGTCAGGTAAAACAGGTTTTTCTCGAGGGACGACAGTTACTCATGGTCATCATGTTCATATCCGGGACAGCAGCTGGGGTCTATCAAATGGGGCGGGGATGCTTCGGGCGCTCGCGCTTGGGTGCAAAAAGGGGGTGGGGCAATCTGGGCATTGGGGGTCAATCTAGGCGTTGGCGTTCGTCTCTGATGAACAAAAAAATAAGGTGCCATTGACATACAGTTCCCCTATAAAAGGCCAGATTGGGGGACCTTAGTCGTCTTACCTGTCCTTTCCTTCTCAGCCAATTCGAGTTCATTCATTTTGCAGAAAGGAGAGGTAGTAATATGGCGAGATACAATCATTTTAGTTTTCGGTCAATTTCGCTGAACGCCTTCGCGTTCAATAAGTATCCAATCAGACTGGTGCCAGTGAGGCACAATTTTACCATAAAAAAAAGGAAGAGGAAATAGGGAGACTCTCATAGAGAGTGAGAGTCGTCCGCAATTTAAACGAGCCATTTGGTACACGCATGACATGTAGAGAGAGAGAGAGACAGAGTGAGGGAGAGAGATAGAGAAAGGGAGAGACGTGTACAAAAATAGGTCATTTAGTGCGTTCACAACACAGAACAGTAGGGGGTCAGGTAACGGAGAGACGCAAACAAAGGGAGAACATAAACCCCTACAGTACACACACACACAAACTTAGACGAAGGAAGACAGTACATGTATTATATATATAAGACATTCACAACAAAACAGAAAACAATTGTTGGCCAACAAGATCTATTTTTTTTTTTATATCCTACTTATCTTTTCTATCCTATTTACCTACGTGCTTAGCTCTTTTTACCTTTCCCTCCTTTTCCCTCTCGCTTGTTATCTCTGCGAGCGTTCTCAATTGCCAATACTTACACCTCGGTTAGTCGATCAGAAATTAACCTGGTCGTGCTATTTACCCATGGTTGGATCTTAAACCATTTTCCAGTTTCTTCCTTTGGTGGGAAGTTCTTCAGGCTGAGGCAACGGCAAGTATTGATCGGGAGAACAGTCGGACAGCTTGGCGATATCTATAAGAGTGTGAGAAGGGGGCAGTACATTTTGAACATCAGCAACATTTCTAACTTCCCAGACGGGTGCAGTCTTGGTAACCCTTACCCGTGCACTTTTCTTTTGTCCTTTCCCTACCTAGTCAAACGTCTAGTTACATTCTCTAACGTGTTATTTCGAGTCAATTTTCGTCATACAGTACCCGTCAAGTCTCTATGTCAGTCCATCCTCCCAGTCGCTATGTTCGAAGGAGGAACAGTCATGTTTAAGTCTACGTCTTTTAAAAACTTATCGTCATAAGGACTATGCTCATATTCCCTCCTTCCCTTTTTCGTCGGTGGTTCGATCATCGTTCTCCCATACTTCAGCCGATGTCCCAACGCGACCTGCAGAAGGGAGGAGAAAGAAGGGGTGGGGGGGCAGCATTCAAACCACATCAGCATGCAGTAGTCCGAAAAATGTTTTTACCTACCACATACTCGACCTATCTCCACGTAGTGCATTTCTTTACCATCTCGGCGTTTAAGCCCAGAGGGACCAGTAATGTCAGATAGATAATCATTGACGATCTGCGTATCTACATGAGTTACTTGGTCGCGACCCCTTTTGGTTGTGTGCAAGGGTGGCGGTCAGGTGGCATTTCTGTGGTGTCGTTTTAAGGGTGTCTAAAACACTTTTCCGGCTGCCTGTGACACATAATGTAGCTGCTAAATATCGGGTCCTTTCTAACCTTCAGCCTTCATCATACTTATTCTTCGCTCACAGTAGTAACACATTCAAAACTCATTAATGCAACCGCTACAATTATATTTTATTTTTCACAATACCTTTAATAAAAAGTGTTGGTGTATAAATACGGGCCTACAACCCAGTGGACCGGCCACGGAGCAGATTGGAACTGTACATAAGAAGAACGAAGTTGGTGGCAGTTCATTGCATAAAGTGCGGCAGTGCAATAAAATCGTATCGAACTTTCCTACAGAGCAAGCATGATGCATATCAAGAATTCAGTTTTCAATTAATTCATTAATTCATTATCCGAATGCTCATTCAGTGCCTAAATTACACCAATTCATTGTTCCAAATCATAATTAGTACCCACCCTAAATCAGTTCATTGCCCAAACACATGATCAATATCTGTCTTACATTGCTTTTTTCTCTAAGCACATAATCATCATCCATCTTATCGACTTCCATTGTCCAAAAATGCATACATATATCAGAGCATCAATATTCGAGCAATCCGGGTGAACAGGGAGTTTGAAAGTTTCGTTTCGTGTATCGGAGCCATTTTGGGCGAGGTCAGGCAGGTTCCAGTATAGTCAGAATGTCTCCAATGATTCATGGTTGGACCAGAACCTTCCGTTGGCAGTTCAAAAAGTGTTTCGCAATGTGGTAACAGTCTAACAATATGGACCATCAGTAAAAGAGTGGGGAGGGCGGCAACAATTTTCCTACCGGGTCATTCTGGTGTTCCACCGGAACTGAACAAGTCTGTACCTTGGCTGTGTTTTAGCCATTTCCAAACTGAGGCTGGCGCCGGCAGGAGTGCGTCGATGTCGCGGTTCCCAGTGAGGGGGACGGGGGCGCCCATGCGGAGGGGTCGGGGGGGCCCCCCGGCTCTCATAGAATCTTCAAAGTTGAGGAGAGAAGGCATGGGGCGTGTGCCCGTCCCGGGCAAAAGACCGCTTTTCGATGTGGACCCTCTTTAAGCAAGAGCGTTGGGGTGTCGCTGGAAGCCTCCACCTGGAGGGAGGTGGGGGAGGCTCGTTCGCGCCACCTCCCCCTTCCAGCGACCCCGCGCCGATCCTCGGCTCCGCCGCTTCGGTATTGGCCGTGCCGGCTATTGAAGATGGGGGGGGGTCGGTGGCTGAGGCAAGACATCCCCCCCCCTTGACATGTGGCGGGACTACCTGCAATTGTCCAGGCGTTGCCGTGTGGCTGGACTACCTGTAACTTCCAGGCGTGGACATGTGGCGGGACTACCTGAAACTATCCAGGGGTTGACATGTGGCGGGACTACCTGTAAGCGTCGCCGTCCTCGCTTTGGCTTCGGCCTTTGATGAGAGCCGGATCAGGCGAGGGAGAGAGAGGGGGGGGTGGTCGGTGGCTGAGGCAAGACAGCCCCCCCCGTGGCCTGCAGGGCAGCAGAAGAGGAGAGAAGGAGAGGTCATTACGATTCTTTGGGCCGTCCGCCCCACAGCCTCCCCTTCCGACTGCGGCCAGGCGAGCCCCGCATGCCTCGAGGCCTCGCCTTCCGGATGGGCGTAACCGCGGACCTGTTGCACTTCGGGAGCTTCCGGAATGGGGGTAGGTACCTATTGATTTGTATCTATTTCATGTGACCGTTATTTGGGCGTGGTGGGCAATGAGGCAGACATGTTTGGGGCAGGAATAGGCAACGGAACCTAGCTACCTTGTGGCTGCCTTGGTGTCAAGCTTGTCTTCCCTCGCCATTTTTATGTTTCTTATTGCGGGTTATTTCTAACGTTTCTTATTTTATTTTTAGCGAAGTTGATAACTCATCAGTGGCCTACTGATTTCGCTCAACTCTTTTTCTTGTATTTTTATGCCATAACCTATTATAAGCTATAGCGACTAGTCCACACTTAATGAACATGTCCTTATTAGGTGTGCCCTCCAGTGGAGCTGGATGGTTCATCTCTAATAAGCGGTCCGGGCTAAACAGGCTACCAATCAGTGGGGAGAAGATAGGCATGACGGATTACAACGGGGACAAAAGTCTGCACTACCTATCTTATCACGGCGGGCAAAGACTAGACAGAATATTTCTATTCTCCGTTGTTTGCAGGCGGTGAATACCTCAAATGAACCAATCTCGAACAATCAATGTTCGATCAATCAAACAATCAGTGGGGAGAATAAGTAGGTACGACGTGTTAAAGGTTTGCGTTACCTACCTTTTCGCTACCTGCAAAGAGAGACCTTGTTCTTCCCTGTTTGCAGACAGAGAATCTCCAGACAATAATCCACGAACAACAGTTCAGGAAACAGTGGGGGAGGAAGATAGGCACGACGGATTACAACGGGGACAAAAGTCTGCGTTACCTATCCTTCACTGCTTGCAAAGGGAGAGCCTGTTGTTTCTCCGTTTGCAGACGGTGAATCTCCAGAGGTACCAACAAAGCGTAATACTAGTATTATCCAAATCAAACAATCATTTCACAATTTGTCGCATTTACGCGACCTTACCCGGACCGGACCGTGTGGGCAGTTCTTCGCCTTCCTCCTTCCAGCGCCCGATCGTTCTCTTACTCCATGATTTTACCGCAGCAGTCCTGTGGGATTCCAGTCAGGACAGTAGGTCACTCGAGAGAGGTCCGTTCAGAATTGGTGAAGTTCATTCAATCGGCAGCCGGACGAGGGCCCTCTCAAGGCAGGTATACTCCGATCATTTAGATGTTCACCTCATCGTCTGGATCTCTCTCACTGGACCTTATGTCACTGATGGACCCCGCGTTGGGACGCCAATTGTGGAACAGGAGCCCATACTAGTATCGATGCCCAGGCTGCTGGCGCTGTGCACCTCTTAGTTCCCATTCTGAATAGTTACCAAATAAAGAGACGGGCGCTGGGAGCAGGAATCACAAGAACAGGATTTATTACTCATGAGGAGAGCCTGTCATTTCCGACACGAAACAAGGTGTCATCGGGAGGTGCTCTAACAAGTGAGCTGAGACCTCGTCTTTTATACCTTACAAAACACTTAGCATTACAATCACGACATTGTGAAACATGGAAAAGTCATCCCCATGATCCTCGTGTCAATCCTACCCCACACATGTTCTCAATAGGGACCCTTGACCTGCTGATAAGAGGGGAAGGTAATCACGCAGCTGAGTGTTCCGCCAATTTTTAGGATGTGTGCGCCTGATCATAGTCCAGGGGGTGGGGTGGCCAGGATCAATAGTGGGTCCTTTGAAGAGGAGTGATTCCATACAATAAGCAGTAAACAGTATCTCTTGGCTTAGGCGATGACCTCAGACATGTGTGGACAGTCAATCGCGGAGGGAGGGTTTACTAACAGAGGGGTTATTCATGAAAGGAAAGGAGGTGCTGGTCAGGCGCGGCCGTGACTCCCAAGGACAGGGTCTTGCAGAAGAAGAAGGTTTATGACTTGCCCGTGTGAGGGAGAAGGGGAGGGGGGAAGCCAGGGTGTGCACAGGGACAGAGTCGCACAGAGAGAGGTCTTATGACCCGTACATGAGAGAGCGGGGGCAGTCAGGTGCAGCTGGGGAGGGCTATGTCAGCTGAGGCGAAGGATGCCTCTTCAAGAGGAAATGGGGGGTTTGCGTGGGTCAAGCAGAAGGGTTGCCTTTCAGGGCAGGGTCGCGCAGAGGGAGAGGGTTTCATGGTCTGTGCATGTGAGAGGGGGGGGGGGAGTTCAAATACGTGCAGAAGAGAAACCGGTGATTCTGATGAGCGGGCAAAGGCCAGGGTGCCTAAAATGGTTGTCATGTATGTATGGGTACGGGCTTTTACTGGCAGAGTGATGCGGTCAATATTTTACGGTATTCATGGTGCTTACAGGGAGAGGAGCGGGAAAATGGAATAATGAACGCTGTTTATGTACATCAATTTCTCAAATTTCCACAAGTCCATGTATGAGTGACTATATAGAAAGGTTGGTGAATGAGTGGATGTGAATGTAGATTTTGGGATTACTCAATAGGTTGTTCTAACTGAAATTGGTATCTCCATTTTTTTGAAACTTTTAGTTTCTATTTTTGATTGTGCATATCAAAGGTTATATTACAGTAAGAGGAGGTGTGCCACAAGGATGATGTCATCAGTGATGTCATCAGGGAGGTCATTTGAGATGTCATCAGTGATATCACTGACTATGTCATGAGTGATGTAATATGTGATGTCATCAGCAGTGCATGGCGGGCGCGCAAGTTATAGTTAGCTGAGCTAACTATAACGGAGGAATTTCAAAGGTTTTGTATGAGAGAAATGTTCAGCTAACTATAACGTGTGAAACCTATGGTTTTTTCAATGAATTTGCATGGTTTTTTAAATGCTAATTCCTAACTATAGCGTGTGTGAAACTGTTATATCCTATGTTTCTTCATTGCTCATGTTCTTTTAGGTATTTGCATCCTAGTACCTTGGTTGCTAGGTTATTGTAGAATGTTCTACTCCTGATCTTCAGTTGAAGACTGGAGCTTCTTGGATGTTCACTCTGATAGATCTTATGCTGTACTTGAGATTCGTAAATAAACTTAATCCTTAAGTTTATCTCCTTCTCCTGTCGTACTTTGGATACAACATAAATTGGCGACGAGGTGGTCAAGTCAGCATTATCTACGGACCTACGCCTAATATTCATTTTAAACAGATCTCAACAGACTTCAGCGCTCATCATTGATTTTTTTCAATTTTTTACCTTCCTCCATGAATTCAAATCTTCTATTAACCTGCTTCAAATTGAATTTCTTCAAGAAACAACATTGACTTCATTTAAAAAACTTTCGCTGTTCAAAAATCGCCATTCTCCCTTCACTGGCGGTTTAAACAGCACGAGAACGACGCACGCTGCATTTCTTCTCCTTCGGCGTCCATCAGCCGTCTTCACAACAAAGCACGTCATCACGAGTTGACAGTTGGATACACGTCATCACGTACAACGTAGCAGCCATTTTGGGTTGCTTAGCTACGATAACCACAACTCGTCGTTACAAACCTCAACGTTATTTCATCCTACAAGGTATTCTTTTATACTCGCTTATTTTTGTTTCTTCGCTGATACACTCAGCTCTAAGACTGGGTGTTTACAAACTATCTCACGCTACTGATATTACTTATTTACAACGTGTGTCAATAACGCTGATACACACTGCTTACATTGTTCTTCGTGTTTATTTTTACAACAACGTGTGTTTTCTACGCTGATACACACAGCTGACATTGCATATTTTCTACACTGATACACACAGCTGACATTGCATATTTACTACAACGTGTATAATTTACGCTGATACACACAGCTGACTTTCATATTTACTATGTGTCATTTACTCTGAGATATATACAGCTAATTTTGTTTACTCTGCATTTCTTATTTCTACGCTATATATATTTCAACTAATATTTACAACTGAAGCTATACATTGTTAAGTCTATTTTGATTACATTCTATGTTCTTTTATGTTCATATGTTATTATTTTATTAATTCAGGATGGCTCAACAAACTGCGGTTCTTCCATCTTCCTTTCTTCCAGAACCAGGTACACCAAAAATAAAATGGTCACATTGGTTTAAAGCTTTTAATAGTTACATAATTGCCATTGATGCTGTAAAATTTTCTGCTGCTAGAAAAAATGCAATGTTATATAGTGCTTTAGGTGCTGAAAGTCAAAGAATTTTTGATCATCTACCCACTGTTATTAGACCTCCTTCAGATGATTGGAATGAGTACACTGAAGCTATTGCTCGTTTAGAAAAATATTTTAAGGACGAACCAAGTGTAATTGTTGAAAGACATAAATTTTACACCCGCAAACAAAGAGAATATGAAAAAATTGATATATTTTTAGCTGAGTTAGGAATTTTGGCTGCAACTTGTGAATTTGAAGGTCCTATTATCAGTATCTCAGGGTTCAAATTGTTGTGAATTGTTTTAACAACAAAGTTCAGGAAAGAATTTTATGCTGTCGTAATCCTTCATTGCAAGAAACTTTAGAATTAGCCAGGGGAATAGAAAGATCTGCTTTTGCTTCTAAAGAGTTAAGCAATAATAAACCTACACATGTAGATTTAGTGAAATCTACTTCCTCCAAAAATAATTCTCAACGTATTCAATCTCCTAAACTTGAATGGAAAAAGTCTGATAAACCTCCCACTTGTTATAGATGTGGATCTAAATTACACCTTGCCAATTCAACTTCTTGTCCAGCCTTAAAAAAACAATGTACTAATTGTAAAAAAATTGGTCACTTTGCTGCAGTTTGCAAGTTCAAGTCCAAGACAATGTACCGTGAAGTCTCTGATTCTGATATTTCTAATACAGGTGAAGAACAAATTGTTAAAAAAATATTATTATCTGTTGACATGATAGATGATCATGAAGATCCTTCTATCTATGATCCAGTATGTGATCTAAAAATTGGTGAGATTCTTGTTAAGGTCACTGTAGATTCGGGATCTCCTATCACCATCATTGCGGATTTTCTTTTCCTTAAACATTGGGAAGAAAATTTACTCCTACCTCCTGATATTCGTACTGTTGCATTTAATGGCAAAGTCATTGATTTAATGGGATTCTTCAACGACAGTTTAACCTTTGAAGATCGATCTATTCAAGCAAAAATCTATGTATCTAAAAAAGGTTATAATGTCTTGGGTTGGAGAGATCAAGGAAAATTCCCATTAGTATTAATACCTGGTACTAGAAACCCTATTTCTTTAGATCGTTCTACCACAATTAATGCTCTGGTTACTGAGGAATTATCCCTAGACAGTATCATAGATAAATACAACAATGTTTTTTCTGATAATCTTGGTTCAGTTAAAGGCTTCGAACATAAAATTATTTTGAAGCCTGATGCTGTTCCAGTAATCCATAAGGTAAGACATGTTCCACTGAGCATTATGGAAAGACTGAAGACTCATCTTCAACAGCTGAGTAAAGAGGGAGTCATTGAAAACATCAATTCTTCGTTATGGGTTTCTCCAATTGTAGTCGCACTTAAGAAGAACTGTGATGAGCTCAGGCTATGTGTAGGACTTGGAGCTCTAAACAAAAATATTCAGGTGGATTATTTTCCTCTCCCGCGTATTCAGGATATGTTGGCTCAATTAAGAGGTACAAAAGTTTTCTCTACCATAGACCTACGAGCAGCTTATCATCAGATAGAGTTATGTGAAGAGTCCAGAGACCTAACTGCTTTTAACACTCCTTTTGGTCTTTTTAGATATCTAAGGTTACCTTTTGGTCTTGCCTCAGCGGCATCAGTTTTTCAGAAATTGATGTTTCAGTTATTTGGAGAAGTTCGTGATGTTTTAGCCTATCAGGATGATATCTTGATCTCTACTAACACTGTGGAAGAACATCTTGTCAAACTTGATCAAGTTATTGGTATTTTAAGTGACCATGGTATGACTGTTAAAAAACAGAAGTGTAAATTTCTCCTCAGTGAGGTTGAGTATCTTGGTCATACCATCTCCCATAAAGGCATTGCTCCAAAACATGATCTCTTGCAAGGCATTCGTGATTGTGCTCAGCCCATTAACAAAGATCAATTAAGATCATTTTTGGGTTTAAGTGAATTTTATTCGAGATTTGTACAGAATTTTGCACATGTTAGTGAGCCTTTGAGGTCGCTTACTAGGAACAATGTTAAATTTGTGTGGGATGAAGTGCATAAAGTGGCTTTTGACTCTTTAAAAGATTTAATTATACATGCTCCAGCTCTCAAGCCCTTTCATGAGAACTCTCTATCTTTTATTACAGTGGATGCTAGTAATACTGGCTTAGGTGCTGTACTGAGTCAAGCTGATGGTGGGATTGAAAATGTTGTTGCCTTCGCATCCCGTCAACTTTCCTCTTCGTAAAGAAATTATAGTACCATTGAAAAAGAAGCCTTAGCTTGCGTTTGGGGAGTTAGACACTTTTCTACGTATGTTTGGGGTCGCGAGTTTGTTTTGGTGTCACATCATAAACCATTGATTTTTATTTGGAATGACAAGGGTTTAAGGAATGCTAGCCCAAGATTAAGTCGTCTTCTTTCAAAGCTTTATGACTTCAATTTCATTATGAGGCATATTCCTGGTGGGAAGAACTTCACGGCAGACTTCTTGTCCAGGTGTCCTTCAAGTTCTTTGAAGTTTTCTCCTATTCTTGATGACAAAGAAGTAGTAGTTAACCTTCTGGATGGGCTAATTATAGCAAAGGATGTGGTTTCTGAGTCTGACTGGATTAAAGAGTCTTTGCAGGATTTTTCTTTTCATACATTAAAAAAGTACATTGCTGAAGGTTGGCCAAGGGAAAATCTTATTGATAAGGATCTTCTCCCTTTCTCTAAAGTCAGAGATGAATTAAGTTTGGAGGGTGTTTTCCTTTTGAGAGGTGTTTCCCTCATTCCCCCTGTTTCTATTCGAGACAAGATTATTGATATTGCTCACAAAGGTCATGGTGGGATCACAAGCACCAAAAAGAGATTGAGACTTCATTATTGGTGGCCAGGGATGGACATCTGTGTGGATACCTTCTTGAATGGCTGTAGCGAGTGTTCTCATGCCGAGAAATCCTTGCGTACTGTTAACAAACCCTTGTGTCCTGTTGCGTTCCCTGACAGTCCATGGGAGAAACTAGGTATGGATTTCCTAGGGCCTATTGGTGGTTTAAACCAGGGTTTTAGATTTATACTTACAATAGTAGACTATCACTCCAAGTGGGTTGCCTGTGAGTTTTTAAAAGAACCTAATACCTATAATGTCATAAAATGTCTTAAAAAACTTTTTCAGTACGAAGGAATTCCTAAATTTTTAGTATCGGACAATGGGGTACAATTTGTATCTCATGAGATGAATAGTTTTTTGGATAATTTTGCCATTAAACATCTTACCACTGCTTTGTACTCCCCACAAGGCAACGGTTTGGTGGAGAGAGTGAATCGTGTCCTGAAGGACGTAGTCCAATTAGCTATTTTGTCTGGCCTTTGTGTTCAGGATGTTGTCTGTGACAGAGTTTGGTCGTACAACAACACACCACACTCAACTACTGGGGTAACACCATTCCTCTTGTTAGGAGGGAGACAGTCCTTTAATGAATTATCCCCTGGTTGGGTTGTTAGTAAAACCTCTCAAGGAAAGGATGTTGTTGATCTTGATCTTGTCAAAGATAAGGTTGTATCTGCTCAGCTCAAGTCCAAAATTAGGTATGATATGGGCAAACATGAGAAAGAAATTTCCTTAAACGTTGGTGACAAAGTCAGAATCCGAAGACCATGTAAGGTCAAAGGTTCAAAATTTTATCCGGAGACAACTATTGTTCAAATCATCAAACATGCTGTTAAGGTTACTGGTGGTACGTGGTGGAGTAAAAGGGCTGTTTCAAAAGTGAAGGGCTCGGACATTGCTCTTAATGATGTTTCAGGCTCAAACGTTATCCCTAATGCAGTTGACTCTAACATTTTATCTCCTTATAATCTTCCTTCGTGTAATTCCAATGTGGGTGATGGGGCTCTGTCATTGTTTGACAATTCTAATGTACATGAGGAAGAGTTAATTCAATCTGCTGTTTTGACGAATTCTGATGATTATAACACGACTTCTTCAGACGTAGCTGAACTTTGCTCAGGTTCCTCTGAGGCCTCTGCATCCTGTTCAAGGTCAACTAGAATTAAGTTTACACCTAAATATTTGGATGATTACATTACTTGATATGTTGTTTGATTGTGAATTTATTGTTTCCTCTTTTGTTTTCTCTCACCTGGTTTATTTTAATATGTTTTGTTTTTTGTAATTGTGGGGAAGGAGGTGTGTTATATCCTATGTTTCTTCATTGCTCATCTTCTTTTATGTATTTGCATCCTAGTACCTTGGTTGCTAGGTGATTGTAGAATGTTCTACTCCTGATCTTCAGTTGAAGACTGGAGCTTCTTGGATGTGCACTCTGATAGATCTTATGCTGTACTTGAAATTCCTAAATAAACTTAATCCTTAAGTTTATCTCCTTCTCCTGTCGTACTTTGGATACAACATAAACCTATGTTTTTCAATGAATTTGCAAAGTTTTTTAAATGCTAATTCCTAACTATAACGTGTGTGAAACCTATGGTTTTTTTCAGTGAATTCAAAGGTTTTGTAAATGATAATTTATAAATGTATTAATTATTATGTCTTTCTTTTTATACTAATTTCTTATATTTTTAATATAAATATTTATATTTATTTTATTGTTTAGATTATATTTCATATTCTTATTATAAAATAATAACAAAACTAAATTGCAAAGTAATTTTTGGATGAATTATTGCTTGACGTCGGTTGCAAGTATAACACAGCTCCAGCAATTCTCTTGGGGCCCTATGCTCACAATGCTGTATCAATCCTTACACCTGCTTCAAGCATGTGCAAGGTTTTGATGCAGCATAAGCTCAAAAGTCACTGAATAAAATGTTATACACTTCACTCAGTCACTTTTAGGAGGCGTTGCTGCACCCCCTTCTGCACAAGAAAACCTCTTCTGGCGCAGCGCTTTACAATGTAATACACCCTCCAGATGCATCACATTGTTAATAGCACACACCATGGCACATCTTTTGCACCACCGCTGTGTCACAAAAGTGACGCAACAGCTGTGTAAAAGAGGCACAAGGGGATTTTAAATTCGCCCCTAACACATACAAATTCACCCAGGCACTTTCACCAGCAGTGCAAATTGAAACAAAGACTTGTAACATATTTATGTACATATGATACATTTAAGTGCTTCGGACATACTACAGTATACTATAGATAAACACCTTATAGATTTATGCTGTAGCAGTCCCTTATAGTTCTTCACTTTCACATTCTCCATACACTAGTAACATATTCATTCATTCATTTATGAACTACACATTCATTCTGACAAACTTTTACACACTAACATAGAAATATAGTTCTTTCTTTGACCAGTGAAGGTAGTTCTAAAAAGAACAGTTTTTTTTGTTTTGTATTTTTTTTGTGTTTTCTCAACAAATTCCAAGTGGAACAAAAGACTGAAAAAAAGAACAACTAATGTTGAAGACAGAAATGATCCTGCATCCTGTGTTTCATCAAGTCTATAGACTGTTCCCCATAACACAAAAGTTTATCGCAATAAATGCATAGCATTTTAACTTTAGCAAAGTCAGAATCAATATGTGGGTGTGGACTGCTTGCTGAAAATGCTGCTTCGGCAGTTGATGTGCTTGGTGCAGAAGCAGGTGGGTTCTCGTGCAACCTCCGTCTTGCAGCTCGAGCAAATTTCTTGGGGTGCAAGTTCTTCATGTGTCGCACAATATTTGCTGTGCCACAGGAGTATTTTTTACATGGATCACCCCTTGAAAGAGTTGTTTCGCAAATTTTACAGGTTACTTTTGGAGCATTAACCTTTTTTTGACCTTCTGGAAAAGTGAAAAACTTCCAAATTAGAGCTTCTTTCCTCTTCTTTGGATGTTCTTCAGGAATGAAATCTCCCTCTGAAGAACTGCTGGAAGATGACGCCATTGCTCTTATTATGGTGATCTTCCTTCTATTTGAGAAGATTCTCAGAACAAATGCTTCTTCTTAGAAAGTCAAAGTCGAATAATTATTATGGGACGGAAATTTCAACAGTCGCAATAGGAAAAGTTATGAACCAATCAAATCTTTCCTTTTGAAGTCACATGGCTTTGCGTACGCATATGATGCGCTTGCGCAACTCTTTCAATACGAGTACGCATGATGTTCTACAGCGATTTGTGTAATTATTTTTAAAAGTAATATATGATTATTTCCAGTATTAAAGAAAATCATAGTTATCCCAAATGTCTGCCCTTAGTATGTACATTAAATACATACATGTTTTAAACCAAGTAGAAACACTGCCCCCTTTCGCATATAGAACGCCGTACATGACGTCACACCGAAGCTTTAATGCGACGCGTAACGTCAAAGTATATTCGTACCATAAGCGCGGGTACACGCTGAGTATGATTAGCAGTACAAACTATGGTGTGATCACCCTCTCATTGACAAATCAGAGCTCAGGGCCCGCTAAGGAGAATGATTAGAAGTGCTGATCCAATTCTGGGCCTGCCTCTGCGTACATTATAACACCACCCCCATCTCTCTCTGTTGTTAATTGTTAGTGCACACACTCAAACTTGCACATGCGCGGTGCACGCCCGCCCACACTACCCACATGCCACCCCCTAGCATGCTTGCTCTCATTTAGCCTTCAAACCAATACATTACCCAATGGCATGTCCCCCTGCGCCATCATTCTTGCAGACCACGAAAACGCTACCAATGATGGCCCTGGGCTTGGTTTGGTCAGCCCCCGCGGTTCCCATATAATGCGGGCACTGACGTGAGCACGCTCTCTTTTGCCTGCCTCTGCTGCGGTGACAGACAGACTGTCGAAAACACCCCAGACTCAGCGAAACCTCAGCCTTTCAAGACACGACAAAAGACGACAGAAGCAAAGGTAAGAGAAGACGTCACAACATCATCCTCCACTGTAAATTGTAAATGCATAATGCTATTTTTTTATCCTTCATATGGCTTTCCTACCCCTCAATGGTTTTAAATTGTACTTACATAATTGAAATATTTCTTTATAAGTCACAAGGTCCTATACACCTCTAATCTTAAAAATTATGCGTGCATAATTTTCTGTGTCGTATTTCTGTACTACGCCACGTGCTTAGGCCTCTATTATTATTAATTGGGCGTCCATGATAGTATTTTTTTTTCTGCGTCACAAGGCCGTCTTAGGCCTCTATTAACTTATTGATCTACCTTTGTTTGCTGGAGCTGCAACAGTCTTAACTACGGAATATTAAGAACCCACATTAAAATTCACTATTGATAGTTACACAACTCAGTTTACGATGACTAATCAAAATGTCCTTTTTGTTTCCTTCAGCAAACATCGTTCAGAAGCAACCACGGCCTATCGAGCAACAGAAATGGAATTCTCTGCAACTTATTGAATATACTTTGACGGACAGAAGCAGAGTTCAAGCCGAATGGTTAACTCCGGTGGCCGTACTCTTTATACAAGGTAAGCACAGCAGCCTAGATATACAAAGCCTTCATAGCAATGCATTAGAAATAAGTCACTATAACGGCCATCAGTAACGCAGTAGGCACTTCCATATAGACATCACTTGAAGGCGGCACTTTTTCTAACTGAAATATACCAGGTACACTGCACTCGTAAAACTGTAGTGTTAGCTTTATTTGTGAAACGAGAGAGGGCCATATTATCAAGCCTGGGCGACAAATATATCGCCACTTTATCGGCAGGAAAGTGCCGCTAAAGTGGCAATAATGGGTTTGATAATATGCTCTATGGAATTCCAATCGAAGCTCATGTTACATGTGAAGGACATCAGACATGAGCTTCGATTGGAATTCCATAGAGCTTATTATCAAACCCATTATCGCCACTTTAGCGACACTTTCCTGCCGATAAAGTGGCGATAATTTTGTTGCCCAGGCTTCATATTATGGCCCAGAGTGCATACTGTACAGCAGCTTATCTGCAAAATCTATAATTACCGCCGAGCAGTGACAACAGATAGCTTACAACAGTCTGACAAACAGATCCACAACCTTATTACGCCACTTTTGAGTCACTTTTGACATGGGTAAAGTAATGCATGGAGCTAGTAAATCTACGTCTGACTTTTCAAGAAAAATCTCAACTCCAGACTCTGCGACAAAGTTTTAATGTTGTTTTCTCTCTCTTTCTCTCTCTCTCTCACTCTCTGTGACATAATTTCTCTTTCTCTCTTAAACTTAGGCACTGCTGTCTGCTTGGACGTGTAGAAGAAATGTTGAAATGAAGTTGTCAATCCAACTGGCTGAAGTGTTTGGCCGCAAGGTTTATACAACCGTAAGCACAGAGGCCTAGATCTACAAATCCTTCATTGGAATGCATTAGAAATAATTTGGCATAACGGGCGTTAGTAACGCAGTAGGCACTTCCATATAGACTCCACTTGAATGCGGCACTATAACAGGTCAAATGTACCAGGTACACTGCACTCATAAAACTGTAGTGTTACTTTTATTTATGAAAGGAGAGAGAGCCATATTATCAAACCTTGGCAACAAAATTATCGCCACTTTATCGGCAGCAAACTTCCGCTAAAGTGGCCATAATAAGTTTGATAATATGCTCTTTTGAATTCCAATCGAAGCTGATGTTAGATGTGAAGGACACCTAACTTGAGCTTCGATTGGAATTCCATAGAGCATATTATCAAACCCATTATCGCCACTTTAGTGACACTTTCCTGCCGATAAAGTGGCAATAATTTTGTCGCCCAGGCTTCATATTTTGGCCAGAGTGCGTAGTGTACAGCAGCTTCTCTGCAAAATCTATAATTACCTCCGAGCAGTGACAACAGATAGCTTACAACAGTCTGAAAAACAGATCCACAACCTTATCACGCCACTTTTGAGTCACTTTTAACATGGGTAAAGTGATGCAAGGAGCTAGTAAATCTACGTCTGACTTTTCAATAAAAAATCTCAACTCCAGACTCTGCGACACAGTTTTAATGTTGTTTTCTCTCTCTCACTCTCTGTGACATCATTTCTCTTTCTCTCTTAAACTTAGACGCTGCTGTCTGCTTGGACGTGCAGAAGAACTGTTGAAGTGAAGTTGTGAAGTCTACTTCTGTATGTGTTTGGCCGCAAGGTTTTTACAACGGTAAGCACAGAGGCCTAGATCTACAAATCCTTCATAGGAATGCATTAGAAATAATTCGGCATAACGGGCGTTAGTAATGCAGTAGGCACTTCCATATAGACTCCACTTGAAGGCCGCACTATAAGAAGTAAAATGTACCAGGTACACTGCACTCTTAAAACTGTAGTGTTAGCTTTATTTGTGAAACGAGAGAGGGCCATATTATCAAGCCTTGGCGACAAAATTATCACCACTTTATCGCAGCAAACTGCCCCTAAAGTGACCATAATAGGTTTGATAACATGCTCTATGGAATTCCAATCGAAGCTCATGTTAGATGTGAAGGACATCTAACATGAGCTTCGATTGCAATTCCATAGAGCATATTATCAAACCCATTATCGCCACTTTAGCAACACTTTCCTGCCGACAAAGTTGCGATTATTTTGTCGCCCAGGCTTGATATTATGGCCCAGAGTGCGTAGTGTACAGCAGCTTCTCTCTAAAATCTATAATTACCTCAGAGCAGTAACAACAGATAGCTTACAACAGTCTGACAAACAGATCCACAACCTTATTACGCCACTTTTGAGTCCCTTTTAACATGGGTAAAGTGATGCAAGGAGCTAGTAAATCTACATCTGACTTTTCAAGAAAAAATCTCAACTCCAGACTCTGCGACACAGTTTTAATGTTGTTTTCTCTCTCTTTCTCTCTCTCACTCTCTGTGACATCATTTCTCTTTCTCTCTTAAACTTAGACACTGCTGTCTTGGACGTGTAGACGTGTGAAAGAATTGTTCAGAATAAGTTGTGACACCAACTGCCTGAAATGTTTACCCGCAAGGTTTATACAACGGTAAGCACAGAGGCCTAGATGTACAAAGCCTTCATAGGAATGCATTAGAAATAAGTCGCCATAACGGGCGTCAGTAACGCAGTAAGCACTTCCATATAGACACCACTTGAACGCGGCACTATAACAGAACTGGAATGTACAAGTCACACTGCACACGTAAAACCGTAGAGTTACCAAAACTTGTAGGGACATAGTATCAAGAATGGCGATAAAATAATCGCTGTTTCAGTGGCAGGAAACTGCCGCTAAAGCGGCGATAATGTGCTTGATAATATTCCCTTCTGAATTCCCATGGTAGACCAGGTTAACCCCAGAACCTGGACTGCTATGGGAATTCACAACAACATCTTATCAAGCCCATTATCGCCGCTTTAGATGCAGTTTCCTGTCGCTGAAACAGCGATAATTTTATCGCCGTTCTTGATAATATGCTAATATGCCCCGTAATGCTTCCGCTCATTTACTCACATCTACATAATTCTAAACTCTAATTTTCTTTTTTCTTTTGCAGATTACCAATCGGACACCTTTTGGAATCCATTTCACAATTTGTTTATAACATTGTTTAAGTTATTTTTCCAGTTCTAATATAGTTATAATTGAGTGTTGTTTATATTTATTGTTTAATAAAAGTTAATTTAAAAAAACAACATACTTCTTTTATTTTGTGGGGGAGGGGTATGACGGCCCACAATAAAAATAATGTTGAAAAACTATAGTAAGATATTCAAGACTAGGATTGAAAACTACTGAGTTCTAACTAACAGATATAATAAAAACAACGGTGAGAAACCATGAAAATGGCGATAGACGGAGTACATAATCAACGTTTGGCACCTCGGCACTACCTTTCACATAAATATGTGAAAAATATGACTATTAATACTGTACAAAAGTACAGCATCGGATGACACACACAAACCAGGAAAAGAAAGCTACAGATTTACTAACTGATACAAAGAAAGGTTTGCTTGTTGAACTTGAAGAAAAAGAAAACGTGGGCTTCGAAACCACGCTGAGCATGCGAAGAGAGTACAACTGCTACCCCAAAAAAAAAGGAAAGCTTTACATACTATCATAGAAATGAAGGATCATATTATCAACAAAAGGCGATACATTATCGACGATTTTATCGACAAGAAACTGCCGATAAAGCGGCGATAATGTGCTTCATAATAGGCCCTTGTAGCTTCCCATAGCAGCCCAAGTTCTGATGTTAACCTGGGCTGCTATGGTTATTCACAAGGGCATATTATCAAGCCCATTATTGCCACTTTATCGGCAGTTTCCTGCCAATAAAAGTGACGTTATTATATTGCCTTTTGTTGATAATATGGATCATTGCTCCTTTTTTACCAGTAAACTTAGGTGCATATTATCAAGGACCGGTGTTAAAATTATCATCGTTTTATTGGCAGGAAACTGCAGATAAAATGGCGATATTGAGCTTCATAATACGGCCTTGTTATTTCCCATAGAAGCCCATGTTAACACCAGAACATAGGCTTCTATGGGAATTTACAAGGAAGCATTATCAAGCCCACCCTCCCAACATTAATAAAAAACTCCAGACAATGCAGGTACCCGGAGCTGGAAGGTCATTTTACATATCACTGCCCCAGAAATGTGATGTTCCCCACGACATGTACGGGAAGAGAGAGAGAGAGAGCTCAAAACCTATTTTTTTTTAAAAAAGATCCGAGGGGTGCCGCTCACCGAGACTGCGGGGAATAGGACCGTAACCCCCCATACTTCAAAATAAAACCAGAGGAGTGCTGTTCCCCAGTGCTCGGGTCACCTTACAGGCCCCCATTACGCAGAAAAATTGCTCCTGTAATTTGCCCCCCGGGACCTAATGAATAAAACCGGCTTCTACTTTTTTTTCTCCTTTTCCGCCGTGTAAAATTACTGCACGAGTACCCAGCCTTTTTTTATTTAAAAAAATAAATAAAATGAGCCTAAAGATCCATATCCCACTCCCTGACCAAGACTAGAGACTCAGAATGTTTCCACCCTGCCCCGTTTCCTTATTTCTCAACTTTGTTTTACTGTTTTCTTGTGACTCTGCTCTCCCGACAAACAACATGGCTGCCAACACTTCCTGGTTTGGAATATTGACAGCCAATCAGCATGCAGCTCCTGCTCGTAGTTGTACGTATTTCCATACGTGTATGACCAGTAAACTTAGGTGCATATTATCAAGGACCGGTGTAAAACGGCGATAATGAACTTCATAATACGGCCTTGTTATTTCCCATAGAAGCCGTGTTAACACTAGAACATAGGCTTCTATGGGAATTTGCAAGGACGTATTATCAAGCCCACCCTCCCAACATCAATAAAAAACTCCAGACAATGCAGGTACTCGGAGCTGGAAGATCATGTTACATATCACCGCCCCCGAAATGTGGCGTTCCCCGTGACGTGTACGGGGAGAGAGAGAGAGATCCATATCCCACTCCCTGACCAAGACTAGAGACTCAGAATGTTTCCACCCTGCCCCGTTTCCTTATTTCTCAACTTTGTTTTACTGTTTTCTTGTGACTCTGCTCTCCCGACAAACAACATGGCTGCCAACACTTCCTGGTTTGGAATATTGACAGCCAATCAGCATGCAGCTCCTGCTCGTAGTTGTACGTATTTCCATACGTGTATGACCAGTAAACTTAGGTGCATATTATCAAGGACCAGTGTGAAACGGCGATAATGAACTTCATAATACGGCCTTGTTATTTCCCATAGAAGCCGTGTTAACACTAGAACATAGGCTTCTATGGGAATTTGCAAGGACGTATTATCAAGCCCACCCTCCCAACATCAATAAAAAACTCCAGACAATGCAGGTACCCGGAGCTGGAAGATCATGTTACATATCACTGCCCCCGAAATGTGGCGTTCCCCGTGACGTGTACGGGGAGAGAGAGAGAGAGAGCTCAAAACATATATATTTTTTTAAATGACCCGAGGGGTGCCGCTCATGGAGACTGCGGGGAGTAGGACCATAAGCCCTCCCCCCGCATACTTCAAAATAAAACCAGAGGAGTGCCGTTCCCCAGTGTTCGGGGCACCTTACAAGCCCCCATTATGCAGAAAAATTGCCCTCTTAATTTGCGCCCCCGGGACCTAATGCATCAAACGGACTTCTACTTTTTTTTCACCTTTTCCACCGCGTACAAGTACTGGACGAGTACCCCGCCATTTTTTATTTTTTTTTAAATAAAAATTGAGCCTAAAGATCCATGTACCACCCCCTGACCAAGACTATAGAATGTTTCTACCCTGCCTCGTTTCCTTATTTCTCAACTTTGTTTTACTGTTTTCTTGTGACTCTGCTCTCCCGACAAACAACATGGCTGCCAACACTTCCTGGTTTGGAGTATTGACAGCCAATCAGCATGCAGCTCCTGCTCGTAATTGTACGTATTTCCATACACGTACGCCGCGATTTTTCTTTAAAACATAAAAATTTAAAAAATAGCCTAAACATCCATGTACCACCCCCTGAGCAAGCCTAGAGTGTCAGAATGTCTCTACCCTACCCCCTTCCCATATTTCTCAACTTTGTTTTACTGTTTTCTTGTGACTCGGTTCTAGCGAGGCACAAGATGGCCGCCAACGCTCGCGCTCATAATTGAACAGATTTCAGTACGCGTACTGAACTCCGTCTCTAGATATCGCTATGATTTTACTTGCAATCTTCTAAGAAACTACTGAACGTATTTACACCATTTAACAAAAAGCACAATCTGCGAACAGAACCCTACCTCTCTACCAAATTTCGTGTAATTCCGTTCAGCCGTTCGGGCTGTAGCCCTGGCTAAAGGTCCCTATAGAAAATTGCATACGGAAAACATGTTTTGGGACCCCCTTTTTTCTCGGCCCCCACTTAACGAATCACCCACTTTCAGGGAAGGAGCAGAACTGAGCAGGCCGATTTCTTGGAGAAATTCACGAAGATTCGTCCACCGGCGCCAAAGGTATATAGAATGTTGTGGATTTCCTATGGAAACTAGATCCTAACCATCAATACCTACTGGCGACCGCCAGTAGGTAATATATATATATATATATATATATATATTCCAGCGAACTCGTCCCAAAGTCCACAAAGGCTGCAACAATCCTTCACAGTTACGGACAGACGAAGAGAGGAACCCAAAAATGGTGCCAACAAGTGTGAATTTATTTCAGCTCATATATATATATATCTCAACACCACTCCACTCCCACGAGCTGGTTGCTTGTGCTTTCTCTCACGGAAAGAACGTGGAGCACAGACGCAGGTTGGCGCCAAATTACCAATTTATTCAGCTGTTGTTCCGTCGGCCATTACGCGTTTCGGTACACAACGTACCTTGATCAAATGACACAGGGAAAGGTCACCTGATTCCTTAAATGCCAACATTTCTCACTTATTTTCATTTTTTCGTGATGCAAACTTAAAGTGACAGTGCTCATATTGTAGTGCAAAAAATGCTACATTTTGACATCTCACTTGTGATACTGGTATAATACCAGATTTCAGTTTTTCTCTCTACAAGTATTGTACATTTAAGATTTGTCTATTACTTTGTGCAATTTCGCATAAATATGTGCAAATCACGCAATACAGTACATCATTTTGTGCAAATTTTCTTGTGCAAAATTCACCGCAGTTATCACGGTATAAATACCATAAGTGCAAATCATGCTTTTATGTGCAAAAAAGCAATTCAATATTGTATATAAATATAGTGCAAATTCAAATCTATACATAAATAGGAATTTTAAAAACTATATTTTCTATCTATATACAATTAAAATTCTGTACATTTGCTATATATAAGATGTGTAAATAACCTAACAAATTCATTTTTCTTATATATTCTAATTGCAGTACTTCTACTTGTATGGTCAGAGTCTTTCGTATGATGTCAAGTTTCCATGATCTTAAAAGGATGTGTAGAGTCTGATTGTCTCAATTCTCTTACAATTGTAGCTTTGTATCTCTCCACTCAGAAGCCTCTGGTGAGAGTACATAGTAGTGTATTTTAAAGTGTTATATAAAAGTGAAGTTGGTTAAATTTCGTGCTAGAATCTAAATGGTGAAGAAGAAAGTTAAAAATTACATATGTGCATTGTTTAAAAATTCCACTATTTTATAGTACTCTTCTAATTTGTGAGATTGCTTAGATTGTGGACTTGATCTTACCGGGTGTTAATATTTATTTGTTAGTTTTTGTCAATCTCAATGATTCATTATATATAGATTGACTTTTGTATTAACCTCTCGAGATCTGTTATTGATGTTATTAGTTTTATAAACAGGTGTATAAGTCTTCTGTTCTGTTCAATCCATGAGGATGTTTGAAATCTAGTTTCAGGATATACCTGGTTTCCAGTTTTCTAAGTTTTTGATCCCTGTCCCCTCCTCTCTTACTTTGGGGTATAGTGTCTATTAGGAAGTATTTGAGAAGTCTAACGCCCCCTTGATGTTTCTTATTGAAATGACGGACAACGGGATATGTTGGGTCTCGATTCTTGATTGCACGTATATGTTGTAATATTCTTTTATGCCCCTGCAGCTTTGTGCTTCCCACATATTTTAGCTTCCAAGGGCACTCCAGAACATAGATCACATATTCCGTTTTGCAAGTAAGCATTTGTTTTATTTGGTGTTCTCCTTTACCAAATGCTAATGCAAAACTTTTTGTGTTTACTCCATTTAGACATGCCTTGCAGGTTTGACATTTATAGAAACCCTGCCTTTGGTTGAACCAGTTCTTCTTGGGGATCTCTATTGGGTTGTTAACCACCAGACAGTATCTCATGTTTGGCGCTCTCCTATTTGTAATGGTTGATTTATTGGGTAAATGAGGTCCCAATACATGATCATTTTTTACTAGAGGCCAATTCTTTTGGATTATACACCTGATCTCCTTATGCTGTTTGTTGTACCTCACAATCATCCTAAATTCATTTACTGATTGTGGAGATGTATTAGGTACCTCTGTAGTTGCAGTTGTTTTTGCTAAGGCTGTTTGTAGGAGTGATGTTCTGTCTATCTCATTGCTTTTTCTTATAGCCGTGTCAATACATGTTGTCAAGTACCCTCGTTGCAGGAATCGGATTTTAGTTGTGTGTTGGGCTATTCTTAACTCTTGTGTTGTGCTGCATATGCGCTTTAATCTAAGCATTTCCCCGTATGGGATGCTTTGTATTAGATGTCTGGGGTGGTGACTATTCGCGTGTAAGATGGAGTTTACCACTGTTGGTTTTCTATGTATTTTTGTCTCCAATTTTCCACCCTCTATATATACCTCTACATCCAAGAAAGTTACACAAGTAGGACTAATTTCCGAAGTAAGATTGTTGATAAATGTTTCTGCTTCTCTCTTGGTGCCCCTCCAAACAATGAACAAATCGTCGATGTATCGCCAAGAACATTTTACATGTTCTATCAGTACGTTTTCACATTTTCTATATAGGACCTGTTCCTCTCACCACCCCATATGAAGACAGGCGTAGCTTGGGGAGAAACCGGCCCCCATAGCTACACCACGTATTTGCTGATATAAAACATGCTGGAAAATAAAGATATTATTGTGCAGACAAAAGTCCATCATGTCAAGGATCATTTTACTGTGCTGTTTGTGAATTTCTTGTCTTTGTCTTAGGTAAAATTCGGTTGCCCTCGTACCGTCCTTATGGCTAATACTCATGTATAACGAGGTAATGTCCATTGTGATCAGTAAATAGTCTGGTTGCCATGCTAAACTACTGATTTTCGCCAAAAAGTCTCCTGTGTCTCTTAGGTACGAAGGCAACTTCTGGACAAAGTCTTGTAAAAAATGATCGATGTATTGAGACATGTGTTCCGTTAAACTGTTTATTGCCGATACGATCGGTCGCCCTGGTGGTTTTTGCAGATTTTTATGGAGCTTCGGTATGAAGTACAACACTGGTGTTGTTGGTTTATCATTCTTCAAGAATAAAAACTCCTCTTTATTTATAAGCCCCAAGCTTTTCCAGGCTTACAGTTTAGTGTATAATTTTTCATATGTGCTTTTCAATATGCTTTGATCACATCGGCAGTAACAGTCTTTATCCATTAATTGGTTTTGAGCCTCTAGTAGATATTCAGACTTTTTCCAGAGTACTAAATTGCCCCCTTTATCTGCATTTCGTATCACAATTTGTCTATTTTTAGACATTGCACTCATCAATTGGTTGTAACTAATTTCCAACTTCCTTTTCTTTCTATTTTTGGGTTTGTTTGTGGCGATATTTAACTCCTTAAGTTATATATATATATCCGTCCTGTTTTACCCACATGGACGCCGGCGCTCTGTGATTGGCGTGATGCATGCTTTCGATGGGGTCAATTCGAAAAATGTCTTCCACTGGCTAACTCACATTAGCAATGTAAGAATGCACTCACACGAGCATGGTTTTAAATTACAGCAGCTTTGTTGCAACCAAAAAAGCTATTTTGCTTTTTTGCTTTTTTGGTTGCAATAAAGCCTCTGTAATTTAAAAACCATGCTCGAGTGAGTGCGTTCTTACATTGCTAATGTGAGTTAGCCACTGGAAGATGCCCTGCAACAGGTGAGCAGGATTACTTGGGGGAGGAGCGGATCAACGTCATCCACTAAAGAGACAGTAAGGCTAATACTCACCGTGACTTTCTTTCTGGTGTTGGGCGCTGAAGAAGGCGTAATGCCGAAATGCATTCGCCGCCACTAGAACTGTTCTGAGGAAATAAAGGCCTTTCTAACCAGTTCTCCTCAGGGCTTCTGCTTCTTTTTCGGAGGGAGATCCTTGCTGATATTGTCTGCGCCGGCCAGTTGCGCAGTTCAGAAGTCCCCGTCACACAACTGGGTCCAGACCAAATCTGGCATGCTTCACTGCACTTCGTTACCTCCAGGGATGGATTGTGTCCGGTACCCGCCTCGCTAACAGGATGAGCGGAGTGATTGAGGTATTTTACCTCTGTCTGTGGCAATTTGTTTCGCGCATTTTAGTTCCTGCTCATTGTTCTTCCTGTGTGGGGGGCTGAGGCAGTACGAGGGGACTCAAGGATAGACTTTATTTGACACAGGACTTTCTGTTGAGGGTCATGGTATCCCGCTTTATTTTGACCCGCTGCTGTTATTTTAAAAAGTGCACTCCCCATCCTTCACCGACCCAAGCTGCTTCCAACATTAAGCATCCTGGGAGTTGCAGTCCGGACACTTTGGAACGCCCTGCAACAGGTGAGCAGGATTACTTGGGGGAGGAGCGGATCAACGTCATTCACTAAAGAGGCAGCAAGGCTAATACTCACCGTGACTTTCTTTCTGGTGTTGGGCTCTGAAGAAGGCGTAATGCCGAAATGCATTAGCCGCCACTAGAACTGTTCTGAGGAAATAAAGGCCTTTCCAACCAGTTCTCCTCAGGGCTTCTGCTTCTTTTTCGGAGGGAGATCCTTGCTGATATTGTCTGCGCCTGCCAGTTGCGCAGTTCAGAAGTCCCCGTCACACAACTGGGTCCAGACCAAATCTGGCATGCTTCACTGCACTTCGTTACCTCCAGGGATGGATTGTGTCCGGTACCCGCCTCGCTAACAGGATGAGCGGAGTGATTGAGGTATTTTACCTCTGTCTGTGGCAATTTGTTTCGCGCATTTTAGTTCCTACTCATTGTTCTTCCTGTGCGGGGGGCTGAGGCTGTACGAGGGGACTCAAGGAGAGACTTTTTTTTACAAAGGACTTTCTGTTGAGGGTGAAGGTATCCCGCTTTATTTTGACCTGCTGCTGTTATTTTAAAAAGTGCTGTCCCCATACTTCACCGACCCGAGCTGCTTCCAACATTAGGCATCCTGGGAGTTGCAGTCCGGACATTTTGGAACGCCCTGCAACAGGTGAGCAGGATTACTTGGGGGAGGAGCGGATCAACGTCATCCACTAAAGAGGCAGCAAGGCTAATACTCACTGTGACTTTCTTTCTTGTGTTCGGCGCTGAAGAAGGTGTAATGCCGAAATGCATTCGCCGCCACTAGAACTGTTCTGAGGAAATAAAGGCCTTTCCAACCAGTTCTCCTCAGGGCTTCTGCTTCTTTTTCGGAGGGAGATTGTTGCAGAGATATATGTATATATATATATATATATATATATATATATATATATTCAATGAAAAAACCATAGGTTATAGACCATATATAGTTAGGAATTAGCATTTACAAAACCTTGAAAATTCACTGAAAAAACCATAGGTTATAGACCATATATAGTTAGGAATTTGCATTTAAAAAACCTTATTTTACTCACACAAAACCATTGAAATTCCATATATAGTTAGTTGCACTAACTATATATCGCGCACCCGCAATCCACTGCTGATGATGTCACATATTACATCATTCATGACATGGTCAGTGACATCACTGATGACATCTCAAATGACATCACTGATGACATCACTGATGATATCTCAAATGACATCAATGATGACATCTCAAATGACATCACTGATGACATCACTGATGACATCTCATTTGACATTACTGATCACATCACTGATGACATCATTCATGTGATTATACGATGAACCTCTTCAGACTCTGATATAACCTTAGATAAACTCAGTGTAAACAGACACTCACAGACTGTCACTCATCCATGGAGTTACTCACACACCTAGTCAGTCATGCAAAGAATCAATCACACCTCCATTTCCTCAACTATACAGTTATACACATCTTACTTATTCAAACATATACTAAAACATATTTACTCCCTTATACAATCCCTGATACAAGTTCACAATGATCCATACAGACACTCACACATTCACTGGCTCTTATACACAGTAATTTATATATGTGAACTCTCACATGTACTGTGTTTTACATATGTACTTACTTTGACATGTAGCACTGAGATATCCATTCACTCACCAATACACTCATGCACACAGTCAACCGCCCATACAGCTGTTTCCACATGCACTTTTGAACCCATACATGTAGTGAATCAACTGCTCACACATCTATGCACAGAGTCATACACCTCCCAGCCACCCACACACACACTCAGTCTCCCATACAAATACTTGGGCAACCAATCAATAACCCATATAGTTACTCATATAGCTACTGATCAACACATGCAGCAGTTTACAGAACAACAGACATAATAATGCACAAATTCAGACAGTTTAGTCACTAACCCATGAACTCAGTGAGACACATTTAATCACTCACTCATACAGTCAGTCATGCACCTACTAAATCCTTCATCCAGACACTTATACATCCACTCATTCTTCAATATGTAAGACATATTTTAACTTTACAGAAACATACAGTCACTGGATGTTGTCATCAGTGATGTCATCAGTGATGTCACTGACCATGTCATGAATGATGTAATATGTGACATCATCAGCAGTGGATTGCGGGTGCGCGATATATAGTTAGTGCAACTAACTATATATGGAATTTCAATGGTTTTGTGTGAGTAAAATAAGGTTTTTTAAATGCAAATTCCTAACTATATATGGTCTATAACCTATGGTTTTTTCAGTGAATTTTCAAGGTTTTGTAAATGCTAATTCCTAACTATATATGGTCTATAACCTATGGTTTTTTCATTGAATTTCAATGGTTTTTTAAATGCTAATATCTGTAGCTGTAAAATGTATTCTTCTTTCAATCTTAAAATATATTTTACATGTTTTTTATCCATTTTTAAAAAAATATTTTTATGTTTCGCTCCCAGTCCACGAACCGGTCAGCTTCCCGTTAGCTCAATTTAAAGCCGCGGCTCGGTCCGCGAACCGGTAAACGTTCCTTTAGCGTAACTGTTACGTTAGCATGACGTTTTGCGTTGTCGCGTAATACGTCATTGGACGCGCCAAGTTAGCGGACCGGAAAGCGGAGCAAAGCGCGAAACGTAAACTCAGCAGGTCATGTGACTCGATAATAACACTTTTCATTGGTTCATTTCACTTTTGGTTTCCTAATGATGTAATACTAGGTCATGTGATCTAAAATTAACACTTTTCATTGGTTTAGAACTTTTGCTTTTCCCAAATGATGAAAACCCCTTCTTCTTTCCTCACTCTGACTTTCATCTTGGTGAGAGAAAGACCCTTTTTCATTGTTCACAAATGGCTTCAGTAGTTGCTTCAGCTAGTGTACCCCCACCACCACCTCCACCTCCTAATGGGAAAAGAGGACCGCCTGCTCAAGTCTCCATAGAAGAAGAGGAAGATCAAGAAGAGGAGGAAGAGCAGGAAGAGCCTGAATATTTGCCAGAGGAGCCCAGGCGGTACAATAGAAAAGAAAACTATATCTGGCAATTTTTCAAATTTCCAGAAGGACAAAAAAAAGTCAATGCCAGATATGTGTATTGCCGTATTTGCGGCGAACGACTTTCAAGGGGCACTGACAAGAAATACTCCTTCGGAAATTACACAATGCACAGGCATATGAGTAGGTGGCACCCAAACAATTATAGTGCTGCCCAGCTTCGCGATGAACAGCAAAATCCCCCGGCAATAGCGAGAAGATCTGTTGTGCAAGAAGTATCGGGACCAGAGGCGAGGGAGGTGATCCCGAACATTCAAATGGACTTTGGGGAAGTAAAACAAGTGTGCGTGCGGTGCAGCCAATTAATATGCTATAGAGAATGTAGCATTACTCTTATAGTGAAAGCTATCCAAAATCATGTTTGCCCGAAACGCCCCAAAAAAAAATTCTTCTTTTTTTCGTTGCTCCTGTTGAGCCCTTTTCAATGAATCATTTTTGTTTCCCCCCTCCCCCCCAAAAAACAAAAAAATTACAAAATGTTCAAAAAATACAAAAAAAATATAAAAAATGTTCAGAAAAATAATAAAAAAAATTTTAAACAACAAAAACCAAAAAAAAGTTCTTTTCAGAACTACCTCCCCATTATAAAAAAAATTGGTAGAATTTTTGAAACTCTGCCAACCTCTATTTCTTTTAGTTCGCTCCCAGGCTGCAGCTATTGAAAGCACAGAAATACAGATATTCATTACACATATCTCTCATATTAGCCAATCATAACTCTTCCCTCACTTTTTTCAAATCAAAAACCTTCCCCCCTCTGCCCTCTCTGCCTTTTTTGCTTAGCAACCACCTCCTGAAAGACCTCTCATGTTTGCAAGTTCACACAACAATGTTTCAATTGAACTCTACACTCTCAGTGCACCTGCGTATCCAGTGCAATCTTTCATTAAATGTTTCTTCCTTGACCATTCAAATTACATCTTTCAAAGAACACATCCATGCACCCTAACTTTCTGTTTTCAGAAATGGAAATGCACCAATCACTGCTAATGAATAATTAGGACTGGAAATCCACAGTTTTTTTTCTTTACAAACTCCTACTGTTTCAACTGCCCTTTCATTACCACACTTCATCTGACTGCAACCCAACCTTCTCTCACCATGTTTAATGTCTGGATTGTTGGACATAGTTACATCTACTGGGCTCAAAGGTATGCTGAGAACAGAAATTTACCTAACCTCAATTTACAAGATGTGGAAATTAAGTGGTTGGGCCAAAGAGGATTAAAATGTCACCAATTGATACCATTGGTGAAAACCTTTATGCATTTGCCAAAACCTGACCTGTTAATAGTGCACTGTGGAGGTAATGATTTGGGCACTTTGACTGGGGTAGGTCTGGAAATGCTTTTAAAGGACACCTTTGAGCAATTAATGGCACTTTTTCCTCAAACTGCCTTGGTATATTCCAATATATGCCAAAGACAGAAATGGAGGTGGTCCAACCAATTTTGTCCACAAATTGAGAAAGCGAGGAAGCATGTAAACAAATCTGTGTCAGCTTACATGAGAGACCATGGAATGGGCTCCTTGTACAACAATAACTTGCGTTACTACATGCAAGATATCTACAGAGGAGATGGAGTTCACTTCTCAGATGAGGGCAACAGAATTTTCATTTTGAATTTAAGACTGTGCATTGGTACCTACTTATAAGTACCAAAATGTACCATAAACCCAAAAGCTCTTCTCAGAGCTACCCTACATCTGATCACTCACAGTTATTATTTTTCTCTAACTTTTTTCTGTAATTTTCAACAAACTACGCTCAAAGAGCGCTACCCGGTACGCGAACTGGAAGCTAACCGCGCAAAATTTTTTTAAAAAATGTTTTTTCCCCGCACATATGGTCCTCCTCAGCCACCCTCAGAAAACCTAGGGGGTCAAAATACTTGTACCTTGCCCCCTTCTACCCATTCTGAACATTATTTGCCCTCCATTTTATATCTTAATTCGACCGAAACACAAAATGGTAGACTCCCGTTACGCTCCTAGTTCGCGGACCGGACCGCTTCCCGGAAAGCGGTCCAAAAAAAAGGTGGGAAAGTAATTCACAGAAAAACGACTGGAGACACTGTCACCAAATATAGATTAGCTCATACTACATAACAATTCCTTTCATTTTCACAAATTTGATTGAAATTCCATTTAGTCATTAAGCCTGTAGACCTCTTTAAATACCGTGAGGTAAATTACTTCACAAAACACATCTGAAGTGTTGGAATTGACAACCAATGAAAATGTTACTTTCATTTTCTACTTATATTACCTGACATTTGATTGGTTATGTACCTGAATATATATATACAAAGAGAGAGAAACACACCCATTTTGACTACTACTTCGTGAAGTGCATAACAAAAAATCAACTGATAACTTCAACTTATATTTAAAAGGTAAGATATTATTTATAAAACTTAAGTATGTTCTGTACTGAAAGCTAATTAGAAAAACATTTTCTGACAATTATATTCTATCACTCTGTAATACTTATAGAAAAAAATAGACTTCTCTGTTTTAGTTATGGCAGGGCCATTCCAAGGATTTGCAAGACCATAGGCTAAAAAGGAACGTGCGCGAAGCCCCCTCCAATTTACATAAGTGGCCCCTTGCAAGGAGAACATTCACAGGCACTGAGGGGGCCCCATTGTCCAGCATTTTGACGCCCCCACAGTTTTAACTTTAAATCCACACGCATATCTCACACCTTCATAGGTGTGAGAATTGATTGTGGTCTAAAAGTTAAAACTGTGGGTGCGCAAAAATGCTGGACAATGGGCCCCCTCAGTGCCTGTGAATGGTCTCCTTGCAATTGAGGGAGCGTCTCCTTCTCCCTCCCCTATACCTCCTGACACCATCCATGGGAGGCCCAAGGAGGGGGCCCCCTCCAATGGGCCTTAATTGCAGGCGACACCTTTCTTTGTGAAAAAAACACTATATAAATAACCAAACTGCCAATCTGTACTGAAACCCAACAATGCCCTTTCTGTACTGATATATTTTTTAAAAATTCATTTTTCAGAATTGAAAATGGAAGAACAACAAAACAACATGAAAACTGAAACAGAAAAAAAAATTGAGACACAAGATGACATGGATTTCTACGACGACACAATAAATAATGAACTTGTGCAATGCGTAGATGCAGTAGATTTTCTACTAAAAAATGATCACGATTTTTTAGATTTTCTTTTAAATTTTGAAAAACAAAATGGAAAATAAATTTTAATTTCTTAATTCAAAAATTGTTTGACACATTATTTATTTTTATATGTATATTGAATGTTAGAAAGTTTAATGAAATATGAAACACAATCAAAATAAAAAAAAATACTTTAAAAATAAAGAAAACAAAAAAAAATCAACAAAAACAACAAACAATTAACAGTATTAGAAAAGTCTATCATTCTTTTATCCTTATAGTACGCTGCCCAGAACGCTTTCCGGTTCGCGTACTAGGCGCTCACCACGCAAAAAAAAAAAAATATATTTTTTTCCCTGCTGGGCCCTTTTAAAACCTCCACATAAAACCTAGGGGGTCAAGGAGGATCTACTATGCCCCCTTATGGTAATTTCCCCCTTTGTTTTGGCCTCCTCTTGTCTCTCGATCCTACCGAGAGACAAGATGGCGGCCGCTCCGGACTGTTTAGAATGTTGACAGACACCGGAGAGCCAATCAGCTTCGCATCGCAAAGTTCCGTTACGCGAAAAGTAAGCGGACCGGAGCGCAGCCCGGAGCGCTGTTACAGATATATATCTTGTTTTGAACGTTAATTTCTCAAAATCCACTGGAGCACATATATTGAGACCTAGCAAAGGCACATCGGGCTAACAGTCCCTACAATTTTGCCAAGTTTCGTGCAAATCCATTCAGCCGTTCGAGCTAAAAGTGAGGCCAACCGCCCTATGGAAATTAACATGGGAAAAACGCATTTTGGGACCCCCCTTTTATCTCAGCCCCCCTTGCCGAACACCCCCCAACTTTTCAGGGGCTGCTCAGAAACAAAATGTGCCATTTTCCTGAAAATTTCAGCCGATTCCGTCCACAAACGCCAAAGTTATTAGACATAGAATTTTCAGAAATCCCATAGGGAAAAAATCCTAACTATATATACCTACTGGCGACCGCCAGTAGGTAATATATATATATATATATATATATATATATATATATATATATATATATATATGTATATATATATATATCCAACAAGACAGGCAAGCCCCAATTGAAGTGGCACCGCAGACAGAAGTTTTCGCTCTCTTGATTTATTAGCTTTAGAGCAATCAGGCAAAACAAACAGAAACCGGCATTATAAGACACAGGAAACAAGCCCACTTGGGAGTATCTGTTACGCACCACGCGTGCAACGAACTTTGCTTCCTGTTCATCTTATCAGCGCCACTGAAGAAGGGAATTCAACACTCCTGAAATGTGTCTGGCGAAGAAAGAAATAATGTCTGCGGCGTCACTTCAATTGGGGCTTACCTGTCTTGTTGGATGTTTCGCGGCTGTTGCCCAGTCGTGAGGTGACGCCCATCGCTGCCCTGCGAGTCCATGCTGGCCCCATGGGGGTGCCGGCAAGAACGGAAGACAGAGAAGGTTGGACCCATTGACAGGAGGGGGCCGCTTATTTAATCCAATTACAAGACACAGGAAACAAGCCCACTTGGGAGTATCTGTTATGCACCACAAGTACCACAAGGCCATGCGAGGGCCGCGCCCCAGGTGGCAGGTATTTATCAGATCGGGTGCGTGTAACGAACTTTGCTTCCTGTTCATCTTATCAGCGCCACTGAAGAAGGGAATTCAACACTCCTGAAACGCGTCTGGTGAAGAAAGAAATAATGCCGGTTTCTGTTTGTTTTGCCTGCTTGCTCAAAAGCTAATAAATCAAGAGAGCGAAAACTTCTGTCTGCGGCGTCACTTCAATTGGGGCTTACCTGTCTTGTTGGAGATATATATATATATATATATATATATATTCACTGAAAAAAACATAGGTTTCAGCCTTGTTATAGTTAGGAATTACCATTTAAAAAACCTTTGAAATTTACTTAAAAAACCATAGGTTACAGCCACGATATAGTTAGGGCTTAGCATTTAAAAAACCTTGCAAATTCACTGAAAAAACCATAGGTTTCACACATGTTATAGTTAGGAATCAGCATTTTAAAAACCTTTGAAATTCACTGAAAAAACCATAGGTTTCACACCAGTTATAGTTAGCTGGTCATTTTACTCATACAAAACCTATGAAATTCCCCTGTTATAGTTAGTTCAGCTAGCTATAACTCGCGCGCCCGCAATGCACTGCTGATGACGTCACATATTACATCACTCATGACATGGTCAGTGACATCACTCATGACATCACTGATGACATCTCAAATGATGTGGGGGCTATAAAAGGGCCCCGCGGGACAAAACATTTTTCGATTTTTGCGGGGGGAGCGCCCGGTACGTGCTCCGGGAAGCGCACCAGGGAGCGTACCATGGGGAAAAAAGAATGACAGACTTTTCAAAAATGTAGGTGTATTAATAAAATTGTTCTTTTTGTTGTTTTTTTTTATTTATTTAAGTACCAACATGTAGGTACCAATGCAGAGTCTAAAATTTAATGTACACTGTCTCCTTTGTAGATATCTTGCATGGTGTTACAGAAGTTATTGTGGTACATGGAATTCATACCATAGTCTGTCAAGAAAGCAGAAACAACATGGAGGCAGGAGATGATAAAGAGATGTTAAATACACATTGGAGATAATATAGTGGGAGAAAGGAAGTAACTATGAGCAAAATTACTATGTAACATAAAAAAGTTGCACAGTATACTATAAGTCTCACTTTATATTATATCTATTTTGGTACTATTTCATAATTTACATATAAAAAAGAATAATGACTCGAACAATTTTTAATTTTTAAATAAAAATTTATTGCTGTGAATTTTCTAAATCTAAAAGAATTTCCAACAATATTTCGTCAGGTATGTCCTCATTTGGATTCCATGATTCAATTTCTTCCACACAATTAAGTAAGTCTTGGTCCAGAGACTGATCCAAAAAGTCTAATTCATCAATCTCTTCCTTAGGATTGTTCTCCAGATCAATTTCAAATGAAATATTAATTTTATTTTGTTCTCCTTCCATTTTCTTGCTGTAAATTGCATAGAAAATAAATATATCAGTAGAGATAGGGCACTGTTGGGTTTAAGTTTAGACAGGTACTTGTGAGTTTTTAACAGTGAAGTTATCTTTGGGCAGTGTATGGTATGAGGTAGGAAGTAGAAATAAGTGTATGTGAAGAAGCCTATTATAATTCATAATTATACTAGAGAAGCCTTATTCAATCTATAACTATAACAGAGAAGCCTATCTCAATCTGTAATTATAACAGAGGGACAGTAAATAACTGTCAGAAAACATTTTTACAAATGAACTTAAAGTGCCCCTTCACAAATGTATAACTTACCTTATAGAAAGGTGATGAAGATAAATGAGAAATTCTTTTAAAGATGTATCTCAGGTAGTTGTAGTCAAAATGGCCGTGTTTTCCTCTCATTTTTCATTTTTATTCATGTACATAACCAATCAAATGTCTGGAAAAAAAAGTAGGAAATGAAAGTAACATTTTAATTGGTTGTAAATTCCAACACTTTCATAAGTGTTTTTGTCATGTAATTTACCTCAGGATATTTAGACAGGGCTACAGCCCAAACGGCTGAATGGAATACTATCAAATGTGGGATAATGGTAGGGAGTGGTATATAGTAGGGTCTATGCTATAGTTGGTGAAAGTCTGTCCATTGGTTTTTATGTAATTTCGTTTCCCACATTTTTTTGGTGAGCGCTCACCGGTGCGCGCCCCGGTACGCGTACCGGTAAGCGCCACGGGAGTCCGCCATTTTGTGTTTCGGTCGAATTGAGACACAAGATGGAGGACAAACAACGTTGGGAATGGGTAAAAAGGGGCACAGTAGACACCCCTTGACCCTCTAGGTTTGCTGAGGGGAGTTTCGGAGGGGCATATATGCCCAAAATTTTGTTAACATTTTTTTTTAATTTCGTGGGGGGAGCGCCCGGTACGCGCACCAGGGAGCGTACTCCGGTGAAAAATAGCGAAAAAAGTTAGAGAAAGATAATCATTTTGAGTGATCAGAGGTAGGGTAGCTCTGAAAAGAGCTTTTGGGTTCTGTGGCTGATTTAGGTACCTACAAGTAGGTTCCAATGCACAGTCTTATATTCAGGAGGAATATTCTATTCCCCTCACCTGAGAAGTGCACACCATCTCCTCTGTAGATATCTCGCATGTTGAAACGCAAGTTATTGTTGTATATTGAACCCATTCCATAGTCTCTCATGTAAGCAGAAACAGATTTATTCACATGTTTCCGTGCTTTCTCAAATTGTGGACAAAATTGGTTGGACCAGTTCCATTTCTGTCTTTGACATATATTGGAATATACCAAGGCAGTTTGTGAAAAAGTGTCATCAATTGATCAAAGGTGTCCTTTAAAAGCATTTCCAGACCTACCCCAGTCAAAGTGCCCAAGTCATTTCCTCCACAGTGCACTATTAAGAGGTCAGGGTTTGGCAGATGCAAAAAGGTTTTCACCAATGGTATCAATTGGTGACATCTTAATCCTCTCTGGCCAATCCACTTGATTTCCACATTTGTTAAATCAAGGTTGTGAAAACTTCTGCTAGCTGCATACCTTTGAGCCCAGTGGATGTAGCTATGTCCAATAATCCACACAGAATACATGATGAGAGAAGGTTCTGGTGCAGTCAGATGAAGTGTGGGAACGAAATGGCAGTTGGAATAGTAGGAGTTTACAAAAAAATAATTGTGGAGTTTCACTGCTCTTGAATCACAAGCAATGATTGGTGGATTCAGATAGTTGAAAACTAAAAGTAGGGTGATTGGTTGTGTTTTGTGAAAGAAGCAATTTGAATGGTTAAGAAAAAGTCAATTAAAGAAACATTTCATCGGATAAGCTGGTGTATTGAGAGGTCAAATCTGTCAATCAGTGGGAGGGTGGATCACTTGTCCTGCCAACCTGGATTACTCCGGTGTTCGGTACGTCCCTTGGTAAAGAACCCTCATGCACTCGAGATGGAGTCGAAAATAGCAGTATATCTTGATTCTCCACTATGATGCTCGAGTGTCTGCATAATCACAGGGTTGTTTTGTATGCAGCCTCCTCCAGGAGGTAGTCATCCAAGGTTTTGCGCAGTAGTGTAAAGTGATTAGTGAGAAGTGGTGAATTCTAAAATAACTCGGACTGCCAGAGGATAAATTTAATGTTCTGGATTCGAGTTAGAAATGGAGAAAATATTCTTGGTATGTGTTTAGAGAGTTACTAGGGTTTTCTACCCTACCTATTTTCGTGGTTAAAAGGTCGACATGTTTCAGCCCTTGTTTGTCAAAATGATCATCGGGCTTTCTTCAGGACCGGTGTGTAAGGGTGAGAAGGCGATGTATTAATCCCTTCTTTGTTGGAGTCAATTGTGCCTATGGAATAAAAAGCGTGTCACCTTGGGGGAAGGTTCGGGGACATATTTTATATACATATTAAATAAACTACCCGCTTTGTGCTGGGAGTGAGTTAACTGCATCGCCATACAATGCTTAGCCATTATCCTATCCAGAGTCACCACATACCCAAATCCGTGCCTTTTATTTTCTTGTAATCAAAAAACTCATTTACTCGTTTCTAGTGTTTTAATTGCGAGTTTTGTTTGGAACCATCAACCCTCATTCTTTAGATGTAGTTCCTTGTGAATCACCAAGTGTTCGAGGTTGTATTTCAAAAGAAAATGTTTGTTGTGCCCATATTCGACATTGTTTTATCATAACCAATACGTATTGTTTATTTGTTGTACTTTCACATGTATGCCCTTTACTGGCGACTATTCATCTATGTTCACATACAGAGCGATGTGTAATGGATATCGTCCGTAACCTTCAATTAATTTGGTATTCGATATTCGCCTGTGTGTTATTTAATAAAACCCGTTTTGTGCCCGAATGCGTTATTGAAGAGCGCTTAATCTAGCATGCAATACACATACCTCTGCACGTGTTATTACGTGCTTCCGCGGGTACCCAGGGAGTCTGTAGGGAGGTCTCTTCTAAAATTTAAGAGGGAGGCAGGGGTTGGTACAAATAATAAGAGAGATGTCGGTACTTATCTGTTCTTTAGGACGCGTTCCCCTCGTGCTACCTGTAGATCCTCCTATAATGCCTTGTGCTGACTCTGCCGTCCTGGACCCGGTTGAGTTTCCAGGTTCCCGGATGGTCTTTATATTTTCCTATTCTTCCGAGTGAATAGGGAAGAAAGACTATTTTGACCGCTTTACTATTTCACGGTGGTGCCGTGATAAAATACAGTCATTTAATTTCTAAAAAGTGTTTATTCATATTTCTTTGTATTAAAGGATTTACGGGTACTTTATATTTCTCATTTTTTATTATTCGACAATTTTCGGGCGCATTTAGTTTCTCATGACTCTGTGGGTTATAAACTTAATTTTGTGTACCTTATCGTTGGACATATAATTTTACAATATGCTCGTTAGTGATTCGATAGGAATAGCGTTTTCTCCCAGAAGGTTTTTTCTACAGATGCTCAGAGTTTTTATTCTGATCTTAATAAATATACATTGGTTATCAGTTTATTTATATGGGATAGGTATTCATAATCTACTCATACTTGCCCATGGAACGCTATCATTCAAGCCTCGTACATCCGTGCCCAGTCGATGTACCCACCTCTGTCATTTTTCGAAAAACATGACACAAACCAACAAGAAAGAAGCTTAATCTGTTTCCTAATCTGAGGTAATGCAGATGACATCATTGTAAAAGTTTCAAATATTTTTTTTTAATGAGGAAGACACTATTAATTCCTTATCAAAAATATAAAAGCCATTCAATTACCCCAAAATCGTTTTTAAAATTACATTTTACAAACACAACACAGGTCCTATGTACAAGCATTCAATTTCACTACTGAAACTTCACTATTTCACAAAAGACAATTTCTCTATGCAGCAAAATGTTTTAACCAAGCATTATCAAAAAATATGACTAATCTGAGGAAACATAGATGACATGATTGTGAAATGTGCCAATATATTTTTTGAATCATGCAGATACTATCTAATCAACCTTTTTCTTTGTAATATTCTAGCCTTGAGTTACTCCCTATTACACCTTTTGTCTGTTTTATACTGTCTCTCTTTCTCTTTCTAACTTTTTTTCTCTCTTCCTGTTACACCCTCTGTCTGACCTACTCCTTGTAACATCTTGTGTCTGATTTACTTCCTCTTACACCCTCTCTCAAACTTACTCGCTGTCTCTTCCCTTATAGGCTCTCTCTGTTTTAGTCTCTTTTACAACCTTTTCTCTTCTAACACCCTCTCTCTGTGTTACTTCCTGTTACACCCTCTCTCTGTTTTACACCCTGTTACATCCTTTTTCTGACTTACTTCCTTTTTTTGACTTACTCCCTCTCCCTATTACATCCTTTTTCTGTCTTTCAACATATTATACACTCTCTCTGTCTTAGTCCTTTTGTATGTTTTACTCCCTCTACCTGTTTCTTCGTCTGAGTCTCTCTGTGTTTTTGTGTTACTCCCTCTAGCTGTTTTTCTTTGTTTTACTCCTAGTTATATAGTTGCTGTGGTATAAACTTAGATATGTTGCAAATTAGTGTTTATATTGTTTGCTTATTGTCATTGCTTTGTTGTTTGCTAATAGTGGTCTATAATGTGTTATTTTTTTCTTTACCACAGATTGAAATCAACATTTCAAAAGTAAGCAAAAATGCCGTCAAGGCAAAGGAGAAGAAAAAATACCATACGGAAAAGAACAAAATCAGCAACGGAATTAAAGGAATTCTCTACAACAAGTACTTCAAAAAACACCCAAAAAGCTCCTGGTAAGACAACTAAGTCTTTTTTTCGCAACATATGTAGAACAAAAACAAATGTTAACGGGAATGTGAAGATCCAGAAGGAGAGAGCAAATTTGAAAAGGAAGGAGAGGCCCTCAAAAAATGTCTCTACTGGAGCAGCAGAGAAGAGTATGGATAGCAATAGAAGGCAAAATTAATTTAGGGACATTCGTAGACGAATGTTTCGCAATAGGGTAGTTTTAAATTTGCTAAAAAATGAAAAGAAAGGTAAACAGAGAGCTGCTTTTTACAAGAAAAAGAAAATTGTAGAGAAGATTGTTGATCAGGCTTTTGAAGTTAAGAAAAAATGATTTATTTTAGTAATCAATAGAATTAGGATACTTAACAAGGCAATTGATGTTTTCAAATCGAACAGTAGATGGAAAAGAATAATTAATCGGACTAATTTTTGTAAAATATTTTCTGGAGAATGGATGCATAGTTCAAGTTCTGAGCCATTTTTTAATGAGGAGAGTTACTTTCAGGAAAATGATTTGGTGAATGCAGTTGACACCAGTGGTCGAGCATATGAGGTGAAAGATGGTTGTCCGATGGAAAAAGAGAAACTTGTGTTTAGAGATGCAGAAGAGGTGTTAGCTGATGAAGTTTTAGGGAGAGGTACTAAGGGTCCAGTGTACACATGGAAGTGCAGTAGTATTTGTAGTGTGCGACAGGATTCAATCGATTTGCTTCAAAATTTCTTACGTACATATAGTAAGAAAAGTATAAAACAGAAAATGAAGATCTTGCAAGAGTTAGATCCTTGCAGAGTGAGAGAAAACACAGGTTTGCATGGGCATTCACTGGCTTGTCTTTCTAGAAAAGTATGTCAGAGTGTTTTTCATCATTTTAGGATGTTAGCAGTGCATCATAATAAGGTGAGGAAATTAGTGAGAAGGTTGTATTATGCAAAAAGTCCAGCACTTAAGCTTAAACAGTTAAACAGTGCTCTTTTGCATGGATCTGAAGTAGATTTGAAGAGTATTTGTGAAGAAATTGAGTATTATTGTACAAGTTATTCTATAGTTTGTCTTGTGTAATTTATATTGTATTCCCATTGTCTCACACTCACTTTCCTTTTTCCACCCTTTTTCAGCTCTCTCTACTCACTCACACTGCCTTTCTCTCACTCTGTTTCATCTCCGTTCTTTTACTGCACTTTTTTCAGAACCCCTCATTCCCATTTCAACTGTCTGCATCCCCTCTGTCCCTTGCACCACTTTTCAGCTTTCAGTCTCTCTGCTTTATTTGCCTTTTCCATCTTTTCCTCCTTTGCTCTTTTACTAATTTCTCTTTACTCACTCCTCTCTTTTTTGTACTCTGTCACTATAACTTACCCATTCTCTCTCACTTATCTTTCTTTGCTTCTTACTTTTATCCTCTTTTTCGTTTACTACCTCTATGTCCTCAGTCTCACACTCTCCTTCTGTTATGCTCATTTGTGTTTATCTACCTTCTATCTTTTCTCTTTCAACAACTTCACTGTTCCTCTCTCATCATTCTTCACCCCAGTTCTTTTACTCCGGTTCTGTTACTACCCGGCATTTCCTATCTTTCAGTATCCTTCTCGTTAGTTTCATTACCGAATCACATTCTCTCAGTACCATTGCTTTAGTCCTCTTCCCCTCTCTTTCCTTGTTTTGCTCCCTTACACATTTTCCATTCCTTACTCATTGTACTCCACTTTACTCACTCATTCCCTTAGTACCTCTGTGTACTTACTTCCTCACTCCTTTTCTCTCAATCCTTCTATATTATCGTCACTCCCTTCATCCCTTCATTCTGTGACTCCCCTTCACTCACTCTCAGTCATCTTCCATTCCTCTTTCTTGTAAATGAATTCTCAATCAGACTCCTTTCCCTCTCACTCATTCCCCTTTTACTTACTCTTCTTTCTTGATTTAGTTTTGCTAACTCACATTCTTTTAGTCTCTTACTTACCTTCACTTAATTTCTCTCATCTTGTCTTCCTCTCTGTCACTGAATTTATCTGACTTACTCTCAGTAATTTGCTCTTCTTCTATTTCTTTATCCCTCTTTTTGTCCTTCTACATTACTTTATTTCCCTTTCTGTTTCCTTCACTCTTGCTTTTTTTCTTAGTAGACTTTTTTGATTTTTAACCTCTTCACCTGTCTCTTTTATTTATTTTATTTATATTCTAGTAATTATAACTTATTTTTTCTTCTCTCTTTCACAGATACAAAATGTAGAAAAAAAAGTAATTAAGTTTCCATTAATTATATGGTAAGTATGACTAACAAATGTAGTTTGTCATCATCCTTTGCTTTAACCTCACTACTTTTCTCTCACCCTACCTCACCCCTATTTTCTTACTCTGCATCCCTCACTTATTCTTATCCTCCATGTTTACTTCTCTTTTCCTTATTTTCCTACCACATTCAACTTCATTCAGTCCTCCTGTTCACCCACACTCCCTCACTTTCCTTTCTTTTCTGGTTCACTCAGACCCTTTCTGTCACTCCTTCCTTTTCTCTCTCTGTCCTTTGTCTCTGTCACTCCCCATGTCTTTCATTTTCTCAGTTACTTCCTCTAACACCTTTTCTCTGTCTTACTATCTATTACACAGTCCCTTTGTGTTCCTCTCTCTAGCTCTCTTTCTCTTTACAGCAGTCTTTCTGTCCCCTTTCTTTATGCTCACTTCTTCATTATTATTTTTTTCTTTTTTTGGGTGGGGGGTGCGCTAACGGTACGCCCACCAGGAGCGCTTCAGGGCAAAAAAAATAAAAGAATAAATAGTATTACATAAATATATAATATAGGACTCATTTTAAAAAATATTACATTACATAGGTATAGAAATTTGCTAAGACAAAACCTTTGAAATTCACTGAAAAAACCATAGGTTTCACACCAGTTATAGTTAGGAATTAGCATTTAAAAAACCTATGAAATTCACTGAAAAAACCATAAGTTTCACACCAGTTATAGTTAGGAATTAGCATTTAAAAAACCTATGAAATTCACTGAAAAAACCATAGGTTTCACGCCAGTTAAAGTTAGGAATTAGCATTTAAAAAACCTATTAAATTCACCGAAAAAACCATAGGTTTCACTCCAGTTATAGTTAGCTGGAAATTTTACTGACATAAAACCATTGAAATTCCCACGTTATAGTTAGTTGGACTCACTATATCTTGCGCGCCTGCAATGCACTGCTGATGACGTCACATATTACATCACTCATGACATGGTCAGTGACATCACTCATGACATCACTGATAACACCATCCTTGTGACAGACTGACAGACCTCCTTTGGGTGTAATGTAACCTTTGAAACACATATTCAAAAATAGAAACTAACATTTTCCAAAAAAAATTGAGATACCCATACCAGTTACAACAACAAATTCAGTAATTCCACCATCTATATACACATCCTCTCATTCAGCAACAGTTCTATATAGTCACTCATACATATACTCACTCATCATATGTAGTGATACACATATACATCCTGTTACACACCGACAGTCATCCAAAAGTTACTCACACATGCAAATAAACTATTGAACATCAATTTATTTGCATATACAGCTATACACACACTAGTACATTACTTCTAAGGAAACTTACACATACTTACAAAAGTTTTGCCGAAAACTACCGTGATCGGGAAGACGCGGTCGGAACACCCCGGGGAAATCTGCGGGTTAATCTAATAAGCCACAATTTGTGAATACCCGGGCTGATGAAGACAAACACATTACCGACAAGCACATCACTGAAAAGCTGGCTTTAAATGAGTAAGGTGGTTGACAGCTGTATCCATAAAAGTAACACTCAGCAAAAGAGAGTGAAAGAGAGTGAAAGAGATAAACAAACCGTCGAGGTATGTATCAGCAACCTCGTAAAGACCTTTGATAGGAAGACCATAATCCAAGTCTCCTTAATACATCTGCGGTTGAAGGCAAGGAATAAAGAAACACCTCACCGTAAGAAAAACACGCTTTATTTAAAAGCTGCTCACCAAGATGTTATTGCACTGGTGACTGTTTAGATGTGGAGAAAGATATTGAAATTGTCCTGAAGAAGGAGGCCATAATCATCTAAGGCTTCCGAAACATGTCGACGCATTACAGAAGGGTTAAAATTCAAAGTTGTCAATGATTAATTGGGTATAGGAAGGGAAAGCCTCCCCACTGTTGTCAACAAATTGTTTGAATTAACCACATAACAAGACAAAAAGTGTTGTCTCGATCACATTTCTCCATTTTCCACATTAGGTGGTTTTATTGTGTATTGTGTTTTTAATGTTTTTGTATATGGATTCATGTTTTTAATAAAAAATAAATGTGCATTACTCTACACTAATGTGGTTTTTTCCTTGTTAACTGTTTGCCAAACTTTTGGTATATGGGGTATAAGTACAGTTGCAATTAGTGAAAGAGTGAAATGAACGTATGAAATCTGTGACGTATTGTCCTCCCAACAGAAAAATCTTTTTTACTTAATAGTATACTGGAGCTCTATTTTCCCTTGGGTTACATCGAGCCCCTCTCTTTTTGTTAAAGTGTACTCCCGTGCACCAGAATGAATGGGAGGCACCTCCACTGACCTACCCCCGGAATAACTTGAGCTGAGTTTCAAATCAATCAATTGTGCCTCATATGGGTTTTCCTGTTGGTTTCTCAAAAACTGATACTTTTCCTTGTACAGGGTTTCGATGAGGTATACCGAAAGTATGTATGCACTGTTTTGAATGTAATCCAGCAGTCTGCACACCTTTGAGAGCTGTGGCGAGAGGGAGGCTCCCCTATATAGGGCGCTTTTGCAAAATAAACGATTGAACCTTCTCCATTGCCGACTGACTTATTCATGGTAAATAAGGTATATGGGCTATTGGTAAGTATAGCTCTATGATATAATTTTTGTAGTACTTCAGTTGGCGACTCTGCCGAGACTCCACGATAGGGCTGTCCCCTCCTGTAAATAGGAGAAGAGGGACGGGAAGGGGTTCTGGTCGAGGGGATGGACTGGTAAAAGGATCCTAATTGAGAAACCAGTTTGTGGTAGAAAAGGAAATTCCACTCTTCGACCCAGTGACCTTCCCAGCTGCTAAATAACCCTTCGCCGGAGTCCTTCGGGCTTAACCCGAGAACGCTTGACTGTGTTGGTCTATAAAAGAAGTCGGCAGTGGGGAACGTGCAATCAGACCCGAGTGCACCAGGTGAGTGAATTGTATTGTAAATCCTTTGTTGATTTTGGAACGAGCACTTTTGGAGAAGTGGCTCAGAAGAACAGTTAACTGAGAATGTAATGTAGTGGTTAGTGAACCACAGGGAATCTGAGGGTCTGACGTGGCAGTGATGTGACTGCATGGGCAGATGCCTCACAGACTTGTTCAGTGATTAGTTGGGACAACATCGGATGCTTTAGTGTTGCACGGTGGGTGCTCACTCGGCTGAATCCTCTTCCGAAAGGCCCCTAGGAGCAACTGGGTAAGTGCGGGGTCCGGGGTGGTGCCCATAACGCCCGGCCCAACCAGCACAGGACTACGGGATAGTCTGTAAGAGGGTTCGTGGTGCGCCTGCCTGATGATCCCAGGGTAGTCTTTGGACTGCCTCTTTTGTGAATTCTTTTAGTGGTCTGGAATCCAGGGTGATCGATTCGCCGAACAGGAGTCGACTGGCCCTGTTCGAGTAGAAGACATGTCGTATCGCATTATGAAGTCATGACCGGAGTACTTTTATCGATCGGAATTTATGCATTTTATGTAAATTATGTGAATGTAATTGTTGTAAGTTGAAAAGTGAAAGAGTATGTGGTGAGTGGACGCGTCCATGAGTGTGATTTCAGTTGGAATGGTATGATTTGTTAAATTTGTAAAATGTCGTGTTTTAGTAAATTGTGTTTTGGATGCTGCCGCCAGAGAAGTGGACAGCTGGAAGAAAGACAGCCTGCTCCTCCGGAAGGCAGCCCTAGTTTCGATATGTATGTAAAGCATGGTATTTCTCCCATTTTGTTTAATACACTGTGGAATAAATATACTAAAGACAATGCAGAATTACAATGGCCTTTAACGGGGTCTTTTGATGAAAGAAAAATTAATTATTTGCAGAATAAGTTGTTTTTAAGAAGGAGCCATCAAACTATGTTTGACTCCTTAACCTTATGGTTAAAGGAGGCCCAGTGGCGGCGAATACGAGAGGAAAAATTGGGAAAGATTAAAGCTGGACAGACCGTGACTTAAAAAGCAGTAGCGTATGAAAAGTGAAAAAGTAGAAAAGAATATTGAACAATTAGATAGACAGTTTTGATTACAAACAGACTAAAGTTATGTGACCCGAACCGAGACCGAAGACGAAATAGAAGAACTCTTAGAAGTTCGCCCTCCGCCTCCGTATGCCCCTCAAGGCTTGTACCCGGCGGTCCCAGTGGACCGGACCGGGAGGGCGGGAGCAGCGGTGCCTGCAGTTGCTACCGCACCGGTAGCTGTACACCCTCCTTCTCCTTTGCCCGCTCCTCCTACCCTTCGTTCAACTACCTCAGAATTGATTACTTTGTTACCTGGGGTGGCTGCAGCTTCTCCCCTGTCCCCAGTATTTTTAACACCCCAAGCCAGAGGAACGATGAACACCCCTATGGGGCTCACAGTGGCCTCTTTAGATGTCACACCGCGACACCCTATGGGAGGGATGGAAGGTCGACAAGTTTTTACTCGATCATCCTAATGGGCTGAAGAAAGACGGGCTATAGTAATCCAAGCATCTCAATGGATACGGAATCCGATTTATACGCTGGAAGATATTTGGAGTACTATGAAAGATTTTGAACCAGTTACGCAACAACTAGCATTGGAGCATATGGCAATAAGATTGATTTCCTTATGGGAGCAACGTTTTCAGGAGGGACTTGCCGCCCAGATATTATGTGATATCACAGATTGAGCTTTTAAGTTTGAATTACAGGTTGAGGAAGTATTTCAAAATGTCAAAACTCTGGTACAGTATCGGGACCGAATGAATAGGAAATATCCAGACGTAGGAGTACAGTACCAAATGAGGGAAGTGCACCCTCTTTTCCACCCCGAGATCCCTGAAGTATTAGACGGAGGGTGCCAAATCACCAGAGCACGTGTAGAGGCACGTTTCCAGGAACAATGGGTTTATACCCCGTGGAAACGGAGTGAAGTTCTCACCTTAAAAGCCCAACTTCCTGATCCTCGAAAGAACTCCACGGCTTATTATAAAGAATTGAAAGACGCCGCACAATTTGGCCGTTATGACTTTAGCTGACATCGAGTTATTTTTCGGTCTTCTGATCCCAGTAGACATATGGAGGCAGGTACATGATTCAGATCATGCTGCCGAACTTGGAGTGAACTGGGATCAAATTAAGGCATGGGATAAGGACCGAAAACCAGGCGACAAGCCTAAAGATGAAATGTTGGCCATACCCGCTCGGATTATTACGTTTATGCAAACCCTTATCCCCCGCAAAAGGTTAAGTTAACAGCCTGCAACCAAAAGAAGGATGAAAATGTATCTGATTTTTTTACTAGGTTTGAAAAAGTATTTATTGACTTTAGCGGACAAGATCTGTCCACGGAAGGTTGCATACGGCTATTTGTGAATAGATTTGTCACTAATTTGTTACCAGAAATCAAGATACGTTTACAGGCTGCTGAAAGCACTTGGGCCACTTCAACCCCCTTGGTTATTCTCAGCATGGCCCAGTATTATAAACACCGGGAGAATGAGAGTAAGGATAAGTCGGACAAAAAGGTTAAGGAGTTTAAAACCAGAGTATTGCTACAGCAAGTCAGTAGAGGACATGATGGTAGAAGGGGAGGAAGGGGCTACTTCCCCAGGAGAGTAATGATGAGAGGAGGAGGAGGTCAGGGTCCTAATATAGAGATTAACCAGTGCTCCAATTGCAGTCAAGAAGGACACTGGCCGTTATTATATGGACGGGGTGGTTTTAATCGAGGACGAGGAAGAGGAGGTACTGATCGGAATAGTATGAGACGTGGTGACAGATCCGGCGATGAGTCGGGAAATAATTATTTCGATGATTCCCAGGGAAGGCAATATTATAATGAAGATTATCGGGAAGACGGCTATGATGGGAATAATTATGCATGAGACAGCCAGGGACAGAGCAGGGGCCATATATCAGTACCAGTTGACCAACAGGGGCCTTATGTACAGGGGCAATTGATGGGGATGTCTGAGACGTTTTTGGTGGATACTGGAGCAATGATTAGTTCTGTTGCTCATACATTGGTCCCAGGGGCTGCTCTGTCTGGGCAGAATAACGTTTCAGTGGGATTTTTAGGAATTCCCCTGGTAAGCCCCGTCTCAAAGCCACTTCCCTTTACTATTGATCCTGTTACTGTGGATTCACCATTCTTGCTTACTTCTAGTTGTGGTGAGAACTTGTTAGGATTGGATATAATAAAGAAGTTGCATGCTTGCATTTATTGTTCTCCTGATGGTGTGTATCTAACATTGCAGCCTCCTTTTGAACGTTTGTCCCAATGTTTAGTCAAAGATGCACCCCTCCCACCTGAGTTTTCAGATATACCCCACACACTCTGGGCAAAGGGGGCTACGGATGTCGGATTATTGAAAATACCGCCTATATCCATAACGTTAAAACCAAATGTGCATTTACCCCGTATTCCCCAATATCGAATTTCACCTGAGGGTGAACAGGCTTTATTACATGTCATTCGTGATTTGATTAAAGAAAGGAGTAGTAGAGGAAACGGCTGCAAATATTTGTAGCAGCCCCATTTTACCGATTCTGAAAAAGGCCCCTCTAGATGGTGATCCGGATTATAAAGATACTTATCGTTTTGTAATTGACCTTAGAGAGGTTAATAAAATAGTTGTTCCCCAATACCCTGTGGTTCCGGACATCACTGCCATTCTGACTATGATTCCCCCTACTGCACAGGATTTTTCAGTGATCGATTTGAAGAATGCTTTCTTTAGTATCCCAATACATTCTGACAGTCGTCATATTTTTGGATTCTCATTATCTGTCCGCAGTTTCAGATTTTGTCGCGCACCTCAGGGCTACACAGAGAGCCCTAGTATTTATAGTCAAGCTCTAAAAGCAGTATTAGATGAGTTGGTCCTCCCTCCTGGTAATGTTCTTGTCCAATATGTAGATGACATTTTGGTGGCATCCGACACAGCTGCCGGTTGTAAGGAGGCCACTGTTCAACTGTTGCACCATTTGGCAGCTAATGGTAATAAAGTGTTCTTGTCTAAATTTCAGTATTGTCGACAGGAAGTGACCTACCTCGGTCATTTGCTGTCGAAAGAGGGGAGAAAACTAACTCCTGAACGAATAAATGTTATTACTAACATGTCTGTGCCTCGTACTCATCGTGATGTTCGTGCTTTTCTGGGCATAACCTCTTACTGTCGCCAATGGATTCCTAATTTTTCTCCTCTAAACCTTTGTTGCATTTGGTTACCAAAGATGTGCACGAACCCCTGCCCTGGACGGATGAATGTAAAGATGCTTTTAATTCTTTAAAGACTGCTCTTTGCTCTGTACCCGTCTTGGGTACTCCGGACTACCGAAAACCCTTTGTACTTTTGGTGCATGAGATAGACGGTTGTTCTCTTTCAGTGTTAACCCAGGGTTTTGGCGGAAAGCAGAGACCCTGTGCATATTTTTCGGCAGTATTGGATAATGTTGCCAGGGCCCTTCCCAGCTGTCTATGGGCTACAGCTGCTGTGGCAGTGGCCATTCGACAGTCAGAGGGGATTGTTTTAAATACCGATCTCACAGTAATGGTACCGCATGCTGTGGATATATTATTAAATCTCAGCACCTTATGAGTGCAGGATTGACAGGTTACGAATTAACTCTATTTGCACCCCACATTAAGATTAAAAGATGTGCCACTCTGAATCCAGCCACGTTACTACCCCTCCCTTCGAGTGATCAAAAGAACAATATCCATGATTGTATATTTCGGACTGAAGAAGAAACGAAGAGACGTATAGACCTCACTGACTCCCCTTTATCTGACCCACAAGGGGAGTTGTATGTGGATGGCTCCTGTTTTAAGTTACCAGATGGCACAATGACAGCTGCTTATGCTATAACTACAGTAGTAGAGACCGCTCGGGTTTCTCAGCATTCAGCGCAAGCAGCTGAACTAATAGCATTATTGAGGGCATGTGAACTGAGTAATGGTTTAAGAGTAAATATTTTTACAGACAGCCAGTACGCCTTTGGTGTAGCCCATAGTTTCGGGCGGCTGTGGAGGGAACGAGGATTCCTTACCTCCCATGGTCAAAGAATACAACATGGCCTCTTAATTGAAAGATTGCTAAATGCTCTAACCTTACCAGAGAAGGTGGCTATCATTAAGTGTAGTGCCCATAAGAAAATCACAGACACTACAGGAAAGGGAAATGCATTCGCTGATCAAGTAGCGAAAGAAACAGCACAAACCAAAACGTCCACGATGGTCCCTAGTGTAGCAACCCGATGGGTGGCGGAGACTACAGTATTTGACAACACTATTGAGAGTGTTAGAGAATTGCAGGAAGAAGCCACTCCTGATGAATTATTGAAGTGGGAACAGGAAATAGGGTGGTTAGACAAAAATGATTGCTGGATTGATTTGACTGACAGACGGAGATGGCTACTGCCTAATGCCATGGTGTATGCGGTAGTAGTGATGGCCCGTGGCACTGTCCATATTTGAGCAAAAGGTATTTGTTTATTATTGGACCCAGTGTGGAACAATTCAAATATTCCCAAGACAGCGGCCCATGTGGTTAAATACTGCATGGTCTGCTTGCAGCACAATCCCGGTGGGAGAGAGACAGTTCTTAGTGGAAATTTTGCGCCCCCTTCTTTGCCGTTTGAAGTATTGCAGATTGATTATATTCAATTTGATTGAGTAAACAATCTTAAGTATGTGTTGGTGGTGGTTTTGCGTTTAGTAAATGGGTTGAAGCATACCCCACCAAAGAGAATACTGCCCTAGCCACTGCAAAAGCCCTGATTAAAGAATTTCTGCCTCGATTTGGTTTGCCCCGCATTATATGGACGGACAATGGGGTACATTTTAATGCAGAACTCAGTAAAAATATTTGTAAGGGGTTGCAAATACAACAGAAATGTCATGCAGCACGACACCCGCAATCTGCAGGACTGGTCGAGAAATATAATGGTATATTGAAATTAAAGATGGCAAAGATACAGGAGAGTACGGGTTTGAGTTGGCCTGATGCGTTGCCCCTAGCATTAATGTCAATAAGATTAAACCCCCATTCCCGGGCTGGGCTGTCACTCTATGAAGTTGTTTTGGGTCGGCCAGCCAATGTCTGAGGTGTCCCAAGGCCTGGGTCTTTCCGTGATCAACAGAACCGAGACGGAGTTCTGACACAAGAAGGAGAACGAGGATTGAGTTTTGTGCCTTTCTAGGACGCCGTTGAAATTGGGCAAGAGGAAGGGTTGTTGACGTCGCAAGGAGTCGAATCAGCCTTGGTTTCTGAAACTCGTGATAAGGCTGATTCACCTGAGGCTTCTGAAAGAAGTGTTACATCAAATGTCCCTGCTGCTGTGTTGTTCCATGATCAGGAGCAACCTGGCCATCTTCAATACAATTTACGGCCCCGAAAATCACGCAATACCCCAGTTTTGGATCATAGGAGACAGGGAAAGACTTGAGTTGTAGGGTTAAACAATAGTGTTTCCTGGGGTATTGAGTGAGACACTCGACTGAACCCGTTGAGAGCTTGGAACTGACTTATTGCTCTGTTCAGAAAGAAAGACTACATAAAGGGCCTAAATTGCAATGACGAAATTACAGTGAAGATTGTTTCTGTGGATGAATAAGGAGAGCCTGCCTGTGAGGCTCTAGACGGACTCAGGGAGAAGAAACCCTCTGGCAGTTGGCTTGCACCTTTTTCCGAGTTTAGTTTGGACTTTTAGTTAGAATGTATCCCTTTTCCCGATTTGCCCTTGATGATGAAAGACCTCTTGCTCCCAGACCATTTCTCGAAAATGATCCTATGTTTTCCGGTTGGGCTACCAGAGTGAAGGTAGCCTTTGTAATAATCATTGCAGTAATTATGATAATATTAATCAGCGTGTTTATGTACTTGGAATTTCAATACCCTATGCATAAGGTATTAGGAACTACAGCAACCCCACCCAAGCATTTCTTTTACACCTTGCCTCCCCATAAAGAACGACATCGCGAAACCTATGCTAAAAATGTATTCATAGAAATGTTGCATGAGGCCCATAGCACCACAAATAAGACGAACTGTTGGGTATGTGGCCTTTTGCCATCTGTAATGCATCGCCATGATTTATTCATTTCTTTGGCATTATCACACTTAGCGAGCTGTGAAGCCTGGTTTCAATTACTATCCCTCATGTACTTGCATTATGTAGCTGATCCCAAAAGATATACTGAAAAAGATTATAAAGCTGTTTTAAGGTATATAGAATGCCATCAGGGATTTGATGCTCAGGGGAACCAAGGGGAGGGGTCTTTAAATCCAGAGGTCTGTATGAATATGTATACTACGTATGAAAATGCTACTTGGCTAAAAGAAGAAATTATAGATTTTGAGCAATTTAACTGTACGCAATATTTTCAGCATTTCTAGGATCGTAATCTTACTGATGATAGGGCAATGCCAGTTCCTATCCTGAATAGTACTGCTTCCTTTTGTGTACAAGAAAAAGGTCATGTTAAAGTAGGGGACAGTAGATGTAACTATACTTACATTTTACATACTCACAGTACCCCACCTGTGATCACTCCTCCAAATGTGTACTTTGTCTGTGGTGAGAATGCCTACACTTGGCTTCCCAGAGGATAGGCAGGGCGATGTTACCTGTCTTTCCTGTTTCCTCCGGTGTATATAGCTCCTTCTAATTATCACAAAATGCACCAGTTGACCAAGCAAAGTTCGAATCCCTCCCGAGTTAGTAGAAGTGTTGATACTGACGGCACTGATCAGACTGACACTGCCTCTCAGCAGTTTGTAGATATCGCAAAGGGTCTCTTTCCAATATGGGGTCCTATTATTACTAGTAGGGATGCTAGACGTCTCTCTAGAGTAGTGGAAAACGTAGTTCAAACCACTACAGGGATTTTGACTAACCTAACTGTAGAACTTCAGGCTACGAGGCTTGTATCACTTCAAAATCGGATGGTGATTGACGTCATCCTAGCTGATCGGGGAGGAGCATGCCGCATGATCGGCAGCTCCTGCTGTGTATATATTCCAGATTCTGCTCCAACTATACATTTGGCCATTCAGAAGTTACATCGTTTAGCTGCGGAAGTCCATGCTGACACTGGTACCTGGTCTTTAACCGGGTGGTTTAGGAACCTCCTCTCCACTTGGGGCTGGAAAATTTTCATGATTCTGGCTGGAGCACTTGGAGTGGTATTTGTTTGTTGCCTGTGCCTTCATTGTGGGCCGGAATGCTGCTCCTAGTGTGCTGCCAAATTCACATCCTCCATGACCCTTTCACGACAGACGAAAATTGAGAAGCAATTGCCACAAAAAGAGGTTAAGGATCTCATGCAGATAGATGAGGGTGTGCTCTCAGATTAGGAGACCTGTTAGATTGTATATTGGCTACATCATGCCAAAAGGGCGGTGTGAAGAATATAAATCGATATTATGTAATATTGGCCTAATGTATCCAATATATATTAGTATACCGTCTTTTAGAAACCCCTTTTAGTGAATATGTTTACATAAGGTGTACATTAAGACTCAGGCCTTTTCTGAAGAAACACCATGTTGGTTTCATTTCCCCATACCTCTTTCTCTTGTTAGGAAAACACGTGACTTGCAACCAAGAGGAGGGCCTGAAAGGTCGGCCTGCCTGGGCTATGAACAGACCACTGATTCTAAATTAGGAAGTTCAAGGTTGCATCTGTCTGTCTTGTAGGATGAGCACATTCTTGCAGGCGCAATGAATGTACTCCCGTGCACCAGAATGAATGAGAGGCACCTCCACTGACCTACCCCCGGAATAACTTGAGCTGAGTTTCGAATCAATCAATTGTGCCTTATATGGGTTTTCCTGTTGGTTCCTCAAGAACTGATACTTTTCCTTGTACGGGGTTTTGATGAGGTATACCGAAAGTATATATGCACTGTTTTGAATGTAATCCAGCAGTCTCCTCTGCACACCTTTGAGAGCTGTGGCGAGAGGGAGGCTCCCCTATATAGGGCGCTTTTGCAAAATAAACGATTGAACCTTCTCCATTGCCGACTGACTTATTCATGGTAAATAAGGTATATGGACTATTGGTAAGTATAGCTCTATGGTATAATTTTTGTAGTACTTCAACTCTATATAATCAATGGCCGCATAATTGAGAAACGGTCCTTGTATTGTAAACTCCAATGTAGTAAATAAGTGACGACTATGTATATGTAGCTTCAAAAAGCTACATTGTTTAGTGGTTTAAATATTCGGTTACCGTATCAGAAAACCCATTTATAAATATCAAAAGCTGAGTCACTATATCAGCAATTGATTAAAGGTTTCTGAGGTATTCTCCTTCAGGCATGCCATCTTTTTCATCATGTGAATTGAGATGTCATACATAATTTATTTACTCAAAAGGCTTGGTGTGCATCGGAATGTTCCCTTTAACTCACCTAAGTTGCCGCATGCAAAGCAGCTTGAGCTGTATTCTAAATTGTCCCAAATGTTACTGGAGAGACATCAGATCCAATGGAGAAATGGCAGATTTTTTTTCCTGTTGTGGCACATCCTGGCAGTTTGGATCTTGATTTTTCATAACTGGTGATTGGACTCTGTTGCGGAGCAATATACATTACATTACAATGGGTTGGTTTCAATTAGACCAATGATCTCACTAGCTTTACTCAAAGTTAGATTTGGAGGCAGGCAGCTGCAAAACAGTAGCAGGGAATGTAGATCAATTGTGGTGAAAGAAGTAGATCCACCATGGTATAACATGCTGGAACAAGTATGTTTATTTCCTTGAATTGCCTCATCCAAATTACAGCTCATCACCATCAGAAATACTGCTTCAAGGTTCTAAGAACCCCAGAACCTCAGCCACAACATGATATTCTGTGAATGCTTTCTTATGCTTTTGCTCATGTTCAGGACACCACAGGAACAAATCTGTAGTTATGTGCAGTTAGTGGCTTGTGTTGCTGACAACACCCTTTACCTGTGCAAAGAAAGACAGTGCAGATTCAAACAGAATATCATCCTATTTTCTATATGAGTTAGAGCCCTCATAACCTTAAAGATTCAGGTCAAGTGAACTGTAAAGCCACACGTATGGTTTTGACACCATTCAGACATATAGAAAACTCGAGACTTGATGGGTAAAATACAAATCTTAGAAACTGGTCAGTACTTGAGGCCACACTCCACTTCATTGTTTTTTTTATCTACCTTGCCCACTGTGCTCATTGTGACATAGAACCCAATCTGGCTCCTACTGAAGAGGCCCAGCTAGGTTGAAACTGATCTGGGGTTGCTTGTATTCCTGATCAGAGGGAACCAGGCCTGGCAGGTTGGGCTAGATAGTTCCTTTTGGTATAGGGAGAAGGCTAGATCCTGTCTGGGGTAGAATAGTTGGTAAAAAATGAAGGAATCGATTATGGCCTCGAATAATTTCTAGTGGCTGAGATTAATTCAAGCAACCCGACTATCACTTTCAGACTCAGGCATCTGTCAAAGAAAGGCCTCTTTAATCCACATATCATGTTAAATATATTATGCACTCAGATACATTACATAGGAGACCGGGGTTATTTTTTGTCCTGAAAAGGTCTCTAAGTAGTATTTACAAGCATCTGTTTTGCATAATGCCAGATAAGAGTTGTTGGAATTTTCACTGTCATAAAAATGTATTTATAAATATTGTTTACAAAATTATGGCTCCTTTGGAGTTAGGAACAGAAAATCTACACCCAGTGTGACAATATTTATGTAAACAAAATTTAAGAAACTGTGTTTATGTCAGATGATATAACAATGATATTCTGAATTAAAGATAGGTGGCCACGTGTATGGGTATTGAACATGATTGGCCACAATGAACTTCTTCACAGGTGATGGTCTTTATAGTGGACAGTTAATTGATCTCGTCTCAAATCAGCATCTAATTTAAGAGTTGTGTGAGTAGTACACTCTAGTTGCATGACACAAAGAGGGTAAGTAAATTCAAGAAACTCATTCAGTGAATGAAGAGTCTACACTTGAAATGTGTACTATTTCAATCCCATTTTCAAGCCTTTGCCATGCTTATCGGCGAAGGTTGTTCGTTCGTCAGAGGCTCTGGATCTGTTTCGTTTTTGTGAACAAGCTTCAACATTAATTGTACATTGAATTGTCACCTCATTGACACAGATGAAGTAGGACATTTTCTTCATTATTTCACGACTCTTAATTACCCCTCATGTTAATGCTGCAGTGAGTCTTGTGTTTGTTGTTGCAGATTGGTGAGATTCCAGTTAGGATTGTTTCCAATCCCTTCACATTGAAAAGATCAGTGATTAGCCATTTGCTGGTAGACTTGAGCTTTAATTCTAGTTTTCTTAGCTGTACAAATTCAAGAAGACCAAAGTGCAATGAAAATTAAATGGCCAATTGTCAGGCTTCTAGGATTCGTGATGCAACTGAACAAATTCATAGCAGAATACACAAACATATAAATTGAATGTGTCTAGAGATACTTATCTTTGTAGCCACGGTACAACTGGTTTGGAAGATTCTTCTGTGGATGGATTCATGGGTAACACTGACAACTTTTGGTGGGGCGTGGCTTCGGAAGTCAAAATGGCGGACGCACTCTGAAAGAGTTCCATGTTGTATCCTCTGAAATCTTGCATTTATCCAACGCATCAGCCTCAGAAGAACACAGCAACGGGGCATGCCTGCCCTAAAAACGGTCCTGAAGCTACCTTAGGTGAAATTCAACCTTCCGCACCACCCAACAGCCCGTCTGCAGACACAGTAGGGGTCATCCTGTGCTTTTTGAGTCTGGAGGCTACCCTGCACCTTGCGCCTTTCCGATGGAGCGGGTGCTGCTGCCACAGCGTTGGTGAGGCAACAAACTCGGGGAACCTGCTCCCTCTTGTCACACCCTGGCCTGTTCCCCCCATGGCATACCTGTATTGGCAGCTGGACGCACCTTGGCCTCTGGCATGCTGGGGGCATCTGTGATGAGATCTGGGTGGTGCAGCATAGTGGGGATGGGCCTCCACTTCACCCTCCAACTGGTCCTGCTGAACTGTGTGAGTGGGAAACCATGATTGCTGGTGGACGCCAGCCTGGCAGTGGAGTGGGCGGCCGAGGAGAAGCACCCCCAGTGGGTCGCGGACCCGGGAGTTGACCGGGCCCCTGGGGAAATGCATCATTGGGCCTGAGGCTCTGCTCAGTGTCTCGGCCTTTATCCGGGGTTGCAGTGTTGCGTCACTCACTCCAGATGCACTGCTGAGCTCCAGCGACGATCCTGAGGTGAATGGAGCCTCCCCCCCCTTGATGACTGAGCATTCTGGTATCTGGACTGAGCACTATGTGGTGAAGTGAGATTGGCCACCTTCATGAAGCTGCCTTTGCAATTGGCAACGGGTGGAGGCCAGCCTTTCCAGTAGATTTGAGGTTGTTGCGGAGGGTACAAGGCTTCAGTGCAGCCCTGGAGATTACTTCTGCTGTGCCACCCAACTACTGGGGTGGGTGGCGCCCTTCACCAGTTAACCACAGGTTCCGATGTGCGGGCACTGAGGGAGGACGTGCAGTTGCTGCTGCATCCTGTTTCATGTTGGCCTCGGTCCTAGGAGTACGTCTTATTTTGTGCACACACCATTCCCTCAAACTGGGCACCGGAATGAGTGCTCCACCATTTCGGGTGCCTATAGTCTCTCTGCTGTGACGGTCTGGGTGAGTCAGTCTCTCTCACCATCTGAATGTCTGGGGCTCCTCGTGCTGCTCAACCTCTGGTGTGCAAGAGGGCCCTAGGCATTCCACCATGGATACCAACAGTTATATTCATTTGTTCAATGTGAATACCCCTGTATCGTGGCCTCCCATACCTGAAGCCTGGCACTGCAGCTGGAGGGCATGCCGGAAAAGTGAGAGTGCATGCTAGGCCCGAGGTACATCACTCTGGGGTCCTGACTCTGTGACTGGAGACTGTCTCTGTTGGGACTTGTTGCGCAGTTATGCCCCTCATGGACTGGGGCTGGCAGGCTGTCCACCATGGTCAAGGATAAGGATTTCAAGTCCGCCAAACAGGGCAACATGGACTGTTACACTAAGCTGGTGACCCCTGGCAGGGGCAGAGCCAGTCACCCTGATTATGCCAGAAAATGCAGTCATACTACTAGAAATCCAATCCTCCCGAGAAGCTCTGGTGAGAATGACCGGGAAGGTTTGTATTGCAGTATCTCTTATGGGAAGAATGGTGAAATGTGTCTGAGAGGGGTGTCATGGTAGGGAACAGAATCTCAGAGGTAGACGATACAACACAAGGGCTGCGCAAGACGGTGTCGGAGCTCAGTGCCACATCTAAGGACCTCTACTGGGGGTAGAGGATCGGGAAAACCATGCGAGGAACAGCCTGCGCTTTGTGGGCTTTCCAAAAGGGGTCAAAGGGCCCAACATGAGGGCCTTTTGGAACACGTGGTTGAGGCACTCCCTTTCAACAGAATACGTCTCCTCTTGTTTCATAATAGAACATGATCACAGGGCACTGACTGCCAAACCACTGCTGGCCTCTTCCATGTGTCCAGTGATAGCATGCTTTCTGAACTTGGACAGAGATATGATATGGGGAAAAGTGCATCAACTGAAAGACGTGCAGTACTAAAACTCTAAATTCCTTCTGCTCCCCGAATACACCCATGAGGTGCAGAGGCAATGGTGAACCGTTGACTCTATAAAAGTCAAATTGAGAGCCCACCAGTTGCAGTATATGTTGCTGTTCCCGGCGAAGCTCAAGGTCCTTATAAGGGCATGGCGTTTTTTTCCCATTCCCCAGAGAAGGCCTGGACCTGGTTGAAGGAGCGCTCACCCCAGAGGCAAACAGTGGAGATTAATCTGATAGAGATGCTACCCATCCGGAGGGGATGAGATCCAGGGTACAGAGGTCTGGGAGGAGTAGCCGAACAGATGGCCTGGGCACCTGAGGTACCCACTGGTGAGGCAAAGTCAGGAACAGGAACCAACGGCCTCCTCTGACACTGAAGGGGATGCATCCCTACTCCCCAAAAAGGAAAGAACTGTCAGAAAACAGGATGGCCGACCTCCTGAAGTCACGGAGGAGACATGTACTCGAAACAGATGACCCCCACCCACTGGCCAAAGAAATCATATGCCTGGAAAAGGGGCAGGTGGGGGATGCCGTCCAAGATGGATGCCACTGTGGTGTGGGAGGGGCCTGGTGGCTTAAATGTGATAGAGATCTGATACTTGAGGTACTTGAGGACTGGAACCTATTCACCACCCCTTCCAAGGATCTCAGAGGCTTCTGTAAGAGTGTTTGTTTGTTTTTTTCTTGCTTTTTACACCTTTACTTTCTTTCTTGGCTGCATATTATTGCTTTCAGTATAGGGGAGTTGTGGGTTGTTGATGGACGAATGGCTATAGACCTCTCATAGTCTCTTCATGTGTGGTTCAAACTGCCTGTTGTGGTTCGCTAATTATGGGTGAAACGGGGGGTGTGGGGGAGGGATGGGGGCATATTCTGTTCTTTTACTATTTGTTTAATTGTTCTAGAAAGTGAGCAGCCATGATCAAACTTTAATAGAGACACACGCAGACACACATGGACACCCTTACTGATCCTTCTTAGATGGCACGACCGAGCCCAATAGAGGACCCACCTTTGGCTGTACTGACTTGAAATGTCAGTGGTCATGGCAACAACAATAAAAGAGGCTTGGGGGTGCAATACATCAAGAAGGTGCAGCCTAACATCATTCTTCTTCAGGAAACACACCTACAGGGGCTTGCACCATCCTTCCACATGCAAGATTCACTAGAGGGGTCAGGGAAGTGGCTATTTTGGCAAAGAAGTGCCTCCCTTTATGAGTAACTGAGAAATTGTCTGGACCCCAATGGCATGTATGTGGGGGTGCGGGGACACAGGGGATGAACTGAGATGACCCTGTTGAGGGTGTTTGCCCCCTCAAGACTCCAGGAGCCCATCTTGGCCAAGATAACAGATATTCTTTTAGATTCTACCGCCAAGCGACATATAGTAGGTGGGGACTCTTAATGATGTGATGACCTCTGGGTCTTGACCATTCAGAGACAATGGAGATACATACTCAAGACATATCGCTGGCAGTTTGTGGACAGACTGGGCCTGGTACCCCTGGCGAGATCTACACCCGCGGATAGGAAATACTCTTATTTCTCGGTGGCCCACAGGGTGTACTTAAGGTGAGACAACATCTTTGCACGTCGGAGAGAACTTGGAGAGGTGGTACACGCAGATTATTTGGCAAGAGGCCTCTCCGATCACTCACCTCTATAAGTTCAAGTGGGGCACTTTAGGCTTTAGTTGTAGGCGGGCGACAGGTTGGAAACTCAACGCCTGGGACCTGAAAGAAAGGAAGGTAGCTCGGGGCTAAGGGTAGATACCGACCTATACTTTACTGAAAACACAGTCAGCGGAATACCATTGTAATCTCCAAGGTAGGGGATGTTCTTGAACAGGGGGACATAAAACACTTCTCCTCACTGTAGAGTGAATGTCAATGACACCATCCTAATTCCTGAGATTTGCACAACTGATATACGCCTGGCACGCCAAGGGACTAGGATGGATAAAGATAGCTGAATATGCCCCCCTTGAGGGATGAATTTTAAAGGAGGAGCTAGGGTTGGGGAACAAAATCTGCCACGTACAGAAAATGCAACAATATGCCAGATACCTTGGGCCAGCTACATGGGAGGTGGCAGCGGGATGTGGGAGAACTCAAGGATATAGACTGGGAGGGAGGCAGCACTGATCCATCCACACAAGGCGGCTATCAAGTCAGGTCTGCACCTGATCCAATTTAAAATCCTTCAAAGGGTTTAATATGAACGTAACAAGCGTCATACTATGGGGAAAGCGCTAGCCCCAACCTGCTTGTGTTGCATGGATGCTATGGGGAACTTCAGACACACCCTCAGGGAATGCTCACATTTACCAGCATACTGGAAAACAATTGCCTAAGAGCTCTTGAGTATACTTGAGGTTTGAATTTCACTTGAGCCATGGTTTGGGCTTTTGGGGATCCCAAGTGATCCCAAGATGTTCCATGTTTAAACTTCTTTTCAGTGCCCTTGCCCTCAAAGTTGCCAAGAGAGATGTGGGCAGGTATTTGGGAGCGCCGAAGGTGCCCTCCATAAAGGAATGAAGACAAGGGATGGTCATCTACATGGCGGCAGAAAAGGTAACATATAGTGGTAGAGGCTGCCCCCATAGGTTTATAAGTTCTGGTATGGTGGCGAGCTTACTATGAGCTGTGGCCCATAGAGGGAAGCATGGGTATGACACCAGTTCGAGTGTCAGTCAGACACAAATGATATGTCGAGGACTTGTTTTGTTTACTTGTATAATCTGCTCCATTTTACAGTATGTTTGTGTGTCTTAAGAGTTGTATTAAGCTCATAAATGAGACATTGTACCCTGTTAATGGCTCTTTGTGGATAAAGATAAGTAAACTATGCCGGTATTGCCTTCGATGGTTTGTGTATTTCATGGTTTATTGTGTCAAAGGCTGCCGATAGATCTAGCAAAATCAGGTCAGCCTTACCACCCGCATCCAGAATTGCTCTTAACTCTTCAGCAGCCATGACCAAAGCTGTCTCAGTGCCAGAAAAAGTATTGAGCTGGACTCAAAAGTTCCATGGAGGAAATGAAAGCCGTAAGTTGGGAATTTAGTATTTTCTCCAGCACCTTTCCCAGGAAGGTGCCGGGGAAAATACTACATTCCCAAGTTTTGAGTCCATCACAATATAGTTTCTGGCACTAAGACAGCTTTGGCCATGGCTGCTGAAAAGTTAAGAGCAATTCTGGATGCGGGTGGTAAGGCCGCCCGTATTCTGCTAGATCCATCGGCGGCCTTTGACACAGTAAACCATGAAATATTGGCCAACAGGTTATCAGAGTTAGGAATTAGAGGCACCACCCTTAAGTTGTTGACATCATTTCTCTGTGACAGGGTTCAATCAGATGATTCCGGAGCTTTCTCATCCAAACAATTCACACTCCCTTGGGGGTGCCACAGGGCTCATCCTTCAGCCCTACACTGTTCAATCTCTGTTACTCCTTTGGTTAAAATTATCAGGCAGTTTGGCTTCTCAGTGGTCTCCTACACTGATGACACCCAGATAGTGGTGTCAGTTTCCAGTAAGGTGGAAGAGACAGCAGATTGATTTGATAGCTGCAGGACCCAGATCAACTAGTGGATGAGTTCCAACTACCTAAAATTGAATGGTGGAAAGACGAAGGTTCTCCTGTTGGGTACAGATTTTGTCACCCAGATGGTGGCCTTCCAGTATGGGAAACCTTCCAGTTTCAGGGCAGGAGGTGAAAAACGTAGGGTTAATTTTTTATGACAATCTGACTTTCACAAATCAGTTCAGTCCCCTCACTTCTACAATCTTTTTTACACCTTAAAGATAAATCAGGAAAGTTCGCCCTTTCATCCCACCTGACACCCTAAAACACTTGTGACAGCATTCGCCCTGTCCAGATTGGACTATGGTAATTCTTTGTACATTAGTATCCAAACGCAGTACCTACAAAAACTACAGCATCTCCAAAATGCAGCAGCCATACTGCTGCTGGGTGTCCCGAGATCCCAGACATTCTCCCACTGTCTGGCAACCTTGCACTGCTTCCCAGTGGACAAGAGAATTACATTTAAACTGCAGTGCTTAGCATTTAAAGTGCTGGTCCTCAATATCTGAATCATCTGATCTGGAACATGCCTTCCAGAAACCTAAAATCTCCACATAGTAAGTTCCTACAAACCCCCAGCTGTAAAAAAGCTCAGTGGGGTGGAAGAAGCTTCATTTTAGGGACGTTAAAACATGGAACTCACTTCCGGTCGGCATAACGAACAGCTCAGAGCTATTATCCTTCAGGAAATCGCAAAAAAACTGTCTCTTCGCCAATGAATATTCCTTTCTACATTTTTCATCGGCAACCTTTCTGCGCTTTCTGGTACCAGCGCCTAGACGCCCCAGGGCATTCATGCGCTATATAAATGTTCAAATCAAATCAAATCCCACTGTTTCTGACACAGTTTGGATGTGGTACAGCAGTTTCAGACTTTTCGTCAAGAAGGTGAAAAGGTGCGTTGAACGTGAAATGCCACGATGATTAAAGATAGATTTAGACGAAGAAGACGAGGGTGTGATCTCTCAACAAGTCATTCTGTAAGCACCGACCAAACCATGCACCTTCTGTTTTGAAAAATTGCACACTATTCGAAGAGCAGATCATCAAATGCAACCGTAAAATAGAAATTAAATCAGATTTAGAAGTATCAGACGAGTTGTTCTTTCTCCTGAAGCTTGTGGGCTTCCAATGTTTGTTTAGTGGCCCTTTGAGCATCGGCCAACCTTCATTTAATGTCTGATAATAATATCAATGGTTTAATCACTTAAGGTAATTCTGTTCCTTTGCTTAACTATTGAAACTTGAGATCTTTTTGCATTTGTTCAAGGTGCATTTTTTAAATACCAAGGGGTGCAAGACGTTTTCCACGCCATACCCCATCTAACCTCTGCCCTTGCAGGACTGATGCATTTCATCGCTGTGAATTGGTGCACAGTGCTGTACACAATCTATATTAGTACTAATGTAAGACCTTCATATACAAAACATTGAATATGTTACCTAGTGTAACAATTAGACTCATAACAACAAAGGACTGTATTTCCTGGGAGGGCAACAAGACAAAGGACCAAGGAAGTACAGATTTTACATGTTTATTACACAGTAAAGAATACAACAATACCTGAATCATACTTGAAAGATTCACAGGTTGACAGACCATACATTACAGTCCAACTAAAGAAAAGGATAAACAGGAAACCACAGTTCAGACATAGTAGACTTAAAAGCTCAAGAGTAATGCTGACAAAAGCATGATGTCTAGCCCAGCCGAACCCCCGCCCCCAGTGTTAGTCTACCATTACCTTGTGGTAAATGTCTGAATTGAGTATTGCACAACAACTTTAGTTTCACAATAATGTTGCAGAACCCAAAATAGAAAAAGTATTTCAAATCTGCATCAGTCTCCAATATGTTTTCTGTCCCTTGAAGATTTTGGACAACATGGAGTCACGTTCCCCGCCCCCAACGCTTTCCAGACGTAGGCATGCTTTGCATAAGTAAACCAGCCTTGTATTGTCAAATCCCCAAGACATGCACCTACACAAAGAAATATGACAGGAGGTCCTGCCACACACAGTCTCGTGATAGAGAAAGAGAGAAAAAGGAGGAGCGTAGAAAAATTCAAGCGAGAACTAAAAAGACACAGGAGAGGTCTGCAAGGATAGCCAGAGAAAGTGAGAGACAGATGAGAGGCTGCTTACTCCTTTAAGATCCCACCCTTCAGGTATATCCAATGAGTTTACTTGATATATTGTGCCTACAAATTATACTCTCACATCACCTGCGTATAAATGACAAGCAAAAAAGGAAAGTAACACATTTTTTTCTTTTCTTTCTCTTCTTTAGGTTTATGAGGTCTGCATTGTTACCAAGAAGTGATATGGTTTGCAGCTGTATGAGCTTTACTTTTGGTTTCCTGGTTCTTTTGTGCCCATTTGGTTTGACTAGACCAGTCTGTGTTAGCTACTGGTGCAATATACATGCTGTCAGAGGTAGAGTGAAACTTTTTGCCACTGAGGAGGCTGTAGCAAAACTGCAAGAGAGAAGGAGGAGGAAAAGGAGCAAATAGAGCTCAGAGTTAAGTTTGTTTTGTATTTTTGTTTTCACTCAGGGTGCCCTTGGTAAACGCAATGAAACATATTGTACTTATTTGTATTTTACACACTGGTGTTGGGAATAACAGTGTGGTTCACGTACGTCACAACTCCTAAAGGTAGGGACATATGAGCACGAGTGAGTCTTTATTTTTGGGATTAGTGAACCCTCCCTAGCCTAGAACATACATCAGCTCCATGAGATAGGACTGTCCAGTGCCATAAGAAGACAAGGGTCAAGTGTGAGGTCAACGGGTCTGGGAGCACCATGGCGTTGGTTAACCCAATGGGATCCTAGCTCTGTGCTTGACTTTCTCTACCAGCACATGTAAGCAGGCTTCACACACAGATATATATTTGGTCAAGTAGCGAACCTTGCTTACAAAGGCATTATTAGCATCTTGCATCATGGTGTACGTCAGTGTACTTGGAGAGGGTTTTATGTTTGTGCGGTTTATAATTCCTCTATTGACATACTCCCACGTGTGATCCTAAACATACCTTAGAACACTGGACGTAAATCACACGAATACGTGTGTTACATTAAGCCAAGCATCAGGCATCACTCATTTTTCTGCATACACAAGCAAGGGACATCTGTACTCAGCCCATCTTTAAAAAACACAGCAATGTATCTTATGCGCATCCTGAAAGGAAAGCACACAGCATTATCCCAGATTATTAAATTTGCGAGTACCGCTTCATTCTGGTCCAGACCCTGGCCAACAAAGGGTTAACAATTTCACACTTTACTTTGCTGAACATGTCCACGTGCTGATCGTTTGGAAATGATTACTGGTGCATTCCAAAATTCAGATTTTGGTCCATCAGATCAGTCTTTGGCTGTCTTCCCCTTTTGAACATTAATACTGCATAACCTGGTATTCAGCAGTGTTAAAGCTGTCAATCTACGCCTCAACATTTGGAGTTTTATCTATTAGTATTTGTAAAATCAGAAATACTTAAACGCACAGCCATTTGCATGCACTGCCCTTTTTTAACAGAATATCTTGCTGTTTTCATATTACAAAAATGTCCGTATTAGTGAATTTAGCAATAAGAAAAAAAATCCACCACTACTCTATGCTACAGGTATCTTGTTGAAATGGCTCTAGCATATTTAAAAAGGTTGCCCCAAAAAAAGCATGCCTAGGGAGTCTTTGTGACAGTGCAAAATACATGTATGTACATCCCTCTTACAAAAACACCAATATGTTAGCATTCCGTGAAGCATGCTTCTTTTCAGGAAAAAAAAAATCCGAGAAGAGTGATGTAGCAGCTCCGGTAGGATGTTTTTCATTTCTTTTTCTTGAGGAAAACAAAAAACAAAAAAGGCTCTTTTTTGACTACCAGAGAAATATCACAAATACATACAGATATAAAAGCAGCATAGAAAGATACAGGTTTCTCACCAGCTAGGAATAAAGAGACTAAGTGTGAGCGCGGTTATCTTCACATTTGTCCAACACATTTACAAGAAAAACACCATTGGGAAATCTCACGGAACAGGAGTGTTTTAACACCGAGAACTTTTACTTTGTAATGGAAAATATCCAAACAGGATAAGGGTTGGATTGAATAATTTCGAAAGAGAGCTAGAGTTCTAGTCACCGTTTTAAAAAAAATAATTTAAGACATATATATACGTGTTTGTTTGTATAAGCAAGCACGTATGTATATGTATACATATATGAAATTCACATGTCGAAAATGAACCCCGTTGCCTTCCTATGTGGAACCTTACAAAAGTAAAGAAGAGGTGAAGGGTTATTTGGCGCAGCTGGCTGATGTCACAGCTGCCAAAACGCTAATTAACAACAGGCTGTGTCCCTTCTTTCGGGACGAAAGGAGCCTCTTGTGTTATGGCATTTTTTTCCTTCATTGCGGCGGTATTCAGAGATTTAACTGCAAACCATCCTTCATTTTTCATTCTGTTGACCTGGATATTATTATATTTCTTTCAGAAACATAAAAAAATGGATGAACATCTGTGTTTCCTTCCAATCTGCTGCACATCTGCGCGTTCTGTCGCTGGGCCTTCAAAGTTCAGTCAGTAACCCATGGACGCCATTCATCCTCTCGTTAAAATGTCTGCTGCTGTATCCAGTGTTCATGCCCTGGAGGGGTTTCCTCTCTTTTTATTTCCACATTATTGTCGTGTAGAACATAGTGACTTTTTTTTTTAGTAATATTAGCGTTTTTTTTTGTTTTGCTTTCAACAGCAATTAGCAATCTCTTGGTTTGCTGCTTTGTAAAGCATCTGTTAATGAGGTCATCTAGTTTAAAATCCCAGCTACTGGAAAAAAAATCCCAGGGAGGAGGTCAAATCTATACTTTTGTGTTATAGTCTCTGATCTCGTTTCAGTTTTTTTGAAGAAAAGGTATCTTTGTTTTCCATATGCAGTCACTATGACCCGTTACTGGCCTTTTAAGTTTCCTACTGTTTCAAGATACAGTAATTTTACTGAAATGTTGAAAGTTGATAGTTCACCCTAAATCTTTGTGCCTCTGAGGATGAGGACTAGTGTTTGCTTATTGTCTGTAAAAGTCATTTTTTTCTACAATTGTGTGTGTTTTAACGAGCGGTTGTTTCTCTGGTAGATGGCGTCCCCGGCGTTGTCGACCTGGGAGTCGCTGCCGGCGGCGTGTTGAGGGGGCTCCCGGCCCCGCTGCTCGGTGTCACCGAGGCGGTTGCGGCTGGCGTTTCCCCCGGCTGCTGTGCTTGGATAGTCTGTCCACAGATGTGGTGGTGCTTCTCCCAGTCTTTGTGCTGACAAAAGGACCCACAATACCGTGCGGTGTTGCAGCCACTGCAAGTTTCACTGGCCTTGCGCCCACAGTTCCAGCAGCTCTGAAATAAGGTAAGTTGAAAAGAGACATTAGCTGTGGATCAAAACATTGAAACATAAAAAAGTCACCTAATCCCTTCAAACATTTCTTGGGTAGAGACAATATTAATCTGCCATTTTTGTAAAAAGATGACTTTTTTTTGCAAAATGGAAGGTCATTATATTTTCTCTGCTGAAGCAAGTCACGATGCAACTCTGACTGCACCATCTGTTTGGTAATACAATATATAAATGCATTAAACTAGGGACACCCAGAAGGAATCAAGATTAAGAGACTATTAAAGTAAACATTTTGTAAAGATGAGGCGGAGACAGATGAAGGATGTTGTAGATTTATTGCAGAGAAGAGAGCCGTCCAGCCAGTAGAAGAGACACAGCAGCTGCAACTGCCACACAAGGAACACTAGAGTGGAATCCCCAGCGACCCCACAGGTGACATCACAGTATTCCGTGATGGCATGACACAGGCAGCATAAAGCACAGATCACCACACATTTGTATAGAGCTTTTAAACTTCTAACGTGTAAAACGTTGTAAAAATGTGAGTAAACATTGTGATAAAATGATTTGCATACATAAGCACTTATGTTTACTTCTATAAAGGAGATAAGAGCTATATATGGGCTGTTAGGGATAAGGTGGTTCGTTTTGGATCTTTATTTTTCTCTTGAATGCCTAATAATGCAACCTATTCTACATAGAGTAGTTAGCCATTTTAAGCCAATTGCAAAGGACTTCATTGGGGTGAAAATCACCTCACCTTGAGGTGCATTTCTAAAGGCTTATGACTCCAATTCACACGGACCTTTCTAAGTGGCACGTGAATTATTCTTGACTTGCTCTTTATTTTCAGGTGCAAATTACATCCACTCTTGAAGGACAGCTTTGCGAATCACGCCTGAGGTTTTTTAAAAACTCGTGCATATTCAACAGTGTATCCACGAGCCATGTTCAGATATCAGGGGCCGTATTACAGAACAAGCTACAGGGGTGCAACGGGCATGAGCGCCCGCTTTGCACGCCCACGGGACACATTGGTATTACAGAAGGGACCACAGACACATGTGGCAGTGGTGCAGCGTGGAGGTAGGGGGGCAAAGGTGTAATTTCCCCAGTCGCAAAACCTTTAGGGGCATTCCTAGGGGTGCAACATTTTTTAAAGAAATGTGGAAACATACTTGCCTTGCCCCAGGCGCTGGCAACCGATGCTATGCCGCTTGCTTGTGCATCCCCTTTCTGCAATACTGAAAGCGCTGGAGCATATACAGCACCAGCGCTTTCTCAAAAGGACATTCTCACATTTGCATTGGGGCGTGGCCCCAAGCAAATAAGGGAATCTCTTTGCCTCTGTGCCCATGCCATATTATAGACGCAGGCGCAGAGGCAAAAAAGCTGTTCGGAGGAAAGGTGGCACACTGTTAGTGCGCCCCCTGATGGCAGCCCTCTGGAGGGGGAAAAGGGGTCCTATGGGCCCCCCAGACATCCCCTTGCAGGCAGATGCAGTCACTCACTGTACTTGCCAGCAAGGGGAGCTCAAATCCCTTGTCAATGTGCAGGCGGTGTGCTCCACGCACAGAGAAACTAGGAGCAGCTTTTAAACAGCTGCTCAGTATTCCTCTTGAATGGCTGCCTTTGGGGCAGCCAGGTTTGCAGACGCCCTGAATGAAGTGCATTGCACTCGGCGCACCTGCTTAAAGGTGCACCGTGGCGCAAAGAAGAAAAATGCGCCCTATTCGTGATAGGGCCCCAGAGCTCTTTTTAGCATCCTGTGATTTATTTACAGTGCCAGTTGAGAAAATTGTTGACTCCATTTACAGAATGAGATACTAATGAAAAGAGAATGAGGGACGCATCCTTGTCTTGTTTTGCTATCACCCAAGCACTGCTGCTTGTTGGTTATTTGTCCAAAAGTAAATGCAGTCTACATTTAAAAAATAAATTTCACTCTATGTTTAGATACAGCATTAAAGGGCATTTGGCAGGAATGGTAAGAAGACAAGGCTAGAGGAGGAATGCAGGTGCCCAGACCAGGGGTAGACTGAAAAACTAGGTGAATGCCCACAAACTATTTAAATAATGGTTGTGCAGTTCATGCACCTGGATATATATTTTTGTTGGGGAGAAAAGTTAATGGTGCTAAAGTATATTATTGTCAGAATTTCCCAAACAATGATGATAATAATAATAATAATAATAATAATAATAATAATAATAATAATAATAATAATAATAATAATAATAATAATAATCAAAATATATTTGTGCAAATTTATTGTTTAACTCATTGGAAATTCCACATGTGAACAATGCGCACGTGAGGAGTCCTGGAATATCAACAAATGTTGTTGTTTTCCTGGAGTATGTCTGAGGTTAACTGTGGATCCCACCAACACAGAAAATGTGCTTGACTTGTTGTTACACAATGCCTTTGTGAATCGGGCCAACACAGCTGTGAAGATGACTATATAGGCAATATCAAAGACTTGTATGAATGGTTATCATTTGCTGATGGGAGAATATATTTCTTGCCAGAGTACAATATCTTACAGCTCTGGAAGCCTCATAGAGAGGGGTGCTAAGAAATGGATGAACCCATAGACATATTCCTGGAGGCAATTTGCGTATGAGAATCCTTAGGCGCACTGAATCCGTGAACCAGCAAGTGATACGGTGGAGTTTGGAGTGTGCAGGAGATTTATTTTATTTATTTATTATTTATATGGTGCACAAATCATCCCCAAAGGGATCTCTCGGCGCCCAGAAAAAGCAGGCAACCTCAAGCCACATTACACCTTAAAATAGCCAGGTTTTTAGATGTTTCTTAAAGATAATCAGGGTGGGCCATGCCCGCAGATCTTCTGGCAACGCATTCCAATATTTGGGAGCCAGATAGGAGAAAGCGCGAGCACCCATCTTAACTTTTTTAAATCTCCGCGATTGAAGGAGCTTTTGACCACTGGATTTTAGCTGCCTGCCCGGGGTATATCATTCTAATTTCTAAGTTAGGTATCTAGGTCCCCGTACATGAAGTGCTGAAAACTAAGCATAAAAGTTTGAAAACTGCTCTTTTCCTGTTAGGGAGCCAATGTAACTCTCTCAATAGCGGCAAAGATGGAGTACGTGCTGGCTTATTCAATGCCAGACGTGCCGCCGTATTTTGAAAAGACTTGTAGTTTTGAGAACAGGTCCTCCCTCATCCCTACCAGTAGGGCATTTCCATAATCCAGTCTACTGACTAGAAGTGCCTGTAACAGGACCCTTCTGGTGGAGAGAGAAATCCACAGAAAAATCTTTTTTTAGCGTACGCATCAGACCAATACACTTGCCTGATAAGGTCTTAAATTGCTCCTCCATAGATAGGTTGTTGTCCATTAAAATGCCCAGGTTTTGTTGCCCATTTTTTAGGGGTGGGAGCTTCTCCTAGTTCCTCAGGCCACCACTCCTCTGTCCACAAGTCCTCAGCTTTCCCAAACAATAAGATCTCAGTTTTGTTGGAACTAAGCTGCAGGAAGTTCTTTTTCATCCATGTGGCTACTTTTAGCATACAAAGCTTAAAGCTATCTCTAGTCATCTCGGGATCCTTCTCTATGGGGACTATCACCTGAGTGTCGTCCGCATAGGGGATGGTTTGGAACCCACAGGATTTAATGACGGTGGCCAGAGATGACACATAGATATTGAACAGGGTGGGGCTTAGTATGGAGCCCTGAGGTACACCTTTGTCCACAGTTGTAGTCTGGGATACAAGGGTGTCCAGTTGTACTCATTGAGATCTATCCGATAGAAAACTCTGCAGCCATTCTAATGCCTTCCCTGTGACACCAATCTCTCGCAGTTTATCTAACAAGATTCTGTGATTGGAATGATAAAGTGTGTCCCAATGGCGTAGAAGAGGACCACCACTTTGCAGGGGTTACCTGGTGTGGGAATAGAGCTTAGGTGATATCATTGGGTGAAACTTTCTTGCAACCCATGGGGCGCTGCGGCATATATTAGATCCACTTGTGAGTCTAAACTGAGAAGCGCAATGTTGGTCTCACCCATGTCCCTTTTATTAATGTCCTTCGAATGTGCAGAGCTCCTATCCCCCTTAGTCGCCCATTACACTCAAATGCAGATGACGCGGAGTTCTTTCACCAACTGGCGACTGGATTGTAGCCAGTTTAGAAGAAACATTCCTTCACTGCCCAAGAAATTCCCAATTATAGTAACAGAACAGAGTCAGTAAACTGAAAACAGTATTTAAAAAATGAAACATTTAATCTGAAGCAATTGGCTCCTTTTGGAAATATCCTAGTGTTATCTAAATCCCTTTTTTGGCATGGAAGCATTCTGGCAGATGTGAGTATGGCGGCTGTCCAACGTGCAATGGTTGCTTTATATTGGAATCAGATGTGCTTCGCGTTCTCGATGCAAACTGATTAAACATACAGACTAAACCAGGTAATTATAAATGCATGTGCTGGGGACTTTTTTATTTCCAAAATTGTTCCCATCTTTGAAAACACTTTTAAAAATGTCAAGAAAAAAAGAAGGAATTACCTAACAGAGAAACAGATGTTTTTGTAGTTAAACTGTTGGGAATTCAGATTCCTTTTCTGGCAACACCTGGGTTTGATTCAGCTCTCGTGGTTTTAGGTTGAGTCTGCCTAAATTTAGTTCAGTTCTTTAGATGTCAGCTCCCATCACCACTGGGACATTAAGGCTGCAGGATTTGTTTATTTTTCTTTCCCTTCAGCTCACAGAAGAGAAGAACAAGGTCCTTTTATGATTTTGCTATTTGGTGGAAAATGCATCTTTTATTGCTTTTCATAAAACATGGAATATAAATGTGAAAGGGGATAGAATCATGTCAGCTTGTAAATATATAATGTTATGAGTACTTTCCATTACCTTCCAAAGTGAAATGTATTCAGTAACAGTGGACAGAAGGACTTCTTGCAAATGAAAACATACACTGCAAAAGCAGATTGCCTACAGCTTGCTGGAAGCCATGATGCCTATGTAATGGCTTATATTCTTGTCAAATTGATGAAGCTCTAATTGCAGCACTGGTATGCAAGCACAATTAGAATACTAAAAATACAATATTTGTGATCACAAAATAATAAGCTCTTAAACTAAACTCTCATTGTAACTCACGATCATCAAAGAACGAGCGAATGGATCCCTTTGTGAATCGTGTGTTGGTTGATGCTACGGGTGTGCAAATCGCATCGACTATTTTCTGATGACATTTTTCAAAATTCCATAATTTACAAAAGTAGAGCAAAATGCAGTTTGCAAGTATCCGACTGCCTTTTTTCATGTGCATGCACACTTTGTGTGAATAAGTCTCACGAGACACGGGCAGGAGGCTGGTTCAAGAAAAAAGTATATCTCAGTGACACATTCTTTGTGCTAACGAGTCTCCCAGGTGCAATTTTATTTTTGTAAAACATAACGAAAAATTCGGAAATTTCACCAGCATAATAAAAATTCTAGTTGACCCTCCCATCGGCTTTTCAATACACTACCAGTCATGGTGTGCCACCTAAGATTCATAATGGACATGGTGAACTACAGAGACTCTTAATTCAGTTCGAGTGGTTGATTTCCACTTCCCGGCCCAGTTGAACCGCTCAATCAGCCCTTCTTTTTGTTTAAAAGCGAAATCCGGATGTAACACTGCTTTAACATTATGCCATTATGTAGGCAGGCTTTTATACTGAATACTTAGCAGGAGTAAAATAAATCATGCTACCCTGACAGTAACTGAGAAGTAAACAATGGCAATATCATAGAGCAGTTCAATTTTAATCGATGGTGTGCAGAGAGCATATACCTGCAGCTATATTGAATTAGTGGGTACTGATGGGTTACCATTTGTATGCTTGAATTAATTCCAATGTTCTCTAGCTCCAGTGCAGTAAATATGATGCTAATGTAGCTCATGTGGTTCATGTTTTTCCTTCTCAGCTCAGGCTCCAGTTTGCTGGTCGCGTGGTTGAAATGCTTATAGGTTACCTATGCCCTCCTTAATTTTAAGCACTATAGAACTTGCACAACTAGGAGAGTGGAAGGGCTACAATTGGTGCTGAAACGCAAATCAAATTGTAGTAGAACCTATGTAAATATGCATTTTTTAGCTATAAATGGGTACAACCTTATAATTAAATAATAAAGTGACCACTATTTGCCACGGATTGTCAGATTAGCTTACAGCCGTAACTTTATTTCCTATATGGAACTAACAGCCTAACTATGAGTTGGGCTGCCAAACTCACAGTGGAGGAGTGGTGGCGGTCAGGGACCGCCGCATAACTGGTCCGACCGCCGTATTACAACTATGGCGGACGGACTGTCATAGGACCGCCACAACCGCGAACGTGGCAGTGACGCAGCGGTCTGAAGGCTGCTATATGCTGGTGGAGCTGTTGCGGCACCGCCAAGCATATAAAGAGTTTCCATACCGCCACAGATCCCGCCATGTAGCCTGTGGTGGTGAAGAAACTAAGGGGGCCTTACATTGCCCCCTATTCCCTCATGACCTGACGATGCATGTGCGGGGGGCACATGGTGTGCCTTCTGTCTGCATGCATCCCGTTTCCTGCAGGGAATAGGCTTTGGAGTTTCTTGTGTGTGCCGTTTTAATAGGCACTACAGTGGGAATGCCAAAGGACCGCCCGCCAGACCACAAGGACTCTTGTACTCAGGTGGGCGGCTGGCAGTGAGGTTTGGTGGTGTGGGAGCGAGGTGGTGGCATGCCGCCCTGCTCCCCCGCTGCCAAGCTCAAAACCAGGCCCTTAGGTATTTGAGTGGCTCTTTCTGATCCTATTTGCTGCTATCTTGATTGAAGATGTAAATACACAACCTTTAGACGGGAAAGCTTTGTTTTAGACCAATCGCAGACGTATGGAATGTCAGAAAGATCAATATTGTGTCCTGCATTGAGGGGGTGATGGACATGCAGTACAGTAACAGCATGCATGATCAATACATTTATTCCCAGTAATTTATTCAGCTGTTGTTTTCTTCCTCAGTAATTTGAAGACATCAGCTGACTTCCGATGTAAGCAGTGCTTTTAGAGCAAGCACTTCTGACCTGTACCACGAGGCACCCAAAGTTTGTGTTAATGCATCTGAAAGTCTTATGCCACTGTACATCAATCATTTGTGAAAGGCTTTCAAAGCAAGATGTGCAGTGACTGACAAAAAAGTGCACAACTTTGCACTTTACATCAATATCCACAGAGCGGTCACACAAAAAGGAAGTAAAGTCCTGCTGGAATTTTGAAGCATGCATTTGTCAAGGACCAAATAGACTACAAGGTGTGTCACGAGTCTGCTTTGAAGCCAACTGGTTTGCATGTCCTTCCAGAGTTTCTGGAAAATAAATCTTTGCATGTCTTCATGGGCCACACCAGCATGTGCCCTTCTGCGCATGTGCAGTTCTGGAGGAGGTTCAATCCATCCATAATGTTAGTATTACAGCAAAGCCTGAGGCAAATGGTACCCTGTGCATATCCGTGTACATCAAGAATGAAATGTGAGATTTCCGTCGAAATAGACACCAAACATTGTGCACCTCAGGCACAACATCAGTTTACCTCTCAGTCCTTTCAAGTCTTAAAAAAATACCTGAGTGAGGTCTGTCCTCCCCATAGAATAACAAGTGGCTTTTTGACATAGTCAAAGTTATTGCCGCCCAAATTCAAAACAAAACAAACAAACACAGAACAGATCCTTTACTGGAGCAGCAAAAAATCTATGATGCACACCACAACCGGACTAAAAATCCTAACAAAGGGGCCTAAACGCTTTCCTATTCAAAAGACACATAGATTAAGATCAAGGCTTCCTGCTTTCCGTTTTTACGGATTTTTACAGATAAATACAGACAGAAAATAATGTGTTTTCTGTCTGTATTTATTTTTTAAAGTGGATAAATACAGAAAACTGCTCTTTTCAAGTAACTTGCTGTGTAGTCTTTGATTAATTATAGGTCAGCAGCTGCGAATATGGATAGCATGGAAAATGAAAAACAGGATAACTGTTCTTTAAATAATGGCACATGCCAACATACATTTATGGTATAATGCTAGTATTTACTAGTGGATGTATTGGTATGTAGTATTTGACAGCAAAAATAGCTAAAACACAACAGACATCAGATTATGAGGGTGCGGCTATCAGTTAAATAAATTTGGAAATGTACAGTTTTTCAACTTCATTTATACACAAAACACAAAATGAACATGGATAAATACATACAAAATGGCACAAAAATACCTAAGGCTAAATACAGACGGAAATGCTGATAAAATGAACACCATAAAACCGGAAGCCCTAATTAAGATCAATGTAGAAATGCGCATTCACACTCATTGCTGAATCCGCACTGCCAGCTAGCTTTCTTTCCACTCTTAACTAACCCCTTTCCCCTCTAAATTTTACCTGCAACACAACATACCTATCTCGGCCTACCACCAACTTCAGCACCACATTATCCCCACAGATAAATGTTAAGTTCCTATATTCGGTGAATGGTTAGTGAAAATTGTAAAGCGCACTGGTGCCACGGGGTGAAGTTGTGCAATATAAAATGAATCCATAGTCTATGGTTTTATTTGTATACGTGTATAGTAATGTGTCTTTATTGCTTCCTACCAATTGTTTGTTTATTCTGAATTTGAAGAGAACTGTTCTGAAAGAGGCTGTTCCATGGAAACATCTGCACACTTACATCTTTTATCAGAACTATGATCTAATGCAGATTGTCACTATGGCACGATCAATCATTGCCTATGACATGGCAAGACAAGCATCCTCTCTATGACATTCCACGACAGAGTGCACAAGTTTGCAGAGGAAATGAATGGAAATCAAAGGACTAAGTACTACTTCTTTGTGTCCAGTGACTTTAAAGTTGCTCTAAAGGGGATTACAAGTGATTTTTTTTGAAGGATGTTCCAAGACTATTGGTACACCTCTGATTACCGACAGCATTTCGAGACATCATCTCGCCTGCTGCACTCTCTTCATCCATTTTAATATTGAAGATACGAGAAAAGCAGCTTTTTTTATTGCAGTTTTTATTATCAGCAGGCTTTCCAGACAGTTTAATTTATTACAAAAAACATTAAAATGGTTATCACAACATAACCTAGAAATGGGAAGAAGGCGGTGTCAGTGACACTTCTTAATAATGTTTAACGTAGACTAGGATGTTACAAGGTTGTGTCTGTCGGGGCTTTTTTTTTTTTAAATTGCGTGCTAGTTTTTATACTGCTTTTTTTAATAACGTGGGTGAGCAGGTTCCCTCATTTCATTTAGGAAAGGCCTCGTAGGGATTACGTTTCAGCACCCGCATTAAATAGATGCTTGCTGCTCTACCGATGTCCTGTTGTATTTACGGCCATATGCCCCGTACCAGGAGAATTCGAAGCTTCGCATGATGTGTTTACGTCCAGTCGGGGGTTTGCCATCTCCATTCCCATTTCTGCCTCTTTGTCACTTTCAGCCGGTCTGCTCCTGCCCGGCAGATGCTGTTTGTCCCACCCTTCAAATCAATCATAATCCCTGCAGCTGAGAGAAGGAATTCTAATTAAGCTAAGACGCTCACAACAGCCATAAGGCAATTATTTGCTATAAAAAAAAGTGCTTGGTTTTCGCTGACGTCGAACTTGACTTGTCATTCTAATGGCAGTTAATGCTGTGTTCATTCTGCATCAGTCTTTTGCTCTGTGTGTATCCAGTCTCAGTTTCACAACAGCCAATCATTTTGTGCATCCACATAAAGTTTTTGTGAACACAGCAATGCATAAAATGTGCCGCTTTGTGATGTGTGCAAGAATAGATTGGGAAAATACTCTTTCCGGAGTCAAACCCTGAATTTGCTTCAGTATTTCCGCTCATCCACTGGATTCTCTGTGGTCACTCCAATGCGTGGGATCTCAAAGTACTTACACACTGTAGGGTGGATTCACAAAAGCAAACATACACGTTTGTGCAAGTTTACGCCTTTTGAGTATTCACAAACCTGCACTTTCATAGTAGTTTACAAGTGAAGAGGCTGCAGCCTCAGCCCTTACTCAAATTCCCAAAGTTACTATCAAAATGCAGTTTTGTAAATACTGCAAAACGCGTAAACTTGCACAAATGTGTAAGTTCACTTTAGTGAATCCAGCCCCGTTTGTGGTCATATGAGCTGGACATCACCAATTAACTTGCACCAGGCACCAAACAGACATAATACATTTTGAACATTGTTTATTCCCATAAAAAGAAAATACCTAAAGAAACAATGACGGAGTACCCCTTCAGCCATCATAACCGTCCGCTGACTCGTTTTAAATGTGTGTGGACCTTAGGTGTAAAGACGGCAGAGAAACCGCTCAGACATTTGGACAGAATAAGGGCATTAGAGTTTGACCTGTATGTCCACCTACCTAATTTATATGGACAGACATAGTGATCAGTTTTCACTGCTCGTCACCACTAGGGAAACCCTTGTGGTAAGGAGCACTGAAAACTGAAAAAAAACTCCCATGGCGAAGGAGGGGGGTATTGTTGTTTTTTTTTTAAACAAACAAAAAATTGTAACTTTGCCATATGGCTTTATTATGTTTGATGGAGCCATACAGAAAGTTAGAACGCATTGGCAGAAACTGCCTTAACAGCAGTTCCTGTCAATGCTTGAAATGTTAGCCAACCCAATGGACATTTCAAAATGTGGTCTTCTGGACTTCCGCCAGGGCGATGGAGTGATATACTCCATTGCCCTTGTGGAGGCCAGCCAAACCGCCAACTTTTAAATTGTGACCTTAATGAAGGTGCCTATCTGTGTGCTAAGATCATCCAGTGTTATATGATTGTTCTGTTGTGGCAGACATCGCTGCTTAGTTCGGTATCTGTTTGTGAATGGAACAATTTGTAGATTTAAAAATATTTGAGTACTTTGTACCTCAAAAATAAGAGAATTTAAAAAAGTGTCTATATTGAGAACCTGACCAATGAGGTTTGGGGGTCTGGAGGCATAGTGGACTCATGCGTCCGCAGTAGGGGCCTATGTTTGACCTCCAGATCACAGGTTCAAATCTTAGCTGGTCCACTTAGACCATGGGTACTTGCAAACATTTGCCCAGGGGACACAAAGTACGGTCTGTGCTGTGACCGAGGGCCACATTGATGGCATCAGGATGGCGTTAGGGGGTCTGGGTGGGTTAGGGATTGTGTAAGGAAGTCTAAAGAACTGTTAAATAAACGGGCAAGCATTTATTTGCAGGTTAGTAAATGCGTGCATGTTTATTTAACATTTTTTCTGAATATTAATGCTCAGCAACTAAACAGAAGCTTGCGCTGCTGTTCACCAGGGGGACACATCTTAGTCAAGAGGGCCGCAGCGGCCCCCGGGCCGTACTTTGAGTATCGCTGACTTAGACGTTCATCCTTCTGATGTCAGTAAAATGAGTTGGGTAATAATAAAAATCTGTTATTCTGCACCAAAATAACCTTTTGGTGGAATGACCCCTTTACAAATACACGTTATGTTAGAAATCATTATTCTCAAATCATTCATCATGCCAATATTCCCGTGCAAGATGTCAATCATCTTTGTTTAAATAGAAAAATTTAAATTCTTGTTGACGAACAATAAATAATAAAATTGCGGGTGCGTAGTTCCACATTCCTTAACCACGGGCAATTGATTGTAGATATATGCACAAAACTGCTGTGTCATGAACCCATAGAGTAGGGATAATCTATCCAAGCTACGCTTCTTCACATTGCTTTAAACCCATCTGTCCCAATGATGGCGCACTTGCAAAAGAGACATGTAGGTAACAATCAATTTTAAAAAGATGTGTGCATGCTAGGCACAGAAGAACGAGCATTCTTCTGCGACTGACTGGCTTACCTCACTCGAGTCTTCCTGCTGGTTAATAACCGTAAGTGCATCCTCGGCCGCTTGCCGCTTGGCTTCTGTCACCGTCCTCTCCATCTTGGCTCTCTCTGTGGCGATCATTTCATGGGCTTTCCGCTCAGCTTCGGACACTGCTTTCTGAAGCTCTGTCATTGCCTGGCGTTTCACCTCGTTCACTGCTTCCTCTGTGAAGAAATCAAGGGGTCAGGTAGGTTCATGTATCTGAAGAAGGACATATCCTATTTTGGACACAGCAGGTTGGCGACCACAAATGTATACCTTCCTCTGAAAGCCCTATATTTTGAGCTTAGTAGTAATACCACAATTCGGAAAATGTAGTACCACACCTTGGATTCTTGGTATCACTGCAAATTGACCTCTACATGGGGAGTACCATGAGGAAATTGATGGCTCATGAGAATTTCCGTAATTAAAGGTATAGCATCAGCATTAACGACTTTCCCATGCTAAAATGTGGTACTACTGCATGAAAGATACAGTATTCTTGCATTTGTAACGTGTTGATGCCAAATCGCGTCAAATATAAATAAAGTGATGTGGGTGGTAAACTGCTGACCAAACATTACTTTTGCACTGATATGCTCTACCCCAAAAGAGGGTCCAAGACTTTTCTGATTGGCATTAATCAAAGAAAAGTTCATTAGGTGCACTGCGCTTTTGGTCCTTTACCAATGCTATTGGCTAAATATAGCTATTATTCTTCAGCTAACTCCCAGGGTCCCAATGAATGAACCGCAAATAAATTGGTCAAAATCACAGAACATGACCATATCAAGTCAAAACTACTCCATGTCTCTTGATGTGAGCTTAGGTTAGAATGCCAATGCTCCAGTAAAAAATAGAACTTTGAATTCTGGGTGATTTTCTGTTATCTGATGTGTTGTTTATAAAAGCCCAAAAAAGAACACAAAAGAGGAACAAGTGAATGAGATCATAAGTCTGCTGTAAACATTCCCAGCTTTTTTGCCACAAAATGTAGAAGGACCTTTCACAGTACAATTGAGGCATAGCAAAGGCAGGTTTCATTTTTTCCAAAGGGCAACATTCTGCAGAAGTAAATCTAAGGTTTGTTACAGTGCTTACAAATATTCTTTATAGAAACAAATAGAAACATGGTGCACTTGGTATGGAGTGACAAGATTGCACTGCAATATTATCTTTCATGAAAAAGGAACACAGCAAATGTATGAAAAATAGTTGTCAGGGTCGATAATACTGAATATTTATCATAAAAGAATAATTTCTTTGAGATGGAGTTACGCGTACAAACACATACACACAAATTCACATACATGTATACAGGCATCTTACTAAGCTGCTTTCTAAGCCACACTTTGAGCTAAAGAGCGCAGTCTTATATTAAAAAATACTTCCATCACTACAATAGGACATATGAAACACCCCCCTGACTGGAAAAATGTTCAGCAAACAAAAGAAGGTAAGCAAGAAAGTATTGTGGATTCTTCTTCTTTATGATTTCTGAAACATATGTAGCATATATCATAGCAAAAAAGACATCCCATTTCTAAATGTTGTGTACCTTTGTTTAAAATCTTCACAATGTGATAAACTGCCCTAAGCTGTTTTTAAATGTACATGTACTTTACAGAGCATATATACTTTTTTTTTAGTGTAGGATTGATCTAAAAACCAAATGTTGCCAAGACAGACCAGGCCTTGACCATGAATTGCGGCTCTGATGGTCAACTGGTTTAAATGTGTTTTTTCATACAAATTGATTGTGTACGCTGGTTACTACAGACTTGGTGGTTGTTTCTGTACAAAGTAGGGTGAAAAATATTATTCTCCTACCAAAATTAGGGAGCACCAAGTCTATATAGCAGGTCTATTTATTTACAACATTCAAAGCAATAAACAAAACAAGCAAATCATGTTTTAACTAAAATAATTAACTGCTCTAATTAGCAGGGGTGAATCTCCTTTCCCTTGAATCACTTTATCGAAAGTTGATCTTTAGTCAAAGCAAAATGACAAAGATTAATTGAAAATGTAATAGGCGGTAATTATTAACTTGGCAAACACAGAACCAATTAACACTCAATTAAAACCAATTATGACGTTTGATTCAAGAATCGTTTTTAATTCTTTCACCCACTTAAAACACCTTAATTAAATGTTCATTTTAATTAATTGGGTATAGATTATTAATAACAATGTTTCACCAGAGAACAAAAATGTAGAATGTATAAGCATAGGAATGTGCTTCAGCTAGCACTGGGTGGTGAAGAAAGCTCACCTGTACCATAAGTAAGTCAGTCTCACCTGCTGTCGTTATCACTTTAGACTATTACCAGTCGACCGTTGGGCAGCATTGTCTAATAGTTTTAGTTAACCAGAATGTTTAGGGAATTGAGTTTATTAAATGTAAAAAATGTGTGCTGCAAATTATCAAGAATGGAGCATTGAAAATGCACGGAAAATATGCATCATAAAAGGCAGAACTAACATTTGTATTTGAGCATTAGAAATCTGAGCAAAACACTATATATTTTAAATGTAACCAAATGAGTTTGAGTTCAAAAGATAAAGAAACAAACCTGATGTATATTTTATCTGGTTTAGCAACATGAACTATATCCCTCCACAATAAATGTGGAGTGGACGGAAAAAGAAAAGCTTACCCTTGAATGTTCTAACCAGGATTTAATATACTTTGAATATTCAAGGTGAATTAAAATTCTATCTAAGTGGCAGTACAGGACAATAATTTTTGCTTACGATCAAAGCTGCAGCTTGACTAATTGTATATGCAAATCAGGCAATTTATATTTAAATTATGCATTCCAATTCCAGTCCCACAGGCACACGTGGATCAGCAGAGAGAATTGGTAGGGCATTTGCAAGGTGCTTGAATATTTATTACTAACTGCAAACATTCTCTGATCTCTTGAAGAGAAATATACAGTAGCTAACATACAGATCTCATTTTATTATTAGCCGTGTGAAATTAAAGCCATGTTAAGTCGAGACCTTTTGGAATTTTGCCAAGATGGACGTTAATTTCGTGGAACTGAGGCAAATGGCAATCCTCGCGGGTTCTGCAGAAATATATTTTTTTATTTCTCAAATATGTGTGATACATAGTGAGCTGATCTGCATAATCTTTTTAAATCCTAATCTTATTTTGAGTGGTATGCAATGGTTAGGCATTCTAATTAAAATACTGCTTGTACGAGGCTTGCACAGATTCCTTCATTGAGGTCTTATAAATATTAATTTTGAAGCGTGAAACAAAGACTGTTGTGCCAAAAAAAGGCCAAGCAGAGAAATATTTATGAAAAAAAAATCATAACAGGTGGAACCAGACTGATTGTAGAATCTAATAAGCAACAACCCAGTCATGCATCATTTCGGTGTGGTGGAAATTCGAAACACTGAGATCCAATCAGGCGGCAATGTCGCTAATAAGATGAAATTCAGTATTAAATATTCTTATTCTCTTAAGCATGATTCTGTTACAAGCGGTGGCACACCGGCATTCGTGTTCCTTCTGACCTGTCACCGACTGTCATACCCGGTGGTTGAATGCCTTTTCAACTCCTCTTGTGATGTGCTATAGCAGTGCTGTCACAACACAAAGATGTGCGATGAAAGGAAGGAGTAGGACAGTACGTGTGATGAGCGGGGAGGAATAGAGTAAGGAAGCAGGGAATAACAGTCATCCGCCACAGGAAGGGGGAAAATGACTGACATTTTCAGCCGGGTGTGTGCACCCGTCGCAATTCTTCTGGAGCATTATTCAGATTAGAAAAAGCAGCGTTAAGTGCAGCTGCGGAAAAGGGTACACGTTCAGTCAAAGGGTTTTATTTCAATTATGGCTCATTCTTCAATGGGTGATTTATTTATTGTGCCACAGTGCCAGTATTTCTGAGTGCTCCATTTTAGGCTATGATGACATAAAATCAGCATCAAGATACCATAAAGGTTTAGGACACTGGGCAGCACACCTGTAAGAACTCATGTTTATGGCCCTTCTAAGCCAAGTGGGCAAAAGGTCGACATGAACATCCCAAATGTCTTCTCGCTTTCCCTGCGATACAATATTCCAGGCCTGTCCTTCTGTCCGCTATGTTGTTTTCCGTTTGACTAGACCCTTGTTCTACCCATTGAGTATATGACATTGCCCATTCTTGTAGGTAAAGACTGCCTGTCTGTTATAGGCCAGTCACTCCTCATATGAAGGTTTGATAAATTCAAATCTGACATTTGCGCAAAGCTTTAAAAGTCCTGTAGTCGTGGTATACCAATTAACATATATTTATAAAGTAATTTAATAGTGGCTTTAAGATAGAATCTTTTCCAAAGACCTACTAATTTCCAAGCCAGAAGAGGTGCTTCGAAGGGAGCAGGACAGATAAAACCAAATCATCATCCAAAAATTCTGCCCTAGAAGTCAATTGACAGACACAAAGGATTGCAACTTTGGCAAAGGTTCCCTATGTTGCAACCAACTGCACTTGCTACAAATGCTCACCAAAAGATTACTACTATATTTTTAAACATGAGCAGATTTCAATTAAACCATATGAGAAAAAATAATTTATAAGAATGGTGGTAATGAAAATACATTGCAGATGGATCGGCGTTGAGCCATGGTACAATAACTCGTCCTAACTGGTAGCAGATTTCTAAACACAGCACGGATGGGAAGAGGTAATGGCCGTAAACGTCATTATGATTGAGGATGCATCATGATGGAAAGCAGAATAAAGATTTATTTTATAGTTCTCGTGCCATCCCAGAAATGAAAATGAAGCAGATTTGCCTTGCTTGCTTTTCGCCCACTTCCCATTCCTGCCAGCAGCCTTTTAACAACTGCACACAGCTGCCAGAACACAAGGCTCATGTTTTGAAACAATACTTACCAGCTTTCTTCCAGATCTCCTCTGGCACATATCCAGAAGCGGGCCTGTGAAGGAATTCCCGATGTGATTCTGAAAGAAGGCGGGAAAGCAAAACAAACGCCATGAGTACTGCGTACTGCTTACTACCCCAAGCGCTGCCAGGTCACGTCACGTCACGGGGCAATGACACGCTATACATTTCTAAAACACCCACTTCACCAGACCAACCATGCTTCCTGGTCTTCGGCACCACCACCCAGATCCTACCAATCTCATACACAAAATATGCCTATAGTTGGGTTAAGTTAAGAGAGGGAGGGTTGTTGGAAAGCATTCATTTAACATAATAAATAATGAACTCCTCTGGCATTAGAAATGATAAAATTCTTGTGATAAACGGTGTGGGATGCGTGTGCTGAGGCGATGTCCCCGTGCCATCATTTGTTACATCTGGGAACAAATCAAAGGAAAGGAACATTTCAGTCCTCCACTGTCTGGTAATTAACCACATTGTTTTTGCTGAATTATTAAACAGGGCTGCAGGAGAACTAGCAACAGAAAAATAATGATGTCATGTGATTTTTTTTTACGGAAATTTGCCCGATGAATTGATATAATTATGAGAACGACAGTTGGGTTGTTGGCTACAGCAACAAATCACCCTACGTGCATTGCATTGATGGGCACCAACAATGGAGACGCAAGGACTGCAATGTTTTCATTTGGCTGAAGCGATGGAATCCAGGTCTTCTCAAAAAGCAGAAGGATTTTTCTTATCAATTTGTTATCATTAAAACTGCTAACGGGTGATACTAATGCCTACTGCACCACCATTTAACACCACAGCTCGCTCAACCATTCCAATTTATTGTCAATTCATTTTTAAAGGTCTTCATAATTGCAGAGCCAAAAATGAAGTGAAATCTGAATTCGAAAGGAAGACATATCTCCCAGGTTACCATAACAGCAATGACCTATGTTTGAAAAATGAAAGACATGATTCTTAGAAAGTTCATGTAGGGAATTGTAGGTATCTGTTATCCACAAAGGAAAAGTGTGAATTTAAAGCAAAAATAGGCAAGTTGGTGTTTAATGATGTAAATACTTAACGTTTTGTTTTTTATTCTAGTGGTTTTTGATACCCCAGAAAATATGTATCCCTTTAGGAGGGGGAAGCACCAGCCCATGGTAAAAGTGGTACCATCTATGACACTGTTTAAATCATCAACTTAGCTTAGTTGGATTTGTGCTGCAACATTCAGTACTGCTGAGGTGCAGCATTTTATTTGCTTCCATTTATCAGTTGCTTTTGCCTCCACCTCATCATATACAGCCTTATGGAAACATTCCTGCACTTTTTCAAAACCACTGCTCTGGAGGAAACATAAGAACCAGTCGGGAGTAGTTGCACTTTTAAAATCAGAGGTTTACATGAAACAGGGGATTTTATATACATTTACTCAGAAGTGTAATATGGTTAACATGGTTTTTGAAGACGATGTGAGAAGGCACACGCTAATCTCATAAGTGACTTTATGAGGGAAGCCAGAGGCAAGTGAATAAAGTATGGGATTTGAAGTATGAGAGGGAGCTAAGTGTAATTTTTTTGCACCAATGGGATACATTTTTAAAATATTTTATGGTTGCTCATTAGTCACAAGCCCCATCTGGGTATACTACAAGTTGATTATTTTTGTGCTGTATATGTAGAATATATGAATAGATCAAAGGTTGCAACTTGTGGTGGCATTACAACACGTGTACAATGAATATTTTAGTTTATGAAAGCATCCCGGAGGTATTAAATATAGAACCATAGCATACATAATATGTATGACAGGAATTGTTTGACCAAACACATCATGATTTCTATCACGTTCTTAACAAATGAACTACAGAACTGCATAGTTTATTTTGACTGAATAAACCGTATTGAATGCTGGCTTCACGTGAAAAAGGGAAATGTGAAAAGATATGTCATACAATAATACTCTTTAGAGGGAATTTATTGGCTAGAGTGTGGTTGTATGGAAATGTCTATGTACCACCCATGGAACGCCACCCTGATGCAACGTAATACTAAGCATAGCACAGAAATTCTTTCCGGCAACTATCCAACACAAAACACATAGTGCAAAATAATAATTTTTTTTCTAATTTGTGTTACTTTTGTGACACCAAACGATAGTGAATTTTCCCACATTTCCTAATAAATATGAACACAGCATTTGAACTTTAACCCTGGCATAGGCAATGTACATGTCGCAAGATATGGTCATTTAACATTCCAACCAGAACTTTGTTAGCAGAAGGTCTGAATGGATCACTCAAAAGCTATAATATACTAATGAGCATTCCCCTCATTAAGCTATTTAAACAATGTGATATTACACTGGCTACTGTCATAGATATCCAGTTTCACCAGGGATACAGAATGAAATAAGTGGTATATTGGCATGAGTTAACCAAATGACAGGCCACCCTTGGTTCCTTATACCCATACATTTTTATTTATTTTGTCCATGATGTCAGAATATCGACGTATGACTCTGTATATTGCCTGACGAAGGGCCGAATTAGAGATGTATGAGGGTGCAGGAGCGAGTAAGCGGTATGAGTTTTCTCTGTGAGTCTTAATACTGAATCTTGAATAGAGATGGGCGCCTACCTATTCTAACAAGCTGTTTTGAGGGGCAGTTTCTAAAGACAGTAAAATATTTTTTTAGCAGTAGGTGCAAAAAAATGGAAGATAATCCAGACATGATCCCAAGACAACAATGTATTCCTTTAACATGCAAGAGGAATTGTTGAAGAAAACGGCAAGCTGGCTTTGTACCTGTCTTATGAAGGAATACCAGAAACCTATTTCTATGGTAGGTTGTCATGTAGTCCAACACAGAGTTCATAAAGATTCACCTTATACTGATATTTTGCTATTGGTGCATTTTGGCGGCCATACAAAGAATTTGACGGATGACAGAGAAAGTGCTAAGTGGCATAGGAAGAAAACAAATCTGAAAACAAGCCTGAAAGCCAACAGTGTTGAGGAACATTTTAATCCACAAACACAATAATTGGAAATAATTGACTTTTTGTGTTTTGGTCAAACTCACAGTGAGCTGCAGTACAAAACTGAATGGATTTCTGGAAAGTACTTTACAAATTGTGCACTCCAGAAGATTTTTTTTCTTTTGAAGAGTGATCCACTTTTCTCTCATATGTAATATTCTGCTGCCTTCTTTTATATATGGGGTAATGTATGGACAATTATATCTACAAAATCCCAATAAGTAAAATGCTAAACTAAGCTCATGAAAATATCAGTATCCCTGCACACCCTCCCCATTCTTCAAGTCTGATACATGTACATTATTTGAGGAAAGTTGCATTTCATTAATGGCCAGTAGTGGGCCTGGTACAGTCTAATGGCTTGGAGCTGGGAATAAAATGATATTCAGGCTATGCTTTACCTCACCGGTTGGATCCAAGGCTGCACTTCTTCCTACTATTTACAGTAGAAAAAGAAGGAATGTGTGCTTACAATATCTCAAGTACCTTCAAACACATCCATCTCTTTCCAAGATCATAGGAGACCTTTAGTGCTAAGTTTATCACTTGGTGAAGATGCAATCAACCTGGTCTGATATTATAAAAAGTATTTCAATTTAAGCACAATAGAAAATGTCTGTTTCCGGCTACGGCAACACTATAGATGTTTCATTAAGTATGAGGGAGATTTACTATCAACCATTCCGATTTGGCAAGCCCAGGGATATGTCTACTCCCATTCATATGCTTCCCCTCAAATACTCTGAAAAAACACCATAGGCTTTTTCTGTCTTGAGATTAACCTGGCACTAAAAGCAGCAACATAGATCAAGAACATGCTTATGAATGTTACTCTTCTTAAGTGCACCCACCCAATGGTAACGGCTATCTCACCTGAAAACCCATTACACCACAGAGCATACATGTCCACACTGCACAAGCTGTGAGAGAGCCCAAGAATGTCTAATGCTTTACAATATACCAGAAATATGCTCTTAACTATAATATCAAAAGAGAAGCTTTGAGGAAGCACACTATGGTCAAGTCAAACACCAGGAAAGGATTCCTACCTATTGCAACAGCATCAGGATTGACTGGACTTTGCTGTCTCGAGTGACTGCTACTACTGCTTTTTTTTAAATCCTCTGCGTCACTGTATCGCCGGATCCAGTAATTAAGTTCCTCTCGGTCAGCTTCTTGACATCGTCTCAGCACAGTGAGGGATCGCCGTGTTTTTTCCACCATGTCCATTATGCAGTTTAGCAACTATCAGAAAAGAAACAGAACAGCAAACAGGTATTGATTTTGTATTATGAGATAATATGCTCTTATTAACTTGAGTTCTTAGCTGTATATATCTGGGAATACAGCCTAAAGCCATAATATCCTAACTTCTTTTAGAGAGAAATTTACTTTAAGACCTGCATGAAAATAAACACTGATCATGTACACTCAATAGTGTTAAATTGACTTCAAATTGCTGACAGTACAAGGCAAGAAAATGGTATGGACCTCTTCAAAGTAGTGGTAGGTGGATATGCGCTCCTGTGCTTATCAAAATGGCCCAAAGGGTGATTCCCCCCCACCCCCACACACTAAGCATTTCAATCCCGGTGGGACATGAATGCATTTGATCGGCAACAGTGAAGAAAGCCATACGTGTTTGAAAAACATGTGCCCCTCTCGAGTGTTAGACAATCTGACTGCCTCTCTATTCTGCCCCTAATCTGATTGGTTGCAATGAAGTCACTCAGACTAACATTAATCCTGCTGTTTCACTTCGCTGCACTGGCTTTGACTTTCAGGAAAGCTGCAAGGCATACTGTGTAGGCCATGGAATGGCGGTGCAATTAATACTGGAAACTGGCAAGAGGAATCCTTTGTTTTCTATTGACAGGCAGAATACAAAAATAGGGCATTCTACCTATTTCACATTCTGTCTAAATATTTCACCAAACACGGTAAAAAAAGACAGCAAACTAAGCATGGGTTCGCTGTACCATCCTGCTACTTGGAAAGCAGGGTATGTTCCAAACAGCACATCAAATTTTGAAGACCTAAAGAATGCTGGCAATTAGAATTTGCTGTAAATGCACTATCTGCGCCTGAAAGAAGTGACCATATTCAACAGTACCTATCTCACTTGGGTGCATCACATGTGGTACAATAAATAGCCTGCACGCTTACGTTTTCAGTGTTTTCACACTTATTGATACACCTTTGTGAATATACATTCAAAATGATATGTGGTGGAAGGTTACTTACTAACAAATAAAGGCTCAATACTGGGATACGTTTATAACACACAGGCACGTTGAAGCACATATATACTCACTAAAGTTACAGTAAATGCGCTTGAACTTAAGTAATATCATACTGATGAAATAAAATGTACAAAATCATACAAACTTATTCTCTCCTTTTCTGTATTATAGAAGTTCAGTGAACTGCTATAACAATGGAAGGAGAATTGGCTTAGCAAGACCTAGAGACCAACATGTGAAAATGTAGCAAGTGGGAAGAGAGTTGAAGTTCCCCTTACTTGTGTTTGCCAAGAAAAAAGATAACTTCACTTACTGCATTAACTTGCTAGTACCTCCACATTACAACTCATATTCATTGAGCAGAGGCAGACATAACAACACTGCTGTTATACTACAGAACATGGTCGTTTTTTTAAATTCAGTGCTACCTTATACACACTGCCAACTACTCTTTGTCCTTCAGGAGCCATGGCCCAGATACAATAAGGCTCTCCGCCGGCCTAAAGAGTTGCTTGATATTTACTATCTTGTGCAAGAGGTGTTTTGCACTACAAAGGCTCTTTTTTTCCTTTACAAAAAATGAAGTATACAACTTTGCGGTGCATTGCGTTCCTTGACAGCAAGGGGGCATTACTGGGACAGATCAGTGCAAAACACTCATTGGTTGTGGTACAAATCTTTATACAGTAAGATACTAAGACCGAGCTTTCAATCTTAAGCGAACGACTATTTGAAGCAGGCTCAAACATGTGGATATGTGTGAATTGGGAAACGTCCATTAAAGCACAGGCATTGCAAAGCAGTCTGTTTACAATGCAGCCAATACAAAGCAGTTCAATTACAACGCATGCTATTACAACACATGCCATACTGATATGGCTCACTGACCAGCACCTTTCCTGCGGTAAGCACCCGGGGGTGTTAGAATAGTATTTTACGTTGTAATGGTACATGCATTGTAATGGCTTGCGTTGTAATGGTATGTGGTGTAATGGAAGTTGCACTGTAAAAAATGCATTGGAAAAGTAGGCATTGCAATACTTTGTGTTGTAACATCATACATCTGTGTTCATTTCTCCCAAAAAACAACACTGCACGGCACACATCCAATGCAAAGAGATCCTTCTGAATTTTACAGCGTACAGACATTTCCACTGGAAGGGTATGCTTCGAGTATTAATCCAATGCTAGACAGTGCACACACACTTGTGAAGAAGCATGGTGCAAGGCTGTGCATTAGGAAGTGCAGCATAACAGCTGGCCGCAGCAGCTCCCCCCCACCGCCCCCCGTGCAATGCAGTGCAGAGCAGCAAATGTTTGTGCTGCACTTCATTGTGTTAAGATTGAGTAAATCCGTGCCTATCTGAAAAGAATGTACCATTGACAGTACTAGTGTCGAGGAACAGACAGGTTAAAATATGATATCTGCAAATCACTCGTTCACTAGATGGAAACAAGTAACAATAAAAACATGACTGCCATCAATCAAGTACCTAACTATGATTTTAGTCAACTATGCTTCATTACTGGAAACATTCTTAAGTCTCTGTGCTCTAGGAAGAGTGGCACTGACCTTCAAATGAGTAAAATAATGTAGTTGCTTACATGGTCAAGGTGTTTCCACTCTTCTGCCCATTCTCGGTCTGTTAGTCGGTGATCAATCATTTCTTCTTGACGCGTGCCATGCAACGCTGCAAAAAGTAGAATGGTGCACTGAGTATACTAAACATCAAGTATGGCTGCATCCAGCCACAATCCGCACATGCACACAAGACAGCGGGCCTCATTTACAAAACAAGTTCAACGTGTAGGCGCGACTTACGCTTTGAAATTCAGGAGCAAGTCACTCCTACTCACACATCTTTGTGGGTTATACTCAACATGACCGTATCTGTCTACCACTGCCTCCCTGTGGACATTTAGAACGATTAACCCCTTCAGCGCGGCGCGAATTTTCGCGCTGTGCTGAAGGTTCTAATGAGCCTATCGGCTCATGACGGAACGGTTCCGTCATGAGCACAGCTCAACCGACGCTCATGACGGAACCGTTCCGTCATGAGCATGGAAGGGGTTAAAAAGGTAGGCAACAGCAATTTCTTTTCAACAAATCTACTTCTGTGGTCACAGAAGATGGGAGAACTGAAAAAGTGCTTGATTAAATTATCCCATATTACATAATGTCAATTTATAAATTTTTCTGTTTACTAAAAACTGTCCTGGCTTCATAGACTTCGGGCCTGATTTAGAGTTTGGTGGACTGGTTAGTCTGGCATATATATGACGCCACCCCATCTGCTTTATTACAAGTGCATTATGGTTTATGTAATCCTTGTAAAAAGGGATGGGATGGGATGCTTGTGACATTGAAATCCGTCCATTAAACGCAGAATTTGTATATCCATACACACACACACGCGCACACAAACACACACACGTGGGACAATCAATATACGAAATGAAAATAATTAAAATGTTGCTAAAATAATTGATTTTTAAGGCCTCATCCGAATGCATCATTAGGAGTTTCTATATTAAAAAGTTGAACACTGTTGAAACAATAATTACTTTACGCCTTCTTTGTCAGAAACATATGTTATGTAAATGGGTGTGTCAAATACACAACTTCTTGAGGATTTCAGTGGTTAGAAAAGTGTTGACTAAAAGATCTAGAGGCCCATGCAAAGCAGAAGAAAGAAGTCTTGAAAGCCATCCCCAGGCGACTGAGGATGCTGTCTGGCATGCATTTCTGTAGGACTCGGAACATGCTTTTTGAATTACCAAACCAAAGATGCACAGCTATATCACTCATAGTTTCCTAATCACATGAAATAATTTGCTATCTAGAGAATGGATGGCTTCCAAATGCGTGTATCTTATTAAAGGGCTTTAGCAATATTTGCAACATGACATTGACGGCTTGCCGAGGTTCAGTGGAACAGATGGCCCTATTTTCTTAAGTCATTTTTCAATTTTTTTACCTGTGGGGAACAAAGTAGTGAACAGATGGCTCGTGAATGATTATATATGTATAAGCCATGACAGGAACAATGGAATATGCTCCAAATATATACAGGCGTGCAAGCACTCACACACGTTTACTCTGTTACTCAGTTATTCCATAAATTGTCTTCATTCTACTGATAATAATATAAAATCTATCCTTCTCTGTTGCGTGGCACATACATATAAATTTCCTGAATTTAGCTGCTTGTAGCTGAATTTGGCAGTCTGTTAGGGGTAGCTGATAGAGCTATAAGATATACATTGTTTCGCCACTAATCAATGTGATACATGTATAATGGTTTTGAAACTGCAAATATTATTCCCCAGTAATCTAGCAATTATTGCATGACCTTCTTCAAAAGGCACTCCGGGGGATTTTGATTCATGTAAAACTCTAAATAAGCCAAGGGGTTGCTGGTTGCCCATAAACCATGGACATCTTGACTCTGAATAAAACAATGATGATCGATAGCTGCAGTAATCCCTGAAAACCTTACTATGGTAATGTTATAGAGCGGGGCATTGATAGTTATATTGATAAAGTGCTAAAACGTAGACAAAGTACATAATATGGGTACAAAGTTGCAACACAAAGAACAAGCCTATCTGCTATAACGAGCTTCAAAAAGTTAAAAGCCTGTAAAATATTGAGAGGATTCTCCAGTTGCCTTACCGATAGGTCTGTTTCTGTCCCTGAGGTCTCTGTGATTTGGGTGTCGGTACGAATCTCTGTAATGGTGAGCGATGGCCATGTCATCCAAGCGGAAGTGTTGAGGTGGTGGAGGAGTAGGGTGAGGCAGGCCGTTGGGCTGATAGGATATGCCGTTATTTGGACTGTACCGCTGGCCGGGGCTAATAGTGCAGGGCCGCTTGCTTGGATGCTCTGAGTGCAAAGGCTCTCTGTCAAAGCCATTTTCTTTGGTTCTGCAAATAAACAAAATCATAGTATGTTTTAACTGTAGTAGTGCGCATGTCAAATGTGAACCAGACGTACATCTTTGATAATCGATGCATATGACATAACAAACGCTTCTTTAGACATCCTAGAGCAATAGAGAAACTTTCACAGTCTTAAGAATTACAGATAACATAGAGCACTGATGTAAAAGTATGTTAAAATAACATTATAATAAGATCCCATCATGTAGCAAAAGAGCTGATGAACTACAGTCAAAAGCAATTATCAATTTGTTTACAGAAACCACTCTTAAAATACACTTTCAGAAATTGCAGCTTAACCTCCCACCCCTAATGTCACGGTGTTGGCACTCCTAGGCTCTGACTCATATGTGATTTCCAAGTTGCTGGAAGACCCCAGTGAGAGTGAACTGATGGCTGCATTTTTTGTGATTCCAGATTTCCATGCATTCACAGTTAGAGGTTTCCTAATTTGGCCCTTATCTCAATAGTCAGGAAGCCACAAGTGGCTCCTCGGTGGGTAGGTATGTGGGTGCTTCTTAGAGGCCATTCATCCTTCCCTTTGGATCCCTCATGGACCTTCTGCTGCTCATCACAATTGACCTACCTTGCACTATCACCTTCTTGTTGGGAGTGCATTTTCAAAATAGTTCATGTGATGATTTTACTGACAGAGACGTGCTTAGATTTCTGAATGCTTGGCCATGTAGGGGGTTGGCAGCTTTTGTTAGTAGGACAGGGGGCCATGCTTCTGACTGCGGTATACCCAACCCAGGATGCACAGCGGCATAAGGATGTAGGTTGTGGTATCTAGGGATGATAGCTTGGGACCAGCTTGTGATGTTTGAGGGCAGCAGAGGCACTCAAGCAGACTAATACATCTTTAACATAGCTCTGTGATGTTTAACACAACTCTGTTTTTAATGCAAAGGGTCCAAACTTGTTTGGAATAATTTCTGAAGTAAAACTCAATATCTATATTCATTAATATTATCTAGCCAAAGATCAAAGATGGCCTTTAAATAGTTCACAGAAGATCTGTATGTGGGGGAGGGCTTAATTTTAAAACACGAAATGCAATCTTAATTGAATTATATATGTGTTCTCTAGATCTGTAGGAATGTTCTGGAGGGGATAACCTAGAGTGATACTGGAATAACTTGCTTTTATTAAGCCCTTCATCTCACAGTACATGCCAATTCAAGTGCTGCAAATAATACGTATCAACTCTACCGAACTTAAGAGCACTCAACAACATATTGCCCTTCATAGGATGAAAAGTGGGCTTGGCTCTGTCACAATTCAAACAGAAGAAAATTTCAAGTGCTTAACTTGCTGAACTATTTTGAGAGCAGGTCGCATCATATTAATTTTTTGAAGGCTTTTTTTCAGTCCTGACCGCAAATTGCCAGTCAGTCCCAATCACAATTGAAGGTTCAAGTCTACAAATTAGCATTGTTCTTTCGGGGCACTATATTTTTAGGATGTGCTGTAGGATTTGGTTTGAGGGTGCTTCAGTGTCACTTTATTTATAGAGTGTTTTGGGACTTGTCACAGCTTCTACTTGCATGAGGCTGAGGGTTTTGTTGACCATATGAGAATTTACACAAAGCCAGGGGAAATTCCAGGGGTTGTGCCAGATGATTTCCTAATGCCACTGATTGGAATTAGACTTACAGCAGAGTTTTGAAACACTTACAAAATGTGGACCTGCTAGAGAGGAAGAGGAAGGTAGAGAACATCCGCAAAATCTAAGCAAAGGCGTATAGCAGATTTGATGCCACCTGTGGGCATGGATGCCCCACCCTAGGCACTAAGCAGCATCATGCCAAGCAGAATGACTACATGCTTTGGGATTTGAAGCATGTTTTAACAGTACATCTGAATGTGAATGTGTGAGTGTAACATAACTGCTGAGGGTTTGTTTAGAGTTGTGGAACATTGGTCATGTTGCTGGATTAGTGATTTTCTCTGCTCTATTTGATACAGATTAAGTTTGAGAGCGTAGCATTGGCCAGGTTTAATTCATAGCACCAGTAAATATGGATGTCAACATCGAAAGAGGGTTAAAGTAAGCTCTAGAGCTGGATTCCAAAGGCTACTATGTCAAAGGGAGCACAAAGGTCCAATAGGACCAGTAAGCACACAACTCTATCATCCTCGTCATTGAAAACATGATCCCCAATTTTGAGAAGTGTGGTATTTTCAACGGTGTTGGCAGGCATGGAAGTTAGATGCTATGAGGACATATGGCAATATGTGCTTGAAACTGAGCTATCCCAGTCCATTCCAGGATACTTGAAACAGTAGAGAGATGGTCTATCAATGGAAACTATTGTTTCAATAATGTTGTTTTGTTCTGGTGAAACACGCTACATGTGTTCCAAAGCGCCAACTATTTTAAAACATTATGTGAAATAGTTAACTTTAATGCTAAAAACTGAAGGAAATGACATTTGAGCATATAGAACCATGCCATGAACTAAAGGTGACACAGTAAGTGCACAAAACAGTGATGGATGAAATTCCTGAGTTAATATCAGCCACGGATAATCACCTGGGCTGTATCCCAATCCATGTTGTTTTGCACACCATGGCAGCTCAGTTTGGACCCAGCCACATGCAAATCAGTCTTGGCCCTGCTCAAATGGGCACAGTCCAGCCCTAACTGCCAGGGCAGGTCCTTCCTTGAACCAGAACACTAGCAACCCAGCACAAGTTTCACCCTAGTTATGCATGCGCTCATCAGCCGGGTCCAGCTTGGCTCCAATGACCCAGTGTGGACAGGACCACATTCCCATCCCACAATAAATACACAAAACAGTGATGGATGGAATGTTTCAATTAATCTCAGCCACTGGTGGTCACTCAGCCGCATCCCAAACCATCATTATTTTTCACACCATGCCACCTAAGTTTGGACCCAGCCATATGCAAATCAGTCTTGACCCTGCTCCAATAGGAACAGTTCAGCCTTCTGAAATGCCAAATCAGGGTCTCCCTAAACCAGAAAAGCAACCCAGGATCAGTTTCGCTCTAGTTATGGGCTCAAAAGCCAGCTACAGCTTCGTTCCAGTGATACAGTATGCAAGGGACCCACGACTTTTTGTTTGTGCATTTATTGCCTTAAGTGCACTGGGTATGCCCAGACATGGGTCTCGAGCTCACTGTGGCACTGGAACCAAGCTATACCCCCAGCTGAAGAGCGCAAAACAAGTGCAAAACCGGTTCTCGGTCCGCTTGTTATTTATGAACTAAATAAAGGTGGCATGCCTGACAACTCTGGTGAAGAGGTAATACTTTTCCAACTAACCATAAAGTATAAATGTAAACAACCAATTAAATACAGTCATAGTGAATTAACAACCAAAGAAAAGAAAAAGTGGCGAAGCAATTCTCCCCCAGACAATTCTCATAGATCCAATCATGTAAATTGCTTTCATTTACAAAAAAAGTAACCGTTGGTCAAAGTGGAACTGCAACGAAAAAAGCTGTTAAATTAAACACAGTAAGGGTGCTCCTAACACGACATCCCAGGAACAAATTACCAAAATGTGTTTCTACTCATGCACTTTTTTCACGGTGTCAGTGAGTGATGGCTCCTAGTGTTATTACAGAAACAGATTGATCCTTTTAATGAGCCTGTTTAATAGACTGCAAGCCTCACCGTGGCTGCTCAGGCGTGTCAGGCCATATGCACCAAGACAACACTCAGTACAACACTTGGATCGAAGTCTGCTTTACATTCTATTTCTCATACAGATTTACAGAAAGCCTAGAAATATCAAGAAAAGGCTCGCTTTGAAAAATACACATGCAGATCAAGTGTTAGGATCGTGAAAATCACCAATTTTAAAGCATATTTTATGCTTTAAATCTATTTTGCTGTTGACTAAGTGGACCTATTCACAAAGGCATTTTGGAGTACCTAAAGGAGTAAGCCTTTAGTACTATTTCACCTACTTTAACATGGGTTGGCAAACTGCCACAAAAAGTGTAATAGTGATAACATTCATATACAAGCTGTTCAGATAGAAAGAACAGTGCCCTCTGTAAACATTTACTAATAGGGAGTTTGATGTTTTAGGACTGGTTCACAAAGGCATGGAAGAGTAAGCAATAGAGTAATAGAGCACTGTTGCTCTACTACGTTTCACACTCATAAATGCTTTTCTGAATCAACATGTGACGGCTATCCCGTCTTCTGTATTACAAGTGCCATAGTATATAATGCATATTAACTGCAACATTGATGATGGAGTACCCATCCACCAAACGCTAAATAAAGCCAATAATATTTATGTATAAAATTACATAAAAGTGAGATAAAAGTGAGATATCAGAGAGGAGACATTTTTAAATAACACAGATAATACTTTGGAATAAACACTAATGAAATATTACATTTCAGATGTATTCACTGCAAAAACAAATTTGCAATCAAATTTCAAATATCGCTTTTCGTTTCAAATTACCGGTCTGGAGTTCGCCTTTTCCCGTTTTCGTTCACGTCGAGAAGCAGCTCTGAGGAGTCAACGGGTGAGGTGGTGCTGGCGTCCAGGAGCAGCTGCTCGTGCTGAGCGAGGTACTGGGCTGGGTTCTGTTTGGCCAGCCTTGCGCAGTGCAGGAGCTCCCGCTGGAGCAGGGGGAGGTTGGCCTGTGAACGCACACCATGAATAAAATGATCAGCACCCCTAAAAACAAAGTCAAAGCCTCAATGCATGATGAGCTGTTCATAAAACTGCATTCTTGTCTCCACCCAGTTGTTTATAGAGGTGGACGAACCAACAAGCCAAAAGAGAGAGCCAAGCTAAGAGTCTGGCCTGGCTTGGCCCTAGGAGACCGTGCAGGAGCTACGCCATTGACTATCGTTGGCATGTAAATCATGCAACAAAGATCATGGAAAAATATGATTAAATCTCTTCAAAGTTCCAAAATGTGTATTTCTTTAACATGGGCAGCGTTTCACCTTAGTGTGTCAGATTATATCACTGTATGACAGGTTAAATATTAAAAGTGATATTAATTAAACAGGGGTGGCTCCTCCGTTAAGAAGGGGGAGCGTCGCACCACTGCTCTCAGAGCAGTCAAAAAAGGAAGAATAAAATGATAATAGCAACACTGTCATTTGATTTTTCGTAGCTACAGGGCTAGGTTTGGGTGGGGCGGGTCTGGTGTCACAGGGATAAGTGTGCTTGACGGTTCGGATGTCCGTCTTGGGCCAGCCAAACAGTAATACGCACTCTGCATGCTGTCCACCAGCCGTATTGCACAGCATGGGTGGAAAACATTCACAGGATCCCACTCCCTGTCTGAGTTCCAAACCACAGCGCTCAGACCAATCAAGGCGCTGCTGTCATGGTGACAGTAGAATCGTGATTGGCTATGGGGAGCCTGTGTGCTTCCAGCTTCCGGACTCGAGTCAGGAATTGAAACGGAGAGATGATGGAGGAGAGACTAAAGAAGAAGCAAGTGTTTTTTTTATATTTAATCGTTTTCCATCCAAACCCCACCTCCACCACCCCTATTCCCTAACAGTGCCCCTGTTATTAAACAAGAATTTAGAAACACGATTGCCCCCTTTTTGACAACTATGCCAAAAGTGAACTAAGAGACAAGTCAATTGCCATTTTCATTCTGTATGTGGCCTAGATTCATATTATATATGCAGCAAGATCATAGTCTATAAAATCAAGCATAAGGGTTTTTTGCGCAGCACACATCCTGCCCTCACAAAATTGAAGGTTCTCTCATATGGGATAACGTAGAAAGAGGAAGCTTGGTGAAATATTAACATCATATCACACAGTTTGGGAAAGCTGGGAAATCAAGATTGATCCCAAGTTTTCAGGTTTGACACTGCAATTCCGCAGGTGGAGGGAACGCCTTTGTCTCTTTTTCACCATCAAAGATTTATGCTTTGTTTTTAAATTGTGCCGCATGAGGAAAGAGCATGAGTGAAAAGCATAAGCCGCATTAAAGCCAGGCTTTCATGGGGGGCCTGGAGCTGAGCTGAGCCAGAGCAAGGCATCTGGCTAAAGCTTCCAGTAGCTCGCCTACCTCTAGTCTTTAATGGTAATACCAGCCAAAGTGCTGGTACGCTAAGGTGCTTTGATAGCCTCAGTTCAAGCAAGAAACCCTTCTTCCACCTCCACAGAGACACATTTGAGATCACAGTGACTCTGAGTGATCGCCTTGCACCATATTGAGGTGAAATATTAGAAGGTCTGAATAGCATTTAGCAGAAGGTTGCTTATGGCAAATGTGTGTGCCAGTGTCTGCAAAAATATAGGACCTCAATCTCGGTGAGGTTAGTGAAACTTCAACACATCCCCAAAAGTATGTGCACTAGCAAGTAAAACTTCAATACTCATTCAATTAGCTGCTATTCGAGGTTTGGAAATATTAACGTCTTAGTGTTGCATCAGTATGTGCACCAATAATGTAGTAGCACGAGTTAGAAATGTGGTGATCTGTGCAGCCAAGAAAACCTATAGAGGAAAGAGAGGTCCTAATAAAATGCAATTGCACAATATATTTAAGGGAAGGAAGTTGTCATGAAATGGGGACTTTTACGTCAGTTTCTTCCCAATGATAAATCTGCAAATGTAACCCATGTAGGCTGGGCAGGTGACACCAAAAACATTAACGTAAACAGGAGAATGTATGTTGCAAGTTGCTGACAACGGTAAGTGCTGTTTGATGCCATAATAACAAGATAATGTGCTGTACCTATATATTACCATTGTTGAGCAACGCCTCGAATGAGTCATGATGTCCCTCCACTCCACCCCTCCTTCAACAATCGTATTAAAGCGGATTTTGCACTCGGCACATCTGCATATATGGTTTAAGCTATGGCGGTAGTCATAACATGTTCTGCATTTGTGCATATATAGCTTATACCATGGTGTTTTTCTTATGTATCTTATAAAGAAGGTATTTAACCAAAACCAGGATCAAAGGGGTGACATTCATACAGAGAGGTGCGATCACATTGAAGAGCCCTCTTGACTATTAGCAGATGTGCCCCCCTGTGAAATGCCATAGTGCAGCTAGTAAACAGTGGTTTTCTCAAGCCAATTTTACCAATTTTGCTGTACTGTGGAATTAACATGGAACTGCAGTATTTAATGTGTGAATGTACTTTTATTACTACATTTACTCTAAATAGCACAATATTTGGCCACATTTGCTATCTGCCTTATGCCTTGGTGAGTCCTGCGTGTGTGTGTGTGAGTGCGTGTGTGTTTCAAGAGAGCTGATAGGTGGTAAGGGCACTTTTGTATACATCACTTAAAAAACAAATACATCTCATCTCTTAGTGAAACTGGCAATGTTAAAGTGAGGAGGCAGATTTAGTTATGCAGTTGCAGAGAGACAAATTCCTGAATGGTAATTAGGAAAATTGACTCATGTGCTGGACATGTTGTGCACAGATGTCTTTTGGCAAGGCCTGGCTGGCGCACAGCCAGAATCACCCTTAATACATTCAGTAGAGCAGTTACGAGCATGAGCCGGCGTGTTCCTGTAGTTATAGATGCACAAATGGGCACAGGATCACGGGGGGGCTGCTGGAGTGCAAATTGGAGTAATACTTGTGTTTCCTTTAAAAATTTAATAAAATACCCTGTGCAAAAGCACCGAACACTTTGAAGCCTGGAAAAGGTGGCTCTGATGTGGTCAGAAACAAATGATTACCTCGATTTTGCTGGGAGGCTTAAACTCTGCTGGTGGAGGAAGAGAGTTCTGGATAATGTCTATTTTCATTCATTTCCTAATCTATGCTCTCTGATGCAGCAGAATCACTAATGGGAAACATGAAGGCCATGGCTTCCAAATTTAAACGTATGGATGACACAAGAGAAAGCCTTTAGGTTGGCGCTTGGTTTAATTTAGCGATTCCACGAACATCTTCTTCCAATTTAAGACAATATGGTAATACAAAGCAATTTTGTTTGTTCTAATTCTGGTGCCAGATTAGGTAATTAGAATGGTGTCTAATATCCTTCCAGTAAATGTTTCTCTATAAACGCACAATGGAGTCGAGGGTCTGCGGGTTACATTAGCTTAATGAAAACAAGACTTTAATGCATATTGTTACAGCTGCGTTTGGATGCACTTATTAAGAGCCGTGTTCCCACAACCATATGGTTTTTGTCATTAATGTCTCCTTTGAGGAAAAGTACTAAAATTAGACCGAAAGTTGCATCTTTGATTTCAGTGAGCCAAACTAAATGATATGGGAAGCATATGGCGTGCAGGAGGGACAGAAGATTCGGGGAGTGGCCTCCCAGCAATTTATTTTTCTGCTGGCAACTTGACCCTGGATGGGGCCATTTTTCCAGTGCCAAAAAACTTATGATACTCACACAGGAAATTCCTTTCATATGATAAAACTGACAGAAAGAAAAGGCTTCCCAGGATGTCAAAATCAATTGGTTGGGATGGAGCGGTGAGGGAGAAGCAGTGGAAGAAAAAGAGAAAGCCTCAATGAGTAAATGCAAAGATGAACTCTAGGAGTCTACAGATGCATGTCCCATTGAGTGAATGTTTAGTTTAGGAATATACCTATTTGCAAGCCATACATGTCAAGGTTCAGGGACGCCAGGGTGATCAGTGTTGCAGCCGTACAATACTAGTGCTGAATGCAGTGTCTCATTCTGCACTCATAATTCTGAGTTGTAATTGTAATGGTCAACAGCTATTCCATTGGTAATAACCTGTTGTGAAACCATTGGCAATGAAATACAGTTATATGTATAAGGTTTGCAATGACTAACACCCTCATGAAGGTTTTCCTATTGAGTGCCTGTACTGATCGTGCACTGAGCTGTTGCAATACTGAAGTGGTCTCTGCCCACCCATGCAGCATGGGCAAACGTGGTCACTTACAAGTGGCCCTCGTGACTTCCATTAGCATCCTTGGCATTTGTCCCTATCATTCATCAAAGGTGTTGGGAAGTGGAAGAGTGGCCACAGGGACAGAGCTCTCCTCAGAGGGATGTCTGAAGTATTCTTTCAGCATTGGGCTGTTCAGGAGCCGAAACTTTTGTTAAGATTTGAATATTTGCCACGTTCAGAACTGAAGGTGGCTAGGATAAAGAATTGTGGCCCCCAATGAGCTGATCACAACAGTAATGGCAGCTTCCAACAACTGAAGTTAAAAGTTGCTTCAGTCAACCGCATTCACAGCTTGATGGACCAAAACAACAATGTCTTTGTTGGGGAATGAATCTAAGGATATTTAAGAAGTCTACCATATCTGACGAAACATTGATCAAGAAATGAAGATAGGAAGCAAAAATCCTCTAAAGCCACCTCGCTATGATGATGCAGCCGGCTGTGCAGGTGCTACAATAGTCTCCTTTTGCAAAGAAAATAACATTTATTTTGTTTCCCTTATCGACTCTTGTGCAATACCACTTTATTCTACAAATGACATCAATCTCATATTCTGTCTTTCTGGGTGATCACCTGATGATTCTGCACTGCAAGACTGTTCTGTGTAGGTCATGCGAAGAACGAGACTTCGCAGACTTAAACTTAGTGTGGAGGAAACAAATCCTCGTTTTATTTATGTATTTATTTATTTCAAAGGTTTTATATAGTGCTAGGCAAGGCAATTTGAACTTTAAGAATGTTTTAAGTTCGGAAGATCAAAACCAGGAATCAGATCGAAGATAGTAGATCAGGGGGACATTGAAGAATTAAATGGTGTGTCAGTAAAAGGAGAGGCGAGAGAGTGAGGAAACATTTGTGGAGGAGAGGGAGGAGGTGAAATTATGAGTAAGGGGGGCCTATATATACAATGTACAAGGGAGGAGTTCGTGGCCAGAGACATAAAGTTGAGTTAAGAACCCCAGTATTTGTAGAGAAGGAGCAGCTTGGGGTCTTTTTTAAAGCAGGGGTAGGAGGGGTTGCAACGTAGATCTTTGGGAAGGGTATTCCAGATAGAAGGTACATTACCAGAGACTGAGCGAGACTGACTTAATTTCTTTTTTAGCACTGCTGATCTACTAAACCCCTTCACTGGCCATCTGACGTTGTTCTCTCCTCTTTCCTGCTTCAGTGGTCAAACGTCTCAGAGTCACAACTGACTTGACACTCTAAATGTACTCAGAACTGAACTTGGTAATCTCATCATGCCCCTTCCTAATGTGGAAACTTTAGAAGATCTTCCCTTTGCTCTCCCTCGAGGCCTATCGTTCCTCAATGTCTCTACTCACTGGATCGAGGTTTGCATACTGCAGCAGTGCCTACTTAGCTTAGGCGTTATATTATCTATATTGGACAGCCTTCAATTTGTTCAAAATCACAATTCCAGTCTCATCTATTCCGCTCTTCCTTTTAGTTCTACATCACCTCTTTTACAATAGAATCATTAGCTAATTTTCCATGCTAGGACATCTTTTAACATCCTTTGTACTGTAACTTAGCCATTAGTTTCCACTCCAAGCACCTTTATGCTACTCTCTTAGCAGATACTTTGCTAATCAGTCCTGACTACAAGTCCCTCACTTTAAAAAAAAAAGCTCAGGGAAGATGATCTTTCTCTGTTTCGCCTCCCATTCTATGGAACTCACTTCCCCTTGACTTAGCAAAATCCACTCCCACCTTTCTTTTTGCCAGAAACTAAAACTACACATATTCTGAGAACACTTTCACATTTTTTGCAGTTTTCTTCTGTCTCCTGCCATGAACCCTTAGTGCAAGAAACCCAATATGAAACCTTAGTGCCAGAAACCCAACACGTGACAGCGTGCTTAATAATTTCCCCATAACATAATGTAACGTAATAAACATAACATAAAATAGCATAACATAACGCAACCTAACACAACCAAACAGAACACAACACAACATAACATAGCATAACATGATTACCAGTTCAATGAAAGTGCACAAAACAACCATTGAGATCCTACACTCTGAATAAAAATCCATTGCTCGGAAAATGTTTTCGCAATATATATATAATATAAATAGCCCTTTCGAATTCTGTCACAGATACGATCTTATATGCTCCTAATGGCTGTTGTATCATTTACCAGTCATCTCATGATGTATCCACTATGAATATTATTGTGAATAATACTCACTATAAGAGTTATTTCATGACCCCTTGCTTCTGACACTGTCTCTAATGGAATTTGATCTCCTCAGATACTCTATTTATACCTAACTGATATTTACATATTCCCTGAAAATGTACAACTTTCACTTCTCTTCCAAAGCACATATATTTTAGCCTCTGTATGTCCCTGTATGATATTGTTGATGCCAGCAGTGTGTTGATTTCGTGGGCCTTTACTACTGAGTGCCTAATTTAAGGTTATCCAGCAGGAGGTGTAGTCTCTAGACCATCCTATACTCATTCCCCAGGCTTCCTACATTGCCTTGTAACACAGGTGTAAAACTTCAAGTTCATTGGATATTAGATTCCCATATGTCTTCTCATTTGTGATGGACTCCTATTCAACTTCTCCTGCATTGAACTGTAATTGCCATCTACCAGGATATTTGTTAAATTCTTTGAATCTCATATTCATTGTTTTAATTTCCTCTTGGGCATCAACTAAACAACAGATCTTAGTAATCCGCAAAGTGGTATCGATTTCCCTTGGTGCCCTATACGATTGTAAGGGCACCAGTTGAAACGCTCTATTGTACCCAGCCAGTGACATCCTCCCGCAGAGTCGGAAACATGTACCAACTTCCTGAATCACTAGTCATCTAGCCACATCCTAGTATATTTCTATGATGGGACCTTGAACTGAAATGCCTTTCTGGTACATTTTCAAACAATTTAATGTGTGATCATATATCGTTCAGTAAAAATGGAAGTTTCCGGCAGGTGGTCAAAGGAACACATGCTTCGAGTTTCATGGTGCAATGCACCACAGTTGTGTGGAAATACTAGCCTTCAAGTCTTGCTTTATAACATTTGTAAACAAACTCATATAAAAGCACATTTGATCCTTTTACTGCGTTATTTCCGTTTAGAAAATATTGTCTAGTGTAACACCATTTCCCATCTAGAGACAGACATTCTCAGGATAACAACTAGATCAAACTTGCTACTTTCAAAGAAAAGTTTACATCTTGCTAAAAACATTTCAATTCTTATAACCTTTTAAACAATTCTCATTTATTCATCACAAAAATACAGTAAAGCAGAATTTCTACAAAACAATTGTGGTAAAACAGTCACATGTGTTTTTCTTTCTAATGGTCTGTGCAATTTTGAGGAGTAAATGAATGTTTCTTTATTTTCATAACATAAATCAATGTATAAGGTTTTGGTTTGAGAATATTTGATGCATTTAAATGTGTTCCATTTTTGAGTAATAAAGATGGATTCTAGCGCAGTACAGGTGCTAGCAGTACCACTTATGGGGCAGATCAAGAATTGAAATGTGATGGCAGTATTGTAACTCTTAATGATCCAAAATGTGGATCTTAAATGTGGATAAGATATTATAACATGTGTCTCCACACGTTTCCTCAATTACCTGATCTTATACCAGACATGAATTATAGCTTATTTTGGCCGTTGGTAGTATCCCTGGATTTCACTCTTAAGGGTAAATCCAACTGCAGTGAATTCTTAAAATGTGTAATCCACCTCAGGTTGGTAATAGAAGCTTATAGCTAGAATGTAATTACCATTTTACTAGTGACAGACCCTTAGAATCCAAAAATATGGAGGGAGGGTAGGAATCATTCATTCATTTGAGGGTTCATATTTCAATAGAAGTTTGAGCAAATTCTTAAATGTTGCAGGCTTATGTTTTTGGCATTAGTCTGAGCAGAAAGTAGACACAATTTAAAACACTGCTGGGATACCTTTATCTTGAACTCCACAAAACTTAACTGCTAGGCAAGCTAAAAAAAATCTTCAGATAAGAATGCCACACAGATAAATGCCCGGCTATCAACACAAACAGAAATGTTTGAAAATAAAGCATTTACTCTGATGGACGGTCATGTCCATTAAATTCTCTTGAAAAGCCGGTATTCGTTTCCACCTCTCTCTTTTAAAAAGCAAGCCTGCAACATACATCTGTGACCTAGCAACAATATGGTTTGAAATTGTTTTCGGACCATTGAACTGTGCAATACCTTCAGAAATGGGATGACAAAAGGTCGCAGTGGGAAGTTAGTAGCTTCTTGCAGTTTGGAATGAAATTCTTCAATTGTCAGGGTAGAGTTCTGTGGGATAAAAATACATATTTTTATCTTTTAGGAATGTCAGAAACCAGCGCTGCTTTTTGTTAAGAAATGATATCAATGTCATTCATAAAAACAAAAAAAACAATATTTTGTGTGATCCTAATATGATCATTTGGACCGAAGCGAATGGACAGAAAGTGCAAAATTATATAATACCCTACCTTCATTGCATAACCCATTTAGGGTTTGTAAATATTTTAGTTATTGTAACTGTGCTTCAATGGCAATGCCAGTAGGGCTTGGGAATGAGCACATACAATAACTATTAAGGGAAATGTAAGTTCAGACCAAGTATAATTTACAATGGCTACATGCGTTACTCAATGTGACAATGACATTTTATACTGTACATGATTCTCTAACTCTCAAATCGAGTGTTTTCCTTCCTGTAAGTGATGACTTTTAAATGTACATCCCAAACTTTCAAAAAGAATGACTCTTGCAACTTTGTAAAGTAGCTGTGTTCCTCTTAGGTGTTTGTTGTAGCTACACATGGGATATTAAAGCTAAAACAGGTGAGACAGCAGTTACACATGACAATAACCACCTGTAGTATAATCATGCTGCTGTTGTGCATATGGCTTCTGTATTGATAAGATACGTTGATTAATTTTACGTTAGAAAAGCTATCTATTAAAGAAAAGACTGAATTTTCAAGGTAGTGCAAACTGGGGTCAGAAGAGTCTAAGACAAGAAAATGTGTTTGTGTCGGTGTGAATCTCCCATGGGTCATTTGTTTGCATAGTTTTGCAATGGATGGCAACCTTGAAACCAGGTCCCAATGGTATATGCTGTAACAAACTTCCTCCAGTCACACAAGCAGCTCATGGGACTGCGCACATCTCTCTTGTGTTAGAGGAAAATCGTCTGTACAAGCATGCAACATTGTACAGACAACTCAATATTTTGCTATCAGTTTTACAGCCAAAATGATCCAAGGCTAAGAGTGGGGAAATTAACCAAGCTAATGACAACCTAAAGGGGGTCCCTGAAAGGCAATTTGCTATTGCGCAAAACAAAGCCTTCTAAGAACCATCTTGGAACTTACAAGGCAAAATTGTTTGCAAACGTGAATTTATTGAACATGAAACCTAGCACACAATCATTTGGCATGGTGTTGGATCATGAATCGATTAATGAATATTTAAGTGGTTAAAATAAAACTGGAGTGAAAAAAAATTGATGGTAGATGGCTACTGTAAATGTCTTACCACCAGTCCTAGCACCAGAGTGCGCACTCTTTCCCCAATCTCCGGTGAAATGTCATTGCCAAATTGCTGCAAGGTGGTGAGAAATCTCTTCAGTTTGCTGAGCTGCCTCGCACCACATGCTGGTGGCAATTGTTGATTGGCCAGGGAAGAAGAGGAAGATGAGGATGGCCCATTGCTAAAGCCATTGGGTGGAGAAGGGACTCCATTCAGTGCAGTTGGCGAGTGGCTTGTGCCATTTGTTACTGTTGAACATACAACAAAACAGAAACAATTCTGTTTAGGGTGAGAAGCTCTAATTGGATCCCCACTTTGTTCTCATGATTGAGGCCCACACTAAGCAACACGAAACATTTTCCGATGTGATATTAACATCAACAACAATACAGTGCACCCCAGTTTATTCTTCCCACTTAATAATTCCCCTTTGTACAAAAGGTAGCAAGGAATGAAGAGGCCCCCTGCAAGTGAATGCCTCTGGCTCCCCCATGCACCTATTTCAATCCCTTCAATTAATTTAAATAACAAATCTACTGTGTTTTGGGCATTAATGTTTTGAAAATAAATTTAAAAAACACAATTACATGTGCACCTTTAGAAATAACGTCGACACTATGGAACATCTTTCTTTTTTAGATGGGAAGTCCTGATGGCACCAATGTTGTTCTTGTCTACTCTGTGATAAGCCACTCATGCACAAACCTCTTTCCTAGACACATCCTATCACTCGCCACAAACCAGCAAAAGCAATTCTTTCCAACACACCCTATCCTATCACTGACCACAAAGCACAACAAAAACACACTTGATGTCAGTTGAATGAAAGTCGTTGCTCCTCCTAACCAGCAAAAACTAGTGTTCACACACAGAGCACCAGCATTTAACCTACTATGCTGATGAAATAGAACCATCACACACGAGAATAGGAGAAACCCAGAATAAATGACTACTGCAGGAAACTCAAAGCACCCCAAGGGTGAAACCAGTCATAGTACAGGGGCACAGGGCCACAAACTGTAAGGACATTCCACACTTCAACCACATCCTCAATAACAGTTGTGTCCATGCAAATGACACCAAATATCACCATACATCCCTGGGTATTTATCATGGCAAACAGGCAGAGGATTCAGGACTGTTTTCCCAACAAAAGGTATCCCTGTGCACTTACATGGAGCGAGTGAGAATGCCTCTCCCTTAAGCACCAAAGAAGCCTTCTCATTCCCAGCAGCACAGAAGACAAGTCTGCATTAATGCCAGTGGATTCAGCTTGGTAAGTCCTCACTGAAGGCTCCATTCAAATGATAAGAAACACCAACCCCATTTAAACAGATGCGCACTCCTAAAAGACGCAAAATGAGTGTTTACTCCGCCGGCATCCCGCCGCAGCCCTACCAACACCGACCAGGCTGCCTGAAAGCTTTCAAAGCGCAGCGGGCTTTCATCTTTCGAAAATAGTATGCCATTAGGATGAGGGGAGATAAAAACATCTCCCTGCTGTCAAGCGGAGCCAGCGTTAGTGACAAAAACCTGATGAAATTCACAGAGCAAGAATAGGGAAACTGCCTCGGGTGAACTCGCCGCTCATCCTGCACTCTTCATTTTCCCAGACAGGTTTGACAACTTAAAAAAGAGCTTGAAATAGTGCATCACACCTAAGCAAAACTCAAGGACCGGGCTGATCTACAAGGAGCAAAATCCATGGGTGATGCAGACGCCTTGGTCTGCATGCACCGCAGCTGTGCTGGCTGCACACACTGGAGTCCACAGGCTCAGAGTGTGGCCAGGCCATCATTAGCTCTCAGCCTCCAAAGCCGACAGTCAATAAGAATGCACTTTAGAAGTAAGATGGGTTCAATTCTGCTATGGATAAAAACAGTTTGCTTGTTGAGTTCATACATGCACATCCTGGCAAAGGAGCCATGTTTTGTGGCACGCCATCAATTGCACATACAAGCGCTTCATAGAATGAATTCCATATCGAAAGTCTTGGATTACTTTTCGAATTGCTGTCACAATTTATGTGGTCAGTGAGCGAGAGAGAAAATGAAACTGCCCGTCTATGATAGTTCTGCTGCTAAGCCTGGGTGAGGGATGATTCGCTCGCTTCCATTCCCAATATTCAATGTCCCACCAGGACATCATTACCACACACTGGACACCGCAATAACTCTTTTCAGGTGAACCGTACTGTGTTATAAAGCATACTCTAACGCAAGAACTGTATGTAACTGGTCTTCACATCAAAAGAAGCTGCTTCTACTCTTTCCCAAAAATGGAGTTCAAGAATTATATAAAATTAAAGTTTGTGCTTCACATGAAGGAAGCTACTATTAAAGTATGTGATTCCTGAAAATTCAGGAGTTGAAAGAAGTTCAATTACATGTTGTGGGAGTGAAGGAACTGGTTCTTGGAACTCCTTGCGTAGTCGGAGGAGGCGGCATGGTTGGCGGTGTCAGCCTGGATTGTGTCTTCACATCCACAGGTGAGTCTGGCATCGTGGAGTGCTTCTCAGTGCGATCTGTAAGACAAAGACACCAGCTTTAGTTATCCCTTTGAACACATATGTGCTTTGTGAGAAATAAATGTTCCTCCCACCCCATGCATGAGGAAACAGTGCGCCGGCGTCTTAGATGCAGGAGCGCGTGGACCTATCCCAGCTCGTCTTTTCAGAATGACATCCTGGAGCTGCTCTCTTAGGAAGCACCACAGATGGTGTTCCCATACAGATAACAGGGCCCTAATAGCTTCGGCTTTTTACTTCCAGCCTGTACAGATGCTACCCCAGTAGACGCATCGCAGGCATTATTACCACCTCACTTCAAGGCCTCAACATTACAAGAAAGGAAATAATTGCCGAGGAGGCAGGACGGTAATGAATACCCTCATGACAACAGTGGAAATGTGAAAACCTGATGCTCTGCGTACAGGTGAGATAGTCCTCTGAGCCAGCTCTGCGCGTGACTGTCTTTTTCGCAACACCTGCTGCCCGCTCTCCATCTTTTGTTTACGTTACCATTAGACACAGTAGGTTCAATACTGAATGTCTCCTGGCCATATTTCCCACTCTGTCACAGAGAAAAAAGCTGTATTGTTCACCTAGTGGTGGGGCATGTAGGAAGGCCTATTTATTTCAGCCCCCTCCCCACCTCCCACCACCCTACCCCCGGCCACACCGTAATGCACAGAGGTGCTACCTAATATTTGAAAGTTTAAAAATAAAAGAGGAACCCGCACAAAATTAGCACTGAAATGTTAATCAAACAAATTAAATTCAAATGAAGTGTGTAAGCATGTTCTAATATCTTTACTTGCACCCCTGCAAAACAAGGAATCATGTTATCATGTTTATAAAAAGCAAATGTTGAAGTTGCAGCCTCTTGTCTAAATAACTCTGTCATGTTTCCTTTTATAACTGTCAGAGGGGATTTCAGGCCATATCCTTCCATCTCCATTAGCCCTGCCCCCTTCTGTGTCTGCAGAGCCTCATTCATCAGAAAAATGGGATCAGGGAGCCTCCCTGCAGTACAAGCGGGGGCAGGGTTCAAGTGGAGGGAGCAGAGAACATGCATTCTGACAGAAATCCTGGAGCACTCTCAGTGCTGTCGCCTGCAGCCCGGAGCCGCAGCATCAGGTTTGTCCAAGCACGCTTACCGCATTACTATGAAAGGCCACTTCCATCTAAAGATGGACTAGAAGGGACTGTTTGAGGGAATAGTAAGGGGTCAAGACTAGAAAGGACAATTTAAACCATTCTGAGATGATTAAAATGTTATCAAACATGCGTTACATTCTCAGAAGAGCACAAGTAGCTGCATGGATGCCGTCACCAAATCAATATTGCTTAAATTTTCTAGGCAAGCAAGCTGTATTAAGTACCCAAAAAAACCAAGAAGCCAATTGGAAGGATTTTCTTTCGACTCCATGGCATATTCTGAAATCCTGCCCAAGCCTCTCATGGGCTCAGCATTTAAACCTTAAAGGCAGGCGGTTTGCTCGTGCAGCACTTATCCTTGGCTCTTGGGAAGAGCAATCGTTCAATCCCCCAGTAGAGAGGCTGCTCACCAGGAAATACCATGCGACGCAAATTATGGTGGATTGGAAAAGCATTTTCCTCTATAACAAACAGGGAGAAACTTGGAACCGCTACACAAGAGCTCTGCTGAGTTACAAGTAAATAACATTTCAGAAAATTGAGCACAGTTGGCAAATTGAGTGCAGCTGGAGCGGCCACAAATGTAAACGGATAGGAAACTCTCTGCTTGAATATTTATAATCTGCAACAGCATCTCCAGATCAATGAAGACCAACTTTATCTACAGTGGAACAGGGCACTTAATGAATTCCCAATATTTTTCAGAACAAAGAAATGCTTAAACTAAGAGGCCCTCGGCAGGAATACAAGCAGACAGAGGTGTTGTGAAGGCTGGTGAATGCCTTGGTGTTGCATCTAAAACGTTTCTTTTTAGTAAGAGATTCTTTTTGAGAACAACATAACTTATGCCCTTCATTTATTTCACCCGGAATACACATAACTAACTCTGTGCTCGTTTGGAAAAAGTATGCAGCTCACTAAAGTGTGAACAGTTTGTGCAACGCCCGTTGCGGACACTGAAACACAGGGCAGGGTTTGAAGTAAAGTGCTGGCGATCTAGATTTAGAAACAGCATGTAAATCAAATTTGCATTTAAAATAGGAATTATTATTATTAACCACATGCTTAGCCACACTTCGCTGTTTCCAATATTACATCAGAATCAACACACAGACTCCTTCACATGCAGGAAGCTAATGGCCTATGGAAAACTGGAGAGAATAAGTCTTGTTCCAATTGCATAATTAGCAGCTAAATGCCTCGTGCTGTCCCTGGTACCAGGTCCTACTCTACTCACCTCAACCAACCTCGCTTTCTTTGTCTCCAGGAATGTAATAGCTTTCAGTGCATGTTGCAGCAGTGGGGAGAGCTAGCACTGAGAGCAGGCCTCCTACATGAAGGCAAATATTTCTGCCATGCCAAGAAAGGAGGGGGTGTGGGAGCCATGCCAGAGCGAGCTGTGAGATAACAGTGGGAACTGCTGCTCCATCTGGTTTCCATTCTGCTAACACTCAGAATGAACTGCAAGAGAAAGCAGTCCAGATACCAATATTTGAAGCATGTGGGAGGAAAGGGGAAAAAGTGACAGTGAGTGAGTGAGAAAGGGGGAGAAAGAAAGAGGAGGTACAACCAGGATCACGACTGGGAACAAGTATTTGTGAGCGGGGAGAGGTAGAGGTGTGCAGAAGTCACGTAAATTAGCAAAAATTAGAAAAGAAAATTATGAAATTACATCAAATTATAGGAAATGTAAAACCAGCATTTAGTACTTGTGTGCAAACTACATCCTCGTGTCTTTTATGGATGAGAAGGCACATTTTGCTCCAAAAATTAATTTGAAAAGCACAAGCGTTGAAAACAGTAGCCGCTCACGTTCTTGCCGTTTGCATTGCTCGCATGAGCTTATGCTGAATTATTGTTACAAACAATGTGTAATTATGCATCATAGTGGTAACATCATTTGGGGAATTTTATTGTTCCAAGCAGGAGGCACAAGTACACAGAATTACGTCCATGTAACGGACATTTTGCCCAGGCTTAGCAGAAAGCAAGAGCAGGAAAGAGAGACAGCAGGTTAGAAAAAGAGAAGAAGTAGAAAAAGAGAGCGAGCTGGTGAGATGAAGAAAGTATGTGTGTATGTGTGAAAGAGAGGAGTTGAAGAGTGAGAAAGTGAAAAGAATGTTTGAGAGGAAAAGCGTGTATGTAAGTGAGACAGAGGCAGATTAAGGGGTTAGAGGGTGTATGAGGAACAGGGTTGAGGGAGAAGGCATGTTCACGTGTCAAAGAGAGATTGAGGCAGAAACAATGTGTATGAGTGTGTAGAAAGGGATTAATGGAGGAAAGCGAGTGTGACTGAGTGCATGGGAGAGAAAAAACTAACTAGGGATTGCAAGATGGAGGTTAAAGGACAAGAGAACCTAAGGTAAATAGAGAGAGTGAGAGTTACAAAGAAGGGGACGAAAAGAGCATGGGTGGGAGAGAATAGTACAAGAAAATAGAAAGGAAGGAGATGAATAATGGACAGTTAAAAAGTAAGGGAAAGTGAAAGATAAAGAGAGCAAAAGAGTGAGTGAGAATAAGAGAGGAAGAGAAGACAGAGTGATAGAATCAGATAAGAACAGAGAAAGCTGCAAAGAAGGGGAAAGCACAAAAACAAGAAAAATTGAACAATAATCAAAGTTAGAGTGAGCGAGACAATGAGAGAATGATTGAGAGGGAGAGAGATACATATAAAAAGTGCAGGAAAAAGTTAAAGAGCAAGAAAAGTTGAAAGTGGCAGGGAGTACAGTAATCAAGAGAGGACACATCTCAGTAGTTAATCTCGATAGAGTGAAACTCTGAGGAAGGAAAGTCAAGCGACAGAGAAAGAGAGCAGGAAAGAAGGATGCAGTCAATGGGAATGTATTAGTAACTAGGTATCAATCAACATATTTGATCCCTCTGTGGCATTTCGTTCAATTAAGATATTTTTTATGAGTAAAATTACACTGAAAATGTGGTAATGTCCAAAAAGGAATGAAAAGGAAAGCAGTACTTGTTATGATGTGTTATGTTATTGCTGTTTGATAGCGCACAGTCTACCACTAGGTTTGGCTTGTATAGTAAGTTCTGCAATATATAACAATGATACAGAAAATTAGCCACTAGCATTCTGGCCAATCTTTAATATGTTACCCTATTCCAGGTGTATAGTGTTATACATTAAGGTTCAAATTTTAGTGAACGAGAAGAAGAGAATTGACAGCAGAAAGGAAAGGCAGTTCCTATATCTTTTAATTCACTTCCTTCGCACTCGCAATGCAGTTTATTCCTAAGCTTTCATTGCATTGCACTTCTAAAGTTCTTCACCATACGGCCTACTTCAAAAGAATGAAAGTAAGACCTAAAAACTGACCCTACGCTCCCAAACCAGTTAACTGAAATCAAAGCGTAGTCACAGGAGACACAGGAAAAATCGGATTTCATTAGATTTCCATTCAGTAATCTTGCTGTCATCTCAGATCCGACAAGGAGGGCCCACCGAACACTGATGAACTGGGGCTTGTGCTCAGAGGTCCTCTGCCTCAAACCACACTAGGCCATCTGCAACTCATTCCATGCTGTTCATTGCAATCAATCCACGGAGGAGATCGATGAGACCGTAACGCTTCCCGCCTAATACACCCAAACAAAAACAATATCCGCTGCACTGGGAGATTTCAGATAAATTCAAAAAGCGTGTTTCTAGCGTGCAAAGAGGGGCTACATTTGTTTTGGATTACATTTAAAGAAACATTTGGAAACATATATTGTTGGATTTCATTAGAAAGATATGATATAACCACAGAAGCATTTCCCAGTTTTAAATTAGTGAATGCAGTAAAACCAACTTGGAAAGGTCCTGCAACCCAGAAGAATTCTTTTGTTCCACAGAGTTATGCTCTTTGTATCAGACACTCATTTTGAATGAATGTACTTTACGGGCTTACACTATACCAATTTGATGTTTGTGAGTGGTGAATACATGTCTGATGTGGCATAAGCAATTGATTTATCCAAGTAAATAATTCGACTAGCTGATTTCTACCTAATCGGCCAATTACATTACTTATTCCTGCTGCTGCTTGTTGAAATGAACAAAAGAGGAGGGAAAAATATGCAGAGATGTCTTTATTTCTGAGAAATTATTGAGTTCATTTCCCACCAGGCAGTCTTTTATTCAGAATAAATGTTCTACTTTGGTCAGAGTGTTACAAACTTAACTCATTAAGTTTGATGTATCAGACAAAACCATCTAGGAATCAACGCTTTCCCCATTTCGCGAAACAATTTAATGTAAGCATTTACATGCACTGTCTCTGTAATTTCCCTCTTTCTGAAGAATATAATAAAATTGTTTGCTAGAGACAAGACCACAACTTTCATTAAATTAACATTCTCAGTTGTTTATTGCTTTGGCAAAAATAGTTTACCTACAACATTCATTTTTAGGTCTATTATATTACTCTGTTAATTGCTGGCCAGATTTTGATTTGGATAGTGAAGTAGCTAGACATTTTTGAGGATCAGGTGTTAAATGTGCTTTTCATGGGTCTAAAATTAATATTTGTTCATCTGTTGCAGGAAAGGGCAATCATGGAAAAGGTCTTTGACATTGCCATTTGGAAAAATGTGTGTAAGGCTTCAATGAAAGATTTGGGGAACCATCTGAACCAATGGTCAAATCTGTCTATAGTAAAACAAACAAGTCAAACTTTATAGTACCCTCTTAGATCCTATTTCTATGCCGGTGGCACCAATCAATAATGCCTTGTATTTGGTTGTTTAGATAAATGTTGACAAGAAAGCTGTAGATTTGTGAAGCCGATTGATGCATCCTCATTTCAAAATGAATAGTCAATGTTCCAAGTCTATTAAAACCGAATTCGGTCTTTAAACTATTATTGCACGAATCAAAAAATGTACATACATTTAAGAAATAAAGGCAAAAAGTAAAGAATGTAACACGACTTGAAAAGGTATAGCACCAAGGAACTGATCTAAATTATAGTCATTTAAGATGCAGTCCATATCTTTTAAGGAACACAAGCATGGAATGTGTGCCATATCAACCTTATGTCGATGGTCTAACCCCGCCGGTGCCTGCTTCCAATTGGAGCAATAGGAAAACGTTATTGTTTAAGACATCTCTTGGCTTCCTCCTTGGTGGTTTTGAGGTATTTGCAACAACATTGCCCTTGTTCTGAACACAGTATTTCATTCTTGTTCACAGCCATGGGTATCTGAACCCTAGGATCTCAAGTGGCTTCTCCTGTGTCAAGCTTTAGGAATGTATTTCCTCTCCTCCATCTTTGAACTCTGGCCTTTTCTCACTATCGACTGGCGAGGAGGGTCTAGAGACATTTAATATGGATATTTCTTTGTTATGCTGAAAGTCTGTAAACTGATACGATATTGTTTGTGGGTTTGACTTCTTTAGATAACATATCTGTGATAACATTATTTCGGAATTGATAGAAGCTCCTGAATTATTTGTCAAAGGCGCATGATTAAAATGAATACGCTGAGTGCAAAAATGAAGGTGATTAAGGTGTCTCAGCAAAACTTTCATATCGCTCATCAATAATCAATAGAAAAACATTGGTACTATATACAACAGAAAACGCAAAATTACTATTTTAGCAAAATTATGAAAATGCCCCGACTAAAGAATGCAATCTCTAGCAGTACTGGTAATCTATGTTATCGCATACATAATTCTTTCCATTTTTATTTTGCTATTTAAAACACATGTTTCAATCTATAATCATCTGCAATTTACAAATCATATTGAACCAGAAAATGCGTTATGTTGGTAGAGAAAAATCGAAGTGCATATCGCATATGAAGTGTATTTTAGAATCAAGCAGTGAGCACAGTCAATGTCCAGCACTAAAAAACTTCCATATAAGGGCTTAGATTTAACATTTTTCCACGCCGCACAACGGAGCAAGACAACTTGCTGCACTGCATGAAAGGGAGAGGGCAGGAATGGCCATATCTATCAAGATAAGGCGCATTCCTGTCCTCTGCCTGCACTGGCACACAATCTGCAGTCTGGCACCAATGCAGGCACCCTTGCCACATGGTTCTAGGCTGCCTGCGTTACAGCGGGATAGTTTTTGTGCAGGAACGGACACCTTCCTGAGGGAAATCAATCCTTAGAGGCATTTTCCTCTTTCTAAGTGTGCTGCAGATTGCAACTCACGTGCCTTCTTTTTTTTCATTTTTTTTTCATTTTTTTCATGTTTTTCTTATTTCATCATTCTTTTATTAGCAAGTTTTATATATACATACAAGGCAGGAGTAAAATTCTGACGCATTCCCAGGTCTAGCAGTGTCGGTTAATCTGAGAATGCTTCAGAATACGGGGTTGGATGCGTGGGAACACCCACGCTCCACGAATGTAACGCCTTCCCAGGACAGTGTAAAACAAAGCAGTGACTTGCGCTGCCTTGCGTTACACCATATATACCACGCATAGCAGGTCCTCGCAGGGAGCGTCTGCACGGCATAGTAAACCTCATTATAGCTTTTGCATCACCTTGTTTTGGGGTTGTTGTCACCAGCTACATGCCCCGAACATGTAGAATTACGTTTTTTACAATTGTCTTTCGCTGGCTCATAAGGCTTGGTGCGAGAGGTGAGATCTTACACTAAGACAGTTGCTCTGAATTTTAGCACAGTCTACTGAAGCAAATTTGTGTGTCCATCAGAGAACACTCACATATAGAGGTATGGTAATTCTAAGGCAACGTCACCAGGTTAAAAAATACTATAAGTTAAGTGCATTCTGCTAAAAAAAATTGATCTTTGAGAATATTGCATTCTTGGCCTCAAATACTGCTGTCAGGTCATCTGAGAAGAAGCAGCAGCAGCATGCTTTTTTACATGACTGTAATGTAGTTTTAGTAGCTTATATTTCGAGTGAGAGACACATTTAATAATAGCTCCAGATGGCAGCGGCCATTTCTTTCTGGGCCTACTCAATTCACCTAGGAGCCCTAACACAGGCAGCAAAGTTTGTGTGCACGTGCCTAAGTTTCAGGGATTGCAGGCAAACCAATTTTAAGAGTCGTGCATGGAGGTGGCTGCTTCCATAGGATAGCTCAATGCCATTCTCACCTGGTTCTTTTTCAGTTGACTCACCATTAACAAATCGAATGACTATTGAGAGCTGCATCAATAAAAATGTGGTCACAAATGCAAAACTTTAGGCCAGAAGATGATAGTAATAACACATTTGGAGTCGGATGGGAGAAAGGAGTGCGACAACTGGAGCACCATAAGCAGCACTGGTAGCCAAGAGACAGAACAAAAGAAACATTGGGTTCAACAACGAAAATTAGTTAACTAATTTGTAAATGCTTCCAGATTTGCACACGCTGCTTGGGTCACGAGCATTCCTGTGGTGAAATTTACAGAACTTCAATTTGCCACTTTTAAATTGCAGATTATTGGTGCAATCTGTCTGTATGTATTGTTATTGTAAGTCAGATATGCCTGCTTTACATTTCTATTTAGGCACTGTAGAACAGAGTAATTGTTTTAGAAGATCTAGTACTCTCAGCTGCTAGATGCAGGGCATCTGGCAGTGGTTTTGCTGTGGCCTCCACTTTCTTCAGTCGAATCATATTAGAGATGAGCAAAACTATATTTTCACTATAAAAGTACACATTTCTGCACCTTTAATAGTTGCAAAGTTTGTATACTTCACCCAATTTAGCACATCAGATTAAAAACTACTTTTAGAGAATTTTCTGGCAAAGGAAATGTTGCCAGAAAATTCTCTAGAAGTAGGTTGTACTAATTTCAACAATTTTTGTCTGGCCCTTTTTCAAAAACATGGCAAGAGTTCTTAAGTTCCTAAACTTCGCAAAGTTTGAAACTGCCTTCATGAAGTTCAGTTTAATCAAGTGAAATGTTGTCTAATTGTAAATTGTATGTAGACCAGATAAGTGTATATTTGTGACTTGAAATTATGTACACCCCAGATTTCAATAAACTTGCAACGCACGAAATAAAACTGGGTTTTAGATAGAGACATCAATAGCCATGTTTTGGGTGCAAAGCATGCAATAGTATATCTGCATGAACAAGACAATAACTTGAATGACGAACCAAACATTCCTCGTATTCTAATATAAATCCCACTACTTTGCTTTTCCTGGGTCAGGTAAAACCAACACATTTTATGCAAATTGAATTCATTTTTCTAGTCGAGCCCTCAAGAAGATTTCAGTGTCACAGATCAAATCACATCAATTATTATCATAAAGTTGCAGTTCAATCAGCTAAGTTGCCTGAATTTGCAATTTACTAGTGTGTACTTCACAAGTGCTTAATCTTTTCTACCAAAGTCTAATTCTTATCAATGGACTAATTATGGGTTTGTGTCTTATTTCGCAGAAAGGTGTACATATCCATCTTGCATAGTGCAACGGAAGCCGATTTTGCAATACTTAAGTGGATTACCATATTTAATTAATTGTTGTTGCCAAGTAGTAAATACCTAAGTGCGTCTCACTGCAAAGCTGGTGGAGATCTTGTTACCTGGTATTTCTCTGGGATGGCGTATTTAGTTTCTCTCTGGTAACTGATGCGGCATATTCATGAGAAGGGATTGTACAGTTTCCTCTTTGGTACCGAGCTAATACAGGTTTATTCCAGATACTTCAAGTGAGTCCTCTGTACGTGTTTTCCAATGGACTCCACATAAATGTTTGGTCACTTAGTATGTCTACTTCAATTGAATTTTGGAAACATGATTATGTGTTGTCCAAAGTTTAAAGCTAACTTTGCACACTTTGCATTGTACACAAATTTCAGTTCATGAGAATGAACAAAACGAGACTAATCTCACTGTGTCTCATTGTTGGATCATTTTTCTTCACCTCAATGAATTATATAAGGATGGGTGTGAAAGTGGCAAAATAGAGTTTATCAACAAGTATTGAATATTATGATTTATTCTCTGTAGCGGCTTGTCTGGGATGCCATAAAACGTGTGGCCTTTCTCCAAGTGAAAGGAGAAGTTCCCAGAATGTGGCACTCGGCAAAATAAAGACATCTAACTAAATTAAAATAGAATTTGATTAACCAGATTACTATGGATTGCTCATTCGAGGTATGTATGATTATTCAGGAATATGTTGCTTGTGAGAGTCCCAGAGAGGTCAATGGGACCTGCTGCATCCCTGTACATTTCCTGTTGTAGGATGGGTTACCACACTTTGAGTCTATTGTATATTGGATCAAAATTCTTCATAAGATTCATATACACAGGCTTGCAGTTATTAAGGTAAAGAACATCAAATCCACAATAACAACATCCGGGACTCTGAGGGTCAGAGAAATAAACAGTTGGTTGCAGGAGAAATTGTTTCAGGTTGGATATTATATTGAATTGAGTTGCAAATGTTGAGCCAGAATCAAGTGCCATCAATCTCCAATGTTTTTTAGAAAGGAAACAAGCTTCAAAATCAAACTGGAAGGTCAGAATATTAAAAACCATGATACTATTACCCCTTTTTAAGACCTGTGCTCCCATACCTTTCAAAGTCCCCCACATACAATAACGAGGGGTTTACTGTATAAATTACAGTGTAGTTTTCCAACTGGATACCATCAGCATACAAATGCAAAAGAATGTGTGTTTCAGGTAACACTGTTAGAAAACTCAAGCACAAAAACTGAGCATGATTTCTTATTATTTCCCGCAGATGTACAACTAGGAGAAAAAACACTAAATATTGCGTGCAGCTGATATTTGTTGTGGGATGTTTTGCCGTTGTTGTAATGGAATTAGGCTTACAATTATAATGGGGATAGGGAAGTGGTGGCTGAGCCCTCACATGTATGTGGTTTGTAAAATTAGTTTAGCCTTTATTGGTCTAAAGATCAGTACCTTGCCAAATTAACCTTGTATTAGTTAGGATGTGATATAAGTAGGAAATGTGAACATTAAGGAACATTACATTTTGAAAAAATGTCGAGATGGGCAGATTGATGTACCTGATATTCCTCCTTCAATGTAGACTAGTATTAAATGTTCTTTCTTATTGCAGACTTCATCAATGTGATTAGTACAGTACACATTTGTTAAGCCATAAGTAGGTGTTTCAGAGAATAGCATCTCTTCACACACCCATAACCGCACAGCTATGTCATGTAATATATTATCAATATTAAAACACACCAATTGAAATAGCAAGAGAATTACAAACATGCTACGGCTCATAACTCCAAGCAGACTATATGTTGAAAACCCCGCAAGCAAGTTGAAAAGACAGCCCTTAGTAACGCTATGTGCTGTAAAAATCCATCTAACATACCCTAAGGGAACTCATATCTGTCCAGCTCTACAATTAGCCCTTGTTGAGTTAAAGTTGTTTTAAAACAGTGAATGGTTAGCTCCTAAAATAGCACTGAATTTGACACTGTTTCATGGATTTTGAGTGTGACGTGCACTGAATGTCTCAGAGCCATCATCCCCACTGAACACGTCATCTCAAGGCAAGGAGACCTCTAACCGATTCACTATCTCGTACTGTTCTCTGTTTACTCAAGGAAAGTGGTTTTGTTAGACACATTTTGTTTGCCAAACCTGATTAATGGCATCATTAGCATCATGCATCATGGTATCTAAGGGAAAATGAAATGCAACCAATTAGAGGCGTTACATGTTAAATGCCCGTTTACATATGTAGGGAATAACACCCCTACATTGGATCCCATTACAAAATGAGACTAGGACATGATGTTTAGAGACAGGAATTAGACAAACACAGTTAAACTATCAATATATTTACGTTTTCATAGAATATTTTGATTTGGTAGTGTAAGCCTAGGCACACATCTTGTATGTATGCTCTTAATTAACAGATGCCTTGGTAGCATTTACCACAAGCAAACCTCAATCATGAGTGCCTTGGAAAACTTCCATGCAAACCACTGTTTGCAAGCTGTCGAAATTAAATAATTGTCGGATGTTATCGTCAGTCAAATTCTGCAGCCGATATTCTTCAGCTGGTCAAACCTACTATTGGACTATAGAAATACTCTCCCGGTCGCTGTGAACGAATCTCTTACGTCACACTAGCAGGTGGTTCAGAATACGGTGGCCCGATTGATCTGTCTATCATCGGGCTCCACGTCAAGTCCGTATTTATCAAATGCCAAACCGATAACATAATATAACATAACTTATAGGTGGCAATAAATAGCAGAGCAATAAAGAAAGGACTCATTATCGAGGCCAGGATGCCTGTCACGTGCCTACATCTTGTCAGCGCGTGCTGGTGCCGTCATTTTTATGGGCTGCCTCTCACCACCTTATGCTCCACTTACACCTGCAGCCCATGGCGGCCGTCCTACGCTTCATGCTGACGAAATGGCGTCCTGCTGCCGCCGTGCAAGTGGTCCTCGGTGCTAACACGTCCTCGTGAAAAGGGCCCACTCGGAGCTGGTGAGATGATAAATGCTATTAGCGGAGGGCAGCTGCTCCAGTCTCATCTATTTCCACTTCCGCCATCTCACACCAAAGCACAGCTGGAAGAAACGCGGCCCCCTCGCAAGACGCGCAGATGTTAACAGGCCGGCAGGATATCTCGAAAAATTTCAGGAATCCTGGAAGTGCTGAGTAAACTTGCTCGTCTCAGCCCGCACTGCCGCCTTCACATTCCTCCTCAGCAACACTATCCCGAGCGGGTGCAGCGGAGGGCAGTGGAGGGCGGCGAGCCGCGACCAGGAGAGCAGGGGCGAGGCCTCCTGCCTCCCAAACAATGCTAATGAACGACGGTGCTTAAAAGTGCCATCATTAATAAGCTGTCTCTGTAATTAGGCTCCAAGCAGATGCTGATCTGAATAAAGGTGCACATTTCAGACCCGAGGAAGCCGGCCCACCCCTCTCCGCCACCTTTGATGCGTTGAAGGATTTGCATACCGAAATCAGCAGCAGCAAAAAATACTGCCCTGAGCCATGCACAAGAAATATAATGTACGAGCAAAACCGCAGGCTGTATGTTGGCGAATCACATGTCCGCCCCGCACATCTCATCCTTTCTGTTAATTAGGTGGAAACTGTCCGCCATGTTTAGGTGGTCTTGTGTTACTGGTACACCATGGCTTCCACAACAGAACTCACACGCCCGTCTATGTTCACCTCCATAAGGTATGTTTAGCACTCGTCTAAGCAAAATATGGCTGAGTTGTCCCTTGAGGAGAATTGTGAGTATATTTGGAAAACAAAGCAAGAATATAAGTATATTTGTGTAGCTTTTATTTTGTGTGGTAGTTACAGGGGCCTGCTAAATAAAGTGCAGTCCGTGTTCGGTTACCGTCAATCGAAGGCCCCACAATTCATTTGAGTAGCATTCCCAATTGCAGTTTACCACAAAGACACAATTTATGAGACACGCTCTTACTACTCTACAAACCAGTAATGCATAATACTTTAATGACTTTATTCAAATAAGGACACTTCACTTAGGTTTGTAATATCAAATATATTGTCTAACGGGAATATCATGTCTTAAACATTATTTGCAAAAGTGTCATATCGTTGGATATAGATTTTCCATGAATAACTTCAATGCGGTGCCATTTAGAAGAAGATAATAAGTGAGACCGTATTCTCTCTGCAATATTATGGTACCACAAACATACAGGTAGATCACTCGCCAAGACGTGCAAGAAAATTTAATCATAAATTGAAAGCACTTTTCCCTGGGATCTGCCCGTGAATTTTGGATTTCAGTTTTGAAGGTGTCACGCCTACATTTGATGGTAAAAAGAACTTTTGGGAACAAGTGCATGACTGAACCACAGGATTCTCTTCAGAAGATCATTACTGTGGGCACTGACCTCCTGAGTGCATAACTACTTTTTCAAGGTGGGGGCCCATTTTCTTAAAAACTCATCATTTAGCTCTGGACGCATTTGCTATATTAATTAGCCATAATAGAAGGTTGCCACCAGGAAGGGAGATCTGTAAATGTGATGATTAGAGTGACAAGCGGCTCTCGTGTTTGCCTTTCATAGATGTCAGAAAATGGTATGGTTTCTGTTACAGCACTAATGAGTTCATTCTTGGACTCGGGCGTCACTTACACCTGGGCACACACAAAATCGGCCACTGAGATCCTCCTGTGCACCTTAAGACGTGTGACACATACATCTCAGGTGAAGCCGCACATCACCAAGCGAGCTGAAAATGTAAGTTCAGAGCTTTAAGCTTATTTACTGCCTTCTAAAACATTCGTTAATGGACGTGAAAATGCCACACATTGCCATATGATTGTGAAATTGGTAATTAAGCAATCAGGTACTTTTAATTATGTAAAGAGACAAGCATGCCTTGATATAGCCGAGTTGTCTCATCTCGCTCCAAAGCAGAACAACAAAGATTTGGATATTCTCTCATCAAAGCTTGGTGCATACAGTCAAAACAAAGCATCTTCCTGAAGACAAAAGGCAAAATAAAATAATTAGCAATTCAGGAGACGGTGGAGACCAACTGAAGGCTCAAAATGTCCCTCATCTTCAATGTTTTGAGGGGTTTAGAAAACGCAAGAGGGATCGAAAATGGTGCTGCGGCTTCACCTTTCAGATAATAACTGCTGAGTTCAGCCGTGGCACAGGAAGCATAAACATCATTGAAATTCAGAAGCATCCCCACGAAGGAGGCCGCCTCAATTGGTATGCAAGTGATGCCCGCTGGAGCTTGAATACATTATGAACTTGCAGCATGCTAATATGCCATGCTATCATAAGCACCAGATGGAACAGTAGGCAATACATGTCCCATCAAACCTCAGGAAGATATATTAATGTCCCAGTGATGGGATTGTGTGTGCTTTTAACTGCAGGCCTTTGCTCGCTGTCTCTTGACGTGTCTTAGCATTAAGTCACCCAGCCCACTTCTCCACAGGTTCATTGTTTGCGGTAGGCAGGACCCGGCTCGGTGACTTCAAGTAAAATGATGGCACCCCCTGCAGAATGTGAAGAGGGGCCCCTCAGTCTCCCATATCTCACAGATATTCATTGGCCTTGGGCAGAATGGGGCCCCTGTGAGAGGTTTGGGGACACCTGAAGGGATGGGGGCCCCCCTGAAAAACAGGGGATGCAGGGGCCTATATTCCGCCCCTGACGGGGCTCCATTCCTCTTTCTACTTACACATCAGGTGTAGGGCACAAGGTATGTGACACTCAGCTCACTGCCACATGCAAATAACACGTGCTTGCACACACATGCGCATACACAAGGAAATATGAGGAGACAAAGGTGAGTGGAAAACAACCGCTTTGTTGTGCGCCAGCTCCACTCTCTTTAATTAGACCACAATAATGCACAGTGGCTTTGCTACCAATCAGCATGATTCAAAACACAGCCATAAACCTGCTATTATGTGATTTAGATGTTTGGGGGTGACATGCTGTGGCTAACTCTACAAGGCTGTAGTGGCCCTTGCGGCTGCATGCCACACAAGGTGCCATAAATATGATGTGTACCATAAGCTTCCCTTAGCTACTGGGTGTTCTTAGGTGGTCTAAGGGGCAGCGGGAACTTACTGAAATACAAACCCTTGTTCCATCGCTTTTCACTCATTTAATCAGCTGGTATACTTTGCACAAGGTGCCTCCTGGCCTTGTAAAGAGAGTATGCAGACACTTGCCATGCGAATCAGCATTTCTGTGTAGTTGAAACCTTGTTATAGATTATTTTTCAATGGAAAACAAGTTAGCCCAGGGATGAGATCTAACAATAGTTTTATAACCACTCCCAACAATGCATTTTCAATACTCAATTTGTTAAATATTTAATTGTAAGTGTTGTTAACAGGAAGGTAATAACCACTCCCAAACAATGCATTTTCAATATTCAATTTGTTAAATATTTAATTGTAAGTGTTGTTAACAGGAAGGTAATAACCACTCCCAAACAATGCATTTTCAATATTCAATTTGTTAAATATTTAATTGTAAGTGTTGTTAACAGGAAGGTAATAACCACTCCCAAACAATGCATTTTCAATACTCAATTGGTTAAATATTTAATTGTAAGTGTTGTTAACAGGGAATGTAATCAGGCCTATTCTTTTAGCTCATTGCACTGCAGCAAATAACACTATGTTACAGCTTCTTCTGGATTCCCCGCCATGAAAGATTCCACTCAAGATGCCCCAAAAGATTTAATTCTCAATCGTGTCTGACTGCTCGGTTATCACAAAATATTGACCAGCTCCTATGGATGATTAGTCAGCTTGCAGGCCAGGGGGAAATAGTATCTCGTCATTGCTTACCTCTTTTAACCCTAAAACCTGTTCACTTTAATCATTCCACTGTGAGTGACGACTTGCCCACTTTGTCATGTAACCACAAGGGGGTAAGGCTGCATTTATGTTTGAGGCTCTCTGTGGGCGTGATTCTAATCACACAAGGGGTTTTGCTTGCACTCAGTATTGGGAGGGTGTGCATTTAAAGAGAAGGTCTGGGAATCTGGTAACAGCCACATATTAACCTCACGTCCTTTCTTCTTTCACATCTTTCTGTTCTTTCACATCCAGTTTCTGTTCTAAAACAACTTTTTTGCCTCTCCTTTTTTAGTTTTGAACGTGTTAACTTTAAATGTGCACAACATTTTTCACAATTGTCAAATTTTTAATCACAAATTACAGTTCCCAGCCTTCCTTAAGTCTGGGGGAGCTACAACACCAGCAGCACCCCTAGTTTCAACTCCAATGAATCATATGCCATCTATACACCTCAGGGCTTTCGTTAAAACCACCATCCTGAAGTGTCCTCCTCTAGCCTTTGTGTCCACCGAGTTTGAATTATGAATATTTTTAAAGTGCAACTGGTCACAGCCAATGACAACTGATATTTAGAAAATATAGGGCCTGATTATCATCTTGGCGGATTTGTTTACTGTGTCACACACAAGACGGATATCCAGTGCCTAATTTAAGACAGTGGTTTCTGGTACTCAGCATTAGAACTTAATTGACAGCACCGACACTTATGACAGTCTGCACTGTTTATCTAAATTAGAGATTAACACAAAAACAGTTGCTTATTATTTCAATGAACATTAAAAATGACTAATATCTTCTGCCCAAGCCATTATTGTACTTTTGGGGTCTGGAATAGTCTGAAATGTCATACTTTGTAGGGTGTGTTGATTAGTAGTTGTGTTGTTAATTCTGTCACTGGTGGCACACTTGGGGCAATGAGTAGCGCAAGCGTCCCCTGTATTACAAGTTCCATTATATCCTATGGAACCTCTACTACAGCAGATGGCAGAGCTGTCACGTTTGTGACAGAGTATCCCATTCGCCAAGATCGTAATCAGGCCTTTAGTCTTTGGAAAATATTTAGAAATTCAACAGAACATAAAATTGTATCTAAGTACAGAATGTCTTTCACATCATCCTACCTCACTGTCTGAAGAGAAGGGCAGAAGCCACATTCTGCGAAGGAAATGAGACATATTGCCATAAAAAGTTTATGGGAAGCCACACACTATTTCATGGTGGATAGTAAAGCTGGGAACCATTATTGTTGTGCCTGAAGTTGCAAATTAGAAATATAGACAGTGATAAAAAGCATCAGCATTCTTAACACGATACAGTTTTGTACCTGACAACCAAACAACATACAGACATTAACTGTGGGACAGTAGTTTTCAGCCAAACACAAAATCTCTTTCCAGAATATATGAAGGTTGGGTATGCTGTATTCTTGGGATGCCCTTGACCTGCAATTAGTTGAAATAAAGTAAATATGTTTTCGCTCTCTGCCTCAACAAGATTCTCTAGATTTCAGGCAGATTGCATGTTGTCATTGGGTGTATAGACATTTGAACAAGAAAGTCTGCATTTTAACGTCACTGAACCAAAACCCTTGCATAAAACTTTTCTAAACTGATTTCAACAGCAGAACCAGAATTTGGAAAGCCAATAGGTCTGGCAATAACTGCTGGACTCTCGACTTTGATAATGTTTGCTTTTTTATGGTTTTTGGAATGGTTTTTGTTCAGGGAACGGTTGAGCCCTTACCAATATATTAAAAACAAATCCTTGGCTAAAATCAAAAATATTTTTGGGGTCTCGAAAAGCACACATTGACATAGTAGTATACGGCACTCAACGGAACGACCTGCATCTAGTCAAAGAGCAGAATACGTCGCTCACAGTTAAGTTAGCCAATGGTTGAAGTGTGCTAATCCACTGTCCCATCATGAATGCTCTAATGAACGGAAGATAAATGTAAATGACACAACAGCAGATCAATGGATGAAGAAAGGTGCCTGATATCCTGTATAAGTTAGTATATTTTATATGTTATAGAATTTTACGAAAATCAAGATGCCTTGGCTAACACCTGACCTAAAATCAATGATTGCATGGATGAGTATCAGAAAAAAATATATAAAGAAATGCACCTCAAAATTGATATTTACAGTCTAATTAATTATACATCACATAGAAGACAACATTGAATCACACTTGAAATGGATATAGAAATACACATATATAAAGAAAATGCTAAAAATACACGCCTGACCATCTTGTGAATATTTAAAGTTATAAACCTTTGCCAGTCAGGTCCTACAAGATAAAATATACCTATCTATGCATGACAACAATGTGCAGGAGCGTATGTGTCACATATTGCAGAGGTGAATAGCTTGTCATGCCTTGTTGACTGACTTCAGTAAAACATGACACAAGTGAATATGGAGAGAATAACATGTGAACGCTGTACATTGTCACTGCTCGCTCTATGCGGCAAATCCTAGCTCTAGTCAAGTAAATAAACTATGACATAGCTAGCCTACATTACTGGCCACAAAATCTAAATAAAACTACAGGAATCGAATTGACCTTACTAGAAAGTACTCCTATTGTAAGTCACATAGCAGTGTTATATCATCAGTTTTATATGCCAAAATGGGCAATGCCTTTGCTGACACGTCATAATCACGCGTGTCTGTGGAATGGCAATTCAGTATCGTTGTCACTCATCACAAATAAACTTCTGCGCCCAGGACATACTTACACCCTCGCACAATTAAGTACAAGGACGACAACAGGAATGCTGAGCAGAATCCCTTTAAACTACAGCAGACTGTCACAAAGCATTTGGCCCCAAACATTCATTAGCACACGATAAATGTGATATATGATCAGATGGTTTCTTTTTCACATGTTGCTCTGAAAGGCCAGTATTTATTTTGGGATTCATTTTTTTGCAAAAAAAGAAAAAAAATTTGGCAAACAGCTCCGCCATAAAACAGCTAGTAATGTCTCTGCACTGTCAGAAAAGCCTTGGAACTGATTTGGAGGCAGTTGGCAGGATGCGTATACATCCAGTAGGGAGTTCACTAATTTATTTGGCAAATAACGGCTACTGCTGCGAATGAGAAAAGGACAGAAAGTAAGTTGTTGATTCTAGGACTCGATATGCATTTTCAACTCTAGACTTCTGCCATTGGAACACACCTCAACTCCAGTTGATAATAGAAACAACGCAAGACCATCTGACAGTGGAACACAACTCAAGACCTGCTGCAGCTGGAACACACCTGAAGACGTGCTGCCGTAGGAACACACCTCAACTCCAGTTGATAATAGAAAAAAATGCCAGACCATCTGACAGTGGAACACAACTCAAGACCTGCTGCCACTGGAACACACCTTAACTCCAGTTGCTAATAGAAACAACGCAAGACCAGCTCACAGTGGAACACAACTCAAGACCTGCTGAACTGGAACACACCTGAAGACGTGCTGCCGTAGGAACACACCTCAACTCCAGTTGATAATTGAAGCAACGCAAGACCGTCTGACAGTGGTACACAACTCAAGACTTGCTGCCACTGTAACACACCTCAACTCCTGCTGCTAATAGAAACACCACAAGACCAGCTGACACTGGAACACAACTCAAGACCTGCTGCCACTAAAACACACCTCAAGACCTGCTACCGTAGGAACACACATCAACTCCTGCTGCTAATAGAAACACCACAAGACCAGCTGACATTGGAACACAACTCAAGACCTGCTGGCACTAAAACACACCTCAAGACCTGCTGCCGTAGGAACACACCTCAACTCCAGCTGCTAATAGAAACAACAAAAGACCAGCCGCATTTTGAACACAACTCAAGACCTGTTGCCACTGGAACACACCTCAACTACAACTGCTAATAGAAACAGCGCAAGACCAACTGCCACGGGAACACAACTGAAGACCTGCTGCCACTGGAAGACACCTCAACTCCAGCTGCTAATAGAAACAGCACAAGACCAGCTGACACTGGAACACAACTCAATAACTGCTGTCACTAGAACACACTGCAAGACCAGCTGACAGTGGAACACGCCTCAAGAGATGCTACCGTAGGAACACACCTCAACTCCAGCTGCTAATACAAAACACCACAAGACCAGCTGACACTGAAACACACCTCAATACCTGATGCTGTATGATGACACCTCAACTCCAGTTGCTAATAGAAACAATGCAAGACCAGCTGACACTGGAACACAACTCAAGACATGCTGCCACTAAAACACACCTCAAGACCTGCTGCCGTAGGAACACACCTCAACTCCAGCTGCTAATAAAAACAACGAAAGACCAGCTGCCACTTGAACACAACTCAAGACCTGCTGCCACTGGGTGACACCTCAACTCCAGCTGCTAATAGAAATAGCACAAGACCAGCTGACACTGGAACACAACTCAAGAACTGCTGCCACTAGAACACACTGCAAGACCAGCTGACACTGGAACACAACTCAAGAGTTGCTGCCGAAGGAACACACCTCAACTCCAGCTGCTAATACAAAACACCACAAGACCAGCTGACACTGGAACACAACTCAAGACCTGATGCCACTAAAACACACCTCAAGACCTGCTGCCGTAGGAACACACCTCAACTCCAGCTACTAACAGAAACAGCACAAGACCAGCTGCCACTTGAACACAACTCAAGACCTGTTGCCATTGGAACACACCTCAACTCCAACTGCAAATAGAAACAGCGCAAGACCAGCTGCCACTGGAACACAACTCAAGACCTGCTGCCACTGGAAGACACCTCAACTCTAGCTGCTAATAGGAACAGTGCAAGACCAGCTGACACTGGAAAACAACTCAAGAACTGCTGCCACTAGAACACACTGCAAGACCAGCTGACACTGGAACACACCTCAAGAGTTGCTGCCACTAGGACACACCTCAATAGCTGCTGCCACTAAAACACACCTCAAGACCTGCTGCAGTTGGAACACACTTCAATCCAGCTACGAATAGAAACACCACAATACCAGCTAACAGTGGAACACAACTAAACTCCAGCTGCTAACATAACACACCGAAAGATTAGCTAACATTGGAACACGCCTAAAATCCAGCTGCCACTAGAACACACCTTAATCCAGCTATTACTAGCAAACACCGCAAGTTCAGCTGATACAGGAACACACCTCAAGACCAGCTGGCTTTGGAACACACCTCATCTCAAGCTGCTACTAGAACAGAACGAAAGACCAGCTGCCACTGGAACAGATCAAAAGATCAGCTGACATTGTAACACACCTCAAATCCAGCTGACAATGCAACACGCCTCAAGAACAGCTGCCAATAGACCACACCTTAATCCAGCTACTACTATAAAACATCGTAAGACCAGCTGACACTAGAACACATGTCAACTCCAGCGGGTAGCAAAAAACACCATACAACCAGCTGAGACAAGAAAACATAGAAAGACCAGCTGAATAAGGAAAAAAGTTCAGAACCATCTAATCTTTTCCGACATATTTAATTCTATTAAACACTAAAGAGAAACTAATTTGCCAAATTAACACAGGTTGTTTCACAGAGCAGATTACTAAAGGGTATTGTATCCTCTTCAGCATACTTGAAAAGTTTTCAATTTTGTGAACACTGTTCTTAATATGTCAGCACCAAAGGCCAGCTATATACACGCACATGCAATATTTTACAACATACCAAGGAAACTAAATATAAAATGGCTGACGTTGTCTCAGTTACTTCCTTAAATAACATTTACCTAATTTAGGACATGTTTAACTTATTTTATGCTGCTACTAACTTGCCACCAATTAAGACCACTTTAATTGACTAAAACTAAATCGAAAATGTATCTGCAATCTCAAAGTGTGTATGATACCTCTGCTTTGCAGATCTGAGTGAATAGCAGAGTAACATCTGCAAGGAAGCTATCAATTAGCTTGTTAATCAAAATATATGGTGACCACCTCAATAAGATGCTTCTCCATTAGAGACTGAGCAGTCATTCATTACTATTAGAACTGTACGGTTACAGAGACTCTTCTGCTCTCCTCCTCCCAATCTACCTTGCAGCAGTGCTAGGGCTGAATCAATATTCAGCTAGATTCTGCTCACTGAATAAGTGATAGCAGTCAGGTGCGAAATGGCTTATAGGTCAAAAAAAGGAGAACTAATCCACACAGGAGCCTTCCACCCCCCTGACCTACTGGGCTCCTCCATCCTCAAATATATCTGGGCGATCTATCTATTGCTTCTGACATGGCACAGCCAAACCTGCTAAAGCTACCAAGAGAGATGAGTGGATTTCATTACAACCAGTACTGAGTAATGAGCCCACGCCTCACTTGATCTGCAAGTGATTGTAAGTGAATTGAGATTAGCTCGGGGAGTCCGAAATCATGCCAAAGGTGATCCCTAGCAAAAGCAGTTTTCTGTGTAGATGGCACCACCAGAGGTGTGAAACACTCAGGTAAGTACAACTAGAAGCTTAAAGAGCAAAGACAAGAATGGAAGAGAGGTGTCTGTGATAGGCAGAGTTGGTACTGTTGAGTGGAATCTGCTAAAGACAGATTGCAGTGGATTTAAGAGTTTGCAAGAGGACAAGAGGGTGAGACAGTCCGTGTCAGGGGTTCAACAACTATTTTTAGGATGTTACAGAAGTTGAGATAATGAGGGTTGTTGGAGAGGGAAAAAGGGGACTGAACCACTAGACACCAGACTATTCTTCGTGCAGCAGTTCCTGACTCTATCAGAATACTCTCCATACGACTTTCTGATCCAAAGAATGACCGAATGGTCTCAGCTACAAGTCCCGGTTTCCTTTCCCAGTTGAATGCACACAGGTCCAGTCTAAAATGGTTTCCAATGACCAGATGCACAACTGGAGCTACATGAGCCCAAGTCTACAAAATCTTTCATTCGTTGGCCACATGATTGCAAGCTAAATATGTCTGAAACTGCATGTTTTTTATTTTTCTTATGGGGTACTTGGACCCTCCCAGGAAAGTGCTACACAGGGGCAAAGCTTTGGGTGGGGGGTGTTTGGGGTGTGACACCCCCCAAATAAATGCATTCTTGGCTTAGTAGTTTGGTATGGGGCTCTGGGTCAGGTCTGCTATGTCTGTGTGAATTTTCAGTGTTGGCCGAGAATAAAAGCCAAAAAAGTTTCCTTTGATGCAAAGCAAGAGAGAGAGCGATGTATATTCAACAGGTGACTGAATTGTTAAAGGTGAAACCAGATTGCCTGGAATCAATACCGGCTTCTTTGCTTGTCCAAACTGTGTGATAAAAGCAACATTTTTTTTTCAAAGCCTCCTTTTTTTAAAATCATATATGAGAGCACTTTTAGGTACTTGAGTTCAGGATGTGCACTGTACAAGCGCCTCTTATGTTTGAGTTAATAGCCTAAAACGTTGTTCCATCTATAATAAGTGTAAAAGTAATATTTAGTTTTTACATGACAACTGACTTGTCTCTTAGTTCACTAAGGGCATAGTCGTTGGAGGGGTGCGAGCCATTATTGTTTCTTTGATCATGTTTAAAAACTATCCCTTTTAATAATGTCTATACCGTGATATAATCTGAGGTACTAAGAAGAAACACTTCTGCATGTTAAAGAAAACCACGTTTTTTTATTTTGAAGAGACTGCGTCATATATTGACATTATGTTTGTTGTAAGAGATACATGGCAAGCATTTTCATGGCTTGGGGATGCACTCTCAAAGCCAGGCCAGACCGTTGGTTTGTCTCTGGTTTGGACTGCCCTTCAAATATGCTATTGCGCCCACCTATATTTGTAATTCACGCTTACTACACAGGGCCATCAGTCACCTGATAAAAATGATTTGTAAAAGGAGAGGGCTCAAACTATGGAGTCCTGCCTACATGCACCAATTTGACAGCTCTACCACTAAGGCTTCTTGTGGCACAGACAAAGAAGGGTGCGTGCAGTGAAAATACTTTTAAAATAAGTGATCCCAGGGTACAAACACCAGGCCATTGTGTTCTATGTGACCGTAATCATGAATTCTATTGGAGAACTTCCAGGCCCAGTTAGAATACGCAGAGGCATAGTTTCAGGGGGGTTCTTTGAGGTGTGACACACCCTAAATGCATTCTTGGCTTGGAAGTTGGGTCTGTGCGCTCAGAGTAGAGTCTGTTATGTCTGTCAGTTTTTCTTGTTGTTCTCCTTATACTGAGAGCTGTTTAATTTGTTCATTTTTTGGAGTGGAAACTTAAATATATGGTGAGTGGTTTACCAAAAAGCAGTAAATCTGCATCCATAGATGTACTCCTTGGATGAGTGCTAATGTACTTATTTTTGGGCTTTAAACAAACCTTGCAGTAGGAGGCTTGGAAAGCTGTACCGGTCTCTGGTTTCCAAGCATACTATTGACAATTAAACGCTCAAACATTGATAGGATAAATGCTTGCAAATAGTCTAACCAGTGACAATTGCTGTATTCAAAAGCCCACCGAATGCAAATCACTACTGACCCTGCTCACTTTTTTAGTGTTTTTCACATCATGTGTGGCTGCATTATAACATGTGATCCTGCTCCTTGCTTGAAACTGATCGTGTATGTTTATACAGTAGATCATATCATGCAACAGTTGTGCAAAGTATAGTACACCAGAGCCACTGTGAGCCCGCCGAAACTGGTTGCACCCTTTCGCAGACTTACTGCTTGCTCTTGCAGTCAGAGCCCCTGCTTCTACTAATGGGTACATGGAACTCTAGCTGCAAACCATTGTTGGATTGCACAGAAAAATATTCTCAATACTAGCCAAAACCTGTCACTGGAGAAACGAAATGTATTATAGAGAAAAGGCTTGTGATGTGGTCATTAGAAAGAGATTTTATCTTAGAATAAATGTACATTATAAAGCTACTTCCCTGTTAAATTATTTGTCTTCTCATCAAACTGTAAAACTTTCAGGTGTATGGTGCATCAGAAGGCGTGAATTAAATGGATTTCACAAAATGGAGGATTCTTTGTAAAGACTGCTTGACAAACTGGTTGTCCTTCCAAATAGAGTTCAAAAATTGTTATTATTAACCCTTTTCTAAATAAGGGTGTTTTGTCTACATCTTGGTCCTCGTGGTTTATGACACCCTTCAATCCCATCTTACATGCCTAAGCACCATACTTTAGGTTATGAAATTCACGAACCAACTTCTGGAAGTGCAATTTAAGTGTAGGTTTATGGTTTAATGATGTCCATTCTGGTTGAGCTAGAAGACAAAACAGGACAACTGGGCAGAAAGTGTCATTGGATGTTAACAGGTCATCTGCTCGAGGGGGGAGTTATGAAAGGGACTTGGTGCGTGATTTCTTCCTATGTGGTTTGGTCAAACCCCAATAATCCCATATCCAAGGAAGTGCACTCGGAGAATCCGACGCATTACACACTTTGGAAGCATTGGGGCCAGATAGCTTAGCAAGATAGAATAAAATATGTCATTACATATTTGGATATGTAATTGGATTATTTCAAGTATTAGCTGCTTGGTTTTTATTAGCATTTATTCTTTTCCTTTGAAAAAGCGACAGAAAATGAGCTAGGTGCTAGCTAGCCTGTCTGATGTGTTTAGAAATACAGTGTTGTTTGTGGAAAATGCGCAAGTTTTTTTCGATTTTTTTATGTCACCTGAATACGAGTTTCGGTCTGCTATCCACATTTACGTGAACTGCAGCACAAGGAATACCCGGAAAAGTTCTGTGTTTCCACTCTTGAAGCAACTGGTCACTAACATGCAGACATACTGGAAACTGAAAAACAGACTTGCGCACAGTGGCTTTGAAAGGCAACTACATTTTCAGCAGATAATAAAAGGGCCATGTGCTTTACAATCAGAATTGTGCTGTTTTACAACCACAGAACGCCAGCTAATGTATAGTTCTGCTAAATGGAAAATGCAGCAACATTCAAAAGAAAAAAAAGTGGGTCTGGCGGTGGGATGATGGATCCATTTCTGCAGGGACCTTCCCAGCTCCATGCAAGCCCCTGAAAATATCACATGGCGCGGCCATGTGTTAGAAATTACAGCCAGTTAAGTTCTCTGCTAAGAAAAATATGTGGGCAATTTATGAAATGCACTCCAGGATGGAGATGACTTAAGTAAAACCAGATTCTGCAAACAAATCCATTTCTGAAACATGAACTTAATACAAAAAAGAACAGATTCAGGCACATCTGGAGCCCAGGAGCAGGGAAAAGGGTGGTCTGACCTAATGGCGGGCCATCTTCTGAAAGAGGAGCTTTCTTCAAGGGCCGCTGTGGCTCTGATCGCGGATTGTCCTTTCAGGGAAACAGCTTGTCACGGTGCCAGGAGCCAAAGTCTTCTGCAGGCAGGCGTCTGCTTCCTTGAGAAAATCACACACTGCCTTTCAGAGCTGCTTTATGTATCATAGAGATATGTGTGCGGATTAAGCCATCTCCGTGGTCACGTTAGACCCACATGTCAGCCTCATTTCCCACAGTCCATGGGGCATGCGTTCCTTTCCACACTATCACCCTATCAAACAGCATCCCCACTCACGTAGTTCTTGGGTGCTAAGGACATGGCTTTCGTCCAAATGTGTACCCCCATAACTAATAATTCACTCCTCACACAGCCCTTCAGGCCATGGTTATATATTTCTTCCATGACTATTACCCTATAAAAGATCTGCTGCGTCTCCCACAGTTCTTGGGAGTAGTGCATATGGACATCACCCCAAACTACTTTGCAGTAATAGAGCAGCACCTCTCAAACAGCCTTCTTCCCGAGCTGCCCGGCAGCACTGACCATCATCATCATTTCCACAGCACTTACAGCCATGGGCCGCGGCCTTCCACGGCCACGGCCTTCTTACCAGGCTGCTCACACTCCACGGATCATCTCTCTCGAACATCCCATGAGGGCACAGGGCATAGCTCTCTTTGAAGACTACTCTGCCATCAAATACCAACCCCGTCTCACAGAATCCTTGGAAGCTCGACATATGACCAGCCCATCTCCTACAATCCATGAGGACAATGGTGACAGTCTTTTTCAAAATGCAGCACCCTCTCGTCATATCTTCTCATCGGATGGAGCAATGGGGCACGGCTTGGACTTCAGGATACACCACTTTAACAGGTGACCACGTAGACTATGGCCTTTATAACATGTGACAGGGCCTATATAAAGTGCATTTCCATACCTCAGAACAATGCTTCTTCTTTTCTTAATTGTTTTTTATTTATTATTGGAAATAAATTCAAATGTCACAGCATACAGTCCAGGCAGAGTTTCAAGGCGCTTCAGTAAGGCAATTGAAACAGCATGAAATGAACTCTCAACTCTCCATCCTTTCATTAGATGCTCTGTTCCTCAGAACACTCCCAGTCAAGAAGCAACATCACTTGTGGTCACAGAGTATGTCCTGTTTCCCTTCATCATGGCATTTTCTCTATCCATCTCTTGAATCAATGGCATACAGTCCAGTATACTGAGCCAAAAGCGGTCAGTCCTCCCCCTGGTGCCTGTGGTCACGAGAGATGACCTGCGTTCCAGTTCACTTCCCCAACTCAAACCACCTCTAGCCACCCAACCCTTAGAGGCATAACTAGCACCTCAGAAAGCTCTTCGACCAAAAACTAACCCTGCTCACAGGTCTTGGGGTCTAGTGAACTGGACTTCTTTTCAGACTGCCACAACACAACAAATCCCCTAGTCTCCCATAAGCCTTGAAGACATGCTCCTGCTCAAAAACCCACAAAGGATGGGAAGATAAAGAGTTGGTCACTGGAATTGTAATCTGGAATCCCTAAATGTCCCCTCATCAACTCTGGTAAGGAGAGTATGATGTTTGCGTTGCTCCACCAAACACAAGAGCAATTTATTTATAATAAATAAAGCAGGTAGTGAACATCTTATACAACAAAAGTAGGCACGGTATTAGTGGCTTCTTTGATGTAATTCTCCTATAATAAAATATGTATGTATAGATGGATGGATGGATAGATAGATAGATAGATAGATAGATAGATAGATAGATAGATAGATAGATAGATAGATAGATAGATAGATAGATAGATAGATAGATAGATAGATAGATAGATAGATAGATAGATAGATAGATAGATAGATTGATTGATTGATTGATTGATTGATTGATTGATTGTGGGTGTGTGCATGCGTGCACACACAAGCATATATGTATTATTACGATAATACAGCATCACTAACTTGAGAAATAATGCTTATTTTTGTCTATTTCAATATTCGAGTTTCTTTACAAATGCTGGGACCATTCTCACAAGACCTCCTTAATAAGATTAGTCTGCAGTTAAATCATTTTGCCTAAATAACTTCTACACAGCATATAAACAGCATGAGATAAACCATATAAACAGTTCTACTTTGAGTAATATAGTATTGATAACTGTCTTTGGTGGAGGACGGGATGAACAAAGCACTTGAGGTTCCCCCTTTCATAGCTCATGGCTCAATAAAGGTAATAAATAACACATCACTCTCTGCGTGTCTGCAGAAATATATCATATGTGTATTTAACATCAGTGTAGAAGTGCATCGCTGAGTGCGTCGCGGTACCTCATTCTCACAACTGCTTGGACCCATGGGTGGACTCGCATCCACCGGCCAGCAATGTTTGTTGCATGAAAGCACTCACAAAGCTCAAGGGGTAGTCTGCCCAGCAGAAGGAAAGTGTGGATGGCACATGCCCTTGTGCCAGTCTGCACGGGGGTGCACTGCGTGGGCTCTCGCCCACAGCTGTGGAAGATTTCACAGGACCCCTGTTGGGCGGGTGGGGGGGGTATTAAACTGCAACACACTCTGCGCGCTGCCATTTTAGGGAAAAGCCACGAATGTAACATTAGGCCTTACACAGTAAGAATAGCCAACATGGCAAAGGCGTGCAGAGTCAGAGGAGTGTTCCGCATTCTGTCACCCCGGTATTGAGGGCACCTGGCGCACACTGGTCAGGGTGGAGGGTCTGGTTGACCTTTCACGGCTTGCTGCCACATCACCCACACGTGCTCGTGTGCCAGGCGCGCTGCCCTGCTGGCCAAGGCCAGCACTCGTGCTCAAAGCAAACAGGAGACCCCACTGGGGTGTCACAACCCCCAGCGTCAACAAACACCGGGCCACCCGTCCAAAGACAAACATTCCGGAGACAACTGCCCGTGCCTGCCGTGCACTTGCTGCCAGACAGATCGGGTTTCAAAACACCAGCTGCTGGAGGGCCACAGGCCCTCGGAACTGGGGCCGAGGGCCCCTCGTGACTGCCAGCTGTAGATGGCTCGCCCATCTCCGGCTCACGGGCGGTGTGTGCCCTGCCCGTGACAGCTCCCTGCCACCACTCTCCGTCCCCAAACACTGCCAAACACAAGCGGACACCGCAGCCTTCACTAAGCCCCACTGGATGAAGCTTCTGGCGCAGCAAGCGGTTACGGGTGTGTTTGTGTGCATTGCCATACTAGCAGAATTAGATGCCCCAGAACCACTCTTCCTCCAGTGCCCCTTCGTGGGGCCCCGCTACTGACCCCCACTGCGCCACCAGACCGAAGAAGCCACACTACATGTCTGTAACTTGCTTCCATCACATGCTTTAATCTGTACTCCGCCAAAGCACAAAGCGCTGAGAATGCCATTCATTCGCTGTCATTCTTGGCGCTACACAATGCAATAACAAATGTATATGGCCATTGATTCGTGCAACGAGTCCACGGTGCGTCAGAAGGGCAGTAAGCTATCTGTTATTTCGGTCTTTGCTCTAAGGGTGCTTTCCTACATGGCCACGGAGCTCCGATCAGAGGGTTAGTGATGCATTCGGTAAAGATCCCTTAACTCCACCGGCACAAACAGCTATGCCATCTGCGGGAAAGGCATGCAGATATAACGCGGAAACCTACATGAAACAAGTCTTTGCTCAAGCGGGGGTCCCTCAAATAATGAAAGCCTCTCCGACGCATCGTGCCGTCCCCTCACCGCAGCCCCGCCACGGCGCACCCCGGAGCGTAACCACAGCACACCCACAGACACACAGCGGCGGCTCACTCACCGGGCATCCTCGGACGCACCGTGCTCCCCTGCGCAGGGCTGGCCGGGGCAGTGCAGGCGGCTCCACCGGGTCTCGGAGCCCGCAGATCCGGCATGGGGGGAGGGCCGAGGCGGGGAGCTGGGCCAGCCTAGCCTCGGGGAGCGGCAGCAGCAGCAGCAGGCTGCCAGGCGCCCGCCTTCGCCGCGCAGAGACAGATGGAGAGCTGACACCGCCGATCGCACTTGGAGCAGAAATGTGACTGATGACAGGCGCACATGTGGCCTTGAACCCAGCCCCGTCTCTTCAGGCGGAGCAATGACAGCGAGGAGTGTGTGCGGGCAAATCACAGGCGCCCGGCTCCCCTGAGCCCGGCACCGGCTCCCTCCACCTCTCCCCGCAACTTCCCGGGGACCGGGGACAGGAAGCCGAGTGCTGCTCAGCAATGTTTAATGCTGAATTATTCATGCCCTCCAAAGTTAACCCTTCTAATCGCCGATTAGATCTGCCAATTTGTCTTACAAAGACATATAGTTCGATGGACTAATACACCCCCCGTATCCGCCCCGTCGCAATACAAAAATAATTACTGGGAAATTACTGAGATTCGCAGCAACTTTTTGTTTGCTTGGTAAAACCGCGTTTGTTTATTTACGTGGGAATATTAAGGCTGCGTCTGTAAACAGCACGTTTTAATGATTTTTTTAATACGACCATTTGTCCCGGCGAACAAAAGTCTCCCGTCCGTCCCTTTGTCGGCTTTTTGTGCGGCATGTGCGGCGCAGTGGTCACTTACGCGCAGCCACTTATTTCTCCACAGAGCTGGCGGCCCCCTGGGCCTCGCCATTGATGGGCTGTAAACACGTGCCCCGCGCTCCCCTGCCTTAGCTGACGGGCCCGCGGAAGATGAGGACTGGGCCGCCCTGGCACAGCCCATCCCAGGCGCCAAGCCACCCCGTGCCCTGGTTTCTGCGCACCCTACGCCAGCCCCCCATGCCCGGCTGGGCTCGGCGCGCGCGCCTAATCAGCTTTAATGGACACCATGATACATAAAGTGCCAGCCTTTGTTGCAGAGTCGTATCTCGCGCGGGATGGCGATTTTCCTCCCAGCGGTCGCCGTTGAGTGCTTTGTGGCAGCGCCTTGCCTCGGAAGAGAAGCATAGCCTGGCTGGCACGCCTTCCGCGACAGGCCAGATACAGGGACGGGCCAGCGGACAGCAGCTTTTATGGCATGTGTTTGCCTCCTTCCATCCATCTACCTGCCCAAAACTCCACCCATCCGTCCATGCACTCCACTGCGTATCCACCCACCCACCCATCCATCGGCCATCCACCCATGTACCCATCCACCCGACCACAGAGAGAGAATTAGCAGTGCTGGGAAAAGTTAAATGCATTTATTGGATAACACATATGAATGAGAGAGGGGCGAAAGGGGAGGGAAGGGGTGGTCGATCGAGGGATTGAGAAGAGAATGGCGAAAACGTGTGGTAGAAAGAGAGAGAGTAAGATAGAGAGAATAAGGAAAAGGCGTGATAAACGGAACATTAAGAGAGTCAGGAGAGGGTGATAGAGATGGAAGAACAGGGGTGTCCTCCGCCCAGAAGCAGTGAGAGAGGCGACCGGATGCAGTCACCGACTCCTCGCCCCCCTGAGCGACCACGCTGTTCCAAAGCCCTCCCAAAGCAGCTCACCTCACCCAACCCTGCAACAAAAATCCGTCAGTGTCAGGGTGGCGGCCCACATTTCACAAAGATGGCTCTGCCCTGTCACCATCGCGATCGCGCGCCCTATTTATGAGGCCAATCCCGCGCTCATCATAGTTAGCCGTCCGCGGTAATGAGCGCGCGATAATGGATGGCAGTTTAGTGAGAGCCAGCCTGGTGGGGCCGGGTGCCAGCAAGCTTCACAGAGCTTCCTTTTATAATCAATTAGCCGTGTGCTGGGGGAACCGGAGAGAGGCGCTCTGTCCTTTCCTGCCCCTTGCCATTCACTTGGAAGGATCAAAACACTGGCAGGTTAGGGGGGGGGACGAAAATATTCCCCACGTAGGTTCACTTTTCACACTGCCCTCCCGAGGAGGTCTCATTGAGAGTGGAACAGAGGCTTTGTGTTCCTTTTCGTGCTCAAAGAACCAGGGTCGGACTGGCCTATCGGGCAACCAGGCAGTGCCCAGAGGGCTGGTCAGAATGGAGAGCGTGTGGGCCGGTTTGGGGGATTCTGTGGGCCTGTTTAATAGCCTGCTGTGCCGGTTTTTTACTGTTGATGTCCCTGATATTAAAACAAACATCGTCTTCAGCAAGCATGTGGGGTTAAATAGCTTGCAAAAAAATGTACGCAGCGTGTCTTTACAAGTTCAAAGTTCATTTTGTAAGCATGGTCCTCTTTTTTTGTTTTAGCTAACTAACTAACTAATGGGCGGGGGGGGGGGGGGGGAGGCACTATTGTTGTGATGCATGGGACTATTTTCTGTCCCAGTATGACCCTGAAGAGATCCTTGGCGCAGTGGATAGTTGCACATACACTCGGCCCCCAGAGAGCCTCCCCATGGAAGATGGCCAACCCGAGGCAGACTCCTCAATACTTCCTCAGTCTCAATCAATCAGTCACTTGTAAATCAATCAATCAGTCACCTGTAAATCAATCAATCAGTCACTTGTAAAGCACACTACATACCCGCGAGGGTCTCAAGGCGCTGGGAAGGGGGGGCGCTACCGAACGAACAGCCAGGTCTTGAGTATCCTCCTGAAGGTCAGCAGGTCTTGGGTCTGTCGTAGGCTCAGTGGGAAGGTGTTCCATGTCTTGGCAGCGAGGTGGGAGAAGTATTTCCCGCCAGTGGTTGCTCTTCTATGCATCCAGCTCCTGTCGCAAGCAACTCAACAGTCAACTGGTCTCGTGGCCCCAGCACAGGCCCCTTAGAGGCCCAATGGCCTTTAGCGCCCAACTTAGACTCTTCAGCAGTCCATTGGGCACCAGCTCCGGCTCCAAGCTCCTGAGTCAACGCCCGACTCCTCAGCTATCCGCTGGTCTCCAGATCCTTCCTCCCTTGCCTCCAGCTCCAGCCCATGGCTGCTCAGCACTCACCTGGCCTAGTGACGTCTTGGCACACTCCCAGCCTCCATCTCACAGCCCAAGTGCCTCAGCCTTCCCTAGTCTCCATGTTCTGGCCTACGCGCGTTAGTCTTCCCTACTATCCAGCTCCCAGTCCAGCCACCTCCAGATTCCCTAGTGTTCAGCTCTCAGTGAAGGGTCCTCAGCACCTCATTTGCCTCAGCTCCCGGGTGAGAGTCCTCAAGCACTCCCCCGATCTCCAGTTTCCTTCAGAGGCTTCCCACTGTTTATCCAGTCTCCAGCTCTAAGCCCAAGGTTGTCACAGTTACCTTGGGATGAAATCCAGGCTCCTTACTCAACACCAAATGGGTATATAGTCCCAGTGCAGGCTCCTCTGCACTCCCTGATTATATAGTTGCAGTCCAGGGTCCTCAGTACTCCCTGGTTACCCAGCACCTAGTCCAGGTTTCTCACCACTCCCTGGTTATATATCTCAAGCTCCTCAGCACCCCCTGGCTACTCAGCTCCAAGGCCAGTCTGCTCAGCAACCCCTGGCTACCCAGGTTACAGTGCAAGCTCCTCAGCACTCCCTGGTTACTCATCTCTGAGTCCAGACCCAGCAGCACTTGGTGCAGACCCGGACTTGGAACAAAAAAGCAGCCCTGACAATTTATTCGGGCCATCCCCCGGGGAAGCACTGCCCGCTCCGAGAGGCAGGAAATGTTTGCTTGCTGTTTGTTATTGAGGCACATATTGCAGCACCACTGCAAAACCCACCCCCGTAACAAAACCTGTACCCACCCTTCCAGCCTGCCGGGGAACTGACCAGTGCTAGGTATGGCCAGTCCGGCCCTGACTTGGTGTCACAATCTTGCGTTCCTGCCAGTTATTTCTCATGCCCGGCCAGTGTCCAGCTCTCTTAGTAACATTCCTCGGATGCATTCTCATCCAGATGTGATATTCTATTGCACCATAAAGGCAGTCTCGCCAAGATGCTTACACCTTTACCCATTGGTACTGGCCGAATGTGTATGTCTGAGGGAGCCAGGAGCAGTGACCAGAGATGCCAAGAGGTGGCATATTAGGTATGTAACACTTCTTCCCCACCAAAAAATGCCAATTGACCAATTATAAAGGATTTCTACAGGACCCAGTCCTGGATTATGAATTAGCAACACTAGAGCGTATATATTACCTACTGGTGGTCGCCAGTAGATAGTTATAGTTAGGATGTAGTTTCCATAGGAATAGCTTTTTTTCATTTTCCAATAACTTTGGTGGCATTTGACAAATTCTCGCACAATTTTCAAAACTACTGTCAGTCACTTCAACTGCTGTCTTGAAAATGTTGTGGTGATCAGCCTGCGCACTGAGGTCCCCTTCTCTCCTGAGGGCCTCGGGACTAAAGTGGACCTCTTCCCCCAAGCAGAAGTGTGCGGCAAGTGGCACATTTGCAGAGTGGTGGAGAAAGGGGGTGTGGCCTCTGACGACCTCTCAACAATCCAGCTGGGGGTAACAGGAGGGCTTGTTAGCCCCTAAAGACCCTGAAGAGCCAAGGGGACTTCATCCCCAAACTAGTAGTGCACCAGGAGCAATGTATGCAGAGTGGTGGAGAAAGGGGGCGTCGCTACCAAAAACCTCTCAGAAAACCCACAGCATGGGACTTTGTGAGGTAACAGGAGGGGCAGTTACCCCCCAAAGACCCTCAATGGTCAAGGGGGCTTCATCCGCCTACTAGTAGTGCGCCAGGAGGTGCGTTTGCAGAGTGGTGGAGAAAGGGGCTTTGCCTCCTACCAGGTCCCAGCAATACCGCTGTGTGGGACTTACTGGAGGTAATAGGAGGAGTGATTGGTCCTTCACGGACGTCTTAAGGGGACAACCATCCATTCTGTAACCTCCAGTAAGTCCCACACACTGGATTGCTAAGAGGTCAACATGCCCCCTTTCTCCACCCCTCTGCAAACATGGCTCGTGGTGCCCTACTGGTTTGGGGATGAAGTCCACTTTACTCCTGAGGGACCTTGGGGGCCAATAAGCCCTCCTGGTACCTCCTGTAAGTCTTACACAGCCTGGTTCCTGAAAGCTGGTTGGAGCGCCAGCCCCCTTTCGCCACCACTCTGCAAATTCGACTAGTTGGTAAAAAACTTAGAAATTCACTAAAAAAACAAAGGTTACAGAGACGTTACAGTTAAGCTCAGGTGTCACTCATACAAAACGATAGAAATTCAGCTGTTATAGTTAGTGAGCTGACTAAAACTTGCGCCCCCTGCAATGCACTGCTCTTGACCTCACATATTACATCACTCATGACATCCAATGATAAAAATGTATATATATTCTCTCAGTTAATGAAAAATATGAAATAGTCACATATAGACAGAAATAAAAGACTTAAAGATGCCCTAGAGAAAACATACACACAACACACCTGGAAACAACAGTAATTTTCTCTATAGAAAATCAGCAAACACACAAACACCCACATGTGGACAACTAGATGTAATAGGAAACAGTCGAAACTCATTATGCTTCATTTTTTCACTACAAAATCCTTCAAAGTCTAACTACGCCCATGTGAAGGACACTATCCTAGAGAAGACACCCTGGCAACGTGCCTTAACCCACACAATGTAAATGCAGCCCCAAACTACGATTTTTTTCAGCTTTCACCGAAAAAAAAATATCTTTTGGACGTACGACAATCAAGAGTGGTGTGGCACTAAATAAAAACGCATTAATTAAATGTAAACATGACATAAAATAAGTGTCTGTGATGGTGTCACGTGTACACATCAATCCACACAAATCAATAAACGCAGCCCTGACAGACAAGCCTGTGTCATTCCTCTCATCAGCCAACAAAGAGTCTGTTGGTGTAACATATTCAACACCGCCCTGCACCGCACTGTAAACCTACAAACCCGCAGCCACGGAGGACACCAAATTCACACAACAGAGGACGATAGACTCACCCCTCAACAGAGGGCGACACTCACCCCTCCAAAATAGACGCCATACCCACCCCTCCACAGAGGCTAGAAGGTTCACCCCTACAGAGGGCGACAGACTCACCCATCCAAAACGGATGACAGACTCACCCCTACAGAGGATGACAGACTCACCCTTTCACAGAGGACGACAGACTCACCCCTTCACAGAGGACGACAGACTCACCCCTTCACAGAGGACGACAGATTCACCCCTTCACAGAGGACAACAGACTCACCCCTACAAAGGACAATAAACTCACCCCTCAACAGAGGGCGACATTCACCCCTCCAAAATAAACAACATACCCACACCTCCACAGACGTTGATGGCCTCACCCGTCCACAGAGAACAGACTCACCCCTCAACAGAGGACAATCTCACCCCTCCACAGAAGACAGCCTCACCCCTACACAGAGGATAGACTCACCCCTTCACAGAGGACAGCCTCACCCCTCCACAGAGGACATCCTCCAGAGGACAGCCTCACCCCTTCACTGAAAACAGATTCACCCCTCCACAGAAGACAGACTCACTCCTGCACAGAGAACAGCATCACCCCTCCACAGAGGACAGACTCACTCCTGCACAGAGGACAGACTCACTCCTGCACAGAGAACAGACTCACCCCTCCACAGAGGACAGACTCACTCCTGCACAGAGAACAGACTCACCCCTCCACAAAGAACAGACTCACTCCTGCACAGAGAACACTCACCCCTCAACAGAGGACAGCCTCACCCTCCACAGAGAACAGACTCACCCCTCCACAGAGGATAGACTCACCTCTCCACAGAGGACAGACTCACCCCTCCACAGAGGACAGCCTCACCCCTTCACAGAGAACAGATTCACCCCTCCACAGAGGACAGACTCACCTCTCCACAGAGGACAGACTCACTCCTGCACAGAGGAGGACAGACTCACCCCTCCACAGAGGACAGCCTCACCCCTTCACAGAGAACAGATTCACCCCTCCACAGAGGACAGACTCACTCCTGCACAGAGGACAGACTCACTCCTGCACAGAGAACAGACTCACCCGTCTCCACAGAGGACAGACTCACCTCTCCACAGAGGACAGACTCACTCCTGCACAGAGGAGGACAGACTCACCCCTCCACAGAGGACAGCCTCACCCCTTCACAGAGAACAGATTCACCCCTCCACAGAGGACAGACTCACCTCTCCACAGAGGACAGACTCACTCCTGCACAGAGGAGGACAGACTCACCCCTCCACAGAGGACAGCCTCACCCCTTCACAGAGAACAGATTCACCCCTCCACAGAGGACAGACTCACTCCTGCACAGAGGACACACTCACTCCTGCACAGAGAACAGACTCACCCGTCTCCACAGAGGACAGACTCACTCCTCTACAGAAGAGGACATACTTACCCCTAGAGAGTACGCCAGACTCACCCCGGGGGAAGAAGAAGTCGGTGAGATGCATCTGTAAGCCCCGAGGGTTCCTGCAGCAGTGGAGAAGTGACGAGTGCGCCCGAGTCGTCCTCTCCCCAGGCTCCCTCACTCTGCCCACTTATAGACGCCTCTCGTGATACATTGTGAATTCATGACTCCACGCAGTGGGTATTAAGTGAGTTAATTCAAAGGCGCGGGATTCCCATTGATCCGAACTGAAAGGCACACACCCGCCACAAACCTCTGCCCCATCTGCTCGGGCCTGCCACCAGCCATTCACCAGCAGAGAATTAATAGTGCCGAGATTCGGGCAGCCAAACGAAAGGCACTCTTTTAAGCAGGACTGCATTAACACAGTCAAAAACGCAGGGCAATAGGGGTTCAAATGGAGCATTTTACTCCTAGTTGACTTTAACAAAGCTGAATAAGGCCTTTTCTCGCCGGCTTTGTGTGCAAGGCTTGATAAAGTGAATGAAAGGCACTCAATGATCGGCCAACGAGCATTGATGGATGGCCCTGGGCACCCCCTCTTCCCAGGGTGGGCCCTTTCTCCGGAGGGGCGCACCAGCTTGGGGGGCGGACTCGCTAATGTCCAAATTTCCTCGCTTGCTTGTTCCACGGTCACTCTCAGACCACTGGCTACCAATTGGCGCAGCATATTGGGAAACAGCATTTCTTATGGGCGAGTTGCAGAAAAGAAAGTCAAGCCATTAGCCACCTATTCACATTCAAATGCCAGAGTTTTGTCAAAACTCGAAGGTTTGGGGGTGAGCGCAGCCTGGAAGTCATGGCTGTTTTCTCGCGGTAACTAACTAATCGCTGACAGAGACAGACCGCCCCTCCACCCCCTTTGCAGGGCGAGGCTCCACTTTTTTGGCGAGTTCGCCTAACTTTTTATAAGTCTAGTAACACACCTACAGATTTCAATGTGTACAGGAGTCTGCTGCAACGCATCTGCTCTCAAAATGCTATCTACACTTGCATTCTTTCTGGATCATTACAAATTATATTTTATATTGCATTACACTCATCTGTTCGCAGAGTGCCCTGACACCCACTGGGATTATGTCAGCGCTTTAAAAAAGTTACAGAAATATGGAAGAACTCAATATTGTAACACATCAGATATCCAGGAAGACTGCCGCCGTTCAAGTGTTATCGAGTACCATACGATCGATGAAACTGCCTAACATCTGTATTCATAGGCTCTCTATACTGACTGGGAGGACATGCGACATCACCACCTCGTCATCATCTGACCTGTGGCGTGATTAGTTGTGGTAGGCCCACAGAGTGACATAAACAAGCACCAGAGCCCTCACCAGTTAACAGAGCCGGCTGTCCTGGCCCCGTTTCATTGATTGCCAGTGATTGATGGGGCCTGTCACAGGACCACCAAACCAATAATGAAGACGTCGAACAGGAAAACTCCCCGACTGCAGAGCTCAAGCGGGCGAAATCGGCACGTCTTGGTTTGGGTCGGTCCTCTGAGGGAGGAGGTTAAAGGCGCGCTCTCAGCAGAGCCGGTGACATTTTCTCGAAGCGCTGACGTCTTTATAGTGGACTTTGCTGACACAGATATCGTAATGACTGTTTATATAAGGGGGGAGGGGCATAGCGCACTTTGTGTTGCAACCCACTTTTCTTACCACTTTTCGTTTGTAGCTGGTGGCAAAAGACACTCTCCGCTGTGCAAATGAAAGAACAGGGTTTTTTTTGACTGAAAATTGCGCCGTCTGAAGGCGGGTCCTGTGGTAGCCATATGTGAGGGCATGTCACGGTTGCATCTGTCTTGCTTGAGACGTAAACACTTGTAAAAAAAATGTAATCCCATTTGATATTCATTGAATCGGGAGTGCAGCGTTAGCCTGGACGCCTTTGTTTCAATGTCATCCTCCCCGCGCTGACTGAGGGCTCGTTTTTTTTTTTTTTTTGCACTGCGAGGGTGATTGCCCACGCTCCAGTGAACGTCCCCGCCTCTCAGCGCCAGAGACAAAACGCGCGCTCTGCTGTGTGCTGGCAGCCATCTGGACAGCTTCCTCTCAATGGCCGCCCCACACCACACTGCAGGCAGCAGACCGGGCCGCTGCCGCTATTCATGACACACCAATTTCACATTTGCTGCTTGTACACTTGCAACAATAAATGCTAATGAGGGCAATGAATGGCATTTACAAAGACAACAAAGGGCGTCGAAATCCCTTGCATATGGGGCGCCATTTTCACAGTTTGCCTTCTGTTAGAGAGCCAATGAAAGGTGTTCCACAGAATGAATGAATGAATCTATCTATCTATCTATCTATCTATCTATCTATCTATCTATCTATCTATCTATCTATCTATCTATCTATCTATCTATCTATCTATCTATCTATCTATCTATCTATCTATCTATCTATGTATGTGTCTGTCTGTCTGTCTGTCTGTCTGTCTGTCTGTCTATCTATCTATCTATCTATCTATCTGTCTGTCTGTCTGTCTGTCTGTCTGTCTGTCTGTCTGTCTGTCTGTCTGTCTGTCTATCTATCTATCTATCTATCTATCTATCTATCTATCTATCTATCTATCTATCTATCGATCTATCTATCTATCACAATCATGTAATACAGCTCTGTAATGCCACAAAGGAGTTGAGATAATATCAGGATAAACTGTGAATATATAGTCCAAGCCATTTGGAAATACATTTTCCGGGTAGGTTTATTGGACTATTTTACATGACAATTTTTGATTAAAATAATGCTAAAATGGCTAATGCCGTTGGAATGATCCCTCCTTCACGATACTGTAATTATAAAAATATCTTCATGGTATTTCTCACATGAAGGGACCCTCATTGTCCTTCTATGGCTCTTCTTTACTTGTCAAACCTATCCACTCCACTTTTCTCTCAAGTTTTCCTTTTTATTTAGACATGTTTTCATTTTGAATGTCTCTTTTTACCTCTTTCTTGACGCTTGCACTGCATTGCTTCTGGCTTGTGTTGTGGTATCTCCCATTTTCCAGAGTTAACCCCACGTCAGAAGAGTCTCTGTTCTGTTTCTTGAACTACTGAAAGGTCTAGCAGTCTGGAATCTGTTCCTTTAACGGTACTCTGACTTTGACTACTGCCTTTAAGTCTGGTGCTGGCACCCCAAAAATAAGGAAGCTTGTAGTTTACACTACATCGCCAGAAGTTAGTGTAAACTCACTTCCCCGGTTCTTTTATACATGGTCTATGGAGAGCTGGCAGAAATTCCCCACACCTCCTTCTATTTCTTAGCTTGTGGACTTCATGTTTCTATTTTCTTTTTAATGTTTGCAATTATATTTTTCTTCTTTTTTATAGTTCTACTTGCAGGTTTTTGCTTTTCTGTTGCACTCGTTGTTTCATACCATTCCTGATACACAGTAGCCGTTATGCCTTTTTATAGTACACAAAAAAACATTTTCCCAGGGTTTCCAAAAAGTTTAACCCCTAATTCACTGAAATTATGAAATTCCCATAAATTATGATACAGGCCTGATTACGATGGCGGTGGGACCGCCGCCCCCACCGCCATCAGCCCCTGCAGGTCGCCCGCCGCATTATGATGAGGCAGGTGGAGGCATCTGGTGGTTAGACTGTCCGCATGCATCCGACGGGCTGAAAGAGCCCACCGGTCTGTCGTGTGGACAGTAATCCCTACAAAAGGAGTGGTGCCTGCTCAGGCACCGCCGTAGGGATTACAATGGCGGACTGCCTGCCATGAAAAGGCAGGTGGAAGGTGTCTTTGGGGGCCCATAGCGGACCCTACTTTCTCCTGGTTCTCCGCTAAGAGGTTTAACATCCCCGCACTGTGTGGCAGGCACCGCATGGTGCCTGTCACAGGGTGCAGGGATGTTTACAACCATGCCTCTTAGCATTGAGGCTTCTGCTGCAACCCTTTTTCAGGCTGCAGCATAAACCTCAATGCTACAAGGCATGGTTGGTCAGATTGTAATTTGCATGGCGGGACCGTCGACTCCCTGTCGGCCATTTCCGTTCCCGACAGGATGACGGTCGGATCCTCGTCCAACTGCCATCATAATCACGCCCATAGTTCACAGGTGAAAAACTACCAGACTTGTTTCTTTTTTACATGCAAGAAAAAATAAACAACTAGTACGCACACTGCTCTAACGCATTCAGACTTCTAAAGACCCTATAAAAAAAACACTGCTTCCCTCCTTATCTCTTATGACCTTATTAGCCCTCTTGTTGGCATTATAGATGACATGGTGCATTTGACAGACTGTTCTAATAGGCATTAAACTGCTGCTCAGGTTTATTAAAAATGTCTAAAAATGACATTTTTTGGGGGGGGAAGACAGCACACACAAAAATATCTATTTTTTTCTGACACTTGTATTTTTATATTTGTGGTGTGGGGTAATGCAGTCAGATGGTATGAAAGTAAAGAGTTATTAGAGGCCATTTACATATTAGTGGGGAAATTGAGTACTTTACCTGAGAGTCAGAATTATTAACAGACGTCACAAATGGAGAGCCTGTTTTAGTAGTCCGGTTTCTGTAAGCTGTAGGACTCATCAGGTTATTGCTGATGGAATGGAAGGTGGAAAGGGGTCTTTCAGATTTTGTGTAGATGGAAGTAGGTACACGAGGTGAAGAAACAATTGGAAATATCATTTTCAAGTTAAAGCCATAGGTTTCTGGCTGAGAAGGAAAGTAGACAATTTCACGTTTGACTAAAGTAAACATCAATCCATGTAAAACTATCCAAAGTCAAAAAGCACAGTTGCGTTGACAGGCGGCAGGGGAAAGCAAACCAGGAAGCTATGTGGAGCTAGATTGACTCCCCTGCTTACATGCCCCACTTAGGTGCCCGTGCTGACCACCCAGGCATCCCTGGATCCAGGTAAAGCACACGATATTTAAAAAATAACATGCACTGTAGATGCCATTAGGAATTGCCCCCTTGGGTAGTTATGCGCTATATAAATGGAATTTTTCATTTCATTTCATTTCATTTCACCTGTGGTCGATGCCCGCCATTGTGGCGTTACTCCTCTATTAAAAAAGCAATGAAGCAATTGGTGGCTTTCTACTTGTGATAGGTCAGTAAGTAAAATAGCATCTGTCCCTCTCTAGCAAGTAATAGAGGAATAAAGTAAAGGGGATAGATAATGACATTGTGTGTAAGGTGCTACAGAGAAAAAAGAAGCTGAGTAAACATAAACTTTTGGAGGAAGCCCGTAAGTGGAAGGGGTAGAGGAACAACAAGAAATGCGGTAGGATCAGTCAGGCAGTCATGTGGCAATTCAGGATAGTGTTGTAACCATGATGCCAAGAATAGTTGGGGGAGAGGAGTTGGCAAAACGGCTAGGGCGGTCGACCTCGAATCTGGGGAACTGCGCTCGAGTCTCGGCAATGACACTGAACATCCTGTGATTCTGGGCAAATCACTTAATCTCACTGTGCCTAGGAAAAAAATTAATGTGTCCTCATGTAATGCAACTGGTGCTATGTAAAGCGCTATGATACCCGATTCGGGTCAAGTAAAAATAAAAAATAAATAAAGTAGTTTAGATAATTAAAAAACAGTTCCTGTTGGCAATGGGAAGACCGTAAGGCGATGGAAGGGTGATTATGATGGTAGGCAATGGCATAGAAGCTGCAGATGTGCTAAAGCTGTCTCATACAAATTTAGTCTGGGACAACCAATTATAGGATCTGGAGTACTCACAGCTTAGCAATGACTGTATAAAAACAGACAGTGATGCATTGACCAGTGGAGCCATTATGAATGTTGAGGTGCATCACTGATGGACCAGTATGTGCTTCTAGGAATAGCAGCTGGAGTCTTAGCAGGAAAAACAAAATTCAACAAAAAATCTTGGACACATAGAAATTCTTTACTGGAAGGTGGTCATTCAATTTAGATTTTTTAAAAAGGGATATCGTTCTTTATTTATAGTGTCCTGCAGATAAGACATACCCTCTTGTAATGCCTTTCTCCTCTTATGTGTTACTCCCCTTCTTTAGATACCCTTTCTTACATTCTCCCTGAAGTTTAATGACATCACAGCATCTAAGTCAATGAGGCCGTGTAAAACTAGTGGTCGGTAGAGTGTGACGTAATTCTGGTGGTAGTCCAGGGTCCTCCCTTCCCATGTTTTTTAGTGAGGGACATGAAAAGAAAAAAGGAAACGTCATTATAAGCACTCCTGCAAGTAAACTTATGGCCAAAATCTCAATCAGGTGTGGTTATTGGGATTATTTTGACACAGTCGATGAAGCCACTAACTCTCCCAGCTAGATTCCCTTTTCTTCCTGTCAGGTGGGAAGTGTCATAAGGTTTAGATGAGTATATTACTCATCCATCTGGTGTCTTCCATCTATTACGCTACAGATATTGTTATGTAGTTTTGAAATATACTACATTCAAATAGTAATATGGGAATATTACTTCAAACTCTGACAGTTCTGTTTTTGGCTGCCCAGGTGTCTGATTTTTGGATAAGTTTGTGATTATCACACTTGTGCACTGGTGTTTGTCTCATTTGGTTGATGCCTTGTTTAGATGCGTGCACTTCAGGCAGGATGAGTAGTTGCTTTACTACTGGTATGGAGGTTGTAGGATGCAGGCATTTTTTACCCAATTTCAGGCAAAGTGGCACTGATGTGTGCGGTGTTTTTTTTCATAAAGAGTTGTATATCCTCTGTTGAGATGTGTTCACTAAGGTAACTCTGACAAATTTACATACGTTGTTGTTTAAATGTGCTGGTTGAGAGTCTGCGTGCACAACAGTGACCCTCGAGGGTGCCTTATGATCAAGAAGCTATTCATCCTCTATGGTGCGTTATAGTATTCATTGAAAATTGTATGGTGTGTGTTCCACTCTTCCAGCCACAAGCATGGTCATGGTTACTATGATGGCGCAAAGTAGTGAAGCTCTTATCATGACAATGTTGAGTCAGATAATGAGTTTGGTACATTTAAACTAGACCTTGGTTTCAGCTTCTTTGGTCTCATGAATATATATGAATCCAGTATTGAATGGAATTTAGCATTTGTTGACTAGTCACATTTTGCTTCTGATCTCTTTGTTATGTATCTGGTGACCTCTGTGGAGTACATTTTGTTGATTTTTAAAGCATCCTATGTGTTTTATTTGATGTATTTGGTTTCAGATCAAGGCCTGGGCATATTTGCCATCTCTGTTACTTACATGGGTTTTGCGGTGCTTGCACATCTAGGGAAAAGCATTAACACCTGGTTTGGGTGGATGTTTCTAGATATTCTCCGCAGGCAATGCTTTAGTTGGGAATGTATTGCCTGTTCCAACTCTCAATGCTCTCAGCTCGTTGTTATAGGATATAACTGTTACCAATGCTTGTGTTGTTTTTTGTCGTCGGAGTGTTATATTGAGTATGGCTGACCACATGCAGCCGTGTCTAACTTGTGTATATTTGTTTCACATGCACCTGTTGTGCTGTTGCTATGTTGCCATTGGCAAGTGGGGAGTGTGCGTTGTGCTGCTATAGATGTCTGGCCTTATACTGTCTTCCTGGCACTGGACGCTGTGCTGGCCTATTCTACCACCGTACCATGCTATGCCCTGTGCGTGCTATCAGAGCTGTTTGGGAAAGATGTGCCAATGCAACTTCTCCCTTGTGGGGTGCTTAGATTATTCCTATCTCAAGACAGTCAGTTTACTTTTATTGTTTACATTTGTGAGTGGGGTTGGTCTTAAAGAGGCACGCATTTGGTGTGAACTATTGTCTTCCTTAGATAAGCAACCTTACTCTGTGTTATTTATATTACGCAATCCCAGCTATAAATCAGCGGAACGCTCTATAACGGAAAGGTCACAAAGGGAGGGCTCACGAGACATGCTTAAAAAGCAGATGAGCAACACATTCTACCGATTGCTTTCATAGGCCTCATAAAAATGCCCTGACTGCTTGAAGTAGTTGCTCTCTGTTGGCACACGCAGTTTCTACAGCATCCACCAGGGGGAGCAAATGCACAGCAATCCGAGCTGTGGGGGCTGACTGCAGGTCACTGGGAGCCAGGACAGCGCCTGGCTTTCGTCTTCTAGCAGGTATGCCGCACCGCAGGATATACCCACCGCCCGAACTCATCATTTCAGCTCCTGTACTGATTTACAAACATAGCTCGCGAGAAGTGGCCAAAAATGAAACTTCTGCAGCCTGCTGGCGCTTCGGCTTGTTTAGTATCAAATGAACGGCCACGTGTTACGAGTCAACGGGAACATGAAGCAGGCTTCCCATAAATCTCCACTCGCCTTGCCGAGCGGCCACAGTGAAACCGCCTCGTTCGAGTGCTGGGCTGGGTTTAACATTGGGCACACATAGTGACAGTGCACACTGCGTTCTTCTCTGGATGTTGTGCGCACGCACTTTTCAAATCCAAATGTCAGTTGTAAGCTCAAGTAAACAGCTCAGCGTCCATTGAAGCATACCATAAAAGCCCAACTGCCATTAATTTCACACAGAAAGGATTTTCTAATCCTATCAGTGACTCCTATAACATGCTCTCAATGTAACACTGTGTAACCCAGTGGTCGAAGTGCATTAAAAAAGTATGGGGACTGTGATGCTGCACGCAAGGGTGAGTGAGTGTGGGGCCTTGGTCAAAGGCGTGGCTAAAAAAAAAATATCCCGCAATTTAACAGTCTTTCACCTTCAGAAATTACACAGCACAGCTTAACCGAAAATTAAAAGCAAAGAAGTTGGGAAATGTAGTATCTTACATCATGATACCTCTATTAGTTAATGCACTGCACCAGAGAGCCACAACATTGAATCTTGGTTGGTGCAGCGGAGAATAACTAACTGTGCTGTTCAGTGCTAAAAGTGCTGTACACATGTAAGTCATTATTTTAAACTGGCCTTATACAGAGTATGAGATAGGCTGCTAAAAAATGTGCAGAAAGGTTCAAAATAAAAAAAAATGTTTCTAAAATACATATTTTACTAATATCCATAGTGCAATTTTTATATAACTGTCCTCTAAAGGCACTCACTTTACAGCTCAGCTGGTAGCTTCCTTACAATAACTTTCAAAAAGAATACACCTGTGTCACCAAGAAGCTTGAAGGGATTCCAAAAATTAAAGCCAATACCAGTTTCCAAGCTCCCTTTTCATTTGCAGATTGACCATTTGCGCACATTTAAATTTATTTTACAAAACAAGGCATCATAGCAAGAATGCTTGTTTAGCTGCTTGCCTCTCCCTCAGTTTCACAGCATAGGTGGCTCCCTCAATGACACTTCAGTTGAAGCATTTCAACTCTCAGAATTAACCGCCCTGGGACGGTTGTCTTTTCACAAAAAGAAGGGGGTACTGTTTTTCTAAAATTAAAAAAGTATGGGTACATCGTGCCCCTCAGATCCCCCCACTTCGTAGACCACTGATTTAATCCCCTAACTGCTGCCACCCCCTTAGCAGAGCCCTTTTTGCCTATTTGGGTTAGTTTGCACTCAGGGCTCCATAACTTTTTTTTCTACATGAGGTAGTCACGAAAAAATCGCATATTTCTTCCCCAACATCATGGGGATTTTAAAGATACTCAGCATTTGTGGATTCACCTGGAGAGGTATGAGAATATATCCAAAATTTAGTGACATTTATGTTTTTGGGGGGAAAATAGGAAATAAAGTGCTCGGAATAAAAGTATCTGTTTTCCCCCTAAAAATGGCATAAACAAACGCCTTGCTGTGCTTAAGTCACCATCTAAAATATACACATTGCAAAGGGGGAGCAGAGCCCTTGCCCAAGGGGCCGCTCCCACTATCTCTGATGTTTCGTAGCGTGGATCCCTGCTTAGGAATCACTCTCCTCTGGCGATCCCCAAGCAGAGATCCACTGGGCAGACGTATCACTGGAAACAGGAGATTCTCCCCTTTCCAACTATACCTCTTCCCTAAGAATCAGTTCTTCAGGGACTGAGATGAGCCCCGAGCACTGAATCAGTGAAAGTAAAATGAGCCCATCGGCTCGTTATACTTTCACTTTGACTGCAATGATGTCAGCGTGCCCTCCGCTCTAATTGTCACAGCAGTAAAAAAAACAGGCTGCTCAGGAAGCTCTTTCCTGGCGTAAAAAAAATATATAAAGGACTACCTATGGTGCAGAGCACCAGAAGGGCCTTTAAGTATTTACCCAGAGGTAGCCAATCGGACATTGGCTGACAGCCGCACTTAAAAGAACCATTAAATATGGTATGCAGACATCAAAATATGAGAAGGAGCCTTCTGGTGTTCCCAGTGAAGGCCTCTAGAGAAAAGTGGCCCAAATACTGAAACTTGTCCCAACCATGCAGACTTTGTCAATATCACCAAGATACTATTGAGCACATTGCAATTTAAAGCCCAGCGGAGGTGGCTCCTTCTACCTAGCAGCAAAGACATTGAACGAGGTACCCTTTTATTTTTTGACCTTCTTATATCTTCCAGAGTTCTGAATGTCCCTGAAGACCTTGCTATTAGGCTAATCAACTGGAACATGCAAGTGCCTAGTTACCCTCATGGTTGACAAGAAGCGCTCTACAAATCTACTGATTGAGGATTGGAGATGGAAAGACAATCAGTGTTAAAGTGAATGCTCCTGAAAGACGGTATAATACTCTGCACAGACGGTTTAAATCTTTGTTTAAATGCAATGAATGTCTTGTAACTTGCAAGGTCCAAAAAATGTTTAACCCCTTCGATGCTCAAGACGAACTGAGCTCGTCATGAGGCACGTTTGAGCTGTGCTGATGACGAGCTGAGCTCGTCATGAACAATGGTAAATTTGCGAGTGCAGCACCGGGGGGGGGGGGGGGGGGGGGACCTCTAGCAGCCAAGGTGTTAGATAACACTTTTTGAATTGAACAAAACTATTTTTAGTGAAAATAATATGTAGCATGTGTGTATTTAGGCCGAGAAAAATGTTTAATAATGTTTGTAAAATTTAGACAAATGTCCTTTTAATGAACGTAATATGTCCTTTTGGTTGAGGCAATGTGACCCTCCACGGGTAGTGATCTGCATGCGATCGTTTGTTGTTTGCATTTGTAATGATTCCAATAAATGTATCATTATAATCAACTGTCCAGAGAAAGCATGAGCTGTTCCTTTGGTTAGAAACTTTTACCTCTTCTTAATTTCAAGTTTATAAAATGTAAAGGACTCCCACCTTTACATCGTTTCAATTTATAACTCATTAAAGATAAAGAGTTCCAACCTTTTCAGCATTTAGTAATGTGTCCAGGAATTTTAAACAACCTACGTCCAGTTTCTCCTGCTGCTAAGATTTCCATTTGCCTCTTGAAGGGTTAAACAGAGCGGTCGTGTTCATTTCACATCCCATTCAATCTTAATCCGCAAAGTGCAACCTCAATGAAGAGAGGACACTATGCCTGGTTCCCCAATGATGTTTGAGGTGGGGCGGAATATCTCCTAAGGCAGGTGAGGGGTACTAAGTTACCGTCTCCCCTATGGGAGATTTGGCCAGCTGAGTTTCTTGTTTAACTATGTTCACAGTCCTGTATTCCATAGTAGTCAGTAGCAGTCCCGGGAAATGTAGCATGCTCAATAACTGATGAAAAAATATATTCATTCTGCCATTTGACAAGGTGCCTAGCCGCAGGTTTGCATTTTTTGAATTTTCACAGACTTACACAATGTGCACCCACTGGTTGTTGGGATGCTGGCAGGATTGACTAGGTGGCGGCAGGGACAGCTGGGCAGGTCAAATAAAGGGGTGTCTTACTGATCCCCACCATCCTATGTGGCTGCTCCTGGCAACCGACGACACGCTCTGCCTACCTCACTCCAAACAGAGTGCTATCTTTGGGCACTCTCAACCTCCACTAAATTATATGTTTATGCCTTTGGCTGGTGGACAACAAAGACCTACCACTTTGCATAGGATGCTATGTGACATTATGTTTTTTTTTATATATAGAAAATGTCTGAATTATTTAGCCTCTTGGTGCTTTACTGGGTAAACTTAGGGACCTATAATTTAGGTTTGCCCTTGGAAAGTGATCTGTGAGGCTGTCTATGAACAGGTTTGCACAATCTTATGAGAGTGGTGGGTCATGTTAACTGACTGCCAAACAAGTGTGTGATGCTTTTATTCCTGTCTCTGTGGAGAGTATCACAATCAGATGTCGGTCAATGGTCTCTTCCTCTGTAAATAAGCGTGACTGCTGTATGCTTGGGGTCTCAACAGCTTTTGTGCTCTTTACGTTGCCCATGCACTTTGTATGGTATTGTTGGCTTTTTATATGAGTGTGAGGGGAGTATGGGCTGATTGGTTTTCTGAGAGTCTGTACATTGACTGTAAAGGCAGACGGCTGGGTGGTGACCTACAGTACTTAATTTTGAAAAGCTTATGGGTTGAGCCCAAGGTTTTGTTCAGAAGCCTGCGGCCGGTGCTACCAAAGAAGGGGGTGGGGTGGAATACTGAGCGAGGCTGTCTAATCTTGATTCCACATGAAGCCTCTTTCTTCCATTATCAGACACTCCCTGCCCCATTATTCCACTCTTTCAGATTTTTTAATTCCTGCTTTCTCCCTTTGTCACTAGTTTTGTTTTTTTCTTCCTCCTTCTTTTCCCCTTCTGTTTTTTTCTCTCTGTTGATCTGCGGAAAAGTTTTTTTGAAGAAAAATACATGCCAGTCTTCAGAAATGAGTGCGAATGGGCACCACGTGCATCAACCGGCTCAAATTAAGCACTGGTAACCTGTGGGTTTTAATTTGTCATTGAAGTCGGCTATTGTACGTAAGTCTCTCTGTAGTTGAGATTTTACTTTGCTGCGCTATCCTGATAATTTACCTCACCCATATCACCTCTTCAGTTCTATATCTGCTGGTATTGTGGCTCTCCCTTCTCAAGAACATGTGGGTTTGCCAACATGCTTGGGGTTTTTGCGTAGCACAGCTTGTGAAAATTACTTGAGCCATTGATGATTTGTGTTCTTCCCTGTAGGCTGATGTTAGACTCATGCGGTGCCCCAGGAGGCAGCCAATACTCTGCCTTGAACCTTGTGTTGTATATCCTGCATCGTTCCTGGGAGGCCAGACTGAGCTGGTAATGACCTGAGGTGTTTTAGGCCATTGAGTTGGCTGCTCAACCACCATAAACCAGGCTGCGTTGGATGTAGATGGCAAAATGCGAGGAAATACTCTGCAGCCATCCTGCTGCAGCAAGGCTTTGTTGCCTTTCAGCCAATCTGATTGGCTGTCTAAACCACTAATCACATTTGCCTCTGCCAATGCAGAAAAATGCAGGTCATCGGATTAGTTTGCAGAGCAAGTGGATTGGTTGAGTTACTCCATAGTCTGTGGAGGATAGCGCGGTATAGTAGAGAAACCTCAAAAGATGATTCTCAGCAATACTGTCCTATAACCACCCTTCTAAGGTGATTCAACGCCTGGTCAGGGGAAGCTCTATAAATACAATTTACAATTCTAGTTTTGGCACAAGTGGAGTGAAATCAGAGGGCTCTGTACAGACTGTGCTCGTTTAGCCACAATGGCCAAACTGTGAGCCTTAGAAGCAGGGCCGGCTTTATCGCTGGTGGTGCCCAGTGCGACAATCATTTTGGTGCCTCCACACCCCATGACCGCCTCATCAGATTCTCCCACTACCACCAGGCAAAAGTGCCCCTCATCTCGCCAATCATGTTATTGCTAAACACAGTGTTCTCCCTGAGGTTAGCGCCTCACTCCACAGGTCAGCGCTGAATGCGGCTGCACCAGTCGAACTGCCCTAAAGCCATCCCTGCTTAGAAGCAATGACTGATTATTTTCATATTGGTTGCATAAAAATGTGTGTGTCGTCTTTCAGTTACATTGAAGTACTGCATTAGTATATAGCAGTTAGCACGTATGCACTGCTACATGCCTGCAATGGATATTTGTTTTGTCTCATTCGTTCACACATTTTGTTCACCTTTTCATCCACGTGGGATCAGCCAGGGACCAGTCCGAGTTTAAAACAGTCTTTGCTGACTCGTCATACTGAGTTAAAGCCTTCAAAATAAATATATATATAAATTTATAAATATACCCTCACTCATTCCATCCGTTTCAGCTCCACCATGAAATTATTATTTAGATGGCTTCTATACTACGAAAATAAACAGGTAGGGGTTTGCTCCTTCCAAAGGAAAAAAAAATCATTCATCACAACACCGTCGCCACTACCTGAGCCCTAAGCCTCCGCACAATTAAAAAGAGACCAGGACCCTCATAACTCAAGTGTGGCGCTCCCTGGAGGCCTGGTCCCCTACCTGCACTCAGCGGGTAGAGTGATTTACGTGTTCCGAGCCATTGAGCACGGGCAGCGGGGCACCTTTTAATCACAATTGAAGCAATCTGAGGCATAAATAATGCATGCAGTAGTGCACGGTGAGGGGGTCGGACTCATTAACTGACACCCGTGAAAAGTGAATGCCATTTTACAAAGTCCACCCGTGCACGCCGCCTTTAGTCTGCGTGTGCGTCTTCTTCCGCCGCCACGTGGTTCAACCGGTTTCCTGGCGCAGCGGCCGGCAGGAGACAGTGTGGAGCCGCGGTTCTTCCCGGGAGCGGCGGGCGAGGGGGAGGCGGGCCGTCGGCCGTGACACGGATCCGCCAATTACCCAGTGGCGCAAACAATCTGCTTAATGGAGAGCGGTGGGATTTATTATCCTCGCTGGTGAGGGTAGGCGCTGGGCCAGTCACCGGGGGGCGCAGTCTCTCGCGAGATGTATGGCCCTTATCATCACTCTCCAGCAGAGAGAGAAAGTAAATCCCACTGCTCGCCGTCCGGTAATCTCTGTAGAGCTGTTGGCATCACTTTTTTTCTGCCTCTCTATTGTTCTCGCATCACTCCTTCCTGGTGTTTTCCAATACATATGCAATTCTTGCTGTTCCTCCCTTCCTCACTCCATGGCCCTCGAGTTATACCTCCTTCTCTTCCCCTTCTCCCCGTCTTCTTTACCTTCTTCCTTCATTCCTTGTTTCCTGGTTTTCCTCGTTGCCACTTCTATTTCCTTCTTTTATCTCTCACCATCACACACACCATCCCTTCCTCCTCTGTCACCTGTCTTCCTTTAGCTCCACTTCCTCCACTCTCTCTCCCCCCCCCCATTCTTCATCACTTTCGACACTTTATTAATGTTCCATCCTTTCTCTGTCTCCTTCCTCTCGTCCTTGCTATACGCCCCTTCACTCACCCCTTTACCTTTCTTTCCTCTCTGCTCCCCTCTCTCCCACCCTTCGTTCCTCCTACCATGTTTGTCTCCATCCTCCTTTTCCTCCCCCCTCAGTGCAGTGAGACTCCTCTAGCTTCCCCCCCCCCCTCCCCCATGGTGTCGGAAATCAGAGTTTTAGAAGGGTAGACCTACCTCTCCCCTTCAGAGCAGTTTGGCGGATGAGAATCTTAATTTTACCTGGGAACTCCTGAATTTTTTTAAACATAATATGAGAGTTACAAGATTTGTCTACAGTGAATTTTAAATATCCAACCCCCCCCCCTCAAGGTCGACAAGATTTGCCTAGTGTGAATTTTAAATATCCCAAATCTCCACCCCCGCCCCCACCCCACAAGAAAAACAGGATTAGGCCAAACATTCTGGGTAAACAGCAAGTCCTGGCGATTTGCCCTTGTGGAAAAAAGTGCTGTCTTTGGATCCTACGACCTGGCTTTGCTTTTGCAGCTTTAGGCTTTGCGCTAAATATAAATTGTAAATACCTGAAACTCTCCAATCTCAGAGATAGAGGAAGCCTATTGGATAAGTAGAGAGCCTAGGAACCCGGGTTCGAATCCCAGCTGCGGCGCATCCTGTGATTTCGGGTGAATAGTTGAATAACATCTGAAATACTCGAGGGACATTTCCAGAGGTTTGAAGTTCAGGTCTGAGCAGAAAGGGGAGTAAACCCTGCTCGGAATCTTCTGTGCACTTGATAGATTATCGAAGAAGGCGGTTACACCGACCCAAGCCACCAGCACTCGCCAGCCCAGCCGGTCCACAATGGAGGGTCATAGCGAACGAAAGGCCTTGCGGTAAAAACCCGCCAAAACGGCGAGTTCAGAGGTGTGCGCGGTAGTGGCGCAGTCATTCTGGACAACGCAACCACATTTTGTTACCACCACAGTTTCGTAACGAAATAAAATAACGTTATCATTTTTTGCCAGATAAGAGTACAATTTCAAGCAAAATACACATCACTTGTGCGATTTATTTCTCGAGATATATTTCGGGACGCCAGCCTCGCCGCCGGGGTGGATGTTCTGCTCGTGTGTGTCAGGTTATCAGCGGAAACGCAGCGCAGGGCCGTCCGCTTGGCCCGGGCCCCGGCCCCGGTGTGTCCGTGCTCGCAGCGCCGCCCTCCGGGGCCCGGCCCTGCCGCAGACAATGCCTCCTGAATGAGAGGAACCCGGCCGCGGGAGATAGGAGCCCGCGCAGGATGCCCGGGCCCCGGAGAGCGCCTGTTCACACAGCCCCAGCTCGCATGTTTTGCTCGTCAGGTAATTAAACAAGGAAGCCTGGGTCTGCGTTTCCCAGCCTTACCCGGCGCTGCGGCTCCAGCGCTCATCGGCCCGCTTCCGCAAGCCCCGTGCCTGGGCTTCGGTGTCAACACCGCCGACCTGGCTCTGCTCCCGGCCTCAAGCTGCCGCCGCCTCGGAGAACCCACTGTCAGTCGCGGGTGGCTGCGCTCGTTTTACTGTCTACACCCCACACGATCCAGCGCCTTCCCGCAGTACAGCATGCGCGGACCCATCACTCTGACTGCTTTTATGCACAAAACGTACCCCCTCACATAACCTCTCTCCGTTATGCGCCACAACCTACTGATATAATACACCACACACATACAGCTACCTCAATTTGAAGAGCACCAGTGTGTGCTGTCACAAACTGCAGCCTCGTGTCACACATAGACACAACTCAGTCTCGTCATATAACTCTGCCTGCTGATATACAATACAAATGGTGTCGTGCACCTAAACTCTTTTCACCTACTATAATTCGCTGCCACCCAGAACAGCCTGATCAAGACCTGCTGTGCAGCAAAGCAGCCTGTTATTCCCCGGTCTTCATCCAAAAAGTATGAAAGAACAACTGGCCCATATGCAAACTGGGGGATTTCTCCAGTAGGCCAGACTTGAAGTTAGCTACATGTGTAAGTATTGACACGAATTCTGACTATGTGGATAGAACATAAGATAAGTGTGGTTTCCTCAGTGAAAGTATGAGGGCCAGATACACGCTTAGGTCATGCCACATCATGTGTGGTGTAACATTACTAATGATCTGTGGGCAGGGCCATACGTTACCTGCCACTGCAGGAGAGGTGAGGTAGGGAGGCTGGGCTAGAGGCTATGGACCCCCGAGAGTGTGGCGAACAAAATGAGGGAAATGTAAATGGCCAGGTCTTGGTGTCCCCACAGAATGCAAGGGGGTCGTGGATAGTTCTGTTGCAGCCTGGTAGGAAGTGCCTCAGTTTAGCTGAGGGCAACATCGATTCCTCAACAGAGTAACATGATCAACCATGCAAAAACTGTCCCAAGCATACTTTGTACTTGTGCCTGACGAATGTAGGACAGTATTCCTCATGCTTTTAGTACGCATGTGTCCTGAACGCAATCTTTTGTACGAACGCGTCTTTAGGACGCATTTGTTCAGTACACAAGTCATTTTAAGGACTAGCCTCGGGGGGGGGTGCTAGTTGTCAGAATAGTTTAATTTACTCTTCCAACACCAGTCTGCGCAACAGTAGGGAAGGTGTTGGACTTTTATCCAACACCATTTCACCAATGTGCCCCCCTAAAAGCAAGCCACTGTTACGAATTGCGTGCTGAACAAATGAGTGCTAATGCCGCATTTGTCCTATTGGCGGCGCTGTTTTGCCACAGCGTGATTCCGGCTACTTCCAAAAGGTAGTTTCCCGTGCCTGACTATGGTGTGGGATTCCTAGACAAGCTTGAGGTGTTTATTTTTTTAATTGTTTTTCCTCGAAAACTAATAGGAGAAAGTAACAATATCATAAATAACTGATAGTAAATGAAAGGCCTTCAAACACTCTATTCCCATTATGCCAGCGCCTTGGCCTGATCTCAGATCATCTTATGTGGAATGTCCCTCTTAGAGGGGCATATTATCAAAGACGGCATTAAAATGATCACCGGGTTAGAGGCAGGAAACTGCCGCTAAAACAGCGATAATGGGCTTGATAATATGCCCTGGAGAATTCCAATAGAAGCCCATGTTCACAGCAGAACTATTGGCTTCTATTGCAATTCTCAAGGGCATATTATTGAGCCCATTATCACCATTTTAGTGGCAGTTTTCTGCCGTTAAACCGGCGATAATTTTTAACGCCGTTCTTGATAATATGCCCCATAGTTTTTAGATCTTCACATCTCGCCTAGATTATTTCGCCAGTCCTTGCAAGCTGTGTATGACGGCTGCCTGACAGGTGGGTCATGACGAACAGAGAGGGGCCACTACAGTGTCCACATACAATACATTTTAAAAAGCTTTTTTTAACAATAACGTTGGAAATATTGGCATAAATGTTTTACTGTTCTCTTGAAAGTCTTTCAGATACAATCTTGGCTAAAGAGACATTGACTGAGAGTAAGAGGGAAACTAAAGCACGCCAGCTTGTCTGAGTTCAACACAAAGAACGTTAAATGAAAACAACTGGTACGCTGCCAAATTCCTATAGAGGCGAAGAGATTCAAATAAATTGATTTCACGCATCACGCTGACCTGGGATCACTGTGCAGCGCTACAATGCTGAGGGAGCAGCATGTGGGGCAAGGCCCATTACTGCCATCAGAGGCCTACTGTACTGCCAGGAGCCGCCAGAGCATGGCTTTGAAAGAGAAGCCCAGGCCGCAGCAAAACCCATCCCTTCTACTTTATTTTCAAGTCAGTGGGCTAGTATGACTAACAATTAGCCTCTTTTTATTAGGACACACTGACGTTCAATGTGGTCTTTGGCTACAGCTCTAGTGTGCCTTGTCTCTTTTCTCAAAGCAACATGATCGATGCTGGCAGACCGAGCGGTCTATGATACTTACCATAACAAACTGGCTCTTGTATCTTTTTGAGTTGTAAAGGACTTTCTTCCCTTATTTCAGTTGGAGCGCAGTTTTGTCAGAAATCCAGACAACTTGTGTAACAGGTGTCGTTCTTGCTACATTTCCTTTAACAGTACATGCACAAGTTTTTGAAGAGCAAAGGAGGTGGAAAATCAGCCAATACATTGAAATTTCCTCTGCAAGTTTCGGGCTCTGCGTAGGAAAGGGAACATTGAAGGGACAGTTCCCATACCATATACAACGAACACCCACAAATTGATGTTTGTTGGTGTTTTAAACTATTTTACATGTATTTAGTAGCCTAGAAACATTAAAAAACTTCTACAGCCAAAAAAAAGAGTTGAAGGTTTTCCAGGTTGGGAAAAGGAAGGGCACTGTGAGAGCTTGCATTCTTACTAGAGGGGCAGTAGGCTTAAGCTGGAGACTTTCTCAACTCTACATTGACTTAGTGGCCAAAAGGTAAGGGGGCCTTACCTGCATTCTCCCCGGATATCGGATGGGGCCCTAGGCTCAGTTACAGCTCCGTTGGAGGCAGAGCATAGGGAGAGGAAGTCTCCGCCTGATCCTGGTTGCAAGTATCTATTCCAAGTTATGAGATTTGATCTCCACCTCTTTTTCTCACCCTCCAGCATATATCTGACACAACTGTGGCACAGGCAACCTCCATTGCTGCTAGCTTTCTCTCCCTTCCCTTTCCATAGTTAGTAAGATTGATGTTCCATGATGGAAGACTTTAGAAATAGGTGCTTATGGTCGTACTGTTGTACCTGCATGTCAGTGTTTCATTTAGTTTAGGTGCTAGTTGGGGCACATTTTTGGGGAGGCATGTTAGTATCTTAATGTTGAATAATCGCTAATGGTCTGCACCCTACTAATAAGACTGAAGAGCTGATTGTGAGGTTTCATTCTGTCTTTTTTCACTCAGGCGAGTGGTCGAAGGTTCAAGAGAGCAGCAAGATAGAGAACTTTAGCTTTTGACCTACCTGTGAGGCAGTGGATCCCACATCACCTGAGGGTAGGGGATTGGGGGCAGTTCAGAGACTTGCCTCCTCTTCGGTTGGTGCTCAGTGCCATCCCACACGAGTGGCCATGCAGGTGGTTTTGCCTGTGTGTGGATAGATAGAATAGAATGGCAATACTACTTTTGTGTTGTAGGAATTTTTGCCAGCTGATAACTTGTTACTAAAACAAATAATGGTGTATTGTATAGAATGTTTGTTTGATAGTTTTAACAAAAATAAAATACAAGCCTATGAAAGTCTAGCAAAGATCATGATGCCCACCATAGGCTCATGTGAGCTGGAATAGCCAGTCCCAGGAAGCATCCCTGCCCCCTGCTGACTGGTAAATAGTACAATGAGCACAATCAAAAATGCACTTTTTCTGCATAATTTACTCTGCGGAGTGAAACGTCTGTGTTAGTAAATTTTGAGAAATTGTAGTCTTTATAGAAATCTGTAAATATTGTATATGTCGAGTAGGAGTTCTGGGGATCTTTGCGAATCCCCAAATACTGTAAATCCTCTCCAAACCTAATATGGAACGCACATGAGTAGACTTCAGATGTTTGCAAGCAGGCCTTTGAGAAATGGGGTCCAAGGGTGATTGCTGATGGGTTCTTGTTTTGATAGGCATCATTTAAAGTTATTGCTGAAGGGCATTCTTTATTGCTGCTGAGGATCTGTTTTGTTGCTTTTTTTCCCTAATCGACAGTAATAATATTAATGTTAGTGGTGCAATTTTAGACCACCTTGTAAAGGAAAAGGTTTTCAGACTTCAATGAATGAAACATGTATTAAAGTTTCCCTTGAAGTCCCAGTGAAGTCAACATCCATCAAAAGATAAACAGTGTTTGAACTCGTTACTCAAACCGTGGTTGAAAATATCCATCAATTTTTTAAATGAAATGCAGCACTGTGTTACAATAAATTTAAAAAAGCCTGGTGCAATTTACCAAATAAAATGATGCAATGGATGCTGTGGTGTGAAAATATGTTTTTTACACTCAGCCTTTATTTGCCTCATGCTCAACTAAGCCTGTCTCTTTTACCCTGATGGCAAGCTATTCCATTATTTATGCCCCCAACATTCCAGCGCAGAATGCATCAGGGTCCAGCTGGGGACACCACTGAATGGTACAAAGCCTTTAAAATCTGGACTAGATCATGAGGCCATGACACACTTTATGGGCCTCATGATCTCTACAAAGATTTGAGAAAAATGCTCCTTTAAAAAAAGGACTGGCCGGTGCCAGGAGGTCTGTATCACACGCGTAGGTTGAACGGGGAGTGAAATCAAGGAAAGTAGATCCCACAAATCTGCAAGATTACCACAGTGAGCTGAATAATTCGCTACACATAAGCGAATAACCTTAAAAGTATGCTCTGTTAATCCAAAATCTTTATGAAGAGTACCATGTCGGTTTGAAAACAAAGGTACTGGACTAGTTTTGAGAGTGAGGGCACTAGTCAGCAACATCAATTCACTAAAGCCATAGGGTTATGAGAAATCCAAATGCTACGTAAAGAGCAAGTGTATTTAATGAAGGATTCCAGTTGCTCAGAGGCGTGGAGTAATGTGATGTCAAATAGTGCATTTTGGAGCATATGCTGACAAATATATATCTACAAGATGGAGTATCGTTTATCGTCCTGAAATTTGCTCTTTGATTAGGATTCCAACTTGTGTGAAAATACCATAGTTTTCCCAGCACAAATTTTACCCTGCAAAACATGGCCAAATAAAAAAAGACCACAATATTCTGAGTTCTGCAGCTTAGAACATGTGTTATTATCGTGTGAGCCATCACTTTGAGGTGTAGAACTTGAAATGAGTAAATATTACCACATCTTGTGAAAGCCAAACCACAGCTGCATTTACTGTGAGTGGTAGTACTTTCTCACATAGCGTGGGTCTCATAATGAGACCAACTGTGTTTCAATGTTGCCGATTTTTTAAGTACTTCAGTAGTTTGGTTTGTAAGCTAAGCAGATGTTTTTATTTACATGTATGTTCCGACACATCGACATAATGCAGTCTTTTTCTTTCACACTCTCCTGAACCCCAGCAAGAGTGTCAGAAATGCCTTCATTTTTAAAGCAGAGAAGGGAAAAGTAAACCATGTGTGAATAGAATTATCAGCCGTTGACCAGAAGGCATCTGACATTTGATGTTCTCTCTTTGAAAACATATTATGTTTTTCAAGATAAACATGCAAAGGCCTCAATTGTTTAATTTCAAAGTGAACTTATCAAATATTATCTGGGGGTGCTGCAACATCTCCAGCACCCCTAGTTTCAGCGTCACTGTTTTGAAATAAAAAATATATAGAAATAAGAAGACAATTAGCTTTGGAAATGAACACAAGCTACTTAGAATGCTCACATATACAGCAGAGTGGAGTAAACCATTATATGAAAACAAGCCATTGAAGTACCAAGTTACAACATTAGAGGTTTACTGTGGTCAATTTTCGTGTACATAATTATCAAGAAATACTGAAGAACGGACAACACAACCTTGACTTGTCTATCAGCTGTGTACGCGTTGGTCATCTCATTTTCATTTTCCACATCTCTATCATTGCCATTTTACCAAATGTATTAATATTGAACTCTCAAGTACAAGTCAGATAGTCAAGCGCAGAAACAGATTCACAAGACAGCATTATTAAATGAAATCAAATACAAGTCTAATTCCCTGATACACTGGGATCACCAAACGGAACCATTCAACACTTTCTCAACTACTTTGACTAGCGTGTCGATGCACTGTTCTAAAGGCGAGGGAACCCATACACGTAAGATAATTGGCTGAACTCACTCAGAATAAGATAAGCAAAATCATTCTCTTCTCCTATCGAGATTCCATTCTGTCTCATAGCATCATAAGTGCTGTAGCTGGAAATAACGTCTGTTTTTATAGTTGTGACATTCTGCAAACTATATTTGTCTAAAGCCCTTGCAGTTTTTGCCAAGAAGTTGAAATATAAGTAAGACATGCTTCAGACTGATGCCTTGAACAGTCCCCATAATCCCCATAGATAATTTAGCAGTTAGCCCTCAATGCAATAAATCCAGTTCATAATAAATTAGTGAACCTGCAGGATTTTGGCAGCAATTAACAAACTCTGTTTCAAAGTATAAATCTAGTTATTTTAAGGGTTTAGTTTCGAACCCAGACACTCATTTCGAACATATTTAAGTTTTGTATCCATTTTATTTTGCTGATTGCTCTAATAATTTTAATTGAGGTCATTAACTCAAATTATTTTCCTCTCTCAGTACAAAAAACCCATCTGACCTATGCACAATTAATCTAACAATACAAATGTAGGTCAGATAGATCATTGGTACAGGCAGGAACAATCAAATCTCTTCTATAAATGCAGGAACTTATCTCTCTGATATGAAACCAACCATTATGCTGAGTTTATGCTGTATGTCTATTTTATCCATTGACCTCTTAGAATATATCTAATATATGATTGCTAGTTTTAAAGTTTCAGTATATTAAACCCTTATTAACAGCTTATCACCTAAACAGATCAAGCAAGTTATTTCTTATCAGTAGCATTCTTAAATTCAAGACAAGTGGATACTCAAAGATTATTACTGTCCTTCAGGTAACTTAAAAAGTAAATAAACAAATGTAAATGATTCATCCTATAAGTTTGTGCCCATATACATTTTGCCAAACACAAACACCATCTTATAAATGTATACAGAACAGCAAACACCTACCACATACCTAAACACATAGGGTATTGTTTAGAGTTTTTGGACAGGACAATCCATCACAAACATTGTGGATGTCCTGCCCGCTGTATTACAACTGCATTGTAGCCGATGACTCTTATATGACAACAAATGTAATATTTCCATGTTTTCACAGATTATACCATAAATGGCAAATTAGAAACTAAAACCAAACACTTATGTACCTAAATATACTAACTAATAATAAAGGTCACAGTAAATTTCCCAAATTATGAAAAGGGAGGTATCATCCTCCCTCAGTGTATGCAAAAGCATTGCAAAGAAGCAATCTTTGTCAAACCATGCACACAAGTGACAACCCTAAGTTTATTTCAGCTTTTCAAGTGATTCAAAACCATCATTTTAGTTATTGAGATGCTGCAAACAATCCAAAGATTCTTAGCCATTAAGACAATTTCCCTCTTGTGGAACAAAGATCACACTGAGGAAACTAAAACTTCTTCGAAATCGAATAAATGAAAAGATGTCAATAAGGTTTTGATTTTTTAAATACATTTAAGCATTATAATGCATATAATAGATTGTAAATACCTATGCAAAGTAGCATGGTGTTTACTGCACTTTAAAATGTTGTTTGTTTAATATTTAAAGTAGTGTCAGCATGAAATCACAAAACTATTTCAACAGTAGCACAGAGCTTTCACAAATCCGCCCAAGTCAACAGTGTCACCACCTATTGTTTCCATACTCTAATGATGTTGAGGAAGATTTTCAAATGACTCCCAATCAGCACCCGGAAAACCTTCATGCGCATCCTGGTCACAAAATTTGGACTATAGTAATTCCATCTATGCCTGGATCACCCGAAACTCTCCAGAAAGCTGCAGTCCATTCAGAACTTGGCAGCCATAGTCACTCTCAACCACCCATCCCGCAATCACATCACACCACACCCCACTAGAAGGAGCTCCACTGGCTCCCATATATAAATGAGCACCATTCAAACTCCTCACCCACACTTTCAAGGCACTACCTAACCCTGGCCCAGCATACCTCAACAATAGCATCTACTTTCACAAACCTTCTTAACACATCCACTCGTCCGGACTCCAACTAGCACACATGTCACTCATGCAGAAAACCAGATACGGCTGTTCAGCCTTCTCCTATTTTGATCCTAAAGCATGGAAAGACCACTTCTGCACATAACAGTCTCATCCTCACTACTTGAATTCTGCAAGAAGCTGAAGACCTGGCTTTTCGAGGAGTTCGACAATGACCTAGGTTTGGCTAGACTCACATCTGCTCAGCATCAGGATACCCCCTCAATTGAAACTGCACTCCTCAAATGTGCATTGCATAACATAACATGTTGCAATATTGTACACAGATCTATGATGCATATCGGCAAATGCACTGCATAATTTCTTGTTGCAAAAGTATACGCCCCTCATTTGTTATCACTGTTTGCAACTTTTGAGAGTGATTAGTCCTGGCCTCACCTGCCCATATGTTCCTAGACATAAACAAGAGTAAGTGAATGTGAAGACATAACCACTGTACAGGGGAAGCAGGATCGGTCAAATATCACACGATCCTTTCCCAGTCAACCACAAAAGATTGCAAAGAAATCAATCCCAGAGAATCTGTCCCTCCCTTTGTTCCATTATTTTCTCTCAGTATCATGTTAGATGTGGGGAGAAGGGAGGCAGCAGTATGCCACATCGCATGAGGTGGCAACACTCTTGCATGGGTCTTGGCTCTGACAAAGTAAGAGCAATTCGGCCACAAGCGATCAGCACGTGAACAAAATAGGGATTCAGTCAACAGCCCAGCAAAAGTATCTCCTTAAAACCCTCTCCAGATGAATCAATTGGAGCTCACCAACCGAATCAATGGGAGCACACCTCATACTATTTTCAGAAAATGTGGGATTTTAGATTTTAGAAGAAGTGCTGTTTAGCGTGTGTGGAGATGTCCTCCTCAAACATATTCCATAGCTAGGGTCCTTGGAGGGTGAAACTTTAGCCTCATGGTCTCATGGAGGTGTGGAGAAGGCTGCAGCTGGTCACGTGCCGGGACACTACGGGTAGGGTGACCAGGCATCCCGAATTTGCCCGTGCAGTCCCAGTTTTTCGCCAGCTGTCCCTGCATACTTCAAGAAATTAAGCTCATGTCTCTGTTTTTAGAGAGGGTCGGCTGAAAACAGTGGGAGGTATCTTTTTATGTTTGGCAAAGCAGGGATAGTTAGCATCTGTTATAAGAAAGCAATACGATTAACAGGCATGCTACTAGCTTTAAAAGTGACATTTTATACATGTTCTTACTGCCTCCTCTGTAATTCTCTGCTAAGGAGCACTGACATTCTGTGCGCTGGGTTGGAGTAAAATGGGTGCCCTTCTTCTTTTTCTGGGAAATGTCCCGGTTTTTGGACTTAAAATTCTGGTCACTCTAACTCAGGGGTGTAGTACTTTATTTTGTTGCTGCTCTACTTTGGGCCTCCCCTTTAGATGTAGTTATGGCTGTGTGCCTTGAAAGACCATGAGCAACCTCCTCAGTGATACCTTTGAGCGTGATCTAACTACTCAATAACATCTTCGTACGGTTAGGCCTTCAAATCTCACACACCATGCAACCTCTGCAGACCCACGAGAAATCCACCTCATGACACAGGCTAACAACAATCTGTTGAAATATTTCCCCAAAATTTAAGTGCGGTTTTAAAAATGAAGAGAGCAGCCAGGACAAGAACCCTACACCCAGGGGCACCCCTGAGACAGCCTCAGCTTCGGCATGCCAGCACTATACAGACAGGCTCAAAATGTTGCATTTCCATGGAAATTGTTGAAAACAGCAATTCCCAAAGAACTGTTCCTCTTTCTCACAATGAAAAGCACATGTGCGGATCCGCGCCCCGTGCTGCAGCAGTAGAAGCCGCGGCTAATAGAAACGACAGAAAGTGAACTCTGCCACATAAAGGAATCTTGTTACAGAAATATAATGTGAGAACCAGATGCAGACACAAACCCTTAATCACAGATGGGAAAGCAATCATTGGCACACACACCACGGGTTTGATCAATCTCAACCATATGCGATTGTATTTATTTTCGAAGGAATGAAATAACTCGAGAGAGTCCTCCATTAGAATTTGATTAACCTCATATTCAAGATGCTTTTATCTTGCTCGGTGCTTCCCCTGCTCAGTGAAGGCGCTTGGAAGAGGAGCGGGCCTTGGAAAACGCATTTTCTGTTATCAGTTTATCATGCAGAAAGAAGTCATCGGACACAAAGGCTGCACGCCTCGGAATCACGCGCGAGGGATCCACTCCAATTTCAGTGCTTTTCTTTATCGCCAGACCACCTGGAGAGCCGGTTTACTCGTGAGAAAAGCGCCTCAGCGCCTCGCCAGGGATAGTAAGCGCTATATAATTGCAATTACAATGCATTTCCATCTAGGCGGACATGCCTCGATTGGTTCATGTTATGCTTTGCCCACTTGATTCCCAGATGCAGGTATGAGCTGCTATTAGCTTTAAAATATGAACGACAAGGCAATAAAAAGAGAGTTGCCTACCGTTATGTGGTATTTATTAAGTGCGGAGCTACCCAAGAGAGTGCCCCAGGACAGTAAGGGCACAAGAGAGCTATCGACTGGACAGAGAGCCAGGTTTTAAGCATTTCCCTGAACTGTCTTTCTGAACAGTTGTTCTGTCTCAAAGGCTTTTCTCGTGGAACAGGGGAGACTGTTGTGTGGAAGAGATTCACCACCAGTAACCTCAACAACAACTACGAGTGCAATCGTAATACATCTATACTACTATTATAAAGAGAGAACTGTGTCCTTTGAGCCAGGTAAACTCGAAAAGTACACCACCAATCGCAACACCCAATACAGCGTTGGAAAGGGGGGGTCCAGTAGATGGACATAGGCTATTAAAAAAATAAAAATAAACGTTATTTAAAAAATAAACAATAAAAAAAAAGTAGTCCCTAAGAAGTAGCGCCGGCCGTGTCTGCTAACAACGTGCATGCTGACATCATCGGAGTACAGGAACGCGAGGAGGAGCGGACAACAGCACGGGGAGGAGCGGAAAAATTAGCCAGACTGGAGGGAACGAGGTACGGGAAGAGCGGTGAAGTAAGGCGGACTGGAGCGGAATGGAGGACAACAGCGCAGGGAGGAGCGGAGAACGTAGCAAGACTGCAGCGCCATGAGGTATGTGAAACGCGGGAGGAGCGGTGAAGTACGCGGGGAGGAGCGGTAAGTGAGGCTGTATGGAGCGGGATAGCGGACTGCAGCGGGGCGTGTAGACTGGCTTGGTGTAGTGGGGCGCGGTGAAGTGAGGCGGACTGAAGTGGGATAGCAAAATAAATGATAGGCTTTAAAACGGCTTTCACATTTGGTGCAGACATTTAAGTGAGAGTAGTGGGGGGGGCGGTGCAGTGAGGCGGACTGGAGCAGGGGCCTGGGTTTGTGCGACTGGGAGCAAGCGCTGAGGTAAGGTGCACGCAAGCTTGAAATGCTGCCCCCAGCCCCCTTCTGCCCCGGGCAACGCTGGGGCGGGCTGCTAGTTAGCAAATAAGATGATAACAATAATAATAATAAGAAGAAGAATATTGCGATGAAGAAGAAGGAGAGGAAACAGGATCTTCCTGCTATTTAAAAGAAGACAGTAAAATTAGAGGATTTCATATGTAACTGTTGTTGCATTTGATTGCTTGTTTCACCACTTTCTTTTCCTCGTACTGCTTTCTTCTTTTTCTCTCTTCCTTCTTCCTTTTCCTTTTTCCTTCTTTTCTTCTCCACCTCAATAGTATATATTGACTACCAAAATTTTACATAGTTATTATATTTGCTTTTACTGTTTTGCTTCTTTATTACTTAATAAAATCTTCTTTAAACTAAAAAAAAGAAGACAGTAAAAAGCAAAAATAGAGCAGCTGGTTGTGTAGGGCAATAGAGGCAAACCCAAGAGCTAAAAGGCCATTATTAGCCCAACACCATTTCAGGACATGGGCACAAGTGATAGAAAGTCTGGCACCCTCCTTTCCGGTGCCATAACCATTATGGGGATTACATTATTTAAGGAGGGGTATCAGTTCAGCCCTACAGATGTTCTTCCTCAGGACCTGAGGTCACTAACACGTCCTCCATCTTACTTCATAGAATTATGGAGGGGAAACTTTGAGTAATAGTCTGAGACCCACAGTATTGATTTTTGTTTAGAGATTGTTATCTCCGACCATATATAATTCGTTGAAAAGATAATTCAACAAATTCACCCAAATTAGAGATGCATGCTTAATTACATGAGTGGTACAAAAGTCCTTTCCCTGATGGCACAGTACTGTAGACATCGAGTCAACTACAATCCAGTCCTGTATTCTATGCAGATGGGGGTGTGAGGGAGTGGAGGTAGGGTGAAGATTATGACACCGACCAAGTTTAGAATATTCTATTTTTACCCACCTGGACATGACATCTGAATGCAAGAAGACTACTGGAGTCATGGTGGCCATTATATCTTGATATACATAGTGTTTGTTGCTAAGCCACTGGTCCCATGCCCTCTACAGCCATACCATATTTTCCTGTGGGAGTTTCGAACCTTATTAAAGGTAGGAATCGCAGAGTGTTCTGTATTCACAGAGCCCCTTCCTTGGAAAGAAATAGGGTTTCTGAATCTAAAAACCTTTGTTTCCTGGCTAGGCATTTCTTAGTCATGGAAATTCACGAGTAACTCACTTATAGGCTCTGAGTAACATACAACTACCAACAGGAAAGGCTTTGTGAATCTGGCCTGAAAATGTAGGCACAATCTTTTAACTAAAATGTAACTGATATAATCCATGTGGAATTATGACACTTGCTTTCCTGGTGTGCGTTTGTCAGCCCTAACCATAAAACCTTGGATTATCCAAAGTGCAGAATGAAAGTAAGTGGCTCTAGTTTCGTGCTAGCTGTCCACTTTCATATTTGTTTGCATTCCTCTTTCTTTTTACTCTTGCGAAATATCCCCAAGTTAAGAAACCCTTCCTCCACACCTTATGATTAAATAGGGGGGTTTTGGACACTTTCTCACACTCCTTGCACCACTTACACAGCTATGATATAGGAAGAGGTTTAGAAACGCCATGTGTGTTAGAAAAGGCATTGCCAATGTTTTTGAATAACCAAAAAGAGCTGGAATCACAAAAAAGGACACCTGTAGGCTTACACCCAAGTTTGGGGGAACATTTCTATTCTTATTGGGCTTTACGGATACCAAGAGTACTATTAGAATGTGTCACTGTTGCAGCTTACAAGGAGTACTTATATAGAGACACATGCATAAATGTAACAGGCTCATGTTAACAATTTGTTGGGTACAACAAAAGTGTACACTTCAAAACATTTTCCCATAAGATTTCTCCAAACTTCCTGACCTACACCCTCTCTAACGTTGGGGGTGCTCTCTACTTTCCACAGTGAACAAGGACACATACCTACTCTTCAAAGACGTATACATTTCAGACTGTGTCGGGGTTGGGAATGCGTCTAGGAAATGTTTGTGAATACCAACAAGTCTCAGATATATTTGATGTACACCTGGTCAGGGAGGCTTCCACACCCTGGAACCCACAACCTGCCCCTCCTATGGAATGCCTTTGGGATACCCACTTTTCAGCCAACCCAGACTTACAGTGGCGGAAAATCAAGCCAAATGGTGGATTTTTTGCAAAAATAAGTGCCAACTACTTACTCCAACTTACCTTGAGTCAAGACCTATCACCTGCATATGTTACTGTGTGAAAAATACTCAAGAATTCAACTACCACAATTAAAAATTGATAGAAACATAACAGTGGAGAAAGTGAGTGCAACTGTTTGCATGCTGTTATTTTGGAGGAACCTAGGCGTCAAAAAAGCACGAAGACACGAAATACTATTCCTATTTCTTCAAACTTCTTGATTCGTAACATATCATTACATGTTTCATTAGGGGAGTGACATGGGGGCGGGGGCTTTAGCCCTTCAGGGCCCGGCCTCCCCTTCACGGGCCCTATTCAGCCCAATGAATATATGTGAGCTACTGGCGTCTCGGGCCCCTCTTCACATTCTGGGGGATGTGGGAGGGGGAAGCAGAGGACGCCATTTTGCGTCATGGCACCCAGAAGCAGGGAGTGAAAGCCCGGATATTCTGCATCAAACACAGGGTTCTGATTGAACACCATCAACACACACGTCGATATGCCCAACAGTGCATGGCAACATCCTCACGGCCTGCTCTCTGCCTCCCTCACGCCTGTCATACACGACATGGGCTGCGAGGCGCCCTCAGCCAAGAGTAAAACTCCTTCAGCTGTGAGACCAGTCTGCGCAGCAAAGCAGACACAATACCATGAAAGCGCCTGCTTTGTGAATGCCGCTTTTTTTCCTCTCATCCAATTTCACCGGGGAGAGGTTTTCCCTTGAGGACAAGGGAAGAGAGAACCAATTATATCCAGAGACTCGTTTCTCCAAAATGAAGGCATCTGTTCCACGCCAATGACTTCCACATGGAAAGAAAAGTGAACGTCGATGGCATCTGTGTTCCTGATCTGGGGGATGCACTGTAATTGCCCAGCTGCAAATGGGATTTGATTGCTGTGTTCGCCTTGCCCGGCCCATCTTGTCTCACACGTACAGGTCTTGCTGCGGAGGCCCTTGATACATTTGGAAATACTCGCAGGGCCCTTACTTTTTTTCCAGCAAATATTTGAGACGCACTTTTTAAAGATGGGCGATATTTTTTTTCTCTTCAATTCCATATAATGGTTCACTTGTTGAAATGAATATTATAGTAAAGATCATACTGATAAATTGTATTTTGAATGTAAAAATGGAGCAAATAGTAACCAATGAAAAGCGTAGAACAGGAGCCAGTGGTGGCTCCACCGCTAAGGCGGAGGAGCGTCGCCCCACTACTTTTAAGCAGTGTAACTAAAGGAAAAATAAAATGAAAATAACTCAATCTTATTCATTTTATTTGTTCCTGCTGCACTTTGCATGTTGTGCACTTTGCATGTTCTCCACGCAGGCATTACAGCCTGGATGGAGAACATGCCCAGGCCCCCAGTCCCTGTTTGAGGGCCAAACCAGGGCGTTCAGACCAGTCACAACGCTGCATTGCAGCAATGCGATTGGTCATGGGAGCCTGGGGGTTTCCTGGGTGCTTCCTGCTTCCTGTAGCCCGACGCGGAGGAGAGATGGAGAGACGCGGCGATAAGGTAGGTTTCTTTCTTTATAATTTTTTGACATTCCGTCCCTTTCATGTCCCCCATCTTCCCCCACCAATCCACCCGCCACCCCCGAACCGTGCCGGCCACCACTGGGAGATGCTACATTTAATGCCTCACTGCAGTGGGTGCTATTCCATACACAAGCTGCCAGGTTTGACAGTAATGCAACTGCATGGCCTCATCCAAAAGGCCTGTCATACTAAACTAAATTTGAAAAATGTTTGAAGTTAATGAGCACTCACACTCGGTCTGCATCAATGTAGGCAAAGGGTTGAAACAATTCTCTCGCAGGGTGATTTTGACACCTCCTGGCATCCTTGCACACTCAAGGGAGTAAGTGATTTCTTTCACTAAACTGCCACATCTTATTTGCACATCACTAGTCGTATAGCCCCTCGTATTGATGGGTGGATAACTCCTTGTAGAAATAATCTCCATGAACAAATACTTAGAAGAGATCTCTCTACAAGTCAACGAATTTTAGTTGTGGTGTAGCGTAGAAATCTATATTAGAGACAGTGTGAGGCCATAGAGTTAACAGAATTAGAAATATTTAGAGCGAAATGCAATGAAAGGTAGATAAATCAATGTCTTGACCCAGAGAAATTAATTACAAAATAGAAGAAGGCACAGAGCAAAAAGAGAAAATAACAAATGAAACCACTGTGGCTGTCAACTGATGGTAGCCAAATGCAGCAGGTGCTACCCTTGCATTGTTCCCGGCCCTGCCAGTGCTACCTCTGATCATGAAGTCAATGGCAGGAAGAAAATTTGAAAAAGACTCTTGAATCCATCTTTACTTTCTTCAATTCCTACTTCTACTTCTTCAGCTAGATATCCTCAGTAGCAAATAGAAGGCTGTTGATGGGCAAAAGTTGGAATTTTGTGGTCAAGCCTGTGATATTATAGGGTGCCAAAGGATGCATAATGTAACTTTTGCTACTCGTTGTTTCTGTTTCAGGGGATGAGCTCACATATGACTTGAATGGATTCTGCAACATTTTGGAAGATGGGCCTGCAGTAGAATATGCAATTCTTTGAAGTTTGCAGGAAAAATTCAACATATCTGATGAAAATGTAAGATATGAGGACATCCCCAAATTCATTGTGACCAGTTTTTTTTAAATATTATGAGTAAAATGGGTCCCTTATGGTCAGTTAAACAGAAAAATAATTAAGGCTCCAATAATCTATGTAATAACCTCTTGTTAGAGGGAAATATTAAAGGAGAACGGTTTAGCAGAAGGTGTATGCTTCTACAACATACATACAACTGTTTCAATTATTTAATTCTTACCTATAGGGCTTGGGATTTGTGGTTTTGCAGCCAGACTTAAAAGGTGTAGGGCAGCTACTGAAGGTATAATAGTTTAAACACAAGCAAGTGGTACATGTTGCTATCCAGAAATATTTTAATTGAGGACAATTAACACGAAGCAAGAAAGAGACTCTTTGGGCTTCACATAAACACTGTCTCAAATCACTGACATATTTTGACTGAACATTAGGTTCAGGTTTGAAAGATCATTTAAGCCTAGTTGGTTACATTTTGCTATACAGAAATATATGATTTAAATATGAGGTTAGAAGTCTGGCTCGCCAAGTAATTGTCTTAAATCATGAACATGCACGGAGAGGGTCAAACAGAAATTGATACATGAAAGAGCATTTCAAATCACCCAGTATTCTGAAAATGTCCTTCTAATTCTAAAAAACATTACAAAATCTGCTTGATAATGTGGAGTGTTTTAGCTATTTTTTCATGCACAAATTTAGTTTATTGAAAGTCTCAATCTATGGTATGGCCGCCCAATACCCATAGCCCTTTCAGTATTACAAACACGAGTCTCGATGATATATCTATTTACTTGAAACCTCGACAACATCTAAAGATTTAAGACAACATCAATAAGTTACGGAGCCAATGGTTCTTGACCCTATTTTGAAATGCTTTACTTTAACATAATTAGCTAAGCATTTGGCAGTGTTACATTACTTTTGAATGACTTTTACTGGATTTTAATGTATTATTTTGAAAGCCCCTCTGATGTGCCGTATGTAGCAATATACAGGTACAAAAGAATATCAACAGTAGAGGTGACAACAGACAGAGAGTGCAATCTGGACTATTTTGTTGAAGATTTACATAGGTTTCAACATCAAGTGGCAGAATCTCATGATAGTGATCTGTCCCCAAGAAGCTTTATGCTATATTCGATAAGCAGATCCAGTCTTTTAGCCTTAGACTTTCATGCACACACTGATTGCAACAAGTATTTTAGCGCATTAGGCAGAGGCCAGAGAAATATCTGATAGATGCAATTACTAGATTTAAATAGGACATCAGGTTAAGTATGTTAACTTTTAGGTACAGTGCGCAAAAAAGAGACGCAGTGTATCTTAAGCTTCTTGCAACTCCACTCTCTCATTTCTGACAAATTAATTTAAAAAAATCTTTCGAAAATCTAAGATTTTAATCACATTAGGATTCTAATCACAATATTTAGCAAGTTGTATTTTACCATTCTAGATCATAAGATTAAAAAGTTCCTTTTTCTGTGCAGAAGATATATTGAAGAAGTGAGATTGATTAGGGAGATAGGGTATTATTTAGTTTGGTGAATAGGATACTCCGTCACAAATGTGGCAGGTATCCCATTCACCATATGAAAGTGCGTTATAGCCTATGGAATTTGTAATACGGTGCCCAGGATATCCACTATGTTTTGATGGACTATCCTTTCCACCAAACTATAAATAAGGCCCATAGCTATCTGTGGCACAGTCCTCTGAATGAGTCTCCTCTTGTGTGTTCGAGGATGGGAAATGTCCTAGGACCTTATGAAGAACAGTAGCCTGTGGTCATTCAAAATGCATTCTGGTATACATCGATGTGCTTGGCGAGAGCAAAGACCTTTCCAAACTAGGTTTTCATACAGAATCAACTAGTGCTTGAAATGGAGAAATAGAGTGCAGTTACTCTGTACCAGAGTATCTGCTTGTTTCTGAGAAGTGCCGGTACTCTCCAATTAAAAGTTTTACATTTTTCTTGAGAAGTGCCGGTACTCTCCCTCTCAAAATATAAAAGTGCCGGACAGTATCGGCCCATTTAAAGCACTGGAAACAACTGAAAATCAAGTGGTTTCACAAATTCCCCACCCTAGCTACTGTTATCAATGACTGAGCTTACTTTTACCTAGAGTTTATTTCTGTGTAGAACTCTAACAATTTGAGTTCTGACAGATTCACAAAAGATCCATGGACCATGGAGTACTTCAAAACATCAACAACATTCATAGATTCATTTACATGTACAGATTTTAGACCAGGTTGACAATTTAGCAGACATAAATATGGCACAAATGTGTTTTTTGCATGCTGAACATTTTTAACAATTTCTGTACGGTAAAAAATGTTTCCTATAGAGAAAATTCTGTCTCTCCAAACCCAATAAATATTGGATTTTTACTTCACCATTAATCCCTCTGCACATCCACCCATAGAAAACCTACTACTCTATTTGTGAATGTTTCAACTATGGGGAGCCACTAAAGATTGGTATGTGGATATCCAAAAATGTATTATTTTGTGAGTGTTCCGCTAGGTTTTCTGGGTAGCAGTACTGCTACACTATTAAAAGCTGCCATTTTTGAGAGTTTTTCAATACTCATTCCAAATTTAAAATTCAATCATTCATGTTTCTGTGAATTAAAATTACCAAATTGCTCGTGGGAATGTGCGACATTGTCTGTGCACATAGAAATACTGGGGTGTGTATCTTAGTCAGTCAAAAAAAACTTTATTTGGTTTATCACAACCATAAAACACACAATAAATAATTTAAAAACAATCAAATTTAAAAGAATGATATTTCCAAAAATGTAGTGTATTGTTCAAATGTTTACAATTTTTATAAAATTTCCAGTCCTGTTTCAACCTCAGTTATTTATTTCAAGTCCGCTTTTAGTAGAAGGTTGCCGACCAGTGTCAAGAACTTTACCCGCGGCAAATTACAATGTTAGATGAGCCCCCCATCCAGTTAGTTACAGCCTGTCTGCAGGTGCGGATGTTTAATTAATTTAAGGTTACTTTTAGGAACTTACTTCTTTCATCTTTTACTGTAGGGCAAGCGCACATCAGGTGGCATATGGATTCTGTGTGGTATCCACATAAATCAGACCCTCCAGGATTTCGCGATTTTGCGATTTGCAAAAAAATCGCGAAATCGGCAGTTTTGTAAAAATGCCGCGATTTTTACAAAACTGCCCGCGAAATTACTCTAATTTCCCAATTTTTAGGAAACGAGGACCTCTTGTGGCCATCTCGTTATAGCGCTCACTTTGATTGTCTGTGACTGACTCAGTCAAAGACAATCAAAAAATTCTCGGCAGCCCCCTGACTCATGGAGTGAACCAGGACTTGCAAACCCGAAGGAAACGGAGCTCCCATCAACAAGTTCTTAACTCTCCAACAGGAAGAGATTTGGTTTTGTGAACAGAGTGACGGTATAGGTTTTCAGGAAGATACAATATGGCCTTGTTTATTTATTCGACTAAGTGAGAACCCCCAGTCCTTCGCTATAAAAGACATTTGGCAGCTGTTGCTGTTCATCACTATTGTACTTCTTTGGCATCTTTACAGTTCCCGTGATTACCCGTTTTCTGACCTGGAAGGCCTTGAACTGTTTCTTCCAGTGAAAAAACCTCCATCATATTAGGAGTTAAATAAAGTTTATAATAGAAAAGACTTCCTCCAGACGGGTCAACTTTTTAATTTGTTCAGATGGTGTCACATGGCTGCAACACTGTTGCATCCACGTATCACCGTCATCATCACTGGAAGTGGCATATTAACGTTATAAAGGTTACACATGTGCTGCATTTTTTTTTTATCATCCACCATAAAGGCCAGCATCCGTATCTCCATGAGCATTTACTCGTGCTATTTTTTAAATGTTGTCTTTGCTTTTAAATCGGTAGTGCAAATGACCCCATCTTTAAGTTTATTGTCAATCAGAAAGGAATAGTGTCAACACCATTCCAAAGACAAACATATAAAACAAATTGGTTCTTCATTTTAATGTATGACGAATCATTTTAGATTTTTTTTTTTTTACAGATTTCAGTAGCACTCAATGAGATGTGGGATTCCTCGTGTGAGCCCATTCTGGTGCTGCAGAAATTACGTACCAAACCTGAGGTATGTTTTCCTGCAACCACCTTGAGTGCAGCACGCACAAGCAAAGGCTTGTCAAGCAACCATACTTGATTTGCTTACTCTCTTGCCCCTCCCAGCCCCCACACTTGTTCCATCTTTCGTCACACCCTCTGGAGCAGCTATTGTCTGTGCCACGCTGCACACAAATTGGCGTGTGCCGTGCCCACATCAGTTTCTGTCCAAGCCAGGAAATGTGCTTTGTCACAGTTCTGCTCATTACTTTTTGTGGTGTCTGTGCTGTTCGGCCCCAGAGACTCTTAGCAAGGTGTGCAAAGCTTTGTCTGATGAAGAAAGCGGGCTTCTTCTTTAGGGCTCACAAGTTCGTGTTAAAAAGAGAAACATTTGCAAACCTACTTGAAGAAAGAAAGATTCATTGCTTGTTTACTTGAAATCATTACAAAAGATGAAAATTGGGCAAACACACAATCACAATTAGTCGTGTATTTTGCTTACTAAAGTGGGATTGCAAACACCATCTAAAATCGTTATCAAATTATCTACAACAAATACTTCCTGCGCCACAGGATAGTGGCTCCATGCGTACAAGTAACATTTATGGGAGCAGGGGAAAAAAGAAAAATAGGAGACTAAAAGGTAAACAAGAAAATAAAAGCATGTGGGCAGCCGCAGCATTGGTCGGGTCTTCAATAGCTGGTCCTAGACTACTTTGGATGTAGCCATGTCAACTAGACTCCACTCAGAGAGGTTTAATTACATTTTAGAGGCTATGTTTGCTCAAGTCCTCCTATGAGGACTGGACCAGGTAAGCAAGAGGTGACCTCCCTTTGCAGTCTTGTTCACTTATTGGGATCGGTCACTACGAACCTGCGTCCTAGGGAGCCTGAGGAAGAGGTGTCCTGCCTCACGGATCCAGGAAGAAGCGGTGCCCCGGAAGGGGTGCATTCATGGGTGCTAGAACATCCCAGGGATCTTCCTCCTATGAGGTTAGAACTGGAGCGTTGCTTCTGTAGAGCTACAGATACTTTAAACATGCCTAATTCAAAGTAGAATACTCTGCTAAATAGTTTCCATTGATTTCAGGCTGAAAATAAATGATTATGAGTAACATAAAGTGCCGCAAAATTGCCGCTAAATTTCCATATTTGTGCCGCTAAATTTCCATATTTGTGCCGCTAAATTTGCTAATCCATGCCGCAATATCCTGGGGGGTCTGATAAATGACAATTTCCAACATGATATTTACTTTTCCAGGTTGGAATCAAGTCCTTCGAGTTATGATCTCCTAGACGGTACAGCATGAACCTCCTTTTTAATGTTAACGGATAATGTGCTGTATCTTACTCATTATTTTATCAACCAACTCCTAATATTGGCACTCCAATGGCTCCATTGCTATCACACCCTGCCCTAGCTATGTACTCTTTGATGTATACTACGTCATCTGTTGCATACAACTTTTCAGCAACATTAACTTCCGTCATTTGGAAATAAGGCTAACTTAAATTTCTTGGCAAGAACTTTCCCTTCAATATCAGTCACATTCATATTTAGCAGATCCACAGAATGCAGTCTCCAAAAACAGTTTCAAGGGGTAAAAATTGCAGCATGGTTGGGGCCAGAGCGGAGCTCCACCTTGGACCATGGTGCATTCCATGGAATCTTATAAGGACAAAGAGACGGCAGCAAGTGCGCCTTTAATACACTGATACATTTCATCTGAAACTCATACTTAGTACACTTGAGACACTCAAAGAGAAGAGAAGAATACCATCCTGACCACAGATGCTATCCTTCAAACATAAAATGTAGATCTTGTTGTGAAACGAGTTTGCTAATTGTCAACTAATGGCTTGTCGCCCAAACGGTGACTCTTAATCTGGTACAAGCAGATCACAGCCAATGACCGCAGTTCACGCACACTCTACTACTGAGTGTACCGACATCATCTAAAGGTCAGCTGAAATATGCTGATGACCATTGGGACATTATATAATTTGCCCTCCATGTCAGCCACCTCCACACTCCCTTCATGCTTGTGCTAACACAGATCAACCAAGAAGCTTCCCACTCCTTACACATCTCCTTACTGATTAATGTAAGGAAGGAAAAGGACAACTTTGATGCTCAGGTCTGAGATCTGTGTTGGGAGGAGAAGGGTACAAGGCGGAATGCCACCTTTCATGGATTTTTATTGATGGGATAATGCCTGAGAAATAATAACTTTTCCCTTGGCATTTGGGAAGTGGAGACTGCATACCACATTCAAAGGTATGGAGCAAATGCCTGTACTCTTCAGAGGACTGTACTTCTTAGCCAATTAGATTATTAACTTTATTCCATAGTGAGCAGAAATAAAAACTATGACACGACATGCCATCTGAGTACATTGCACAACATCAACAAATATATTAATATATATATATATATATATATATATATATATATATATATATATATATTAAGCAGCAAAGCTCCGGTAATAGAAGAAGCCGTCTTGCAGGGCGGTCCGCGGTCAGGGCACCGGAAGCCCTGCACACTATTGCACCAACACTCCCTCGCTCGAGAAAGATTACCACGGACACCTCACATGGATTGCAGATAATTTAATCATATGAAGACTGCACAGCTGTGCAGTCTTCATATGATTAAATTATCTGCAATCCATGTGAGGTGTCCGTGGTAATCTTTCTCGAGCGAGGGAGTGTTGGTGCAATATATATATATATATATATATATATATATATATATATATATATATATATTTCCCATCACGTTATTCAGACAGCGATTCAATTTGTCCATTCCATTTATCCACCTACCTTCCCTGCCTCCCCTTAAACAGGATGCAATATTAACATTTAAGGAAATTGGCAACACGAAATTGCCTTTTTAGACATATTGAGGAGCAACCCATAACTCTAAAGCAAAACATTATTATTGCAATTGATGTGACTAGAGTGTAATATGAATTCTACTTGCTGAGGTTTAGTTTAGTAGATCTGCAGATGAACACAGAAGGTGCAAACTTCAATGTGTCTGCGCTGCTCAGAACTGAAGAGAGTAAGCAGTTTCACGCATCACGGTCGCCCTCGTGTAATTTCCTAAATGTTGAAATGTATCAGCAATACAAATGCAGTTAATTCATATTCCCACCAGGGCAAGATGGAGAATAATACATTCAAATAATCAGCAAAAAGAGAATGAAGTAGATAGACAGACAGACGGATAGAAAGATAGATAGATGGATAGACAGACAGACAGACATCAGCAGCTTTCTGGGATGTAGTAAGCAACTGTTGTCACAATACCAAGTGTCAACATATTTCTTCAGCTGTGTTGTTTTCCTACATAACAGCAGCAATAGCACTCGTAATCTTAAATACTTGGTTTCTATTCCTCAATATAATAATTGTATTTATTTTCTTTTCTTGTGCAGTTGTGGTGCTTGAACTGTCCTTCTCTCAGTTTTTAATGTATAAGGATTAAAGTCATCTTTTGCTATCTTTGCCCTTCAGCATAATGTCATATACTTGCCAACTGTATCTAGATGTTGTATGCATTTCCAACATTATGTGCAGGAAAGACCCTACGACGCCCTACAACTGAGAGTACCAATCTCCCTCGATGTACTGTGATTGAAAATCACGACCACAAGACTAAACGTGACTGTAGGATGGTGAACAGTGACTATGAAGCCTTAACATATCTTAGTATGCAGGCCGGTGACTGCCAGTGTAAGAATTCACCTGATGAAATTGTAAGTTTGTACTAGGCAAGTGCAAGCTTTTCTGCCAACCTAGACAAAGGGAACATATTGTGCTGTTTACCCTTTCCAATGAGCAGGAATTAGTTGTGGTTTGTTTTTTCATGTTTCCTTTTGAATGGGACCTGATAAAGTGTTAGGATTATTAAAAGCATGCTTAGGGGGAAATTGAGAAACATTTCAAATTAAATAGCCTATTTGCTGGAGTAAAGTAGTTTCCATACAATGGCCAATTTGTAAAGCAAGCCTGTGCCATTTTAATTAGTTCAGAGTGTTAAAACATTTTGAGAAATTATTTTGCATGAAAAAGATTTGGGTATTCTGACCAAGGATTCTGCTCTTGGAGAAATAGACAACATCCAGAAATGTAAGGCAGAGGTCACTTCTTCCCAGGATAAAACCAGCTGGGCGTCGGGGGCGGTGTGCTCAATTAAATTTACAAGCATCAATTCTGGGCCAGTTCCATAAGGAAATAATGCACTTTGGAAAAAAGGCACTGTGTCTGCCAGAAAGCCTAACGGATGGCTCTATGCCGAACTAACTGAAAGGAAATAACAGCAAAAACACAGGGAGGAAAAAAAGACAACATTAATAAGACAAATATAACAATAAAAAGGTATCAACCATTTGGGTTGACTGGGCATACCAAATGGCCCCAAAAAGAGAACTGCATCAAAAGGCCATCTAAGCCAGAGGTTTTGTCGCTGTGTAGGGTATCAGACTATCAGGAAGTTTGGAGCGCTATCTAGTACGCGAGAGGTATGGAGTGTTCTAGGTAAGTACAGTGCTGCCAGGTCAGGGGAACTACCCTTAAACCCCTGTGTATGTGTGGGTGGGAGCCCACACAGATGAGGAGAAGCACTGTCCTGGACACACGTTCTGGGGTAATATACTTAGTTCGTAAAGTCTCGTAATCTGAGAGAATAACCTGTGAGGTCAACACGGATATATTACTTTGGTGTCTTTTATTCCTTATTGAAAAAACACAACCAGCCAATATGTGTTTCGTCACAAAAGGGACCGTGTCCCGTGACTTCTTCAGGGCTGTAATGGAGGATGTGTAAAATCTGTGTTATTGCTCTGCTGGTGATAATTTTGACCCGGCTGGTCTGAAGCAAATGTGATTAAAAGCGTGAATAAATGTGCAAAGAAAGGGGATGAACCTGAGTACAGGAGATTCCCAGGATCCAGTGCCTGTGAGCATGGTAGAGGGAGGGTAAGCCACTCTAACCGTTAACCTGCAATGTGTGAGCTAGAGGTTTGATGAGCAGTCCAGAGAGTTTTTTCATTCAAATCTTTCAGCCATCTCTCTGCTATTGCACAAGCTTAATTACTAACGCTTTGATTCACTCTCCAAGCTGTTGCATTAATGGGCGCTGTCATCAGAAACTCACATCTCCCTCAAGTGTTCCACCGATTAGCACTTTCTGACAACGAAAACTCCTGGAAACGCTTCAACCTGATGATGTGATCAGGCTAGAAATCTAGTAAACGTCCAGTCACTGGCTTGTACAGCTGATTAAGCCTTCCTGAAATCTAGAGTCTATCTGAGAGTAACCAGCGCTTTATTGCCTCCTGTTAGACATGAAATCAACAGTTTTTAAGTCTTTGCTAGAAATGACAAGAGTTAAAAGGTCCAAATCATGCAACCTTCTAGGAAGAAATGCCACAGGCACACTCCAGTGCAACGTTCAACATATTAACATGACATTGACATGCCAAGTATTGGTCACAGTGTATCTTGGTAAGAAAGATCCGTGTTAATGTACAGAATTGATGTTCAGACAATGTCGGGCAGAGTATGTGTTGTACACTAAGATTGTCTGACAGATCTGTTGCTTCTGACATCTTGGATGATGTTTAGACAAAAAACATAATAGAGACATCAATTAGGGGTATCCAGGACTCACTCCTCCTGTCCAGGGCTGTCACTGCCCTTGCAAACTCTGACCTAAGTGGTCATGAAGGCAGCGGCAGATGTAAAAGTCCTTACTGACAGTATTTTTCACGTCTACCCTCTTTAACACTGTTTCTATGCCACCTTCCATGGGCTGCAAAGCTCCAAAAAGCCACAGATCATATGTTGTGCTTATAATTCCACCTATATAAAGAAACATATAACAAAACACTTTTCTTCTGATACCAGCACACTATGTGACCTAAAAGATTTTGGACATAGGTGGCCACAAAACCAAAGCCACTTCTCTTAGCTATTTAGTTTATGCCAACAATCTTGCCATTTGTTTGCAAACTCCAACAAGTCTTCAAAGTCAACTCGCCGCTTAACGAATACAATTAGTTGAATGGAATAACAGTCAACATTACACAAAACAAAAGTGTTGCTTTTGCAAAGCAGAAAGGAAAATGCAACTGGAAGCTGAGCCCACAGCCAGTAGAAACTTCAGACGCATATGAATATTTTGGCTTCGCTTAAGACACTAAGTTGCTTGCAGTGCACCATTTTGAAAATATAATATCAAACTTTGCCTTAACAAATAAAGCTTTAAAAGGACTTGCCAAATAATATGGTGGTAGGGCCATTAACTCTACAATCATGGATTTAACCACAACACTTGTCCCAGCTTTGATTTATAGATTACTGACGTAGAATACAGAAATATTTGACACAATTTGTATTCAGAATTAGATCGTTATCTAATCTTCGGGCCTCAACCCCTCACTCCATGATCCACCTCGAGATAAGTTCTTCCATCAATGAGTTCTGTACATCTATCTCAGAAAACATACCTACTATTAAAGAAGCAAGTCTGCTTCTTCAAGTAGAGACTCAATGAAAGGTCTGATCTTCGAAGAGATTACACAAAAGAATCCTCCACTTAATTCTCGGAGAAAGATATAGCTAACTCACTCACCGGTGATAACCTATCTCCCATTGAAACCCTACTGAAATTGACGAAACTGAAACACAAACAGGTCACCAGGGAAGGTTTAATAGAGTCATTTTAATAGGGGTGGGTGGTATAATGTGGTCCACCTGGAGCATACGCAGATATTTGCCTTTTCCACACTGTGCTTGAAGTACAGTTTGGCAAAAACTCAGTTGACTGCCACGTAGTGAAGTTTACCGGCGGTCACCTTCTGCTAGTTAAAGAACTAAAGTCCTTTGCCCACTGTCTATTATTTATTGGTGCCATGTGTCGATCATTCTAGCACTTCCGAGTTGTATACACCCAATGGCGTGGCTGAACATATTCTGGGACTTTTTTAAAGTTGTAGCCGGTACTGCTACAGTGCAAGATGACCCAGGATTGCAGGACTGCTGGCACTTAATCCATTCCCAGTGCGTTGCACAATATTCCAGATTGCTGATTGGCCATAGAGAGTGCACCTTGCCTCAGTCCGAGCCGAGGGGATCTCTGTCAATTGGAGCTCTCTCTGAATGATCCCAGCAGGGTGGGCGTGAGTTTGACGGAACTCGGAGTTCGAGGTCTCAAAGTTGCTTTAAAATCCTCTCCTCTACCACCCTCCTGTCGGGCTGGGGGAGGTCACCGTTACTTAGCAGTGGCACAGGAAGGTGAGGCATGAGCCCTGTGGATGGCTCGCTAGCGCCGCTTCCGATGCCATATACATCTTAGCCAGGCGGCATGGAGACACTTTTCTTATTCCACTCTCTGGAAAATATTTTGTTCCTATGCCCAGGGTTAAACAATTTGAGGAACAAATACATGTTATCCCTTTTAGGAACCACTTGCTCCGAACCCATAAGGAAGCTACCAGGGCTTATTACTCTCTACAGGAGAGCACTCACATCAGGAAATTAGCCAAGTTTTTAGGCTTAACAAACTTCAAATTTAAACTTATAGTAGACTGCTCTAAGTAACCACAGTAGCATCCATTAGACCTGTAGCCCTTTGATTTTGAAACAACTAGATAATTCGACTTTTTTCATCTATATATGTATTTTTGCACTGGTTTTGCTGCATGTACCAGCTTATATTGAAATGTGGTACAGTGTCTGCGTGGTTTTATTTGTATATTGTAATGATTTCAAATAATCTAGCCAATAAAGATCTTGGTCAGTCAGTCACTTCTCTTAGGTCTGACAGAGGTAGACATAGTTGTTACTAGAGTGGAATAATCACCCTGGAACCGCTCCATAAATTATATTCAGATGTGAATAACATGACTGCTGCTCTTTATTCTGGATGAATTGCCTAGACACCATCCAGCATATCATCTAAAACACCCTCATGTTGTAGAGATTATATGCGGTCTCCATTTTAGTTTTAGTTTTAAACTTAGCATTTATTTGAGATGGGGGGTTGCACAACTTTTTCACTAGCACAAAAATGTGCCATGCACGCATTTATTTTTTGTAGACATTGTTGTTCTATAGTTTGTCCTGTTAGTTCCAGAAACACATATATCAGAACGCGACATCCTTGCTATTATGTGTTCGTAGGAGATGACTTTATCCCTTCAGACTAAATTATTCTGCGTCTCTAGAAGAATGTAATAAAAACCTGTGTTTTATTATTTAAATCCTGTCTGTGTTGAAGTTGGTAAGTGGTACTTCACGCTGGAGTTATCATGAATGCTGCAGAGAGTTGTGAATGAGATTCAGCCCAGCAGGCCCCGACATTCATCCTTAAAAGGAAGATAACTGCACAAGCAGAGATTTGTGCAGGCTTGAACATTCAGACTGTGTGCATTAGTTAATGCACTGAGGCCGGCTTCCTGAGTCATTATACCAAGGTTTAGACCATTCCAACTGGGCCTTATCGAAGGGTTCTTACAATTTGCTCTTGTTAGAGTTATTAGTAATGGATAAGAGTAACATTAGATATAATTAACATGGTTGAATTGTTTGTGTTTTTCACCATTCTAATAATGCTGATAACAATGTTTTTAATCTGTCTAATAATCACAATTCACATGTTATTTACAACTAGATCTTTTCAATAAATGCTTGAAAATGCATTACTGTTTCTTTTCTTTGTCATACTTTGGTGATGCCAAAGTAACAAACAAAAGAGTTAGATTTGTTTCCAGATATCCCTTGGGAATCTGAGTGGCCATGTTTGATGTTACCAATTGTATTTATAACTCTGGAAGGCTGGGAGTTTAGGTACACTACTGTGGGCTAGCCAAACTGATGATATGAGTAGACTAAATATATATTGTGAAGTTTTGTTTACCTAATACACAGTCCTACTAGATTTGTGAGAACTGTGAATGGCGCCCAACGTGCAATAGATATATTTAATGAGCAGAGTTACTGCATGGAGCAACCATCACAAAGCAGCATATTAGTGAGGCCTAAAACACAAAGGGAAATTTTCTCTCAATGATTCATCTTTTCTCACGATACAACTTAGTTTAAACCAAAAAGTGGAGGATACACACACCACACATTAGCAAAGTCAAATGTCCTCGCCATTTTTGCCAATGAGGATCAGCTACAGCAACAACAACAAAACTTGTCCTTGGCATAAAAATGCTTGAAAGTGCATTATTTTGAAAGGAGGGGCAGTAAAGTGTGTGTGTGTGTGTGCACACATCTATCTATCTATATACATATGTTTATATGAACATATACATATATATATAAATATATATATATATACATATATATATATTTTTTTTTATGAAAGGTACTGAGCGGTGGCGTGCAGAGGGTGCAACAATGGAGTGGAGTAAATTCATCTGAATATAGGGATCAACGGGAGGAGGGAAATGCATAGGGAATTACTGAGAAGCTAGAGAGAACTCCAATAGAAAAAAACCTCAAAAAAGGTGAGGATGGTGCGGAGAGGTGAGGATGCAAATCACAACCTGAGGGGCAACACAGATAAAGACGGGCAGGCTTTGGAGGGCTTGAGGAAAAAGTAGCAAACAGGGGAGAGAGCAAGAAAACATGCAGTCCCATGAAGGGCTAAAAGAAAAAGAAAAAACAATACTTTCTCTTATATGAAGTCGTGGAAGAATACAAATCATCTAATCTATCTGATAAAGAGGATGATAAATTAAAACAACTATACTACAAGGAAGGGATATAACACATAGGTTCTAAAGGCATCAAGCAAGAAACAAATAAATAAGATAGACAAGAAAGACAACCATCATTATGCAAATGAACTGACCCAAAACCCACTCCAAGTATTGGCATTGCACACAATAGCTCTGACAACCCGCTAACATCTGTATGGAAGCGGGACTTAAAAATGTCTCCAATAATCATCTGGTAACCAGCACCTGTATATTTTGTTTAAAGTGTTAGTCCAGCTGTACATTGCACGGTACGTGTATTTGATTTACTTAGTATATTGAATAAAAAAGTCCCTTACACCCAGCGAAAGACAATGATTTTTTGCTACTGCCCAAAGTGCTAAAAATACAGAGCCATACAGGCACCGCCAAACAGCCTTCTTCATTATCACTGAAGGACGGAAAAAATGTCTGACCAAGAGCAAACGGCACCTCGAGAGCTGCCAAGTAATATCCTTAACTGGTGCTCTGTCTTAGCTGAAAGAAAGGAAGGGCAGGACAAAGTAATTGCACTGAGACAAAGGAAAGCCTGTTTTCAAAAGGATCCGCAGAAGGACTGAGATAGATTAAGGCTTTTTTAACCAACACACAGATTGTCAGCTAACAATGTGCACTGCACACTAGCACTAGATAAAGTGCTAATTACATAATGCAATTTTATCGACAGAAGATGAAAGTGCCATTAAAGAAAAAAAGCGTATGGTGGAAAATATCCTTTGTTCTCAGAATAGAAAATGCTGTCTTTTTTTTTAACTAACAGGAGACTTGCATAAACAAATGGCTTATAGTGGCTCCAAAATGATAGGGTGTTATTTTCGGTAAAAGAATTGCAATATTCATATTGTAGCAGATGCGGCATTTAACAACACTGCTCTTGAAAGCATGCATAAATTGAAAACAGGGGAAAGGATAGTGTTTTCTCTTATCTCTTTCCTTTTCTGAAAGGGCTCTTCTGGCCTCCTGGAAATGCACACTAGGCTTTCTTTCATGTCCACAGCACCTGCCCATCTGAGCGCTGTTCGCCGCAGTGGCCTCAGTGTGTGTGCTGGGCAGTGGGAGACTGCTGGCGGTAGCATTCATAGTGACAATGGCTGCTGCAGTGACAGACGAGGTGCTACTTTTCTTCGGCCTACTAGGATATACTGAACGCAACAGAAATTCGTAATTCCAGTCACAGATTTTGACATTTGCGATGTGAGGAGGTGTTTGACGGTTTGAGGTGTAACATGGCTTCAGGTGTTGCGGCTGGGGAATATTTTGACCCCAGCTCGAAATGGATGACTGTTGTGCCATAAGAGAATGAGGTGGTAAGCATTCAAATGGACTTTCTGTGAAACCACTTACACAGGAAGAAATGTGTTCCACATATAAAAATAAGCCCTGGTGAAGTTCATTTTTGTTGAACGAAACTCGTTGGCAGTACCTTGGCTGTTATTATGAAAAGACTACAAAAACGTCAATAAAGAAATAACCAATGCAAAAAAGGAATTCTGGACTCTTCCGTGGGTGCACCTTTCTTTGATCTATGTGTACGTATTTCTGTTTTGCAGTGGTGTCAAGCAGCTGCTGATGCCTTGAATGGAGTGCAGCGCTCTTTAATTGTGGAGAACTGTGTGGGAGGTGCAGTTCCTGGAGTAAGCTGTTGAATTTGTTGATCAAACAACAGATTTGTACGTGTGTTTGCCAAGATGGTGCCCTGTGTGCAGGGAGAGAACATGAGGCACCACCCACAAATCCATATGGGATTGAGACAGCTGATTAAACATATAGGGCCCAATTCGGATGCGGTTAGGAAAGCATTCTCACGTAGGGCCCGATTATGATGCTGTTAGGAAGGCCTCCTAATGGCATTTGCTCCTTCCAAATTGAATCGGGAACATGTTGTCCCTACTGAAGGCCAGATTACGATGCGGTTAGGAACATAGGCTCCCATAGAAGTCAATGGGAGTCCAACCAAATTGTATCTGGAAGCCTCCGGATGCATCATATTTGGTCGGTCAGACTCTCCGATCCGAGTCGGTCTGGAAAACATTTCCAAACCGATTTGACCGGAAGATTTCCTAACTGAATCAGAATCAGGCAGAAAGTGTTCTGTCATACAGAGCAGATCAACATATGTTTTTAGACAATGTCTTATATAACATAGGGTATAATTCTGTATGTTGGGGCTACTCTTTCACATCACCCCATAAAATATATGTCCAGTTTAAAGAAAAATAAGAGAAAGGAGCTTGCACCATATAAATGATGCCTGATTCTGATGACATGAATGTGATATAAGTATTCATAACACACGAGCAAGCTGAGGAGGAACAGAAGTTTATTAACAGCTGCTACTTTTAGTTGTAACAAAAACTTAGTTGGTCTGGTCGCCGGAGTGGGGGACCAGCAGCTTCCGGTTGCTGGAGCAGCAAAGAGAACGCTTCCCGCTCCGATTCCCCTTTTTAGGGGTGGGATACGGAATAAGCTGGTTCAGTGGTGACCCAGAAGTGCTAGATCACTTTCGGGCCACGGCCTCACCCAGGAGCATACCGGGCTGGATAGGCGAAGCCGCCATAGGCGCGGTGTCCCCTATTCAGGTACGCCTTGGCAGAAGCACAAGTTTATTGACTTCCTTCGAAGTAACATAATCTGTGAGAGGCCTAGCAGTCTGGCACTGCCCCTAGGACTGTTCATCATCATAACGTCTCCCTCAGCAAACTGCCCTAACTGGAAAGAAGTAAGGACTCTGGTTGGTGACATTACAGGTGCATGCCTATGTATCGATGTAAAGGTGAGAGGCAAAAACATCTCATTGTGAAGGTCTTTGGCACTGATATTCTGATCGATAACCTTCGTACAGTTATGACATACAGCTTGTGTAAGTCGGGGGTGCCGAAGGCTATATATACTCATATAATCCAAAAAAACTGCTGCTATGCTCATTTTGGGGCTCAGTGGGTGACGTCCTTGCCATAAAGACCTGACTTGACTTCCCATCTCCACAAAGTGGTTTTCAAGGCCCTGTCTAGAAGGCACAAAGTCATATTTTATCGCCCTCCTGCGTTCTTAACTTCTTCCCTTTATCACTTCCACTCTAGGCACAAGTAAATATCAGGCTGTCGAGGCTGGTTTAAGAGATTGTTGGTCTGGCTGTGGGGGCAGACCCTGTTCATAACTGCAGTTTACATTTTGAAAAAAAGCTGTCATTAGTTCTAAGGACACCATCGGACTTAAGGACATTTATTAAACTAGTCGGCAAAGGTTGGTTGCATTGTGGTTAGCAGAGGGCTACTTAAATGTGCATCATTCATTCATTCATTGACTCCTCGATAAAACATCATAGAGAGAAACTCTGGTACTCACACACAACATCAATAATTATCCATAAATGCCAGAAAAAAGACACAATATTCCATCCATAGCTCTGCCCTGAGTGGAGCAGCCGCGGTCGGCAGAAGGAGTACCTGCAGGGCGGTGACGTGGGGAGGAGGAGTGGCAGGGTGGGGGGTAGTAATGTATGGATTATGGAGCTTACAGGTAAGTAAACATATAAATAAATAAAATGAATTTTGTTGCGTGTACTGCATCCCCAAATGCGAGGCAGTACGCGCAACGAAATTCGTTTTATTTTTTATATGTTTACTTACCTGTAAAACTCTGTAATCCATACATTACTACCCCCACCCTGCCCCTCCCTCTCCCCACGTCACCGCCCTGCAGGTACTCCCACTACCGACCGCGGTTGAGTGCTACCCATCCACAAATGCACTTTGGCACCTCATCCCTGGTACAAAGTGCTGAAAACTAGGCACTGCAACTGAATTATGATTAACTCCAAAGTGCAGTAGAATTTCATAATGGTCTGCATCAGCATGGTTAAACTAAATGCAGCAAGCAGCATAAGTAATATCCTGTCTTATCTACCACACAGGCCCATCATAACTGCTCCAAATATTTGGCTGCTCCAAATATAATATATGTGAGAAAGAGGTGTGATTTCCATATCTCTGTTAAAGAGACAAAAAAAAAATCTCTGTTATAGACTGAGGTAGCTTTTGGTGGCCACAACTGTCAGACTGATGGTAATTGGATAGCGCCTCATGTCAACAGAGCCCACCACCAATGGAGCGCACCCTGGATGAGAGCGCACCACCCACCCTGAGCTGTGTAGGACGAGAGCTGGCTAGGCCTAGCAGTGGGCCCTACTGTGACAGCGGTGACAGGTACAGACAGGTACCCACTTGAAGGTTTAATTAAGACGGTACTAGGCCGTGTGATGTGTCAGCCCTCGCTGTGGAGGCCAGGCCTGCTCCTCACACTCCTCACACGGCCATACATCTCCCTCCCGCTCCAGCGGGCAGCTCACCTGAAGGCAGAGATGACATACAGTAATGCATGTGCCGCTCCAGCCGGCTGGGCTGCGAGGCCCAGCGTTTCCTCATCATGCTCACCCAGGCAATCATAAAGCAGAAATGTCAATATGTGCAGTCGGGAAGGGAAAATAATGGGACTCTATTGTCTTACCCTATCGATCTTCCGCTGTCAGTACAGATACATACCCGAGGCTTTAAACAAATTTTAATTAGGCTTTTACTTGCGGGTGATCTGCATATATCCAAGCAGAGTCCGCGGAGTCAGTGACGGGGGCGTAAAGCAGGGCCCAGCAGCCCTCACGGGCCCCCAACCAAGCCTAAGTCCTATGGATATTTGTGAGATATGGAAGTCTCAGGGGCCCTCCCCACATTCTTCTGTTTAGTGGATTTCATAATCTATGAAAAGGGAAGGGTGATGCTTGCAAGCGAGGTTCTTGCTGTGGTGTCATGAAAACACAGCCTCTCTAACAATGATTATGGCTACATTTCACTTAAAGGAAATTCTTCCACATTGCTACATACATGTGGCTTTTATAAATAGAAGAACCAGTAAAAATGATTAATAATAACTAACCTCCTTTTTATCAAAGGACCAAAAACCCTGCCTTAAGTTGCAGTCATTAAAGGGCTTGCTGACAATTAGGAGTTCCCTGAGTGATGGTGTGTGTGTTGTAGGTGTGTGTGTGTGTGTGCACGTGTGTATTGCTGACATGCAATGCTCACATTCAATTAGGAGCTCCCTGAGTGATGGTGAGTGTTTGTAGGTGTGTGTGTGTGTGCACGTGTGTATTGCTGACATGCAATGCTCACATTCAATTAGAAGCTCCCTGAGTGATGGTGTGTGTGTTTGTAGGTGTGTGTGTGTGTGTGTGTGTGCACGTGTGTATTGCTGACATGCAATGCTCACATTCAATTCGGAGCTCCCTGAGTGATGGTGTGTGTGTTGTAGGTGTGTGTGTGTGTGTGTGTGTGCACATGTGTATTGCTGACATGCATTGCTCACATTCAATTAGGAGCTCCCTGAGTGATGGTGTGTTTGTTGTAGATAGGTGTGTGTGTGTGTGTGCGCACGTGTGTACTGCTGACATGCAATGCTCACATTTAATTAGGAGCTCCCTGAGTGATGCTGTGTGTTGTAGGTGTGTATGTGTGTGTGTGTGTGCACGTGTGTATTCCTGACATGCAATGCTCACATTCAATTAGGAGCTCCCTGAGTGATGGTGTGTGTGTTTGTAGGTGTGTGTGTGTGTGCGTGTGTATTGCTGACATGCAATGCTCACATTCAATTAGGAGCTCCCTGAGTGAGGTTGTGTGTGTTTGTAGGTGTGTGTGTGTGCACGTGTGTATTGCTGACATGCAATGCTCACATTCAATTAGGAGCTCCCTGAGTGATGGTGTGTGTGTTGTAGATAGGTGTGTGTGTGTGTGTGCGCACGTGTGTACTGCTGACATGCAATGCTCACATTTAATTAGGAGCTCCCTGAGTGATGGTGTGTGTTGTAGGTGTGTATGTGTGTGCACGTGTGTATTCCTGACATGCAATGCTCACATTCAATTAGGAGCTCCCTGAGTGATGGTGTGTGTGTTTGTAGGTGTGTGTGTGTGTGCGTGTGTATTGCTGACATGCGATGCTCACATTCAATTAGGAGCTCCCTGGGTGATGGTGTGTGTGTTGTAGGTGTGTGTGTGTGTGTGTGTGTGCACATGTGTATTGCTGACATGCAATGCTCACATTCAATTGGGAGCTCCCTGAGTGATGGTGTGTGTGTTGTAGATAGGTGTGTGTGTGTGTGTGCGCACGTGTGTACTGCTGACATGCAATGCTCACATTTAATTAGGAGCTTCCTGAGTGATGGTGTGTGTTGTAGGTGTGTATGTGTGTGTGTGTGTGTGTGAACGTGTGTATTCCTGACATGCAATGCTCACATTCAATTAGGAGCTCCCTGAGTGATGGTGTGTGTGTTTGTAGGTGTGTGTGTGTGCGTGTGTGTATTGCTGACATGCAATGCTCACATTCAATTAGGAGCTCCCTGAGTGAGGTTGTGTGTGTTTGTAGGTGTGTGTGTGTGCGCGTGTGTATTGCTGACATGCAATGCTCACATTCAATTAGGAGCTCCCTGAGTGAGGTTGTGTGTGTTTGTAGGTGTGTGTGTGTGCACGTGTGTATTGCTGACATGCAATGCTCACATTCAATTAGGAGCTCCCTGAGTGATGGTGTGTGTGTTGTAGATAGGTGTGTGTGTGTGTGTGCGCACGTGTGTACTGCTGACATGCAATGCTCACATTTAATTAGGAGCTCCCTGAGTGATGGTGTGTGTTGTAGGTGTGTATGTGTGTGCACGTGTGTATTCCTGACATGCAATGCTCACATTCAATTAGGAGCTCCCTGAGTGATGGTGTGTGTGTTTGTAGGTGTGTGTGTGTGTGCGTGTGTATTGCTGACATGCGATGCTCACATTCAATTAGGAGCTCCCTGGGTGATGGTGTGTGTGTTGTAGGTGTGTGTGTGTGTGTGTGTGTGCACATGTGTATTGCTGACATGCAATGCTCACATTCAATTGGGAGCTCCCTGAGTGATGGTGTGTGTGTTGTAGATAGGTGTGTGTGTGTGTGTGCGCACGTGTGTACTGCTGACATGCAATGCTCACATTTAATTAGGAGCTTCCTGAGTGATGGTGTGTGTTGTAGGTGTGTATGTGTGTGTGTGTGTGTGTGAACGTGTGTATTCCTGACATGCAATGCTCACATTCAATTAGGAGCTCCCTGAGTGATGGTGTGTGTGTTTGTAGGTGTGTGTGTGTGCGCGTGTGTATTGCTGACATGCAATGCTCACATTCAATTAGGAGCTCCCTGAGTGAGGTTGTGTGTGTTTGTAGGTGTGTGTGTGTGCGCGTGTGTATTGCTGACATGCAATGCTCACATTCAATTAGGAGCTCCCTGAGTGATGGTGTGTGTGTTTGTAGGTGTGTGTGTGTGTGCACGTGTGTATTGCAGACATGCAATGCTCACATACAATTAGGAGCTCCCTGAGTGATGGTGTGTGTGTTGTAGGTGGGTATGTGTGTGTGTGTGCACGTGTGTATTTCTGACATGCAATGCTCACATTCAATTAGGAGCTCCTTGAGTGATGGTGTGTGTGTTTGTAGGTGTGTGTGCGTGCGCATGTGAGTATGCACATGTGCACGGGCGTGTGTGCATGATCATTGTGTGATTGAACATTCACGAGTGTGTAGGAATGTGCGCATGTGAGTGAGTGTGCATATGCATGGATCCACAAGGCATGAAAAATTGAAACTGTATGTGCCACTCTAGTTCGTTGGTCTGCAAGGATTTTTTCATCATGCCCTCTGAGGCAATAATGGACCAGAAACAAATGTTTGCTGCATGTTTGGGTGAAAGCAAGTGAATGTCAGAATGCATATGTTTGTATCCTTGGCAATGTGTTGAAAGTGGGTGCGTGCATGTGTGAGGGTAAGTGTGTGAAAGAGAGAGTGTCCAAAAGGCCTTGAAGGGCTGGAGTCAATATGCAACAAATGTCAGCAACTCATTCTCCTGCTCATCTATGCAATCATAAACCAAAATGTATGTGTGTGTTCGTGCATGTGCAATAGTGTAAGTGTGTGCCTGTGCGCATTTGTGGAAGAATGCACAAGTGTATTAGAGTTTGAATTTGTGAATAATGCATACACCACTCTACCTAGGTGGTCTGGCATATTCGGCCTTCCATTAACATACTCACTGAAGCAAACATAAACTAAACAAAATCGTGTGTGTGTGCTGTAGGGTCTGTTTCCCTTTCGAAAATAAGAGGTGTGAAGCAAATTACCCCAAGGGAGTCAACCCCGAGCTCCCAAAGTGTCATTGCCTGCAGGGGAATGAAATCAAATCGTGATGCCTATTACCCCTGTCCCTAATCTTAAGGTTCCCAGGTCCACTCCATAAGCAATCCATTGTGTCCTTGTTATCGCGTTTCCTTAAACCCATTGAGCTGGACCGAGCAAACCCAATTACACAGATAATGCCTGCGGTAATGTCAGCTCTGGGGTGGTGTCGAGGGGACTGCAGGGCCAGAAACAAGGCCAGCTCTGCTGCCCCTGGGCCGAGGCACACCTCATCCCTGCTCCCACGTCACTCTCTCTGTCACATACACACACACGCACACATAAACAGGGCCAAAGATGCAAGGCGCTCAAACAGCACAACACCAGCATGAACACCCAACATTCACGCAAACACGCACACTCAAAGTACACACACTCAAAAGGACGTGTGAGCCCAAAACACAATTACAGGAATACTTCCCCGAAGCACACACATACAGCAACCAAACCATGCACGTCAATAACACGTGCAACACAACTAGCACATACAATACAAAACTCATGTGCATTCGGGGTAGGCACACAACCACAAAACACAAACAAAAACTAACAAACATATGTAACAAAAATCACAGCGATAGAAGCACAACCAATCACTCATACAGAATGCATACATTCGACACACACGGGACACTCTTATGTAACATAGACATGTACATATCAAAATGACATGTGCACATACCCAAAACATACATTGAACACAATTATAAACTTTCAAAGGCGCACCAATGCAGTTTAGCATACAAGACACGTATGGCAAAACACCAAATACAAACTAAACACACGCACCAAACACACACACATATCTACCAAAAGTAACGAAAACAGCTAACACAAAACCACTGGCCCAGAGCACACTGCGCCCCTCCAGCCTCTGTCAGACATCCCTGCAGCTCGTCCGCCTCTTCTCCCATTCAGTGTCTCTCTCTCTCCATCTGGGTGTTTTGCCCCTCTCACGTCACGTGGCTAATGATAAATGTGCATGTGGCTCGCGCTGGTTGCATCGATCCCCGCGCGCCCCTGGCGTCTGGGGGTGCGGTGCCTTCACAGGGTCCCCTTCTGGCACCGGTCTCTCGCGCTACCATCCTCTTTGTATTCATTGAACCCCCCGCCTGGCTTATCTGCAGGGAGAGTCGTGTCATCGCGGGGATGGCGCATTGTGCGAGGGTGAAGGGGGCAGGCAATGTGCAATGCGGTGATTATAATATCAGCCCGGCCCAGCTGGAGGAGGGGAGGAAATGCACAGAGGGGCCCGGCAGAGCCGAGGCGACGAGGAAGCCCGCCCGGATGGGAGAGGTCTGCAGGCCATCTCCGAGGTGTAGGATGTGATGATGAAGGCCAACTTCCATGCTGTCACGTGCTGGGGAGAGGCAAGAGGAAGGCGGACGGAAGAGGGGACGAGCCACAGGCAGCCCGCGTGTGTGTGCGCGCTTTAGGGTGGGCAGTGGGAAGCGTGTGGGTGGGCGTGCCGAATCCTACTGAACCACATCAGAGAAAGAGGGAAAAGGCCAGCTAGAAAAAGAAGCGGTCTATATGACGGCTCATATGAATCTGGAGCACCTGCTGTGTAGGGGCTGACTCACACTCCCGCCAGGAAAAGAGAGCCAGGTACAGGGAAGCTCAAATGATGCCTGAGGTGTGTGTGAAGGATGCTGCCACCCAGTGAGCCTCAGGCAAGGTCAAAGGAGGCGTGATGGGGTTCATATGAGGCCTGAGGTGTGTGTGAAGGATGCTGCCACCCAGTGAGCCTCAGGCAAGGTCAAAGGAGGCGTGATGGGGGCTCATATCATGCCTGAGGTGTGTGTGAAGGATGCTGCCCTCAGTGAGCCTTAGGCAAGGTCAAAGGAGGCGTGATGGGGTTCATATGATGCCTGAGGTGTGTGTGAAGGATGCTGCCACCCAGTGAGCCTCAGGCAAGGTCAAAGGAGGCGTGATGGGGTTCATATGATGCCTGAGGTGTGTGTGAAGGATGCTGCCACCCAGTGAGCCTCAGGCAAGGTCAAAGGAGGCGTGATGGGGTTCATATGATGCCTGAGGTGTGTGTGAAGGATGCTGCCACCCAGTGAGCCTTAGGCAAGGTCAAAGGAGGCGTGATGGGGGTTCATATGATGCCTGAGGTGTGTGTGTAAGGATGCTGCCACCCAGTGAGCCTCAGGCAAGGTCAAAGGAGGCGTGGTGGGGGTTCATATGATGCCTGACGTGTGTTTGTAAAGATGCTGCCACCCAGGGAGCCTTAGACATGGTCGAAGGAGGCGTGATGGGGGTTCATATGATGCCTGAGGTGTGTGTGTAAGGATGCTGCCACCCAGTGAGCCTTAGACATGGTCAAAGGAGGCGTGATGGGGGCTCATATGATGCCTGAGGTGTGTGTGTGTAAGGAAGCTGCAATCCAGTGAGCCTCAGGCAAGGTCAAAGGAGGCGTGATGGGGGTTCATATGATGCCTGAGGTGTGTGTGTAAGGATGCTGCCATCCAGTGAGCCTCCCGCAAGGTCAAAGGAGGCATGATGGGGGTTCATATGAGGCCTGAGGTGTGTGTGTAAGGATGCTGCCACCCAGGGAGCCTTAGACATGGTCAAAGGAGGTGTGATGGGGGTTCATATGAGACCTGAGGTGTGTGTGAAGGATGCTGCCAAGCAGTGAGCCTCAGGCAAGGTCAAAGGAGGCGTGATGGGGGCTCATATGATACCTGAGGTGTGTGTGAAGGATGCTGCCAAGCAGTGAGCCTCAGGCAAGGTCAAAGGAGGTGTGATGGGGGTTCATATGAGACCTGAGGTGTGTGTAAGGATGCTGCCACCCAGTGAGCCTTAGACATGGTCGAAGGAGGCGTGATGGGGGTTCATATGATGCCTGAGGTGTGTGTGTAAGGATGCTGCCACCCAGTGAGCCTTAGACATGGTCAAAGGAGGCGTGATGGGGGTTCATATGATGCCTGAGGTGTGTGTGTAAGGAAACTGCCATCCAGTGAGCCTCCCGCAAGGTCAAAGGAGGCGTGATGGGGGTTCATATGAGACCTGAGGTGTGTGTAAGGATGCTGCCACCCAGGGAGCCTTAGACATGGTCAAAGGAGGCATGATGGGGGTTCATATGATGCCTGAGGTGTGTGTGTAAGGATGCTGCCACCCAGTGAGCCTTAGACATGGTCAAAGGAGGCGTGATGGGGGTTCATATGATGCCTGAGGTGTGTGTGTAAGGATACTGCCATCCAGTGAGCCTCAGGCAAGGTCAAAGGAGGCGTGACAGGGGTTCATATGATACCTGAGGTGTGTGTGTAAGGAAACTGCCATCCAGTGAGCCTCCCGCAAGGTCAAAGGAGGCATGATGGGGGTTCATATGAGGCCTGAGGTGTGTGTGTAAGGATGCTGCCACCCAGGGAGCCTTAGACATGGTCAAAGGAGGTGTGATGGGGGTTCATATGAGACCTGAGGTGTGTGTGAAGGATGCTGCCAAGCAGTGAGCCTCAGGCCAGGTCAAAGGAGGCGTGATGGGGGCTCATATGATACCTGAGGTGTGTGTGAAGGATGCTGCCAAGCAGTGAGCCTCAGGCAAGGTCAAAGGAGGTGTGATGGGGGTTCATATGAGACCTGAGGTGTGTGTAAGGATGCTGCCACCCAGTGAGCCTTAGACATGGTCGAAGGAGGCGTGATGGGGGTTCATATGATGCCTGAGGTGTGTGTGTAAGGATGCTGCCACCCAGTGAGCCTTAGACATGGTCAAAGGAGGCGTGACAGGGGTTCATATGATACCTGAGGTGTGTGTGTAAGGATACTGCCATCCAGTGAGCCTCAGGCAAGGTCAAAGGAGGCGTGACAGGGGTTCATATGATACCTGAGGTGTGTGTGTAAGGAAACTGCCATCCAGTGAGCCTCCCGCAAGGTCAAAGGAGGCATGATGGGGGTTCATATGAGGCCTGAGGTGTGTGTGTAAGGATGCTGCCACCCAGGGAGCCTTAGACATGGTCAAAGGAGGCGTGATGGGGTTCATATGATGCCTGAGGTGTGTGTGTAAGGATGCTGCCATCCAGTGAGCCTCAGGCAAGGTCAAAGGAGGCGTGACAGGGGTTCATATGATACCTGAGGTGTGTGTGTAAGGAAACTGCCATCCAGTGAGCCTCAGGCAAGGTCAAAGGAGGCGTGATGGGGGTTCATATGATACCTGAGGTGTGTGTGTAAGGAAACTGCCATCCAGTGAGCCTCAGGCAAGGTCAAAGGAGGCATGATGGGGGTTCATATGATGCCTGAGGTGTGTTTGTAAGGATGCTGCCACCCAGTGAGCCTTAGACATGGTCAAAGGAGGCGTGATGGGGAGCTCATATGATGCCTGAGGTGTGTGTGTGTGTAAGGATGCTGCCACCCAGTGAGCCTCATGCAAGGTCAAAGGAGGCGTGATGGGGGCTCATATGATGCTTGAGAGGGGTGTGTGTAAGGATGCTGCCACCCAGTGAGCCTCAGGCAAGGTCAAAGGAGGCGTGATGGGGGCTCATATGATGCTTGAGAGGGGTGTGTGTAAGGATGCTGCCACCCAGTGAGCCTCATGCAAGGTCAAAGGAGGCGTGATGGGGGCTCATATGATGCTTGAGAGGGGTGTGTGTAAGGATGCTGCCACCCAGTGAGCCTCATGCAAGGTCAAAGGAGGCGTGATGGGGGCTCATATGATGCTTGAGAGGGGTGTGTGTAAGGATGCTGCCACCCAGTGAGCCTCATGCAAGGTCAAAGGAGGCGTGATGGGGGCTCATATGATGCTTGAGAGGGGTGTGTGTAAGGATGCTGCCACCCAGTGAGCCTCATGCAAGGTCAAAGGAGGCGTGGTGGGGGCACATATGATGCCTAAGGTGTGTTTGTAAAGATGCTTCCACCCAGGGAGCAGCAATATGGGGAGCTCATAGGAGCCTAGAGGGTGCATGTCTGTTTGTGTGAGCGTGTGTGCGTGCATGAATACATGCACATGCGTGTGTGTGGAGGGGTTCTTGAGTATGGGGTAGAAGTTATAACTCCTGCTGCAACTCATGCACGTCCGAGGTAGGAGGAGCCTACCACAAGAGGTACTTCGCTACATGGCTGCTCATATGACTGTGGAGAGGCTCCTATTGCACCACTGGCAGGAAATGGTAAATGCGTTAAGTAGCCGGCTACAGGTCGGTCATATAGGACTGGAATCTGTACTTGAGGTGCTCAGTGTGTGTTTGCTGGTATGGGGGGAAGAAAGCTGACTCTCCAGGGGAGGCGATAAGAAAACATTCTGCAAATAGAGCCAGCTCTGTCTGGGCAGCTCAAGTAAGTCTGAAACTCTGTGTGTGAAGGGGAGTGACTGGCACAGCACCACAAGGTGAGGAACCAGAAGCAAATCCACAAGAAGAGGGAGAGGGTAACACTCCTCTCATGTTTGAATGAAGTGCACATGGATGAGTGCCAGGGCAGTGGTGGCAGAATGAAAGGAGCCAATAAAGGGAGATCGCTACAGGGCCTCTTGTGTGGCTCTGGAAGGTTTCACATGGAAGTGTGTTGACACCCATTACATGATACATGTGCCAAGGAGAAGAGAGAGAGAAAGAACTCAGTCAAAAGTCTGAGCCAGCTAAGCAAGCTCATATGAGTCTGGGAGAATGTTTGTGGGGATAACCGACCACCCACTGAAACGCATGCCTGGAAGCCAGGAGGAGACCGGACAAAAAAGAAACCAGCTTCAGGGCGGCTCATATCAGTATATGGGGTTGAAGGTGCAAGTGTGAGGAAGGGTCCTACTGACCCTCTATGTAGAACATGCTGAGTGGAGATTACACACATGCAACAGCCTCCTGCTGGTATCCTCACACACTGGGAAGTCTATCAATCTATGGCGATCCGGCTAACCTTGATGGGGGGGAGAACCATCAGTGCTGTGGGTTTTATTCAGATATCTCTAGAGAGCGGTCCTGATGCACCATGGATTCTACCTTCCACAGATGTCATGTTCGAGCAGCACAAGGTGGAACAAACACTCCATGCACCCATTTATCCACCTGAGAGCACAGACTACATTGACCATCATTTCACGCTCCTACTAAAACTCCCACATTCATCTTTTCCTGTAAGTATGATGATGCAGAATCCAGTCGTGTTACCACAGCAGAAAAGCCCAATGGCCACAAAATTGACACTGTTGGCATCAAAGGCTCTCAAAGGCAGAGCGGCTTGATATGTAGGCGGCACACGACAGTGTACACTCAGAGGGCTCCTGTGGATTAATATGGATTAACCCGGCCTTCCAGAACACCTTGGCTTGTTCAAAGCGGGAAGATCATGGCTTGTCCACGACCAATCACTTACCGAGGGCGAGCAGCATTACTAGTACCAACATTGCCAGAACACACTCTTGTTTGTCCTCCTGGTGATCCTGCCCAGAGTCCGAGAAGTCAAGCAGATGTGGTAGGTCAATTTTCTACAGCAGCAGTCTCCGCTTAGGCTAAGAAACTCTAGGCTTGGCATACAGGGGGAGAATCATGGCGTCTCCCAGCACGAGACTGGTTATATGAGAAACAAATGATGAGGCAATGGACATTGTGGACATTGCTCACAAGTTGTCCCAAGTCATAAGTCTGCTTTCATCATCATTCCAGGCACAGTTCTTAACTCATTGCTGTTCATCAGACTGACAGCTCTGTTCTTCGAATATGAACTGATTATATCGCCCTCCCTCAAGTGCCTCGTTAGAGGACCTTGGCTCTGAAATGCACTGGCTGAACTCCTCAGAGATAGACATACATGTCAGCTACTGAAGGCACTTGCAAACTCGGCTCTTTATGGAAACGCTTCATTATTTGACCTGTCTTCTTGCTGTCATTCCATATTTCCCCACCCATCTTCTTCAATCGGCCCAACGTGGTTTTATTTTTGTAAAAAAAAATGGTTAGAACAAGATATTTTGCCAAATATATGTGAGCAATGATATTCTGATATCATACATTTGATGCTTCATTGATAAGCGGTCTGTGATAAATTACCAAAATTAAATTAGAAAAATAAATCAATGAATGAAGATGAGGTAAAACGCTAAGCTGCCCTTAACAACTGACTCCTAGCAGAGGTACCCTGGGAGCTCTGGATACAGTCATGCATACCTTCACTCTTGACAAGAATACAGTGATACACAGAGTCATAGTGCACCCACCCCACCTAAACATCTTTCAGGAGAGCGCTGATTAGCTCAGCAAAAGTCACTTGTGTATTTGGGAATTCTCAGGACTCACATTGGGCAGTTACAATATAAGTGACATTTTCATAGTTAGGGTCCACATTTTACATTGTGAAACCAATGAAGATATCCCGTCACAAGCTTTTGGCCTATAGGTGCCTCCATGACACCGGCTGCCCGGCTCAAAGAAGACTATGACCTGGCCAGGTCACTATAAGACCACAATACCGTCAATCTGAGGTTCACGTGTCCATTGCCCAGACAGAGAGGGGCTCCAACAGAAGCCTGTCCTATGAGGCGGGCCCTTCAGATTTCTACTGAGAGGAGGAGCTATGAACTCTTGTCCTGGAAGGAGCCCTCATGACATCTGCCCTGAGAGAATCCCTGCATACTCCTGCCATGAGTGAAGCACTCAACGACTCCTGCCCTGAGAGAACCCCTGAATACTCCTGCCCGGAGAGAAGCCCCGCACACTCCTGCTCTGAGAGAAGCCCTGCACACTCCTGCCCTGAGAGAAGCTCCCACAGACTCCAACCCTGAGGGAAGCTCCCAGAGACTGCTGCCCTGAGAGAAGCTCCCACAGACTCCTGCCCTGAGTGAAGCCCTCAAAGACTCCTGCCCTGAAAGAAGCTCCCACAGACTCCTGCCCTGAGAGAAGCCCCGTACACTCCTGCCCTGAGTGAAGCCCTCAAAGACTCCTGCCCTGAGAGAAGCTCCCACAGACTCCTGCCCTGAGAGAAGCCCCGCACACTCCTGCCCTGAGAGAAGCCCCGCACACTCCTTCCCTGAGAGAAGCTCCCACAGACCCCTGGCCTGAGAGAAGCCCCGCACACTCCTGCCCTGAGAGAAGCCCCGCACACTCCTTCCCTGAGAGAAGCTCCCACAGACCCCTGGCCTGAGAGAAGCTCCCACAGACCCCTGGCCTTAGAGAAGCTCTCACAGACCCCTGGCCTCAGAGAAGCTTCCACAGACCCCTGGCCTGGGAGAAACACACACACACGCTTGCCCCGAGAGAAGCTCTCACAGACTCTTGCCCTGACCTGGGAGACCCCTGGCCTGGGAGAAGCACACAGACACCCTTGCCCTGAGAAGCTCCCACAGACTCCTGCCCTGAGAGACGCTCCCACAGACCCCTGACCTGGGAGAAGCACACACACACTCTTGCCCCGAGAGAAGCTCCCACAGACCCCTGCCCTGAGAGACGCTCCCAGAGACTGCTGCCCTGAGAGAAGCTCCCACAGACTCGTGCCCTGAGAGAAGCTCCCACACACTCCTGCCCTGATAGAAGCCCTCACACACTCCTGCCCGGAAAGAAGCTCCCACAGACCCCTGGCCTGAGAGAAGCCCCCACACACTCCTGACCTGAGAGAAGCTCCCACACACTCCAGCCCTGAGAGAAGCTCCCACAGACCCCGGGCCTGAGAGAAGCTCCCACAGACCCCGGGCCGGAAAGGAGGCACTTCAGACTCCTACCCACAGAGGAGCCCCTGCAGGCACCTGCCATGAGAGGGCCCCCTCCACACGTCTGCCCTGTGACATGCCCCTGCCCTGAGAGAATCCTCAGCAGAAATGTCCGTGAGTCCGCCCCCACCTCCCTCTGCTTAAACCCCAGCCCTGATGAAGCAGACTGCCGTGTGATTTCTTTAGGAAATTGAAGCCTGATCCTAGCACAATAAAACTCCTTTTCAGTATTAAGACAGGTATTGTTCAGTCAAGTGCCCCCTCCAAAGCACTCAAGAAGAAAAAAAGGAATCAGATGTTTTAACGGTGAAAGAATGAGAGGGAGTTTGACACATCAGACAAAGTGAAAAGTGCGGCGAGGGGGGCGGGCATGTGTGTGAAAGTGCTGTCACCGCCGTGCGTGTCACATGAAAAGGGGCCTGTCACCGAGGCTGAACTAATCCAATAAGCGGCAGCTCTCGGAATGGGAGTCCGAGGCACCAGGTAATGGCTGGTTATTCTGTGGGACTGTGACTGAGAAGAGGCGCCCCTCTGGAAGGGGGACATTTAACCCGGCTCGCCCTGTCTACAGAGAGGACGTTTCATGAACACTCGGCCTCTACATGTGTACAAGAGGACACTCCATTAATACTCAGCATTAACATGTGTACAGAGAGGACACTCCAGTAATACTCAGCCATAACATGTGTACAGAGAGGACGTTTCACAAATATTCAGCCTCAAAGTGTGTAGGGAGAGGACATTTCATAAAAACCCAGCCTCGACATGTGTACAAGAGGACACTCCATTATACTCAGCCATAACATGTGTACAGAGAGGACGTTTCACAAATGTTCAGCCTCAACATGTGTACAGAGAGGACGTTTCACAAATGTTCAGCCTCAACATGTGTACAGAGAGGACCTTTCGCAAATATTCAGCCTCAAAGTGTGTAGGGAGAGGACATTTCATAAAAACCCAGCCTCGACATGTGTACAAGAGGACACTCCATTATACTCAGCCATAACATGTGTACAGAGAGGACGCTTCACAAATATTCAGCCTCAAAGTGTGTAGGGAGAGGACATTTCATAAAAACCCAGCCTCGACATGTGTACAAGAGGATACTCCATTATACTCAGCCATAACATGTGTACAGAGAGGACGTTTCACAAATGTTCAGCCTCAACATGTGTACAGAGAGGACGTTTCACACATGTTCAGCCCCAACATGTGTACAGAGAGGACGTTTCGCAAATATTCAGCCTCAACATGTGTACAGAGAGGACACTCCATTGATACTCAGTCTTATCATGTGTACAGACAGGACACTCCATTAATACCCGGCCTCAACATGTGTACAGAGAGTACACTCCATTAATACTCAGCCATACCATGTGTACAGAGAGGAGATTTCACAAATATTCAACCTCAAATATGTACAGAGAGGACGTTTCACAAATATTCAGCCTCAAAATGTGTACAGAGAGGACACTCTATTAATACTCAGCCTCAACATATGTACAGAGAGACGTTTCACAAATATTCAGCCTCAACATGTGTACCGAGAGGACACTCCATTAATACTCAGCCTTAACATGTGTACAGCGAGGACACTCCATTAATACTCAGCCTCAACATGTGTACAGAGAGGACGTTTCATAAATATCCAGCCTCAACATGTGTACAGAGAGGACATTTCATAAATATCCAGCCTCAACATGTGCACAGAGAGGACGTTTCATAAATACCTAGCCTCAACTTGTGTACAGAGAGGACGTTTCATAAATACCTAGCCTCAACTTGTGTACAGAGAGGATGTTAGCCTCAACATGTGTACGGAGAGGACATTTCTTAAATACCCAGCCTCAACATGTGTACTGAGGGGACGTTTCATGAACACTCACCCTCAACATGTGCACAGAGAGGACGTTTCATTAACACTCTGCATCAACATGTGTACAGAGAGGGCGTTTCATAAATACCTAGCCTCAACATGTGTACAGAGAGGACTTTCATAAACACTCAGTCTTAACATGTGTACAAAGAGGACGTTTCATAAATACCTAGCCTCAACATGTGTACAGAGAGGATGTTAGCCTCAACATGTGTAAAGAGAGGACGTTTCATAAATACCTAGCCTCAACATGTGTACAGAGAGGTTGTTAGCCTCAACATGTGCACAGAGAGGACGTTTCATAAATACCTAGCCTCAACTTGTGTACAGAGAGGACGTTTCATAAATAACTAGCCTCAACATGTGTACAGAGAGGACGTTTCATAAATACCTAGCCTCAACATGTGTACAGAGAGGATGTTAGCCTCAACATGTGTACAGAGAAGACGTTTCATAAATACCTAGCCTCAACATGTGTACAGAGAGGGCGTTTCATAAACACTCTGCCTCAACATGTGTACAGAGACTCAACATGTGTACAAAGAGGACATTTGATAAATACCTAGCCTCAACATGTGTACAGAGAGGGTGTTTCATTAAAACCTAGCCTCAACATGTGTACAAAGAGGACGTTTCATAAATACCTAGCCTCAACATGTGTATAGAGAGGGTGTTTCATAAATACCTAGCCTCAACATGTGTACAGAGATAGTGTTTCATAAATACCTAGCCTCAACATGTGTACAGAGATGGTGTTTCATAAATACCTAGCCTCAACATATGTACAGAGAGGGCGTTTCATAAACACTCTCCCTCAACATGTGTACAGAGACTCAACATGTGTACAAAGAGGACCTTTGATAAATACCTAGCCTCAACATGTGTACAGAGAGGGTGTTTCATAAAAACCTAGCCTCAACATGTGTACAAAGAGGACGTTTCATAAATACCTAGCCTCAACATGTGTATAGAGAGGGTGTTTCATAAATACCTAGCCTCAACATGTGTACAGAGATGGTGTTTCATAAATACCTAGCCTCAACATGTGTACAGAGATGGTGTTTCATAAATACCTAGCCTCAACATGTGTACAGAGAGGGTGCTTCATAAATACCTAGCCTCAACATGTGTACAGAGAGGACGTTTCATAAATACCTAGCCTTAACATGTGTACAGATCGGACGTTTCATAAATACCTATCCTCAACATGTGTACAGGGAGGACATTTCACAAACATGCAGTATCACGTATGTGCATAGCCATTTCATAAACACCCGGGCTCACCCTATGCATAGAGAGGACCTTCCATAAAAACTAAGACTCCCCTCTGGACAGAGAGGATTTTTTTAATGACCCCTCATGCTCACCAGGCAGGCAGACAGGATGGATATGGCTCACTGTGTACCCAGAGACATACATACAAGCATACAAACATACAAGCTCACCAGGAAGGTAGAGAGAAAATTTCATAAACACCCTGCTTCACCTCTGCACTGCAGCCACCATTCTATGTCCACCTCTGTAAAGAGAGGGCGTATTTCATAAATACCTGGCTCCCCTTTGCCAGAGGGGGGATTTAATAAACACCCAGGCTCGTCATGTCGACAGAGAGGATATTTTTTGAACACACTGAGTGACCGCTGCATCGCACGAAAGCCTCTGAAGACACAGAGACGGTTTCATAGATATCCAAGCTCCTCGTGTGCACAGAAAAGACATTTCATAAGCAGCGAGAACCACCTCTGTCCTGTGCACACTTCACAAACACCAACAGGCATCCCTGCACAGAGAGTACCTTTCATAAGCACATTGGCTTACCTCTGTCCAGAGAGGTATTTTGTGAGCATTTTGGATCACCTCTGTCCAGAAAGGACATTTTGTGAGCACATTGTACGCCTCTGTCCAGAGAGGACCTTTCATTAGCACATTGGATCACCTCTGTCCAGAGAGAACATTTTGTTAACACATTGGATCACCTATATCCAGAGAGGACATTTTGTGAGCACATTAGATCACCTCTGTCCAGAGAGAACATTTCGTGAGCACATTGGATCTCCTCTGTCCAGAGAGGACATTTTGTGAGCACGTTGGATCTCCTCTGTCCAGAGAGGACATTTCGTGAGCACATTGGATCTCCTCTGTCCAGAGAGGACATTTCATACGCACATTGGATCACCTCTGTCTCGAGAGGACATTTCGTGAGCACATTGGATCTCCTCAGTCCAGAGAGGACATTTCATAAACACATTGGATCACCTCTGTCCAGAGAGGACATTTCATAAACACATTGGATCACCTCTGTCCAGAGAGGACATTTCGTGAGCACATTGGATCACCTCTGTCCAGAGAGGACATTTCTTAAGCACATTGGATCCCCGCTGTCCAGAGAGGACATTTCATAAGCACATTAGATTTCCTCTGTCCAGAAAGGCCATTTCATAGGCACATTGGATCACTTCTGTCCAGAGAGGACATTTTGTGAGCACATAGGATCTCCTCTGTCCAGAGAGGACATTTCATTAGCCCATTGAATCACCTCTGTCCAGAGAGGACATTTCATAAACACATTGGATCCCCGCTGTCCAGAGAGGACATTTCATAAGCACATTAGATTTCCTCTGTCCAGAAAGGCCATTTCATAAGCACATTGGATCACCTCTGTCCAGAGAGGACATTTCATGAGCACATTGGATCTCCTCTGTCCAGAGAGGACATTTCATTAGCCCATTGAATCACCTCTGTCCAGAGAGGGCATTTTGTGAGCACATTGGATCACCTCTGTTTAGAGAGGACATTTCATAAGCACATTGGATCACCTCTGTTCAGAGAGGACATTTCGTGAGCACATTGGATCACCTCTGTTTAGAGAGGACATTTCGTGAGGACATTGGATCTCCTCTGTCCAGAGAGGACCTTATTTTGTGAGCACAATGGATCACCTCTGTCCAGAGAGGACATTTCATAAGCACATTGGATCACCTCTGTTCAGAGAGGACATTTCGTGAGCACATTGGATCACCTCTGTTTAGAGAGGACATTTCGTGAGGACATTGGATCACCTCTGTCCAGAGAGGACATTTCATAAGCACAACCTATGTCCAGAAAGGACATTTTGTGATCACATTGGATCACCTTTGTCCATAGGACATTTTGTGAGCACATTGGATCACCTCTGTCCAGAGAGGACATTTCATTAGCCCATTGAATCACCTCTGTCCAGAGAGGACATTTCTTAAGCACATTGGATCCCCGCTGTCCAGAGAGGACATTTCATAAGCACATTAGATTTCCTCTGTCCGGAAAGGCCATTTCATAAGCACATTGGATCACCTCTGTCCAGAGAGGACATTTCATGAGCACATTGGATCTCCTCTGTCCAGAGAGGACATTTCATTAGCCCATTGAATCATCTCTGTCCAGAGAGGGCATTTTGTGAGCACATTGGATCACCTCTGTCCAGAGAGGACCTTATTTTGTGAGCACAATGGATCACCTCTGTCCAGAGAGGACATTTCATAAGTACATTGGATCACCTCTTTCCAAAGAGGATATTTTGTGAGGACATTTGATCACCACTGTCCAGAGAGGACATTTCCTAAGCACATTGGATCACCTCTGTTCAGAGAGGACATTTCGTGAGCACATTGGATCACCTCTGTTTAGAGAGGACATTTCGTGAGGACATTGGATCACCTCGGTCCAGAGAGGACATTTCATAAGCACAACCTATGTCCAGAAAGGACATTTTGTGATCACATTGGATCACCTTTGTTCAGAGAACATTTTGTGAGCACATTGGATCACCTCTGTCAAGAGAGGACACTTCGTGAGCACACGTGCTGAGCTCTCTTCTGGGAGGACATTTCATAAGCACATTGGATCTCCCCTGTACAGTGAAAGCATGTTATAAGCAGACATGTTTATGTCTGACTAGGGAGGACACCCAGGCTCACCTAGATAGATAGGCCGCATTTCATAAGCACTTGAGATCCCTCTGCACAGAGATATATTTCATAAATACACAGGCTCTCCTCTGGAAAGAAGAGCCGTTCCATAAACACACAGGATCACTATGTGCACAGAGAGGATGTATCATAAACACCCAGCATCACCTCTGTACAGAGAGGCTATTTCACAAACACACCAGCTCTTCAAATGTAAAGAGAAGACATTTACAAAACAATCAGATTTAGTTAATGGAATGGGCTGGTGGTGGGCCCCTCCTCACCCCTCTCTTCACACATGAAGGTAACATTCATCTCATACACGCAACAAGCCCTCACTTCACACATGCAGCCTGTCCCACCTCATAAATGCATCCTGTCACCTCACACATGCTGCCTGCCCTCACCCCACACATGCAGCCTCAGCCTGCCACCCCACACATGCAGCCTCAGCCTGCCACCCCACACATGCAGCTCGCCCTCACCTCACACATGTAGCTTGCCCTCTTCTCATACATGCAGCCTGTCCTCTCACTTCATACATGCAGCCAGTCCGCACTTCATACATGCAGCCTGCCTTCACCTCACATGAAGCATGCCACCTCACACATGCAGCCTGCACTCAATCACACATGCAGCCAGCCCACACCTCACACAAACAACGTATACACCTATGCAGCAATCAGAACAATATTTCGCCAAGTGCAAACTAATTTGCAATGAACAGAATGCAATTGTTTTGAATTCACAATCCCTGCAGCCAGTACAATATGTCCAGCTTCCGAAAAAGGACATGGGTGCATTCTCGTAATAAACAGCATTGGGGCCGATAGGCCCCAAAAGTGCAAGCTGGAGAACAGAAAGCATGCCACTATAGCTCGGAGACCTTCACCTTCATCAGAGCATCTTCTCACCCCGAAGGTTCCCAGACTCAGGCACAGGCCTTTGCTAACTGTCTTCAGGTTCTTTATTGCTTACTTTGAGATATCATCATATGACCCCTGCACCAGCATTTCCCGGATGCTGCTAACCACAATAGAAGGAACAGACCTGCCCTTCCCATCTCTCTTTCTCCTTTACCCTCCCTTGTGATGGTAGAGGCAGTACATGGATTATGAAAATATTTAAAGACCAAGACCATGCGTCCTTATGTGCATCGTGCGTGTACACACAGACATATATACTGATAAATGGGATTTAAGGTAGGAGACGCATGGGCATAGATATCAAGAGAGATTAGGAATGTATACAATAAGCTGTACACTGAAGGTATCTACATACATCTGTATATATCAATATATATATATATTATATATATATATATATATATATATATATTTTTTTTTTTTTTTTTACGCAGAAACGCGTAAGGACTTAATGAGTTGTTCTAGCTGTCACGCAATTCAAATGCAATAAAGCTGTCAGCCTGAAAGGACGTCGAAGCAGTGGGCTCTTTCTTTTGCTGGTCTTTAATTTAACAGGAGTCTCCATTCCTGTCTTGAGCCTGCCCTGCAGAGCCGGAGGCCCCGGTAAAGTGGAGAACTGTGGATGTCATAAAACGGAGGGGCATGACTCGCTCTTCATTACAGCAGCCGAAAATTGGACTTCCGTGACTATTTGCTGTTTTGAAGTGAAAGGGAGGAAGGAGGTTTTTCCTCTATCCAGCTGTCTTCGTGTGTTTCCATGTCAGGCAACTACTCTCTGCGTGACAGCTAAGTGCACTATGCTTTTAATATTTCTACCGGAATGCAATATGAATACAAGTTGGGACTTTGGAAGAAGGCTAGAAATGCCAAATATGACACTATGTCGAGTCAAGGTCGAAATTTCCACAGTAATGCATTCTGGGTATTGTGGTCTTAAGGACAGACCACGTGACCACTGGGTTCTGAAAGACTTGTAAATCAACTCACCTGTGATCAAGGCGCAAAGCGCAGAAACGCGTAAGGACTTAATGAGTTGTTCTAGCTGTCACGCAATTCAAATGCAATAAAGCTGTCAGCCTGAAAGGACGTCGAAGCAGTGGGCTCTTTCTTTTGCTGATATATATATATATATATATATATATATATATATATATGTATATGTGATATTAATGAGGTATAACTATTTATTTCCTGAAATGTACTGAAGATTTGGAGTCATTGCAGATTGCTTAGTAATGTAGAATGCAGAGCTGACTCACATAGAGATGGCCTAAATGACAATGTGGGTGCCATTGTGCTGATCTTAGGAATGTGTTATCAATAGGACCTGAATGAAGGCGTCTTATCGGTGGCTAATACATACCTATCTGCCTCTTGAACTATAGTTGGGGATCGTGCGGCATGTTTAAGAGGGTGATCCTATTAAGGTGAAGAGAGAACAAACTCTTTATTGGGGGGTGTTCAATGTTTAAAAAGTGGGTGATCCGGGTGCAATGAATGGAGGCAGTTTGTTAGGTAGGTGAATACCACTATTTCCCAGTGCGGACCCCACAACAATGTTATTTGGCACCCTCAATAGATCCATATTCCAACCAAAATGCCCCAGCGTTCATATACGACCCTCACAAAGTATCATTGTAGGAAATGAACTTGCACAGTATATGTCAGCACAGAAGTCCCAACGCTCCAAATAATTATCCATCAGGGAATAGTTCTATTTCATTGTTGGTTATTTAGATATTTACATAAATTACCTGCTTGTCAATTCATGTACACTGTGACAAATTCCTCTTGTAATTTTGAACATCACAATCTGTACCAACGCAACCACACTACAAAACAGAAATGTCTGCTGTAAACACTCTTTCAATGATGTAACCCTCGCCTGGCAATAGACTCATAATGGCAATAAGCATTGGCTTGAACCGTAATGAAGAATCTACTGTTTGTATTTCAACTAAATGCCAATAAAAAAAGTATTTTTTAAAAGTGAGTAAATACCACTAAAAAGAGGGTAACATCAACCAAATGTAGATCATTCGACTGATATGCTGTCTTCAGAATGTGGCCTCAGATAATTTCCATTATCACTTGATTGGTCATGGAAAATTGAGCTTGTTGAATTACTTATATCCCATGAAGCCTATAGAAAACTATCACAGTGATGTGACGATGTAATTGATGATGTCATCAACAATGTAATTTGAGCTGTCATCAAGATGTCATTTAACATGTCATGGGTAACGTAAAATATGAGGTCATAAAATGTACCACATTCTGCTACATAAGTTGCCTTTTGTTGCCGCATAATTTAGTCAACCATACCACATAATTTGGTTTTCCCATGCTGCATAACTCCAGTGGTCCTGGCTACAACTGGCAAATGTCAGTGTTTTTTTCATTTATTTCATTTTTTAAATATTAATGTTCATCTCATTTAAAAATCTAAAACATAACTCTAGCCCGTGTTTTTCAGTGATTTGTTTTAATGTGAATTAAGATCTTAAAACCATACCTAACAATAACATCCCTTTAACCTTTGTTTTTGTTTTTTAGGAAAAATAGATGGATGGAAAACAGACATACGGCCAAAGAGCCAGACTGGGAGGCAGACAGAACAGGTAGCTATTCGGATGCGACGGGTATGAGACAGGTAGGTGGGTGGCCAGTAGAGCTGACGAGGCAACCGTGAGCCGCGTGCCCAGCTCTGACAGCGTGAGGTCCTCCTGAACCTCAAGTCAAAAACAAGCCGCGCTTTCACGCAGTGATTCCTCCCCTCGCGCTCTTGCAGGCTGCCCCTCCCTCCCTCCCTCGAGGAGGTCCAGTTCCACTTCTTAAAATGCTAAAAAGGGTGTCTAACGTGAGACGTCAGCCTCTGATTTCCGGTGTGCACCCCCCCATCCCCCCCTTGCTGTAGTGTCCCTGTGCAGTGAGGTGGTGAGGCCACTGGCAGCTGCAGCAGACAGAGGGTGCAGAAGATGTGCAGGTTCGGAGGGGGGGGGGGGGTGTCCCAGCACCGTGTGCCCCGTTGCACCATGGGGTTTTTAAACACTGGGATTGTTTAGCTTTGGGGTCCGTGAGTACGGGGCGGCCTGCTGGCATGCCGGCTCTTGCTTCAGGCCATTCATGGTAGTGTATGCAGATGAAGGCTTTTCAAGGCCAGCTGACCTGCACTTCACACGTGTGTTCGCTGGAGCCCTTTGGCCGCTGTGAAACCCCTCTGTGGGCTGCTTTCTTTTGCTAATCTTTGTAATTGCCGTCACCTAAGTTTCGAGAAGCTCCTACTGTTTGTTAAGGCAGGGGACGCTAACTATCTTGATTTAAAATATAATGCACCTCCTTACCATTAACTTCCCATTGTGTTTTTATCTATAAATATTTGAATGTATCTAATGTTAACTTGATTTAACATGTTACATGATACACTATTTGGTGTTTTAATGTTGTTTGTGATAGAGCTAAACATTACACAATGCCCGTTGTATTGAGTGAGAAGCTGACGACAAAATCCAATTAGAGACTAAATGACACAGGGAGTAACATAGAATCCTGGAATCAAATCCCAGCTTCCCCACCACCAAACTGTGTGATCCTAAGCAAAGAAGAAAAATGCTGTGTCTCATTTTCTTTGGATGACTAATTTCAAAGCGCCTTGGAGCAACTCATTTCGGATGTGCGCTATAAAAAAACATTTATATGTAGTGCAATAGGCAACAATGATGCTTCACATATAACGAGGTTGGTCATATACAGTCCACGAGTCACAGCTATTTCTTGGTCCACTCATGTCAAAGTCGTCAGGGTATTCGAGATTTCTTGAATGCTTTCAAATGCATGTTTAGAAACATATACTTTCTATACATCTCCCTGAAAAGAAACACTAATGCTTAAGAAATATCTTTTTCACATTTCTGATTAATCTTAGTGAGGGTAAATCCAAAGGTCTCCCCATCATAAGAGGCGCAGGGAGTGGTTCCCGTCGTTAAAATGAAGGTGCATTAATAGTAATTAAACGTCCCTCTCTACAAAACGAAGGCTGTTTATTAGCGGGAGAAGGAGTGAGACGCAGTGTGCAGGAGGCAGAGAGGGGCGACGGGGTGCAAGGGCGACGGAGAGGGGCCCTGGCACCCAGGGACGGCTGAGAGGGGCCTGCCCCTGGCGTGTAGGGACGATTTAAGATGCAGGTAGATGCGGCTGGGGAACGACTGAGAGGGCCCCTCACAACATGGCACTCAAACTTTTAACAGTGCTCCCTGACAGTGTGTGCTCTGGTGGCACAAACATACAATGCACGCACCTGCAACCAGATCTACTAATTCACACTGGAAAGCACGTTGGGACTCATATTTAAACACGGATTTAACACCGGGTCCGCGTGTGGGGCGACTCATTATTTCACCATGGATGTTGCACGGGCAGCATGTGGTGAAACACTAACGTTGCACGGCGCCATGTACAGGGCCACGCATTTGGATATTAGTGCGTGGCCCGTGCCCACGATAGTGGCCCGTTCGTGCACCACGAATGCAGCGCCAAGGATGCTTTAAGGGGCCACATTGTAGCAGAACGATCACCATCTGAAGAGGTCCCCGGGCAGGCGCGCATTAAACACACGCACATATATATACACGCCGGTCGTGGCATGCAGGTGTGTGGCACGTGTGAGGGTGGTTTGAACAGTCTAATAATATAAAGTGCAACGTTCGTGAAAGAGGAGCAGTCATTCGTCTTGATCCCAATCGCACTGTGGCAGTGTGCCCGGCCGGACTTGTTGGGATAAACAGAAGTGCACGTCTTTGTCGTTGTGGAGCCAAAAAACTCTCCGTGAAGTCCGAGGACCATCTATAATACACTCCGAGAATACCAAATATATACTCCATTTATCGGCGTATGTAGGCGCTATAAAATCACTAAATGGCTGCACCTAGCGCGTTAGAAATCCTTAAATTAATTAATGCATTTACTTATATGGAGTGCCAACCCGGCATGAAATTCAAACAATGCATAGCACGATTCTTACAGCAATGCTGGGGCCGAAGAAAATGCAGTAATTACCAAAAGACCTAGATGAATACGTTCGGGAAGTGATTCCCACGTTTCTATTTTCAAGTCCATCTGCAGTTGTATCTCTGCTTTAAATGTCACACTCCTCAAGATTCGCTACTGTCCTGGAGGATGTCCGATACATCTGGGGTGCACTTACAGCTTGCTGGTGTTTATAACTCCTCGCGTTAGGACTGCGTTCGCACTTGTGTCCGGTAAATACGTATTTTGGTAGTTTTATATAGCGCGAACTCGACCGGAGGTATTAGAGCGCTTTACCTGGGTACCAGCTTCGTTCCACAAATAGTAACACTCGCACGGAGATGCCCCGGGCTGAGGCTCTTGCCTCCGCGGAGGACGCGCATCCCGGCCGCAGGTGTGTGTCCCCCGTGAGAACCCTCCGCGGCGCCGAGACCACCTTTGTACCCGCGATAAGACGCGGGACGAGAGCACATGACAGGTTCCCACAGCACAAAGAGCGGCCTCCTCGCTAAGCCACCAAGAGGCCGATGAAAAACACTCGATTGTCCCCTCTCAAGCCCGTGAGCGTGTCACGTTAATGAGATGTGGCAAGTGGGCTCCGCGGATGGACGGACAATGTGCCTCGTGGTTTGAGTGTGAACAGCGGACACTGCAGATGACGGCTTCGCAGAGCTAGACCGGGTGCGGGAGAGGCCGTCAGAGCCTGTCAGGGAGCAAACCATTTCTGAGGGGGTTAAGAAGGGTGATAGCCGCAGAGACCATCCTCTAACCGACAGAGGTGGGTAACCTGAGGGGGGCACAGTGCGCAGCCCCTGGCCGGTCATAGGGAGCAGTGGGCACTACAGTGAGCAGCATCGGGTCCACTGTAGATGCCAGCCGTAGCTCTACGAAACTTGTGGTGGGCCGCAGTGAGCACTCACTGACGGCCGCAGTGACCAGACTCTGGCGACAGACAGCAGCAACATGTCCAGGAGCAGCCCGCGAGCCCTGAGCAGTGACCCCACTACACTCGTGCCTACACCTCATTCCCGCTGACCTCCTGCCCCCTTAATCGTCAGACTTAATACCCAACAGAGAAATATGTTGGCTTCCCTGTTTTTTTTCTTCTTTTTTAGCAGTTGTTAAAGAGAGGGACAAGGAGAACAGTTTGTGGTAAGTGAAGTCCCAGGCATTGTCTAATTCAACATAAACACCAGCCTCCAATTGAACCATAACTCTGACTCACCCCTCACCCCAACCCAGCGCCTTGTGAGTACACAATGAATGGTGTCACATTACGTCACAAAATCCCAGGTGACGTCACTAGAGGAAGCCACATTCTAGCGTGCCTGTTGCTGGTTACTGCTAGTGACGCAGCAGTGGGCAAAGTGATGGGTGTTTGTGTTCACTGGGTGGCCCCTCGAAGACAACTCTGACGGCTAGGACGCCCTGAGCCCCGGCACTGTACCCCCAGTATCAGTATCACCCTGGGTAGCGCTAACACTGCTACTACCGCGTGCTGACCCCTGACACTAACAGTACCCCCATATCTAACCGTGGGGGTAAATAAACCTAACCTTCTTTCCCTAAAAGTAACGCTGTGAGTGGATCAGGTGTCCGAAGAAGTCTGGAGTGCACAGGACTGAGCCCCACAGCAATGCTCTTCAGCCGCAGCCCTCTGCCCAGTGTGCCCCGGGCCTCACTCACATGGCAGACATTGTGTACCGCGCTGTGTGCCCTGCAACACCTGTGCATAGATGTTCCTGTCATCGCCAGGCCATGTGAACATACATTGGCTGACGCTGCTATTAGTAATTAATGAACTCAACAACAATTCGAGTAAGATGCAAACGTGTATGTTTCCTCACACAGCGGCCTTAGTTTCGGTGCTTTTAAATGTACATGTAAGAAAAGCATGGCTCTGCCCAGGTCCGACTGTGGAACCAAAGCAAGTGGGGGGGAAATCTCAACCCCCCCCCCCTTCATCTCTTTCAGTTTATCAATTCTCTCCCCCCGACTCTCCTCCCTCGCTTCCCCCCTCTCTCGGCTCCTTGTCTCCCATTCCTCTTTCTCTCTCTTCTTCAGGCTGCAAGTTATGTGTGGACCTGAGGACAGAGAAAGGCCCCGGCTGCGGCCAGGACTTTCCAAGCCGACCTCTGGCTCCAGCCCACCGGGGAACCGGCCGGTGGGATGAAAGGCGCCTGCCCAGCCCCGCCGGCTCCACCTGAACTCAGGGTGAAATAACTCAGGCTTGGGAGCCCCTCCCCCGTCACGCAGTACCTCAGCTCAGTGAGGAAGTTTTATCCGCATTGCCGACACTTTAATCGCGCTTACACAAATACAGCGACTTGTGACTGCTGCGCTCGCTACTGAACTACGTGAATCTGGGAATATATGGTGATAAATACATCTCATATAAATAACTTGGCCTGTCGGTACTATAGCGCTGGGAAGGAGAGGGCTGGACTGGATTTCCGAAGGAAGCCGGCCGTGCCCACAAGGAAACGCGAAGTGACACTGCCAGGTCACAGCGAAAAAAACATGAATCCGAGAGCGAGCCGCATTTAAAGGTCTCCCGGTCTGTGTTATCAGAATCCAGCAGGTCTGCTCCACTCGGGATCGGTGTCAAAACACAGGGCCAAGGACAAAGGGGAGAAGGAATGCGACCAACTCCAGCCAGGTTAAAAATACACGAACAAACAATGACTGGAAACTTCACGCCTTTATAAAAACAAAACACACAACAAGCAAAATGTTGACAATATGACAAAATATCATAGAGGGAGAAACGTTGGAAATAAACTATGATTTCAATAACATATCATAAGAATAAACTGACAGCTGTCAAGCTTCAGGCAACGACACTGAAGAAGTAGCCCTTCACACGTCCTTATCCGGGCGGACGAGAAAACGGAGCACTGCCCACAGAAGCACAGCGCATCCACTGACACACACTGAGCTGCCGGACAGAACCGTCCTAGGCACGGGGCTGGGTTCGTCCGAGAAACGCACTGCACTTTTCTAGCTCGATAACATCTTCTTCAAGGCGCCCTCAGACACTCCTTACCTACCCACGCGTACCCAGGAACAACCACACTCCTCCGACGGACAGAACCGGCGCCCTCAGTGCGGTGCCGGCATTATTTCTAGCAACCATTTTTCAGTTCCTACCCTGAACACATCTCCTTCCAGGCGCCCTCACGTTAGCTCACAAAAAACACTACCCACACATACCAACCCAGGAACAACTGCATGATACCACTAGGCCAGAACCGATACATTTTCGTTGCTCCATAACATCGTGTTCGTGGCGCCCAGCCGTTCTCTCACAACACCCACTGCCACACAAACCCAGCGCCCTCGCCGCCGGACAGACCCCACGCTCTCGGATATTCCTGCGCCTAGCACCAGTTGCACTTTCATGGGGTCTATAACATCTTCCGTGGCCCCTTCGTCCGAGGGACCCCTCGCCACAGCCAGGCCGGGCCTTGTACACAAATGCAGGGAGAAGTGTGAGGGTGTGTACCTGTGCTGCCTGTCAGTCGTGCAGCCACAAACGCAGCACAGAGGCCCCGTGAGTGCCCGGAAATCTAAGCACACTGGAGTGTAAACAAGACTCTGCAGTTAAACAAGTGCCCCCTTCACCAGCGGGGTTACTGCACAGGGTGCCCGCGCCTCCAAGCCGGTCCCTCGTCCAAGCACAAGCCGCACAGGCAGCCCTCTCGGGCACAGGCAGCCGTCTTACTTACACTGATGCGGGCTGGAAATTCCCACCATTCGCCACGGGCTCGGAGCTTCAAGTACAGAAAAAAGTTCCCTTTCCTTGGCGTGGGGGGCTGAGCCCCGGCTGCAGCGAGGGGAGAAACCAGGGATGGGGGGTCCTCTCTGGATATCCAGTGGGAGCGGTCCGTGGACCAGGGAGCCCTTGGAGGGTCTTCAGCAGGCGGCGGAAGGGGGTCCTCTGTGGCGGATGGATGGGTGGGCGCCTCCTGGCACCGCTGCGGACTGGATCCTTGCACTGGTGGTGCCCAGGTGGGCACGAGGAGGGTGGCCTGGCAGCGCTGCCGGCGACACAGGCGGTGCAGGCAGGGTGCTCAGGCGGCGCTGCCGGTGATGCGGTGCAGGCAGGGTGCCTGGGTAGGCAGCGCCACAGTCCAGGCTCTCCCGGGTGCTGGCAGTAGAAGGAGGGCTCCAGTCAGGGCATCAGTCGGAGGCAGGGTCCATTGGTGGTGCAGCCCGGTTGCAGGCAGTGCGGGGCTGCGGGTGCTCTCGGTGCCTCCTCGCTGCTGTGTGCCTCTGCCGCCTCTCGCTGCCTGCTCCCCGCGCCGCCGTGCAGTGTCAGAGCGCACTGAGCTGCTGCTGCTGCTCTGGCCGCTCCCAGGTGCGGGTGGGAGGGCCTAGCGGGGGGAGGCAGAGGGAGACATCTGTGTCTGCGCCGCCCGCGGGTCACGGCGGGTCAAGTATATGTTAACAACAGGCAGCCCCCTGAGTCCCACGCGGGTCCGCTGCGCACACGGTGTGTGAGAGCGCTGGGTGGACGTGTGCGCCTGTCCCAGGCTGTCTGTGCGTGCGTGTGTGGCAGAGAGTGAGAGAGAAAGAGCAGAGCCGGTAACCCGAGAGAGAGACTTTCCGTGGCCATCTGGAGGGACCGCCTGCTGGCCTGGGTCCTGTCACTGTCTGCAGAGACAGGCTACCAGCCAACAGTCTATGCAGAGACAGGCCGCAGCGCTCTATCTGTAGAGACAGACCATAGAGCTCTCTAGCTGCAGAGACAGGCTACCAGCCAGCAGTCTATCCAGAGACAAGCTTCAGCGCTCTAGCTGCAGAGACAGACTGCAGAGCCTTAGCTGCAGAGACAGGCTACCAGCCAGCAGTCTATCCAGAGATAGGCCGCAGCGCTCTATCTGTAGAGACAGACCACAGAGCTCTCTAGCTGCAGAGACAGGCTACCAGCTAGCAGTCTATCCAGAGACAAGCTTCAGCGCTCTAGCTGCAGAGACAGACTGCAGAGCCTTAGCTGCAGAGACAGGCTACCAGCCAGCAGTCTATCCAGAGATATGCCAGAGCGCTCTAGCTGCAGAGAAAGTAGATTGCACTGGGTATAGCGACAGGTCTCTGATCGTACCCTAAGCAGAGGGAGATTGAAGAGACTGCCTGCAGAGTATTAGGTGCAAAGTTGGACTGTAAAGACAGCCTGCAAACACAGGGCACTCACTCTGGCAGTAAAGACAGGCTGATCGGAACCGCCACCCTGCAGAGACAGGCCACAGAGACAGACTGCACATCGCTAGATGCTGAGACAGGTCACAGCTGAGACTGCGGAGGAAGCCTGCCGGGGCCTTCACTCTGTCTTCAAAGACAGACAGCCTGCCCTAAAGCACCTGTGCTGCCGTGCGCTTCTGAAGTCTGTTTCTAATGCCTGCCCTTCCTGATATCTGTCTGCAGATTTACCCCCTTTGTCAGTGAGCACAGTTGCTCAATACTGATGTCGCGTTATAGGCACAGACTTTGCCTACAACTTTTTAAAGAGCTGGTTAGTCCTCCTTCCTGGAGTAGAGGGGGAAAAACAACTCTTCATTGAAGGTCATCTGAGCAGGTGCTGCTGCCATCGTCCTTGCCCCGGAAGTCCAAAAGAAGAGACTGACTGGCAGATGGTCACTCTCTGAAGAGACAGTCTGCTAATACAAGCTACTGAACAGTAACCATGCAGGCAGGTTGTAGGGGCAGGCTGCCAGGTGCTCACTCTGTGCAGCAACAGAGTGCAAGAACATGGTACAGAACAGCAGTCACAGAGCAGGCTGTAGAGACAGACTGTCAGATGGCCACTCTCTACAGAGACAGACTGCTGAGCATGGGCTGTAGAAGAAACTGTTGAACTCGGCTCCAGAAGAGTGGCCACTGGGACAAGCCGGAGAGACGACTGTAGAGTACAGCCCAGAGAGAGAGCCTGAAGAGAACAGACCAGGGAGAGGGAGACTGAAGAGAACAGACCACGGACTGAAGAGAACAAACCAGGGAGACAGACGAGAGAGCCAGACTGGAGAGAACAAACCAGGGAGACAGACTGTAGAGTACAGACCGGAGAACAGACAGATTGAAGAGAACCAACCACATAGACCGAAGGAAGAGACCACAGAGACAGACTGAAGAGATTAGACCACGAAGACAGGTTTCACAGAACTGGCTGTAGAAACAGGCCACAAAAAGTCCTTGAGAGACAAGCTAAAGAAAAAGACTGCAGAGAGCAGGCACTAGAGTTAGGCGTCAGAAGATGAGATGCAGAGACAAGCACAGTAAGAGACAAACTGCAGAGGAGAAATTAGAGACAGGTGTGAAAGATGGATCACAGTGTCCAATAAAAGTCAAGCTGAAGAGGGCAGAGCCGAGAGACGCGTTTCACAGGAGAGGCTGCCGAGATTTTGGGAGTGAGGCAGACGGTCTTCTTCCTGCTGTTACACGCAACAACTGTTTTTGTCAAACAATTTGAATATGTAAACTAGGCATACCCAGGCAGAAGGGATCTGTTTTTTGTATTATTTTTTCTTTCTTGTCAATAGAGTGTATTATCACAAAACACAATTCTGCAGGCTTGCAGTCAAGACCCTGGTTTACCAATGCTCCATACTGCATTTACACGCCCCACTGCACACGTCCAAAAGATAACCACAAGGTTAGGTTTTTCTTTTATCATATCGATTTCTGTTTTATGAAAAATAATTCCGATTATAAAGTTAAAAAACGAGGAGTTAATGGAGTGCGTCGAATTACAACTGCAATGTGTGCGTTAACCACAAATCACTACGTTATGACAATGTAACATCGCATTCTCTGCTGCAAACTCCACCCTACCTATGTAGCAGCAGCCGGTCTTCCATGGAATGTCCCCTCCCCCATCCACTCGGTTTAATCTCACAGGGAGTCCCAGCAGAGGTCGCAGATGGCTGGGGCGCCTCCGCCTGCAGCGTCACTGCTGCCCCGTGGGACGCCCAGCCAGGTCTGTACCGCCCCAGCCGTGGGTCTGTCGCACCCCAAGACGAGGACAGCCCTAGGTCTGTCGCTCTCCACTCCATGGCGAGCCCTGCGTCTGCCCACCCACGCCGTTGCGAACCCCGAGTCTCTCCCACCCAACGCTGGGGTGGGCGATGCACCCCCCCCCCCCCACCCCCAAAGTGCTTAAACAGAAATAAGGTGGGCAGCGTCCACTCGGCACATCGCCCGGCTTGTTCGGAGCCCTGTAGCCCTGAGTGTTTAAACACTGTTCTGTATTCTCTGCTGGTTTTAAGAGGCTGTTAAACTGCCTTTAATGTAGCGCTTGGAATCAAGTCGTGTCGCAGCTGGCGCCTTTCAAGGTTCCTAACGGAAACAGCTCCCTTTCTAGTGTAATTGAAAGTTAATTTTAAATGACGGTAAACCCAATAACATCACTGCGATAATTTCAATAGTAAGTCTGCAATGGGCTTTGTCGCCGTCGCCGGTGAAGCGGCACTCGGGTGACACCGGGAGCAACGCGCCACCACCCGCCTCCACGCTGAACACCGCTCCCTTCCTACTGTTCGGCACAAGAGGGGCCTGCTCCAGCCGAGAGCCATCTGAATCCGAGTGTATATTTTATTTTTCTTGAAGTGCAGCCTCTTGCCTTGAGTGGTGCAGTGTAAACACGACTCCCCCCGAGCCCCACCCACGCAGACAAGAGCCGCTCTGCAGGCCGCCAGCCGTGACTAGATAGCTCACACCCCCCTAGGTTGGTGGGCGCCTTTGGTGAGCACCATGTGCCGCAGGGGGGCTCAGTCTCGCTGAAGCCGCCCCCGCCCTCCCCTCGCCAGGGACCTGACTTTCATCCGGAGCCGGGGCTTGCTAATGTTTTCATTTCTAAGACAAGGAGAGTTTTTTGTATGTGAAGTATTTCCCTTGATTATCACTGTGTTCATACATACATTAATATATAGGTATACTCACAAAAAAGAGGCCAGTGTTGCGCTTGGTTTGATTGTGCAGTAAATGGATGCTTGGAAAGGAAAAGTATACTTGTTTTCGCTCACTGTTAATCCTAACAGGAAAGTTAAAACTAAGATTGTCATAAAACAAACTCAATCTGAGAGAATCTTGTGTGAGCCTTGCTAAGATGTCTGACCGAAAAGGGCAAGAGGAGGCATGCTGGTCCTGCAGCCTGATACGGGCTTTCACCTCGGAATCGGGACACGAAACAGTCTCGCTACTCAGATTGAGCGTTACGCATTTACAAAGTACAAACTCATTATCAGATTGAATCCATGATCAGATATGGCGCCAAACGTTAATATACCGCACCCGATCTCAGCACTGTCATTACAAAAATGAAAAGCAGGCGTCATGAACTGCCACAAACTCTACTTTTGTGCATTTTAAAGAAACTATAAAGGAAAAGCTATATGAAGAAGTAAATAAACTACAGATTCTAATCTAAGGCACATTGCAGTTGGGATGTTGTGGCAAGGCGGACCGAAAATAGGCGGCATATTATGCAACAAAAGAGAAATTAAGCAGAATATTCTGGTGGGAGAAATGAAACCCTAAATGCGGTTTATATCAATCATATAATTTGTAAAGCACACTACATACCGCAAGGGTTTCAAGGCGCTGAGGGGTGGGGAGGAAGGGGGTGCTGTTGCTCCTGGTCGAACAACCAGGTCTTGAGTTGTCTCCTGAAGGTTAGAAGGTCTTTGGTTTGTCGTAGGATGAGGGGGAGGGTTTTCCAGGTCTTGGAGGCTCGGTGGGAGAAGGAATTGCCTCCGGCTGTGGTTCTGCGGATGCGTGCGGATGGTAGCCAGGGAGAGGTCTGTGGAGCGGAGATTCCTGTTGGGTACGTAGAAGGACAGTCGACTGTTGAGATAGGCTGGGCCGGTCTTGTGGAGTGCCTTGTGTGCGTGGATCAGGAGCTTGAAGGAGATTCTTCTGCCGACAGGGAGCCAGTGCAGGTTCCTCAGGTGGGGGGTGATGTGGTCGGGTGCGGGACGTCGAGGATCAGGCATTCAGAGGCATTCTGGATTCTTTGCAGTCTGTTGATGAGCTTGGTTGGGGCTCCGGCGTAGAGGGCGTTTCCGTAGTCGAGTCTGCTGCTGACTAGGGCCTGGGTGACTGTTTTCCTTGTGTCTGTCGGGATCCATCTGTAGATTTAGCGGAGCATCCGGAGGGTGTTGAAGCAGGAGGAGGAGACAGCGTTGACTTGTTTGGTCATGGTGAGGTTCGAGCCGAGGATGACTCCCAGGTTGCGTGCATGGTTGCTGGGTGCGGGGGGTCCCCAGTGATGTGGGCCACCAGGAATCGTCCCACGCTGAGGGGTTGGGCCTGAGGATGAGGATCTCCGTCTTGTCTGTGTTCAGTTTAAGGTGGCTATCCTCCATCCATATGTCACGTTTTAATGCAAAATGGATACCAGTGCTCTAGAAAATAAATTTTATGGGCGCACATGATATGTTTAAAGTGTTTGGGGGCCCAGCCAATATTAAGAAAACTCTAAAGAAATGGTACAATACTATACAATACTTTTCAAAATAGTATTCTCCAGCAATTAAGGAATTTGTCTTGGATGAGAGCACAGGGGTTCCATCCTAATAATATTACTTTTTCTTAGGGTAGGAGTAGGATAACAAAAAAATTGCACCGGTCACCCACAAAAATGCTCCTCACACCCACCGATCAAAGTATTTCACAAAACATTACATTCCCACGTACTAAACAGTCTCCTGCAGACAGAAAGGAGCTGCATATATGCACACACACAGCATGGTTAGGCCCTACGGAAGAACCAATTCACTGTGCTTTTGAAAAACTCCCCTCTGCGGCAGACGAAAGTACTCAATCGAGTGACCCTGGAGCTGCAAACTAAAACGGAAAATCACAGTTCGAAATAAGGTACTTAAAAGAACATGCAGAAATGATCTCTGTTGGCACATTCGGACCTTGTCCATATTATAGAATTTAATCCAGAGTGAATCTATAAAAATACAATATCAAATCTGTACTTCAAGGCAAAATCAAGTCACAAAATTACCAACGTTTCTGGCCACATGCAAAAAGGAGCTTGTTAGAAGTGTCATTTTTATCGTGGTTTCTCCTGACATTTTGCCCCTACCTCCTGTATTTTTGATGCTGTGCTGGATTTCGTTTTTGCTGGCTTAGATGCTTTGGACACTTTGCCACTGCTTATCACTGTCAAAGCACAAGTGCTCCCTGCATAAATTGTTATTGTAATTGGGTATCCCTGATTGACATATTTGATTTTCCAGTAAGCCACCAATAAAGTGCACCGTGTGTGCCAGAGCCTGCAAATCAAATGCTACTACTGGGCAGCACTGATTGTGCCACCAACACGAGTAGCCCTGTAAATGTATCTCAGACCTGCCACTACAGTGACTGCGCACAGTTTTGAACTAGCATGTCGACCTGGCAAGTGCACCCATTTGTCAGTCCCCTACCTTCCCTTTTCTTACATCTAAGACACCCCTCAGGTAGACCCAAGGTACCCACATGGACAGGGTGCATTGTATGTGAATGGTAGGACATGTACTTGTGTGTGCGACATGTCCTGATAGTGAAATACTTCCAATTTTGTTTTTCACTATTGAAAGGATATCTGTCCCGTAGGAAAGCATGGGAGAACTTTGTAAAATCTTATAAGTATAACTTTCCAATGGGACAAGATAGTGGAATACACTCTAGGCTCTCTTCGTAAAGATGGTTTTTAAATTGTGTGTTTGAAAATGCCACTTTTAGAAATTAGAACATTTGCAAAAGAGAATGCACTCCTTCCCTTAACTTGATGCTTTTTTTGACAACTTTTAGGTAAGTGCGTGCGAACTGTGTCAGTAGGTCGCCTCTGTCCACTGTACTTTCAGAAAGATTCAACAAGGGGCACTCCTCTTGTGCCTCACGCAGTCGCACTGCAAAAAATGGGAACTGCTCCCTTCAATTTTGTTCTGTTAATCCAAGTACTCCATTATTTAACCTTTGTGACCAATATGTATTCCATTACTTTTTCCCTGCAATTTGCTTATTTGTCTTTTCATCACGCCGTGGACAGTCTGATAAAATCTGCAATCTTTATTTAAACACTTCTAATACCAGCTGCATGTCAATCCAGACTTTTTACAACGGTATGAGCAGATTCATCGTAATATGAGATAGACTTTCATGTACCCAATGCATTTCGAGCCTCCTTAGGCTCTTCGTCAGGGGTTTCTACAACAAATGAAATGGACAGCTTAATTGCATCGTTCATCATGAAACAGTAAACAGTGTATAAGTCATAACCAACACTCCCATTGTGTAACTTGCTCTTTGCCTTTCACATCCGAATTATTTCTAATAACTAAAACCACCTTGTTCCCACCCTGTTACCTTAAAAAACATATTCCTAGTACCTTAGTTCGTGATACCACCCGAAAAAAAACTCCTTATCGTAGTCCTTGATTATTCTCTCTACCCCCACCCATCCTTCTCCCTCTGTGTGAATCTTAAACAAACCTCTTCCGTGCTAAGCTTCTCGTGCCGCTCTCCATGTGCGCTGCTGTCTTGCTGCTCTCGACAGTAAGTGAAAACAACTCCTCTCACTCTCGTATCTTTAACCTAATCCTCCTGCGTGTCCTTAATTACCTACACATGCCTGCCTCTCCCTTACCCACGACCAGTAACAAGCCGATTTCCACCCCAGAACTTTAGCTCACTTCTGGACTCAAGAGGAACCTTTGCCAAGGAGAAGAGCAGGCGAGTGTTGGGGAGCAGTACTGTGCTATTGCTATGTGCTTTGTGGGATTTGCCTGCAGTTGCTGCTTCTGCCAAGGAAAGGACAAAGACTGGAACTTTGCTGAGAAACCTACTTGAAGATGAATCTCCAAGGGCTTGTCTGTGCTGCCCTCTTGTTCTGAAGTCTCAGGAACACAAAGACTTCACCTCCGTCTCCCCTGAACTGTACAGCTGAGAGTTCTGACCTGACAGGCGGTGCCTGTTCCAGTTGTGGGCCTCTGGATGTTGTTCCTGCAGTTGGGAGCTGAAAGAAACCTAAGAGGAGCAATAAAAACAATCCCTGACACCGCCAGAGACATCACGACCTGCGTTGAGACCAGGGGCACCGCTCGTAAAGTGCACGATGCACCGCCCTGCCTGCACCGCAGCTCTGAGGCCCTTCGATGCCTGCCGACGCCTGTGCCTGCTTCCCGTTATCACGGAGCCGATAACCGCGGAGGGTGATTTCACGAACTCGCCGACTTCGCATCGCCTACCCAGAACCGACGCCTCACCAACGACACAGCTGACTTCCCCTGTACTGGACACAACATGTCACCTCCTCGCGGACAAGACACCTTGCCTCCCTCGTGGCAGCCCGGGAGCCTGCCCGCACTCGGCACACCGCCTCACCTCCACGATGCCATGCATCATCATAGACTTGTTTCCCAAGATACTGTTTGATTGAAATACTGGCTGAGGTAGGCATTCAGGACCAGGCACTGGGGTGGATACAGTCGTATCTGACTCAGAGAACACAGAAGGTGGCGCTGGGGACCGTTTCTTCAACACCCAAGGTCCTCAGCTGTGGCGTCCCTCAGGGGTCGGCACTCAGCCCACTATTATTTAATATCTACCTGGCTCCACTTTTTATGCTCATTGCCAATTGGGGGGTCAAGGCAATCTCATATACCGATGACACCCAACTGGTGTTTCCGTATTCGGAGGTGTCGGAGGCGTCCTTTTCGAGTTTCAAGGGCTGTCTCCAAGATGTTGCATGCTGGATGAACACAAACAAATTAAAACTCAATGCAAACAAGACGGAAGTGATCTTTTTTGGCAAAGGCCCCCCTCCACCCTCAGAGCTTTGGTGGCCGGCGGAGATGGGACAGGCCCCATCGCCTAGCCAAATGGCAAAAAATCTGGGGGTGCGGTGGATGACAGTTTGTCCTTTGCAACCTTGGTGAGGGTAGAGGTACTACACTCTGTGTAGAGGTGTGCACATTTTTACTCGGACCTGACGTGGTCCTGTATTACAATTCATCATTGTTCAATTAGAATCCATTGACAACAACTCTGCTATGATATCTTCCAATGCAATAGATTTTATTTAATCTTTTCTCTCAATAAACTCATATTTTCAAAATATTGGCAGATTTCATTATTTTCAGCATTTCACATCAACCCAATGCATTTCGGGTACAAACGGACCCTTCCTCGGGGGTCTCTATGGAAAAACGCAAAAAAACAATGTTTGAGCCCACAGCTTTGTTTTCTAAAGTGTACAATGCTAAATAATATACATAATGCAATCTTAAATAAACAGTCTTCACATTACTTAAGCGTGCAACATATATGTTAATTAAATAAACGTGGTGGTTTTCCATTTCATGCATACATTCAAATTAAGGATTTAGAACTCTGGCGTTATCGTGTGTTACTGACAATCCCTGCCTGGTTGGGTCACTCTCACTAAAGCCACATTTCTTAGATTTAGACAAAACCATACGGATAATTATTTACAAGCTTCTCGAGCAGTTTAAAACGAAGCGTCCAACGTTCCGTGTCAATTACTTACTGAAATGCTTGCGCGCGTCTCGCCTCTCACTTCCGCCAATGCCAGAATAGCTTAGATATCAGACGTTCATTCCTAATCTTATATACGCGCTTATTGGCTGTTATTGCGATCACGTGACCGCAATGATTCAAAATATAACAAAATCGAAGCGAGCAATATGATAGACTTATTCTGCCTACATCAATTAACTATTCTGAAAATAATTTAAAGAAAGTGGCAATATGTACAATTGTTCTAAGTATTATTTAAAGAAAGTAACATCTGTGAACTTAGTGTGACCATTAGATGTGACTCTAGTCTGAACGTGTCGGCCATGTTGGAATGGGATATAACTTAGGTACACAATACATAATGACCTGATGTTTAACACAATGTTCAGTGTACTCATTTCACTGTGACCTCGGATCAACACTATTAACCGAGGCTAATGTAGGATCAACAAAATGACATCCAGTTAGTTTATAAAAAACATGATAATTCTAGTCTGTCATTGAGCCCAAACGGTTGGCGGCTCCCCATCTTTTTTATCCAAAAGTATTCCGCCCTTAATCTCATTTTATGTGTATCCATATCTGGACGTGTTTCAATCACCTCCAGTATGGTGAAACGTAACTGGGAGATGTTGTGTCCTGTTTCTGCCCAGTGTGCTGCCACCGTAGATTTCAAATTTTTTAACCGGATATTGCTCTTATGTTCTGTTATCCTTATCTTGATTTTTCGTTCTGTTTGCCCAACATATAGTTTTCCACACGGGCATTTGATACCGTAAATTACTCCTTTGGTGTCACAAGTGCTTGAATGTTTCAACGGTATTGCTTGCCCAGTTCTTGGGTGTGTGAATGAAGATCCAATCATTACGTTGTTACAATGTGTGCAGTTCTCACACTTTCTCATTCCTTTGTAGATCATACTGTTTTGATCCTTATCTTTCTTTTTTATCCGGTTAAAAAATTTGAAATCTACGGTGGCAGCACACTGGGCAGAAACAGGACACAACATCTGTGTTAAACATCAGGTCATTATGTATTGTGTACCTAAAAAACAATGTTTGAGCCCACAGCTTTGTTTTCTAAAGTGTACAATGCTAAATAATATACATAATGCAATCTTAAATAAACAGTCTTCACATTACTTAAGCGTGCAACATATATGTTAATTAAATAAACGTGGTGGTTTTCCATTTCATGCATACATTCAAATTAAGGATTTAGAACTCTGGCGTTATCGTGTGTTACTGACAAGGTATCTCTCCTCAAATGCTGTAGAGAGAATGAGTAAAATGGGTGGGGTCCTACAACTGTTACTATGGGAAATGTTATGAAGCAATTAAATGCTTTTTTTTAAGGTCACATTGCAATCGCGCACCAAGTGCGCAAGGAGGCCTCACCCAAAGCGATTTTGACAAAATATATTTATGATAATATAACTTTATTACAGTTAGAAATATATAAATGTTTAAAATATTTTAGATTAACGTTTGCTCCAATATACAATTTATAGTAATTTAGATATACTTTTGAGACAAAAAAAAGGGGGGGAAGGCATACCCGGCGTGACACTATACATCTGTGATATAACACTAGGTGTGGCTGCGTGTACACAAAAGACTCAATTGGGCTGCAACCCCCCCCCCAAAAAAAACCCAGGAAAGCTCTCCTTACAAATGGTTGCTATCTATTCCTTGATCCTTGATAGGAAGTGATAGGCTAGAGAGACAGTAGAACTTTGGGTGCCTTAGTGGTGAGGGCTATAAGGCTTCAAGTCCTTAGTGAAGCTTAAGGGCACAGGCCTGCTGCACTGCCACGCATAGTCTAGGTTTTTTTTCGGCTCTTGTCAGACAGGGGCGGGTGAGGCTAGATGAGCCTGGGCACCATCTCACATATAACACAGTACTATATTGGTGAAGCCTGATAACAGAGCGTACTATATTGGTGAAGCCTGATAACAGAGCGTACAGCAAAATAAATCTACACATTGCTGTTTACTGTTTGTCACATGTGATCTAGGATGTGCACTCTGCATGTGGCTCCTGATACTTCTTAGAGCCACAAATACCCAGGCCGAAAGGGAGCACAATAATGTGCACACACACACCAGGGGCATCGTGTAACACACATTTGTTTTTTGATGATACGTTTGAGATGCATGGCCAGCACATGTGGAAGGCTAATGTACAGACCATGAATATTGATCAAGATGATCGTTACATGTTGTGTGTAGTATTAGATATGTGTGTACAGGAAAACACTTTTCAAAAAAGTTTTCTGAGCAGAAGAGGTATCTCTCCTCAAATGCTGTAGAGAGAATGAGTAAAATGGGTGGGGTCCTACAACTGTTACTATGGGAAATGTTATGAAGCAATTAAATGCTTTTTTTTAAGGTCACATTGCAATCGCGCACCAAGTGCGCAAGGAGGCCTCACCCAAAGCGATTTTGACAAAATATATTTATGATAATATAACTTTATTACAGTTAGAAATATATAAATGTTTAAAATATTTTAGATTAACGTTTGCTCCAATATACAATTTATAGTAATTTAGATATACTTTTGAGACAAAAAAAAGGGGGGGAAGGCATACCCGGCGTGACACTATACATCTGTGATATAACACTAGGTGTGGCTGCGTGTACTCATCGCACATGCAACGCGCAGCGTACGCGACCCCATATGTACATGACGTAACTCGTGGCTTGGTACTGTGTACCTGTTGGATACCAAAATAGCAACTGGAGTGACTTCATGCATATATGATGTTACACGGGACACAGTGTCACAAACCTGTCAGATACGAAATGCACATCATTTACGAGTTTAGCAATATGGCGGATAGGATTCGCCTGGTGATGGGGCTTGGTATACTACCGGTATGGGAGTGCAGTTTTCTAAAAAAAAAAATACATATTTTTGGGGGAAGATATATAACATTACATGATTTTTAAAGGTCAAAAAAAGAAGTATAATAGAGTTCTAAAATATTCAAAAAAATATAGGTTTTATAAACATTAAAATATGAAATTAACATTGAAAAAACCTTTGAAATTCACTGAAAAAAACATAGGTTTTACAGACGTTATAGTTAGAAATTAGCATTTAAAAAACCTTAGAAATTCACAAAAAAAACATAGGTTTCAGGAACGTTATAGTTATTTGAACATTTCACTCTTACAAAACCAGAGAAATTCGCCTGTTATAAACTTAGAAATTCACAAAAAAAACATAGGTTTCAGGAACGTTATAGTTATTTGAACATTTCACTCTTACAAAACCAGAGAAATTCGCCTGTTATAGTTAGTTGAGCTAACTATAACTCGCACATCCACAATGCACTGCTGATGACGTCACATATTACATCACTCATGACATGGTCAGTAACGTCACTGATGACATCACTGATGACATCTCAAATGACATCACTGATGACATCACTCATGACTTCATCCATGTGACAATCTGATGCACATACTGATGCTCTAATATAAACTTTGATACACCCATTCTAAAATGCTGACTACTATTTTTTAAACCATACACACCAGAATGCCATATACTACATACCACTCACTATTTCCTAGGTTTACACACACATCCAGTCACTTATACTTGTAGTTACACATCAATTCAGGACTATAATAGGCACTCATACATCTGTATATGTGTCACACTCTGCCACTCATCCATAGAGTTACTCACATACCTAGTCAGTAAAGCAAAGTATCAATCACATACCCATTTACTTATGTATAGTTATACACACCAACTTCGTTAATTTTTAGACATACCACATCACTTATTCATACATATACTAACACATATTTACTGTCATATACAATCACCGATAGAAGCAGACACTTATTTATACATGCACTCTTCAAATAACTTAGTCTCACGTATACTCATTTATATACTCCAACACTCACATATACTGCCTTAAAACATATGTAGTTAGTCACAGATATACCACTGAGACATTCATTCACTCACCAACATGCCAATGCATATAATAACTCCCCCATACTGTGCTTCCCAAATGCACTTTTTAATCCATACAATCACTGAATCACCCACTCAGACATCCATGCACAGACTCATATACCCTGCAACGCACCCACCCACACAGACACTAAGGCACCCAGACAGATACTCAGACAACAAATCAATAACCTATCTAGGCACACATGTAGCTATTCAGCAACCCATGCAGTTGTTTACACACCAAATGAGAGACTAATACAGACTTTCACACAGTTTAGTCACTAACTCGTGCATTCAATAAGACACGTTCAATCACTCACTTATACAATCAGTCACGCACCTATGAAATAATCCCTTTAGGCACTTGTAACTGCATTCATTTTTCAATACACCTTGGCATATATATATATATATATATATATATATATATATATATATATATATATATATATATATATATATATATATATATATATATATATATATATATATATATATATATATATATATATATATATATATATATATATATATGCATATATATATATATATATATATATATATATATATATATATATATATATATATATATATATATATATATATATATATATATATATATATATATATATATATATATATATATATATATATATATAAATATTACCTACTGGCGGTCGCCAGTAGGTAGTTATAGTTAGGATTGTTTTCCATAGGGAATCCGCAACATTCTATTGGGAATAACTTTGCCGCCGGTTGAGGAATCTGCCTGAAATTTGCCTCGCTGCGCTCCGCTCCTTCCCTGAAAGTTTGGGGGGGATTACCCAAGCGGGGGCCGAGATAAAAGGGGGGTCCCAAAACCTGTTTTCCCCATGTTAATTTCCATAGGGCGGTTGGACTCACTTTTAGCCAGAACGGCTGAATGGATTTCCACCAAACTTGGCAAAATTGTAGGGACTGGTAGCCCGATGTGCCTTTGCTATGTCTCAAGATATGTGCTCCAGTGGATTTTGAGTAATTTAGGTTCAAAAAAATATATATATCTATAAGCACCCCGGTACGCGCACCGGGCCGCGCACCGGGGCGCGCACCAGCGCGCTACGCGAGTTCGCGAGCGGAAAGCTGATTGGCTCTCGGGTGTCTGTCAACATTCCAAACTGTCCGGAGCGGCCGCCATCTTGTGTCTCGGTAGGATCGAAACACAAGAGGTGGCAAAAATATAGGGGGAAATGACCAAAAATGGGCAGGATAGTCCCCCCTGACCCCCTAGGTTTGATGTGGGGGCCATAAAAGGGCCCTGCGGGGCAAAAACAATTTTTTTTTCGATTTGCCCGGGGGGAGCACCTGGGAGCGTACCGGGGAGCGTACCATGGGGAAAAAAGAATGACAGATTTTTTCAAAAAAGTAGCATTTTTTAATAAATTGGAGGTAGTTCTAAAAAGAACTTTTTTTTTCTTCTTTTTGTTGTTTTATATTTTTTATTGTTTTTTTTAACATTTTGTACTTTTTTTGACTTTTATGAACAATTTTATATATTTTTGGGAATTTTTATGGGGACAAACAAAAAACAGGGAATTGTAAACGGCTCAACGGGAGCAAAAAAAATCTGGAAAAAATTAAGGTTTCTTTGGGCACTTGTGGTTGTCACCAGCACGGTTGATGAGTTTAATACTTTGCTCACCATAGCAAATTGTACGCCCACAAAAAATGCAAACTATTTTGTATTGTCCAAACTGGGTTTGGATGTTTGGGACCATCTCCCTTGTCTCTGGTCCTGATGGAGTGGGTTGGGTACTTTGGGAGGTGCTGGGAAAAGATTGGGGAGGGTTTCAGGTCAGTTCTCTGACCTCTGCCGCACTATAGTTGTTAGGGTGCCGGGGTTGCATGTGGCGAATCATGGTGTTGTTGCCAAAAGAATATTTTTTTGCAGGGTTCCCCCTTGAAAGTACAGTGCCACAGATCAAACAAGTAACCTTTGGCGCATTTACTTTCTTTTGGCCCCTTAGGATTTAAAAAAATTCCCACACAATGTGCTCCTTTGGCTTCTAGGGGGTAGTATCTTCTGGCAGGTAGCGCCACCTCTCCTCCTCCTCCTCCTCCTCCTCCTCTTCTTCATCTCCACCACTGTGGTGTTGTGGTGGTCCTCTTGGTGGTGGTGGTGGTGGTGGTGGTGGCTGAGATGCTCCTGCTGCTACTGCTACTGTAGCCAATTCTCAGTACAAATAGGTACTAATAGGTTTGGAAACAGGTCTTCCTCTCTCAAAGTACAAAGTGAGAATGAGGAAAAAAGGTGGGGGCTTTCATGATTAGGAAAACAAAATTGTCCTGAACCAATGAAAATTGTTATTTTCAGGTCACATGACCAGGGCTTTCATCATTTGGAAACCAAAACTGTCCTGAACCAATGAAAAGTGTTATTTTCAGGTCACATGACCCGACGCGCTTACGCTACGCGCCCCGGGGCGCGCCCGGGGGCGCTTACGTAGCGCGTTCATATGCGCTCGAGTGCTTCCGGGTGCGCTTATGCCGTGCGTATCACGCGGACGCGGCTAAGCGATACGTCACGATGATGTTTTCGTTCGCGGCAATAGCGCTAACGGGACGCTCACCACTACGCGCACCGGGGCGCGCCGGAAGACTGCGCTTACCGGTGCGCTCACCGGTACACGCACCGGGAGCGCTCCAGGGCAAAAAAAAAAAACATGAACAATATACATAAAGAAAATAGTATTACATGAGTAAACAATATAGGATTCATTTAAAAAAATATTACATTTCATAGCTTTAGAAATTTGCTATTAAAAAACCTTTGAAATTCAAAGAAAAAAACATAGGTTTGAGGCCCTATGTATAGTTAGTAATTAGCATTTAAAAAACCTATGAAATTCACTGAAAAAACCATAGGTTTCACACCAGTTATAGTTAGGAATTAGCATTTAAAAAACCTTTGAAATTCACTGAAAGAACCATAGGTTTCACACCAGTTATAGTTAGCTGGAAATTTTACTGACATAAAACCATTGAAATTCCCACGTTATAGTTAGTTGGACTCACTATAACTTGCGCGCCTGCAATGCACTGCTGATGACGTCACATATTACATCACTCATGACATGATCAGTGACATCACTCATGACATCACTGATGACACCATCCTTGTGACAGAGTACAGACCAAATTTCATTGTAATGTAACCCTTGAAACACATATTCAAAAATAGAAACTAACATTTTCAAAAAATGGAGATACCCATACCAGTTACAACAACCAATTCAGTAATTCCAGCATCTATATACACATCCTCTCATTCACCAATAGTTCTATATAGTCACTCATACATATACTCACTCATCATATGTAGTGATACACCTATACATCCTGTTGCACACCGACAGTCATCCAAAAGTTGCTCACACACATACTCACTCATGCAAATTAACTATTGAACATCCATTTATTTGCATATACAACTATACACACACTACCACCTTACTTCTAAGGAAACTTACACATACTTACTCTCTTAAACAATCACTTACTCTCTTAAAAACACATACTTATTTAAACAGGAACTCTTACAATCTCTCACTCTCACATATACTCACTTATATACATCAATACTCACATATACTAGATTAAAACATATGTCGTTACTAATAAAGACACTAGTGAGACAGTCATTTTCTCACTAACACACAAATATACACACTCATCCACCCATACAGTCCTGCTCATATGCTGTCTTCAAAACACATACAAACAGTGAGTCAGTCACCAACCCATGCAGCCACTTATACACAAAGTGAATTACTCGCTAATATATGTATTCACAAAGATACACTTAATAAGCCAGTTAACCAATCAATTTCTTTAAAAAAAAACATCCATTTACACACTTATTTAACCATTTATTCTTCCATCGACCTTTACATATACATATATAAAACATATTTATTTTTCAGAAAGACACACTTTCACTGGATGGTGTCATCAGTGATGTCATGAGTGATGTCACTGACCATGTCATGAGTGTAGTGATATGTGACGTCATCAGCAGTGCCTTGCAGGCGCGCAAGTTATAGTGAGTCCAACTAACTATAACGTGGGAATTTCAATGGTTTTATGTCAGTAAAATTTCCAGTTAACTATAACTGGTGTGAAATGGTTTTTTCAGTGAATTTATATATATATATATATATAAAACATATTTACATTTTACAGAAACACAAATTCACTGGATGATGTCATGAGTGATGTCATGAGTGATGTCATTTGAGATGTCATCAGTGATGTCACTGACCATGTCAGGAGTGATGTAATATGTGACGTTAATTAAACAACAAGGGGTGGTGATGGATAGAGTTTCTGAATCAAGCAGATTACTCTCACCCAGTCAAGAGATCAGGGCTAGATCCAACACCGTTTTTTAGCTCACTGCACCATCCCAGCTCAGAACCTGGCTATATGCAAATTAGTCTGTTCCTGTCCCAGTGCATGATTGGAACAGAGCAAACCAAACTACCAAGCCAATTCTTTCACTGGGAAGGAAACAAGCTTCCGGGGACCGGTTTCTGGCATTACAGCCGTCTTCGGCCCGGCTTGCTTGAATCCTGATGGTGCAATGAGCATGGGACTCACATCTGAGTATACCCTTCCACGCTTATGGTGGACAAAATAATTAAACAACAAGGGGTGGTGATGGACAGAATTTCTGAATTAAGCAGAATACTCTCACCCAGTCAAGAGATCAGGGCTAGATCCAACACCGTTTTTTAGCTCACTGTACCATCCCAGCTCAGAACCTGGCTATATGCAAATTAGTCTGTTCCTGTCCCAGTGCATGATGGGAACAGGGCAAACCAAACTACCAAGCCAATTCTTTCACTGGGAAGGAAACAAGCTTCCGGGGACCGGTTTCTGGCATTACAGCCGTCTTCGGCCCAGCTTGCTTGAATCCTGATGGTGCAATGAGCATGGGACTCACATCTGAGTATACCCTTCCACGCTTATGGTGGACAAAATAATTAAACAACAAGGGGTGGTGATGGACAGAGTTTCTGAATTAAGCAGAATACTCTCACCAAGTCAAGAAATCAGGGCTAGATCCAACACCGTTTTTTAGCTCACTGCACCATCCCAGCTCAGAACCTGGCTATATGCAAATTAGTCTGTTCCTGTCCCAGTGCATGATGGGAACAGGGCAAACCAAACTACCAAGCCAATTCTTTCACTGGGAAGGAAACAAGCTTCCGGGGTCCAGCTAACTATAACTGGTGTGAAATGTTTTTTTCAGTGAATTTATATATATATATATATATAAAACATATTTACATTTTACAGAAACACAAATTCACTGGATGATGTCATGAGTGATGTCATGAGTGATGTCATTTGAGATGCCATCAGTGATGTCACTGACCATGTCAGGAGTGATGTAATATGTGACGTTATCAGCAATGCATTGCGGGCGCCCGACTTATAGTTAGCTCAACTATCTATAACAGGCGAATTTCTCTGGTTTTATAAGAGGCAAATGTTCAACTAAATATAACGTCCCTGAAACCTATGGTTTTTAAGTGAATTTCTGAGCTTTATTAAATGCAAATTCCTAACTATAACGTCTGTACAACCGATGTTTTTTTTTATATATATATATATATATATATATATATATATATATATATATATATATATATATATATATATATATTGTAAGTACTGGATCCCACCAATAGAAGGAAGCAGAGACGGCACACCAGGAAACCTTGCACAACACCCTTTATTGTGCACTCGTTAACCCAAGACGACGCGTTTCGGCGTAAGCCTTTTTCAAGTAACCGCCATTTTGTTTTTTTGCCACATTTATAGTCCCACAACTATTTTAGTACACAATAGACATAAAGAAAATACTTAGCGGTGAAACATTAACAATGAAAGAATAAATTCAACAAATTGTGTTTCATTATGTCAACAATTCAGCATTCATTGTATGCACATTCGTGAATGCGTCTAGTGTGGAAAATAGGCGATGCCAGATTTGAATGCGTGGTTAATACCATCGGATGGGGCTATGCCAATAGAGGAGAGCTCCCCTCGTAATTAGACCATCATATGAAATTTGCCAGGGGGTGGGGGGCGGTAAAAGGTCATGGTATGAGTGCTTTAATTTAGGATGAGTGTAAAGTGAGAAATTACGATCCAAATGCATGTGTATATACAGTGAAAATTCAAAGAAAAACATAAAAGTTAGGTGACAACCAACTCAAATTTAAATCCATTATCCTGAGTATGGTGTCATGTTCCTATGATCAACTATTAATACATTACATACAAATCTGGGAGCTCCCATATATTATCCCGGGACTATGGTCCCGATCCGCGGTATCAGACTACATTCCCCATGATACCTAGCGGTTTCAAGCCGGTGCAAGCACCACTTTACGAGGAACATTTACCTCGACACCGATACATGCGGGTTCCGTTGCATAATATATTATTTTGCTAACGTTCCCGGCAGGGCTCATTGTCAACCAGTATTACGACCACTAGTAATTTTGTCAGTGGGGTAATCTGACATCGCCTATTTTCCACACTAGACGCATTCACGAATGTGCATACAATGAATGCTGAATTGTTGACATAATGAAACACAATTTGTTGAATTTATTCTTTCATTGTTAATGTTTCACCGCTAAGTATTTTCTTTATGTCTATTGTGTACTAAAATAGTTGTGGGACTATAAATGTGGCAAAAAAACAAAATGGCGGTTACTTGAAAAAGGCTTACGCCGAAACGCGTTGTCTTGGGTTAACGAGTGCACAATAAAGGGTTTTGTGCAAGGTTTCCTGGTGTGCCGTCTCTGCTTCCTTCTATTGGTGGGATCCAGTACTTACAGCATTAAGGCAGCGGCTGCTGCTACCGACGGCATCAGCGTTGTCTGGTTGAGGGTCGTTCAAGCAGCAGTGTGAACGTGATATATATATATATATATATATATAGATATATATATATTTATATATAATACAATCCTTAATTGTTTCGTGAACAATAAGGCGCTGACACCGCGGGAATCCAGTTATCAAAGTAAAGTTTTGTTTATTCCAGAACGAAGTGGCGACGCGTTTCGGCGCATAGAACCGCCTTGTTCACAACATCTTAACACTCTGTGAAGCGTGCAATATATACAAGGTTTTATGAGCTTTGTCATGACATGAGTTGGTTGCCCTGGTGATTTTCCTCCCCCCACAGTCATGGAAAAGGTATGCAGAAAACGTCATGTAGTGTGTCACATTACATCAAGTCTTTCTTCCAGTAATTTACAACATAGTCACCCAAAATTGAATAATGGCAATCAAAGTTTCCTTTCCAATTTAATTCATTGTAGATTCTGCCGTTGGTGACACAAGCTATTAATACGCGTGCAATTCAATTCATTGCTGGTCTGACTGTGAAGGAATGTCTGTTGCCTGGCGTGCAAGAGCTCCCGCCCTGGACGCTCTCCTAGGAGCAGACAGTGAGGGCAGTGTATATACAAAAGACATATATATATATATATATATGTATATATATATATATATATATATATATATACACATATATATATATTACCTACTGGCGATAGCCAGTAGGTATATATAGTTAGAATTTTTTCTCTATGGGACTTTTGAAAATTCTATGTCTAATAACTTTGGCGTTTGTGGACGGAATCGGCTGAAATTTTCAGGAAAATGGCACATTTTGATTCTGAGCAGCCCCTGACAATTTGGTGGAGTTTCGTCAAGGGGGGGCTGAGAAAAAAGGGGTTCCCAAAACGCGTTTTTTCCATTCATTTTTCCATAGGGCGGTTGGACTCACTTTTAGCTCGAACGGCTGAATGGATTTGCACGAAACTTGGCAAAATTGTAGGGACTGTTAGCCCGATGTGCCTTTGCTAGGTCTCAATATATGTGCTCCAGTAGTTTTTGAGAAATTAACGTTCAAACCAAGATATATATCTGTAACAGCGCTCTGGGCAGCGATCCGGTCCGCTTACTTTTCGCTTATCGGAACTTTGCGCGCAGAAAGCTGATTGGCTCTCCGGTGTCTGTCAACATTCTAAACAGTCCGGAGCGGCCGCCATCTTGTCTCTCGGTAGGATCGAGAGAGAAGAAGAGGTGGAAAACGAAAGGGGAATTTAATGAAAGGGGGCAAGGTATCCCCCTCTTGACCCACTAGGAATGTTGTTGGGGTTATTAAAGGGTCCCGTGGGGAAAAAAAAAAAAAATGATTTTTCACGGTAGAAGCGCTTCACGGGCCGCGAACTGGGCCGCAAACTGGTAGCGAAACGGGAATTCGCCATTTTGTGCTTCGTTAATTAAATTACTAGGTATAAGTGGGTGCGGGAGACGTATCCTAATCCCCTATGTTTCCTGAGGGTGGCTGAGGAGGCTGATATATGTTGATACATCTCTTCCAGCGGCTGTGCGTGAGCTTTTTTTTTTTTTTGCTGCGTGACAGTCCGGAGCGGCCGCCATCTTGTCTCTCGGTAGGATCGAGAGAGAAGAAAAGGTGAAAAACTAAGGGGGAATTTAATGAAAGGGGGCAAGGTATCCCCCTCTTGACCCCCTAGGAATGTTGTTGGGGTTATTAAAGGGTCCCGTGGGGAAAATAAAAAAAAATGATTTTTCACGGTAGAAGCGCTTCACGGGCCGCGAACTGGGCCGCAAACTGGTAGCGAAACGGGAATTCGCCATTTTGTGCTTCGTTAATTAAAGTACTAGGTATAAGGGGGTGCGGGAGACGTATCCTAATCCCCTATGTTTCCTGAGGGTGGCTGAGGAGGCTGATATATGTTGATACATCTCTTCCAGCGGCTGCGCCATCTTGCCTTTTTTCCAATGCCACAATTTTGTCGTGCACGGCAGCCATTTTAGATGCCAGGCTGGTCCCAGGCTATCACCTAACCCTGCGGATGTAGTTTATGGCCCCAGCTGTAGAGAATTCAGACATGCCAATCCTCCCGATTCAGGCGTGTGACTACTGATTTCAGTGCTAGTCTCCCGCCTCCCGATTTCTGCAAGCAAAAACCCGGGGGCATATTACGAACAACTAGCGATAATTTTTGTCTCTAACTTGTTTAGAGACAAAAATTATCGCCGTACATCGGCGATTTTTATCGCAGATAAACCTTGCTATTATCGCAGAAAAGTCAGCGATATTCATGTATTATCGAGCAAATGCTCTTAGCCATGTTATCCACCTCCCATTGGATAACATGGCTAAGAACTGCTCAGGGCAGGTGTTAGATTTTGGAGATATTCGCGCTTAGCGCGAATATCTCCAAAAGTTGGTAATAGAAGGTAGCGATGTTAGGGACTGTTTCCAGTCGCTAACATCTTGGCACGCCACTTTGCATGTCATTAGTGATAAGTATCACTGACATGCAAAGCGGGGCCCAAGATGGTCGCTATCTCCTTTTAGCTGTCACTAACTGGTGTTAGCGACAGCTTGGTAATAGGGAGATAATTTTATCTCCGCTTTCAAGGCTTTTAAAGCCAAAAAAGCGGAGATAAACCCCCTTGATAATATGCCCACGATTCCTTGGGGGTTTCAGCTGACAGGGCTTGGTATTGTGTTACATGGTAATTTTTCCAGGAAACGTCAGAGGGTCGATGCAGGGGTTCTAGAAGAGGTGATAAACCATTTAAGCCTCATGAACAAGCGCATGGTCTTTTAAAGATTTGTGAAGTACTCGGAGCGGCGGTGTGTGTGTTTCCTCTTTCAGGAGCGGGCGGGGGGGCACTGCCAGCAGCTTGCTAGGTCAGGTAGTGTTCAACACGTGCATCACCCTTTCTCTGCTTGCTATTGCGCTCCATGCTTCGGAAAGGTAAGAAAAAGAACGTGCATTTGAGTTTGAAATGTCCGATCCTGCAGCAGCACACTTCCAAAGCCCACACATGACAATAACCCGATTCAAGGCCCCATTCACCCGTTTTTAAAAAAATAGATAACACTCCAACAAAGTAAGGTTATAAAACTTTATTAACTATTAACTTTAACGAACGGAACAAAAACTAAAAACATTTAAACATTTCTCAACACAAAAAGCAACAATGGTTAGAAGCTGTCTTTTGTGCGAATAGTCCCAAGGCAGCACAACGTGCAGAGTTCTGGACGGCACCCAGGTGATGTCGCCTGGGTGCCGCACTGGTTTAGGGATCCTACAATGCAGCACAGAAAAACAGCGTGGGGCGTCCCGGGTGGTGCGGGGGGAGGCCTCGTCAGTAGCGGTCTGTGTCCAGTGTCACATGGCTGACACAACATGTACGACAGGCACCCAGGTGATGTCCAGTAAACTGCCGCACTGGTTTTGGTATCCTACAATGCTACTCCGAAAATTGGCGTGCGGCGGCCCGGGGGGGGTGTGGGGGAGGCGGCGTGAACGGGCCTCCCCAGGTGGCGGCCATCTAGCTGAGTTGCGCCCGCTCTTGCGGCTACAGCGTCTCGCTCACCATGTTGTTGAGTTGCTCCCACTCTTGCAGTGCAGCGATAGGCGGCTGCCACATGGCTCTTAAAATGGCGGACGGCTCCTCGGTTTTGGGCCTGGTCCACTGAAATGGCCCTGGGACACTTTGGAACTCGGACGCTTGCCTGCTAGGGCTTGGGCTCCATTCTCGAAAAGCGTCCCCTCAGCCGTGAAGATTGTACAAAAGTCTTGGGGGCCCCCGACTCCCGCAGGCTTCCGGTGGGGAGCGGCTGCCATGATTGCTCGCGGAATGAACACGACGGAGCCACGAGATGGTGGTGCTCTCATGCTGACGCCAGCTTCAGTCTGAATGATCCAGAAACAAGGTGGGGCTTTCATCGTTTGGGAAAAAAAAATGTTCTAAACCAATGAAAAGTGTTATTTTTAGGTCATATGACCAAGCCTTCCATCTTTAGGAAACCAAAAGTAAAATGAACCAATGAAAAGTTTTATAAAGAAGTCACATGACCTGTTATGCGGCATAGGGCTACAAAAACCGTAGAAAATCCGTTGGCACGTGAGGCGGCGTCAGTAGCGGACCGATGTGCGAATAGGCCGAAGGCAGCACAACGCGCTGAGATCCGGATGGCACCGAGGTGGTGTCAAGCAAATTGCCGTACTGGTGTGGCCATCCTACAATGCTGCGCCAAAAGACGGCGTGTCCAGCTGAGTTCCGGTCACTCTTGCGGTACAGTGAGTCGAACGCGCCGAGATCCGGATGGCACCGAGGTTGTGTCCAGCAAGTTGCTGCACTGGTGTGGCCATCCTACAATGCTGTGCCGAAAGTCGGCGTGGGGTGCCCCGTTGGCTTATGAGGTGATGTCAGTAGTGGACCGATGTGTGAATAGGTCGGAACCAGCACAAGGCGCCAAGATCCGAATGGCAAGTCCTGGATATTGAGTGCCATAGTTGAGAGTTCTGAGCTGTGCTTGTAAGACTATCTGAAGCTTATTTGCACCTGCTGCAGTTTCACTGTTGCCCAAGGTGGTGTCCAGCAAATTGCTGCAGTGGTGTGGCCATCCTACAATGCTGCGCCGAAAGACGGCGTGTCCAGCTGAGTTCCGGTCACTCTTGCGGTACAGTGAGTCGAACGCGCCGAGATCCGGATGGCACCGAGGTTGTGTCCAGCAAGTTGCCGCACTGGTGTGGCCATCCTACAATGCTGCGCCGAAAGACGGTGTGACCAGCTGAGTTCCGGTCACTCTTGCGGTACAGTGACTCGAACGCTCCGAGATCCGGATGGCACCGAGGTGGTGTCCAGCAAGTTGCCGCACTGGTGTGGCCATCCTACAATGCTGCGCCGAAAGTCAGTGTGGGGTGCCCCGTTGGCTTATGAGGTGATGTCAGTAGTGGACCGATGTGTGAATAGGTCGGAAGCAGCACAAGGCGCCCTGCACTGTTGAGCTTTTTTCAATGCCTGTTTTTTGTTGTTTCCCCTCCATCAAAAACAAAAAAAAATATATAAAACTGTGCAAAAATACAAAAAAATGTTTAGAAAAGCAGTGCTTGTAAGACTGTCTGAAGCTCCTTTGCACCTGCTGCAGCTTCACTATTGCCCTGGTGTGGACAAAGATCGCCCATGACTTAGGCTGATTGAGAGTTTGTAGAAAAATGGCTTCAGATTTTCCACATATTACTCTTCAACATTCTTCCTAAATGTAACAATGTGAGACTCACTAGGAGAACGGCTGTTTATCTTTCCTTTCAAAATGCTGCCAACAATATTTTCTGAATGGAAGACACCATCTTGTAGCATAAAGGGCCGAAAGGGGTTCTGGTCTGGCCGATTGTTGGTGAAGACATTTTGACTATATCTTGGACCTGCCCGGCCTCGCCCAAAATGGCGCCGGTATAAATGGGACTCGTAACTCCTTGCCCGCAAATGTATATCTAGAAAATGTTATTGTAAGTGGCCCTGTCTTATTTTAATTACAAAATGTACGTCCACCGATTCCGCAACTGTTAGACACCTTAGTTCTTGCAACCTAATGGCCCGCTCGTTACGTTCCTCTACAGTGTAAATGTCTCCTCATCATATACGATTTCAGTTTGCTCCGTGGCCGGCCCACGTGGTTATAGGCCCGTATTTGTATACTGATATTTTCACAATAAAGGTTTTTAAAACAAAACACGGTAGTAGTATTTACATTGGTAAAGTTTTTACTTTTAGTCACTGTTTTCGAATCAGTAAAAGGCAAGTGAAATAAAGCAGTCCAATTACATGACGGATAAAAGGTATAATATGTAGGAACGCAGTAAAGATAAATGGTCAAGGGCAGTTGTGTTTTTCATTTCTGCAACATAAAGTGATCGATAAGAATCTGATAATCAGGCGTATCGGCGACTAAGACAGCAGGCCGAGTCTCTCTTACTCAACGGCTCCGTCATGGAACGAAGAAACGCCCTTTTTCTCGAAAAAGGAATATATTTTACTTGCAGGACAGTTGTAAATTTTCCGGGAAAGTACATTAGCCTGGAATATTATAACATATGTTTGAAAAAAAAATAATGTTCGAAAAAAATAAAAAGCGTAATTTTTAGGTCATATGACCAAGCTTTTCATCATTAAATTAACAAAAGTAAAATGAACCAATGAAAAGTTTTATTAACAAGTCACATGACCTGTTATGCTTACGTTACGCGCTGCGCGCCGCGCCTCGGATCACTTCCGGGTGCGCTAACGCGGCGTGTCATAAAACGCATTACGCGACAACGTAGGTCAAGAATATAGTCTAAATGTCTCCACCAACCAGCGTTCAGAACACAACCCCTTTCAGCAGTCCAAAAAGTTCTGTTAAATGACAACAGAGGGGACAGGCAACAAGAACCATCAGTCAAAGAGGGGAGGGCAAATTCTTCTCTTCCGGGTCATGTTGGGGCGCTACCGGAACTGATCGAATTGGTAGTCTATAGTGTTTCTGGATGTTTCAGACTAAAGCTGGCGTCAGCATGAGACCACTACCATCTCGTAGCTCCGTCGTGGCCATTCCACGAGCAATCATGGCAGCCGCTCCCCACCAGAAGCCTGCGGGAGTCGGAGGCCCCCAAGACTTTTGTAGAATCTTCACGGCTGAGGGGACGCTTTTCGAGAATGGGACCCAAGCCCTATCAGGGAAGCGTCCGAGTTCCAAGGTGTCCCAGGGCCATTTTAGTGGACCAGGCCCAAAACCGAAGAGCCGGCCGCCATTTTGAGAGTCCTGTGGCAGCCGCCTATCGCTGCACCGCAAGAGCGGGAGCAACTTAACTACATGGTGAGCGAGACGCTGTAGTCGCAAGAGCGGGCGGTAAACAGCTGAATGGCGGAAGAGGCACAGTGTAGCAAAAGCGGGCGGAATGGCAACTAAAACGGTAAAGGGGCGCCCCACTACAGCGTGTCTTCAGGTCAAACGGATTGTGGGACAAAGTCCAGAATAGAAGAGTCATCAAAAGGCAAAAAGTTCCGCCGGACCCCGGGAGCCGGCCGCCTATGTCGGGGGCGATCTCAGGCTACACCAGTGCTATAAGACTTGGGGAGGGGGTCGGAGCCAAGGGTCTTCTCCGAGTCCGTGTCATCACACCGCCCCTCGGGGGCCTCCGTCAAGCGGTTTAGGGAGGTACCATATAACATTGTTTTCAAATGCAGTCAGGTCCACAAACGACCCTCACTTACTTTGGAATAGTGAAGCTGCAGTAGGTGGAAATAAGCTTCAGACAGTCTTACAAGCACTGCTTTTGTAAACATTTTTTGTTTTTTTTGTATTTTTGCACAGTTTTATATATTTTTTTTGTTTTTGATGGAGGGGAAACAACAAAGCACAGGCATTGAAAAAGGCTCAAACTCAGAACTCTGAACTATGGCACCCAATATCCAGGACTTTCCATCCGGATCTTGGCGCCTTGTGCTGCTTCCGACCTATTCACACATCGGTCCACTACTGACATCATCTTATAAACCAACGTTATGTAAATAGTTATTTAATAAAATGTTTTACCCTGTTTCTTTGCTGGTGTGTTGTCTATATTTTTAATATTTGCATAGGGTTTGTCGTTATTTTGGGCGGGGTGGGTGACGGAGCCGAGCTGTCTTGCAGCCCTCATGGTGTGGAGCTCAGTTCATCTCACTATTTTCGTATTTCTCATGAAGGGTTGTTTATAATATTTCTATTTTAGCGAGGTCAAAAAGAGATCCAATTAGTGGCCTACTGATTTTGCTCGATTACTTTTATTTTTTTACACGATTTTTCACGATCTGCAAAGACTAAACAGAGTATTGCGACTTTGTGCTTGTTTGTAAATAGAGAATGAACCAAAGAGAATCAATTGAAAAACAGTAAATGCTTGGATAATAATCAATCAAATGGAGAGACAAGCAGGCAGGACGGATTACAACGGGGGTAAAGGCCTGCGTTAACTACTCTTCACTATCTGCAAAGAGAGAGTACTACTAAGAGAAAAGAGGGGAGGGGGGCAGCGTTCAAAGCACATCAGCGTGCATAAATACGAAAATGTTTTTATCTATCACGTACTTTACATTTTAAAGCTTTTCATATTTGCTATTAAAAAACCAATGAAATTCATTGAAAAAACCATAGGTTATAGTGGATATATAGTTAGGAATTTGCATTTACAAAACCTTGAAAATTCAATGAAAAAACCATTGGTTTTAGGCCATATATAGTTAGGAATTAGCATTTACAAAACCTTATTTTACTCGCATAAAACCATTGAAATTCCATATATAGTTAGAAGCGCTAACTATATATCGCGCACCCGCAATCCACTGCTGATGATGTCACATATTACATCATTCATGACATGGTCAGTGACATCACTGATGACATCACTGATGACATCTCAAATGACATCACTGATGACATCACTGATGACAACTCAAATGACATCACTGATGACATCTCAAATGACATCACTGATGACATCACTGATGACAACTCAAATGACATCACTGATGACATCTCATTTGTCATCACTGATCACATCACTCATGTGATAATACAATGAACCTCTTCAGACTCTAATATAACCTTACATACACTCAGTATAAACAGACACTCACAGACTGTCACTCATCCATGGAGTTACTCACACACCTAGTCAGTCATGCAAAGAATCAATCACACCTCCATTTCCTCAACTATACAGTTATACACATCTTACTTATTCAAACATATAATAACACATATTTACTCTCTTATATAATCCCTGATACAAGCTCACAGTGATTGATACAGCCACTCACACATTCACTGGCTCTTATGTTCAGTTATTTATATATGTCAACTCTCACATGTATTGTGTTTTACATACGTACTTACTTGCGCATGTAGCAATGAGAAATCCATTCACTCACCAACACACCCATGCACAGTCAACCGCCCATATAGCTGTTTCCACATGCACTCTTGAACTCATACTCCTAGTGAATCAACTGCTTACACATCTATGCACAGAGTCACGCACCTCCCAGCCACCCACACACACACTCAGCCTCCCATTCAAATACTTGGGCAACCAATCAATAACCCATATGGCCACTCTTATAGCTACTGATCAACACATGCAGCAGCTTACACAACAACAAACATACTGATGCACAAATTAAGACAGTTTAGTCACTAACCCATGCACTCAGTGAGACACATTTAATCACTCTTTCATACAGTCAGTCATGCACCTACTAAATTCTTCATCCAGACACTTATACATCCACTCATTCTTCAATATGTAAAACATATTTAAACTTTACAGACACATACAATCACTGGATGTTGTGATCAGTGATGTCATCAGTGATGTCATTTGAGATGTCATCAGTGATGTCATCAGTGATGTCACTGACCATGTCATGAATGATGTAATATGTGACATCATCAGCAGTGGATTGCGGGTGCGCGATATATAGTTAGCGCTTCTAACTATATATGGAATTTCAATGGTTTTATGCGAGTAAAATAAGGTTTTGTAAATGCTAATTCCTAACTATATATGGCCTAAAACCAATGGTTTTTTCATTGAATATATATATATATAGATATATATGTGGTACCTACTGGCGGCTGCCAGTAGGTAGTTATAATTAGGACCTAGTTTCCATAGGAAATCGGCAACATTCTATTTGGAATAACGATGGCACCGCTCCATGAATCTTCGCGAAATTCTTTCGAAGAAAATGGCCTTCTCTGCTCCGCTCCTTCCCTGAAAGTTTGGAGGTGATTCGTGAAGTTGTGACCGAGAAAAAAGAGGGGCCCAAAACGTGTTTTCCCATGTAATTTTCCATAGGGTTCTTTAACACCTTGGCTGCTAATGGTTTTCCCCTCCTGTACTAACATTCCTTGAATCCCTTTATTCATGACGAGCTCAGCTCGTCATAAGCACAGCTCAACCGTGCCTCATGACGAGCTGAGCTCGTCATGAGCAGCGAAGGGGTTAAGTGAGGCTACAGCCCGAACTGCTGATGGGAATTACACCAAACTTGGCAAAAAGGAAGAGTTCGGTTCGCAGTTTACGCTTTTTGCTAAATGGTGTAAATTCGTTCAGTAGTTCCTGAGAAAATCAAAAGTAAAATCATAGATATATCTATAGATGAATTACCATACGAGTACTGTCCGAGGATAGTGTGCGCACCATTACGAGCACGAGCTGCTTGCTAATTGGCTGTCGACTGTCTGGCAGCCATCTTGTGCCTCGGTAGAACCAAAGAACAAGAAAGCAGCGAAAGAAACGCGAAAAACACGCAAAGGGGGCAGGGTAGAAACACTCTGATCCCGTAGGCCTGCTCAGGGGGTCACACAAGGACCCCAAGGCAAAAAACTGTTTTTTTTTTTAAAAAGACGCGCTATATGCGTAAGGTACCCGTATGCTGTGAAAAAGAAGAAAAACACCTGAAGCCCGCTTTATTGTTAATTAGCCCCCGAGGTGGCCAAATCCTGGGGGGGAATGTTTTTATTCATAATGGGTGGCCCAGAGGGGGGCCCACTTCTTTGACCAGGCCTTGGCCTAATTCCTCTGTAATCACATAACCAGAGAAGAGGCACACCTTTCTCGTACATCATGGCCAAGACCTGGAAAGAACTCCCCCTCAGCATCCGAGGAACCCCCACACTGAAAGCATTCAGGAAGAGCCATAACACCTGCCTTTTCGAATGACGAAAGCTGAACAAATCCCCCCACCCCCCACACATACTCCCCCAGCGCCTGGAAATCCTCACAGGTGAATAGTGAGCTCTATACATCCCTAATTGATTAATTCATACGCCATCACAGTTTGTGTTTGAGTGTTATGAACAGGCCTTGCCATTGCTTTGGCTGTCTGTAACTCTTAAAGGTTGTGAAATGAGCAGTACTACCTTCTTTAATATACACAGAATCTCTGAGATTGGTTTGGTTTGACTTCACGTGTGAGAGCTACTTTCAGGGTGCTGGTGAGCTACTAGTAGTTCCTGAGTTAGTAGTTGGAGACCCCTGGTGTATATATAGTGAGTGGGGAATTGTAGTCCTGAAGCATAAATGTAAAGGTTATTACACCACAAAATGCATAATACATAGCACTTTGAATCAGTGCACTCCCTAAAGCCTGCCTCACTTCATGAGTACATGCTTACTGAGTGAATGATTACATTAATATATGGTAATAACGAGAAATAAAAAAGAGTTTAAAAAAAGGGAACTTACTAGAATAATAAGTCGAAAAAAGAGGGGAATGAATGTTAATACTCTTATTAAAAAAATAGTAACCTATAGAAATGCTTTAATAATAAAAACAAGTTTAAATCAATCATTTTAGAAATTATACGAAAGTTAAAAAGTATGGAAAGAGGCACATTTACATAAACACATGACACGCTAAAACAGTAGAAATGAGAACACCTGTCAACTGAAAAACGTGACTTAATAGTGGTCAATACGAGCAAATGAGATATCTTTGCAAGTACAAGCAGCGAGAGTCAATTATTAAAGATGGCTTGCTTTCGCAAGACCCCAAAAGAATTCTTCCAGAAAAAGTACGCACTTCACTGCAAGACCCCATTTAATGATTGTCCAGGCTCTGAAGCCTAAACACGTCAGAAATCATCTCTCATCACTTTCTCTCCTTTTTTAGTGTTTTCTGTGAGGTAGAGTGCGTGACCCTATGCCCAGAGCCCTCGAAGGCCCTGAAGACTGCCACGCCCCAAGACCAGCTCCTGCAGTGTCCTGGAGCAGCACGGCCTCATTTAAAAGCCCCTGGGGGAGGTGGTAAATTGATCGAGACTGAATACGTTAGTACAGCCCACTGTGCTTACGCTACCAGGAAAACACAACAACACTACATGGCCCAGATTTCCATTGTAGCGATTTCTTAGTTACAGGTCTAGTTGTCAGATCGGCACACACACTCACTCATGACTGGTATACATCCACACCACATCCATCCAGAACATACATACCCTACACACTTGACCCTACCTACAAAAAAGACGGAGCGTACAATGCCCCCAAGGTCCCGCCGACTCCTCGTGTCCTTCTGGAGCCGGCGTTGCTTTTACACATGGGGAGATGCTAAGTTGCATGTGGAAATGCAATCTTGTTTGGATTTTGAAAGTGAGAACAGATTTCACTGTTGTGTCTTTCAAAGTTCAAACTAAGTTTGCTATGGGAGGGCGGGAGCCGCAAGACTTCTACCCTCTCATAGCAAACAGCAGTATCCCGGGGGTAGGCACCCCGGGACACTGCAAGAACCGGCTGATAAGTGTGGCTCAAAACCACCTGAGCAAATTTACCACACTCAGATATCATTCCCATAAAATAGGCCAGACAGATAGTGGAGAGGAATTAGAAAACATTTATTCGGCCATTAGTTTCTCTATAGAGAGGTCTGCAGGACTGCACCCCAAGAAGTACACCGAGAGGACTGACGGTTCTCAAAATGACAATACATTATATCCCGTTACAGCAACATTAACCACGCCCCTAATGGAAAAGTATAGGACTGGACAAATGGTGAACAATGGGCGCACACATGAAGCCTCTGCACCTGCGGGAGGATGGCTCTGTTATCACCCCCAAGGCCACGGAGCCGAGACTCCGCTCCTCCCGGGCATGAGAACATTACTGATAGCAAAGAAACATATTTCGTTGTTAGTTTTTCTGCAAATACCAACTCAAGGCGAGAAATGCTGAGAGCATGGATTTTTCTGCTCATAAGGGAGGGGGCATTGCAGCCTGGCCGCGGAGACATGTTCCCAAGATGGCGGCACAGGAGCTAAGCTAAGTAATTACCAACTGGAACACGAAAATAACCAGTTAGTCCTAAATACATATGCAACACTTTATTCGGTTAGACACACTATGCTAACTTATACGCCATCATGTTAAGTCAATTGAGGGACTGGAAATGCAAAACCTATCAGACCCTCCTTTTAGCATTGTGTGGCTAACATGAGCGCAGCCTTTATTGGCCAAAGGAGTGCCTTTACAATAACTATGGAAAAGCAACTGGCTAATAATTATCCTCAATCCTCAAAGACGCTCTCATCAATAGCCATAAGTGATTGACTCTCTTTGTGTGTCATAATATTCAAAACTGGATATTGTCGAGATTGAGATTTTGGGGAGGTCATAGTACTGGCACAAAGCGAGCAACAAGGAGGAAGGCAATAAATACAAAAACAGCAACTCAATAGAAACCCTAAAACTCCCACTACCCCCATCAAGATCTTCCAACCCCAGGACGTGAAAACACCCCAGAGCCACCCGCTCAATGACCAGGTGCCAGTGTCCTGATGTAACTCAGCAGCCAATCGATGGAGTTTTAGTACAACCAAATTAACAGTGGGAGCGGAATCAGGTATATAAACACAACAGGAGGTCCCAATGACACGGCAGGCTCCACCCCTATCAGCCAGAATGACATCAAGAACCATTCTATTTTGTAAAGTGAAAAGTCTCATAGCCTGCATCTCAACAGTCATGTTGGTCACAATGTCAGCTTCTGTATTGACCACCTTCTCCATAACCCTAGATAGTCTCCTAATAGTCCTACTATTGAACATGGGACCCCAAAATGGCAACAACCCCCGGGTGATGTCCGTCCATTGTTGTAAAGAAGTATCAGTCTGGTCAACATATTCAGCTTAAAGTTCCCTCCATTTTCCTCTGTCCGGGAACCACTGGGGACCAACGATGGGTCTTATGGTAATTAGAAGGAGCCAAATAAACTGGGGGCAGAAGATACGCTAAATGGCAGACACCCCCCCCACCCCTCAGGTAACCAGAGGTATCCATTCTCACCACAGACAAAATACATATTCGGTGGAGGGACTAAAGAGGGGCTGAGGGGCATTTGGATTGAAAAGGTCGCATTACAGGAACTGTTACCAACCTTTATAGGGCTCCTTCCTAAAATGGAGAATGAAGACTGGGGACCCACCACAGCAATAGGGACTAAGGGATGTCCACTGCTATTCCCTGGGGGAGGACGTAGGAAAATCAAGGAAGAGTTCAACTGCCGAAAACTCTCTCTAACGAGATCTGTGTAATTCAGTGCAGTATACCGTCTCACCTTTCTGTAACATGTACCTACAAAAGTCTGGTCAAAACGTCCGTCATTAAGAAACGGTCCAGAAGGGGGTTGATGTATAGGGCGTACTCGCATTGTCAGGGTGGATCCACTATTGGTGAGTCGGGGCTGCAAGAAATCAGGTTGCTGGAAGAATTTTACCAAACTAATCAGGGTGTACCATCCCACACAACTATTCACATAAGATAATGGGAACGCCAGCAACCTATCCTTTTTGTGTACTGCTGAAGGCAATAACCCACAAACCCAACAGTCAGTAACATTGTATACAGCATGAGCATGATGTAATTTCTTAATGAAAACATTATCCTGGTAACCCTTATGCAATGATTCTTCTCGATAGGCTAAAGTAACCACATTATGTTCAAGTGTCAGGGTAGTGGTAGACATGAATTGGTGAACTGGGTACTTCTCATCAAGGAAAAATAAAATCGGAAGAACTATTATGAAGCAATGATGATCACCACTATAACTACAATTTTTGTTAGAAATGGGGGTGGGGTCGCACACTACTCACACACCGGCAAGTGTCGCCCCTAAGGACTCTGTTTATTGTAGTAAAGTGTTCGCGATGCATCGTCTTCGATCTTCTGCTATCTTCGCTGTCTTCGCCATCTCTGGAAACGTGTTTCGGGGTATCACCCCTCGTCAGCAGGGATAGGCCGTGTTCTGGGGTTGCCGATGGCTGCCAAATATCTGCCAGGTTTAGTACCACTCAGGCGCGTAGGTGCGGGATCCCAGGTTCGTCAGCCAACTGCTCAAGGGAGCTTTAATGTTACAAATGGGGGTGGGGTCGCACACTACTCACACACCGGCGGTGTCGCCCCTAAGGACTCTGGTTATTGTAGTAAAGTGTTCGCGATCCATCGTCTTTCGATCTTCTGCTATCTTCGCTGTCTTTGCCATCCCTGGACACGTGTTTCAGGGTATCACCCCTCGTCAGCAGGGATAGGCCGTGTTCTGGGGTTGCCGATGGCTGCCAAATATCTGCCAGGTTTAGTACCACTCAGGCGCGTAGGTGCGGGATCCCAGGCTCGTCAGCCAACTGCTCAAGGGAGATTTAATGTTACAAATGGGGGTGGGGTCGCACACTACTCACACACCGGCGGTGTCGCCCCTAAGGACTCTGGTTATTGTAGTAAAGTGTTCGCGATGCATCGTCTTTCGATCTTCTGCTATCTTCGCTGTCTTCGCCATCTCTGAACACGTGTTTCGGGGTATCACCCCACGTCAGCAGGGATAAGCCTTGTTCTGGGGTTGCCGATGGCTGCCAAATATCTGCCAGGTTTAGTACCACTCAGACGCGTAGGTGCAGGATCCCAGGCTCGTCAGCCAACTGTTCCTTGATAATGATGACCAGGGTGAATCAGGTTCAGCTCTGCAGAAAGCCGCAAAGGGCTGGTCCTCTTCGGTAATGGGACGGCCAAAAGGGTACATATTCACCTAGCTATAAGTCCAATAATACACTAAAAGAGAGGATCAGTTCACACTGAGGCCAACCAGAGGGGATCTTCTCCCTGTGTCCGTTAGAGCCTCACAGGCAGGCTCCTATTGTTCATGCCCTAACTCCCACGTCTGAGTTGCGCAGCTACACAACTCAGAGGAGCACTTAATCTGGGCCCAGACACGACCTAATGTTCTCGTAACAATGTCTCGGCTAGTGCACCAGGGCTCAATCTGTAGTCCTTCCCTACTTTTCTCTCTTTAGTCCTTCCCTATTTCCCTCGCTCAGCCCCTCTTCCAGTGCACTGTTCTCCTTTTCTGGGCCGCAGATTGTAGCGAGTGCTCCCTCGCACCTCTGGATCTGTGAAAAAAATGGGGGGGGTCAACAGCAAGGGACTTATCCACTGATGTCGAATCAATTCGATCTTGAGAGGCTTCGTCTCTCTCAACTGAGGTCAGCCTTTCTTCGTTCTCAGCTAGCTCCTCTCCCCTCAACTGAGCATCAGAGAAGGGCACATACAGAGGAACTGTTTCACTTACCTGATCAGCGACGCCCTTCCTCACCTACGCATCATAGGGCAATGGAAGTGGAACCTTCTTCACGTGACTGACATGCATCTACGACTTGTGGCCCTGGATCCTGAGTGCGGTACGCGTTGCCAATAACACCAAACGAGGCTCACTCCACCTCGGCTCCAAGCAGGATTTCCGTTGATACCGACAAACCAATACCTAGTCTCCGGGTTGGATGGAATGTCCAGGCCCCTCCGGTTGCGGCTTCAGCATGTCTGCTATCTGCTGGTGAAGGGAACGGAGATCTTTAGTCAAAGCATACAAGTAGTCTGTCAACAAAGGATATTCAATATCAGCAAAACATTTAGGGCTCGGGACACCCCAAACATTAGCTGGGCGACCAAAGACCACCTCATACGGGGAAATACCTGTCATGGAGTTCATTGTCACCCGAGTAGAAAGCTGAGTTAAAGGGAGTGCGTCTAGACATCGCAGCCCTGTACTCTCTTGGATCTTAGCCAACTTTAACTTCAAAGTACCATTATATCTCTCTACCAAGCCTGCAGATTGGGGATGTCTTGCTGCATGAAATTTCTGCTTAATTTGCAGCCCCTTACATACCAGTTTCATCAAACTGGCATTAAAGTGTGTCCCGTTGTCGCTCCAGATCACCCGAGGCAATCCATATCTAGAGAAATATTCCTTAATCAATACCTTTGCTGTTGCCATAGCTGTGCATTCTTTCGTTGGGTAAGCCTCCACCTATCTACTAAAAGAACACACCTCCACCAAGACATACTTGAGATTATTGACCCTCTCCATCTCAATATAATCCATCTGGATCACCTCAAAAGGGAAAGAAGGGGGTGCAAAATTACCAGGAAGAACAGGTGTCCCCCTCCAAGGATTGTATCGCAAACAGACCATGCAACGTTGTACTAAATGCGTTGCCACTCTAGAGATACTGTCATTACGCCACACTGGGTCCAGTAATTTATAAATCCCCTTTGCACTAACATGTGCCGATCCATGAGCCATTGTAACCACATGAAGAACATGTGCGTCAGGAAGCACCCACCTTTATTTGTCTGATAAGTCTGTCCAACAACCATCCGAGTCCAGTCGCCCCACACTCTCCCTCCATATCTTCAACTTGTCCTCTGTTGCCCCGTCTGAATATCCCGTACACTGTCCACAGTACTCATAAACATGTCATTGTCTGGTACCCACCTAGCTGGTCCTGCCACAAACATACGTGGGAGTTTTGTCTTAGCAGTTTCCTTAGCTATCTGATCTGCAAATGCATTACCCCGGCCCACATCGTCCATCACTGCTTTGTGTGCCCTACATTTGATTACAGTCAGTCTTTTGGGAAGTGTTAATGCTGTCAACAATCGTAGTATCAATGGGCCATGCTGTATCTTCTGTCCATGCGATGTCAAAAAACCCCTTTCTGCCCACAGTCACCCATAACTATGAGACACGCCGAAGGCGTATTGGCTGTCAGTATAAATATTCACATCCAGTCCCTCACTCAATTCACACGCTCGTAACAAAGCTACAAACTCCGCGGCTTGTGCTGACTGATAAGGGACCCTAGATGTCTCCACAACCTTCTGCAATGCTGTTAGGGCATAGGCTCCAGTCGTAGTGCTATCTGGAAGTTTAAAACACGAGCCATCGACATACAATTCCCCTTGGAGGTAAATTAGGGGAGTTTCTGTCAAGTTTATCCGTCCCTTCGTTTCTTCCTCAGTCCGAAACAAACAATCATGAACGCCATTGTCCTTTTCGTCCGAAGGGAGGGTTAGTAACGTGGCTGGATTCAGAGTGACACATCTTTTAATTGTAATATGAGGGGCAAACAACGTCAACTCATAGCCAGTGAGACGAGCACTAGTTAAATGCTGTGTCTGTGTCTTATTCAATAGGGTGTCCACAGCATGCGGTACCATCACTGTGAGATCAGTGCCATGGACGAGCTCCGGCGATTGTTTATTAGACACCAGAGCTGCCGCTGTGGACCTAAGACCAATAAACTACCAAGGGTTGGCTCTAATCAGTGTGGCTGAGCCTGCATAGAACATAACAAAAGAGAAATTGCCAACACTGATAACATCACAGTAACATAAATTCAAAACACAGTACTTGAGAAAAGATTCAAGACTGGATGCTAATTAATAGCTTTTTATTCTTATTTGTGATTTTATCAAAAAGTACTTTTTTGTTTTTTGAAGACAAACATATAAAAAACAATTCAATGACCAAACTCAAAACTGAAGGTAATCATTCATCATATCACTCATATCACAACCAAACGAGAAACAATCATTCAAGGGGAGAAGGGGGACATTGAATAGAGGAACTACAAAATTTATCAAAACATACACTATTTACAATATAATACAACACTATACATGAGACATAAGAAGCCAAGTGTCTGAAAAAACACTTAAATAAATTCTTTCAATAATCAATCACTTTTGGCGTACATTCCTATAACTAAGCGTTTGAAAATAATTATATGATTTTTTGAAAAAGGATAATGTACAAGGATCAGTGATAAGCGACAGTTGTTATAGCATTCGCACTTATCACTGGAGCAGACAGTGAGATGGCTGGGGCCTACGCGTTTCGAATCCCAATGGTTTGTAGGGATTCTCTTCAGGGCCTTCTATAAGAAAATGAAAAGACAAAAGAAAAGGGGTTAGGAGGAACTCAGGACACAAGATTCATTTAATCACAAGACCAACATCAGTCACCTCTACTCAGTAATCACCTGGGCTTCCTCATACTACCACTAGTTAGTGAGGTAAATACTGACTACTCCTTCGAAAATTTAAGCATACCAAAGGTGGGGGTCTCAGTCAAAAACGACAAAGCTTTACTCACCTTCTGTGTTTTTTGAAAATGAGTAATCTCAAGTGGGGATTAGTTGACACAGTGGATTAATGGTTTGACCTGCACAAGGAAAAGAATATTTCCAGGTTGGAAACTGAGTGCATTGAATTAAAACAGCTGATGGTATTGGAAGGAGGTCTCACCTGGTAAAAATTATGTTTGTGTATATGGGAGGCCGTGTCTGTAAATGCAGTCAAGTTTCCGTCGTGGGACGAATCTTTGAAAGAAATTGAAAAAGGGAACATTCAGTAAGACCTTTCAAAACGTGTATGCGGGCGAAAGACGCAATTAATCTGGCTCCTTACCAATATGTGTTCTTCTACAGTGCAACAAAGTAGCACTTGTTCGCGGACAACCGTCTGATAAAACAGGGCCTTCAACGCGGTGTTCCGCTGAAAAAACAGCGAACACCATTAAGTGCCAACACGTATTAAATTTAATGTAATAAGTTGAAAAATACAGGTGGCAGATTACCGGCGTTACAAGTCAGCTGCGTGTGACCGCAATGGGTAAAGCACACGGAGATTCTAGTTTACAGACTCGAGGCTGGAAAGGAAAATGCAGCGCGTAAAAATAGATTACTTTGCAGCAGCCTCGGATGACAGGCGCGTGCAACGCGTGCAACGCTTTCGTTCGGTGGAGCTCAATACGTAGTCGGATCAACAATAAATATAACATCGGGCTTACCAGCAGTTCTTTACAGCGACGTAGACAGCGGAAATTGTTTAAACTAAGGGAAAATGAAAGCCAGAATGAAAAACTGCTTCTAAGTGCTTTAGACTAAAGGTGACTTGCGCGCATTTTAGAGTTTCAAGTACTTACTGATTAATTAGAGACGAGCTTTCAAACGAGGCGGCGTCCAAGACAGCACTACACGGCGGCTCCTGCGCAGTAGCAGGCCGAGGTGCAACTGCTCTGCCTATATACGTGGCAGGTGAGCAGGGGGACGGCCAAGTCAGTGTTCAGGGTTACATGGGAATACTGGACTGGATCCCAGGTAGCTTATGGATCGGAGTTTCTAAACAGTACCAACAGCACAAGTGTTTGCCTAAATATATTACATTACAAAGCTGGGGAATGAAAATGGTGCAGGCCATTTACAATTTGAAGATTTCACTTAATTCGTTAAGTCCTGAAACTGCTGTATCGAACTTCACGATAAGGAAAGCTTCACGTTTAGATAGCGTCAAATTTAAATCGCCACCTCTAGGATTTCGCTCTATTTTGGAGATTACTGTCCACTTGAGGTCACTCACAGTATGCTGAAATCGCGTCCAATGTAGCACCAGGGGGGCATTTTCAACTTTCCTATTGATCCTGGATTTATGTTGCGTGATCCGTTGTCGGATCTCTTGATTGGTTTTTCCAATATACAACAATTGACATGGGCATATAATACCATATACCACATATTTGCTCTTACAGTTACTCATCGTGTCATGTTTCCATGACACTCCGTTATGCTGAAACAAGGAACCTTCCATAGTGGATTCACAGCATAAGCAGTTCCCACATTTGTGGTGTCCAAGGACGGGTGGCATCCCCATCATTTGGCGTAATGTTTGTGGTTTGGCAATGGGCATAGCAGCCCGAACAATATGGTTTGCAATATTATTTTCCTTCTTGAAGGCAAATAGTGGTTCATTTACTAAACTGACATCGAGATTTTTGACCAAGTGCCAGTTCTGTTTAATCACTTTTTTTAGACGATTGGCATTGGGGCAGTATGTCGTGACACATACTTGCTTTTCTAAGGCAGGTTTTGGTTTACGCTCTAGAAGTGTTTCGCGTGGAGTCCATTTTGCTCTTTTCAAGCAATTTTTAACAAGTTTCTTTGGGTAACCCCTCTCACATAACTTGGATGTGAGGTTTTCTGAGTGTCTTTCGAAATCTTTTTTATATGTGCAATTTCTGCGAACTCGCAGGAACTGCCCGTACGGCAGATTTTCTTTTAGATTTCTAGGGTGATTGCTGTTGAACATGAGGGACTTGTTACGGTCCGTGGGTTTTGTGTACAAGGTTGTTGCAAGCTTACCATCGGAAGGAAAGACCTCCACGTCTAAGAATGCGATCCTGTTGGTGGATTCAGAAATGCTGAATTTAATGTCAGCCGTTCTATCATTCAGCCATTGGTAAAACTGATTTAGAGTGTCACTATCGCCTTTCCATGTCAAAAAAATATCGTCAATAAAACGGAGCCATGTTCCGATGTATTGAGAGAAAGGGTTGTTAGTATAAATGTATGCATTTTCATACATGGCCATAAACAGGACTGCCAATTCTGGGGCAAAAGGGCAGCCCATGGCTACCCCCTTGACTTGGTAATAAAATTAACATTAAAACAGAAATAATTCTTTTTTAAGGCGAAAGTTGCCAAGTCCACTATGAACTTAGTAGGCACCCGCATTGGTCTAGGCCTAGAGTCAAGAAAGTAAGTAAGTACTGCTATAGCCTCGTCTTGAGGGATCTGAGTGTATAATGCAGTAACATCAAGGGTGACAAGCCTGTCACCGCCTTCATTGAAATGTACATTTTCAAGTTTTCTAGTGAAATCAGTGGTATCCTGGAGATAGGATCTAACCTCAATCATGAATTCCTTCAAAAAGCAATCCACATATTTTGCCGCAGGTTCTAATACAGAGCCGCACCCTGCCACAATGGGTCTGCCCGGAGGATGGTCCGGGTCTTTGTGTATTTTTGGCAATACATAAAACATAGGGACTTTAGGATGTTTATTTTTCAAGAATTCGGCTTCTTTGGGACCAACAAAACCTAAGTCGAAACCCTCTTGCACAATAGCGAAGAGCTCATTCTGTAGGTCCATGGTGGGGTCTTTATTTATCTTACGGTAACAGACAGTGTCTTGTAGCTGTTTTAATACTTCAGTGGTGTAGTCGTTGATATCCCACACCACGATGGCGCCGCCCTTATCGGCTTGCTTGATTATAACCGTGTTGTCGTTTTTAAGGTTATTTAAGGCCGTCATTTCTTTTTTAGTGGTATTGAACTTAATGTATTTTTTCTCCTGTTCCATAGCCGATATTGCAGATAATACACTTTTTTTAGTGAAAATCCAACCACCCAATCCGTAGAGGTTACTGGCCTCAGAAAAAAATCTACCTTCTGTCCCCCAGCCAACAAAGTCCCAAAAAACCTTTTAACGTTTGAGAAAAGTGTATTATCTGCAATATCGGCTATGGAACAGGAGAAAAAATACATTAAGTTCAATACCACTAAAAAAGAAATGACGGCCTTAAATAACCTTAAAAACGACAACACGGTTATAATCAAGCAAGCCGATAAGGGCGGCGCCATCGTGGTGTGGGATATCAACGACTACACCACTGAAGTATTAAAACAGCTACAAGACACTGTCTGTTACCGTAAGATAAATAAAGACCCCACCATGGACCTACAGAATGAGCTCTTCGCTATTGTGCAAGAGGGTTTCGACTTAGGTTTTGTTGGTCCCAAAGAAGCCGAATTCTTGAAAAATAAACATCCTAAAGTCCCTATGTTTTATGTATTGCCAAAAATACACAAAGACCCGGACCATCCTCCGGGCAGACCCATTGTGGCAGGGTGCGGCTCTGTATTAGAACCTGCGGCAAAATATGTGGATTGCTTTTTGAAGGAATTCATGATTGAGGTTAGATCCTATCTCCAGGATACCACTGATTTCATTAGAAAACTTGAAAATGTACATTTCAATGAAGGCGGTGACAGGCTTGTCACCCTTGATGTTACTGCATTATACACTCAGATCCCTCAAGACGAGGCTATAGCAGTACTTACTTACTTTCTTGACTCTAGGCCTAGACCAATGCGGGTGCCTACTAAGTTCATAGTGGACTTGGCAACTTTCGCCTTAAAAAAGAATTATTTCTGTTTTAATGTTAATTTTATTACCAAGTCAAGGGGGTAGCCATGGGCTGCCCTTTTGCCCCAGAATTGGCAGTCCTGTTTATGGCCATGTATGAAAATGCATACATTTATACTAACAACCCTTTCTCTCAATACATCGGAACATGGCTCCGTTTTATTGACGATATTTTTTTGACATGGAAAGGCGATAGTGACACTCTAAATCAGTTTTACCAATGGCTGAATGATAGAACGGCTGACATTAAATTCAGCATTTCTGAATCCACCAACAGGATCGCATTCTTAGACGTGGAGGTCTTTCCTTCCGATGGTAAGCTTGCAACAACCTTGTACACAAAACCCACGGACCGTAACAAGTCCCTCATGTTCAACAGCAATCACCCTAGAAATCTAAAAGAAAATCTGCCGTACGGGCAGTTCCTGCGAGTTCGCAGAAATTGCACATATAAAAAAGATTTCGAAAGACACTCAGAAAACCTCACATCCAAGTTATGTGAGAGGGGTTACCCAAAGAAACTTGTTAAAAATTGCTTGAAAAGAGCAAAATGGACTCCACGCGAAACACTTCTAGAGCGTAAACCAAAACCTGCCTTAGAAAAGCAAGTATGTGTCACGACATACTGCCCCAATGCCAATCGTCTAAAAAAAGTGATTAAACAGAACTGGCACTTGGTCAAAAATCTCGATGTCAGTTTAGTAAATGAACCACTATTTGCCTTCAAGAAGGAAAATAATATTGCAAACCATATTGTTCGGGCTGCTATGCGGTCACACGCAGCTGACTTGTAACGCCGGTAAGCTGCCACCTGTATTTTTCAACTTATTACATTAAATTTAATACGTGTTGGCACTTAATGGTGTTCGCTGTTTTTTCAGCGGAACACCGCGTTGAAGGCCCTGTTTTATCAGACGGTTGTCCGCGAACAAGTGCTACTTTGTTGCACTGTAGAAGAACACATATTGGTAAGGAGCCAGATTAATTGCGTCTTTCGCCCGCATACACGTTTTGAAAGGTCTTACTGAATGTTCCCTTTTTCAATTTCTTTCAAAGATTCGTCCCACGACGGAAACTTGACTGCATTTACAGACACGGCCTCCCATATACACAAACATAATTTTTACCAGGTGAGACCTCCTTCCAATACCATCAGCTGTTTTAATTCAATGCACTCAGTTTCCAACCTGGAAATATTCTTTTCCTTGTGCAGGTCAAACCATTAATCCACTGTGTCAACTAATCCCCACTTGAGATTACTCATTTTCAAAAAACACAGAAGGTGAGTAAAGCTTTGTCGTTTTTGACTGAGACCCCCACCTTTGGTATGCTTAAATTTTCGAAGGAGTAGTCAGTATTTACCTCACTAACTAGTGGTAGTATGAGGAAGCCCAGGTGATTACTGAGTAGAGGTGACTGATGTTGGTCTTGTGATTAAATGAATCTTGTGTCCTGAGTTCCTCCTAACCCCTTTTCTTTTGTCTTTTCATTTTCTTATAGAAGGCCCTGAAGAGAATCCCTACAAACCATTGGGATTCGAAACGCGTAGGCCCCAGCCATCTCACTGTCTGCTCCAGTGATAAGTGCGAATGCTATAACAACTGTCGCTTATCACTGATCCTTGTACATTATCCTTTTTCAAAAAATCATATAATTATTTTCAAACGCTTAGTTATAGGAATGTACGCCAAAAGTGATTGATTATTGAAAGAATTTATTTAAGTGTTTTTTCAGACACTTGGCTTCTTATGTCTCATGTATAGTGTTGTATTATATTGTAAATAGTGTATGTTTTGATAAATTTTGTAGTTCCTCTATTCAATGTCCCCCTTCTCCCCTTGAATGATTGTTTCTCGTTTGGTTGTGATATGAGTGATATGATGAATGATTACCTTCAGTTTTGAGTTTGGTCATTGAATTGTTTTTTATATGTTTGTCTTCAAAAAACAAAAAAGTACTTTTTGATAAAATCACAAATAAGAATAAAAAGCTATTAATTAGCATCCAGTCTTGAATCTTTTCTCAAGTACTGTGTTTTGAATGTATGTTACTGTGATGTTATCAGTGTTGGCAATTTCTCTTTTGTTGTGGACCTAAGACAGCTCGGCAACGCTCTTGCCACATTGTCAAGTGTAGTGGAAAAATACGCACAGGGTCTCTGCTTCACCCCAAAACACTGGGTTAACACCGAGAGCGCGCAACTGACCGCCTCATGCATATAGAGTACAAAAGGCTTCTGGTAATCAGGGGTGCCAAGTACAGGTGCAGAACACCGAGCAGTTTTCAACAACTAAAAAGCTTCCTGGCATGCAGGGGTCCAAGGCAAGGGCTCTTGCACCTCCTTGGTAGTCAAATGAAGAGGGGGCTTGGTTAGTAAAGCATAGTTAGGTATCCACTGGCAACAATATGATGTTATGCCCAAGAACACGCGCACCTCTCGTTGGGTCTTAGGAACAGACATATTAGTTATCGCCATGACACGCTCCGGCGTCAACCTCCTCCCCTCCTTCGATAGGAGATGACCTAGATAGGTAACCTCCTGTCGACAATACTGAAACTTAAAGAGTGACACCTTATGCCCATTACGTGCCAAATGATGCAAAAGTCGGGCAGTGGCCTCCTTACAACCTTCCGCCGTGTCAGACGCAATCAACAAGTCATCCACATATTGCAACAACACATTACCCGCAGGCAGGTCCTAATCATCTAATTGCGTTTTCAATGCTTGACTGTAAATACTAGGGCTCTCAGTATAGCCCTGGGGAATTCTACAAAATCTGAAACTACGGTCAGATAACGAGAATCCGAAGAGATGGCGCCTATCAGGATGAAGAGGGATACTAAAATATGCATTCTTGAGGTCCAAAACGGAAAAATATTTGGCCGTGGGAGGAATCATTGTCAAAATTGTAGTTATATCAGAAACTACCGGGTATTGGGGCTCAACTACTTTATTAATCTGCCGTAGATCAATTACAAATCGATAAACATCTTGGTGACCACAACTAGCATCAGCAGAAGGCTTCTTAAGAATCAGAAGAATAGGACTATTGCACACATTAGAAGCGTCTCCTCCACCACTCCAGATTGCATCAAATCATGAATGATCTGTAAGAGAGCCTTTTCACCCTCCTGTGAAATCTTATACTGGGGAATATGCGGTAAATGAGCTCCCTGCTTGACCTTAATAGAGACGGGTGCAATATCCAATTTACCCACATCAATGTCACTACTTGCCCACAAAGCTTCTGGCTCCTCTTTAAGCTCCGGTGGGAGAGGCTCGTCCTTAGAAAAGCATTGCCAAGCCCATGCAACAGAGGGGCCCAAGGTAACATAAACACGATCCGGTGAACAGTAAATTGTTGCATGCAATCTCTTCAACAAATCTAGACCTAAAAGATTTTCACCCCAATGGGACGTAAGAAGGAACGGAGACTCAACAGTAAAAGAACTAATCGTACGAGTGAGTGGTTTAGAAATGAGGCTAATCACCAGTGTACCTGGAAACCCAACGGAGATGTTATTCTGGCCAAACAGAGCCGCCCCAGGGACCAGGGAACGTGCCACGGAACTCTTCATAGCTCCCGTATCCACTAAAAACTTCTTGGTGGACCCCAGCAAGTCCGCAGTGACATAGGGCCCTCGCTGATCTACCTGCAATGACACTGGTCCCTTACTCTGTCCTACGCTGTCCTAATTGTGAGAAAAACCTGTCACTTTGTCTACATCATAGTCATCTTGATAATACTATCTGTCCCGCTCCCCGTCACAATCTCCTCGATAATGCTGTCTGTCCCTGTCACCATCAAAGTAGTTCCCACCTGTGTGCCGACCCTCACTAGGTTGACGGTCATCCCTATGTACTTCCCCACGACCTCTACCCCTGCTCCACCCTCTGTATACATCCTGCAGCTCCGGACACTCCCGCCACCAGTGACCCTCCTTCTTACAATTACCACACTGGTTTTCCCCTAATGCCAAACTCTGCCTTCCTCCACGTCCATTCCCAACTCCACCTTGCCTGGCCGCAGTGGGCGGGATCCCACGTCCCCGTCCTCTGGTTACTTGCTGCAACAACACTCTCATTTTCAGGTCCTTTGCTTTCTTCTCGGCTTCATCTTTACTCTCATTCTCCCTATGCTCATAGTACTGAGCCATACTCAAAATTCCAAAAGGGGTGGACGTCGTCCACGTACTCTCAGAAGCCTGCAACCGGGCCGATATTTCCGGTAACAAATTATGCATGAATCTGTTCACAAAAAGCCGCACCCCGCCATCCTGCGACAAATCCTGACCACTGAAATCCAGGAATGCCTCCTCAAAGCGAATAAAGAAGTCAGACTCACCCTCCTCTTTCTTCTGACGACATGCAGTCAACTTATCCCAATCCACTTTCTTCGGTGGGAGAAGGGAATGCATGTAGTTAATAATACGTCCAGACAGGGCTAAAATCTCCGGTCTCGGTTTATCCCCCGGCTTCCTCTCTTTATCCCAATCCTTAAACTCCTGCCATGTGTCCCCCAGCTTGTCTGCATGATCAGTACCACTCACTTGTCTCCATACATCCACTGAGACCAATAATCCAAAGAATAACTCTATGTCTGCAAATGCCATGACCGTTGAAGTAGCCGCCTCAGTCGATTCCTTATAATAGGCCGTCGGGTTCTTTCTAGAGTCAGGTATCTGTTCCTTCAGTGCCAACACCTCACTCCTCTTACAAGGGACATAAACCCATTGATCTTGAAGGCGAGCCTCTACCCGCGCCCTTGTCACTGGGTTTGTCACTGGATCTACCAATTCAGGTATTTCAGGGTGAAAGACAGGGTGTACCTCACGCATGGGGTGTACCCCAGACGTAGAGGGACCCGTAGTCTGTAATTCATTTCTGTAGCCAACCAATGCTAGAAAACGGAACCTGCATCTCAGATTGGCGACTCAGAAATAACTTGCGAAAACGAAACAAATTGCACAGTAGGTGTGGTTTATATAGTTTTTGGTTCTTTAGTACTATACGGAAACAAGATGTGGCTCCGCCTATTTAGATGTCACGTTTTTCAGTTCACACGTGCTCATGTTTTAACTGTTTTACTTCTGCATATGTTGGGAAAAGTTACAAACTGTGAAGCTGTAAAGGTTTCGATTTCCATAGTAACACGTATAAGGTCATTATTTTCTACATACGTTGGAGAGTTTAAAAAGTGTTTCTCGGTAAACTGTGTTTTTTGCATTTTCATGATTAAAAACATCTAAATAGAAGACATCAAAAAAGAAAATATTGTTAACATTAGAAGAAAAAAAAACAGATTAATATTTGTTATTATTATGCTTCTTAATTAAAAAAAATGCTAGCATTTGTAAATCGCAAACCTACCCTCGGAAAGGTGTGGTGGCTCTTGGGGCGTTGGGAAGATTAAGCACGGTATTACTTACAGTGGGTTAGTGGTGGGCTAAGATGCTGATGGACTATGGAATCGAACTGTGAACGGTGTTGTTGAAAGTCAGGTATTATAGGTTCTGTGTAATACTTTTACCACTCTTATATGTTAATTACTGCTAATTAAGTTGACAATATTCTTAAATTATAAGTAGGGCTGCTTGATTTATGTTTTTACTGATGTTTACAGATAAATACAAACAGAAAAGTATTTATTTTCGTCTGTGTATTTATTTTAAACTGTGCATGAATACGGCCGAACTACGAATTCCGATTTACTCACCTGTTATCAGGATAGACATCAGTGCTGCATCTTTCAGCCCACTACTATTCCTGAAAAGTAATTCTAACCATGCTTACAGTAACTTGAATTTCCTTCCATAGGCTAACATTGACTGGCTTCACTTGGAAATTCTTCTAAGTGTGGAGTTTTGGAACTTTAAAATATTCCTATAAAATCAGCCGAACTACGAATTCCGATTTACTCACCAGTTATCAGGAGAGACCACAGTGCTGCATCTTTCAGCCCACTACTATTCCTGAAAAGTAATTCTAACCATATTTACAGTAACTTGAATTTCCTTCCATAGGCTAACATTGACTGGTTTCACTTGGAAGTTCTTCTAAGTGTGGAGTTTTGGAACTTTAGAAAATTCCTCTAAAATCAGCCGAACTAGAAATTCCTATTTACTCACCTGTTATCAGGAAAGACCTCAGTGCTGCATCTTTCAGCCCATTACTGATCCTGAAAAGTAATTCTAATCATACTTACAGTAACTTGAATTTCCTTCCATAGGCTAACATTGACTGGTTTCACTTGGAAATTCTTTTAAGTGTGGAGTTTTGGAACTTAAAAAAATTCCTCTAAAATCAGCTGAACTACGAATTCCAATGTACTCACCTGTTATCAGGAGAGACCTCAGTGCTGCATGTTTCAGCCCAGTACTGATCCTGAAAAGTAATTTTAACTGTACTTACCAGTAACTTGAATTTCCTTCCTTAGGATATTATTGCCTGCTATATAAAATATATATACATTAAAAAAATATATAAAATGAAAAAAAATATTACAATTTCAATATTTTTTTAAAAAAAATTCAATTTATATTAAAAATATGTAATGTAATTTAAAAAATAAAATATCTACAAATAAATACTTTAAAACAATGTAGTAAATCAGTATAAAAAATATAACAATTAATACATTTAAAAATTATCATTTACAAAACCTTTGAAATTCACTGAAAAAAACCATAGGTTTCAGCCACGTTATAGTTAGGAATTAGCATTTAAAGAACCTTAGAAATTCACTGAAAAACCCATAGGTTTCAGCCACATTATAGTTAGGAATTAGAATTTAAAAAACCTTAGAAATTCACTGAAAAAACCATAGGTTTCACACATGTTATAGTTAGCTGGACATTTCACTCATACAAAACCATTAAAATTCCCCCGTTATAGTTAGTTCAGCTAACTATAACTTGCGCGCCCGCAATGCACTGCTGATGACGTCACATATTACATCACTCATGACATGGTCAGTGACATCACTCATGACATCACTGAAGACATCTCAAATGACATCACTGATGACATCATCCTTGTGAAAGAGTGGAAGACCTCCTCTCACCCTAATATAACCTTTGATACACACATTCAAAAATAGAAATTACAATTTAAAAAAAAATGGAGATACCAATACCAGTTACAACAACCTATTAGGTAATTTCAACATCTACATACACATCCACTCATTCACCAACAGTTCTATATAGTCACTCATACATGTACTCACTCATCATATGTACAAATACACCTATACATCGTGTTACACACTGATACTCATCCACAGAGTTTCTCACACACATACTCACACATGCAAAAAAACATCCATTTACTTGCATATACAGCTATACACACACCACTACACTTACTTCTACAGAAACGTACACATACTTACTCCCTTAAACAATCACTTATAGAAACACATACTTATTTATACAGGAACTCTTCCAATCTCTCACTCTCACATATACTCACGTATATACATCAATACTCACATATACTAGTTTAAAACATATGTAGTTACTGATAAAGATACTATTGAGACAGTCATACACTCACTAACATACCCATACACACACTCATCCACCCATACAGTCTTGCACACATGCTGCCTTCAAAACACATACAAACAGCAAGTCAGTCATTCATGCATCTGTGCGCTAAGTAATACCCCTACCAAACCATACAGACACTCATTCTGATACTCCAAAAACCAACTAATAACCCATATAGCTACTCACCAACCCAAGCAGCCACTTATACACAAAGTGAGACACTGATACATATATTTACATATTTAAACATTACTTGCTAATACATGTATTCACTAAGATATACTTAATAAGTCATTTATACAATCAATTTTACAAAAAATCATCCATTTAGTCACTTATTTACCCATTTATTCTTCCATCGACCTTTAGATATACATATATAAAAAATATTTATTTTTCAGAAAGACACACATTCACTGGATGATGTCATCAGTGATGTCATTTGAGATGTCATCAGTGATGTCATGAGTGATGTCACTGACCATGTCATCAGTGATGTAATATGTGATGTAGTCAGCAGTGCATTGCGGGCGCCCGAGTTATAGTTAGCTGAACTAACTATAACGGGGGAATTTCAATGGTTTTCTATGAGTGAAATGTCCAGCTAACTATAACATGTGTGAAACCTATGGTTTTTTCAGTGAATATATATATATATATATATATATATATATATATATATATATATATATATATATATATATTTTTTTTTTTTTTCAAAAAGGGTTGCTGTCGACGGGGACCTCCAACCCATGCAGGGCGGCTCTGACTACAGCGGGAGACAGCGCTTCCCGCCAATTCAATCCAACAAAGAAGTGCGCCAGAGCCCGGATCCGGATGTAACAGCTTTTTATTTCAATCAGCGCAGGAAGCGGGAAGCGGGAAGCGCTGTCTCCCGCTGTAGTCAAAGCCGCCCTGCATGGGTTGGAGGTCCCCGTTGACAGCAACCCTTTTTGAAAAATTATTGATGGGGGACATGACCCGCCCGTCCTGCTGCAAGCTTTGAGGACTTCCAGGCGATTTTTGCAGCATTGGAGGGGAAAGGGAGCCGAGGGAGATGACTCTCTGTTAGGCAGGCTCCGGAAAAAGCGCTTATGGACATTTGTGTGGCAAGTATTCAGACGATGTGCCCCAACCTTCTGTCCTGCCATACTTACCTGCAACATCATGTCTGGTTCGCGTGTGGGGACACTTCATCGAGATGGCACAGGCATTCCACAGCGGCCCAAGATGAATTATGGGACATGTAGTATGGGAGCCATCAGTTTGTGATTTTTTTTACGAACATTAATCACACCTGGGACACAGCACATCACGATGCTCAAACCTTTAATAAAAGCTATTCGCTGAAACGCGTCAGGTGCATCGTGCCTGAGGCTGCCTGCGCTGATTGAAATAAAAAGCTGTTACATTCGGATCCGGGCTCTGGCGCACTTCTTTGTTGTATATATATATATATATATATATATATATATATATATATATATATATATATATATATATATATATATATATATATATATATATATATATATATATTACCTACTGGCGATAGCCAGTAGGTATATATAGTTAGGATTTTTTCTCTATGGAACTTTTGAAAATTCTATGTCTAATAACTTTGGCGTTTGTGGACGGAATCGGCTGAAATTTTCAGGAAAATGGCACATTTTGTTTCTGAGCAGCCGAGAAAAAAGGGGGGTCCCAAAACGCGTTTTTCCCATGTTAATTTCCATAGGGCGGTTGGACTCACTTTTAGCCCGAACGGCTGAATGGATTTCCACGAAACTTGGCAAAATTGTAGGGACTGTTAGCCCGATGTGCCTTTGCTAGGTCTCAATATATGTGCTTCAGTGGATTTTGAGAAATTAACGTTTAAATCAAGATATATATCTGTAACAGCGCTCCGGGCAGCGATCCGGTTAGCGAACTTTTCGCGTATCGGAACTTTGCGAAGCGAAGCTGATTGGCTCTCCGGTGTCTGTCAACATTCTAAACAGTCCGGAGCGGCCGCCATCTTGTCTCTCGGTAGGATCGAGAGACAAGAGGAGGCCAAAACAAAGGGGGAAATGAAGGAAAGGGGGCAAGGTAGACCCCTTCTGACCCCCTAGGATTGATGAGGGGGATATTATAGAGCCACGCGGGGCCCCCCCCAAAAAAAAAAATCCGATTTTTTCGCCGTAGAGACGCGTCTTGGTAAGCGAACCGGGCAGCTAACCGGGCAGCTAACCGGGAAGCTAACCGGCAGTGTAACGGGAGTCTGAGGAGTAGCTGATTGGCTGTCAACATTGTAAACAGTCCGGAGCGGCTGCCATCTTGTCTCTCGGTAGGATCGAGAGACAAGAGGAGACCAAAACAAAGGGGGAAATGAAGGAAAGAGGGCAAGGTAGACCCCTTCTGACCCCATAGGATTGATGAGGGGGATATTATAGAGCCACGCAGGGGCCCCAAAAAAAAAAAAAGCAAATCCGATTTTTTCGCCGTAGAGACGCGTCTTGGTAAGCGAACCGGGCAGCTAACCGGACAGCTAACCGGGAAGCTAACCGGCAGTGTAACGGGAGTCTGAGGAGTAGCTGATTGGCTGTCAACATTGTAAACAGTCCAGAGCGGCCGCCATCTTGTCTCTCGGTAGGATCGAGAGACAAGAGGTGGAAAAAAAAAAGGTGTAAATGAATGAAAGGGGTAAGGCAGACCCCTCCTGAACCCCTAGGATTGATGAGGGGGCTATTAAAGTTCCCTGCGGGGCAAAAGAAAAAAAGAATTGCGATTTTTCGCGGTAAAGGTGCTTCCTGGTACGTTAACCGGGCAGCTAACCGGCAGCGTAACGGGAGTCCGACATATTGTGTTTTTTGAACGTTTGTGATATGTGCACGTGTGGATTTTGTCTAATTAAGGTTAAAAAAATATATATATATCTTTAAGCGTGTTCTGGCGCGCTTACGTTTTGGGTTTGGTTTGCGCTGCAGAGACGATACGTCACGGTTATGCGATGCATCATGAGGCGTCTCACGGGCTACGTGATACGTCACTTAATAAAGAATATATTTTACAGCTATAGATATTAGCTTTTAAAAAACCAATGAAATTCACAGAAAAAACCATAGGTTATAGACCATATATAGTTAGGAATTTGCATTTACAAAACCTTGAAAATTCACTGAAAAAACCATAGGTTATAGACCATATATAGTTAGGGATTAGCATTTAAAAAACCTTATTTTATTTGCACAAAACCATTGAAATTCCATATATAGTTAGTTGCACTAACTATATATCGCGGACCCGCAATCCACTGCTAATGATGTCACATATTACATCATTCATGACATGGTCAGTGACATCACTGATGACATCACTGATGACATCTCAAATGACATCACTGATGACATCACTGATGACATCTCAAATGACATCACTGATGACATCACTGATGACAACACCCAGTGACTGTATGTTTCTGTAAAGTTAAAATATGTCTTACATATTGAAGAATGAGTGGATGTATAAGTGTCTGGATGAAGGATTTAGTAGGTGCATGACTGACTGTATGAGAGAATGATTAAATGTGTCTCACTGAGTGTATGGGTTAGTGATTAAAGTGTCTTAATTTGGCAATCATTATTTATGTTGTTCTGTAAACTGCTGCATGTTTAAATCAGTAGCTATATCAGTAACTATATGGGTTATTGAATGGTTGCCCAAGTATTTGTATGGGAGACTGAGTATGTGTGTGGGTGGCTGGGAGGTGTATAACTCTGTGCATAGATGTGTGAGCAGTTGATTCCCTAGGTGTATGGGTTCAAAAGTGCATGTAGAAACAGCTGTATGGACAGTTGACTGTGTGCATGAGTATATTGGTGAGTGAATGGATATCTCAGTGCTACATGTCAAAGTAAGTACATATGTAAAACACACTCCATGTGAGAGTTGACATATATAAATAACTGAACATAAGAGCCAGTGAATGTGTGAGTGGCTGTATGAATCATTGTGAACTTGTATCAAGGATTGTATAAGAGAGTAAATATGTGTTACTATATGTTGGAATAAGTAAGGTGTGTATAACTGTATAGTTGAGGAAATGGAGATGTGATTGATTCTTTGCATGACTGACTAGGTGTGTGAGTAACTCCATGGATGTGTGACAGTCTGTGAGTGCCTGTTTACACTGAGTGTATCTAAGGTTATATTAGAGTCTGAAGATGTATTATCACATAAATGATATCATCAGTGATGTAATCAGTAATGTCAAATGAGATGTCAGTGATGTCATCAGTGATGTCATTTGAGATGTCATCAGTGATGTCATCAGTGATGTCATTTGAGATGTCATCAGTGATGTCATCAGTGATGTCACTGACCATGTCATGAATGATGTAATATGTGACATCATTAGCAGTGGATTGCGGGTCCGCGATATATAGTTAGTGCAACTAACTATATATGGAATTTCAATGGTTTTGTGCAAATAAAATAAGGTTTTTTAAATGCTAATCCCTAACTATATATGGTCTATAACCTATGGTTTTTTCAGTGAATTTTCAAGGTTTTGTAAATGCAAATTCCTAACTATATATGGTCTATAACCTATGGTTTTTTCTGTGAATATATATATATATATATATTACCTACTGGCGTCTCGCCAGTAGGTATATATAGTTAGGATTTTTTGTCTATGGAACTTTTGAAAATTCTATGTCTAATAACTTTGGCGTTTGTGGACGGAATCGGCTGAAATTTTCAGGAAAATGGCACATTTTGTTTCTGAGCAGCTCTTGAAAATTTGGAGGGGTTTCGTCAAGGGGGGGCCGTGAAAAAAGGGGGGTCCCAAAATGCGTTTTCCCCATGTTAATTTCCATAGGGCGGTTGGCCTCACTTTTAGCTCGAACGGCTGAATGGATTTGCACGAAACTTGGCTAAATTGTAGGGACTGTTAGCCCGATGTGCCTTTGCTAGGTCTCAATATATGTGCTCCAGTGGATTTTGAGAAATTAACGTTCAAAATAAGATATATATCTGTAACAGCGCTCCGGGCTGCGCTCCGGTCCGCTTACTTTTCGCGAAACGGAACTTTGCGATGCGAAGCTGATTGGCTCTCCGGTGTCTGTCAACATTCTAAACAGTCCGGAGCGGCCGCCATCTTATCTCTCGGTAGGATCGAGAGAGAAGAAGAGGTGAAAAACGAAGGGGGAATTTAATGAAAGGGGGCAAGGTAGACCCCTCTTGACCCCCTAGGAATGATGTCGGGGTTATTAAAGGGTCCCGTGGGGAAAATAAAAAAAAAATGATTTTTCACGGTAGAAGCGCTTCTCGGGCCGCGAACTGGGCCGCAAACTGGTAGCGAAACGGGAATTCGACATTTTGTGTTTCGTTTTAATTAAATTACTAGGTATAAGGGGGTGCGGGAGACGTATCCTGATCCCTTATGTTTTCTGAGGGTGGCTGAGGAGGCTCATATATGTTGATACATGTCTTCCAGCGGCAGTGCGTGTTTTTTTTTTTTTTTGCTGCGTGACGTCTGTTAACGTTCGATTTGATGGAAATCAGGAAGTGTTGACCGCCAATTTGTCACTGCGATAAAATATTTTGTTATAAATGAATCCTTATTGATAAACATTGTCTGCGCCATCTTGCCTTTTTTCCAATGCCACAATTTTGTCGTGCACGGCAGCCATTTTAGATGCCAGGCCGGTCCCAGGCTATCACCTAGCCCTGCGGATGTAGTTTATGGCCCCAGCTGTAGAGAATCCAGACATACCAACCCTCCCGATTCAGGCGTGAGACTACTGATTTCAGTGCTAGTCTCCCGCCTCCCGATTTCTGCAAGCAAAAACCCGGGGGCATATTACCAACAACTAGCGATAATTTTTGTCTCTAACTTGTTTAGAGACAAAAATTATCGCCGCACATCGGCGATTTTTATCGCAGATAAACCTTGCTATTAGCAAGGTTTATCGCAAATGCGATAAAAAACGGCCGCAATGCATGAATATCGCTGAAAAGTCAGCGATATTCATGCATTATCGAGCAAATGCTCTTAGCCATGTTATCCACCTCCCATTGGATAACATGGCTAAGAACTGCTCAGGGCAGGTGTTAGCTTTTGGAGATATTCGCGCTTAGCGCGAATATCTCCAAAAGTTGGTAATAGGAGATAGCGATGTTAGGGACTGTTTCCAGTCGCTAACATCTTGGCACGCCCACTTTGCATGTCATTAGTGATAAATATCACTGACATGCAAAGCGGGGCCCAAGATGGTCGCTATCTCCTTTTAGCTGTCACTAACAGGTGTTAGCGACAGCTTGGTAATAGGGAGATAATTTTATCTCCGCTTTCTTGGCTTTTTAAGCCAAAAAAGCGGAGATAAACCCCCTTGATAATATGCCCCACGATTCCTCGGGGGTTTCAGGTGACAGGGCTTGGTATTGTGTTACGTGGTAATTCTTCCAGGAAACGTCAGAGGGTCGATGCAGGGGTTCTAGAAGGGGTGATAAACCATTTAAGCCTCATGAACAAGCGCATGGTCTTTTAAAGATCTGTGAAGTACTCGGGGCGGCGGTGTGTGTGTGTCCTCTTTCAGGAGCGGGCGGGGGGGGGGGGGGGGCACTGCCAGCAACTTGCCAGGCCAGGCAGTGTTCAACACTTGCATCACCCTTTCTCTGCCTGCTATTGCGCTCCATGCTTCGGAAAGGTAAGAAAAAGAACGTGCATTTGAGTTTGAAATGTCCGATCCTGTAGCAGTACACTTGCAAAGCCCACACATGACAATAACCCGATTCAAGGCCCCATTCACCCGATTTTTTAAAAATATATAGCACTCCAACAAAGTAGGATTATAAAACTTTATTAACTTTTAAATATAACGAACGGAACAAAAACTGTAAATACATTTAAACATTTTTTGACAAAAAAAACAACAATGGTCAGAAGCTGTCTTTTGTGCGAATAGTCCCAAGGCAGCACAACGTGCTGAGTTCTGGACGGCACCCAGGTGATGTCACCTGGGTGTCGCACTGGTTTTTGGTTTCCTACAATGCAGCTCAGAAAAACAGCGTGGGGCGTCCCGGGTGGTGCGGGGGGAGGCCTCGTCAGTAGCGGTCTGAAGTGCGAATAGTCCCAAGGCAGCAGAACGCGCTGAGATGTGGATGGCACCCAGGTGATGTCCAGTAAACTGCCGCACTGGTTTTGGTATCCTACAATGCTGCTCCGAAAATTGGCGTGGGGCGGCCCGGAGGGGGGGGGGGGGGGGCGTGGGGGAGGCGGCGTGAACGGGCCTCCCCAGGTGGCGGCCATCCAGCTGAGTTGCGCCCGCTCTTGCGGCTACAGCGTCTCGCTCACCATGTAGTTGACTTCTGCCCACTCTTGCAGTGCAGCGATAGGCGGCTGCCACAGGACTCTCAAAATGGCGGACGGCTCTTCGGTTTTGGGCCTGGTCCACTAAAATGGCCCTGGGACACCTTGGAACTCGGACGCTTGCCTGCTAGGGCTTGGGCTCCATTCTCGAAAGCGTCCCCTCAGCCGTGAAGATTCTACAAAAGTCTTGGGGGCCCTCGACTCCTGCAGGCTTCCGGTGGGGAGCGGCTGCCATGATTGCTCGCGGAATGACCACGACGGAGCCACGAGATGGTGGTGCTCTCATGCTGACGCCAGCTTCAGTCTGAAACATCCAGAAACAAGGTGGGGCTTTCATCGTTTGGGAAAAAAAAATGTTCTAAACCAATGAAAAGTGTTATTTTTAGGTCATATGACCAAGCCTTCCATCTTTAGGAAACCAAAAGTAAAATGAACCAATGAAAAGTTTTATAAACAAGTCACATGACCTGTTATGCGGCATAGGGCTACAAAAAGCGTAGAAAATCTGTTGGCACGTGAGGCGGCGTCAGTAGCGGACCGATGTGCGAATAGGCCGAAGGCAGCACAACGCGCCGAGATCCGGATGGCACCGAGTTAGTGTCCAGCAAGTTGCTGCACTGGTGTGACTATCCTACAATGCCGCGCCGAAAATCGGCGTGGGGCGCCCCATTGGCCTGTGAGGTCGCGTCAGTCAGTGGGGGCTGTGCGTCTCCCCCAAGATGGAGGCTCCTCGGCTGCAGTGGGGCGCCCCTTATCTTTTCACTCGCCGTCCAACTGAGTTGCGTCCGCACTTGCGGCTACAGTAGGCCGAAGGCAGCACAACGCGCCGAGATCCGGATGGCACCGAGGTGGTGTCCAGCAAATTGCCGCACTGGTGTGGCCATCCTACAATGCTGCGCCGAAAGACGGCGTGTCCAGCTGAGTTGCGGTCACTCTTGCGGTACAGTGACTCGAACGCGCAGAGATCCGGATGGCACCGAGGTGGTGTCCAGCAAATTGCCGCACTGGTGTGGCCATCCTACAATGCTGCGCCGAAAATCGGCGTGGGGTGCCCCGTTGGCTTATGAGGTGATGTCAGTAGTGGACCGATGTGTGAATAGGTCGGAACCAGCACAAGGCGCCAAGATCCGAATGGCAAGTCCTGGATGTTGAGTGCCATAGTTGAGAGTTCTGAGCAGTGCTTGTAAGACTGTCTGAAGCTTATTTGCACCTGCTGCAGCTTCACTATTGCCCTGGTGTGGCCAAAGGTCGCACATGACATAGGCGGCCGGCTCCCGAGGTCCGGCGGAACTTTTTTCCTTTTCCTTTTTGTTTCTTGTCCCACAATCCGTTTCAACTGAAGACACGACCAGGTCCCTGAATGTGTGCAGGGGGACGTTATTGATTGAATGAAAATGGCGGCTTGACACAAAGCTGACTCAAGCGTTGCTGTTGATGCTATACAGACAAAAATTGGTTTTCAGTTTGTACATTCTTCAGGATTTTTTTTTCCATCCAAGGCTGATTGAGAGTTTGTAGAAAAATGGCTTCAGATTTTCCACATACTACTCTTCAACATTCTTCCTAAATGTAACAATGTGAGACTCACTAGGAGAACGGCTGTTTATCTTTCCTTTCAAAATGCTGCCAACAATATTTTCTGAATGGAAGACACCATCTTGTAGCATAAAGGGCCGAAAGGGGTTCTGGTCTGGCCGATGGTTGGTGGAGACATTTTGACTATATCTTGGACCTGCCCGGCCTCGCCCAAAATGGCGCCGGTATAAATGGGACTCGTAACTCCTTGTTGTGTACTGGTTGAACAACTTTGATATCGCGAGATATGAATGCAGTTTTGATGCTCATGGCGGGCGGGGACGAGAATTGATTGAATATTTTGACATCCCTATTGATATTAAGTTCTGATGTGTTATTGATTACTGTAGTATTGAAAGTTCGAATTAACGTCACCCATGGTACTTGCCCGCAAATGTATATCTAGATGATTTTTTTGTAAGTGGCCCTGTCGTATTTTAATTACAAAATGTACGTCCACCGATTCCGCAACTGTTAGACACCTTAGTTCCTGCAACCTAATGGCCCGCTCGTTACGTTCCTCTATAATGTAAATGTCTCCTCATCATATACGATTTCAGTTTGCTCCGTGGCCGGCCCACGTGGTTATAGGCCCGTATTTGTATACTGACATTTTCACAATAAAGGTTTTTAAAACAAAACATGGTAGTAGTATTTACATTGGTAAAGTTTTTACTTTTAGTCACTGTTTTCGAATCAGTAAAAGGCAAGTGAAATAAAGCAGTCCAATTACATGACGGATAAAAGGTATAATATGTAGGAACGCAGTAAAGATAAATGGTCAAGGGCAGTTGTGTTTTCCACTCCTGCAACATAAAGTGATCGATAAGAATCTGATAATCAGGCGTATCGGCGACTAAGACAGCAGGCCGAGTCTCTTTTACTCAACGGCTCCGTCGTGGAACGAAGAAACGCCCTTTTTCTCGAAAAAGGAATATATTTTACTTGCAGGACAGTTGTAAATTTTCCGGGAAAGTACATTAGCCTGGAATATTATAATATATATGTTTAAAAAAAAAAAGTTTGAAATCAATAAAAAGCGTATTTTTTAGGTCATATGACCAAGCTTTTCATTATTAAAATAACAAAAGTAAAATGAACCAATAAAAAGTTTTATTACCAAGTCAGATGACCTGTTATGCTTACGTTACGCGCTGCGCGCCACGCCCCGGATCACTTCCAGGTGCGCTAACGCGGCGTGTCATATAACGCATTACGCGACAACGTAGGTCAAGAATATAGTCAAAATGTCTCCACCAACCAGCGTTCGGAACACAACCCCTTTCAGCAGTCCAAAAAGTTCTGTAAAATGACAACAGAGGGGACAGGCAACAAGAACCATCAGTCAAAGAGGGGAGGGCAAGTTCTTCTCTACCGGGTCATGTTGGGGCTATACCGGAACTGATCGAATTGGTAGTCTACAGTGTTTCTGGATGTTTCAGACTAAAGCTGGCGTCAGCATGAGAGCACTACCATCTCGTAGGTCCGTCGTGGCCATCCCACGAGCAAACATGGCAGCCGCTCCCCACCAGAAGCCTGCAGAAGTCGGGGGCTCCCAAGACTTTTGTAGAATCTTCACGGCTGAGGGGACGCTTTCGAGAATGGGACCCAAGCCCTATCAGGGAAGCGTCCGAGTTCCAAGGTGTCCCAGGGCCATTTTAGTGGACCACGCCCAAATCTGAAGAGCCGGCCGCCATTTTGAGAGTCCTGTGGCAGTCGCTTATCGTTGCATCGCAAGAGCGGGAGCAACTCAACTACATGGTGAGCGAGACGCTGTAGTCGCAAGAGCGGGCGGTAAACAGCTGAACGGCGGAAGAGGCACAGTGTAGCAAAAGCGGGCGGAATGGCAACTAAAACGGGAAAGGGGCGCCCCACTACAGCGTGTCTTCAGGTCAAACAGATTGTGGGACAAGGTCCAGAATAGAAGAGTCATCAAAAGGCAAAAAGTTCCGCCGGACCCCGGGAGCCGGCCGCCTATGTCGGGGGCGATCTCAGGCTAAACCGGTGCTATAAGACTTGGGGAGGGGGTCGGAGCCAAGCGTCTTCTCCGAGTCCGTGCCATCACACCGCCCCTCGGGGGCCTCCGTCAAGCGGTTTAGGGAGGTACCATATCACATTGTTTTCAAATGCAGTCAGGTCCACAAACGACACTCACTTACTTTGAGAATAGTGAAGCTGCAGTAGGTGGAAATAAGCTTCAGACAGTGTTACAAGCGCTGCTCAGAACTCTGAACTATGGCACCCAACATCCAGAACTTATGCCATTTGAGAATGGCAGTGACATCGAAGCAACTCAGGGACCAAAACCATTAACGTACTTTCACGTATGAAAATCTTACTTGGGGAGGGGGCAGGAGCGAAGCGCCCCCTCCCAGTCCGCGCCACCACACCGTATGTTGAAAATCTGAAGCCATCGTTCTACAAACTCAACCAACCTTGGATGGAAAAATCTAGAAAAATGTACAAACTGAAAACCAGTTTTGGTCTGCATAGCATCAGTAGCAACGCTTGCTATCAGAGTGCATGAGTTTCATGCTCGATCGATTGAGCTAGCCGGATCGGGCAATAAAAAGTATAAAATAGTTATGTAAATAGTTATTTAATAAAATGTTTTACCCTGTTTCTTTGCTGGTGTGTTGTATATATTTTTAATATTTGCATAGGGTTTGCCGTTTTTTTTGGGCGGGGTGGGTGACGGAGCCGAGCTGTCTTGCAGCCCTCATGGTGTGGAGCTCAGTTCATCTCACTATTTTCGTATTTCTCATGAAGGGTTGTTCCTAATATTTCTATTTTAGCGAGGTCAAAAAGAGATCCAATTAGTGGCCTACTGATTTTGCTCGATTAATTTTATTTTTTTACACGATTTTTCACGATTTTTCACTATCTGCAAAGACTAAACAGAGTATTGCGACTTTGTGCTTGTTTGTAAATAGAGAATGAACCAAAGAGAATCAATTGTAAAACAGTAAATGCTTGGATAACAATCAATCAAATGGAGAGACAAGCAGGCACGACGGATTACAACGGGGGTAAAGGCCTGCGTTAACTACTCTTCACTATCTGCAAAGAGAGAGTACTACTAAGAGAAAAGAGGGGGGGGGCAGCGTTCAAAGCACATCAGCGTGCATAAACACGAAAAAGTTTTTACCTATCACGTACTTGACATTTGACAGCTTTTGATATTTGCTATTAAAAAAACATTGAAATTCACTGAAAAAACCATAGGTTATAGGCCATATATAGTTAGGAATTTGCATTTACAAAACCTTGAAAATTCACTGAAAAAACCATTGGTTATAGACCATATATAGTTAGGGATTAGCCTTTTCTAAACCTTATTTTACTCACACAAAACCATTGAAATTTCATATATAGTTAGTTCCACTAACTATATATCGCGCACCCGCAATCCACTGCTGATGATGTCACATATTACATCATTCATGACATGGTTAGTGACATCACTGATGACATCACTGATGACATCTCAAATGACATCACTGATGACATCTCAAATGACATCATTGATGACATCTCAAATGACATCACTGATAAAATCACTGATAACATCTCATTTGACATGACTGATCACATCACTGATGATATCATTCATGTGATAATACCATGAACCTCTTCAGACTCTAATATAACCTTAGATACAATCAGTGTAAACAGACAGTCACAGACTGTCACTCATCCATGGAGTTACTCACACACCTAGTCAGTTATGCAAAAAATCAATCACACCTCCATTTTCTCAACTATACAGTTATACACACCTTACTTATTCAAACATATACTAACACATATTTACTTTACTCTCTTATACAATCCCTGATACATGTTCACAATGATCCATACAGCCACTCACACATTCACTGGCTCTTATGCACAGTTATTTATATATGTCAACTCTCACATGTACTGTGTTTTACATATGTACTTACTTTGACATGTAGCACTGAGATATCCATTCACTCACTAATACACTCATGCACAGTCAACCGCCCATACAGCTGTTTCCACATGCACTTTTGAACCCATACATATAGTGAATCAACTACTCACACATCTATGTACAGAGTCACACACCTCCCAGCCACCCATACACACACACTCAGTTTCCCATACAAATACTTGGACAACCAATGAATAACCCATACAGTTACTCATATAGCTACTGATCAACATATGCAGCAGTTTGTAGAACAACAGATATAATGATGCACAAATTAAAACAGTTTAGTCACTAACCCATGCACTCAGTGAGACACATTTAATCACTCACTCATACAGTCAGTCATGCACCTACTAAATCCTTCATCCAGACACTTATACATCCACTCATTCTTCAATATGTAAGACATATTTTAACTTTACAGAAACATACAGTCACTGGATGTTGTCATCAGTGATGTCATCAGTGATGTCATTTGAGATGTCATCAGTGATGTCATCAGTGATGTCACTAACCATGTCATGAATGATGTAATATGTGACATCATCAGCAGTGGATTGCGGGTGCGCGATATATAGTTAGTGGAACTAACTATATATGAAATTTCAATGGTTTTGTGTGAGTAAAATAAGGTTTAGAAAAGGCTAATCCCTAACTATATATGGTCTATAACCAATGGTTTTTTCAGTGAATATATATATATATATATATATATAGGTTTCACACCAGTTATAGTTAGCTGGAAATTTTACTGACATAAAACCATTGAAATTCCCACGTTATAGTTAGATGGACTCACTATAACTTGCGCGTGCAATGCACTGCTGATGACGTCACATATTACATCACTCATGACATGGTCAGTGACATCACTCATGACATCACTGATGACACCATCCAGTGAATGTGTGTCTTTCTGAAAAATAAATATATTTTATATATGTATATGTAAAAGTTGATGGAAGAATAAATGTTTAAATAAGTGTCTAAATGGATGGTTTTAAAAAATTGATAGGTTAACTGGCTTATTAAGACATCATCAGCAGTGCATTGCACGCGCAAGTTATAGTGAGTCCATCTAACTATAACGTGGGAATTTCAATGGTTTTATATCAGTAAAATTTCCAGCTAACTATAACTGGTGTGAAACCTATGGGTTTTTCAGTGAATTTAATAGGTTTTTTAAATGCTAATTCCTAACTATAACTGGTGTGAAACCTATGGTTTTTTCAGTGAATTTCATAGGTTTTTTAAATGCTAATTCCTTTGTATATCGAGTTTCTAACCTTTTTTTTTTTTTTACAATTTGCTGTTTTTTTTAAAGTATTCATTTTTTTTAATATAATTTTTATATAATTTTTTTCTTTTGCGCTCTGGGTGCGCGCTCCGGGAAGCTTTCAGCTAAGCTCTCCGGTAAGCTTTTCCGTGAGCTCATCTGAAAGCGCACCAAGAGCGCAACTGTCGTTCGTGAAAAAAAATATGAATGAAAAGTTAGTAATAATGCAAAACATTTCGTACCATACAAATAAAATTAGTTTTTTTTAATAAGGAAAATGATTATGCATTTCTGTAAAAGTTTGATGACGTCACTTCGGCGCGCAACGTAAGTGCCCTCGGAAGCGCCTACGTTCGCGGCGCATAAACGCACGCAAAAGCGCCTACGATCGCGTCACGTTTGCGCCCCGGAAGCGCCTACGATCGCGCTGCGTAAACGCACCGGAAGTGCTCCGGAGCGCGCAGCGTAAACGCGTCGGGTCATGTGACCCTAAAATAACACTTTTCATTGGTTGCTAACAGTTTTTTTTTACAATGAATGAAATCCCCACCCATTTCCTTCACTTCTTCTTTCACTTTTGTGACTGAAAGACCTGCCTTTTTGCTCTTGCATATTTCTTGGATAATCATGGCTGCCAGACCATCCAGCAGTGAAGATGAGCCTGAATTCATTGATGAAGAGCCTCCTCAGCCGAAGGTCAAAGAGCATTTCATCTGGAAATTTTTTAAGTTTCCAGCAGACCAGAAAAAGGTGAATGCACCAAAAGTAGAGTGCAGGATCTGCAAACAGGTCCTGTCACGGGGTAACCCCCAAAAAAAGTACTCTTTTGGCAACTTTACCATGATTCGCCATGTGGAGAGGAGGCACCCCCAGAATTTTGCCCGGGAAAGTGTCAGGGCTCTGGCACAAGAGGTTCCCAGAGATGGGGCCTCTACATCAACCGGAGGAGCAACTTCTTCTGGGAGAGAGCAATCGCAGGAGCAGGTGGCAAACATACAACCTGCATTTAACCATGGGGTCGTCAAATGCAGATACTGCAATCAACTCCTCACCTATGGGGAGCAAAGTGTCCTGCTCATGGTTCGAGCATTGGAGAACCATCGCTGCCCTTCCCACCCCTAATTTTTTTGTTTTCTTTTTGCTCCTGTTGAGCAGTTTCCATTCCCTGTTTTTGTTCCTGTTCAGTTAAAAGAAGAAAACCAAAAGTTCTTTTCAGAACTACCTCCAATTCTCATCAAAGAGCTATATTCTTAAAAAAATGAAGAGTAAGTGAAATATAGTGCATTGATAATTGAAAGGAGAATGAGTAAGAAAGAACAGAAAGGTATGAGAGGTGAAAGGAAGTGAAGTAGGAGGAATGAAAGAAGGTGAGTGTTAGAAAAGAAAGTTATGACACAGTGAATAAACTGGAGGCCTCATTTCTGAAAAGTGACGCATCGCAACGTGAAAACAGCAATGCGTCACTTTTGTGGACGCACTCCTTATGACATTCCAGATATGTCATATTTAATATATGACTAATCAATTCGCAAGGAGTTACAGATATGTCAGTATTTCTGACGTATCTGTAAACACAAAAGTAACGCATTGCTGGAGTGCGTCACAAAAGTGACGCAACTCCAGTAATGTGTCCTTTCACATGGAAAAAGCACCATGTGAAAGGTTTGCTGTGAAGCAGGCGCAAGATTTTGGCGCAACAGCATCCTAAAAGTGACGCACTGCGTCATTATTACCAAGCTTTTTGCAGGGGAACACCCCCTCTGCATGCATTATACCTGACACTATTTTTAAAAAGTGACGCATCTAGGTACATGGGTCACTTTTTAAAACTCTGCGCCACATTATATCTGCATCAGGTATAATGTATGCAGAGGGGGCATTCCCCCGCAAAAAGCTTGGTAATAACGACGTACTGAAATCTATGAGATTTCTCTGCGTCACTTTTAGGATGCTGTTGCGTCAAAATCTTGCGCCTGCCTCGCGTCACTTTCATGTTTACAGATATGTCAGAAATACTGACGTATCTGTAACTCCTTGCAACATGATTCGTCATACATTAAATATGACACATCTGGAATGTCATAAGGAGTGCGCACAGAAAAGTGACGCATCACACCAGCAGTGTAATAAAATGTGCCTCGTTGCACTATATTTAAAGGACGCAACAGCATCCTAAAAGTGACGCAGTGAAATCTCAAACATTTCACTGCGTCGCTATTACAAAGCTTTTTGCGGGGGAACACCCCCTCTGCATGCATTATACCTCACGCAGATATAATGTGGCGCTTGATTTTAAAAAGTGACCCATCTACCTAGATACGTCACTTTTTAAATATAACGCAACGAGGCACATTTTTTTACACCACTGGTGCGATGCGTCACTTTTCTGTGCGCACTCCTTATGACATTCCAAGTAACGCATTGCTGGAGTGCGTCACAAAAGTGACGCAACTCCAGTAATGTGTCCTTTCACATGGAAAAAGCACCATGTGAAAGGTCTTGCGTCAGTCTAACACCTGCTGTAAAGCAGGCGCAAGATTTTGACGCAACAGCATCCTAAAAGTGACGCAGTGAAATCTCAAAGATTTCACTGCGTCGCTATTACAAAGCTTTTGCGGGAGAACACCCCCTCTGCATGCATTATACCTGACGCTATTTTTAAAAAGTGACGCATCTAGGTACATGGGTCACTTTTTAAAACTCTGCGCCACATTATATCTGCGTCAGGTATAATTTATGCAGAGGGGGCATTCCCCCGCAAAAAGCTTGGTAATAACGACGTACTGAAATCTATAAGATTTCTCTGCGTCACTTTTAGGATGCTGTTGCGTCAAAATCTTGCACCTGCCTCGCGTCACTTTTATGTTTACAGATATGTCAGAAATACTGATGTATCTGTAACTCCTTGCAACATGATTCGTCATACATTAAATATGACACATCTGGAATGTCATAAGGAGTGCGCACAGAAAAGTGACGCATCACACCAGCAGTGTAAAAAAATGTGCCTCGTTGCACTATATTTAAAAAGTGACGCATCTAGATAGATGCGTCACTTTTTAAATATTGCATAACAATGCGCATTTTTTTACACCGCTGGTGCGTCACAAAAATTGACGCACAGGAGGCGCAAAACTGGCAGCGCAAGGCCTTTATAAATATGGTCCTGGATTTTCCCCTTGCTTCGCCGGTGCGCGTACCATGCGCTTCCCCCGCGCAAAACGAAAAAAAAAATAAAAAATTTAATGCCCCGCAGGACCCTATTTTAGCCCCTACATCAAACCTAGGGGGTCAGAGGGGGTCTACTCTTCCCCCTTATGGTCATTTGCCCCTTTTTTTTTCAAACCCCTTGTGTCTCGATTTTACCGAGACACAAGATGGCGGCCGCTCCAGACTGTTTAGAATGTTTACAGACACCCAAGAGCCAATCAGCTTCCTGCGCGCAAGTCGCGTGTCGCGCCTGGAGCGCACTCCGGTGCGCGCACCGGAGAGCGCCTATAGATATATATATTTTTTGGCACCTAAATTACTCAAAATCCACTGCAGCACATATCTTGAGACATAGCAAAGGCACATCGGGCTACCAGTCCCTTCAATTTTGCCAAGTTTGGTGGAAATCCATTCAGCCGTTCGGGCTAAAAGTAAAATCGACCGCCCTATGGAAATTTACATGGGGAAAACGCGTTTTGGGACCCCCCTTTTATCTCGGCCCCCGCTTGACGTATCCCCCCAAACTTTCAAGGAAGGACCGGAGCTCGACAAGGCCATTTTCAGAAATTTTCAGGCAGATTCGTCAACCGGTGCCAAAGTTATTCCAAATAGAATTTTGAGATTTAACATTGAAAAAAATCCTAACTATAACTACCTACTGGCGACCGCCAGTAGGTAATATATATATATATATATATATATATACACACACACACACACACACTGTTCTCCTGAATAATGGTGCAGGCTACTCAAAGGACTGCTGTGAATCACTGGGATGATTATGTGTCCTTCCGGGGGTCGTATGGCGCCATCCTGTCAGTGCAGGAAAGAGTCCAACACCCATACCAACTACATGTGCAGTGTGACCCAGTTACTGCGAGAAGCCTCAAAGTGCAGATTGCAACAAGCCAGGCCCGGAGGCGATTTCCATAGCAACCATAGTCACCTCTTCTGTGGGCTTGCAATGCCCAAAACACACAAATATTTGTAAGATTTGCTCTGGCAGTGCACCATGTTACACTGAGGGCATAGCACCTTGACCTGAAGGCAGAGGAGCTACAATGTGTGACAATTAATTTTAGTGCTGCGATGCAAGGAAACTCTCAAAAATGCGTTGGACTATCCCATGTTGCGTGGCACTTGGCAGGACTGAAGATGTGGCATAACCTCCAAAGCTGCTAACTTGAGGGAACCGCGTTCGAGTCTCTGCGTTGGTAAAACTGTGCCTTTCAAAAAAATAAACAAATATTGTATATACAGGATGATTGTTAATAAAGCAATGACCTTACAAGAAAAGAGGAGTGATTGTAGACATTATTAAATGTAAACACATGCTACCTTTCAGAATGCATTAAAACAGTTTCAAAAGCCCAATCCTCCTTAAAAGAAAATCCAAAACCAAACAAACATCCTACTAAAAAAAGACCAACTGATGGTCAACATTGAAAAGTGCTAAAAGCCATGAAAAATATAACCAATGAAGTGGAAGGAACGGCGCTATAGGTAGCACTAATACAACTGTGGATTTAAGAGGAGTTGGGAGGAGAAAAGTTATATTTAAATGTAATCAGCTATGGTGCCAATGCTGAACACAGGCAAACAGTAACAGAGCAGAAAACCAAGAACAAAATAGTCCACCAAAGAACAGATAAAGAATCATAGCGTAAGGAGACAGTAATTAGTCCCTGCTGCTTGGGAGGAACCGAAGAGAAAAAGGAGGGGCAATGATGCTAGACTTACCACTAGCAAAAGACAAGCAATGGGTGGAGTTGGAACTCCACAAAGCAACAACAGGCACTAAGTGACAGTGCAAGCACTGCCTGGGCTCGACCTAAAAATGTGCTACCTCAGCAGGGAAAACTACCAGCCCCTGACAGGGAAGAGGAGATGATAGAGGTCTACCAGACATCTGATGTCCTGCAACAGGTCTGCTCAGCCCCCTCCTCACCCACCAGGGCTCAGTATTATCGCCTGGAAGGGGAAGGGAACACATTAAAAGCAGCACTTCAGGAGGGTGACCTAGCAACTCCCCCTGGTTGACCAACCCTTTCTCTTCAGTTACCAAAGTCTTGTCCAGGCCAACCACATATATCAGAGCCACGACACCACCACTCTGAGCCTTCAGGCATCAGTTGATCACTCGATGCCCAACATTCTGCTCTCACAATCCAAACGTGCCAGCACTATTGTCAGCACTTTGCATTAACTCATTAAAAGGGCTGATGTGCAGGATCAGGGCAGTGAAAAATTTGTAAGGACAGGGTTCTACAACAAATAAAGAAAACCTGTGAAGGGCAACATTCTAAGTCAAAACCATAAGAGTTTATTACAAAATTCAAGATTCATCACAGAAAGTAGTTAGATTCAAATCAGCGCCGATAATTTATAAAGAGAAATCCATTTGCTGGAGTACATAACGTAAGGGAATTAGCCATAAGCACATGTAGTTCAGTAATGAAATAGCATAAATCTAATCTGCTCGTAAGTCAAAGGCGAGTAATCAACAAAAGGTCTGCCATGTAGTCTCCCTCTGAGAAAAGAGCTAAATCAGCAGAACGTCTAAAGTGAAGACCACTCAATTCAAGAGTAAGGAAAAGTTTAATGATTAAGTCAGGTAACAGTTCAACATGAGGACTGCTCGGTGTTACAGAAATGAAAAGTTTCTTACCATAAAGAAATAAGTGAGCAAAAAAATCTCAAGCAAGTGTCTGGAAAGTCTGACACACATCTGAGAATGGGCACATTTTATAGTTTTAAAGAAGTGAAAAAAACACACTTGCCCTGGCTTGAAGTGGTATTTTAGGGCTGTGTTAACAAATATATATGATATGAGCCAAACATTGTTCAAATTGTGCAACATGAAAGAAAATGTTTTAATAAACACCTACATCATTACTAATTAGTGGCCACCTTTTGCCCACAAACAAGGGAAATGACATTGCATTATTGAAGCAAAATAAACAGTAAGCCATTTGTTTTGAGTTAAACATTGTTTCTATTAATTTTAAAAGAATGAAACATAAGCAAAGGCATAATATAGGTAACCACATATGAAAAACCAATATTGTAAATAAAAATAAATAAAAATGATGTTAAATACCATGAGATATACATCTGTAAAAGAACATTTGGAATTACAGGTGAAGAGATCTATATTTTTAAAGGTAAAGTATGGACATAAATCGATTTAGTTGAATCTATAAATCTACAAAACTAATGACGCATAAAATAAAGGGTTAAAATCTCTAACCATGGTTATATAGAGTGCAGAACAATAATAACATATTGCAGAGAAGAGGCTAAATATCCGTACAAACATATAATACCAAGCTGCAGGAGAAGAAAGGTAGACAAGATGCATAGCCAGTAACATAATAGCAGGGGGATAGGCTGCAGAACATTCCCCCCACACTGCCTGATTTTGTCAAGCCAGGACTTTTTTGCCCCAAATGTGCGACAGTTCTGAGTGTGGGGGAACAGGTCGTCCAAACCATGTTGGACACCATTAACTACCATTGTTGCTGATTTTTTTTCCTCCAGTTAAGCACACTGTTTTGTGCTTGTTTCTTTATTTACATTTTCATATACAAATTTTAAAAACCTACAAAATTGAAAAACATATATAAAATAGTTAAAACAAAACAGTTCTTATGGAACCACTTATTGTGGTTTAAAAAAGAAAAAGTATCTGTTGTGTGAATGGATGAGTACATGAGTAGTCCCTGGGTGATTCGATGACTGTATGCGTAGTGCCTGAGTGAATGCTTCAGTGAAAGGGTGGTGACTGAGTGATTGGATGAGTGCATGGATAGTGCCTAGGTGATTGGAGGAGTGAATGGGTAGTGCCTGGGTGACTGGATGAGTGCAAGGGTAGTGACTGGGTAGCTGGATAAGTGCACGCATAGTGCCTAACAGAATGGATGAGTGTATGCATAGTGCCTGAGTGAATGGATGAGTACATGGGTAGTGTCTGAGTGGCTGGATGAGTGCAATGGTAGTGCCTGAGTGACTGGATGAGCGCATGGGTAGTGCCTGGGTGATTGGATGAGTGCATGGGAGTGCCTGAGTGAATGGATGAGTGCAAGGGTAGTGCCTGACTGATTGGATAAGTACATGGGTAGTGCCTGAGTGAAAGGATGAGTGCAACGGTAGTCCCTGGGCCATTGGAGGAGTGCATGGTTAATGCCTAAGAGAATGGATGAGTGCATGCATAGTGCCTGAGTGAATGGTTGAGAGCAAGAGTAGTACCTGAGTGATTGGATGAGTGCATGGGTAGTTCCTGAGGGATTGGATGAGTGCATGGGTAGGGGCCTGGGTGACTAGAGGAGTGCAAGGTTGTGCTTGGGTCTTTGTATAAGTGCATGGGTAGTGCCTGAGAGAATGCAGGATTGTATGCATAGTGTCTGAGTGAACAGTTAAGTGCAAGGATGATGCTTGAGTGATTGGACGAGTACAAGGGTAGTGCCTGAGTGGTTGGATGAGTGCATGAGTGAATGGATTACTGCAAGGGTAGTGCCTGGGTCATTGGATAAGTGCATGGGTAGTGCCTGAGAGAATTGAAGAATGTATGCATAGGGCCTGAGAGAATGGATGAGTGTATGCGTAGTACCTGAGTGATTGGTTGAGTGCAAGGGTAGTGCCTGGGACATTCGATGAGTGAATGGGTAGTACCTAAGAGAATGGATGAGTGCATGCATAGTACCTGAGTGAATGTTGAGGGCAAGAGTAGTACCTGAGTGATTGGGTGAGTGCATGGGTAGTTCCTGGGTGATTGGATGAGTGCATGGGTAGGGGCCTGTGTGACTAGATGAGTCCATAAGTAGTGCTTGTGTCTTTGTATACGTGCATGTGTACTGCCTGAGAGAATGCAGGAGTGTATGCATAGTGTCTGAGTGAATGGTTGAGTGCAAGGATGATGCTTGAGTGATTGGCAGTGTGCATGGGTAGTGCCTAAGAGAATGGTTGAGTGCATGCCAAGTGCCTGAGTAAATGGTTGAGGGTAAGAGTTGTACCTGAGTGATTGGATGAGTGCATGGGTAGTTCCTGGGTGATTGGATGAGTGCATGGGTAGGGGCCTGGGTGACTAGATGAGATCATGGGTAGTGCATGTGTCTTTGTATAAGTGCATGTGTACTGCCTGAGAGAATGCAGGAGTGTATGCACAGTATCTGAGTGAATGGTTGAGTGCAAGGATGATGCTTGAGTGATTGGATGAATGCATAGGTAGTGCCTGAGTGATGGGGAACAGCGTTTACAACGCAACTTTTACCACGCAGTACCTTTACCACGCAACTTTTACAACGCAAGTCGTTACAACAACTAGCGCTGGGGGGCCCTGTAGGATAGGGAATAGTTTAATTTACTATCCAAAACCTTCCCTACTTTCCACGGGGACTGGAGTTGGAATAGTAAATTAAACTATTCACTATCCAGCGTCCCGAATGCAAGTCGTTGTAACGACTTGCGTTGTAAAACCTGCGTGGTAAAGGCATGCATGGTAAAAGCATGCGTAGTAATGACATACATCCCTGAGTGATTGGCAGAGTGCATGAGTAGTGCCTAAGAGAATGGATGACTGCATGCATAGTGCCCAAGTAAATGGTTGAGGGCAAGAGTAGTACCTGAGTGATCGGATGAGTGCATGGGTAGTTCCTGGGTGCTTGGATGAGTTTGTTTATGTTTATGGGATTTGTAGAGTGCATGACTACCCTTGGGCATCTCAGCGCTATTGAGGCAGTTTAGCGGAGATGGGTACTAGTCCTGTGGAAAGAGCCAGGTCTTAAGTTTTTTCCTCAACTGAGCTTCTTCTTGGATAGATCGGATGTGTGAGTCTAGCCTGTTCCAGAGCTTAGGTATCAGATGGGAAAACTATCTTCCGCCCCATCTAGCTCTTTTTGTTAAAGTATCCTTCATGAGAAACTTTGAGCTTGACCTGAGCTGTCGTTTGGGTGTGTAGTGAGTAACCAGGTTTTGAATGAGTGCCGGTCCCCTTCCGTGCCTGACACGATGAGCCAGATTGAGAGATTTAAATTTGATTCTGGCGAGAACCGGAAGCCAGTGCAGTTCCTTCAGTCTTAATTTTATAGATTGACGTCTGGGAATCTTCAATAGTAGTCGTGCTGCTGCGTTTTGAACAATTTGGAGACGCTTATTTACATATTTAGGAGAGCCTAAGAAGAGGGAGTTTCCGTAGTCTAGCCTCGAGATAACCAGGGCCTGAACCACTGTTCTCCTTGCGTCTTCTGGGAGTAGGGATATAATCTTCCTGAGCAGACGCAATATCCCAAAGCAAGTACCAGAGAGCTTTTTGGCCTGTGTCTCAATTGTAAGATTTTGATCTAGCCACATGCCAAGATTTTATAGAGCCTCAACTGATTGGCCAAGGAATTTCAGCGCAAGGATTGAAGTTGTTTCCCAGAATCATCAGTTCCGTTTTGTCTCCGTTTAACTTGAGTTTACAGTCCGCCATCCAGTATACGATTTTCTCAAGGCAGGGAACACGCTGTCGGTGGTCAGAGTTAAGGGTATCTGAGATTGAGAAGACTAATTGCATGTCATCCGCATATGGCACGATGGAAATGCCGAATTCTTGGATGATATGGGCTAATGGACTTAGGTAAATATTAAAAAGGGTTGGGCTCAGGGGTGAGCCCTGGGGCACTCCCCAGGGTGCTGGAAAAGGGTCTGACTTAAACCCGGCCTCCACGCATTGGAAAGACCTGTCACTCAGAAAGGAGGCCACCCATTCCTTGGCTGTTCTGCTAATGCCCGCCCTTTCCAGTCTCTGGATCAGCACTGTGTAGTCTACCGCATCGAATGCAGCGCTCAGATCTAGGAGCACCACTGCAGCCATTTTCCCTTGCTCTAGGATGGCTTTGAGTTTTTCAGTGACCACTAACAGTGCTGACTCGGTACTGTGCTTGGGTCTGAACCCCATCTGTGTCTGATGGATGACATTGTTGTTCGCGAGAAAGGCGGAGATTGTGGTGTTCATGCGCTTTTCTGCCATTTTACCCACTATGGGCAAGAGTGATATTGGACGGTAATTTGATAACTCACCTGGGTCCAGGTGTAGCTTTTTCAACAGGGGATTGATGATGGTGTGTTTCCATTCCTTTGGAACCGTGCCATTTATGAATGAGAGATTGATGAGGTTCCCCAGTTGAAAAATAACTGATTTCCCTCCTTGGGCGAGAATGTTGGGAGGGGCTGGGTCTAGAGGAGAGCCTGACTTGATTTCTCTTAGTAATGCCGATATCTGATCAGGCTTTGTGGGAGGGATGCTCGTGAGAGCTTGTATGCCCAATGGAACTTCATTCTGAGATTCGTGTTGTGAAGGAGAGGTATTTCCTAAGATCCCTAGGGGCTTAGGTTGGAAAGAGTTGTAGATAATTTCAATTTTATTTTCGAAGAAGGTGGCCAACCCATTGCACCTCTCTTTAGAGTGTTCAGGGCTGCTGGGCTCTTGAACTTGGTAGTGAGGGATTTTACAATCTTAAAGAGCTCCCTCGGAGAGTTGGAGGATTTGGCAATTTTTTCCTCATAGAAGGCAGCCTGTGCTTTCCTGGCGCTTATTTGATAGCGCCGTATGGCAGCTCTGTAGGTTATTTTTAGTTCAGGACCATACGACTTCCTCCACTCTCGTTCTAGTTTTTTACAATTCTTTTTCTGCTGAACTAACATAGGAGAGAACCAGGCGGATCTGTTGGTGTTTTTGTAAGATAGGGAGCCTGGCTTCCTGAAGTTCCTATTGACGGAGCTGTTTATCCATGTTAGCCAGTTACTATGGGCTTCATTTAGATCTTTGGTGTTGGGGGGTATGGAGAATTCCAGATCACGGATCCAGGCCTCTGGCACTATTTTAGGATATTTCCGACCCATTACTATGGGTGCTTTGTTTGGTCCTGCTATGGGTATCTGGATTTGCAGGGGAACCAGGGCGTGGTCACTGCATGGCATCCAGATTGGGTCTTATACCTTCAGTCTTTCATCATTTGAGAAGATGGGGTCTAAAAGGTGGCCTTTTTCAAGTGTAGCGGAGGGAACCAGCTGTAGGAGCTGTAGGGCTTCCATGTCAGTTAGGCACCTCCTGGTGCAAGAATCATTGGAGTTATCCAGATGAATGTTAAAATCACCCAACACAGTTATGGCATTTTTCTTTATAAGCATACTAGCCAGTTGGTCTGGGGCTGAATCCAGGAACCGGGTGCAGGGTCCTGGGGGGGTCTATAGATTAGCCCTCCTGCGAAAGAGCATGTCGCTGAGAAGGATAATCTGAAACCGCAGGCCTCGGAACTGTCGATGTTAAGGGGGGATATTGTGTAATCTAATTGGGCCTGGTATATAATGGCCAGTCCTGCTCCCATTGCCCCGGCCCTGTCAAGGTGGACAATTTTATAGCCAGGGGGTAGTGCTTCTACAATATCTCGAGCTGAGCTTTTTCTAAGCCAACTTTCAGTGATGAAAAGAGCCTTCAGGCGCTCTTCTTCAAGTAATAGCTTAATTTCCAGTGCTTGTTTGGGTAGGGATCTACTGTTAATTAATCCCATTTTCGCTATACTCCAATGAGTCCTTTTCGCTTCGTTTTCCTGCCTATTATAATTTCTGGTGTCTCCCTTTAACTCACATACCGGGCAATGCAGTGTTTGTTCTACACTTAATGAGTTCTGACATTGTGGGTGGACTGCAGCCTTTGATTTCAGTAGTTCTGATCTGGTATAGGAGAGTGTTCTCCTTGGTGATGTGGGCGTTAGGACAGGGTTTTGGCCCCTGATCCCGGATGGTCGCGGACGGGCGCAGACAGGCTTTCCTTTGGCGCTCCTCCCGTGTACCAGTGTCGCGACCCCTGCGCGCGTCCGCTGTGCGTCCACTGTGCGTCCACTGGCCCATGTGTTAATGTAGGGAAGTCCAAAGTGCTTCTGCCCCTTCCCCGCCCCTGTGGTGTCAGCTGGGAGAGTTTGGCCCTACCCTCCACTCAAACGGCTCCTGCCGCGGTGGACCGGGGCTGGGGGCAAAGTCCCGTTAGGAAGAACTGGGCTTGCGGGCTGTGGAAATAAGCAGGTAGGGGGAATTTGGGGGATTAAAAAGTGGTGTTTTTAAAACCAAGCTTCAAGTGATTAAGAAAGAGTGGGGGGTGCTCTATGGCAGCGTTCAGCTCTGGCGGCAACACAGGATCTAGCTGCCTCACCTCGCTCCGCTGTATGTCCAGCAACCCCCCGGCGCTGATGTAGGGAAGTCCAAAGTGCTTTGCCCCTTCCCCGCCCCTGTGGTGTCAGCTGGGAGATTTTGGCCCCGCCCTCCAATCAAACGGCTCCTGCCGCAGTAGACCGAGGCTGGGGGCAAAGTCCCGTTTGGAAGAGCTGGGCTTGCGGGCTGTGCAAATAAGCAGGTAGGGGGAATTTGGGGGATTAAAAAGTGGTGTTTTTAAAACCAAGCGTCAAGTGATTAAAAAGGGGTGGGGGTGCTCTATGGCAGCGTTCAGCTCTGGCAGCAACACAGGATCTAGCTGCCTCACCTGCCTCACCTCGCTCCGCTGTATGTCCAGCAACCCCGGCGCAGATGTAGGGAAGTCCAATGTGTTTCCTCCCCTTCCCTTCCCCTGTGGTGTCAGCTGGGAGTGTTTGGCCCCGCCCTCCACTCAAACGGCTCCTGCCGCGGTGGACCGGGGCTGGGGGCAAAGTCCCGTTAGGAAGAGCTGGGCTTCGGGCTGTGCAAATAAGCAGGTAGGGGGAATTTGGGGGATTAAAAAGTGGCATTTTTAAAACCAAGCTTCAAGTTATTAAAAAGGAGTGGGGGGTGCTCTATGGCAGCGTTCAGCTCTGGCGGCAAAACAGGATCTAGCTGCCTCACCTTGCTCCGCTGAGAGCATGGGTAGGGGCCTGGGTGACTAGATGAGTGCAAGGGTAGTGCTTGGGTCTTTGGATAGGTGCATGGGCAGTGCCTGGGAGAATGCAGGAGTGCATGCATAGTGTCTGAGTGAATGGTTGAGTGCAAGGATGATGCTTGAGTGATTGGATGAGTGTGTAGGTAGTGTCTGAGTGATTGGTGGAGAGCATGGGTAGTAAGGGTGGCGTAGTTGGTGGAGTACCACTACACAGAATTCTGCAGAATTGATAAAAAACTCTGTGAATTCTGCTCCGCTACTCCATTCTGGCTCACCACAATTAATAAAACAGAAACCTCACATACCTTTGGTAAAACAACATGTAACTCTATTATTACATGCTAAAATGCATATAATCATCTCACAAAAGTGAAAATAAAAATGCAGCAAGCAGTGAAAGAGGTGATGATTTTGATGTCCTCACTAACCTAGGGAGAGAACCAAGCAGATGCCTTGAACACAAAGAGCACATCTTGATGAACGATTGGTGGTTCGGCAGTTGAAAGCCATTAGGTGATTCAGCCATAGGTCCAGCTTAGGGATGTGGTTCAGAAGAGAGATGAGAAGAAATTCCATTTTGGAGGTGTTGAGCAGGAGAAGGTTCTCAGTTAGCCAATTTTGGGTAGACGATAGGGTAGATGATGTTATCCAGGGAGGAGATTTTTAAATAGCGTTGCGTTTCTTCCGCATACATATGGAAGAACATGTTTGTGGAGTATAATGAGTTAGCTAATGGTTCCAGGAAAAGGTTGAAGGGTATAGGAGATATGGAGGACCTTTGGGGGACACCCATGAGAACTGGGGGGGTTGGGAGAGAGAGTGGTTTTCCTTAACTCTTTGTGATCTGTGGTGGAGGAAGGACGAGAACCATTGTAATACCTGACCAGGGAAACCCATCCTGTTCTTCAGAATTGATAGGAGGTTGTCGGGATTGACCGTGTTAAACGCAGAAGCAAGGTCATCCATAACGTGAGTGAGAGCCGAACCAGTACTGTGCCCTTCCGAAAGCCAGATTGATGCTTGTCCAGGAGTTTGAAAGTTTCAATGTGAGCACAACGTTGGGATTGTATGCATTTTTCTAGGAGTTTGGCTACTGTGGGGATGTTGGAGATAGGGCGGAAATTATTGAGATCAGCTCTATCTGCGTTAGTTTTTCTTTAGTATCGATGATACCTGGGCTGCTTTTAGACAATCTGGGATAGTGCCTTGAGACAGTGAAGCATTTACAATTCTTGTCCAGGTGGGGATGAGGACTTTCTTGATTTCTTTGAAGATGGCCAGGGCAGGGCGTCACTGAAATGATTAGAAGGGTTGATAGTTTGAAGAATTTAGTTGATGTCTCTTTCACTGAAAGGGGTAAAGGTGACCCATGATGCCTTGTTTTTGGTGTTCAGGCTGATAGGTTTGCAGTTTTCTGAGAGGTTATGGAGTGGTGCGGGCCCGGCGGATGGCAGAAGCCCCTTCTTAGAGGCGAGTTCAATGTTGATGAGTCTTGATTTCTCCATGAATAAAGCAGCCAATTCGTCACATGAGGGTGGGCTGCCTCTGGAAACCAAGGGCCATATTATCAAGAAAGGGCGATACATTATCGCCGCTTTTATCGGCAGGAAACTGCCGCTAAATCGGCGATAATGGGCTTGGTAATATGCCCTTGTGAATTCCCATAGAAGCCCAGGTTCTGGTGTTAACCTGGGCTTCTATGGGAATTCACAAGGCCATATTATCAAGCCCATTATTGCCGCTTTAGCGACAGTTTCCTGCCGATAAAAGCGGCGATAATGTATCACCCTTTCTTGATAATATGGCCCCAAGTTGTTTGGAGCTACCACTGATTGCTGTTTAACCAATTCAAAAGGTTTCTTGGGGCGGTTTGCAGCTTGATCTTGTTGGTGTCTGTGGTAGTCTGCCTTAGCACTCTTGATTTTTGTTTGTTGTAAAAGCTCCTAACCTCTCTGAGGAGTTTTAAATGGTCCGTGGAGGGTTTGGATCTCCAGGCACATACAGCTGCCCTAAGGTTGCGGCGATCCATGTTTAAATTGACGTTGTACCAGGATTTGGATACTTTTGTTGAGGAATTTTTTTGTTGGAGTGGTGCAATGCCATCCATGATGTTGGAGATGGTAGAGTTGTATGAATCGGTGAGTAACTGAACCTCGCCCAGGTAGGCATGGGAGAAAAGGGCAGATTTACAGTGGGCTGCTAGTTCATCTGCATTTATTGATCTGAGGACCCTTTTCCAGATCTTTGATTTCTTTGGTTGAGCATTCCTCCCAGACATCTCCCTGTTAATATAGAAGAGGATGCATTGATGGTCGGAACAATTGCAAGGGGTAATGGTGTCCAAAATTGATGATCTGTCCTTTCGAGTTGATGATGTCTAGAATTTCCCCTTTATTATGAGTTGGTTGGTCACACTGCTGAATCAGTTCTTGGTCAATTAAAAGTGATTTGAGGCAAGTTACAGCATGGTCATTGGGGTTAGACTAGTGAAGGTTGAAGTCACCCAGGAAGATTTGGGACACTGATGAGTCGACATTACTAGAGATGATTTCCATTAGTTGATCAATAAAGGGGAGATTGTCTCCCGGGGGGTGATAGAAAGTGTGGAGTTGACACACCGGCATGTTATTACTGAAATGCTGAGAACAAGGTATTCAGAGGAGGAAGGCGTAGAGGGCTCCAAGATCGAGATTGAGAGTGTGGTCCTATGAATACAGGCTAGGCCACCACCCAGCTTCTGAGCTCTGTCAAGCCTAATAATGTTGTGTTTTTGTCTGATGTTTTTCAAAGTTCACTTTTGTGAATTGGTTATATGTTTTTTAGCATGTAAAGGTAAAGTTGATTTACCAAAGGGTTGTGGGTACAATAGGTAACTCCATTGCGTAGCGCAGTGGGAATTTTTCCATGAATTCCGTGTTTTCAATGAAATGTGTAGTTACTAAATCTCTGCAGCTTCAGCTAGCGGAGCGGAGTTCATTGCCCAGGGTTAATGGGTAGTGCCTGAGTGAATGGATGACTACAAGGGTAGTCCCTGGGTATTGGATAAGTGCATGGGTAGTGTCTGAGAGAATGGAAGAATGTATGCATAGGGCCTGAGAGAATGGATGAGTGTATGCGTAGTGCCTGAGTGATTGGTTGAGTGCATGGGTAGTGCCTGGGTGATTGGATGAGTGTAGGGGTACTGTTTCAGTGATTGGATGAGTGCATTGGTAGTGCCTGAATGAATGGATGACTGCAAGGGTAGTGCCTAGGTCATTGTATGAGTGTATGGGTTGTTTCCTGAGAGAATGGATGAGTGTATGCATAGTGCCTGAGTGAACAGTTGAGTGCAAGGGTAGTGCCTGAGTGCTTTGATGAGTGCATGGGTAGTGCCTTGGTGATTGGATGATCGGATGAGTGCATGGGTAGTACCTGAGTGAATGGATGAGTGCAAGGATATTGCCTGAGAGCACGGAAGAGTATATGGATAGTGCCTGAGAGAATGGGTGAGTATATGCGAAATTCCTGAGTTAATGATTGAGTGCAAGGGTAGTGCCTGGGTAATTGGATGAGTGCATGGATAGTGTCTAAGTTTATAGATGACTGCAAGGGTAGTGCCTGTGTCACTGCATGAGTGCACAGGTAGTGCCTGAGAGAATGGATGAGTGTATGCGTAGTGCCTGAGTGAATGGTTGAGTACAAGTGTAGTGCCTGAGGCATTGGATGAGTGTATGGATAGTGTCTGGGTGACTAGGTGAGTGCATGGGTAGTGACTGGGCGATTGGATGAGTGCATGGGTAGTGCCTGAGTGTATAGATGAGTGCATGGGCAGTGCCTGGGTGATTGGATGATTGTAAGGGTAGTGCCTGGGTCATTAAATAAGTGCATGGGTAGTACCTTAGAGAATGGATGATTGTATGTGTAGTGCCGGAGTGAATGGTTGAGTACAAGGATAGTGCCTGAGTGACTATATGAGTGCATGAATAGTGCTTGAGAGAATGGATGAGTGTATGTGTAGTGCCTGAGTACTAGGATAAGTGAATGGGCCGTGCCTGGGTGATTGGATGAGTGCATGGGTAGTGTCTGGGTGATTGGATGAGTGCATGGGCAGTGTCTGGGTGATTGGATGAGTGCATGTAACAAACAGAATAAAACGGGGTACCGTAGTAAAGAAGAAATAGTAGGAGGATTGTGTCATCAGTAAATGCACTTTATGTGTAGGTTTTTTACACATTTTATTTAAATAAATTGAGTTTTCCTACTTAGGGAATAACCATTATTTTAAATGTGCTTGTAAACAAAAATGTTTAATAATGGTAATATGTACGAATTGTGTAATTGTAAGGTTTTATTAACTGAACAATACATTTCTTTCATTAATTTGTGAGTTAGTGAGTAGTGCCTGGTTGATTTGGATCAGTGAATGAGTAGTGCCTAAGTGAATTGATGAGTGCATGGGTAATGAATGAACAGATAGATAAGTGATAGGATTAGTGTATAATTGTTGAGATGAGTGCAAAGATACTCCTTGGGTGAATGCGTAAGTGCATGGATAGTGCTTGAGTCAAGGAATGAGTGCAGAGGTACTGCCTGAGTAAATGAGTGCAAAGCTAGTCGCTATGTGTACAGGTAGTGTGTAGATGAATGAACAAGTGAATGGGTTGTGCCGTATACAGTCAATTCTATTGTTTAAAACTTTGGCCTATTAGCTTTATGTTATATGTTAAAATACTTGCTCAAGTGTGAAGATACATCAAACTTCAAAACTGTCAAATTTTCAAATATAATAAAAAGCACTTTCAATACCCACCTGTCCTGTATAAGAAGGAGAAAGTAATCCACCATGACATTACACTGGGGCCCGCGCTGAGCACCGCGATAGGGTCGCGACTCCCACCACGTGAGAATTTATTTGATTAAAACTCATCCTCTAGGTCGATTTTGGACCAGGGGACCCCTTCCCCTGAGGTTCGGCCTTTTTTAAAATGTATTATTTTGTTTTTTAAGGAAGAGGTGCCACGTGCGCCCCTTTCTTGGGCCAGTTTTGGCCCCAGGGACCCCATCTCCTAAGTCCTGCCCTGTATTTTATTTTTTTAAATTTGGGATGGGGCCAGGCGGCCGCCTTCCTGATGCCAATTTTGGCACTGAGGACCATACACCCCGTAGCCAGGCCTTATGCTTTAAAACAACCAAAAAAATGGGTACGGCGGGTAGGGGTCTGTGAGGCCCCCCTATCCAGGCCTATATTGCCCCTGGGACCCCATCCCTTGGCACATGTCCTTGACATTAGGGACGGCAGGGGGAGCCTCAAGGCCCCCGTGGTCCCTGCAGGCTCCCCGTCTTTTGCGGGTGCCGGCATTGCTTTTGGACAAAGGGAACTGCAAACATGCAGCTCCATCTGCCCAAAAGCAATTCTGCTTCGCTTCATGGAAGTGAAAGCATTTTCAATGCTCTCGCTTCCATGAAGCGAAGCAGAGTTTTCTATGGCTTGGCCGGAGCAGTGCTCCCGCCATACCATAGCAATCTGCAATTATTTTTAAATATAGCCCAGGGGCTGGGGGGGGGGGGCACGTTGCCCCCGCATTTAGTATACATAGACCCTGTCAGCATCACTTGCGGTCTTTGCTAAACCCTACCTGCCTTTCGGGGGTTTCTTGGTCCGGAGCCTGTGCCCTTTCTCTGTCCTGGGCCTGCTGTCTTGGGCTGCGATCCCTACTCTCCTTCTGCCACCGCAACCTAGCTCCATCTCTTTGCGGCCGCTGTGTGGGGGAGGGCCCTGGGAGCAAGGTCTACCTGTACCAGCCTGCAACGCGGCCGGAAGCCGCCACCACGAGAAACGCGCCAGGAGGCGCTTGAAAAACTGTCTCATCCCCGGCGTCGCGGGAGCGCGCAGGAGCGTCCTAAAGCGCACTGTAAGAAATGCTGTGAGTAGGCATATTTTTAACTTGCCAAAGTGACAGTTTGCTATATGGGATTGTTTGAACGTTTTGCCTATTTTCCTGTTCGTGGTACAACCTGACTCACATTGACATTGGGAGTTTGCCCATCGGTTGGGTCCTCAAGGGTACAGAGAACTCATGGAAACAACATCACTGTACAGAGGATAACAGGAATTATAAACATTTGATATTTGGGTGCTCCCAGTTTTGATTGTATTAATACCACTGTGATTCTTGCTATACCTACTATTCTCTTGTGTGGTTTAAGGGTACCTAAATGGTATATTACTTGTTATTTTGGCTGGGGAATCCAATATGGCACCACGCAAAGAGAAAGACACTGGTACAACCGGGATGATTGGGACCCTAGATGCCTACTTAACTAGGGTTGAGTTAGCTGTCAATAAAGAAGTCTCCCTGACTGAACGTAGGCTCTCTATGGACCCTGTATCTGGAAGAGCTATAGCCTCCCCTTCCCTATTGAGAAATGAGTCACTAACAACCCGCCCACCTGGCCAACCAATGGTTACGCAGCCAGATAGTGACATTTCTTCAATAAATGATAGCCTAACTAATGGGACTCCTGAACAGGCCCAGAGCCCGGTAAAATCTAGACTAAGGGCAAGGAGCAAAATAGATAAGCCAGTTTTGAACTGCACGAAAAAATCCATCTCCCAAAAAAATACCAGGGCTCCTAAACAGAATTGTGTAGCAACTGGTAATGAGGTTATAACGGTAGCAGATATTCATGTAACCGGGGGGAAAAATGATAGTGGTGTCACCCGAAATGTACAATGCAAGGGAACAGTACAGATTTGTAATTTGGCTGGTGGAGAGTTTTGGGGGAAATTAGAAGGTATCATGCAAACGCTTGTGGAACAGGAGCCCATATTAGTATCGATGCCCAGGCTGCTGGCGCAAGACGCCTCTTAGTTTCCATTCTGAATAATTACCAAATAAAGAGACGGGCGCTGGAAGCAGGAATCAAGAACAGAGTTTATTTCTCATGAGGAGAGCCTGTCATTTCGGACACGAAACACAGTGTCTTTCAGGAGGTGCTCTAACAAGTGAGCTGAGACTCCGTCTTTTATACTTTACAAAACACTTGGCATTACAATCACGATATTGTGAAACAAGGAAAAGACATCCCCATAATCCTCGTGTCAATCCTACCCCACATGTGTTCACAATAGGGACCCTTGACCTGCTGATAAGAGGGGAGGGCAATCACGCAGCTGAGTGTTCCGTCAACTGTTTAGGATGTGTGCGCCTGATCATGGCCCAGGGGGTGGGGTGGCCAGGATCAATAGTGGGTCCTTGGAAGAGGAGTGACTCCATACAATAAGCAGTAAACAGCATCTCCTGGCTTAGGCGATGACCTCAGACATGTGTGGACAGGCAATCGCGGAGGGAGGGTTTACTAACAGAGGGGTTATTCATGAAAGGAGAGGAGGTGCTGGTCAGGCGCGGCCGTGACTCCCAAGGACAGGGTCTTGCAGAAGAAGAAGGTTTATGACTTGCCCATGTGAGGAGAAGGGAGGGGGAGCCAGGGTGGACACAGGGACAGAGTCGCATAGAGAGAGAGAGAGATCTTATGACCCGTACATGAGAGAGCGGGGGCAGTCAGGTGCAGCTGGGGGGGGCTATGTCAGCTAAGGCGAAGGATGCCTCTTTGAGAGGGGTATTCATGGGGGGGGGTTTGCGTGGGTCAAGCAGAAGGGCTGCCTTTTAGGGCAGGGTCGCGCAGAGGGAGAGGGTTTCATGGTTTATGCATGTGAGAGAGAGGGGGGTTTCAAATACACGCAGAAGGGAAGCCGGTGATTCTAATCTTAGGCGGGCAAAAGGCCAGGGTGCCTAAAATGGCTGTCATGTACACATGGGTACAGGCCTTTGCTGGCAGAGGGATGCAGTCAATGCTTTACGGTATTCATGGTGCGCGCAGGGAGAGGAGTGGGAAAAGGGAAATGAACGTTGCTTATGTACATCGATATTTCTAATTTTCTACACGCTGCTGGCCCCAATTATGCTGAAGCTCTCTGGGATAGAATCCAGGCTCTTGTCCCTGGAAACCTCAATGGGGAAAAGAAAGCCAACAGCAGCTACAGCTCCCACTGCGAAAATTGCAAATCCGCCTACTACTACTAGTGGGAACTCTAAGACACCTAGCAGTATCATTAATCTGACTGCCCCAGCAATTAATAACCCAAGTCCCACAGGTCCTGCTGATGCGCCTGTTCCTACTGTAAACCAGTCAACTACCAGGAGGGATATGCCCTCACCCAACCTTCAACCAAGAACGGATGAAAGAGTTAGTGCTACCCGCCGTCCCATAGTTATTGATGTACCTCCAGAGGTGACCCCATACGTGGTCATATTGGGGAATGCTCCTGCTCTCCCAGACGGGGGGCCAGAGAGCTATGAGCAACTATGGAACAAAACAACATATTGGCTTAACTAAAACACCCTGGGGAGGATGAATGTTGCAAATAATATATTGATGTTACGTAGGGTCAGTTGGATTGGTAGTACAAACAAAAGTGGGAGAGGGGACTGTATTATTGTTAATTTTGATAACCCTTCCACTGCTGGCCAATTACTATCTGACGGCCAATGTCATCAGCGGCTGACTGGTACTGTAATTGAATTGCTCCCTCTAGGCTTTTTTTATAGGCCAGCGTATGTGAGAGGCATGACACGACCTAGTCAGGGAGGTAACTGGCGCCTAGGAGATAACTCAAGGGCGAGAGCCATTAGTAGCTATCCGCCACCCGGGCCACAATTTAACAATCCTAGTAATCACTGCAGGAAAGGGTTTGATGTCCCTACCCAAAATAGATTTTAACTTCTATCAGGCCTAGAGGCTTGTGATTGACTTGAGGGCTCGGGAGATCAGGGAAGGGATAGTTCAGTTGACCCGGGAGTCTTAGAAGCCACTTGGGGCAAGAGGAGCCCTAACAATGTAATTTCCTGGAACATTGCAGGCCTAGGTGCCAAGATGCAGGATTGCAATTTGATTAATTACATCAAACAGTATCTTATAATTTGTTTGCAGGAGACTTGCTCTATTGAATGTAATCATTTTTTAGAAGGGTACAAGGCATATTACGTCCCTGCCATTGCAACCAACAGGGGAAGACCTAAGGGGGGGATGGTTACGTATATTTCTGTTGCATTGACTTGTAAAGTACGTAGAGTACCATCTGCTAACCATGGAATTCTTGGTCTAATTTTAAATGGAGAAAACTGCCTAGCTTATCTCATGTTCTAATCATCTATCTGCTTTGAATGTTTTTATTAGTATGTCAATGAAACAGAGTCTGCATAACCTTATGATCATGGGTGACTTTAATGTTCACCCTTGTGGTGACCCCCTATTCAAATGTATTCTGGATCTAAACTGTGAACGATCTAGTGGTATACATTTAGAACACTCAATTGAGGGGGAACTTTTCAAGGACTTATTGAACGACCTGGATGTGACACAAACCATGGCCCTGATGGATCCTGCCAAAAGATTTGAGATACCGACTTTTAAGGGCCATGGGAGAGGAACTTTCATTGACTATGTACTAATCTCATTATCTATGCAGTCTTTTGTGGATTCTTTTATTATTGAAGAGAGTGTATTTAGCGATCATAACCCGCTCACTGTACGCTTACTGGGACCATGGATAGCTAATGAAGGGTCGAATCCCAGTCAGGGAGGGCTGAGTACAATTGATGGGAGACGCAGACTGAGATGGTCTAAGATTACCCCTGGAAGAGCTATAGCCTCCCCTGCCCTATTGAGAAATGAGTCACTAACAACCCGCCCACCTGGCCAACCAATGGTTACGCAGCCAGATAGTGACATTTATTTCTTCAATAAATGATAGCCTAACTAATGGGACTCCTGAACAATCCGGTAAAATCTAGACTAAGGGCAAGGAGCAAAATAGAAAGCCAGTTTTGAACTGCATGAAAAAATCCATCTCCCAAAAAAATACCAGGGCGCCTAAACAGAATTGCGTAGCAACTGGTAATGAGGTTATAACAGTAGCAGATATTCATGAAACCGGGGGGGGAAAAATGATAGTGGTGTCACCCGAAATGTACAATGCAAGGGAACAGTACAGACTTAATTTGTGCAGACGAAATTAACACCTGCATTCAAGAAGGGTCACAGCCTAGAAAGGTTCCTGGGGCGTACCAGTCACTTTCAGATAAGGTCTCAAAGCTGCTGTCGGTACCAGCTAAAAATCTAGCTAATGTGGGCCCAAAGTGGTTTAATCATGATTGCACCAAAACAGCAAGCAACCTTAGGTTGGCATTAGTAGCTAAACCAAGAGAACTGGCGACTGTCCAACTTTGCCGGAAAGAATATAAATCTACTATAGGCAAACGCAAGGAATCCCTAAGGGATGAAGCCTGGAACGAGATCCTGGATCCCACAACCCTAAAGAGTAGCTCCAGATTTTGGGCTGTAATGAAAAAGCCTTTTCTTGTCCAGGAGATCGGCGATGGCCTTGAATGCCATATACCCAAGGGGGATTGGGAAGTGCACTTCAAGCAACTATACTGTAGCCCGATTGAAGAAATCTCTAGCCTGGCACCTTGCACTAATGGAAAGAAGATTAGCATTGACAGGGGTGAAGTTCTTGAGGGTATTTCGGGACTAACAGCCGGGAAAGCACCCGGACCCGATGGGATTCCTCCAGACTTATTTGAGTCTGAGCCTTCTTTTTGGGCGGGTCACCACAATTGTCCTGGTTTTCAAAAAGGGAGACAAATGCAGTCCACACTTTTATAGACTCATTTCGCTCATCGATTCTATGGTAAAAATAATAGGAAGGATACTACTGCAGAGACTTTCAGATTGGGTGGTGGAAAACAACATCATGTCCATCTCCAAGTATGGATTCTGCAGTGGTCGCTCTACAATAACCCAATGCATTAACCTATTCTTAATTCTAAGTAAATACACAGTGGCTCATAGGGGTACCATCCACCTCGCCTTCATGAACTTGTCCTCAGCCTTCGACTGAGTGAACAGGCGGAAGCTGTGGCAGTCCATGAGGGCGAAGGGGGTGGACAGTGGTATTGTTGATTTGTTGTTAGATCTCCACAGCATTACCAGAGCTAATGTAAGATACTCTCAAGATCTGAGCGTCACAAACAATTTTGATATTAGAAAGGGTGTCCGCCAAGGATGTTGTCTGGCTCCCTTTCTTTTTAACTTTTATATTAATGATCTGGAAAGCGTTTTACAGGAGGTGCCGGCTGACTGCCCCAGAGTCGGTCGGCGGGGTATTCCAGTTCTTTTATATGCGGATGATGCAGTTTTAATATCTAGGACTGAAAGGGGCCTTCAAGCTCTTATAAATGCTGTTAAGTCCTTCACGACAGATAGAGACCTAATGATTAATAATTCTTAATCATTTGTCATGAAAGTAGGTCAACAACCCAGAAGAAATTTTCTATTCAAAATAGATGAAGCAGTAATCCCGATATCAAAAACTTTCTCCTATCTTGGGGTCCTTCTTGATACTACATTAAATTGGGGCCCGCATCTACTTAAAAAGAAAGGAGAGTTGGTCAGGGTGAATGCCTCTATTTTGAATCTTGCCTCGAAACTGGGGAAAAAACCTACTGGCGCCATGCTGCAACTTTATAATGCTAAATCAGTGGCAACGGACGTATATGGTAGCGAGATATGGGGGTATGTCGGTGGTGAGTAGCTGCAGATCGCTGAAAATTCCTTTATGAAGCGTCTTTTGTGCGTTCCCTCTGGCACATCCAATCTTGCAGTGCATGAAGAATTGGGGACACAATATATATGTGACATCTTTGCGCTACGCCCACTGATCTGCTGGATAAAACTGTGGTTGAATCCTGACATCCCACTGACACACCTGATAGTGAGGGACTGTTTGTCTCAGGACAAGGAACTGCCAATCCCATGGATAAAATATCTGAAATCCAGTTTCTCTAGACTGGGGCGCCTCGATTTGCTTGAAAATCCCAGTCAGATTGTCAAGGGGGACCTGGAGGTAACTAAACGGGTCTACCTCATGGTCAGGAAGACTCAGAGGGTAGGCGTGGAACTCCAGAAGCCTAGTGTCAGAAAATATGTTATGTTGAAAACGTGTGTAACTACTGAGCCGTATCTACTGGGTTCCCTGTGTTCCCATGAAAAGTTTTTATTAACCAGGTTCAGGTTGAATCTTTTTCATCACCTGCTTGTTAGGCCAAAAACTGCTAATTTTAATAAGACTGCAGCCCCCTGCAGCTGCGACGGAATGTCTCCTCAGGATATGCTGCATTTTATATTTTTATGAAGTTTTTATGAATACCCCCGTAAGCGCTATCTGGTGACTCTTTTAAGAAAGCTTAACTTTACTCAGATCAGACCGGCCCTGATGTATTTACAACTTCTGCACAATGATAGTATTCTCCAAGTGACTGAATTTTTAAAACTAACTGTTAAATATAGAAAATGTATGGATTTGTAGTGGCCCTCATGTAATGATTCTTTCCAATCTCCTGGCTTTTATGTAATGAAGAAATTATACCCTTGCACCTTTTGCACTTTATCATGATATGTGATTGTAACAAAAGTATTGTGAATTGTGAGTATTACTATATATGCACTTTTATGGTTTTGAACAAAAACCGAAATAAAGTTTATTTGATTTGATTAACATAGACCCGGGGAGGTGGTGGTCCCCGGGGCTACGTGGGTGGGGCAGAAGACCTCATGCATTCTTTTTTCATATTATATACCCAGGGAGGTGGTGACCCCCAGGAATGCGGGGAGGCCGCATGCCCCCGATGCTATTTTTGTTTTAGAACTAAGCCCCGGGGAGGTGGCGGTCCAGGGGATTCGGGGGTGCAAAGCCCCCCATGCAATAGATAGGCCCCGGGGAGATGGCAGTCCCTGAGACATGAATTTTTCTTGCCCCCGGGACCTGGCCCTTTTGGGGGGCTTAAAGAAAACGAAGCGTGGAAATCTGCACTTCATTTCTATGTACATTTTTGGTTGGATTTGTTGATCCAGAGCGAATCCCACTGAAAAAAAATACTTTCTTTTTCTTTTGCCCTTGGGGTCCCTGTGCATGTCAGGGTGTTTCTCCCCATTTTCTTGATTTTTTACATTTTTTTACCTTTTTTCTTGTGACTCATTTCAACTGAGTCACAAGATGGCTGAGAACAATTCCTGGTTGGAAGTGTTGGCAGCCAATCCGATCGCAGGCTCGAGATCGAGAGGGTTCGCAGATGCTCAACGGTCATATTTGGATATCTGAGAAATCTTTAAATTTCTCAGGAACTACTGAAAGGATTTACACCATTTAACAAACATAGTGCACTCTGTACCAAGAGCTACTTTTCTGCCAAATTCGGTGTAATTCCGTTCTGCAGTTCTGGCTGTAGCGGTGTCAACAGTTTCATATGGAAATTAATATGTAGAAAAAGCATTTTGGTACCCTCCCCCGCTTGATGAATCACCCCGGAACTTTCAACACAGCAGCTGACCTGACCGCCCCATTAGTTTTGAAAATTTCGTGAAGATACGTCAAACAACGCCAAATATATTGGCAAATCCAAAAACACTTTCCCCATGGGAACTAGGTCCTAACTATAACTACCTACTGGCTACAGCCAGTACGTAATATGTAATTTATATAATTGATGATGTCCCTGGTGGCATCTCAAATGACATACTTAACTGATATCGCTGATAACACCATAGGCATGTACAGCATATAGTTACTGTTTGTCCACATGTGGGTGTATATGATAGAAATAGCGTAGGCCCTGGAGGCAAGTGTGCTTGTGCATGATGATAGTTATATGGTGCACCGTTTATAAATCGCTAAAGTTTGGGGCATAAGTAGTACTCCATTTTATATTTAAGTGCTACATCTAAAAAGTATTGGCTTAATAAACCAAAAGCGTTCTACGGCTGAAAGTGTGTAAGTCGTGAAAGAACAGTACAGATAGAAACATGCATGGTTCCATATCAGAAATTACCTAAGATAAGCTGTTGCTGCCTAAACTGCAAAACCACTTTCACCGTGTACATAATTGAATATTCTTGTAGTGAAAGACATGAAGGCAGCACAATTGAAAGAATTTTACAGCACAAATAAAAGGAGTTAACCAGATTCCGACAGGAACCTGAGTATCAAAGTAGTATTGTGAATATTGGTTCCCAACGAGTCATTTGCTCCTTTTTAGTTAGTGGAGCTATTATTTCTAACCCACAATCAGCAATATTTATAAAAACATCAGCTTTCAAGGTAGCAGACATTCACATCCAATAGTGTCAATAAGTTTAAGTAATCACAACCTACAAATGGATTATGCAAATACTGATACATGTAATGAATCACTGACGCAATCGTATTCTGTGTAAACTCTATATACACTTTTCTTGGTCAAAGAAGCAGGATGCTCTGAGTGACATATGGCGCAGTGCAAATGAAGTGCCATACCATGTTAACATTTACTCAAGAAGAGAGAAGGATTGAAACGTTGATGTTTTGGCTGAACACAGCATTAACATTTATTGGCAGATATACCTAAAGTTGTAGAACTGAGAATGCATCAAAAAGATAAAGCTTTCGGCGGGGAGGTATGACGATGAGAAATATTTGTATTTCTCCTCATTACTTCCTCTTTTTACGTGTGCTGCATTTTGCAGCAAACATAGAAAGAGGAATATGTCTCTCAGGATTGTTTTTGTGCAGGAAGGTGCCCATTCCAGCCCAAAACCAATCTTGCATGCAACACAGGCATTCTTACACCATGGTGCAAGGATGCTTGCACCCGTGGCAGGCAGCAAAATGGTGCCAGCATAGGGACAAAGACAGGAAAATGCTGTCTGTATTCCTTTAAATGTGTAGCATTTCTGCCCCTTTCCTGTCATGCAGTGCAGCTCAGCAATGTGACTATCTGCGCTGCATGAAATTCTCATAAATATGTCCCTAAAGGCTTACCTAAAGACTCAGGTGACCTGCAGACTAATAAAAAAGTAAAAGATTGCAGTGATGATTGAAGGAAGGTCAAAAGTATCACACTTTCTGTGGATTTCTTTAAATTGTATCTGAGTAAAAGGTGTTTTTACACTTACCCAAGATGTTAATTTTACAGAGGGTGTCCCATCTGCACCCTAAATTCTCTGCTCATACCACTCTGGACATACACATGCACACACCCTGGCCCATCTGCTTTTTCCCCTCAATGCCTTCGAAATATCATCTGCTCACACATTGCCTTCAGTGCTTGCTGACATGTCTACTCACACACAGCATCTCTGCCCCTTCAGCTCACTCCATATCCAATGTGGTCCCTGTCCTGTTTTCTCACACACTGCCTCCTCTCTTCCTTGCCCCTTATGCTCATACATAACTGTTTCTCTCCCTGCTACCTCTTCTCACTTACAGCCCACTCTGCTACTTGACCCTTCTCCTCATACATAATGCCCACTCTGCACCCTTTCTACTTAGCTGGCATTGTCCTCTCTACTCCCTGACCCATCTGCATGCACACTGCTTTCTCTGCTCCCTTCATCTTCTGCTCAAACACTGCTCTCTCTACACCCCTTTTCTGTACAAACATTGACACCTATGCACCATGTCTGTTGTACTCACACACTTCCAGATCTGCGGCCCACACTTACTTCTTTTTTGATTGTTCTGGGCACAAACATCTTTGTCTGCCCCCACTAGTTAGTGTGTATGGAATTTTGGTCTTTTTATTGTTGGTGTTAAATTGATATCCCACCACTGTTCTGTTTTTTGTGCCTGCCTCCGCTCTGCCACTGCTGCCCCTGTGGCCCCTCATCCCATACAGCCCCTACCCCTGCCCCCACCTCCCTGCCGCTCATCCCTCCCCCCTCCCCTACTTAATGGTGGCCGCCCTCAGTGGGTGCACCGCTGGTGTGTCGAAGGTGTACCGAAGGCAAACCCGTCCGCATCAGTCTGCACTCGTCTGCGACCCGAGCGTGACCAGCTCCAGGGATCCTGCATTTCGTGCCACCCACTAATACAACACAGCTGCCCTCCAGGCACTCAACTCCGGAAGACTCAGCAACTGCCAACAAGCCAAGCCTAACACAACCCATGGACAGTTCTCCTGCCTCCGCTGCCACCAGACCTTCACCACCACCCTGACCTCGCCCGAAATCGCCTTCTTCACGGAGACCTGGACCAACGCCTCCTCCTCACCCGACATCAACACTGCCATTCTGGACGGATACAAAATCCAGAGGAAGGACCGCCCCAACCAGCAAGGAGGGGGCCTCGCCATCGTCCACAAGAACCCCTTCTGGATCACCACCTCCAGTGAAACCTTCCCTTCTGCTGAGCACCTGCACTTCCAAATCCAGACCAGCCCCAAATCCACTCTCCATGGAACCCTCATCTACAGACCCCACGGCCCACGGGTGTCCTTCGCCTCGACCATCACCGACCTCATCGCACCTCACGCCATCGCCACAATGAACTACATACTCATCAGAAACTTGAGCTTCCACCTCAACAATGCCAGCGACCTCAACTCACCACCCTTCGTGACAGCCTCACCAAGATCGGACTCAAATACCTCGTCTCCACACCGACCCACAGGGCAGGACACACCCTCAACCTCATCTTCGCAGCAAGTAACAGCGTTCACTTCAGCCACACAACACAGCCCCCATGGGACGACCACTACTGCCTACACTTCACCGTCGACAAACCCAGGGCACTGAAACCAGCCCCGCACCCTCCATGAAGAAACTGGAGCAGGCTCACCGACGACCGACTCAACTCAGCCCTCACCCGAAACAACCACACTTCGGCACCCGACGCCAACATCGCAACCAGACAACTCCACACCGCGATCTCCAAATGCGCAGACAAGCTCACCCGCTATGCAATCCTGACTAACAGCACCCCAGGAAAGCCGCCTGGTTCACCACGACCTCTAAAAAGCCAGACGCATCAGCAACCGCCTAGAGAAGAATTGGAGAAACACCAAGATACCCGAAAACCACGCCACCTACAAGGTCAACATGACAGACTACCACACCCAAATCAGAACCACCAAGAGGACCTTCATCCACACCAAAATCCTCGCCAACCTCACCAACTGCAAGGAACTATTCACTGTAATCCAGGAATTCACCAACCCATGCAGCGAAGCCACGGACATCACCCCCTCCCAAGACCTCTGTGACAAGCTTGGAACATACTTCTACCTCAAGATCAAAAACCTCTATGACAACTTCATCGACCTTCCCCCGGATGCCACAGCCAGCCCGCCCCTAGATGCCCCGGCCAGCCCACCATCTCCACCTGGACGCCGATCACAGTTGAAGACACAACCTTAACCATGTAAGGCATCCACTCAGGGGCCCCCACCAACCCCTGCACCCCATACATCTACCACAGTGCCGCCGCCGCCTTCGCATCCAAACTACAATGGACCATCAACCCCATCCTCGAAACAGGCACCTTCCTTGATGACTAGAAATGCGCAGAAGTCAGGCCCCGGCTCAAGAAGCCGACAGCTGACCCCACCGACCTCAAGAACTAATGGCCCATTTGGCTACTCCCCTTCGCGGCAAAAGTTGCAGAGAAAATAGTCAACAAGGAACTGACACGATTCATCAAAGACAATGCCATTCTCCCAATCTGGATTCCGAAGCAACCACAGCACAGAGACCGCCCTACTTGCCGCCACAGATGACATCTGCACCCTCTTGGACCAAGGCCACTCCACAGCCCTCATCCTACTCGAACTATCAGCAGCCTTTGGCACCGTCTCCTACTGCACACTAGTCGCCAGACTACACATACAAGGAACTGCCCTAGACTGGATCCAATCATTCCTCACCGGAAGAAACCAAAGAATTAGACTGCCAACCACGGAAATCACCTGTGGAGTCCCACAGGGATCATCCCTGAGCCTGACACTCTTCAACATCTACATAGCCGCCCTTGCCGCCATCGTCCAACAACACAGCCTCAACATTGTCTTCTAAGCTGACGACACCCAACTCCTCCTCTCCCTCACCAAAGACCTCGCGAGAGATAGACTCAACTTCCAGAAAGGAATGCAGTAGGTCACCATCTGGATGACCAACAGCTGCCTCAAGCTCAACGTCGAGAAGGCAGAAGTCCTTGTACTCGGAACCACCCCTTCAGCATGGAACAACACCTGGTGACCGACAGCCCTCGGAACCCGACCGAGCCCCTCGGACCACACCAAAAACCACGGCATTGTACTCAATTTATCCCTCACCATGAACCGACAGATCAATGCCGTCACCTCCAGCTGCTTCAACACCCTCCACATCCTCTGCAAGACCTTCAAATGGATTCCCACCGGAGTCAAGAAAGACAGGCACCCACTTACTCATCTCCAGCAGAGTGGACTATGGAAACGCACCATATGCCGGCATGAACAAGTCCCTACTCCGAAAATTATAGACGATACAGAATACTACCAGCTGACTAGTCGTCGGCATCCCCCCTGCACGAACACATCAGCCATCACCTTCGAACGCTCCACTGGCTCCCCCTGGATAAAAGAGTCACCTTCAAAATCTTCACCTACGCCTACAATTGCCTGCAGAACACCGACCCAAATACCTCAACAACAGATTCAATTTCCACATACCCAAAAGGAACCTCCGATCTTCCAACCTCATACTGGCCGAAACGCCATGCATCCACAGAGCTAGAGCAGGTGAAAGATCCTTCTCTCACATTGCAGCCAAAACCTGGAACAAGCTCCCACAGACATCAGACTCGCCCCCTCCCTAATCTCCTTCAGGAAGGCCCTCAAGACCTGGCTCTTTGGCTAACGGAGCTGCAACCCCCCTCTCAGTGCCTTGAGACCCTCATGGGTAAGTGACATGCTTAACAAACCCCTGATTGATTGATTGATTGGTTCCCTACCCCATCTTCTCATAAACACCTAGACTTCTGCTCCGTGGACTTCCTTTTCATGCACTGTCTTTTTTGATTATTCTGTGCACAAACATCTTTGTTCCCTACCCCATCTTCTCACACACGCTCATCATTCTCGGCTCCTTAACCCCCTACACTGCCCATGATTCTCGCAGCTCTCCCAGCTCACTGCTATCTCCTGCCCCTTTTGCACACTCACTATCATCCCTAATCCATAACCTTTCTCCTCATACACTGCCCCATTTCCTGCCTCCCCCTATTGTTCAGCACTACCCTCACTGCTCCCTGACCATCTGTTCACAAACTACCCTCTCAGATTTTGAAACCCATTTTGATACCTCTGGCTCTCTCCTCCATGTCCTTTCATATCACACTCTATCCCTGTAATGATGAGGCCCGTTAGTGAAATTCTACTGGGGCACAAGCCTTGGGGTCCCACAGAACTTGGTACGTATACTCTTATAGCATTTTAAGGGACCGCCTCTCCATTTCCAAGCACCCACAAATATACCAGTGGCAGTAACTTTCCATTAGCTGTCTATAACATTGGGACCTTCTTTTATCCACCTGTGCAATATTCTTGCTTGTTCTCTGGGAAGCTCCTCCTGTTTTATTTTGTTACTCTGCATGTGCTCTTATTATGATAAGCATGCGCTAGGTTCAACATTGTAATTATGCACTGGTATTATTCACTCTGTTATGCACATCAGTGTGTGCCTCTCGGCGAGGGCAGCATCATCAAGGACGAAGCATAGTGCCAGAGAGAATGCTAAGCCCACTGTGAAATAATAACTCCCCATTGATGATAATCTCATAGTGGTGCTCATAGTGATGCCACATCTGGAAAGTTCAGTTGGAACTACTTTAAGTGAAATGACTGGTGCACAGGCAGTCTTAGATACTGGAACCTCTTCACGCAAAGGGAAACAGTTTTTTTTTGGGGGGGGGGGGGAACAAGGTTACAAGAACCACTTAGAAACCTACTAGGAATCCAAAGATTTTGGAGTAGACGTATTACCCACAAAATTGTGGCATGCTTCCTCATCGCCAAATATCCACACCCTGGTATTATCACCAGGGCGGACTCAAACAAGAATGGGAGATCTTATATAAAATATCTATCTAGATACAGCGGGGATCCAGTTGAGCAGAAGAAAGATCAAAGAAACCTCTATGTATACCTTATCATAACTATGTTATTTGAAGGTACTATGTGTTTATAAAAAATTTGGAATAGAGAGTTTTGATTAAGCATTATTTTCTCCCTAGTTTTATTACCGACATATTTCACCCCTCTCAATGAGTCCAGATGGGTCTGGGGCCCTAATCAGTTCTATAAAGAAATGTCCCTGCCTATTTAAGCATGCACTCAATGCATATAAATGAGGCCTACGGCTCTCATCTAAACAAATATGGTTCTTCTGTATTTTAGAGCTACCCTAAATTATCCTTTTTTGGGGCTCATGCAGATCTGGCAGGGAGGATTCTCCTGTTTAACACATAATCCAAGAAGTGGATCACGTCCCATCACCTAAGTGTGTTGCACATACCACCGCTTTAATACTGCAACCCAGGTACTATGCTTATTATGCTTACAGTATTGTTTTGCCTAATACCTTTTGGTTTCTGTATTTTCTCATTTCTTATTGATTTGCAGATGCATTCTTAGACACTATGGCTTTCGGATGCCCCACTGATGCACACTCTATCTCAAGCAGGCTACATGCTTTCTTGTTCCTTTGAATTGTTTGATCTGGGCATTAGGCATCTATCATGACAAATACAATTAAACCTGCTTTGGTTATGTGCCAGTGAAGTGCTTGAAACAAATATTAGATACCATGAAACATTGTTGAATGTGTAGAAAAATAATCCTTTATTATCAAACTACCAAATAATACATACCTGTAAACCAACAGTATCGAACAATTCTGAAGCAAACATCAAACAATATATTCTTACACACTGAATATATGAATATATCAATAAAATGAAATGGAATAGATAAGCAAAATATGAAGAACACATCACAATGATGAAGCACGTCATGATAGATAGGTGATGGTTCATTATCATTCACAAGCACATGTACATTTAACAATTGTTAATAACATCTGAGAATCTTCCCCCTCAAGATTGCTTTACCTTTGTTTATCGTCTTCTTCTTAGGGAGAATATATAACATCTCTTAAATACTCTCTCATCCTTATAGTGGTTTTACATAATGCAAATATCCCAATGAATGGATGGATTGCTCCTTGAGGGAGCAACACCTGATAGATAAAATCATTTTGTTGATACTCTTGAACCATATACATGGCATGCAATCAACAATCTCAATCCAAAAGAGTTCAGCATCAATCACCTCTAAAATGTATGATTGAGCTGCTTTGGTCCTACATGCTTAATGTACAGGCAAAGACCTTGATGAGAACACTCACTGCACTCCTAATATCAAAGTCAGAGTATCAATGGGACTAAATATCCAGGATGGAATATTGTGAACATATTTCTGTTATGTTAAGTAATATCATTGTAAAGTATATTGTATTTATGTTGAGTAATATCATATCGGAGTTTTAAAATATTGAAGTATTTATTATCATGGTTTTTATGTATTTTGTATACTTTTTTATTGTATTTCCTATTGTTACATATATCATGTTTTTTGTTTATGTTTTTGTGTTTATTAAGGATTTGTTTGTAAAGTTAGAATTGTTTGATTGTAATGGATTTATTGAAAAATAAATTTGGGGTGTTGGGTGTAGTGATGTATTGAGTTGGGTAGTATTTTAATTAAAATGCTTTGAACTGAGGATAATTTTGTGTGTGTGTTTTATAAATGTGTTTACATTTAAGTACTTTATTTTTTACTTCTTAGTTGTTATTAAATATGAATATAATATGTTTGATTAATGTTTTACTTCTTTACTGTTATTAAATATGAATATAATAAGTTTCTTTGAATTTTAATTTCTGGTACCTGGGATATGTACAGGTTTAGGGTGGGTAGTTTTTTAAAATAATGTGTATGATTTTAATGTAAAATTTTGCTAACATAAAATTATATATTATTGTAGTTGTTTTTTATTTAATAATGTTTGATAATTGTTTATTATAAATTTGCATACATTTAATAAATTATTTAAAATCTAATTAGAATATTTTTTATCTTATTGAGATAAAATTTCATATTTTGCTAACACAAAGGGGCCGATTCCGATTCGGTAAAATGCCCTCCGAATAGTACCGAAGACCGTACAACTCACTAATCCGTACAAATCTCACTCAGAACGCACAGTAAGCGATGTCCGTACGGATCGAAGCTGCATTTTCCGACCCAGCAAGTACGAATCGTATCAACAACACTCCGTATGACTCTTTTTCTACGGGAGCCTAAAACGTCTGTAAAAGCAGATTTCGCCTTGAAATGCATACGAAACGGACCCCCCCCCCCCGGGTACGGTGCGTACACCCCATGATTACAGGGGTATGGTGTACAGGGGTTCGGTGAGTACACCCCTGGATTTCAGGGGTACGGTGCATATGTCCCCGTGCATACACCCCATGATCGTAGGTGTACGGACCATAGGGGTACGGTTCATACACCACAAGGTCGTAGGTGTATGGTGCGTACACACCATGCGTACACCCCTTGATTTCAGGGGTACGGTGCGTATGTGATACTGTTGTCCTCCATACAAATTGATCATACGTGACGTTTACGGTACGAATCGCATACTCATTCCCCGGTCTCAATCGTACTTGGCAGGTCGTACGGCATTTTTACGAATCGTAAGGTTTACTGTGCGGATCGATGTCGTACAGATTTACCCTTCATTTTCGTACGGTTCGCAATGATTCGGTTGTATTTTATCGCAACGGATCATACTACACAATGCGGACGGATCCGTACGATTCGTACGGAAACGGCTACGAATACGAATCGTTGTAAGGATTCGTTTCCCGAATCAGAATCGACCCCAAAGTGTGCAGCATACCTGTACTTTTTTTTATTTTGTATATTTTTTAAGAAGGTTAAAACTCTACTAAAGATTTGCTAAGGTTGTTTACATTTTTTTTCAATGAATTTTACACAATATTGATTGTTATGTTTTATTTATTTTGTAAAGCCTGGTAACTAATTGTAATGTATTAATTATATTATGCAATGTGATATAGTAAATATGTATATATGAATTGTACTTTTAGGTTTGTAATTATTAACAATTTCAATAAAACATTTCTAAAAATACTTAATATTTAGTACATTTGTTTTGCATTAAAGTTACATGGTTGTATATTTACATTTCTTTTTTAAATAAAATATAACTATTTATATACAGTAAGCATATTTATTTAATTTTTGTACTTTGTTTTGTAATTATTGAGGTGTTTGAGAATAATTGTTTTAAGTATTACTGTTTTCAAAATGTTGTTTGAAGTGAAATTTTGACTAATTTGAGATTTTGTATTGTAAACATATAGGTTTGGTGTTGGTATATTTTAAGTGTGCATAGGAAATGTACCACCGTTCAAGTTTATTTTTTCACAATGTGTATTGTATTGACATTGGAATAGACTTGTAACCCTCAAGGTTGAACACTTTCAACAATATTCGTTCGACTGGAGTGGTAAGGAATAGTAAATCAGTTCCCCTTAAAGTCCATAATTTTCAACAATGTGGCTTAGGTTAGATAAGAAATAGTAAGTCTGTACCCCCTCCAGGTCCAACTCTTTCAATTATATGTGCTAGGTTGGAGCGAGAATAGTAAATATGTAAACGTCAATGTCCTACACTTTCTCCAATGTGTCTTATATTTGAGTGGGAATAGTAAATTTGTACCCTTCAAAATCCAACATTTTCCCTATATTTGTTAGCTTGTGGTGGGAATAGTAAAGCAGTATCCCTCAAAGAAAAACACTTTCCCCAGTGTGGCTTAGATTGGAGAGGGGTTAGTAAAATTGCACCCATGAAAGTTCAACACTTTCCTCAGTAAGTCTTAGGATGAAGTGTGACTACTTAATTTGCATCCCTCAAAGTTCACCATTTTCCCCAAGGAAGCTTAGATTGGGGTGGGAATAGTAAATCTGTAGTTTACTCTGGGAATAGTAAATCAACCCCCTTCAAAGTCCAATACATTCCCCAATATGTTTTAGGTTGAAGTGTAAATAGTAAATGTGTTTTCCTCAAAGTCTAACACTTTCCCTTGTGTGGCTTAGATTGGAGTGAGAGTTTTAAATCTGTACTCCTCAAGGTCCAACACTTGCCCTAATATGTGTTAGTTTTTTTTGTTATGGTATACTATGTCATATTAAGTTATGTTATGTTAGTTGGGTTCCGGTAGACACAGAGTTAGGTTACCTAAAATACAGTTCATGCCCAGGAATGAAGGAATGGGTGCACCAGACTTCAAAGCTTATTGTTTGGCAGGCCATCACGTGGATGAAATCGGATATATGCCTCAAATGCACGGTCTGAGCACATTGCATTCTCTGACTCTCCCAAGGGTGAAACCATCAGCCCAGATGCCAGTATTGCTTTGGGTACCACTGGACTATTGGAAGTGCGCCCTCAGGTATACAAACATGTCCCTCCACTATGCCCCAAGTATCACCTTAAAGCAGTGGTTCCCAAACTTTTTTACCTGTGGCTCACTTGACCTAATCGGCAGTTGGCCCTGGCTCCCCACCATTTTTTTTACCGGTCGGTGGGTGGGGGTTATGTAAGCCCGACCTCAGGAGTACTTCCTGTTGTCTTCCTTAAAGTAATTGGGACGTAATGAAGGTATTATAATGGTTGGAACGCTTAAATTATTAATCTCATTCACTGGCAATCACTTTGGCTGCATCCCAATCCATTGTTTTTTTCCCCAATCGAGTGCCTGTTCCCAAACCCTTATTCATGCCAGCTGCTGCTTTAAGTAGCTTTTGGTACTGAGACCCACTCTGAGAAACTGGAACATTGAGTTTGGTCTGTCGTAATCAGTATCCCCAGCATTATTTTTACACTAAAAAGGTGGGCTCCTTATGAGTAGCTTCACCAACACCGACCCAGAATCACGCATGTAGGTGCAGGACTATGCGTCTCAGTAACTGCGCAAAGGCTTCTCGATGCTGCGCCGCGCAGGTCTATGCGGAGAAAGCGATGTGCCTGGCTTCAGAACTCATTCAGGAGCTGGAGTGAACCAGGGCAAGCAGCTACATGGATGTGCAAAAATAATCTGTCAAGCGTTGTGTGCATGCAGATGAGTGTGTGCTTGTATGTGTGAAAGTGAGCGAGAGACAGGAGTGAGGGACTGCTATTGTGACTTAGAACATACTAGAGTATGTAATCTGCTGTGTGTGTGCCCATTCACTGCTCCTGTGCACATGTACGTTCTCTTCGTATTGTTCAGAGTGCACTCTTGAGATCTTCTTGGAGTACGTGTGTGAGTTTATACGCATTCAATGCTAGCTTTTGGGTCGCTCTCAGTCCTTGTGTGCATGGTCTTGCAGCTAGATATGTGTAAACGCTTGACATTGTCTTATTGCAAGCTGTGTACTACTGAACTTGGTACACATACTCACTGATGTGTGCACGCACTCACATTGTCAGTGGATGAAATCTAACTTTGTTATGTGCACACTCGAAGTCATCTCTTTTGAAGGTGTGCACTCACCTTGGTGCAGGCACGGTCACTGAGCATGTGCATGCATTTGCCTCGCCTGTCTAGGCATGCCAATGGTGGTATGTGCACACTACACATGCTCTCTCTTTGGAAGGTGTGTATCCTGTGTGTGTTAGCAATCTGGAGGATGTGCACGTTACCTATGTTTGCATGCTCTTTGCTCGCGGGTGGACGCTCTCTGATCAGAAGTGCCTGCCTCACACTTTCGAGATTCTCTCTCGGAAGTGTGTGTACATTTCTGTGTGCACGCACAGCCATTCAGTGCTTAAGTGTACGCACGGTCTTTGCTCGTGTGTGCATGCCTCGCCTGGATGCTGGGTGACATGTGCCGGAGAGCAGGAGCTGCAGTGGCTGCTTTAGAAAGTGAGTGCTGCCTCCGCTCCCTGCCCAGGATGACCATCGCGGTGCCGGGCGGACACTGACTCCAAGGGCAGGCGGGTGTGTTGCAGGAGGCGGCCGCGCTTCTCTCCCAGGGATCATTTTCATGCCACAAACGTGATTATCTAAGCTTCCTACCCCACGGCGCTCCAGCAGATTTGGCGCAGAAGCCAGGCATCATCAGAGCGGCCCATCACCACCTTTTCCCTCCTAACACTCATGCTGCCATGCACACCAACACACAGGAGCAAGACCTCCCTCCTCACACTCACGTGCATACACACATAGGTCCATCAGCCTGTAGCTCCAGTCACACACACATCCCCTCCATTCACACAGGCATCTCCCTCACTCCCCAGATGACTCGCACACATACACACACTGGCCCCAGCCGCTTAAGCAATGGCAGAGACTACGCCTCTGAAAGCACGTAAGTGCGTATATAGGCACGTCTCTCTTGGGCCAAACCATGTTGCAGAATGATGAAGGTGGACCTCAGGGTTAAAAGGCCTAGGTATCCTTATCAACAAAGGTCTTGAAAATATGAAGACTGATAATTTCCAAGCTCCGATAACAAATCGGGTTCCTCGGCAGACCCGTGCCCACCAGAGGTGTTTAAACTAGCACTGCCAGGTATAGAGGACGAATTGTTGAACTTACTAAATACTTCTTTACTAACAGGCCAAGTCCCGTCCTTCTTTAAGGAAGCCCGGCTGATTCCTCTGTTGAAAAAAGCTGGGGCGGATGTGAAATGCCTAAAAAATTTCAGGCCCATATCTCAGCTGCCGTTTCTGACGAAGGTGGTTGAGCAACACGTACTCACTATCCTGTCGGAACATCTGGAAAATAACAATCTATTTGAGCCAAACCAAGCTGGGTTCCGTGCGAATCACAGCACGGAACTCGTCATGCTGTCTATTCTGGATGATTTGAGGAACAGGGCAGATAAGAAAACTCCAAGTGCCCTGGTGCTGTTAGACCTCTCCGCGGCATTTGATACTGTCTGTCATAAACAACTATTGTCGCGGATGATGGATTTTGGCATCGTGGGTACAGCACACGCCTGGCTCTCCTCCTTTCTTGAAGGGAGGTCTCAGAGAGTACAGCTTGGTGACCTTCTTTCCACCACTACACCGATCACCTGCGGAGTGCCACAAGGGTCTGCCTTGTCGCCCCTATTTTTTAACATCTATTTACAACCCCTGATCAGACTGCTCAACCAGATGGACTGCCATGTATATAACTACGCGGATGACACCCAAATAGTGATCCAGCTTGACCAGGGTCCGGGTGGTCTCGTAAGACTACAGAACATCTTGAAGTACACAGCCAACTGGATGTCCAGAAATTCATTAAAAATCAATCCAGATAAGACCGAGGTACTGCCAATTACCATCGCAGGGAACCCATGGATTGAGGATTTCTGGCCAAGAGAATTAGGGCTACCTCCGGAACCAGCTGCTGTGGTCAAGAGTTTAGGCATCCAGGTGGACAGCAGGCTGTCTATGCAAAAGCAAGTGAGGACGGTGGTAGGGACCTGCACTGACCTCCTTCGACAACTTAGGAAAGTTGCACCTTTGTTGTCCTTTTCCACCATGAGACGGGCAGTCTCTGCCACGATCTTGGCTAGGCTAGATTATGGCAATTCGCTATATATAGGACTGCCTCAGAAACTCTTGTATAAGCTGCAGGTTGTCATGAACGACGCTGCTAGGCTTATTTTTAAAAAAACAAGGAATACCCATGCATCTCCCCTTATGCAAGAACTGCACTGGCTGCCGGTTAAGCAGAGGGTGATGTTCAAAGGACTGTGTATTGTTCACAAAGCCCTGTACGGTAAGGCTCCAATGTACATAAAATCTCGGCTTGTTCCCTACAGCCCAGAACGGACACTTCAATCCGCTGACGCCTCTCTACTTATTCATATTTACAACAAGGGGTGGTGAAGGACAGAGTCTCTGAATTAAGCAGAAAGCTCTCACCCAGTCAAGAGATCAGGGCTAGATCCAACACCGTTTTTTAGCTCACTGCACCATCCCAGTTTCAGAACATGGCTGTATGCAAATTAGTCTGTTCCTGTCCCAGTGCATGATGGGAACAGGGCAAACCAAACTACAAAAGCCAATTCTTACACTGGGAAGGAAACAAGCTCCCGGGGACCGGTTTCTGGCATTACAGCCGTCTTCGGCCCGGTTTGCTTGAATCCTGATGGTGCAATGAGCAAGGGTCTCACATCTGAGAATACCCTTCCACGCTTAGGGTGGACAAAAATATTTACAACAAGGGGTGGTGAAGGACAGAGTCTCTGAATTAAGCAGAAAGCTCTCACCCAGTCAAGAGATCAGGGCTAGATCCAACACCGTTTTTTAGCTCACTGCACCATCCCAGTTTCAGAACATGGCTGTATGCAAATTAGTCTGTTCCTGTCCCAGTGCATGATGGGAACAGGGCAAACCAAACTACAAAAGCCAATTCTTACACTGGGAAGGAAACAAGCTCCCGGGGACCGGTTTCTGGCATTACAGCCGTCTTCGGCCCGGTTTGCTTGAATCCTGATGGTGCAATGAGCAAGGGTCTCACATCTGAGAATACCCTTCCACGCTTAGGGTGGACAAAAATATTTACAACAAGGGGTGGTGAAGGACAGAGTCTCTGAATTAAGCAGAAAGCTCTCACCCAGTCAAGAGATCAGGGCTAGATCCAACACCGTTTTTTAGCTCACTGCACCATCCCAGTTTCAGAACATGGCTGTATGCAAATTAGTCTGTTCCTGTCCCAGTGCATGATGGGAACAGGGCAAACCAAACTACAAAAGCCAATTCTTACACTGGGAAGGAAACAAGCTCCCGGGGACCGGTTTCTGGCATTACAGCCGTCTTCGGCCCGGTTTGCTTGAATCCTGATGGTGCAATGAGCAAGGGTCTCACATCTGAGAATACCCTTCCACGCTTAGGGTGGACAAAAATATTTACAACAAGGGGTGGTGAAGGACAGAGTCTCTGAATTAAGCAGAAAGCTCTCACCCAGTCAAGAGATCAGGGCTAGATCCAACACCGTTTTTTAGCTCACTGCACCATCCCAGTTTCAGAACATGGCTGTATGCAAATTAGTCTGTTCCTGTCCCAGTGCATGATGGGAACAGGGCAAACCAAACTACAAAAGCCAATTCTTACACTGGGAAGGAAACAAGCTCCCGGGGACCGGTTTCTGGCATTACAGCCGTCTTCGGCCCGGTTTGCTTGAATCCTGATGGTGCAATGAGCAAGGGTCTCACATCTGAGAATACCCTTCCACACTTAGGGTGGACAAAAATATTTACAACAAGGGGTGGTGAAGGACAGAGTCTCTGAATTAAGCAGAAAGCTCTCACCCAGTCAAGAGATCAGGGCTAGATCCAACACCGTTTTTTAGCTCACTGCACCATCCCAGTTTCAGAACATGGCTGTATGCAAATTAGTCTGTTCCTGTCCCAGTGCATGATGGGAACAGGGCAAACCAAACTCTCTCTACTTATTCAACCACGTTGTAGATTGGCCACAGTAGGTGGACGGGCCTTTTCATTTTTGCTTCCAACAGCCTGGAATAAGCTGCCAATTGAACTACGGAAGGAGACTAATTTGTTGGCCTTCCGAAAGAAACTGAAAACAGTGCTTTTCCAGCAAGCATGGGGTGTTCTGTAACTTTTTTATTAACAGTTGTCCTTCACAGTACCTGATGTTTGGACCCTGACCCTGATAAAGTGCTTAGAGACCCCTGGGTTATAACGCGCTATATAAGTCGAATAAATAAAATAAAATAAAGATGGAGTGTATATTTTATGCTGGTATGTCCTCCAGATCTCTTTTTGGGTCCGAAACTGGTCAATAAAGATGGTAACGGCAAACAGACTTAATAATGTTTTCAGCATGTTGCCACTTACGGTCCACACAAATGTGTTCCGTACTTTAAATAAACGCATTAAGACATTTGTATGGGCAGGCAAAATACCTCATCTCACATCGGCAAGAATACATGCAGATACTTGAAGCAGAGGTCCGAGACTCCCTAACATGCACTGATTCTATCTCGTGCATCATCTCTCACAACTAACTGCCCCCTACGATCCCCCCTATGCTGCGGCTGCAATTTACCACATCGTGTGCGCGATGCCCCTGGCACCTCATTATGGCGCACCGGGGTGCCATGGCGCACAGTTTGGGAACCACTACCTTAAAGGGTCTGCCCATCTCCTTGGGTATGCTCATTGTGGATAGACTATCGTCCTGGTTTCAAGCAGGCGAAATGATGGTGGGTGATCTATTTACTAACAAAACGATTATGTTCCATCAAGAATTTGTACAAACCCATGGTGCACCAGAGACACTTTTCCAAATGCATGCTAGCATCATATGGTATGCTTGTAAACGCTCGGTGCCCTTGGATGCCAATCCAACCACCCACAAGTTTATTCATGCAGTATATATTATGCGTCATAGCTGACATTTAATCAAAAGGCTATGCTGCAGTAATATTGCACATCTTACAGTTCTCCTGGTGTCCCTGCATGACAGGTGGGAGGAAGACCTATCCTGAATTATTAATCACAAAGAATGGCACTTTATCCTCCAAGACACATGGAAGGTATCACACAATTCCCTCTTCAAGTTTATTACATTTTCAATTATGCATAGGGCATACCTTACACAGTGGAAACTTCACTAATGTTCCCTTCTGCCACTTCCAGCAGCCCACATTGTTACACAGAAGACGCTGATCTATTGAACATGTTATGGAACAGTCCATTGCTACCTTCTTATTGGTCTGCCATCCAGACCACTCTAACCAAACTCACTGGGGAACAGACCTACCCTCCTCTAGGTATAACACCTCCTGGCGATGCGATGAAAGTCTACCTCTGTGCCCAACATATTTCATTGGAGAGAGAAAGTGATACAATAGGGTGCAGTGAAGATTTAAGGGAATAATATTGTGGTCAGCGTAAATGACTGATTGCAATGATTTGGGAACACATGATTAGACTCCTTTCCCTGACAAAAAATATACTGCCTTCCTCTGATTCCAAACACGTAACGTGAACCCCTCTCTGCTCCAAACGTTGTGTCATGTATGCTCTTTTCATTCATGTTACTCAACTGTGCGATACTGTCCCTATTGCGCAGAAGCATTGAGATCCCATATCAAAATATGTTGGTATCACTATATAACCATGTAAGAACCACACATACACATGCCTCTATCAGTTGTCTCTAATCTACGTACAGGAAGTCCAGAGCTCTGATGACAGGTTGGAGGTTCAATGTTAAGTTGTTTCATATTTCTAAACATGTCAAATAATTGTAATAAGCCCCAATTGCGAACTTCACCACTTATGTACTGTACAAATGCTCCTGTTCAGACTAATATGGTAAAGCGTCTACAATGCCCAAATTTGGTTTGTATGATGAACATTGGTTCTGATTTACTGATACTTAACATGGATTGCTATGCACTTGTGAAAATATAAATTTATTTTAAGGAAATTTAGTTTGTTTAAAACAATATGTTATGTTATGTATATTATTATGTGTTCTTTTTATAGGGCATCTCACTCGAGAGGGTATCCTGGTGCTGAAACAGGAGTTGTATGGGCTGAGCCATGGTTGATGCGATGTGAAGAGCCAGGCCTTCAGCTTCTTGTGTAATTGAAGAACTGAGGAGAAGGCTCTGATGTGCAGGGGCAGGTCATTGCAGTCTTTAGGAGTGAGGTAATAGAAGTCAAGAACTCCAGATCGGGTTCTCTTCATAGAGGTAATGTGTGATGTGTGTGATCAGGAGTCTGGCTGAAGAGAAGTGTCTGAAACTTTCCCCAATGTGAATTAGATTGGAGTGGGAATAGTAAATATTCAAAGCCCAACACTTTCTCCACTATAGCTGGGTTGGTGTGAGAGTAGTAAACTTGTATCCCTCAAAGTCCAACACTTTCTACAAAATGAGTTATGTTGAAGTGTGAACAGTAAACATGTACCCCTCAAAGTCCAGCACTTTCCCAAATGTTGCTTAGATTGGAGGCGGAATAGGAATTTTGTATCCATCAAAGTTGAACACTTTTTCCAATATGCCTAAGACTGGAGTAGGAATAGTACATTTTTACCGTTTCAGTCCAATACTTTTCCCAATATGGTGTAGGTTGGAGTGGAAATAGTATGTTAATTCCCTTCAAAGTCCAACACAATCCACAATGTGACTTAGGTTGGAGGAGACTTAGTGAATCAGTACCCTTGAAACTCCAAAATGTTCACCCATGTGCTTTAAATTGGAGTAGGAATAGTAAATATGTCCCTCTTGAAGTCCAACACTTTCCTCAAAGTGGTTTAGTTTGGAGTGGAAGTAGTACATTTGTACCCTAAAAGACCGACACTTTCCCTTGAAGTCCAACAAGTTCCCAATATATGTTAGGTTGGATATGGGACTAGTAAATTAGTACCCTTCAAAGTCAAACACATTCTCCAATGTGGCTTATACTAGACTGGAAACAGTAAATCCATACCTCTCAAGATGCAGCACTTTTTACAATACGTGTTAGGCTGGAGTGTGAATTAAAAATATGTACCCCTCTGTTAGAAACTGGGTCTCTAGTTTACAGAGTGGTACTCTGTACCCTGTCCAGGTAGGGCCCCTAGTCCTAGTCAGGCTAAGCTAGGTACACACTAAAAGATAACCCGTGCTCACCCTTTGTTAGTTGGCACAGAGAAGGCAGGATTAATTCAAAGAGTCAATGTGTAATGTATTTGTGCAACACTCACAGTAACAAACTTAAAATACCACAAAAGTACTCCACACCAGTTCAGAAAATTAGATTTTTTTATGAGAAAATCAAGACCAAAATGACAAAAATCCAATGAGAAGAACCAGAGTTATGACTTTTTAAAGAATTAACCAAAAATACAGCTTAGAAGTCAAAAGCGCAAGGGGTTACTTGAGGTCGCGCTAGACTGGGGTAAATCCAAAGTTGAGGCCGACCATGATGGAGGGCAGGCTGGCTACATGACTCACAGGTTCCATTGACAAAGTGGCTTGGAAGGAGCAAGTATCGTAGTCGAAGTCTCAAAGACTCGATGCGAGGCGTTGGAGGTGCTGTGTCATCGTCGATCCCATGGATGGAGGTGAAGCATCAACTCTGATCCACGGAGTCGATGAATGCTTAAGTGTAGAACCCCTTCATTAAGCAAGGGCTGCATCAATTTCAAGCTGTGCAGACTGTCGGCATTGAGTCACACATTTCATCGAGGCGATGTCGTTGATCGTTTACTGCATCAACATCGAAGGGCAATGCATCAGTTCCAATCAGCGCAAAATCGTCACTGTGTCAGTTTCAATGCAAAAACAGCTGCAGATCCCACCTCTGAGGCCCAGGACTGGATTCGCACCTCAGGCAAGGGAGGACACACATGTGGCAAAGTCCAGCAGGGTTGTAGGAAGTCTTTGATTGCCCTGAGACGTCAGGAACGATGGCAAGCCAGCAAGCCCTTGGAGTCAGTCTGGGCTCAAGTGAGATGGGTCCAGTCTTTGACCCTGGCTAGCAGCAGGGCAGCTCAGCAAAGCAGAGAATCAGTTTCTTCAGAACAGTCAGTAAAGAAGAGTGGCAATCCTTGTAGTAGTGCAGAGTTCTTCACAAGTCCAGTAGTGTACTGTCTTAGAATGGTTAGAGCCCCAGTACTTATAGCGCAATGTGCCTTTGAAGTGGGGATGACTTCAAAGCAAGACCTTGAAGTGCACAGGTCCCTTTCATCCCAGCCATGTCTGCCAGGCTACCTGTAGGGGGTAATCAGCCCTTTGTGTGGGAAAAAGGACATTACCTATTCAGATGTAAGTGTCATCCCCCTCTCCCTCTCGCTACCCAGGAAGAGCTATCAGAATGTAGATGAATGCAGATACGTTCTTTGTCACACCGAACGTTCCTGTCTTTGTTGCTGTCTAGAGGGAATGCACAAAGTGTAGCTGTTACCTATCCCGGATGCGTACTGGAGACAGGCTGCAAGGTACACAGAACAGTAGCAGAAGAGAAATGTTCACTTTCTACAAGTGGCATTTCTAAAACAGTAATGTTAAATCTAACTTTACCATTAAAGAGGATTTATGATTACCATTTCAGATATGAAGCATGATTTGGCTACTCCTTTCTAATCAGGAATTACAGGATTCCAGGATTTCGCTATTTCGCGGTTTGCCGTGAAATCGTCACTTTTGTAAAATTGCAGCGATTTTTACAAAAGTGCCTTTGAAATCGGCACTTATGTAAAAATGCCTCGATTTTTACAAAAGTGCCTCTGAAATTTAAGGAATGCAGGGAAAAGGTTAAGGTTGTAAGGTTGTACATTACTACGGTAATTGTAATTCTTCATTTACCTGCATGGATGTTACAATATTACAAGCAGTGAAAAATGTTTAGCATTTGTGTTTTCCTGTGTGAAGACCACTTTATGCATCATTCACAAACAAGATGCCTTGTTTTTTTGCATTTGTGTCAACAGCACTATGCAACCACTTCCCGATATATCGCTAATGACAGCACATGTCTGCATTCAATGTGTGGTTTTAATTTTCTCCACTTACATATAATGATCCTTTTAGAATACTGTGCAAACTGTGATGTCCTTATGTTTCAAGTTTAGAATTATATATCTTTCACCTACTCGTTCCATCAGTTGCTGTGTATTTAAGAAGCAGCAGTTTCCACATAAGCTTTTTCCAAAGTCCGTTCCGTGAAAGATCTTTTTTGATTCATTCATCAATCACATATTAATTATACATTGTTGCTATCAGCACTGCCAATGATGGTAACAACTCAGCTACTAACCATCACACTTCCAAAAGTGGGACAATTTGAACTAGTTCAGGCCCCCAAAGCTATAAGAATGACTTGGCCAGCTGGTAATAGTAATTTTTGAACTATATTTAATTAATATTTAACTGTTGTTGTGGGCATCTCTCAGATGGGCATACATTGCCAAATGAGAGATGCCCACCTAGGGGCAGTCTGTCACAAGCACCGGTGCTGACAATTAAGAGCCGGTGCCGAGCACCTGAAAAAGCCGGCTCAAATTAAGCACGGGTGGCATGCTGATTAAAACCGTTTTAGGTTGTTGTTTTGACCACGTTAGAGTGACTGTGGGGGTTTAGCCAGAAACTGTATTTGTGGGAGTTCGACATCCCGCCAAATTGGCCCACAGAACCTAGTTTAGTGATGGTATTTCCTTCAGTCGATACCCATTGGCTGAGATTCACACGCCTGGAAGGAAAGTAAATTACCTGAGACACAGAAAGCCTGACGCCTGGTTTGTAGGATTGCATTTCCAAGGGATAACAGCCTTCACCTGTGGGCTGCTTCCTCTGTTCCATATCCTAGGTTTCCTATTTAAAGTGGAAAACTCTGCTAAAACAGTTTCCATTGATTTAAGGCTGAAACTGAATGATTATGAGTAAAATAAAGTGCCACAAAAATGCCGCTAAATTGCCATATTTGTAGTGCTAATATTCCATATTTGTGCCACTAAATTTGCTTATCCATGCTGCTATATCCTGGGGGGTCTGACTAAAAGGACATGTAAAACCTAAAAGTACATGCCCTACCTTTTATTTACACAGCACCCTGACCTTAGGGCTACCTAGGGCTTTCTTTCGGGTTGACTTGACTTAGGTGTAATACAGGGGAGTTTAAGGCTTGTCATGTGATTTTAAATATCAAGTGGAAGTGGCAGTAAAAGGCACACACAGGCCTTTAAATGGCAGGGCTGAAGCAGGTTTGAGAGGAAACTTCAGTGGTTGGCACAACCAGTGCTGCAGGCCCACTAGTAACATTTAGATCACAGGCACTGGGTATATGCCATAACACTTTACAAGGGATTTATTAGTAAACAAAATATGCCAGTCATGTATACTTCAATGTCACCCTGATTAGTGGAGAAGCACATGCACTTTAGCACTGTTTAGGAGTGGCAAAAAGCTCAATGTCCTAAGGCCAATAACAAGCTTCAGCAAAAAGTGGAGGTAAGCAGGCAAAACGTCTGGAGAAAGATCACCAAAAGGATGACAGGTCTAACAACCTCGAAGTCCAACACTCTCCTCAATGTGGCTCAGATTGGGTGAGAACACTAAATGAATACCCTTCAAAGTCCAACAGTGTCCCCAGTGTGCCTTAATTTGGAGTAGGGATTAGTGTATTTTGAAAAGTATATTATTTTATCGATTGTGTGTGCATTTGGTTTTTGGGTTTTACATGTAGTAATTTGTTTTTCTCAGTTGCTAATATATTTGATTATATACTGTTGTACATGTATGTGTATTTTTAAAACATATGTTTATGTTTTAACATTTGAAATAAAATACTATGTACATGTCAAATAGTGCTATTTATATTTTTTATTTTATTTTTGAAACAATAATATGCAATAATTTTTGTAAATTCTTTTAAACAACAATTTCCTTTTTGTATATTTTCATTTATTTCCATCCTTTTTCAAGATTTAGATTTTTTGCAAAATGTATAAATATACCGTTGTTGGCCATTTCTGTAATATATTTCTAAATGCACACACCATTGATACATGTTTAATTTTTCCTTTTACTCAAAATACATTTTTAGCATTATAAAATGTTTTTTAATATTTTCAGTTTTTGCATAATTTAAAAATGTTTTTTTTATCTTACAGGGTTTTCAGTGTAAGTTTATTTTACTTTTTGTAAATTGCATGTATAATTTCAGAAAAAATATACATATATTATTGGTTTAAAATTTCACAATGTATAGTTCACATTAAAAAATGATACATATTTTGTTAAACTATTGTTTTGTAATATTGTGTTTGAAATTATATTTAACATTTTTTAAATCATTCTGTAATTTGTTCTGTGTGTGTTGTGATTATGATAATAATTATTATTTTTAATATTATTTGCTTCATTTACATAATGAAAAACATCTATTTGATGCATTTTTAATATGATTTAGGTGTAGTGTATGAATTTATGACAGTATATAGGGTGATTAGTTCTGCCTTTTTTCCAAAGGTTTTCTTGCATGATTAGGATTTGCTTGAATGGTTTTGGTTTTAAAGTTTGTGATACAGATTTTTGAATTCTTAGGGTCTAGTAACTGTTATTTTTGGAAAATTTCCATGAATGGATATAGGATTGGATGGTGTCTGCCTATTGAGGCTTATAATGAGTGGTGTTACTCTTCTGCTCCGTTGTTAGTTTTACATTCTTTATATTAGGGTTTCATATACATTCCACCAGTTTATATGGAACCCGGTTTGGTGTCTGTTCTAAACCGTTAAAGGTGTCCAACCCATGTGTCCTCAATGTAATCCTGGGATGCATTTATCATTTTTGTTGTGGTAAAATGTAGAGTCGAATAGTAGATCATCATATCTTGTCACTTTTTTGGACAACACAAATGCTAGTGCAAGTACCTTTTTGAATTGTAATTCCAATTGCTGTTCACAGTTTAAGATGATTTTTTTTAGGTGACGCAGTATGGCTGTATGTAGTGGAAGTAACAAACATGTATCTGATTGTTTGAATAAATGTTTGATACTTTGTATATCATAGCAAATTCAAAATCTATGTTTACTTTATTGGGTGCATAATTGTTGGATTTCTCTTTTACTGTGTTAAACATTTCTAAGTAACTGTTGGTTTATTAGGGAGCCAATGGTGGCTGTGGCGCGCCCCTACAAAGAAGCCCGCTGATTGGTCCCCGGCCCCAGGAGCCTTCAGGAGGCCCGGGGACCGTCCCTCGCCAGAGCGGGGCCTCCACTGCTGCACCGGAGGCCCCGTGTCAGCCCTGCCATTACTGGCCCAACGCAGGGGGCTGCCTCAGCACGCGGGGTGGGCTCAGAGGAGTCTCGAGCCCCTCCCCACTTACATCATCGTGCCTGCGCCTCTGGATTGGTTCCCGGGCCTCAGACGTCATCGTGGGCCCGGGAACAGGAGGAAACACTGCCAGAGGGCTCCGAGGAGTATAGGAGCCCTCCCCTACGTCTGACACCTCCGCAAGGGCCCTGAAAAGGCAGAAGAGAGAAGGTAACCCCGGGGAGGAGGGCGGAAGGCCCCGAGGATGCCCTGAGATCGCCCCTACCCCCTGGGGAAAGCTGTTGCTGGCCCCATTGGCTCCCTGTAAGTATTGGAACGGGGCCAGGGCCCCAAAAGACACTGTGGGGGCCTCAATTGAGGGAAGTTAACCCCTGCCTGGGGTAGAGTTGATTATGCATGGTTTAAACCTTGCTAATAGGAGGTTTCACTTCTGCTGATGAAACGGTTTTCCAATAATGGAATGGCTAGGCCTGCTAACATGGTTATGCCATGAAATGTTTTCCCCCTGCTTAGGGGATGGCTTTCCCATGCTGAACTAACTGTTCTTCCTGGCCTGAGTGTGGAAATATTATTGTGGCCTGCTGGAGTGAATAGTCTGGCTAAGTGAAATAGTTTCCTCCCTGCCAAATGAAGGATTAAAGGAACTGCCCCTGTTCACTCAAGGAGTGGGTAACCCTATGTGATGAAACGTTGATCCCTGATTAGGGAATTGTTCATTCTTTTCCCGGGGGGGGGGGGCATGCCTGATCTACTTTAGGCACTGTCTATTTCATGACTTGATGAATTGCCCTGCACATGTTTGATGGAATGTTCTAGTCTCACCTAATGAACTGATAGATGCCAGAGTAGTGACCCTTGATTTCCCTTTAGGTAATGGTTAGGGAGTCATGCCATTTTGGTTACTGTACCCTTTTCTCCCCTGATGAAATGTTATACTCTTCTTTAGTGTTATGCTGATTCCTGACGCCTGGGTTATTTGGGGATTGATGAAGTACTTTTGTTGGTGCATTGGAAATGTTTTACTCCTGTCTAGGGTGGGGGTTCCCGAATGCCTACAGTGATATAAGGAAATGTTTTATTCCTGCTAACTGAACGGATAATTGAATGCTGTTGTAATGAATTTCTTGCAGGGGCGGGCTTCATGAAATGTTTATTCTATCTAAGGAACTGTTGCCCAAATGCCTAAAGTGCTAAACTGCAGGGGTTGTTTATTAATGAAATATTTTACCCATGCTGGAGGCAATGTGTAAACTTACCTGATGACATGTTGGTTTATACCTAATGAAATTGTATTCTTCCATAGGAAAATGTGGAGTAATTACCTACCAGTAGATGATGAAATGTTTATTCTCACCTGAGGAGATAGATAACCTTGCCAGATGAAAAGTTTTATTCTTGCCTAGCGAAATGTTATGGTTGGGTAAGGACATGTTTAAGCTTCTAATGAAATGCTCTCTTTCCTCCCTTAATGAAATGTGTTATTGAGATATGTTATTCTGACTCTTGGATTGCTCCCTTTACTCCCCTCTAATGAAATGCTTTGAAGAGTAATTGATACTGTGATCTGTAATTACCTGAACTTTGATCTTATATAAAAGCATATTGTTTTAATCAAACTTGCTGGTGTAGTCTCCGTCATTGCGTGTGCGTTTATTGTCTCAGTGGATGCGTGTGCTGTGTAGTCACTATGGGCCAGATGTAGGTCGGCAAATACCGGTCGGTAACGGCTGATTACGGCCGTTACTGACCGGTATTTACAAATGGAGATGTAGGGGCCTTAAAATGTACAGAATCAGGATATTTACCGAATCGGTAAAGTTACAGAATCGGTAAAATACCGATTCTGTAAATTTACCGAATTGGTAAATCAATATGTAGGTGGCACAGAAAACAGTGCCACAGGCCCTTACCGATTCGTTATTTACCATGTAATTCTATTGCATGGTAAATAACGAATACCTGTGTACATGCACATCTGTACACCTGTACACCTGTGCACACAGACATGCCCTAAGGGCATGTATGTGTGTCACATGGCACACAAGTCAAAATCAGGGGTGCAACAGGGTGTCAAAGTGACACCCTGTCACCCTTGCAAAATCGGTAATTTTACAGAATCGGTATTTACCGATTCGGTAATTGACATTGATTCCTATGGGCCTACAGGCCCATAGGAATCAATGGCAATTACCAAATTGGATAAATACTGATTAGGTATTTACCGAATCATACAGATTCTGTAAAAATTACCGAATTTTTACCTACTTCTGCTTTACCGAATCTAGAATACCGAATCGGTAAAATTCGGTATTCTAGAGTCGGTAAATCAGATTTACCTACATCTGGTCCTTAACACCTAAGCTTTCGGGTGCCTGCCTGCTCATGCCAGGCTACCCCGGGGAACTGGTGGCCCCAGTTCTTACAGAGCCCTTTCGAGCGAGATTGGAATCAGCCCCTAAGTAGGCAATAGTTTAAATTTAGGCGTTTGTGCATTTCTTTATAACTTACATTTTGGAGCAGACTTTTTTTGGTTGGTTGATTTGTGTTTTGGGCCTTCTTGTTTTCCCTGCACTTTTTGGTATTTTCCTTTTTATATCTTAGCATCTTTGTAGTTTAAAGTTAATACAAATAAATGTACATTAGCAATTTTATTAATTGCTAAAATTAGAAGTTAGCTGTGAAGGTATTTTAATTACCTTTTTTTTAGCAATTGTCTGTACATTTTGGGCAGTTTGGTTGGCTTCTTTCTTTTTGAGTACAGGCATAAAAGTTGATATAGCATGTTTTTGTTAATAGTGGTTTGCTGATTGATTCTGGCTACGGTCAGTTGTTTGCAATTTCAATATTGTGGTATACGGATATTTTTATGGTGTTTAATTATAAAGATAGGAGTGTTGTTATTGTGCTTTCTATATTTGTTGAAGTAATCCTTTTAACATTCAAAATTTTTATATCGATATTGTGATTTTTGCACTTATTGTCTTTTGCTCATAATGATGGGATACTGCAGACTTAGTATTGCATCGCGAACGGCAGGAGTAAAGTCATATTTTTGGTTTGATTCTGTATCAAAAGTAGGTACAGGTCCCTTTTCTTTCTGCTACCTACCATGCAAATGTTTGAGGAAAAGTGCAGTAGGAGTGCAGTTAGCTCCACATAAGTGCTCCGAAATTACTCCGAAAAAAGGTCATAATGTGCCCTATGCATGTTCTCAGTATAGAGTTTACTTATGAATTGCTATCACAATGTTATATACCTTGACCATGTAAGGGGGATTGATAGTTTTAAAATAAATATTATTCTGAAAGACAATGTTGTAATCCATAAGGATTCTCACAGTTCCTGCTTCCAATGGTTGTCCTGTGGAGGATAACTGAGTCTGCAAGGTGGGTTTGGATTCATCAGTGAACATATGACACAACCACGGCAAATAAAATAAAGAATACACAGAAACCCGCAACATCAGGTCTCTTGTTAATTATGAAGCTGGTCTTTCTGTCCTACAGCAGATGGTTAGATTATATTTCAATCCCACGTATCAGTCTCTGTGAGATACTGTTCTTGCAGCAAATGATATCCTGGCATTGCTTTACTGTTTCAGTAAACAATCTATGTGGCACACAGTGGTTAATTTTGCTCAATTAAGTATTCAGTGTTGCACACATTTGATCCACACTGTTACTAATTCTTGATGTGATGCACTGGCAACTCTACACTTTGTGGAAAGGGTGGTAATAGTTACCTGACAGACATGATTTAGAGAAAAAGGGTGGTTTGCAATGTAAGTGAAGCACGTCATGTGGTTTTGGGTCCACACATTCACTGTGTACTTTTGAACATGGTCCAATGCCACAGAGCATTCAGAGAAAACCATAACTATACCATTAGCATGTGACGCACTGATGTAATTCCATGCCTGGTTTTCTTAAATGTGTTTAGGGTATGCTGACTTGGGGGCTGATTACCATGGTAAACGGACTTCAGTCCATCTGCCATAGTTTCGTACCACCCCCTTTTGTACCGCTTTTGGCTGCCATAAGTGTGGCAGGGTGTGCTCAGACGTGAGTCCCTTGCTCAATTTGCCACTGGATTCAAGCAAGCCGGGCTGAAGACGGCTTGAAATCCAAAAACCGGTCCTCGGAAGCTTGTTTCCGGTCCAGGGAAGACATGGCTTGGCTGTTCGGGCTGGACTGTTCCCATGAGGCACAGGGTCAGACTGATTTGCATATAGCCATGTCTGAACTGGGGTGGCAGAGTGGGCTAAAGAACGGTGATAGATTAAACCCAGATCTTTGACTGGGTGTGAGTGTTTGATTGATTCAGATGCTCCGTCCATCACCACCCCCTTTTGTACCGATAGTTTCGTATTTGGCACCATCTGCCTACAATGTGGCAGTTCCACAGAACGAATTACGATGCAACCACCACCGAGGCAGTCGCATTGCCCATGTTTTGCATTGTGGCGGGTGCTGATGGCTAAAGCACCCGCCACAATCCAAAAAAGAGACAATTTACATATCCCTGCACTATGTGGCAGGCATCATGTGGTCCCTGTCACATAGTGCAAGGATATGTAGGTGTTCCTTCAGGTCCTGTGTCCAGCGGGTAAGAGGGGCCCACTACAGGCCCCCAAAGTCCCTTCTACCTGTTTATGGTGGGTTAACCGCCATGAACAGGCAGGCGGAAAGGGACATTGTGATCTCTACAGCGGTGCCTCGTAGGCACACCCACCATTGTAGGGACTACAAGCCCCTCCGCCGCACCGGCAGGCTCAAAGAGCCCATTGGATGCATGGCGGTCGGTCTTTACAACCGCCACACGTCCGTCTGCCATCATAATATGGTGGGCATAAGTTGGTTATGATGTCGGTAACGGTCTCCACGCCATCTTAATCAGGCCCTTGGTTCCTCTGGATATAGCTGAAGTAAGTTGGAGTTAGGTTGAACTATTCACAGCCAAAACACAAAACCTTTTGAAACAATGTTGGAATAGTGCAGGCTCACAACAGGAAAAGAGTTTACTCACACCAAATGAAATCAGAAGAGTAGAAATAAACATTTATATTCAAAATACTTTCCAGAAAATGTAGTAAAATTAAAATTTTGATGTAAATGTACCAATTCTTTAGTAACCCTGGGCATAGTGGGCGTAGTGGGGCTTCGCAGAGCTACGTGAAGTGGGCGAGAAACTACGCCCACCTCCGCACTCCGCGTAGCCCCACTACACACCGCAGGCCTCCCTCCCTCCCGCCCTCCCTAAATACTTTGAATTAAATGTTAGCAAGAATTAAAAGGCACTTACCTTGCCCGCCGCTGCCCGCCGCGTCTCCGGGGCTCCCTCTCTTCATCGCCGCCGTCTTGGGTACTAATGCGCATGCGCGGGTGGCCGTGCATTTCTCGTGAGAAATGCGCATGCGCGGCCGACCGCGCATGCGCATTACTACCCAAGACGGCAGCGATGAAGAGAGGGAGCCCCGGGGACGCGGCAGTAAGGGTAAGTGTCTTTTAATTCTTGCTAACATTTAAATTAAAGTATTTAGGGAGGGCGGGAGGGAGGCGGGTGGCGGCCAGCTACGCACCGTCTGCGGAGCGTGCGTAGTGCCGAATTCTACGCCTGCTACGCAAAATGCGTAGAAGCCGGCACTACGCACACTCCGTGCACGGAGCGTAGCCGTTATTCTTTAGACAATGCACCACAGCAAACAGATTTTCTGTGCTGCGTTTCGAATGGGGAAAACCAGTGCAGAACCATGTGTACTGTATAGATCTGCATACATGCAATCTTTGGTTTTTCAGAAAAACTAAAGCAGTTTTCCCTTCTATGCCTCTACAAGAGGTGCTAGTTTTTAATGCAAGAGCAGTCTGGCTATTTTAGTAGATCAGGCTTTGTGTCAAAAACAATGGATGTTTGCACTGATCCACCCATATGCAAATAAGTCTTGACCCTGGGCCCCATGGGAACAGTCCAGAACAAACTGCCAGGCCAGGTCCTCCCTGGACCGGAAACAAGCATCCTGGGACCAGTTTCAGGGTATGTCAGCCTTCTTCAGCCAGGCTTGCTTGTATCCAGTGGCACAGTGAGAAAGGGACCCACGTCTGGGCATACCCATCTCACTTAGGGCAAAAAGTGTTACAGCAAACAAATGATGGACAGATGCTGACAATGCAAACATTCTCCCCCAGTCAAAAGATCTGGGTTAAATCCATTGTTCTTTTGCCCACTATGCCACCCCAGTTTGTAACCAGCCATATGCAAATCATTCTTGACCCTGCGCCCCATGGGAACAGTCCAGACCGAACTGTAATTCGGTCTGGACTCATTTTGTGTGTTGACTTTACCAGCTTATGCTAAGAGGCATGTTCACATATTTTTGTGGTTGTTTTGCACAAGATGTTTTTCTTTTGTTTTCTTCCTACGGCAGATACTGTATTTTTCCAGAAGCTAGTGAATAGACATTTGTTATGCTTTAGATGACAGATAGGGAGGTTTTCTATGGACAGAGAGACGAAGTCAGGAAGCACGACTCATGGGACGAGATATCTGCACCGCAGATTCTGCCCAGTGTATTAACTCAAGGATGTAGCCATGTATGAAGAATTGTGAAAACATGAGAATTAAGGGAGTTTACCTGCTACCAGCTTTTGGAGGAGAATGATTGGTTCCTTTGAGTGGGAACAAGCTAAAATGTTGCAACTATAACTTGTTGAATTATAATAGCATGTGTTCCACGTGTTCCTTAGAATAGTTAGGTGGGGAGGAGAAACAGACCCCAGTGATGCTTGCTGACTTCGATCTGAGAAGATCCTTGTCAACTCCGCCAATCTCCACTGCTTGAATGCCAGGGCTTCATGACTGAACATTCCAATTTTCTCATTATTAACCTTCATTTGGTTTTCTGAAGTTGACACCTTACCTTATTGCCTAAATGCCCTTTTCGACTTATCTTTCTTTAATTTAGATTAGGGGATTCCTTTATTGGACACACTGGTTGAATATTCAGCATTCTGCATTGGATTTCCGCTTCCGGGGTGTGAGGACTGAGAATCGTGAGACAGCGAAGCCATGAGCCGTAGACTCGAGCACCGGGAGCTGAAGCTGCACAGGGACAGTCGTTCGAGGGCAGACTCTAGGCAAGGCAGAGGTGGAGGCAGAGGCAGTGAGCGGGTGAAGAGAGTGAGGCTCAGCAGCCTAGCACAAAAACTTTCTGTTACTGCCCCACTCTCTTGTGCCATTGCACCCGTCACCACACCAGACTTCAGTTTTAGAGGATGTAATGTGTTTGTATGCCTTTGGTTGGTTGTGGTTGCATTAATGATGATCCATATTGTCACCTACAGAGATCTACTCGGACCTCCTCTGGCCGAGTTTCCAAGTTAATCTTTCGTCTATCCATTGGCATTCATCACGCTGTGCACACCATCGCTTGCCAGCCTTCCCACCCAACCCTCACATCACGGTAAGCTTTAATCAGCCAATAGCAGTTGCTATTAGCCAGCTCTCATACATGCTCCTCTCCTTAATGTATTTTCTTACTTTATTATTTTACATCTCATATGTGTAGCACCCGGCTGGGTCCCATGTGAGTATTCTCTCTACTTCTTGTTCACTTGACCAGGGTCTCACATTCTTCACGCTGCTGTGTAACCCCTTTCTGACAGTATCATATGACCCTAACACTCCTTTTCAAGTACTGTTGCCAGAATTATGTACCCACAGTGATAGGATTTCCTTTTAATTACAGATGTCCCTACACCCTTAAGGTCCTGAAGAGACCCCAGACCGCACAACAGGTCGAAACGTCATTGACAGTTAAAGCAAACTATTTTAACCAGATCTGATTATTGCATACAGAGGCTGCCCTTACTGTGTATTTATGGATGGTCGACTTTAAAAATTGTGGAAACCTTTAACATATGTCATGAATATGTCACTCTTGCTTTAAGGTTCCGTTTACACTGGAGACACTACTATTTTTGCTCTTTTGTATACACGTGAATAATTTGTTGAACAATATAAAACAAATATTGTAAATAGAAACAGAGGTGTATATGGTCTTTTCTTCTTTTGACATCATCATAACCCTTCATTATTGCGATTGTGCATATTTTTACCAATATAGATTTTTGTATTATTTCACGGAAACCATTGTTTCTGTTACGTATTACTTACCCTGGTTCCTTGTGAGTATGGTGTTGTAAATAGAATTAACTATGCAGCAAGACACGTCTTCTTGTAGTTAGGTTGTATTTATTAAGTTACTAAGAATAAGTTAAGATAAGTTAAGACACAGAGCAGTAGTTCCCCACAGCTGACCAGACCAACTGCCCATAGTAGAATCCCCAACACTACAGATAGAATGCAGCTATGTAAGAAGACAGAAACACAGAGAAAGGACTAAGGAAGCTAAGAAGCAATGTAAGAATGTACAACATATCTTCCCCCCTACAAACAACAAATATGAAAACCTCAAACACTACAGATAGAATGCAGCTATGTAAGAAGACAGAAACACAGAGAAAGGACTAAGGAAGCTAAGAAGCAATGTAAGAATGTACAACATATGGTGTCAATTATTCTTGTTTCAACTGCAGCCGTGCCGTCACGGCGCCAGACTGCTAGTGCTCTGACGCACCCGCAGCCCAAGTTCCAGCACCTCTGGAGGTGGAAGAGGGGGTAAGTCAGATAGAATGTATAAGAGGGGTGGTTGCAGAGGCTGCAGACGTTGCGGGAGAGCGGAAGCCTCTGAGTACTTCAAACACTGGCCAGTGTGTTGTGTTTGCTCCGCACGTTCCTTGCCTTTCCAGTATTGACTCACTGCCCCACTGTTGTCTGTTATTGCCCCCTGCTGTTGCCTGCTGCTCTTGACCAGCTCTCCCAGCCTCCTCCTGCTGCAGCTCTTGGAGATAGCAACAGAGATAGCGAGGCAGCGTTTGGTGCTAGCTGGGCAGGAGCAGAGAAGGGCAGTTGGAGGAGGCCCGGAGGCCTTATGGCTCATTCGAAGAGCAGAGGCGGTCAGCATCAGGCTGGTGCAGTTTGCTCCCATTGGGGGAGAATCTTGCCCTGAGCAGTCACTGAACAGTCACCACAATATCTTCACACAGCCTCCCACCTGGAGAAAGTGAGCCGGGGATAGAGGGGAAAAACAGAGAGGCCCCTAAGTGCCACAATCCCCACACTCACAGTACTCAAGGAAGCGACAAAACAAAACAAAGCACAGCAGAAAAATGCTCAAGGAGCATCAATTTGTGGGGTGTGCCCCCATGGGGGTTGTGGAGTCCTAGGAAGGGGGCCGCAGATTCCCCAGCTTCACTTTTCTCTGCAAAAAGACAGCCATCCAGGGACGGCTAATTTAGATCTTTATGAGCTGCTTGCTTGAATGAAAGGCAAATGTACCTTATCATTTAATCTGCAAGTGTAAAGGATGATTGGGAGCAGTTGTAGCTCTTTGTGATGACAAAGATTTGTTTTTTTTCATTGGAAGTGCAAAAAGTTAACAACTGGGCTGGGAAGTCCTTAGTGCCCCAAAAGAGGTGTTGAAGTGACAGATATGTAAAAAAGAAATGCATGCATAAAATCTATATTTTGAAAGCACCTTTTTATCGTAAAACTATTTTCACATTTTGCAGAATTCTATCTTCTCCTATGTGTAATGCAAGTATAAAAAATAGACTTACATATTCACAGTGCTTTATGCCAATGGCTGTGACTTCGTAGAACTAAAAATACACATCACTATTCTCCAGTGCACCCATCAAGATTTTATTCTGTGGTTCTCCAGTAACATACAGACCCATGTAGTGCATTACCTAATAGAGGTTTCGTAATGTACTACAGTGCATTTCCCAATAAGCAATACCATTTTTATTTATTTGTCATTTACACTGCCCATTATTTTATATGTTGATACCTGATAGTGAAAGACCTAAAAAACGAACAGAATATTTTGGGCTTATTTTTAAGAGGCTTGCATCGCCAGAGCATCATTCTTTTTGATGCTCCAGTGGTGCAAGTGTTTCAACCATACCGATGAGGCAGTGCATAATCACCCTGCGTGGCTTTACATGGCCTCATAGATATGGAGTGAGGGTACACAGTCAAAATATCGAGTTGATAATATCGAATTGCCATAATATCGATTCCTAAAAATCGAAGGTAAGAAATATCGACAACCCAAATATCGACGTTGAAAATATCGATTTATGTGTGTGTAAATAATATCGAAGTCATTAATTTCGAAATAGAAAATATCGAAGCTAAAAATATCGATAGTTAAAAATATCGACATTTTCAAGTGATGTTTTAAAGTATGTAAAGGAATGATATAGTAAAATGTTGTCTATATATAATTAAATTTATAATTATAATTAAAATATTATAGTTAAAAGTTTAGGAGCGGGATGTAGAGTTTATAGGGGATAAGGGTGGGTATTGTTTTAAAAATGTATAGTGTAATTATAGAATAATTAATTTCGAATTTTAACAAAAATTCCAAAATTTCAAAATTTAGAATAAATAATCGAATTTTGCGAAATTGTATAGAAAATTATTGATTTGTGTTTAATGTTTGGTATAGTATTTTTGGGTATTTAGTAAAAAGTATTGTAAATATAAATTTTGTATTAAATCTTTACAAAATAAATAAAGTAAAATTTTAGGAGCGGGATGTAGAGTTTATAGGGGATAAGGGTGGGTAGTGTTTTAAAAAATTGTAGTGTAAAAATAGAATTGAGAATTTCGAATTTCATATAAATTGTAAACAATCGAAATTTAAAAAAAAATTCGAAATTCGCGAAATTGTATAGAAATAAATAGTTTTTTGTTTAATGTTTGGTACTGTATTATTTGTTATATACTAAAAAGGATTAGAAATATAATTTATGTATTAATTTGTAGTTAAATTAATTATGTAAAATTTTTAGGAGCATGATGAAGAGTTAATAGGGGATAAGGGTGGGTAGTGTATAAAACATTTAGAGTGTTAAAAATTTTGAAAATTATTTCGAATTTATAGAAATTTTGACAAAATTTGAAAAATTAACATAAATTTAACATTGTGCGAAATAGTAAATTAAAACAATGATTTATGTTTAATGTTTGATAGTGTGTCATTGGGTATATAGTGGGTATTTTTATGAAAGTAATCTGGTGTTTATAATGTAAAATGATTTTTTTTATTGTGAAATTTAAAAATTTTGATTTAGAAATTTATAATATTAATTTCGTATAATTTAATTTAAAAAAAATTCTAATTTTTATATTGTGTAACTGGGTATATAGTGGATAGCTACGGATATTGTTTGAAATAGTATGTTAGTATATACAAAATATTACTAGTATATGAATTATGGAATGTGTGTAGAACTTAACTGAATTAAGTGTTAATTGAATGCAATTACTGTAATTAAATGGTGATTGGATTTGGAATAGTAAATTATTAATGTTTAATGTCCAGCACTTACTCTAATTAAATAGTTATTGGAGTTGGAATAGTAAATAAAATTAGTTCTGTGTCCAGCACTTACCCTAATTAAATGGTGATTGGAGTTGGAATAGTAAATTAAATAGGTTCTGTGTCCACCACTTACCCTAATTAAATAGTTATTGGAGTTGGAATACTAAAATATTAAGGTTTAGTGTTCAGCACTTACCCTAATTAAATGGTGATTGGAGTTGGAATAGTAAATTAAATTGGTTCTGTGTCCAGCACTTACCCTAATTAAATGGTGATTGGAGTTGGAATAGTAAATTAAATAGGTTCTGTGTCCAGCACTTACCCTAATTAAATGGTGATTGGAGTTGGAATAGTAAATTATCAAGGTTTAGTGTCCAGCACTTACCCTAATTAAATGGTGATTGGAGTTGGAATAGTAAATTATAATGGTTTAGTGTCCAGCACTTAGCCTAATTAAATGGTGATTGGAGTTGGAATAGTAAATTAAATTGGTTCTGTGTCCAGCACTTACCCTAATTAAAAGGTGATTGGAGTTGGAATAGTAATATATTAAGGTTTAGTGTCCAGCACTTACCCTAATTAAATGGTGATTGGAGTTGGAATAGTAAATTAAATAGGTTCTGTGTCCAGCACTTACCCTAATTAAATAGTTATTGGAGTTGGAATACTAAAATATTAAGGTTTAGTGTTCAGCACTTACCCTAATTAAATGGTGATTGGAGTTGGAATAGTAAATTTAATAGGTTTTGTGTCCAGCACTTACCCTAATTAAATGGTGATTGGAGTTGGAATAGTAAATTAAATAGGTTCTGTGTCCAGCACTTACCCTAATTAAATGGTGATTGGAGTTGGAATAGTAAATTATCAAGGTTTAGTGTCCAGCACTTACCCTAATTAAATGGTGATTGGAGTTGGAATAGTAAATTATAATGGTTTAGTGTCCAGCACTTAGCCTAATTAAATGGTGATTGGAGTTGGAATAGTAAATTAAATTGGTTCTGTGTCCAGCACTTACCCTAATTAAAAGGTGATTGGAGTTGGAATAGTAATATATTAAGGTTTAGTGTCCAGCACTTACCCTAATTAAATGGTGATTGGAGTTGGAATAGTAAATTAAATAGGTTCTGTGTCCAGCACTTACCCTAATTAAATGGTGATTGGAGTTGGAATAGTAAATTATTAAGGTTTAGTGTCCAGCACTTACTATAATTAAATGGTGATTGGAGTTGGAATAGTAAATTATTATGGTTTAGAGTCCAGCACTTACCCTAATTAAATGGTGATTGGAGTTGGAATAGTAAATTAAATAGGTTCTGTGTCCAGCACTTACCCTAATTAAATGGTGATTGGAGTTGGAATAGTAAATTATTAAGGTTTAGTGTCCAGCACTTACCCTAATTAAATGGTGATTGGAGTTGGAATAGTAAATTATTAAGGTTTAGTGTCCAGCACTTACTATAATTAAATGGTGATTGGAGTTGGAATAGTAAATTATTATGGTTTAGTGTCCAGCACTTACCCTAATTAAATGGTGATTGGAGTTGGAATAGTAAATTAAATTGGTTCTGTGTCCAGCACTTACCCTAATTAAATGGGGATTGGAGTTAGAATAGTACATTATTAAGGTTTAGTGTCCAGCACATACCCTAATTAAATGGTGATTGGAAATGGAATAGTAAATTATTAAGGTTTAGTGTCCAGCACTTACTATAATTAAATGGTTATTGGAGTTGAAATAGTAAATTAAATAGGTTCTGTGTCCAGCACTTACCCTAATTAAATGGTGATTGGAGTTGGAATAGTAAATTATTATGGTTTAGTGTCCAGCACTTACCCTAATTGAATGGTGATTGGAGTTGGAATATTAAATTATATTGGTTCTGTGTCCAGCACTTACCCTAATTAAATGGTGATTGGAGTTGGAATAGTAAATTAAATAAGTTCTGTGTCAACCACTTACCCTAATGGTGGCCATCTGAATTGGGCCCTGTTCCCATCCCCGTGGCCGAAGTCAGAAATCTCTGGGTGTGGCTTGACGACAAACTCTCCTTCACATCCCACACTAAGCGCGTAGCTGGCACTTGTTTTGGTGCTCTGCGGTGCCTCCGACCCATCTTCAAGTTTTTTGATGCGGATATCAGACAGATCATAGTCCAAGCTCTGGTTCTTACCAGATTGGATTACGCCAGCTCCTTGTTTTTGGGTCTGAACCAGGCAGAACTGGCTCGCCTTCAGAGGGTGCAAAACGCGGCGGCCAGGATGCTGGTCGGCCTTCCAAAATTTGCGTCTGCTCGCCGCACTATTCAAGACCTCCATTGGCTGCCTGTGGGGCAAAGAATTAAGTTTAAAGCTCTCTGCTTAACTTTTAAAATTCTTAAGTCTGCCTCCCCTCCTATCCTATCGCAGACAATCCAACACTATGTTCCTTCTAGAGCCCTTCGTTCCTCAGGCTCAAATCTTGCCATAGTGCCACGCTTTAAAAGAGCTAGAATGGGCGGCCGCTCTTTTTCAGTGATGGCGGCAGCACTTTGGAATTCTTTACCTGCCACTCTCCGCTCCATTTCCGAGCTGCTCCCTTTTAGGAAGGCTCTGAAAACCTTCTTATTTTCTTCAGTTTAGCTTCCTTGCTTGGTCTACGTTAGCTGTGTTGTGTTTTACCATCTCCGGAAAGCGCCGGGACGCCTCTTGGCTGCGGCATCTGCGAGCTATACAAGCGATAATAACATAACATAACAAATGGTGATTGGAGTTTGAATAGTAAATTATTATGGTTTAGTGTCCAGCACTTGCCCTAATTAAATGGTGATAGGAGTTGAAATAGTAAATTAAATTGGTTCTGTGTCCAGCACTTACCCTAATTAAATGATGATTGGAGTTGGAATAGTAAATTAAATAGGTTCTGTGTCCAGCACTTACCCTAATTAAATGGTGATTGGAGTTGGAATAGTAAATTAAATAGGTTCTGTGTCCAGCACTTACCCTAATTAAATGGTGATTGGAGTTGGAATAGTAAATTAAATAGGTTCTGTGTCCAGCACTTACCCTAATTAAATGGTTATTGGAGTTGGAATAGTAAATTAAATAGGTTCTGTGTCCAGCACTTACCCTAATTAAATGGTGATTGGAGTTGGAATAGTAAATTATTAAGGTTTAGTGTCCAGCACTTACCCTAATTAAATGGTGATTGGAGTTGGAATAGTAAATTATTATGGTTTAGTGTCCAGAACTTACCCTAATTAAATGGTGATTTGAGTTGGAATAGTAAATTAAATAGGTTCTGTGTCAACCACTTACCCTAATTAAATGGTGATTGGAGTTGGAATAGTAAATTATTAAGGTTCTGTGTCCAGCACTTACCCTAATTAAATGGTGATTGGAGTTGGAATAGTAAATTAAATAGGATTTGTGTCCAGCACTTACCCTAATTAAATGGTGATTGGAGTTGGAATAGTAAATTAAATAGGTTCTGTGTCCAGCACTTACCCTAATTAAATGGTGATTGGAGTTGGAATAGTAAATTAAATAGGTTCTGTGTCCAGCACTTACCCTAATTAAATGGTGATTGGAGTTGGAATAGTAAATTATTAAGGTTGTGTGTCCAGCACTTACCCTAATTAAATGGTGATTGGAGTTGGAATATTAAATTTTTAGGTTTAGTGTCCAGCACTTACCCTAATTAAATGGTGATTGGAGTTAGAATAGTAAATTATTAAGGTTTAGTGTCCAGCACTTACTGTAATTAAATGGTGATTGGAGTTGGAATAGTAAATTGTTATGGTTTAGTGTCCAGCACTTACTCTAATTAAATGGTGATTGGAGTTGGAATAGTAAATTAAATAGGTTCTGTGTCCAGCACTTACCCTAATTAAATGGTGATTGGAGTTGGAATAGTAAATTAAATAGGTTCTGTGTCAACCACTTACCCTAATTAAATGGTGATTGGAGTTGGAATAGTAAATTATTAAGGTTCTGTGTCCAGCACTTACCCTAATTAAATGGTGATTGGAGTTGGAATAGTAAATTAAATAGGTTCTGGGTCCAGCACTTACCCTAATTAAATGGTGATTGGAGTTGGACTAGTAAATTAAATAGGTTCTGTGTGCAGCACTTACCCTAATTAAATGGTGATTGGAGTTGGAATAGTAAATTAAATCGGTTCTGTGTCCAGCACTTACCCTAAGTAAATGGTGATTGGAGTTGGAATAGTAAATTATTAAGGTTTTGTGTCCAGCACTTACCCTAATTAAATGGTGATTGGAGTTGGAATATTAAATTAATTAGGTTTAGTGTCCAGCACTTACCCTAATTAAATGGTGATTGGAGTTGGAATTGTAAATTATTAAGGTTCTGTGTCCATCACCTATTCACATTAAATGTAGATGGGTGTAGGAATAGTAAGTTATATAGGTTCAGTGTTTAGTATGTACTCTAATTACATGTGGTATGTTGAAATAGATAGAACATTACATGTATAAACAATTTGAAAATAAAATAGAAATGATTTTGCAATAGCTATAAGAAAGAAATTACACAATTTTTTTTGAAAACACTTTTATTTTTTAAACATTTGAAAATAATGACAAGATATAATTTTTATAAAGCAATGTTTAGTATAATTAATACAAAATATAAGGACAATGTCTTTTGAATAATCCATTTTTTGACTAGTTGTTTCAAAAAGTACTTTTAATGTACAGAGAAAAAAAGGTTATTTAACATTATGCAATGTATGATACTATACATACATATTAAAATGATGATTTGTTAATAAAACATTAAACATGTGTTATGAAAAAAATTATTCACATATTTAAATAAAATATAGTGCACTACAGATGATGATATAAACCAATGAACATCTTTAAAGGTATAATAAAATATTAATAATAATGATCAGAACATGTAGATAATAATCTGGGAATTTTTTAAGTATACAATATTTTTATGTATAATTATTATTATTAATAAATACGTTTTAATAATAATAATTTTCACATATTACTCATATTGTAAAAAAGGTATACATCACAAACAAATAGTATATTACACATTTATCTATACACTTATGTAAATAAATATTACATTAAATATTAAAATGTTTTAATATTTAATGTAATAAATATTAAAAGTATGTAAAATATACAATAATATTTTGAAAAATAACATATATATCTCAAAATGTAGCATACAATTTTTCGAACATTATACATAATTTATAAACATATAAAATAAATTTATGGACATTAATAGTAGTAATTTTCACAGTTAGATATAATTAGGGTCTTTTATTTTGTAACCGCTCTTAGTCTTTTTGCGTTATTTCGGGAAAGGGAAAGTCGCGGTTGGAAGCAGGTTCACGTCTGAGTAGGTAAGATTCAAGTTTTATTTTTTTAAAGTCTTATACGTATTTCCGTTATCGAGGCTTTGTGGCATTTCAAGTAGTTGGAGTTAGTGAGTCTGTTGTATGAACTAAGTTTAAAAACAAAAGTTGGGATGTTATGTTTATATTATATGCTATATTCTTTAGTGTTATGTCGGTGGGATTGTTTAATTTTTTTTTTTAACGTATTTTGAAACAGCTATTTCCGTTTCCGATTACTGATTTTTTTAGCAAAGGAAGTGTGTTTCAGTTGTTAGAACTGAGATGTATACCATACTCCCTTTATATTTTGAGTTCCCTGAAACCTTTCTCACATTTATAAGATTATAGTCGTCATTTTCAATGGCATTTGAAGAGTCGTTTTATTTGATGATGGATACATTTAGCATAGTTAATTGAAATATATTTAATGCTTTGTTTAATTAGGTCTTTGAGGTTTACACACTATATTGTTTGTAAAGGATTACTTGTTATGATGCTGTTTTTAAAGGTAAGTTATTCATTTATATTATTTTTTTTGGATGGGAACAGTATTTAAATCAAATATATTTGATATAATGACATACTTATTTAGTCTATTTATAATTGTGATTAGAAATAAATTAGACTAAATAAATAATGAATTGTTATATTATAATATGTATGGATCATATTTAAGGATATTGCCGGATGTTGACCCATTTATTTACTTATTGCACTTAGTTTAATGTTTTGGCTATCATTTTTAGATATTCGAGTCCTCTTGTTGTAGGATAGAGTTGGACTTGCTGTTGAAGATATAGATACATTTGAGCAGTTTGTCTAGAGAGTTTTGGTTTTAGTTGTATGACAGATTGCTCCATTCGTAGTTCCTGAAAACTTTGCTCTTTTTGGATAGCTGTGAGTAGTTTGTGTAATGTGGGTGTTGTACGTCCAGTAGAAGAGAGGAAGGCATTGTGCCAACCTTCAACAGCATTGTTTGTTTTAGCCTCTTGGTTCAGCGTTGGTAGATATACATTCCACCAGGGAATTAAAAATTTAGGCTGGCGTCTGTGGCCTGACCTATGTAGTCTCCCTACTCAGTTGTCCTCAAAGTAATCTAAAAGTGGGGCAAGTCTTTGCTCATTTTGAGTGTAGAAAGGACTTTCAATTAATAGATTGCAATGTTCGGCCACGTCAGTTATTGGTACATATGCCAGAGCAATGAGATGTTTAATTTGGTATGCAAAGGTTATATTTGTTGCATACTCAACACTAAGGGCAGATTTTTGTAAATGTCTCCAGAGACATTAATTGAAATGAAAATAACATCCTTGAATGGATGTGTGTGGGTAAGTTTTCAATATAGAATTAATCATAGCTTGTTCGAAGTCTATGATTATTTTCAATGGGAAGTAGTCGGATGTTTCTTCTTTTATTTTTTGCAAAATTTCAGTATAAGTTGTAGCTTGTTTGTTCGGTAACAAACAGTATATGAATGGGATACAGGTATTGTGATATTGCCCATGAATTGTGTACAATAGGTAGAAAGGTTTTGGGCATATAGAAAAAGTTCCATCCATCATCCAAGTAGCACTTTCTTTTAATTTTTTAATGTTGTTATTTGTCGCAAACATGATTATTCTTTGGTCTTTGCTATGATTATCATAAAAGATAAATGGTTCGTCATTATGAGTGATTACAAGGTCAGGTGGAATAATGACTTCCTCAAAAGTTTTAGGAATTGGTATATTGGCTATACTTGCTTTTTTTGTCCTAGCTATTGTTCTTTTAATTGAAGCAATTGATGGTAACTGACCTCGTGCTTCTCTGGGTACTTTAGGTAGTAATTCTTTCAGAATTACGCTGCTTGGTAGGTCAGATGTGCTACTTAATTCTTTGATATTCTCAAGAGTGGATCTAACTTCGATTTCTGATATGTTTGGTGGATGGTTATGTTCAGTAGTATTAATAACACTTGTTTCCCTGGTTGTAGCACGCCCATAGCATTTATTCGAGTAATATTTAGTACATTTCCAGTTAACTTTAAGGTTTTTTTGTTTCTCCTGAGTATAAGTATAGCCCATATAGCATAATAAAAATTTTCCTTTCTGAGATGTAATAAATCTTGCATCTTCTGTCATTCTTGAGTTCTTTGATCTAGAAAAGTTATTATAAAAATATTATGAAAATGTGTAATTTTTTAAACATTTAAAATTAAGCATGTACTATTTGTAGTTTCTTACTTACCAACAGTAAAGTTGTATCTTTAGTAAGTAGGTGTAGTTTCAGTCAGATGTTGTAGTCGTATTGGTAGGTCTGTTGAAAAAAAGTGAAGGCTGTTATAGGATTTGTTTAAATGTATATTTTTGTTAGACATTTGCTAGTCTCTAACTTTTCAAATAATTCAGTTACTTTTTTGGGATTACAAAAGAGAAATTAGCAAGAAAATACTAACTGACATATTAAAAAAGTCAACTATTATCATTGTAAATTCTATAGAGCCTATAATGGCTTGTTATGTTTCACTTTTGTACTTACCAAGAGTTTTTGAGTAGTTGCAGAATGTCTGTTCTTGGATGCGAATTATCTGTTTTCAGTTCTTTTGAGGTCTGTTTAGAGAGAAAGTTATAGAAAATTACCAATGTGTTTATATGTTGGAAAAAGAATAGACACTTTTTATAAAGCATTGTTTCTTATTTGGTGAAAAGAATCTGGGATCACACATGTATTATGACTTAAAGCAGAAGAAACATATTAGAGAACATGAATAGACAGTTTTTTATAAAGCATTGTTACATATTTGGATGAAAATAACCTGGGATCACACTATGCATTATGAGTTAAAGCAGAAGAAACACATTAGAGAACATGTTTTTAGTACACTACTTGTCTAATTAATTTAATAAAAATAAAAATTATGTAGATACATTTTTTATAGTCAAAGTGTCGAATATCTTGAAGTAAAAGTAGAACTTTATTTGTTTGTAGAGTCTGTTTTAATAAAAAGTACATAGAGAAACAACATTTTAGTGTGAAAATTTTGGTATATAAGTAATAGTTAACAAAACATTAGAAATTAGTAACAGAGCTATATGAATACCTACTTGTAGTATTTGGTAGTATTTTCATGCACAGAAGAATATAGATGTTGCTCCCAAAATTGGCAGTATGTGGTCACGTAGAATCTTCCCTGCAGGTTGTATGGATGTTTGTGACTGGTTTATATAGGGTATGTGTAATTAGGTTTGCAATCTGATTGGTCACATATGTTCAGAAGAGTTACTATTGGTTAGTTTGAATTTTATTTAGTAAAATATTTAACTTATATGTGACTTAATAGTTTATATAGATGAAGAGAAAAATAGTATGTATGTATTTAAAAACCGTTGTAATAAATATAGTATTTTTATAATTAGTACAATCTATAAAAAAATGTATGTTTACAATGAGTGTGTTAAAAAATATAGTTAGTAAGAAATCAAATAAATGTAAGTAAATGAAAATGTTATTTAATAATTGTAAGATAAATTAGTGAAGTATATAAAAATGTGTGTATTACTAAGAGTGTAGATGTTTTGGGGTTATATATAAAAAAAAAAGTTATTTTAAGCTATCAATATTTTTAGATAGACGAAATTTGTGTCATCGATATTTTAGTTTTCGATATTTTTGTAGCGTGCTATATGTAGTATTGAGTGTCGATATTATGGTAGTCGAAAATAATGTTAACGATATTTGTGTAGTCAATATTTTTGTGCATCGATATTGTGTGATCGATATTTTTGTACTTTTCATGTAAAGTATAGGGAGTCGATATTATTGATATCGATGTTTGAGACTTGATGTTATAGTAGGTCGATTTTTGTGAAATCGAAATTCTGTCAGTGATTCGGAGTAAGACACAGCAGCGTAAGTCTCTGCGTTGCCTTACTCTGCTTCAAGGCGGTATTCCATGGGCTTTGCGTGGGGTTCCCTCGCAAAGCCCCTGGATTTTGATGCTGCCCTGTATTTACAAAATCACGTAAGCCTGGGATAGTTCCAAAAATGGATGCCTCCTCAGTGGAGGCGTAACGAGGAGAAATGTTTTCATTTCTCCTTGTTTTTTCCTCTTTCCATGTGTGCTGCCTTCTGCAGCTCACATAGAAATAGGAAAACGACCCTCAGGATTGTTTTGGTGAAGGAAGGTGCCCCATCTCGTACAAAAACCAATGCAAGGTAAAAGGACTGGAATACACTGTATTTCATAAATGCGATGCATTCCTGCCCTTTCACATTGGCGTAGGGCTGCGCTGTAAGAAGACTTGCGGCGCTGCCCTACGCCAAATTCTCATAATTGAGTCCCTTTGTTTTTAGCTACACCTTTGGCTAAACCCCTACCCTAAATGACCTTTGGTTTGCTAAACACTGTTTAATATTATTTCACTACCTTAAACATTATCTAATGAATTAATTGGGGGCTGTTAGAAATGGAGGTCTCCAGTTGGCAATGGTTTGCACCTTCGTCCAAGTAGGGACCCTTCCTTCTAGTCAGGGTAAGAGAGATACACTACTGAAATAACCCCTGCTCACCCCCTTGGTAACTTGGCATGAGCAGTCAGGTTTATTTCAGAGGCAATGTGAAAAGGGTTTGCACATAACCAATAGTAATACAGTGAAAACACCACAAAAGGACACCACACCAGTTTATAAAAATATCCAATACTTTATATATTCAAAAGAAGACCAAAATAATTAAAATCGAACATACTTAAAAATATGCACTTTGCAAGAATAACCCTAAAAATGCAGTTCCTTGAAGTTGGTAGCTCCGTCCGGTGCTACTGTGGTGGAGAGAACAACATAATTCAATAGTTCCATCTGATTGTGTCGGTCGGTGTGTCCACAGACTCGTAAACAGTACCTTTTCATTGCGGCAGATGACGTTTGTGTGGGACGGTTGTGGCAACTGTCGCAGTTGCAGTGTGAAGCAGAGCGGTGCAGCGTTCGGTGCCCTCAAGTCGCAGTGCTAGCAGCGGCTCAGTGGCTGTCATCCAGCAGCATCGGTGAGACATTGACTGTGGTCCGGAGTGAAGGCGGCACTCGTTGCGGTGCTGACAGATTACGGTGCAGGTGACAGTGCCGGTTGAGGGGGGCAGGCGTCGGTTGGTCTGGAGTACGGTGTGGGATGGCGCGGTGTGTCACAAGACTTACGAGCAGTTCCCCCAAGCCACGGTGCGGTCATGGTTGTCGAAGTCAGCAACGGCGTCGGTGAGAGGAGGGCAGCGAAGTGAAGCAAGGCTGTGCAGAGTGCAGTGCCCACAGGTCATGGTGCAAGCAGGAGCTCGTGGCGGCGGTCATCATCAGTGAGACCAGAGTTATGCTGCGAGATGCGGCGGTGCCCTCTGCGGTGCCTTCAGGACACGGAGCCAGCGACTGAGTCAGTTGCTTTCCCCACTCTGTGGCAACTCAAACCATGGTTCCAGAGGCGGTACCCAGTGGTCGGTGAAGTCTTTGCAGTCCCTTAGACTTCAGAACAGGAGGCAAGCTCTACTTCAAGCCCTTGGAGATACTCAGCAACAAGTGAAGAATGTTCAATTCAGTCCTTTCACTGCCCAAGGCAGAAGCAGCAACTGCAGGCCAACCCAACAAAGCAACAACACACAAAAGGACAGTACTCCTCTTGGCAGTTCTTTCATCTCTTCCTCTTTGCAGGTTCCTTGATACCAGCGAGTTCTAAAGTTCTGGGGTTTGGGCCCCAATATTTGTACTTAGTTTCTCTTTGTGCTATTGGGCAGTGGGTGACTGTACCCAGCCCAAACCAGCTCCATCCTCTCTTGCCCAGCTTCCTGGCAGGAGGAGGAGACAGCATTGTCCAAGCCAGACCAGGCCCATTCAGGTGCACATAAATCTCCTCCCACTGCTATAAATACAGCCCAGGTCTATTCTGCCCAGCCCTGACTCATCCAGGAAAGGTAGGACACACCTTGACCCCCCAGTGGCTGCCTGATGAGAATGTACATTCCCAACCCCTGTCAATCCAAAGCCAGTCAATCCACAAACCCAGCAGAGGCACACGGGATGGCTAATAAAAAAAATACCTTTTTTGGTATTTTCAAACACAAAACATAAAAATCATCTTCACTAAAACCCATGGGCATACTAAACCCAATTTCTCTATCATGTCCCAGTGGGAAGGTATGCTGGGAAGATATGCATATAAGATGTTATAAGTAAACTCCCATTCTATCCCATGGGACAGACAGCCTTTCCATAGTGAAAAATGAATTACACTGTAATTCACTACCAGGACATGTCACACACACCAGTACATGTCCTACCTTTAATATACACGGCACCCTGTCCACAGGCGTACCCTGGGCCTATTTTAGAGGTTACTTACATGTAAGAAAAGTGAAGAATAGGGGCTGGCAAGTGGGTGCATTTACCAGGTCGACATGGCAGTTACAAACTGTGCACAGACACTGCAGTGGCAGGTCTGATTACCCTTTTCAGGGCTGCTTGAGTGAGTGGCACAATCAGCACTGCAGGCCCACCAGCAGCATTTGATTTACAGGCCCTGGCACCTTCAGTGCACTTTACTAGGTCCTTACTAGTAAGGCAAACATGCCAATCATGGAAACACCAATCCATAATACAATTTACAATTAGAATTCAAAACTAGGAGGTCAGAAAGGAAAAATCAGGGGCAGCATCTCAAAAGATTCCAGGTCTAACAGAGGCATTTATGGTTGCCGATAGATGTTGATGATGACGAGTGCCACTTTCTAGAAAATGTTGTCAGAAGGGGGTCCTTATGCCCAAAAAGGTTTGACAAGGGGGTCTCGGGATCGAAATGTTTGAAGACCTCTGATCTAAAGTATGAGAAGAATAAGGCCACCCAAGGAGTCTGCTCTAATATAACAGTCCGGGAAAAGCGAGAAAGAAGGAAAAAGACCGAGAAAGAACAAATCAATAGGGAACAAAAAATACCATCTATCTGGAATACATTTTGCGTGATATCGTGCTTCATAGGACCAAGGCGCATCAAGTAGCATGAAGACAACGCAGAGCTAACAGTCTATCAGCATTAACACTGAGCAGCAGGAAGCCAGCATAAACAAATATAACAAGCACAGCAGGCAAACTATTGAAGGAATCAGTAACAAGTCAACCTGGCAGATATGAGGTCAGGTAGAGTAAGAAGGTCTATTACAAGGCCAAAGCCATAAACACCCTAAGGAGATGCTGTCCCTAAAAGTAGCATAAAAAAGGAAGCCTTGCATAAGGATAGCAAAGACACCAGCATTTGCTCCATTGGTAGTATTACAAACACTAGCACCGCCTGTAGTCCAGCAGCTACAAAAACCCTAAAACCACAAGCCAATTGAAAATGGAAACAAAAAGCGACAAAACAAAAGAGCTTATAAATATAGATGGGGCGTCTTACAGAAAGAGCCTATGTACATACCAGCCAAAAATCTTCACAAAAGACCCTAATACAGCCATCTATTCAAACAAGCATTTGCAATGCAATCAGTATCGCCTTTGGGACCTTACATGTATTTAGCTATGCAGCACATTAGCCTGGGTGCTGAAACATCTACAGTTCTTTAACATGAAGTGAAAGTAAGCAACAAACTGCGTCACACACAAGGTAGGGGAACACATTGAGAGAAGTATTGCCTTTCAGCAGAAAATTGTATAGTCCAAAGCTCTGTTTTTAATCTAAAAGCAGGGCCTTCGGTAGTCATATTACTGAAAATACAAGATTTGGAATTAAAAATATTATTGTCTATGGGTGCTCGTGGAAGACAATTTCTATGGACTGGAATCTAGAGAACGTTAAAGTGATTCTGGTATTTTACTGACCTATGCTGGTCGTTTTCTATCAAGCAAGGTAAATAGAGGCTGATCTCCAGAGCCCACAAAGTACATACACATATTAGTATATACTAAAGTATATAATAAAGTATATATACTAACGTATATATTAAAGTATATACAAGAGGTATTGACTGCTCGACTTAAAAACGGCATAAAGCTTCTGTACCCCCCTTGCCCACCTTCCACCCATACGGCACAGGGCTGACCAAGCTCTTTGCCAAGGCCGGTTTCAGTTCTCAGGCCGGCCCTGTCTGCGAGAAACTGGCTGATGCCATGGTCACACTTCCCACGGTCCTACTGTCTCATTTAAAGGTGTCGGAATCACTTAATTTCCCATGGCAATGTCTCAGTTGTCCCTCCTTGTGTTTCAGAGATAACTGTTTTATTGTCCAAAATACAAAAAAATGGTGTACTGCCACTATGTCATATCAAGCTGGCTGAGATCTCTAAATGAAGCAGACAGTCAGAGGAGACAGGACCTTAATGAGCCCACTAGATTGGCTGATCACCCTCAAAAGTCATTGTGACTTTATACCATGCAATTAGTGGGAAAATGTGGATGAATATACCTCATGCTTAAGAAGTGGACATTGTTACATTTTTTATCTATTAATCTAATGATGAAAGACCTCAGACTGGAATAAAAAGTGACAACATTGAGAAGATTGACCCATGGTCTGTTACTGAGGAATGCCAGATGGTTGTTTTCTCTGCATCCTGTATTACTCTGTTGACCTGTATCATTTTAACTGCTCCATGGCCTCCCAGACCCCACAGTGACACCGCTAAACAACCTACAAGCTGCAGCAGGCATCATCAAGGGCCTGAAGAAATATGGCCACCTCACGCTCACAGTGATCGAGCTTTTCTGGCTTCCTTTTTCAGCATGCACCATCTTCAAATCCCCTAGCATAATCTACAAAGCTACCCCGCCTGGCGCCCCAGCCTACTAGTTCTTGGCACTCCTATGCCTGTGGTAATTGCTGGAGACCACTGGACCCAGTAGGCTTGAAACCATGCCAAACAATGTCCCCAGCCAGCACACCTCAAAACTGGAGACGAAAAAGTACAAAAGAGAAAAAAAACAAGACAACAGGCCATTTATGCACTCTGGGTCTGGTAAAGCATTCCTGTATAAGTCAAGATTGCTCCAACTATGCACCGATTTAAAGAGCTTAAAACGCACCTCTCTGAAAAACATTACATCACAGCAAAGTAACTCTCAACCTCCCCTCTCAGAACTCTGCTTCCTCGCCAGCCTACAACTTGTTGAACTGGTTTGTTGATCCTAAAAACGTAAAATAAGTAAAGAATAGAAAAAAATAGCCAGAACGTAGGAATACTATTCCTCCTCCACTTATTGACATATCGTGGTAACTTTAGTCATACCGAATTTTTGAATTCCCGATGGAAAGCATAACATAACATTTACTGCAGTGGGGTTATTGCACCAATACCATTTGTCTGCATAGAGAGAATACATACATTGATGATTTCTGGTGACACGTCAGAATCAATCATACGGGTGAGTGGTTTAGAAATGCCATCAGAATCGAGTTACACATTTATTTATTTTTAGAAGACATGTTTTTTCAAACAGGAAACATATAGGGACAGTACTACACATTACGCAGAAGCAAGGGCGTCATGGGCTCGTAAAGAAAGTTGGAAAAATGGGCCCCTGAGCCCCCATTCAGGGAGTAAACGAGAGCGATAGTTGGGGTGCAGTAGACCAGACATGCCCCTGAGCCTTGGTGTCAATGCACCCTGCTGCGCCAATGGTAGGGGGGCCCTGCCTTGAGTATACTGTTGTATTCGATAACAATATCTAGGCTTCTGGTTGCTACACATTTGTAATTCACTGGGATAACATCATTTTTGCAAATTAAGTTATTTAAGTAACTGATGGATATGACCTCATCCCTGTGAAATATTGGCCCAAGAATTGAAAGGTTGAATCGGATGTCCTCTGCTGCTAATCTCATTGTTACTCCACAAAATGGCTATTGGCAAATTAGAGAAATATTCAAGGATTTCCGTAATGTTGACTGTTAAGTAGTGAAAGATAAAAACTGATCCTGGCACCCAAGCGTGTTAAATATTAAATACAGTGAGCTGCTCTTAGTATCGATTTGAAATTATGCATTTGGAAAGTTACTGGCCTAGAAGGTGTCCTTGCACTAGAAGATATTGTTCCAAACTATGATGATGTCATGATAATGTGCTTGCAGGAGACATAGTCGATAGATGATTTTGGTATAAAGAACTATGAAGTGTTTTCTTGTCCAGAAATTGAGTCTACAAAAGCTAGGCCAAAGGTGGGCCTTTGCATCATGCTGAGAGTGTTTGAATTGGAAAGTCACATAACTAATTGCATCTTTACAAATTGCTCTAATTATGTATTGCTCTTTTTCTGGTCAAAATGGTATTTGTATTTTGTTACTTGTAACATTTATTTTTCTCCTTGTAATTTAGAATCTTCATTGTCTGATTTATTTGGTGTTTTAATGTCATTATGAGATATATTTCTAGCACAATTTTAGCAACAGGTCGTTTTAATTCTCAAAAAGCTAATTTTACATATAAGAACGTAGGTTTTATTTATCTAGATATGTCCTGAAGCTTGCCGCCTCCAATTTTACCAAATACAAAATCTAACAGTCTTACAGTAATAGATTGGGCTATCGAGCTTACCTGGCTGTAATTAATAGTTGATTTAATAATCTGGAAGTTGATAGTTATTCCTGGCATAGACTCAATCTTCTGTTACTGCTTACATTTTTATTACTCATTCCAGATCTAAACATGTCACAACATTTTAAATGAAATCAAAAGCTTGGAGTATCACCATCAATTCTACATTACACTAGCTTCTTTTGCTATGCTACTTTATACAATTTTTCATACGAATGGAGTACAACCTTTCGAATTACTATGTTTTTTCAATTGCTTTCATACATAGAATAATGACCTTTCTGAAAATATGGTTTTATGGTTACGGCAATCAATTCATGATGTCATTGGTCATTGGTCTTATCAACACTGGCATTTTTCAAGTTTTATATGTTCATTAAGACAGTTAATTACTAGGTTAGAAATATTGTATTCTATCGTCAGAAATTAAAAATAGTTCAGTGGTACATAGAATCACTATATGGAAAAATACAAAAGAAACAATTTAAAGATAATATAGATGACAAATATTGGTATTCTGTGCATTCTGCGATTGCATGTGGTACTACCAGTAAATTCTGGTATTTAATTGCTAAACATTTAGGCAAAGTTTGTTTTACAAAAATAAACAATTCCAATAGGCAAAAAGCAACAGCATAATGTTTGCAAAATTATATCATTCAACAAAAATAATTCCTTCACACAATAGTTCGGTTCCTACTGGTTTCCAGCTCTTCCTGGGATGGCTCATGAACCTATGAGATAGCAAAAGGATTCCTAATAATCCAGAGCACAAGGTCCTGATGATATATCAGCCAACATGTGCAAATTGGTCCAATCTTGTGCGTGAAAACACTTAAGCCCCTATTTGAATATTATTTAGGCCTGAACTGAATCTTCAAACATGGAAGGGCAGTTACATCATTCCTCTAAAAAAGGAGATTATAATATTCAGGAAGATTATCGTCCAGTAGCCTTTCTTGTTGCAACGGGGGAGGATATTCACTAAAAATAATATATATCTATTTATATATTGGGCTAAAACATATTTATCTATTGAAAACGCTTACTTTCGGGAAGGATGTTCAATGATTAGTCCAAAAGGCAAAGAAAAAAAACATTTTCAAATTCAGCTCTAAATAAAGTCACCAATCAATAAAGGCACGGAAAACCATTCAAAGTTACAAAGAAAAATATATCAGTAATATTTATTTATATTTCAGAATATTCTTTTTTCTTTTTGTTCTTTATTACAATAAATATTCAATACATATATTTAGTCAAACATGAATCCTCAACAAAGTCATAAACCTCCCACCCATAAAAAATATATCTCTTTCAATCACTCATAATAAACACTTACCTCTCATACCCAGTTTTTACACATAGTCATTCACACAAAAAACAAGACATAAATAGAGCCTTTGCATGGAACATCCTTAATTAAGTCAACCTAAATTGATGTCATGGAAACAGATTGGCAAGACAAGATCAAATTGAAAATTGTATCAATAGTTCCTCTGTTATTACAAATTGGTAAATAGTATAGATTCATTTTTTACTCTTTTATATATGTATATATTGATAATTTGATTAAAGTTTTCTATTTTTGGTTGGTGTCCTCAAGGCTCATGTGGTGCTAGCGCTGACACACATTTTGGTGCTGGTGATGAGTCGACCACCCACCTTCTTCAGGACATGCACTGATGGTTAAAAGATAAACAAATCTAAAAAACAAGGAAAGGAGAGGGAGAACAGGGTGTCCTTGGTAATGGTTCAATCTAAAATAAAAATAAAACACTATTTAGAAAATATGAAAATGCCTCAAAATGCAAACATATACACCTCAACTCAAGCAAACCAACAGGAATTTAGAAACCAAGATCTGACAAACACCAGTGTATCCATACATTCTTTGTGCAGACATAACAAATTATGTGTCAAAGAGTGCCACCTTATAGCCCTTCAATCCATACCATTCGAAATTACCTTATAGCCCATCACTTTATGTGCACATGCCTATTAAGACACTACATTTCCCTCTGCAAGTAAAGGAGCTCCTGTGAATAGTGACCCTAGAGCATAAAAGCATGCAATAATAGGGAGATGCACCTTGTTATTTGAAGATGCACTAAGTGGAAGATAGGGCAAAATACAGCCTATGAAGCTAGAGCAGTGAGGTGCAGCTTCATGTTCATGTGAGGAATAACTGCAAAGAGGGACTGAACAGATAATGAGAATAAATAGATAAAAGCAGTGGAAGACATAAAGTAAAGAAAACTACATGCCATATCATTTAACAACTGGGTTTCATGGGCAATTGCACCTTTAGTTGAATACATTAAATAGGATTGAACAAGCAGCAGTACAGGCAAAATATACCCTATATCCCTGGGGCTACAAGCTCCCAAAAACGAATGACCCAGGAACGTAACAGGAAAATCTAAAGTAAACAAACAGACAAATGCATTCAAGCCAAAATGTAACGAAATGGGTGCACAGGGAGAATAATATCCTACAACAAACAGTGTATTGTAGAAACTGCACATTGCAAATAAGACAAATCCATCCTTAATTGCATGGTAAGTGGGTATCTTGAAAGAAAGCCTCATCAACATCCCAGTCCAGGGTATACTCCCTCTGCAGGACGAGGGACAAGTATCAGAGTATAGCAGGATGATGACCTTAAAAAGGGATCAAGATGCATGCTTCTGCCAATATGCACAGCAGGGACGAGGATGCCTGTGTGGAAAATTAGAATGGCCACTCAAAACCATGAATGGCAAGCTGTAGGCAATCTGCGAAGGATGCAAACTTACTAACCAACCTCAGAAAAAAACTAGAATCACCCAAAAAGTAAAAGACATGGAAAACAAAGAAAGTCAATATTAGATCACAAAAAATAGCTGGGACTCTTCTCGGCATAGTAACACAAAAAAACACCACATGCCCTCGAAACACATTGAGAAGGAGTAATTCAGGTGACTATGACTGCCATGTTTAAAAGGTCCAGAGAGACAATGTAACAATGGAAGCAATAGGAAAAAACATGTCCCCACCTCAAAACACATCTCTTCTAGGCATAATAACACCAAAAGTGCTACATGCCCTCGAAACACATTGGGGAGGATAAAAATGCTAGTGATTATGGAGGCCACATATAAATGGTCCAGAGAGACACCGGAACAACGGTAACAATGGGGAAAAACATGTTCCAACCTCAAAACACATCCCACATCAGTAGAAAGGCAGGACACATGTACTGGCAAGGACTACCAAATAAGACGAATATAGGGCTGGTGTCCAGTGGGAAAGCAACAAATAAACATGGGGAAGTATGAGGATTAAAGTTGGGAAACACAAGCTAGATTATAGAGCAAAAATCAAAAATACAAAATAATATATATGAAAAAATTGAATAACAAGCAGTCTAAATAAGATTTCTGAAATCTAAGTCTGCATACAAAGAAGAGAAATAAATAATACACTTTATTGTATAATTAAGAAAAACCATTACAAAAATATGCAATAGCTAAATTAAAGAATAAAAAAAATCTGAAAATGAACAATAAACCACAAATATGCTGGTAATAAGTCATGAGATTTGTGAATAGTTATTCTTTTAACGAATGCCATGATTGAATTGTGGAAAACATCATGCTATGTATACGAGTTTGTGTTTTCAATTAAGACTTTATCATGATTCCTCTCTTTTTTCTCAAAATTAATTATGAATTGGACTGCACCGCAAATAAGTTGAGGATCCACAGAACACAATGTTTGTATGATTGCAGACCGACAGGTGCGTGCTCCAATTTCATTAAACTTCGCCTTTAGTCTGCTCCGGCGTTCCGAATTCATGGCGGGACAGATGCAGATCAGGTGAATTAGGTCTTGTTTTCTTGCTCCACATAGTTCGCACCCTTTATTTTCTTGCATCCTCAATTTCGGTTGATCATAGTTTGTCGGGAGGTTGCCCAACCTTAATTTTAGGTATCTGTGTTTGATATATGCTGAGAAGGCAAGTTGTAGATATGCTGCCGGAGCCGGGTTTTTATATGATTGTATTGTCATCCAGGCGTATTTGCGATGACTCCGGGATGAGCATACAAAGAAGAAACCTACCTAAATGCATGGTTGGGATGCAGAAATATGTGGGCAATCATATTCATATCTATTAAAGACTAGGCCTGGGCGGTGAACTTCGCTCCGTTCACGGAGTTTGCGGAGGTTTCTCCACTCCATACTCCACAGAGCTCACAGAGTGCAGAAAACTCCGCTTCGCGATGTGCAACAGAGTTTTTCCCCGCTCGCGATCGCGAACAGTAAGGGGCAGATGTATCAAGATTCCAATTTGCGATTTCTAAATAGCGATTTTTGAGGAATCGCTATTTAGAAATCGCAAAATGGAATGTATGTAGAAAATCGCTATATTTTAGCGATTTCTTAGTCTTCCTTATTTGCGAATTCGCATTTTGTGAATTTGCAAATAAGGAATAATTTCCCATGCATTCCTATGGGCCAGGAGGCCCATAGGAATGATTGTGAAAATATTCTCAATTTGCGATTCGCAATTTGCTAATCGCAAATTGAGAATAATTTCAAGGGTGCAGGGGTGTCTCAAAGACACCCTGCTGCACCCCTGAAATCTACATGTGTGTGCATATGGTGCACATACATGCCCTATGGGCATGTGTGTGCGTCACATGCCACCTTAAAAAATGCCAAATTGTGCATTTTTAAAAGAATTCACAAATTAACATCAACTACAAGTTGGTGGTATTTTGCGATTTCTTAACCAAAATTCGCAATTGTAAAATGCTACATACTTAGCATTTAAGGAATCGCAACATTGCGATTCCTTAAATGCTATGGCAAAATAAGGAATGGCAAATTTTTGCGATTCCTTAAATTGCGAATTTTTGATGCATGCCAAAACATGCAAATAGACCGTTTGCGATTCGCAAAGGCTGAAATTCTGTGAATTTCGGCCTTTGCGATTCGCAAAAGGCTTGATACATCTAGGCCTAAGTTCGTGAATGGGAGGTGCCGTTCGGGTACAATTTCTACTCGAACGGCAGAAATACCAGCACAAACTGCAGTTCTCACTGCACTCCGCCACTTGCAGAACTTCGCAAGTGGCAAGTTTTTTTAAAAATCTTTGCGGAGATCTCCATAGGAAAACTCCATGAACTACGCCCAGGGTAATTAAAGAATATTTTCTTATTGAATGTGGCCATTAGGACCTTTTTTTACTATATCAAGGTAGAACATCCAACAAAACTTCCTGCTTTTCCCTATATGCTGTAATAATACCATTTCTTGTTTGTCTTATTATTTTCTAAAATTGTCTACCTTAGTTGGTTCACAGTGTGATTAAATTTGATTCAGTGCTCTACGATGGGTGCCTACCATCTATGATTCCGAATTGCAGACTTATGTTCACTGTAACTTGACCTAAATTATCTGCTGGATTCTCCAGATTATATCCCAATTTACAGGGAAAGATGATAAGATATATTATGTTCTGGGTTTTGCAGTTGGTCATTCTTTCTAGTTTGACTGTCTTTTTATCATAAGTGATAGTATCAGAAATGATAGCAGTATCACAAGCATGGCACTGACCACAACAGTAGTTGCCTTTGATGGGATTGGGTCCTTTGATAGATTATTAGACAAACTGAGAGTTTATCATAATACTTGCTTTCACCAATCTGTCACTCAAGTTTCTGTTGCGTCTAAACGCATATAATGGTTTTGGTAAAGACAGTCTGTCCTCATCTGTGTAGAAAATATGCCATGGTGTATTGAGAATTTGTCTGATTTTCTCATTGATATTCGAATGTAAAGTTGTAGTGTAGTTCCTATTTTCCCAATAGGCTCTGCGCATTGGAATAACATAAACGATAGTTTAGACGTAGGACTGAGGTCGACTAGGTCTCTATTGAATATGTTAGACTTAATTTAGGTATCCCAGCCAGCTCAGATATCACTAGAAACTTTCTCGAATGAACAGGGAGGAGTGAACTTCCCTGATTAGACAAGAAGGGATTCAGCTTCTGACAACCGCATAAACATGACAATTTTGCTCCCCCAGAATAAGGAGTATATCTCCAAAGTTGTGTGAAAACAATAGATAGCTATTTCACTCAGTCAATCGTGCATACTTAGTTTCGCCAGAATGCAGAGAAATAGAGAGACAGGCGCTTTCAATAAAAGGTGTTATTTATTGAGCAGTCTTCTTTCTCATGCAAGGGAAATGAATTGCCACAATTGCAATACTTGTTATAAAGTAAAGTGCGTACAGTAAAAGGAGTATTATGAAATAATACTGTAAAAGCATTGAAGTGGTTTCTGAGCCATATGATAATTAAAAGGTATAACATATATACAGTTACATACAATGATAAAAGTTTGACTAAACATACTCAACTGGTGCTTCTACATACGCCTACCCCGATGTACCTAACCTAAGCCTAGTAAGTGGGAAGGAGTGGGAAGGAGTAAAGGTGTTTTTAAGTTAAGTTAGTTTTGCCAAGAATCTGACTCAAGAATTCTCTAAGGATCTAATCAGCTCCGTACCTTGGTTTTAGAATGAAGGAGGTCTTGTATCTCGCTCTCAGGACTCGATCTCCCAGACTGGAAACACTGGAGCTGGAAATTCTTGGCAGGAGAAAAAGACAGCGTCTTTCTCAGTGCGTCAAATGGGAGGGACGGCTTGCTTCGGTACTCGCATCAGCTGGGCTTTGGATAAGTAGATAGCAGATCTGCTCCACACCACCGTGTGTTGCTTAAGGCAAACGCTGGTATATTTATACCTGGAAGGTGCCGTATTTGACGTAAGGTTGGACATAAGACGTCAATAAAAGATGTCACTAAGAACTGGCCATTCTTTCAGTGCTCGCAGGAGTTCTAGGACGAATCAGAACAAAAGCATGGGGAATTCCCAGGTTGCTAGAGGTTTGGTTTGTTGAAAGAACTCGTTGTACTTTCTAGGAGTCTAAGGAAGTAGCCTTGCCGTATTTGGTTTGCATTGGCTATTACTAAATATGGATTTGATTCTTATGCCTTTATGAGGATATAATTTGTTATAACCACATAAGGGGATAAAGCGGGATTATTTAATTAGGGTCCTAGATATGATCACTAAGCATGGGCGAATTTTGCGAATTCGCGATCCGCGAATTTGCAGATTTGCGAATTCGCAATCCACAAAATTTGCGAATTTGTTCGAATTTGCGGATTTTTGTTTTTTTGCGTGTTTGCGTGTTCGTGGGGTTTTTTGCGTGTTCGCGGGGCTTTTTGCGTCTTCGCGAGCCGCTTGCATAGCGAAGTTACCCATGCAGTCGTTTATGGGAGAGGGAGAGAGAGATAGATAGATAGATAGATAGAAAGAGAGAGAAAGAAAGGGAAAGAGAGAGGGAGAGAGGGAACGAGAGAAAGAAAGAGAGGCCGGATCTCTGAAGGGCCAGATTCCTGAGTTGCCCCTACAGAACATACAGCTTTTTATTTTTAGCAAAATGCATATGAAAATTGTGCTGTAAAGGTCTCTTTTAGCTTAACTCCTCCTGACAACTCAAAATGGGTGTATTTGCCATCCTCTCCCTTCTTCCTGTTTTTTATATCTGTAAGTGCTTCCTGATGAGGTTTAATTCCTTGGACAGGTGCCTCGTTGCCTACTTGTAACTATTCTCTGACCCTGCTTCAAGGGTCAGAGCAGGGTCAGAGAATAGTTGCAAGTAGATAACGAGGCGCCAGGAAGCAATTAGCAGCAGGTGTCCAAGTTGAAGTTAATTTGTTTGTAACCCTTTTGTAAAAGGTTACAAAGAAATTAGGTTCAACTTTTGCACCTGCTGCTGTAACCCTTGCTTGGCTGAAAATTCGTCCCCGCTGACTCGCGGATTTAACCGCGATTTCGCGAGATTCGCGGATCGCGAAATCACGGAAAATCCACAAATTCGCCTGCGAAACGGATTTTACGCCCAAAGTGACACAAACTAGGCTGTAATATTTTTTCTTTGTGTAGATTTTTGAACATGTTGTCCAGATTGTAGTATTTAGCTCTCATAAGATTCTCAAATCAGCCTTTTAGGGTTCCCCATTTTCAGAAGCTTATCTTTCAGAGGTTGGGCTTTGCGGTCATATTAAGTAATGGTGCTGCAATTTCTACGTATTCTGAGAAATATGACCATAAGGGATATTTTGACATTGCCGTCTCGAGTGGAAGCTCTGAAAGTGTAACAAGGTGTTTCAAGCTGTGGACTTGATGTATAGTGAAACCTGTCAGATTTATTCAACCGACAAATTTGAGGAGGGTTTCCTCCTCCCCGTCCCAAATGAATAAAATGTCATCTATAACCTTGTCAAACTTTTTGCAATGTTATCTCATTATAGATATATTCACATTCAAATAGGCCTATGTAATGTTTGCCACACTTGGAGCACAGGCAGTCCCTATACTTACTCCTTTTATCTGTTTGATTCGATCTCCATCAAACTTGAAGTACTTTTCGTTCAGGACAATGTCTAGCCATTCCAGAATAAATTCATGAGGTCAAGCTTTGCATGTTTCATGTTTCTCGAATATTTGCATAACGGCTCCTATGTCAATTTTTACTAAATATTCCCTATTGTAATTAACGGGAGGCCCTCAATCTTTGAAATCACATGACCAGTGTCTTTGGTGAATGAAGTGAACCCAGACACCAAAGGTATTTAGACAGAAGTACTACCAATGATGCAATGGAGGAGACAATGCATCTCAGAGGGGGGTTAGTTTTGTCTTTATGCATTTTTGGAACCCCATATGTGATTGGAGTTTTAGGATTCTGGGGTTGAAGATATTCAAACTCTGCTTCAGTAATCAGGTTGTTTCGAAGTGCATTGTTGCATATCCTGTGTATATTATAAATGATCCTTGAAACAGAGAGATAGGATCTACTAGATACATGAGTTTAATGACAGACAGGAAGCATTCCCCCACACAAGAACACTTTTGTATTATTGTCATTATTTAGAGTATATTATAGCATTAGCTAGACCCCAAGGTATCAGAGCAGTTTAAATATTATGTGATAATATTTACAGGAGGTACATGAGGTGATACATAACAGTCATAGTCAAGCAATAGAGCATTAAGTAGTTATAAGTCACACAATTATAACACAAAGACGCATTGAGAAATGGCATTGGGGACAGAATGGGAGACTGAAAGAGTCATGCATCCGTCTTGAAGGAACTAGTCAAAGAGCGAAACGTAGAACAGCTTGTGGACATGTTGAAGTAGTTGTTGAAGAGTAGAAATGTAAGTTCCTGTGGAAAAGGCCAGTTAGAAAATTGCAAGAATATTGTCATTATTAGTATTTTTGAGTTTTATATACCGCTAGCTAGAATCAAAGGTATCAGAGCGCTTTACATGCTTTGTGATAAAGATTATATGAGGTACATGAGGGGATTTATAAGAGTCATAGTACAATAGAAATACAACTTCATAGCATGCAGCAAGCACATTCATATTTGAGCAATAGAGCATATATTCCTAAAGATATTCAATTCAACAAATTAAGATATTTATTTATTTGGGAGTTCCATACAGCGCAAGCCAGATCTGAAGGCACCAGAGTGCCCCACAACAGCAAATGTTCACACCAACGACAACAAGTCCACACAGAGCATCTTAGTCAGAGCGCCCCACAGCAGTAGATTATTTGAAGGAGAAGGACAGATGAGTATAGTTTGTCTTAACCAAAACCATTATTTGTGTTAAGATGCAACAGAAACCTGAGAGATAGATTTGTGAAAGCAAGACTTAAGATAAACTCTCAGTTCATCCAAAAATCTATCACAGTACCAAATCCCATCAAAGGCAATACCAGTTGTGGTCAGTGCCGTGCTTGTGATACAGCTATGACTTCTGACACTACTACTTATGATAAAAAAGACAGTCAAACTAGAAAGCATGACAAACAGCAAAACCCAGAACATAATATCTCTGTAAATTGTGATATGTTGGAGAATCATCCAGCAGAGAATTTAGGACATAATACAGTGTACTAACTCTGCAATTCAGAATCATAGATGGCAGGCACCCATTGTGGAGCAATATATAGAATTTCATCACAATGAGAAACAACTTAGGTGGACGATCTTTGAAAAAAGTCAGAGAAACAAGAAACAGTGATAGTACAGCATTTAGGCAAAAGAATAACGTTTTTGAGATGTTCTACCTCGATACAGTAAAAATAGGTCTTACCGACCATATTACATGCAAAAATGCTCTTTAATAGTCATGCATATGAATGCCTTTATTTTTCTGCATCTCAACCATGTGTTTAGGGATTTTTTTCCTTTGTAATCAGGCGTAGATTTCTGAAATCTTATTTAGGCTATTTGTTATTTGATTTTTTATTATATATTATTTTTCTTTTTGATTTTTGCTTTATAATCTCTAGCTTGTGTTTCTCAGCTTTGGTCCTCATGCTTTGTTCTTTGGATCCCCATGTTTATTTGTTGCCTTTCCACTGGATGCTGCCCCCCTATTCTCCTTATTTTATAGTTCTTACTCGTACATGTGTCCTGCTTTCTACAAATGCTGGATTTGTTCTGAGGTGGGGGCATGTTTTTCCCCATTTTTACCATTGTTCCATCATCTCTCTGGACTATTTAGCTACATAGGTTGCATTTTGCCCTATTTTCGATTTAGTGCATCTTCAAATAACATGGTGCATCTCCCTAATAATGCATGCATTTATGCATTAGGGTCACTATTCACAGGAACTCCTTTACTTCCAGAGGAATGTGCATGGTCTCAATAGGCATGTGCACATAAAGGTGAAGGGCTATAAGGTATGTTTGATTGGTGTGGACTGAAAGGGCTATAAGGTGGCACTCTTTCATATGTTTGTATAGGGAATGTATGGATACACTGGTGTGTTTGTCATATTTTGGTTCATGAATGTCTGTTGGTTTGCTTGAAGCCACTCTGTGCTTCCTCCTCCTTTTATTGTTTTAATTGGTTGTTTATCTCTTAACCATCAGTGCGTGCCCTCAAGAAGGTGGGTGGTCAACTGATCACCAGCACCGAAATGTGCATTGGCACTAGCACATGTGCCACGAGGAAACCAATGAAAAGAAAAAAAAAATAAGTGTGTACATAGATAAAAGTGTCAAACATGAATGCATACTATATACCAAATTGTCATACCCGATGAACTATTGAGACAGTTTTTAATTTGATCTTGTCTTGCCAGCCTGTTTCCATGACACCAATTTAGGAGGATTTATTTAAAGATGTTCCATGCAAAGGCTCTTTGTATGTCTTGTTTTTATAGTGTGAATGGCGGTGTGTAACAACTGGGTATGAATAGTATGTGTTTATGATGATTATGATTGAATGAGATGTATTTTTGATGGGTGAGAGGTTGATGACAGTTGGGAATACTTGTTTGATTAATTATGTTTTGAATATTTATTGTGATAAAGAACAAAAAGAAAAATAGTAATCTGAAATTTAAAATAGATATCATTGGTGTACTTTTTCTGTCTAAATTTGTATGATTTAATGTGAGCTATATACATTGGTGACTCTATTTCAGAGCTGATTTTGGAGGTCTTTTATAATTTTCCTAATGTTCTATGATTAGTAACATCTTGTACTTAAGTATAATAATTGAGAAATATGTTCGACAATGTGAAATGAACCTTTATGTGCCCTGTTAGCATTTTAGTAGTGAGTTTGACTGTGAAGATCATGCCATTTCATCTGGTCTTAGCAATTGGAGCCATTGATGAATTTACATTCAGAAAATTAGATACAAGTAATTCTGGGGTCCGCAAATAAGTACTCTGGAAACATTCTTATTATACATGTGACAATATTATATCAATTAAATAAAACACAAGAGAGATATGTGCCTAGGATAACTCAATTAGCACAACTGGGGAAGTCTGGATTGATCCAAGTTTTTCTGGTTGCGCATTGTGAATTTCTGTCACAAGATCGAAGTCTTTTTCTCTCTTATTTTAGATCAAATGCTATTGGTTTGTCTTTAATTCTTGGTGCATGAGGTTAGTTTGTGGGTGGCAAGGCATCATTAAAGCTTAACTTGTTTTACTTCTCTAGAGTACAAGAGGACCTCGAGCTGAGACGTTTGGCTCAAGCCTGTCTTGAGCCTTCAGTGGCTCATCCACTTCTACCCTTGGCAATTACTTTTCTTCACTGTCGCTCCATTTCTGTGATCATCACATTTAAGAGCCCCTTGAAATAATTCCATTCAGAATGTGCACCATTGAATAAACTCTCTTGCATATGGTTTAATAATCCATGTGTTGCTCTACCTATAATTTAAAAATAGATCGACAATTACGTATTGTTATACACTTTTTGAGTCAATAAATTACAAAAAATCAGCACAGTACTTGGACTCCGGTTAGTGCACATGTGCATGAAATCGGTATGACGGTAATCAGAAAGAGGATTATTAGTTTGAGTAGGTGATAGTCCACTGCAAATAATAATGTTGTTTTTCCTATTAGTTCAAGTAAATGTTTCAGCAATTTAAACCAGAGCTCAACCTGCTGGTAGCTATGGCACAGACACATGTTTTTACTTAAGACAATGTGTAAAGCATTAAGAAGTAGCAAACCAGTTAAGAAGTCAGAAACACAATGCAATCAAAAATCCCACTCCAATTTATAAAGATAGAGAATATCTTAATGAACAGGATGATACCAAAATGACAAAAATTCAATAGGGGGAACCAAAGATATACATTTTTAAAGTTTGAAATAAAAATAGTGCCAAACATTGTTAAGTGCCAGCTGAAGTCATCTATTTGTGCTTGACTGAGACCTAGGCACAATTTAAGGCAGAACACAATGGAGCCTGGGTCGGATCTTGAAATCAAGTTTTAGCCCAGTGAGAATTTTCTAAAATGGAAGAACAAAATCCTTAAAGGGGCAAGGCAGTAGGTCAATGTCTCAGTGAAGCCACTGAATTTTGCCGGGAAAGCTCTGAATGGGAAAAAATCAAACTTTGCACCAAATTAAGTTCCCTTGCTGGATACTTTTGGTGCTTTTGCCTTGTAAATATATGTCTCTTTTTGGAGTTAGTCACTTTTTTGGAGCTCATTTTCCTGCAGTGGGGCACAAGCTGTAGCTGTAGCTGAACAAGGCTTTTAATGGTGTTGCATAGATGCAGTGTGGCTTGTTTCTACTCTTATTTTATGTTCTGACAACCTGAAAAAGCCAATAGGCCTGACTTTTCATAACTACACCTCATTGCATTGTGTCTGTGTATTTTACAAGAGGGAGTTATGGTGGTTATAGACTTGAGGTTTCACTAGGTGTGTGAACTGTTAGGAGGGTGTCCCCAAAGGAATTTCTGCCAGCCATTGTGTACATATTTGTAAATTAATTAGTTGTATTGAGTAGTGTGTGTAATAAAGTGTTTTTTTCTTTTCATAATCAAAAGAATTGACAGCACAAGGATTTATTTGGTATCATTTGTTATGCGGACTGGGGTACTAGACCACACCACCTCCCCTGAGTAGTCGTTTGACTTCTTTGCTTAGCTAACCTGAGAGAGTCAAGTGTTACAATGGGGTACTTAGCCCCCAGAAGATGACCTACTACCGATGAAGGACTGTCATCCTTTGCAACTCATATCCCTAATTCTTAAAGCATCCCTTTTAGTTTCAGTGCAATCATAGGAACATAGGATTCTTCTTGGTGCATTGAAAATGAACTATTGGCTTTCAATTAGTGTATCCTGGGGACATATTTCAAACACATAAGAATAATAAAAGTAAAGCATAGGAATTAAAATCAGGAACGAGCAATATTATGTTTTGACCCACCAGCTCTGGCACTGAAATCAATTTATTTTAAAGTGGATACATTCATGCGGTCAGGAATATCAAATCAGAGTGGAAGAAAGTCCAATGGCTAAAGAAGGCTTGCCTATTTCCCCATGCTGAATGATCTGGTGAGAAGAAACAAAACGTTAATGACAGCTGATCAAATCAATCGAAGAAGAGGGGTGACAATTCCGCTGTCTATATACGTAAGTACTGTTTATTTTACAAGTATTTTAATTACATTTAGAAAAATAGTTGCAGCTGTCTCTGGGGCAGACCTAGAAACACACACCACAAGTCAGTGTTGGTCGGGAATAAATGCGATTTTGTCATTTTTACTGAGCAGATATCGCTGGGAATCCAGAATATCAGCTATAAATTGCCATCTTTACAAAATCTCATATGCAGGCTCTGGCATAGCTAGTTACTATATTCCACAACCAAAGGAATACATGTGAGTTGCTCCTCAAAATCTATAATGGATGCCAACCCTTTTGATAAATCATGACCATTGAGTTCATATAATACACTTAACTAAATCACCCTTGATAGCATAAATGGAAAGTAAAACTCTCAAAAACATACCTGTAAAATAGTCGTCAAAAAGAAGCTTGATAATATGTGAAATATTTCCTCTGAACTCTTCCTAAGTAAACAACTTTGTTTTTCAGTAATTTCCTAAATAATAATTAAACAGCCAAAAAAGGTAAAGATAAGCATCTAATTTGGTTACTATCACAATGTCCCAACCTAAAAAAGTTATCTGCATGTCGAAAAAGGGTAGGGCTATGACCTTTTTCAAGATTTGCCCGGCGCTAACCGCCTTTGTACCATTCAAATTACCAAGCAATGAGGCAGGCGCCGGAGACCAGAAGGCAGGAAACAGAAGTTTTATTCCGACGGAGCAGAACACATCAGATCAGACAACAAGGTATCGTCTCGAGGTGCTCTAACAGCCTCTCTGAGGCCTGGCCTCTTATACCCTGGTTTATGACATGTGAGCATTCTTTATTGCATAAAAGACTTTAAACTTATGAAATGACGTCCCCATAATCCTCGTGTCAAACCCACCCCCACATACATCCACAATGGAGGTCCTCACCCTGCTGATAACAGGAGGGGGCTATCACGCGGCTGAGTGTTCCGCCGATTCTTAGGATGTGTGCGCCTGATCGTATCCCATGGGGTGGGGAGGCCATGATCAATAGTGGGTCCTTTGAAGAGGAGCGACTCCATACAATAAGGGGCAGTAAACGGTATCTCCCGGCTTAGGCGATGGCCTCGGACCTGTGTGGACAGTCGGACTCGGGGGAATGGGTCATCAAAGGAGAGGTATTCATGCCGCGTGGACAATCAAGCGCGGAGGGATGGTTTATCAACAGAGGGGTATTCATGGAAGGAGAGGAGGTGCTGGTCAGGCGCGGGCGTGACTCCCAAGGACAGGGTCATGCAGGAGGAGAAGGGCTATGCTCATGAGGGGGAGGGAGGGGGAGCCAGGGTGCGCAGAGGATGCTTGCAGGGTCAGAGGAGCGCGCTGGCGATCGATCGTGGGCAGGGAGACCATGATACCTAAAATGGCTGTTGCGCACGTTGTACGTGGGTGACAAGCTGGCGCAGATGATGTTCAGCTCGTAAACTAAAATTCCACAGTCCTCCCTTTCAACATGTCTCGCCAACTTGTCAGTTCGGATTTATCCCCATAAGGCCACGTATTTCTACTTCATAGAGGGGACTCATGTGCTCATTTCGGAAGTCCAAAGTCTTTGGGCACATACAGTTAGAAACAAGGCCGAATAAAGATGGCAGACATTGGATACCCAAACAACACCCACATAATATCACAACAGGTATCAGTACGAAGGAAAACAACCTCCAACCCCAGTCCTTCAAAGTGTCCCAAAACCAGCTCCCAAGCGACCATCCTTCTTGTTCTTGGTGAACCTCTGAGGAAAGTCTGTGGAGGTGTTCAATTGCTTTGTAGACTGAGGGCGAGATATCTGGCACGTAGGTGCAGCAGCTAGATCCGATGATGCGGCACGCTCCTCCTCGATCGGCCAGAACCACATCTAGACAAGGCGGTTTTGAAGGGCCACAAGGCGGACCGCCTGAAGCTCAGCCGTGTTGTTAGCGAGGATGCCAGCCGTGATGTTGATCGTTGTTTCTACTGCCTGGGTCAGGTGCCGGATAGCGCGGCTGTTTGCCATTGGGCCCCACAGGGGAACGAGTCCCTTTGCTGCATCCAGGAACTGTGCTCCAGTGGAGTCGGCTTGTCCAATGTCATCTGCACGCCTCTGCCGGTGATGGTTAGCAGGGGCTACATACGTGGGGGGGGGAACGAAGGCAATGTAGCAGATACCCTTCCAACCTTTCGGGAGCCAGGTGTAAGCTTTGGTGCCACACACAAAGTACATGTTTGGAGAAGCAACAAAGGAAGGGGGATCAACTGAGTCCAATGTTCTGATGATTCGGCAGGAACTGTGACCCACCAGCTGTGTTCCCTGGCCTTCGAGACACACAAGACCTGTGACATTGATAACAGACAGAGCCACAGTCAGAGTGGCGGTAGTTTGTTTTCGCAGATGAGAGAAGGTGGAACTAGCTGGATTGTGGAGCACCTGTATTTCGACACGTTCTTTGGCTGGAATGTCTTTAAGGAAGGTGGCGCCTGTGGGCGCAGGACACAGGGGAGCAGAGGTCTTTCCGGTTTTGTTCAGCCAAAACCCAGAGTAGAAGTGCGACACTGTCTGACTGGAAGTGGCGTTATCCTTGTGGCTCTCTTGCATGAGGATCAACCAGGCGAGGCAGGAGCCGTGAACTGAGAAACGAGAAGGGATGAAGGGGATGGAGTGTCCAGTGGCATGCGGGAGCAACCCGCAGATCCAGCAGTTCGTGGCATTTGCAGCAAGGTTGTGTTGGTGCAACAGTTGCACGAAGGAATTGTTCCAGAACTCCCTGCTTCTCTCTCTGAGCTGAGGTGACAGGGAGATCAGGTGGTGCTCTTTCATGGGGGTTGGTTGTGCAGTGGGCAGCAATGCCTGATGAGCCGGTGTGCTTTCCTCCAGGATCCAGAAGGAGGTCATGAGGAGGAGGCAAAAGAGGAAGACAATGAAGAAGGCGATTGTCTTTGATTTGTGCAGGTTGTCAGCCTTTGGGTTCCTGCAGTGGGTATTTCTGGTTGCTTCCATCATCTTCTCAACTGGCGCTTCCATCATCTTCTTATCTGGCGCTTCCATCATCTTCAAGGTGCTCGGTGGTGGGCAGAACCACAGACTTCGTTTCGCTTCTCTCCCGGTAACCCTTGGTTGTGTTTAGGTCACCGTTCTGAGATTCAACTTAGTCCGTGGCCTACTTAGCCGAAGCTCCCTCCTTTCGACGCAGGAAATACCCTTCTCTAGTTGGCACAGTGGGATCAGAGAATTTTGCAAGTTCAAGTGCCTCAGTATCGGGATAACAGTTCAATGTTGGTCGATCTTTGTTCAGGAGCTCTTCTTGGGTGTTGACGTTTTCTGTCGTGGCCAGGGTCGCGGAGACCTTCCGGCAGTGGTGTGCGTGCAGCCAGTGCCTCTTCCCCTCCACTCGAAGCGCCGTCCGTGTGGTGATCAGCACTTGCAAGGGGCCCGTCCACCGGGGTTCCAGGCTCTTGGTCCGTTGGAAGTTTCGGATTAGAACGAAGTCCCCCGGTTGGATGTCGTGGCCTGGGCCCCTGGAAGCATCGGGGATGGCCTGCTGCACCTGTTGATGAATGACAGACAACGTTTTAGTTAACTTGCACAAATAATCAGACAGTAGGACGTCCGGGACGTCATGAATGGAGGTCGGTTTGGGAGCAGTCCAGAGGTTCATCGGTCGCCCGAATACAACCTCGTAGGGAGTCAAATGGTGTTTGGTGGGAGTGGAGCGCATCGATAGCAAAGCCAGTGGGAGGGCATCCGGCCATTTAAGTCCGGTGGTGGCCACTATTTTTGACAATTTCAACTTCAGCGTGGCATTATGGCGTTCCACCAGGCCGGCGGATTGGGGGTGGAAGACCGCATGAAATCTCTGTTTCACCCCCAACCCCTTTAGGATTAGTTGGATAACCTCAGCTATGAAGTGGGGGCCATTGTCGCTCCACAAAATTCGACAAAGGCCATAGCGAGGAAAGAATTCTTTCAGTAGTACTTTGGCAGTAGTCATGGCAGTGTTGTCACGGGTTGGATAGGCCTCTACCCATTTGCTGAAGGCACATACAATGACTAGTACATACTTCAAGCCCTGACATCTCTTCATCTGGATGTAATCCATCTGGAGGACCTCAAAGGGGTGATTGGGGGTCCCAAACCCTCCCCGGGGTACCACAGTTCCTTTCCCGGGGTTGTGTTGCAGACAGATAAGGCACTGCTGGACTAGGCGTCTGGCTGAGTCGGGGATTTTGTCGTTGTGCCAGACTTTGGAAATGAGTTCGATCATGGGTGCAGATCCTATGTGTGCGGAGGAATGAGCCATCGTCAGTATGGGGATCAGGTATGAGTCAGGCAGCAACCATTTGTTTGCATCCTTTGTTCGCCAGCAGCCCTCATCATCCTTCAAACCCACCCCTGCCCACTTAGTCAGTTCGTGAGGGGTGCTGGCCGACTGGATGTCTCTGATCATTTCCCTTGCGTCAGTCCATTTCTCCGCTTGTGACCTGGTCACATACATGCGTGTCACCGTCCTATTCTCAGCTGTGGTTCGTGCAGTGATGTCGGCCAGTACATTCCCTTGTCCGACAACGTCTGTCACCTTCTTGTGTGCCTGGCATTTGATCACTGCTAGTCGTTTGGGGAGGAGAACCGCTTCAATCAGGGCAGAAACCAGATCTCCGTGAAGGATGGGGGTGCCGTGGGACGTCAGGAATCCCCTTTCCCTCCACAGGAGCCCAAAATGGTGAACCACCCCGAAGGCATACTGGCTGTCTGTATATACGTTTGCGGTGGTTCCTGTGGCTATGATGCATGCTCGTGTGAGGGCTATCAGCTCTGCTGCCTGGGCAGATCGTTGTGTGATGCGGGCTGTCTCAACTACTGTTCGGGCTGTCGTTACTGCATAGGCAGCTGAAGTGGTGCCATCTGGGAGTTTGATGCATGAGCCGTCTACCCATAGCTCTCCATCGGGGTCTGTGAAAGCAGTGTCTCGGAGGTCAACTCTACTCCTAGTTTGTTCGTCCGTGAGGGTCACACAGTCGTGTATGGGAGGCACGTCGGGGTCATTTTCAGGCAGGGGCAACAATGTGGCAGGATTCAAAGTCGTGCATCTCTTTAGTGTGATGTGGGGTGCAAGTAGCGTCAATTCGTACCCAGTCAGTCGTGCGCTAGTCAAATGTTGAGTCTTGGTTTGGTTCAGAAGGGTGTCGACAGCATGGGGTACTAACACGGTGAGAGAGTTTGAAAGTACAATTCCTTCGCTCTGACGGATAGAGACAGCAGCGGCAGCTACTGCTCGAAGGCAGGCAGGCAAAGCTCTGGCTACAGGATCAAGAGTGGTGGAGAAGTAGGCACAAGGGCGCTGCTTAGGACCAATTGATTGAGTTAGGACAGACAATGCACACCCCTCCCTTTCGTGGGTGAAGAGGGAGAAGGGTTTGGAGTAATCCGGGGTTCCCAGGACGGGCGCTGAACAGAGGGCATCTCGTAATTCCTTAAAGGATGCTTGACACTCAGGGGTCCAAGGGAGTGGGAAGGGGGCATCTTTGGCCAACAGGGCAAGTAGGGATTTTACAATGAGGCTGAAATTGCGTAACCATTGTCTGCAAAAGAGGTTAGGCCAACCAAAGAGCGGACTTGCTTTTGTGTTTTTGGGACGGGGGTGTCTAGGATGGTTTGGATTCGGTCGGGTGTGAGTTTCCTCCCTTCTTTGGACAGGAGATGGCCTAGGTATGTCACTTGTGGCTGGCAGAACTGTAATTTCTTTTTGGAAACCTTGTGGCCATTTTCTGCAAGAAAGTGTAGGAGTTGAACAGTGGCTGTGATTGCAAGTGGGGTGGTGTCGGCCGCCAAAAGGATACCATCGACATATTGGATCGACACCACTCCATCCGGTAGCTGGACGGCGTCCAGCTGTCTTTTGAGGGCCTGGCTGTAAATACTGGGACTTTCAGTGTACCCCTGGGGAGCTCTACAAAATCGGTACGAGCGGGATTTCAGGGTGAAGCCGAACAGATAACGGCTGTCTGGATGGATGGGGATAGAGAAAAATGCATTCTTGAGGTCGATAACAGTGAAGGTGGTGGCAGTGGACGGGATGAGGGTCAGAATGGTGGTGATATCTGAGACTACGGGGTATTGGGGTACAACCACTTTGTTGATCTCTCGCAGGTCGATGATGAAGCGGTACGCTTTCTCATCTCCCTCGCCTTGCTTCTTGACAATGGGTAGGATAGGGCTGTTGCAGACATTGCTAACCACTTCTTCGACCACTCCTGCATCTACCAGAGACTGAATGATCGCTACCAGTGCCTTCTCACCCTCGGGCGATATCCGATACTGCGGGAGTTTCGGGAGCATAGCGTCCTGTCTCACAGTTATATGAATAGGGTCAATCATCATTCGTCCCACATCAGAGTCATTTTTGGCCCATAGGTACGGAGGCAGGGTATCAAGCAAGGACAAGTCAGCATCAGTTATGGAGCACATGTGTCGTGCAGGGCAAGATTTGGGTATGTCTGGGTTGTCGTACAGGATGACTCGGACTCCATCCGGGGAACACCTAATGGTAGCTCGAAAATGCTTCAGTAAGTCAATGCCCATAATGGCGTCAGGGGAGTTGGAGGAGAGCAGAAATGTTGTGTCAGTGGTGTCGCTTTCTAGGTCAAAGGTGACAGGCACGGACAGGGGGTTAGTGGAGGGCGTCCCATCGAAACCTATCAATGTAATGTATGAGCCAGTCAAGGGTGCCCTTGGAATCAGTCGTTTCGATAACACACTACGTGTCACCCCAGTGTCTACCAAAAATGGAGACTCTGTACCCAGGACCTTAGCAGTGACATAAGGACCTTGCTGGTCAACACAGAGCTCGACTGGATCCCTCCCTTGCCCCTGGCAGTCCTATGCAAAATCGGGGGCATTCTCACCGTAGGATAGTTGATACTGGTTCTGTCGGGGGCGGTCAAATGTGTTCGATCTCCCTGATCTGTCATTGTTGGTGTCGTTTGTGTGCCCTCGTCCTTGTCCCCTATTTCTCGGTCCACCCGCTACATCCTTGGGGTCCCTATTTCTGGTCATCTCTAGCAGAACCGGACACTGGGATTTCCAATGACCGAATCCTTTGCAGAAGGCACATTGGTCATCGCTAATGTCTCTTCGCCCAGTGTGGGGTGTTGGGGTGTGATCTTTAGGAGGTGGATTTCTAGGGATGGTCGATTGGTAGTTCCCCCTTTGGGGTTCCCGTCCGACCGCTATACCTTGTATCTGGGCTAACATCACCCTTTCTTTCAAATCTTTCTTCTTTTTCTCGGACGCCCTATCATTCTCATTTTTCTGGTGCTCGTAATACTGAGCCATCTGAAGGATAGCTGCGGGTTTGGAGGCCCCCCAACTACTCTCACTCGTCTGCAGTTTTTGGGAGACCTCTTGTGATAGGCCCTTCACATAGTTTTGTACAAACAGGTGTTGTCCGGTTGCGGTGGTCATGTCTTGGCCACTGTAGTCGGAGAACACTGTCTCGAATCGGGAGAAGTATTCTGATACATCTTCCTGGGGTTTCTGACGACAGGCCGTGACTATCGACCAATCTACCTTTTTCTCTGGGATCAGTGTCTTTAACTTCTGAACTAATTTGTCTGGGAGTTCTAATATGTCCTTTACTGGTTTCCTTCCAGGCTCTCGCTGTCTGTCTAGTTCACTGAGTTGGTTCCTGGTATGTCCAAACAGATCGGTGTGGTCAGCCTTCCGGATTTGCTTCCACACGTCAGCTGGCAGGCATAACCCGAAAAACAAGTCAATGTCCGCTAAAGTCATTATCGTCGAACCCAAGGCTGTGGCCAATTCGGTATAGAATGCTGTCGGGTTCTTTCTTAAATCGGGCAGAGTTTGTCTAAAAGTTAGGATATCTTGTCGGTCCCATGGTTGGTAAACCCAATTGTACACAACCCTCCCTTTTGCATCTGCGTGATTAATATCATCGTTTGTTCCCAGACCACGTGGCGGAATCCAGTAAGGGGCCGCTTCTCTGATGGGCATCACAGTGTTGGCTACTTCTACTGAGGTTGTTTCAGGGACTGTAACCTTGGCTTCTGGTTTTTGTTCCGTGAGGTGGCGGAAGACCTCAAGCATCTGCATGAAGAGCTCCGTTGCCTCACATTCAGTCCCATCTCCAACATCAACCTTCCTATACAGCGTTGACAGTTTAGCGGGGCCCTTACTTTGATACCTATCCTCATATGCGTTCAGGGTGTGGTAGCTGAATCGCAAAATGAAATGCCGTCTGTGGCTGTCGGCATGCGAGTTATACATGTTCATTGTGTATTCTTCGCTCTCCCTTCGTTCTACTAGTGTCTTTGCTATTTTGTCAATCCCATCCCGCTCATCTTTGCTCAACCTATTTGGTCAGGCTGGTGGGTGCTTGCTAGTCTCGAGGTCATCAGGTGGTGCTGTTAACGTGGCTGGTGCGGAGGCCGTGAGGGCTGGTGCACTAGCGCTAAGGTCATTCTCGTTCGCACTCAGGGCCTGGCAGGGGGTATATGGAGGGGGCATGTAGATGATTGGGGGACCTAGCAGTAACTCATCGTTCGCCCGCTGTTTGGAGGGCAATTCAGGGTAGAGCGCAGAGGGGGTCCTAACGGGACATTGACCTGTCGATCCTGATTCTTGGTTTTGTGTAGCTTCCTTTCTTTCTTTTATTTCTTCTTCTAGTTGCTTAGCGGCTAGGTGGGCTGCCTTTCGTAATTCTTTCCCTATTTTTGCTTCTTCTCTTTTTCTTCGCTGTTCCGTTTCTTTGCGCCACATGCCGATACTATCGAGCATAGTGGGCGTAGTCTTATTTTTCTGGAGCGCTATTTCTAATGTTTTTATTTTATGATCATCAAAGGAACCTATCAGTGGCCACTGACTTTTGAGGTCCGTTTTTGTGTATTTATGCCATAACCTAGTATAGGCAATAGCGACTAGTCCATGCTTGGTGAACATGTCCTTATTAGGGGTGCCTTCCAGTGGAGCTGGATGGTTCATCTCTAATAAGCGGTCCGGGCTGAACAGGCTACCAATCAGTGGGGAGAAGATAGGCATGACGGGTTACAACGGGGACAAAGGTCTGCACTACCTAACTCATCACGGCGGGCAAAGACTAGACAGAATATTTCTATTCTCCGTTGTTTGCAGGCGGTGAATACCTCAAAAGAACCAATATCGAACAATCAATGTTCGGTCAATCAAACAATCAGTGGGGAGAATAAGTGGGTACGACGTGTTAAAGGTTTGCGTTACCCACTCTTTCTCTACCTGCAAAGAGAGACCTTGTTCTTCCCTGTTTGCAGACAGAGAATCTCCAGACAACAATCCACGAACGACAGTTCGGGAAAACAGTGGGGGCGGAAGATAGGCACGACGGATTACAATGGGGACAAAAGTCTGCGCTACCTATCCTTCACTGCTTGCAAAGAGAGAGCCTGTTGTTTCTCCGTTTGCAGACGGTGAATCTCCAGAGGGATCAATAAAAAGTAATACTAGTATTATCCAAATCAAACAATCATTTCTCAATTTGTCGTGTTTACACGACCTTACCCGGACCGCATGGACAGTTTCCTGTCTTCCGAATCCAGCGCCCGATCGTCCTCTATTCTTCGTGATGTTCGTGGCACTCCTGATGGTTCCCAGTCAGGACCGTAGATCACTCAAGAGAGGTCTGTTCGGAACTAGTGAAGGTCGGATGATCGGCTGTCAGACGAGGGTCTATCGGACACGAGCTCTCCCGATCGTTGCAGTCGTTCACTCTGTCGTCGGGACCTCTCCCACTGGATCCACGTGTTGCTGATGGGCCCCACGCTTTGGGACGCCAATTGTCGAAAAAGGGTAAGGCTATGACCTTTTTCAAGATTTGCCCGGCGCTAACCGCCTTTGTACCATTCAAATTACCAAGCAATGAGGCAGGCGCCGGAGACCAGAAGGCAGGAAACAGAAGTTTTATTCCGACGGAGCAGAACACATCAGATCAGACAACAAGGTATCGTCTCGAGGTGCTCTAACAGCCTCTCTGAGGCCTGGCCTCTTATACCCTGGTTTATGACATGGGAGCATTCTTTATTGCATAAAAGACTCTTTAAACTTATGAAATGACGTCCCCATAATCCTCGTGTCAAACCCACCCCCACATACATCCACAATAGAGGTCCTCACCCTGCTGATAACAGAAGGGGGCTATCACGCGGCTGAGTGTTCCGCCGATTCTTAGGATGTGTGCGCCTGATCGTATCCCATGGGGTGGGGAGGCCATGATCAATAGTGGGTCCTTTGAAGAGGAGCGACTCCATACAATAAGGGGCAGTAAACGGTATCTCCCGGCTTAGGCGATGGCCTCGGACCTGTGTGGACAGTCGGACTCGGGGGAAGGGGTCATCAAAGGAGAGGTATTCATGCCGCGTGGACAATCAAGCGCGGAGGGATGGTTTATCAACAGAGGGGTATTCATGGAAGGAGAGGAGGTGCTTGTCAGGCGCGGGCGTGACTCCCAAGGACAGGGTCATGCAGGAGGAGAAGGGTTATGCTCATGAGGGGGAGGGAGGGGGAGCCAGGGTGCGCGGAGGATGCTTGCAGGGTCAGAGGAGCGCGCTGGTGATCGATCGTGGGCAGGGAGACCTTGATACCTATAATGGCTGTTGCGCACGTTGTACGTGGGTGACAAGCTGGCGCAGATGATGTTCAGCTCGTAAACTAAAATTCCACAGTCACATACCCACTCCTTTACTTTTAATTCGCTTGAAGATAATTACAATTTGTAATTAAGGGTGGGCGTAACACGCATAATTTGTTGTAGGTTAATAATGTGAAATTACTGCAAAATCATGCGAGATTATGTAGAATTAGGTGAAGAACATAACCCTGGATTTAGGGTTAGTTTCCAAAATGGATGCAATTTGTTCTGAGTTTCTCTAGTAGGATTTTCATGCCTAATTACTCATAGTTACACGTACGGGTATAATGGGGGTAATTGTAAGTAATCTTGCAGCAAAAGAGTGACACAAAATTACCAAAATTACTCTGATGATTCATGTGTAATTAAAATATTAACCATGCCTAATTGTACTCTTTTCTGATTTACCGACTACCCTTGTTACAGTCTCTGTGAATCTAGATACAGAACAGAAGAATTATAAAAGGTACTCAATAATTAGGCTGAAGAATTAGGCCACTTAAATTTATCCAGGTAATAAAATAACTATTATAAGATTTATTGTCTCAGCCCATATACTCACCAGCAAAGTTTATCCTTTGAGTTGTATGTGGTGATTCAAAAACACGTTCCACTCTGATCCTGTATATAGGAAGTCAAATTTAAAAGTAGGATCTTGGCGCCAGTATTTTTCACATATGCTTTCTTACTGATCTTAAGTCTTTCTCTCTAGCCTTATTTTTCTTAATGAGTCTCTTTTATATTTACCTAGCTATGTTATGCCAGTTTTTTTGACACAAGAATTGTCTTGAACAAGCACACATATTGATATAAACAAACTTGTACCTTAATTACTGTCAAATGTGAATCAAATTAGGAGTTGCTATGTGTCAGATTAGTTTCAATAATGACATCAGAATATTTTTATTTTTTATGTCTAAAGCAGTTATCTATGTGAAAAAATGATTCCAATGTTAGCTCTGTGATTTACTGGCAGGATTGTAGATTTCAATCTGTTTAGATGATAATCATAAATATTGAACATAACTGTGTATAATTGTGATGAATGACTGTGATCGAAAAACATATTTTTCTCTTAAAGTTCCAAGTTTGTTTATGTTTTCGATTTGCCTTGAGGCTAGTATCTCTGTATTTGTTAGCCTTGAAAAAGCAACTAAGTGCCACGAAACATGTGTGGGATGAAGTTACATATTCTATTGGACTATGAAATTCTCCTAAAATGACTTCACAAAACAACAAATATATTAAAATACTTTGGATTTCACAGTATGTAGAACTTTGCCCTAATGCAGGCTATAGGCCCTGTGTACTTAATGGACTAAGACAAATTTTGTGAATAAACATTGGGCATACAGCATATATGTTGTATTAAGTTTATATTGGGCAATAATATGTCGAATTGCTGGTGCTGAAACCTTTGAAAATTAAGTCAGTGTGTTTTGTGGATGCCAGAACATCCATAAAAATTAACAGCACATATCCTCCAAGTGATTTTCAGTGGTCTAACTTTGTATTGAATACGCCATCTGCAGCTGCAAGAGATAGCTTAATATATTACAGCCCCTCAACACATATGAGGCTAAGCTTGTACAAGAGACTTAAGACCTGAATTAGAGTTTCTTAGATGGGATACGCCATCATAAAAATGGTGGATGTCCTGTGCATTATAGCCTATGAGACTTGCAATATGGAAGACAGTATAATTGGCATGTTTTGACAGAGTATCACCTCTGTCAAACTCTAAATATTGCCCTTAAAAGAAATCTGAACTGTTGTGCTTCCCAGGAGTATTTGAGATAATATAAAGATACACCTAACATACAAACAAGAGCATCACCAATACCTATATACCACCTATATTGTGTTGCAATACTATGGCGTCAGGGATCAGGGAGTTCTGCTTGGATCCTGACAAGTCGCCTCCGGCTTCATCAATTTAAAAGTGAGCTTCTCAAGAGGAAGTGTGCACTCTTTATGTACATCTTTTCACCACAGGATGTGAAGGCCAACTAAGGCAAAGTTGAAGATATCAAAATGGCAGTGTCTCCGGCAATGTACCAGCGGTTTGCAACATTCTTTCAATGGGCAACTCTCGGGGCTCTTTATGCTAGATCTCATAATCATGTAAGAACCTGAGCCAGAACTAATCAGATTCATTGCATGATGACATGTTCACATGATAACAATATCAGATACTCTGAGCTGGTCACTGGGCTCAGTCCATCAAGCACAAACTGGCCGCGAGGAGGGAGCACTCCATCGGAGCTCCGGACACCGGGATCACCTACACGGTGTAAATCCCAGTTTTCTCGCTCCCCCATATCCAGGAGGCTCAGATACTTCACGCTGCTCCCGCCTCCTCCAAGACTGCAACAGATGCCTCGGAGGGACCGGAGACCAACGATTCCGGTAGCGACCTCAGGACATGCTCCATTCGTACCGCGAAGGCTCCTCCAACATGCGACCCAGGACCGGAGTCTGAAACAAGCACTGACGACTGCAGGGAGCGAGGTGAGAGCCGAGGAAGAGCTCCGTAGTGCCTGTCTTTAAGATGGCCGCTCCCAGCCCTGAATATCTATAGCTCCCCTTTTAAATATGCAGCCGTATCTAAGGACGCCCCACCTCGGATTCCTCAGACCCTTAACCTTGGCCATTTACCGCTGGCTTTGAATTGCGCACAATTTGCAAGACTCGCTCGGGTTTCCCAAATGCCTGACCTTATGATGGCCGCCCCCCGGGACTGATCTCGGAAGAATGATCCATGGCCCCTTATTTCAACACTATGCCTACCTCTGACTCCGAGTACCCCAACGCGCCAAGGAACCTCTATCTCCCTGCACCAGAGTCTCATGGCCACATGCTGCTGCACCTCACAGTTGCATGGGGATTCGGGACAATAATTGTGGTTTCCCGGTTTAGCAGATTTCTTGAGGATTTGAATAACAAGTATGTGGGTAAGAGGGAAGGAAGTATGCAGATATGCCAACTGCCTTAGGATTACAATGAGCAAATAAATAAATCTTCCCACCATTTTAGCTTAACAAATATAGGAGGAATTCACTCAACCCACATAAGATGGCACCCCCCTGAGATCAGAACTGAGAAAAACAACACTAGAAACAAAAAGAAGACTGCTCCATATACCAATGCAAAAACACCCTGCAAAACGGGCAGACATCTTCAAATGGCACATTAATCATTAGCAACCCTTCAAATTCGGAAACAGACACCTGGATACTTTGGGAACAAGCTCGTTAACAAGAAAAACTCTATATTCCCCACAACTCTAAATTAGAACTAATCAGAATTATTAGCAAAAATGTTACTTGTACCCAGACATTATTTGGATTTTTCTTGTCCCCGGACATCGAATGGTCGGGAGCGTCTGATGCTGTGGCCGCCGTTCCTGCTGGTCATAGCAACACAAGACTTCTGGCGTAATTGTCCCCCGGTGTTTTAACCTCAAGATGGCACCTGTGAAGTAACGGACCTGCTTTTTGAATGCCTCGCAGCAGATCCATGGGAACTTTTACCGAACTACCTACCCCCTACCCCTCCCCGCTCTACTCCTCTCCTCTTTCCTGCTACTAACATTTGCCTTCACCTGTCCTTGCCCTAGTCCCCACCCTGTTTACCTGTGAATTTCCAGCGTCATTTGAGAGCTAGCTATTTTGTCTGATGCCTGATGGAGCTACCTGGTTTAGCTATAGGGGAGGCAGGTCGGGGATTCCCTCCTTAGACGTCACCTACCCAGCCGGTCTTCAGCCAGACTTCCTTTCGTCTCTCCTGTCGTCTCTTCCCGCTTCCTCCCTCTATTTATATCTCTCCTTCTCTCCACTCTCAATGTACTGAGACTGAACTATTTTGTCTGATGCCCGATGGAGCTACCTGGTTTAGCTATAGGGGAGATGGGCCGTGGATTCTCTCCTTGGTCGTCACCTACCCAGTCGGCCTATAGACATATTTTATTTAGTCTCTCCTTGTTGTCTCTTCCCCTATCCTCCCTTCCTCACTTTCCCTGTTCCCTCCCCTCTACGCTCCATTTATTTTGCCTTCCATGGTATTTAAATGTTTCCCATTGAGACCTAGCTATTTGGCCAAAGCCCGGTGGAGATACCTGATAGCTATAGAGGAGATGGGTTTTGGGACTTCCCCCTCGACCGTCACCTACCCAGCCGGTCTTTGGGCAGACTTTCCTTCATCTTTCTGCCGTATCTCTCTCCCATCCTGTTTTTCTGCGAACCTCTACCCTCGACACTTGACACCGAACTACTTTGTCTGATGCCCAATGGAGCTACCTGGTTTAGCTATAGGGGAGATGGACCATGGATTCCCTTCTTGGTCGTCACCTACCCAGTCGGTCTTTAGACAGACTTCCTCTCGTCTCTACGGTTGTCTCTTCCCTTATCCTCACTTTCTCACCTCCCCTAACCCCCACTTCTTTTCTCTCTCCTTTCTCTCCTCTCCTAATGTATTGCTGATTGTTTGATGGAATGTGTAATTGTTGATCTTTTTCTGGTATACTGTTAAATCACATTGTTGCACTTCTTTTCGTCCCTCCTGTCGTCTCCTCCCACATCCTCCCTCTATTTATGTCCCTCCTTCTCCCCTCTCTCAATGTATTGAGGCTGAACTTTTTTGTCTGATGCCCGATGGAGCTACCTGGTTTAGCTATAGGGGAGATGGGCCATGGATTCCCTCCTTGGTCATCACCTATCCAGTCGGTCTTTAGACAGACTTCTTTTCGTCTCTCCGTATTGTCTCTTCCCTTATCCTCCCTTTCTCACCTCCCCTGCCCCGGCCACTACTTTTCTCTCTCCTTTCTCCCCTCTCCTAATTGTATTGCCTATTTTTGGGGGATTTATTGTGTAATTGTTGAACTTTTTCTGATACATTGTTGATTTTGTTATATTGTTGATTCTCATGTGAAGCGCTCTGATACCTCCGGGTCTAGCCAGCGCTATATAAAACTCTTTAAATAAATAAATAAACAAGCAGGTCATGCCCACTTTATTGAGTAATTAAGCAGAGCTTTAACCCAAACATGTGCATCAAAAAGGAGACATCAATACTATGATGTAGACATATCCAGATGTTTGCATACCTCTGTAGTTATGCCATCAATGTTGCACCTTATACCAAAATAGTGATCTGTTCCATGAATGGGCATGCATCAACCACTCAGAGATGAGACTTGGATATTAGTTACAGAAATATGAATCACAGAAACATATCTCTTCACTTAGACGAAATAGAAGGCTACAATTCCCAGCACGCAAATCCTACTAGTCAGAGAGCCAAACAAAATATAGTGTGAAGTCAAGTGAATGTACACATGCTTGTTGTAACAACTCTGTCCAAACCAAAGTGGAAGAGCTGATTAGATGACACAAGACTACAGATCATATGCCACAAACATCAAGTCAAGAAATGAAAGAATCTCCTGGAGGAAACTAGTCGAGGCATTCTTGGTGTCAGAAAAGAATAAATGGTGCTGATGAACATCATGCAAGAATTGATTATGGGCCTTATTACGAGTTTGGGGGTCCATGGACCGCCATACCAGTGATGGCGGTCCGACCCCTGTGAGCTAAGCGGGCAGACTGCCGTATTACGAGCTGTGTGGATTGGCTTTACGAAGACCATTACCGGACTGCTGACACCATCACCGAACTCCAACTGCAGCGGCTACGAAATGGGCCTATGAGGATGTAGAAGGCTTAGATCATAAGTGAAACCGTCAGCCCAGTTACGAGTTCCTATAGCCAACATGACCATGGCAGTCCAACCTCTAAATCTGAGACAGCAGAAAGGGAGGGATATAAGGCCGAGTCTCACCTCTACTCACATCTGATGGTCCTCTACCATAATGGATCCCATGGGACAAGTCCCACTGCTGCTCTACCTGCTCGACTATGTTCAAAACCTGCTCTATCGCAGACGAAATCGGCGGTAAGTCATACAACTCCCTGTTGCCATAGACTCCTGTGCAAAATGATACCCTGCCACGGACAAGGCAAGTGAGTTGGGGTCCCTAAGTACTTTACATGTATACTTGGACCCTGTCAGAGATTGTTTAAAAAAATGATCAAAAATACATCTGTAATATGCCCTCCTAGGCCAAAACTATGATGCTGCACAGGCACACTTTACACAAATGGACATCTGTTTTCAAATTATATACAGTGATATTGATGTGTGCCTTATTTTGTGTTCCACAACAGTACCTCCTCAACAATATCACACATATTAATGTCTGTCACACATCTTTTGTCCTTTCTTAATTGTCTCTCATATTACTACTGATCTTAGCTAGTCATGCAGGTTGACATTTCTCAAGTGTTCAGAAAGTGAAATTGAAGTGACTACAACTATGATGATGTCTTGTTACTGCAACTCTAACCAAGATGCTGGAACCCTTTCGCTTCTTCTCACTTGTCTGCCAAGTCACAACTGATCTTCACTAGTCAGGCAGCTTGCCATTTCTCAAGTGTTGAAAAAGTGACATTGAAATGCTACCACTACTACGTTGAGGTCTTGTCAATGCAACTCTAACCAAGATGCTAGGCTCCTTTGTCCCTTCACACTTGACTGCCATGTAACTACTGATCTTCACTAGTCATGCAGCGTACCATTGCTCCAGTGTTGGAAAAGTGACATTGACGTGAATACAACTACCATGAGGCCTTTGTGACTGGAACTCTAACCAAGCTGCAAGACTCTTTTTCCCCTTCTCACCTGCCTACCTTTTAACTACTGATCTTCACTAGTCATGCAGCTTACCATTCCTCAAGTGTTGGGAAAGTAACATTGAAGTGACTACAACTACCATGAGGCCTTGTGACTGGAACTCTAACCAGGCTGCTAGACTCCTTTTCCTCCTTTTCACTTCTCTGCCATTTTACTACTGATCTTCACACATCATGCAGCTTACCATTTGTCATGTGTTGCTAAAGTATGATTGAAAAGCTTCCGCTACTACCATGAGCCCTTGTGACTGGAACGCAAACCAAGCTTCTAGACTCCTTTTGCCCCTTCTCACTTGCCTGCCATGTCGCTACTGATCTTCACTAGTCAGGAAGGTTGCCATTTCTCAAGTGTTGTGAAAGTGACATTGTAAAGCTACTATTACTACAATTATGTCCTATCACTGCAACTCCAATCAAGATGCTATAGTGAATGTGACATACTCACATTGCACACATCTCAGGTCCTGGTTTGATGTCAAAGAACCATATTAACAGATTTGTCATTGAAGTGAAACAAACCTTCCCTGCTACAACTCTGTATTGGACTCTCACACATCACCCACATAAAAAGGCAACGTCAGTCAATGGGATTACATAGAATCAGTCTGAGAACCATACTAAGGGCACAATGGATACACTCTCTTCAGGATAGCTAGGCCTCTATCAGGGGGATCCCTGAAAGACTGGGGACCTGGGGTACAGTACATATTGCACATGTCTGGCAAACTCTATGTGCACTGGATCTGGGAGCTGAAGTATATCTGGGACGACCAATAGCATGTGACCAAGTGCTAAGCATGTGTAGGAACTGGGTAAGTGCAACTTATGAAAGCAAACACAGCACTAACAGCATCTGACACACATTTAGATGAAGTAGCTGTTAGGTCCACACTGCAAAATTGACACATGTCCATGAAGAACACCACAAATGTATTACAAGTTGACATCCTCCATGTGTGGATACAAACATATCTCACTTCAACACATCAAACACATATCCGACCTACATCCTGGAGAGAAGTACAACCCAAATGATATTTACAGTGGCCATGTTGACCCAATGCAATGTCTGCCCCATTTTCCTCTTGTCCTGTCTCACTCAAGGCACTGGCTCCAAGGGCACATCATACTAACCACTTCAACTGTATCAGCCATCAGGGATCAAACAAACACAACTGAACTCACACATCACTAACTATAGAATAACATAAAATAAATAGGAAAGTAATGGCAGGACTAATGTCTTTCAAACTGTGAAAGATTTAAATGAATGGAGTTAAAGCAATCCGAAAACTAAACAAAATCCAGTGGCCAGTCCATTCATTCTCCATGTACCACAGCACAATGCTGTGCCACCAAATTTGCCCATACTGACACTGCCAGGGAACCTCCTCACAAAGGGACATTCATTGAGTATGTTATGTTATGTTATCCTTTTTGTAAAGCGCGCAGCTGCCCCAGCAAAGGGGCGTCCCGGCGCTGACCACGGGAGGACACAACAACTATGTAGACCAGCCTAACAAGAGAGACAGCAAAGAGATAACCTAAGGTAACGGAAACGGGAAGGTCTTATTGGCCTTCCTGAAAGATGACAGAGAGTCAATGGCGCGGATATGCATGGGAAGGGAATTCCATAGTTTGGGGGCAAGGGACCGGAAAGCATGACCGCCCGTCCTGGAGAGCCTGATTCTAGGCACCACCGCCAAATGACGCTCTGCCGAACGGAGAGGGCTGGAGGGAGCATAAAGGGAGATCAGGTTGCCCAACAAGGCGGGACTCGTGCACTTCAGGATTTTAAATGAGAGACAGAGTGTTTTAAAATGGATGCGTCTATCAATGGGTAGCCAGTGTAGCTTTTGGATGGTACTGGAGACTGAGCAAAAACGCGGCAAGCCCACCAGGGCTCTGGCAGCAGCATTTTGAATGCGCTGCATTCTCAGTATTTCCGCCTTATTCACCCCTAGGAGAAGAGAGCTCGAGTAATCAAGGCGTGAGAGGATGGTGGCTTGTACAATGAGTTGGCGAACAGAGGGGGCAAAGTATTTTAAAATGGGTCTCAGACCACGCAGAGTGCCAAAGCACAAGGTGACTAACTGTTTAGTGTGAGCCTGAAAGGAAAGGGAAGAGTCCATCATAACCCCAAGGTTCTTAACTACATTTTTTGGGGATGGAATTGCTCCTAGGGCTGATGGCCACCACTGCTCATTCCATAAGTTGATGTTACATAGCAGGCACTTCAAAGATGGAACTTGGAAAGATGTGGCAGAAGTTTAGGGAGGAGTGGGTTTTTTCTTGGGAGGTATTTTTTGAGGTTAGGGAGATTTTTGCCTGGATTTAACTTTAGGAGTTTTTTTTCTTTTTGTCTTTTTTGGGCTGGGTTTAGGAGGGTGGTGGAGGCTGTTTTTCAAGGGTGGAATGAGAAGTGGAACGATGGGCATGGGTGTGGGAGGAGCTTTTGGGGCTTTCGGAAGGGTCAAGTTTCACAGCAGTAAGGGCAAGGGCAAACATGACAGATTCACAGGAAAAACGGGTAGGGTGTTCGGGATGGAGTTCGGTTTGGGAGGAAGAAAGAGTGGAAGTATGAGATGGGTGTGCTGTCTGCACTATGTGTTGTGTTTGTGTCTGTTGTGTGGATGACTGTGAATGTTTGTGATTTTTTAGTGGGAGTGATGGGGATTTGCTAGGGCTTGTGGAGGGATCTGAGGCTGTTTGTGTGGTGTCTGGGGATATGGGTGTTGTGGAGGAGTTTGTGGCTGTTGGTGCAGTGTCTGTGTGAATTTTGGGTGTTGTGGAGGGGTCTGTGGGTGTGGGTGTGAGTGCAGTGCCAGTGTAAATGGGTGTGTCTATTGAGGGCTCTGTATGGGCTGCTGTGGTACCTGGGGGTATGCTGGAGGCGGTGGGGATAGTGAGGTAGGTGAGTGTCTACTGTGTGCATTTGTGTTTGAGCTTTTTAAAGTCTTGCATTTGTGTGAGGTGCTTGTATCTGTTGAAGTGTGTGCATGCTCAGGTGTGCATGTGCTTGGAATAGGAAAAGGGAATAGGTAATGTGAATGGAAAAGGAGCAGGATGGGAGTGAAAGGAGACCAGTGCCTGAAAAGATCTCTGCAGGCCAGACATGGCAGTGTGAATACTGTCTAGGTAGGCAACCATCTGGGTCAGCTGGTTGCTTTGATCATTGGTGGCATTCAGGACTGCAGTCTGATCCACAGATATGCTCTGAAATGACATGTAACTGTTTTTTTTTTTGCAACTGCATTTCCACACTTGATCATCACAAATGCACTGAAAGCATTGTAGAAGTCTACATATTACACCACCTTCATGGTTCCCTCTGTAGGCTTCTAATTTAGCATGAGCACATGCTTGGATGCTACATGACCTGCAAACAATTGGGTCCACTCATGTCAGAACAATTGACAGGCCAAATGCATTGATGGAACTCTCTACACTCTGTCCTTATGTCCATACTAGGATTGTTGATCACCTTGCATACTTTGGCACTTGTTCCATACCATTGTAAAGTGAAGTAACCAAATAGGATGGATCCAAGTGTGAGATTTACGCAATGCTCACACAAAGCTCAGAACTAAACAAATCTAACTATTACTCATGACACATCAGGATGTCATGAGGGTCAGTTTAAACACCAATGTACCATAATTTACAGTTGTGGCTGACATCATGTAACATGCATATCCTCATTGCAAACTGATGACACTTTGCACTCCAAATTACATCATATGTCCACTACCTGAAAAGTCAAATGACAGCTGTACACATGTAGTTTAGCTATGTATCATATTTAGCAGATACAATTCTCTGAAAACATTGAGATCTAAACATTTGGGAGATAGATACTGTGAATTCACACAACACAAGGCTCCATAGAGCCATGTGAACATCCTAATCCGGCTTGGTACAGGTAATGATGCCAGTCATAGATTTTATATCCACAAGCCAATTCACCTTTGAAGGTTTTGGGTGTCCCTGAGCATCTATGACATGAAGTTGTGGGAACACTAGAGTCCCAAATGGGCTAGCACATCACACCACTTTTTGGTATTGCTTACTCAGATTGCCTTGTAAGGATCAGTGTAGACACTCATGTATGCTCCCCACAGTCCTACATCTCACTCTCTCATGCATGTCACCAGTCAAGGAATGAGTGTTTTGAAACACTATTGCAGCAGAACCATTGATTGGCAAATGCATACTGGCTAACATGTAAGTACTAATGCTGATGGAACTAGTGATATTTGCACCCTCATTTTACTGTATAACCAGTACTTAATAAAGGAAACTGTTGTATGATCACTGCATATACTCCGAGCTCTATGTCATGCAACATGCAAAGGAGCCACCATCAAATGAGAGACAGTAGTACAGGAACATCATTCCTCACACAAGCAACACCAGTTGCCTGTGTGGTACAATTGTCATCCAGATTTACTGAGAAACATGAGATGATTTCTCACGTTACTCAGCCAGGTATCTACTCAAAAGGAGAGAATTGGCTTTGGACAGGACTCTGATGTGTTCCAGGTCAGAAAGACAATGGCCACAGCACAGCAGCATGCACCTACTATCACACTAACACTAACAATGACTCATCTTGTGTGTGGCACATGGACCACCACCAATATGGTTGGTGAAATGCTGTAACACTCAAAGTTGGCAATATGACATATATGACTCTGGCCAGGACTCACAAACATGTTGCTGCTCTTGGGCCCTCAACTGCCCTTTAAGGTCCAGGCCACCACCAGTATGAGGGACATCAAGGGGGACAGGGTGCAGTGTGTGCCCTTCCATGTTGGGAGCACTACCCCAGCTGGACCACTAGGATTTTCAGGTTCCAGCACCGCAGGTCCCCCACCTCTTTCTGCATTGAGCACTACACCAGTTGTAGAACCCCAAGGTCCGCACCCTCTGGGCTATGGCTCTCCAAATGGGCTTTTTTGATGAGCTTTGACCTATGTGGATGAAATAGATGTAGAAACAGTTTGTAACTGGGAGTTTGAGGTCAACTGTCAGCTTGATACACATTACATTGACATCTAACACAAGCCTTCAAGCCTTCATCAGGAAGCTACATATTATATGTGTCCATGTCACATATTAAGCACAACTAAGGCATGTATACCCACTTCTATGGTCATCTGATGACTAACCCAACCCTGGTCATTACTAAAACACTGAATGAAGCAGCCTACTAACATTATGTAGGCCAGGGCCATCCTACATATAATGTGATGTGAGGTACCGTGACACAAAACACACCATTGCAACCTTCTGAAGGGTTAAATACCTGTGCATGACTGTTCAGCAACCTTTACTGCCAGGACCAATGCATTGATACATATGGCCCATAGAGGGGGGAACCATAGTATACACAACATCCTAAGACTCTGGTCACAATGTGAAGGCTGGTGTGTGTGACACTTAGAGCTACCTCTCTGGGAGCTGTGTGGATATGTGGATGACTTATTTGAGTATCCTAGTACGTAATAATAAGTTTGTGTTGTTTGTACTTTCATCAGACCTTGCTCTCTACAGGCTGAGACAACTTATCCCACATGCCCATCACATTTCCACCAATTCAATACAGAAAAGTGAAACTTCTACCCATTTCGTATGTGAACATAAAGTTGTGTGGCACTCTGAAGGACTCTGTGAGGTTTAGATACCTCCTAGACAACTTTTTTACAAAGTTTGATGTTGCCCGAGTGATCTGTGGGATGGTAAACTTGGCTACATCATCCTCAAACGCTTATAACAGTATACAGAAATGGCTCATGATGTGAAGCCTGTGCATATTACTGCACATAAACGATGATGTGATTTGAGAACTAATTGAAGCTAATACAAACTTAAGCCCTGCATAGAGATATGCTTGTAACACAAGTAGAAATCCCCCTTATCGTACATTCCAATGATGGCCTTCTCTCCACAAAGTCCATGGCCCCATAATCCATTACATGTGTGCCCTATGTAGGGGCCACACAATGTATGCAATCAACAGTATGCTTACACTCTGACACTCCAAGTCACATTGTAGCCTATGGGAATAAGAAGGAAGCAGTGAAATGGAGTTTAATATGTATTTGAGAAACATACCTGTCCTCTGGTGAGCTATAAAGCTTGACATACAGGGGAAGAACCTCATACACCAGGGCATCCAGCTCCTCTGGAGTGAAGGGAGCAGCCCTCTCCCCTGTAGCACGTGCAATAATTGCTCCCAGAGGCGGCAAACAGCAGAAAAAGCAGTATCAGAAAGCAAGTGAGATTTATTTACAACCGCTGCATACATGTACACCATGTACGCGGTCATCAGCATCAGCACACACAGCCATTAGGCCGTGACCACAACTATCCCCAATGTTAGCCTACGGCTGTGACCGCAGTGCATGTGTCTGCCCACCATGTGGTCCTTTACCACCGGCAGTGTTTGTTTGACATTTCCTATAGCAAGGTCAGGCATCCGCCATACTAACGGTTGGAAAAAACGTATTGGTGACAGTTAAGTGCGTCACCACCACTTCAAATGAGGGCAAACATGTTTACATTTGAAATGCTCCAATCCCTTGTCATGTTGAGTACAACACTTTATCTCTGTAGTTCATTACTGTGCACATAGGTAAAATGTGCAGAGTGCACTGTACACCGCAGTTGGAGGTATTTCACATGGAAAGTTATACTCCCCTCACTATGTGGGGAATTAAATGTTTCTGAATTGATGTGGTGCACAGTTCTGTTACAGACATGTGAAGGCCACCTTGGGGATTACTGGTGGATGTTTAAGATTTGAAAATGATGATGTGAAATGTGTAATGCTTCATGAAGCGTTAATGTTCAGACACAAGACTTTTACCTTACTCTTCACACATGTTACTCTACACACTGTGACCAATATATATTTTTATGTTATTTCTCACATAGGTACCCTGGGAGAGGTGGAGATATTAGGCTACAGTGTACTGGCCATTTCCAAACATGCACCCCATGGAAGAGAGACATGTTATCCAGATGTTCCGCTTGTATTGTCAAACAATCCTAGATTTATGTCATTAGTTGGAGCCTGACCTCCTACCTGACATCAATAATCCTATATCAATACCACCACTTTTAAAATCATGTCAGGTTCGCACTTGTTGACCACAGGCTCATTTTAATTCACTGTCTCTGTTTCTGGTGGAATGCCACAACCTATGTTCAGTCGGGTACTCACAGAGGTGCTAGCAGCCATTTTGAGACACATGATCAACGACATCCAGTTCCCTAGACTTGAGGATTTAGCCACTGTGAAGGCAGATTTCTATGGATTTGGTCATATCCCACATGTAACTGTATCTTTTGATAGCACCCATATTGCCTCCACTACCACCACAAGCCAGCGAGCAAGTGTACTGTAACAGATAGCACTTCCATTGTATCAACATGTAATTTAATTATTTTTTTACCGGATTTGTACATCTCAAACATCTGTGCCCAGTTCCTCGGATCTGCACATGAGTCCTTTATATTGCAGAACAGCACCATATCCCAGCTGATGTCACAACTACTACCGGCGAGGGCCTTGCTTTTAGGTAAATGTGATCTGTCCCAAATTTGTGTGGGAAATGTCAGGTGATATGATCTGAAAGTGTGTAACTAAATGTTGCCCTTCTGTCTATCTTCCATCTAGGAGACTCAGTATATTCCAGCCAGCCATGGTTGTTGGCACCGCAGAGAAATCCTACAATGCCTGGGGAAACCTGCTTTAATGAGGCCCATGAAAGAACACGGCGGCCTGTGGAGCAGAGATTTTAGGCTCCCAAAAGTCAGATTCAGATGTCTGGACAGGACTGGGGGAGCACTCTTCTACTCACACGGGAAGGTGTGTTAGATCACCAGGGCGTGATGCATACTCCACAACATTGGCCTGTAACGGAACATACCTTACATCACAGAGGATGCAGGTCATGAAGTCCCACCGGGTCAGGACCCTGAAATGCCAAAGAAGATGATGATAGTAGTAACGAGGAAGGGGCTGACATGTGTCAAGGTCTCATCCAAAACTACTTCTCCTGAGTATAAGTATGTTGTGAGTTGTGATGACTTTGACTATTCTTTGAACTCTTGTAGTGATGTTGTGAGGATGGTGTTAATGTAATATACTAGGAATATAAGGATCTGAAAATAACTGGGGAAAGGTGTTTGTATTGTAAGTGTAGGTTTGCTCAGCTGTAAAAGTTGTCTTGGACTGTGTTCTCTATAAGCTTACAGTGTGAGGTGTACCATATGTGTTTTGTTAGCTAATCTCTGTGAGGTGGTCTGTTTAAGGTACCTTTACCATGTGACAGTCATCGTCATCTGGACATTTCAGAGTTGTGACATTAGAAGGTATATGATGCTCTTCAGACATACAAAATGAACATGGATTGGTCGTGGGAATGTGAGTCGCAGAATTTGTGTATACAAAGTTGGTACCAAGACAGCTTGTACAGCGATAGGATGGAAGATGCCAGTCTTCCATTGGACTTGTTTCTTGTAGTGCATTTGTCCTAATGCAAAATGTGTACCATCATGTGATCCAACACAATGTTGTGTTGTGCCCAATTCATGTTATCCTGCCTTCACATTGGATAATTCCTCATCGTCTATGAACTGAAGGTAGCTGTTGATATGTCTCCTCATTCTAGGCCAAAGTGTTTGTAGCATATCACTGACATTTGTTTGTGACATTCCATGATATGCAACCAACACTGGATTGAAATTACCATGTGGTCAGAAACTATTGTATTGACTTGTCTGTTCATTTCTTTAATTGATGTAGGAATCCTTTTGTGAGGGAGGCAATATGTTTCCAGCTGATGATGTAGAACTAATCTATTGTTGCCTATAGTGTACGATATTGTCAGATGTAGCCCCCTACTTCCAGGTTGTGAAAGTCTGCAAGTGATTAGGTGATCACTGACACGACACAGAATAATTGAGTAATGTCTTATTTGCTAAGTGTCTGACATCATGTCAGCCTATGATTTGAAAACTGATCCTGAGTTGAACATTGTTTGTATACAACGTATCCATGCTTCCAGAAATCCCTAGTTTTGAATTTGCAAAGCTCACATGGTAGTACATTCACATTGTTATATGTGAGGATTACAACAGGAGACAATGCTTTTGTAACAGGACTTTTTGATGAAGGACAAGACCAAGAAATTAACTTAAAATTACACAGTGCAAACAAAAAGTGAAATATTCAGTCATGTTGAATGAAACCATTGTAGTAGATTCCAAATTGGTAGTAATCCAAAGTCCAACATACTCCTTCCAGCAGATATGAAAAAGTAGGAATAGCCTTACAAAGTGAATGTGTAGCACACACAGGAGAACATTGGGGCAAGGTTTCTTCCTGGTGGTAGTGAGTGTCTTGCCAACCTGAGCTACTGGGTTTTTGCGTGGATGTCCCCTCCCCTTGCCAGAGGGGGATCTGGAGCTGCTGTGACAGGGGCATATGCAGACTTGTTGTCCTCTGACAGGGCCTTCCTTCCTGTGGCTGCTGCAAATGTTAATGCTCTGGATATACTTGGACTACAGGAGGAGGTAGGTAAAGGTAGAGATGCCCTGCAAAGAGTGGTGTTGATATCTCACAGCACCCCAACCCGGGAGGCCACCTCAGTGTGGATGCCTGCCACCTCAGTTTGGATGCTGACCACCTCAGTGTGAATACCAGTCACTAGTTGATGCAACCTCCTGGTAGGTGTCCCTCCGCAGTACCTTTCTTTCTTGAATTTTAGTCAATACCAGGCCCATGACACTATGAGAGTCCTGGTAGAGTCTCAGGACTTGGGTGAGGGCAGCCTGGGTGTCCTTTGCTTCAGTGGGCTCATTCTGCAAGCCCACCGTTGCCCTCCCATAATGCATGTCCCCACAGGCCTGCGCCTATGGCACAGTCTGCACCCTCCCAGTGGGTCCTGGTTCCTCCATGTGTGGGTGGTGTTAGCCATCTAAGAATCCAAAACTGGGAGGCACAGGATAAGACTGAATTTGCTAGGTGCACAGGTTGGGAGGAATTGGTTGGATGTGTTGTAGCTGGGGTGGGAGCTGTTGTTGTGGGCACCGTGATACCCAAAGGTTGGTGTCTGCCCAGGCTGACCAGAAGGGCCAGGACCGTCATCCACATCCATCTCTTCAGGAACGTTGTCATCACTGAGGGCTTTGTCCTGGGTTGAAGAGTAACTCTGTTCTGTTTTCAACCTCTGTGCAGGTACAGTCGTGCATCGACTGGTTGGGAAATAGAGAACATTGTTCATGGTGGGAGTGAGGTATCTACATCCACATTGTTGGGTCAAAGTAAATGAGGACCTAGAATGGAACAAAATAGATAGAGATTAGCATTGTCATTTATTTGCATGGAGTTGGTTACTAGACATTTGCTGACATTCAATAGATATAGATGCTCAACTGCTCATTAGATGTGCAGATTTGTGTGCATTTTGGCTTTAGGGATAGACATGAAATTACCAAGACTCTGCTACAAACACAATGTAGTTGTAACATGTGTATTTGTCCATTCCAATGCCTTTTTGTGCCGAATACAGGTAAACACCCAACTTGGTTGTATATTTTGAATAGTTCATTGTGTGAGAAGTACAGAGTCAAGGGGTCACCTGACACTGCAAATGAATTGAGTTTCCTTCATGGCTCACATATATTAGGGATACACCGTTGTTATGTTGTCACGCATGCCATCCGTAGTTTAAGTTGATGGGTCAAGGACACCATCAAGCAAAGTATTCTGACAGATATCTGAGTGGAGCATTGTCTTTACAATGCACAGTCCATGATGAGTGACGGTCATTAGTAACATGGCCCACAAGTGAGAAGGGGCAATAGGAGTCTATCATCTTGGTTAGAGTTGCAGTCAATTGGCCTCATTTTAGTTGTTGTCAGTTCAATCTCACCTTACCAACACTTGACATATGGTTATTTACCCTACCTGTTGGTAACATGCATTTGGGATGGACCATACATTTACATTTTAACCTATAACAGGATCCTGTATTGCTATTTTGATAGTAATGCACTTACAGACAGCATTGTAACATGTGGCATGTCTTTGAGTTGGATACATGTGCTCTTATATGCAGCAATACACATTGCCACAGACAAACATCTTAGATAATTTGAGTATTGCATGTTAGGAAAGTAGACAGAGAGTACAATAGCAAAAGTAGAGTTGAGAGCAAACAGGACATTGTCATATTGTGGCAGTTATTGAAGTCTCTAGATTGTTATTGCAAGTGTGAACATTCACCAATCAACCTTCACCAGTGTCCACAGTCCTCACTGTGTGCTGCAAGTGGCACCCACATCCTGTCACAAACCAACACTAAAAAATTATCAAAACTCAGGAAACTTACATCCACAGTGGTTAAGCGCTTAAAAGGGTGCCCAAAGCACGCCTCAATCCTGTCTGTGCGGCGAAAATCTAAGCATATTAAATGAATGCTTATGAACACGCTACAGCAGCACATGGTTAAACCATATATATTAACAATGCTCAACCCAATGACTTACCTTCTAACGTCGATGGTGCCCATATGTAGAATGCTGTAGTATAACATATGTAGCTCAACATACTGTGAAAAAAATGTAACACCATGAGTTACCCACTGTACCGGACCTATCACACCCTATCATTGATCAAGGTTGATTCACGATAAATATTATTTAGTACTAGTGACCATCACATTGCATTTTTTACACATTTTGTTTCTCACATGATCACTTTTGTATAAGCTCATGCTCACAGCAGTTTTTTACATATATTGTAGTCTAGGTTTGGTAAGCAAATGAGTTATACTTCCTCCTTGTATGTCTAAACAATGGCGTTTATGCTTTAATTACAGTTCCCCTGACGAACAGATAAGGGTATCCCAAAATGCATTGGGAAACATCTACAGAAATTATATGTGTTTGTGTATGATCATTGTATATATATGACATTTGTAAAGATTCCATGTTATGTTTTGTTCACTCTATAGTGACATGATTGCGAGAATGGATCCGTAATAAAGAGGTTTAATGCATTGAGATAATGTGAAAATATAATTTATTGATAAGTGATGTATTGATATCAGCTAAAAACTATAAAAGAATTTAAGAAAATTTGAGCATATAGTTCTTTGCACCCCAGCAGTGCGCAGGGACAAGTGAATGTTCACACTTGCAATAGCAATCTAGCTGACTAACATGGGCTAGCTGGCTACCTCTTACCCACTCAGCATGCTTAAATAATTAACACAGAGTACATTGGTGAACACTGATTTACACACAGATAGGAATGCGCGGTTCGACCCATTTCTATTCAGTTATTGAAGTGTAACTTAACAGAGTCCACTCCCCCCTCCCAGGGAAAGAGTTGTAATGGGCCCTGGAAGAGCCACTGCCAGTCCTCTGAGCATCCAGGTGGTGGTGGCTATACGTTGTGTACACCTTCCGCCTGCGGTCGTTCCACCTCTTCCTAATGTCGGTCTGTGTGTGCAGGGTGGTACCAACAGCATTCACTCTGACTATCCTGTCCCACATTTCAGTTTTCCTACTGAAAGGGGTAGGCTGGACTTGGGATCCAAAAATGTGTGGCTATACTCTAATGATTTCATCCACCATGACTGTCAACTCTTGCTCACTGAAGTATGTTTATTTTTCCAGGCATGCTGATAAAATGTAATGTGAGTTAGTATTTGACTGAAAAACAAACAAGTAATAGAGGTAAGAAGGTGCAAAACAAAAATTATAGGTGGTGGAGACTGCAAAATCGGAAGATGAAAATGGGTAGTGTCTGTCTTGCTGTGCTACAGATGTGAAACACACAAGATGATGGACGGAATGTTGCACAATGGGAAAACATTCACCCCCAGTCACAGAACTGGGTTTCAATCCATCGTTATTTTGCTCACCAAGCCACCCCAGTTCAGACATGGCCATATGCAAATCAGTCGACCCTGTGCCTCATGGGTACAGTCCAGCCCGAACTGCCAAGCCATGTCTTCCCTGGACCGGAATCAAGCATCCTAGGACCGGTTTCTGGCTATCAGCTGTCTTCAGCCAGGATAGCTTGACTCCAGTGGCTTAGTGAGCACTGGACCCACATCTGAGCATACCCTTCCTACATAGGGTGAACAGCATAACACACAAGATGATGGACGGAATGTTGCACAATGGCAAAACATTCACCCCAGTCACAGATATCGGTTTAATCCATTGTTATTTTGCTCACCAAGCCACCCCAGTTCAGACATGGCCATATGCAAATCAGTCTTGACCCTGTGCCTCATGGGTACAGTCCAGCCCGAACTGCCAAGCCATGTCTTCCCTGGACTGGAATCAAGCATCTCAGGACCGGTTTCTGGCTATTAGCTGTCTTCAGCCAGGATATCTTGACTCCAGTGGCTTAGTGAGCACAAGACCCACGTCTGGGCATACCCTTCCCACATAGGGTGAACAGAAAAACACACAAGATGATGGACGGAATGTTGCAAAATGGCAAAACATTCACCCCCAGTCACATATCTGGGTTTAATCCATCGTTATTTTTCTCATCAAGCCCCCCCAGTTCATGCATGGCCATATGCAAATCAGTCTTGACCCTGTGCCTCATGGGTACAGTCCAGCCCAATCTGCCGAGCCATGTCATCCCTGGACCAGAATCAAGCATCCTAGGACCGGTTTCTGGCTATCAGCCATCTTCAGCCATGATAGCTTGACTCCAGTGGCTTAGTGAGCAGGGGACCCACGTCTGGGCATACCCTTCCCACATAGGGTGACCAGCAAAACACACAAGATGATGGACGGAATGTTGCACAATGGCAAAACATTCACCCCCAGTCACAGATATGGGTTTAATCCATCGTTATTTTGATCACCAAGCCACCACAGTTCAGACATGGCCATATGCCAATCAGTCTTGACCCTGTGCCTCATGGGTACAGTCCAACCCAAACTGCCAAGCCATGTCTTCCCTGGACCGGAATCAAGCATCCTAGGACCGGTTTCTGGCTATCAGCCGCCTTCAGCCAGGATAGCTTGACTCCAGTGGCTTTTAGAGCACGGGACCCACGTCTGGGTATACCCTTCCCACATAGGGTGAGCAGCAAAACACACAGATGTGAAGCACAGGATGCTGGTCAAGGATAGTGTGTGTACTGTATTGTGATTTGCAGACGTGTCCACTTGCCAAAACACATCAGGTGTGTAGTCTATAAATCTATCCATTGGTCACTGTTGTAGTGTATGTTTTCGTGCGTACTGCTGTGGTCAGTGACCGTTGGGTATCTGCCATTTGTTAACTGCACCTGAGAGACTGTGAGCTTGACTGTGTAATCTCAATATGCTGACGGGCGGACAGCAGACCTGTCTGCATCAGTGGACACACTGCCAAGATTGCAGACTGCTGCGGTCCCATCGAGTAGACCACTGTGGTTGTGGTCAGCGTTTCAGACAGCACAACTTGTAACACTGCGGTTGGTAGATCACCTGTGCAGCAGTGTCGTAGAGGACACTGCGGTAAGGTGGTCGGACTTCCAAACTTGTAATCGGCCTCTTAGTCTGAAAACAATCTGTTCTTCATGGGAGTGTGCACAGTCCTGCTAACATCACTGACCCATCACACTGTGCAACTAACTCACACAGTGACTCACACTGTGTAATTGTGAAAAACAAGAAACAAATCCAAGGCAGGGTAAGCTTCTTGAGTTGATTAGACCACAATTGAATTATCACCTTTCTACTGTTGTAGGAACATGCCCTCCTAAACGGCCACACCCACTGTTGCTTAGTAGATGAGCACCAAACCACTACATGACTGAGGACATTTTTAGTCTCCATTAAGAGCTGCATCTATATGTTATAATAGATAAGCACCCCAAATACCTGCAGGAAAAAATTGGCAGGAGCATGGCAGCTAAAACAGTGTTACCCAAGATGGAAGGAATCCTGGAAATGCATGGTGAAGGTAAAAGTATTTGATAGCAGTGGGATCAGATGGAGGTTCTGACCGCCAGATGAGCTATGAAAGAGGGCGTATCTAAAAGAAGAGAGGTCGCACAAGCATTATTGGTCGAAAGAGAAATGGTCGCATGAGAAGGGGTGTACCAATAGGGATTAACAATGTCTCTTCTAATAAGAGCAATTTTCTGTACAAGTAAAGTTGCAGTTCATTACAGACAGTGTGGGACAAGCAAAGTTTGTTTTTTGATGAACTGACAGGTGAAAGGGTATTCATGATTCAAAAAGCTTTTTGTTTGTTTCCTTCCTTTGCAATTTTTGTTAAACATTATCAGCGATTTGCAGCATTAATAATGTGTTTTGTAGGCTAGCAGTGTAGATTTATAGTTACATTTCAGCACCATCTTAAGTCATCTTACCTTTGTTGTTTTTGCCTGCCTTCTAGACATGCTTCAGTCTTTTAGTAGAGATTCTGTGACTTGGTTCAGTCTGTCTTTACCTGACATATGGTGCTAAGCTGTAGCATTGGGATAATGAAAGTTGATTCCATCAGTGGGATGATCTCTGCCCCGAGTTTCAGAGAAAACACATTCATAGCTGTGGATACTCCTCAATGTAGTGTTATAAGCATAGTTGTGAATTCTGAAGTCCCATAATCGAAGGTGGAGTGAAGTGCCATGAAGTTTTTCCTTTTGCTATGGCTTTGAAGGAAAAGTCTGCCCAAATATGTATCCTTTATCCCTCAAAGAAAACGTTTACATTTTTCCTGGCTACTTGGAGCAAGATGTAATGCGTCTCAGCTGAAGGATTTGTTAGGGTTACGGGGTCTTATCCTGTAAGACATTTGGAAATTCAAGTTATGTTTACAATTTCAAGTTTAACAGTCCACAAAAAAACTCCTGTATGAAATCCTCACATTTTCAAGTTCTGGACTACCCCATAGAGGTGGACACTTTCATCTTTAGTAATCTAATGTGATGATCTTCCTATGTAAGCGCTCTTTGACTAAACCCTTGTCAGGTATCTTGTTTACGCTGGTCTTCTGGGAAGTGAAATCTCTACTCAGAATGCCCTAAAACCTATATTTGCTGCTCATAGTGTTTGCCCCCTCATGTTTTCATATAAATGATAACCCTGTGCTGTATCCAGGGTAGAGAAGTGTCACAAATATCCCTGCAGATATATGTCAAGGTGCCTTATCTCACTAGCTGATGGAAAAAGGGAAATCACACTAGTTTGTCCATCCAGTGCAATTATCATTGTTTTCCATAGTTGTTATTTTTTTTTGGGTGGGGGTGATGAGGTATGTTGTACTATATGCAATGCTATTGTGATATCGTTGCTTATGGTTGATCCAGCGGGTTACCAGTAACAGGTAATCTAACACCACATACTCAACTGGGACCATACATTAATTTACAACGCCCTGGCAAAAGCCGCTGGGGTTATGTTTTGTAATTCTCTAGATTCGTTTTCTTTTAGTCCATAACTAATCCTTCACTGATCAAAAATTCTTTCCTCTGGTCGATGGACCTTTAGTTGGAACTAGTTGATGGTGAAATGACATAAGATTTCAATATACGTACACATTGGAAATGATCACAGAGTCGGGATGTATTTTAAAGATTTATCTCAGATTAATTCATGTGAACCACTTACACAGCACAGAACAATGTCTGTCCCTCACAGGAAGGAAGATTCAAATAATCAATCACGATACATTCATTTATACTTTGCAATGACAGTGCATGAAAGGGAGAGGATATAGAGAAAAGCACAGAAGGACATATACAGATATAGTTATAGTTACTAAGTATGGTGTGGAAACCAACTCCCGGGCCTAAGAATTGGAAAGGGTCCCCCAGGAAAGGTCTGACGAACAAAGACTTCAGGAAAGGAATTAGGACAGGATTTAGGACAAGCAGATGGCCTCTCTATCACTGATGCTTGAGTAGCACCCCTCCCTGACACTCTCTTCCTGCTCGAGATTCTTCATCTATCTTCATCTAAATTAAATTGTTAATATAATTGGTTCAGCAATTCCATTCTTCTTGTAAATCTCCGTCTGGGACTTCTCTGTGCTCTAAGACAGCATCCTGGTCTCTAGCGCTAGCTAACTAACTAACGCTATCTCAATTATACCTTTCTGTATGCTAGTACCACCCATTAATGTTTAAAATGTATGAAAATACTAACTCTGATTGGACAGGCAAGGGGAGGTGATCATCACCCCATGCTTATTTCTCATTATTTTCTTTCAGCTCTTTGTTTGAAATCCCACCCCTTAATTTTTATACATCAGTCTTTATTCCCACCCATATTCACAATGAAATTGTCACATATTAGAGGAAAAATAAGAGTAATTTGCATCCGTTTCAGTGGACCGTTGTTCCGATTCCCATAAAAGTAATCATTCGCAGCCTTGGCCGATGTTCAAGTTGACATTGCGTCTTCCAGTTTGGATTCACTGCGCATGTGCGGTAGAACGAGATGGAATAGACTATGGTTCGGGTCTTTAGGCCCATAATAAGCACTATCGAAAAAAGGCAAAAAGACAAATGTGAAAATCAAAATTAAATTGTTTCACTGTATACCACCTCTATCTACTCTAATCCCATTTACTTAATATTACTCTTCCCGCATTGGCATTAGTAGAATAGTTGGGTTTTGTTTCTCAGCAAGCAGGTGGCAAGCATGTGAGTTTCAAGCAGCCATTTTGTTATCTACAGCGCAAGTGCCGAAAGTTCCCTCCAAGCAAAAGATACGTCATTACTACGTAGATGCATTTGACAATGCGCGCTAAAGAATTTCGGTTAGCGCGGATTTTTAGAATCACACTTGGGTTACTGGTTTTTTAAGACACATAGGCAAGCTTCAATCTTATTCTTAAATGTCGTGTAATGCATATTATTTCCACAATACAAGTTTAGTACACGGTTAGTGGTTACAGGAGAATATTGCATACAAGCAAGTCTCTTTTTCAACAATCCTTACTCCATCACGTTTAAAGGTAGCTCAAATGTGCAGTTTGGAATGGTCTGACGAGGATTCCAACTTCAACATAAAGTTAATGCGGGATCCAAGGGGACGGTAGCTGCATGTCATGGGCCATGCTCTAGACTCCTAATAAACTTCCACCAGTGAATATTGTGAGTAATTTACTACATTTTCCCTGAGTTCCAACTCCAACAACAGTTAGTTGCAGTAGAAAGTTGCAGGAGGAAGAGCTGCAGGACGTGCTCCTTTCTTTGAATTAACCCTTTTGTGAAATGTACCTGCTTACTGGTGTAATACACCCTTAACACCATTTAAAGTGAGATGGGGCACTCAGAAATAAGAAAAAAATCTATATTTAAGATCTAAAATCAGCATAAAGAAGGCGTATGAAGAACTTAAGATTTTAGGTTTAGAGACAGGGCGTCAGAGCAACGTGATTGACGATAAAATGCAGAAGAAATTAGATGTGCTAATAGATGAAAATTATGGATAAAAGTACACTTATTTGCTGACATCGAGGAAGGCAGAAGCCAACTTGTCATCCATTTATTTATTAGCTATAGTATCAGGTCACAATCTTTGTGACGTCATTTTTTTAAAACTATTTCTGTAGGCTGAGTGGCAATAAAGACCATACTGCCTAACGTTAGTCCAGACCTTCGTGCCTTGAGGTAAAATTCTTGCTTTTTCCTACTGCCAACTCTCAAACGTTCCTACATTTAATATTCGAAGCCAGATCTGGTTCTTTCAGAAAGACAAAAGAAACGATGACGAGTCACACCTCGTGCTTCGGTTAGGAAGACATATATTTATTTAGCTTCTATACGAAACATTTTGTTGTTGAAGTTCCTGGAATACAAAAACGGTCCATGAAGTCACATAAATCACACGTATTCGCAGGAAATATCTCGGAAACCGCTTCCCCTGACACAGAAACCTCCCTCTGCTCACGCGCGAGCAGTTCCCAACTCCCCACCTGCTGTGAAGCCACCTGCAGCAAACAATGGCGGCCCATTATTAGACAGTAATAAAATAAGCACTGGCAGGGCTGTTTACCTAAATAAGACTAAAACCCTGAAAAGAGGAGCTGCAGGCTGGCTGGTTATTGACTGGGAGGCAGGGGTGAGGTCTCTGATGGCAGCGTCTAAAGGCCGAAGATAACAGCTCTGGGCTATTTGCATTCTTAAATTTGCGTACTGTTTAACCAGTCATTGCAGCCACCTGCAACACGGATAAGAGGGCCCTACAAATTAACCAATCCCTGACTGGGTGTCTTGCATGCTTTTCACGGCAAACAAACGGCCAGAACAATCAGGCTTTTATTCTAACAGGGGAAAATACACATTATAAACAACAGCTTTTTTTTGCAGCATCTTTCTAGACCCAAGCCATTTGTCGTTATTTTGGTTGCGGAATTATTCACCCTACAGCATAAGGTCAACACGTGTAGCCATTTCAGTGTGTGCACGATTGGTTGAGAAGAGAACAAGCATTGCCAATGTCAATCGGTCTTGCTTGTTGTTATCAGAGATTTTACTGCAATACATGCCATTGCTAGTCAAAGCTTGCCATTATTGCTATGCAAAGAGGCTCTTGTTAACAATAATATAGCGTTCATATGACATTTTCTGCCTTAGACTTCAAGTTTTGAAGCGCCGCACACCTAACAATATTATGACCCAACTCCCTGGTACACTTTCTTATCAACCTGAAAATGTGCAGAAGCATCTTATTCTTCTTACGGCCCCTGGCAGGTAATCTGTTCAGTATGAATTCCTGCAAGAGCTGGTAGGGACATCCAGCTGCAGGTACTTGGTGGCAAAACTACTCCTCAGTGATAAGTCTAGCTCCAACTTAGGAGCTCAAATACCTTGGTTTATGAGTGACAATCCACTTTTTTAATGAATCAACTTGAATTTACATCATACATCGATTAACTCATATGTGCTGCTAGTGCTACACTAGTTTGTCATTATATGAGAATAATTCTACCATCAGGGGCAGAGAGTGTGTGATCAAGAATGGAATTGTCATGGAAAGTTTGGACCACTCACAAACCTGTGAATTGAGCATATTCACCAGCTTCTCTAAGCCGTATTCCCATCCAGAATCTCATTAGAGGTCTACTCCTGTCAAATGCAGTATTAAATCCGAAACCAGGTTGGAAGGGAGGCATATGACCACCAAATGAGTCTAGGTCAGTGGTTCCCAAACTGTGCACCGCAGCACCCCTGTGCGCCGTAATGAGGTGTCAGGGTCGCCGCACACACGTTGTGGAAAATTGCAGGTGCAACGTAGGGGGGACCGTAGGGGGGAGTTAGTTGTGAGAGATGATGCACGAGATAGAATCAGTTCATGTTAGGGAGTCTAGGACATCCGGTTCAAGTATCTGCATGTATTCTTGCCGATGTGAGATGAGGTATTTTGCCTGCCCATACAAACGTCTTGATGCGTTTATTTAAAGTATGGGACACATATGTGTGGACTGTAAGTGGCAACATGCCGAAAACATAATTAAGTCTATTGACAAGTTTCTGACTCAAAAAGAGATCTGGAGGACATACCAGCGTGAAATGTACACTCCATCTTTGTCATCAGAGCTTGGAAATGATCAGTCTTCATATTTTCAAGACCTTTGTTGATAAGGATACCTAGGCCTTTTAACCCCGAGGTCCACCTTCATCATCCTGCAACATGGTTTGGCCCAAGAGCGACGTGCGTATATACGCGCTTACGTGCTTTTAGAGGCGTAGTCTCCGCCATTGCTTGAGCGGCTGGGGCCAGTGTGTGTATGTGTGCGAGTCATCTGGGGAGGGTAGTGACATGCCTGTGTGAAGATAAGTGACTGGAGCTACAGGCTGATGGACCTATGTGTGTATGCACGTGAGTGTGAGGAGGGAGGTCTTGCTCCTGTGTGTTGGTGTGCATGGCAGCATGAGTGTTAGGAGGGAAAAGGTGGTGATGGGCCGCTCTGATGATGCCTGGCTTCTGCGTCAAATCCGCTGGAGCACCGTGGGTAGGCAGCTTAGATAATACCGTTTGCGTCATGGAAATGATCCCTGGAAGAGGAGCGCGGCCGCCTCCTGCAACACAACTGCCTGCCCTGGGAGTCAGTGTCCGCCAGGCACCCCAATGGTTCTCCTGGGCGGGGAGCGGAGGGCAGCAGCACCGGGAGGAATCAGCACTCACTTTCTAAAGCAGCCACTGCAGCTCCTGCACTCCAGCACACGTCAACCAGCATCCAGGCGAGGCATGCACACACGAGCAAAGAGCGTGCATACACTTAAGCGCTGAATGTCTGTGCTTGCACACAGAAAAGTGCACACACTTCAGAGAGAGAATCTCGAAAGTGTGCTCAAAGGCAGGCACTTCTGATCAGAGAGCGTCCACCCGCGAGCAAAGAGCATGCAAACATATGTAACGTGCACACCCTCCAGATTGCTAACACACACAGGATACAAGCCTTCCAAAGAGATGTGTGCACATACTGCCATTAGCATGCCTAGAAAGGCGAGGCAAGTGCATGCACATGCTCAGTGACCGTGCCTGCACCAAGGTGAGTGCACACCTTCAAAAGAGATGACTTTGAGTGTGCATATAACGAAGTTAGATCTCATGCACTGACAATCTGAGTGCGTGCACACAACATCAGTGAGTATGTGCACCAAGTTCAGTAGTACACAGCTTGCAATAAGATGATGTGGAGCATTTACACATATCTATCTACAAGACCATGCACACAAGGACAGAGAGCGACCCATAAGCTAGCATTGAATGCGTATATACTCACACAGGTACTCCAAGAAGATCTCAAGAGTGCACTGTGAACAATGCGAATAGAACGTACATGTGCACAGGAGCAGCGAATGGGCACACACACACAGCAGAGTACATACTCTGGTATGTTCTAAGTCACAATAGCAGTCACTCACTCCTGTCTCTCGCTCACTTTCACACATACAAACACACACTCATCTGCATGCACACAACGTTTGACAGATTATTTTTGCACTTCCATGTAGCTGCCTGCCCTGGTTCACTCCAGCTCCTCTCTTGCTAGCGGTGAATGAGTTCTGAAACCAGGCACATAGCTTTCTCCGAATAGGCCTGCGCGGCGCAGCGGCGAGAAGCCTTTGCGCAGTTACTGAGACGCATCGTCCTGCACCTACATGCGTCACTCTGGGTCGGTGTTGGTGAAGCCACTCATAAGGAGCCCACCTTTTTAGTGTAAAAATAATGCTGGGGATACTGATTATGACAGACCAAACTCAATGTGCCAGTTTCTCAGAGAGGGTCTCAGTACCAAAAGCTACTGAAAGCAGCAGCTGGCATAAATAATGGTTTGGGACCAGGCACTCTGTTGGGGGAAAAAACGATGGATTCGGATGCAGCCAAAGTGATTGCCAGTGGATGAGATTAATAATTCAAGCATGCCAACCATTACCTTAATTGCGTCCCAATTACTTTAAGGAAGACAACAGGAAGTACTCCCGAGGCTGGGCTTACATCCCCCCACCCACCAGTTAAAAAAATGGTGGGAAGCCACGGCCATCTGTCGATTAGGTCAAGGGAGCCACAGGTCAAAAAAGTTTGGGAACCACTGGTCTAGGTGAAATGGTTTCTCAGGAGGGCTAATTGTTTTTGTCTAAAAGACCAAAAATGGAGCATGTGCATATTAGCGTTTGCTAAGTAGTTTCACTATGTAAAATTATGCATGTGTATAATACTTATGCGAGTGAATATTCTTGTAAGACTGTGACTATTGCAGATACCTAGCATTACTCCTGGATTTATAGGGGGAAAATCAATAAAATAAACCATCTTCTTTAAAGGTAGGTGTTATTCAGTGGTTGCTGAGTTACAAATAGTTTTGTATCGACCTCTGGTCTTCTCCGATCCTTCAAAAGTAAAGTTCTTCACATAATGTTCCATTAAAGATAATGGTTTTACTTTGAGTACACAAGGCCGGACCTTCCACACAGAAAACTAAGCGAAATACATATAATTAAAATACATTTTGTATCAGATGTATATTGGAACAAGGGATTATAGTGTTTGTAGTATGGCCATCTGAAAGATTGAAAGATTTAGAGCAAATACTTTGCTCTAATTCATAGTCAAATCTGGAGTACATCATTACACTCCCAGGTAAAATAATTACTTGAGCATTCGAGCGAAAGAAGAATCCGACACAACGTCTGATTCCAGTAAGTTAAGGGAAGATGTAATTCAGAAGGATCATCTTTACACAGGGGGAATGGAAGGTAGGTTCATCTTTACACAGGGGGAATGGAAGGTAGCGGGCGTGGGTTCCTCTCAACAAAATACATTCTGCTTAAATACAGTAGATTTCCATAAGAATGAAATTAATATCTGAATTTATCTCAAGCAAAAAGTCGAACAGGAAAATGAGATCAAAAGTTTCCTTTTATTGGAATTGAATGATCAAATGTATCAGAAATCTTATACTATTTATGAAAATTTGCCCACGGAAGCAAAGCAAGCGATAATATGGGTTACATGAAAACAATAACTTTTAAGAGCAATGGTGTTAGAAATGGGGGTCTCTAGTTGGCAGAGGTAGGTACCTTTGTCCAAAATTCCAAATAAGGACCGTTGCTTCTAGTCGGGGTAAGGGGGATACACACTTTAGATAACTCCTGCTCACCCCCTGGGTAGCTTGGCACTAGCAGATATACTTATCCCAAAGGCAACATGTAAAGTATTTTTACTCAAAACACGCAGTTATATAGTGGTAACACCACAAATGGACACCACACCAGTTTAGGAAATATAAAGTATATTTATCTAAATTCAACAAGACCAAAACGACAAAAATCCAACATACATGTAATAAGAATATGACTTTAAAAGGCTTTCAAACAACTGGGGCCACAGAAAATTATGGATGCGTGCTGTCTCACAAAGCACCTGTAGATGCGTCAAAATTCACAAGGCCTAGCAGCCGCAGAGAAGGAAACAAAGAGATGCGTCAGTTCCTGAGACCATGGGGAGGCGATGCAACAATTCTACTGCACACAGGAGAAGTGATGCGTCGATTCCGGTCTGTGAGGGGAAGTGATGCGTTGATTCCGAGATGGTTCTGGTCTGCGGGTGATGCGTCAAAAAAACTTGCCGCACAGGTATGATGCATGGAAATCCGGGATGCATCGTGATCAATGCGGTGGTGTTAAGTGGTGCTGCATCAGTTTCTTCAGCTGCGATCCCTCGATGCTTTGCTTCTTGCAGTGGCAACAGGCGCTGCTTGGAGATTCTTCTCGCACACCTTGCTGCGTTTGAAAAACAGCCACAAGAAGAGAAATGCGTCCAGCTCCCAGCAGAAAGTACAACGCCCAGAGGCCCAGAACTAAAACAGGCACCTCCTGGCAGGTCAGAACTCTCAGCAGCAGAGTTCAGGAGAGCTGGTGTTGAAATGTAAACGTCACGCATTTGTTTTGCTTTCACATTATTCTATGTAAAGTTAGCATTCAGGCCACCATTTTTAAAGGGCCGCCTTTTTGAACTGCGTTTGAAACTAACCCTAGCTTGCTGAGAAATGTCTCCATTCTTTTTTTCTTTTTCTCAAGGTTTAACGCTGTCTTTCACTGAGTACATTGTCCTCATTAGCACATACCCTTCCCACTAGATAGAGTGCTTCTCTCACAATCCAGCTGCAGGCATTGGCAGGACGACCTTCAATTACAGATAGCATGTACCCAGCCTTAGATTTGAAATGTATCCTACTGTATCCCTTTGTTTTAGCTGTATGAGCCTGGAATTTTCCATTGTGGGTGGTGCCTTTGTTGATTTGAAATGTAAGTAATGTATCTTTACGTGGGCTAAAGCCACTCCCTCTGCAGCAATCCAAGGAGACTGGTCAGACCGGACTCCCTTCAAGTGTACTTTAATAAAATATCTTTTGTTTGTATTTTCTACTGTCTGACCGACTCTTCATTTGTGAGGAAGGCTGAGAGGTGGTCGCGAGTGACCCGAATCAGGTCACTTCCTTAATTTTGCGCCTTGGACAGGGACCCCATCAGGTGACCCATTGTTGCCCACGGACGGGTGAGTAAGTCGGTGCTGTGTCGGTTCGGACGGGCCGACAAGGGATCCCTGCACGAGAGAGTCTTGAACTCACAGTTTCCCTGTCTCCCTGCCCGGTGGTGCCTCACCCATCGATCTTCTCGACTAGGGTTCTGAATGTCAAAACCCTTGTATCTGACCGTTTGGTCCGAAGAGTCGGTAGTGGAGAATAAATGTGTTTGACCTGTGTGCACCAGGTGGGTTTGCTTTGGTTCTTTGTAGATATGGCCCCATTTTGGTTTGTACTTGACACGGTTTGAGGACCGTCTTTAGACAAGTGCTTGAATTTGTTTGAGTTCTTTATGAACATGGTACCACTGTGGTTTCTATTTGATGAGGTCTGAGGACTGACTTTGGCAAAAATATTTGCAAATATCTGCTAGACATAAGTAGAGAACTTGTTTTCTTTTAAAAAGGCTGTGTTAGTAAGATGTTTTTTTGGGCTGTCGTTGTTCTGTTGATGCTCTATTAAAATAAAGTCAGCCAGCAACTCCAGAAGGTACTCCAAATTTTGTTATGTATGTGTAGCATGGCCTTGGCCCTTTTATGTTTAGTGCGTTATGGCACAAATATACGAGGAACAATGCAGAGTTGCAGTGGCCATTGACGGGCACTTTTAATGAACGAAAAATGTGTTTTCTACAGGAGAAATTGTTTGCGAAAAGGAGTAGGCAGTCAATGTTTGATTTCCTCATAACATGGCAAAGGGAGGCTAAACAGAGATGAATGAGAGCAGAGAAAGAGGCCCGCAAGGGGAGAATGCAGACATTGACTCAGAAAGCTGTAGCGCATGATAGAGAAAAAATAGAAAAAGAAATAAAGTGTGCTGATAGAAGATTTTGATTACAATGTGAAAAGTATTATGTTGCTCGAGAAGAGAACAACACCTTTGTGGAGAAATTGTTAGATACTCGACCTCCACTCCCATATACCCCGCAGAGAACATACCCTGCCATGCCACAGCCTCAGTCATCTGTTCCTCCGGTCCCTGCTGCTTCTGTTTCTTCTACTATTGATCAAGCTGTTTCGGCCACAGCGCCTCCTACCCTTTCTTTGACTTCCCCCTCTGGGGCTACGATGAGTGCCTGTCTCCCTGCTACACCTATTGTTTCGCCCTCCCTCTTGCCAGCCCTTACACCTACGACACAGTCAGCAGCGATGTTGGTGCCTGTTACTTCTGTTGTTACTCCTTCCCTGTTCCTCCATCCCGACATTATTGAGCAGCGGAAAGCCCGTATGTGGACTAGGGGATGGAGACTGGGCGACATCTAGGGAGCGACTGGGGCGGACATGGATATGATCTGATGTGGGAGGTGAAGAGAAAAAGGTGGTAGCCAATCAGGCTGCCCAGTGAGCTCGTAACCCCATTTACAGTTTGGAAGATGTGTAGAGTGTGATGAAGGATTATGAGCCTTTTGTGCAGCAGCATGCCCTTATGCCTATGTTGGCTACTTTGATTGACTGTGGGAACAGTGTATCAATGATGTAGCACCCCAGGTTATTTATGGCATTAGTGATCATGTATATGCTGCTGATATGGCACCTGGAAAGGTTTTAGTAACGTCACGACATTGGTCGCTTGTTGGAGTAGGCTGATTGAGAAGAGCCCGAAAACAGTATCCCAGTTTGCAATGAGGGAGGTCCACCCCATATATTATCCCAAAATACCTGAGCTGTGGGATCAGCATGATAATGTGACTAGACCACGGGTAGAGGCCCGGTGCCAAGAACAGCGGGTGTACACTCCATGGAAAAGGAGTGAAGTTTCATCCCTTAACACTCAGTTGCCTGACCCTATGAGAAACCCAACAGCGTATTATAAAGAATTTACTGAGGCTGCATCCTCGACAGTTATGACTCTTGTGGATAATTAAATGTTCTTTGGTTTCTTGGTTCCGGTTGATATTTGGAGACAAGTGCACACGCAAGATCATGTTGCGGAATTGGGGGCTACATGGGATCAAAGAAAGGCATGGGATCATGAGAGGAAGCCTGGTGAAAAGCCTAGAGCGGAGATACTTTCCTTGCCAGGCCGTATTATCACATATATGCATTCTCTCATCCCGCTGAGAAAGGTAGATTGGGACAAGCTCTCAGCTTGTCATCAGAAGAAAGACGAGAGTGTGTCAGATTTTATCACTCGGTGTGAAGGTGTATTTCTGAATTACAGTGGGCAGGACTTGTCTGTTGATGGAGGTGTCCGATTGTTTGTTAATAGGTTTGTATCAAATTTACTTCTGGAGATCACAACTCGTTTGCAGGCTTCTGAAAATACTTGGCCCACTTCTTCTCCTTCTGTTATTTTGAATATGGCACTGTATTATGAGCATAGGGAGAATGAGGACAAGGATAAGACGGAGAAAAAGCATAAAGACCTGAAGACGAAGGTGTTGTTGCAGCAGGCTTCTAGGGGGAATGGTAGAGGACGTGGTGGTTCGGACCGGCAGCTTCCGCGTACTAGCCGGAAAACTACGCCTGTAGGGCCGAATCAGTGTGCGTATTGTAAGGAGGAGGGGCATTGACGTAGCGAGTGTCTGGTGTTGTTGCAGAAAGTCGTGGCCCCAAGAAGACGAGGTTCTCATGGACGGGGTCATGGAGCTGGTGGACAGGACAGAGCTCAGCATGCCGCAGTCTCACAGGATCGTTCAGATGGTAACTACTTTGTTGACAGTATTATCATGATGACTATGATATAGATGAGGTGACAGGAATATCTCACAGCTAGGACATGCACACAAAAGAAAATAAGGTAACTTCAAGTCGCAATTTTTGTCAAGTTGCAATTCATACAACAATTTATCAGGAGTACCTTCACTTTGTAAAAACTGCCCTCACCCACAACGTATGTGGCATGCTTCATCATAGGGCTGCTGCAAAATGCCTCAGCAAAGACCAACTCTAGAGGCAGAGCAATAGGGTGAGGTAGACAATACAAACAAAGAATGAAAGAAAAGAAAAGGATCCAAAATAGGTGAAGGCAGTGAATATTAAAACTAACTAAGGGATATCCTAATAACACTTTTATTCCTGGATCCCTTGTCATGATTAAAAAAGGGTAAAAAATACACCCGGATGGTGGTGAAGTGAGTATATGATGTTTGCTCCACCTCTCCATTCTGCATAGAGGTCAACATGTTTCTGCTTGATCCTGTATCCCTACCGGCATTCATCAGGACAAAAGGATCCCAATGCTAACTTTCCTTTCTGTCAAATATACCCCTAATATTCTCACTATTCTAAGTGTTACTCCACCTGTTTAATATGGTGCAGTCCAGTACACTTACTTCTATTCGAGCTCTGTAAATGAAGGGAATAAAAAACAACAATTGAAAAAGGTCTGTGCAATAATAAACAGACAACCAACATTAGTGAAACAAGTGAAAAAACTGTGCTCTCTCTGATATCTTATATAATCAACCAAATATGGTGCGACACGGCGTTCTTTTAAATTAAAATATATGCCACCTTTCATGGGGGAACAATGGCCCTATTTCTGTATTATGAACACTAAGTGCAAGTGTCATTTATTCAATCATTATGTGTATATGTCCAAGAAGAGAATGAACACACCTGTTTAAAAAATGGTTATGCTGGTAATCATGCCCCAACAGTACTCATAACATAAGTCATATCAATGAATGTTCTTAGGATCACACATTACCCACCACTCGGCAAATCTTACTGAGTTTATTGAGTCGAGCACTAGAAATGGCATGGGGTGGAGGGCGACCCCCTGTAGTCACACACTGTTAGGAGAAATTAATGTCAGGTAAGTATTGTATTATACAGGCCTCACACTTGACGTAAAGCTAGCTGTGTTCAGAACGCTAGACTGTGGTAAAGCTGGTCCAGTGTGGCAGCAGTAAAACCCACTCAGCCCTTGCATAAACCACAGGTAACCTGGACAACCTGTCAGCTCCCCCCGTAGTGGTCCTCGTACCTATAATGCTGTATACATGCCCATTCACCCCCTCTCCTTACTTCATCAAGGGTGGTGCAGTGCCACCAAATTGGTCCCTCCTAGTGCTGTGTAGGTGCACGACCAAATTGCTCGCCAGTCCCTATATGAGGAGCGGCTTCCTGTCACATGTGCCGCATCCCTAGGGGCATAGGCTAATGACGTGGCGCATTAGACGCATGGGAGTTACTCCGAGTGGAACAGAGACTAGAGCGGTAACTCACACTCTTGTTCACGTAATGAGTATTTTCTCCTCAATCCTGATAACCCACACTGTGATAAAAAACTGTCAAATAAACCTAAAATCATTGCGCTTGATGGTGTATGTGAAAGTAGTCATACACTCTGCATGAAGTGTTACTACCGAAACCAGGTGCTCTGTATATTTTAGACCATCTCAAGAATACAGCAGTAAGAATAAATGTAGCAGGATTGCTTGTTGATATTCAATAAAACTTTATTGAACATACGAACAACACTGTACTAAGGAGTACACCACATACAATTATTAGGTAGGTTATAACAGAGTCGATAGAATTGCTTGTTAAAAATAACCTAACCACATTCCAAAACACTGGCTAAAATAGTTGATTGATGTAAGCTATTTACAGCAAAAGGCTAAATGAGACTATACTAGCCAGTGGGCGGCTATGCATCTCCAAAAGTAAAAATAACACGTAGGCAGCAGCTAGTTTAGGATTATCCATCCATCCAAAGCAACCATATTTGTGGAAAGAGACAGCTGGACAGGTTGCAGTGGAAGGCCCTTTGCAAAACTGGACTTGTCACTTTTCTATATCTTGTTGCTATATTTGTTGCTATATTTGGATGTTAAAATGGTCCTAATGAGGTGCAACCAATGTCCAGACAACGTTACCACGTATAACAAGCATTTGCAATGCAATAGTTCTCGCAATAGTGAAAGTTGGAGCTATTGGCGTTGCAAATAATAATGCAACGACAATAGCTTATACTTTTAGTAAAGCAAGACTTATTGCATTGTAAATGCTTGTTTATTCCTGACAAGGGAATCCAGGAATAAAAGTGTTATCAGGATATCCCTTAGTTAGTTTTAATATTCACCGCCTGCACCTATTTTGTATCCTTTTCTTTTCCCTCTTTATTTGTTTGTATTTTCAACCCCACCCAATTGCTCCGCCTCTAGCATTGGTCTGCGCTGAGCCGTTTTGCAGCAGCCCTGTGATGAAGCATGCCATAACACGTTGTGGGTGAGGGCAGTTTTTACAAAGTGAAGGTGTTCCTGATACATTTTTGTATGAATTGCAACTTGACAAAAATTGCGACTTGAAGTTATCTTACTTTCTTTTGGGTGCATGTATTGACTTTGAGGAGGGTAAAGTAAGGCTTATTCCTTCTACCCCTTATCTTGTGTACAGTGTCACAGCTAGGGTAGCCATGGGGAGTAAGGGATCAGTTAAGATACCTGTAGATCAGTGCAGTACTTACGTTACTGCAGATTTGCTTGGCTCAGCTAAGGAATTTTTGGTGGATACAGATGTAATGAATAGTTCTATTTCTCGATCATTGGTCGCCAGGGCAGCTCTGTCTGGCCATCATAATGTTTCAGTAGGATTTTCTGGGGTACCGGTTGTTGTGAGCCCCATTTCCAAACCTCTTACATTGACTATAGGTTCTTTCACTGTGGATTTGCTAATTGTGTTGACGTTGAATTGCAGAAAAAATTTGATGGGTTAGGATTTGTTAAAGAAGTTGCATGCTGTCATTTATTGTTCCCCGGCAGGTGTTTACATGACAATGGGTCAAAATGTGGCCAGCGCTAAACAGTGCCTGTCCAAAGATGCGCCCCTCTCTGCTAAATTTAAGGATGTGCCACCCACTTTGTGGGCAACGGATTACACAGACTATTGCAAATACCCCTAGTTTCCATCAAAGTTAAAGACAATGCCATTTTGCTTTGTATTCCTAAGTATAAAATACCGCAAGCAGGGAAGCAAGCCTTGGTGCAAATTAAACAGGACTTGATTAACAGGAGTTGTTGAAGAAATGACTGCTAATATGTGTAATAGCCCCATTCTTCCCATTCTTAAGAGGGCACCTTCGGGTTCCTCTGATGATAATGCAGGGGTTTATTGTTTTGTGATTGACATGCGAGTGGTTAATAAAATAGTAGTTCGCCATTTCCCGGTGGTCCCTGACATTACAGCTTTTTTGACGATGATTCCTTTTACTGCTAAATTCTTTTCTGTCATTGGCCTAAAAAATGCATTGTTCAGTATTCCGATTCATCCAGACAGCAGGTATTTGTTTGGTTTTACATTAGCTGGCAGAAGCTCCCCAGGGCTATACTAAGAGCCCTAGTATATATTGTCAAGCTTTACAAACCCAATTGGACTCCCTTACGCTTCCATCAAGTAATGTATTGCTCCAATATGTAGACAACCTTCTCATCGCTTCTGACACTGAAAAGGGTTGCAGAGACAGTATGGTTTAATTGTTATTGCATTTGGCACACCACAGATATAAAGTGTCCCTTTCCAAATTTCAATATTGTCGACAGGAGCTCACCTACTTAGGTCACCTACTGTTGAAGGAGGGCAGGAGATTGACACCTGAGCGCATCAGTACCATTGTTGAATTGCCTATCCCTCAAACTTAAAGGGATGTGTGCGCTTTTATTGGCATTACTTACTATTGTCGCCAATGGATCCCTTATTATTTGTTATTAACAAAACTTCTGCTCGCACTAACCACTAAAGATGTGCATGAACCCCTGCCTTGGATACATGAATATCACCAGTCTTTTGAGCAGTTAAAAGTTGCACTTTGCTCTGCGCCTGTAATCGGTGCGCCTGATTATGCAAAGCTGTTTGTGCTGTAGGCACACAAGATGGCTGATTGTGCGCTTTCTGTTTTAACACAGGCCTTTGGTGGTAAGCAACTGCCTTGTGCTTATTTCTCTGCTCTTCTTGACCCTGTCGCAAGAGCCCACCCAATCTGTCTAAGAGCGGTCGCGTCTGTGGCTCTCTCCATAAGGCAATCGGCTGGGCTCGTACTTAATACTGACCTCACAGTAATTGTGCTCCATGCTGTGGTTACCCTTTTGAATAAGACCAAGATACAGCACCTCACCAGTGCACGTTTGACCGGTTATGAGTTAACTCTCTTTGCACCACATGTCATGATTTAAAGATGTGCCACTCTGAACCCAGCCATTTTAGTATCCCTCCCTTCTGAGGTTGAGGAAATTGACATACATGATTGTATCTTCTGGACGGAGGAAGAGACGAAAGGACGGGTAAACCAGACTGATGTTACCTTATCTGACCACCAAGGGTAAGTATATGTCGATGGCGCTTGTTTTAAGTTACCAGATGGCACTACAACTGCCGCATAATCAATCACAACACTGCACATGGTAGTTGAGATGTCACAGGTTCTCTATCAGTCGACCCAAGATGCAGAGCTTGTTGTCCTTATCCGAGCCTGCGAGTTAAATGAGGGACTGGTTGCCAATATTTATACTGACAGCCAGTATGCCTTCGGAGTCACCCATAATTTTGGGCAGCTCTGGGCAGAGAGAGGGTTTCTCACTTCCCCTGGGATGAAGATCCAACATGGCCCTCTTATGCATAGGCTTTTGTCGGCTTTGATACTCCCCAAGAAATTTGCAATAGTAAAGTGCAGTGCCCATAGGAAAATTACTGACAATGTGGGTAAGGGGAACGTCTTTGCAGGCCAGACAGCCAAGGAGACAACTCGAACAAAGATGAAAAGGATGTCTGTAGCAGGTCCCACTAGTTGGGTGCCCGAGGTCACCATGTTCGAGCTAAACATGGGCGGAAAATCCGTTTCGCTCGCGGATTTTGCGGATTTTCGGTAAATTCGCAATCTGCGAGATTCGCGAATCTCCCGCAAAATCCGCAAATCCGCGAGCAGCGGATTTTATGGCTTGCTCGCACTGTTCGCGTGAGTTCGCGGCTTCCCAGTACAACTTCGCGCCCCGCGAATAAGCGCTAAATTGCAGAAATACAATCTTAGCAAAACTGAAACTACTTACCAGGTTCAAAAGTTCAGGCTCATCATTAGTAGCCATTTCCTGTAGTGCTTCCTGAGGGGCCCCTCCAGAGTTCAGTTGCCTACTTGCAACTATTATGTGACCCTGCTCTGAACCTCAGAATAGTTACACATATGCCACAAAGGTCCTGAATTACAGCTAAGGGAGACAAGCAGGAGCCAGGCTGGAAGTTCAAATCCATTAATCAGCCCCTAATTCATTATTGTCAGTTGGGGCAGGGCAGGTGTTGTAACTAATTTTGCAACAATGAAAGCACTTAGCAAGTGCAAAAGATCACTAATCAGGAAGCACTAAGGAAGCAGGTGCCAGCTAAAAAAATATTCTGTGACACATTAATCAGCCCCAAATTAATTCAGGTCACTTGAGGCAGGGAAGGTGTGCTTTGCTTTGCCACAATAATGTACACTGACTGGACAACCAGAGGGTGCTGTGATGAAACAGAGGGTGGCATGGGTGGGCCAGAGGGTGGCATGAGTAGTCAGAGAGTGGCAGTGGTGACAGAGAGTGGCAGTGATGAAGAAGAGTGTCCCAAACAGGCTGGACACGTAGAAACAACAAGTTCGCAAAACTTGCGACCCGACAGGTAAGTTCGCGTTTGCGACATTGTACAAAACCCTCGCGAACTGGCAGAAACCCGCGCGAACACAAAAAAAAAAATCCGCAAATTCGCGAGAATTCGCGGATTTTGCGAATTGCGAGTTCGCAAATCCGCAAAATTCGCGAACGCGAGATTCGCAAAATTCGTCCATGCTTAGTTCGAGCATACACCAGAGAATGTTAGGGAAATACAGAGTGAGGCAACAATAGAGGAATTAGCAATATGGCAGGAATGCACAGCACATTTGGATGAGGAGTGGTGTTGGACTGATAAGTCAGGGAAACAGAGATGGATGCTACCAGATGCATATGTTCTTCCCTTAGTCACCATGGCGAACCAGCCAGCTCATTTCAGTGCTAAAGGTATTTGTAAATTGTTAGACCCTGTATGGCAAAATGATAACATCCCAAAGACTGCAGCTCATTTGGTGAAATATTGTATGGTGTGCATGATGCACAATCCTGGTAAAGGTACCCCTACGCCACCTGGTAATTTTTCACCTACCACTTTCCCTTTCGAGGCCCTTCAAATGGACTACCTCGAAGTGGATCAAGTCAATAATTTGAAATATGTGTTAGTGGTTGTTTGTGCATTCAGTAAATGGGTTGAGGCTTATCCCACAAAAGAAAATACAGCAATAGCGAATGCAAAAGTACTCCTGAAAGAGTTCTTTCCTCACTTCGGCTTGCCCCGTTTGATCTGGAGTGCTAACGCAAGTCATGTTAATGTCAAAGTTATTCAGCTAGTTTGTGAGGGTCTACATAACAGACAAAAGTTTCATGCTGGTAATCACCCCTAGTCCACCGGGTTGGTTGAGAAGTATAACGGTACTTTCAAGCTGAAATTGGCAAAAATTTAGGAGACCACAGGGTTGCAGTGGCCAGATGCTTTACCATTAGCCCTTTTGTCCACAAGAATGACAGCACACTCTAGGACGCGAGGTCTTGTTCGGACACCCTGCAAATCTCTGGGGCATTCTGCGTCTGCGTAGGTTTTCTGAAATTAAATATCTTCTGTTAGTAGACTATCTGCATGAATTAACTAAAAGTCTCTGTTTTATTCACCAACAGTTCCAGGACTCTCTACCACCAGAACCCGAGGGACCAGGACATGATATTCAGCCTGGTGACTTTATCTTAATAAGGAATTTTCAGAGAAAGAAGAATTTTGGGCCCCAGTGCAAGGGACCGGTTCCGGTCCTCCTCGCCACCAGCACAGCAGTAAAGGTCACCGGCCGAAAGAACTGGAATTGTAGTCAACACTGCCGCTGAGTGCCTCTACCCTGGCCCTTGTTGGGTCTTGGGTTTAATGCAGGTCCCGTTGGGTTCGGGGTTCATGTATTTCCCTGTTTTATATCTTCTTTACTCTCTTACCTTATGTATGTAGAGCATAATTGGCTCATGCTGTTGCTGGATTGTGGTGTGATGTCAGCACATACAAAAACCATGGTATGCCTTTACATCCTCGCTGGGTTTTGCTTCCGGTTTACACCACTGGACGGACTGTGCCTACAGCGTACTGGGTGACATCTTGCTTTCAATGTGTTCTTGCTCCTTATTAGGATACTGATTCAATGATCATTGTTTCCTGGAGAATATGGGTTCCTTACCTTGCATGTACCTTTTTTTTACTTTCTGAAGCCTTGATAAGAACTTTGGAAACAAGGAGTACCTGACAGTTCGTATGGATTTCCCTGCTTTCGTTCATCGTTCCTGCTCCTTTTTGGACCATATAACCTTGTTTTGTGGCATGTCGGGGTGCATTCACGAGCACCGTTAATTTGTATTATAATCCACAGAACCCTTTTGGATCGTACTCATGGTAACGTTTTTGCCTGACAAGGTATTTTTCCGTAAAGAAAAGATGTTTTTTGTTATTTATCCTCTTAATAACCTGCTGGGATTCCTGGTGCTTCACAACCAATTAATCTCCCAAGTAGTGGTGGTTTTGGTTTGGGTCTCAGACTAATGAGACAAAGTGTAAAACAGAGAGTATTTCTATAATATTGACAATAGTTTTTGCACAGTATGAATGTTGATTTTTCTTTGCACACATAAGGTAACACTGTCTTTTGTTTCTTTCTCTTCCCAAGGCTTTTGAAGTTAATGCCAGGGTATTTTTTACAAACCACAGAGGGAGAATCTAGACAGTCTACTTGGTTGTTTCTCTTCCCTTGTCTTCCTCCCTCCCCCATCTTCTCCTGGTGTTTTGTCACTGCAATTGCCGTTTTCTCTCAGGGCCATTGTAGTCAAAGTACAGGCACAGGATTGGGACATTCTTCGCTCCTGCAGTGTTGGGATTCTTGTGAGTGATGGCAAAACAGCCCTATGATCAGTGGGTCAAGGAAGGAATAGGAAAAGGAATTTTGGATGCCAAGCTCATGTGGGCCCAGACGGAGGCCGAGAATAATGAGGTACTAAATGCAGCAGTGTCCCCAGAGATCAAGGCTTTTCAAGAGCCCCTTTCCACTGGCCCTCTGTGTCTGAGACCCTTTTTACTGACCCCTCTGTGCCTGGAGTAGCTAGATACAATTTGCACCCCGAGGGAGGAACAGTGCACCAAAGGAAAATCAGAGTGGCAGGGATGGACTGCGCAAGTTAGGGTGTACTTTGCCTTAAAAACAAGTGTCCGAGGACACGGAAAGATTAAGGTCTCGGGCGGACCCGATAAGGCAAGTCGGAAGCGAGGGACTCGGGACCCTAGAGTAAGGAGGCTATGCAGGCACCGAAATGCCGAGTTACCTAGCCACGAGGGCTGCGGCTGCACAAGTCTTACAGGCGTCGGGGTCTTCGCTGACGAGCCAGGAGCCGGAAGAAAAAGGAGTTGCTGGCCGGCGACCAGTGCTGAATAGTTCGTAGAGATCCAAGCCTGGATCGGAGATTGAAGAAACCTGAAAGCAGAGGGGACCAAGTTCGTACTACTAGCCAGTAGTCAGAGGGTACCAGGAAGGCACCGGTTGGCCGTCACCTCGACCAGGTGAGTGGGCGACGCTAGGCTCTGCAGTCTCACGGACCAGGAGGCGTTGTCGGCGACCACGGCGGAGGTGCGAGCTGTCCCACGAAGGATGATGCTGTCGGCGTCGCTGGGCCCAGGATGGGGCAACAAGCCTTGGCAGTTCTCAGGGCCACGTGGTGGGCCTAAGATGGCGTCTTGAGTGGACCAGGAGGGTCCGGGGTGCTTCTCGCAAAGATGGAAGCAAGGGCCAGTCTGGAGCAACCAGACCAGCAGTGATGATTCTCGGATGTTGTTACAGAAGGACACAAGCCAGCGGCTAGTGACCAGACAACGTGCTGAGCAGCGAGCAGAAGGGCCCCACGCAGATCGTGGAGATGCTGGGAGACTGCACTTCGGTGCTGGAGCGGCTCAGGGTCGGGGCTTCTCGGACCCCAGAGCACTCACCAGAGAGTTACCTCGATGGTCGTGCTGGCGTTAAGAGCGTGCAGGTTCTGATGATGGCCGGTCCCTCGAGGTCTCGTCGCACCCACAGATCACAGCTGAGCTGATGACGTGGGTAGAGGTCAGAGGTGCCAGGGAAGCCGGTTCTCGTCGAGCTGGGCCGTCGGATTCCTTGAGGAAGGACTTACAGCAAACCGCAGAGTTCTTAGGTGGTGCCCGCTGATGCAGGGTGACTACTCCTTAGTCACAAGGGAGAAATCTTGAGAAGAGTCTTGAATGTCCTTTCGTAGAAAGTAGTTCTTGAATCAAAGATGATCTAATTTGGAAGGGTCCCCGCTCCGGTCTTTATTCTAAAGAAAGGGGTGGGTACATGACTAGGTCCTGCCCTAAGGGTGGGACCAGGAAGGGGGCAGTTACACCCCTCTCCCCTGCCGGACTTTCCCCAGGCCAGGGCTGTCGCCCCTGGAACTGGTTCTAACCGGCAGATGCGTAGTGAGCACCGGGGTGCCACTCCGCAGTCACCTTCTCGCCAAAGCCCTACCTACCCAGAATACACAAACCCTGTCTGGGACGGTGCGAACACCGCCCTCGACGGGAAACCCTTTGTCCAAGCGCTCCTCGCTGGAAGGACTCCCAGCAGCAGGAGGTCAGACTCGTGTCTGTGGTGGCAGCATCCATTTTGTGGAGCTGAGGCTTCAGTTAACTCTAACCGGGGTTCACGGTTACGTGCATGTCGTGTCCCTCTAGAAGGGTGGGATGCTAACCTCATCGCCAGAATTGGTGAGAGGGCAGCACCCCGATTCGTATGACACCTTACTCGACATGCCTGGATAACGCGACACCGGAGTTACCGTTATGGTACGCGTTATCATGGAACAGCCATTGGGTCTTGATTCCGCAAGCTGCAACCGGGCTCGGCTCGGGCCTGAACCTAGCTCACACGAGCCCACGCACTCTGCCTTCAGGATTGTTAAGGCCTGCCATAGGAGTGACTGATAGGAACTCGGGTGTCCATTGTATGGTTAGATATAGAGCTACTATACCTACAGCGAAGGGTGGTTACACGGCTTCGCCCCAGCTGTCGTGCAGCCAGTTGTGTCAAATTTAGGAGGCCAGCCAGGGGTGGCATAATACATGCTTCAGCCCCTGGCGGCCCTGGGTACACCTATGCCCTGCGTTACGGGGTCTGATAAGGTGGCCCAGTACCAATTGGTAAATGCACCTAGGGTACATATCGTAATTTAGAAAGAGAACAGCCAGGCTGTGGGTCTGATTAGCAGGCCCACAGCCAGAGAAAGTCGTAAACCAGTGAAACAAAAGCAAAAAATCTGGGTGATCATAGGATTGCAGACCCTACTCTCCTACATGGCCCCCCCCCAAACGTCGGAACAATAAGCTAACCTTGACCAGGTGAGTCTTCTTGTTCTAAGTGGAAATATCTGGAGAGCCCATCGGCATTGCCATGATCAGTACCAGGTCTATGTTCCACTGTAAAGTCCATCCCCTGTAGGGAATTGGACCACCTAAGCAGTTTGGGGTTTTCACCCTTCATCTGATTTAGCCACAAGAGGGGCTTATGGTCGGTCTGAATCTTGAAGTGAGTGCCAAACAAGTATGGCCTCAGCTTCTTCAGGGCCCAAACCACAGCAAAGGCCTCCCTCTCAATAGCTGACCAATTCTTCTCTCTAGGGGTCAGCCTTCTGCTTATAAAAGCAATGGGCTGGTCTTGACCATCAAAATTCAGTTGAGAAAGAACAGCTCCCACACCCAACTCAGAAGCATCTGTTTGGACAATGAATGGTTTGGAGTAGTCCGGACTCTTGAGGATAGGCGCCGTGCACATGGCCTGCTTTAGGTCATCGAATGCTTTTTGACAGCTCGCTGTCCACTGAACCTTTTTTGGCATTTTCTTACTTGTCAGTTCGTTTAATGGTGTCACAATGGAACCATAGTTCCTGACAAACTTCCTATAGTAACCAGTCAGGCCCAAGAAAGCTCGAACCTGAGTCTGGGTGGTTGGAGGAGCCCAGTCCCTGATTGACTGTATCTTGCTCTCCAATGGCTGAACCTGACCTCCACCTACAAGGTGGCCCAGGTATACAACCTGTGTCTGCCCTATCTGGCACTTGGTGGCCTTGATAGTGAGACCTGCCGCTTGCAGTGCCTCTAACGTCTTCCGCAGGTGGACCAGGTGATCCTCCCAGGTGGAGCTAAAGACAGCGATATCGTCAAGATACGCCGCACAGAAGTCATCCAGCCCAGCAAGGACTTGATTCACCAACCGTTGGAAGGTGGCAGGTGCATTTTTCAGACCAAAGGGCATTACCACGAACTGATAATGCCCACCAGGGGTTGAAAATGCGGTTTTAGGCTTGGCGTCCTCAGCTAACCTGATTTGCCAATACCCAGCTGTCAGGTCAAACGTACTTAAGTAGTTGGCCGAAGCCAATCTATCGATAAGCTCGTCTGCCCTTGGTATTGGGTGGGCGTCAGTCTTAGTGACTGCATTGAGACCCCTGTAGTCTACGCAAAACCTCATCTCTCTCTTACCACCCTGGGTGTGAGGTTTCGGCACTAGAACTACGGGACTAGCCCAAGGGCTATCCGAGGGTTCAATGACTCCCAACTCCAACATCTTCTGCACTTCACTTTTGATGCAGTCTCTAACGTGATCAGGCTGCCTGTAGATTTTACTCTTGACGGGCAAGCTGTCACCAGTGTCAACCTCATGGGTGCACCAATCGGTCTGACTGGGTGTTAGAGAAAACATATGCCTGAACGACTGAAGAACCTGTTTACAGTCGCTCTGTTGATGTTCGGAGAGGCTGCCACAAAAGACAACACCATCTACCGAGCCATCATCAGGATTCTGAGTGAGCAGGTCGGGGAGAGGGTCACTCTCCTCTTCCTGTCCCTCATCTAGGGCCATGAGCAAACTCATGTCCTTCCTATCGACATATGCTTTTAGCCTGTTGACATGAAGCACCCTGTGGGGGCTCCGGAGAGTTCCCAGGTCGACCAGGTAGGTGACCTCTCCCTTTTTCTCCAGGATGGTGTAGGGCCCGGACCATTTGTCCTTGAGTGCTGCTGGGGCCACTGGCTCCAACACCCACACCTTCTGTCCGGGCTGGTAAACAGTCAAGACAGCCTTTTGGTCATGCCAAGCTTTTTGGAGTTCTTGGCTGGCCTTAAGGTTTTCAGATGCCTTTTCCATGTACTCAGCCATCCGCGAGCGGAGGCCAAGCACATAGTCCACTATGTTGGCGGCAGGCTTTTTGAGAGGTCTCTCCCATCCTTCCTTCACCAAACACAGGGGTCCCCTTACAGGATGCCCGTACAGAAGTTCGAAAGGGCTGTAGCCAACCCCCTTCTGTGGGACTTCTCTGTAGGCGAACAAGAGGCAGGGGATCAGGACGTCCCATCTACGCCGAAGCTTTTCCGGTAGTCCATGAATCATCCCTTTTAGGGTCCTGTTGAATCTCTCAACAAGCCCATTGCATTGTGGATGATAGGGTGTAGTGAACTTGTAGTTAACACCACATTCCTTCCACATAGCAGTTAAGTAGCTCGACATGAAGTTTGCACCTCTGTCGGAGACGACCTCCTTAGGGAAGCCCACTCTGGAGAACACTCCAACTAGGGCTCTTGCCACAACAGGTGCTGTAGTGGTCCTAAGGGGAATAGCTTCAGGATACCTGGTGGCATGATCCACTACCACCAGTATAAACTTGTGCCCTGATGCTGTAGGTGGTTCCATGGGACCGACGATGTCGATCCCCACCCGTTCAAAGGGCACCCCCACCACAGGCATTGGTATAAGGGGGGCCTTTGTCGTGCCACCTGACTTACCACTGGCTTGGCAAGTGACACAGGAGCGGCAAAACTCCTTGGTATCCTCGTTCATGTGAGGCCAGTGAAAGTGTGAGACAAGCCTGTCCCACGTTTTCGTCTGGCCTAAGTGACCTGCTAAGGGAATCTCGTGGGCCAAGGTAAGTAGGAAACCACGCTGAGACAAGGGTACAACCAGCCTCCTGGTCATGCCAGGCTTGGGGTCTCTTGACTCAGTGTACAGGAGTCCATCTTCCCAGTATACCTTGTGGGTACCTGTGGCGTTCCCAGCAGCCTCAGCAGCAGCCTGCTGTCTGAGGGGTTCAAGAGAAGGGCAGTCTAATTGGTCCGTCCCCAGGTCTTCCCTTGAGGGTCCCCCTGAACCCAAGAATTCAACTTGATCAAGTTCGAATTCCTTAGGCTCAGTTTCCCTCAATTCCTGTAGGTCAGCCTCCTCTGAGACTTGATCCTCGACCTGGGGCAAGGGGGAAGGCGCAGCCTTAACCCTACTGCTCTTTTTCTTGGGAGGTGTCTGGTCCGTTGTTCCAGGATCCAGCACCTGTTCAGTGGGGCATTTCCTGACCTGTGACCTAGTCACAGCGAACACATGTGCTGGCAAACCTAACATTTCCATGTGAGTCCGGTGCTCCACTTCTGACCATTGTGACGACTCCAAATCATTGCCCAACAAACAATCCACTGGGAGGTCTGGACTAACTACAACCTTCTTGTGGCCAGTTACCCCTCCCCAGGAGAAAGCTACAATTGCCATACTGTGATTGGTAGTGACATTGCTTGCATTGGTCACCAGGAATTCTGTACCTGGCATGATCTGTCCAGGGTCCACAAAGTTAGGCGTCACCATGGTGACGCTGGCACAAGTGTCCCTATAGGCCTGAGCCATCTTTCCATTTATGAAAGGCGTCTGTCGGTATTTGCCCAGAGTATTGGGGCTTACGTCAGGGGATACGTCTGCGTCCCCTGTACTGACAAGGACAGCCTGAGCGAGTGTGCCAACTAAGTTGTCACGCCCCTCAGAACCCAGGGTTAACCCTACTAAACCCTTGGGAGGCGCACTACCACTGCTGACTGTACTAGGGGGCACAGGTGCCTTAGGGGCTGCAGTGGCAGGAGTCTGCCCTCCTCCTTTCTTGGTGCACTCACTAAACCAGTGAGACTTACTTTTACAGTACTGGCACCATCTTTTGGATTGGCCTTCTTTCTTCTTTTGGGGAGCCTGACCCCCACCCTCTTTGGGTTGTTGGGGACCTGTCGAAGACTTCTGGTCATTTTGTTCCCCTTTAGAATCTTTACCCTTCTGGTCTGCTTTCTTCTGACCACCTTGATTCTGGCCCTGGTTCTGTTTAACTCTTGTACGAACCCATCTGTCTGCCTTCTTTCCCAATTCTTGGGGAGAGGTCAGATCCGAGTCGACAAGATGCTGATGCAACAACTGGTTCTGACAATTGTTTAAAATTTGTTCTCTCATCATCAAATTATACAATCCTTGATAATCAGTAACCTTACTGCCCAGCAACCAGCCCTCAAAAGCCTTAGTGGCACAATCGACAAAATCAGACCAATCTTGAGACTGCGTTTTCTGGGTATCCCTGAACAGCACCCTGTACTGCTCAGTGGTTAGGCCGAACCCTTCAACGAGTGTATTTTTCAAGATTTGGTAATTGTTAGCATCCTCCACCCTTGTGGTGAGGAGCTTGTCTCTTCCTTTTCCTTCAAAGGAGAGCCACAAGATAGCTGCCCACTGACTCTGGGGAACACCCTGCACAGTGCAGGCCCTCTCCAAAGCAGTAATCCATTTGTGGATGTCGTCCCCTTGTTTAAAGGGGGGCACTATCTTACCAAGGTGTTTCGTATCGAAACTCTTTTCCCTATTACGGTAAACAGACAAAATATCGACTCCAAAATATCGACTGGACATAATATCGAGTTTTAAATATAGACTGGACAAAATATCGACTGGACATAATATCGACTACAAAAATATCGTTTTTCAGGTAAGTGAAGTAATATCGACTGTTTAAAATATAGATAGCAAAAATATCGAATTTTTAATAATATATAATATTTTATAGTGTATTTTTATGTAATAATATGTGTGAAAAGTGTGTATTAATGTTATAAAATATTTTATTAAATGGAATTTGTTTTTTTAATAATTGCGTTATGTAATTCTGTAGCGGGTTGTGGGTTTATAGGGGAATAGGGTGGGAAGTAATTTAATAATAATTAATTAATTAATGTATGTTTGTAAATATTTATAATTAATAATTAATTGATAATTAATAATAATTAGTTAATTAATTAATATAATTTTGTACATATTTTGAATTAGTAATTAATTGGTAATTGATTAATTGTAATTAGTTAATTACATTAATTAGAGTACATTTTAATATATATAATTTTGTGTTATTCTTAAGTAATTAATTGGGAAAAAATAATATTAATTATTAAAATAATTACAGCTAATGTGCTAATATATTTACTTTATTGTTATTGTTAATTAAAAATTAATTGATAATTAAATAATATTGATACATTTTGGGAAAAGGAGTATTTTTAGGGTTCAGGGTCAGTTTTCAGTTTTTGGGTAAAGGGGCATTTTTAGGGTTCAGGGTCAGTTTTCAGTTTTTGGGTAAAGGGGTATTTTTAGGGTTCAGGGTCAGTTTTCAGTTTTTGGGTAAAGGGGCATTTTTAGGGTTCAGGGTCAGTTTTCAGTTTTTGGGTAAAGGGGCATTTTTAGGGTTCAGGGTCAGTTTTTAGTTTTTGGGTAAAGGGGTATTTTTAGGGTTCAGGGTCAGTTTTCAGTTTTTGGGTAAAGGGGCATTTTTAGGGTTCAGGGTCAGTTTTCAGTTTTTGGGTAAAGGGGCATTTTTAGGGTTCAGGGTCAGTTTTCAGTTTTTGGGTAAAGGGGTATTTTTAGGGTTCAGGGTCAGTTTTCAGTTTTTGGGTAAAGGGGCATTTTTAGGGTTCAGGGTCAGTTTTCAGTTTTTGGGTAAAGGGGCATTTTTAGGGTTCAGGGTCACTTTTCAGTTTTTGGGTAAAGGGGATTTTTAGCGTTCAGGGTCAGTTTTTAGTTTTTGGGTAAAGGGGTATTTTTAGGGTTCAGGGTCAGTTTTCAGTTTTTGGGTAAAGGGGCATTTTTAGGGTTCAGGGTCAGTTTTTAGTTTTTGGGTAAAGGGGTATTTTTAGGGTTCAGGGTCAGTTTTGGGTTTTTGGGTAAAGGGGTATATTTTAGGGTTCAGGGTCAACAAATAAGATTGTAATTTTTTTTTTATTATTTTCTTTTATTATTTAATTATTATAATTTAATTTAAGTATTTTTAAGTATATTTTAGTCATTTAAATTTAATATTAATTTAATTTAACACTGCTTTTAATAAAGTCGATATTTTTTACATCTATATTATTGTTAACGATATTTTGTACTCGATATTTTTGTACTTACCTGTTTGTAGATAGAAAGTCGATATTTTGTCTGTCGATATTTTGGCAACGATATTTTTGCAGGTCGATATTTTGGCAGTCTATATTATTTCAGTGATCCCCCTATTACTAGGTACATTGCTGCCACCAGTGGGGACTACCCCACTTAACTGTTGCTCTCTCGCAAAGGCAAGCCTTTCTTTGGCCAGGGCAAGTTCTTCCCTTTCGATCCTCAGATTAGCTGCCCTTTCCTTAGCTTCGTACACTCTCCTCTGAGGGGACGTCATCCCTCTCTGAGAAGAGTTGTGAGAGCCATTGGTTCGAAGAGATCCGCCAGAGTCTCTTGACAGAGATCGGGCTCGTCCATTCCCAATGTTAAGCTGACCTGATAGTGGCCCCAGGGGTCCCCCAGTACCGCTATCATGTTTGCTTAAGTTGGACCTGCTTAGTCTGACGACTTCTACCTGTCCCTTATCTGCTTCATCCCCAGAGAGATCCTCATCCTCATCCTCCTCCACATCTTCGTTCTCAGTTGCGAGGTGAATGAGGTCAGGATCGTCTCGGGTTCCCTCGAGGGGAGGCATGTCTCCTTCTGGATTAGAAGAGCTACGAAGTTTCTCAGCTCTCCTGGCATCATAAGTCTCCAAGAGACCAATCAGAAAGGACGTTGTGGGGTTAGACCCCTGCTGAATCTTCCTGGAGTGACACAGTCGTCTTAACTCCTTGAAGCTCAGCACAGTATATCCTGAAGGGATGACCTGTGGAGGGTCAACTGACACAAGGGGAGACCCAGAGTTTCCTCCTTTGTCCGACATACTGGTTCTAGTGTGGTGTAAGTGATGCACCTACCTACACTACGTGTTTACCTACTGTACCCTCGCTAAGAGTTGTAGCCAAGGTGTGCTAAGCCTTGAGGAGCTACAACAGCTGGTTCAGTAGAACTCAGAGTACTCTAAGCTTTTAGTTATATGTACTAACAGTACTTGTGCGATCTTTCAACAAGATATTCTTAGGATACGTGTGGTAAAACAACAGCAAGCTCAAATCCCAACCGCTGCTCACCAATGTGAGAAGTTGGCCCGATATGCAACGTTCGCTATTCTAGCGACCGCTATGTATCGTTCCAACGACCCTTATGGTGTTTGGTTGTAAGTCAACCTATAGACCAGCTATCCTAGTAGCGTGGATACGAGCAGTCTAAGGCTAAAGACTCGAGAGGGCGTGTTAAGCCAGCTGTTTACCACACATGTACCCCTTGAACACCCAGTGAAAGGACACCACACAAGTGTTATGAAAATAAACAGTATATTTATTAAGAATCACAACAGCCCTGTACTCTTTATGAGGACAGGGTACTAAGCACAAACCAAATCTCTTTAGCAAATACTTCAAGTGCACAATTAAAAACAAGTGTCCGAGGACACGGAAAGATTAAGGTCTCGGGCGGACCCGATAAGGCAAGTCGGAAGCGAGGGACTCGGGACCCTAGAGTAAGGAGGCTATGCAGGCACCGAAATGCCGAGTTACCTAGCCACGAGGGCTGCGGCTGCACAAGTCTTACAGGCGTCGGGGTCTTCGCTGACGAGCCAGGAGCCGGAAGAAAAAGGAGTTGCTGGCCGGCGACCAGTGCTGAATAGTTCGTAGAGATCCAAGCCTGGATCGGAGATTGAAGAAACCTGAAAGCAGAGGGGACCAAGTTCGTACTACTAGCCAGTAGTCAGAGGGTACCAGGAAGGCACCGGTTGGCCGTCACCTCGACCAGGTGAGTCGGCGACGCTAGGCTCTGCAGTCTCACGGACCAGGAGGCGTTGTCGGCGACCACGGCGGAGGTGCGAGCTGTCCCACGAAGGATGATGCTGTCGGCGTCGCTGGGCCCAGGATGGGGCAACAAGCCTTGGCAGTTCTCAGGGCCACGTGGTGGGCCTAAGATGGCGTCTTGAGTGGACCAGGAGGGTCCGGGGTGCTTCTCGCAAAGATGGAAGCAAGGGCCAGTCTGGAGCAACCAGACCAGCAGTGATGATTCTCGGATGTCGTTACAGAAGGACACAAGCCAGCGGCTAGTGACCAGACAACGTGCTGAGCAGCGAGCAGAAGGGCCCCACGCAGATCGTGGAGATGCTGGGAGACTGCACTTCGGTGCTGGAGCGGCTCAGGGTCGGGGCTTCTCGGACCCCAGAGCACTCACCAGAGAGTTACCTCGATGGTCGTGCTGGCGTTAAGAGCGTGCAGGTTCTGATGATGGCCGGTCCCTCGAGGTCTCGTCGCACCCACAGATCACAGCTGAGCTGATGACGTGGGTAGAGGTCAGAGGTGCCAGGGAAGCCGGTTCTCGTCGAGCTGGGCCGTCGGATTCCTTGAGGAAGGACTTACAGCAAACCGCAGAGTTCTTAGGTGGTGCCCGCTGATGCAGGGTGACTACTCCTTAGTCACAAGGGAGAAATCTTGAGAAGAGTCTTGAATGTCCTTTCGTAGAAAGTAGTTCTTGAATCAAAGATGATCTAATTTGGAAGGGTCCCCGCTCCGGTCTTTATTCTAAAGAAAGGGGTGGGTACATGACTAGGTCCTGCCCTAAGGGTGGGACCAGGAAGGGGGCAGTTACACCCCTCTCCCCTGCCGGACTTTCCCCAGGCCAGGGCTGTCGCCCCTGGAACTGGTTCTAACCGGCAGATGCGTAGTGAGCACCGGGGTGCCACTCCGCAGTCACCTTCTCGCCAAAGCCCTACCTACCCAGAATACACAAACCCTGTCTGGGACGGTGCGAACACCGCCCTCGACGGGAAACCCTTTGTCCAAGCGCTCCTCGCTGGAAGGACTCCCAGCAGCAGGAGGTCAGACTCGTGTCTGTGGTGGCAGCATCCATTTTGTGGAGCTGAGGCTTCAGTTAACTCTAACCGGGGTTCACGGTTACGTGCATGTCGTGTCCCTCTAGAAGGGTTGGATGCTAACCTCATCGCCAGAATTGGTGAGAGGGCAGCACCCCGATTCGTATGACACCTTACTCGACATGCCTGGATAACGCGACACCGGAGTTACCGTTATGGTACGCGTTATCATGGAACAGCCATTGGGTCTTGATTCCGCAAGCTGCAACCGGGCTCGGCTCGGGCCTGAACCTAGCTCACACGAGCCCACGCACTCTGCCTTCAGGATTGTTAAGGCCTGCCATAGGAGTGACTGATAGGAACTCGGGTGTCCATTGTATGGTTAGATATAGAGCTACTATACCTACAGCGAAGGGTGGTTACACGGCTTCGCCCCAGCTGTCGTGCAGCCAGTTGTGTCAAATTTAGGAGGCCAGCCAGGGGTGGCATAATACATGCTTCAGCCCCTGGCGGCCCTGGGTACACCTATGCCCTGCGTTACGGGGTCTGATAAGGTGGCCCAGTACCAATTGGTAAATGCACCTAGGGTACATATCGTAATTTAGAAAGAGAACAGCCAGGCTGTGGGTCTGATTAGCAGGCCCACAGCCAGAGAAAGTCGTAAACCAGTGAAACAAAAGCAAAAAATCTGGGTGATCATAGGATTGCAGACCCTACTCTCCTACAATTACCATTTTCACTAGTCCACTCAGGTTATGACATCTTCTGATTCTTGCACTTTGGTTGATTATATACGTTTCCATCATGGGTTTATTCCTATCGGTATGGCAGGTCAAAATATCTCTGGTACTTTGAAACATGGGGAGGTGAAGTAACAGTTCTGCTGCACGCAGGAGAAGGAATACATCAAATCCAGTCTGTGGAGGGAAGTGATGTGTCGATTCTGAGACGTTTCTGGTCCGCGGGTGATGCGTCGGGAAAATGTGCTACACACGTACGATGTGTGGAAAATCGGGACCTTCGGTAATCAGGCGGCATTGAGTTAGTTTCTTCAGCCGTGATCCCTCGATGCGTCGGTTCTTGCAGTGGTGCAGGCACTGCGTCGGTTTCTGCAGCGGCGCGGTGATGCATGGAGATTCTTCCCACACAGCGGTGATGCGTAGGAAAAACAGCTGAAAGAAGAGCGATGCATAGATTTTCTTAGTTCTTATGGCGTCTTCCAGCTCCCAGCAGCAAGCACAACCTCCAGCGGCTCAGAACTGGAACAGGCACCTCATGGCAGTTCAGAATGCTCAGCAGCAGAGTTCAGGGGGGCTGGGGGTGAAGTCTTTGTGTTCCTGAGACTTCAGAACAGGAGGCCGGCACACACAGGCCATTGGAGAACTTCTTCAAGCAGGTTCAAAGCAAAGTTCCCATCTTTGTCCTTTCATTGGCAGAAACAACTGCAGGCTAACTTCATAAAGCACGCATCAAAGGGGCAGTACTCCTCCTCACAGCTCTTCAGCTCTTCTCTTTGACAAAGGTTCCTCTGGAGTCCAGAACTGATGTAAATTTCTGTTTTTTTAGGCCAAATACTTATACCCTAAAATGTCTTTGTTCTCTTTGTGCAAAGGTCTCTGAGAGCAGTCCACACCAGTTCTCAGGTGGTGGAGACAGCATTGTGGATGGGAGATAGGCCCTATTCAGATGCAAGGAAATCTCTTCCCTCTACTCTAAATTATGCCAATGTCCATTCAGCTCAGTTCTGAGTCAGGCAGGAAGGACAAGGCACACGGCAAACACCCCCCCCACCCCACTGGCTGTCTGCAGTGAACGCACATCCCAATTCCCTGTTACTTAAAAACCAGATAGTCAATACACAAACAGGCAAAGGCACAAAGAATGGTTAAACAAGAAAAAGCCTACTTTCTAAAAGTGGAATTTTCAAACACACAAATTAAAAACCATCTTTACTAAAAGATGTGTTATTAAATTCTGAGTTCAGAGAGCCTAAACTTTATTTCTCTATCTTGTCCCAATGGGAAGTTATCCTTGTAAGATGTTACAAAGCATTTCGCATTTTGCAGGCAGGACTGAGATATCTTTTCTGGGCTACTCATGTTGGTGGCACAATCATTGCTGCAGGCCGACTAGTAGCATTTGATTTACAGGCCCTGGCACACCTCAGTGCACTTTACTAGGGATTTACCAGCAAATCAAATCTCCCAATCATGGAGAACTAATTGTAAACACAATTCACACAGGGAGCACTTGCACTTTGACACTGATCCGCAGTGGCAAAGTGCCTAAAGCATCTAAGCCAGCAAAAACTAAATCCAGCACAGCATCAAAAATACAGGAGGTAGAGGCGAAAACTCTGGGGAAACCACGCCAAAGATGCCAAGTCTAACAAATGGAATCTCAGAATTTTGCTTCTTCAAGCATAATACTTCTCTTTAAGAAAACAGAAGAATGTATCTTTAATTTAGTTTACAGTATTTCACAGGAGGAAAGAGAGATTTAAGGATAACATGAGGGTTATTCAAGCTAGCAATACAACATTCTAAATCTTCTCTTTTGCTTGGAAGTATATTGCAGTGGGTATTCGGGTGGCTATCAAGCCTGCAGTTGTTATTTCATGAGCTACTGTCATCCTTCCAGGGCTAAAGATTTACAGTGCCTCCCTCATTAGTCATTTTGGACCTCTTCAATGTCATTGTCAGCAGGACTTGCAATGCAGACAGCACAGGTAGCAGAGGTCCTCAAGAACACCAATCATGCAAACACCTAACATGTCAGTAGATAGGAACAGCTCTGAAGATGTCATCCAGACCTCCTTGGTCACTTTGGCAGCTAGCACAGCAAACAGATTTCTATTTGTGCACCAATTTAGCCCAAGAAATATAGTTTTGTATGACCAAGAAGGCATAATGGACAGTAAGAGAGTTACCTCATGCATTTGTCAACCTATCTTTTTCAGTACCAATAGGGCAAAGCAGATGATCAGGTCTTATTATTTTTAGGTGTGACCTGACAGCACAGCTGTCTGCAAGAAAAATTGTTGTGCTTTACAATAAACCTGGAGGGGACTTGGGTCCAGCCAGAGGAGTATTTCTTTTTCACCAGATGCTATTATTGGTTGTTTGGTGTATCATACAGCCCCCTACAGCGTGACTGCATTACAAAGCATGAGGAATTGTTTTACATCTCAAGAGCACCCTGAATAAATCACTACCTAATCTTGAGTTAACATTGCGATTTGAAACCATAACGTATCTTGGAGTGAATAATTCCTATCATGAATGTGACCTCATTGACAGGAACAGAGGCCCGCTGATCCTATGGTGTGGGGGCCCCAATCTCCAGGGGGCCCCCTCAGTACAGGACTTCAGCTGGAGAGCTCCTGAAAGAGTTTGGAGGGGCCCCTCCACGTACCTTGCAGGGGGACCCCCTCAATATGTGTTATGCCACTGGACAGGAATCTGGTTTGGGCTGAATCATCAATGAGAATATTACTTTCCTTTTGGTGTACCTTTCTTAATCACCTGAGGGCTGGCTTGCAATTACCTATATTATTGTACTTTTTCGCTGCACTCCTGGTAATACTTAAAAGGCTATTTTCAACAGTTTGTGATCGAATCTCAAATCTCTGATATTGGACTCAGTAAGATGTAGGGTGGCCATCCGGAAAATATTTGCCCCCTTGGTGGAGGGAGGATTTGGTTTCCCTAATTATGAGCTATTTATGCTGCAGCTCAACTCCGGTGGGCAATGAATTTGCTATCCACTATGCCCCACCTTAGCACAAGGACAGAGGTAGGTGACAACAATAGAGTGGATTACTTAGTGGACAGAGAAAGGGGGTCCCTTGGGAACATGCTTATGACTGTGGTGAAATGGTCTTCGAACACAGATGTACAGCCAAGGGTAAAGGAGTCCCTATGCCCCGGAGTTACCATTGTGGCAATTACCCGTTTGCACCAAGTTGAAAAATGATCATAATGTTTGTCCTTGATTTGAAGCAAACATAACTTTGTGGGGTGAACTTTTTGGTAATAGGACACTGAACTTATTTTCTGTTTTGTGGGAGGTATATAACAATTGGTTAAGGTGCCTGGCCAGCATACATTTAATTTAGAAAAATACTAGAATAAACTATACTCATTTCAATTACCTTCACCACACCTGCTTAACCCCGAAGCACATAATACATGTATACTGGAGCCTGCAGTAAATGTCCAAGGTATCCAGAAACGAAAGCAGAGCTTTGTCATACTGTTCGGCAATGGTCTGTAATAGGTAGATTCTGGAATGAAGCACTGAGATTTGTGCACGACCTAACTGGTAGGTTTACCCCCTACCTCCAAAGAAGCACCTCATTGTCTACTGAGCCTAGGGGCTCATACAAAGGAAAAAACTGTATGTAAGTTATTTTTTTGGACTTGGCATTAGTGTTGGCCAAGGGACACATTGCTATGGCATGAAAATCCCTGTCAGTCCAGCTGCTCCCAGGCAGGATATAGGACTTAAAGGAAGAAATGATCATCTGCCAAAATTAGGGTGTTTTTTTAAATTGTAACAGTAGACCAGGGCAGTGTGTGCTATGAACTGTGGAACTTACTTGGAGAAATTGGGGCAATCTCAGATGAACACCCGTCTTGAACCCAGTATTATAGCGTATTTCTGCTCATGATAAATTTGAAGTTTTTTCCAAGATAACTGAAGGGAATGGTAACAGTGCGTCGTTTGATTTTTTGGACACGCAAGATGAACCAGGGAATTGCATACTAAATACTAGTTTTTGTTTTGCTTTTTGTGAAAGAAGTCGTACATATACACGACTGTAGCTGGAATCTGGTTTATTTTCAGTTAAAATTGATAAAGAATATTGTTAAAATAAGTTGTCCCAGAAAACTGTAGAGGAAAACGGTATGTAATATGTACGTTAGTCATATATATGTAGATACAAGGAACCCCCCACCAAGGTTTAAACTACAATGTTGCATTAATCCTGGATGACAAAATGACTCAATTACAAAAACAACAAAAAACCACAGGGGGAAAAAAAAGAATATAATGAGTCATCACTTAGTAAATCTTTATCTCAGAGGCATTGTGTACAGAAAGCCGTCCTTTTTATTTTTGTTTTTTCACTGCTGCAATCTTTCAAAATATTTTAGTCAGATATCAAACCTGTTAGATTTAACTGTACCAATGAAGCACCTAACACACAGTAAACTAACCATTCATCCTCAAATCTTCAGTTCCATGCAATGTTAAAAGGAACAGATACCAGGTCCTGTTCAGTTCTATAATTTCTATGGGGACCCCTTACGTGGAGTTTGTAACAAAGACCCATCTTATATTAGACATATATGATAACTCACTGATCTGCACGACTGCTCTCAGATTGGAAAGCAATCCGTGGATTCTCAATGGCAGGGTTCCAGGGTGGAATCCTGCCTGAATGATTGCTACTTTACCTTAAGCAAGTGGTAAATCACTGGCATGGGTACAGGTGAATGATTCGAGTCACAGTGTGAGGAATATGAGATTTAACTCGTTTGGGGATTACATGGAAAAATAAAGCCCTACTGTATGTATTTGGAAACTAAATAACATTGTATCGCACCAAATCTTGCATGTTACATTTCGATGCTCTTTTACGCGACTGCAAGAGCTGAGCATGAATTTGCGAACTGTGTAGCCATTTTGTAGCCTTTCGCACTACCCTATTTACACATCACTCTAGATAGGTTGAAGGCTGTTTCCGTTTATTCCTGAGTGAATGCTGTAAATATAAAATGTACATTTTTCCTTAATTTTAGGAGGACAGGGGTTGCCTAAACCATTTTCTGGTGAAAAATTGAAGTAGGCGCTTGGATAACAAAAGACCTATCATTTTATATTACTGAATGCGCAATTGCTGTCATTACAACGATTACTTATATTTTACTCAAATCCCTCAACCTTCTTTAGCAGTCTTTGCTGGCTTAAGCCACCCAGATTGGTAGCCACTATATGTGCAATTAGGTTTTACTGAAGCAATTAAATTTGTTTATAATTAATATAGATGAATTGCCTCCTGCACAGCAATAGTTAGGAGATTAACAAACACCACATTCTGGCACTAGAACGAAAACATTTTCCAAGAGCTGTGGGATATTATCCAATTCACGTCTGCCCACTCCTGGTGATTTTTAGAGATGCCCCATGGCAGCGATGCATTTCAAAATATTAAACAAAGTAATCGTATTATACCTAGGCCATATGACAAAGTGTTCCTCGAAATATCTTCTTGAATGCGTTACCTGGGTAGACTGTAGACTGATATACAGAACGTGAATGCACAGAGGCATGAAGCGAAAACCAAATGCGTGCACACGTTGAGGATTTGGCACCTTTTACTCCGGGGTGATGGCTGGTCAGCTCATAAACTGACGAAACTGGAGCTGCAGCACTTCATGAAAATACACGGTGCTTTAACTGCCTACTTCTGACGTGCTGACTGACGTTAACCCATTCAGTGCAAGTACTGGAACATCACTCTAAAAACATGAATTGTATTTCATCACTGGCTTTGTCCAGGGAGTGATTTAGAGTTTGGCACATGCAGAGCATCTGCCAAAAAGTGGTAGATGCTCCGTCTGGCATACTCGCGGTTCCCCCACCTCACGCAGTTCACCCACCTCATTTAAACATGGGTGAAGTGCCAGGCTTGCCCTACTGGAGTCTTAACTGGTTCTGCATGGGAAACCTATGATCAACAGCTCGCCTGCCACAGGGCTTCTAGAAAATGTATGTCAGTACTTCAGTTTTATACGGGTTGACAGCTTTGTCACGTGGCTATAAGTCTTATTATTCTCAATACTACAGAACCTTTCTTGTATCCTCCTTTCACCACTTTCTCTCCTGCTTCTTTCTATCATCCTTTGCCTAATTTTCAGCAAGTCAAGTTAGTAGGGATTAGCTAAACATATATTTCAAAGTGCCTGTAAACACTGTTCTACAAACTACGGGGGTCATTAGGGTGGCGGACGGATGCACCGTATCTTTAACCTTGCGGCGGGTCACCCGCCGCAAGGATAAAACTGCATGTATTGCATTTACATGCACATAGCGGCAGGCACCGCGCGGTACCTGCCGCTTTGTTCATGTAAATGCAGGGGGGACCATAGGTACCCCCCATGTTCACCCCCACCCCCTGAAACACTGGGGGCCCGCAACGGGCCCCAAAACTGAAAAGACCACATGCTTTTCCATGGCGGAAAAGCCGCTGTGGAAAAGCATGTTTCCTGCCCCATCCTAATATGGCTGGCGGTGTCTGAGAGACACCGCCGTCATATTAGAACTTTTCCGCCACGGTCGGAAGGCGACCGCGGCAGAAAAACGGCAGACGGTTTTCCCATCCGCTGATGACCTCCCAGCCATCCTAATCTGGCGGGGGGTCTTTGGAAGCACTGCTGCGGTGATTCTGCATCCTCCGGACCGGCGGGGGCTTCCGCCGGCCCGGCCGTCATTAAAGACACGGCCAGACTGGAAATTTCCAGTCGGTAGCCAGTGAACAATGGAGGTACAGAAGGATGAGTTGAAATCCCAGGACCGGGTAAATGTTAACTCAGAGCCAAGTTTACTCAGCCTGCCCCTGCCACTCTAAGGGTGGGAGCAGACCTATATAGCAAGAAAGGTATGCAATGACAAAAACAGTCTATTCATTAGTGTGGAAAAAGGTAGGGCCGATGTCGAACAAAAACCTTTTTCAGTATTGCCCGGTGCTAACCACCTCTAATACCACTCAATCTATCAAGCAAAGAGGCAGGCGCTGGAGACTGGAAGGCAGGAAACAGAGGTTTATTCCGACGGAGCAGAACACGTCAACTCAGACAACAGGGTATCTTCTCAAGGTGCTCTAACCGCATCTCTGAGGCCTGGCCTCTTATACACAGGTTTATGGTCTTTATTACAGTTTATTGCATGTGGCACATTCTTGCAAACACTTTGAAGTACGGAAAGACATCCTCGGAATCCCCGCTTCAACCCCGTTCCCACACACATTTACAGTAGAAGTCCCACCCCGGTCACAACAGGTGATGATTGTCACGCAGCTGGGCATTCCGCCAATTCCCGGAATGCATGTGGTTGATCGGATCTCATGGGGTGGGGGCTTTGATCAGTTTGTGGATCCTTTGAAGGGGGAAGCTTCCTACTGTATGGGGGCAATAAACAGCATCCGCAGGGCCAGGTGGCGGCCTGGGAACGAGCAGGACAATCGGGCACAGAGAAAAGGGGGATTTATCAAAGGGCACGGGATTATGAAAGGAATGGAGGGAGGTGTTGGGCTGGGAACAGGATGGGGTTCGAGGCAGGGTTGCGCTGAAGAGGGGTTTATGGCCCAAGCATGTGAGAGTGGGGGCTGTCAGCGCGCGGGTTATGCCTGCGAGGTTAGGAGAGAGAGAGAGAGAGATGCCCTGGCTATCGGCGGTGGGCAGAGAGGCCATGGCATTCAAAATGGCTGCCGCTTACGCGCACGAATGGGCCTAAAAAGGGACAAGATGGCGCCGATAATGTTGACGCTGCAAACTAGATTTCAACAGTCCTCCCTTTTCAACATATCTAGCCAACTTGTCTAATCGATGTCTATCTTCATCAAATTCTTAACCTCAACATCGTACAATGCTCTCATGCGTTCCTTTTCGAAGTCCACAGTCTTAGGGCAGATACAATTCGCACATAGTGAACACAGAGGCGGCAGGCATTGAATTCCTAAGCAGAACCCACATATTACAACAATAGGAATCAGGATAATCGTAAACAATCTCCATCCCCAGTTTTTAACAGTACTCCAGAACCATCCACCAAGCAACCATTCTTCTTGCTCCTGGTGAACTTCTGAGGAAAGTCTGTGGAGATGTTCGATGGCTTTGTACACTGAGGGTGAATTGTCCGGTATATATGTGCAGCAGCTGGACCCAATGATGCGGCATGCTCCTCCACGATCCGCTAGAACCACATCTAGAACAAGGCGGTTCTGGAGAGCCACCAGGCGGACCGCTTGAAGCTCGGCAGTATTGTTCGTGAGGATGCCCGCTGTAATGTTCATCGTTGTTTCAACTGCCTGGGTCAAATGTCGGATGGCACGGCTGTTTGCCATCGGGCCCCAGAGTGGAACAAGTCCCTTCATTGCATCAAGGAACTGTGCTCCGGTGGAGTCGGCTTGTTCAATGTCCTTGGCTCGTTTTTGTCTGTGGTGATTCGCTGGAGCCACATAGGTCGGAGGAAGGATGAAGGAGATAAAACAGGTCCCCCCCCAGCCTTTGGGGAGCCAGATGTAGGCCTTTGTACCACAAACAAAGTAAATGTTCGGAGAGGAGACAAAAGAGGGTGGATCGGTGGTGTCCAAAGTTCTGGTGATGTGGCAAGCGCTGCGGCCTACCAGCTGTGTCCCAAGCTCTTCGATGCACATAAGGCCTGTGACGTTGATGATGGATAGGGCCACAGTCAGGGTGGCAGCTGTTTGTTTCCGGAGGTAGGAGAAGGTGGGTCTGGTTGGATTGTTAAACACCTGCATTTCAATTCGTTCTTTGACAGGGATGTCCATGTGAATAGAGTCGTTGGAGGTCTGTGGGCAGAAGTGTGCAGCAGTTTTCTTCGTTTTGTTCTGCCAGACCTCATGTAAGAAATGTGTCATAGTTTTGCTGGAGGTGGCATTATCCCTATAGTTTTCTTGCAAGAGTATCAGCCAAGCAAGGCAGGAGCCGTGAATTGAGAAGGGCGAAGGGATGAAGGGTATGGAATGTCCAGTGGCATGGGGTAGCAACCCTCAGATCCAGCAGTTGGTGGCATTGGTAGCAAGATTGTGTTGGTGCAGCAGTTGCACGAAGGAGTTGTTCCAAAACTCCTTACGTCTTTCTCGGAGTTGGGGTGAAAGAGAAATCAGATAATGTTCCTTCATGGTGGTAGGCTGTGCAGTGGTCAGGAATGTCTCACAGGCTGGTGCGTTCTCTTCCACAATCCAGAGGGTGGTCATGAGGAGGAGGCAAAAGAGGAGGGCGATAAAAAGTGCAATAGTCTTTGAACTGTGGATTTTGTCAGTCTTTGGATTTCTGTAGCGGATCTTCGGATATCCGGTTGCTTCCATCATCTTCTTGCCGGGAGCTTCCATCATCTTCTTATCGGGCGCTTCCATCATCTTCAAGGGAGCTCGGTAGCGGGCAGAACCACAAACTTCGTCTGGCTTCTCTCCTGACAGCCTTAGTAGTGTTAGGCCGCCGCTCTGAGATTTACGACTTAGTCAATGGTCTGCTTAGCCGAAACTCCCTCCTTTCGTCGCAAGTTATACCCTTCTCTGGACGGCACAGTAGGATCGGGATATTTTGCTAACTCGAGTGTCTCTGTATCAGGATAACAGTTCAAGGATGGCCGGTCTTTGTTCAGGAGTTCTTCCTGGGTGGTCACGTCTTCGGTCGTCGTCAGAGTCGGGGAGATTTTCTTAGTGTGGTGCGCATGCACTCAGTTCCTTTTACCCTCCACTCGAAGAGCTGTTCGGGTGGTGAGTAGGACTTGCCAGGGGCCCGTCCACCGGGGTTCCAGACTCTTGGCACGCTGGAAATTCCGGATCAGGACGAAATCCCCGGGTCGCAGGTTGTGTCCGGGACCCCTGGAAGCGTCAGGAATGGCATGCAGCACCTGTTGGTGGATAACAGACAGTGTTTTAGTCAGCTGGTACAAGTAATCAGACATTAGGACGTCTGGGACGTCATGAATGGAAGTCGGTTTTGGTGCAGACCAGACGCTCATGGGCCGGCCGAAAACGACCTCGTATGGTGTCAAGTGGTGTTTGGTGGGGGTGGAACACATCAATAGCAATGCCAGTGGGAGTGCGTCTGGCCATTTCAGTCCTGTAGTAGCCACTATCTTAGCCAGTTTTAGTTTCAGAGTGGCATTGTGGCGTTCAACTAGTCCCGCAGATTAGGGGTGGAAGACTGCATGGAACTTCTGTTTTACACCCAATCCCTTCAGGATGAGTTGGATAACTTCGGCTATGAAGTGGGGGCCATTGTCGCTCCACAAAATTCGACAGAGGCCGTAACAATGGAAGAATTCCTTTAGTAGTACCTTTGCGGTGGCCATAGCAGTGTTGTCACGGGTTGGATAGGCTTCCACCCACTTGCTAAATGCGCACACCACAACAAGTACGTACTTCAGGCCTTGGCATCTGTCTAGCTGGATGTAGTCCATCTGCAGGACTTCAAACGGGTGATTGGAAACCCCAAACCATCCCCGGGGTACTACAGTTCCTTTCCCAGGGTTGTGTTGCAAACATATCAAGCATTGTTGGACCAGACGTTTGGCGGAGTCTGTGATATTGTTGTTGTGCCAAACTCTGGAGACAAGTTCGATCGTGTGCCATAATCAGTATGGGAATCAGATATGAGTCAGGTAGCAACCATTTGTTCGTGTCTTTTGTTCGCCAGCAGCCTTCATCGTCTTTCAGTCCCACCCGTGCCCATTCAGTCAATTCATGTTGTGAGCTGGCCATTTGGATGTCCCTAATAGTTTCCCTAGCGTCTGTCCATTTCTCGGCTTGTGACCTGGTCACGTACATGCGTGTTGTCGTCCTATTCTCAGCTGTGGTTCGGGCAGTCATGTCGGCTAGTGCATTCCCCTGTCCAATGATGTCTGTCACCCTTTTGTGCGCTTGGCATTTTATTACTGCAAGTAGCTTGGGAAGAAGGACTGCTTCGGTTAGGGCGGAGACTAGATCTCCGGTAAGATGGGGGTGCCATGCGAGGTCAAGAATCCCCTCTCCTTCCAAAGGAGCCCAAATTGGTGAACCACCCCGAAGGCATACTGGCTGCCGGTGTAAATGTTTGCTGTGGTTCCTGCTGCCAGGATGCATGCTCGTGTGAGGGTAATCAGTTCTGCTGCCTGTGCAGATCGTTATGTGATGCGGGCTGTCTCTACTACAGTTCGGGCTGTGGTGACTGCATAAGCAGCTGAGGTAGTGCCATCGGGGAGTTTGATGCAAGAACCGTCCACCCACAGCTCTCCGTCAGGGTCAGGAAAAGCCGTGTCTCTGAGGTCAACCCTACTCCTGGTCTGTTCGTCCGTGAGGGTCACACAGTCATGTACAGGGGACACATTGGGATCGTTCTCTGGTAGGGGCAACAAAGTTGCCGGGTTCAGTGTGGTGCATCTTTTCAGGGTGATGTGGGGTGCAAGCAGAGTCAATTCGTATCCAGTCAGTCGTGCACTCGTCAGGTGTTGTGTCTTAGTTTGGTTCAGGAGGGTGTCAACCGCATGGGGTACTAACACTGTGAGGGAATTCGAGAGTACGATTCCCTCACTCTGTCGGATAGAGATAGCAGCGGCAGCTACAGCTCGAAGGCAGGCAGGCAAAGCTCTGGCTACAGGGTCAAGAGTGGCAGAGAAGTAAGCGCATGGTCGTTGCTTCGGGCCAATGGACTGGGTCAAGACAGACAAAGCACATCCCTCCCTTTTGTGAGTGTAGAGGGAGAAGGGCTTCGTGTAATCAGGGGTTCCTAGAACAGGGGCTGAACAAAGGGCATCTCGTAGTTCTATGAAGGAGGATTGGCATGTAGGGGTCCAAGGGAGTGGGAAGGGAACATCTTTGGCCAGCAGAGAAAGCAGCGGTTTCACGATGAGGCTGAAATTCGGTAACCACTGTCGGCAGAAGGAAGTGAGGCCTAGTAGGGAGCGGACTTGTTTCTGAGTCTTAGGGACAGGGGTCTCTAGAATGGTTTGGATTCGGTCAGGAGTAAGTTTCCTTCCGTCTTTGGACAGGAGGTGGCCTAGGTAAGTGACCTGGGGTAGGCAGAATTGCAGCTTCTTTTTGGAGACCTTGTGGTCATTTTCCGCAAGGAAGTGCAGGAGTTGGATGGTGGCTGTGACTGCAAGTGGAGTGGTATCGGCCGCCAAAAGGATGTCATCGACGTATTGTATCAACACCACTCCATCGGGTAACTGGACTTCGTCCAGTTGTCTATTGAGGGCCTGACTGTAGATGCTGGGGCTTTCTGTGTAGCCTTGGGGTGCTCGACAGAATCTATATGAGCGGGCTTTCAAGGTGAAGCCAAAGAGGTATCGGCTGTCTGGATGGATGGGGATAGAGAAGAAAGCATTTTTGAGGTCAATGACAGTGAAGGTGGTGGCAGTAGAAGGAATCAAAGTCAGAATAGTGGTGATGTCCGAGACCACGGGGTACTGAGGTACAACTACTTTGTTGACCTCTCGAAGGTCAATGATGAAGCGGTACGCTTTCTCATCTCCCTCTACTTGTTTCTTTATGATGGGTAAGATAGGACTGTTGCAAACATTGCTAACCACTTCCTCTACCACTCCTGCGTCTATCAGGGACTGAATAATCTTCACCAATGCCTTCTCGCCCTCGGGCGATATCCGATATTGTGGGAGTTTTGGGAGTATTGCGTCCTGTCGAACAGTTATGTGTACTGGGTCAATCATCATGCGTCCTACGTCCGAATCAGTCTTGGCCCACAGATACGGAGGCAGAGCGTCAAGTAGGGACGAGTCAGTGTCAGTGATGGAAAACATGCGTCGGGAAGGACAATGTCTGAGTAGAACCGGGTTGTCATACAGAAAGACTCGAACTCCGTCTTGTGAACATCTAATGGTGGCTCGGAAATGTTTTAGCAAGTCAATTCCCATAATGGCGTCAGGGGTATTGGAAGAAAGCAAAAACGCTGTGTCAGTGGTGTTGTTCTCTAGGTCAAAGGAGATCGGTGTGGACAAAGGGTTAGTGGAGGGCGTTCCATCGAAACCTATTGATGTTACAAGTGAGCCAGACAAGGGTACCCTTGGAATCAGTCGTTTAGATAACGCACTACGTGTCGCGCCAGTGTCTACCAGAAATGGAGACTTCGTACCCAGGACCTTAGCGGTGACATAAGGACCTTGCTGGTAAACATAGAGCTCAACTGGATCCCTCCCTTGCCCTAGGCAATCCTATGCGAAGTCGCGGGCATCGTCGCAGTCGGACTTTTGGTACTGGTTCTGTCGGGGACGGTCAAATGTATTCGGTCTGCTTGATCTGTCGTTATTTGTACCGTTCGTGGACTCTCGTCCCTGTCCTCTATTTCTCGGTCCACCCGCTACGTCTTTGGGGTCCCTATTCCTGTTCATCTCCAACAGAACCGGACACTGGGATTTCCAGTGGCCGAATCCCTTGCAGAATGCACACTAGTCTTCGCTAATATCTTTACGTCCAACATAGGGTGCTGGAGCACGGTCTTTAGGGGGTGGATTCCTAGGGGCATTTGTCTGGTAATTCCCTTTGTACTGCTCTCGACCTACAGTCACCCCTTGCAACTGCGCAATCATCACCCTCTCCTTCAAGTCTTTCTTCTTTTTCTCTGTTGCTCTATCGTTTCATTTTTCTGGTGCTCATAATATTAGGCCATCTGGAGGATAGCCGCAGGTTTGGAGGCTGCCCAACTACTCTCGCTGGCCTGCAGTTTCTGAGAGACCTCCTGCGACAGACCTTTGACGTAGTTCTGGACAAACAGATGGTGTCCGGTTGCAGTGGTCATGTCCTGGCCGCTGTAATCGGAGAACACCGTTTCAAACCGTGAGAAGTATTCCGATACGTCTTCCTGGGATTTCTGACGACAGGCCGTTACTATCGACCAGTCCACTTTCTTTTCTGGGACCAGGGTTTTTAGTTTCTGCACAATTTTGTCTGGGAGTTCCAAAATGGGTTTCAAAGGCTTCTGTACAGGTTCTCGTTGTCTATCTATGCCATTGAGTTGTGACCAGGTATGTCCAAACAGCTCAAGGTGGTCGACTATCCGGATTTGCTTCCACACATCAGCTGGCAGACATAACCCGAAAAACAAATCGATGTTGGCTAGGGTCATAATCGTTGAAACTAAGGCTGTACCTAGTTCGGTATAGAAGGCAGTGGGGTTTTTACGTAAATCGGGCAGAGATTTTCGGAACGTCAGGATATCTTGCCTATCCCATGGCTGGTAAACCCAGTTGTACACTACCCTCCCTCTTGCATCTTGGTGGTTGACGTCATCGTGTGTTCCTAGACCTTGTGGGGGAACCCAGTAGGGGGCAGCCTCTCTTATCGGCATCATGGTGTTAGCTTGTTCTGTTCGTGGTTCGGTCGCTATAGGTGTCGTAGGTTTAGCTTCCGACTCTTGTTCAGTGAGGTGGTGGAAAACCTCAAGCGTACGCGTGAGGAGGTCCGTCACGTCACACTCGCCCTCATCCCTGATATCGACCTTTCTATACAGAGTCGTTAGGCTCTCGGGACCTTTGTCTCGATATCGGTCCTCATACGCATTCAGGGCATGGTAACATAATCGTACGGCAAAGTGCCGTCTGTGGCTCCCAGCATATGAGTTGAACATATCCGTGATGTGTTCCTCACTCTCTTTTCTCTCTACTAGTGTCCTTACTATCTTGTCAATCCCTGCTCGCTCATCTTTGCTCAACCTGTTCATTCTTGTGGAATCTGTCTTTCGAGCCTCAGGGTCATCTAACATTGTAGCTTGTGCTGTATCTAGTACAAGGGGTTCGGCCGGCGCGGAGTCCATGGGGACCGAAGCTCTGGTACTACTCTCGCTTGTGCTTGGGGGCAATGGGTGCTGTGCTAAAGGTTGGGAAGGGGCATATGGAGGGGGCATGTAGATGATCGGAGGACCTAACAAAAGATCATCGTTGGCTCGCTGTTTTGAGGGTAAATCAGGGTAGAGCGTAGAGGGTGTTCTAAACGGACACTGACTCGATGTTTCGGATTCTTGTTTCCGTTTGGCTTCCTCTCTATCCTTAATCTCTTCTACTAATTTCCTAGCAGCTAGGTGGGCTGCCTTTCGTAGTTCTTTCTCTAATCTAATTTCATTTCTCTTTTTACGTTGTTCCGTTTCTTTGCGCCACATGCCGAGACTATCAAGCATAGGGGGCGTTGTCTTGTTGTTACAAAGGGCTGTTTCTAGCGCGCTTACCTTATCCTCATCGAAGGATCCTATCAGTGGCCACTGACTTTTTTGATCCTTTTTTGTATATTTATGCCATAATTTACTATAGGCTATGGCGATCAATCCATGCTTCATGAACATGTCCTTATTAGGGGTGCCTTCCAGAGGAGCTGGATGGTTCATCTCTAATAAGCGGTCCGGGCTGAACCAACTACCAATCAGTGGGGAGAAGATAGGCATGATGGGTTACAAAGGGGACAAAAGTCTGCACTACCTATCTTATCACCGCTTGCAAAGACTAGACAGAATATTTCTATTCTTCGTTATTTGCAGGCAGAGAACACCTCCAAAGAACCAATATCAAACAGTCAATGTTCGGACAATCAAACAATCAATGGGGAGAATAATAGGCACGACAGGTTACAAAGGGGACAAAAGTCTGCGTTACCTACTTTTCACTACCTGCAAAGAGAGAATCTGTTTTTCTCCGTTTGCAGACAGAGAATCTCCAGAGAACAATCCGCGAACAACAATGTTCGGGTCAAACAATCAATCAGTGGGGGAGAAAGATAGGCACGACGGGTTACAAAGGGGACAAAAGTCTGTGTTACCTACCCTTCACTACCTGCAAAGGAAGAGAGAATCTGTTCTTCTCCGTTTGCAGACAGCGAATCTCCAAAAAGAACCAACAATTCAAAGAGTAATACTAGTATTTTCCAAACAATCAAACAATCATTTCGCAATTTTGTTGTGTTACACGACCTTACCCGGACCGCATGGACAGTTTCTTGTCTTCCGAATCCAGCGCCCGATCGTCCTCTATTCTCCGTGACTGTCGCAGCACTCCTGATGGTTCCCAGTCAGGACCGTAGATCACTCGAGAGAGGTCTGTTCGGAACCAGTGAAGTTCGGATGATCGGCTGTGAGACGAGGGTCTATCGGACAGGAGCTCTCCCGATCGTTGCAGTCGTTCGCTCTGTCGTCAGGACCTCTCCCACTGGATCCACGAGTCACTGATGGGCCCCACGTTTGGGACGCCAATTGTGGAAAAAGGTAGGGCCGATGTCGAACAAAAACCTTTTTCAGTATTGCCCGGCGCTAACTGCCTCTAATACCACTCAATCTATCAAGAAAAGAGGCAGGCGCTGGAGACTGGAAGGCAGGAAACAGAGGTTTATTCCGACGGAGCAGAACACGTCAACTCAGACAACAGGGTATCTTCTCGAGGTGCTCTAACCGCATCTCTGAGGCCTGGCCTCTTATACACAGGTTTATGGTCTTTATTACAGTTTATTGCATGTGGCACATTCTTGCAAACACTTTGAAGTACGGAAAGACATCCTCGGAATCCCCGCTTCAAGCCCGTTCCCACACACATTTACAGTAGAAGTCCCACCCCGGTCACAACAGGTGATGATTGTCACGCAGCTGGGAATTCCGCCGATTCCCGGAATGCATGTGGTTGATCGGATCTCATGGGGTGGGGGCTTTGATCAGTTTGTGGATCCTTTGATGGGGGAAGCTTCCTACTGTATGGGGGCAATAAACAGCATCCGCAGGGCCAGGTGGGGGCCTGGGAACGAGCAGGACAATCGGGCACAGAGAAAAGGGGGCTTTATCAAAGGGCACGGGATCATGAAAGGAATGGAGGGAGGTGTTGGGCTGGGAACAGGATGGGGTTTCGAGGCAGGGTTGCGCTGAAGAGGGGTTTATGGCCCAGGCATGTGAGAGCGGGGGCTGTCAGCGCGCGGGGGATGCCTGCGAGGTTAGGAGAGAGAGAGAGAGAGACGCTCTGGCTATCGGCGGTGGGCAGAGAGGCCATGGCATTCAAAATGGCTGCCGCTTACGCGCACGAATGGGCCTAAAATGGGACAAGATGGCGCCGATAATGTTGACGCTGCAAACTAGATTTCAACATTAGCACAGCAAACCTCAACCTTGGAGAAATAAAAAAAAAGAATATTGCAGCTGCTTTCTGTTGAGGCAGGCAAAGTGAGACAGAAATTAGTTTTGATCATGGCTCGAATTGGCGGCTCAACTTAAAATGGTGCAGTGAATGCTAACTTTACACAGAACAAAGCACTAGCAGAATGAATGAATGACATTTAAATTTCAACAGACCCTCTTTTTAGCAGAAGCTAACAATTTTAAGGTGAGAGAATGTAGAGTGCAACCTAGCACGTACACAACAAATAAACTTCAAACTTTAGAGCATTCCATGTATTCAGTATCAAAGGAAGAGGAGTCTTCAAATACTCCCTCGTCTATCTTCATGAAGCTATCTATCTCTTTCTGAGTAATAATCACAGCATTGGTAACATGGATGGGCACCTTCTGCTTTGGGGTGAGGAGTGTTATACAATAAGAGCAACAGGCTGGGAGACATTGGATACAGAGGCAAAAAGTGATGAAAATACAAGGATCTTCCAACCCCAGGATACGAATATGCCCCAGAACCACCCAGAGAGTGTCCAGGTACCATTCTCTTGGTGTATGTCGTATGAAAGCCTATGCAACTTCTATATGGCAGCATATACATTGGGGGTGTGGTCTGGAATGTATAAACAACAGCTATTGCCATTGATGCAACAGGCCCCTTCCCGGTCAGCAAGGATGATGTCTAACACCATCCGGTTTTTGTAAAGCAAAAAGCCTCATAGCCTGGAGCTCAGCTGTGATATTTGTCAGAATCCCTGCTCTTGTATTATTGACCCCCTCTACAACTCACATGAGCTGACGAATATTGAGACTGTTAGACATGGGATTCCAAAAGAGTACGATAACCTTCATGGCATCTGTAAACTGTTGCAAAGTGGTATCTGTCTGATCTATATCTTCAGTGTTAATAACCCTTCTAACTCGGGGCAGGTATGCACTCCTACAATGGTCCTTATGGTAATTGGACGAAGCTACATACACTGGGAGAAGAAGAAAAGAGAGATTGCATATACCTGACCACCCCCTAGGAAGCCAAACATAAGCATGGGATCCACAAACAAAATAGACATTATATGGTGGGAGTAAAGGTGGGCTACTAATCATGCTCAATGTATATGTGTGATTGCAATTACTCTCTCCCACTTTCACCATCCCTATTCCCCGAACACAGAAACCAGCTGTTGTGTTGACTACTGGTTCTGGCATCTCTTTATCCTTAGCAATATTGCATGTTTGAAAAGATCAGAAGTATTCCGTAGCATTGAACTCCTGGAAATCTAACATTTCATTTCAAAGCCAGGTTGCATTATTTACCTACTCATATACCTTCATGCAAGCTGTTGGGGACAATGTACCAGGGGTCCCTTGTTCTCCTAATCCCGCAGGAGTAAACCCTTGATGGAAATGTATATATTCTGTCAGAGTGCGAGAGACATCAGATGTCATATTTATAGCAGAAAATCGAACGGGATAAGGCACCATAGCAAACAATTCAAACCATCTCTTGCAACTTCCCAAACAGGATAGTGGCATCAATAGTAAAAGATCACTCTAATGCGTAATTGAGCGGAGAAAACCACAAATCCAGTAATTAGTCGCACTGGAAGTATCATGGGCCTGATGCAACATCTGTAAAAATACATTGTCTGCATAAGTTTGTCGATTTTCTCCTTTGTGAGGGGCCAAATTAACAAATGTGTTCAGGGGAAACGGGTGTTGTCCCAATCAAAGAACATGCAGGATACTTTTCCTCCAAAAAGCAAGATATCCCTAATACAAATATCAATGCAATGGCAACTATAGATGCGTAAATGATGTAACTTTTTGTAGACCGATCCCGCTCTGGGCATGACGGTGTAAAGGGCTGTTCCTCCTCAGTAAGGGGCTGACCAAATGGATATATGGTGTGATCAGAGAAAAGGGATGCAATAAGATTATTAGCAAAAGGACAGGAGTTCCCAGTGTGCGTTAGAGAGAGAATTGCCTTAATCTCCAGGGGTACTGCTGCAGTCAGTGTCTCATCATTCTCAGCTTCAGTTTGGGTCCACGTAAGCCTGGCATCCGAAAAAGGGATGAAACGTAGGGCTTGTTCCCACTAAGAGTCCCCATTCCCGTTGTTAATTTCAGTTTGAGAGTACTGTTGTACTTCTCAACCAACCCAGTAGACTGAGCGTGATTTGCAGCATGAAATTCTTGTCTGATATGCAGTCCCTCACACAATAACTGGACAACTTTCACGTTCCGTATCCAAGAGGTGGCGTTGCTGAGACGAGTTTTTGCCGAGGTGCTCGAGGAAAGGTGGAGGAGAGGAGTGAGGAGTGAGGAGTGCACGCCGCCATCGAGGCACCACACAGACACGAACTGCCACGAACTGCCACGAACTGCGGGGGCCGTGGCGGACACTGCTGGCATTTTATCCCCTGCCCCTCCCTTCCTTATCGTGAAGACACTGTCAAGCGGCAGCGGTAGCAGCAGCGGCGACACTGGACCGAGCCGCGAGCCGCGAGCTAGCGGAGTGAGCTGCCGCCTGCGAGGAGCTGCGAGGAGGGAGCAGCCCTGCCGCGGGGAAGGGGGGGCCACGAGCGGTTCGCCTGGACCGCGAGCGCTGGCATCGGCAGCTGGGACACCCTCCCCCACCTCCACTGCATACCTCCAAAACACTACTCCCACAGCTCAGAACGCCTGAAGCCGGTGCCTCTGCTGCTGGAGGCGAAGTGCTCTCTTGTGAGCTGCAAGTGCCTTGCAATCCCCTTCAAAGGAGCCGCAAATTATTTCTCAACGCGGCAAGAATCCCTGGGCCCGTTTGAGCGCGGCAGTGAGCTGCTGAGCGGCGAGCTGCGAGTCACTCCACAGTGCGGCGGAGAGCCGCAATCTGCCACACAGCAATACAGTGAGACCCACGGGAGGCAGAGGCCTGGCTTGAATCGACCAGCTGGGATAGCCGCCTGCAAGAGAACCTGGGACACGAAGAACACACCAACTGACCCAGGTACGTGGCCACAGGACAAAGCTACCCCAGTAGGAAAGCATTCTCTGCCCTCCACGAAATTGATAAAGAACACTACCAATCAACTGCTAATTAACTGTATGGAGCTTACAAACATCTAACTGATTATTTTATCTTTAATGAAATTACAATCTGAAGCAGCCCACACCTACTGTCACTCACCTACTAAATAATCCAAATAAATACACTTCCACAGGGAAATAGACTTATTCTCTCTGATTCACACGCAGTAGTGAAAAAGACTTCAAGCCAAGACCCTCCTGGAGCAATGAGATCCGGTAAAGAAAGAAAGTACACTGCTCCCAAGCGAAGGAAGTCCAAACAACAAGACGCAGGTGGGGTTCAGGGCCACGTCAAGCACACCCTAAAACCTCAGAAACTCGAAAGCCTAACTCTACGGGATTATTTTAGAAAGACCCCGCTTAAAACCGCAGAACTAATACAACAATCAGAGCAATACCCGCAAGCCTTGGAGGCAACCACCTTTACAACCTCTGACCACCTAGGGTTTGACCTTAAAGCATCACCGAAAATTTGGGTATTCAACACAATGCCAGCAAAAGAGCCGCCAGATATTTATTTTTTCAGGTCCACCTGCATCAACCAAAACAGGGAAAACACCCAAACAGTTTCTCTTACTCCGGAGAAGCCCTCCACCCCTCTGGCAGACGATAATGGGACTGCCCCTCCACTGCAATCACAGCTGGAAGACATAATGCATTCAATAGAAGCCTCTCCCTTGCTGCTACAACTTCCACATTTCCGGATTAAGCCACTCACGGGCTTCCCACAGCAAACAACGACGGCCCAAATCCATGGGCCACCGCAATTTAGTGGTAGTTGCCAACCTCAAAACTCGCTAACTTCACCAATAACAAAAACATTAACAGAACCAACAGATGCAAGTCCATTACACATGTTATCTCCACCCTTCGGTCAAACAAGAACTCTATGTCAAAGCAAATCAGCGCAGAAGGCAGCAAAGGATCAATCCACGCCGAGTTTGTCATTTTTCTTTAAAACCACCTCAAATTCCCCAAACCCGAGTCTCACTCTGGATGATAAACCGAACACAGAAGAGGACACTACGACCAGCGCTTGGCCCCAACTACTGCAGACCCTCCAACAAATTGTGACCGCTCTTAACTATCATTCAATAAAATTAGAGGTCCAAGTGGATCTACTAAACACCTTGGTACTCTTTACGTCAGGGATTGACGGCAAACTAGACCAATAGAATTCATTAATCTTAAGAGCGCAAACTTTGCACAACCAACGTGCTGCTGCTCTCCAATTATCAACTCCCTTTCCCTGCTCCCAGATTGCCTCTCCACAGTTATCCGGGAAGTAAAGCAGCTGAGGGGGGGGTAACGTGTCAGCCATATTGCAACCCACTAAACATCAAGAACAGGACAAACCACTGAAGGACTGTGGAAATAAAAACACAAAAACAAAGGAAGAAGAAGCGGACACTAAAGGATCCACTAACCGCCTTCCATCGATGAACGATCACTCCCATAGCACTCTAATAAATCCAACCTTGACGGTTGAAAACTGCACTCTTCCATCATCAACCGGGCATATAAACCAGCATGTCAAACCTGAGGATGGACGAATCAACAGTCCTGATTCTTCGCCCGTTCCATCAGTCCAGGTCTCTCCCAGGCCTATTCACCCCTGCAGCAAAAGAGAGCGCAAACGTCAACGAAAAGCGAGGAATAAACTCAGGTCTAACTCCAACTTGGCCCACCAGAACCTCTTCCCCATCTTCTCGATAGCCGAAAACAAAAAATCCTCTCCAGACCCCAGCACAGTGGTACCAACATCAAACCCAACAACAACCTCGAATGGACCAACTGTGGACTTACCCATTCAACAACTGGCGAGGAGTCCTCAGAGCCTAAGTACATCAACAATTGCTCTGGCAATGAAAACAGAGGGCAGTGATCCTGCAACAAGCACAAGGGTGAGTCCAGTTAGGTCAAGCACAAGGGTGAGTCCAGTCAGGTCAAGTAACACTGGGCAAGAGATAGCAGCAGGAAAATTTCAGCCTTTAATGGATCTCCGCCCTTCAGAGAATGAAAAAACAACGTCAAAACTGAGTCTTACTAAAACCATTTGCAATGACATAGCCGCTCGGATCAGACATACTTCACAATCAAAACAGGCTCCCTTCCAACCACCACAGAAGCCACATCAAAGCAGATCTGATGCAACAATCAAAAAACTGATCCCCAAACACACAATTGCACCCGAGCCGCGAAGCGAAAACCAATCGTGTCATCGGATTTTATTAGCCCCCGAGTACAAATCTAAGGGGCGGCACGACATTCTCAACAGATCAAATCTGCTGAAATTAGCGGAAGGCATACCGGGGCTAGTGGGTCTGGATACGAATAACATTGAATCCCATGAATTTCTTCCCCCACGAGGAAATCAACCCTCTGAGGTCACTGTTGTTACTTTCACGCAGGCAGGCTGGGCAGGAGCCTTCCTCTAACACAAGGCCACACTGCGGAATTGGGGGATTAGAGTGCACCCTTACTCAAAGCCAGGGTATCCAATCACACTGCTATCAGGAGCAACTACATCCAACAAGCCGGCCTGCACCAAAAATTCAGAGAATGGGAGGCCGTTCTCTGTTCTAAAAAACGCCTCAGGGCCAGATACAGAACTTAAATGCCCTGAAATAGCGGCGACAAACAACGAACCAGATCACGCTTGGGGATGGCTGCCAGCAGTGCTGGCCACCAAAAGCAGAAACTGACCACCTGCGACAGGCCCATTACATACAAGGCACTAAAACCACTCCCTCCGCCAGGGGTACAACAGCACAATGAGGCCAGTGGCAAGGGGGAGCCACTTTTCTCACTGTGCTCATGGAAAATCTGTGGCCTACACCAAAAAATCCATAATGAAGACACTATGTCTTTCCTGGGGGAACACGTGGCAATTGCCGTACAGGAAACCTGGGAGCTAGAGGGTCGCCCCATTGAAGGATTCATTGAATATCGGAAGCAGGCACTGAGGGATAGCCGCTTCGGCCACCCTAAAGGCGGGCTTTCCATATACATATCCAACGACCTAAAAGGCGAATTGAGTCAACTTAACTTGAAAGAAGACTGGCTACTGGGGGTCAAAATCAAATTACTGAACAGACAGCGATTGCTCCTACTTATAAATGTGTATATCAATCCTAACACCCGCACAAAAAAATACCACCTGGCCAGATTTAGCGAAATAATGAACGATATAGCCACAGATATCCCAATTCGGACCGCATCATCACTGGAGATTTTAACACAAACCTTTTCTAGGGGAATATAGCAGACTCAGACGGACCCAATCTGACCAACATTATTGAGGATGTCCCCCAATCTAAACCCCCCATGCAAATTTCCAATACACTAGGCGAGACCACCGTGTTGAGACTTTACAACGCAGGGTATCTGGTAGTGAATGGAAGATCAGCAAGCGATTCCCCCCCAAGCTGGACCTGGTCAAATGGAAGAACAAAATCCTACCTGGATTTCGCTATTTGCAACTCGGAATTCCTGTCCAATCTGGCCAGCTTCTCCATCCTGCCAAGACTTGAGAGCGACCACAGGCCATTGGTCGTTTCCTTTGCCACAAATTTAGTCCTCCATAAAAAGGCACCATTTACATACAAAGGAATACATTCCGACAACCTAAAACGCCTGAAATGGAGTGAGTCTAACGGTCAGTGCATCCTAAAAACAAGCAAGGATTTAATCATGTGTGCTCTTGACCAAATGGCCTCTCCAACAGCAACATGGTCGCAGCTATGTACATATCTGATCAGACTATATCCAGCGACAAGGCAGGGTCCAATCCGCACACCACCAGTAGGAGCAACAGCACTCCCCACGATAAAAACATTAAAGAGAACGAGAAACAACGCACTGAGGTTGTTCTTAAAATCTCCAGAGAACAGCAGCCTCCTCGACACATATCGTCAAGCCCAAAAGGCATTTATGAGGGCAGTTACCCAAGAGAGAAAGGATCAGGAAGCTCGATTTTGGGTTAAACTGGTATGGGAAAGTAAACAACAAAATTCAAAGTCATTTTGGTCACTCATTAACAATATCGATCGGAATATAACATCCTTCGGATCAGCGAACATCCAGGAAGCAGACTGGATCTTGTACCTAACAGAGCATTTCCAGGCACAAGACAATCCTGACTGCCCTGGATTAACACGGGTCTCTGACACTGGCACAGGTACAACACCGAATCCTCCACTCGATCAAATGCAGGGGCCTTCCTCACTCGAGGTACTGTCAGAAGAAAGAGTGGTCAAAGCTCTGACCAAAGGGAGACAAGATGGAGCACCAGGCCTGAATGGCCTGCCGCAGAGGCTATTCAAGTCCGATGTCCCTTTCTGGTCCAACGTGCTATTAAATCTTTTTAACTACACCCTGACCCACCAAACCATCCCGGATTCTTGGAGAGGTGCTATTATCCATCCCATCTATAAAGCCGGTCCACGAGGCAACCCAAACAACTATAGATTAATCGCCTTGTTGGACATAGAGGCAAAACATTTTGCAGGCCTCATCTTGGAGGATCTTAGACAATGGGCAAAGAAAAAAAATCTGATTCCTTTTAATCAGACAGGGTTTGTTGCCAAATCAGGAACAATGACAAACTTACTGGCAACCTCCACCATCATCGACAAAGCCCTCACAAATTCCAGGTCGATTTTTTGCTGCTTTGTCGACTTCAAAGCAGCATTTGACAGGGTGCCTAGGGCAGCGCTGTGGCAAAAACTGAAGTAGTGGGGAATCCCAGACAACATCTTGAATCCCATTATCCAGCTGTATTCCAACACATGGGTACGAGTGAAGCTAGGGTCTGGCGCGCATCTCTCCCGGAAAATCTGGACCTCTTGTGGTGTCAAACAGGGATGCGTGCTGGCTCCCCTTCTCTTCAATCTATTCATTGCGGACCTATCAAGCACGCTAGAGGAAGTAATTAGTCACCCACCAAAAGTAGGAGGCACGGCATTATGCAATCTTTTATATGCCGACGACTTGGCACTGTTCAGTCTCACCAGAGTGGGGCTACAGAGACTTCTGGACGCCTTAATGCAATACACGGTCAACAACCAATTAGAAATAAACATGAACAAAACTATGGTTGTCCCGTTTGGCAAAAAACGCTACAGCGGTGGAGGCTGGACAATAAACAAAGAAAGCATCTCAATCGGCCAATCGTATAAATACTTAGGGGTCCATTTGGACTCCAGGGGCAGTTTCACCAAACAGAGTACTGTGATTGCAGCCAAGGCAACAGTGTTAATGATATCCCTGGCTGAGCTATAGAGGAGACTCTCAGGTCCCACGGTTTTGCCCTTACTGGAAGTACTTAGAGCAAAGATCGGGCCCACACTTTCGTATGGTATAGAGATCTTCAAGGGAAAAATGAATAAGTCTCTAAACAAACTGACAACCAAACTCTATAAGAAACTGCTTCACCTGCCGAGTTCCTCCTCGCCAGCTCAGGTCAGATTAGAGCTGGGCTTAACTAACTATGAATCCTCTAATGTTGGCTCATATCTTAATCTGATCCATAAATTAAGGAAGGCAGAAGCTGGTACCTTGGAATTCCTGGTCTGGAATAAAATTAGTGTGAGCAATCCGGGAGGAACATATGGCCGCCTCCTAAATGATTACATCCAACCAACGTCTGCTGAGGATCTCTGGGCCCTCAACCCAAGCCAGACTGCCTTCAAAAACACAATTAAAAAAGTTATAAGACTGAAATCCCTGATCATGGACAAAGCTCTCCTTGCGGAACGTAGCCATGCTTGGGCAGTAGCCAACTCCTATAAACGACTTTATCCGGCAAATTATCTTTCGATAACATTCTCTTATCATCTAAAGCGATGCCTGATCGCCCTAAGACTTGGAGACTGGCGCTTCCTACAAAATCTCCCTGTATGGCATAAAAAAAGGGCTGATCAATTGTGCAGATGGTGCGGGTCAGCTAATGAAACCTTTTTGCACATGCTTTGTATATGCCCCTTCTTCATGTCCCAACGCAGACGCCTACTCAGGCCGGAATGGAACAGGCTGGGAGTTCGGACTTGCAGACATGCCATTACTGCTGCTCTGTCCTTAGAGAACACTGTCTTAAACATAAAACTGGCCAAATTCGTTCAGTATGCCTACAAGCTTTTAGAAAAATTGGACCACTGTGCAGAATAATGTGTACCTAACCCCACCGGCATTGTCTGGGAATGCTAATCTCTAAATTGACATGTTGCAGCAAGCACTGATAAGAAAGCCACATTGCACTCTGTTTTTATTCTTTTTTTATTTTTTAATCTCTTTTAAGCTGTAAGCTTGTATTAATGTGCTGGAAGAAACTTTTAAAGATATGTTTTTATATAACTAAATAAAGATGTTTATACAGGATACGTTGAAGTGACTTCCGTTATCACTCCAAATCAAACAGGGCAAGCTGAAACGAGGAAAGAACACCTTCAGGTGTAGTTTTGCAGGCGCTATGGCTGTATTCTCTTTGGTGGGGTAAGCCTCAACCCATTTACTGAAAGCACAGACAACCACTAACACATACTTCAGATTGTTGACTCTATCCATTTCTATATAATCGAGCTGGAGTACCTCAAAAGGGAAGGTGGAAGGTGCAAAATGACTATGTGGGGTAGGGGTACCCTTTCCTTGATTGTGCATCATTCACACCATACAATACTTAACCAAATGAGCAGCTGTTTTCGGGATGTTATAATTTTGCCATACAGGGTCTAACAACTTGCAAATACCTTTAGCACTGATATGAGCAGGCCTGTGCGCCATTGTGACGGGTAGGACATATGCATCTGGTAACATCTATCTCTGTTACCCTGACTTATCAGTCCAACACCCATCCTGATCCAAATGTGGTGTGCTTTCCTGCCATATCGCTAGTTCCTCAATTGTTGCCTCACTCTGTATCGCCTTGACATTCACCTGTGACCAAGGCGAAGAGAACGCCAAAACGCTTAAGGACTTTGAGTGTTTCCTTGACTTGCGATACAGACGAATAAAAGTCAGCTGCTCTGCAAGTCGGTGTTGGGCTCATTTCTTTCTGTGGCAAAAATGCAAATCTCCTGGATCTCCATTCCCGGTACTGAGCCCGCCCTGCAGGATTGAGGGCCCCCGGCAAAATGGAGTCTTGTGGTGAATATGGAATCGAGGGGGCATGATCCCCTCTCTTTTGCACGCCAGCTGAAATGGATTTCCGTAGCAATGTGGTTGCATGGGATTGAGAAAGTGAGATTAGAGAGGCAAAACCCCTCTTTGGCAACACCGCAAAAAAAGCATTAATATTAGAAATTGCAGGACATTTATTTCTGCACTTTGCAGTTTTAATTACTGAATGCATTTTTGAATGATTGTGACATTTGATAACAGTTACACCACTAAAGCTAAATATGTGCTTTTCAGATGAAACAACGAGTGCATTCTGGAACCTGTAGTGTTGAACTGAAGGCACATGACCACATGGAGATTAAATAGCACTCACCTGTGACCAAGGCGAAGAGAACGCCAAAACGCGTAAGGACTTTGAGTGTTTCCTTGACCAGCGATGCGGAATAAAAGTCAGCTGCTCTGCAAGTCGGTGTTGGGCTCATTTCTTTCTGTGGCAAAAATGCAAATCTCTGGGATCGCCATTCCCGGTACTTAGCCCGCCCTGCAGGATTGGGGGCCCCCGGCAAAATGGAGTTTTGTGGTGAATATATAAATACATATATACATACACATATATGTAGATATCCAAATCTCCACTTTCTCCCTGTCCAATGAAAGAAAAAAAAATACATGATGCGTAAAAAAGAGAGATATACAGATTCAAAAGTAGAGGTAGAGAGGTAGTCAGTTCTGGTGCAAAAATACAGAAAGGGAAGTTAGAGTCACCAAAAGACCATTTGCCCATGTCTCTGGTAATTAGTCAATCAATCAATCAATCAATTAACAATCTGTATTCGGTTTCCTGCATAAGAACCATAAAAGAATATAATAAATATGGATAAAAAAACATGCATGGATACAATATATGTTAAAACTATGTCCACAGCTGCATTAAAAAAAATTAGCTTCACATCAAGATTTAAATAATGCTTTTCTCACATGAACACTATCAGATAAAAAAAAGGGCCACATTAAAACATATGAACTGGTCCGGTCAAAACATTAAATAAAAAAGTGCATGACAGACTTGTATAAAGTGTTTGTCGTTAAACAGTGGTGAGGGAAAAAACCTTCTTAGTCATTTGTAAAAAGTGCAAAACATGATAAAGTGCAGCGTGTCCTGGGCTGAATGAATATTACAGCTACATGGGCTGGGGTTAGAACCATAGGCGCTGCCACGAGGAACTGCTTGTAAATGATGTTTTAAATTTTAACAAAAACAGATCAAAAGCAACCATTTAAAATGAGACGTGTTGTACATAAGATATGGTTCAATTGAAAGTGTGGTCTGCAATGGAAAATAGGCTCTTACGGTAACTCTGTCCTTGGCCAATAAACCTCTCTCATTGCCCCTCCATTCCCAGAAGCTTTCTTGTCCGGAAGTGGTCCTCCACAGCTAACGTTTCAGGGTGATTAAACATTTCAGGGTAACCTAACCTTGTAAAACCAGCCTTACTGTTACTGATCCATGGGATAGTACCAGCACAGTCACGGGCCAGGCAGTCTTTTGAGATGGTGTGTTTAAAATGTTTCGCTGGGTGAACCCACAACGAAATCCAGAGGAGTAAGGGTTGAGCAATCAGTGTGTTCTCAAGATATCCAATCCCCAGTTATTTGTGTATAACAACAGAGGATGACTCTGAGGGAGGGAAAGTTGATTTCTTTAAAACTTATTTTCGAGGATTTGCAGTGAAGACACATTAGTGTACCCCCATATATCGCTGACTTGTGAAGCTATGGCAACACAATTCGCTCTGTAAATATCAATTAAAGCCTTGATAGACTTGTGGCCCAGCCAAGAGGCAAAGTCACAGACAGACTCTATGGGCCCGATTCACAGAACTAACTTAAGAAAAAATCCTAAACTCACTACCTTTTTCTCATTTTGGTATTCACAGACAGCACTTACTCATTTTGGTATTCACAGAAGGCACTTACTCATTGATGAGTAAGTGCCTTCTGTGGATACCAAAATGGTAGTAAGTTTAGGATTTTGTCTTAAGTTAGTTCTGTGAATTGGGCCCTATGCTTCTAGAGAACATATCTCCTCTAGCCGATACCAAGGAGGGCCAGGATGAAGAGGAGTAAAAAAGCACTCCCAAATAGGGAAATATGGGCATTTTGCTAAAGTTATTGCTTTTTATGCAATACAGTATAGTCCTGGTGTTCCGGAGGCCTAACACAATAACATGAGACTTACTGAAAATAGTGTTTAAACTGAGACTGTCCATACATTTCACTACTCAGTTGAATGAATCATCTAATCCCAAGGTGGTTCGTGAAATTAAGACATTATCGTCTGCATATACCAATAACGGAATCGAGAGAATACCAACATTGGTTGAATCTTTGCTCACTTCAATCAGTGATTTCTCCATGTTATTGATATATAAAGTGAACAAGAAAGGAGCCAAGATGCAACCTTGGGTGAACTCCTAGTTAAGATTAAAGTGGCCATCCCCAAATCTCACTGAGGCTGACAAATTACAATGCCAATTACGCAAGAAATAAACTACTTGCGGGTCAGCCCTTTTTTAGCAACTGTATATTTGGCAATACATTAGTCATGTTATGGGGGATATCTCAGTATTCAAAAATAATTATTTATTTCAAAATTGCTCTTTCCCATCGGTGTGAAAGTACTGCATTGAAATTCCTGATGCATTTGCAATTAGACTGCAAGATATGCCCGGAAAAGTGACTAGAAAAATCGTATTTCAATTTTTATTGTATGTTTGTAGAGCACTGTTGCAACTAGTGGGGTGTGAATGAGCAGATAGAGGCATGAAGGTGTCTTTATGTTGGGCTAGTAAGGATGTTTTATAAAGTAATTTATAACTAGAGTGTATGCTGATGTTTGCGTAATCACAGAACCAATGCTCAATCGTGTTGCAGTGTGTTTGATGCAGAAAATAATTGATGAGTATTGGGTGTGGTGGTGGAGCAGTGCAATGGCTGGTTAACCATTTGTGTAGGAGTGCAGAAATTTACTTCAATTAAGGTTCACAAAGTGAAGCGTAGAGAATGTGAAATGCATGCAAAGAGATGGCTTGTGCGGGAAACAACCTTTACAACGCAACTTTTACAACGCACTACCATTACAACAAAACTTTTACAATGCAACATCCATTACAACGCATGCCATTACAACGCAACCATTACAACGCATCACACTACAACACATACCACTACAACGCATGTCATTACAACGCAGTCATTACAATGCATACCATTACAACGCATAGCATTACAACACACAGTACCCTTACACTATCCAACCCTTACCCTACTGTTGCCCCCCTGAAGTTAGAATAGTAATTTTTTCCCCTACACTCTCCAACACTTACCCTACTATTGCACCCCCTGGAGTTAGAATAGTAATTTTTACCCCTACACTATCCAACACTTTCCCTACTGTTGCACCCCCATGGAGTTAGAATAGTAATTTTTACCCCTACACTATCCAATACTTACCTTACATGCAATGTAATGTTTTTTTTTCTTTTCTTTTTTTTTTAATCCTCATCTGCCCGACACTCGTTCCATAGATGGAAAGAAAACATACCAACCACCTCTCTGCCATCGGGAGCAGGGCCCTGATAATTGAGCCGCTTCGCAGACTGGACGGAACTTATTACGGATTGCCGGGAGATATGGTGCACCTTGTTGACACTCCTCTAGGCAACTTCATGCCTGTCAGGCCAGTAAATGAATATCGGAGTCGGGGCAAACCACTTAGACTGAGCAATGGAGTAGATGGGCATAATCATTGGACCTTTGGGGGAAAAAAAAAAACCCAACGAGCCAAAGAAAAAGTTCACTTCCAATCTATCAAGAGTTTCCAAAATGTGAGGCTTTGGGTACTACAGGATCTAGCCAAATCTATCTTAGATGTTTCATAGAGAGACGTTAGCCAGGCGGAGTGTGTGGGCGGGATGGTGTCTACCCAGTGTATACAAATCAACCGTCTTGCCAGAAGAATGGCATAGAATAAGAAAGACCGCTGAACCCCGATGATGTTCTGATCAAAGCCAAAAATGACTAATGATAGCGTAAGAGGAATGTTGGTCTTGAGAATTGACTCCAGGGTTACTTTAACCTCTTTCCAAAAAGACATTATGTGGGGGCACTCCCAAACCATGTGGGTATCTGAGGCTGCTAGAAGTTGACATTTGTTACAGCATTTCCCTTCCTGATATTTAGATAAGCGTAAGGGGGAGAGGTATGCCCGATGTAGAGTGAACAAGTGGTTTCGTCTCAGCCAGGCTGGTTTGACAAGTCTATACAAAAGAGAAAAAGATTTTATCCACAAGTCCTCATCCAAAAACTGGATTTCACTTCCCCATAGGTCCATTGGAAGGTTGAAGTCTCCATCTATCTCCTCCAGGATGGACCAATACCAAAAGGCCACTTCCTTACCTCCTGTCTGTTTTTCAACTAATTGCTGTTCAAGGGGGCTAGGTATCCCGATATTAGGGTTTTTCCTTGTTAGTTCTCTGGCCCAACTGCTGATTTGGATGTACTTAAATCTTGACAAAGATGGCCCTACTTTCTCCTTAAGTTCCTCCCACTTAATCAAGACACCTCCTAATACCAGCTCACCCCATCTAGAGAACCCCACCTCCATTAGGGGGGCTGCCAGGCAGTCTTGTAAACACAGTGGGAGCCCGGGAGAGTCCCATATCTGAGCATAGTTGGAGAAATATGCCAGCCCCACTCTAAGTTTAATTTGCACCCAGGACTTCAATATTGTTAAAGGAGTCTTAAGCCTCACCTTTTTAAAAAAAACTTTCGGTCCCTGAAGTTGAATAGAAACCCATCTAATGGAAGGTTTGCCCCCACCAGCATTGCCTTAAACAATCTTCCAATTGAAGAATTATCTGGTGACTTCAAGAGCATTCTTGTGTGGGAAAGCTGGAATGCCCACGCATAATACTGCAAGTCTGGCAGAGCAAGCCCCCCTTTTTCCCTCCTCCTCCTTAATTTTTTCCAGGCCAACCTTGTAGCCTTATTGCCCCAAATAAAGGTATTAATTTCCTGCTGACATTTATGAAGTTGCCTGGAATCAAAAGCCAAAGGGATAGAATTAAAAATGAAGGTCAGTTTCGGGAGAATAGACATTTTCACTATGTTAACTTTCCCGAAAATTGACAGTCGAAGACCCGTCCAGGATTCAATAAGGCCCTACATTCTTGGAAGACCAGATCTAGGTTAGTCTTAGCCAAGGTGTCGATATCTTGCGTGACTTTAACTCCGAGGTAACGGATTGAGGGTGTCACCACAACGCTTGGATTAGCAGTGTTCCACGACATGAGCTCAGTCTTCTCAGCGTTAATATCGTAGCCCGATATATGTCCAAATTCTTTGGCCATTTTGACTACTATGGGAAAGGCTGTTGCTGGATCACTAGTGTAAATTACGATGTCGTCGGCATAGAGCCCTACCCTTTTTTCCCAACCTCCAAATTCAAATGAGGATACTCTTGAGTCATCCCTCAGAGATTGTGCAACGGGTTCAATATAAATATTAAAAAGTAGGGGGGAAATGGGGCAACCCTGTCTCGTTCCCCTACTAATCTGAAAGGGCTGGGTACAAGTACCATAATACTCGCGCTGGGATTAGCATACAAAAGACCTATGGCTCTACGGAAATTAGGTCCAATTGCGAATTTCCTCATGACATCAGCTAGATATGACCAGTTTACTCTGTCGAACGCTTTTGTTGCGTCGAGGGTCATAATGGCCAAAGGAAGAGAGAGAGTTGAGGCGATGTCCACTGCCCCAATTAAATCGTAAGTAAGGTCTGAAAGCTGTCTACCTCGAATAAAGCCCTTCTGGTCAGTGTGAATAATTGAGCTAACTTCGCGTCCCAGCCGAGTTGCCAATACCGCCGCAAAAAGCTTATAATCACTGTTCAAAAGTGAAATTGGCCTATAAGAGCCGCATTTGGCCGGATCTTTTCCGGGTTTTGGGATCAGGACAATTATTGCCTCCCCCCCATGATTTAGGTGGGGTGGCTCCCCTTACTAAGATATCATTAAAGAGTCTAGTAAGTACAGAAACTATTTCAGGTGACAAAACCCGAAGTAGCTCACCTGGGAGACCGTCGGGGCCAGCCGCCTTACCCCGCTTCACCTTTTTGATAGCTTCACTCACCTCTATCTCAGAGATTGGTCTATCAAGCCGGTCACTTTGTTCTGGAGTTAGAGTGGGGAGAACTATCTTTTCTAACCATCTGAGCCTAGCCAACGGGTCGTCCGAGATCTCCTCCTTATATATTTGTTGAAAAAAGTGAAGAAAAGCTTCCCCGATGTCGTTGGTGGAAGTTCTTTCATTAATCTCCCCCTCTACACTAATAAGTTTGATATGTTTTTTGGCCTGGTCAGATTTGATTTTCCAGGCTAGGACCTTGCCCGAGCATTCCCCGTATTCAAAGTTTGAAAGTTTGCTTGCTGCCCATCTCTTTGCAACCCTCTCTTGGAGGATACTTTCTAGCTTCCCCTTTAATTCCTTCCGTTGTTTCTGATCTTCATTAGTACCAGTTCCGGAACCGATACGTTGGTCAAAGAGAAAAATGTCATGTTCTATATTAGCGATCATTGCACTGTACACTTTCCCTCGATGAGAGGCCCTGTTGGTGATGTGACCTCGTAAATTTGCCTTATAAGCCTCCCACACAATGTCCAACTGAGCTGAATTTATGTTAATGGCCATAAAAAACTTGGTTTCTTGGATTAGGAGGTCAGTTTCCTCTTCCTCTAAAAGAATAGTATGGTCAAATGACCAAGACGTATGAGGGGTTTGCTGACGTGGTTTAAGGGGAAAAAAAATGGCCGAATGATCTGAAAGATGCGAGGGCAAGTACACTAGTTCCTCCAGGGGATCTCTTAATGAGTAGCTAAATAGGGCATAGTCGATTCTAGACTTATGGTTGTATTTAAAGTTATGATAGGATATACCAAGTGCGTTAACCGCTCTCTCCCTCCATGGGTCTGCTAATCCAAGCGTTGACATAATCACCCTAAGCGTTTGCCTGGAATTCTGATGAGTTAATGCCCTAGAGTTGGGGGATTTGTCCAATTTAGGATTTAGAACTAAATTAAAATCTCCCATCCAAATTATTGGGTCGTGAGTAGTTAAGAGGTGGTTCTGGATTGTATGCAGGTATGAGGGGTCGTCCTGATTGGGGCCATAATAACCCACCAAGTTGTACGGTCTGCCCTCTAAACTTACTTTAGCATATAGCCACCTACCGCTAAGATCTTCTTCACACTCTATAATCTGCGCTCTAACTTGCCTTTTAAAGATGATAAGGATGCCCCGAATATTAGCATTGTGGTTAGTACAGATAAAGCTATCAACCCATCTAACATTCCTCAACATATCCTTCACTTCTTGCTGAAGAAGATGAGTTTCCTGGATGACAATGACCTGAGCTGGGGAGTCCCTCAAATACTGTAATATTCTATGCCTCCTCCCCCTTACACGCAGGCCATTAACATTCCAGGACAAAAATGTTATCCCGGCATCTAATATCCTTCCCCCTCAACCAACTCATCAGATCAATAAAAAGTACACTACTCCCAAGGCAGATTAGACGAGATTGGGTTGCATTTAGTGAAAGTAATAGGTTTAGAACAATGTCTGACAGATGAAGATTTTTTTGCGGGTTTACCCCTACCCCACCCTCCCCCCTCCCTGGAAAACCCTCCTTTAGTTAACCTGGCCGGTGATGCCAGATTTGTCTCTCTGAGGAGCCCCCCCCACCCGGCCCTGTTGCGTGTAATTAATGTGAAAGGTGTGATCCGACAGAGCCGACAAAGCCAAGGTTAATACCTTTGGGGGAGTCTTAGAGAAAAAAAGATCCTGTCCTTTTTTTTTCCCTTCTTTATATCCCCTTTTTTTATTTATTTATTTATTTTTTCTTTGAAACACCCTCCCGTGATTTTTTTTTTGTTTTGTTTTACTTTTTGCTTTTTTTTTGTTATGCTCCGATTGTTTAATGTCAAATGGCATTATCAAATGGAATTATCAAGATTGAATTCACTGATCCGAAACAATGATACTGTCTTTGACACGTACAAGCAGCAACTATAAAGTAGTAAGGGGAAGGATGTTGTAAGAAACGTAATCTCTTAGTCTCTTAGCTACTATTAGGGGCCCTGCTGATGGTCGCTAATAGAGGCTAGGAGTTCATCCCCCTCCAGAGGGGAATGGATGTTATGCATTTTATTATTATACATGACCCTCAGGAAAGCGGGAAACCTCATCTGGACAGTGGCCCCCAGACCCCTGAATTTCTCCATTCTCTGGCCTAGCTCCCACTGTCTATCGAGGGTTGTTTTAGACAGATCTGACCTAACAACAAAGGAGAAATCTGGGGCTTTTAAAGATGTAGCTTGCAATGTAATGTTATGCGTTGTAATGGTATGCTTTGTAAAGGTAGTATGCGATGTAATGGAATGCGTTGTAAAGGTAGTTTTAAAAAATGTGTTGTAATGGCATGCGTTGTAATGGAATGCGTTGTAATGGATGTTGCGTTGTAAAAAGTGCGTTGTAAAGGTATGCGTTGTAAAAGTATGCGTTGTAACGTCATAGAACCGGTTTGTGCATGTGGAGGAGTGCAGAGATGGAGCTAGGTGTATGTATAAATTCCATATCCAGAAATTCAAATGAGGTGAAGAATCCCATAGTTGTAATTTGGGGTACATTCACAAACTTCTGTAAAGCATTACACTTATTAACAAATAACAACTTACATCTGAATATTTCAGGCCTGGTACGTAAAGTGTTGAAAATGTGCATCAAACACACTGAGGTTTACATGGTGGATTTAAGAAGGAGAGACATTTCATGGTGAAGAAATGTAATTGATAGAAAAAAAGTAATAGCTCCATAGTGCCTTATGCTGATGCCTTATACTGCATAACTTACTGAAGCATCAGTAAGTTATGCCGTTTGGGTATATTGCTATGGAGCAGTATGAATAACTTCCTTTGCTTGCTCCTCAGTCCCCTCTGCAATGCATGATGTAGCTGGACCTCTTAAGACCTACTAGAAGACAGCGCATATCTGTTTGGCTTCTTTAGTTTCCCCAATTAGATTCAAATTTAGAATACTTTGGGGTATATTTACAAGGAGCTTGCGCTGCATCACTATTTGTGACTCAGCGCACTAATTGCTTCATATTTATAAAGTGGCGCATTGGGCGCAATACGTCACTTTTCTCAGACCTGTGTTATTTTTTTCCTGCTCCACAACTTCCTGTGTCAGGTTATATTAATAATATACAAGGTAGGCGGCATTCCCCCATAAGATCCAATGCAGAACCGACACATCCATATTTACAAGGGTTTGGGAAAGTGGCACATCATTGGTAAATGAAGTGCAGAGTCGAAATTGCGTCTAAATCCCTGCGCACCGGCAAACCAGGCGTAAAAATGATACATGGATATTAGTTCATAAGCAGAACATTCAAAGAACACTTTTGTAAGCTCAATTATACCATGGAGCTACTCATAGCGCAGCTCGGAACAGGAAGAAGACGACAATGACTCCCACCACCACCACCACCACCTCCACTATCACCACGGAGGCAGCACAGGAGGAGGGGGCCGATATACTAGCAGAGGATTTCCCTCATTAGCCTCAGGGAGGAGGAGGTCATTACCCATTACAGGCTCAGGAGGGTGTCCATTGTCCTGCACCAGATTGCACCAAGGCTGCAGACAGCATCCCAAAGATGCAGCAAAATCCCTCAGCAGACCAAGCTGATGGCACTAGTACACATACAGGAGTCTGGACCATTCCAATCCACCACAGCGAGAGTGGCTGGAATATCCCTGCTATCCTTTTCGACATTCTTATCCTCTGTTCTTGATGCCATTGTAAGCCTTGCACCCCAGTACCTCATGCTCCCCAACACACATCAGAAACAACTGGAAAACAAGCAAGGCTTCTATGTGATTGCTGGATTCCTACATGTGTTGGGGCAATGAACTGCACACATGTTCAACTTGTGCCTCCTGCGGCTACATGCCACCTGTACCGTAATAGGAAGCACACATATTCCATCAACGTGCAGGCAATAGGGGACCATCTGGGGATGTTCAGAAATGGGTGGGTAGAGTGTCCTGGAAGGGATCATGATGCATACATCTTCAGACATTGCATCATAAACAAGCACTTCCATAATCGGACATATGGGAATGGCGTACTGGTTAGGAAGTACATCTCAAGCACACGACTGACCTCATGACAGTAAATTATGTGGGTTAAAATTGCCTATTTTGTGTTGGGGAATAAAACAGTGCATACGCAGAAGGTGTCGGCCTCATACCTGCACTATCCTACATGGCACTTGTGCAATACAACTCTCCAAGTCTCACACATGTTAATACCTGTTAAGCCACTCTGGGCCTCAAGTACAACAGGTCTGTGCTGCTGGAGCATAAATGTAAATTATGCTTTGGTGGAGCAGTTCTCTCATTCATCTCTATGCATGGCCTAATAGATATGGACTAAAGCAAGGCAGTGCAAAGTGTTGAGTTGTGTAACTCTATGTCAAAGATGGGTTCCATGGATCTTATGATGGGTTTCCCATGCAACACTATTGTGTTTTGACACATTCCTAGAATTACAAGGACCTGGGAAAATTGAAATGTGTCAAAAACGTGTGCCTCCCCAGGGGATGTGTAAAAAGGAGAAACAGCTTCATTTAGCCTCGCCATTTACTCCTTTCAATGTGTGCTGCATACTGCATTATGAACAATTGCGAAGGCACCATTGTTTCTTTTTGTGCAGGAAGTTGTCCCTTACTGCATAAAAACAATTGAGCCCACAACGAATACACACCCGTACCAAGGGTTGCCGCTAGTCACCAAATGGTGATCTGTCGCATGCAGAAGGAATACCAATGCACTGTATGTCATGAATATGCCACATTCCTGCCCTGTTCTTTGACGCAGGGCAGCACAGCCGATTGACTCCCTGTGCTGCCCTGTGGCAACAGCATGTAAATGAGGCCGTGTGTGAGTTTCTAAATGGTGGAAAGATTCTGAGCAATGCAACACTATGTAAAATGCTGTGTCACAATCCCATTTTGAATGAGGGGCCTTCATTTTCGTTGTCTGTGTGTCCACGGGTAACTCCCATGCCCATGAGGCATGTCATGTATCAAATACCTGTGAAAATGAATACTTTTTCACACATTTGGCCCTTCCCAGGTCATGTGTACCATGGAGAATTACAATAGTCTTCATATATACACACCTGCCATACAATGTGCGCTCCATTTTGTGCCACACCAACCTACTCTCATCAGTATTCCATCGACTGTGCAGCAAGGTAGAGGCTCATGCACAAAGTAGAGCTCACAGGACATGCAGCCATACATCCACCATAAATATAATGTGCCTGTCTTGTTGCAATGCTGCCCATTGTCTTCCAGTTCAGTCTGCAAAAACAGGACACTGCATAATGGTGAAAGATACGTCTGACACTGTCCGCAATCAGTGAGTTAATAAATTATTTTAAAGAAAATATATGTATATGTATAAATTATTATGTTTGCATGTTTAATTTGTTTAAATTAAGTTTACTTTTTATATTTAATTAAAATGTACATTAAATGTAATTTCTTTTGTAAAGATAATATAATATTTTATATATTTAATATATATTATTTCATTCATATTTTTTAATTCATATTTTTACATCTATATTTTTAACTATGATACTTTTAATTCAATATTTTTGTACTTACCTGTTTAAGTACAGGGATCTGATATTTCTACAATCTATATATTTTATTTCGGTATTTTTACCATCAATGTTTTACCATTGGTATTCTATCATTGAATCCATGCCAACAGACCCGATGCAGGCAGGAGACTCCAAATGTTTTTAAGCCCAAAAGGATTTATTTTAACTGTCCCTTGCCTAATAGCTTCCCTTTTTCAATGTGAGTCAATAGAGAAATTCATTTCCCCAGGATTTCTTTTTTTAAATCTCCCTCTTACCAAGTTCAAAGTGTTGGCAAATAAGGTACATTCATACATGGAGGGGAGGAGGAATGTAGTAGAGGTGGAAAAGAGAGAACAAGAGGAAGATGGGCATGGGTACCAAACTGACCTTACAGAGTAGGCCTCAGGGGTGGTAGCAGCACAGTGCACCACACGGGTAAGTGGGATGGAAGTGTAGCACAACGGACCATGGAAAGCAATAGGGAGGGGACAGGGCCATGCAAATTGACAGCAGAGGGGAAAGAGGCAAGGGCAGCGAACCGACCATACTGGACAGACAAGGAGGACAGTTACAGCATATCAGACCATGAAGGGCAGTAGGGAGGCGGCAGGGGCACGACAAAGGACCAGACAAGGTAAGAAGGAGGGGACAGGGGTATGCACATGGAAAATGGAGGCCGGGTGGTAAAGGGGCAGGGCAGGAGCAGCAAGCTCCCCATGGGGAGCAGGAAGGATGGCCACTGGAAGCACAGCACACCATGTAGGACAACAGTGAGACTATAACGGCATACACACAGACATTGGAGGAAAGGTGGGAGGGGGTCAGAGGCGCAAACGGACTACACAGGGCAAGTGGAAGGGATGTGGTAGCACAGAAGACTATGAATAGTGGGCAAGAGGGAGGGGACAGTGGCATGCACAATCAACCATGAAGGACATAAGGGATTGGAAGGGACTGGACACACCCAAAACCAGACAGTGGAAGGGGCTTCACAACAGACCACGCAGTGCAAGCAGGGGAAGCAATTGCAGCAAAATAGAGCATGGCGGGCAGAAGGGAGTGGCAGTAAATGAACCAGTGTAAATAACAACAATATCTCAATTGGATTCATTTAAAACATCAGAAACAATTGCATGTGCAAGACATTACAAGAGAACTGGGAAAGAAGAGAGACTCGGAACTTCAAATAGTTTAGAAGTGCATATAGCATCATATATTTAAGGACATATTTAAACACAAACAATCGTCAGAACAATTTACGATAACAGCACTGGAGGCATATAATGCGTGAGGCAACCCAAGGGGGCTTAGTGTGCTACGGGATAGTGAGACGAACGGTGTCAGCGCAAGTGACATACGGGTGAACACAGCGAAGGACGCAATTGACAACAAAAATGAAAAACACAGTATATACAAGATTTTTTGGGTCCTCTTTAGTGAGTTGGTATTGGTAAGTATTTAGTAGAAAATGTGCCATGAGTTGGGCTGTATAGTGGGACGACAGCGTTTCGATCCTATTGATTTAGGATCTTCATCAGGGCCGGGTTGCCGGATGATGTCAGTGATGGAGGAACATGTGCCAAATACGGAGCCCCGTAAAGCACGATGAATGGAGATCAAAAGTTGGTCCAGGAGAAAACAGGGGTTAGTAGAGGAAGCAGGAACGGGTCCCCATCCTCTCCGATGTGTAGGGCAAATGGTAATAGGTGGGTGCAGGGTCGGGCGATCCACTGTCCCGTTTTCGGAAGGATTGAAGGAAAAGGCAAGCGAATTGCAGCGGCAGGGTCGGGAGATCCGCTGCCCGTTACCGGTCTAGGACCGTAGGAAAGATGAGAAAACCGTCAGAGTCCGGTATTCAAGCTGCGGGGCAGGGGTCTGATCAGTAGACCATGATCCGCGATGAGTCAATGCCTCATCGCAGATCGAGTTCTACTGTGGTCCTAGCCATGTTTCATTTTGCATTCTCACATCGCTGTGAACGAACCGGTAACGTATTGAATCTGCTTTTTTAAATGTGATTAACAGGGTTTTTGGGTTACCTATACCTATGACTGGGTCACTTTTAAGTAAATGCCAACTTTTTGCAGTATAGTCCTCTATAAATCGTGTTCAGTATTGTAAGTTGTTATGAATCGGTGTTCCGCTTTCTTTTCTACGCTGTGCATTTTTCTGTAAATCAGTGTCTCTCTTTGTGTTCTCGCTACACTCTCCCTCGCTTTTGTCAGTGTTTGTTTGTTATAACCACACTCCTGAAATCTCTGGGTAATTTCTTCTTTCACTTTTCTAAAACCTTCATCCCTGTTACAGATTATTCTGCCTTTTAACTATTCACCATAGTGAATATTTTGTATCTGGCTACGGGAATAAAAGCTTTGCGAATGCAACACACTGTTTCCTGCGCTTAGTTTTCTAAATAGCGTGGTAACTAATTCATTGTTCTCAACTTAAATTTAGACATCTACAAACTGCATGGGTTTTGCTTATCTGGCTGGTGAATTTAAGATTCATTGTATTCTCATTAATTTCACTTACAAATTCCTCCCTTTTTTCTGTCTTACCTCTCCAGATGATGAAAATATCATCTATAAATATATATATTTATGTATACACACACACATATATGTACACACACACACACATATGTGTGTGTGTGTGTGTGTATGTGTGTGTGCGTGTGTGCGTGTGTGTGTGTGTGTGTATTAAAACAATACCCTTGCAGGCATAGAGTGATGCACAAATTATGCAAAAAAGAAGCAGAGAACTCTGGGCAGTTCCCAAGTTTAGTTGGAAGACCACTCCTGTATAGAGCACCCTCAACACCAGCGACACTCTAAATTTGCTGAGCTCAAATGTCTGTTTTTCTATCAAAGTTTTTAAGCATAGAGTTAGCACAGTGCTATCCATCCCGAGGTAGAAAAGGACAAAGTATTTTGCCATTTCAACAGCAAAGTCTTTAAGCCTAGGATTAGCAGAGTGCTATCCATGCGGAACTGTAAAATGGCAAAAGCAATTTACCACTCCTGCACAATATTACAGCTTTGGATTGGTAAAATGCCATCCAAGCCAACCTGAAATGAATAAAAGCAACCCCTGACACATGTTTCGCTGTCATTACAGCTCTTCAGAGAGGTTTAGCTTTGTTCAGACACAAGGGAGCACCCCGTATAAGTCAAAACAATACCCTGCATGCATAGACTGATGCATAAATTATGCAAAAAAGAAGCAGAGACCTCTGGGTAGTTCCCAATTTTAGGTGAAAGGCAGCTCCTGTATAGGACACCCTAAACACTAGCAACACTCTAAATTTGCTTTCTAATAAGGTTTTTAAGCATATGATTAGCACAGTGCTATCCACGCCAAGATAGAAAGTGAAAAAGTCTTTTGTACTTCTACAGCAAAGTCTTTAAGCATAGGATTAGCACAGTGCTATCCATGCTGAGATAAAAAATGACAAAAGCCATTTACCACTCCAGGCACAGTATTACAGCTTTGAATTGGTAAAAAACCATCCAAGCAACCTGGAATGAATAATAGCAACCCCTGACATGTGTTTTGCTATCATTATAGCTCTTCAGAGATGTTTAGATCTGATAATGTCCATACAACCAAGACGTGTTTTGTCCTGAGCAACATTTTTAAGACTACAAACAAATGTGATTAAACAAGTCAAAACATTGTACATGTGAATATCATACATTATTACCGACTGACATCCTAATCAGAGCCATGGTAGTAAACAAACATACATATGTGATGATCTCTTATAGAAAAGATAGGAGGGATGGAGGTAGAGATTTAAACTCATAGGTTTGTGAATTGCATATTGTGATAAGTAATACTACTGTACTGTACTACTTTACATACTACAAAATACCGGGACCTATTCACATTTAAGTTTATCTTAAACGTTTGGGTAACTTTACTACTTTTTGCTAGTCACCATTTACTGGAGCTATTCACAAAGGTAACATTCTCTTGTGAGTAAGCTATATGTATAAGTTCACTATTACACATTTGAGTAACTTTACTATTTTAGCAGTTCACATTTTCTGAGTATAAATTTACTCATAAGTCTAGGCTTATATGTTTCTATCCTTTGAAAGAGGCGGTGGATTCCCATTTACGAGTGAAAGTAAACATAGCTAAAAAATAAATTGTATTTTATGATAAACTATTTTAAGCACCTTTTTTTAATTTAAATGAAGTTATTCAATTTTCTAAAATAGAATATTTACATTATTTGCAATTAATGCCATACATAGCTATTCCTAATTTTGAATACAATTAACTATAACCAATTAAATTTTGTTGCGTTATTGTTTACTAAATCGTGAAAAAATAATGTTAATTTATGCCCAGTAATGAAGATTTCTTTATGCTAAAAAAAGTTCATTAAACTTGACAAACATTACTATAACTATTTTATGTTAAATATTATTGCAAACTTATTTTGTATTTGTTTTTTAAATGTTGAACTCAATAACAAAATGTACAGCATCAATAACTTAATTTGGATTAAAAATGTAAATATCTTGAATATATTAAATTAAATTAACATACTTGTTTGGATGTTTAATTTGTAAAAGAAATACCAAATGTAATATTTTTTATGAATTAATAATAATGAAATGTAATGTATACAATTAATCGACATTCATTTAATTGTATTGTAAAAAACTGAATTTTAGCATTTAAATAAAAAAGAAATTAAAACATGTTAAAATAAAATAAAAATTATGTTTTATTTTAGATAATTGTTTAAACAATAAATTATGCTCATTTATATTTGTAACTATTTTAAATAATTTAATTAACATTATTTCCTCTCTGGTTTTATTTTAGGTCCCTACCTCCATTATTTTCTTTCGGAGAGTGTTGCAGTGACAGTGGTGAAAATTGCAAAAAACACAGTTGATGGACAGAATATAGAACAATGTCATACATTCATCCCAGTACAAGGATCTGGGCCTAAATCCATCATTTTTTTGCACTCCACACCACCCTGGGTTAGACACTGGCTATATGCAAATCAGCTCTGACCCTGTGCCTCATGGGAACAGTCCAGTCCGAACTACCAAGCCATGTCTTTCCCAGACCGGAATCAAGCATCCAAGGACCTGTTTCTGGCTTTCAGCCTTCATCAGCCTGATTAGCTTGACTCCAGTGGTGTGGAGAGCCTGAGACTCATGTCTGAGCATACCCAGCCCACTCGGGGTGAAAATTGCGTCCCCCGCTGCCACCTCGTTGCTGGTGTCTGTGGAGCGGCGCTGGCTGGCTGCTATCGGTCCCTGCCGGGGACCCAACATGGCGGACGCCCGCTGCCAGCCCGGGCTGAAGAACGGCAGGGAGGAGAGCGGAGACCGGGGGCGAGTCGGACAGGCGCTGATCACCTGAGCGGTATGTAGGCCCCCGCTGCCACCCGCTGTCGCCCGCCGAGACTCTTGCCCCCCCTTCCCCCTTGCTGACCACGCTGTGTAGCCGGTGCCTGACTTTAAGATGGCGCCCTGGGAGACACGCTTTCTCTGACCGGCAGACACAGGCTCCGGGAACACGAACACGAACGCAGAGGATAGTGCCCTGGTGGACTCTGGAGGACTTTTCTCGTGGACTAGACCCTTCCTCCATACCCTGCATCCTACCCACCCTTCATCTATGCTGTGAATGCTGCTGTTTGTTCGGACAGTTTTCGCTGGACTCTAGCCCTTCCCTCCAGACCCTTGCATCCCACCCACCCCTCCTCTATGCTGGTACTAGTGTAGTGTTTGCAGTGGTCCTTTGTACTCTCTACCACCCCTATATATTACCCTTAGAGTGTTTCCAGTCACATCCCTCCTGTCAGGATAGAAGACAACTCCAACGACTAGTATCCTATGTGATTATTAGATTGTATCCATGTGTATCCCCTCCCTGTGTCTAGAACTATAGCTTTAACGACTAATCGCCTGTGGAACTGTTGGAATATAGCCAGGTGTTCCCCTTCCCCCGTGTGAAGAGATAACCCTACTCACTAGAGCAAAAAGAAATGTGTTCCTGAAATGTGTAACGTAACTGATTCTATGTAAAGTGCCTTGTAAAGGGGCAGCTGACATTCCAGGAGCCTAGTCCCGACAGCTCGACGACTTCGGAGGGTTGGAAGAGGTCCCCCGCTACACGGCGGAGGAGGGCACTGGACATCGAATGCTGTCTTATGTAAAGCGCACTGATAACCTAATCGGTTCAAGATCCTGAAATGTGCAACGTAACTGATTCTATGTAAACTGCTATGATAACATGTAACGGAACTGGTGCTATGTAAAGCGCTCTGATAACCTAATCGGTTCAAGTTCGCGCTATAGAAAACTCTGAAAATAAATAAATAAATCACTGGAGTCAAGCTATCCAGGCTGAAGAAGGCTGATAGCCAGAAACCGGTCCTTGGATGCTTGATTCCGGTCTAGGAAAGACATGGCTTGGTAGTTCGGGCTGGACTGTTCCCATGAGGCACAGGGTCAAGGCTGATTTGCATATAGCCAGTGTCTGACCTAGGGTGGTGTGGAGTGCAAAAAAACGATGGATTTAGGCCCAGATCTTTGTACTGGGGTGAATGTAAGATATTGTTCTGCATTCTGTCCATCAACTGTGTTTTTTGCAATTTTCACCCCGAGTGGGCTGGGTATGCTCAGACGTGAGTACCAGGCTCTCCACATCACTGGAGTCAAGCTATCCACGCTGAAGAAGGCTGATAGCTAGAAACCGGTCCTTGGATGCTTGATTCCGGTCTAGGAAAGACATGGCTTGGTAGTTCGGGCTGGACTGTTCCCATGAGGCACTGGGTCAAGGCTGATTTGCATATAGCCAGTGTCTGACCTAGGGTGGTGTGGAGTGCAAAAAAACAAAAAAAAAGATGGATTTAGGCCCAGATCTTTGTACTGGGGTGAATGTAAGACATTGTTCTGCATTCTGTCCATCAACTGTGTTTTTTGCAATTTTGACCCCGAGTGGGCTGGGTATGCTCAGACGTGAGTCCCTCGCTCTCCACATCACTGGAGTCAAGCTATCCAGGCTGATAGCCAGAAACCGGTCCTTGGATGCTTGATTCGGGTCTGGGAAAGACATGGCTTGTTAGTACGGACTGGACTGTTCCCATGAGGCACAGGGTCAGAGCTGAGTTGCATATAGCCAGTGTCTGACCCAGGGTGGTGTGGAGTGCAAAAACGATGGATTTAGGCCCAGATCCTTGTACTGGGGTGAATGTAAGACATTGTTCTGCATTCTTCCCATCAACTGTGTTTTTTGCAATTTTTACCCCGAGTGGGCTGGGTAAGCTCAGATGTGAGTCCCAGGCTCTCCACATCACTGGAGTCAAGCTATCCAGGCTGATGAAGGCTGATAGCTAGAAACCGGTCCTTGGATGCTTGATTCCGGTCTAGGAAAGACATGGCTTGGTAGTTCGGGCTGGACTGTTCCCATGAGGCACTGGGTCAAGGCTGATTTGCATATAGCCAGTGTCTGACCTAGGGTGGTGTGGAGTGCAAAAAAACAAAAAAACAAAAAAAAACGATGGATTTAGGCCCAGATCTTTGTACTGGGGTGAATTTAAGACATTGTTCTGCATTCTGTCCATCAACTGTGTTTTTTGCAATTTTGACCCCGAGTGGGCTGGGTAAGCTCAGATGTGAGTCCCAGGCTCTCCACATCACTGGAGTCAAGCTATCCAGGCTGATGAAGGCTGATAGCTAGAAACCGGTCCTTGGATGCTTGATTCCGGTCTAGGAAAGACATGGCTTGGTAGTTCGGGCTGGACTGTTCCCAAGAGGCACTGGGTCAAGGCTGATTTGCATATAGCCAGTGTCTGACCTAGGGTGGTGTGGAGTGCAAAAAAACAAAAAAACAAAAAAAAACGATGGATTTAGGCCCAGATCTTTGTACTGGGGTGAATGTAAGACATTGTTCTGCATTCTGTCCATCAACTGTGTTTTTTGCAATTTTGACCCCGAGTGGGCTGGGTATGCTCAGACGTGAGTCCCTCGCTCTCCACATCACTGGAGTCAAGCTATCCAGGCTGATAGCCAGAAACCGGTCCTTGGATGCTTGATTCCGGTCTGGGAAAGACATGGCTTGTTAGTACGGACTGGACTGTTCCCATGAGGCACAGGGTCAGAGCTGAGTTGCATATAGCCAGTGTCTAACCCAGGGTGGTGTGGAGTGCAAAAACGATGGATTTAGGCCCAGATCCTTGTACTGGGGTGAATGTAAGACATTGTTCTGCATTCTGCCCATCAACTGTGTTTTTTGCAATTTTTACCCCGAGTGGGCTGGGTATGCTCAGATGTGAGTCCCAGGCTCTCCACATCACTGGAGTCAAGCTATCCAGGCTGATGAAGGCTGATAGCCAGAAACCGGTTCTTGGATGCTTGATTCCGGTCTAGGAAAGACATGGCTTGGTAGTTCGGGCTGGACTGTTCCCATGAGGCACAGGGTCAAGGCTGATTTGTATATAGCCAGTGTCTGACCTAGGGTGGTGTGGAGTGCAAAAAAACAATGGATTTAGGCCCAGAACTTTGTACTGGGGTGAATGTAAGACATTGTTCTGCATTCTGTCCATCAACTGTGTTTTTTGCAGTGACAGTGGTGGGCCAAGTGTTGTGTTGGACTCACTCCAGCTCTGAGCTGGAGTACATTTACAACTGCTTTGGGTCCTTTTTGGCTGTTGTAACTTAGAAGTCCTTTTTGTAATTTGAAATGTCCTTACCCTCCCTTAACCCCCTGTATTTCTATGATAACCCTTCCCTTTAGTAGTAAGCATTCCCCATTTTCCTGCAACTCCTTTTTGTACATTGTTGTTAAAAATAGAAACTCTGAAAAATAATATTACTGGGATGAATTAGATGAAAACTATTTTTATAAACTTGAACACCTTTGTTACTGCTACGATCTTTAGCACCCTGCTCCTGATATGAGATTAATTCTCAAGACCAACATTCCAGATAGAAAGAGTTGTGTTTTCTTTCTAATGCAGGATAATGATTCTCAGGAATATCTGAGTTTTGCTGTTACATGCTTTTTCTGTCTGTGAAATTAGTCTATCTGCAAAATCGCTGCTATGAAGTCTGCAGAAATAAATAACTAATAAACATATAGTGGCCAAAAGGAAGAGTCTACATCTAGCCTTCATGGACCTCAGCACTGCTTTCGACACAGTGGTGAGATCTAAACTGTGGTATGTGCTGAGGGACAATGGGGTGGATGGTACTCTAGTGGCTTTTTCTGTGAATTGCACACAGAGCTTGAAGCCTCAATAAGATACGGCCCTCAGTTAGAGAAGGGGCCCCGGCAGGGATGTATTTTAGTGCCTATACATTTTATTTTATATATTAATCAATTAGATCCGTTTTTAAGGAAACATTGTAAAGATTTGCGGAGGGTAGGACACAGAATGATCCCCACTTTGCTGTACGTGGACGATTCTGTTATTATCTCCCATTCAGCTAATGGCCTACAACTTTTATTGTGCAGATTTTATGATTTTGTGGAAAATCTGGGGCTACCAGTGAATTATTCTAAATCATACACTATGATAATGGGACCTAGAAAAACTAAAACCAAAACCTACGCAATAAGTGATCATATTGGGCCATATGTATCAAGCCGTTTTTGAATCGCAAAGGCCGAAATTCGCAGAATTTCGGCCTTTGAGACTCGCAAACGGCCGTTTTGCACGTTTTGGAATGTATGAAACATTCCCAAAATAAGGAATTACGAACTTGTGCGATTCCTTATTTTTCCATAGCATTTAGGGAATCGCAAATTTGCGATTCCTTAAATGCTATGTATGTAGCAATTTTAGCTTGCAAATTTTGTTTAAGAATTCGCAAATTACCACCAATTTACAGTTGATGGTAACTTGCGAATTCTTTCAGAAATGCACAAATTGGCATTTTTAAAGTGGCATATGATGCACACACATGCCCATAGGGCATGTATGTGCCCCATATGCACACACAAATGTTCTTTTCAGGGGTGCAGCAGGGTGTCTTTGAGACACCCCTGCACCCTTGCAATAATTCTCAAATTGCGATTAGCAAATTGCGAATTCGCAATTTGAGAATTATTTTGCATTCATTCCTATGGGCCTCCTGGCCCATAGGAATGCATTGGAAATTATTCCTTAATTGCGAATTCGCAAAATGCGAATTCGCAAATAGGAAGATTAAGGAATCGCAAATAAAAAGCGATTTTGTTCATACATACCATTTTGCATTTCCTAAATAGCGATTCCTTAAAATTCGCTATTAGGAAATGCAAAATAGTTTGATGATACATATGGCCCATTATAGGAAAGGCAGATAAAATCTGCTACTTAGTCATCTTGCTGGATAGGGTCACCTTCAGTATTGATGCCTTCTCTAGGCGATTAGACTATATCCATATAAAGTCTGTATTACACCTTTATAATGCAAACTGTGTTCCAACTGTATCCTTTCCTGTGGAGATTTTGGGCTATAAGTCTTCTACTACTATACAAGTGTCTGAAAATAATTTTTTCTAGAAAACTGTTATGAATTCCGCAGAATGTACCTGCAGAAATAGTGCATCATGAGATAGGTACAGGATTATGTACATTTGCACCCTATACTTTTATAACTTTCGATATGGATCAAAAACAATTTGAATTCAACAGATTGATTCTGAGAGATTGTCTGGGTATGGAGCATAGCCTCTACATACCTTGGTTAAATAGCGTAAAAACAACACTGACAAATTCGGGTAAAGCACATATTTTTATTCTCCAGAATTAATTTCTAAATGAGATATATCATGGGTTAAGAGAATGTTTAAGGTGCATACCCAGGAAATTAGAACCTTAGCATCACAGCATAAATATTGCTACACATATTATTTGAAATCTATGAAAAAAATTGAACTTTATCTAACATTGGATATGCCGGTTATGCACAGAAGATCTGTAACATACTTTTGCCTGAATATGTTATCTCAATTACTAGCACAAGTCATTAGATCCCCCCCTTGTACAAGTGATGCATCCTCTGCACTAAGCACATTGCACATTGTTTTAATTTGCCCTAAATGGGCCAAACTGCAACATAAATATATTCATCCATTACTCATACCTTTGAATTTTCAACAAGCAAGACCAGTTTTTTTACATCTGCAATTTTGAGATAATATTAAGGTATGTTGGTATTTATGTAGATTTCTATCAGGGTTGCATTTCCCTTGTGTGTGATATTGTAATATTGTTGATTTTTTATGCTACGGTCATGATTTTATTGATGTTTTTATTATATTTTTATGACTGCTGATGCTAATCAAAATAAGGAGCTAATGATAATGATGATGGCTTCAGGCACATGCCACAGTGCTCGCGATGCTGAAAGCTGTTTAAATGGGATCACTGACATAATATAGAATGACAAAATATAGACTTACCAAAATATAGTCACCAAAATATAGAATGCCAAAATATCGAATTCCTATCTACAAACAGGTAAGTACAAAAATGTCGAATCCAAAATATAGTCTGTAAAAAATATAGTCAGTCAAAATATCGATTTATTTTAAATGTCTTAAAAGTAATTTAAAATTAATGAAATAATAAATATAATTAACTAAAACATACTTAAAAATACTCAAATAACCTTAAAATTAAGACATAATTAATTTAAGTTATTAATAAAAAATGTACAATATTTTACCGTAGGATAGCAGGAGGGTAACATTTAATATTACCACTCCAGTGAGTGCAACAGTAGGGAAAGCGTTGGATAGCGTCGGGGTAAAAAATACTATTCCCACTCCAGTGAGTGCAACAGTAGGGAAAGCGCTGGATAGCGTAGGGGTAAAAAATACTATTCCCACTCCAGAGAGTGCAACAGTAGGGAAAGCGTTGGATAGCGTAGGGGTAAAAATTACTATTCGCACTCAAGAGAGTGCAAAAGTAGGGAAAGCGTTGGATAGCGTAGGGGTAAAAAATACTATTCCCACTCCAGAAAGCGCAACAGTAGGGAATGCGTTGGATAGCGTAGGGGTAAAAATTAATATTCCCACTCCAGATAGTGCAACAGTAGGGAAAGCGTTGGATAGCGTAGGGGTAAAAAATACTATTCCCACTCCAGTGAGTGCAACAGTAGGGAACGCGTTGGATAGCATAAGGGTAAAAATTACTATTCCCACTCCAGAGAATGCAACAGTAGGGAAAGCGCTGGATAGCGGGAGGGTAAAAATTACTATTCCAACTCCAGAGCGTGCAACAGTAGGGAAAGCGTTGGCTAGCGTAGGGGTAAAAAATACTATTCCCACTCCAGAGAGTGCAACAGTAGGGAAAGCGTTGGATATTCGAAGGGTAAAAATTACTATTTCCACTCCAGAGAGTACAACAGTAGGGAAAGCATTGGATAGCGTAGGGGTAAAAATTACTATTCCCACTCCAGAGAGGGCAACAGTAGGGAAAGCGTTGGATAGCGTAGGGGTAAAAAATACTATTCCCACTCCAGAGAGTGCAGCAGTAGGGAAAGCGTTGGATAGCGGGAGTGTGAAAATTACTATTTCCACTCCAGAGAGTACAACAGTAGGGAAAGCATTGGATAGCGTAGGGGTAAAAATTACTATTCCCACTCCAGAGAGTGCAACAGTAGGGAAAGCGTTGGATAGCGTAGGGGTAAAAAATACTATTCCCACTCCAGAGAGTGCAGCAGTAGGGAAAGCGTTGGATAGCGGTAGTGTGAAAATTACTATTCCCACTCAAGAGAGTGCAACAGTAGGGAAAGCGTTGGATAGCGTAGGGGTAAAAAATACTATTCCCACTCCAGTGAGTGCAACAGTAGGGAAAGCGTTGGATGGCGTAGGGGTAAAAAATACTATTCCCACTCCAGAGAGTGCAACAGTAGGGAAAGAGTTGGATAGCGGGAGGGTGAAAATTACTATTCCCACTCCAGTGGGTTTAACAGTAGGGAAAGTAATGATTTAATATATTATTAAAAATAAATTAAATATCAATCCCAATAAAACATTAATTGAAATTAATAACCAATTTAATATTATGTAATAATTAATTAGAAATACAACTACATATTAGTTATTAAAAATGAATAACCTATTCATAATTATTCAACAACTAATTAATTTTCAATAACAAAAACTAATTAATAATACAAATTAATACCAATTGAAAATTAACAGTAAATTAATTATCAATACACAAAAAGTATTTTTAACATGTAATTAATTACAATTACATTACTTCCCACCCTATTCCCCTATAAACCGACATCCTACTACAGAAAATACATTAATACAATTATCATAATTATCAAATCTTTAATTAATACAAAATAATTACCAATTCATAAAAATTAATTGCCAATTAATAAAAATTAATTATCAATAAAAAATTAATTAACAATAAATTTAAAATCAATACCAATGAATGAAAAAAATTATTTACTTAATTACAATTAAATTACTTCCCACCCTATTCCCCTATAAACCCACAACCCGCTACAGAAAATACATTTAGAAAATTAACATAATTAACAATAATCAATTAATACAAATTAATTGGCAATTAATAAAAAATAATTACCAATTAAAAAATAAAAATAAATTCAAAATGAATACCAATAAATAAATAAAAATATTTAATTAATTACAATTAAATTACTTCCCACCCTATTCCCCTATAAACCCACAACCCGCTACAGAACTAAAAAGCAAAATGTAATTAAAAATTAATAATAATTGCTAAAAATTAATATTTAATTTAATATAATTAAATTACTTCCCACTCCCCTATAAACCCACAACCCGCTACAGAATTAAATTACGCAAAAATTAAATAACATAAAATTCATTACTTAAAATACATTAAACATACATTACAAAAATTAATATACACTTTTCACACAAATACTAACATACAAAACACTTTAAACACATTTATATTACTAAAAAATCGATCTATTTAATGCCTATATTGTATACTTCGATATTTTGACTTCTATATTTTGAAAATCGATATTACTTACCTTAAATTCAATATTTTTAACCACTATATTGTGTCCATTCGATATTTTGTCCATTCTATATTTTTACTTTGATATTATGTCCATTCTATATTTTGGAATCGATATTATGACTGTTTACCGTTTAAATGACGTACGCAAATTGTACAAAGATAAATATATATATATATTTTTTTTTTCTTCATTTTCATTTTGCAGACAAACTTGAATCCCAACAATCATTACATTATGTGCAGCAGCATTCGGAGAAGGCAGGTACCAGCATGACATTGGCAGCTTAGTTACAACCATTCTGCATAGTAGGCTAAGGAGACATTACCCCTTACCTAGGTACTTATACATTGCGTTCCAACAACCATAAACTACATTACCCCTGCTAAGAGGAGACCAGGTCCAGCCCCAATACATTATGGGGACGAAGAAATCGGCATTGTGTCCCAATCCTTTGTGTACCTGCAAGGTCAACAGATCCCTGTTCTATGCTGTTCTTCCTCTGACTCTTCAGACGTGGTATGGGGGTAACTATGCCTTGAATGGGTCCCAATGGGCATAAGAGCATTACAATTTTCAGACTGTGTGTTACAGTATGCCTAGTGTGCACACCATTCCTTAAATGTGGGAGTGGGCCCCTTCATCCACCACAACACAACCCTACGCTTTGCTATCAGAATTCCCAGTGCAAGTAACCTGCGCGAGCTCTTCAGGAACTCTTTAACATTGACCAACAGGGCCTCCAATGGAGTTAGATTCAGCCCCATCCCTGCAATGTCCTGTAACGCAGCATGTACCGCCTCCCAGAAAATGTTATGGTCCTGTCCCTCCCTTTTAATACTGGCAGGCTATTCACAAAACGCTCTGTGTAGTGATGGGGCTCCCTGTCATTAACACCTGGGAAGCTTGTACCCTCAGAATATTTAAATATAGGAAGCACTTGGCAGTTAGGACACGCTTCATGAACCTCACACTACTTATAGCTAAACACCCTCCACTAGCGATCGCCCCAGCCGCCCAGGTAAAACGCCTGGCACAATTCAGTACAGCACTGGGGAAGAGCAGAAGGAGAGGCCCTTCATTTTTAAAAAGCCCGACACATCCATAGGTGCCCCGTTTCCCCGGCATGGGACTCCCTCCTGTAGAAATCAAAAATCCACTTCTCAGGGGTTCCACTAATACAAAGAAGTTGACACAGAAGCTGGAATATAAAATAACATCTTTATTAAGCTCAAATGAGTGAGACTACGTCACACCGAAGCCATAGCAACTAAATGAGGCAGTCTGCTAGAATGGTCTCACTTGACATATTATATGCTCTTTATATTGCCCCAGGCATGTAAGGGAGTTGTACCAATTACAGTCCTAAATAAATGGAAAATCTGGAGGGTCAGCAGGTGAGTAGCCCTTTGCGGTTTTAGCAGGATATGGGCAAAACATTATAATTACATAGTTCACAAAGGTTAATATGATTTAGATGGCACAGCAGGGCATGGCATGATTACATATACAGTATCCCAACCCAAAAGTTAATCATTAAGAATGTCCCAAATTCAACCTCCAAAAGCCAGACAAACCTATAATTGAAAGCATAACACATGTAATGAAGAAACATAAAAAGAAACAGTAACAGATGATGAACAAGATAAGGCATGTGCAAGGAAACTAAAAGTTAACGATGTCCTGAACATTGATTGGCAATCTCAGACAAAGATCGATCAGGGAAATTGGCTTTGCGAGGTCAGTTTCAGGTGAAGTGGTCAGTTTCTTACAGTTCATTTCAGAGTCAAAAAGAAACCTTAGTTAATGTATACATGAACTAAGAAGGCCAGGCCACTTGATTCACCCCGCTACTTTCACAGGCCTACCTGAGGGCAACACAAAATGGTGGCACAGAACAAAATGGAGTCAGACTCGAGAATTACAGAACCTCACTCCCAGACTACTGCCTTCAATACATCCACAATGACGACCTACCCACATGACTCCAGACCCACAACACTCTTGGAAGCAAAGTAATCCGCTGCAACAGCCTCCTCCAGGTGTATCCCACAAGACACTCACCTCCCCCAAGTCTGCTAATGTTTCCCTGGATACATTTTACACACACCCTAGCACCCGCCGCAATCTACCTCAAGCCATGCCCTGGTCTCTACCTCCTCTCCCAGTTCTACCCTCCATCATGTTTCCTTTCAAGACACAGCATCTAATCGCATCGCCATTGAGCTGCCCACCTAATCTTACAGTGCCCCCACAATCATTAGTCAAACACTAGCCCACCTGTTCCATGCCTCCTATTCTCCCACAGGCAGTACCAGCTCTAAGACTGTATATACAGATATTATGTCAATTATGAACATGCATTGTGTATATGACTGTTTTGTTGAAACATCAAAAAAAATACTTGTTAAAAAAAGATAGAAGAATGGGTGCACTAGGTTCTAACCTATGTAGATGAGCTTGTTTTGGTTCAGAAGATTTGATATCTGTAAAGGTTTCATCACAGTATGAAGACAGCAGGAAGTATAACCTTTTGCACCTTCAGACCTTGGTTATTTAAAGAGAAGAGGGTCTCTTTGGACAGGTTTTGCATAGAGTTTACACTAGTCTTAGTAGATACTTTTTAATACTCTGTAGATGAGATTAGACAACTCATCCCACAATGTTGTGTTTTTAAAGGTAAAATAATGTGATGCCTGATCTTGGGCACATCTCTGATTGCATTTCTGTTGGGTTACAGGAGCCCTAGGACATACTGTAACAATTGTGGGGATATACCAGAAAAGACCTATATAGAGTCTCACTGGTCAAATGTTTCAGGTCCGAATGCCATTGTGTACTGGGGAATGGGTTTGGACCACACGACTGTCCTATCCTGCTATGTGCAGAGACTCTGCAGTCGTAAAGATTCTAACAGTTAATCAATCAATTAAAGATTTGTAAAGCATTGCAAATCACCAGTGAGGGTCTCAAGGCACTGTGGTTACTGCTAACTTGTGGTAATCTGTTCATTCGAACAGTCAGGTCTTGAGTCCTTTCCTGGATTGCTGGAGTGATGGGGTGGTCCTAAGGAGGGGGTTGTTCCAAGCTTTGTCTGCCAGGTATGAGAAGAGTGTCCTCTGCTGTTGCTTCAGTGGATCTGGGAGGTGTCTGCAGGGAAGAGGGAGGTGGATCGTAGGAGGATGGTTGGTTGGTGGAAGGCCAAGTGTTTTTTGATGGAAGCTGGTCCTTTGTTGTGCAGGGCTTTGTATGCGTAGGTCAATATCTTGAATTGGCATCTCTTCTGTATCAAGAGCCATGTGATGTGGGCTTGTCTGGAGAGGTTTAGGATGAGTCTGCCAGCTGAGTCTTGTATTTTCTGTAATCTCTGCAGGAGGCGTGTGGTGATTCCTACATAAGTACGTTCCTGTAGTCCAACATGCTGGTGATGAGGATCTGCGTGATGCTCATTCTGGGGTTGACTGGGAGCCACTTTAAGTTATTTCGGAGCACACATAGGATGTGAAAGTAGGCGGATAAGACTACATTTATCTGTTTCTTCTTGGGGAGCTTGCTCTCCAGGATGATGCAGAGGTTGCGGGAATCATCAGTCGGGTGGGGGATGGTTCGAGTTCAGCAGTCCATTATGCCTCGTTCCACGGAGAGGTGTTGTTCCCGAAGATGAGGACTTACGTGTTGTCCGTGTTGAGCATGAGACTGCTGTTCTTCATCCAGTCGATGACATTCATCATACACCTGTGGAAGTTATATCTCGTGGTGGGTGGGTCTTCTGGCAGTGAGATGATGAGCTGGGTGTCTTTGGCATAGGAAATTATGTTGAGTCCGTGCGATCTCACAGTGCTCGCCAGGGGGGTCATGTTCGTGTTGAAGAGGGTGGAGCTGAGGGATGAACCTTGGGGAATGCCTTAGGTAATCTTTTTGGGTACCAAGGGAAACAGTGGGATGCTGATTCTCTGGGTTCTTCCGCTGAGGTAAGTGTTGATTCATTCCAGGGCATCTTCCAGGATTTCGATGTGTTGGAGTCTCTTGACCAGCAGCATGTGTTTGTGAATATTCAACAGTTGTAAACTTACATAAAAGTGTAAGTTTACCTTTGTGAATCAGGACTCTAGTGAGATGAAAATTTCAGTGATAAAGTAACATTTTAAATTAAAAAAACACTGAAATTCCCCAGTTATAGTTATTTCTAGTTACTATAATTTGTGCTCTAAAGTAACTATAACTCACACCCTGACTATGCACAGTGTTGTCGACAATTAATTAATTTCATTGTGTTGAGTGATGCTATCAATGATGTCACAGAACATGAGGGATGTAAAGTGTGAGATAATTAGCAGTGCATGTTGAGTATATAAACTCAAAACATCAGTATTTACCAGCGGTTTTGCGCGGTAAAGTACAACGTGGTAAAACATTACGCTGTAACTGTGCAATGCCTTGTAAAAACCGCATTGTAAGCTATCATGTGGTAAATTACTGAACAGTAACATCTTTTACTGAGAGAGAGAGAGATAGAGTGAGAGAGAAAGTTATATTAAAATAGGGAAGAATTACAGTACAGCGAGGAGAGAGAGAACGAAGTAGCAAGAAAGGAGAAAGAAGTAAAGAGCAAGGACAGGAGAGAAGCGAGATAGATGAGCAGAAGTAGAAAGAGAGGGGAGGTTGAGAGGGGACGTTGAGACAGTAAGTCCTTGAGTGGTGAGGTAAATGGAGAGGTTAGGTAGAGAGAGGTTCAAGGTGTAGACAGAGATGAGGTAGTGAGTGACATAAACAGAGAAAAAAATGAGTTAGACGAAGAGGTGAAGAAGAGAGTGGTGAGGTAGAGGGACTGGTGAGAGAGAGGAATGACAAGAGGTAAAAAAAAGGTGACGTTGAGGGTACAATGAGCTTGAGATATAGGTGAAGTACAAGGGGTAATGATAAAGGGAGGTGAGATGAAAACAGAGTGGTCAAGTGAAGAGTTAGGGGTGAGAGAGATGAGTTAGAGTGGATGAGAGATAGAACAGAAGGCACAGGGAGGAGGAGTGTTAGACCTGGCCCTTTTTGCAGGTTAATCCCCAAACGTTTTGCTTTTTGCCTCCTATTTTTCTGACCCTGCTTTTGATGTCTACAGGACTCTGGGCACTTTACCACTGCTGATCTGAGCTGAAGGTCATATGCCCTCTGTTTAAATTGTGATTCTGAAGGGTTGTCCATGATTTGCATATTATTGATTTAGTGGTAAGTTCCTAGTAAAGTGCACTGAGTGTGCCAGGGCCTGTAAATCGAATGCTGCTGGTAGGCTTGCAGCACTTGTTGTGCCACCCACAGGAGTAGCCCTGCAGTGTCTGCATGAGCAGTCTTAAATGGCCATGTTGACCTGGCAAGTGCACCCACTTGCTAGGCCCTAATCTTCCCTTTTCATACATGTTAGGCACCCCCCAATTAGGCCCAAGGTAGCCCAGTGGACAGGGTGCATATGTGAAAGGTAGGCATGTAGTGGTGTGTGCAACATGTCCTGATAGTGAAATACTGTGCATTTTGTGTTTTACTATTGAAAGGCTGTCTGTCCCATAGGTTAACGCGGGAGCTGACTTGTAACATCTTATAAGTGTAACTGTCTATTGGGACAAGATAGAGAAATGGAGTTTAGGCTCTCTGAACTCAGAATTTAATAACACACTTTTTTTTTTAGTAAAGGTGGCTTTTAAATTGTGTGCTTGAAAATGCCACTTTTAGAAAGTGTGCCTTTTCTCACTGTACCATTCTGTGTGCCTCTGCCTGTTTGTGTATTCACAATCTGGTTTTGGAGTGACAGTGACAGGAGATGCGGATGTACATTCAATCTAGACAGTTACAAGGGGAGTTGAGGTCTGTCATGCCTTGCCTGCCTGACTCATCGCTAGGCTTAATAGCACCCGAAAAGACTGTGTCTCCTTTGCACAACGCTGTCTCCACCCCCTGTGGTCAAGCTGGCCCAGGGAGGGTAGAACTGGTTTGTACAAAGAGAACAATAAGAAAATGGGGTATAGGGATGAGACCTTAAACCCCAGGACTTTACTGCTGGAAATAAGAGGACCGTGCCAAGTAGATGAGCTGCAGGGCTGGGTAAGGAATGCTGCCTTTTTTTGTGTGAGGTGTGGTTTGGCCTTCAGTTGCTGTTTCTATCTGTGGCAGAGGAAAAGGACTGACTATTTTTGCCCTGCTGTGATATCCTGCTTGAGAAGATCTCCATGGTCGTGTGCGTGTCTTTTGGATGTATCAGGGAGATAAAAGACTTCACTATACCCTTACTGGATCTAAAAGGAACCTTCATGGAGCTGGGAGGGCTGTGTGAAGAGTAATGCCCCTGCTGTTTGTGGATTGGCCTGCATTTTCTACTCCTGTCTGGAGCAGGAAAAGGACTTGACTGTTCTTCCCCTTTTATCAAGTAAGCATGTGTTCAGCTTTTCATTTGGGGACAAGCGTGTGCTTTCAACCTAGTGCCTAGTGAGTGCTTCATTTGGCCTTGGATCTGTCCTAAGAAGAAGAGATAGCAAGCGCTCTTGACAAGGGAAATCAGCGAATGTTGAGCACTCTCATTCAGCTTTAAACTAAGTTGTGGCACTTTGGTCAAATGAGCGCAGGGTGAGCGCTCCACTTCCACTCAACAGCGCATGCTAATCGCCTGCTGGCTGGCCTCTGCATTTCCAGTGCATGAGGGTCTGATTGCTGTTGAGCCCGCAGGTGAAGTGAGGTCCTGTGAAGCTGCCGTACCTAAGGAAAGCCACTTGAGAACCAATAAGCTGCATCGCCCCCAAAGCACGTCGTAAGTGAGGTGCAAACGAAGGAGGCAGGCCTGTCCCTGAGGCTAACTGCATTGCTGCAGGCATCTTCCCCGGCCCTAAGCACCTGAAGGTACTGTGGGGGTCACAGAGTAGGGACCGCCATCCCTCGCTCCTTCACAAGCAGCCCGCAGTGTTGGCAGCCACACTGCACACTTGCGGGCAGCTACCTGTGCTTTTTGGTAACAGGGGGCGTTACCCATGGTAGCTGTACTCCTGGAATTTGCCATACCATTGGGGATGACAGTGAAGGGACCCCTGATGGGATCCCTGTCTCAAGGAATCACCATAATACCCCAAGTAGTCCAGCAAGGGTTTCTCTGGCCTACATTGCCGCATAACGAGGACTAGGTGCAAAGAAGGTTCCCGTGCACTATAGTTGACCCAGAATTACCATATAATCTGTAAGAGAACCGTAGAAGCACTGTGGATTTTTGTTTATGGTGAAAATTGGTGATTCATGTGTTTTCTTTTCTCCTAAACTGATGTGCATTTTATGGCCTGATTCTTGGATACATGTTGTTTGCCTCACATGGCCAAGGCTGGCATGGTATGCCTAGCAGCCATGAATTAAGTATGACCTACACCTGCATTTCATGCCCTGATATAGTGAAGAGATGAGGTGTTCACGTTTGATCTCCGGCTGCAGTTCAGCTCAGCCCCATGTGACTCTGGGCAATAGCTCACTTAATTTCCACAAAGGCCCCCAGCGCCTTGAGACCTCTAAGGGTGAGTAGTTTGCGCTTTACAAATACGAATTTACATTACATTATGATTTATTTAATTTTATGCCTTGTGACAGGATAACAAGTATTATTTCTGGACCTGCAGGTTATGTACAGTGAAGATGATGTTATAATGTGTGCAATCTTATAAGTATTTACTTTATTGCTCTGCCTGTTCTGTTAGGACAATTACCTAGTTTATGTGATTGTGGTCTATGTGTTTTATGTACAATATACTATATATTTTTACCTGGCGTGGAATGTCTTTTTTGGTGTATTTAGTGTGCCGCTGGTATGTGTGTATTGCACAACTGCTTTATACATTGCCTCTGGGATAAGCCTGACACCTCTGCCAAGCTACCAAGGGGGTGAGCAGGGGTTATCTTGGATATGTAACTCCCTTACCCTGACTAGAGTGGTGGGTTCTGCCTGTCTTAGGTGTATACCCTAGCCAACCGGAAACCCCATGTCTAACAAGAAGAAAAAAGCAAGCTCCTGAGAAAGAGTGAGAGGCACATAGAGGTGTGTTTGAGAAAGAGTAGTGGTAGACAGAGGTAAGGAAGAGAGAATCCCAATAGAGGGGTTTGTATTGAATGAGGCAGGTAGCAAGACGGTTCAGGTAGAGCTAATGAGGTGTTGTAATGAGAAAAAACATACTGGTGATGAGGACCTGCATGACACTCATTCTGGGCTTGACTGGGAGCCACCTGAAGATATTCAGGAGCACACATAGGATGTCAAAGCAGGTGGATGAGACAACATTTACCTGTTTCTTCATGGGAAGCTTGCTGTACAGGATGATGCAGAGGTTGCGGGCGTAGTCAGTCGGGATGAGGGATGGGTCGAATTCAGCAGTCCACTATACCTCATTCCATGGAGGGGTGTTGTTCCCGAAGATGAGGACTTACGTCTTGTCAATGTTGAGGATGAGACTGCTGTCCATTATCGAGTCAACGACATTCATCATACATCTGTGGAAGTCATAGCTCATGGTGGTTGGGTCTTCTGGAAGTGATATGATGAGCTGGATGTCTTCAGTAAAGGAAATTATGTTGAGTCCGTGCGATCTCACAGTGCTGGCCATGGGGGTCATGTTCGTGTTGAAGAGGGTGGAACTGAGGGATGATCCTTGGGGAACGCCATAGACAAATTTGATTAGGAAGTTGCAGGGATGTATGCTGCTATATCCTTTAGAGAAGATCAATGAAAGTAGATGCAACATTGACATTATCTTGCTATAAATGAGCAATCAATACTTTTTAGGGAAGAGTTTTGAAAGGACAATACACTTTTCAGTCATGAAAGACTGCAAAATGTAGCCACGCCATGGCTACCTATTCTAGAAGCTAGGGTTAAAGAAGGTTTTAGTAGGCGTGGTTGCAAAGTAGTAAGATGCTGTTTGGCAGTATTTTCTGGCTAACTGCAGTAGTGGGAGAGGAGTAGAACGACCTTCAATGTACGCCTCTGTACGTGGTGGGAGACCATGGGGATTCCTGTCCAATACACGATTGTGTTCATGCGCATGATCATGTCAATCTCCTAACCTGTAGTGGAACAATACTCAGACCCAAATACTCAACATTCACAAGAATGACTGGAAGGTTGTGTTGAAAAGGCAGCAATAACAATCACCAGCCAGGGCCTAGTTATCTTTAGTTCGCCAAGTGCCAGTGACTGGCACTGGAACAAACGGTGTATGTGAAGGGGCAATTGCACCCTAATCATGCATTTTCTCTCCTACTCGGACAGGGATTTGACCACATTACACTTTTGCTCAGCCGTTTTCTTTCACCTGCAGCTAATCAGATGAGCACATTGCCAATCCATACCTACACCTCTTCATACTTCACGGGTTGACCTTTATTGCTACATTCAAGAGAGCCATTCTACCACTTGAAGGCAGATGGATTTCAAAATGTGCAACTTTTAGAACCATAGAAATACAAATCATTGGTATTTCTAGTCTCTTTTGCTAGATTGATTTCAGGGGATATGATACGGAGCAACTCTTTGAAATTAATTGAGTAAATCAGTGGCTTTCTGATTTATAATTTCCAATATCCTTTTTAGGGGATTCCTCTTCAGATGTTGTTCTCAAGCAGGTACATTCATTGTAAGTGAAATACTTATGATACAACTGAAGATGAAAGCATGGTTGTAAAATTATAAAGCTTGTGCGTCTAATGCTTTCCTTATTCTCACAATGTCCCCTGTTGTGGTACATGTTTTCCCTTTCTGTCCATTAAGTGAACAGACTGGCAGCTGTGATTGAAAACACCCAGATACATAAATATTCACAGAATGTTGCTAAGTTATACCAGCCGACAATAAAGTATCAATTGAGAGAGCTATCTGATGTGCAGACATGAAGCATCTTCTGGCTTTTTGATGACAGCTCTAAGTCTCCTTCCATTGTCAACAATTCTAAACTAAACTAACACACACGGTGCAGCATAAGATGAACAGAATCTGAATAAATTGGGTATGCATTTAAGACAATTGCAAATCCAAATCAGCCTCTGCAGGACTCTGTGTTTCTTTTAACTGTGTGCAGATTACATCTTCCTTTATCTGAGGAGCCATAAAGATATGAGATTCTCAGACAGGTAATTAACAGTCTAAAAGGACAAAGCTGCTGGAAAGTTAATTACCAGTGATTATCTTACAAAAGAACGTGATTATGCAGAGGAATGACAAAAGAAAAGTGTTCAATAGAAACAAAAAACACTGTACTATATACTGATAAAAACTGGACCACCCATTGTTAAATTAGAAGTAGCTCCATTTAGTTTATGTTTTCTTAGTAACATGGAAATAGGATACGTTGTGCAATTTTGGGTAGAATTGATGTTTTCCGAGGACAATACGCTCAGAATTAAGCTCGCTTTATTTTTTATTGTGAGCTTTTATTATTTGCAATACATTATCTATGTTTTTGGCATGAATGATGGTGAATAATTATCATTGTCAGTCTCTTGTCAATCCCTGTTGGGGTGGCAAGGTCTCTTCAAAACAGGTTCAACAAAACATGACAATTTTCAGCTTAAATTGGAACAGAACCAGTGGACTAAATGTCATTAAGCATAAACAACTGTTTATTGCCTATTTTGAGTTATTTGTGCACTAAACAAAATGTTGGCATTAAGAGATATGATACATTTACGTGTGCACATATGTAATTAATCTCCACAATAGTTCAGAGCAATGTCTTTGTTTCTTGACATGTATCATTTTAGTGGTTCAGCCCCACATTGAGCGCCGTACATAGGGAAGCACAATGCGGTCACTGCATCATGAGTCACTACATTACAGATAAGTTTTCCAACCTTTACACTGGGGGTCACTAAATAGCATGCAACATTACAGTTGCGCAGTTAAGTGTAAGCATGTAATATTACCTTAAAACTAAAAAGGCTCCTAAATATATATCTATATTCGGCAGCAACCACAGATACTCGGCCACTACACTGCTGAGCTCAGGAAGAAACACCTGTGAAACGGAGGAACGGGCGCAGTCGATCGCCCCACACCGAGGGCCGATGCGACTGCCGGCGAGCCAGTGCTGAGTTTTGGAACTAGCCGTGGTTGCGCTGCCAGAAGGGAAGTCATGCAGTAGTGCGGGCTGTGCTTGTGAGGTCCGGGCGCGGGCCCTGAAGTCTATGCTGGGCGCATGTGAGGCAGGGAGGCTGTCCAGCGCCAACGCTTCTATGAGGATCCACTGCCCTTCTCTGAGGGCCTTGGAAGCTCTGAAGCCAGGCCGCTGAGCCCCTGCAGTGAGTCTCTCCCCCATCCAAGGGCCTTGACAAACCGGAGCTAAAGGCGTAGCTAGAGCTTGTGGCGCCCGGGGCTATCCCTCAGATGGCGCCCATGGCATCCGCAGCCCTGTGATTGTGTGAGCTAAAGTCTCAGACTTTGAATCTCACCTCACTGTCAAATTTTGGGCCCAAATATTTCTCATGTGTATCATTGGAATGCTAGTTTTTTATTGGTCTATTAACTAGTGCAAGTAAGTGTTAACTATCTAAGCTTGCACTTGTAGAGGGCTGCGCAGAGCACCCCGAGTATTTGCAATTTTCTGTTGAGTGTTTCTTTCAATTTGATTATTCAGTTTACCATCAACAAAAAACACACAGAGAACTAACATTGCAGCATAGTTACAGTTGACACAGACAGTTTCATTTAGGTATGTGTGGTGGGTGCAGAGTCTAGGCAGGGGAGCCCAATATGTACTCAACTTCGTGAGGAAAAGAAGAAAGAACAAAAACCATTCCTCTGTCGTACACGTTACTTCTACACAATGTGCATGTGTGTGGCCAATGGGGAGGTAGGGGGGAAAATCTTCAGACCCAAGTCTGATGCAACACCTGTTCAAAGGGACTACTGTCAGGTCCAGTCAGATTCGACAAGTGTTCACTATTGGGTGAAAATTGTGAGTCCAATGCATCCCCCTGCTCACACTCCGCACTTGTATCAGTGTTTCCCAATGTTATTGAGTCTTTATGTACACTGTTATGTTAACATTGTTTACCAAGAGTTCCAGGCATGACAAGGGCGAATAATTCAACCATGAGAATCTACGAAAGATCTAGTATTAGAGAAGACATGTTTAATATTTTTACATTTCAACCCTATATAATCTCCAATTGCAAACCCTCCAATTGAAAATCCATATAACATTTACTAACTCTGCATCAAGTTCTGTTTTATAAATATCTCAATTCATCCTAAACAGGGAAATAAGCAACTATATTCTCTGTGTCTGATGCAGGATGTGTCACACTTCTTGTCAATGTTTTTACTAGAAACAATAGCCAGGATTTCATTACTGCTCTATTAGACAGTTCCTTTACGATCATTCTTTGTAAATATGAGAAAATCTAGCAACAGAGGCATATGTTTAATAAGGAAAACTTCAAATTAACATCATTACACAGCTCTTCCCAGTTTGCTTCTATTCGGTGTTCTATCCAGTGTCTATATCTTATTCAGAGGAACCTTATTTCATATTGAATAACCTTGATCAGCGTTGTGTTTTTAAGGTCAGAAATCATTTCCAGAGGGGGAATTCCACTTTTTCTGATTTGGCTAAGAAATTAGGAATTTGATTTTCACTTATGTAGAGCACAAGAGACAGTATTTTTTGTGAGAGCACCTTTTAGAAATAAAAGTCTCTATTTATAAAGTTTTAAAAAACTGAAAAATACCACGCCTAACATAATTTTCCTTAGCTAAGTGACATTGGGCATGAGAGGACTAAGGAAAGGTATTGGTTATTGTAATTTGTAAATATTGATAGCTCTCAGGGCTTTCAGTGGGCCGGGTCTCATTGGTGCTGAGCACCGGCAGTTTTTGAAAGGGTGCCTCGAAATGGGTCTCAATCGGGCTCTGGTTTGTGCCCTGGCAAAAGCGCTTACTTCTAACTAGTAAAGAAGTTACGGCATGACTTCATGCCAGGTGAGCATTCTAGGGGAAAGGAAATCCTTTCGAGAGAGTTAATTTCTCTCTGGATTTCCCTTCTCTTTTTGAAACTCAGGAGAAGCAACATTTTCGTGTTGTCACCAGGGCTTTAAGTGTAAGATTTTTCAATATTATATACAAGCCATATTTGCTGCTTATTTATCTTATGCAACTAAAACCATTGACAAAGACAATAGTCCTGACTTGTAGGTATGATGTTACTTGTATCATATATCTGGATACAATGACAGAAACAGCAAAATACAAGTCGGGTGGCAAACTATGCTAAAAACAGATTTTTAGCTTAGGTTTTGTAAGCCTTAGGTGTTTCAAGCTATGCCCCTTCGAGAGACCCCCCTCCCCCCAGTTTTTTCATCCCACTTAAAGCCCTGATAGCTCTTACACATTTTTTGTTTATGTGCCGGCAATGAGACTGTAAATCTTTTGCTCCAATGACGATTACTTTGTTTTAACTTTTGTATTAAATTATTTCCTGGGCATAATTATCTAACACCGTTAATTGCTGTTGCAACTCACTAAGGGGGAGATGTGATAACGCAAAATCCCCCGCTTACATTAAAACTGACAAGTGAACATCCCCTAATTTTGGAGTGAATGACTATGATCGAGAGTGCTGCCTGTGAAAAAATAAATAAACAAATAAACTGTTTATTTGTTGGAACAGTCTACATATATGTTTCTATGTATTGTGACAAAATCATTGTATCCAAATCAATAACACGCTTGTTTCTTTTCAATAAAATCAAATTATACCAACTACAAGCATAAGACGACTCCCCTGTTAACCAATGTTCTCATTCTAACATACATTCAACCCAACACACTCATTCACTCAGCATTCACTCTGGTGTCACTTCGATGATGTGACTTCCATGTCACTGCTCACCTGAAACAACTTGACTCATCTAAATCACCCGACGTGAACCGCCGTGATCAGACAATCATCCTGATGCCTGCAGCAAAATCCTTGTGGTGCCTGTGCCGGAAAAGAGGCGAGCGCGTGGTGGTGGAGCGCGTGACATCACGGGCGCGCTACTTTTCAGCGCAACGCCGCACGCAAGGGCTGACCAAACATTATGCCCAGGGCTGTCATTGGCAGCGCTTTCGCGTGCTACAGGATTGACGGCCCAGGGACTAGACCCACAACAGCCACAAACAGGGTACTCGCGCATACTGCACCGCAGGCAGCATGCTTTCCAATTCAATCAGGTGCACTTGCTCTTCACAAGGGGGCCGCGCGGGCCCCAGTGGAGGCTGCCTTTATAATTTATTTGGGGATTGACTCATACTGTAGTGTCAGTGAGTGTCCCCAAATAAATTATAAAGGCTGCCTCCACAGGCCGCCGCTTCCAAAATAGTGCCGCCCGGGGCAGACCACCCCCCCGCCCGTCCTTAGCTACACCACTGACCGGAGCAACGACCTATGCTGCATGGCTGCTGCGGCACTGGCATTATCTGTAGAGCTCGCCCCTTGCCTGATAGAACTGGGATTGCCCTCAACCCTTCCTGGGCCGTGACAAAGCCCTAAGAGGTGGAGCAGCTGCTGTGACCTTCAAATTGCCAAAGGGACATTCTCATCCGAAGACTGAGTCCTCCACGCACTGATACTTTCAGCTTGTTAGGCAGAGAGGTGCGAGGAGGGTGCGGAGAGGTGCGGAGAGATGCGGAGAGGGGGGCCCACCCTCAGACGCTGCACTTCATTGGCCAATGCTTTGGTGAGGGGGGACCATGTGAGATAGTTTCAGCCACTCCTGCATGGCATGGATGCGGATCTTTCAGAGCCAAGATGCTGGCGTGATGATCCATGAGATCTGCAGCAATAGTTTGGATACACAGTGCTTGGAGTCCTGATCCCCTCTCATGTGCAACTCCCCTCCTGGGGGTCCTGAAGACTTGTGAAACTGCCACAATTCTTAGATCATACTCAGAACTCCCTGCCTGGGTAGAGGGAGTAGGGGGACTTCCTCTCCATTGTTAGAACATTATTTTGCTCCGATGGTCCCTGACCATGCTCCAGGACCTTGCGACCTGTACAAAAGCCAGGGCACACAGAGGTGCCTGTGCCTGAGATACCAGGCAGTGACAGGCCTGTCAGTGCCTCAGCCACTTGGTCGGTGGCCTACACTGGGTGCGACAACCTGAATGTTTTGCATCCCTGGATTCCTGGCGTAGTCTTGGTGCATTTTTAGTGGGTGAAAGGGAATACTTGTATCATCCTTAAGAACGGATCACCTTTCCCTCCTTGCTGGGGCTACCGTGCAGCAACTATACATGGCCTTCCTGCCCACCCTGAAGGCTGCTACTGTGAAGGCCAATGTGGAACCTGGACTGCTCGTGCCCCCTTTGCCGTGTTCGTCCCAGGCTTATGGGGTGAGGCCAGTCCTAATGTTGTTCATGCACTGCATTTGACTGGAGGACCAGATTGAAGCTCCTGGTGGTGATGATCAGCAGTAAACGACCTGCTGTCATCCAATCTGCAACATTGGTAGACCCCGTGAATCCCAGTTTGTACTGGACATCACAACATCATACCATAAAGGCAAACAGGGTGCCCTTGTGAAGTAGCACTTTCATCTCTGGGTTTGCATATGTCGCCCTGGCGTGTGACCTGTCAATGAGGGCCAGGGGACCGCCAGGTCCGCAGATAGCAGACAATCGACAATTTGAAGCTCTCCCCCGGGTGTCCATTAGTCTAACACAGTGGTACCTTCTTATGAGCTATTTGACGCATCTTCTCTGATGATGGCATGGCGGGGAGGAGGGTGATACCAGGTGGTTTGGCGCTCAGAGACTGAACCTTCTGAAAGTACTGAGTAGGAGATGCTGCTGAGGTGCTACCAACAACCCCAACAGATGCCAAACTCGACGAAATTCTGGCAGCTATAGCTGACACCAAACAGAATCTGTGAACCATTGTTGACGCAGTGGCAAACGAGTTTGGAATTTTGCGGGACGATCCCAGAAAACTTTCTACTCAAGTTACCCAGGTGGAGAATATGCTGGAAGTACTCCGGCCCACAGTGATCGATCTAGATCATGGGTACTCACAAACTTTCTCTCAGGGGACAAATTTACAGTGTGGTCTCCCTCTGTCTCCCTTTCCCTTACTCACTCTGTCTCCCTTTACCTCCCTCACTCTGTATCTGTCTCCCTTTCCCTCCCTCACTCTCCCTCTGTCTCCCTTTCCCTCCCTCACTCTTCCTCCCTTTTCCTCCCTCCCTCTCCCTCTGTTTCCCTCCCTTTCCCTCCCTCCCTCTCCCTCTCTTTCCCTAAATTTCCCTCCCTCCCTCACTCTCCCTTTTCATCCCTCCCTCTCCCTCAGTCTCCCTCTCCATCCCTTTCCCTCCTCACTCTCCCTCTGTCTCCCACCCATTCCCTCCCTCCCCCTCTCCCTCCCCCTCTCTCCCTCTGTCTCCCTCTGCCTCCATTTCCCTCCCTCTCCCTCTCCCTCTGTCTACCTTTCCCTCCCTCGCTCTCCCTGTGTCTCCCTTTCCCTCCCTCACTCTCCCTCACTCTGTCTCTGTCTCCCTTTCCCTCCCCCACTCTCCCTCTGTCTCCCTTTCACTCCCTCACTCTGCCTCCCTTTCCCTCCCTCCCTCTCCCTCCCTTTCCCTCCCTCCCTCTCCCCTGTCTCCCTTTAGCTCCCTCCCTCTCCCTCTGTCTCCCTCCCCCTCTCCCTCTCTTTCCCCCCCTCCCTCTCCCTCTGTCTCCCTCTCCCTCTTCCTCCCTTTCCCTCCCCCACTCTTCCTCCCCCTCCCTCTGTCTCCTTCCCTCTCCCTCACTCTGTCTCTGTCTCCCTTTCCCTCTCTCACTCTCCCTCTGTCTCCCTTTCCCTCCCTTACTCTGCCTTCCTTTCCCTCTATCTCTCTCCCTCCCTTTCCGGCTCTCACTCTCCCTTTCCCTCTCTCAATCTGTCTCCCTTTCCCTCCCTCACTGTCCCTCACTCTGTCTCTGTCTACCTTTCCCTCCCTCACTCTCTCTCTGTCTCCATTTCCCTCCCTTTTCCTCCCTCACTCTGCCTCCCTTTCCCTCCCTTCCTCCCTCTCCTTCTCTCTCCCTTCCTTTCCCTACCTTTCCCTCTGTCTCCCTTTCCCTCCCTCCCTCTCCCTCTCTCCCTTTCCCTCCCTCCCCTTTCCTCTGTCTCCCTTCCCTCCCTCACCCTCTCTCCCTCCCTTTCCCTCCCTCCCCCCCCTCCCCCTCTCTTCCCCTCCCTATCCCTCCCTATCCCTCCCTTTCCCTCCCTCTCCCTCTGTCTCCATCAGTCTCCCTCCCTTTCCCTCCCTCCCTCTCCGTTATCTCACCATGCCTGTGTGTTCCCGGGCTGAGACAGCTTCTGGGCACACACGCAGAGCCGCACCGAGCACTTCACAGGTCTTTAAAAGACCATTCGCGAGTTAATGAGGCTGTGTTGTATTTCACCTTTTAGCGCCACAGCTCCACTCTGACTATGGCTGGCCCCCACAGAGCAGCAGAGTCTCCGAGTCAAACTGGTAGACATCTCAAAGGTCCACGGGCCGCCAGGGAAGGCTTGCCAGGCTGCTGGCGGTCCGCGGGCCGGGCCGTACTTTGAGTATCCATGATCTAGATGGACAGCTGAGGTGCCTCACAACCAAGGTTTATGAGCTGGATAGCAGAGCAGAGGATTTGAAGAGGTTTTCCTGCAATAACAACCTGAGAATTGAGAACTGCTCTGAGGGCGCAAAGGACTCAAACTTGGTATCAATTTTGAAGACACGGTTAGCGCAAGCAGGGGCATACACAAAGCTATCTGCCCACTATCTAGTGGAGCATGCCCACCGCATGCCGGTGTGGCAGCCACCACAGAGGGCTCCATTCAGATTGCTTGTGGTCTGAATAATGAACTACAAGATAAAGAGAGCATTTTACATGTGTTTCATGCCGCGGAGCATCTAATATACAAAAATGCAAAAATATTCCTCTTCTCAGATTACTCGTTGGTAGTGCAATGCTGCAGAGCCTCCTTCTTATGTGTGAAAAAATGATTGAGAAAAATAGGCCTGCCATACTCACTCTGGTCCCCTGCAAAGCTGAAGGTCATGGTAAACAGGTCCAGCTAATTCTTCATTGTGCTTGCGGATGCTTGGGGCTGGGTGGAGCAACAACAACATGAATCCTAAGCCTCATCAACGCCAGTGCTGTGAGCCTGTCCAGACAAATCCCGACAACGGGAGAGTTGCCGAAACCGTGGCACTGATGAGTCTAGAGTCAATGCACCACCCCACTCAGGCACAGGCCTGAGAAGAACAAATTTAGGTGCTTTCGACCGCAACCAGCTTGTTGGCTGAATGACTCCCCCCTCTACAGCTGACCCTACTGGACGACCCAGTATTTCTGGATGAGACCTGCAAAACAATCTGCCACCACCTGACAAAGAACTTGGATACGGCCACCTCTAGGACAGTGGACTATGAAGCATTGAAGGTGGTCTTATTTGGGCATTGCATTTGTGCACCTGTGGGTGCAAGAGCGACCCTTCATAGATACCTGACTTAGATGGAAATGACTTTGGGAGCCTTAGAGGTAGCAGTGTGTACTGACCCCAATGTGTGACAAACTTTAACAACAGTCAAAGAGAGGCATGGCCAACTAGTAGAGCAGTTGCAATGTATAGACTTTAGAGCCTATCAAGCAAAAAGACATGCAGAATGGGATAATTTGGGCAACCTCCTACCGTGTCTTCTGAGGGGCGCAATACCGACTGCCCCTATCACCATGCTTAGAGTGACCCCCACTCACCTATTGACTCGTCAAGCAGACATACATGTATTTATTGCTCACTACCTTGCTTTGAATGGCCCACCGTAGAACGAGAGGCCACATCCAAGACTTCCTACCTACCATCTTGCCACCATTGACTCCGCCATTAAGGAGGGGCTAAATAAGCCTACCACAATACAAGAAATCAAGGGGAACCATCTGTAGTAATGCAAATCCAGGGAGCTAAGCTTATATAAAATGATTTATTGGTTACAGCATAGTACAAGTCAACTGTTCAGGAAGGTTCTCCAGAGCATCTCTCTCACAATAGAATTTAGAGCATACAACATAGCAACAGATCACTAGTAGCATTCAAACATGAACAAAGCGCTTCACAGAGTAATAAAAGAAATATAACTTAATAATAAAATATAACACATCCCTCCTCTTAACATAATAACACAACACAAACACACTAAATATAATCTTTAAGCTTCACAGGAGGATTTCCAATTTTGCCTCCTATTTTAACTCTGGAAGCTACTGATTCAGCATAAACTGGTTTATTAACATAATCTCTTGAACCACTGCTATGAAATTCACCACTACCAAGAGTATCACACCCATGTGTTCTTATCAAGTACTGATTCTCTTCATCACCATTCTTATGGGACTCCTCATACATTCCAGTTTGGCAGTTGACAACCCTTCTCACATTCCTGCCGTTACCATCCAGGGTCACAACACTGTTTATATTAACTTTCACTACCTTAAGCACAGGTTCATATTTAGGAGTTCCTTTAACTCTGAAACCCAGTTTGAGTATCTTCACCCAGTTACCCACCTCACAGGTGGGAACCTTCACCTTACACTTAGCCCCATAGCTTTCTTTAATATTCTCCAGTTTCCGCTTCACCCTTGATGACGCACACTGCACATTATTTGCTAAGAGTACAGGCATTTTTCTTTTAATCCACCATGGACACAGTTTAGACAGAGGCTCTCTCCCTTTCAATAAACAGAAACGACCTAATTTGGTAACAGGATGAGGAGTAATACGATACATTCAGAGTCTCTCCCTCAACACATTTTTCCACTCCTTACTAGACTTCCTGGCCCATTCCACATCATCCTTAAGAACACAGTTGAACCTTTCAAACTGGCTGCGACATTGTTGTTCATTCAGTGCCGTACCAATATGTTTAACATCACACATCCTAAGGAACTCTTCCATTTCCATTGACTTCAATTGTACTCCATTATCTGTCACTAAAACTTCAAGACTGGCCTCACGGGCAAAAACCTCCCTATAAAATTCAGTGACCACTTACGATGTGACAAACTTAGCTTCTGGTCACTTGAAATGGTAATTAATTATAACCAAAGCAAAATGTGCATCCTTTGGTAAACAGAAAAAAGGACCAGAAATATCAAATGACACATTTTCCACAGAAGCTTTGGCCATGGTAAAGGTATTAATGGAGCAGGAAAGGACTTTAACATCTTGTCACACCTAATACATACATTGCATTCCCTCACTACTCTGTCTGCCATTCTATTCATACCAGGCCACCAAAAGCTAGCTCTCACCAGTCTTTTCATAGTAGAAACATCTGGATGACTGTCATGCTCAAGTCTTAAAATCTAACCCTGCATAGATTCTGGAGGCACACATTTACCATCCTTGAAAATTAAATCAACTTCTACCCCCAACTCACCGGATACCTGTTGAAACAACTTTATCTCTGATGGTATTTCTTTTTACTTGGGCAACCCTTTCCTTATAAACTTTTTAAGAAACTTCCATCTCCTATCTGCACCAATACTTTTACTCCCTTCGTCTTCAGAAATACGCCTACATTCTCTTGCAACATAATCTCTGACAGAAGCAACCATCTCAATAGCCTCACACACATTACATTTTTTAACAAGAGGACATGGCAGCTGGGAGAGACAGTCTGCAGTTACATTGTACCTGCCTGGAACATATTCTACACTAAAGCTGTATTCTTGCAGTCTGGATGTGAGTGAGCTATTCGTGCTGTAGCATTCCAAACACCCCCAGGTGAAAATTTTGACATTAAAGGTTTGTGATCTGTTCTAAGTATGAATCTACTTCCCCAGGGATAATTGCGGATGTGTTCATTTCATAACACACATCTCAAAAGCTCTTTTTCCATGACCAAAAACCTTCTCTCAGTGTCACTGAGGGTGTAAGAGGCAAAGGCACCACTCCATTCATCCTTATCACATTTCTGCAACAACACACCACCAACTCCACATAGGCAACATCAACCTCAACAATACACATCTTGTTCCACAAAATGGTCTCAATGAAGGAGCCTGTAAAATTTCCTCTTTGATTTGTTGAAACACATTCTGTTGCCTTTCTGTCGAACAACGTTCAGCTTTGTGCCTAGTGAGGTCTCTGAGTGGTTTCATTTTAGTAGCAACATTTTTGATAAATTTACTATAATATTCGCATAACCCAGCAAAAGATGAAAGCTCTTCTTTGCCGTCTGGAGCAGGAGCTTTAACAATAGCATCTACAAGGTATTTTGTCGGAACCACACCATTACCAGAAAGAGTATGTCCTAAATACTCAACTGAATCACAAAACATTTTGAATTTGTTTTCCTTAAGTGTCAGACCATGTGATTCAGATGTTTAAAGACTTCCATCACATCTGTTCTTCATGATTCCGAGAAAATATAAGTATATCATCTTGGAAGCACTTAACAAAATTATCAATGTCCTTGAAAATGTGATACATTGCCCTTTGAAAAACAGACTCTTCCAAGGCTAGACGAAAATGCATCCTCCTATATTGGTATAGACCCTGTGGTGTAAGGAATGTAATAAATCATGTAGAGTCAACAGACAACGCTATCTGGTGGTAGTCTGATCGTAGATCAAAAGTGCCAAATTTGTGATGTGGAATAAATCCATTCAGCAGTTTTAGAGAAATTATGGATCAAAAATATTTATATATCTGGACGGTCGAGTTCAAGGGACTCTTGCGAGAGTCCCTTAAACTCAATTTAGAAAAATAGAGCATGCTGGTTGGCAAATGGGGCTTTTTACCCTATGGTCTCTGAACTCATATAGGAGTGCACTCCTAAGGTATCAAGCACTCTCATTGGTTGGTGCAACATGAAAGAAAATGTTGTGACAGTCATTACAGAACTCGGGAACTTAGTCCTCATTCCTGAGGTTATTTTTTTTTTTAAATGTATAAGGTGGCAGGATAGGATACCCTCCTCCCCTAGCTCTTGTGAGAGCATCCTGGGTCAAACTAATAAAACAAAAATTTTACTGTGATCCCATGGAGTTCCATGGGATCGCAGCATAGCAAAAAAATAAATTGCCAGCTGGCAGTTTTTATTTTATAATTGTGACCATTGTGTGGGCCAATGTCTGGGGATCATTTTATGAAACATTTAGATAGGGTGGGTATGATTGAGGCCCCCCAATGCAGGGATTGAATGTCAATTAAACCGGATAGGACTGATAGCCCCCGTCCCTGACTCACTGTTGGGCTATGGGGACCCCATCCCCCAAGAACAATTATCATTGTGTTCTCATAAGCTCCGAATACCCACTCGAACATTCCTCACTCAGATCTCATCCCAACCCACTGTAGACCTCTTCACCCCCCGCAGGTTTTGAAATTGCATGCATTGACCATGAAGGAGAACCAAGAAGTGGACTGCCAGTTCTCTACAAATCCTGACTACAGCAACCTCCCAAAGCCTTTTGTGGAAATTAGAATATCGAAATGTAATTTACAATGCTACATACCATCTGCCATCCACCTGGCGATAATCTGTTTTCTGGGAACAAATCTTGAATTCATTGGGAGAAATATCAACTCTACAACAACTCACATTGTCCTAGGTGAACTTCAATCTCCACCGGTAAAACTACTCAGGCCCTCCAGTTTTACAACTTAAACAATTGTGCTTACGACCCACTCACAAAAAAGGCAACATACTTAACATGATAATCACTAAAAGAGGAAGAGAAAATGTCAGCCTGGCATCAACCAAACCACCCATAGAAGTGGATGAGAAACCTCACTGACTTGAACCTCTGCATCCGAGGAAATTAGATCTCTGCGAAACTTATGACAGTACCTGATGATCTCAAGCCAAACATTTCACTAGAGATCCTAAAATCAGTCTTGCTGGAAATGGCAGATGAAATGCCCCTCTCCATCAAAAAATAAAAACAAATCAGGCTGAAGAGAGTTCAAGATGGTTAGACAAATAGCACTTTAGGGAATGGAAATCACTTAGATAAATTGAGTCCACATGGCATCTAGATCCCTCAAACTTGAAACTACAAACTCTTCTCAAAAAGCGCAAAGAAGACAAAAAAGACATCATGGAAGCGAAAACCAACTACATCAGTGCAGATATTGAGGCTTATTGAAATTGCCCAAAAACATGTTTGATTTTATTAAGAATCTAAACAATCCTTGGGCTGCCCCGGTCTTCCCAAACATCGAGAACACGAAGAGCACCTGCAAGTATTTCTCCAAACTCTTTCACAATAAAATAAAAATGATTGCACTTTCTATTGCTATATCAACTGACGTAAACACAAGTGAACTGAAAAGTGTCTTTCTTTAGGGTACTCACCCAAGCTGATGTCCTATTCACAGTCACCAATCTCAAGCCATGTAATCACTTTACTGACCCCTTCCAGCCAAAATACTCAAAAACATCTGCACCTCTTTCTCTCCACACCTGACAAAGATAATCAACAACACACTTTGACAAGGGATAGTCCTTGAATTACTCAACACAGGGAAGATCACCTAAAAAGCGCTAAAGGGACCCTGAAAATATGAAGAACTTCTGAGCAGTTCCAGCCTCCCATTCTTGGCAAAAATATTAGAAAGCTGTATTCAAAAACAACTGAAATGCTCCATCACAGAATATAACCAGCTTGACCCCCACCAGTCGGAATTCAGAACGGGACGCAGTACAGAATCACGATGCTTCTCATAATAGATCATGCAATCTTCATATTAGAAAAAGGTGAATCTTGCCTTCTTGTTCTCCTAGACCTGTCATCAACCTTCGAAACAGTCAGCCACGCCTCTCAGTTAAAAATCCTGAAAGACCAAATGGGTCTAGAGGGAAGACTGCTAGTAGTTTAAATCTCTGCAAATAACATCTTTGCACATTGAAGAACACTGAATGAGCTACAGTCGTCCTCGCTGACCATACATCACCCTAAACTGAGCCCACAGAAAACTGGATTCCTCTTGCTCTCTCCTCAACACAGTAACACACAGGTACAGTCATTGCTGGATGCTACAAACATTCTTGACAAAACCATTGTTGAAGCAGAAAAATCATTGGGCTTCACACTGGATAAGCATCTGAATCTGAAGAATCTCATTAGTGACTTAGCAGAGAGTGCATATCACCAAATCCAACTCCTCTGAAAGATATGTCCTCTTATTACAACTGAAGACATCATGACTATTATACAATCACTAGTCCTTCCCAAGTTAGACTAAGGCAGGGGTCTCCAAACCGGTCCTGGAGGGCCGGATCGATGCCAGATTTTTTGGATATCCCCATTGAGATACATGTAGTTATTTTAAAAATCTGGCATGGATCCGGCCCTCCAGGACCAGTTTGGAGACCCCTGGACTAAGGTAATGCCCTTCTGACTGAAAAAAGCAGCAATTAACTCAGTGCTGCATGCTAGTTGGTACCTGGCACCCCATAGAAACCAAGGGCCTCATTTATGAAAAGTGACGCATCGCTGCGTGAAAACAGCGATGCGTCACTTTTCACAGCGCACTCCTTGCGACACCAATGATGCGTCATATTTAATGTATGACGCATCATGTCGCAAGGACTTACAGATACGTCAGTATTTCTGACGCATCTGTAAGCGCAAAAGTGACGCATTGCTGGAGTGTGTCACAAAAGTGACGCAACTCCAGCAATGCGTCCTTTCACATTGGGAAAGCCCCATGTGAAAGGGCCTGCGTCAGTCTTACGCCTGCTGTGAGGCAGGCGCAAGATTTTGACGCAACAGCATCCTAAAAGTGACGCAGTGAAATCTCATAGATTTCACTGCGTCACTATTACGAGGCTTTTTGCGGGGGAACGCCCCCTCTGCATACATTATACCTGACGCAGGTATAATGTGGCGCAGGGGTTTAAAAAGTGACACATCTACCTAGATGCGTCACTTTTTAAATATGGCGCATTTTGTACGCCGCTGGTGCGTCACAAAAAGTGACGCACCGGCGGCGCAAAACTGACGCAAGGCCTCATAAATAAGGGCCCAGAAATCTATTCAAACATGTTTGCATTATTCACAAGGCCCACATAGAGAAACACTAACTAACATGGCCCACAAACTCACTCACTATATCAAGTACATCATGAGCTGTTGATGCACAGATTCTCTTCAGCTTGAAATCCCACTCTTCAAAAAAAAGCATGCACCCGGAATCATTCTTTCTCACAAAACACCTCCAAAATCTGGCATATTAACCTACCAGCTTTAAGAAAAAAAAACCTCAAACAACTTTTTCAAGAAACAACGTAACATTCTACTCTCACTTAGCAGCTTCCACCCATTATTTATTTTAATTCTGCTGTTTATCAGGCAGCCGACAGGAGTAGTTGAGGGAGGTGGTTAGAAATAACATGCGACTTTTCGATCTCCCCACTTTGGGAGTCAACCCCATACAGTTCGAATTTCCAGGATGGTTTATGATCCCATCCTCCTCCCCAGCCCTTTTCGATCACGAACTTGAGCACCAAATTTAAGGATGGACATTATTTTAACTCTAGCAGTTTAAGCACTTAGGGGCAGATTTACAATTACTGGTGCATCCCTGCAAATTAGCAGGGATGCGCCAGTAATTGTGCGCCGCAGCTCCGCCACCCATGATGCGCCGCATTTACAATGCGGCGCACCATGGGGCAAAAACGGCACATTGCTGGAGTTGCGTCGCAAGCGTGACGCAGCTCCAGCAATGCTCTGGGGCGGCCTATTCTTCCAATGCTGCGTCAAGCCTTACGCCTGCTTCAAGCAGGCGCAGGGTTTTGGCGCAGCATTGGCCTAAAAGTGACTAAGTGAAATCTTGTAGATTTCACTCAGCCACTTTTAGGAGGCGTTCCTGCGCAGGAACGCCCTCCCCTGCTCCGGAACGCCTCCTGATGGCGCAGGGCTTTACAATGTGACGCAAGATGCGTCACGTTGTTAATACCCCGCACCATGGTGCATCTTTTGTGCTGCCGCTGCACCACAAAAGTGACGCAACGGTGGCGCACAAGAGGCGTAAGGGGCTTGTAAATCTGTCCCTTACTATTTACTCATTGGCCACATTATAGGCACATTTTCAACTGTCAAGATATCTCTATAATTTAAAACTTCTAAGCCTGAGAAAACAGTTTTTAATATCTCAAATAGTACTGTTTTAATTTACACTAAAGCAAGCAATGTTACTCCTCCGAGTCAAATTTGTGTTTCTTGTTAGGTTTGGTGTAATTTAATTTAAAGTTTATTCTGTAGCCGAGAGCAAAGTTAGGTACCGAAGTTAGGGGGTCATTACGAAGGAGGATTTTCCGCATCCCCCGGGCCGGCGGAAGCCACCGCCGGCCCGGAGGATGCGGAAAATCCTCTGCGGACCCACCAGGACCCACCGCCACATTAGGATGGCTGGTGGGTCATGGTTTAGGTCCGCAGCTTTTCCGCCGCGGCTGGCTTACAACCGCGGCGGAAAAGCACTAAAATGGTGACGGTGTCTCTCAGACACCGTCAGCCAGATTAGGATGTGCTAGGGAACATGCTTTTCCGCGGCGGCTTTTCTGCTGTGGAAAAGCATGTGTAACTGCACTGCGGGGGCCCGTTGCGGGCCCCCTAGGTGTAGTGGATGGTGGGGGGTGCACATGGGGGGTACCATAGGTACCCCCTGCATTTGCGTGCACAATGCAGCAGGCACCGCGCGGTGCCTGCCGCTTTGTGCACGCAAATGCTGTGCATGCATTTTTAACATTGCTGCGGGTGCAGCTTGAAGCTCCACCAGCAGCAATGTTAAAATAGAGGATGTGACCGCCACCCTGGCGGTCACATCCTAATCTGCACAGAGGGAACGCCGCAGCCCATGCGGACGTTCCCTCATGCTCTGGGGTCGCGGACGGACTCAAGTCCGTCCGCGATCGTAATGACCCCCTTAATGTGGGAAAACCGTATTTTTCTGACCCCATGTATCCCACCAATCAAATGGAGCTCTACGAAAGTTGACGTGCCAAAAATAACACCATTTGACTTTTTTGTTTTAAATTTTTTCGTGCAGATACATAAAACGGTGTGAACGCAAAGCAAAATTCTCTTTTTCAATGGAAACTCAGATGTAACCATAACTACAGAATCAGTGTCCTCAAAATGTAAGCGCATACACATATTCTGCTGTTTATACAGCAACCCGCACCATACCATTATCCTTGGTGAAACTTTCAGCACAGGTACTAAAAAAAGTAAAATAAAACTACTACTAGAGCTATAGATTATGGAGACCAACACCCGTCCTGGTATTAAGTCACCCTTTTCAATCCCCTCAAATACTTAATAAAAAGGGTGTTTATCACGTCCCTCTCAATATGAATCATTCACTCATGCATTCATTTCATCTCTGTGTTCAGATGGCTGACACATTACAAGACGAATAACAAAACCACAGCTGTAAATCACTCTGGGAGCTCGCCTGGTGAAGAACAGGCCAAGCTGTGTGCCTTCTCAGGTATCACTCCTTAGTGAGCTGTTCTTTGACATAATTCATTGCACCATTGTGGCTTACCTGCAAGGGCTTCTGGGGAAGAAGCTAACAAAGGCAGCATCTTCAGTGACGAGCCTGCAAGAGCTCACTGAAACGAATAATCTCAGGGCACAGACCTGCTCGAAAGAGACATCATTGATGGCCCCTCAGCTCTAATTTACTGTTTATGCGGTTAGCAAGTCTTTGGGGGGAAGGCTTCATTCATCAGGGCATTATTGCATCCGCCCCCCCCTCCCCCTTATGACAACTCCGCGTGAACAAACCAAAGGAGAAAAGTTAAATAGGATAAAATTGACAATCAACTCTGATTTCCTGATGCTGCGTTTACACATGTTCTCCGCGGAGCCCTCCTTAATTCTCACAGCACCTTTCATTGGCTGCTCATAAATATGGGATCATTTTTCACACTTCCGAAGTAATGATGCTCTGACTTGACTCAATAAATCTTAGCCGAGCCATTTGCATGTTCGGATTGTGTGACTGGGAGACTAATAGATGAAACCAGTTATTATGCCAAGCCTGGATATGGCATAGTACACTCCTAACCAAGATAGTTAGGTGGGATGCTGACGATTCAGTTGAAAAGAAGAAGAAAATTCCACTGCAGGAATTCGTTTTTCTCCATTGTCTCATATGGATGTCTACACATCATTTAGACGCCCTAACAACACAATCATACATTTAAATGTTTATCTAGAAAGCAAAATTTGATTTTTTTGTTTTAGTCCATTAATCGCTGTTCTGTGCATCTTGCTTGTGTCATATACATACAAGTGTGAGCACTCGTGTAGAGCATTTGGTTCTGAATTCTACAAACTAATTTAGGATGTCCATTTACAAATCTTTTTATAGGCCAAATGCAAACTAAAACATGGAAAGAAACTCATACATATCACATGTGTAGATTCGATATTATCGAAAAAGGGCTCCTCTTTTGCAAATGCACGCTTGCAAGTGAGATGTATGTGTGCACGTGCAGTTTATTAATCATTTTCCGCTTGGCGCAAAGAGAAGATGACAATAAAGTACATTGCAAATCAGTTAAACGCTACACATTAACAATGTTGTTGGTATTTAAAATATTTTTTCAATACATGTCCATCATGTATTGACACTTTAAATGTACACCTGAAGGGCCCAGGCAAAGTTGCCTAATAAAGTATTTAAAGATACAACAGAAATGTTGCATTTGTAGAGGGTGCGCATAGAAAGTTAAAACAAGCAGTGGCATAGCCATTAGGTCTCACCTTTGAGGCCTTATAAGTGTTTAGCCATGCAACAGTTGATGTTATCACACCAAGGATATTGTGCTGCATAACTAATTACTTATAAGGGCCCAAAAGCCTATGCCAATGCTTGCTACACTTGTTCGCACTATCTCGGCATTAGTTGTACCTCATTAGTAACAGTTCAACACCCAAATATAGCAATATGCTATCGAAAGGTGGTGACCCAGTCAACCTTTCCACAGGGCCTTCCACTGTGCAGCAATACGTTTTGCTGCATTTTTACTAACTTTTGAACAGGTTGAGCTAGAAAGAATTTTTTTGTTCTTAAAACCTAAATATTGTGCTGCAGGTGAGGAATTATGTGGCAGATCTCTAATTATGCGAATAAATTGCACCACAATCGCATAATTCCAGTGGCCCTGCTGACAAGTGAGGCAAAACTGCCAGGCCAGGTCATCTCCAGACGAAAACACACTCTACAAAATATCTTAGTGCTGAAAGATAAAGAGCACCTGATTCCAGTTCCCAGCTCTATCCAGGTTTAATGTGGTTTAGTTAGTCAAATGGCCTCTTGATGTCAAAGCACCAGAAAACAACAAAAATTCGGGTTCTGGTGTGGGCGCCAGTCCCTACTGCAGCAGGACATGAGGGCTCCATGTATGTGACACTGTAGACAGGTAACACATCCCATGGCCTGTGTGGATGTGGCCAGATCCTACAATCGGCCTACATCACCTCTCAACTATCTGCCTTCCCATTAACCCGAACCAACACTGTAAACAACACGCTGATACAAGGTGAGCTCACTGGACGGAGACTCGCAACAAACATTGACCTTTTGCCAAAACGCTACAGCAAAATCAACATAAACCACATATCAAATCGTAGTCACAAGTGCAGCTGCACTACTGGATGCAACAGCGGCTTTAATATTGGCTTTAAGACTCTTCCGGTAAAAGTAAATTTAGTCTTCTGAGAGACCGGAAACCCACTTCGGACGGTCATACTTGATTGCGACCATTAAGTGCACTTTTAGGGACCAGTGTGGGGTGCTCACTGACAGAGCACGCTCCTTGTTTGCATCAAAAACGCTTAATGTCCATACTGTTCATGTGACTGTGGTGTGTAATGTTTCATTCACGTGGTCACGAGGCTGTAAGTGCAATAAACTCATTATGCATACAAAGCAGAAAAAAGCGTCCATTGATTCCACAGAAGGACTATCAACAGAAAAGAGCCAATCCTCACATGGACTGTCCTAACTGGCTAACTCTGTCTGCTCAACGGACCTATTGTGAGTCATGGTGAGCAACCACAAGCACTTGCAGTTACATCTATAGCACATAAAGAGAAACAGAAAGAAAAAAAAACAGGCAGTCGTCAAGTACAAAAACAGAGACAGAAGAGGCACAGATATTGGAAAACGAGGACGAGGAACAGCATAACCAGAAAAAGAAATGGTTGAAGGTTAGAGAGAAAGGTGGAGCGTTGAAGACAGATGACTGTATCAGGCCAATGAGGCAAGATATCGCCAGAGTGAACCTCTGTTTAAACGACGGAACCTGCTTGTTGGGCGCCAGAGCTGTCACTCACTCAAGGGCGGATCTATTCAAAGATGAGCGGGTTTACACTAGTGGTTAAAACAATTCTCAGTACTTTTTACTAATTTAATGGAAAGGCACCAACCGGTACATGAGAGCCCGCTAACTTGGGATTAGGCTAGTCGCCCCGCTCTTTGTCCAATAAATAGCTGTCAGAACCAAAGCTATACTCAGGCCACTGCTACAATGTGATGCAAAATGTACATTAGGACCAACAGGCACCCAGTCATTAGTGAAATGTCATTACTGGCCTTGTGCATGCAGCAGCTGGGCTCCTGAAGGAAGCGCTGACCTATTTCTGGCTGCAGATAAAATGGCCATGTTAACAGATGTTAATCTTCTAATCTGTTTTTCCTGTAAGCACTTCAGACGTCCACAGAAGCGGTTCCAAGCATACTTACGTCATGACGCAGTTATTGCAAAATACATAAATGCGTAATGCAGAGGGAGGCCGCACCGCTTCCGCCTGACCCCCACCCCTTTCTCACGGTGGTGCCTCCTGCTTCCGTCGCCCTGGGCCATTGCTATCATATCAAATTCCACAGGTTGTACCGCCGTTCTGCTGACCACTGATGGTGCAATGGTGGTAATTCCTTTGCATGTGGGGTAAGGAGGTAGACTTGAGAGGGGGTGCTAAATGGGGCTGTGTGTATTATCAAACACAGATCCACAAAAGCACACATGGGCACACACCTGACACCAAATATAAATAGTGATAAAACTCACAAAATGCATGGCTGGCCTGAAACAAACTAAAGACTGCAGCTGGGAATTGGGTTTGTTCGGCGTGAGCAAGAGGTGATGTCCCAGGCAGGTCCTCTGCTTCTCTTTCACATCAATCTATAAAATGTATAAAGTGCCAGCAAAGCACTATATACAAGCAATTACAATGCCAATTACGGTGTAGTACGAACATATGCCACTATAGTATCCTGGGGCTATAGCTTAATAAGGAATGGAGAAATGTTAAAAAATGTACCCAACATAAAAGACTTAACTACTTAGGTCAACTAACCACATTCTGACTACTTTGGCAAGTGCTACAAAAGTAAAGCGAGTCTGTCGTTTCACAACTAAATCCTCGGTGCAGAGACAGTACCCGTTAGCCTAAAAAACAAGCATAAGCTTGCGGCGGCAGCAGGGAGGAGGGGGGCCTGCGCGATTCACTTGCAGGAGCAATAATTGCTTCCATATGGCAGCTCTCGCTCCTGCAAGGGAATCTCCACATGTGCACGCGTTGCTATAGAAGGCCATGGAATGCATGCACTGTTGTGGATGAAAAAGGGGACCGACGGCTAAAGGTCCCCTCCTAGCAGTGCATGCGCGCTGCGTAGGCGAGACCTAAAAAGTGGACATGCGTTACTAATATTATCTTGATGTAAGGAAAAGAGCATATAAAGATAAAGCATTAACAGCACATGTTTTCTAATCTTAAATATGGCCACAATGTAATCTTTAGCACGCCTACAATTCGAATAAAAAAGCAGGCTTAGCTCAGTCATGTAAATGAGTACCATTCACTTGCTTGTCAAACTAGGTCGGTTAGCCAAAAGCTGATAGATTGTGACCGTCTTTAGGCATAAACCACATATTTCGAAAAGTTCATTGTTAGAAATGGGGGTCTCTAGTTGGCAAGGGTTTGCACCTTTGTGAAAGTAGCGACACTTCTTCCTAGCCAGGATAAGGGGGATACACTTCTAAAATGACCCCTGCTCTCTTGCTTGGTATCTTGGCACAAGCAGACAGTTTATCTCAGAGGCAGTGTGGAGTGGAGAAGTGTGGCTCACTGGTTAGAGCTGCAGACTCTGAAGCAGAGATCGGGCCCGGGACCAGGGTTCAAGTCCCGACGCAGCAGGGTCTTGGGCTCAATGTCTGTGGACTTGATAATTCTTGCCTTGGTGCTTACTCTAATCATGGGTCCCACGCTGCAACTCTGGGTGATAGCTTGCTTAATCTCCACAACGGCTCCTACAACATGGGGATGCCTGGCTTCACCTTGGGGGTGCCCAGGAGGGGCATCTCTCAGGGAAAGCCAGGAAGGGTTCCACAGCGCCAGGACGCCCTGTTGGGGCAGCTGTGTGCTTTACAAAATACACTACATTTACAGTGTGTAAAGCATTTGTAAACACATACAGTTAAAACACTACACACTTTAGAAAAATTAGTAATCTTTATGTAAACGAAAATGACAAAAAAATCCACAATACAGTACTAAAAATATGATTCTTAAAAGGTGGAAACAGTTCTTTTCCAACAAAATGTGGGATGCAACACTTTTACACAAAGTACCTTGGATAAGTCGAAAAAGGCAAGCAAAAAGTGTCACAGGGAAGGTGATGTGTTGGTTCCTCGCTCTGGGGGAGGTGATGCGTTGGTTCCTTACCAGAGCACAGGTGGTGCATCGGTTTCTTACGTGCCTGGAAAGGTGATGCGTCGGTTTCTTACTGCATCCCCCAATGATGCGACAGACTTGAAGGTTTGATGCAATGTGTGACGATCTGGTACGATGTGTGAAGACCAAGGATGCGCTGCGATGATTTCATCCGTGTCCCCTCGATGCGTCGGTTCATCCCCAACAGGGTCTGCTGCAGAATCAGTGCTGTGATCTCGGACATTGGTGCACAGGATTCGCCGCATGGCAGACACTTCAGCCGCGAGCAGGGCTGTGCCGATTCTTTGGCAGTGGCGATGCATCAGAAAATTCTTCTCTCACTGCTGCGATGCATCGGAAACAGGCGATGCATTGATTTTTACAGTTCTTGCAGTTTCCAGTCCCAAAACAACCTCCAGAGGTCCAGAACACTGGCAGGCACCTCTCAGCAGGTCTTTGTTCTCTGATAGCAGAGTAGCTCTTTTCCCACCAGCCAAAACCAGTTTTGTCTTCTCTGGTGCAGCTGCCCGGCAGGAGGTGGAGACAGCTTTGTGTAAGGCAGACAGGGCCTATTCAGGTAAAAAGGAAATCTCCTCCCACCACTCTAAATGTAGACTGGGCTTATTCAGGTGCTAGTGAGAACTCTTCCCCCGGCGACTGTCTGAAAGAATGCACATCCCCAGCCCTGTCACTCCAATGCCAGACAGTCAATACACAAATCAGCAGAGGAACACAGGACGGCTAAGCAAGAAAATATCCCCTTTCTAAAAGTGGTATTTTTAGACACACAATATAAAAGTCATCCTTACTAAAAGTTGCATTTTTGTATTCTGAGTTCAGGCATACTAAACTCCATTTTCCCATCTTGTTACCATGGGCAGTTATGCTTATAAGAAAGCTATAAGCAAACTCCCCATTTTATCCCATGGGACAGCTAGCTTTTCAATAGTGAAAAACGAAAAACGAAATATCAGGACATGCCACGCACATCAGGGCATGTCCTACCTTTCACATACAGTGCACCCTGCCACAGAGGTACCTTGGGCCTACCTTAGGGGTTGCTCAATATAAGAAAAGGGCAGGTTAGGGCCTGGCATGGCAAGAGCTCTCATGAAATGGCAGTACTAGACTGCACACAGACACTGCAATGAGAGGCTTGAGACCATTTTGCAAGGCTGCTGGTATTGGTGGCACAATCAGTGCTGCAAGCCCACTATCAGCATTTGATTTATAGGCCCTGGGCACATGTAGTGCACTGTACTAGGGACTTAACAGTAAACCAAAAAAGCCAATTATGGAAACACTAATTCATGACAACAATTTACAGGGAGAGCATATGCACTTTAGCACTGATCAGCAATGGTAAAGTACCCATAGTGATAGACACAACTAAATCAGGTCAGAAACCGTGCCAAAAAACAAAAAGTCTGGGGATAAACCCACTGGACAAGCCAGGTCTAACAATTATCATTTATCCTTGTAAATGCTTCTTTCTTGTTAAACAAGTCCAAAACTAAAATGCCACCAACATTATTAAGTGCCTAACTGCCTTATTGTACGAATGTATTAAAGATGAAATGCTCTGCAAACAGAGCTTATAGCTGCTTAAAACACCATAAATTCATGCTAACTTGAGAAGATCAAGCAGTGTTACTTAAGCGTAGACCTTTATGAAGTGGCGACATAGATTCTCTGGCCATCGGGGAGTCTAGGAGACCCTACGGCAGCTGCTGCACCTGCCAGCTCAGCACTGGAGTGGGTCTGCATACAGCATATTAATCTGCCAAAGAGCAGACACCGGACCCGGAGGAGTTCCCACTGAATTTTGTCTTTACTAAGAAGAAACTCCAGTGTGACTGACAACTTTTGATATCTTCCCCTTCCCACATAGCCAGGGTGGCATAACCACACTAGACTGTGGTGGAGATCTATTGGGGTCAATAAATAATTTAAAAAGGGATCAAATAGTGATAAAAATGTGTTGGACAGATACGCTCATCTATCTATTTCTTTCCTGTTTATGCTGAAAATGCATATATTATTTCTCTTCAGATTGTCCTGACTTCCCCATAGCATACTCCATATTCTAAAAGACAGAGCCTTTCCATAGAAGGCACCATCTTCTTTGAATGGCCCCACTGGAGAAGACATAACAATTACTTTGTATCGGTTTAATGTGAGCAATATTAATTTATTGGGTTTTCTAAAGCCCATTGGGCACCTTGAAGACACATCCTAGCCCACTGGATTAATTCACTAATACGCCAATTATGAAAGAAGGAAAACTGGAGCTGCTTCCTCCAGAATGCTACAACCTCAAAGCGTTATGATCGGTACGTTTGCAAGAATTTTCAGTGGAACCCAATGGGAGCAGCAATGGAGTGTATCAGTAATTATAAAGAGCATATTTAGCTGGAAAGAGATGGGGCGCTGAATAGAAGGGTACCTTCCTAAGCTGTGCGAGGGAACCTAATGAGAAGCCCTCATTTTTCCACTGCAGATTCATCTAGTGTTGTGAATTCATTTAGCCCCAGTAATTGACTCACTGGGCTTAACGTATCGGTAATCGGTCCGATCTCATCCAATTGGAGCCGGTTCTTTTATGGCACTGAGTAGTGACAAAAGAAGAAACCTGGTAAATAGGGACATTTTAAAGAATATTTAAAAAGGGATAAAGTCTTAACGATATCCTGGGTCAGCTGTGTATGAAAATTCCTGCAGAATCTGGGACATCTGGAGTATTTTACTGATCCTGATTCTATGCAAGTGGTACGTAGGAAAGATTTAAAAAAAGAAGGTCTTGCGATGTTGGAAATGTTATGGCTGATGACTGAAATACTAAAGCCCACGGTTCTGGAAAATCAAATGATGTTAAGCGTTTTTAAAATTCATTCATATTTAGAGATAGTACCTGAAGGATATGACAGATTCCTATTAACAAGATTCAGGCTTGGAATGGTCCACAGACATTAGTTTTCCTGATATGAATAACTGGAGCCGAACTTTGATACCCTGTCCCTGTGATAATTAATCAAGTGAATCCACTATCCATGTTATTTTCTTTTGTGGATTTTAAACTATTAGGAAAGCCTGGATTCTGCCAATGTTGAGAACTATGGGGATAAGAAAATGTCATCCAGTTTATATCGCATTACAAACTATGGACAATGCTAATATGATATGGAAAATTGTGATGTTTTTTAAAAAAAAGTGGTCAGTTGTAGGAAGAGCATAATATTATGAGGATTTTTTTTAGGTCTAATGTTTTTAGAATTAATGAAATGTTATTGTAGGTCTGTTAGCACTCTAGTCAACGCACGCCTCATGCACCCCTACACCCGCAGGCCAGGCGTGGCCTGCGGGGCTGAATAAATGGAGGGCGTGCGCTCGGGCACGTCACTTCCGACTGGCACTGTGTGTGTGGCTGAGTCGTTGCTGCGGCGCGCGTCCACCCCTGCGCAAGTGACTGACCCCCAAACTGGCCACACACACTGCCACACCACATTGGCGACGAGCGGAGGGGGCCCAACCCTCGCCCGTACACCTCTGACCCAGCGGAGCGGTCTGCTCTTCACCGTGGTGCCTACCGCGTATGACCCGGCTGCTGCACCTGGTCCACAGGAGCCGGCGCGCTCCTCCCTGTTGGCTTCCCACCTGCTGAGCAGTGACCCTCCTCTCCCCTGCTGCCCCATGGAAGGAGCGTGTGTCACCGTTGGCCGCCACCGCGCCTTCGGACTACATACCGCGAATGCCATCCGCCACGCATCTCGCGTGGTACGCGAGGCTGCCGCACCCTGCCATTCCTCACGCTTCTCGCGTGAGAAGCGGGAAAAACGCCGCCGGAATCCCACGCATCCCGCGTGCCATGTGTTTTCTGGCCTGCTGAGGCCTGGGGAAGCCTGGTGACGCCTGGAGGGGACACTACTGGCATTGGTGGCCTGGAAAAGAACCCCGGAGCAGCCCCGACCCTCCTACCCCTGACCAGCCACGAGGCACGGGGTACCGACGGAAGATTCCGCGAGAGGAGGACAAGCTGAGCACCTCCCTGCACAGGTACATGTGCTGCCGCGGCCTCACGAGGGGACTGTCTGAACTGGAGGCCTACCCTCACCTTAATTGGGAGTCACCGCCATGGGGGATGGAGATGCTGCGGCGCCTGTCATCAATATTCCCTTCCAGCACGCTGCAGCCGGGGTGCTGCCACCTTTCAGCGAGGCGGTTGACCCAGCGACGGCCTCACCTCGATGGAAGATTTGACTGGAAAGGTTAGAAAATTATTTCGTGGTCACAAGGGAGACGGATGATGCAGTGAAAAGGTCCCTACTTCTCCATTAAGCAGGGGACGAGATATTCAGACTTTTCAAACACCTCCCTAACACGGGCGCAGCGACCACGTATGCCGCCGCTGTTACCGCCCTCAACAACCATTTCGATCCCCAGTTAAACGTGGACTTTGAAGTATTTAAGTTGGGGCAAGCACGCCAACGGAACGGAGAATCCATGGACCAGTTCCACACCCGAGTCAGAGAGCTGGCCAGTTCCACCGACGAGGATCAGCCAAGGGCCATAAGGAGACAACTCATCCAGGGATGCCAAGACAAAACGCTGAGAGGCCACATCCTGCGCAAACCGGGGATTTCCCTGGAAGACATCCTTATCCTGGCTAGGTTTCATGAACTCTCAGACGCCAGAGCGACGGCCATGGAACAGGCCCTACACAAAACCCCCATCAAGACCGAGACTGTCAAAGTAGAACGGGCAGACGCTGTGCGGCCCCGGACACGTGGCCAGGCACAGAAAGGACACCGGAGAACCTCGCCTCAGGCCTGCTGTGGATACTGCGGACATGAACCCCATGCGGCAAAGGACTGCCCGGCCCAGGGACAAACCTGTGGGAACTGTGGGATCCCAAACCACTTCGTGTCAGTCTGCCGCAGGAAGAACCAGTCATGGAATCCCAAGAAGCCATGGACGCCCACAAAAGCCGTCCGCCAGTTGTCGCTAACTGATCCGCCCTCGGAGAAGACAGAGAAACACTTACCCACGATCTACGACGATTCGGACTCGGAAGACGAGGAAGCATATGTCGTTTCTTTTGCCCAGGAACTGAAGCAGAGACGACGGCCACAACCAACATGCGTGGTGCAAATGGGACAAAATGAGGTAAAAGCCATTATCGACACGGGTGCCACCGTCAACGTCATGGGACTGCAACAATTTAACAAGCTACACCCTCGGCCCGAGGTCCTACGGTCCAAAACAAGAATCTTCGCCTATGGAGCGGATACACCACTACCTCTCAAGGGAAAAATTGTGATACCCATCCGAGCGGATGAAGCGGAAATAATGGCAACAGTCCACATAATTGACCGGGAAGCCGACACCCTGCTCAGCAGCCACACTGCGGAGGACTTAAAATTGATAGCTTTCGCTAACCGTATCCGAGCCCACCAGGTGGAGGAACTGCTAGAGCGCTTCCCTGAACTGTTCAAAGGATTAGGCTGTATAAAGTGCGACCCCATCAAACTCCATATTGACAAATCTGTCGCCCCCACAGCCCTACGCCACCGCCGGATACCGTTCCACCTCCGCCCCTTGGTGGAGAAAGAAATCGAAAAACTTGAGAACCTTGGTGTTATTGAAAAGGTAACGGGGCCCACCCCATGGGTTTCACCCATGGTCATAGTCGAGAAGCCCAAGCAGCCAGGCGAGATTCGCCTGTGTATCGACATGCGGTTGCCAAACACTGCCATCCGGAGGGAAAGACACCTAACGCCCACGATGGACGATATAGTGGCCGATGTAAACGGTTCAAGATGGTTCTCGAAAATCGATCTCAATGCAGGATACCATCAATTACCCCTTGCAGAGGAGAGCCGCTTCATCACCACATTCAGTACTCATCTTGGCCTCCGGCGATACAAACGCCTCAACTTTGGAATATCCTCGGCGGATCTATGACAGAATTTCGACAGACAGAATTTCAACCTACACATATATCGACGCAATTATATCGATGGCAAGAATATCGACGCCCTATCTACAACTTAGTAAGTACCAAAATATCGAAAAAATAATATCGATGTTAAAAATATCGTTGTTAAATATATCGGGTTTTTTTCTGTTTAAAAAAACATGTAAAATAATGTAAATAATACTTATAAATTAATTAAACATATTTAAACATATTTAATAATGTTAAAAATAAATAAATAATACATATTTATTAAAAAAATAAATACAAATTAACAAAACATATATAATATATACTTACTTAACAATATTTTTTGTAAATTATTTCAGTTATTTATAATTTAAAAAATAATGATATAAATTAGTAATGCATTTACATACATAAATTAATATAATATATACAAAAATATATATTTAAACATAATTAAATAATTCTATATTTTTAAAGTTAATTAAATACAACATTATCTAAATTACTACAAAATATATAAAATACATAAATAAATAAAACTACTATTTAAAGTATAAAAATAACTACAGTAATAAAAACATTGGATAGCGTAGATTGTAACATTTCTATTCCCAATTAAGAAAATTAAATAGTAGTGAAAACGTTAAATAGTGTAAGGGTCAAAATTGCTATTCCAACTCCAGAGAGTGCAACAGTAGGGAAAGCGTTGGATAGGGGGGTGGGTAAAAATTACTATTCCCACTCCAGAGGGTGCAACAGTAGGGAAAGCGTTGGATAGCGGGTGGTTCAAAATTACTATTCTCACTCCAGAGGGTGCAACAGTAGGGAAAGTGTTGGATAGCATAGGGGTAAAAATTACTATTCCAACTCCAGAGGGTGCAACAGTAGTGAAAGTGTTGGATAGCGTAGGGGTAAAAATTACTATTCCCACTCCAGAGGGTGCAACAGTAGGGAAAGCGTAGGATAGCATAGGGGTAGAAATTACTATTACCACTCCAGAGGGTGCAACAGTAGGGAAAGCGTTGGGTAGCGGGTGGGTAAAAATTACTATTCTCACTCCAGAGGGTGCAACAGTAGGGAAAGTGTTGGATAGCGTAGGGGTATAAATTACTATTCCCACTCCAGAGGGTGCAACAGTAGGGAAAGCGTAGGATAGCGGGTGGGTAAAAATTACTATTCTCACTCCGGAGGGTGCAACAGTAGGGAAAGTGTTGGATAGCGTAGGGGTAAAAATTACTATTCCCACTCCAGAGGGTGCAACAGTAGGGAAAGCGTTGCATAGCGGGTGGGTAAAAATTACTATTCTCACTCCAGAGGGTGCAACAGTAGGGAAAGAGTTGGATAGCGTAGGGGTAAAAATTACTATTCCCACTCCAGAGGGTGCAACAGTAGGGAAAGGGTAGGATAGTGGGTGAGTAAAAATTACTATTCCCACTCCAGAGGGTGCAACAGTAGGGAAAGTGTTGGATAGCGTAAGGGTAAAAATTACTATTCCCACTCCAGAGGGTGCAACAGTAGGGAAAGCGTTGGATAGCGGGTGGGTAAAAATTACTATTCTCACTCCTGAGGGTGCAACAGTAGGAAAAGTGTTGGATAGCGTAGGGGTATAAATTACTATTCCAACTCCAGAGGGTGCAACAGTAGGGAAAGCGTAGGATAGCGGGTGGGTAAAAATTACTATTCTCACTCCAGAGGGTGCAACAGTAGGGAAAGTGTTGGATAGCGTAGGGGTAAAAATTACTATTCCCACTCCAGAGGGTGCAACAGTAGGGAAAGTGTTGGATAGCGTAAGGGTAAACATTACTATTACCACTCCAGAGGGTGCAACAGTAGGGAAAGCGTTGGATAGCGGGTGGGTAAAAATTACTATTCTCACTCCAGAGGGTGCAACAGTAGGGAAAGCGTAGGATAGCGGGTAGGTAAAAATTACTATTCTCACTCTAGAGGGTGCAACAGTAGGGAAAGTGTTGGATAGCGTAGGGGTAAAAATTACTATTCCCACTCCAGAGGGTGCAACAGTAGGGAAAGCGTTGGATAGCGGGTGGGTAAAAATTACTATTCTCACTCCAGAGGGTGCAACAGTAGGGAAAGTGTTGGATAGCGTAGGGGTAAAAATTACTATTCCCACTCCACCCTATTCCCCTATAAACACACAACCCGCTCCAGTACTAACACATAACATTTAATTGAAAATTAATTATCAATTAAATAATTACTTTATCAATTAAAATAATTAATTGCCAATAATTGTTTTATTAAAAATTAATATATACATAAAAATATAATAAATTATTTGTAATTAAATCAGTTCCCACCCTATTCCCCTATAAACCCACAACCCACTCCAGTAGTAACACATAACATTTAATTAAAAATTACATTAATTACCAATTAAATAATTAATTTATCAATTAAAAAAATTAATTACCAATTAATATTTAATTACAAAATAAAATATGCTTTAAAAATATTTAATTAATTACAATTAAATTACTTCCCACCCTATTCCCCTATAAACCCACAACCCGCTCCAGTAGTAAAACATATAATTTACTTATAAATATACATTAATTATCAATTAAATAATTAATTAATCAATTAAAATAATTCATTGCCAATTAATATTTAATTACAAAATAAATTATTCATTAAAAAATATTTAATTAATTACAATTAAATTACTTCCCACCCTATTCGCCTAAAAACCCACAACCCGCTCTGGTAGTAAAACATATAACTTACTTTTATATATATTTATTTATATAAAAAAATTATACACATATTATAACAATTAATTTAAATACTTAACTAAAATTTATAACACATATTAGTAAATCGAAATTACTTACATCGATATATATGCTATCGATATAAGTAATTTCGATACCTTAGGGTCGATATTCTGTCCATCGATATTCTGGACATCGATATTCTGTCCCTTCGATATTAGCAACTCGATATAAGTGTAGGTCGAAATTAAAGATTCGATATTTTGACTGAGTACCATCCTCGGCGGCTGAGGTGTTCCAAAATACAATCAGGGAACTTCTGTCGGCATTGCCGGGGGTAATTAATGTCAGTGACGACATTCTAATCCACTCTGCCACCGCATCCGAACATTACAAACACCTTCGAGATGTATTGAAGAGGCTGAGTACACATGGAGCGACACTCCACAAAGATAAATGCCAATTCTTTCAATCTTCAATTGAATTCTTCGGTTATGTTTTTAACCAAGAAGGAATTCAAATCGACCCGAGGAAATCCAAGTCCATCAAGGATGCTCCAGCGCCAAAATCACCAACGGAGGTGAGGAGTTTTCTCGGGATGGCCACCTACTGTGGCCGGTTCATACCAGGCCTAGCCACCCGCAGTGAACCCCTACAGCGCTAACGAAAACAGACGCCAAGTGGCAGTGGGGCCCGAAGGAAAATGAAGCCTTCCAGGGGATTAAGGATGCCCTCCTGGAGAATGCAACACTATCCTACTTCGACCCCGCCAAAAGGACCGAGGTGATTGTTGACGCCAGCCCTGTGGGTCTGGGAGCAGTCCTGACTCAGGAACACGAGCCCGGCCAATGGACAGTACTAGCTTTTGCCAGCAAGGCCTTGATTCCAACTGAGACCAGATACGCCCAAATCGAGCATGAGGCCCTGGCAATCAAGTGGGCATGCAGTCATTTTCACCTATACCTCCAAGGACACTCATTCGTCATGGTTATTGACCATCAACCCCTAGTACCCCTCTTCAAGGGCACCGCCCCGCACCCACCACCACGCATTGAGAGATGGGTGATTCAGCTTCAATTGTATGGCATGGAAGTGGTGTATCGACCAGGAGCAAAAAATCCGGCTGACTACCTATCGCGCCACCCGCTACCTCAAGAGCCGGCGTCCACTGATGATGACTGCGAGGAATACGCTCAATGGGTAGCACTTACGTCCTGCCCCCAATGCATGACCATTGCTGAAATTAAGGAAGCGGCCGTTGATGATAACCCGTACATGAGATCACTGCAAGCCGTTCAAGAAGGATCCTGGGTTAACTACCTACACCCTCCTAACACCTGGACAGCAGCAGATAAAGAGGCCCTCACGAAGTTCTGGCACATCTGCCATGAACTCAGCGCCACGGAGGAAGGTGTGCTGCTAAGGGGAACACGTCTGGTGATACCGCAGCGCCTCAAGTACCGAGCCACGCAACTGGCTCACGGTGGCCACCAAGGCACCACAAAGATGAAGGCCCGCATGCAAGAGAAAGTGTGGTTTCCTGAACTGGAAGCCATGGTGGAGGATTATGTGAAGAACTGCATATCCTGCCAACTGACGAGTGAACCCGAGAGACCGGCCACGATAATCACGGACGAAGCGTGCACAACCCCGTGGACCAAAGTCAGTTTGGATTTCGGGAGCTTCCCGGGAGAAGGACACACATTGGTGGCTATTGACTCGTACTCAAAGTACCCGCTAGTCGAGAGAGTCAACTCCACGGCATTCACGCATGTGGGGCCAGCCCTAGAAAAACTGTTTTCCATGTTTGGTTACCCGGAGGAGATAAAAAGCGATAATGGACCACCATTTCAGGGAGCGGAGTTCGCCACCTTCCTGAAGACCCGAGGTATCACACACCGGCGCATCACACCCCAGTGGCCGCAAGCCAACGGGGAGGCAGAAAGATTCATGCGGACCCTCAACAAGATGTTCCGGATAGCGGTGGTAGAGCAGGCCGATCCTGAACAAAGACTACATGACTTCCTAAGAGAGTACCGAGGAACTCCTCATTGCACCACCCGGAGGAGCCCGTGGGCCTTCATGTTCCAAGGCCAACGCCGAGACCTACTTCCCGTCGCCCCGGAGGCGGTGCCGGTTTCGGATAACATGGATGAGGCTCAGGAACGGAGACGACGAAACAACCAGCGAGCGAGCCAGCGCCGGAGAGCGACACCACGGCGACTGTGCCAAGGAGCTCAAGTAGTCATACGAAATAGACGCCCTGGAGGGAAGTTCCAGACTTTCTACGAACCAGGATCATGGACCGTGACCGCCACGAAAGGGACCATGGTGACCGCTAGAAAGGAGGGGGAGGAAGTGTCAAGGAACACCTCCTGGTTCAAAGTGATATCTCCTGGACCGAGGACAAACACAGAAATTGCGGATGGAACCAGTGAATCACCCAGGGCCATGACACAAGTGGATGAAGGCAACTCATCAGCAGGGACCCGAGAGGTGGTGCCTGAGTCAGAGTGTGGATCCTCAACTATGTCCACACCTACCAGGGACACACCCCGCAACAGAGAAGGCGGCAGAAACAACATACCGAGGTACAACCTGCGGCCCAACCCACCCCCAAGTCAGAAGTTAAAAGACTATGCCTGTCAGCTGAGACCCTGAAGTCATCACCAAGGGACACACAAGTACAGAGCACGGTATTAAAGTTGTTGTATGCACTGGGCATCAAATGTGTGGACATTGTGGAAAAGTTTATATAGTTGGATAGGGATGTAGTGCTGTTAGCACTCTAGTCAACGCACGCCTCACGCACCCCTACATCCGCAGGCCAGGCGTGGCCTGCGGGGCTGAATAAATGGAGGTCGTGCGCTCGGGCACATCACTTCCGACTGGCACTGTGTGTGTGGCTGAGTCGTTGCTTCGGCGCGCGTCCACCCCTGCGCAAGCGACTGACCCCCAAACTGGCCACACACACTGCCACACCACATTTATGAATTCATAATACATGTTATTAAGTGCGATATAATGATCATAGCTATTGCCAAATTTCCATTATGAAAAATCGTTATCAAATTTTAATGTTTTTTATTATGATTATAATGTGTATGCATTGCTTTTATGATTGCAGTATCTTACAATCGAATGAAGCTGAATTTGAATGTGGCTCATTTTCTAAAATATTACTCTGGGTCCTATGTACTTCAGACTTGTTGCTGATGCTGGCTGCTGAGACCTATTCTCAAACTCGACATGAGAGATGAATAGTGGCATTAGGCATTCCATAAATGACTTCGTGCCATGTATTCAAAGACTGTCTTTGCACGAGCCCTACTCTTCAAGAGTTGCAATATATGGGGCTATTGTGATGACTGGATTCGCAGCCACTGCTCAGACTCTGTAATTTTACAGTCAGAACTACACATACGCGTATCTATCAGTATTTGTAACGAGCAAAAGAAAATCTAGGATGAAATGGAGCGCTGAATTGAAGGGTGAGAGCATCAGTGGACATATTTAGAACGTTCCTAGGCTGTGCGAGTGTACGTAATTGAAAGCACTAGTTTTTGAACAGCAGACTCATCTTCTCAACTTTGTAAATTCATTTAGCCCCAGTAATTGACTTATTTTCAAAGACATTACTCTAGGACCCGTGCGCTCCTTCATACTTGCCGATGCTGGCTGCTGAGACCTATTATCAAACGAGAATTCCCTAATAAAGAAAGGCTTTGATACCTTTATGCCTTTGCAAGCTGAGATATTAAAAAACACTATGATTTATATCAGCCAAAGCAGAATTAAAAAAAAAAACTGTCAGCTATGCAAATTGATCTGGCACCACCCGTAAGACCCTGATGAGGCTAAGAAAAGTACGCACAGATGCCATGTAAATCAAATAAATGTGATTAAAAATACATAAATATAAATCGATGTATCTACAAATAAGAGATCTGTTATTAACGAAAGGGCTAGTGTGCAGCCTGGAAAATGGCTTAATATTCGTACCCTGGATGTTTCCCAAAATCACCTGTCTTTTTGTTTTTAACATGTGTTGCACCAAGTCCATGTGATTGGGGGCGGTGGCCTTGTCTGAGAATTGTACAGATCTGGATCATTGATCTTTTCCAATAGGAATCAGACAGCGACAGTCAGTAACCTCATAAAGCATTCAGAGGGAGAACAGTGGTGCACATTGTTGTTACACAATGCCTCAGGCACACTGCAGACATTTGTGCTACTGTGTGCATATTTTTATGCAGCTTGTGAAACATCATTCTGGACAATTATTAACAAAGACAATATGTCTTACTTAATTTAGTTTTTAGTGTTAGTTGTCGCTTAGTGTTAGTTGTTGCATGTTACTGGAAAGGATGTGCATTGTTATTTGAAATCGCCTAATACAAAAACCCATATACAAAGACAACCATTGCCAATGCTATAGATCTGACTTGCTTTAGGCTATGTGTTGTTTTTGCCATACTTTGGTAGCTGAACTCACTAAAAATCCCTATAGTCCATAAATCTCTATGTGAGCGAAAAGTGCACACTGCACGCCCACACAAGGAACCAGGGGACAACAAAGAAAAGGGAAGCAGAAAAAGGGCAGAAGGAAACACTGGACTGGATAGCTCTGGAATGGGCCCTTACTCTTCATTTACTCGACACCATGCCCAGATATATTCTCAATGACTAGACATCCCAATCAACTACAAAGTAAGAAAATAACATCAATAACCGATCCACGTGTCCTGCTGCTCTTGAAATACAAGTATGTCTCGGTTAGCCAAGAAGTGATCCCGCTACCTAGGGAGTGAACATCTATGAAAAATCTATTTGCGGATTAGTCTTTTGTGGTTTCATAGGGGCAGATCTACAACTTCTGGCGCATCTATGCTAATCATCAGGGATATGCCAGAAGAGTTGCGACGCATCTGCCCACCACTGAAGCGCTGCATTTACAATGCAGCGCACCATGGCGCACGGATGGGCAGATGCGTGTTGCATCCCCCAGCGATAATGTGGCGCATTGCTGGAGTCGTGTCACAAGCGAGACGCAGCTCCAGCAAGGCTCGGGGTGCCCATATGCCTAAAATGCTGCGCCAATCCTTACGCCTGCTTCAAGCAGGCGCAGGGTTTTGACGCAGCATGACCGTAAAAGTGACTGAGTAAAATCTTTGTAGATTTCAATCAGCCACTTTTGCAAGGCGTTCCTGAGGCGGAACGCCCCCCCCGTGCCAGAATGCCCACATGGGGCGCAGGGCTTTACAACATGAATCATCTCCCTAGATGCGTCACGTTGTAAATACCCCGCAGCATGGCGCTGGCTTTGCGCTGCCACTGCATCACAAAAGTAATGGGCTTGTAAATCTGCCCCATACTCTCCACCTTCTGGTCGTTCACGGTTTCGTCTTCCTTCCACAGTTGCAAGGGATCATACAAGATCTGCCTAGTGTCCATGTGTTACTGTGTGGTCTGTTTAGATGCACAGATATAATACATACATGCACACACACGCACACACACACCCACACACACACACACACACACACACACACATATTCAAGCAGCCAAAATGTTTCACTTTGCATACACAGGGAATGTTGGCTGCTTGCATGGATGAACGGATGTCTAATTAGCTGAATAACAAGATTAATACATTTTGTAATGGCTGTAGTTGAAATGAGCAGTAAATACGGTGTGTGGAAGTGCTCGGCTAGTGGATACAAATGGACAAATATAAAATGAAGCAACAGGTCGGTGCCGGGTTTTTAATAAACTAATATTGTCCATGGCATAGGAGCATTCTTTAGTTAGGAGGAGTTAGTTGAAGGTGAAACAAACCAACACCATGCATCAGAATACATGAGCCACTTTTACATATTGAGCAGACATAAGATCAGTGACCACACAGTGAGGAACAGCAAACTCTTCACACCCACAAGCCCATGCAAAGGACCGCATATACACACCATACAGAAAGGCAGCCCCCCGCATATACACAAGGACAGATCTGCCATATTCACAATGACTCAGTGCCATATGCAGCTTCTCTGCTAAGAAAGTCAGCATCTCCATATTGTAAAGGAATATTTAATCAGTTTGAACTTTAGAGTTTTTGCAATTTTGCTGTAGATATGGAGCTGTTATATACACATAACACAATCAAATGAAGCAGTGTACAGCAGCATTTGATGCCACCTAAAACAATTAAGGGAATTAAAACATGCAGTGAAGTTTAAAATCAAATAAAATAAATTATACCTGACCTCTGCACTAGAAGGTGCTTTGACCTGAAAAGTGTTCCTAGTTATGAGTACACTATAGGTGGGTGGAGCTCGTGGCGTTTTACTCAACGAAATTCCGAGGAGTTACATAAAAACTCCGCAAGATTCCACAGAGTTACGGAAGCAGACAGAATTCGGCATGTGGCACTAATTTTCAGTAACAGGAGCTTGTTTCATGCTGTAAACCAGGAGGATGAGATGATCAGGGGAGCCCATGGCCTTCCTATGGTGAATGGCCCTCCGATACCAGCGCTCCTCTATGCGGATGACGCTGTCATCTTAGCCCGTACCCCCCTAGAACTGCAAAAGAGTGTGGACGGATATTCGGCTTTCATGGCAGGGCTTGATCTGAAATTCAATACAAGCAAGACCTTTGTTATGAGGGCAGGCACAGGCCACTTATATGGACAAAAACTAGAGACCACACAAAACTATTTGTATCTGGGCGTAGCGATAGATAAGAAATTAGCCTGGAACATAGCTGTAGAAACCAGAAAACTACTTTTCTTAAGAACCACAGCAGCTCTAGTTAATTTCTCGAGAAAGTTAGGCAAGAGACCTCCCCATGAATTAGTTAAGAATTACAAAGCCAAATGTCTATCAGTGGCTCTCTACGGAGCCGGACTCTGGGGGTTCGTGCTGATATCCGAAATTCAGAAAGTGGAAAATTCCTTCCTGAGGTACCTTCTGGCGGTCCCGAGGAGCACGGGTACCATGGCCTGCCACATAGTGCTGGGTTTGCCACATGTTACTGATTTAGCAAAAAGGTCTGAAAAAGCGACTCTCATGCAGTCTATCCTTATCGACTGCCTAGCACTGGACAAGGCCCATAACTCCAGGTGGCTGTGCTACATCAAGAGGTTCTTGCAAGATCTAGGATGGGTGAGGTACTATTATGACCCCTCCTCAATGTCCGAAGTCTCAAGGAAGGCACTAAAAACGAAATGTTTATCCCATCTAGAGGAATTGAGACTAACGAAAGAGGCAACAAAATCATCAGTAGAACGTATCCTGCAAATACAAACGACTGCCTCCATTCAGCCATACCTCACATTTAACACTTAACCCTATGAGAGGTATCTCTTGGTCAGGTTCAGGCTGAACTTGTTTCATCGATTGGTCACTTTCCCCACCAGAAATAACTGGGCCAAAGACCTCCCGCCGTGCCCGTGCGATGACACTTCCTCACAATCGACCATGCACACCATCCTCTTCTGCAAATATTTCCATGACTTTAGGAAAAAGTGGCTGGTCCCACTACTAAAACAAACTGGATACAGGCAATGCCGCCTAGAATTTTTATTTCTACAGCAATTGGAGGAAGAGAGGATAACTTATCTTGTCGCGAACTTTCTGAAATGCACGGTTAGACATAGAGCGTTCTTAAATTAATCACTTGTCTTTCAATAACGAGTCATCTAATGAACTTTTAGCGAACTTTTAAATGTATTAATTAAATTTTAACAAACCCAAAAGCGAGAAGTCATACGCATAGTCTTGTATCTTTTTTTAACATAGAATAACAGTACTACTTTTAACTGACCTCCATAATGGCAAGACTTGGTATGTTCGTTTCTTTTATTTGTACATATTGAATTTACTGTAAATGAAATGTATTGTTACATGATTGTTGTTCGCTTTTTATGATTTATATTCTAAATCGAAATAAAGCTCAATTGACTTGACTTGACAGTATGAATGGCACCACATGGCGAACCAGAGGATGCAGCTTCTTTCTGCTGCTCGAGCAGCAACGTCCTCAATGTGAACAGTCGTAACCTACTGCAAACGCCTCCTTTGAGAAATCTTGCCGGGAGGTGTTCTAGCGCTCGAAACTCACATGAGGGGATGCAAATTCTCTCTCACACTCGCAAACTTAATGTTAGTGAGCCGGGCATGAGAAAAAAACTCCAAGTGGCCTTTGCTGCAGTTTTGCCAGAACTCTGGGCTCCAGGCAGAACACAGACAGGGCAAAACTCCACCAGCGGAGTGGAATTTTCACCACCCCTATTGTATACCCCTTTCAGTATACAATTTTTTGTGCCCTTTCGCATTACATCCATCACACACAGCACAAACAGTAAACCCTACTTTTGTCCCACACTTCCCTTCAAACACCCCAGCACCCTTACGATTTATACATGCTTTCAGATGGTCAAGGAGGGAGAAGTATTTATGAGTCTTTTCTCATCTCTTGATTATGCAACATTCATAACTATTCTTTTTTATAACAAAACCTAGCTGTGAGGGGTCAAGTGTATTGTAGGGTATCCTAGACAAGCCCTGAATAGAGTGCATGTGAGTGGTGCCAAGTCCTCTGTTGCAGCCATTTTTAAGTTGTGTATAATATCCCTTGCTGTGGACATAGAAAGTCCACCAAGACCGATATGTTAGGTTACCAACAATAATGATGTTGCACTGACTATGTTGAGCAGCACACTGGATCTTGACTGGTGTTATAGAGCAGAGCATCAGCAGCCTCAAGACTAGTCTGAACTCGTTTGCAGAACACACTATGTTGCCCAGTGAATACATTCTGGATGATAAAGTGGTCATACCATTGTCAACCACAGCCAAAACCTTTTCCAAATTAACCCTATCAATCTTGTGCAATCTTTCAGCAGCTCCCTGTAGAGAAATCTTCCATATCTCATTGTATATTCCATACAAAAAACACTTATGACATGGATTCGGGGGCCTTATAAAAATTACATGATATCCATGTCATCAGAAAGAAGGGACAAGTGTTGTTTCACCTGGGAGAGTGTTGACGTTTGTAACCAACCTAGGCATTATTTCCCAACACTATATGATATCATCAACCCTGAGTGTTCTGTTTGTACATATTGCTTATCAGGCCTGTTGATCCTAAACTCTTCGGTGTTATGCAGGAATCTAGATTGACACCTGTTTGTGTCTACAAGCCAAACCAACCATTCCTTCCAATCAGGGTGTGATGAATTGAAAGAACCATTATGTATCACAGAATCTAGTGTATCCTCCCTGAAGTGTGTAAAGTGCTGCCAATTCTTGAAGCGTGAGAACATGGGAATAAGCAGTGTGTTAAAATCCTTGTTCAGGAAAATCATTTGATGTGGTATGAGGCATGATTTAAATAAGGCCTCCATTCCCTGAGCCTACCAATCATTTGTCCCCCAGATAGATGTTGTGTCTGTCGTGCCTTTCCAAAAGTCTAAACCCTGTATAGACAATTGGGAAATAAAGGAAGCAGAGAATATCAGCTTGGTGTTTGTAATTATATTTTTCTTTGCAGGTGTAGTGCAAGCCTATACTTATACGAGGCTGGGTCTAAGGTTTCAAAACCTGAAAATAAGCAAGCTTGTGTGTAAAGGTCTTTGAATTACCTTTTGGTGGGGTTGGGCAGTGTTCTCATTGTGTGTAATTATAAACATTGCATGGGATACTAGCTTCCTGTGAAAAATGGTGACCGTAAAGCTGGTAACAGATCATGTCTCCAAAATTGCTTGTATGCGAAGGTATCAACCCAGGCCAACTTTAACAGAAAAAAACACACTGGCTATATTTAACAAGAACTATAACACAAACATTAGTACTGATAAAAAGGATTTTTAATTATTTTGATAAAAAACGATTTAAACACATATATCTTGTATACACGATAATTTATACAGTTAAAAGTTTTTTGCTGATAAACAAAAGTAAAACATTTGTTCTTAAAACAATCAAGGGACAGTATTGTTGTCCTGTATATTGTTGGTACGGCTGTAGCCAACGCGTTTCGACACGTTATAGTGTCTCCCTCAGGACCATTTATTTTTCAGCCAATTATTTCTAAAAAGAACAAGACATTTTTTAGTGTTTGTCTATATTCGATAGAAAGTGTTATAGTACATATTTATATTCTATTAACTCGTCAAAGGGAGACTTTTACTTCGATTTTAAATCATCTTTCTCTTAAGAAACAACATTTCTTATAAGTTTTAGCCAGGTGTTTCATTTATACATTAAATACTCCACTGTCAATGTTAAAAAACAAAACGAGCAAGATCATGACAGATTCTAGGAACATATTTCTTGGTGAATTTGTAGCATAGTAAAAGGATATATTAGTTCTTCATCTGAATATTTTATCACATTTGATAAGGGTTATTGCACACATGTTTAAATAAATCATACATGATTACATTTTTATTGTACACCGTATCTTGGACTGGATGATTATGTTTTCAAAGTTTCTCATTTTGCTTAATTAGAAATAGATAAATACAGGAGGGAATAAAGGAAAGCTTGAAAATATTCAAGGTGCAAAACCTTACTTGTTCTCCCTATTGTCTAGTGTAACCCCTAAAGACTAAATATCTTATTAAAATTGTCTTTTTCCTAGTATTTTATGTCCATTCAGTATTATTCTACATTGAAGAGTTAAAATAATAAAGACAGCCTGTTTTATTTCCTATAGCGACTCTTTATTTTTCAACAGGAACCAGGGTTGAAGGGGACTTACCAAACAAGGATGAACCCTCACTTTCCAGAATTCCTGTAGCTTCTAAGCTTGTAGGTGAAACCAGTCAGTATGAATTTTATCAAGCCTAGGAAAATCATAGAGAAAAAACCATGCTGTTGATTGATTTATATTTATTCTACATTATTCTTACTATCTTTTTTTTTCCTCCGACTTGTTAGATCCCTGATTATAAATTTTTCTAGTTTGATCAGTATCCTATTTTACCTGGAGCGGCTTTTTTCCAGGACTATAGACCTTCACAAAAAATACGAAGAGTGAGGCACCTTTCGGTTTGTGAAATCTAAGGGAACAAAACAAAGTATTTCTAACTGTTCTGTTGCTAAGTTTTTTCCATGATCGAAATAAAATCCTAATTAGCATAATCACGATGCATTATTTGCATATTATCGCGTTACCTTATTTAATGGATTTCACTGCTCCCATCCCACTCTTCATTTTCTCGTATTTTTGAACTTTATTTTCTTATAAAAAAGCCAGACCCTATTTTGGAGGATATAATAGAACATGAAATTACGATCCAAAATGGTATTTTTAGATAATGTCATGTCACTAATTCCCTTAAATACTTACCGCCTTTAAACTCTTTTTACTGCGAGGCGGTGCTGAAAGCGGCGCCGTTTTGTAATTGACGGAGAAACGCAGAAGCCATTCAGAACGCAACAAATGCTACGGAAACTCTCTCTTTCTTCCTAAGCGGAAAGAGAGTTAAATTAAACTTCTTTTTACTTAAAGGTATTCAATCCAACCCAATTTTTGTGGGGAAACAGAACATTATCATACCTTTTAGTGTTCTGCTGTAGAAGGTGATTTTGCAAAAGAAGCTTCACTTATGTTCGATTCTAGTGTTATTGTTGAGTCTTTCTTCGTGTATTTCGCTGGGTACGTAAACGGTTGAAGAGACGTAGCCACAGCAAGCATAAGAGAAATCTGCAGAGGTTTGATAGCTGCAGATAGATATTAAATTTTAATGTTAAAAGAACACTTTTTGATAAAAAAGAAAATGGGGGGTAAGAAAGAGAGAAAATGATTATTATGTTGTCCTCTCTTAATCTAGCAAATAGGTTAGCGTTCTTTCTCTCTATATGCGCTCACCTGAAAGGCTTCTTCTGTTTTCGTATTTCTTCCGCGTGTCTGCTGGTTTGGAAAGTTGGAGGGATTTGTAAGCCGTGTGTCTATTGGTATTTATAGCTAGATGAGTGTGATGTCATCCATTCGAAGCTCCGCCCTTATTTAAGGGCACAAGGACTCTATAGTTGGTTCATTTCTCTTCAGTTCGGGTTATAAACAAGGATATATTCAAAATTTACAAAACAATAGACGAATCGATTCATTATATTCGTCTAATGTTATTAAAAGGAAATTATTTAAAAAGGATTAGTTTGTTTTAATCTGTTATTTCTTTTTGGTGGGAAAAGTAGAATTCTGTCTATAAAGCGAACCGGAAAATTCTACCAAAGGAATCAGTTTTATAATATGGCATTCTCCCAGGGCAGATCCTGGTTTAAACCATGTTCAAATGTATCCAAAGTAAAGATCCAGTACACTTCTCTTTTTTTCCTTATTCTGTCACCTCCTTTATTGTTTGGTGTGTGAATTTTTTCTAAAATCCGCCACTTCAGTTCTTCGGGAGAGTGTCTGTATTCTAAAAAATGGTTTACAAGTGGAGCTGTCAGCTTCCTTGTTTTTATTGCAGATCTATGTTCTGTTCTACAGGGACATGTAACCTGGGATATGTAGGTGAGACAGCAAGGGCATAAAAACGCGGTTAACAGAACATTGTAATCCAAGGAGACTTTAAACGAAAAGGAAATTAGCAAATGTTCAGTAGGAATATATACATCATACAATACCCTGTACCAAACAATTCCTTTAGGAACTGGAACTGCTGTAATGTTCACCAGGGACAAGTCCTGTAGTTCACGGTGCAATGATGCATGTGGTTCAAGAACCAACTTCACGAGGTGTACTGCGGGGTGTTCTGGAAGAATGTGTCCATTCAGAAGTAGGATAAATACAGTCACTGTACCAATCCAAAGTACCAGGAAAAGTATTCCAATTGCTCACTTTACCACTGGATTCAAGCTAATCTGGCTGATGAAGGGTGTTACCTCAAAACCGATCCCAGGATGTTTTTTTCTGGTCCAGGGATGACCAGGTTTGGCAGTTTGATCTGGACTGTTCTCATGGGGAACATGGGAAAGACAGATTTGCATTTGGCTGGGTCTGAACTGGGTTGGGGAAGTGAGCTAAAGAGCGATGCTACATTCAACCCAGATCTGTGACTGGGGGTGAGTGTCTGAAAAGGCTCAGTGCTCCGTCCATCATCTCGCTGTGTTCGCTTTTTTTGCCCTAAGTTGGCAGGGTATGCCCAGATGTAGGTCCTTTGCTCTCTTTTGCCACTGGATTCAAGCTAGCCTGGCTGATAAGGGGTGTTACCCAAAACCGGTCCCAGGATGCTTGTTTCTCATCCAGGAAAGACCTGGTTTGGCAGTTTGGTCTGGACTGTTATCATGAGGCACAGGGTCAAGACTGATTTGCATATGGCTGGGTCTGAACTGGTGTGGCGAGGTGAGCTAAAGAACGTTGATGGATTCAACCCAGATCTGTGACTGGGGGTGAGTGTCTGAAAAGGATCAGTGCTCCGTCTATCATCTCCTTGTGTTTGCTTTGTTTGCCCTAAGTTGGCAGGATATGCCCAGGCATGGGTCACTTGCTCACTTTGCCACTGGCTTCAAGCTAGCCTGGCTGCTGAGGGGTGTGACCCAAAACCAGTCCCAGGAGGCTTGTTTCCGGTCCAGGGAGACCTGGTTTGGCAGTTTGGTCTGGACTGTTCCCATGAGGCATAGGGTCAAGACTGATTTACATATGGCTGGGTATGAACTGGGGTGGCAAAGTGAGCTAATGAACAATAATGGATTCAACCGAGATCTGTGACTGGAGTTGAGTGTCTGAAAAGATTCAGCACTCCGTCCATCATCTTGTGTTTGCTTTGTTCGCTCTAAGTTGGCAGGGTGTGCCCAGATGTGTGTCCCTTGCTCACTTTGCCACTGGGTTCAAGCTAGCCTGGCTGATGAGGGGTGTTACTCTGAAACCAGTCCCAGGATGCATGTTTCTGGTCCAGGGAAGGCCTGGGTTGGCAGTTTGGACTGGACTGTTCCCATGAGGCAAGGGTCAAGACTGATTTGCATATGGCTGGGTCTGACCTGGAGTGGCTAAGTGAGCTAAAGAACGATGATGGATTCACCCCAGATCTGTGACTGGGGGTGAGTTTCTCAAAAGATTCAGCACTCCGTCCATCATCTCCTTGTGTTCACCTAAATCAGTGATGTATCCAGGGAACAATGAAGTAAGTATTTTTCAGTTAAAGATAGAAAGCATATACTCGTTGCTTGAAAGGGAGAAGCAGTTTTTGGCAATTCAGGTTCCCTTGGATACAATGAGAAATTGTCATGATGCATGAAGTATCCAAATGCCCTCCAGTCTATTCTTGGCAGCTCAGCAGGTTTTGTAGAACTAGTAGATGGCTCGATCTGTGGCATGGTTACATTGACGTCATCAATTTTTCGAATTGAAATTTCTCTACTTGCTGATTGTACAGTTGTAAATGTTTCAACAGGGAGAATTATACTTTCATTGTTGTTACTGCTTCTCTTTGGAAACTAGACTCCTCAGTAATTATTAAAGCTTTCATCTGAACTTCTTGCACAGTAGCGAGAGCAGAGCGGCAGCTACCCAGGAATCCATTTGGCCTACTGGTGAGAATCGGTCACATAGTGTGGTGTAATCAGATCAATTGAGACAAACCTCTTGTCTCGGTGATCGGGAAGCACTGAAAGAAGTACAGTTCTGGTACCATCGACAGCCAGGATAGGTACAGGTGCTCTGTAGAATGGCCCAAATTCTTTTTTGTCCACAATTTTCTCTCTGACCAGGTCTCAAATCTTCTGGACCCAAGCACTGTTTTCACTTCCCCAGTGGCAGTGCATTTTACTTGGGCATTGCTTTGTGAAGCTCGGTATTCTTTAAGGTCCTGTAAAACTTCCCAATGATCATTGATTTGAAATGGAACTTCAGCCGCCACCGTGCTGACACTATCGAGGTTGGGTACTCACCTCCTCGTCTCAAACAGGAATTCATAAGGTCTACGACTCCCCTGAGATTTTCTTGGTATGTTGTTAAGTGCCCTCTGGACTCCATTTAGATGATTGACACAACTACCACCCGAGCCTACTACACTCGCTATCTAGGATTCCTTTAAGTCTCGTTTTTTTCTCTCAACATCCACATTTCCCTCTGGATGGTACAGGGAGGAGTAAGACAAGGCCACACCCAACTTCCAATGGCTCCTTTGTAAGCCCGAGAGCGAAATGCCAGACCCTGGTCGATATATAGTGTGCCAATTGCATATGTGCCGATAAATACTTGCAAATCCTTTATAACAGTTTGAGCATCAGCCGTGCACTGGGGCCAAACCCACAGGAGTCTAGAGCATGAATCCACTGCCACCAAGTTGTGCTTGTAAGCCCCATTAGAGTTATGTGGTCACAGTAATCCAAATATACACTTGCAAGATGTTTGTCTGAAATCAATAAAAGTGTGTGTGGTGGACGTGCTAAGGTGGAGCCCTTCATTTGCTGGCAGAAGTTGCATTTGAGGACAAAGTCCACAGTCTGTTTAGTAAGACCTGGCGACCAATAGTCGTGCTTTAGTAGTGAAACTGTAGCAGTGATACCTGCATGCGCTGATCCCAGACCCTCGTCTGCAGCTAATAGCAATCACAATCTGTGATCAGTGTTTGGTATTATACTATCCCCCACTCCTGGAATTTGAGCATACGGAATGTTTTGTGCATCTAACTTGTAGGAGTACTTGAGTGGAAAGCCTTTCGACAGGGCTGGGCTGTTGGGCGTGGCATTGACTGCTATCATAGTTGTTCAGTCTATCCTCATACTGGGATGAGTTATTGCAGAATTGGAAGCACTGTGTACTGTTGCCTTGGCGGCTTCATCCGCCATCGAATTCCCTTAAACGTGAACGCCAACATGTTTGATGACTCAATGTATGAGTAACATGAGCCCTTGGCAGTCCTTCTTACAGCTTTGCCACTCGTTTCCACAGCATCTTGTGCTTTACTGTTCAACCTTTGGAACTGCTAAATCCATTCTGGCCCCAATAATGTAAATATTGTTATAGGACTGGACAGTGTAAGACGAATCACACACAATTAGTGTGGGGAATTCACAATCTATATTTTGTGGTGCCAGTATCAGGGCTTTTAGTGCCGCCAGCTGCGCCATACAGTCCCATTGGGACTGAGTGTGTGTTTTCCCAGGATGTAACCTTCCAGCATGCATGCACCCTTTAACAATTGTGCATGCCGTGAATATTGCTGTTTCATTCCTATGGCCGGCTGGGCAGGTCCATCAGTAGAAATGATACATTCATATCGATCTAGAGGCATATTTTCAATCGGCAGAGGATATTCTTCTGCGTACTGCAAGAATGCTTGTGTATGTAATATAGAGTCAAGTCTGTAATTCACATCTGTTGCAGTGAAAGAGTTAGCCCATTGAATCCATTGTAGATGTAATGCTTTAGCATTCAGGATGCATGACTTTGTAACAGCCTCTAAGGTTGGTCCCCGTGTCACGACAATTATGAGTTTCACCTGCACTACAACAGTCTGTACTGCTATGAGAATTTTTTCAGTGGGTTCAAACCACACTTCAGTGTTGTGTACAAATGTGATTTGTATGCTGTAGGTACGGTATCACCCTCATTGAAAGTAATATAAGTATACACAGTTGGTCCAGCGACTACTCGGATCACGAGGTTAGTTGTGTTAACTAGTGTGTGTAAATGTTTGGAAGCTATCATGTTTGCTTCTACAGAACGTAAAATATCTGTATATTCCTGTGTCCAATGATGGACTGAAAAATAGGGTCTAATTTAGTCCTGGAGAGGTTTCACTCTTTCTGCGTAATCCAAAATGTATGCCCTGCCAAAATTAAAAAATCCTAAAATGGAATGACGTCTTTTCAGAATCGTTTTAGGTTGGAGCAGTGCACATTTTTCTAAAAAACTGTGCTGCCAGGCTTTTGCCTTCACTTGGCAATTTGTAGCCTACAAATAGGACACTGAGGTTGGCATTTTTTTGATCTTTTTAAATTTGTATCCCGGGTAGGTGAACCCAATAATTATGTGGTTCATCCTCGACAAGTGTTCCATTAATTAATTGTCCTTCAGATAGATCTCATCTACATGCCTCCTCATCAAAATCTTGAAGTAACTCTGTTACTCTTGCTGAAAACAGTCCAGGGCTGTTCTTATACCTTTGTGGTAATCAACAAAATTTGTGTTGAGAGCCTAGCGCTGAAAATACTGGCAAATATCTGCTCCTAGGGGCTATATTTTGGCAGAAAAATCCATTTGAGATGTCTAGTGTTGCTTTGTACTTTTTTCTTACAATGTTATTCGTTAGTGCTGCACTGTGTGCATTTTGTTCTGCAAATGTGCACGTGGATGCATTTAAATGCATTTATAATCTAAGACCTGGCGATATGAATTATCAGGTTTCATTACAGTAAACAAGGGATTATTAATATGTGAGGTGCAATTCTCTATTACAGCCTGGTGTTCAATTTGATCTGTGATCTCCCGGACTTGTTCCTTTGCTTCATGTACTTGTTTTATTAGGTATTGTCTCTGTGGTTGTGGAATTGATTTTAATGGGATTTCATGATGAGGCGACTCATCATCCCATCTAACATGATTGCGGTAAAGTGCAGGAGCTAACGCTAATGCCCATTTCTTCACATATGGATTTTTAACTGATTCTGGTACGAGGTCAGAGAAATCAGATAAAATAACTTCTTCACTCAACATGCTATTCATTACAAAAACAGGTGGCCCATCTTTTTCAGCCAAAAGAATATAGGAACCATATGTCAGGTTCTCGCAAAAAAGACCTTTTACCTTCCAGGGTATGTCCCCCTCCATTTGGAGCGTTATTTAGTATAAACAATGTGGGGCACTTACCCTTGTATCCGGTGTTTTCAACATGATATTCTGACTCAGCGCTGCTACTCTCAGATAGTCCATCAGGTTCTGGTGAGTTATTGTGACTTCTGCTGCGCTGTCCAGCATTGTCACTGCCCATTCCCCATTCAGAAACAGAGTCCTCAGTAGCCTGGGCATTTCTAATTTTAATCCTGGCTACCTTTTTCTTTTTAAATTGAGCTTTAAAAGTCTTTTGTTTATCTTATTGTTTTATAATGTAGCCCAAAGTGTGATGTGTCTCTCTTTTTGGCTTGACTCGCTCTTCCGATCTGTGCTCTGACCGTCCTTCTCTCTCCGAACGTTTTTGGATGAGTCCTGATAGGAATGAGAGGAATGTGTATCAGTATCCTGATATCTCTCAGGTTTTCTAATATTGTCACGATTTCTCTATTTGTATTTTCTCTCATTGTGCTCCTGTTGAGGAGACCCACCCTGTGACTGTGTTTTATTTTGTTTATTTTTTGTTTATTATCCAATTTCTTCTTTGAAGCAGTGGGTTCATGCTTAGAGCTATCTTTTTCAGAATTACTCTTAGCTATTGGTTTCCCAGGTCTGGCTCCCAGACTATCTCTACCAAGAGAAGCATATGTGTCTTCGATAATCTTAGGTAATTTTCACTCCTGCTCTGCAGGAGTGAATTCCCTCATGCTTTAGCATATAGCAACAGCTGCAGCCTTCCCTTTTATGCTACTTAACATAATGGCTGATACCTAGACAAGATTGCCCATCAGTTTTATCCCGAGATCTAGGGCAGGCTCTACCCCGTACTTATTCTGAATCTGTTTCAGTACATCAGGTATGACTGCTATTGAAGGGGTACAATGTGTTCTTGTACATACGGCAGTGAAGATTGTACACCAAGTGACACAATTTTCTATAGGGGGAGCCATCCCAATTGGCAAGCAAATTGTCACTATTCTGTGTTTTTTGTGTGGGCCCGTATGAAGAAAAACAGCTTCAAGCTATGTTATTTTTTGTGCTATCCAAAACGGGATTTGCTCATTGCTGGTGGGAATTTTTCCCATAATGGCGTTCAGTGTTTGTCGGCTAATACCTGTAGTAACCATATGTGGTTGTTCAGCCTGAGCAGCTATTACAGGTTGGGCTGTTAATGTTTTTATTATGTATTGTGTAAGATTTCTGTAAATCTTTACTAAATCTCTGTAGAGTGTACGCATTCCAGCTGCTGATAAAGTAACAATGTCTGGATGCGGTGTGAATGAAGCTAAGACCAGCCAGGTCGCTCCTTCTCTGCTGAACAGACGAGTCTCATGTGTTCTGTGGTATGGGGTAGGGTGCCTCCAAACCAGTTTATGTGCTCTTGGTAAGTTAACGGGACTTCTAAGTCCACGTATGCAAAATAATCATCAGGTGGTTCATTTTCAATGTATTCATGAATCAACTGCGTGTGTGCATCTGCAGGTGAAAATTTAACCCAAGAATAGAAGACCTCTGTTCTGAATGCTTTGTGCACCTCAACCACGTAGGAAACATCTCCACCCGTTGCCAGGAGGGCATGATTTAGTAATTTCATGGTAACTGCCTGTCTGCAATTTCTGAAATATTTATGCCAACTATCTGTTCTTCAAACTCCTCAGTTTGTTTGGTCATTGTTACAGTAGTAGTATTTCGCTGATATTGTATAGAGATGGGGTTTGTACAATGTGGAAACTTCTATTCCTCCAAGCTTGATTAACCTACAGCCAATACATAGGGTATACCTACTCAGTGGAGGCAGATATTTCCCTTCAGACTATGTATTTTTTAAATGTGCATAGGAGGCTCTGAGAAAGCACGACTGAACTATTCAGATTGAACATTAAATAAGAGCCTAACCAACATTAACGGCACCATGTTATGTAGTTCCTACTAATTGGTAGGATCTGTGCATTGTTTGGACAACATACGCTAGGGGCTTGGTTTCTAGACTCATTCCGGACACCCCCACAGGATATGCTGGGCTATAGATCAGCTAGCTCACTGTGCCATCATAAGCCCCTCTAACCTTTCTGGAAGCAAATGGTTTCTATTAACCACTGAACAGGACACCCCATACTCCTGAGGGATTGTGGAAACAGTACAGAACATTTTGCTCAATCACTTGTGCTTATTTATTCTCAGAGAAATATACAGAAAATACACAGTAGAACGTTTTTAATAATATTTATTGAAACAAGTTATTGTTGCATAAAATCCGTGCGCTGCAATGATTAGTAGACAGAAGCCGATAAACATGATTACAAGCACCAAAAGCGTAAAAAGTAGGTACAGTTCTACCATGGTGCTAAGACAATGTATTTATGCATGGCATATAAAGCAAGGCAGTGATCGGGCATACTCCTACGATGCAGACCCTAATCTAAATGTACCTAGAGGGTGTGTAGGTGTAAAGCCAAGAATTCCCCTAAGGGACGATCCAACCCCATTAACTGATGAGATAGAGTGAAGGACTCTGTCTTAGTCACAAACTGGACACCCCTCACAAGAGGTTAGATTGCTGCATGGTCATTTTTCAGCATACAAGGACCTCAGTATCAGTCAGTCAGTCAAAAAACTTTATTTCGATTTAAAAGAAATGATAAAAGCTATACCAACATACATAGGAATAAAACCAGAGGGTATCCATATACATGTATAACTGTCATTTCATGATATTAGAATAAATACCTCTAAAAGACTAGAACTCACCCTATCAACACTTCTGTCTTGAATATCCTTTCTTCAATGATCTTCAGTTGGGGCGGAATCATACAGTAAAGTGCATAGTGCTAGATTGAAAGTAAAATACAACGTAACATGAACCTAACCTTTTTCCCGGTCATTCTTCCTTTCCAACGGATCACCCATACCCATCACAAAACCCTAACAACAGCAATGACTATGGGACCTTCCAAAGATGTTTTTAAGATCCTAAATGTCTCGCTGCTAGACATGGTCCCCATGTTTGAACAAATAGGTTTCAACCATCCGGACCTAGGTTTTTGGTACAATGGGCAGGCAGAGAGGATGTGTGCCACAGATTCCCTCTCATCATCACAGAAGGGACAGTTAATATTATTGGAAATGCACCATTTATTGTTAAAAACATTTGTGGGGATCGAGCCCACCATAAACTGATGGTACCATTTTCTATCTCTTGGGGAGGTAATTAGGTCCCAATAACTCTCATAAAAAGCCTCATGCTTGTTGTCAAGAAATGCTTTGGACAAAGAGGGATTAATGTGGAGTGGTGTGGCTCACTGGTTAGAGGCGGCAGACCCGAGAGAAGAGAACGGCCCCGGACCAGAGTTCAATTCCCAGCGCGCCAGGGTCATGGACCAGGGTCAGCGGACTCGATAATTCTCATCTCGGTGCCTAGTCTAACCAGGGATCACACTCGGCAACTCTGGGCATTAGCTTGCCTCATCTCCACAACGGCCCCCCACATATGCCGGGGATGCCTGGTTTCACCTTGGAGATACCCAGTAGGGACCATCTCACAGGGAAAGCCAGGACGGTTTCCCCAGCGGTCTACTGCGCAGAGATACTCCTTCGGGAGTCGATTCTAGCGCATTACAAACCCACAATTAATTAATTAATGTAAGCTGAGAACCGCCTTGTGACTATCATATTCCAGTTTACTGCCTTTAACTCGGTTTTAGAAGGAAATGTACTTTCGCAGGTGCTGTCTAGAGCCGGTTCATCCCCATCTCACTAAGCGTGTTTTTAACACACCATAGCCATAGAATTTTCCTAGAAACATCCAGATCTCTAACTTCTAACAGGGCCAGTGCATAATTTGATAGTTCGGGTGTAACCCAAAGCCTCTTCCAATAGGCAACTGGCCTATAATGTGCCACATCTCTAACCGATTGGCAACCAAGATCTAAATATAGGGGTAATAGCGGGGTACTCTGTGGAAGGCCAATTATGGACCTGAAAAATTTATTCTGCGCCACAACCAAGTGGTCCTGGTTGGCATAGCCCCACAACTCTGCCCCATATAGAATCGAGGCTCCAATTTTAGAGGTATAAATGTGTGGCATGGGAGCAATTGGTTTAGTGAGTGACAACCTTAGCTCCTTTAACAGAGCACCTGACAATTGCGCACGCTTAACCGGAAGCAGGTCTATTTGGGGCATCCAACTGATTTTTTTATCAATAATTACTCCTAGATATGAAAAGACTCTGTTTGCTCTAAGATTCCCCCCTTCATTCTGACAGCACGGACAGTATTCTTATTGTTTTGTAAGTCTTTATATTTAGTTTTATCCACGTTTACAATGAGTAAATGATCCTCACAAAATTCCTCAAACCTCATAAGGGTGCTTTGAAGGCCCTGCCTTGTCTTAGACAGAATGAGGGTGTCATCAGCAAACATTAAAGGGGTATCTTAGATCCAGCCTGGGATGGTGCATCCGTGGGAAAGTTCTCAAAGTGCTGCACTACCCCATTAATGTAAATTGAAAAGAGGGTTGGTGCTAGCAGGCACCCTTGTCTCACCCCCTTCTCAACAGGAAACTTATCAGAGGTATTGCCCTGTGCATTCCATCTTACCTGGGCAAAATTATCAGTGTGTAACTTGATCAATAGAGCCAAAATATCCAACGGCATACCAATCTTCATAAAGCTACACCACATCTTGGTGCGGGCGACGAGGTCAAAAGCCAACTTGATGTCGACAAATGCAGCATAAATTGTACCTCTCCCTAGTACTACGGTATGCCAGTATATAAGGATAAACCTTAGCACCTGGTCTACGGTGCTAGTGCACAGCCGAAACCCCGCCTGAAGGTGGGATAGGATTGTGCATTCTTCCAATCATGCCTGGATTCTACCCAATACCAGTCTTGCTGTCACATTTTGGATACAATCTATAAGGCTTATCGGCCTATAGTTCCCAAGTCGGGAATAGTCCCCCTTTTTATGAATGGGTAGGATTATAGCACCTGCCCAGGTCGCAGGGATGGGTGCTCCATTTGTGATAACATTCACTAGAAATTTAATATAAGACGCCCACGTATCTATGTCATGGAGGAACAAGTCTGCAGTAATGCAGTCAGGCCCCAGCGCCCTGCCTCTTGGAACTAAAAACAATGCATTTCCACTTCTTTCTTGCTAAAGTGTAAAGTGGAAGTGGAATTAGGCAATTCGAATTGGTCTTGTATTTCTCCAGCACCTGCAAACTGTGCTTTAAAATATGAAACCCACTGGTCTGGCTCTACATGGCTCATGGGCACCTTATTGGGTGACCCTCTACCCCACTTGACCAAGTGCAAAAAAGCAGTCATGTTTCTTTCCGAACAAGCATTGAGCAATTCTGACCAATGTTGTTCAGCCCAATCCTTTTTGGCACGGTATTGAGCAGCCTTATAAATCGCCCTGGCCTTACAAATTTCCTTCATATCCTTTTGATCTAACTGCCACTGTTAGGCTCTTATAGGCATTACGACAGGAAGAATTATACCAGGCGGCAGCTTTATAGCCTAAATTAATCATGGGTTTCTTGCTTTTTGTAATAAAATAGCCTCTAAGCTTTATAAAAAGGTCCTCGTGGACCTGGACAGCGGTAGAATTAAGCTCTTCCTGGGTAGCACAACTCTGTAGGGTACCTGGGGCTTTAACAAGCAAATTACTCATTTGTTCCATGTGCTCTACCTTACTCCTCAGAATCGCCCATTTTACTCTCCTGGAGTCATTAGTCAATTGGGTCTCAACATGATCTGCAGATTGTACCAACCTTACTCCCTGTGGTGAGGACAATGAACACATGAACAGTAATAGTGGATTATGATTGCTTTCAGATTATTCACAAACCACCATATCTTTTAGGTTAGACCAGAACAGGTTAGACCAGAACTCCATATTTATTAGAATAAAATCTATTTGGCTGGTGCGCTGCCCAAAACTAAAGGTAGGCGTACCCTGTTTGTCGGAGACTGTTCTCCCATTAACTGCCCTATTCCTTATTTCCAGGCAAAAAACTTTCAGCTGAAGTGCCGCACTTGTCCATCTTTTTATTACAGGAAGATCAAGCGATGGAATGGACCACTCGGCGTACTCCTCTTCATTAAAATTAAAATCATGAAGGTCCAGGGGTTCGAAAGTACAATTAAAATCACCTGCTATTATTACTTGTTTATCTCCTCTGTATTCTACTAAAAAAGAATCTAACAGTGTCACCGTAGGGGAAGCTTTACCACCTTGCATACCCAATGAGTAGACATTAATTATTAACAAAACTATGGTATGTGCCTGCTGCAACCTAATTATAAGGATGTCCTCTGAATCAATGGTAATCTCTTCCAACTTGAATTGTTCACAGTGGCCCACATGCATCAAGCATTTTTGGAGTCGCAAACGGTGCGATTCCTTAAAATCGGCCGTTTGCGATTCCAAAAATGCTTTTTGAGATGCATCATTTGTTTCTGTTGAAAATCGCTAATTTTGCGATTTTCTAAAATGCGATTGCATTTAAGGAATCGCAATTTTGCGATTCCTTAAATGCAATGCATCATTCTTTAAAAATTTGCGATTTTAAAGATTGCAAGTGCAAATTACCACGAGGTTGAACCTCGTGGTAATTTGCGAAATTGTTTAAAAATGCACAAAAATGCATTTTTTAAACTGTTAAGTTACAGACACACATGTCCTTAGGACATGTGTGTCTGTAACTTATAGGTAAAAGTGCATTTCATGGGTGCGGGGGGGGGGTCATTTGGACCCCCCTCTCCACCCTTGAAATGGATTGATGAATTGCGATTTCAAATTGCGAATTCGCAATTCCCATTCATTCCTATGGGCATTTTGGCCCATAGGAATGAATGGGAATTACGAATTCGCAATTTGAAATTCGCATTTTTTATGCGATTCGGTAAAAATAGCGATTTTTACCGAATTGCATAAAAAATTAAAAAATAATCATGCATAGGCTTTTGTGATTTCTAAATTGCGAATCGCTATTTTTCGCAATTTAGAAATCGCAAAAGCCGATATTGATGCATGTGGGCCCTAGTCTTATCCAGGTGGTCAGTGCCCATTTCGGCCTGCCATGCTGCCCCTGTATCGCTGCTTTACAAAAGTTTAGGTATCCTTGACGGAATACTTGGTCCAAGGCCCAAGTCTTTTGGAAGAACAATATATCTTGCTCTTCAATGAACGTGGACCAATGTACAGAGGCTATTTTCTGTGAAAGCCCCACAACGTTCCATGACACTAATTTAGTATCTACTGTGTCACACAGTTTAGAGCGGAGTCCTGACTGCTGACTTGAACCACTCTTTACCCGAGGAAGAACGACCCCTTCTAGTGAATGGATGACTACCATTTCTGAATAGCGGTCCCTCCCCATCCCACTCACCGGTGGACCAGAAGGCATTATATACTTCTGTCCATTGTGTATGGATAGGGTGTGACTATCTGCATTATTTAAGGCCCTGGGCTCATTGCCCTCTTCTGACTTAACTATTAAAGGCAAAGTCGGAGGAGAAACTAGTGAACTACACAGTCAATCTATTTCCTCCAAATTAGAGAAGAGCTCAAATCTATTATGAGTTAGTACATTATAGGCATAGGGGCCTTGTGCCAGATCTATGTCCTTCCCTTCGTAATGTCTGCTTTGAAGTGTTGCGGTAAAAGAACCCCAGAGGCAGAATACTAATGGAGTCCCTACACTGATACCTGGCCCCCGCCCTATCCAAGATCGTTTTGACTATCAGTGGTGACCCAAAATTCAACACAATGCAGTCACCTCTCGAAGATTTCAATGATTTCCCTACCCATGGAACCCGGCGTATCATCTTGAATTCCCGAAATAGGTGATTACCTAACCCAGTTCTTGAATTCAACAAATGAAGTACCCTGTGGAGGTCCAGTGCTCCCCATCCCCTGAAGGAAGTCAAGTCAAGTCAAGTCAGTATATTTATATAGCGCGCTACATACCCAGAGGGTCTCAAGGCGCTTGAAGAAGGGAGGGGAATTACTTGTCAAATATCCACGTTTTAAGTTGCTTTCTGAATGCTAGGTGGTTCTGAGTAAGGCGAAGGTGAGTGGGAAGTGAGTTCCAGGTTTTAGCTGCCAGGTAGGAGAAGGATCTACCTCCCATGGTGGTTTTGTTGATGCGAGGTACAGTGGCAAGGGCTTGGTTGGAGGATCGTAGCTGGCGGGAGGGGGTGTAGAAGGAGAGTCGTGTGTTGAGGCATTCGGGTCCGATTTCGTAGAGTGCTTTGTGTGCGTGAGTTAGGAGCCGGAAAGTAATCCTCTTATTGACGGGGAGCCAGTGGAGGTTTTTCAGGTGGCCAGAGATGTGTTCTTTACGCGGGATGTCTAATATGAGCCTGGCTGAAGCGTTCTGGATGCGTTGGAGTTTTTTCTGGAGTTTTGCGGTGGTACCGGCGTAGAGGGTGTTTCCGTAGTCCAGTCGGCTCGTGACCAGGGCGTGGGTGACTGTTTTTCTAGTTTCGGTGGGGATCCAGCGCAATGTTTTTTTGAGCATGCGAAGGATGTTGAAGCAAGATGAAGAAACGGCGTTGACTTGTCTGTTCATCGAGAGTGAGGAATCCAGGATGACGCCCAGGTTCCGTGCGTGGTCTGTCGGGATGGGTGCTTTTCCAAGGGCCTCTGGCCACCAAGAGTCATCCCAGGTGGAGGGGGAGGTGCCTAGGATGAGGACTTCTGTTTTGTCTGAGTTCAGTTTCAGACGGCTGTGCTTCATCCATTCGGCTACTTCTTTCATTCCTTCATGCAGGTTGGTTTTGGCAGTGTTAGGGTCTCTCGTGAGTGATAGGATCAGTTGAGTGTCGTCGGCGTAGGAGATGATGTTGAGGTTGTGTTGGCGTGCGATGGCCGCGAGGGGGCTCATGTATACGTTGAAGAGGGTGGGGCTGAGTGAGGATCCTTGTGGTATGCCGCAGATGACTTCAGTGGCCTCTGACTTGAATGGTGGAAGGCGGACTCTCTGGGTTCTTCCGGTGAGGAACGAGGTGATCCATTCCAGTGCTTTTCCTTGGATTCCGACGTTTCTGAGGCGTTGTAAAAGGGTGCTATGACAGACCGTGTCGAAGGCTGCGGAGAGGTCGAGGAGGATGAGGGCGACTGTGTCACCATTGTCCAGTAGAGTTCGAATGTCGTCTGTTGCTGCGATGAGGGCGGTTTCAGTGCTGTGTTTGGCTCGGAAGCCGGATTGTGAGGAGTCGAGGGATTTGTTGGTTTCGAGGAATGCAGCGAGCTGGTTGTTGACCGCTTTCTCGATGACTTTGGCCGGGAATGGAAGGAGTGAGATAGGGCGGTAGTTTTTGAGTTCGGTGGGGTCAGCTGTGGGTTTCTTCAGGAGGGCGCTGAGTTCGGCATGTTTCCAGCTTTCCGGGAAGGTTGCGGAGTTGAGGGAGCAGTTGATGACGTCTCGGAGGTGCGGTGCTATAATGGAGTCTGCTTTGTTAAAGATGTGGTGAGGGCATGGGTCTGTGGGGGATTCTGAGTGGATAGAGTTCATCAGACGGATGGTGTCCTCAGTGGAGATTGGCTTCCAGTCATTGAGGATGTTCAGGGGGGGTGGGGGTCCTGCAGGGGGTTGGGTGGGTTGGTCTTCGGGTCGGTTGTCGAAGCTGTTGTGGATGTCTGCAATTTTGTTGTGGAAGAATGAGGCTAGGGAATCACAGAGGGCTTGGGAGGGGGTGATGTCGTTGGAGTTGGACGAGGGGTTGGTAAATTCCTTGACGATGTTGAATAATTCCTTGCTGTTGTGGGCGTTGTTATCTAGTCGGTCCTTGAAAGCGGCTTTCTTGGCATTCCGGATTAGTTGGTGGTGTGTGCGGGTGGCGTTTTTGAAAGCGTCCTTGGTGCTGGTGGTTGGGTCTTTTTTCCAGGCCTTCTCAAGGGAGCGACAGAGTTTCTTGGATTTCTTAAGCTCATCGTTGAACCAGGAGGCCTTCTTGCTGCCTAGTTTGATTTGTCGTTTTTTCAGTGGTGCTAGGATGTCGGCGCTGTTGGATAACCATTGGGTGAGGTTGGTGGCTGCTTGGTCTGGGTTTGAGGAGTGGGCTGGGGGGTTTTGAAGAAGCGATGAGCAGATCTGGTCGATGGTGATTTTGTTCCAGTTTCTTTGCAGAGTGGGTTGGGGGTGATTGTTGGATGTGGGCTTGTTGTAGGTAAAGTGAACGCAGCTGTGGTCAGTCCAAAGGAGAGCTGTGGTGTGGCTGAAGGAGACATGTTTGCTGGAGGTGAAGATAGGGTCGAGTGTGTGACCTGCGATGTGGGTGGGGGTAGTGACAAGTTGTTTAAGTCCGAGGTTGGCGAGGTTGTCCAAAAGGGTGGTGGTGTTGCGGTCGTTGTTCTTTTCAAGGTGAAAGTTGAGGTCTCCCAAAAGGATGTAATCCTCGGAGGGGAGCGCGTGTGGAGTGATGAAGTCCGTGATGTCTTCACTAAATTGTGCGCGGGGTCCTGGTGGCCTGTAAAGGAGGGTGCCTCTGAGTGTGGTCTTGGGGTCGATATGGATCTGGAAGTGAAGGTGTTCAGAGTTGGCGAGATTGACGTCTGAGCTGGTTGAGATGCGGATGGATTTCTTATGGACGATAGCGATGCCTCCTCCTGTGTGGCCGGTACGGTCCTTGCGAATGGTCTTATAGCCTTCCGGGATGGTAATGGTGATGTCTGGGGCTGAAGAGGCATTCATCCATGTTTCTGTTAGGAAGGCAACTTCGGGAGAGATGGTGTCTAGTAGGTTCCAGAGGTCGATGGCGTGTCTGTGGACCGAGCGGGTGTTGAGCAGGATGCATTTTAGGTGGTAGGTGTCAGGTCTCTGAGTGGTGTTGGTGGATGAGGAGCTGGATTTGGTGCCGTCGAACTTGCAGGAGTTGCAGGAAAAGGGTCCATGGGTGTGTCCAGGAGCGGCCTGGACGCAGTTGGGGGAACGGCCGGGGTTAAGGGCTAGGAGGGTGGTGGCATCGTAAGTAATGCGAGAGGGGTGGACATTACGAGGACCAGGGGCTCTGGCGCTGGGCGCGGTCCAGGCGCGGACGGGCGTAGACGGGCTTACCTTTGGCGCACCTTCGGCGCGACTGGGGCGCGATCGCTGCACGTGGACGCTGCGCGTAGGTCCTACTGACATAAGTAGGGAAGTGGAGGGGGCGGAGCGTGGGAGGGTGAGCTGGGAGGCGTTAGCGAAGGGGGAGGGACGGTCTGCAGGCACAACAAAATGGTGGGCTTACAAACAATCAGCAGGACGCTATGCGAGGGTAAACTAAATACGATAAGCAAATGCAAGGTTTCAAAGCAGCAGCGCTATACACACAGGTCAGCAACATTTATTATCAAGCCTGAAAGGGACAGCTGCAGTAACAGCGCAATGCACGTAGGACACAATTAGTGCAATTGACTACGCAAATGCGGAGCGCTACGCAGGGAACTGGGCGCTTATCAGGAATGACTGAGAATGCCAAAATAAAAGATAATGCAAGTCGATATTCAGCGCTACGATACCACAGTGGCGCTTGAAGAGTGGGAGGTGGGCAGGAGCAACCGCTTAAGAACTGGCACGTTAGAGAGTATAATTGTATAGGGCGTGGCTTTGGGCTGTAAATTAAGGGAGTCACTATGGTTTGCCCACCCACCCTGCGGCATCCCCTGATTTTGTTGCCCTTCAATTTCCCTCCTCGGGCAAGAATTGGGTGTAATTATCGGCACATATCATGAATTAACAAAAGGAGCTGACGCTACAATTTGTATGCAGCGACCAGGCTCGATAGTTGACAAACTTGTTGTGGGCTTCTTTGCTTGTACTGGTTTGAGTAAACTACCAGAATTTCCATTAGGCAAGAGGGGCTTTAAGGAAAAAAGGGGCTGCTCTATCTTAGACAATCTTAAGTCAATGCCAGACAACTTAGTAATTAGGAGGTTGAGCAAAACTACAAGTTTCTCTTCGAATTTTGCTATGATGGAGTCCTCAAAGTCATTGGGCATTAATCAAGGCTAGTCCACGTCACTACCACCTACCGGGCATGGAGTACCTGGGGCCATAGAAACATGGGGGCTACCCTTATTACCCTGTGCTGTCCCTCTGGTTTTAGCCACTTTACTGGCCTGATGTGTGGTTTCAGGCAAAGCACATGCTTTCCTTTTTTTGTTAGATTTAGTGCCCTCCCCGACCTTTGTTTGCACAGATCTTTGTTGGCGCGTGAGAATCTTAGGACAGGGAGGGGGCAAGGGAAGTGGTGTACTAGCTGTGTTCGATGTTTCCTTAGATTGGGAAAGTGGAGACTCAGAAACTACTGACAAGAGAGAGATAGATGGTATATCTTCTGTAAGTAAAGGGCCTGATAAAAGGGCTTCGGAGGAGGCACGGCGGGGTTCTAAAGATAAACACTGTTCCGTGAGTTTGATCTCATGTATTAAAACGGACTCGGCTCGCATAAGAAACACGTCCAGAGTGCCTACGACCCCTGAACTACCTACCCCCTTACGTTGACCTCTACTCATTGCAGCTTAAAGGGTTATAAAACACAACTTAAAATAATAGCAAATACTACAAAACAATAATATACTGGGTTAAAAGCGACAGACCAAGGGGGGGCGGAGCTAGCTCAAGACCGCGATGGCCGCTTGAGCCTGGAGCTCCATTGTGCCACATCACTATCCTGAACCTATCCTACAGCATTGGCGATTCTCTGACCACCCCTGCAGAGCTGTCGACAGCGTAGGACGAGCGGCAGCCGGCGACCAGTCTGGAGCCGTAATCTGGTGCTTGAGGCGTGAGTTATACGTGGTGGTTGTGCAGCGGCGGCTGGGCTGCGAATCCCAGAGCCACAGTGACCACTGAAGCCGTGAGATGTGGATCGATGTGCGGCTGGCACTTCACTCACGAGGCGCGAATTGCGGAGGTCGGCTGCCCGGAGCGCCCGAAGAGTGGACAATTGCTCGCCGGTAGTCGGGAGAGATCTGACCGCTTGGAGAGCCCCAGTGCCCCCCCCAGCTACATGCTTGTTCTGCCCCGTGAGGTGAGCGCCAGAGGGGTGAATGGTGTGCGGTCACGGCCGCCCGGGGGCACATCGGATTCTAAATGCCACAGCCCGGAGCAGTGATGCGGACATCACCTCCCTGGTTTGGTTGCTGATGGGGGATAGGCCAGTGGTGAACCTGGCGGTTGGTCTTACGGGGGCAGAAAATACGCTGGAACTGGCTGTGGAGACCTGTGGACGGGGTCTCCCGACGGCAGCCATTTGAGCACTGAGAGGTAGTGAAGGGCGGGTTCACGATCCGCGCCCTGGATAACGGCGCCGGGGACTTGTCCAGGATGAACTGCCTGCACCTCTCCTGGTATTTTATTGTGGAGTGTGCGGGCGCCTGCGATTCACCAACCCTCCTCCACTTTCCTTGCCATAGCGTGGCATAAGCACTTGTTGTGGTGTCTGCAGAGCCATTGTCCTACCGTGTGGTGTGAGGAGTGGGCTACTGACGGTCAACCTGGCGGGGGCACTGGAGCGAATTTTAGTGGCCTACTACCCCAAGGCTTGCGGTGAGTGAGAGGGTCGTCTTGGTTACTATCTGGTACTTAGATCGTTTTTGTCCCCTGGAGTGGCGGTGACACCAGAATTGCGACTGTCCACCCTGTGTGATCGCGGCCGATCCTGTGGTTGATTGCACTGGGCAGCCTAAGGCAGTGCTTCCCTATCTGCTGATTCGGGTGCTAGCGGAACGTGTGTGCTCATACCCCCTGTGGAGACAAGATACGCCTGCTACGATGGGTAGGGGTAACAAAACGCAGACGAAACTGGCCTTTGATCAAAAGCGTTAGAAATCTCAAGATCCCAGCTCGAGTGGTGATACTAGAATGCACCTGCCAGTGAGAGAAGATCCTGAAACAGATATTCGCAGTATCCTGAAATCTATGGAACAGTCTTTGCAAAGGGGCCTCTCCTCCCTAGGCATTAAAATTGACGCCCTCACTTACAGAATCGAAGAATGGCTGACCGCCTTGATAATTTTTAACAGGAGGGGGGAGAGAGAGAGTCAGTGGATTCAGTCTCCCTAGTCATACGAATAAACAAAGTGGAATCCACTCAAAGTGATAGTGATCCCTAGAGTGATGGGGAACACACAGTGTTGTTTAAATGCCCCTCACACACCAACAGGCCCCTTGGTGTCATGCTTCATCATCGGGGCCTTCGCACCCCTCTACGGGATGCGGCGTGCTACGACTCGCGGATACGCAGGAGCACTTGAAGTGAACTATGTGTGGGGGTGTGTGTTAATTACAAAAGTGTGAGTGAGGTGAGGTGAAAAAGTGAGTGGTTAAAAAATACCTGGCACGTGGGAGAAAAAAACTTTATTAAATCCCCGGCTGGTATTATTAAAATAAAAGTGCAGGGCGTGGTTTTGATAGATACGTATTAGGGTATCAGACCACTATCTTAAAAGTCAACATGTTTCGGAGGTCAAAGCCCCCTTCTTCAGGACAAGGGTTAATGCACTTACCCTCCCCTTACTCACATGTAAGATGTAAAAGTGTAAATAAAAATTACCACAATGTGTAATGTTCCTAACAATGTTATATGTTAGTGAGTGTCGTTGCGCCCAATTGGCGTAAGAACCTGTGGAGATAAAATCATAGATAAACATACACATATATTTTTCACAGGTTAGAGGAGAAGAATTCCTTTCCAGGGTCCCATTATTTTTGGTTCTACCTGATGTTTTTTCAGAGAAGCATAATTCTTCTCCTCATTACACATTGTGTCCTGAAGAAGGGGGCTTTGACCTCCGAAACATGTTGACTTTTAAGATAGTGGTCTGATACCCTAATACGTATCTATCAAAACCACGCCCTGCACTTTTATTTTAATAATACCAGCCGGGGATTTAATAAAGTTTTTTTCTCCCACGTGCCAGGTATTTTTTAACCACTCACTTTTTCACCTCACCTCACTCACACTTTTGTAATTAACACACACCCCCACACATAGTTCACTTCAAGTGCTCCTGCGTATCCGTGAGTCGTAGCACGCCGCATCCCGTAGAGGGGTGCGAAGGCCCCGATGATGAAGCATGACACCAAGGGGCCTGTTGGTGTGTGAGGGGCATTTAAACAACACTGTGTGTTCCCCATCACTCTAGGGATCACTATCACTTTGAGTGGATTCCACTTTGTTTATTCGTATGACTAGGGAGACTGAATCCACTGACTCTCTCTCTCCCCCCTCCTGTTAAAAATTGTTTATAGACAGCGTGCAGCTGTGGGAGTCCCCTTCCCTTTCCCTTCGGACCTACACACATACTCTTTCACACACAACCACTTTATTTCTTTGAAAAACCTTCCTGCTCTCCTCATCTGTCAACATGGAGGATGAACATGGACTGACCTTTAGTGAGGATGATATTGACCGCATTCTAGCAGATGATAAACCTTTTGAAGGCCTCAGCAATAGCGACCCAGGGCCTGCAGTAGCCGATTGGGATGAGCTGATGAACACCCGTAAAATCCAAATCAGGACAGCCCTTCATGGCTTACTGATGAGGGAGTATTTGAGAAACAAGATGGCCCTGCAAGGTTTATTGGTCAAAACTGAACCGTTTATTTTCCAGGACGACCTTGTTTTTAAGAAGGCATGGTCACTTATCTCTTGGCACTGTACCAGGGATTGGCTGGTACTTATAGTCCAGACTGCAGCTAGGAAGTCAGTAGAGCTGAAAGTAGAGATTCAAAGACTTGAAGTACAGCTAAAGGCCTTCATTTCACCAGCGGATCTTAAAAAGGGCTTAGAGGAACTTAACCAACAAATGAAAGAATTTGAGGCTGGCTTGAAACAAAGCAAATTTAATAAACTGAAAAAAGACAAAGACCGCTTTACTCCTGAGAGAGCCTACCCTTATACTCGAGCAGATTATGTCATGAAAGATAACATGAGTGACACAGATAGTGTTAACTCAGATGGCAGTAACTCAAGCAACAAATCGGGAGGTTTCCAGCAAAAAAAGCAAAGAGGCGGCTTTCGTCAACAAAGAGCCCAATTTCCACGTCAAAGAGGTTGGCGTGGTTTTCAAGGTCCTCAATTTAACCCTTATCAACCTCCTTTTCAATTCCCGCAATATCAGGTTGTCCCACCTCAAATGGGACAAATGTACCCCCAGTGGGTTCCAGACCAAACTAATGTACCCCAAAATCAACAACCTTTTTTATCTTGGGGCCAAGGATCCCGCAGAGGGCGGAACAAGAAGGGCAACAACGTGAATTGGCAACCCACAGAGGAGTCAGACCCACGTGTAGTAACGAGGAGCATGGCAGCCAATCAGGCGTCAACCAGCCACAGGGGGACCTAGTTATCAATATAACCCCCTGGCCCCTCACTGATCTGCAAAAGGAGGTATTGAATAAAGGCCTGGGTTATGTCCCTACCAATAGACCAGACATTTTTCTACTACATAAGGAAATGCAGGAGTTTATAAGGACTATCAAGTTGCGGGCATTCTTTAAAGACAAGGATCTACCCACAGAGACTTCTGACACTGGCTTAAAACCCAAGTCAACATTTACACCATTAGACAACCAGCTTCCTGTTGAAGTACTGGCCTTCGAAAAAGCCATGATGCAGGAATTGAAAGGTCTAGAAACCACACAAAAGGTCTTTCAGAACATGAGCAGAACAGAAAATGAGGCCATTAAGGAGTTGAGGATGAACAAAAACCTTGTTATAAAACCCGCAGACAAGGGTGGTGCAGTGGTTATCCAAACAACCACAGCCTATGACAAGGAATGCAGACGGCTTCTTTCTGATAACAGGAACTACCAAATACTTACGGAAGATCCCACTGAATCTTTAAGAGTCCAGATAGGTGGTATGGTGGAAGAGGCACTTGCACATGACTGGATTACTAAAAAGGAGTCCGAGTTCCTGACACAGAGGAACCCTCGCATCCCTTACTTCTATACTATTCCTAAGGTGCACAAGAACCTGGATGACCCCCCTGGTCGCCCCATAGTTTCCGGAATCTCATCCATCCTGGAACCATTATCCAAGTTTGCGGATGCTTTCTTGAGGCCACTTGTACAGGCTACTGACACCTATCTGCGTGATACAAAAGCAGTACTACAACTGTTGAACAATCAAACTTTTGATCCAACTTCACAGATGCTGCTAAGTCTGGATGTGGAGAGCCTCTATACGAGTCTCCCCCACGATGAGACCATCCAAATCATTGAGGAGGTACTACATTCTACGAATTGGGAATACCACACTCCACAGAATGTAGTGATGGAGTGCATCTCGTTGGCACTCACGAAAAACTTTTTCGAATATGAGGGCACTCTCTTCTGGCAAAAGCATGGGACCAGTATGGGCAGCACATTTGCCCCGAGTCTGGCTGGACTGTATGTCCACCATTTGGAATCTACGAAAATCCTGCACCCAGACAATCCTTACAGGGCGAGGATTCGCACCTGGCGGAGGTACATTGATGATATCCTGGTCATCTGGGAAGGAGATGTAACCATGATAACTGAATTCATCGACTGGCTGAACAATCAAAATGCTTTTTTGAAATTCACTCACCAGGCATCTAATACCAACATGGTTTTCCTAGATTTGAATATCTACCATGAAGCCGGCATGTTGAAAACGGAAACACATTATAAAACAACGGCGAGGAACTGTCTCCTCAGATTAGACAGCTTTCATCCTCGTCATCTGAGAGAGAACCTTCCCTATGGACAGTTCCTACGCCTTCGGCGGAATTGTAGTGATGTGGCTAGATACAAAACTCAGGCCAAGGATCTTAGTGCAAAACTAAGACAGAGGAAATATCCGGAAACTGTGATCAAGAAAGCTTTTACAAGAGCACGAAATAATAACCGTGACGCCCTTCTGGAGGACAATCCACGTAGGGAGGATGCCGCAAACAGGACGGTTTGTGTTACCACATACAGTCCGGTCAGCAACCAAGTGACAAAATTGGTCCACAAACATTGGCGCACTTTAACGAGTGGTGGCTTGACTCTGGAGAAACCTCTCTTTGCACACAGAAGGGGTAGGAACTTAAGAGATATACTTGTTCATACAAGACCACCCCCTCCAACCAAGGATCAGACGAGGTTGCAAGGCGTCCATGGGCACTACCCGTGTGGCAACTGTAATAACTGCCACCTCACAAAAAAGAGCCAGAATCTAACCTTTACCAATGGGACGACATGGGAACAACGTGCATTTACGAACTGCAACAGTAAAAATGTTGTTTACCTAATTACCTGCCCATGTGGAAAGGAATATGTTGGGATGACCACCAGACCTGTAAGGGTCAGGTTAAATGAACACAAAAGCAACATCAGGTGTAAGAAACTAACGACTAAAATGTCAACCCATTATATTGAACATCAACACTGTGTGAACGAGCTACAGTGGACAATAATTAAACAACTGCCCTCTGAGATAGGTCTCCTAGAAAAAGAGCAACGGTGGGTGTTTCGGTTGGGAACCGACACCACTGGGCTGAACGATTCCATTCCATGGAACCTTCTCAGATAAAACTCAAATCTGACTACCATTCTCAATTTGTTGATGTACACGTGTGGTTACATTCAACAAATATATCTGCGGGGTTCATCTGGGTTAATATACCAGTACAACGAGGCACTACCGAGTTGTGATTGAGGATGCATCCCTTTTGGTAGGGACCTTGTTTCATGAATTTCCCCTCTTCACAACTAAGTTCTATAAAAGAACCACCGTCTGTTGAGTCCAAACTTGAAGGCAGTTTAACTAACTACTGATCCAAATACACTTCTAAATAGTAGTTTAATTCACCATTGCTGCCCTCGTTGCTTATTATATTTTGCCTTGCCTCTAGTTGTAAAAACTGCCTTAATGCCCTGCCTTATATGCGCTTATTCTAGCATCCAAATGCATGTCTTTGTGCATTTAAAATTGAAGCGTCATTTACCTACAGGCATTTACTTGCAAAGCCGACTGCTCCGTGTCAAAACGGAGTGTCTCCGTCGACGCATGAGCGGCAGTCTCGTTTGCCGCGCATGCGTACCTCTGGAGCGGTAATGCGCATGCGCGATAGAGTAGTGAAAGGCGCTAGCGTTTTACCGGACGCTCGGAGGTGGTTATCTCCGTATTTGGGCATTCCCCCGGGTTGCGTTATTCAATTAATCAGCATTAATTACCTACAGGCACAATATATATAAGGGCCTTGATTCCTTCGTAGCTCACTTCATCGGAGCCGCGTTGAGGGAAGGCAGGCGATTAGCTGTTGCAGTAACCGTGAGTTATAGACCACTGAGAGAAGCAGTTGTTCACTGTACCTTTGGCGCATTGTTGACAATGTCTTCCTACTGTACCCCTGATATTGATTTCTTAGGTTTTCTGATTAGAAAGGAAGGATTCCCCAATATACGCTAAAGGCTCATGAAGTCCTGTAGTTGGGAACTTTAAGTAAGATCTTTATTCCTTTCTGTTTTGCTCTCCTTCCATCTGAGCAGAGAGTAATTTTGGTGTTGTGTGTGTGTATGTTTGTAGTGTCCTTTTTTCTTTTTCTTTTTCCTTTCCAGGGTCCCATTATTTTTGGTTCTACCTGATGTTTTTTCAGAGAAGCATAATTCTTCTCCTCTAACCTGTGAAAAATATATGTGTATGTTTATCTATGATTTTATCTCCACAGGTTCTTACGCCAATTGGGCGCAACGACACTCACTAACATATAACATTGTTAGGAACATTACACATTGTGGTAATTTTTATTTACACTTTTACATCTTACATGTGAGTAAGGGGAGGGTAAGTGCATTAACCCTTGTCCTGAAGAAGGGGGCTTTGACCTCCGAAACATGTTGACTTTTAAGATAGTGGTCTGATACCCTAATACGTATCTATCAAAACCACGCCCTGCACTTTTATTTTAATAATACCAGCCGGGGATTTAATAAAGTTTTTTTCTCCCACGTGCCAGGTATTTTTTAACCACTCACTTTTTCACCTCACCTCGCTCACACTTTTGTAATTAACACACACCCCCACACATAGTTCACTTCAAGTGCTCCTGCGTATCCGCGAGTCGTAGCACGCCGCATCCCGTAGAGGGGTGCGAAGGCCCCGATGATGAAGCATGACACCAAGGGGCTTGTTGGTGTGTGAGGGGCATTTAAACAACACTGTGTGTTCCCCATCACTCTAGGGATCACTATCACTTTGACCGCCTTGATAAACATGTGAAAAGACTGGATATGTTGGACCGACGCCTAACGGCGGTAGCGGAGGCCCACACCACCCTTGATGCAGATCATAGGCACCTGGGGAGAGTTTTGCGTATCCTGCAAGATAAGACAAAAGATTTGGAGGCATGTTCCAGTCGCTGTAACCTGCGCATTACTGGTCTTCCAGGAACGACAGCCACCGGGAATATGGAACAGTTTGTGGGTAAACTGCTGGTGTCTCTGCTGGGCGACGGTGTGTTCTCTACGATGTTTGTAGCTGAGAGGGCGCACAGATCTTTGGGCCCCAGACCACCTGCGGGCACTCCTCCGCGCCTGATCATAGCAAAGCTTCTCAATTATCATGATCGTGACGCAGCTCTCCGCGTGGCCAAGGAGAAGAAGGCTCTGATATATGAGAGTTCTGAGCTCTCCCTGTACCCAGACTTCACCGCTAGAGTATAGGAGACTCGCAGGCACTTTGTACCGCTTAAGAAGCAGCTACGGGATATGGGAGTGGACTATGCCATGCTGTATCTAGCGAAACTACGGGTTAAAAGACAAGGGCAATCGCACATATTCACAAATCCCAAGGCTCTGCAGCAGGCTATTAAGAACTGGTCGAAGGAGCGGCATGTTAGCCCGGAGAGGCTACCATTGGAAGAAGCAGCGGCAGGCACACTTGATGACCAAGACTGATGCGCTGATTTTCGGGTGGTTGGTGTGGTAAGATGGCCCGGGGGGTGGGAGTGGGGGAGTTAAAGCTCGGGGACTGACATTCCACTGGACTGCATATGCTGGAGCCTTGGAGTCTGGGTTGTCTGGAGGGCCTTCACCTACTGCCGTTGTGTCGGCTGAATCACTGTGTGCACTGATTGAGTTGGGGGGGCGGGTTTGAAATACTAGGACCAGAACCTCTACTGTGGCGCTGGGACCAACGGTCCTGTTGCCTCCCTGCTGGAGTTTGGCCGGGTGCTCGACCTTCAGGGAGTTTGCTGGGGTTTGCCCTCCAGTTTGAGGGGGGTAAAGCTGTTTGGTTAATGCTGCAAAATGATGTTGGTGGCGCACATGAGTCCCGGTTGTGTAGAGTTGATGCAAGAGCATTTAGGAGTTCGGCACAGGGAGCTACCTCCGCCCACGTGTGCCTGCCACTGTTGTTATTGTTTGGGTTACCTGCGACCAAGTTTGGGGTGGTCTGCTGTGGGAAGTGGGAGGGGGAGAGGGGGGTTGTTTTTCAAGTATGGTGGTTTGGGGGCTGGTTGTTGTAAATGCCAATGGTGCACTGCACACTTGAATACAAAGAGTCTATCTCCACGATATGCCTAATCCACGACGATGGGGACACGGAACGCACAAGCAACCCAGTGTACGGTGGGTGGTATGCAAGTAATGACATGGAATGTCAGAGGACTTAATGATAATCGCAAGCTCCAGAAGGTGTTGAGTTATTTGAACAGACAGAATGTTTATGTTGCGCTTCTACTGGAGACGCATCTTCCCCAGACGAGCCCTATGTTACGGTTTAGGGGACTGGATGGTAACATCAATTCAGTGGGGTTTACCTCCCATGCTAGGGGTGTTTTAACCTGGGACAATCCCAGAACACCATTTACGCTGACACCACTACACGCTGATCCTGAGGGACGTTATATCTAAATGCATGGGTCGGGCCCTGGATGTGCTCCTAATCAATGTCTACGGCACCAATTATGACTGTCCTGCGTTCTTTGGAGACATTGCTAAAATTATCACACAATACGGGGACGTCCAGATACTGTGGGGAGGCGACTTTAACTTGGTTAAGCACCCGGAGCTGAACAGATCGGCAGGCCCGCCTAGAGGCCCTGTGGCGGCTGCGAGAAAGCTAGAGGAATTGATGGCCTGTATGGATTTATGTGATGTGTGGCGGATGCGAAGTAGTGATAGGGATGGCTACACACATTATTCAGCATATCACAACATGCATACACGTATAGACTACTGAAGCGCTTCTACCTCGTTGATAGATCAGGTTCGACACTGTGGGGTCTTGCCGTGCACACTCTCTGACCACTCACCACTGGTGATGGCCTTGGACACCCCTAGGAAGTGCTTGCCGCCATTCACGTGGTGGTTTCCCCCACACTCCCCGCTAGATCTGCTGATTAAGGAGGAAATGTCCGACACCATAGAGTCCATTTTCGCTACCAATATAGACTCAGTTGACAGCTTCCAAACGGTCTGGGAAACGTTTAAGGTCTATATTAGGGGAATAGCGATGACTAAGAACTCAGGAGTGCTTAAGGCCATTCGGAAGAGGTTGTCTTATTTAGAATCACAGCTGAGGGACTTCGAGCGGCGGCAACTTGATGGGGGGATGAGACTCTGGACAGAGAGATTACGGCACTGCTGGAGGAATATCACGATGCTGCAGATAGTGAGGTGAGGCATCTTTGGAAGTACGCTACGGCCAGGACATATGGAGAGGGAGACAGACCGGGCTCAGTGTTGGCTCAGTTGATGAAGGCACGGCGAGGTAGGACGCGGGTTTCTGAAGTTAGAGCGGCGGACGGGGAACTTCTAATGGAAGAAACAGAGGTAGCTGACTGCTTTAAACAATATTATTTTGACTTGTACAGGTCCCAGTCTGGTGGGGTGGATGAGCACATTACAGAGTATCTGGATCATATACGGCTCCCGTTCCTCCCTGACACACACAGGGAACTCCTAATGCATCCCATAGAGAGAGACAAGATTACTGAGGCTCTGGGAGGTATGAAAGCTGGTAACGCCCCGGGAACCGATGGGCTAACGGTCGCCTTCTACAAAACTTTCTTGGACCTGTTGCTCCCCCACCTTGCGGCCCTGTTCGATGATATGTGCATTTCGGGCACTCTCTTCCGCCATCTATGAGGGAGGCCCTGCTTGTTACCATCCCCAAACAGGGTAAAACCCCTAGATGAATGCAGCTTGTACCACCCACTTTCACTTCTCTTTTTTTGTTTTTTTTGTTTTATCCTCGTACATGCCATCAGAAGCACTCTAGATGGGATTCCTCCACACCTTCCAAACAGGCAAATTCGATAACCACTCTTGCATAATCCCTGAGGAGGGGAAGCAGAGTTCTCCTAGCGGTAAGGCTGTATCCTGGTCCCACTCCCGTTCACAGCACCTGGAAGACCGTATGTTACTAAGGAGGACCGGACCGACAGTCTTCTGGCATAATCATAGGACCGATTTTACTTCTCCTTCCAGGCCACTAGAGCCGCCCAGATCTTACAAGCACTAGATTTATCACAGGCCATATCGGATTGACTGATCAAGATGATATGCTTTAGACAGTCCGCGAAGGAAGGAGGGATTAGAGATTTCCAAACTCTACAGATTTTTCTTCTGGCGATAATTATTACGTAAAATGCCAATTTGGAAGCTGGAGTGTTCATGCAATAATCTGACACAACACCAAAAAAGGTTACCTTGGGCTTACTTCAATCTGCTGGAGCAACACATCCTCCAGAAAACCACATACCTCGGTCCAGAAAGGCTCGCTCGATTCTCGGACAATCCATGAACATGTGCAAGTCATCTGTGGCTGGATACTTACATCTAGGACAGTTATAGACCCTCCTGGTTACTTTAGACAGTGTCCAAGGAGTCCAATACACTCTGTAGGCAGTGTGCAGATGATTCCTCCTGAGTGTAGCTGGTTTCTCCACTGCCTGCAACATAATGAAAGAGTCACACCATAGTTACTGCATTCCCTCCCAATCTCCTGTGCAAACACTGCCCCAGAGTTTCCCCACTTCCAATTCCAAGCAATCCCCCGCATCCAAGAGGGCCCCATACCAGAATGATACTTCACGTTTCCATGAGCCCATTCTGGAGACCGAATCAAATATCGTGCTAGCTTCCACGTTGCTCCATAGAATTTAAATCTTGTTAATGTCCCACCGGTTAGATTTGAGATTGACTCCCAGCTAATCGGTTGTGAATCCTTCCGAAAGTCTCCCCAGAGACTGATACCTGCTAATCTAAGTGGTTGGCAAAGTTGATCCTGGGGAACCCCATATTGGGGCCTGTGCTGTATAATACGGAATTTTCAGAACTCTTCTAATGTGCACCCAGTTATTTAGTGCAGCTCGCAAGGTCTTAAGTTGGACCTTCTTGTAGAACTTGGGGTCCCCGAATTTGTAAAGAAAGAACTCCTGTCTCAGCAGAACATCCTGTAGCATAGCCTGGATTAAAAGGCCTAGAGAGGAAGAGTCCATTTTATTAGCCAAGATTCTAAAATTCTTAAAATGGAAAGCATGGCAATAGGAAAGTAGGTCAAATAAAGCCAGTCCCCCTAACGTTAACCCTCTCCTGAGCATTTTCCAGGCAATTCTCTGGGTTTTTGTGACCCATATGAACAACCCAATTTTACACTGAAGTATGGCAAGATCCTTAGTGCTAAAAGATAATGGGATTGAGTTAAACAAAAATGTTAATTTGGGTAAAATTATCATTTTAACGTGGTTGACCCTCCCATAGATGTTCAAAGGGGGTTCGCCCAGCGCAGCAATAGGCAGCCAATCTCTTTAGAGACCTTCTTCCAGCTGATCTTTGATGTATCTACCAGCTTCTGGGCTAAATTTATCCCCAGTTATCTCATCTGACACTTTGCCCCTGTATTGTATTCACACATTTCCAATCCATTATTTTGTTTTTTTCTCTATTGATTTTATTGCCCGAGATTTTACCGAATTTCTCAGCCAATTCAAAGAGCCTGGGTATAGCTTCTGCATGGTTGGAAGTATACATAATGAGGTCGTCAGCGTAAAGAGCAAACTTGAGCTCCAGATCTGCGATTTTAAAAGGCTTAATAAGGGGGTCTGCTCTAAGGGAGCACACGAAAGGTTCAATATATAGAATAAATATTAATGGTGACAAAGGGTATCCCTGCCTAGTGCCTCTTGAAATACTGAGCTGTTCCATCAGCGCACCGTTAACTAAAACTTTTGCTCGAGGGTTAAAGTAAAGGGATTTGACAGACTCCACAAAATTAATAGGAAAACCAAAGGTTTGCAAGGTCTCCCAAAGGTAAAACCAGTTCACCTGATCAAACGCCTTAGCCGCATCTAGTGCAACTATGGTGAGTGGCAGCTTTTTACCTATTGGAACATCTATTGACCCTATGACTTGAAAGGTAAGCTCGTTGAGGTGTCTTCCGGGTATAAACCCCCTCTGGTCTGGATGTACAATGGTTTTAATCATTTTCACCATCCTAGCAGCCAATATCCAAGAGAAGAACTTAAGATCCGAATTTAGCAGTGAAATAGGTCTATATGCCTCGATTCTTTGCGGGTCCTTATTCTGTTTAAGGATCAAGGACGCTGTTGCTTTAGACCATGACAGGGGGTGCCTTCCACCTGTATGTATATTTTATTAAACAGGGTTTTTAAAACCGGCACCACCTTGTCCAGTAGCCCAAGATAAACCTCAATTGGAAGTCCATCCGGACCGGCGGCTTTACCCCTGCTCTTTTTTTTAAGTTGTTCTCTAATTTTACACCCCGGAAATACTGGTGCACAAGTACAGCCTATCGGCTTCGGACAACTGAAGGAGAGCCCTTGAATTTATCCATCCCCTAACTTTATCCGGTCTGAAGTCGATATCTTCCTCATACAAATTAAGCATAAAAGATCTTGCCTCATCCCTGATGTTATCATCATCATTTAATAGGGTACCTGATCCTCTTTGTGCCAAGGTCTTAATATGGTTTTTGATCCTATCTGCCCTCGATTTCCATGCCAGCAGGGAGTTGCATTTTTCGCCATATGCGAAATGTTGTAATTTGCTGGCATCCTATCTATCCTTGAAGATCTTATCAATATTGACCTGAAAGTCTGCCTGCAGAATCACCAACTCCCTTTCCAACTGCAACATGAGATTCCGAGAGGTCAGGTCTGCCTGCTGTAACTCGGTCTCCTTTTCCTTAATCCTCTTGAGTCTATCTGCTTCAGCCTCTTTAATAGATTTTTTTATTAATCATTAGGGAGCTTAAGAGGCCCCTCAAATAGGCTTTAAAGGTCTCCCAGACTATCTGATTACTAGTAGAATCTATATTAATCCTGAAGAATTCTTCTGTTTTTACTTGAAGCTCCGCCCTCACCCCCTCATTTAGTAGCAAGGTCCTATCCAGAGTCCATCTCCTCTGGCGCTCTTTATGCTTAAAGTTAAGTACCAGCTCAATGGCAGAATGATCTGATATGGTCGCCGGGATATAAGCTATAGACTCGAGATCTGAGAGCATACTCTGATCCACCTAGAAGTAATCTATTTTTGAATGTTGTTTATATTTTTTTCTATAAAAGGAAAATCCCCTGACATTACCATTCTTACCCTCCATATATCCACCAGATGGAACTCTTTGATGACATTTTTAAGCCTAACGAATGTTCTAGGTGGAATATTGTGTTTTACTTTAGAAGTCCGGTCTAACTGCATATCGAATACCAGATTAAAATCGCCTCCAATTATGACTGGAGCAGATGGATTTAGCAAGCTGGCCTCCAGGTTTAAAAGGGGCTCGAGTTGTCTTCATTAGGCCCATAATAGACAGCACAAACTGTCGGGGAACCCCAAATTGACAGAGTAGCCACCAACCACCACCCTGACTGATCAGTATCTAGTTTCTCCACCTTAATCCCCATATTGCCTCTTATAATCAGTGCTACCCCTCTAGTGCAACCCCTTTGTTTAGAGCATAGCACCTCCTAAACCCAACTAAGCTTGCTAAAACCCTGTTTACATTCATGGGCCTCTAAATAAGTTTCCTGTAACAAACAGATATGAGCCTCACTATTCTTTAAAAACTCCCAAACCTGGGACAGCTTCCTACTATTCCTTAAACAACTCACGTTCCTGGAGAGGAGTTTAATTTCGTTTGACCTACTCATATTCAAGCCAAAAAACTTCCCAACTAGCACGTTCTACTTTTACTCGGCTGAAGACACATTTTTCTATTTCCCCCCCTTGCTCCCACCAGCCTGTGCACTCCACCCTCGCCCTCCCATGTGGAACTCCGTTTCAACCCTTGGCAATAGCAGAACCACCTATTTGGGACCTCCCCTGAAGCAGCAAAAACACCTTACTCATTCGAAAGGAAACTAACTAATGCCTACTAATGCCCAGTAACCGTGACCCCATACTATTCATATGTGACTTTTTTTTATTTTCTGTTAGATTACATCTTTCCCCCATATTCAATATTGAATCCATACTTTAGAGGGAGCATGCCAGACCCCTAAATAGTATAACTACCCCCTCATCTGAACCAAGAGTGCATCTACCTCTTCGGGGGAACTAAAGTTGTGCATCTTATTTTTCCACATCACTTTCAGTAATGCTGGAAATGTCATTTGAACCTGTGCCCCCAGACTCCTCAATTCTGGCATTCTAGAGTCCAGCTCCCTCTGTCTTTGCACTGTTCTTTTCCCAAGATCAGAGCGAATTTGGTAGAGCCCAGCATCATAATGCAATGCCTTCTCAGCTAAGGCTCTCCCCAAGATCAGTTCTTTAACCATATATGTCTGGAAGGTAACTAAAATTTTTCTAGGGGCTCTCGTATCGGGGTCCAGCTTAAAGGGATCCCTGATCACTCTCTGAATCTCTAACTCGAGATCGAAGTCTTCTCTGTCTTTCAGCACTCCCTCCCTTCACAATTTACACACAAATGCCTTAATGTCCCCCTTCTCTGCCCTCTCTGGTATTTTAAGGATCCTCAGATTATTTCTCAGTGCTTGCATTTCAAGCCTCTCCATATCCCTCTGCAACAATCTATTCTGGGCTTTTAAAACCTCTATGTCCTTCGTATTCCCCTGCACGGATTCTGAAAGGGATGTAACTTCCAATTCGAGGATCCCAGTTCCTGCACAGATATAGTCCAATTTTTACTCTAGGTCTTCGCACTTCTCATTGATCCTTTTCTGATTCTTCTCAGATATTTCAAACTTAGATAGCAAGTCCCCCCTTAGAGACTGAAGCAAGGACCCAAGCTGCAGCTCGTTACTATCTGTTCTTTCCACCCCTGAGGCCTGCATTCCAAGACCTTCATGAACTACCATTGTAACTGGTAAATCTGATATGGAAGGTGGTACTTGTGGAGCTGATAGGGCAGGTGAAAGAGGGGTGGAGGTGATGGTAGTGTCGATAGTAGCATTATTGGTAGATAAACCACAGGTCTGATTTGGCACAGGAGAAGTACCGCAGGATGAAGGTTTTAATTGGTTCAATTGGCTATCCCCAAACAACAACACCAATTTTTTTCCAAAATTCTGGGATCTTCAATAGAGGAGAAAAGTAGTTCACAAGAAGAATCAAAGGGGGACTCTGCAGTGGACTAGCTCCTTAGAACTCACTGCCTGCTCCATTATCTTGAAATAGGTTTTGAGTGATGGGGTAGTTCTTAGTGGGGGGCGGGTGACTTTAGATCCTCTGGTCTTCTTAATGTCCCCTGATTTAGTGGCCTTTCTTTTGTGTGGGGTCGTAGGGACCACTCCTCCCGAACACTCTGTAGAGTCCAAAACACTTTTAGTTTTAGGCTCAGACTGGGACCGCAGCTGGTACCGATTTTTTACAGGGAGAACGAACCTCCTTTGGAGACCCGATGCGTACACTCCCTTCCCACAACTCTCCCCAAAACTCAGCTTTCCTGGGGCGTCAGCCTCACCCCTGAAGCCCTGGACTGCCACAACTCCCCTAGCGCTAGCACCCGAGGTCGATGTTGAATCAGGAATAGTGGAACCCGAATCCATGTAGTCCCACTTACTCCCAACCGGCGACCATCTTACCAGGTCCAAGCAGGGGACGGAATAGTGCTGTGTTAACGAAGCACTTGCTGCGTAGACTGCTCGCCGTGGAACACCGTGGCCTGCGGACCTCCGAAAGCCTACACTCGCTGCTGCGGCCTGGATCCGGACCCAGAGCCTATTCCGATGACCTCCGAAGCTGCAGTTCGCTGTAGGCTCCTCCTACAGACACGTACAAGCCTCAGCTGCCGCTGCCCCCCGGCTGCCGCGGTGGAGATGAGGAAACACCGGCTCACCGATTTACAGACAGGATATCCACGAGAAAAGAACCGAAAAATTTCAGAAATAAGGTATTCAGACCTGGACTAAAAAAATCCTTACCGGGCATTCTGCCGTATTCCGCCGTTAGAAATGCCACATATCAATAGTAAGTGCTTTGCTGCTCCCTGAGCTCCCGTGACCAGTGTCAGCCCACCGCCATGTTCCTCCCACAGAGACAAGGGTGAGGTGTCACCCCCCCTTTCCCTTCTCAACATGGATACTAAAATATTTGCCAATGTCTTCGCTACCAGACTTGCCCTGATGTCACATACTCTTGTAGCCCCAGAACAAGCAGGGTTCATACCGTCTAGAAACCTAACCTATAATATTCGCACTGTGTTTGGTGCCATGCAGCATGTGCAACAGCAGAATAAACCGATTGCTGTTTTCCTAGATATGGAAAAAGCATTTGATTCGGTGTAGTGGGCGTTTCTGAGGCAAGTGCTGACGAGAATGGGACTGGGGATGGTTTTCTTGCAGTCTACGGCCCACGTGCGCATTGGTGACTTGGTCACCGACCCCTTCCCCATTTCCCGAGGTACCAGGCAGGGCTGTCCTCTGTCACCGCTGCTGTATGCCCTGGTGGTGGAACCTTTGGCATATGCCATGAGGGAGTATCATGGTAACAAAGGCATTGGATTCCCGACGTACAAGATAGTAGTGTCAACTTACACGGATGACAGTCTGCTTTATGTGCGGGACCCTGAAAACAACCTGTCCTCCATCATTAGGGAGGTAGTACACTTTGGTGCATTGCCAGGGTTGAAAGTCAATTGGGCAAAGTCGCTCGTCTTCCCGCTTACCCCGGCCACCACTGAATTTGCTATTGAATCGGTTCGATATTTAGGCATCAGGCTCCACACAAACTCTGAGATAGTCTTTAGAGGCAACTATGGCACAGCCATTTCTAAACTTGAGGATGACGTGGAACTATGGTCTTGTCTACCATTGTCACTAATGGGACGAATTTCGATCATGAAGATAGTGGTTTTGCCCAGGCTGTTATTTTTATTCACAAACATACCCATGGTGTTGTCGCATGCCTTTTTCTACAGGCTAAGACAGTCCATGTTAAAATTAGCTTGGGCTGGCAAGCAGGCAAGGGTACGGTGGAGCGTTCTCACGCTTCCGTACCACATGGGTGGTCTGGGAGCGCCGGATTTTGAATTGTACTATAGGGCAGCGCAGAGTGCTCAGCTCAATTCCTGGATACACGGGGAGGCAGATATCCCTTTCCTACATATGGAGAGACTGTTTGCTGAACCGATCCCTTTACCAGCAACAATAATCGAACCAGTTGACCGCAGGACGCTACTAGACATGCATGGCACTGCCTACTGCAGAACCAGGCCGGAGCACTGCTGTATTCCCCTGCAATGCCCATTGAGTGGATGAGGTGGCTGGAACCGTGTACGTACAGGGTTGTGATTCGAGCGTTGCGTGCAATGAAGGTGGAGGTTTCAGGGAGCCACTTCCTAGATGGGACGGTTCAGACCTTAGAGCAGATTGAAGGAGCTTCGGTTGGAGGCACTCTGTTGTGCAACTTCCAGTTTCACAGGGTGCGCAGGACCCTTAGGGCTTAGCTTGTTGAAGGACTGGAAGAACCCCCGGAACTCCGGGAATTAACGCATGTTATTAAGACTAAGGGCCCGATGTAGGTAAAAGGGTTTTTCCGATTTCAAAATACCGAGGCGGTCCGAATCGGTATTCTGAAATCGGAAAACGAGATGTAGCAAAAAAAAGGCGAATTCATACCGATTCGGTCGGCATCGGTAATGTGAATCAGTACGTTCCGAATCGGCACGGACCGAATCGGAAAGTACCGAATCGGCCACCACCGAATCGGAAATAGCCGAATCGGCCACCACCGAATCGGAAATAGCCGAATCGGCTACCAACGAATCGGTAATTGCCGAGTCGGTAAAATCCGATTCGGCAATGAAAGAATCGTAGCTATGAAAACACACCCATGGCCAAAAAGCCCATGGGAATGCATTGAAGAAACCGAATCGGTAAAATCCGATTCGGAGAATACCGAATCGGATTTTACCGATTCGGTAATATCCGAATCGGTAAAAGCCGATTCGGCAAAAGCCGATTCAGCCAATGAGGTGGCTCCCCCTCCCCCACCCAAACAGGGAGTGGCAACCCTGGCAGGTGCAGCTAATTAAGAACTTTCTGGAGAGCCAGCCTGAGCTGAACACTCACAGTTAGCAGCAGTGGGAGTAGGAGGTTGTGAACTGTACTGAAGAAGATGGCAAACCAGAGCGAGAGCCAGAAGTCCTCCCAGAAGAGGAAGCCTAAGTTCAGCACCACCGAGCTGCAGGTGTTGGTTGAGGAGGTGGTGAGGGTGCACCGCCAGCTATTTGGAAAGCTGTCCCTCAATGTGCCAGACAGCACCAAGAGGAGGATCTGGAGCGAAATCGCCCAAAAGGTGAATGCTGTGGGTGTCAACCCCAGGTCCCTGGATGAGCTCAAGAAGCGATTCTATGACATCCGCAGCCTCACAAAAAGGAAGATGGCAGAGATCCAGAGGCAGGCTGGAGGCACTGGTGGAGGCAGGAACCCGGCGCCACCCCTCACAGACCTCGAGGAAATGGTCTCCACCACCATTGAGAGGGAGAGTGTTACCGGAATTGGGACCCTGGACAGCTCAGCCAGAGCTACAGCTACAGGTAAGAAGCATGCGCATCATGACACACCCTACCAGACACCTCCCCATTAGACACAATGAATAGGCAAACCCCAGCACAGTACTGTAACCAACATACAAGAGACAAGCATCATGGTACATGTAGTCAGCAGAAGTTAGCAAACTATGGCAGTGCAGAATCACAAGACAGGAAACAGTGGAACACATTCTAAGGAGATGCAAGGACATGTGGAATGCTTTAATTCTACTGACTGTAATACATCGGCACTCAATTTACAAATGCTTCTTTGTACCTAGGGGCACCATCAGGCGGACAAACATTGTCAACAGAGGCAGCAGCACCATCTGACACTGCACTCGCAGGGCCGAGCACCAGCCAGGCTGCCGAGGAGGAGGAGGACGTAAACACCATAGGGCTTGGTATGGAGGGAGACCTGGTGATAGACTTTGAAGCACTGCACTCCCCACAAATGCCCAGCACACCCCCCTTGCAGTTCTCCCCAGAGAACTCCCCGACAAGGGACCTCCTTCCACCTACACCAGCTCCTGCCACGACCATGGCTGTGGCACCAGTACAACCTGTCCTGGGAGCAGGGGCTCAGGCCCCGGCCAGCACCACACCCCCACCAGTGGCACCCCAGCCCACTCAGCAGGCTGGCAGCAGCAGTACCCAGCGCCGTGCCATCCCCACCACTGCAGCACCAGCACAGGAGGGCAGTGTCTTCCTGGGCCTCGAAGGAAAGATGGTAAAGATACAAAGGCTGCAGGCGAAATCCATGATGGCCTGCCAATGCCAGCTCCTGCAGCACAACCTGCAGATGGGGGAAATGGTAAAAGGATTTCAGGCCTTCGTGGATTCAAACAAGGAGGTAGCAGCAGGTTTGGGCAGGCTAACCACTGCCATAACCCAGTTGTGTGGCAGAATGGAGGAGCAAGAGCTGGTGCGCAGGCGGGATGCCCGGGTGCAGAACCGCTCCATGAGCCGCCTTGCTGCGGCAACGGCACAACTCTGCCAGCGCAGTGCCAACATGGAGTGTAGCCTCACACAAAATACGGCAGAGTTAACAAGGGGAATGGCCCGCATCACGACTGCAATGGAGGCCATGATCATCTCTAACACTGCCTCAAATCCTGCCCTGGACCTGGGGGATGCTGGGGACAGCAGCAGCCGCAGCAGCCCGGCCAGCGCTGCGTCTGAGCCACGCAGGAGCATCAGGCGCTCCGCAGATGCCGCTGGTCATTCAGAGGGGGCTGAGGGACACCCCAGTGGGGCTGCCAAGCGGTCAAAGAAATAGCCTTGCAAGGGTGGGTGAGGCAACCTGGACCTTGGACTTTTGTTTTCTTTGCCATTACACCTTTTTTTTGTTGCACATCAGTGCAGTAACTGTGTAGCAACAGTATTAAAATTGTTTTTTCACAACTACCATTTAGCTGTCTTTGCATCTGTACTCACTCAGAAATAGTTTTCTGTAATCTCCTCACGTCTGTATCTGCCATCACTTGGCGTACACACCCCAGCTGGCTGTGTCAGTGGCACAGCTTCGTCGTCGTCATGGTCCTCGTAGTTAGACAACTCCACCTCAGTGCCCTTCTTCACCGCAAGTTGTGTAACATTGCACATACAGCTATGATCTTGCAGCAGGTGATGGGGGTATACTGCCTTGCACCTCCACTCTTGTGCAGGCATCTGAATCTACTTTTCCAGATGCCAAAGGTCCGTTCGACGACATTCCTTGTGCGTATGTGGGCCCGGTTATACCTCCTTTGGCTGGGTGTGGAGGGGTTGAGGTAGGGGGTGAGTATGAATGAGCGGAGGGCATATGCACCGTCGCCTGGAAGAGAAAGGGGTAACATTACACACATGCATACATGTATTCCACCTAGCTACTGTGTGTTATGGGGGTCTGATGATGTGTCTCACCTAGGAGGTATCCTTCACCAAATTCGCCAGCCATCAGCCGTGCATAGATGCCGCTCTGTTGGAAAATATAGGAGTCATGGGTACTCCCTGGAAATTTTGCTACCAGGTCTGTGATGGTGCACTTCGCATTGCAGATCACCTGCACGTTGATGGTGTGTGTAGACTTCCGATTGCGGTATATGTATTCTGTGTCCGCTGGTGGGCAAATCGGAATGTGCGTGCCATCTATGCAACCAATGATTTGGGGAAATTGTGCCATCTGGTAGAAGTCAGCTTTAGTTTGTAGCAGTTCTGCGTGGGTTGCAGGGAAAGAGATGTATTGGTCCATCCTGTGTATCATGGCGTCAAGGAATGTGTGGAAGAACCTTGACAGGCTGCTCTGGCTCACCCCTCCTACCGCCGCAACTCCACTTTGATAGCTGCCAGACGCTAGCAGGTGTAGGCTGCATAGCACCTGGACGTGTGCTGGGATGGCGTGTGCCCTTGGGGTGTGGTGGTCCAAGAATGGTTTGAGATCCCTGATGAGCTCAAGTATGGTGTCAGAGTCCAGCCTGTATCTCTGTAGGATCTCTGCCTCTGTGAGCATGAACAGGGTTATCCTCTGTCTGTAGACCTGTTCATTTCTTAGCCATTCCCTCTGTCCTTCCTGCTGTAGCCGTAGCCGCCTCGCAATGACATAAAAAGCAGCCATCCTGCAAGTTGCAATGCATTTTGGGGCTGTTTATATGGGTTGGAGTTGGTTACCACCTGATTGTAATCCATGGTAAATACCGAGTGAATTCTACCGATTCTGAGCCGATTTCGGTGTTTCTGTGCCTCCCTACATCTCCCCATCTGTCGGAATCGGGGAATTTCCCGATCGGTGAATCATACGAATCGGTATGTTCTCCGAATCGGCTCATGTCCGATTCGGTCTATCTACCGAATCGGTACATGGGCCGATTCGGATAATTTCCGATTCGGTGTCACTACCGAATCGGTACATGGGCCGAATCGGATAATTTCCGAATCGGTGTCACTACCGAATCGGTACATGGGCCGAATCGGATAATTTCCGATTCGGTGTCACTACCGAATCGGTACATGGACCGAATCGGTTATTTTCCGAATCGGTGTCACTACCGAATCGGTACATGGACCGAATCGGTTATTTTCCGAATCGGTGTGTCTACCGATTCGGTACATTGACCGAATTGGTGTTTGCATCCGATTCGGTGTGTTACCGATTCGTTCCATATCCGATTTTCGGTATGTACGTATCGGATTCTTTTCCATTCGGTACTCATTCCGATTCGGTTTTCACTCCGATTTTGATATTTTTTGGTTCCCTACATCTCAATGGCTGTTTACCGATCGGTAAGGGCCAAAAATCGGTATTTTCGGCCGTTACCGATCGGTAACGGCCTACCTACATCGGGCCCTAAGTCCTCCTGAAAAATGATTGCAGCATTATATAAGCTCTCCATGACACATAGGGAGCATAAATATACGGCAGCAAGGCTGGCTTGGCAACTGGATCTGAATGACCCGTTGGAAGACGCCAAGTGGACTTACTGCAGTGTGAACACTAGGAAAGTATCGCTCCACGGCAGGCTTGTACATTTCAAGTTTTATAATAGAACATACTACATCCCTGAGAGGCTATTCAGATATGGTTTGCATGAAGACGCCAACTGTGAGAGATGCCTATCGCCATCTGCTGATTTTTTGCATCTGGCCTGGCTGTGCCCGGGAATACATTCTTACTGGGTGGACATATTCAGGGAGCTGGGGAGAGGGTTGAAAACTGAGCTAACAACCAATCCACTGATGCCTCTCTTGGGGTACACTAAGTCCTTGCCCAGGGCTATGCGTAGGTTAGTCGACATGGGGCTTTTAATGGCCAAGAGACAAGTTGCAAGGTGCTGGATGAGGGGCCCGGTGCTGACGCTGCTGCAATGGTCCCATGAAATGCTGTATTGCTCTACTCAATCTGAACACTACAGTGAGTTGCTCCCTCCCAGAACCCGTCCAAAGAATTTTTGGGGATTATGTACCACATACATGCTAGGCAACACGAGGGGACAGGGGGAGGATGGGGTGGACACAGATGGTGGGGGCTCTGCGGAGGCTGGCGATGCTCCTTGAGGTGATTCTACATTCCTGTGCCTGGTCCTTACCTGCGACGCGTGGTCTGATGCTGTGGTATGTGTGGGTACTCAAGTGAGAGGTGGAAGAGCACAATGAATGTAGTTTACACTTGTGAAGGTATGTGCCAAAGGCAGATTGCACTAGTCCCTGCAAGGGCACTGGGATATTGTGGGGTTCGATCGAACAACTCGCCTGAGGGGCTCCTGATTTTTCTCTGGTAGCAATGTCTCTAGAATTTCCTAACTTCGCCGCCTGCCCTGACTGGTTTGTTGGCACTCCGGCTGTGTAAGAAGTTTTGAACATGCAAGATGTGGATTATTAGATGAAAGATGTGCGATACTGCACCACGGCATAATGATGTTTGTTGTTTCGCAAACATTTAAAAAAAAAAAAAAAAAAAAGTTAAAGCGACTGACCATGTCCCAAGAAGGCAGAGGAGTCTGAAATATCCCAAGAAGGGGGGGTGGCCTAGCCCGGCCTCTTCCAGTCGGGGACGGGCACGGACGGGCCCGCCCTTGGCCCGTGCTTCGCCCGGGAAACACCCGGGCATGCCCACGCGCGTCCCACGCTGCGGGAGCCCTTGATCATCTTTAAGTCCCTCCTGGCACTTCCTGTGTGATGCGGTGTCAGGCGCCACAGGGAGGATGCTGGGAGTTGGAGTCCTGGCCCCCAAACTTGGCGGTGCGATGCGGTGAGTGGCGCTGCAGTCCCCTTGGACTTTTAATCTCCTGGGCTGATCAGGTCAACAGGAACAACAAAGGCTTGAGGGACCCGCACTGTGGGAGCCCTTGAGCGTCTTTAAGCACCTCCTGGTGCTTCCTGTGTGACGTGGGTGTCAGGCACCACAGGGAGGACGCAGGGAGTTTGAGTCCTGGCCCCCAAACTTGCCGGTGTGATGCAGTGAGCGGCGTTGCAGTCCACTTGGACTGTTAACCTCCTGGGCAGAGCAGGGCAACAGGAACGGCAAAGGCTTGAGGGACCTCAGTATCTGCGGAAGTGCCTCCTCTACTAATCTATTGTGATGCTCATCTTTTATAATTGAACGCCGCCTTGCAATGTCCGTATAGATTAGTGATGTTATGGATATGTAGATAGCCCTGTCACCCCGTGGATAAAGATAGTGATGACATTTGTACAAGACCTTGCACCTGATGTTAAGGGCATTGTGATAATGTTGTGCGAAGCTAGATGCATTAACAAGTTTAGTTTCAGCTAAACTAATCGAGCATTATCGTGCACTCAAATATGTCCAAAAGGTCAGAGCAGACAATTTTATTTGTGAGGATAATGTAAGAAATAAGCTGCTTCACTACATGAGCCTAAATTGGGAATATAACACTCCAGTGCTTGTGAATAATACAAGTAGAGCTGAAAGCATTACTTCTGCCAAACAGCAAAACCATGTTTAAGCCATGAGGATCTGTGGTAGATGGTGAAGGATATTCGCATAAATGGCACCAATGCATGCCAGTGCAATAACTAGATGCTTCACTGTCAATACATGGCAGTAGGGGATTTTTATGGTCTAGCTCGACAGCACAGCTGACGCCAGACAATTATGTGAGGAACACTAGATTTGGCCTTTGGCTTCGCTCATATGTTGGAAGCCAGTAGTACATGTTTTGAATGGACAGAAGTTGTGTGCTCCCACAGAAAAAGTACAAGCCATCCTCACAGCTTTGGTTATTTTGCTTATTTATCCAACTGCCTCTGCTTGAGATTTCAGGGGTAAACACATGACATTGTGACACTATTTATGAGTGTCAGATAACTAGAAATTATATAGTGTTTTTCTCTGGCAGCAGCACAGGTGGATGTGGGCAGTAAACAACCTACACCGATGTTTAGGTATCACTTGAAAGTTAATCTGTCATCTGACCTTTTAACCTAAACCAATATTATCCTACAGTTTTTTGCTTCCACACAAATACATATCCATTCCCATGCTATTCACTTACATTGCTTCACATTATCATACAATATTCCTTTGAAGCCAGACCTATTGGCACTGCCTATGCTTGTGTGGAGCGCTGTTGGGTGGGTGCATTTTATTGTGTCATCCTGTGTCAGGAAATGGTTTGAAGGGGAACTGTACCATCCTGTACCATCCTGCGAGTACCAATATGAGATGCTGGGGAGAGTGGGAGCAGGGGTGAGCTCTTCAGAAAGGCCAGTCTAGTGGCTCTGTCGACCAATGCGACCATTGCAGGGCCTGTATTTATCTGTCTTGGCACACAAATTTCAACCCCTAGACATTCACATAGCCATTTAGCTTCCAGCAGATTAAATGACCACTATTGCGCTTACCTCGCTGTTTTCAGTGTGAAGAAACAGCTGTGGAGGTGAAAAAGCAATTTAGAAAATACATTACATAAAAGAATGAGAATAAGTCACTACGTTCTAAACAGTAAGACAATACCGAAATAATAATTCGGTTGTACACCTAGCTTATTTACATTGCTTAGTGCCAACTGATGATACATCACTCACAGGGCTATCGATTTAGTATACTTTTTAGACGAACCTGCTGGCAAAAACAGGCAGGTGGGTACTGAAAGCTGGATATTCTGGAGTAAGTGAACTCTATAGACTGAAAATTTATGGATTTCATACATAGGTATTTTTATATTTGGAATGGATGACAATTTTATTTCCTGGAAATTGGACTATGACTTAATCAAAGGCATGCCTGCTGAGCTGTCATCCTCATTATACTGTATGTTTTATTTTGTTTATTTACTGATAAGGCCTCCAAGGATGATCTATTTCTTAAGAAAGGGAAATAAATATTGACAAAAACGGTAAGTGTCTTTTTTAGAGCTAGTCGCAGATTCCTAAATGCTCAATTGCGCATACACATACATATTTTCTGTTACAGGTAGGCGTGGATGCTGATTTATATGTTCATGCAGCTTACAAGAAGCCACAAAGAGTTCAAAAGCAGCGAGGCCTAATTTTCTAGATTGGGCTTTGAAAAATAGAATGAAAAGATACAGATCTTTGCACAAAATTGCAAATGTTCGCGGTGGTTTGTAAGAGATGCAATTTGTAATATAGAAACCTGAATGTTGAAAATAATTGATGTGAAATAAAATAGCAGTCTATGTCAAGGCAATATTATCTGAGAGGTGGAGATGTGAGTGCGCTTGATAGGGATGGCATAACAATGTTAACTCAGACCAATTTGAATTATTTCTTGTTTTTACTTGTTTTCTAAAAAATCTCACAGCCTGATTCACAAAGGTTAACTTACACTTTTCTGTAAGTTTGCGTTTGCTTGCTATTCACAAAGGTAGTATCTTTATCTCTGCGGAGTCTCTGCACATTAAAAAGATAGCACTGCCCTATCTTTTTATGTACAGCGCAGTCGTAAAGATGGTACCCGTAAAATACTTTTGTGAACAGCAAACAAACATAAACTTACACAGAAGTGTAAATTTATCTATGTGAATCAGGCCCTCTGTGTGTTTTTACAGGAAACCAGGAGGAGAGTTGTGTGTACGCTGAGGCAGTCAGGTTCTACAAAATGTATTGAGGGAATTAGAGTTCTGGAGGTGGAGCTGGGGGGAGGGGGGGCGGGCAGAAGAGATTCTTGATAATGAAGGAAGAAGAACCTGATGACTGCTCTGCAAAATTGAAACAAAAGCATGAAATGAGTTTTGGGGTACAGCACTTATGTTAATGTGGAGAGAAACTATAACAAGTGGTTAAGATTATACTTCGTGGGTGAGACACAGATAGCTGCTCTGTAACCCTCCTGAATGGGTTTAATCCGTCGTTTGTTTTGCTAACTATGCCGCCCAAGTTTGGACCCAGCCATATGCAAATCAGTCTTGACTGTGCTCCTGATGGGAACAGTCCAGCCTGACCTGCTGGGCCAGGTCCTTCCTGGGCTGGAAACAAGCATCCTGGGTCCGGTTTCGGGGTATCACCCCTCATCAGCCACACCAGCTTGAGTCAAGTGGGCCAGCGAGCAAGGGACCCTCGTCTGGGCATACCCGTGGCTACTTAGGGCAAACAGAGCAAATACAACAAGATGATAGATGGAATGTTGAAACTTTTTAAACACTCATCCCCAGTCAAGAGATCTGGGTTTAATTCATCATTCGTATGTTCACTATGCCACCACAGTTTGGCCTAGCCATATGCAATAAGTCTTGACCCGGTTCCTCATGGGAACAGTCCAGTCCAAACTGCCAGGCCAGGGCCTTCCGGGACTGGAAACAAGCATCCTGGGCCCGGTTTTGGGGGATCACCCCACATCAACCACACCAGCTAGAGTCAACTGGACCAGCGAGCAAGCGACCCTCATCTGGGCATACCCGTGGCCACTAAGGGCAAACATAGCAAACACAACAAGATGATGGATGGAATGTTGAAACTTTTCAAACACTCACCCCTAGTCAAGAGATCTAGGTTTAATCCATTGTTCTTTTGCTCAATGCGCCACCCCAGTTCAAACCCAGCCATATGCAAATTGGTCTTCACCCTGCTCCATATGGGAACAGTCCAGCCCAAACTGCAAGGCCAGGTACTCCCTTGACCGGAAACAAGCATCCTGGGACCAGTTTTGGGGCATCACCCCTCATCAGACAGGCTAGCTTGAATCTAGTGCCCCAGAGAGCAAGGTACCCACGTCTGGATATATCATTGGCCACTTAGGCGAACATAGCAAGCACAACAAGATGATGGATGGCGGGCTGAAACTTTTCAAACACTCACACCTAGTCAAGAGATCTGGGTTTAATCTATTGTTATAAAACAGCAAAAACACAGTACAGGCATGCAATCTGGCTTGTTATGGTGTCGCATAACAGCACATAAGTGGAAATTATCAGTTGGTATACAGTACAATCAGACTAAATAGAAAGGTTCCATCGGGAATGCCATGATAGATATCCAGGGACAATGAACTGCGGTGCCCCATTTTTCCAGGTCTCCATGAGATTTCCCCTCCACAATACGTGCTGTATAATGTATTTCATATGTTCACAGGTAGGTGTATAATGTACCTCATAGGTTCACATCTAGGCAAGAACATTTCCTCCCTCTGATTCCTCAGTTTCTTTTTCACAAGATATTACTGATACAGGCCCCAAAAGCTCTCATGTCGGTTCGGGGCGGAAGTAATTTGTTATATATGTCAGATTGTGTTTTACATTATAACATACCATTGTTCCATTCCTTGATGGTCGGTATAGGACCCTTCGGCCAATGCACAGAAACACAACATTAGGCAAGCAAAATCCAATTACCACTAATTTCCTGGCGCTTTTTTCTACCTCGGTATCATAACCCAGTAATGCAAGCAACAGGTCAGGGATAAGGGAAAGCCTTGTGATCTCATTTAAGGCATGGAAGATCTTACCCCAATTCTCCAGGATTCCAGGGCAGTGCCAAGCCATGTATATAAACTCGGAGTCTTGCGAGTGACAGTGGGTGCTGCTGCATCACGGAGTCCATACCGATAAAGTCTCACTGGCATATAATAGACTGTATTGATATATTTAGATTGAACTAGATGATGTCTGCTATTCAAGTAGACTCGTTTTACCACTTCGCAACAATACTGCCAGTATTTATCATCAAGCACCTACCCATGGTCTCCCTGCCAATCTAAGCATGCCTTCAGCAAGTGTGGCCTCCTGGACTCTTATGCTGCATCATTGATTCGCGTTACCAGTTTAGCGGGTTGGGAAATATATATTAAATGGGTAAGCGTAAGCATCTCTGGCGGATCCTGCATGTCTTCACCTAACAGGTCTCTCCATGCATGCTGGGCTCTATAATACTAATATTGGGTTAGGGTCAAAGATTCATGACCTTCTGTAAAAAACACCTCCCTGCCACGAACCCCTCCTTCATAAAAAAAATAACTAATTTTGATTATGCATGTAGTCTGTAGCGTGCGGGCAATGTCTCTATCTATCACAGTAGAGACCCAAGTGCACCACTTCAGTAACATATGTGGGAAATATAATAAGGCTCACTGTTGTCATTACAGTAGGTTTCTCCATGATTGTACCATGGACTTTATGTTATGTTTTGTTAATAGTTTATTAAAGCCCAACAGCTGCCCCAGCGAAGAGGCGTCCCAGCGCTGATGACTAATGAGGTGAAGTGGATGTAGCAGGCCAGAAGAGCAGAGCCTCAAGGACAGGAGAACAGAAAAGTTTTTACAGCTTTGCGAAAGGCAAGCAGGTTCTCGATGCCACGAATGGCAACCGGAAGAGAATTCCAAAGCCTAGGTCCCAGCACCCGAAAAGAGCGTCCACCCATACGGCAGAGCCTGCTTTTAGGGATGGTTGCAAGATGTTGACCAAGGGAGCGTAAACTACGTTGTGGAACGTAGAAAGTCACAAGAGGGCGTAAAATGGCCGGGCTCTGAAGTTTAAGAATTTTAAAAGCCAGACAGAGCGTCTTAAACTTGATGCGGGATTCCATGGGGAGCCAGTGCAGTTTTTTGATCGTAGCTCTGGCAGAGCAGTTTCGGGGAAGGCCTACCAGGGTCCTAGCAGCCGAGTTCTGGACTCTCTGAAAGCGGGCTACTTCCGTTTTGTTGGCACCTAACAGAAGGACACTGGCATAGTCTAGGCTTGACAGAATGATGGCCTGAACCACAAGCTGACGCATGGCGGGATCAAAGAACCCCAAGATGGGACGGAGGCTCCTTAATAGATCCACACAAGTCGCTGCCACTTTCTTTGTGTGGGTCTGGAGGCTCAGAGAGGGATCCATCCAGACACCCAAGTTTTTTACTGAGGTCTTGGGAGCAGGCATCAGACCAAGGGAGGAAGGCCACCAGTGTTTGTTCCACAGGGTCGTATTCTTCCCCAACAGCAGAATCTCCGTTTTACCGGCATTCAACTGGAGGCAGTTGTCAGTCATCCAGTGCGCGACTGCAGCTATTCTGTCCCTAAATCTCGTAGCATTGACAGATGGAGTCTCGGAGAGTTTGACGACTAGCTGAGTATCGTCAGCGTACGATACCAGCGTCAAGCCCCACTCTCTGGCAATCGCCGCAAGCGGCTGTACATAAAGATTAAAAAGGGACGGGCTGAGCGCTGAACCCTGTGGGACACCCTGACCAATCTGGTGGATCTTGGATAGAAAAGGAGGTGCCGAAACCCTAAAAGATCTGTCCTGAAGAAATGACTTGAACCATTTCAGGGCACACTCCTTAATAGCAAATTCCTCCAGGCGGCGAAGCAGGATCCCATGCAACTCCGTGTCAAAGGCAGCGCTAAGATCAAGCAAGATCAGCGCTGCACTCTGACCGGCGTCGAGGATCTCCCGAAGATGTTCGGTGGTAGCTAACAAGGCAGACTCTGTGCTGTGGCCCGGTCTGAACCCATTTTGGGATGGGTACAGGATGTCATTTTGGTGCACAAATTGTTCAAGCACAGAGTTGGCATGGGTTTCAGCTAGTTTAGCCACCCAAGGGAGGAGGGAGATTGGCCTGAAGTTCTCCGGTCTGGAAGGATCCAGAGTCGGCTTTTTTATGATCGGGGAGACCCAAGCCTGTTTCCAAGCATCAGGAACTGTTGCTGTGGAAAAGGACAGATTAAGGAGAGATCTAAGGGGTGAAAGAAAAAAGTTTAGGGAATCAACAAATTGGGCAGGCCGCATAGGGTCCGCCGGGCTACCCGATTTAACTTTTTTACATATTATCGCTAATTCATCCACATTGATCTCGGGGATACAGGCCAATATTGCTCCCTTAGAGCTAGGGCAGGCATAGTTACCGGGCTCAAAAGGGTGTTGCGGAAAGGAACTATATATAGTATTGACTTTCTCAACAAAGAAAGTGGCCAGATCTTCACACTGTTGTGCCGAGGTGATGTTGGTGGATGGAGTTCTACTGTTTTGAAGTTCTTGGACGAGTTTGAACAAACATTTGGTGGGATTAGGGCTGACCTTAATTTCTTTACCGTAAAAGGCGGCGCGTACAGAGCAAATGGCTTTATGGTAAAGTTTCAACTTGGCCAAATATAACCGTTTATGCTCATCCCTATATTCACGCCTCCAGAGGCGTTCAGCTCTCTTGCAGTCTTTCCTCCAGGCTCTGAGGGCATCATTGTACCACGGGTGGGATGGTGACCTACGCCCTCGAGTCCATTTGACAGGGACGAGGTTTTGACTCCTTTAAGGAGTCAAAGGTGCTATCTCTGCACTGGGCGCCTAAAAAGTACCTCAGAAAGAGTGTCAGGGTCAGCGGCATCTCTCTCAATGTATAAATGCAGCATTTACTCCGGTCTGTGCTGCCAATAATGTGTGTGTGAGCTCTGCGCCGCCTTGTAATAAAGCTCTTGGTCAGGCACGTTGAGTCCACCCATGTAATAGGGCAAATCAAGAATGTCCCACTTCATCCTCAGTTGCTTTCTTTTCCAGGCCAGGTTGATCATCAAGGACTGGAGGTTAGCAAATACGGAGTGCAGAAGGAGCATTGGAATGTGTTGAAATAAAAACTGGAATCTGGGGGGCACGTTCATCTTCATGATGGAGATGAGACCTATTAAGGATAAGGGCAACCTGTTCCAACGAGTTATATCATTCGCTAGTTTATGAATTGCCTTCCCATAATTATCCAGTAACACTCTATCTGGGGCTATGTGAATTTGTATGCCTAGGTAGCGTACAGAGTGTGTTGACCGCTGCAAAGGGAAATCTAGTTGAATGGGGGTCATAGTTGGGCTCAAGGCGAAAATAATGGACTTCTCCCAGTTTAACATGAGGCCTGATAATTCCCCAAAATGGACAACCTCATTTAGCACTGGGTTTAAATGTCTCTCTGGATATAAAGCAATTTGTTGTCTACATACCCTCACAAAATAAGGCGAATAAAGGGAAGCGCAATCCCCTGTGTCTGTGGTATTCCGTCATGACACACGCCAGAGTCTCTGCCACTAACATACAGGAGGGGGGATAATGGGCACCCCCATTGAGCCCCTCTAGTAATCATGATGGGGGAGTGACTGTTTCACCCATTTGTATCCTGGCAGTATGGGCCATGAACAGTACTGAAACTAGATGAACAAAAACCTTGCCAGCCCCAGCAATTCAAAGCACCACCATCATGAATGACCATTCCACAGAGTTGAATTCTTCCACAGAGTTGAATGCTTTTTTGGCATCTAAAAAGACAGCAGCAGCCTTAACTTCCAGGTCCACCCTTTGAATGACACCAAAAACTGTTCTAAGATTGTAGGACATGCTCCGACCAGCCTGCTCTGTGCGAACCACCAATGGCACCATAGGGGCCAGTAGGTTTGCCAACACTGTAGCAAAATGTTTGTCTACGTTTAGTAAGGATAGCGGTCCATAAGAAGAGCTACTGTTGGGTGGTTTACCGGGTTTGAAGAGGGCCACAATCAGGGCATCTCTCATTGAGGTGAGCATCACCTCAGCTTCTGCCATTGCCTCAAACAGGATAAATTAAGTGTGGTATCAGTAACTCTGATACATCTTGTAGCAAGCTACCATAAGGCCAACTAGGCCTTGTCATAAGGGCAGCTCAGATCTCCCTGGGCTCCAGAGGGGCCATTAAATGTTTTCTATGCTTGTTATTGAGCCATAATATAGTTAACAGGAGTATAACCCATATACCTGATTAGGACTGGGTAAGGAAGGTACAATCAAAAAACAATGTCCCAATAGGTAAAAGTAAACAGTCAATTAAGTAAGCATGCACATCGCATTGCTAAAAGGAAAGAAGGAGAACACTCTTTAGTTTTAAGACAAGATAGTAAAATCATCTTATTTATGATATACGTTCATGGTCGGTAATATACAGTTATTAAGCAGCACTGTGTAAACTCAATTACATGACAACCATAAAAAACTTGGTGCTCTACAAAAGTGACTTTCGTGAAAGTGGCGACGCAAGTGAAGAAATAGACAGCGTGAACGGCGCACTGTGAACAAGGTGCAAGTTATCTACAGTGGGTGGCTCGTATCATGTGACAAAGTGATATCACAGATTACAGTTTTTTGCATTATTTGAACCACATTAGTAAAGTACGCCAATTAATAAGCTGTGAAGTCGACGGCGTTTCTAGTGAGACCCCTGGATTAATTCCGGCTCCAGTGCGAAGATCTTAAGGACACGTGCAGATATTCGGCGGATCACAGACGACCGCCTAGACCTCAAGAGCCATGCCCCCGCGCAGGTCCCCAATTCAGTACTGACGATCGCTCCTGATCGCTTCCAAATCAAGCTCCTTCCCAGCACTCCCCGAGTCAGACAACCAAGTCCTGATGACGATCCTTACTAACGTGGATCGAAACGCCTTCGACTTCACAGCTTATTAATTGGCGTACTTTACTAATGTGGTTCAAACAATGCAAAAATCTGTAATCTGTGATATCACTTTGTCACATGATACGAGCCACCCACTGTAGATAACTTGCACCTTGTTCACAGTGCGCCGTTCACGCTGTCTATTTCTTCACTTGCGTCGCCACTTTCACGACAGTCACTTTTGTAGAGCACCAAGTTTTTTATGGTTGTCATGTAATTGAATTTACACAGTGCTGCTTAATAACTGTATATTACCGACCATGAACGTATATCATAAATAAGATGATTTAACTATCTTGTCTTAAAACTAAAGAGTGTTCTCCTTCTTTCCTGTTATTGAGCCATGGCATTTTAATGTGCTCGAGATAATGTAATGGCATTGTCACCCTGGAAAATACCTAACCTATGTAGATCTGCATAATAACTGCCAAACCTTTCCGCAATGAGGGCTGTGTTATTCAATAGATGCCTGTCCTTGTCTTAAAACTGCACTATGACTCCAGTTTCCAGTTTCCCTTTTAGGTTGCAGCAGTGCTGCAAGAGTCACCCCTGGATGTTTACCCTACCCATACACTCTTACAGTAGCATATTTAGCTAGATGTTTGACCTCATTATACTGTGATAGTCTTCAAGTGCCGCCTTAATGTCTTCTAGTATTTTAGGGTTACCTGTATGCTGGTGGCGCTTCTCCAATTGCTCTCTTTCCATCTCAAGTCTAGCTGATCTATCCCTAAGAGATCTAATCACACCTGCATGTTTGGAAATAGTTATGCCTCTAATATACACTTTGAATTCTTCCCACACAGTTAAGAAGCTGTTTACCAAACCAATGTTGTCTGAAAAGAAACCCTCTATTGATGCAGCGAGTTCGACCACAAAGAACGGGTCCACTAAGGAGTATGGGGGGAATCTCCAGAGAAACGGTGCACATTTCTGAGTGGACAACTCAGTATTCAACAGGACTGGTGAATGGTCTGAATAAGTCCTTGGTAATGGTTCACACATTAGCACTCGTGTGACTAAACTTTTAGATAGCAACCAATAGTCTATCTGGGTATGAATGGCATAGGCCGCAGAATAATGTGTGAAGCCCAAGTCAACAGAGGAGTGATGCCTCCAGACAATGAGCTGATCCAGCTGGTCAGCTATGCCAATAACCTCTCCAGCAGCTGCAAAAGGGAAATGCATAGGTCTCCTGGAGCGGTCTAGCTCGGGTCCAAAATGCAATTGGGAAGAGGTGTGGCACATCAGCCAAGGTAGTTGACTCGGGAACCCAGGGGCTCACGTTACGATCCCAGTTTGCAGATCAGCCCAGCACTATGTGACTCTGGGCAATAGCTTGCTTATCTTCCCTACAGCCCCATCATCATGATGCCCTTGGGAAATTGTTCGCGCTTTACAAATACTGTACATTTACAAATAAAATCCCTGCCCTAAATAAATAGCAAGTCCCCACCCATTGTAACAGGCGAGAACCCAGCTCACAGTAAAACTGTGGGTCGTCATGATTGGGCCGATAAATATTGACCAGTATCGCTACCAATCCCTCCTTATGGCACCTAGTGATCACAAAGTTGCTTTGTGGATCTACCCCCATTTCCTGAAGGTTAATACCTGATTTCCGGTTATCCAATATGAGAACAGCACAGGCATGCATAGTAAAGCCAGCTGTGCAATAATGCCCTTGTAATTTCCGTTGTGTCAAAATGTTGCTGTTGGGGTGCAAATGCCTTTCTTGTAATTATGCTACATCTACCGGATGTCGTTTAAGATAGGCCACCACCTTCTGGATCTTCCTATAACCTTGTACATTCATTGTTAGGAAACTCACTTTCTTGCAAGAACTGTGTTCTATCTCAGATTGCACCATATGCTTTTCTTGTTATGATATAATGTGCCTGTGAAAAGTCAGCCAGCTGCACCACCCATCTTCAAATTGGCCTTTACTTACGCTGGAGAAAAACCTACCTGTTTTGCCCACTATCGCTGCCGTGAGGGGAACGGCTCTTGAACCCTTCCTGGGAGTGCCGCCGCAGTAGTGTCAACGCCGCCGTGAGGGGAACGGCCACCGAAGTCGCAGCAAGCCACCACCGCCGCAGAGACTACATTTCCCAGCTGCCCCGGCGGGTGCGGCGCGACCAACGTGACATCATCGGAGTGCCCCTTAAGAGGGAGGAGAGCCGAGCGAGCGCCGTGAACGCTGGAGAAAAACCTACCTGTTTTGCCCACTATCGCTGCCGTGAGGGGAACGGCTCTTGAACCCTTCCTGGGAGTGCCGGCGCAGTAGTGTCAACGCCGCCGTGAGGGGAACGGCCACCGAAGTCGCAGCAAGCCACCACCGCCGCAGGGACTACATTTCCCAGCTGCCCCGGCGGGTGTGGTGCGACCAACGTGACATCATCGGAGCGCCCCTTAAGAGGGAGGAGCGACGAGCGAACGCCGAGAACGCTGGAGAAAAACCTACCTGTTTTGCCCACTATCGCTGCCGTGAGGGGAACGGCTCTTGAACCCTTCCTGGGAGTGCCACCGCAGTAGTGTCAATGCCGCCGTGAGGGGAACGGCCACCGAAGTCGCAGCAAGCCACCACCGCCGCAGGGACTACATTTCCCAGCTGCCCCGGCGGGTGTGGCGCGACCAACGTGACATCATCGGAGCGCCCCTTAAGAGGGAGGAGAGCCGAGCGAGCGCCGAGAATGCTGGAGAAAAACCTACCTGTTTTGCCCACTATCGCTGCCGTGAGGGGAACGGCTCTTGAACCCTTCCTGGGAGTGCCGCCGCAGAAGTGTCAACGCCGCCGTAAGGGGAATGGCCACCGAAGTCGCAGCAAGCCACCACCGCCGCAGGGACTACATTTCCCAGCTGCCTCGGCGGGTGTGGCGAGACCAACGTGACATCATCGGAGCGCCCCTTAAGAGGGAGGAGTGCCTCTCGCCCCACGAGTCGCGCGCGGGAGCGCCCGGGCTAAGCCCGGGACAAGGGGGGGCCGTCTGTGGCCGTCAGGGGCAGGAAGAGGCTGGGCTGGGCCAGTCACCCTGTGTAATTTATTCGGTGAGCATCATCTGGACGGTAAAGTGACTGGAAGGGCTGATGGACTAATCAAAACTGCTGTGCTATTAACTTTGGGTGTTGAGCCCTTCTGCTTAGTTTGTGATTAGGTCAGCTCCCATTAAAGTATACCTGTATCCATGTCGGGGCCAAAGAAGGACAAGGTTACTGTGGGGGCGGGTCCTATTGAGAACTTTCTAGTTAAAATGGTACATAAAATCAATAGTGATAGAAGGGCTTCTTTGGGTAGAGGTAATCTATCAGATCAGGATCTATCCTAGTGGGTCCTTCCCCATTGGAGGTTCCCCCAGAGGCCAAAATTGTCACTGATATTGGGCCCGAGGTAGTCAACGCTGTAGAAGCACTGATCCACCGGGCTCCAGACATAGAAGTTCTTGACAAATCTCTCTCGGATTCGGAGGAAGAGGTGGTACCGGCCCATAAAAATACTAGACCTGTTAGAAACTGCAGGAAGCAGCAAAGTAAAAGGGGGGGAAGGAACACTCATAAAAGAAGGGTAGATACTCATTTGCCTGATAACCATACCTCCCCTGAGGCAACTGCGATCCTGGAGGGTAAGAACGAGGCAAATATAACCTTGAGCCCAGAGCAGTTTGGCTTGTTAATTTGTACTCTAGAAGCCAAATTTGAATCAAAGCTTGCGGAGTCTCTCGAACCTCTAGTGTGCAAACTGGATACTATTACCGCAGAGGTAAAAAGACTAGGAGGATTGCTAGCGAAACAGTTAGCCCACATAGATAAGGTTAACCCCCCGCCTCCCTCATCTAGTATAGATCACCCAGAGATTGGTGGGAAGAAGGTAGCCAAGGTGGTTAAAAAAACTCATGCCTCACAACAGTCTATCAGAGTTGACCCAGAATCCCCCGCTCCTTCAATTCCACCCTCTCTTCCACCAGTTAGGCCAGTAGTACACCCAAAGCCAGGGCCTGATAAAGATACGATTGCCGCCCCAAGTAGGAGAAGAAATTTTATTAATTTACCTCCAGCTTGTGCCCCCTATGTAATTGTATTGACAAATGTCCCGCCTCAAAACTCGTTTGTGGTTGAGTCACCCGAGGAATCGCATGATTCCCTCAAAAATAAAGTCGTATCATGGTTGAGCTCAAACTGTGGACTCCTAAAAAATATGCAGTAGAAATTATCACAACAAGGAGAGCAAACTGGATTGGTCCCACACGCAAAACCTGTAGAGGGGATTGAGGTTCCGTGACAATTGTAAGTGGTGTTTTCGACTCGCCCGAATATGGTCGAGTCTGGTATCTATGAACCGCAAATGACGAGTTTAGTGGGTGTACGCGTTTTCGCTGTGCCAGCCTAACTCGTTCATTTGTTTCGTGGGTTTCTTCATCTGAACCCACGGGTTCCATTTTAGATATGGCATCCATTTTGTTTCTTGCCCTCAAGTAGCCAGCGAACGGACACTGTCCGCTTCGTGACCCTGGGATTCCCAAACCCTTGCGGAAGACACGTGTTCCTTTGAGGATGTCTTTATGATGAGGGGGATGACACTGTAAGGCAGATGGCCCGCTCGAGGCTCATCTTGCCATGCCGATCTATTGTCTCAGTTGTGCATCCATTAGGCACGTCTCCTTTGATCCCTGCAAACGTGTTTCCTGATACCACCCCTTTTACACTCTCTTCGATCTGTTCGCTATCCTCGTCTTCCTCTGCACCTGTTTCTGACTTTTCCTTGATTCGTTTACAGCCGAACGGAATACACTAATGGTGGGAAGATGTACTTTTACAATTGGGAACCGCCAAATGCTACTGTAATTATGTTCCGGGTCCTGAATACATGAAAGCGACCCCCTATGAAATTTACTGTGGGAAGCGGGTTGTAACCTTTTGTCTGTCATGTTATCCTATGACGAAAAACTGTATAAAAGGAGCGATCTACAGATACAATTCGAATCAGGCTCCGTGAACCTACATGCTATGTACTTCTTGTGACTTCTGTGTTCCCTGCAGTAAATAAACCTCGAATCTTTGACGCCGAAGGAAGTGTCCCGTGTCTCAGTCATTTGTACGCCGGAACAGGTAACCCACGAAGGTTTCAGGTGTTATCCCTGGCACCGCTGGGTCTTAGAAAAACCCAGTCCTTCAGTTGGCGCCCAGCGTGGGGCTGCATCAGTGGTACCGGTCCAAAGCCCGACGATCCTGAGGAACTTCGTGTGAAATCTCCGAGGGAAGGTGCACCCCGCTTCATCGATCCTGTTGTCGAAACAAGTGGCCCGAAGATATTTCCCGCGAAGATCCCCGCCTCCTGACGGCTGCGACGGACTGCTGCCCTGACTGTAGACCTGTTTTAGCGCCTGGCGTAGACCTTGGTACAGCGAGACGATTGACGGGCCTTCCTGGTGACGCCATTGTTCTTTGAGTTAAGTATTTGTGGGTCGCTCCCAAAATCCTTAGTTGTTGTGGGTGCTTAGTTGTTGCATGGTTCCATTGCATTTGTGGTCCTTTGTATTCTGTTCATAGTTGTTCTATTTGACGTCTGCAGTCGCCAGAAACCGAGGGTTTTTGCACTTTTGCAGGGACATTGTAATCCAATAACCCTTGACGTTTGTGAAACTCGGTTAGTGTGCACGATGCCTGGCCGTAGTACTTTGTTCAGTTGCTTTAGAGGTTGTGGTGCGGATTCCCGGTTGGAGGACTCGTGTCCGATACCTCCGGTCGGAACTCCAACTTACGAATTATATAGTCGACATGGTTTGGGTCCTATCACATTCAATGATTGCTGGGTTCGCTACACCAAAGATGATGGTGTCCTTAGTTGGCCACCTCATGGTAGTTTTGAGGCCCCGATTTTAGATAATCTCGAAGCTAAATTGTTCCAAAGAAAAGCAAGGCCGGCCATGTTTGATTCCTTTCGGTTATGGCGTAAAGAAGCCAAGCAGAAAGAAATCAAGCAGCTTAAACGTAATAAGAGAGAAGGTCTTGTTACAACGATGAGAAATGCAGAGCAGTTTCAGCGAGACAAAGAAGAGAAGGAAAAGGAAATTTTTGATAGATTGCAGCGTATGACAGTGGATAAATGTTACCCCGCTTTACCGACGGGTACGGATAAGAAGGGAGAGGAAGCAGTAGAGGATCCTTTGTTGTCCTATCTACTGAAGTCGCCACCTCCGTATGCACAGGACACCACAGCTCCTGTGGTTCCTCCTGTTCCTCAACCTGCTGTTCCAGCGGCTGTTAACCAGCCTGCCGTTGGACCTGCCATTGCAAATCCTCTTGTTCCTATTCCTCTACCTGCTCCTGCTCCTACTGCTCCTTCGTCTATACCTTCTCAAGCTATTGTCCCCGCTACTTCTGCTCTTGTTGCTACTCCTACTGCTCCTGCTGCCCCTGTGTTTAGCTCTCATATTGTTGCTCGTGTACGTTACTCCTCTTCTCCGTCTGTTCGTAGACGCATTCCTAATACTGTTGCTAATCTTTATTCTCCTTTTGGACCGACTCTTGGTTCTGATGAATCTGAAGCTCCCCAAAGACGAAGTCAGCTTCCTGGTGGTAGGGAACGTGACATGCTATATAAAATGGCAAAAAATTGGATTAGTTATCCCCTTAAGAATCCTCCACGTATAGTTGTTGATACTTTCTCTCAATTCAATGAGCCGACACAAAGGTTTGTGTTTGAAGAAATGTGCAAACTCTTGCGCGATGAGATATCAGTTGATGCGGCAGATGATGTACTGGCTGCTCTGACTGAACTTCAGCTTCAGTTTTCGAGTGGAGTACTTGTGGGTAGCAATGTCCGACGTGCAGTCGAGCACCTACTATCTTTTCGTCCTACTATAATGCCTCGTGCATTATATAAAGATGAGCATGAGGAATGGATGTCAACGCCTGGACAGTATCCCATGCGTGAAGTTCCACCAGTGTACATGCCAGGTAACCCTGGTGCTAACCCTCCAGTCCTGCCATTCTTTCAGAGAGTTTGGATACACCTCCCATGGAAGCGATCGGAAGTTTTGCAGGTGAAGCAATCTTTGCCTGACCCCCGCAGAAATCCTGCAGGGTACTATAAAGAATTGTCTCAGCTAGTGGATGCGACGGTAATGAATCTTGCCGACATTGATATGTTGTTCGGCAATGTCGTACCGCAACCGGTATGGGCAAAAATACGTCACGAAGATCATGCAGCTGAATTAGGTGGTGATTGGGCTGCACTTACAGCCGCGGACGGTTTGCAGGTAGGTGGGGCTAAGCCTGAACAGTTAATTACGGCTTTGCCTCAGAGAATAATTACCCTTATGAAAACGCTTATGCCAGCTATGAAAGTTAATTGGGACAAATTGTCTGCTTGTAAGCAAAAGAATGACGAGAGTGTCTCCGATTTCTTTACAAGATTTGAGGAGGCATTCATCGATCCTATTGGTCAAGATATGGGTACTGAGGGAGGCCAGAGATTGTTTGTGGACAAATTTGTGTCGAATTTGTTGCCTGACCTTAGTAATAAATTGAAAAATTCAGAAAGTGCGTGGGCTGTTTCTACTTCTGCTCAGATATTGGCTACGGCTCAATATTATGAAAATAGAGAGAAAGAGGAAAAAGATCGTGCAGACAAAAAGACGAAAGAGCTCAAAACGAAAGTTTTGCTACAGCAAGCATACCCTCCGCGCTCGAATCAAAATGATTCTCAGCAACGGAATAGATCGCAGTCACAGCCTGCTAGGTCACAGTCGCGAAATGGCTCTCCTTCGCAGAGATCTACGCTTGGGTACAATCAGTGCGCCTACTGTAGAGGTGAGGGTCATTTGAAATTTGATTGTCCAGTTTTGCGTGATCGAAATAGTGGTAATTCATCTAGAGGAGGTCGTAGTGGTCCTCAGCAGGCTTCACGAGGTAGAGGTCGTGGTGTTACGCAGAATCAGAATGATCGTTCTAATAATTCCTCTGATTCTAATAATTGTTTTGATCAGCGTGGGTCATCATCAGGTAGATCCGCACAGTACAATGTGGATGATTATTACGTTGATCAGGGTACTGATGACGGTAATTACTAGGATAGCCATAGACAAGGAGAGGGAGTAGTATCAGTTCCGGTTGATCAGAGAGGGCCTTACGTCGCAGTTGCCACCTCGGGCGTAGTTGAGCCTTTTCTGTTGGACACTGGTGCAGCGAAAAGTTCCATCATGCATTCGAAACTCCCTGGCGCACCTTTGTCTGGCTTAACAAATGTTTCCATTGGATTTTCCGGCGTCCCTGTTAGCAATCCGGTTTCTCGCCCTTTGCCCCTTACAATTGGGCCTCGTGAGCTGCAAGCTCCTTTGATTTTGACTACTGGTTGTGGTGAAAATCTTTTGGGCCTAGATTTGCTGAAACGTTTGTATGCGACTTTGTATTGTTCTCCTGCGGGAGTAAAGCTTACATTGGGTGAGAGAGTAATCTCTCCTATGTACTTGTCCATCGATAAGCTCCCACCGGAATTGAGTTCTCTTCCTGCATCTTTGTGGGCAACAGGTTCCAATGACGTGGGCCTGCTTGACATCTCCCCTTATGTTGTTCAATTGAAAACGAATGTGCGATTACCACGTACTCCCCAGTATCGTATCTCCCTTGATGGTGAGCGAGCGTTGTTAGCGATCATCTATGATTTGATCGAGAAAGATGTTATCGAGGAGACTCGGGGAAACGTGTGTAATAGCCCAGTGCTGCCCATTTTGAAACGCACTGATCAATCTAAGCCTCCTGCTTATCGTTTTGTCATTGATTTACGGGAGGTGAATAAAATTATGATTCCTCAGTTCCCTGTGGTGCCTGACATTACGGCTTTACTGACTCTGATTCCAGCATCTGCGTCCTGGTTCTCAGTGATCGATCTGAAGAATGCTTTCTTTAGCATTCCGATTGCTGAGGAGAGCAGGGACCTTTTCGGTTTCTCTTTAGGTGGCCGCAGATTTAGGTTTAAACGCGCTCCTCAGGGCTACTGTGAGAGTCCATCGATATACAGCCAAGCCCTGAAGAGCCAACTTGATGCGTTTGTGTTGCCGGCTGGTGCGGCCTTGATCCAATATGTCGATGACTTATTGGTGGCTGTGGACACACAAGAGATTTGCAAACTTGCTACGGTGTCGTTGTTGCAGCATCTCTGTGACTTACATCATAAGGTGTCACCTTCTAAACTGCAATATTGTTGCCAAGAAGTAACCTATCTAGGTCACTTATTGTCAAAGGAGGGAAGAAGGTTGACCCCAGAGAGAATTGCAGCGATCACTCGGATGACTGTGCCAACAACTCAGAGAGATGTGCGTGCCTTTTTAGGTATCACGTCATACTGCCGGCAATGGATTCCAAATTTTTCATTGCTAGCGAAACCATTGGTAGCTCTTACGTGCAAGGATGTTCCAACTCCTTTGCCATGGACGGAAGAATGTCAGAAAAGTTTTTCTGAACTGCGTGATGCGTTGTGTTCGGCCCCTGTGTTAGGTACTCCTGACTACAGCAAGCCGTTTACACTATACGTTCACGAGAGGGAAGGTTGCGCGTTGAGTGTTTTGACGCAACAATTTGGCGGTAAGCAGCGTCCATGTGCATATTTTTCCTCGACCTTGGACCCAGTAGCTAGAGCATTGCCGAGTTGTTTGAGAACAACAGCGGCGGCTGCGGTGTCCATCCGACAATCTGCAGGATTGGTCATGGATAATATGCTTACGGTGATGGTTCCGCATGCAGTTGACACTCTCTTGAATCGTACGAAAACCCAACACTTGACGAGTGCAAGGTTGTCTGGTTATGAGTTGACGCTTCTGGCAAGTCACATTCAAATAAAGCGCTGCAATGTCCTAAACCCGGCGACTTTGTTGCCAACAAATATGGAATCAGATGAGGTATCACCACACGATTGTTACTTACGAACTGAGGAGGAAACAAAGGGTCGTGTTGACCTAAAAAACACTCCATTGGAAGAAACCGATGGTACCTTGTATGTGGATGGTTCGTGTTTTAAGTTGCCGAATGGTGATGTGACGACTGCTTATGCTGTGGTGACGTTGAGTACGGTTGTGGAAACTGCAAGATTAAACCAGAACTCTGCACAGGCGGCGGAGCTGATTGCCCTAACCAGAGCGTGTGTGTTGTCGAAAGGGAAACGGGTGAATGTGTTTACTGACAGTCAGTATGCGTTTGGTGTTGTGCATAGTTTTGGATGATTGTGGAGAGAGAGAGGTTTTATGACATCGCATGGTACGAAGATTCAGCATGGACAGCTTGTGAATGATCTTTTATATGCACTTACATTGCCCAAGCAGGTGGTGATTATTAAATGTAGTGCACACCGTACGGTAACGGATGATGTTGGTCGGGGCAACGCATTTGCTGATGAGATTGCTAAGGAGACTGCGCGAAACCTTACAACTAGAATGTATGTGACGAGTTCGGTAAGGTGGCCTGCAGAAACTGGTATGTGTGAGGATACTATTGAAAGTGTGAAAGCGATTCAGAATGAGGCCACCAAGATTGAAAAGACTAAGTGGAAAGAGAGCACGGGAAAGCTGGATGCGAATGGCTGTTGGATTGATTTGTCGGAGAATAAAAGGTGGATGTTGCCGGATGCATATGTGCTAGCTGTTGTGACTATGGCACACGGTTTGTCACATATTAGTGCGAAAGGTATTTGTAAGTTGTTGTTCCCTGTATGGAAGAATGATGGTATTGCTAAGTGTGCTGAGAGATTGGTCAAGAATTGCATGATATGTATGATGTACAATCCTGGCAAGGGAACTCCTACACCCCCTGGTCATTTTGCTCCTCCTTCATGTCCCTTTGAAGTGATTCAGTTGGACTTCATCCATATGGAGCGATGCAATAACCTAAAATATGTTTTGGTTGTGGTTTGCGCATTCTCCCGATGGATCGAAGCCTACCCTCTCAAAGACAATACTGCCCTGTCCACAGCGAAAGTCCTGCTGAAGGAATACTTTCCTCGGTATGGACGGCCACGGATTGTATGGTCTGATAACGGAAGTGAGTTTGTGGGGAGTGTGATGAAGAGTGTGTGTAAGGGCCTTGGAATTACACAAAAATTCCATAGTGCCAACCATCCCCAGTCAGCAGGTTTGGTTGAGGGGTACAATGGTACTCTCAAACTAAAACTCGCAAAGATTCAGGCTACGACTGGTCTCTCGTGGCCTGACGCTTTGCCTCTGGCTCTTCTGTCAACTAGGGCGACTGTACACTCTCGAGTAGGGCTCAGCCCATATGAGATTGTGTTCGGCCGCCCTGCAAATATTTGGGGGGTTCCTAGACCCAGTGTGTTCACTGATCTTGAGTATCCAATGCTGATCGATTACCTTCATGATCTGACTGCTAAACTGAGGTTAATTCATCAACAGGTCTTTGAAGCACTGCCGGCGCAGACGGAGGGTCCAGGCCACCAGCTCCAGCCCGGAGACTGGGTGGTTACGAGGAACTTTGGCCGAAAACGAAATCTTGAGCCGAGGTTCATCGGGCCCTATCAAGTGCTCCTTGCCACGAGAACTGCTGTTCGCTTGGAAGGCCGCAAACATTGGGTGCATGCCACCCACACCAAGAAGGTACCAATACCTTTGCCAGCGGACTCGTGGGTAAGGAAGGGCATCGCCTCATTTGAAACGGAGGTTTTCCCGAACTTTGTGCCATTCAGTGACGCTCAGCCTGTGGGAGAGACTTCAGTGCAGCCGGACGATACTGTTGAACCTTTGTCATTGGAGAACTCAAGATCTGAACTAATATCTGACCGACAGGATTCTGTTTCATCATCCGATCAACTGTTTGAAGATCAGACTCGTCCTGGGAGAAGCAGATATTTTCTCCGTTCCAACACTAGAGACTAATAAAAAAAATATTTTTGCTTTCTCCCCTGACATTCACGCTACCCCATTATCACTCTGAACATTTTTGAATAACTGTAATTTTTGTATGAATTCTGAGTTCTTTTCCACACATGTGTGTTTTGTTTCCACAGCTAGGAGATTTTGTATATATATATATATATATTGTTTAATTAAAAAAGAACCTTACATCCGGGTGGACCATAGGGCCGTGCGGGTACTTCCTTCTGTTTAGTAGGTCCTGACACTTGGTTGGAGACCGTCGATTCCTAGGAACTCCTGGGGATTGACTATTGCTACACAGAACGAAGTGCGTCAAGAACTTTGCGGACGGTTTTAGAGGATGGCTTTCTCGAAGCTGTCGGAATCGGAAAAGACTCAATCTCAAAGATTCGAATTGCATAGGATTGTATGTACTAAATGCTTCATGTTTCAGGTTTTCCTTCTGTTCCTAACTGTTTCTTCGTTAGTGGTAGGTGGAGTGTATTATATGATACAGTCATTATTGCCTTCTGCTTCACCTACCCCTTCTTCTAAACCTAAACCTACTTCCACTGTTTCTCCTCATTCCTTCCACATCTTACCTCAACACGAGCAGGTTAGACGTGCGGAATTTATGAATAATTCCTTCATTCAGCTCCTTCATCAGCATCAGTTGGTGATGAACACTACCAATTGTTGGATGTGTGGGTTGATGCCGCATCCCACTGATAGGGGAATTCCATACTTGGTCCTTCCTTACAGTTCCCAGGGTTCAGCTCGAGCATTCCAAACAATGTTTCGTAGCGCACTAGATTCTTACCCCCATCGAGAGCCACGCACTGCAGATCATGGTCCTGGCCCGTACCACAAGCCTTTGGCAAGAGCGATTGCCGATTTAGATAGGGATATCTTTGACGCATCACTTATCCCAGAGGAAGAGGTGCGAGCATACCGAGATTTGAGTGAGGCTGAGTATAGCATGTCAGTGGGTGATCGGCAGCTTAAAAGCTCGTCTCCGATCTGGATCGTACCCTATCTTGGTAATTTCTGTCTGAAAGGCATAGGCCGAAGCCCGCGAGCTCAGCTTGGGAGGAGTGCCTGTACTGACACTTATGTTATGCCAATGCTCTCTTCCCCGATTTTTCTGACTGCCAAGGGTACTTACTTTGTTTGTTACGACCGTGCATATACATGGCTGCCTCGTGACTTCTCAGGCACATGTTATATTGCGAATTTGTTGCCGCCGACCTTTACTGTTGGGTCAGATTATCACAAGACCAGAGTTGTGAGAGGCGTAATTAGCGAAGAGGACACTGCCGGTCAAGAGGCAGGAGACTTCTTTAAGGGTTTCTTGCCATTTTGGGGACCTATGATCAATAGTAGGAACCTGAGACAGTTGACTCGAGAGGTGGAATCGACCGCTAATATCACCCCGAGCGCCCTTGGCAATATCACAGCAGAGCTTCAGGCGGACAGGCTTATGACGTTACAAAATCGTATGGTTTTAGACGTTGTCCTTGCAGATAGAGGTGGAGTATGTAAGGTGATCCATTCGAGTTGCTGCATTTTCATTCCTGACAACGCTCCAACTGTCTTTCAAGCCATCTCGAAGTTGCATAAGATCTCTGAGTCCATACACGTGGACGTAGGGGATTGGACGCTACTAGGGTGGTTTTGGGGCCTGATATCGACGTGGGGTTGGAAGATTCTGATGATCATTGGGGTTGTTGTAGCATTTCTATTCACGTGTTGTCTTTGTGTGCAGTGTGGTCCTGCCTTATGTGGCCTCTGTGCTACGACGTGTATAAGGCGGCCACCTGTTACCAAGGAAGCACTGATGGATAGAATAATGTTGCAGCAACATCTGGATGGTCTGATGAATATCGAGATCGATTCTGATTCCGACTAGTGCTTGCCTACATGAGGGCAAAAGGAGCGTCTGAGGTTCCGTGACAATTGTGGTGTTTTCGACTCGCCCGAATATGGTCGAGTCTGGTATCTATGAACCGCAAATGACGAGTTTCATTGGTGTACGCGTTTTCGCTGTGCCAGCCTAACTCGTTCATTTGTTTTGTCGGTTTCTTCATCTGAACCCACAGGTTCCATTTTAGATATGGCATCCATTTTGTTTCTTGCCCTCAAGTAGCCAGCAAACGGACACTGTCCGCTTCGTGACCCTGGGATTCCCAAACCCTTGCGAAAGACACGTATTTCTTTGAGGATGTCTTTATGATGAGGGGGATGACACTGTAAGGCAGATGGCCCCGCTCGAGGCTCATCTTGCCGTGCCGATCTATTGTCTCAGTTGTGCATCCATTAGGCACGTCTCCTTTGATCCCTGCAAACGTGTTTCCTGATACCACCCCTTTTACACTCTCTTCGATCTGTTCGCTATCCTCATCTTCCTCTGCACCTGTTTCTGACTTTTCGTTTACAGCCGAACGGAATGCACTAATGGTGGGAAGATGTACTTTTACAGTTGGGAACCGCCAAATGCTACTGTAATTATGTTCCGGGTCCTGAATACATGAAAGCGACCCCCTATGAAATTTACTGTGGGAAGCGGGTTGTAACCTTTTGTCTGTCATGTTATCCTATGATGAAAAACTGTATAAAAGGAGCGATCTACAGATACAATTCGAATCAGGCTCCGTGAACCTACATGCTATATACTTCTCGTGACTTCTGTGTTCCCTGCAGTAAATAAACCTTGAATCTTTGACGCCGAAGGAAGTGTCCGGTGTCTCAGTCATTTGTACGCCGGAACAGGTAACCCACGAAGGTTTCAGGTGTTATCCCTGGCACCGCTGGGTCTTAGAAAAACCCAGTCCTTCAGGATTGCGTGATAGTAAATTTTAAATATCCTCAACATGTGGCCACAGTCTTGTTAAGGGCAGCATCGTTGACGAATGATGACAACAGCATCTCTGTGCGCCCTCTGGGATATTTATATAATCACCTCACAGGAGCCTCCACCCCTAGCCGAGGATTGAGTCCCTTAACACCATTTGGCCCACGGTCCACTTGTCAAAATCAGGGATTAGGTAGGGAGAATTTCTTTAGATATGGACCTCAAATCGCAACACATAATAGGTTTGACGCACTCTTAGGACTCGAGATGTGCGATTGACGGGGGGCTGGAGAGGGTATGGTTGATGAGGTTATAGTGGACTCTGCCGCTATGGCTCCTGTACCTTCTTCTGCTAACGATGGTTACAAACCGGTATTGAGTACACCTGACAGGGGGGATAGGGTCAGGTTGTTAAGTTGGAATATTGCCGGTTTACGGTCCAAGAGAGGAGCCAAGTGGTTAAACTTTGTAAAGCTAAATGACATTGTCGCCATGCAAGAGACTTGGGACACGGAAGGCGATTTTTGGTTGGATGGCTTTACTTCTTTTTTTGTACTTGCTTTGCCCTCTCCAGCGGGACGGAATAGAGGGGGTCTCTTGATGTTGGTCTCGGTGAATGTAAAGGGTAAAATTATAAAGGTTGATTGTGACACACATAATTTCCTTGCTATAGAGGTAACCATGATTGATGGTCGCAAAATACTTTTCGTAAACTGTTATAATACACCATATGGTTACCCTGCTAACGTGCATTTAATGTGGCTAACAGATTTTTTAACTTCATATAAGGAAAAGCAAACCACTTATTGTCATTGTATTCTGATGGGTGATTTTAATGTACATTTGTGTTCAAATTGTGACCTAATCGATTCAGATGGGCCTGACAGTATTTCCCCCGCACTTCGAACATAGCCAGAAGGGGCAGGTTCTTGAAAACCTACTAACTAGTAATGATCTGTATGAGGCAGAGTTCTATGATAAAAGTTCACGAGTTGCCACATATACTGGAAGGGACTGTGAATCGATAATTGATTTCATTTTTTTATCATTATGTCTTCTTAAATATGTGATTTTTTATAATGCTTTATCCATGCCATTGAGTGATCACAACCCCGTGGGGATGGAGTTAGCTAATGGTTTTTCGCTCCTAAATTCTTCTGTTAGTCCACAGGCTGTAATATCAGTCAAATCCAAAGATCAGGGGAGAAGGATTAAATGGGGACAGGTAATTCCTGATGATTTTTTCATAAATTTAACATCAACGGCTGCAGAAGATTTAAATATTTGTGTCAATCCCCTCTCCAAGAGCGAGGAGGTTTTAACTTCCTTTGAAGGTATTTGTCGGACAGTGGCCATGAATTTAACAGCTAAAGGCCAGGGAGTTAAAAATAGGCCGGTAATGGGCTGGTTTGATAATATTTGTAGTAAAGCCCATAACCTCCTTAAAAAAGCACTTAGTGCTCGTCCGAGGGACAAAGTCTTAGTGGTGCAGCTCAGAAAGAATTATACGAGGGCAATCAAAGCATGTAAAAATGAATTAAAGAGTAAAGCTTGGGCCGAGCTCATGGACAAAGCCACCTTAAAATTTTGGTCAATTATTAATACCCCATTGTTTTCTAGTGACCAAAACGCGGTGTTGGAACTTAACATCTCAGAGGAAGACTGGCTTAGCCATTTTGAAAAAATTTACGGTAGTAACATTGAGCAGGAATCTTTTGAAGTCCCTGTGTCCGAACTCCCCTTGGCGCCTGTTAGATTTGATACAGTTGAAGTCATTAAAGCAATCGAGGGTACTGCAGGTCGTAAGGCCCCGGGCCCTGATGGGGTTCCGCTGATATGTTTAAGGTAAACTCTTTATACTGGGCTGATATTTTAACTAAAGTTTTTAATGCCTCGGCCATTGTGGGATTTCCTAAATCTTGGTCCAGAGCTACTATAATCCCAGTGTTTAAAAAAGGTCAGAGGGGAGACCCAAGATGTTATAGGCCTATATCATTGTTGGACTCCTCTATTAAAATCCTAGGGAAGGTTGTCCTGGCTAGAATAACATTTTGGGTAAAAGAGAATAATATTCTGACAGATGTTCAATACGGCTTCAGAGCGGGGAGGAGCACGGAGGACCAATGCCTCAATCTTCACCTCATAATATCCAAGTACACGAGGGCAAAAAGGGGATCCATATTCCTAGGCTTCATGGACCTATCCACAGCCTTTGATCTAGTCAATAGATCAAGGCTGTGGACTATGCTCTTGAAAATGGGCCTGGACTGCTCCTTGGTGCATTACCTAGCAGAGCTGCATAAAGATCTGAATGCCTCAATTAGGATGAAAACAGAGGGGAAATGTACAGCGAGTTTTAGGTCCAGCAGAGGGGTGCGCCAAGGCTGTATCTTGGCCCCCATGTTATTCACGTTATACGTGAATTCATTGGAGGCTAACCTAACAGCTGTCACTCAGGATATTCCGTGCATGGGGGGTGCACCAATTCCGGTGCTCCTCTATGCCGATGACGCGGTGCTGATAGCCAGGACCCCGATTGCCCTACAAAAGTTGCTTGATTCTTTTGGAACTTTTATGTCCAGTCTAGATTTGGTGATTAACAGTGGCAAATCCCACACAATGTCAGTAGGTTGCTCCAAAGGTAAAGATAAAACCTTTTTTTGTGGCAGCGAGGTTATCTCTAGCGTAAAGGTTTTCACCTACTTGGGTGTAGTTTTCGACCATAGGGGTACATGGATACCACAGCTAACATCCAAAGCTAATGCGGTGAGAAGTTTAGCCTCCGCGGTTTTGGGGTTCGCAAAAAGATTAGGGGGGAAACCCACAGAGGCGATCTTGGCTTTTTACAAAGCCAAGACAGTCTCTATTGCAATATATGGGGCTGCAATTTGGGGTTTTGTAAAACCTGACCGCATCCAAACGGAGGAAAACAAATTCCTGCGGTCATTGCTGGGCCTACCTCAGTCAACAGCAACTTACTCCCTACACCTTGAGCTAGGTCTAGGATACATCACAGACATGATAAAACTAGCTCCGATCCTGTTATGGATTAAGCTCTGGCTAAATTCGAACCTTAGCCTTAATCATAAGATCATAAAAGATTGTCTTAAACTAGATCACATGAGGGATATTCATTGGCTGTCCTATGTAGAGTCAGTGGCTGTGAAGCTAGGACGCCCTGAGACTTTTACTAGACCAGAATCCCTGTGTAAAGCAGATCTAGTGTGGGTGAAGACTAATTTCACTAGGCTCTGTGTTGCCGAGCGTGAAGCGGATGAGCTAGGTAAACCCTCGGTGAGGGCACATGTAATGGTAATCACATCACTTAAGTTGGCTCCTTATTTGTCAGTGGTAACAATTTTTTTTCATAGATGGTTGCTGACAAAATTCTGTTTCAATCAAATCCATATGGTTCTTGGGGATGAGAAAGGTTGGTGTAGGCCTGAGGATTCGACCCCTTGTAAATGTGATGGCCACTCCCCCCAGGACACAGCGCACTTTTTGTTTTTCTGCCCTTTGTATTCTGAACCCCTGAACCGATTTGTAAAACCAATACTGAAAGAGCTGAGATTCACGCAGTATAAGCCCGCATTGCTATTTTTGCAAATGATAGAAGCCCCCGTAATTATGTACTGTATCGCCAGTTTTTTTGCTGCATCTGTAAGAATTAGGAGATCAAGATTGGACTTTTAACGCTGGAAGCTAACTACTTTTGTATCATGAATTTAAACAATGGATTGTTGGGCTCAAATGGAAATGAAATTGTGTAATTATCCTTTTAAAATGGGTTTTAATTGTCATGATGACTGAAATTGTATTAATTGACTTTTAAACATGTTTTAAATAGTTTTATAAATGTCTAGCATACTTTTATGATTTTAACTAATCGAATAAAGTGGTTTTGACTTGACTTGACTTGGCCTTTACTTACAAAAACTTCAAACAAAAACCCTCCAATGCCATGAAAACAAAAAGAGAGCATAGTCAATATTTTACCCTCCTGAGCCCTTCCCTGCATCCCTTAGCAAAGAAGGACAAAAGAACATTGAACATTAGCTGTGGAGCACACATGGGGGTAAAGGTTACCGGCTGTATAACCTGGTCTGTGTCCCAGCTTCACCCAAGACTAGCATTTCACTGTCTACATGACTTATACCACCTCAAGAGGCTCTGTCGCCATCTCCCCTCATCGTCCGCCATCCCCATTAACATGAGATGTCGCTATATCCCCGGTATCTTCCAACGAGTCCCATAGCGAGGGGGGGATTAAGTGTCACCTCCATCCTTTTCCATTGTCCCCATTGCTGTCTGCAATGGATGAAGCAAATTAAAGGACCTGTCTTACCTGGATCGCTGGATCTGATACCGAGTACCCCTGTCTCTCTTGGTCCAAGACAAGTATGACATTCAAGTCACAGGTCCTGCGCACAGGACCCAACAACGACTGCAGGAGTAACCAGCATTTCAGCATAGTTTCAAAGCACTCCTCAAACAAAACAAAGTCTCGACTTCCTTGTAATAGCAGGCTCCCACACAGATGCATTTCATTGGTCCTCGGCTACCAAAGCATGGTCATGCGGATTGGAAGAGGATCTAGGGCTCCCCTTTTGAGATCCTGCACCCTCGCTCTTTTTTAGGAACTGCAAAACCTGCCACGGATCGGTGAAGAAAATGTAGCTTTCCATCAACTAGGATCTGTAACTTTGTAGGGTACATCATGTTGTATTCCATATGTAAGTCACAACATTCCCTTTTTACTGGTACAAATTGATGTTGAGCCTCTTTCACTTGTTGTGTAAAATCCGGGTAGATTGACAGATCCATCCCTTTGTATTGTAGAGTTTTGAGTCCCCTAGCATTATGGAGAGCTGCATCCCTATCCCTGTGGTTAAGTAGGCGAGCAATGATAGGTCGAGGAGGTGCTCCAAGAATCGTTCAACAAAGAGTTCCATATTGGGGATGTTGATGGACTCCCACTACCCGTTTCTTGTTGTGCCTTAAGTGCACTTCTATATCCTGGGTTTTGGCTTGCAAGGTATGGAGCAATTTCTCCATTTTAGTATGGGCCTGCGACTCAGCATGGTGTGTATCCTCCGCTTCAGAGACCATTTTCTCTACTGTATCAAGCCTTTCTGTATGTTTATCCAATCTTTCAATCATCCTATCCATCCAGAATGAAAGGGTGTCAATTTTCCCATCATTTTATTGTCAAGCTGCCCTGGTTCACAGCAAGGATTTGTTTTAAATTAGAGTCCACCGGTGGGTCATTGGACTCAGAGCCAGATTTTGAGGTGTTCTTTTCTGGCTCCTGTTGTCTAGGAGTTTTACGTGGTTCAAATTGCAGTTTGGATTGTGATTTTTCAGACCTGCCAATGCTAAATTCCTTCCCTGTACGTCTGGGTAGATCAACATCTGCTCAGTAGATAATGTTGGAGCCGTTCCTTCTCTCCTTTTTATGTCTCAACATGACTGCGCAAAGGAGCTCTGCAGGATCATGCAGCTCCAGCCATATCAATGGTACAACATGAAGGTGCAGGAATTTTCCCAAATGTCACTATAATAATGAGCACCTCTTAGAGGTAAGTCCTAGCAGTACCTGGAAGTATTTGTGTGGCAGTGTCCAATGCAGACTTGTGCACTCTCAGGGCCTCCCTCTATAGTGCCAGGCCAACCGATAAGAGGAGCAGGAAGGGCCTATTAAATAAGGAAGCTGCTTGGGCTCCCCTACTGCCTTGCTCACTGTACTACCTTGCAGGAGAAGGTGCACTTTAAAAACAGGAGCACGTGTGGCATACTGCTTATGACAAGAATGCTAAAGTATTATTTAAAATGACTTTGACGTTGGAGTAAGACACACCATCATGTTGCAAAACGATTGCGAAGGCAAGATAATTTAGCTCAAAAGAAAGTATGGAAGATAAACTTAAAGCTACGGGGATATGTTGGTCATAGAACTGAGTTGACTAGCTATTTGTAACAGATGCAGAAAATCTGCTGTGGATACAGCATGCAGCATTGGCAGGAAATGAAGACTAGGTGCCATAGAACATATAATGTTTGTGTAACCTATAAATGAGTTGGAGCAATGGATTGAAACATTCCCAGCAGTATTTTCTGAGAAAGTGTAAACATTTGAAGGATTTCAATATAAGAAAGAATTTAAAAGGGGCATTCAACCTAAGGTGCACAGAGTTAGGAGTATTCCCATGGCAACAGGAGAAAAAGCAAAAGAAGAAATGAATCATTTATTGGCTAATAATATAATAGCGATAGAATCAGCTGATTGGATGGTACCTATAGTAATGGTACGCACCCCTGAATTATCAGTTATACTATGTATTGACCTGCATGATCCTAATAATGCAGTTGCGATAGACAGGCAACCCTTGCTGAATATTGGAGTGATGATGCATAAGGGGCATTGTAGCATAGAGCTATCATCTGTGTTTCATCATATAGAGTTGCATCCATCATTACCCAAGTACTTACCATTTTAAATGCTTGCCTTTCAGGCTGGGATCAGCATCATCAGTTTTCCAAAAATTGATGTAGTCATTGTTATGTGATGTAGCTGGGGTGTGTTGTTTCTAAGACAGCACCCTAATATATGCTGAAACTGATATTGGTTATGATATTAGGCTGAGCAAGGTATTATAGTTTATATGGCAAAAGGGTCTAACAGGAAAGGCAGAAAAAGGCAAATTGAAAGTTGGTAGTCTAACTTTGTGGAATTTGGGACATACCTTTGATGAACAGGGCCAGGAGTCAAAAGACAAACTAGTTAAATCTGTTATGGATACAGAGATAACATCATGTTAGGATAAATTACAAACATTTTGGGGTGTGATTATGTTTTACGCCTATTTTTCTGAGAAGACAATAAATATGATAGATTTGTTAAAGAAGAATATATAAAATGGGATGTTGATTGCAGAAGCAATGTTTAAGAACAGGAACATTAATGAGAAAGTGTAAGTAGCAAAAACAGATGCGGCAAATCTCCAGTGGATACATCAAGCAGCTTCAGGAAGAATTTGATTGAATAAGAAAAGCTAATTTAGATGTACTTCTACTAGGGTCTTTGATTTAGCATGCAAGACATTCATATGGTCAGATGCCAGTGCCAATGGTTTGGGTGCTCTTTTAAGGCAAAGGAAGACTGGAGAAGACATTAACATTGCATATGAATCATGTACTCTATGTAAGGTAGAGCCATGATATTCTGACATAAAGAGAGAAGCTTTGGTGGTGTTTAGGGCTAATAACACTTTTTGAAACATACTTGTGGGGTAGACTTTTTAAGATTTATACAGTTCATAAACTTCTACTACATCTATGAACCACTCAAAGCTCATGTTTGGGATCTCACTGAATATGGACGAGTAGCAGGACTTTGAGTACGTAGGATCGGAGGCTATTTCAGAAGAATTGTGGAAGCAGGAGTTTGGAGAAATAGAATAATCTAGAAGTCATTAGTAGTTGGTTGAAGTAGGTTAGCCAGTAAATGATAAAGGTTTTCAAGAGAAATGGACATGTCAAACATGGATTGAACAGAGACATAAGGGATAGTAGAAGAGGCAAGACACTGATTCCATCTAGTGGCATTAAAAGTAAAATTGTAGAAGTGGCCTTGGAGGGTCACACGGGATGCAGCAGACCAAAACAGAGAATTAGAGATGTACTTTGGGTTATCGAACATGAATTTCAAATGAAACCTTAGATCAAGATAGCCATTGACATAATGAGACCATTCAATATTCTAAGAGAGCAGAATAAATTACCATTGGCTTTGAGAAAACTGCACTGGCTCCTGATCAAGAAACGTCTATCATTTAAAGCTCTCTGATATTTCTACAGAGCCTTTAGGAAGAAAGGGGTCAGTTATATGAATCAGCTTATAAGGCCTTACTCTGCTGCGAGGTGTCTCAGGTCCTCTGGGACCATGTTGGCTTAAATTCTAAGAGTTAAGAAGGTCCCCACTGGGTGTAACTCCTTCCGTTTTGTGGCGATCAAGTTATGAAACTCTCTTTCTCTCTGCCCTAGGCAATCTGAGTCAGAGGCCCTGCTCCGAAAACCTCTGAAAACATGGCTTTTTAGATAGGCTGTTGGTTTTTTCAACTTTTTGTAAACCTTCTTTGGGAGTTTCTGACTATGCACTACTAGGACACTTCTTTTGAAGTAACTATTGTGCTTTGGAAATTCTATTTTTATTATTATTATTATTGTTATTATTATTATTATCCGGAGCGACCAGTGCATGTCCCTCATCGTCATCTATCGAACACCCCCCCTCACCCTCCCTACACAGACCCACCGCCCCACCAGCTGATTATTATTATGGTAGAGTTGTGGTATGTACTGCAAAGATGGTTTGGATAGTCTGAAAAATGCATATGATGCAGGCGTGTCTGATAATGGAAGAAGAAAAAGTGATACAGGTGTGTCTGACGGTGGAAAAAGAATAATTGGAAGACAATTAATGGTTCCTAAAAGTTTCCATCTCCACAGGTTGTTTCAAAAGGTAGCCTTAACATATGTATACACATGCTTTGACATTTTACACCTTGCTCATTCTGTTATTGTTAAATATGTGCCATTCAGCAACTTGACCAGTGTATCCATATAGTGTATTTAGTTAGTTGTTAGTTATGCACATATGTTAATATTGCACAATTAATGTTTTTTATGACAGTAGATATTTTGAAAGGGAGATAGGTAGTGTAGCCTGATGCATTCAGGTTCTATAGAATGAATTGAGGAAATTAGAATGATGGAGGTGTAGCTGAGGGAAGAAAATATGCTTTTTCATAAACCAAGATGTACCTGGTGACTACTCTGGAAATGAAATAAACAATCATTAAAATAATTCAGTGTGTGGCACTGATGTTAATGTGGAGAGGAATTCACAGCAGAGAGCCTAAAGTTTCATTACACATTACAACACAGCCATAGAATGTTATATATCTGTAGAAGAAGATGCAAAAGAGCGAAGTGGGAAACGTATCTATATGTTCTGGAACAAGCCACTGAGCGAGTAGAAAGTAATAAAAAAATCTAGAGTTTCTGAAGCTATTCTAGGAAGATTCTTGCTTTTTCCTCATATATAAGGGACGTTCTTTTGTTTTCACCATAAGATTTGGGCACAGTTTAACTTCCAAGACATTGAAATCCCAGCTCCTGACAGGAACATAAGCTGTCACTCTTGTTAAAGCTCCACTGGTGGCGGCCCAAAGATGTGGGCTGTTCTGTATGTCACTACAGACTCCAAAGAAGGAGACTTTCGCCAGTTGAACACGACAGTGAGGCCTCAAAAAGGTAAAACTGCCCTCAACAGTCTGCTGATTGTGGGTTATGACACAATGGTGCTGGTTGAGTTACAATGCACTGGTGTAACACAGTTACACTGACGCCCTCTGCAGCACAAAACGCTGTGAACATTTCTTTTCTACTTGACAGAATAATTTACACAAGCCATGTATAGCAATAATTCATGTAGGCATGACATTATTGCTCACAGAAAGTTATTTGTGTCCTTTTATCTCACAAGACTTTTTTCCCACTTGTGGCATCCCACTGTGCTTAGCCTTGTGTTGTTTAACCTCTATTTATCTCCCTTTTTAAAGATTTTGAAGGAGTCACATGTGCATGTGGCATCTTGCACATGACACACGCATTTATATCAAATGAACCCCAGATAGGTCTCTAAGACTGGTTTCATCAAATAGAAAAACAAATGATGGACAGCTTCCTGCTGCTAAGTATTTAAAGAAGGAGATGATCCTATTTTGGGTTTAGGGGTGGTATAACCTGACGTTTTGGTTATATTCTTCATTACTTTAAAAAAAATGTGGTTAGAGTCTCAGATGAAATTAAACGTACAAATCGTCTCATTTACTACCAGATGCTTTTCCCAACATACCTGTTATGTGCTTTGCCCTTTTCCTGCTTTTTCAACTCTCGATGCATTAATGTATTAATGTACTCATTATCATTTACACATATAGTTAAAAATGCATTATGTATAGTAAAACAATACATTGACATACGTTCATAGTGATTCAAAAGTTGATATGTTCTGTATTTTTTATATGATTTTTAGAATGAAACACAATAGGTACCGATTCCAACAAAAACGAATCCCATCATTTATTTAATTTAGTGATTGACATTTAATATGTTGCCAATATTCATTGGTTTTTCATGTATAGATTTTATCATTTTCACTTTTTTCTCTACAATAACACTCAATTATATAATATGTACTAAAACTGGACTTAATTATTTAATTAAGCTTTTTTAGAAAGACATAGTGTGGACTTCTTCTTTGTCTATATTGTCTTAGAGACTTCAGTGTAGCAAAGCAGCTAGCTGAGACCGCTTTGACATGTGGTTCAAACAACAGCACTTAGTCAAATTTGGCACCCACATTTCTGACACAGGAAGATGGGGCGGAGATGGGGCAACTCAGATGGCCATCAGCTAAGAGGGGCAGGGATTGAGGTAGTGCAGAAAAAAAGAATTTCCGTTTTATCAGAATTAAGTTTGAGGCAGTTTTTGCCCATCCAGTCGCCAACTGCTATAAGCCGTCTTTGAAAGACTTAAGGGTGTAAGTAGCCTCATCCTGGAAAGAGAGCAGAAGCTGCATGCCATCAGCAAATGAAATTACCCTAAAACACCAAGATTCCACCAGCTTAGCCAGGGATTCAAGGTAAACATTGAAAAGCGTAGGGCTGAAGGCAGAGCCCTGAGGCACCCCGTACTTGAGAGGTTTGGGGTCTGAAAAAAAGGGGGAAAGAAACACGGCCTGAGATCTATGCTCCAAATACGATTTGATCCAAGCCAGCATTTTCCCTTGAGTTCCAATCTTCCCTAGTCTGTTCAGCAGGATGGGGTGCGAGACCATCTCAAATGTTGATCATAGGTCTAGAAAAATGACCATAGCTTATGCACCTGGATCAAGGTGGAGCTTGATAAATTATGACACCTTCAGTTAGGCTGACTCAGTGCTGCAGCCTGGCAGAAATCCAGACTGCATATCATGAGGGAGGACGTTAGATTCCAGGTACAGGCAGATCTGTTCATTAACAGTCTTCTCCAGCATCTTAACTGCTGCAGAAAAGAGGGATATTGGTCTAAAATTCTGAGTAAATTGGGATCTCCATTAGGTTTTTTAAGCAGAGTAAGTAGGAGGGCCTGTTTCCACCTCTTTGGAACAGTAGTGGACTCTAAGGAGGGGGTCAATAATTTATTGAGGATAGAAATGATAATAGGCAAGACTAACTTCAGAATGTCAGGGGGCAGCAGTGCTGGGGAGAGCCAGACTTATAGTTAGCCAAAAGAATGCCGAGTCGTACGGTGAGATAGGATTGAAATCCCTCAGCACCGGGCCAGTAGGAGCCACCATTTCTAGGGAGACTTCCACTAAGCCCGGGTTAGGAAACTGAGTGTAAATTATTTTAATTTTGTTCACAAAAAAATCAGCAACCTCCTCACACAGGTGAGCAGAGGATGATAGGGAGTTTTGGATAGCCCTAGAGGAGAGAAAAGAGTTAATGACTAGGAAATAGGGCCCTAGGTCTGTTAGCAACAGCATCAATGGAAGATGCAATTAACTCCTTCTTAGCTCCCCTGATGGATTTCTAAAAGCTGGCCAAAGTCATTTTAAATAATACTTTAGCATTCTTGTCATAAGCAGTATGCCACACGTGCTCCCGTTTTTTAAAGTGCACCTTCTCCTCCAGTAACAACACGGGTCGATGGCCTTAAATGGCTCTGGGACACAGATTTCAACAGGGCAACAAGATCTAGGGCTTCAGAGAGCCATTTGTCCATCAGCACAAGATCAAGGTCGACAGTGCCTGTTGGAGTGAAAAGGGTCATCAGCATAGCTGCCCCAAGCTGATCTTGGGACAATTGCTGCCAAGGTCTGCCACATTTCTGACAAAGGGTCACCTGCTCGTAGGGCTGATTAGTGGCAATCATAAATGGGAGTAGGAAGATGTCAGGTATATATGGTGTATAGGTGTAAGCACAGGTTTACTTTACTTAAGTCTACACCTATGTATCTTGACAATATATGTCGTCAAAGCATGTAGATGTGGAGTAAAGAATTGTAAATCTTGGGGCGTGGCTTGGCGCCCCAATGGATATGGCAGCAGGCGAGTGTGGCTCCGCAGTCCGCCTCATAGAAGCACCTCTATACGGAGCATCTTCCCTATGTCGGGAACATGAATAGCCATCGGAAGTTGCCGGGAACGCTCTGAGATGCCTGCATTTCTTTTTCAAGCGTGTTTCACCACCTTAATTTGGTGCAGTAAGTTATTGCGGTTCCGCTCGGATTGCGGCCGCCATTTTGCTTTGTCTGATCGATGATGTTTCTCCTCACGAATGACCCACCTCGCTATCCTTTAGCTGTGGAATGATCCTAATTCTGCCAGCCGTTAATTATCTAATACAGAGCAGCTCTTCAGCAGCGTAATGTAGTATTAAGCACCAGCTTTCTTCACCCAGCATTTATCTTCAGCATTGTCACTGGGAATTGCAGCGGCCATTTTAGGAACTCTGTTTCTCTCTAAGCACACCTTTCTGAGCCAGTATCAATTTGCCTCACTTCAATCATAGCACTTCATAGACTGGTTTGACTTCTTCAATCCTCAATTCGCTACCTCAACGTTGTTCTGCGCTACCCTTTGCTACTTCAACTCTGGTGCTGCTGAGGTGACCTTGACTGGTCTTCTGCATGCCATTCTACAGTACTGTTCTTGTAAGCCTCAATCGTTCCTACGCTAGACTTCTTCTGCGGATGTCTCGCTTATCTTTTTATTTTCTTTATGGATGGATTTTTTCCAACTAAATTGCTTTGAGTCTTAAGCTCACTCACAACATTTGAACCGAGCCTCTCTTCATAAGCCTTTCGCCTTGAGCAAACTTTACGTTATTCGATCTCCCACTTCTCAAGACTGTTGGTGCTCTGTGAGTTTTATGGGCAGGTTAAAGTCACAGTTTCCCCCAGTTAACAAACCAAAGCACATTTTTGTTAAAAATGCAAAGATTTTTTCTGCATTTTCCAAATTCGAAGACTCTTTACCATCGTCTTCGCAAGGCTTAGATACAACAATGGAACCCTCCCAAGCTGCTTCTGGGAAAAGTAATACTAAACGTCTTTCGGCCTTTATGGAAGAGACTAACTCTAAACTGCAAATCTTAACAGACAACTGGTCGCAACTTGAAGCACGGGTCTCTTCAGTTGAACAAAATGTTACTTCCTTCAAGGAGACTTGTGTCCATGTTTCTGATCTTCGTTCTCAGGTTACTGTGCTCCAAGAACAGGTTGAGGATTTGGAAAATCGCAACAGGTGAAACAATTTACGTATTTACGGTTTGGTAGAAGGACTTGAGGGATCTGACTCCCTTACTTTCTTCAAATCATGTCTCCCTAAAATTCTTCATATGCCAGATGGCACAACGCTAAATATCCAACGAGCGCACAAGCTTGGTCGCTTGTCATCTCAAGCATCATCCTCACAAAGGCCAAGAGGAGTCATCCTGTACTTCTTAGAATATACTGACCTGCTGAAGGTACTGCCAGCAGTTAAATCTTCTCCAAAAATTACGTGGTTAGGATGATCTTTATTCATCGTCCAAGACTATGCTAAAGCTACCGCCAATTGCCGCAAAGCTTTTCTCAATATGAGGGCTGATCTACGCTTGCTGCGAGCCAGATATGGTCTCTTTCATCCCTGTTTGTTCAAAGTAACTTACAACAACAAGACAACCACATACGAGGATCCAATCCATCTGCAAAGTTTCATTAACTCATGCAAAGCACCCACCAGGGATTCATCTGGACCTTCTTCTTCGTTTCATGTTTGAATTTTGGATATTATTTTTTGCTTAATATACTGTTTGAATTTTTATCTCTCTTATTACGGTTGCTTGAGAACTGAGCTTTGCAGTTTGTTTTACTTTTACTATGCTTTGTTCTCAGTTTATGATCTTTTGTAATTGTTAATTGTTGTTGTTTTTGGTTATCAGCATCAGTGTTATCTTTGTTTGTTCTCATCTAATATTTTAACATGTTATCATTCCCTTCATTTTTATAGGTTCCCCTTCCCAGTCCTATGCTGTCTTCCTGGTTCCTGTCCAGCCCGCCTCGGATGTGTCGTCTATCCTATGTGGTTCCATCCCTGCTCCATTTTTTCATGTTTCCCTTCCCATGTAGGTTTTCTTCTACTGTATTTCAATTTCTCCTTCGTCCCAAACCCTCTCTTTCCTATCTTTTCAAATTCTCTTCTTTTGTTCTTTCTAGGTGTCATTGTCACTCTTTTTCTTTGCAATATTTTTTCTCACTCGTTATTGAATTATATTTTCTTTTTTCAATTCTTATTGTTCATCACACCTTTCTTTTCCTATGCTTTTTTTTGTAGTCTATCTTTTCTGACAGATTTTGGTATGTTTTTGTTATTTCTTACATCTCCTAATCTATCATGTCGTTAAAGTTAGTTTCATGGAATATTAGCGGACTGAACTCTCCCATAAAAAGACAGAGATTACTAACTCATCTGGCTAAGTTACATGCTGACATAGTATTCTTACAAGAGGCTCATCTTACAGGGGATGAGTCTTTAAAATTAAAAAAGGTTGGGGGAGAATTATTTTATTCCAATGGAGATGGTAAACGTAATGGAGTCATGATGATGTATCGTAGATCTCTCAACGTTACATTTATTTCGCAAGACTCTGACACAGATGGCCGTTGGCTTAATGTTAAATTGATGCTTAACCCCTTGGGCGTGGCCATGATTCTGCGCCTGTGCGGCACTTCTAAAGAGTGGGCGGGTTAATGACGGCCACCAGCCATCATCAGCACACGCCCACCGTGTTGCATGACGGATGGGGGCCATCATCAGCATAGAAGGGGTTAAGGATGTTCCAGTCTCTTTTTTCATCGTTTATGCCCCCACAGGCACTCCTCCTTTTGGTGCTCATTGGCCAAACAGATCACTCTTCACATGGAAGACAAATTTATTTTGGCAGGAGACTGTAATCAGGATTTTGATCCTTTTATAGATCGCAACTCTAAAGTGTCATTTATTCCTAACAAAACGCATAAGTCCTTTTTTCACACGGTCACACAACATAAACTTTTAGATGCCTGGAGATTATATAACCAGAATACGAGGGAGTACACCTTTTATTCCCCGGTGCACTTGATGATTTTTTGTATCGCATAATATCTCACAAGCACTTAAACATGCAGAGATAGGACCTATTTTATTATCTGACCATGCTCCTGTTCTGATTGATGGGGTCATTTTACCCAAACCCAACCCTCCCAGAAGATGGCGTTTTAATAATACCTTGCTTTCGGACCCAGAATTTTCTTCTTCATTCAAAATCTTTTTTAACTAATATTTTCTCCTAAACCATACTGACTCCCAGCCCTTCTTCACTATTTGTGATGCTTTTAAAGCCTCTGCCAGGGATTTTATTATATCCTATGTGTCAAGGAAGTGTACTATTGCTCTGAATCGTACCCGTTCTTTGTTCCAAGACATTAAGAGACTGGAGAAATCTTTTTACACTTCCAATTCTAGAGATGTTCTTAATACTCTCACCAAAGCAAAGTTACAGTTTAATAAGGAATCAACAGATAATGTCTCATTATATTTATTAAAATCTAGCGCAAAATTTTATGGTGGTAGAAATAAAGCAGGAAAACTCTTAGTGAATTATCTAAAAACGAAACAGAACAAAGTGAATATTGATGCTATTTTTGATGAAGATTCTATCTTAAAATTTAAGGACTTGGAAATTTTAGATGAGTTTGCTTTATTTCACAAATGTTTATATTTATCCGAAACCAATTCCACAGACCATTCACTATCACAGTTCTTTTCCCTCATACAACAACCCCAACAGTCTTCTACTAATCTATCACTATTGGAAACTCCGATATCGCAACAAGAACTTTTACTTGCACTCCAACATTTGAAAAAAGACAAGGCACCTGGCCCAGATGGATTTACTGTTGAGTTTTTTCTTCATTTCTCCAATTTATTAATTCCCAAACTTCACCTTTTAATTGAGTCTTTTCAATCCTTAGGAAAGTCTGGAGGCACCTTCTCAGATGCCCATATCTGCTTAATTCCTAAGGAAGGGAAATATCCGAGGTATTGCAAGAATTGTAGATGTGGAGTTAAGAATTGTAAATCTTGGGGCGTGGCTTGGCGCCCCAATGGATATGGCCGCAGGCGAGTGTGGCTCCGCGGTCCGCCTCATAGAAGCACCTCTATACGGAGCATCTTCCCTATGTTGGGAACATGAATAGCCATCGGAAGTTGCCGGGAACGCTCTGAGATGCCTGCATTTCTTTTTCAAGCGTGTTTCACCACCTTAATTTGGTGCAGTAAGTTATTGCGGTTCCGCTCGGATTGCGGCCGCCATTTTGCTTTGTCTGATCGATGATGTTTCTCCTCACGAATGACCCACCTCGCTATCCTTTAGCTGTGGAATGATCCTAATTCTGCCAGCCGTTAATTATCTAATACAGAGCAGCTCTTCAGCAGCGTAATGTAGTATTAAGCACCAGCTTTCTTCACCCAGCATTTATCTTCAGCATGTCACTGGGAATTGCAGCGGCCATTTTAGGAACTCTGTTTCTCTCTAAGCACACCTTTCTGAGCCAGTATCAATTTGCCTCACTTCAATCATAGCGCTTCATAGACTGGTTTGACTTCTTCAATCCTCAATTCGCTACCTCAACGTTGTTCTGCGCTACCCTTTGCTACTTCAACTCTGGTGCTGCTGAGGTGAGCTTGAGTGGTCTTCTGCATGCCATTCTACAGTACTGTTCTTGTAAGCCTCAATCGTTCCTACGCTAGACTTCTTCTGCGGATGTCTCGCTTATCTTTTTATTTTCTTTATGGATGAATTTTTTCCAACTAAATTGCTTTGAGTCTTAATTAAGCTCACTCACAACATTTGAACCGAGCCTCTCTTCATAAACCTTTCGCCTTGAGCAAAGTTTACGTTATTCGATCTCCCACTTCTCAAGACTGTTGGTGCTCTGTGAGTTTTATGGGCAGGTTAAAGTCACAGTTTCCCCCAGTTAACAAACCAAAGTGCATTTTTGTTAAAAATTCAAAGATTTTTTTTGCATTTTCCAAATTCGAAGACTCTTTACCATCGTCTTCGCAAGATTTAGATACAACAATGGAACCCTCCCAAGCTGCTTCTGGGAAAAGTAATACTAAACGTCTTTCGGCCCTTTATGGAAGAGACTAACACTAAACTGCAAATCTTAACAGACAACTGGTCGCAACTTGAAGCACGGGTCTCTTCAGTTGAACAAAATGTTACTTCCTTCAAGGAGACTTGTGTCCATGTTTCTGATCTTCGTTCCCAGGTTACTGTGCTCCAACAACAGGTTGAGGATTTGGAAAATCGCAACAGGTGAAACAATTTACGTATTTACGGTTTGGTAGAAGGACTTGAGGGATCTGACTCCCTTACTTTCTTCAAATCATTTCTCCCTAAAATTCTTCATATGCCAGATGGCACAACGCTAAACATCCAACGAGCGCACAACCTTGGTCGCTTGTCATCTCAAGCATCATCCTCACAAAGGCCAAGAGGAGTCATCCTGTACTTCTTAGAATATACTGACCTGCTGAAGGTACTGGCAGCAGTTAAATCTTCTCCAAAAATTACGTGGTTAGGATGATCTTTATTCTTCGTCCAAGACTATGCTAAAGCTACCGCCAATCGCCGCAAAGCTTTTCTCAATATGAGGGCTGATCTACGCTTGCTGCGAGCCAGATATGGTCTCTTTCATCCCTGTTTGTTCAAAGTAACTTACAACAACAAGACAACCACATACGAGGATCCAATCCATCTGCAAAGTTTCATTAACTCGTGCAAAGCACCCACCAGGGATTCATCTGGACCTTCTTCTTCGTTTCATGTTTGAATTTTGGATATTATTTTTTGCTTAATATACTGTTTGAATTTTTATCTCTCTTATTATGGTTGCTTGAGAACTGAGCTTTGCAGTTTGTTTCACTTTTACTATGCTTTGTTCTCAGTTTATGATCTTTTGTAATTGTTAATTGTTGTTTTTGGTTATCAGCATCAGTGTTATCTTTGTTTGTTCTCATCTAATATTTTAACATGTTATCATTCCCTTCGTTTTTATAGGTTCCCCTTCCCAGTCCTATGCTGTCTTCCTGGTTCCTGTCCAGCCCGCCTCGGATGTGTCGTCTATCCTATGTGGTTCCATCCCTCCTCCATTTTTTCATGTTTCCCTTCCCATGTAGGATTTCTTCTACTGTATTTCAATTTCTCCTTCGTTCTAAACCATCTCTTTCCTATCTTTTCAAATTCTCTTCTTTTGTTCTTTCTAGGTGTCATTGTCACTCTTTTTCTTTGCAATATTTTTTCTCACTCGTTATTGAATTATATTTTCTTTTTTCAATTCTTATTGTTCATCACACCTTTCTTTTCCTATGCTTTTTTTTGTAGTCTATCTTTTCTGACAGATTTTGGTATGTTTTTGTTATTTCTTACTTCTCCTAATCTATCATGTCGTTAAAGTTAGTTTCATGGAATGTTAGAGGACTGAACTCTCCCATAAAAAGACAGAGATTACTAACTCATCTGGCTAACTTACATGCTGACATAGTATTCTTACAAGAGGCTCATCTTACAGGGGATGAGTCTTTAAAATTAAAAAAGGTTGGGGGAGAATTATTTTATTCCAATGGAGATGGTAAACGTAATGGAGTCATGCTGATGTGTCTTAGATCTCTCAACGTTACATTTATTTCACAAGACTCAGACACAGATGGCCGTTGGCTTAATGTTAAATTGATGCTTAACCCCTTTGGCGTGGCCACGATTCTGCGCCTGTGCGGCACTTCTAAAGAGTGGGTGGGTTCAAGACGGCCCCCAGCCATCATCAGCACACGCCCACCGTGTTGCATGACGGATGGGGGCCGTCATCAGCATAGAAGGGGTTAAGGATGTTCCAGTCTCTTTTTTCATCGTTTATGCCCCCACAGGCACTCCTCCTTTTGGCGCTCATTGGCCAAACAGATCACTCTTCACATGGAAGACAAATTTATTTTGGCAGGAGACTGTAATCAGGATTTTGATCCTTTTATAGATCGCAACTCTAAAGTGTCATTTATTCCTAACAAAACGCATAAGTCCTTTATTCACACGGTCACACAACATAAACTTTTAGATGCCTGGAGATTATATAACCAGAATACGAGGGAGTACACCTTTTATTCCCCGGTGCACTTGATGATTTTTTTGTATCGCATAATATCTCACAAGCACTTAAACATGAAGAGATAGGACCTATTTTATTATCTGACCATGCTCCTGTTCTGATTGATGTGGACATTTTACCCAAACCCAACCCTCCCAGAAGATGGCGTTTTAATAATACCTTGCTTTCGGACCCAGAATTTTCTTCTTCATTCAAAATCTTTTTTAACTAATATTTTCTCCTAAACCATACTGACTCCCTGCCCTTCTTCACTATTTGTGATGCTTTTAAAGCCTCTGCCAGGGATTTTATTATATCCTATGTGTCAAGGAAGTGTACTATTGCTTGGAATCGTACCCGTTCTTTGTTCCAAGACATTAAGAGACTGGAGAATTCTTTTTACACTTCCAATTCTAGAGATGTTCTTAATACTCTCACCAAAGCAAAGTTACAGTTTAATAAGGAATCAACAGATAATGTCTCATTATATTTATTAAAATCTAGCGCAAAATGTTATGGTGGTAGAAATAAAGCAGGAAAACTCTTAGTGAATTATCTAAAAACGAAACAGAACAAAGTGAATATTGATGCTATTTTTGATGAAGATTCTATCTTAAAATTTAAGGACTTGGAAATTTTAGATGAGTTTGCTTTATTTCACAAATGTTTATATTTATCCGAAGCAAATTCCACAGACCATTCACTCTCACAGTTCTTTTCCCTCATACAACAACCCCAACAGTCTTCTACTGATCTATCACTATTGGAAACTCCGATATCGCAACAAGAACTTTTACTTGCACTCCAACATTTGAAAAAAGACAAGGCAGCTGGCCCAGATGGATTTACTGTTGAGTTTTTTCTTCATTTCTCCAATTTATTAATTCCCAAACTTCACCTTTTAATTGAGTCTTTTCAATCCTTAGGAAAGTCTGGAGGCACCTTCTCAGATGCCCATATCTGCTTAATTCCTAAGGAAGGGAAAGATCCGAGGTATTGCAAGAATTTTAGACCCATTTCACTTGTTAATATTGATTATAAGATCTTCTCCAAATCATTGGCCCTTCGTTTAGATTTCTATCTTCCCAAAATATTAGGCAAGGAACAATCTGGTTTCATGAAAGGTCATGTTATACAAGACAACACCAGACTGCTTTTCAACATTATATCTAAGGCTACGCATTTGAAACACCTCCTTGCAGCCATAGCGCTGGATGCTGAGAAAGCATTTGATAGAGTAAAATGGCGTTATTTATTCTATACCCTTAAATGGATTGGATTTGGACCTAATTTCTTTTAATTAATTTCCCTATTGTATTCGAATCCACGTGCTGTGGTCTGTGCGAATGGGTAATGTCCTCCTTTTTTGATCTTGGTAGAGGGGTACATCAAGGATGTCCCTTATCCCCCTTTCTTTTTAATTTGGCCCTCCAACCCTTCCTCTCAAGAATTCGTCAAGATATGCACATACATGGCTTTCAAACCTCTACAACCAATGAAAAAACTTGCAGCGTATGCTGATGATATTTTGCTTTTTATTTCAAACCCCACTGAATCGATCCCAGACTTTTTAGATGTTGTTAATTCCTTTTCATTAATTTCAGGTTATACATTGAATAGTGATATACGTGAAATACTGCCCTTAACTAAGTACACCTTTAAAGCTGATTTCATTTCAACTAAATTTACGTGGAAGTCGTTCTCTATTAAATATTTAGGCTTAGATTTTACACCAACAATAAAAGAGACAGTCACACTGTGCTTAAATAACTGTATCCAAAAGCTCACAGAGCTCACCAACAAGTGGCATCCTCTTTATTTATCCTGGTGGGGTAGCCTGGACACTATTAAGATGATGCTTTCCCCCATAGTTCTCTATACCATATCTAATATTCAAGTTTCCATATCTACAAAATTATTTAAATCTGTCAATTCAGTATTATCCTCCTTCTTATGGAGCAAAAAAAGGCTGCGCATGTCCATTTCAAAGTTATCGCGTCCTAAAGCTGAAGGTGGAATTAATTTTCCGAACTTTCTTGCTTATCATAAAGCTTTTCTTTTGCGACAAGCTTCATACTGGTTACTTGATTCTACGGAGTATTATCCTCTTTGCACGTCAGTAGAGCTCTCGTTCCTTTCTCCATTTTCATTTAAAGAATACCTTTCTTTTTCCCGCAAACCCAAAACACTTTCTACTCCATTAATCAAGTTTACCTCAAAATTAATGAGCCCTATTTTTCCTTCACTTTATAACACTCCTGAATCCTTTTCTGAATTCGAGCATATGGCATAATAAAACATTATTAATATGTAATAGGCCTTTCTACTGGAAATCCTGGAGACAACGTGGTATAATCTGGATCCATCAGTTGTTCTCAAATGAAGAATTTCTTTCATTTTTCTCGCTCAAACAACTGCACACCCTACCTACCTCCTTCATTTCCAAATATCAGATTCTCTGTAAAGTTCTCCTTGATATATATATACCGTTATCCAATAACTCTTTTACCTATCCCATCACTCATATACAAAAAGACCTTTCTGATCTATTGCACACTCAACCTAAGGCATCTAAGTTGTACCTCTTTTTGCAATCTGCCAACACACCGCAACAGAAAACAAGTACTGAATACGGAGTGGCTTCTCGCTTTGTGGAATAATTTATGGACTAAAATACGTCAATCCTCCAGATCAGCTAGTTTTACGCAAACATTGTTTTATGTATATAATAGACTTTTATTATCTCTACAACTTTTACATAAAAGATTCCCTAGTACTCAGGATACAAGTTGGACTTGTGCTGATCCAAATGCAGATTTATTTCATTTGTTGTTCTCTTGCACACCAGTATATCATTTTTGGAAACAAATTTGGCTTCAAATTAACCTCATTTATGGTACCCACCTCCCATTCTCTATGACACATATCTTTTTAGGTAGCCTTTCTTCAATAGGGGATGACAATGCAAACAATTTTAAAATAATTGATCTATTAATAGCTGCTGCTTTCCAACAAATAACAAGACATTGGAAAGATTTTACAAACATTTCATACAAGGTCTGGTGGTATGATGTGTGCCACAACCACAGATTGGATACCTTTTCTAATCTACCTTCCGCTAGGGCTTTCAAGAGACTTCACTTATTGTTACCAGTCACAACATTTTTGACTCTTGTGTCAAAAAACATTCCCTATTTCAACGCTCTCAACAAGAAGTCTTCAAACCACCATAGTTTCTCTAACTTCCTTCTCTTTCTTTGTAACTCATTCCTTATATTTTTCTTGTTTACCTATTTCAAGATACTATTTTTCCCTGTTTTTACTCAAGTATTTATGCTGGAATACAATTGTATTGCATTATATGTCGCTTAGCATCTGTTGCTCAATTGCATTCATTGTACAATGATACACCTATATTCTTGAATAAAACTCTTTTTGAAACCAAAAAAAGAATTGTAAATCTTTACTTACCTATGGTAGCCGATATTTTGGTCATGATAATTTGGCAAGTGGAATTTTTGCTCTTGATATTCTGACACACATCCCTGCTAACCTGCTAAATCACTATAATATGGAATTACATTTTATACATTTCAAAAATTGTGTTTATTGTTTATATACTGGCTTATATTGTGCAAGTAGTTTCCAAGACCTATCCAATTGTAATCAGGGTCAGTGGTGAGCGATGACAGTTCTGTTGTAGGAAATCCATTCAGGCGAGAGCAGCAGTCTATCAGGCTTGGTGGATGTAAAGGGTAATCCTCTTCTTCATCGCAAATATCCCACGCAATTACAGCCTTTTGCCATCACACCATCACAAGCAAAATCCAAGTGAGAATTATTTTGTGGAAGAGATATACGAAAGCACTACGTAAAATTAGACCGACATTCAGTTGATTGACACATGGGCTGTGCGTTCAAGTGCAATGTCCAGTCACAGAGATCCCTTAGGCTGTGTGGAGTTGCATAAGATCCCCTCAGAGAGAGGTGAGTTATGTACCCTCCCAGAGACTTACACCATATCTCTCCAGCCCACTGTTGGAGAAAGCTCCTCTTGCGAGTCTGGTGGCATGGACAGAAATGAGCAAGATAGCTCTGGTTGCATCATTACTCACTGAAGAGCAATTAGCGTTACTAATCCATTTACACTCCAGCATTAGTGCTGAGCTGTACAAAAATATTAGACTTCTCGGCAATTTGGATTTTTTTTTTTTAATAAAACATTATGGGGCAGATTTATGACGGACTTGCGCCACGTTTACACCGCCGTTGCGTGACGCAACGGCGCTGAAACGTGGTGCATCCCTGCGACCTATTTACAACGTGACGCATCTAGGCAGATGCGTCACGTTGTAAAGCCCACCGCCACATGAAACCTGCGTCAGGTTTCATGTGGGCGTTCTGTCGCAGGGTGGGCGTTCCCTCGTAGGAAAGCCCCGTAAAACTGAGGCAGTGAAATCTACAAGATTTCACTGAGTCCGTTTTACGAGGCTGCTGCGTCAAATCCTTATGCCTGCTTGAAGCAGGCGTAAGGAGTGACGCACCATGTTATGTATGGGTGGCCTCTGTACATTGCAGGAGTTGCGTCGCACTCGCGACGCTACTCCAGCAATGCGCCGCCCGTACACCACAAGATGCGTCACGCATCTGCCCTTCCTTGCACCATGGTGCGCCGCATTGTAAATGCGGCGCATCTGTGGTGCCGCAAGGAGGGAATTGCGTGACGCATCAGTTATGGCGCATCCCTGCTGATTTGCAGAGATGCGCCAGAACTCATAAATCTGCCCCTATGTTTTAAATGTGTTGGATTTCAGTGTTCTGTTTTATAATACATAGAATTCTCAGACTAGGGTTAATTTGCCTGCGGGAAATTCGGCACTTTTAGTTATGAATATGACCTGCATTAATATAGAGTCTCCATTCAATGCACCTGAACATCTGTTTTATTATTTATATATACTTTTGGCAAAAGCATGGAGCTAAATTGTATGGTATCAAGTGATAAAAAAAAATACACAGACTAAAACGACAGATTATCGTTGAGGAGTGTGACAATAACATAGCGAGGCATGTTAGACTGGGTCTTTCGGGCAGCCAGCAGAGACGCAGCCAGGTCATGTCACTCTGATTGGCATCGTCACTTCCCCCGTTCATCAAGTGAGACCAGACTTCCGGAATCACGCACCAGATGGGGCAGCTCGTCGGCTTAGACACCTGATATGAAGCCATCCGTCACCTCATAAACTGATCGCGGCGCCGCAGCTGGGCCGGCGCGAGGCGGCCGGAGCACACATGCGATGGACCGAAGCCAAGGAGAGAAGCAGCTCCGCCGCGCTGCTGTCCCTCGGTAGGCCGTGTCCACTGGACCAGAGAGCAGGTGGAGTAAGCAAATTACACTGTGCTGCTGGGATTAGAGACGACACAAAAACCCTTTCGCATGAATATCAACCGGAGCACCACCTCCGCCAGAATCCGCGACACTAGAGCATGCGGAGAATGTATGTATGAGCAACCCCGCTTTACACGCACTGTGAAAACTTTCTCACTGGGCAGGGAGAACATGCGATAAAGTTTTCAAGAAACTAACATTTTCTACAGGAATAAAGAACCGTTGTCCTTATTCAGAAACACGACATCTTTTACAAAACATCCCAAAAATAAGCGTGTGTTATTTTAAAAATCTTTATGCAGAGAATGATAACAGATTTTGTTTCATTGTGTTCGCCACAAAGGAGGACCCGCCGCGGCAAAGAGCTCCGCACAAAGAGGTAAATTGCTCCCAGTTACAAAGAAACCATTTACCATATTGTGAAATATAGCTATGTCAATTAAAAAAAGTATTCAGATTTGTTGAGACAGAATGGGAAGTATCATGGATAAATCGCTGACCTTTCCTACCATGACCATCTTTTTCTGTTGCCTCTAAATTGGGTTTCTGCGGCATTATCTCATTCATAGGTGAAAATAACAATCTTAAAACTATCTCTCACAAAAAAAGATGTAAAGTGCCTGCCCAAGGCAGAGTCAGGCTGGAGGCGTTCTCTCCCTGTGTGTCATTACTGGAATAATAGAAAGAGGTTGCATATATAATAATATTGTATGTTTACGCTGGAGAACTTATTGCTCCATTGCAACGTGCTCTGCAGAAATACACGTGTCAGAATAATTGTTTTATAAGTCTATCATAAATACATACATTGCACAAATATATAATGAGTGCATTCATCTGCCATGATCTGGCACTAATAAGAGGCTCGATCATAGGGTTTCTCTAACCCTGTCGATTGCAATGCGCAGCTGAGGAAGGGGCCGCAAGGGGAGGGAAAGCCAAACGCACACACACACACAACCTCATACACCCCCCCCACACACACACTTATCATTGCATCGTTTTTTACGTTGCCATCTCGAGTTTGAAAGATCTATACTTCCGTCAAGAAAATTCACTGTGCTTGTTGTGTGTGGTTAAATGTATATCTCAGTGCAGCACTATCGCCATACCTTGATAGGCCACCAAGTCTCCCCATACATTTCTGAGCTTTAGTGCAAAAGCCCAACATGTCTAAATGGTAATATCTAGGGTCAAGCAATGGTCATACCAAGCGTGGAGGCCTGAAAGTCTAGCATATCTTTGTGTTGCCATTTTCAGGCAATCTCTCACTTATCAACTACCAGACCAATCTTTTCTATGCTAACATCTTACTGTTAGTGTCCAGATTTGGCAGTTATGTTAACTTAGGGTTCTCATTCTAACTTTAGCCCATTACCTGACCCAGAGGTTTCCTCATCCCCTACCAAAACTGTGTAATTCTGTCTCATCCCCAGTTAGTTTGTAGGAAGTCACCTATACTGTGACTGTATTGTAGGCATTCAGGTGAACTTGTCCAACCAAGCACCAACATTTGTGTCATGTACTTTTGTATCATATGTAAGTATTGAAGTTGAAATATTCAAAATTGATTGGGTATGGTCACCTTGCGCGATGTTATCCTGTCCTCCTGCCACTAGTAAGTGAGTGTGGCCATATCACCCTCCTCTGGTATGTTTATCACAAGTGACCAGTGCAGTGAGCTTATCTTTTGTTATCACTAACCACCTATCAATAATTTGGCCTCTAGGGGTTTGAAGTTTGGAAGAACAGTAAGGTTCCTGCTATGCGTAGATAGGGTGCGTCTTAGCTGTAGATACTGGAAAGTTGTTGCATTTCCTAATTGGTCTGAAAGACCGCGAAGGAGTACATGACTATTCCATTATTTATGTCCCCATGTTTGGATATGCCAATTGTGTCCCATCCCTGAAATCCCTTTAAGAAGTGATCCGGAATCAACATGCATCACATTCATAGAGAGGGGTCTCTTTTGTTAACTTATTATTCCATCCTATACTATGCAGACTTCACCCCCATAGCTAATTGCAGTGATTGTTGTGAGAAGATGTAGACGGGTGGATCCTTTCTCAATAGAGGAAGTGTAGATGGTGTTTATTACCCTACATCCATTTACTTCTGCGTATGTTAGGCCAACCAGACAGTTGTTAAGCCATTCACTTATAATGACATGGTGTGACGCACAATAATATGACCATATGTCAGTAGCACAGAGTTTGCAATGAACTAGGATTTATAACATATAGCCAATTCATGGGGCCCTACCATTCCACAGAACTATGTTAATTAGTTCAGTGGAGAGAAAAAGGTGTTTGGCATGCCATATAGATAGATCTGCAACTGAAATTGGAGATGCAGCTGTGTGATCATCTTAACAGTGGCCACCCTGCCATTCAGTGACAGCAAGAGGATGGACCAAAAGGATAGGTCCCTCAGTAGTCGATCCTTTTATGAAAGTAAATTACACTCCCAGCCTTGTTTTTTTTCCATTGTCACATACACTCCCAAGTAACAATATCCCTATCTAGTGTTCGACATTTTGGAAGCCCGTTGCAGATTGAATTCTGTTGAGTAAACCACTGACTAGTGCAGGTTTACTTTCAGGCTGGTATATTTATCGAAAGGCTGTAGTACCTACATTGCTCTGGGTTCAGACTATTTGGAAAAATGACAGTAGATCATCATCTGCATAGGGAGAAAAGCTGTCTGCCACCCCTTCTCCCATTTATATCCCTGAAGGATGGAGTTGATTCTAATACAATCAGCCAATGATTAAATCACAATGGTGAAAAGTAGGGTGCACAAGGAGCACCTCTGTCTGATTCTTCGATGGATCGAGATGGGAAAATAAAAAAAAATAATTCACTCAATCGGAACCTTTCCCCAGATTTATATATAGTAGACACATCTAACTATGGGACCTGGGCATTTGTTTATCCTCTCCAAGGGCCCGATCCACAAAGGGACTTGCGACTCATAAGGTTATGGGTCCAGAGCCTCTGCACTTTGGGTGGAATCTCCCCACGATGAGTGCTGAGGCTCCACACTTGTAACTTTACAAGTCATAGGTCCCTTTGCGAATCGGTCCCCATGTGTACAAACAAGTATTACCATCCTATTGAATCAAATGCCTGTTCAAAGTTCACCATCATGAAGGCAAAGGTACCATGAAAATCAACTGTCTAGGCTAGGGCATTATACAGATGTTTAATGCTATGTGTGGTAGATCTTTGAGGCACAACGCCATATTTTTCGGGGTTTATAAAGAACACTACCACCTCAAGAAGATGTGAGGTGAAGCCAGTGCTTTGGTCGTGACTTTGACATACATATTTATAAGAAATATCAGGCAAAAGAACTTGCAAGTCTTTGGGTAGATCTAGCTTACATATAACAGTTATTTCAGTGGACCTCAGGTCTGTTGGTGATTCCCTTACCTGCAGTGCTTCTTCTAGCATTACGTTAAAAGCATACATTGTCACATGTTTAAAGAATTCCACAAGGGAATCATTGGGCCAGGTGGCTTCCCACTTTGCAGTTGATGCAGGACATAAATAGTTCTGTCACACTCATCTCATGCTTCAGGAGATGCATTTCCTCATTATTAATATGATGCACCAAAAGCTCATGTATGGACTCCTGCAGTGCTATTGTTCCCCTTTTTGATAGTCAGGAAAAGTTTAAATTGAATTAAATCCTATCAATGCAGGAGTTTGCTTTTCTGCACATACGTTTTGATAATAAACTGTAAAGGTCTGTTCATTTGTTCAGTTTACCATCACTAATCGTCCATCAGGATGTTGTGCTTGGCTTAGGTGTATTGTGATGTCCATATGCTGCATAGCCAATGCAGTAATTCATAGAACTTGTTCCCTCATTGATATACTTGGCTTTGGAAGGTAAACAAGGATGTTTCCCCCAAAAGTATCAGAGTTAAAATGAATTTGTGATGTTCTATATGTCTGAGAGTCTCTAGGTCTGGGGCCATGAGAGATGTGAGCTCTAACTTCCTGGGCAGACTTTCCAATCATGTCATCTCATCCTGTTGACTCCTTGTTTGTTCTTTTGTGTAACCTATGACTCTTTCCTCTGATGAAGGCTTTAAGGGCCTCCCAGAAAGTCATCAGTGACATTACAGAGATGGGTGAAATCCATTCTGATAGTCTTAAATAAATTATCATGCCACAAAAATATTCACAATGTCACCATTTTCCTGCAGATTTGGAAAAATGCTACTCTCTGCAAACTTTAAAAAAGCTACCAAGTTTTCCATAGACCTTCGTGATTGTTGTAAAAAAACTTCACAACTTGACACACACCTTAAATAATAGCTTATTGTTTTTATGAAGACAAATCATATGACTGGACAGCCATTGTGAACATTGTTGCATGTATTGCCTATATTGAATTCTTGATCCGATATCAGCAATGTAGAATAATCCCTGACTGTTCAAACTTAGCTCCATCTGGAAGTCTAAACCCAAAAGAGTTTAGATTTACTACAATGAGAACCTATCCCAGGGATTGAAAGACAATAGACTATGCTAGTCACAAGATTTACCATGTATCCCTGAATCCCGAGATCTAGCAAACTAGTCTGACAAATTAGCAGTGACAGTGGTGAAAATGGGAAAATACCTAGATTCCTATATATTGCTGGTCAAAGTGTGGCAGCAGAGATGGAGGTGGGGAGTGACAAGGAGTGGAGTCATGAGGATTATAGTTTGACAGTCAATTTACACATTTTCATTTAAAACCTCTGTCCCAAAGCAGTTAGTAACAAAGATAAACGTGATCGTAAATCTGTTCTGGTTTACTTAATTGTTCACAAAGCGGTTGCGTTTTAAATTAGATTATAGAGTTAAGGCACCTACTGCAGAGAACATTGTGTACCCACCAATTTCTAGGGTACAGTAATGGGAAGATATCATTAGTTAATGCACTGGCTGGAGAGAACTTTGTATAGTTTGATCACAATTTTGATTCATCTTAAATTGCTTATGTGGTAAATGCGCCTGCTGCAAAGCACAACGTGTAACATGCAGTTCAATAATTTGTATTTAACGTGACTAGCTCAGTTGGTTATTGCTTTTGGGGCAAGTATCTTCATCGGTATGCAACGTTTACAACGGAAGTTTTACAACGCACTACCATTAGAACGCAGGCATTACCACGCATACCATTGCAACGCATTGCGCTGGGGGGCGCTCTAGGATAGGGAATAAGTATAATTTTATATCCAACACCTTCCCTAGTGTCCACGGGGACTGGAGTTGGAATATAAAATCATACTTACCACTATCTAGCACCTCTAAGCGCTATGCGTTGTAACGGTATTCGTTGTAAATACCGCGTTGTAAAGGTATGCGTGGTAACAGTATGCGTTGTCACGTCATACATCCATATCCTACCTGTGTGTCATTCTGAAAATTTCATTATTCGAATGCTGTGAAGAAGGATTCCTTTGGGTAGTAATACAGACTTATTCGTACAGACAACCCAAACCACATCTTAAATCCTGCATTTTTGCTAAACTTAGGCCATGCTCTTGTAACAGGAAAGCTCTACCTGTATGAGTAGTATGTGATTCCTACACCTTGTAGCCCTCATTGTCTTGTTTAATATTTGCCATGTATTGACTTACACACTTGTATGATTCATTGCCACAGTGCTATCACTCACAATTAAATTAGCCAATGGGAGAAACAGTTGTTGCTTCTGCTATTGCCCAGCTTCACTGTAAGTGATAGCAATGTGAATTTTCACAAGAAGCAGGCCTGCGCACAATGTAAGGAGTTTTCAGTTGTAGGGGCTATTATGTAAGTGTGTGCTTCTTGAGATCAAAGGTAGGTTTTTGCCTTTAGGAAATTACTTTTATACTGGTAGTGGCCCAGCAGGTCCCTCAACAATAAAGTGTTACATACGTATTTTTTTTGGGTCTTTGGAGTATCTGCAGCTGCATCGAACAAGCTGAGTGTTTTTTGTTTATTTACTGTTGCACACATCTCACAGACGCACACACCCACCGACTGATTTAGAAGTATACTTCGGCCTTCTACAAATGACAGTGTTTTAGAAGGAAGGTTTTACACGGTCAACAGAGATGGCATCTCAGCAGATTACTGCTGCCCAGTCCCTAACTCCAGCTATGGAGGACAGCTCTGAGGCAGGATCAGACTCTGAGCATCTGAGAGAGAAAAATGAAGCAAAATCTGGAAGCAATTTGTCTGTCAGAGGAGTTGAGACCGACGACTCGTCCTCCGTTTCTGAGGAACATGGTTATGGTAGTTGTGGTATCCATTTGCGAACACAGTCTGTTCAGCAGAGTGACCATAGCAGGGTAGATCAACCTAGAGAGCAGGCACATGTGGCAAGCACAGATGGAGTACTCTCCTGGCAGCCTCTCAATTTTGTGCAGCCCCAAATTCCTCGCTTCACTGCAGACGCTGGATGTAAAGTTGATTCAGCTATTTGTTTGCCGATTGCTACGTCCATCCATTATTTGGATGTTGTCTTCTTTGAGGGAATTGTGCAACAAACAACTATGCATTCATAACAATTTCTGAGGGTGCATGGAGGTACACTTGGGCCTCATTCTAGGGCACACCAGTGAGCTCCCACTTCACTTGAGGAGCTGAAGTAAAATCACTAACATCACCTTTGAACAAAAATATCCCCCCCCCCCCCTGTTGTATGTACAGATGACATAAATAGCGCTCTTTCAAAGTGGGATTTAGCAATCAGTGATGTAGTACAACAAATTGCCCCGATAAAGATTTTTAAAATGAGCCTTGCCAGGAAACATGAGGTCTGGTATTCAGAGGAATTGCGCAGTCTTAAACGTATGGCTAGAAAGTCCGAAAAGACATGGAGAAAGTCTCATTTGGAAGGAGATAAAGCTAACTACAAGAGGGCTCTTAACACCTATCACAAAGCCATACGATCTGCTCGCAAGAACCATATCACCGCTCAGTTAGAGGCAGCTAGTAATGATTCAAAAACCCTGTACCAGATTGTCAATACATTTCTGAAGCCCATAGCTTGCGAAAGTGCAGACATGGCCTCACAACATCTTTGTGATAGTATATCGAGTTTCTTTACTGAAAACATCGATGCCATCTGGACCAATCTGTCCAATCTTAGACCCATTTCCCTGCTGCCATTCTTAGGGAAAATCATCGAAAAGCATACCAATAAACATCTATCCACCTATCTGGAACAATCTGGCAGCCTTGATCCATCGCAGTCAGGTTTCAGGCCAAAATACAGTACTGAAACGGCCTTGCTGTCGATAACAGACGATCTTCGGCTGTACCAGGACAAAGGTTATTCTGTTGTCCTGGTGCTGCTAGATTTATCGGCAGCGTTCGATACCATTTCCCATAACATCCTTATCGAACGCCTGTCTGGGAGTGGAATCGGCGGCACAGCACTGGAATGGATCAGAAGCTTTCTCTCCAACCGCACCCAATCTGTCACCATGGGTGACTTTAGGTTGGAGGAGGTTAACATCACCAAGGGGGTCCCGCAGGGTTCATGCCTGAGCCCGACCCTATTTAACACGTATGTGGCCCCCTTGGCAGATGTAACCAGAGCTTTTGGATTCCATCCAGTGTCTTACGCTGATGATACGCAGCTGCTCTTCCCTTTTAAACATCTAACACCGGAGATAATACAATCTTTCTCCGATGGGATGAAGGCAGTTGCAAGGTGGATGTCCTCCAATTTTCTCCAATGCAATGTTGGAAAAACGGAGGTGATGCTTTTCGGGGAAGCGAAGGTCCAATGGTCTCCTGACTGGTGGCCTCTTGATTTGGGCCCAGTTCCTGAGCCCAAAACAATAATCAAGAATCTGGGAGTCAGATTGGAACCGGAGTTGATGAAACATCATGTCATCACTACTGTAGGATCATGTTTCCACGTAATAGGTCTCCTCCGTAGGATTTTTCCTTTCCTCCCTGACTCCTACAGGAAAACCTTATTTCAGGCTCTTGTTATCAGCCGTCTTGATTATTGCAATGGTCTCCTGGCAGGAGCTAACGAAGAGGTTCTGGACCGCCTGCAGGTGGTACAAAATACAGCAGCTAGGTTGGTGCTTAATGCACCTCCCAGGTCCCCATCTAAACCATTACTGCATAAACTACACTGGTTGCCAATACGGCAACGAGTGAAGTTTAAGACTTGCTGTATTATCCATAAAGGCCTTAATGAATTGGGACCAGAGTATCTGGCCAATAAATTTGTTCCATACGCTCCTACCCGTACCCTTAGGTCCAGTGAACAGCTGCTGCTAAGCATTCCTAAGATAACCAAATCTAGGTTAGGGGGTAGGGCTGTGTCCGTGGTAGGTCCTAACCTCTGGAACTCTCTCCCGCTCTCTTTAAAACAATGTCGGAATCACCTTAAATTCAGAAAATGTCTGAAAACTTTTCTGTTTAGCTCATTTTAAAATCTATCCTGTTGGATCTTAATAGTTCTTCTGACACAATTTCTAACCCTGTGGCTTCCTCTCAGGTTCTCTACCAGGTGTCACCAGCGCGGAGATACTCCTACGGGAGTTTATTCACAGCGCTTTACAAACCTGCAAATAAATAAATAAATAAATAAATTTGGGTCTGATGGTCAAAATGGGGATAGTGCACAAATCAAGCTTTCAGTCCTCCTGGTCTACTCTCACCATTTTGGTAAAACCCATCTTCGCACCGTACATGAGGTGAGATCAGTTTTTGCTATTACAGTGTATGCTACATTTCAATGATAATCCTGTGATATTGGGACCATCAAGACCATGGATAGATATTCAAAATCAAAAATATAACCTTTATCCAAGAGGAGCTCCTTGATTAATCAACTTTCCAAGTTTATTGCTTCACAGTAACCATATTCAAAGAAAGTCCACAGGCAGACTTCTTATGTATCCAAATAGTATGTTTTGTTTAACAACCTTCATTTCATAAATCAGATCACACAACAATATTCAATGCCAGCCTATGCGTTTCATCCACACTGGACATCGTCAGGGCTTAAAAAGTTTCTGCTGTTTGATTATTTCAGGATACCCCTCTGGGCAGCATCCATTTGTCCCTTCATTCAGATGTTTAATCTTTAAATTCGTCCATTCACATCCAATACATTGGTCCATTTGGCCGGTGTGATCATTCCGAATGATGATAAATAGTTCTAAAATCTGTTGTGATCTATAATGGCCCTAATGCCCATCATTGGAAAGACCAAAAAACGCAACATGGACACATCAAATATTTCTGCTGAAATTCACCATGTTTTCACAATGTTGATAGCTGTGGATTTTGTGATTTGTGTCTGTCACCACCCTACAAACCTACCAAACCCACACATTTCTTCGCCTACTTATTTCTAGTCAACCAGAGAAGTCCATGAGTGCATGACTTGTATGGCTCTCATGATGTAAATTTACTCAGAAACACTTACAAACCTCAAGCTTTGGCAAAGGCATACATTTTCCTGACAGAAAGTTCTGAAACCTGCTGGAAGCCACACATTTCCTGTCAACCTGAGTTCCCAGATGTCTCTTGGGATGACATCAAGAATGTCATTAATTATGTAATTTGAGAGGTTATCAACAATGTCATCAGTGATGTCACGGATCATGCCATGAGTGATGTAATATGTGAGGTCATACGCAGTGCATTGCGGGGGGGGTGAGTTATAGTTAGCTTAGGTAAGTAACTACTAAATTTCTATGGTTTTGTATGAGTGAAATCTGACCCTAACTATACATCCTGGTAACCTTAGTTTTTTCAGTGAATTTCAAAGGCTTTTTAATTCAATAACCTAACTACTACATCCTGCAACCTTTGTTTTTTTATGAATTTGAAAGTTATTTTTTGAATAACATTTTTATGAGTTTTACATTGATGTAATTTTGGTTTTTTATAGTTAATTTCTAAAGTTTAAAAATAATTTTTTCTAACTATAATGTCCTGAAATATATGTTGGTTTACTGTATTTCTTATTTTTTTCATTGAAAAATTGAATGTTGTTGATTATAGCTGTGTTACAACCCACAATTTCATTCATTAGTATGAGTGAGTTCCTTTGATTTGCTTTAGGTTATCAATACATTCCATTTTTTTTGTATTTCTTTCTTTGCGGTGATCTCGCGCTGCGATACCGTGAACTGTACAGCATTTTTCTCACACTATAAAACACATTTCGATATTTTTACAGTATATTGGACACTGAGGGGCTGACCCTATCTGAAACAGGTCCACCTGATAGGCTATCAGTGGTCCTGCCAGAGACATTAGGATGTGACTGCCACCACATCAGTTACAATGCCTAAATTTTGCATTGTAGTGGGTGGTGGGTTCTGTCTCCAGCAAGAATTACCCCTTTTTCTGAAACAGTTTGTGAAAATTTGTCAAACAGTGCCAAAGTTATAGGCAAGTAAAAAAATGCTTTCCCTATGGACACATGGTCCTAACTATAACTACCTACTGGTATATACCAGTAGATATTATAAATAAATAAATATATATATATATATATATATATATATATATATATATATATATATATATATATATATATATATATATATATATATATATATATATATATATATATATTCCAACAGAGTTCCATTTACCGGGGGCTATGACCCTGCAGGGCGAGCTCCAAGGCAGAAATGGAGAATCTGCCGCTGAGTTGCTCCCAAGAAAATGACAGAGCCCACACTTCGTCTTACACCTGAAAACAGACTTTATTCGTCTCGAGCAAAGCAGGTAATGACACAGTTTAAGTAGTCTGACGCGTTTCGGCGGGTCTCCGCCTTAATCATAGTCTGGTGTGACAATTTCTTTCCAAGTGGACTCAAACCCGCAGCTTGCTGAACTGCGGGTCCCAGCATGCACCTGATGGAAATACAAAAGTCTGTGCTGGGCTTGATCATGCTGAATAGCGAAATGCACTCAGTTTACAAATTCTTTGTGCCAGTTCAAAAGTGCAGCGAAAATTACTGTATAAAATTACTTGTCAAATGTTGATTGCCAAGTGCTTAAGCGAACGCTGCAATGCTCACCAAGATGTACGTTCAGGCAGCGAAGTTTACAGGACAGAGGCAACGCCCTTCTCCTCTCCCTTTCTTGTGCTCGTAAACCAAATAGCCCTGGAAGTCCATACTGGCTGGCAACGTTGCAAGCGGGTCCTCCACCTCCATCATAGCATTCCAACAGAGTTCCATTTACCGGGGGCTATGACCCTGCAGGGCGGGCTCCAAGGCAGAAATGGAAAATCTGCCGCTGAGTTGCTCCCAAGAAAATGACAGAGCCCACACTTCGTCTTACACCTGAAAACAGACTTTATTCGTCTCGAGCAAAGCAGGTAATGACACAGTTTAAGTAGTGTATTATGTATATATATATATATATATATATTGTTTTGATTCCATGCCAACGGAACAACACAATTAGAAGAATTTTGTATAAAAACTTATCAATTTTAATGGTTATATTTTATCATGTATATAACTATTTATTAGGCTTTTAAACTTTTATATCTAATCTTAAAAGTTTGTTGTAGCCGTTGCCATGTATAATTTCATGTAAAAGTATGAAATTTTCCTGAGTGTTACAATTTTGGTCGTTTTAAATTCATTGTATTAACTGTAATTTATGACCAACGTATAACATTCTGTGCAATACAGGCATTCATGCCGCAATGCAGTTTCTGCAAAAAACTTGGAAACATGGAAAGTATTTTGTTTGTTTCTATGACACGTGATGGCACTTTTGCACTTTAAATGGGTGATCAGCCCTCGTGACGTTGTCATGTGATCAAGGCTATCTCTAGCCGAAACGCGTCATGGCGGACTGGTGCTGGGCTAAAATTTAAATAAAAAATATTTGCACCACCTTTTGGGTCTTGCTGGTTCCTGCACTGCTGATCGGCTGATTTTGCTGTGTTAGTCTACGGGAGCGCCACGTACCTCGTATTTCAGCTGGGAAAGCTTCCCCGGCTTCTGCGAGACCCCTCCACGCTTTGGGCAAGCTGCGGCAAGAAGCAACTTTTCCTCCCGGAAAAAATTTCAAAGCTCCGTGTTTGGAGACGCCGCCACGCCCCAGGGTACAGCGGATCTGTTTGCTGGCCGTTTTGTGAGGGAAAACCGGAAGTGGTTCGGAGGCTTCAGACCAGCGTCGGTTGGTCCGGAAATCCTGAGCTCACCGAGCGAGTACCAGGAGCGGCTGCTTTATCGGACTGCAACATCCCCTGTGTGGAGTTCCGGAATCGTCTTCCTGCTGCACTGCCGGTAGGAACATTTCGGTGTGTACTTGACTAATAACTCTGCCCACGGTAGCACTATGTCCGCAGACACGTTAAGGGGGCGCATGGAGGCGTCCAAGGGCATGTTTACGGTCCCCCCGGCTGGGGACTCCACCACACATCCCAGTTCAAATGCTGCACCTGAACAGATCTCTGGGATCAAAGAACTGTTTAATCGACTAGAAAAGTGTAGCAAAAGCGAACAATCTAAGTGGTGGGAGCACACATCTCTGTCAGGTTATCTGGAGGTGGGGCGCGTACCAAGGGGTTTGCGCATTCTATTAGCCCCCTCGTACGAAAAACCTGACCCCCAGATGTTAGCGGATTGGGCGCATTGTAACCTGGAGAATTCCAAACGCCTGATGGGCATTCTAATCCAATATGCCGAAAGTGATAGGGTCAAACTGTTAGAGGAAATAGACACAATTAATGCAGAAATAGATACATTTCCTCCCTCTGCTGAAATAACTAAATACAGAGAAGAAATGACAGTCAGGCTCAAACGCGAAGAGGACATCATCAAGAAGAGAAAGGCATATAAGTTCCAGCGTGATAGACTGGATTATGAGAACGGCCAGATCTTCACGTTCGCCAAACGCTATGACAAAATCAAACTACGACATGGAAAGGAAGCTTTGAACAATGCTCCCACTACAAGTTCCAATGTAGGTGCATCTTCAACATTAAGACAGACTGAAATATCCTCAGTTTCAGGGGACAGTTCACAATATGAGAGTGAGTCTGATTCAGAAATTAGGCGTCAACAAATGTTGGGGTTTCAAAAGTTTACTCCAGCACAAGAGATGGAAATGGTCCAACAGGACCGAAAACTCACTCTACGTTCTGGAGCACAGGCAGCCACCACCAGCGCAACAACAGGAAACGCGCAGAAAGGCGGGCCAGCAACAAACGCCGCAAACGCAAGTGGCAGGCCAAAGAAGCAGCGCACCAGAAAACAATGGAAGAAACCACAGGTAGCTCCGCCTCAACAATAGCTACCATAGAAGTTTCTCATTCTGACTCTCAAGCTGTCATCAATTTATCGGACACGATTCTGACCCCCAAGGAGAACTCAATATTATCGCTGGGCTTATCATATAGTCCAAAAGGAGATTTTGATTATGCAACCACCAAGATCGATGTATTTAAGTTTGTTCGTAAACTCAAACTACGTAAACATTTTGCATCACACAGTGGATCAAATCTCAATTCGGTGAATACAAGTGAAGTAACTGCTCCGATAATGAATGCATCTGGTAGTGAGCGTGACGCTACCGTGTTAGGTGCAGCTCTGACACAAGAGTTCCTGGAACTTCAGCAGGAGGAATTAAATCCTAACACTGAGAGTCAGACAGCGTTGGGCGGTGAACCATTACCAATGGCATGTTCAACCAACTTCAAAATAAAATCTAAATTTTGTCCCCTGATGTTAAAAGACAATATAGACATATTTCATGATCGGGTCAGCTCACAACTAAAGGAGCTACAGATCAAGACTGCCAACCAAACCAAACGCTACAACCATAGAGACAAAGAATACCACACCTTGATCAAGAAGCTAAGAGCAAACAAGAATCTGGTGATCAGGCAATCGGATCACTGAAATAATATCGAGGGACAAAATATCGACTTGCCAAAATATCGTGGACAAAATATCGACAGTCAAAATATCGAGTTTGTATCTACAAACAGGTAAGTACAAAAATATCGAGTACAAAATATCGTTAACAATAATATAGATGTAAAAAATATCGACTTTATTAAAAACAGTGTTAAATTAAATTAATATTAAATTCTAATTACTAAAATATACTTAAAAATACTTACATTAAATTATAATAATTAAATAATAAATGAAAATAATAAAAATAATTTTTTACAATCTTATTTGTTGACCCTGACCCCTAAAATATACCCCTTTACCCAAAAACCCAAAACTGACCCTGAACCCTAAAAATACCCCTTTACCCAAAAACTAAAAACTGACCCTGAACCCTAAAAATGCCCCTTTACCCAAAAACTGAAAACTGACCCTGAACCCTAAAAATACCCCTTTACCCAAAAACTAAAAACTGACCCTGAACCCTAAAAATGCCCCTTTACCCAAAAACTGAAAACTGACCCTGAACCCTAAAAATACCCCTTTACCCAAAAACTAAAAACTGACCCTGAACCCTAAAAATGCCCCTTTACCCAAAAACTGAAAACTGACCCTGAACCCTAAAAATACCCCTTTACCCAAAAACTAAAAACTGACCCTGAACCCTAAAAATGCCCCTTTACCCAAAAACTGAAAACTGACCCTGAACCCTAAAAATGCCCCTTTACCCAAAAACTAAAAACTGACCCTGAACCCTAAAAATACTCCTTTACCCAAAATTTATCAATATTATTTAATTACCAAATAATTATTAATTAACAATAACAATAAAGTAAATATATTAGCACATTAGCTGTAATTATTTTAATAATTAATATTATTTTTTCCCAATTAATTACTTAACAATAACACAAAATTATATATATAAAAATGTACTCTAATTAATGTAAGTAACTATTTACAAATAATTAATTACCAATTAATTACTAATACAAAATATGTACAAAATTATTTTAATTAATTAACTAATTATTATTAATTAATTATCAATTAATTATTAATTATAAATATTTACAAACATATATTAATTAATTAATTAGTATTAAATTACTTCCCACCCTATTCCCCTATAAACCCACAACCCACTACAGAATTACATTACGCAATTATTAAAAAAACAAAATTCATTTAATAAAATATTTTATAACATTAATACACACTTTTCACACATATTATTACATAAAAATACACTATAAAATATTATATATTATTAAAAATTCGATATTTTTGCTATCTATATTTTATACAGTCGATATTACTTCACTTACCTGAAAAACGATATTTTTGTAGTCGATATTATGTCCAGTCGATATTTTGTCCAGTCTATATTTAAAACTCGATATTATGTCCAGTCGATATTTTGGAGTCGATATTTTGTCTGTGCACCCAGGCAATCTGATAAAGGGGGCAACGTGGTCTTGTGGCCACGTAGAATGTACTTGGAGGAAGCCCACAAACAACTTAACGATAGAGAATGCTATCGCCGCATTTCCATGCAAGAGGCTTTAAAGACAAGGAATGATACCTACCTCAAACTATCTGCCTGGAGGAGCAAGGGCTTGATCACAATGGATGAGTACAAGTTTCTCAAAAAAGACTACCCGGTCATGCCGGTGATCTATTTCATCCCTAAAGTACATAAGAACTTACACCAACCCCCGGGCAGGCCTATAATATCTGCTTGCAATAGCCTGCTGGAAAATATGAGTAGATATATTGATTTTTTCTTACAGGACTATGTAAGAGGCCTGCCATCCTTTATTCTGGACACCAGTGAGTTACTGAGAAAAATCCAAGATTTCATATGGAGCCCCAATTATGTTTTGGTATCTATGGATGTAACATCGCTTTATACCAGCATATTCCACATTGATGGCTTGAGGGCGATACAACATTTTCTGGGAAAAAGAGACACTTGTTTCCAGGATCATTCTAAAATGTTGTTGGATATGATTAATATCTGTCTTGAAAATAATGTCTTTCTGTTTGCTAACCAGCTTTTCTTACAGACCAGGGGTGTGGCAATGGGGGCCTGCTTTTCTCCCAGTTACGCCTGTCTACACATGGGGTACTGGGAGGAGCAGGTCCTGATGAAACAATTTGCTACCATTATGAATACCAAAGTCAAACTTTGGTTAAGATATATAGACGACCTGGTCTTTGTATGGGATGGGACTGAAGCAGGGGCTATGCAATTCATAGAAGAATTGAACAATAACAATCTGAATATACAATTCACAAGTACCCTTAGCAAACAGTCCATCGAATTTTTGGATGTGGAGATCTTTGTCCATGAAAGTAGCCTTCAAACAAGATTATATCGCAAGCCCACAGCAGGGAACACACTGCTACACGCTGAGAGTCACCATCCGACTCATTTGATACGTAGCATCCCATATGGGGAGATGCTTCGTATTCGGAGAATCTGTAGCAGTGATCATGAATGCCGGCTGGCACAATCCCTCTGTAGGGCCCGATTTATTGAACGTGGCTACAAAATGGATACCATAGATAATGCAACCAAGAGAGCTAACAAGGTTGACAGACTTACACTCCTGGGCTCAGGCAGTGTTCAATCTAAAACCTTAGGTGCAAATCCTTGTGAAGAGACTAGACTGATTATGGCATACAATAACCAGCATAAAAGTATCCATAAAATAGTCAAAGATAACTGGTTCTTAGTCTCCAGTGATCCGGTTATCGGACCTCTCTTGAGAAAACAGCCCAGCATTACCTATCGCAAAGCCAGTTCTATGAAAGACAGTCTTGTTTCTAGCAGCCCTGAGTTGGTTTCTGGGTCATGGCTTAGTGAGAGCAAAGGCTTTTTACGTTGTTCCACCTGTAAAGCCTGTAGACATGGCATCAGTAAAACGGAGGTTACTACCCCCTTATCGCCCTTTCCAATCAAAATCAAACAAAAGTTAAACTGCAAATCAGAGTTTGTAGTTTACGTTCTGGAGTGCCCGTGTGGCCTGAGATATGTAGGCAGCACTCGTCCACAAGTGCATAAGCGTATATTACAGCATCTGCGAGCTATCACTCACGCAGATGCAGCATATCCAATAGCCAGACACTTCGAGAGCAAACATGGAAAGGATGCGTCATTGTTAAAGTATTTTGCAATAGATTGTATTCCTCCCCAAAGAAGAGGCGGTGATAGAGAGTCCCTGTTACGGAAACTTGAGACTCGCTATATAATACTGTTAGATACCAAGGCACCGCATGGTCTTAACATTGGGGAGGACTGCCACACCTATCTGTGAATATGATAATACTTTGATTCGCCAGCTCTCCTTAACTCTGTGACCAGTAATGTTGTAGTTATTAATTCTGCACCCCCCTCCTTTTGAACTGTGGTAACTCAAGTTTATATGTTTAACATGACCCTTATACCCTCCATGACCATTATTTTCTTTCATATTTTGATCTATTATTATTTTCACTTACAAGGTAGCACTTTATTGCCATCAATTGTATTTTACACTAACCGCATATTTGCACATTGACATGTATATATCTCAGGTTATGGTATTTGCCCACTTGGGCATTACTGCACATTGTTTTGATTCCATGCCAACGGAACAACACAATTAGAAGAATTTTGTATAAAAACTTATCAATTTTAATGGTTATATTTTATCATGTATATAACTATTTATTAGGCTTTTAAACTTTTATAACTAATCTTAAAAGTTTGTTGTAGCCGTTGCCATGTATAATTTCATGTAAAAGTATGAAATTTTCCTGAGTGTTACAATTTTGGTCGTTTTAAATTCATTGTATTAACTGTAATTTATGACCAACGTATAACATTCTGTGCAATACAGGCATTCATGCCGCAATGCAGTTTCTGCAAAAAACTTGGAAACATGGAAAGTATTGTGTTTGTTTCTATGACACGTGATGGCACTTTTGCACTTTAAATGGGTGATCAGCCCTCGTGACGTTGTCATGTGATCAAGGCTATCTCTAGCCGAAACGCGTCATGGCGGACTGGTGCTGGGCTAAAATGTAAATAAAAAATATTTGCACCGCCTTTTGGGTCTTGCTCGTTCCTGCACTGCTGATCGGCTGATTTTGCTGTGTTAGTCTAAGGGAGCGCCACGTACCTCATATATATATATATATATATATATATATATATATCCTGGAAACTCGAACCACTTCCTGATTCCACACACGGCGGCAGGCGAGGAAAGAGACACAGACCTCCGTAATTTATCTTTGGGCAAAGATGTTATTTATTTAAGAGAGACCCAACACAACGCATTTCAAGCCCGTAAGCCCTTGTTCACGTGCCACAGTGGAAAAATCCCATCTACCATTTAAAGTGCATAATACCACTCCCAATTGATGACATCATAGATCACATGATGATAGGCATGAACAACTGACTGTAGTACTACAAGAATTGTTTTGTAGTTTTAAACTACAAAGGCAGGTTAACACAGTATGACATACTTAATATATATATACACATGTTTAAAAAAAAAACATCTTTCTAAAAAACATGTAAAGTGCTTAAGTGTCATACTATTTCTAAAAGAATAAATATACATTCATATTTAAAATTCTCAATGGATAAATCCAAAACTGCCTAAGTTGCAACCATGCCTGTATTGAATTATATATTCACTGGAAAAAACATAGGTTTCACACATGTTATAGTTAGCTGGACATTTCACTCATACAAAACCATTGAAATTCCCATGATATAGTTAGTTCAGCTAACTATAACTCGCGCCCGCAATGCACTGCTGATGACGTCACATATTACATCACTCATGACATTCTCAGTGACATCACTTATGACATCAATCAATCAATCAATCAATCAATCAATCAAACCATTTATAGAGAGCGCTACTCACCCATGAGGGTCTCAAGGCACTGAAAGGGTGGGGGGGAGCTGCTACTATTTGAGAGCCAGGTCTTGCTGCTGCTACTGCTCGAAGAGCCAGGTCTTGATGTATTTCCTGAAGGTGAGATTGTCCTGGTTTGTTCGTAGGTGTGTGGAGAGGGAGTTCCATGTTTTGGCTGCTAGGTTGGAGAATGATCTTCCTCCGGTGGTGGTTCTACGAATCCGTGGGATGGTGGCGAGGGCGAGGCTGGAGGAGCGGATTTGGCGTGTGGGAGTGTAGAATGAGAGGCGGGTGTTGAGGTATTCGGGGCCTATGTTGTGGAGTGCTTTGTGTGCATGGGTGAGGAGCCTGAACGTGATCCTCTTGTTGACGGGGAGCCAGTGCAGGTTTCTCAGGTGGGCGGATATGTGGCTGTGGCGAGGGATGTCGAGGATGAGTCGTGCCGAGGCGTTTTGTATGCGTTGAGTAAATTTTGAAGTTTGGCGGTGGTTCCTGTGTATAGGGCGTTTCCATAGTCCAGTCGGCTGGTGACGAGGGCCTGGGTGACAGTCTTTCTAGTTTTGGTGGGGATCCATCTGAAGATTTTTCGGAGCATGCGCAGGGTGTTGAAGCAGGAGGACGAGACAGCATTGACTTGCTTGGTCATCGTGAGGGATGTGTCCAGGATGAATCCCAGGTTGCGTGCATGGTCCGCTGGTGCTGGGGCAGAGCCCAGTGCTGTGGGCCACCAGGAGTCGTCACAGGCGGAGGGGGATTGTCCGAGGATGAGGACCTCTGTTTTGTCTGAGTTCAACTTCAGGCGCTGAGTCTCATCCATTCTACGACGTCTTTCATTCCTTCCTGGAGGTTGGTTTTGGCGGTCGTTGGGTCTTTGGTGAGGGAGAGTATCAGCTGGGTGTCGTCGGCGTAGGAGATGATGTTGATGTTGTGTTTGTGTGCGATGGTGGCGATGGGGCTCATGTAGATGTTGAAGAGGGTTGGGCTGAGCGAGGAGCCTTGGGGCACGCCGCAGAAGATCTCGGTGGTCTCTGATCGGAAGAGAGGGAGGTGGACTCTTTGGGTTCTGTCGGAGAGGAACAAGGTGATCCAGTCCAGGGCCTTTCCTTGGATCCCGGTGTTGGAGTGGCAGGTTATTAGGGTGCGGTGGCAGACGGTATCGAAGGCTGCCGAGAGGTCCAGGAGGATGAGGGCGGTTGTTTCTCCGTTGTCCATCATGGTCCTGATGTCGTCGGTGGCTGCGATGAGGGCAGTCTCGGTGCTGTGGTTGGCTTGAAATCCGGACTAAGACGGGTCAAGCAGGTTGTTAGCCTCGAGGAAAGCAGTCAGCTGTTTGTTTACGGTGTTCTCAATGACTTTGGTCAGGAAGGGAAGAAGAGAGATGGGGCGGACATTCTTGAGGTCTTTGGGGTCCGCCGTGGGTTTCTTCAGAGGGGCGTTGATTTCTGCGTGTTTCCAGCTCTCGGGGAAGGCAGCTGATGTGAACGAGCTGTTTATGATGTTCCTGAGATGGGGTGCGATGATGGTGTTGGCTTTGTTGAAGATATGATGGGGGCAAGGGTCAGAGGGGGAGCCGGAGTGGATGGAGGTCATGACGCTGGTGGTGTCTTCAGTGCTGATAGGGGTCCAGGCGCTGAGGGTGGAGGTGGGGGTCGCTGGTTTGGTGGCTGCAGGTGGAGTCTGGGGTCCAAAGCTATCAATCAATCAATCAATCAATCAAAGCATTTGTATAGCGCGCTACTCACCTGGAGGGTCTCAAGCCGCTTGTGGAGGGGGGGTGGGCATGCTACTGCTCGAACAGCCAGGTCTTCAGTTGCTTCCTTAAGGCGAGGTGGTCTTGGGTCAGCCGGAGGTGGGTGGGGAGGGAGTTCCACGTCTTGGCGGCCAGGTAGGAGAAGGATCTTCCTCCCGTTGTGGCTCTTCGGATGCGGGGGACGGCGGCGAGGGCGCGGCTGGTCGATTGAAGCTGGCGGGTGGGAGTGTAGAAGTTGAGGCGGTCGTTGAGGTATCTTGGTCCTTAGTTGTGGAGAGCTTTGTGTGCGTGGGTGAGGAGTCGGAACGTGATTCTTTTGTTGACGGGGAGCCAGTGCAGGTTTCTTAGGTGAGTGGAGATGTGGCTGCGTCGGGGGATGTGCAGGATGAGTCGTGCTGAGGCGTTCTGAACCCGCTGAAGTCTTTTCTGGAGTTTGGCAGTGGTTCCGGTGTAGAGGGAGTTGCCATAGTCCAGTCGGCTGGTGACGAGGGCCTGGGTGACCGTCTTCCTGGTTTCAGTGGGGATCCACCGGAAGATCTTCCGTAGCATGCGTAGGATGTTGAAGCATGACGAGGAGACGGCGTTGACTTGTCTGGTTCTGGAGAGGGAGGAGTCCAGGATGAAGCCCAGGTTGCGTGCGTGGTCCGTTGGTTTGGGTACGCTGCCCAGAGCAGGGGGCTACCAGGAGTCAACCCAGGCGGATGGCGATGATCCCAGGATGAGGACTTCCGTCTTATCCGAATTCAGTTTCAGGCGGCTGTTCCTCATCCACTCGGCTACGTCTTTCATCCCTTCGTGAAGGTTGGTTCTGGCGGTGGCGGGGTCGTTGGTGAGGGAGAGGATCAACTGGGTGTTGTCGGCGTAGGAGATGATGTTGAGGTTGTGTTGGCGTGCGATGGCCGCAAGGGGGCTCATGTAGATGTTGAACAGCGTGGGGCTGAGTGAAGATCCTTGTGGTACACCGCAGATGACTTCGGTGGCTTCTGATCTGAACGGGGGAGGCGGACTCTCTGTGTCCTTCCGGCGAGGAAGGAGTCGATCTCTTCCAGTGCTTTCTCTTGGATTCCGACGTTGCTGAGGCATTGCAATAGGGTGCGGTGGCAGACAGTGTCGAACGCCGCGGAGAGGTCCAGGAGGATGAAGGCTGCTGTTTCGCCGTTGTCGAGCAGGGCTCGGATGTCGTCAGTGGCTTTGATGAGAGCGGTCTCAGTACTGTGGTTCGCCCGGAAGCCGGACTGCGAGGGGTCGAGGGATCCATTCGTCTCAAGGAAGGCGGCCAGCTGTCTGTTGACGGTCTTCTCGATGACTTTGGCAGGAAACGGGAGCAGCGAGATGGGGCGGTAGTTCTTGAGGTCGGAGGGGTCGGCTGATGATTTCTTTAGGAGGGCGCTGAGTTCGGCATGCTTCCAGCTCTCCGGGAAGGTTGCGGTGTCGAAGGAGGCTTTGATGATGTCTCGGAGATGGGGTGCGATGATGGAGTCGGCCTTGTTGAAGACGTGATGAGGGCAGGGGTCGGTTGGGGATCCGGAGTGGATGGAGTTCATCGTGCGTATGGTCTCTTCGGTGTTGATAGGGGTCCAGGCGCGGAGGGTGGTGGTGGGGGGCGCTGGTGCGGTCGTGGGGTGCGTCGGCTGTGTGCTGAAGCTGTTGTGTATGTCTGCGATCTTGTTGTGGAAGTACGATGCGAGTGAGTTGCAGAGGTCTTGCGATGGGGTGATGTTGTTGTTTCCGGCGCTGGGGTTGGAGAGCTCTTTAACGATGTTGAAGAGTTCCTTGCTGTTGTGGGCGTTGTTGTCCAGTCGTTCCTTGAATGCTGTTTTCTTGGTGTTGTGGATCAGGTGTTGGTGTTTTCTAGTGGCGAGCTTGAGGGTGGTCATGTTGCCTGGTGTCGGGTCTCTGCGCCAGGCTTTCTCGAGGGCTCGGCAGTACTTCTTGGAGCTCTTGAGTTCGTCCGTGAACCAGGAAGCTTTCTTGCTGCCGGGTCTGCTGGGAGGGGTCCTCAGTGGGGCGAGGTCATCTGCGCAGTTGTTGATCCACCTCGAGAGGTTGATGGCGGCATGGTGTTAGGGTTCGCTGAGGTGGCGGGAGGGTTCTGGCTCAGGGATGCTGCAAGCTGGTCGGCTGTGATCTTGTTCCAGCTTCTGCGTGGAGCCTGTTGCTGGTGGTGGTGGATCGTGTTCCTTTTGAAGCTGAAGTGGACGCAGCTGTGGTCCGTCCAGTGGAGTTCGGTGGCGTGGCTGAAGGAGATGTCCTTGCTGGAGGAGAAGACGGGGTCAAGCGTGTGGCCGGCGTAGTGGGCGGGTGTGGTCACCAGCTGCTTGAGTCCGAGGTTGGCGAGGTTGTCCAGCAGGGTGGCGGTGTTGCGGTCGTTGTTGTTCTCCAGGTGGAAGTTGAGGTCCCCGAGGAGGATGTAGTCGGCGGAGGGGAGGGCGTGCGGGCTGATGAAGTCGGCGATGTCTTCGCTGAATTGTGTGCACGGTCCCGGCGGTTCGATAGATGAGGGTGCCTCTGAGGGTGGTCTTGGGGTCGGTGTGGATCTGGAAGTGCAGGTGTTCGGCGGCTGTGAGGGTGTCGTCGGTGTTGGTCGTGAACTAACACTTCTTCCACAGGTATGCTACAGCGCCCAGAGAACATCACTTTACAGCAATGAGCTCACAATTTAGGCTCACGGTTTAATCCCTGAGTCTTCACACCAGTAGGGGTGAGTAGTTCGCTTCCCACTCCCTATATATTATAAACGCATACTAACACTACATACACACTTATACTACAGTGGCTAGTATCCTACAGCGCCCAGAGCCCATCACTTTACAGCAATCAGCTCGGTTTCATCCTCAAGTCTTCACACCAGTAGGTGTAACTACTTCGCTTCCCGCTTCCGGTATACTATCAGTAGCGGTCAGTAGTTCGCTTTCCACTCCCTGTATGGTATAAACGCCTCAAAACGCTTTCTAGAACATTCTACAACACATGGAGGTTAAAAGTTCATCCATTTCTTTAAACCTAACGATATTTTTTTGCAACATTTTCTCGAACATTTAACAGCACGTGCAGGTTAAAAGCTCATGATTTTTTTAAGTTTGAACAGTGCCTTCCATATGCAAGTAGCCGGTGTAGTTGAGTTGAGCAAATTTTATCCTCTAATATGTACTCCACATGCAAACTGCTTTTTCCTAACCAATCAAAAAGATACTTTTCCACAAAGCGAATGTGCACCCAACTTTTAAAAAACAATGTTTTTCATCTCCCAATCAGGTACCATTTTGTATGCAAAAATAAACTAGTTCCCCATCTTTAAACATATCTCTTATTCTACAAAGGAACTGCATGAGCTATAAACACCTTTCTGTACCTTCCAGCCATACCTTCATAATGCTAGTGTGGATCGTAGGACATAGCTATGTTTTCTGGTTCAAGAGGTATGCAGAACAGAGACGTATTGACTAAGACTTAGGTTTACAAAATGTGGACATTAAATGGTTTGGACAGAGAGGATTGAAGTGGCACCAATTGTTGCCTTTGGTTAAAATCTGTTTGCATCTCCAACACCCTGACCTCATGATTGTGCACTGTGGTGGAAATGACCTAGGCACATTGACTGGGGTAGGTTTGGAAATGCTTATGAAGGACACCTTTGGACAACTGATGTTATTTTTGCCTCAAACTGTCTTTGTATATTCCAATATATGCCAAAGACAGAAGTTTGAATGGTCCAAACAATGTTGTCCTCAGATTGAAAAATCTCGCAAAACATTCAACAAAGCTTTGTCTGCATACCTCAGAGACCACAAAATGGGATCCATCTACAACAACAACATACATTTTGATATGGCAGATATATACAGAAGTGATGGAGTACACTTCACAAATCAGGAAAAAAATTAGTTTTCCTGAATAAGTTGAAGCTGTGCATGCACACTTATATGTAGCTCCAACGAATTAACACAAGGGCTCTTTTTACAGCCACCCTATAACTTACAATTTCAAGTTCAAGTTCAAGTTCAAGAATTTGTAAAGCGCGCTACTCACCCAGAGGGTCTCAAGGCGCTTGGGGGAGGGGTTCATTATTTATCGAATAGCCAGGTTTTAAGTTCTTTTCTGAAGGAGATGTGGTTCTGTGTGAGGCGGAGGTGAGTGGGGAGTGAGTTCCAGGACTTGGCCGCTAAGTAGGAGAAGGATCTACCTCCCATGGTGGATCTTTGGATACGCGGGACTGCGGCGAGGCCTTGATTGGAGGATCTTAGTTGGCGGTTGGGTGTATAGAAGGATAGTCGGGTGTTGATGCATTCGGGTCCTAGTTTGTAGAGGGCCTTGTGTGCGTGGGTGAGGAGACGGAATGTTATTCTCTTGTTGACGGGAAGCCAGTGGAGGTCTTTCAGGTGGCCAGTAATGTGATCACGGCGAGGGATGTCCAGAATGAGTCTCGCCGATACGTTTTGGATGCGTTGGAGTTTTTTCTGTAGTTTGGCTGTAATTCCGGCGTAGAGGGTGTTTCCGTAGTCTAGACGACTCGTAACCAGTGCGTGGGTGACAGTCTTTCTTGTCTCGGTGGGGATCCAATGGAAGATTTTTTTGAGCACACAAAGTACGTTGAAGCAGGAGGATGAGACGGCGTTGACTTGTCTGGTCATCGAGAGGGAGGAGTCCAGGATGAAGCCTAGGTTGCGTGCGTGGTCAGTGGGTATGGGTGCGGAGCCTAGGTCTGAAGGCCACCATTAGTCGTCCAAGGCCGAGGGGGATGATCCTAGGATGAGCACTTCCGATTTGTCTGAGTTAAGTTTCAGGCGGCTGTTTTTCATCCATATGGCTACTTCTTTCATGCCTTCGTGGAGATTGGTTTTGGCGGTGTTGGGGTCTCTGGTGAGGGAAAGGATCAGCTGGGTGTCGTCAGCGTAGGAGATGATGTTGAGGTTGTGTTGGCGCGCGATGGAGGCGAGTGGACTCATGTAGACGTTGAAGAGGGTGGGACTAAGTGATGATCCCTGTGGTACACCGCAGATGACTTCGGTGGCCTCTGAATTGAATGGGGGGAGGCGTACTCTCTGGGTTCTTCCGGCGAGGAATGAGATGATCCAGTCCAAGGCTTTGCCTTTTATGCCAATGTTGCTGAGGCGTTGTGTGAGGGTACTGTGACAGACAGTGTTGAAGGTGGCGGAGAGGTCGAGTAGAATGAGGGCCACTGTTTCTCCATTGTCCAGTAGTGTTCGGATGTCATCTGTTGCCGCGATGAGGGCGGTTTCGGTGCTGTGTTTGGCTCGAAAACCAGATTGTGATGGGTCGAGGGAGTTGTTGGATTCCAGGAAGGTGGCGAGCTGGCTATTGACGGCTTTTTCAATTACTTTGTCCGGGAATGGGAGGAGGGATATGGGGCGGTAGTTTTTAAGTTCGGAGGGGTCTGCTGTGGGTTTCTTCAGGAGGGCGCTGACTTCGGCATGTTTCCAACTTTCTGGGAAGGTAGCAGAGTTGAAGGAGCAGTTGACGATGTCACGGAGATGGGGTGCGATGATGGAGTTTGCTTTGTTTTAGATGTGGTGGGGACATGGGTCGGTTGGTGAGCCAGAGTGGATGGAATTCATTAGGCGGATGGTGTCTTCAGTGGTGATTGGGTTCCAGGCGTTGAGGTGGTTGGAGGGCGGTTTAGGTTCTGAGGGCGGTGGAGAGGATTGTTCGTTGGGATTGTTTTCGAAGCTGTTATGTATGTCGACAATTTTGTTGTAGAAGGAGGATAACGAGTTGCAGAGGTCTTGGGAGGGAGTGATGTCGTTTGAGGCTGCGGTGGGGTTGGTGAATTCCTTGACGATGCTGAAGAGTTCCTTGCTGTTATGGGCGTTGTTGTCGAGTCGATCCTTGAATGCTGATTTCTTGGTGGTTCGAATCAACTGGTGGTGTTTGCGGGTGGCTGACTTTAAGGTGGTCATGTTGTCGGTGGTTGGGTTTTTTATCCATGTTTTCTCGAGAGTACGACATAGCTTCTTGGATTTCTTGAGGTCATCGTTGAACCAGGGGGCCTTTTTGTTGTTTTGTTTGGTGTGGTGGTTTTTCAAGGGTGCTAATTCGTCAGCGCTGTGAGTGATCCATTGTTTGAATTTGATGGCAGCTTGGTTTGGGTCCGATGAGGGGGCGGGTCGGTTTTGGTTGAGCGATGTGAGAAGTTGGTCGGTGGTGATTTTGTTCCATTTTCTCCGGTGGATAGGTTGTGGGGGGTTGTGAGTCGAGGTTGTTTTGTAGCTGAAGTGAACACAACAGTGGTCCGTCCAGTGGAGAGCTGTGGTGTGATCGAAGGAGATGTGTTTGCTGGAGGTGAAGATTGGGTCGAGCGCATGTCCGGCTACATGGGTGGGGGTGTCAACAAGTTGTTTGAGGCCGAGATTGGCCAGGTTGTCCAGAAGGGTGGTGGTGTTGTTATCGTTTTTCTTTTCCAGGTTGAAGTTGAGGTCTCCTAGTAGGAAGTAGTTCTCGGAGGCGAGGGCTTGTGGACTGATGAAGTCAGTGATGTCTGCACGGGTCTCTGCCCCCTCGAACCGACTCCCAGAGCGCATTTTCACTCCGTGGCGCCTGGAGAGAAGGGTTCGGCCATCTTGGGTGAGGGAGGTTTAGCGCTGCAGATGCTGGACGCTTCACGCCCTCATCACACCAGATATAATGAGATGCAGTTCCGTCCGCGCAGCGGGCGGGCGCAGCGGGCGCACCGGCGGCGCGCCGAAGGCGCGCCAAAGGCAAGCCCGTCTGCGCCCGTCCGCGCCGGGACCGGGCCCAGGGCCATAACCCCTGCTCGTACACTCTCGTATAATCGCAGTACGTTACTGGAGCTTTGCCCCACCTGCGCCCCCCTTTGCAACAAATTCGACCTATCGCATTTTCCCTTGGAGGTTAATGCAGAATGCTCTCATTGCAACACCATACTCGCTACTTATAATTCTACCACCTCAGCTAAAACCTTAAAACATGAGAGAGAGAAGCACGTTACTATGGCGCTCATCAATGCGCGATCCTTGAGCAAATATTGCCAAGAAATAGCTGACCTTATCAGTGATTTTAATCTCGATGCTCTCTACATTACAGAAACTTGGACGGACGAGGCATCTGCCCCCGACCTTGTTACAGCAGTTCCTCCAGGCTATACTGCCTATCGGCAGGATAGGGCCCTAAAGAAAGGAGGTGGGTTAGCCATCATAATAAGAGACCAATACGAGGTCCGCATCTCGCCTATTCCCATCTCGTCATGTGAAGCTATACATTTCAATATAAAATTCACACCGATCTGTAACTTTAAGGGAATACTCCTTTATCGACCCCCCGGGACCAGAACAGCGTTCCTTGCCAATTTAAGTACCATTACCGAATCCATGGTTACTGAAGAGTCCACCACAATTATTGGCGACTTCAATTTCTACCTGGAGCAAAACAGTGACAGGGATACCATTGCCCTCACATCAGATTTAGAAATAATGGGCCTTAGACAATTGGTCACGGCTCCTACCCATCAGGCAGGTCACACGCTGGATGGTATATTTACAAACGCTGAAGGCTTACACATAACGGCAGTTCTTCCCATGACCTGGACAGATCCCTCAGTCATATTTAGTAGCCTAACCATCAAAAGCTCTCTGAGGAAGAAGGCCTCATACTCGAGACTAGGCACGTTTAAAGCATGGAAGGACATTAATCCTAATGACCTAAATGTACTCTTAAACAAGACCAGCCCTGACCTATCCAGTGATCCTAGCATCACCACTCACCAATTCCATGAATGGTTGGGTGAGGCCACGACTCAGTTGGCACCTACCAAATCCCACTCAAGAAACAGGAGCATGCCAACTGCCCAGTGGTACACAGATGAATTAAAAACCCCAAAACAACTAACAAGGAACAGGGAAAGGCACTGGCGCAGAACCTATGATAGCGAAAACAAGGAAAAATATAAAGAAGCTCTCGCCACCTACAAAGCAATGATAACAGCAGCAAAAACGCATTTTTTCTCACTACACACAGAGAAAGCGAAAAACTCAAGCAAACAACTATACAACATTGCCAAAACCCTTTCCGGTAACACACCGAACCTAAATCCGCCCCCATCACAATCATTATGCGACGCCTTTTCCTAGTTTTTCTTCTCGAAGGTAAACGACATATACCAAGCCTTCACTTCAGATCCTAGCATCAGTAGTGTTACCACCCCCACGACCATCCTAAGAAATACCATGACTAGTTTTAAACCCCTAACCACTGACCAAACAAAGGGCATAGTTGAATCTATCAAATCCGGATCAGCTCTGGATCCATGCCCAACTTCTGTGCTCGCCATGGTATCAGATACTATCATCCCAATCATCACTCATGTCTGCAATACGATATTGACATCTGGAACCTATCCTGATTCTTTGAAAAGCACGCTGATCAAACCTCTGCTTAAAAAGCCAAGTCTAGATAAGGAAGAATTAAAAAACTACCTGCCTATAGCAAGTCTCCCTTATTTAGCGAAAGTCACAGAAAAGGCCATGAATCAGCAGTTGTCGGAATACATAGAAAATAACAACTTGCTGGATGACACCCAGCTCGGTTTCCGTAAATACCACGGAACGGAAACTGCTCTCATCAAAGCAGCGGAAGACATTAGAATCATCCGCGACCATGGAGGAACAGCATTGCTGGTACTCCTAGATCTCTCGGCAGCTTTCGACACGGTCGACCACAAGATCTTGGTCGACCGTGTCGAGAAGATGGGTATTCAGCTCACTGCGAGAGACCTACTCGCTTCCTTCTTGGCCAACAGATCCCAGGCGGTCACATTAGGTCCCTTCCAATCGGCCAACCTGTCGTTACCGTGTGGGGTTCCTCAAGGCTCATCCCTAAGTCCGACACTATTTAACATATATGTGTTGGACCTTGCTAGCGTCATCAAAGCACACGGGATGAGCCTAACCTCATACGCAGACGACACTCAACTGGTGTTGGCCATAAAGGGAGATGGGCAAGAGGTGGCAGCACGGTTCCAAAATGGAATGATTGCTATTGGTGAGTGGATGGCAAGAAATTGCCTGAAGCTCAATTCCGATAAAACGGAGGTGGTTATCTTTGGCACTCTATCGCCAGCCTGGTCTGCAGCCTGGTGGCCATCAGCTTTTGGCACTCCACCTTGCCCAACCTCTAAGGTTAGAAACCTAGGAGTCACATTTGATGACCAGCTCAATTTTATGGCTCATGCAAATAAGGTGGCAGCCACTGCCCATTTCAAACTCAGAATGATAAGGAAAATCATACCTTTTCTACCAGATTCGGCCGCCAAGACTTTAGTCACCTCTTTGGTCTTGACATCATTAGACTACTGCAATGGACTTTTTCTTAATGGACAAAGCAGAGTCACCAAAAAGCTGCAGACTGTCCAGAATGCGGCTGCACGCTTGCTGTCAAAAAAACCTAAATTTGTGCCCATCTCGGATACCTTGAAAAGCTATCACTGGCTTACCATTCAGAACAGGATAAAGTTCAAATCTCTGTGCACAGTCTACAAAATACTGCAGGATCAAGGACCTCGCTTCCTTAAAGACCAACTAATACTCTACAACCCGGTCAGAACATTCCGATCCACATCACTTAACCAACTAGTGGTTCCTCGCAGCAGAACAGTCTCCTGGGGCGACCGCCGCTTCCTAGTCGCGGCTCCTAAAATCTGGAACACTCTGCCACACCACATACAAACAAGCCCCTCACTCCTTCAGTTTCGGAAAAAACTGAAGACGTGGCTATTCAACCAGTAAACATAGCTCACGCGTCTACTTTCTCTTCTGCTTAGGGAGGGACATCACTACAGTCTAGCGCCGAGACGCCCACGGGTAATTGTTTGCGCTCTATAAATGTCAGTAAATAAATAAATAAATAAATTCGCTGAATTGTTTACGAGTTCCTGGTGGTCTGTAGATGAGGGTGCCTCTAAGTGTGGTTCTGGGGTCGGTGTGGATCTGGAAGTGGAGGTGTTCGGCGGTTGTAAGGTTATCGTCGAGGCTGGTCGTGATTTTGATGGTGTTCTTATGGACGATGGCGATGCCTCCTCCTGTTTGGACGGTGCGGTCTTTCCGGGTGATCTTGTAATTGTCAGGGATGGCAATGGCGATGTCGGGTGTTGATGATGCGTTCATCCATGTTTCAGTAAGGAAGGCGATGTCCGGTGATGTGGTGTCGAGTAGATCCCAGAGTTCAGTGGGGTGTCTGTGGACCGAGCGGGTGTTTAGCAGGATGCACTTCAGGTGGTTAGAGTCGCAGTTGTGTTTGGGATTAGTGGATGTGGTATGGGTCTTATCGCTGGTAAATGTGCAGGAGCGACAGGTGAAGGGGCCGTGGGTGCGTCCCGGGGCAGCTACGTAGCATTGTGGTGTGTGTCCGGGGTTAAGGGCGAGGAGAGTAGCGGCATCAAACGTGAGGCGGGTGGGCAGGGTAAGGCGGGGACCAGGGGGTCTGGCACTGGGCGCGGTCCAGGCGCGGACGGGCGTAGACGGGCTTACCTTTGGCGCACCTTCAGCGCGCAAGGGGTGCGACCGCTGCGCGTGAACGCTGCGCGAAAATGCATCTGTCATATGCGGATGGTGGAGGGGGGAGGGGCGAGGTAGGATCAGCTGGGAGGCGGGATCGTGGTGGAGGGGACGGGCTCCGAGGCACAAACAACAACAAAATGGCCGGTAAAAGGGAAACAGGCAGCAAGATGGGGCACACAAATGAACACACGGAAATGCTTCGAGCTCTAATACAGCGCTAATACAGTCAGCCGCTAGCAATGTGAACAGTGCTACATTCTCGACAGCGCAATTAATTCTGGTGACAAAACACTTGAAATTGCCTAGTAAAAATACTGAACACTCGAAGATGCTTCTAGCGGTTTGAGCGCTAAGGCAGGCAGCAGCTATTGCTAACGTGTATCACAAAGCAGCCAACGATACCAGTGGAGCAGGGAGGCAGGGAGCGACCACTTCTGAAAGCGCCAGGGCGGTCACACAACTTAGGCCCGCTATTTTAGGGCCAGATAATGGCAACTCCCGGAACTTCGCCAAAATGTTTTCTCCACACAGCTGTGGCACAGCGGCCAGACCATCTTACTTTGCAGCACAGACCTCTCCCTTTGAAACCCGCTCTACTCACCCATAGGGGTGAGTAGTTGGCACTTTACAAATACTGTATTGATTTACCTTTGCACTCCCTATACAACACCACCTAAGCACCATATACAAGTTGAATATATGTGGCACAGCACCCAGAGCACATGACTTCACAGCAAACCCCACACACTTTAGGCTCACGGTTTAATCCCCGACTCCAGCAGCAGCTCAATTTACCAGCACGACACTCTAGGCAATACCTCACTTAATTTCCGTACCCCTCACTTTCAGACCGGTAGGGGTCAGTAGTTCAACGACTTTACCCTGAGTCTGCCAGCATCTCAGCTTACGTCCTCAGTGGCGTCACACCCATAGGAGTGAGTATTTAGCACTTCACAAATACCAAATTGATTTGATACGCGCAAATTTACCTTCGCACTCCCTGTATAACACCCCCTAATCACCATTCACAAGCTACAATGTTCGAAACAAAAGTTCATCCAAGTAGCTATAACTACATGCTGACACTACTTGCACAGATGTGGCACAGCAGCCAGAGCACCTGACTTCACAGCATATGACACACAGTTTGGGCTCACGCTTTAATCCCCGACTCCGGCAGCAGCTTAGCTTAGCAGTATGAGACTCTAGACAATACAAATGCTGGTGGAAAACCACAAGCATGCCAGGCGCACTGCTGGAAATAGAGTATTAAAATGTTAACACATATAATTTTCAAAAATATTTGACAGTTTGACAATAAAGTTTGCAAATTATTTGATCACAAGACTATAGACAGTGAATTTTTTTTATTGTATTAGATAAAAAAATATTTAGCAACAAAAGAAACATAGATTATAATCATCAATAAAGGTGAAAATGATTTGTATTCACGATATCATATAAACAAAATGAATGTGATTTCTAAATGCTTCTGAGAAAGTCAACGTTCTTGGTCATGTCCAATGCATTTCGGGATATGATCCCTTCTTCAGGGACACTATTGATGGAAAGAAAAACGCAAAATCAAACAAGAAACCAACATGCCTATTAGAGATAATATATCACGAGAAAACTGCAACGCCAAGAATGTCCAAGGGTAGAACCAGAGGTGTAAAAAGAAAGCATATACCTCTTTTGTGGCTACTCACAGTCAATTTAAAAGAAAGTACTCAAAAGTTACTGTAAATAGTGCTGAAGACACCATGAGGCAAAAAATAGTGCGACAAAGAACCGATAGAACACACTGCTGTGTTAATTGAAAGTGATGAAAAGCAAAGTGAAAAGCTGACTGGTTAGTCCATGCTATAACAAAAAGTGTGATACATAAGGGATGATGGACGGAGCGTTTGAGCAAATCAAACAATCACCCCAGTCAACTGATCAGGGTTTAATCCATCACCATTCTTTAGCTCACTCAGCCACCCCAGTTCAGACATGGCCATATGCAAATCAGTCTGACCCTGTGCCTCATGGGAAAAGTTCTAGATACAAATTTTAAACACAATTAATGATGTGAATATTATTTCTTCACAGTCAACAAAAAGTCAGACTAAATCTGAACATACAAAACACATGGAGATGTATTATTAGCTTGATTCAGCTAAAAAATACAGGAGACCCAACACAACAGTGTATACAACAATTTCTACTGCAGTTTATTTACAAATTCATAAAATTTCAACAGAAAGAGAAGGGAAGGAAAGGAAATGGTGCTCAAGTAAAAGGAGGGTGTAAATATAGATTTGGAAGTAGTTTAGTGCAACAGAGAGATTATTTGTACATTGCACATGTTAAGCCTACCCATTCACAATCTATATACAATATTATACAAGGGGACAGGAAGGGGCAGGTGTAGGCTTTAAGGAAGTAACGGGGGGGATCGTCGACGTTTCGACCCTAGCGCAAAAAGGGAAAGTCACGACCTCTGCTGCGGGTCTTCTTCAGGACGGTGGTAGGGACAGGGGGCGGGGAGGCACCAATTAAAATTGGAAGGGTGTCGCAATTTCCAGATCAGTTGGGCGATGCACCTCGCGATGAGAATTTCTGCTCAGAGTAGGGAATCAATCCAAAACTATTAGGTACACAACGGGCAGTCGTAATCAACCGTGCCTAGTCCAGTAACACGGGAGACATGGTACCGATGGTCAAAGGCGAGAATGGAACTGATTTAAGTTCAAGTGAATCTTGAATTAACAGCGTTAGCCCCAAATGTATAGAGAGGGGGGGGTGCCAAACCGCTGTTCGCAAGGGAATTCGAAGTGTATTCAGGCAGCTTCCGCGACCGGCTGGAACCACCGGTAGCGGAAGCTGCCTGAATACACTTCGAATTCGCCTTTGACCATCGGTACCATGTCTCCCGTGTTACTGGACTAGGCACGGTTGATTACGACTGCCCGTTGTGTACCTAATAGTTTTGGATTGATTCCCTACTCTGAGCAGAAATTCTCATCTCGAGGTGCATCGCCCAACTGATCTGGAAATTGCGACACCCTTCCAATTTTAATTGGTGCCTCCCCGCCCCCTGTCCCTACCACCGTCCTGAAGAAGACCCGCAGCAGAGGTCGTGACTTTCCCTTTTTGCGCCAGGGTTGAAACGTCGACGATCCCCCCCGTTACTTCCTTAAAGCCTACACCTGCCCCTTCCTGTCCCCTTGTATAATATTGTATATAGATTGTGAATGGGTAGGCTTAACATGTGCAATGTACAAATAATCTCTCTGTTGCACTAAACTACTTCCAAATCTATATTTACACCCTCCTTTTACTTGAGCACCATTTCCTTTCCTTCCCTTCTCTTTCTGTTGAAATTTTATGAATTTGTAAATAAACTGCAGTAGAAATTGTTGTATACACTGTTGTGTTGGGTCTCCTGTATTTTTGAGCTGAATCAAGCTAATAATACATCTCCATGTGTTTTGTATGTTCAGATTTAGTCTGACTTTTTGTTGACTGTGAAGAAATAATATTCACATCATTAATTGTGTTTAAAATTTGTATCTAGGACCATTTTCTTTATATATATACAGTTACCCAGGTCCTATTGATTTCTTGGGTTTACCCCATTGTTTTCAATGATCATGGGAAAAGTTCAGCCCGAACAACCTGAATTGCCAAGCCACGTCAAAAAGTATGGTCACTAACTGCAAACAACCTGATGCACCACTTACACATGACCAGAAGTAAATTTAAGGAACCTCCTCTTTCTGCTACAGGATGATTACAATAGCTGCACAAGTACAAACACATGTATGTCTGATCAGGGAACTTGAGAAACAAGGACCACAGAGTATACCTAACTAATTAATGCACCGATGTGCTTACTAAGTATAAACTAAAAATGTGCAACCCAGACGTTTCTCTAATGCTGTGTCTGTTCTCTGCAACTGTTATAAACAAAAGATGCAATTGTAATGATGCAGTGTATTGCGTTGCTGTTTAAAACCAATATTGCGACCCCCTGATTCTTTTTTACCTTAAAAACGTTACGTTTTGTATCTACACTATCTGCTCGCTCCCCAAGGATATCCCGTAGCTGCTTGCTCAATCACAAGTTTTACCGTCAGTGGCTTACTAATCCAATAAAAACTTCTCCGTACACCGTGCTGTGCACGATGGCACGAGAATGAAGCCTAAAACAAAGAGACAAACATGAACTGACTCAGCGTGCCGAACCACGTGGGAATTCTAGACTAGTCAAGGACGTAGGATGGTTTAATTAGAGTCAAGCTGTTCACCTTACAGGTTGGATATGCAGTTGTGGCTGTAGGGGATCAGAACACGCCTTTGTTTGGTAAGTTAGCTCGTACGTCCGTGTAAAACGGTAAAACTTGTGATTGAGCAAGCAGCCTCATGGTATCTTCAGCACTATTTTCAGTATCTTTTGTGTACTTTCTTTTAAATTGACTGTGAGTAGCCACATAAGAGGCATAGGCTTTCTTTTTACATCGCTGGTTCTACCCTTGGACATTCTTGGCGTTGCAGTTTTCTAGTGATATATGATCTCTAATAGGCATGTTGATTTCTTGTTTGATTTTGCGTTTTTCTTTCCATCAATAGTACCCCTGAAGAAGGGATCATATCCCGAAATGCATTGGCCATGACCAAGAACGTTGACTGTCTCAGAAGCAGTTAGAATCCACATTCATTTTGTTTATATGATATTGTGGATACAAATCATTTCACATTTATTGATGATTATAATCTATGTTTCTTTTGTTGCTGAATATTTTTTAATCTAATACAATGAAATAATTTCCCTGTCTTTTGTCTTGTGATCAAATCATTTGCATACTTTATTGTCAAACTGTTAAATATTTTTATAAATCATGTGTGTTCAAATTTTAATACTCTAATTCCAGCAGACCGCCTGGCATACTTGTGGTTTTCCACAAGCATTTATTTCAGTTCGGGGCTGGCAGCCTATTTACCAGGCAGCACACAATCTTTGATTATATTGTAGATTAAAAATTGGTTCCTACATTGTTTGAATAGGGAGTGCACAGACTTTCCATTACAGTTTTTACACTCTAGACAATACCCACCATATTTTCCATACCCCAGGACTTTCAGACCATTACGGGTCAGTAGTTTGTCCTAGTAGTTATAAACACATGCTGACACTACTTCCACTTCTGTAGTGCAGCGGCCATGGCACATGACTTCACAGCATAAGACACACAATTTGGGCTCACGCTTTAATCCCTGAGTCCCGCACCAGCCCACCTTACCCGCATCGGACTCTATGCAATACCTCACTTAATTTCCTTAGCCCACCACTTACGTACCGGTCGGGGTGATTACTTCTCTTCGCACCCCCTCTATACCACACCCTAAACACCCCACAGAGGTTAGAGTGCTCCTGCCCCCTATTTCCCACTTTTTTCTCCCTTTTTTCACCTTATTCGCTTCAACTGAATGACAAAATGGCAGCCAACACTTCCTAGTTGCAACTGCTCGCACACCTCGCAGCCAATCAGCAGCAAGCTCAGGCTCGTAACGCCTCAGCAAATCAGATGGCATGATTCCCAAATATCGATATCTGTACATTTTGATATTTCTCAAAAACTACTGAACATATTTATACCAAATAAACAAAAGCGTGCTTTCTAGACAAAGACCCTTCTCCCTACCACATTTGGGGTAATTCCGTTCAACCGTTCGACCGTAGCCTTGCCTAAAGTTTCCCATGGAAATTAACATTGAAAAAACATGTTTTGGGACCCCCTTTTTTCTCGGCCCCCCTTGACGAATCACCCCCAAACTTTCAACATGGGAGCTGATCTCAACAAAGAATTAGTTTTGAAAATTTTGAAAATTTTGCGAAGATTCGTCAATCGGCATCAAAGTTATTGGGAATAAAATTTTGCCATTTTTCTATGGTAACTAGGTCCTAACCATAACTACCTACTGGCGACCGCCAGTAGGCAATATATATATTCGCCAGTAGGTATATATAGCTAGGATTTTTTCCTATGGGATTTTTGAAAATTCTATGTCGAATAACTTTGGCGTTTGTGGACAGAATTGGCTGAAATTTTCAGGAAAATGGCACATTTTGTTTCTGAGCAGCCCCTGAAAATTTGGGGGGGTTTCGTCAGGGGGGGCGGAGAAAAAAGGGGGGTCCCAAAACACGTTTTTAACATTGAGTTTTCCATAGGGCGGTTGGACTCATTTTTAGCTCGAACGGCTGAATGGATTTACACGAAACTTGGCAAAATTGTAGATATGGTTTTTCCGACGTGCCTTTGCTATGTCTCAATATATGTGCTCTAGAGGATTTTGAGAAATTAACGTTTTAAAAAACAGATATATCTGTGGCAGCGCTCCGGTTAGCGCTCCGGTTCGCGTACCTGACGCGTAACGGAACTTCGCGAAGCGAAGCTGATTGGCTCTCCGGTGTCTGTCAACATTCTAAACAGTCCGGACCGGCCGCCATCTTGTCTCTCTGTAGGATTGAGAGACAAGAGGAGGAGAAAAACGAAGGGGGAATTTAATGAAAGGGGGCAAGGCAGACCCCTCTTGACCCCCTAGGAATGATGTTGGGGTTATTAAAGGGTCCCGTGGGGCAAACAAAAAAAATTTGATTTTTCGCTGTAGAAGCGCTTCCCGGTACGCGAACCGGGTCGCTCACCGGTAGCGTAACGGGAGTTCGCCATTTTGTGTTTCGTTTTAATTAAATCACAAGATGGAGGAAAAACAATGTGGGAAATGGGTATAAGGGGGCACGGGAGACATATCCCAACCCCCTAGGTTTTCTGAGGGTGGCTGAGGAGGCTCATATATGTTGGAATAAAAAAAAATTCAATTTTTCGCGCGGTTCGCTGCTGGTACGCGAACCGGGTAGCGAACCGGGAAGCGAACATAAGTGAAAATTAGTGAAAAAAGATACATTCGAAATTTGGAAAGACTAATTATAGTTAAGGTAGCTCTGAAAGGAGCTTTTGTGTTCTGTGTAAGTTCTAGGTACTTATAAGTAGGTACCAATACACAGTCTCAAATTTTGTATGAAAACTCTGTTGCCCTCATCTGAGAAGTGCACACCATCTCCTCTGTAGATATCTTGCATGTAGTAACGCAAGTTATTGTTGTAGATGGCGCCCATTCCATGGTCTCTCATATAAGCTGAAACAGACTTATTTACATGCTTCCTCGCTTTCTCAATTTGTGGACAAAATTGATTGGACCACCTCCATTTCTGTCTTTGGCATATATTGGAATATACCAAGGCAGTTTGAGGGAAAAGTGCCATTAATTGCTCAAAGGTGTCCTTTAAGAGCATTTCCAGACCTACCCCAGTCAAAGTGCCCAAATCATTTCCTCCACAGTGCACTATTATGAGGTCAGGGTTTGGCAAATGCAAAAAGGTTTTCACCAATGGTATCAATTGGTGACAACTCAATCCTCTTTGCCCAATCCATTTGATATCCACATTTTGAAAATTGAGGTTGTGTAAATTTCTTTTATCAGCATACCTGGAAACCCAGTGGATATAGCTATGTCCAAGAATCCAGACAAAAAACATGGCGAGAGGAGGTTCTGCTGCAGTCAGATGAAGTGTGGGAATGAAATGGCAGTTGAAACAGTAGGAGTTTGTAAAAGAAAAAAAACTGTGGAGTTTCAGTGCTAATGGTACATTAGCAATGATTGGTGGATTTCCATTGCTGAAAACAGAAAGTTAGGGTGCATGGATGTGTTCTTTGAAAGATGTAATTTGAATGGTTAAGAAAAAATGATGTTATGAAAGATTGCAGTGGATTAGCAGGTGTACTGAGAGTTCAGAGTTCATTTGAAACATTGTTGTGTGAACTTATAAACATGAGAGGTCTGGCAGGAGGTAGTTGCTATGGAAAAAGGGCAGAAAGGGCAGAGGGGGGAAGGGTGTTGATTTGAAAAAAGTGAGGGAAGAGTTTTGATTGGCTGATATGAGAGATATGTGTGATGAATATCAGCATTTCTGTGCCTTTCTTGGTTGCAGCCTCTGGGGTGCATACCTTTTGTTCTGCTAAAGAAAAATTGGTGTGTTTCTGAGACTGTTTTGAAATTCAAAAAGCATTTGCTAAGGTGAGATATGGTTTCTTTATTTTAGATAGAGACTAGTATGCTTTTTGGAGAAAATAAGAAAGCCAGCTGTGCATTTAAAATGATGTTTTGAGTCAAGTGTTTGCATTATGTTTTCCAAGAAGATTTTGCATTCTTTTACAAATTGTAATTGCAGATAATGTTAAGTATTAGTACTGACAAGGTGTGGTTGTACATAGGAGCTGTGCTGTGTTTTCAAATTATGATCAGAAAATCGTTTTTAAGGAAAAGGAATGCTTTTTAAATGTATAAGAATTTATTTACTTGCGAGGTGACTCTTGCAATGCGTGTTTTTTATGGAATAGATGCATGATGCATCTGTGCTGTTTATGCCCCATGGTGCTCCACAGTGTCAATGTCAAAAGCGATGCATAAGTGGTGCAAGGTCCTTGTAAATACGCCCTCATGTGTGCTTGGTAATTTTAAGTCACTTCCCCCTGATGCAAGGGTCTAATAAATATGCCTTCATGTGTGCTTGGCAATTTTAAGTCAATAACAATAACATGAACAATGTCTGTTCTGGAACAATCTCTAAATAGAAATAGAGTCTCGAAATTAGTTGAGATTAACATATAACAGAGTACAGGTCATATGTTGAAGCATTCCATTCCATTGCTATTTTCTACCATCAAGTATGTTGCAAAATCCTTCCATTCAATTGTTTGCTTACTGTTATTGATTTACTGTTTTGTAATAGTATTTAATACATTTTCCACAGATTCAACTCAAAATATTCTTAAAAATTCAAACATGCCCTCAAGGCAAAGAAAAAAAAAGAAGCAAAGCGACTTACACTGCACCTTGATAAAAATGGAGATAATGGACCTTTGCAGCAGTTCTCTAGAATTAAAAGTTGTGAAGTCACCAAAAAAATTCCAGGTAAGACAACAAAATCTTTTTTAAGAAACATTTGCCGATGAAAAAGTATCACTAGAGAACATGTTTTAGTTCAGAAGAAGAGAGCCAATTTAAACGGGAAGGAAAGGTCCCTCAAAAATGTAACTGCTAGAGCAGGAGATAACTCTGTGCATGGTAGTAGAAGGAAAAATCTGTTTAGAGACATTCGTAGAAGGGTTAATTGGCAATTTGTTAAAAAAAAATTAAGAAAGGTCAACAGAAATTGGCTTTTTATAAGAGAAAGAAAAATGTAGAGAAAATTATTGATCAGACTTTCGAAATTAAGCGAAAGTTATTTATTTTGGTAATCAATAGAATTAGGAAACTAAACAAGGTAATTTATGATTTCAAATCAAATAGTAGAATTGCGAATCTCCAGAAAGAAAAGAGTTTTTCTATTTATCTCTTTTGCAACTTTTCAAGCCTTGGCGTGCAGAAGAGGAACTGCTTGGAGATTTCCTCTGTTACGAAGACTCTTTCAATGCAGCTAAGGAGTCCATAGAATGTTCTGTTTTTCCAAAATATCTAGAAATGTTGAATGCAGAAATCGAGCAGGAAGCAACAATTGCAGCCGAGATTGCTAGAGACAGTTCTCAGGACAGTCAGAGTTCTGTTTCATTGAGTCAGGATCCACTAGGAGAACCAGTTATCGAAAATGAAGCTGCCACTGCCATGATTGAAGTGGAAAGAGCCATGGCACATGCTCAGGAGGATGCGGTTAACTTAGAAGATTTGGAAAGACAACTCAACGTTGAGCAGAGGAAAATATATGACGAAGTTACCAAACAAATTGAGCATGGATTAAGTCATGAGAAGAAAGAGTGCTCATGTACGTCGTTGAAGCCTGTCAGACTGTACGTGAGTGGAGAAGCAGGAACTGGAAAAAGTTTCCTCATTAAAGCAATTTCATGTTATCTGCAGAAAAGGACTGAGTCAACGCTGTCTTGTGTTGTGACCACTCCAACTGGTCTGGCAGCACATAACATTAAAGGTATTACTTTGCATCGGCTACTGATGCTGCCAGTGGAGCATGATAACAAATTACAATACCACAAGTTATCTGGAGATGCTTGTTGTGAAGTATCTAGAGTCCTGAAGAAGATGAAACTTCTTATCATTGACGAAGTAAGAATGGTTTCCAATGTCATGCTTGCCTTTATGCATTTGAGAATGCAGGAAGTTCTTAAAACAGAGTATGATGTGTTATTTGGTGGCAAACAGATCATTGTTTTCGGTGATCTTCTGCAGCTGAAACCAGTGAAAGGACAACCAGTGTTTAAACTGCTTACGCATGAAGATACCAGGAAGTGCCTAGGGAGCATTGGCAACGTTAACATATGGTTAAACTTCAATTATGCTGAGCTGCATGAAAATATGCGTCAGGCGAAGGATGAAGATTACAAGAATATTCTACAAGATGTTAGAATTGGGAAAGTGACCCAGGGTGGGAAAGAAGCTTTACATGCACGATTACTATCAAATTTGTATCCAGAAAAAGACGTTCTGCCAGAGGATATTTTTCAGAAAATTACTGAGAAGAAATCTGGAATATGTTTGATACCAACTCTTGCAGAATGTTCCATCTTCAACAACAAAATGTTGAATTTAGAAAACCAAGAGATTGTGAAACTGGAAGCTATTGACAGAATAGAGCATATGGGATCAACAATTATTTTGTCTGAGAATTTGAAATCTAAATTGGATTCATTAGAGAAGACTATATCTAAAACTGCTGGTTTTGAAAAGACTCTGAATGTGTGCTTAAATTGCCGTATCATTTTGAGAAGCAATTTACATGTTGAAAGAGGTCTGGTAAATGGATCAATGAGTAATGTTGTTGATTTTGAGAAATACAAAAATAAATATGGAATAGAATTTTTAAAAATTAAATTTGATGGCATTGAGGAAGTACAGCTAATTGGTCGTTGCACAGCTAGGTTTTTGCTTGTAAAAGACTTATATGTTCGCCGTAAGCAGTTTCCTGTTTGCTTGGCATATGCGGTGACAATCCATAAATCGCAAGGTTTAAGTGTAGACACTGCTTTGGTGATTATTGGCAGCTCTGTGTTCAAGGAGGGTATGGCTTATGTAGCATTGTCACGAGTCAGAACTTTATCGGGATTGTACTTGATTGACTGTGATGTCACAAACATTTGTGCCGATCTAGATTGTGTTAAGGAATACAATAGGTTAAGAAGAGAGTATGCGCCACATTTGCCTCAATATCCTTTGTTTGAGAAACGTGTGGTAGGCCGGAAACGAAGAAATATCAGTAATAGTAGGGAGGTTGTAGCAAAAAGACCAAAAGTCGATGAACCAAAAATTGTAAGCAGAAAGAAAATGAATTCTGTTGAAGATGTTGTTGGTTTTCAATTTGAAAATAGTTCTGGTGTCAACTGCTATGCTAATGTAGTGGTTAATGTTGTCTTTTCACTAGAGACTTTAAAAGAACAGATTGTGATCAATTCAGAACAAAGTTTATGCTGTTTGTTGAATTCTGTGTTAGAGAAATGTAGCGCAGATAGAACAAGAGTAGAAAGTGTGTCTGAAATTCGTAATCTGTTAGACAAATGTTCAGGTCTAACGCAATTCTCTCAAAATATTCAGCAGGATTGTCAGGAGTTTTTAATGTACATGCTTGATGTATTGCATGATGAAGGTGTAGATGTAGATTATCTGTTTGGCCTTTCTTATCAATGGCAGAATGATTGCGAGAACTGTAGGCTATCAAGTACTACTAGTTTAGACTCAGAAAGGTTTATTTATTTAACTTTGCCTGACAGTAAATCAGTATCCTTCAATAAGCTAGTAAAAGCAGCCGATCAAATCATGGAGTGTAGCCAATGTAAGTCTGCAATGCTGTCCACGTTAATTATACGAAGTTATGGCCAGTATGTCATTTTAATGTTCCAACGATGTAGGCCTGATGGAACAAAATTGACAACTTTAATTAAAAAGTTTGTGGCTTCGCAGTTGTCAATATCATGAAGGACTATTATAACTACAGCAATTATATATCATGACGGTCCTTTAACAACTTCAGGACATTACACAGCTTATTTAAAATCTGGAAACGGCTGGTCATTCTGCAATGATTCTGTTTTAACTTTCAAAATAAAATTGCCTTTCCACCTTCAAAATTCTTACCTAGTGTTTTTACAACCAAAATTTTAGGGAAGGAATCTTGGGATTTGTTCTGAGGAATTTCAAGAGGTTCTAATGGCTCCTACTCTATATGGGCTTGTGGATAAGTGTAGTACAGAGCGAAAACTGTTTGTGTTTATAAGCTAATTCAAGCAGTAGATCAAAACAAGGAGTAGAGGAAATGTAAGTCTGCAATGCTGTCCACATTATTTATAGAAACTTATGGGTGAAATGTCATTTTACAATTTCAACTACATAAACTGGATGAAAATAAGTTGTCAAGTCTAATTAAAAATGTTTTGGCTACATAGTCATCGATTTCAGGAGGAGCATTTGTAACTGCAGCTATTATATGTTATGATGGTCCTTTGACAACATCAGGATATTACACAGCTTATTTGAAATATAAAAAAGGCTAGTCTTTCGTCAATGATTACCATTTTAGTATGAAGCAATGTTGCCTTTTGACTTGTTTTCAGAAGTGAGAATTTAGGATAGGTAACTGGATTATAATGATTCTAGGTGTTACTGTAATTTAGTGTGCTGTTTTAAATTGCTTTGTATGTCTCATTTTTCTTAAAATGATGGAGCTTATCTTTCAGAAAGTGGCGGGCAGAAAATAGTAACAGCACAACAGAGTATAAGCTGTTCATAGGACATCCTTTGACGTCATAGAAAGTAAGTTACTTTTGAGGAGTTCTGATTGATTATATTTTATGGGTTTTTTAAACACAATCATTTTGATTGTGTTTTTTTTTTCCCCCGCTGTTATATGATGAATACCTTCAACTCACTGTTTTCAGTGAAATTTGATATATTCTGAGAACAGCAAAAATAAACCATTAAATATGTATAATTAATTTTGTACTTTGAATTGTGATTTTTAATATGTACTCATCTTGTCTCATGCTCACTCATCTTTTACTACCTTCTATTAATTTAAAAAATTTTGTTCTTTCTTACACAGATTAAAAGTATAAAAAGAACAAGTGACTAAGTTAACGACAATTATAAGGTAAGTGTTTAGTACTCTTTGCGTTACATCTCTATCACATTTAACTTTTATTAGTTCCACTGCTTCATTTCTTTAACCCTCAGTTTTTTGTCTTTGCTACTTCTCTTATTTCTTTTTCTATTACTTACTTATACTACTCTTTCCACTCCTTTGTTCAGTTCCTCTTTCAACAGTATCTGTGTGTTACTCACTCTATTTGTCTTTCTTTTAACATTACTCTCTGTTTACTTACTCTTCTTTTAAAAAAAATAAAATGTTTTTTATTTCTCTTCCGGTTCGCGTACCGGCGCACGAACCGGGAAGCGAATCAAAAGAAATAGAGGTTGCCAGAGTGCTAAACATTCTAGCAATTTCTTATAAAGGGGAGGTAGTTCTGAAAAGAACTTTTTTTAAATTATTTTTGTTGTTTTATATTTTTTTTATTATTTTTCTGAACATTTTTATAGTTTTTTTGTATTTTTTGAATGGTTTTATATTTTTTTTTGTTTTTTTCAGGGGGAAGAACGAAAAACAGGCATTAGAAACGGCTCAACAGGAGCAAAAAAAAAAAATCACTTTCTGGGGTGTTTTGAGCACTTGTGATTTATATATGCTCTGTTCATTAAGGTTACGCTCATCTCGCCGTACCAAAGCAAACCCCCACAATAAATGCACACCAGCTTGATGTGTTGAAAATTAGTTTGAATAGTGGGGACTGTCTCCCTCGCCTCTGGTCCCGAAAGACTTTCATGGGTTGAGGTGGTGGCCACAGGAGTTGGTGGATTTTCACGTAGGTTACGCACCTCCGCCACACTGTAATTTATTGGATGCCACCTTTGCATGTGGTGATGCATAGTATAGTTGCCAAAGCTATACTTTTTATCCGTGCCTCGGGACAGAGGTTCTTTACATATCAGGCATGTAACATAACGGGCATTCACCTTTTTTTGGCCTGCAGGAAATGAAAAAAACTGCCAAATAAAATTGTCCTTGCGGTGTGATTTCCGGGGCTCTTCAGGCAAAAATTCAATTTGATGTACATCCTGTTCTTCTTCTTCCTCCTCTTGTTCAGGGTTGGGAATAAACTGGGGAGGTGGTCCATCCTTCCTAGGAGGTTGTGGTGGTGGTGGGGGTCCACCAGCTGCAGCTACAATTGAAGCCATCTTCCAATAATCAAAATAGTTCTTCCTCTCACAAAGTTGAAAGTCAGAGTGAGAAAAATAGGAGGGGGCTTTCTTCATTTGGGAAAAAAAATGTTCTTAACCAATGAAAAGTGTTATTTTTAGGTCACATGACCTAGCCTTACATCATTCAGAAACCAAAAGTGAAATCAACCAATAAAAAGTGTTATTTTCAAGTCACATGACCTGTTACGCTTACGTTACGCGTCCCGCGCCGCGCCCCGGATCGCTTCCGGGGTGCTGCGCTTCGCGCCTCAGTTCGCGTTCCGGAGCGCTTCCGGGTGCACTAACGCGCCGTGTCATAAGACGCATTACGCGGTAACGCGATACGTCGCGCTTACGCGACGCATCACGATGTTGTTTTCTAACGCGGTGGTTGCGCTAACGGAACATTTACAGGTTCGCGGACCTTGTCGCGGAACTAAATTGAGCTAGCGGGAAGCTGCCCGGTTCGCGGACCGGCAGCGAAACAAAAAAATTATTAAAAAATAAATAAAAAAATAAAACAATTATATTACAAAAATATAAAATATATTTTTGAATTAGAATAAGAATACATTTTACAGCTTTTGATATTTGCTATTAAAAAACCATTGAAATTCACTATAAAAACCATAGGTTATAGACCATATAGAGTTAGGAATTAGCATTTACAAAACCTTAAAAATTCACTGAAAAAACCATAGGTTATAGACCATATATAGTTAGGGATTAGCATTTACAAAACCTTATTTTACTCGCACAAAACCATTGAAATTCGCATATATAGTTAGTTGCACTAACTATATATCGCGCACCCGCAATCCACTGCTGATGATGTCACATATTACATCATTCATGACATGGTCAGTGACATCACTGATGACGTCACTGATGACATTATCCAGTGACTGTATGTTTCTGTAAAGTTAAAATATGTCTTACATATTAAAGAATGAGTGGATGTATAAGTGTCTGGATGAAGCATTTAGTAGGTGCATGACTGACTGTATGAGAGAGTGATTAAATGAGTCTCACTGAGTGCATAGGTTAGTGACTAAACTGTCTTAATGTGTGCATCATTATACCTGTTGTTCTGTAAACTGCTGCATGTGTTGATCAGTAGCTATATGAGTAACTATATGGGTTATTGAGTGGTTGCCCAAGTATTTGTATGGGAGAGTGAGTGTGTGTGTGTGGGTGGCTGGGAGGTGTGTGACTCTGTGCATAGATGTGTCAACAGTAGGGGTGGGCGGAAAATCCGTTCCGCTCGCGGATTTTGCGGATTTTCGGGAAATCCGCAATCCGCGAGATTTGCGAATCTCCCGCAAAATCCGCAAATCCGCGAGCAGCGGATTTTGCTCGCACTGCTCGCACTGTTCGCGTGAGTTCGCGTGAGTTCGCGCCCCGCGAATAAGTGCAAAATTGCAGAAATACGATCTTAGCAAAACTGAAAGTAACTACTTACCAGGTTCAAAAGTTCAGGCTCATCATTAGTAGCCATTTCCTGTAGTGCTTCCTGAGGGGCCCCTCCAGAGTTCAGTTGCCAGTTGAAACTATTATGTGACCCTGCTCTGAACCTCAGAATAGTTACACATATGCCACAAAGGTCCTGAATTACAGCTAAAGGAGACAAGCAGGAGCCAGGCTGGAAGTTAAAATCCATTAATCAGCCCCTAATTCATTATTGTCAGTTGGGGCAGGGCAGGTGTTGTAACTAATTTTGCAACAATGAAAGCACTTAGCAAGTGGAAAAGATCACTAATCAGGGCGCACTAAGGAAGCAGGTGCCAGCTAAAAAAATATTCTGTGACACATTAATCAGCCCCAAATTAATTCAGGTCACTTGAGGCAGGGAAGGTGTGCTTTGCTTTGCCGAAAATAATGTACACTGGACAACCAGAGGGTGTGGTGATGAAACAGAGGGTGGCATGGGTGGGCCAGAGGGTGGCATGAGTAGTCAGAGAGTGGTAGTGGTGACAGAGAGTGTCCCAAACAGGCTGGACACGTAGAAACAACAAGTTCGCGAAACTTGCGACCCGACAGGTAAGTTCGCAATTTGCGAAAGTGTACAAAACCCTCGCGAACTGGCAGAAACACGGGCGAACACAAAAAAAAAAAATCCGCAAATTCGCGGGAATTCGCGGATTTTGCGGATTGCGAATCCGCAAATCCGCAAAATTCGCGAACGCGAGATCCGCAAAATTCGCTCATGCCTAGTCAACAGTTGATTCACTAGATGTATGCATTCAAAACTGCATGTGGAAACAACTGTATGGGTGTATTGTTGAGTGAATGTATATCTCAGTGCTACATGTCAAAGTAAGTACATATGTAAAACACAGTACATGTGAGAGTTGTCATATATAAATTACTGTGCATAAGAGCCAGTGAAGGTGTGAGTGGCTGTATGGATCATTGTATACTTGTATCAGGGATTGTATAAGAGAGTAAATATGTGTTAGTATATGTTTGAATAAGTAAGGTGTGTATAACTGTATAGTTGAGGAAATGGAGGTGTGATTGATTTTCTGCATGAGTGACTAGGTGTGTGAGTAACTCCATGGATGAGTGACAGTCTGTGAGTTTCTGTTTACACTGATTGTATCTAAGGTTATATTAGAATCTGAAGAGGTTCATCGTATTATCACATGAATTATATCATCAGTGATGTGATGAGTAATGTCAAATGAGATGTCATCAGTGATGTCATCAGTGATGTCACTGACCATGTCATGAATGATGTAATATGTGACATCATCAGCAGTGGATTTCGGGTGCGCGATATATAGTTAGTGCAACTAACTATATATGCGAATTTCAATGGTTTTGTGCGAGTAAAATAAGGATTTGTAAATGCTAATCCCTAACTATATATGGTGTATAACCTATGGTTTTTTCAGTGAATATATATATATATATATATATATATATATATATATATATATATATATATATATATATATATATATATATATATATATTCACTGAAAAAACCATAGGTTTCACACCAGTTATAGTTAGGAATTAGCATTTAAAAAAACCTATGAAATTCACAGAAAAAACCATAGGTTTCACACCAGTTACAGTTAGTTGGAAATTTTACTGACATAAAACCATTGAAATTCCCACGTTATAGTGAGTTGGACTCACTATAACTTGCGCGTGTAATGCACTGCTGATGACATCACATATGACATCACTCATGACATGGTCAGTGACATCACTCATGACATCACTGATGACACCATCCAGTGAATGTGTGTCTTTCTGAAAAATAAATATGTTTTATATATGTTTATGTAAAGGTCGATGGAAGAATAAATGTTTAAATAACTGTCTTAATGGATGTTTTTTTTTTTAATTGATTGGTTAACTGGCTTATTAAGTGTATCTTAGTGAATACATATATTAGCGAGTAATGTTTAAATATTTAAATATATGTATCAGTGTTTCACTTTGTGTATAAGTGGCTGCATGGGTTGGTGAGTAGCTACATGTGTGTGTATATGGGTTATTAGATTTTTTTTTAGTATCAGTATGAGTGTCTGTATGGTTTGGTGGGGGTATTACTTAGCACATAGATGCATCAATGACTGACTCACTGTTTGTATGTGTTTTGAAGACAGCATATGTGCAGGACTGTATGGGTGGATGTGGGTGTATATATGTGTGTTACTGAGTGAATGACTGTCTCACTAGTGTCTTTATCAGTAACTACATATGTTTTAATCTAGTATATGTGAGTATTGATGTATATAAGTGAGTATATGTGAGAGTGAGAGATTGTAAGAGTTCCTGTTTTAATAAGTTTGTGTTTCTATAAGTGATTGTTTAAGAGAGTAAGTATGTGTAAGTTTCCTTAGAAGTAAGGTGGTTGTGTGTGTATAGCTGCATATGCAAATAAATCGATGTTCAAAAGTGTATTTGCATGTGTGAGTATGTGTGTGAACAACTTTTGGATGACTGTCAGTGTGTAACAGGATGTATAGGTGTATCACTACATCTGATGAGTGAGTATATATATGAGTGACTATATAGAACTGTTGGTGAATGAGTAAATGTGTATATAGATGGTGGAATTATTGAATTGGTTGTTGTAACTGGTATGGGTATCTCCATTTTTAAAAAAAAATTAATTTATATTTTTCAATATGTGTTTCATGGGTTACATTACAGTGAAAGGAGGTCTGTCACTCTGTCACAAGGATGGTGTCATCAGTGATGTCATGAGGGATGTCACTGACCATGTCATGAGTGATGTAATATGTGACGTCATCAGCAGTTCATTACACACTCAAGTTATAGTGAGTCCAACTAACTATAACGTGGAATTTCAATGGTTTTATGTCAGTAAAATTTCCAGCTAACTATAACTGGTGTGAAACCTATGTTTTTTCAGTGAATTTAATAGGTTTTTTAAATGCTAATTCCTAACTATAACTGGTCTGAAACCTATGGTTTTTTCAGTGAATTTCAAAGGTTTTTAAATGCTAATTCCTAACTATAACTGGTGTGAAACCTATGGTTTTTTCAGTGAATTTCATAGATTTTTTAAATGCTAATTCCTAACTATAACTGGTCTGAAACCTATGGTTTTTTCAGTGAATTTCATAGGTTTTTTTAATGCTAATTCCTAACTATAAGTCTCACTTTATAAGTAAGACTGTTAGCGCTCTAGTTGTTTAGAACACTCTGGTACATTCTGTCATTGGGCTACAGTTGGGCTACATCTGGCTGATATTTGGGCTACATTTTTTTTTTGTCTCTGGTGGCCATCTTTGGGCTACATTGGGCTACATTGGGCTACATTTGGGCTACATTTTGGCTCTAACATATATATAGCCCAATGTAGCACAATATATATTTTTTTCAAAGTTAATTTTCGTAAAAACCACTTGAGAATAGGGCTACCAGTCTCTACAATGTTTCCCAATTTTTTTTTATTTTTTTTTAATCTTTTTTTATTTTTGCTTTGGAGCGCTCCCGGTGCGCGCCCCGGGGAGCGCCCCGAAAAGCGTACTTTTATAAAGCGCCCTGGGGCGCGCTCCGGGGAGCGTCCCGTAAGCGCCAATATCGCGAACAAAAACATGATCGCGACGTATCGCGTAGCCGTATCCGCGTGATACGCACGGCGTAAGCGCACCCGGAAGCACTCGAGCGAATACGATCGCGCAACGTAAACATCCGATGCGCTTACGCGACGCGACCCGGGGCGCGCCCCGGGGCGCCTAGCGTAAGCGCGTCGGGTCATGTGACCTGAAAATAACAATTTTTATTGGTTCATAACAGTTTTGGTTACATAATGATGAAGCCCCTGGTCATGTGACCTAAAAATAACACTTTTCATTGGTTCAATAATTTTTTTTTTCAAAAGGATGAAAGACCCGATCTTTTTTCCTTATTCTGACTTTGTCCTTTGACTTAGGAAGACCTGTTTGTAGCTCTCTCTACTTTTTTGCTCAAAATAATGGCTTCAGTAGTAGCAGCAGCTGGTGCATCTGCACCACCACCACCACCACCACAACCACCAAAAGGACCTCCTCAAGATATCATTGGTGGTCTTCAAGAAGAGGAAGAGGAGGAGGAGGAGGAGGAGGAGGGGAGTTCAAGATGGCTGGAAGAACACAATGCCCCATACCAGCCAAGACCACACATTATTTGGGAGTTTTTTTTTCTCTCCCAGAGGGGAAAAAAAAGTAAATGCAACTAAGTTCAGTTTCAAAATTTGTGGCATGGAACTTTCCAGGGGAAACCCAAATAAAAAATATTCATTTGGGAACCACACAATGATACGCCACATGCAGCGCAAACATCCTATAAACTATTCTGCTGCAGAAATGAGGAAACTGGCCAGTAACCCTCCCCGATCAACAATAACCAGCTCAAAAAGGAAACAACCCACTGCGTCTGCACCAGAGGAAAGTGAGACAATGCTGTGCATTCAGCCCCGATTTGCAGATTTCAGAATTATCTGTAAATATTGCGGGAAGACAATCTCCTACGGAGAACAGAGTGTAAAGCTCATCGTCCTTGCTGGGGACAACCATAAATGCCCCAATCAACCCTAATTTTTTCTTTTCTTTTAGTTTTTTGCTCCAGTTGAGCCATTTTCAATGCCCTGTTTTTTCGTTTTTCCTCATGAAAAATACAAAAAAAATCTAAAACTGTTCAGAAAATCCCAAAAAATTACAAAATGTTCAAAAAAACAATATAAAAAATATAAAACAACAAAAAGAAGAAAAAAAACAGTTCTTTTTAGAACTACCTCCAATTTCTAAAAAAAGGCTACATTTTTTTTAAACTCTACCATTCATTTTTCCTCATGGTACGCTCCCCGGTCCGCTTCCCGGTGCGCGTACCGGGCGCTCCCCCTGCGCCAAACAATAAAAAAAATGTTTTGCCCCGCGGGGCCCTTTTTAAGCCCCCACATCAAACCTGGGGGGTCAGGGGGGGGTCTACCCTGCCCCCTTATGGTCATTTCCCCCTTTGTTTTGGCCACCTCTTGTGTCTCGATACTACCGAGACACAAGATGGCGGCCGCTCCGGACTGTTTCGAATGTTTACAGACACCGAAGAGCCAATCAGATTTCCGTGAGCACCTCGCGTGTCGCGCCCGGGGCGCTCCCCGGAGCGCGCACCGGGGCGCTGCCATAGATATATATTTTTTTTTAACCGAAATTAATCAAAATCCACTGGAGCACATATCTTGAGACATAGCAAAGGCACATCGGGCTACCAATCCCTACAATTTTGCCAAGTTTGGTGTAAATCCATTCACCCGTTCAGCCTTGGTCACACAAGAGAAGGTTTAGCAACCAAAACCACACATATGCAAAGTGAACATAAACATGAAAAGAGGACTAGGAAATCCAATTGCCAGTAATCCATGAATCTAATTCACCTTCTTTGAATGCACAAAAGAAAACATTGTAATTATATTTTCTACACTCTGTAGTGAGACTCCATGAAGACTTGTATTCATTCAATAATATACAGCAAATCAAAATAGATGCATGCATAATCATGCCATTTCATAACATTGACCCGTGAGGACGCCCTATACATATTAATTAAAATGGGATAAAATAAACATTTGGTCCTTGTATACAGTGTTTGTCCAAATTAGAAATTACTACTTTCCTGGTAGTGATGCATTGAAGTAGTGGAGGCTCGGTGCAATTCAGGATTTATAGTGGGGAGAGAGAAGATTTCCACCAATATCACTTTTTCAGGTAGTGCTGGATACTAATGTGCAGTGTAGAAGAGCCAGTATTCATAGTAATAGCCCAGCTGGGTAAACATAAAAAGCCATGTCTGATTCAATGAGGACACTACTGCGAGAAATCCTGTCCCTGAGATGAATAAACCAGTTGAAAAATGGAACGTAACAGCTGCATGAAAAGCCATAAGGAAAAAAACAGAGCCCCTGTAGCTAATACAGGGCATGTGCTTGGTGGATTCATAAAAAGTCTGGGCTGGCATGAAGACCAGCAGTATCAAAATATATCCCAAGTGGGCCTGGGTGGATGTGGGAGGCCAGAATGGAGGGGATGCATGTAAAAAATGATCAGGCTTGTAAGGTGTCCCAATTCCCAGGTCACAACATGCTCCAAACTAAAAAAAAATGTGCTCTCATGGTTTTGATAAACAAGATGGAGGCAAACAAATGAAACACATTTTAATGCAAAATAGTATCACTGGTCAACTCAATATGAATTCAAATAAAAGTTTAACTATCATGAAGTGCTCCATGTACCCAAGAAGAAAAGGGTAGGGAAGGTTGCCCACCTGCTGGGGCCTCCTCTCAAACCTAACATGTCAGGTAAGAGTCCCTTCCTCTTCTCATTGTAGGATAAAATATATAAAAAGGTGACACACATTGTTGAGGGGGCATAATTAAAATCCCATGTACAACAAGCATATTTAAAAAGAGATCAACATTCTAGCTCTCAATACACACTAAATTGAATTAGTCTAGCTGTACATGTAACTCCTCATCTGAATTGAGACCATTTGGGGCTTTGGTATTAAGCTCAATAGTGAGTCTAGATTCTCTTTTCCTCAATGTAGTGATATAGTCTCCCCCTGGGGGCCTGCTATGGTGTGGTTGATCCCAATGAACTGCAGTTGTTTCCTATAACTGTAGAGATGTGTTTCAAAGTATCTAGCAACTGGGTAATTTTCATCCTGATTCTTGCTTTTACATGTTCAAGGATTATTTTGTGTACTGGGTGTGTGATACTGTCCACATACCTGAGGCCACAAGGAAATTTCAAAATAGATACCACATATGGTGTGCTGAACGTACAACCCTAGTAATGGACATACACAAATGCTAATTCAGATTATAAGTGTTTGTCTAAACAACAACTGCTTATATTTAATGTACAGCTATTCAGACAACTAAGAGGTGCTGCAATGGGCATCTGCTTCACCTCCAGCTATGCTAATCTGCATATGTGCTGGTGGGAGAAGCAGGTGTCCCAGTACAATACCCATAAGAGTGTCAAAACAAGGTTGTATATGGTGTATGTTTGCTGATGACCTATTTGTAATCAAGAGAGAGTTGGTTGAGAGTGCCATGAATTTTGGTGAAAAAATCAATGAGAACACACTCAATTTGAGGGTTACAAGTGAGAAAAGTAAACAGCATTTAAATTTCGTGGACCTCACAGTCTATGTCAAGAATAATCAAGTAGAAACAAAGGTATTTCGAAACTCACTCCTTCATGCTAACAGCTCCCACCCACAGAATGTAGGTTACATATGCCCTATTGGGCGAGCTTAAGAATGAGAAGGAATTGCAGTAACAAAGAAGAGTCTGAGAAAGCACTAACACAGCTCTCAGAGAAATGTCAAGAAAGTGGATACTCCAAAGCTACAGGAGAGAATTCTATAAGGAAAGCTAGTCACCATACCATGGAACATCTTCTTTACAAGCCTAAATGGATCAAAAAGGGCCCCAACTTCATTATAATTACAACATACAGCAAGCAGGAAGTTGTAATACAGAAGATCTGACTGAGAAAGGGGCACATTGTTAAGCATGACCCATTAATAGGGAAATTAGTACAGAGAAAACCAGGGCTGGCCTTTAGGAGAGCTAGATCAACAAGAGACTACAAAGTCAAGAATAGTAGGGAAGATGTTAAGAAAACAACCTGGTTAACTTGAATTCTGGGATTTAGAAAATGCAGTAAGTGCAAAGCCTGCATGTATGGCAAAAACACTAAAGAGTACGAGATACCACTTCAGAAAAGATGGAGGAAGATTAAGGAACAGTTTATATGCAAAACATATCATGAGGTAAATTTACTCTCATGCCCATGTAATTTGCTATATGTAGAGAGCACAACACCTGCAAGTACATACGCGAATCCTGCAGCACATTAGGGCAATCAAGATCAGCGATAAGAACTACTCTGAAGCAAGGCATTTTGAGAAGCAGAATGCAAACAATGTTATCATGCTATCATTCAATGAATTGATGTAATTCGTAGGGGATACCTCTTACTGTAAATCAGCAAGGTTAGAGTGAAGAATGAAATTGTGTTTTAATGCGTTTTAATTTCAGGGGTCTCTTTGGAATAGCACTGGCTTCACCAAGGGTATCAGAGCGCTTAACATTGTGGGTATGATAGTCACAAGAATAACAGGACAAGCGTATCAAAAAAGCAATCTACGAAAAAACACAGAGATAACATAATGAACATAGAAATTATTGGAGAGATCTGTTAAGGAATGATCATCAGGAAGATATAACATTAAGAGGATGTCGGAGCACAATATTATACTGTAAGCATTCAACTAGATTAGTTTAAACAGGCTAAGGTTGGCAGGTACAGTTCATGAATAAGGTGAGATGAGAGTTGAATGGGGTCGTAAAGATAAGGGTAAAGGGTTATGAGGGGGTAGTTGAAGGTTGAAGAGAGGTTGAGGTGTGGAGAGTGGTTGAGTTTGGAGGGGTTTTCTCATAAATTTTTTAAGCCGGGCATATATGGTTAGGGGAGAGGTAGAAAGTGGGAGGAGGAGGGGGATGTAGTGAGTGGGGGAGGGAAAGATTGGGGAGAGGGAGGGTGTAGAAAGTGTGGTACATAGGGGCTTAAGAGTCCCAGTATTTGTTGAGCATGTGTGTTTTAAGGTCTTTTTTTAAATTGAGATAGGAGGGGTTTTCTCGTCAATTTTTAGACAGGGCATTCCAGATGCTGGGGGCCTTTCCAGAGAAGGAGCAGGATTTTGAGGTTTGTTTTTTAAAAGCGGCGGGATGAGGAGAAGAGAGTTGGTGTTTCTCAGCTGTCGAGCGCAACCTGTTTTTTAAAAATTCATTTGAGAGGTATGGTGTGGTATTTTGGTAGAGGGCTTTATGCGTAATGCAGGCTATTTTATAGGAGGGACATCCTTCAATAGGGAGCCATTTAAGGGTCGTGAGGGCCAGTGATATGTGATCGAAGCGTTTGCAGTCTGTTTTGAGCCCAGCCTAGGCTCTAAGTTGAGGACGGATTTGAGAGGGGTAAGGTGAATTTTGGGAGTTCCGGCGATCAATGCATTCCCGTAGTCAATTTTCGAGAGGACTAAAGATTGAACAATCAATTTGAAATCTTCCGCGGGGATAAACGGTTTGATTTTTTTAAGATGCTGGAGTGTGAGAAGTGCTCCCTTTGCTGAGTTTTTTATATGGGAATTGAGCGTTAGCTCTCTGTTGATGGTGATGCCAAGAGATTTAACTGATTCAGCTAGGGAAAGAGAGCAGTTGAGGGCATTAAGGTCAGAGATCTAAGACTGAATGGGGAGAGGATTGATTTTAGGAGTGAAGAGGATTATTTCAGTCTTGCTGGGGTTGAGTTTAAGGTGTGACTCTGGCGTTGCACTTTAGCTGTGGGTGCCGGTCCTGACCTGCGGTGGTCCTGTCCTGATCCAATTTGGTCCATACTTATCCTGATTCTGGTCTGCACCTGTTCCATCATGTTGGCACCTGCACTATCGAGGGTCCTGTCTTTTATCCCAGCCCATGGCCAGGGTTGGTCTTCACACCATTCTAGGTAAATATAAAAGTTGCGTGGATATGTCATTGTGCTATTTCCCTCTTCTTACCCTTCCTATGTTTCAATGCTTAAAGAAAGTCTCATAATATTCCTGCATCATTTTACTTTGATTCTATTCTTTCTTTCACATTGATCAAGCTCTGACTAATTTAGTATGGACTCTAACATTTAAAGAAAATATTTAGATAAAGCGTTTAAATCTTTCCAGAGTCTGGGGTTATTTTATGAGTGAAAATGTTTATTTACTACCTATTTTCTTGCTAACTCCCTTGATCCCTTAGGACTCTAGGTACCAGTGACTAGGATTGGTAAGTCAAGGTATAGGTCCTAAAAGGTTAAAATAAATCACTGGTTAATCGTAGGTTTACCTGTTCAAAGTGTGTATATTTTATGGGCCAAGGTGAGTATGGTAAACTCTGGGCAGGTGCACCCGCGCTCTATCAGTATTCTTTTGGTAGCAGTTAGAGGGTTAGGGTTAAGTTAAGATAGGTAGTAAGTCGTGTATTGATAAATTGATTGTATTTGATTTTATGTATTAACCAAAACCCATTTGTATTGCTCTATGTTTGTTTGGAATCCCCGGGGGGCAGAATAGCGGATGATAAATGGAAGCCACTTTGCAATGAGGTCACTTGCCTAAGGAAGTAAGTGCATGGTTAGGTAAAACTGGAAGCACTGATTAGGGAATTTCTGTATAAAAGTGTGAATAACATTATAGCAAAAGAGTTCGCTGGTGAAACTTTGGCCTTGTATCACCTAGAAAGGGTAAGCCCGAGGGAGTAACAGGTTCTTTGATGCATGTGTGAAGAGTAGGTGAAAGGGATCTACTCGCAGTGTATGAAGAGTAAGCAGAAATGGTTTTACTCGCAGTGGGTGCAAATCATCTTTCCTTTGAATTTAGTCACTTAGGCACAGTGGTGAATGTTTTTATGTTGTTAATTATTGAATATTGCATTTAAAAGTAAAAAGAAATAAGTTCTCGTATTATTTTGCAAGGAGGGAGTCAGTTGCGGAGCTGCGCTGACATCACCCAGAGCAGCGCTGGTATTGGTTGAGACAGCGGATGTGTAGCTGAGGTAATTGTAAAGGAGGGGTGACTGCAGGAGCTTGGGAATTTGTCTCACGTAAAAAGCTGCACAATCATTGGTCAAAAGTTATTTAAATTCAAATCACTGATTGGTTCTCGGAAATAAGAAACGCGCTGGTATTGGCGAAGCATTTAGTAAAAAATTGAGTGTAGCTGCATATTAAATTTATTGATGCAAAGTATATGTGGCATTTAGATCCAACAGTTATAGAAAATAGACCAGATAGGAGGTACTTAGGTTTTGCGCATGAGAAATACCCATACCTTATATCATGTACGTAGGAGAGAGAAAAATGTCACTATTTAAAACAATTAAGAATTTCTTTAAAAAAGGACAAAACAATTAAAACTAGAGAGGGGATTATTATTTCTCCACCAAATACACCCGCATTATACATGATGGTAGAAAGGGGCTACCACACCTGTGTGTGGTTAGAGAATTAGACAGAGTACACAAAAGATGATGGTGTTTTGGCATTTCCAGAACATGGTACCTTTAATAGTAGAGTTTTGTACAATTTGAGAACACGCATGAATGAATTAGATCCCAGACCTAGATTAACTCAGTACGAAGCAATAGAAGAATGGGAGACTGAGGCTTTCGAGCGAGATAGACCCAGGAGCGACAGAAATTGGAGTAAATTTTATCCCAGATTTCAAAAAGAGACAAGAGATAAACAAATGAAGAAATGGAGACAGTCTATGTTAGTAGAAGGATTATATCCTGTATGGACTTTAGAGGAAGCGTCAGGAAGCAAATGGACAGAGAAAACGAAAAATGTAATGATTAATGGTGAATCAGATGATGACTATTTGGAAGATTTGTTAATGAAAAGTCTGCCACCTTACCATGAAGAAGCAAAAAGAATTAACCCTAGTGCCCCACTATTAAAACCACCTTTGGTTCCGCAAGTAGTGCATGAATCTTCATTAGAAAAAGTGCTACAGGAGAGAGAAAGAGAAGCCATAAATAAATAGAGATGTGAATTAATTTAGAAGATTTCACAGTTAAATATGCGTCCTGAAGCCTTGACCATTTCGGTAACCATAGGTCCCGTTGTTCCATTATATGGAGAAAAACAGTCTTGTCCCAAACCTCCTGTTTTGACTACACCTGTAGTGCAATCTAGAAACGAACCTTTGATAAGTGATGACCAAGCAAGTGAATGCGAGTCAGTGATTTCCCTGATGGATTTACCTATAAGGGATTCAGTCAGGAAAAACACTCCTGGAACTTCTAGAGAGGTACGGATGGAAACATCCTCAGGTACAAGAAGTGCTGCTGTAGTATCCCCAGAAGAAATAGAGAGACGGTCCAGAGAAACAGAAAAAACAAAATCACAGTCAAAGGTATTAGATATTTTTAAATTAAGAGTTGAATTAGAAGAAATGATGGCTGGAAATGTGGATTTAGAAAGGTTAAACACTCTCAATGAGGAAGAATTGTTGTTTATATGTCGAAGTATTACTCACAATACTAAAACATTTCATGAAAAGTTAATGAGTTTAGCTTCTGAAATGGGAATTGATATTGGAAAATCTAAAGTTTTACAGAAACCTTACTGAGCTGAATTTTCTGACAAAGATTCAGAAAACATGAATGTGTCAGGAGGTAAAGTGCAGATCAAGGAGTTATTATCGTTGTTGCAAAAGTGGGGTGATTTAGACAAATGGAAAGCTAGATAGGCAAAGAAAAAGGAGGAGGCTCAAGCAAAAAATACTGCAAATTAATATTTATTAAAAGAACCAGAAAAAGTGGAAAGGTTGTGACCAATGATAGAAGTGCCAGGAGGAGGTTATGTGCATGTCCCATGGTCGCGACAGGATATTTTGTCATTTACGAACGATTTCCCGAAACTCAGAGAGAAACCTGTAGAGTGGTACAGGCAGGTTGAATGATTTGTAAAAGTCTCAAAAGTGCTGCTATAAGATTTAGATGGGTTATTTGACATTGTTGTTCCTGTGGATCTATGGACAGAATGTAAGATAGCGGTTGATTAGCATAATGATGAGTACCCTAGAGACACGAAGACAGGAGATCCGACAGATGAGGTTATGAAAAAATATAATCAAGTAATACTGTACTTGAAAGGAAAGGTTCGCCAAAAGGAAACTGACTGGACAACAATAGACAGAACTACCCAAAATAAAGATGAATCAGTACATGCATATTATGAACGCCTTTTAGAGGTATTCAAGCAGTACAGTTGTTTGGGTTTGGAAAACATTGACACCAAAGACATGACACATTTTAGTTATTGATTTGTCTCAGGGTTAAAACCAGAAATTTCACAAATGATTAAAGATCATAAAATCTGTTGGCAGGCCAAGCTGAAAGATTAAATACTTAAGTATGCAAAATATTGTGGGGACACAATTGAAAATAAACGAAAAAATTTAGATGAAAAAGTAATGTGGGCACAGGTAAAATTAGCAGAGCAACAGGAACTCCAGTTAAATCAATTGAAAAATAATCAGAACCAAGGAGATGGAAATGGGGGTAAACCAAGAGGTAGAATGAACCGAGAGGAGGCCAAGAAGAAATTTCCTTGTCATGGGTGTGGAAAAATGGGGCATTGGAGGAACGAGTGTAAAGCTGTATTGAGTAACAATGTACAAAATGATAATTTGAATCCACAGACGCAGAATTTGGTGTCAAAGAAGCCACAGCAACAGGTAATACAGAACCAGTTACCACTTGCACCTATGCCAGATTCTGGGAGCCAAGCAAATTACAAGGTGGATGCCACAAATTGGGAGGGAAGTGGAAGGAAAGATGCAGTGACATCACAATTTCTTTTGAGTGATGCATTTTTTGAGGAAGATAGTTTCTGACGGTGCCTGAAAGGGGAGGACGAGGAAATCGTACTTGGGGCATTCTTGCCGGTAGATCAGTCAGGTCAATACATTGGAGGGAAAGTTGAGGGAAATGTTGTTAAACTTTTTGTTGGATACTGCCACTACCCGTTCTACTGTTAGAACAGCTGACATTCCAAACCTACCCCTCTCGGGAGAACCGATCCAGGTAGTGGGCGTTTCTAATAAACAAATTAGTACCCCTGTTACAGAACCTATGGAGATCAGAATAGGGAATTTTAAAGAAATGCACACGTTTGTGGTGTATAACTCAAGTCCAGTGAACCTATTAGGTAGGGACTTGCAGGGCAAAATGAATTGCACAATCTTTTGCACCCCAAGTGGTGTTGAAATTCAAAGCCCAGATGAAGATAGAGTTTATAAATTAATGTTGGCCAAACAAGAAACATAAATTAAAAAGATGCTAATGGAAGACCTCCCAAAAGAATTACAGCATACAGTGAATCCTGAAGTGTGGGATTTCACTGGGAAAGATGTAGGATAAATGGCAAAGGTTGACCCAGTAAAAGTGACAGTGAAAGAAGGTGCAGTTTACCCAAATATTCGACGATACAAAATGAGCCCAGAAATAAAAGCAGGTGTTGCAAAAGAAATAAAGCGTTTGGTTGAGCAAGGCATTTTACAAGAAATAATGAGCAATCCATGTAATTCACTGATATTTGGCATAAAGAAACCGAGCAGAAAATATAGGGTCATACAAGACCTTCGCTAAATTATTAAAATTGACGTCCCATGTTGTCCAGTTGTGCCAAATTCTGCAGTGATTCTGTATCAGATACAGTGGGGAGCCGGATGGTTCACGGTAATAGCTCTGTGCCATGCATTTTTCTCCATACCATTACACCCAGATAGCAAATATCTTTTCTCGTTCAAATTCGATGCCCATGCCCATGCGGCCTTTGATACCGTGTCTCATAACATCCTTCTCAGCCGCTTGCAGGGAGTAGGGATCGGAGGCTCAGCACTATCTTGGCTGGAGAGTTTCCTCTCCGGGAGATCGCAATCTGTCAGCCTGGGCCCCTATCGCTCCACCTCAAAGGCGCTCACAAAGGGGGTGCCACAAGGCTCATGTCTCAGCCCTACATTGTTTAATGTATATGTGGCCCCCCTTGCTGAGATTGTGCGGAAGTATGGGTTCATACCGGTTTCCTACGCTGACGATACCCAGCTCCTCTACCCTTTCAGCTCCCTTGGCCCTACAGTCAAGGAAAACTTTGCTGAGGGTATGAGGGCAGTGTCACATTGGATGGCCGCAAATTGCCTCCAATGTAACGTTGCAAAAACTGAGGTTATGCTCTTCGGCAGGGCGAGCCTCCTCTGGTCCCCTGAATGGTGGCCGCTGGACTTGGGCCCAGTTCCCATATCTAAGCCTCATGTTAAAAATCTAGGGGTTAAGATTGACCAAAAACTGACCCTTAAGGAGCATACCAATCACATTGAAGGACTATGCTTTTATACCATTGGCCTCCTAAGACGAGTATTCCCGTATCTTCCTGATACTTACAGGAAGACACTCGTGCAGGCTCTGGTTACTAGCCGCCTGGACTATTGCAACGGCCTGCTGACGCTAGCAAACGCTGATGCAGTAGGTCGTTTGCAGGTGGTCCAGAATACGGCGGCTAGGCTGGTCATGGGTGCGCCGGCTAGGACTCCCTCTAAGCCTTTGTTGGTAGAGCTACACTGGCTCCCTATACGACAGCGCATCACTTTCAAAATATGCTGCACGGACCACAAATGCTTATATGGGGACAGTCCTAAATATCTCTCTCAATCTCTTGAACTGTACCAACCCAGCCATTCACTTCGTTCAGGTAACCAAGCACTCTTGAAACGCCCTGCAACAAAAAGAGCTAGGCAGGGAGACCGAGCATTTTCATCGATTGGTCCTGCCTTATGGAATAAACTTCCCATAGAAATGAGGATGAACACCAACCACCTATCATTTAGAAAGGCCCTAAAAACACTCCTCTTCCAGGAAGTATTTCAGTCCCTTTAAAGTACCTTGAAGACTACGATAACTTCTGGCTGGCAAGGCGCGGAGATACCCTTATGGGATTGAGTCCAGCGCGATATAAGAAACTAAAATAAAATAAATAAAATAAATGTCTAAGTTTGGAACCGTCTTCCTCAGGGGTACACAGAGAGTCCATCGATTTTCAATCAGATATTGAAAAAATATCTTGAACCTCTGGTCTTGCCCAGACAATCTGTCCTGGTGCAATATATAGACGACCTGTTGGTGGCGTCTAAGACTCGAAATGACTGTGTTGTTGATACCATTGTATTACTGAATCATTTGGCAGTAGGAGGGCATAAAATATCACCTGAAAAGTTGCAACTTTGCACCACATCTGTAAAGTATCTGGGGCACCAGATAGAAAGAGGCGTTAGAGGAGTTACCTCTGAAAAAATGAAATTATTCAGAAACATGAATCTATCTCAGACACAGAAATAAATCAGAATGTTTCTTAGAGTTGTAGGTTACTGCAGGCAGTGGATTGTGAGATTTACAGTCCTAGCTAAACCACTGATACAGATGACAACGAAAAGCGCAAAGGACCCAGTAGAGTGGTATGATGAAAGTATGACTACTTTCTTGAAGCTGCGAGATTGTCTCTGCTCAGCTCCAGATTATGGGATGCCTGATTATTCAAAAGAATGTGCATTATTCTGTGATACACTTGACAATTGTTCATTGTCTCTTCTGACCCAAACTCATGGTTTAATGAGATGTCCTGTGGCATATTTTTCATCCACACTAGATCCAGTGGCATCTGCATTGCCAGGATGTTTGAAAGCAGTAGCTGCAACCTGTCTTGAGCAAAGTGAATCCCTCATTATGGGACACCCTGTAACCGTGTATGTTCCACACTCAGTAGTGATTCTGTTAACCAGAACACGTACTCAGTATTTAACTCCTATTCGGCTGACTAAGTATGAGCAAATTCTTCTAGGTGCAGGGAATGTGACCATTGCAGATGCACTGTCTTGAATCCAGCTACACTGTTACCTGAATCACACTTTGCAGAAGTGAAAGGGGAAGCCGAGCATGATTGCATCGACCTCACAGAATACAGTACAAAGCCCCGACCAGACATAAAATAAGAGCCATTGTTGACATTTGAATATGAGCTGTTTGTAGATATCCTATGATAGCAGCTGTACCTGACTCGGTATAGCTGTCCCTCCGGGCACCGAATTGTGCTGACACAGCTCTGAGTTTCCTGTTATTTAAGTATAAAGTTCATTGGGGTTAATGTTTCAAAATCAAAATAGTTGCTCCTTAATTCTTTTTGTATTTCATTTATTTTTCATGAAATAATTTTTCGCAAAAAAATCATTTTTCAAATATTTCTCATGAGATCCAATGCATTTCGGCAGTATCAATCTGCCTTCATCAGGGAAATAGTAGATCTACAAATTAAAATTACATAAACACAGTTTTAATCCATTTGCTTGAATTGGTTATACTGTCACTTTAAACTAGTTTGTTTAAGTAGGTTAACTTTCAGTACGGGGAGAGAAAATCTTGCCAGCGCGTAACGCGAGGCTTTCTTAGATACTCTGTAACATAGCGCCGCACGGACGGCAGAATGCAACAACCGGCGAAAATAGATACTTTGTAATAGCGCCACCAGCCAGAGCGAACAATGAACTAAACTCTACTTAACACTGAATTCATCAAGTTAAAACTATTCCCATCACGTTAAGGCGGATTTTAAAAGTTCATGTGATTTACTTGTGATTTACTCGCGAATTCAGTCATTATGAAATGCTGGTAAACTTAGAAATGTTCGAGTTTAAAGTGACAGTATAACCAATTCAAGCAAATGGATTAAAACTGTGTTTATGTAATTTTAATTTGTAGATCTACTATTTCCCTGATGAAGGCAGATTGATACTGCCGAAATGCATTGGATCTCATGAGAAATATTTGAAAAATGATTTTTTTGCGAAAAATTATTTCATGAAAAATAAATGAAATACAAAAAGAATTAAGGAGCAACTATTTTGATTTTGAAACATTAACCCCAATGAACTTTATACTTAAATAACAGGAAACTCAGAGCTGTGTCAGCACAATTCGGTGCCCGGAGGGACAGCTATACCGAGTCAGGTACAGCTGCTATCATAGGTTGTCACAAATATCTCTCCAGACGGGGAGAGAGCTCCGGAGGCACGATAACCAACATTTACCTTTCAGTTGAAATAGCTGTGCTCTACCCTACACCTTCAGTATATTACTCTACCCGCCGCCCAGGATAGAAGCACGCACACTAAAATATTGAAGAACAAACTAAGAATGCAATACGAAGAAATCACAGCCTCCACAGACAGGAGGGCAGAAACATTTGCATATGCAACAGACGCTAGTGAAAAAATCTATTCATTAATTCAACCATCCAGTAAAGAACCAGTTTACTCCAAAAACAAGGAACAACAATTAAGACACCTACTATACTTAACCCGTAAGGAGATCAACCAGAGAATGCACGCATCCACTATGATTAAATACCACAAAGCTCAAAGGATACCCAGAGGCCTCAGGATAGCTCTCAAACCCAGTTTATGTAAAAACTCCAAAACTTTCACGGAAAAATGGTTTGCAATCTTGAACAAATGCAGTTTAGACCTCATTCTACTAATCATAGAAGAACTGGCATTAATATTAGAGGAACTCACCCATGAAATAGAACAAACCAAAGCAGAAATGGCCAAACTATGTACACCAGAAGAACTAACAGCAACCTTAGAGGATATTAACACCCAATTAATAAAGCACACCCAAGAAATCAATGAGCGCAAGTTACGCAAGTATAAACGAGATACTTTGGATTACAAATTACAAGAAGTTTATACATGGGCTGAAGTGTATGCAAGAAAACGACAATCCAAAGGTTACACTTCCCACACCGACACATCTTCCACGGATAGCGAGAGAATAACCCAAACGAAGAATATCCCCCAAAAAACCACACAAACCCAAGATCAAGCCTCAACATCAACAGCGGTTCCTTTTTTAGAGGAAGGCCGGATAGAAACAGAAGACTCCGGAGGGGACGTAGAAAGAGAAACAGGATCCAACCAACCGCAAACACGGTCCACCCTAACCAAGAAAGAGAGAAAGAAACAACAACAAACCAGCAAAGCTTAGTGCTGAACATATCGGATTACCACTTTAGTAAAATCCAAATAGCAACTCTTCAAAAAGGACTATCCTTTGTTCCAACAGCCCATACAAACAATTTGGAGTTGGAAGTTAGTCTATTTAAACTCACTAGAAAACTTCGTCTCAGACATTTCTTTGAAAACATTGTGGAAAAACAACCCTCAATGGAAACAGATGAACTCAAAGGATTAAAGGTTAAAAGTACATACATGCCTCCTATCAGCCACAAAACCATAGACTTATATGAACAACTATGTAGCAAAGACTTAAAACAATTGAGTACCAAACAAAAACCACACAAAATGAATACCTCCAAGAAAGAATTTGGAATCTTGAAATCTATAGCTGAGAACCAAAACATCATATGTCAAAAGGCAGATAAAGGGGGTGCAACAGTTATTCTTAACAAAACCTTTTATCAAGACTCAATGAATGAACACCTAAGTGACACAAACTTATACATGGAGATTGGAAGTAATCCATTAACAGAAATCAAAAAAATTCTGTTGAACATAGTTCAGAAAGCTCACGACCAGGGAACCATCACGGATAAAACATTCAAATATCTAACCCAAGAACATCAAAAAACTCCAACCATCTATCTAGTACCTAAAGTACATAAAGACTTGTTGAAACCACCATGCAGACCAATCGTGTCCACCAAACATAGCATCCATGAACCAATAGGGAAGTATTTGGACAGATACCTCCAACCTTTGGTGTTGAAAACCAGATCATATTTGAAAGACACCACAGATTTCCTCATTAGACTATCCAGCATTCAACCAGATGAAAATATGATAATGGCCACCATCGATGTAAAAGCTCTTTACACATCAATACCGCATCAACAAGGTCTGGAAGCTATTGAAAGCGCCCTCCTGAGAAGTGAATATTCACAAGACCAACAACTTTTTCTTTTGGAACTTATGCAGTTCACACTGCATAATAGTTATTTTGAATACAATAAGAAATGGTTCATGCAACAAAGTGGAACTTCCATGGGAAATTGCGCCGCTCCGGCGTACGCAAATCTGTTCATGGCCGCATTCGAAGAAAAGCACGTGTTTCAAGACACGATCTGGAACAACAACATAGTCATGTATGTACGATTCATAGACGATATCTTTTTGATATGGAAAGGTTCACAGAACACACTACAAGAGCAGATACAAAACATGGACAGACAAATCGATCAAATTGGATTCACATGGAACATCCAAGAAGCCAAAATTCAATATCTTGATGTAGAAATAACGAGAGAAATGGAGGAATTTTCTACAAACCTATTTCGCAAACAAACAGATAGGAACAACTTATTGCAATATAACAGTCACCATCCCCCAGCCCTAAAGAAACACCTTCCATACTCTCAGATGCTACGGGTGAAGAGAGTGGTCTCAGATGCCTCCAAATGTAAAGAACAAATGAACGAAATGAAACAAAGATTCATCGCAAGGGGATATCCTCCAGATATCACTCAAACAGCAGCAATACGAGCCCAACAGAAATCCAGACAAGAGTTACTAGTCCGGCAAACATCCACATCCAACAATCGCATAACATGCGTCAGCAAATTCTCCACTGTCAGCACTCAATTTAAACAAATAATCAAGAAGCATTGGCCAATGCTCACAATGGAACCAGACTTTAAAGGAATCTTTTCAGAGGAACCAATCTTTGCACATACCCGGGCGAAAAATCTAGCGGATTTTTTAAAACCACAAGATGAAAAACCAACTGCTAAATCATTTCGGGGCACCGTCCCGTGTTATAACTGCAACACATGCAACAACATCATCAAAGGAGCAAGCATAACACATCCACAAAGGGGACACCCCATACCTTTAAAAGGGAACGCCACATGTGATTCAAGCAATTTAATCTACATGATCAAATGTCCTTGTGGAGACGTTTACGTAGGACATACCGAACGAAAGCTCAAAGTCCGCATAAATGAACATAAGAGCACCATCAGACTCAAAACTCAGAAAACCAGTGTAGCAGAACATTTCACACAAAAGCAACATAACGTCAGTCAATTAAGAGTATGTGTACTCGAAACACTACCTAAATTGGATGGATCCATGAACAAAACCAAGCTGTTAAAACAGGAGAATTACTGGATTTACAACCTGGGCAGTTTGAAGCCCGGGGGACTCAACGAAAGAACTGAATTTCTTTGCTATTTATGAACATTTGAATTACCTATATAGAGTTTTACATTTTTAAATATAGGTAACTGATGAGAATATTTGCAAAATGCAAGCGTACTTGCGGCATAGTAACATAGTGGCATCGAGCACTGGTATAGATCTCCCATACAAGTAATACCAATAAAGCTAGGGAAATCAAACCAGTATTTTTTTTAAAAAACCGAATTAGAGCGAGCATAATAGAGCGCAGGCGCCAGGGGCGTAATACCGGAAGCAAAGCCAAGCAGTTCGTAGAGGAATGGCGCGAGCAACAGAAACGCCGAGAAAGTAAGCAAACCTACAACACAGGCGATTAAGCGCGTAAACTTTCTGTATTTCAGCTGTCACATTCTGCGTTGCAGTAGTTTGTTTAAGTAGGTTAACTTTCAGTACGGGGAGAGAAAATCTTGCCAGCGCGTAACGCGAGGCTTTCTTAGATACTCTGTAACATAGCGCCGCACGGACGGCAGAATGCAACAACCGGCGAAAATAGATACTTTGTAATAGCGCCACCAGCCAGAGCGAACAATGAACTAAACTCTACTTAACACTGAATTCATCAAGTTAAAACTATTCCCATCACGTTAAGGCGGATTTTAAAAGTTCATGTGATTTACTTGTGATTTACTCGCGAATTCAGTCATTATGAAATGCTGGTAAACTTAGAAATGTCTAGTTTAAAGTGACAGTATAACCAATTCAAGCAAATGGATTAAAACTGTGTTTATGTAATTTTAATTTGTAGATCTACTATTTCCCTGATGAAGGCAGATTGATACTGCCGAAATGCATTGGATCTCATGAGAAATATTTGAAAAATGATTTTTTTGCGAAAAATTATTTCATGAAAAATAAATGAAATACAAAAAGAATTAAGGAGCAACTATTTTGATTTTGAAACATTAACCCCAATGAACTTTATACTTAAATAACAGGAAACTCAGAGCTGTGTCAGCACAATTCGGTGCCCGGAGGGACAGCTATACCGAGTCAGGTACAGCTGCTATCATAGGTTGTCACAAATATCTCTCCAGACGGGGAGAGAGCTCCGGAGGCACGATAACCAACATTTACCTTTCAGTTGAAATAGCTGTGCTCTACCCTACACCTTCAGTATATTACTGTTTGTAGATATCTCATGCATGAGACATGAGGAAGGAGGATTGAGTGCTGCTTATGCTGTGTGTACTTTGTGGGTTCCAGTGGAAGCATCCTATTTACCTGGAGTCAAGTCTGCACAAGTAGCCGAATTAGTTACATTGACAAGAGCCTGCAAATTTGGGATAAATTTGAAAGTAACCATATACACTGACAGTCAGTATGGTTACGGGGTTGTGCATGACTTTGGCCAACTTTGGTTGCAAAGGGAGTTTCTGACTTCTTCTGGTACTCCCATTAAAAGTGGACATTATGTAAAAGACTTACTGGAATCAATCCAATTACCAAAAGAAGTGGCTATGGTCAAGTGTGCTGCTCACCAATCTGAAAATGGCCGAGTGACAGCAGGTAACCGATATGCTGACCAACTAGCCCAACATTGTGCCAAACATAAGATGGCAAAAAATAAGAAAATCAATGCACGTGGAAACAGCTGCCTACTTATGTTGCTTGAAAGAGTGAAAACATAGGAAGAAGTGAAAGATTAGCAAAATGAGGCAGAATTGAAGGACAAGGAAGAGTGGGAGAAAATAGGATGTCAGAGAAGGGCTGAGGATGGTGTTATTGTTTACCTTGATGAGAGACCTGTGTTACCAGATTGTATGCTTGCTCCTATGGCTAAGATGTATCATGGAAGCTCACATATAGGTAGAGACGCGATGATTAGACAGTTCAGACAGAGTTGGTTCAATGCGAGATTCAGGAATGTAGCAGAGTCTTTGCCAGAGGTGTATAACATGCCAAAGAAGGAATCCTGGTAAGAGAACTGTAGTGCTGCCAGGAAAGATTGGAAAGGCAGAAGGTCCCTTCATACGACTCCAGATTGATTTCATCCAATTACCCCCTTGCAGAGGACTGAATTATGTCCTTGTCATTGTCTGCCTGTTTTCAAAATGGGTGGAAGCCTACCCTAACCGCAGGAATGATAGCATCACTGTAGCTAAACTACTACTGAGGGAACTCATACCACGTTTTGGTTTTCCAGTAACGATTGAATCATAACGAGGGTCTCATTTTAATAATGAAATAATTTGTCTTATCTGTGAAGCATTCCAAATTGAGCAAAAACTGCACTGTGCATACCGCCCAGAGGCTCTGGAGTGGTAGAACAACTGAATGGCACAATCAAATCACGATTGGGAAAGATGTATGAATCTACCTGATTGGAGTGGCCTGATGCTTTACCTCTTGTTCTGATCGGACTCAGAAGCATTCCAGACAGAAACACAGGCTTGAGTCCCCATGAAATACTCATGGGAAGAGCAATGAGGCAGGCATGGGTACCGGGAGACAAGCTGATAAATATATCTGATGATTTAGTGCTCGAGTACTGCAAAGAACTGGCTGACTAAGTGTATTCTATCTCTCACCAGGTTGGAGACACTGTTTCAAGACAATCAACTCCAGCACATGACCTGAATCCAGGTGACTGGGTAGTGATAAAGGAACATACTTGAGAATCTTGCCTAGCACCAAGGTGGGGAGAGCCACATCAAGTGATATTGGTTACTACCACAGCTGTAAAGTACAGGGGAATTCCAAACTGGATCCACGCGAGTTACACCAAGAGGGTGACTGAACCTGATGAAATAGAGGCTGAAGGTTGTGCAGCTGAGGGGTCTCAAGAAGTTGATCCCAAAGTAGTTGATGAGGAACAACGGAGCACCAGTCAGGAAGAATGGATTCCAGTAGTCGACATACCTGCAGATTTTGTGAAAACCAGAAGTCAAACCTATCTAGATAGACAGAGTGATAGTGAGGTCGAGTCAGGAATAGAAGAATGTACTCAGATTACAGAAATCCAAGTCAATAGTAATTCTGAGGAGGACCAGATAAGGAAAGACCGGTGTACTCAGACATTTAGAAAATTCAGCCAGTACTCTAGAGTCTGAGGAGGGAAAGATGGGTATTAGGGCGAAAGCTCAGGCGGAAGACAATCAAGAAATCCAAAGACTTGAGCAGGACCACATAGGTGTAGAAAAACTGGTTCAGGAAGAAGAAGGCGAACAAAGTCAAAGTCATTACAGCAAACACCTGAACAAGGCCATATTAGTATCCAGGCAGAAGAAATAAAGATAAGACCTGGACCAAGTCAGATAGACAGGAATTCAGAAGTTGACAGAGAACAAGTAGTGCCACAACTGAATGAAAATAAAAGAGCATCTGAAGAGAGTCAAAGCACAGTGCCAGCTAAAAGACTCAGAAAAGGAGATAAATGGCCTGGTTTTGTCAATAGACTGAAATTTCGCCTTAAAACAATAAATGAAGAACCATAGCAAGTAAATGAAATATCAAGCCAAGCTGGACCATCCACAGAGCCACCCAGAAGAAGTCCATATTTGAAAAGACTGAATAAAAAGTTTAAAGGACCTGAGTGGACCTACGTCATACTTGAAGATTTTGAAAATCTAGAACTGAGTGATGACGAACTGATTGTCGACCAGACTGACGAAGAGGTGAGACCAACTTGAGAAAAGAGTTACAGGTTAAAGTCTGTGGAAAAGTTACAAAGATGGGATAAAATCTCCTTAGACAGAAATGGCTAATTATAATGTTAACGGAAACCCGAAAAAGAAATTGTTTAAAGACATGTTGTAGAATATGTACATGTAGTATAGTAATAGTAATAGTAATAGTAATAGTAGTTATAGTATGGTTTGGATTGACATTAGCTATACCTTACTTAATGAGCAAAGAAATGCCGAATAACACTAATATCAAGTAAAGTTTTTGGGGACCCCCTCTGAGGCAAAAATACTCTTAGGTCAGGGAGAAGAGGGGAATACAACAAACACGATATAGCAACTCCCTCACGACCTAATACTTTTTCAGGAATTCCTCCAATTACATAGGCATAGCCAAACAGCAATAACACATTGGTTTTACTTTCTCATTTCTTTTATTGAAATCATTTTTTTTTAAAGAGACCTTTTTTCAAATCATTTTTTTCCAGTCATTAAAAAGATTTTTTTTGTCACAAGATACTTTGTTATCATTAATACATCATAGTACAAAATTCATTATTCTTAACATAATACTTAAATATATACACCTAACACTAGGTAGAGAACTACACCACACATATCACTCGCTCTCACTCATACACAGTCACAACCTCATACATCTGGACATGTTACCATTTAGATTGTTGTTCTATCTATTGTCCAGTCTATAACCACTATAATCAGTGGGATATTAAAAAGACTTTGGTCAACGCGTTTCGGTGGAAGGTAACAGCAATAGAAACCACCTTCATCAGGACCCGCCAGATTTATCAGTCTATGTTCTCTATACCCTGGGTTTGTTCTTAGAAGGATTAGTGGTGTGCTCTATGGTAATGAGACTAGGGACCTCAAATACTTGTTCTCTGAGTTTAGTAACACACCCATCCTTTCAAAGCCCCATAATTCCATGCCGTAAAGAGCAGAGTCCACAGCTTTAGCCTCATAGATTTGAAGTTGGGCTGCCACTGGTTTGGTAAAAGATGTACTGTGTTCTTTCACAGAAGCTTTGTCTTTAGGGTATTCACCTCTAGACCCCGTAGGTCACAGAAGGTTGTGAACCGGTTCAAAGGTAGTTGGAATCCACTTGGTGTTTTTGATATGAACAAGGTATCATCAGCAAATAATAGGGTTACCACTTTTTCTCCCTCTAGGCTTAGGGCATCTGCTGGAACCAGTGAGAGATGCTGGACTACATCAGTTACGAAGAGGGAGAAAAGAGTGGGGGCCAGAACACAGCCCCATGGAACCCCCTGTTAATTCCTATTGGGTCAGTGAGCTGACCTTGGCAACCCCAACGCACCCTAGCAAAATTTGCCTTGCGAATAGTTACGAACAATAAGTGTTAAGATCTCCTTAGGTAGGCCCATATCATTTAAGTCTTGCCATAGTTTATTTCGGGGGACAAGATCAAAGGTGGTTTTGAGATCAATGAGGGCTACATAGAGACTCCCGCGACCCAAGACCACGATCTGCCATGTGAGAAGCAGGAAACGAAACACCTGGTCGATGGTGCTCGTCCTCTGCCTAGAGCCAGTCTGAAATGGGGAAAGAATATTGCATTCACTCATCCAATCTTGGTCCTTGAGCAGAAGTGCCCGGGCAAAGACTTTTTGTATACAGTCAATCAGACTGATTGGCCTGTAGTTGCAGGATAGGGATCTATTTATTTTCTTAAACACTGGGATCACCTCTGCTCCCTTCCAAGAGATGGGTATTTGAGCCACCCCAGCTATGGCATTGGTTAAGGCCAGAATATAGTATGCCCAGTTCTCACTGTCATATTTGAACATGTCACCTGGGACGTTATCCGGCCCCTGCAGCTTTGGCCTTGGCGATGCAATTAATACAAATCATGATTTCGCTTTGAGAGAAGAAATCATTTGCTGGAGCAGGGAGATGGCCATAAGAGGTATCCTCTTTACCGAATGGAGTGGGCCCAGAATATAGCAGTGAGAAGTGATCGTGCCACGCGGTAGTAGAGATGTTGTTGGTTGGGGGCGGGGTTTATTAGCAGCCCCACTGGCTACAATGAGCTAAAAGATTTGTGAATCCTTGCTATTGCAGGCCTCCCTAATCAGAGACCATCTACTCATATCCCACTTCCATTTGGTCTTCTTTTGTCCTACCATGTACCCTCTCCTCAGGCCCCCCACTAGTGTCAGATTGTCTCTGATTGCCAGGGCTAGGTGTCGTCTAATGACTACATTCCTTGTTGAACTAGCCCCTCTCGGAACTTAGATTCAGGACCTTTTTACATGGGCGCACTGGTTCATAGAAGAGCGCAGCTAAATGTTCACAGAGGTGGGAGTGTATTTATTCATAATCCTTTAGAAAGCTCAGTTTCTAAATTGTTGTGACAAATTTACATTTCTATATAGGTCAATGCATTACCATGTTTTTGTTTTTGTGATGGAGTAAATAGTTTATAAACAGTCTGTACAGAAACCCATCTCCTCCATCACTATCAGGGGCAGGGCTTAACCCTTGGAACAAACAGAGCCATCCATCTCCCTTAAAATGTTGCATACGTCTATGGCTAGTGGCTGATGCATTCCCGTTGTGGCCTCCCATCCTCTCCTGGTGCCAGAATACTTTGCTGTCAGAGATGTTCCTTTTTTCAAATCGATTATTTTTTCTATTGTAGTTACTGAACGTGTGCTTCTTTTTGAGTTAATGTGTCTGCTTGGCACTCTTGGGATACACCACAGGTACCTTTCATGTTCACCATTAATAGCTTTCTTAGAAAGAAGAGCCTGCAGATTGATTTAACCAATAATACACCGAGCCACGCAGAGTGCTAGGAGAGTTACTAGTTAGTCAGCCCCTGGATACCCTCACGGGTGATTAGCCCTGCTTTATACATCCAGCGTGATTTATTGCTTGATTAGGGAGACCAAACGTCCGTAATTTTCACGGACTGTCCGTATTTACCATAATGTCCGTTGTCCGTGAAGCAAGTTTCCACGGACGACATTTGGCTGTCATTTCAGCCTTGGTGCTAAAGGACAAATGTTCAGAATTTTGGTGGCTCAGCAGAAGGGAGGGGGGCTCCTGTGAGGTGATTCAGAGGGGGGGGGGGCAGCGAGGGGGCCGGGTTGCTTCAAAGAAATGGAAAAGGGGGAACGTAGTTAATCTGCGCCTGTAAAAAGGACGCTTGAATGCGAAATGGTGTTAATTGCTAGTTCATGTTGCGCTGCCTGGAGTGAAAGATGTATTCTTTCTGCCTTAACTGCAAGTGTGGGAGCTCATCTTGAGATATTTGCCATGTTGGCTCACTGGCCATGCCATGCCATGCCCATGCAAGTCAGAGAGGAACATGGGCATGGCATGTTCATCTCTGGGGCCTTCCTTGGGGCTTCTTTGGGGCTTCATTGATCTCTCTGACTTGCTGCTTGTGACTATCTTGAGTTTCTCAGTTTGGATGTCATACTTTAAATGAGGCAATCCTGTGATATCTTGTGAACGTGAATGTAAGAAGGCATGTCATCTCACCCATGTTTTATTCTAAGGCAAGCAAAACAAAAGAAATCTCCACTGTTTTGAATGCAAGATTAAAAGATTAGGACACATACACAATTTTGAAACATCTGAGATGCTATCGGTTTACAGAAGGTCTGCTTTCTTCACATATTTAGTTCTACATCTAAAAGGTAATGCAAAAAATGTTTCACCATCAAGTGCCATTTCTCTACCTGATGATCCAATATATGTGTCTGCCTCATGAGCTGCATATCCATTTTAAAGTTTGTGCGCCATTTCACAATTGCATGTAAAACTACTGCCAACACTCGCTTCTTGTTTCCCAAGTTGTCCTATCACTGAAAAAGTTTCAGCAAATCCCAGTGTCCAAAATAGCTTCAAGATCAAGATAATATAGCAGCGCGGTCATCTAATATGAAATACCACAAAAAGACCTGCACAGCTGCTCAAAGCTGCGCCCATACCGAAAAACGTGAAGTGTACCTTGTCTCAACCCAATGTAAACTTATTTTGACTTGTACTTATGTCAGTTGCCTATTTACTTAAATGTAGACTATTGCGCAACCTCCTCTGATGAGTCTATAAAAAGTACCTTTTGTTGCCAATTTTTGTCCTGAATTTTGACCTTCTGTCCTGAATTTTTGTCCTGACTTTTGACCCTTCCTCCTGAATTTTTACACTCACCTTCCTGAATTTGCACCCATGCCACTTGGTCGCCTTATGCTTGATACCGCACTGAACTCGTGCCATACTCTTTGCTTGTTTGATAGCGCTAATCAGAAGAATAGGAAGGTATATGTATATGCGTCTCGCCCTAATCTAACTTTCTCATTTTTGACCTCACAGACACAGTCTGCTCTCGAAAACTTCTGTCTTGCTATTAACTAAGGCCTTCGATGGTCCCCTCCTCTGAACTATAAACTATGCAGCCGAGAGAGTCGTGTTTTATGACAAAAAAGCCCCAGTGAATCAGCATCATTTCTCGCTCTCTCTTGAGTCGAAAGTACTTTCAGGTACTTAAGGTCACTGCTTCGAAGCAGTGCGTTCCTAGGCTGTGAAATGAGCATGCCAGCCAGTGAGACGCGCGCATTAACCACCTTCATCCGTGCCCTTCCCGCTGCACCGCTAACTGAAAAGTGGGGCTAATTTGCTGATGAATAAAATTAGGAACCAATGATCCATTGCATTAGCTTTAATGGGCTGCGGCGGATCACTTGGTTACGGATGGCCCCGTCGAGGGAGGTCACGGTTCGGGGCGGCGTTGGCTGCCGCTCTCAAAAGCTTGTACCTCGTGGCGCCCACAAAGGACCGGGCGCCACTTCGCGCTCACAGAAATGGATTGATTTCATAGTTGCCTGCAATTTGTTAGAGTTATAAAGGAAACGTGAACCAGACATGCCCCGGACCGTTGCCTTTCACAGCCCCCATTCATCGTTCACCGGCTAAGGCCATTTGTCACCGGCGCACTGTATTTTCCTGGTGTCTGTTCTACGGGTTATTGCTGTCAGACTCCTGCTGGGGGTGGCCATTGTCTCCGGGCCTGGGACAGCAGGGCAATCAATGTCTGCCTGTTGTATTTTCCTTTGAGCCCACTGCGCTGGTGTGGAGGAACTTTGGGGCAGATTTACAAGCCCCTTGCGCCACTTTAGCGTTATTTTTAACATGGGAAAAATGACGCAATAGTGGCGCAAGGGGCTTGTAAATCTGCCCCTTTGAGTCTTGAGAGGCGCACAGGAGCGCGTGCCCAGGGGCTCCAGACATGTAAATATGAGCGACACCGACCCGGAAATATTTCAACAAAATCCCTACATGTCGCAAATTCAGGCGAAGCTTCTCTACTATGCAGGAACCATCCGATCGGAAAATTGGACTTATGGGGAGACTGTCAAGATTTATGAAAATCTATTCAAAGCTTCAAATGGAAATGTACTTTCAGCAGCATCCACCGGGAGTTAAACATGCGGCACAATGGGGCTTTCAACGACGAGTCTGATGTTTTTCATGTTTAACACTGTAAAAGTAGTGCTTCTCGCAGGACTTGGCGAGATCTGAAGCCCCAGAGCTGGGATGAATTACCAGATGTTATTAGAAAACCCGTCTCCTCCCCACAGTGCTCACCAGTCACAAGAGTCGGCCTGTTTTCACTCTTCGTAGATGGCAAAATTATCCTAGCCAGCCTCAGTCATCCTTTCCAATGTCACCTTGAATGAGATGTTAAACTTTCAGCAATAACTTTTAACATCACAAAATGACCTTATAAAGGATGATTTGCCTCCCAATTTGAAAGCTGTTTTGCAAATATTTGCACCAATTTATTTATCTCTAGTTCTGGCTTTCTTATAATTCAGGAAAAAAGTGCACACTTTTGGTTTCAGATGTGTGTGCCCCTTGCCTTAAATGCCATGGTATGACTTTTAGGCTACAACTCTAAGCCAGGCAGAGGGCTGTGGCCTAAATGGGGCAGGACGTGTGGTGTGCAGAACAATTTTGCCAATGCACATATGCTCATTTGTTAAACTGCACGGGCATAACTTAACTGTGAGAACAATAGGATTAATTGCCTATTGTTTTTTATAAGTGCTCAGTCAATGATACATGGGTTTCAGCGCACCTGATTCTTTAAAGCTGTGACCTTATCCACATAGAAAGTTCCACATTCGATCAAAAAGTGTCTTGGCCTTTTCCACCATTTGGTAACCAACAGCTTGAAACAGTGGAGCATTAAGGATGCCACAGGCCCTAATGCAAACAGTGAAACGGTCCTTCCTTGCCACAGTGTCAGCAGAAAAAAAACCATTATTGAGTGCAGGGCCCCTCTCACTCACCCGGTAAATGTAAATTGTTACTTGTATAGCGCACTACTCACCCGCAATGGTATCAAGGTGCTTGTACGAACTGTGGAACCCATCCTGGTTTTCCCTGTGAGGCGTCCACTCCTGGGCACCCCCAAGGTGGAGGCCAGGCATCCATAGCATTGTGGGGGCCGTTGTGGAGATTAAGCAAGCTATTGCCCAGAGTTGCAGAGTGGGACTCCATGATTGGAAGAGACACCGAGGCGAGAATTATCAGGTCCGTGGAATTTTGAGCCAAAGACCCACCGAGGCGGGGAATTGAACCCTAGTCCCAGGCTAGACCTCTGCATCAGGGTCTGTCGCTCTAATCACCTCTGCATCAGGGTCTGCCGCTCTAATCACCCCTGCATCAGGGTCTGCCGCTCTAATCATTGAGCCACACTTCTCCCCGGTCCCCAATACCATTCAATTTTTGCATCGTTGATGGCTACATCCCTGACTGAATACAGCAAAGGCTTATCTAAAATTTGCGTCTCACTCCCTACAGACTAGTTAAAAAATATTTTGTGTACAAGGCACTTTTTTCGATTTTCTTTCATGTTATTTTTTTGAACAACATATTATACTGTTAGGACAACGCAATTTGAGAATGATGTCACAAGGCATTGCATATTGTTTTGCAGAGATGAGTTGCTTGAGCCTGTAAAGAAGGGCACAGATTTTTGGATACTTAGGTCTTGCATGCTAAGCCTCTCCATGGGTGTAGGCAGAGAAAAATATTGGCTTGTTTGTAGTTTGCACTACAGTGGGATACCAGATTTTAACCAGCATTACCATATGAGGAGTGGAGAAAGAAACCTGTGGTTGGTACTAAAGTTTTACATTGGTCAGGACCATTCCTCAAATGGGTGTACAAGGAAAACGAATTTGTGAGCAACTTTCACATGTTAATTTGCAAATTATTTGAAAGCAGCACTAGTGACCCCACTTTTGGCTTGATAGACTATGGGTTTACCTCTCAGACCAGGCCAGATACAGGGCTGTGTCATGCTTGCTTTTCCCATCAAAAGCCCTGGAACAAACCAAGATTAGCAGCTCTTACCGATTTCAGATCATAACAAAACCACTCAGATGACTTAGCAGGCTTTAGACCAGGTTATAGTACTGAATCAGGGATTATTTCGCTCTTGAGAGACCTGCACCTGGAAATGACTAGTGATGCTTTTGGGGCCTTGATCCGTTTAAATTTACAAGCTACCTCCAACCCAGTGTACTAATCTATCCTACTTCTCAGCCTGCAGGAGAAAGGAATAAGGAATATCACTCAGATGTGAGCTAAATCCCTTTCACAAGTCAAACACTATATAGATCTGTCTCCCATTTTCTCTACAAGCAATCTGAAACCTGCCCTGACTCTTTTAAAATACTCTACTTGAAACCGTTAAAACAATTATTCCTCTCATTTTCTCATAATCGTCTATAACTACTGCAATGATGTGGTGTATTTTCAAACTGAGAACTCACACTAAAGTATCCGCAATGATATTTAACAACTACCTTTGGGCTGTAGGTCTCTTTTTAGGTCAAGGCTACAGGTAGCGCACATGCGCTGTCACCTGGCAACCTATTGTAACTAAAAACAAAAACCTCTAAAAAGGGGCCTTTAGCCTGCCCAATACTTACCATTAATTAGCATCATTATCACTCTTATGTGCTGCCTCCTAATTTGCCGGCATGTGAAAGGTATCACTGCGTCACTTCCTTTTCTTTCTAAGGCACATGGACCAGGTACAGATTGATTAGGCTTAAATAGTGTCCATATTGTTTTGCATATTTATATTGCATAAACTCAACGTGATTTGCAGGACCTGAGCCCATTATATGAACAGAAGTTACATTACAAAAGCTTACATTTTATTTTTATTAGGCGCGGGGAGATTAAATGATTTGTCCAGAATCACAGGATTGTGAGCCGATGAAGAGACTCGAACCTGGTTTCCCAGTTCCAAAGTCGGCAGCTCTAGCCAGAATGCCACATCTCTTCCCTAATACTTTCAACTTGTCACCAAACACCACTGCATTCTAGGACTTGCCGTTTTGTTTCTATGATTAAAGTGTGCCTGAAAGCGAGGACGTATGCTTTTTTTTGTTGCAATTTTATATAGCACAAACTCGACCAGAAGGTATCACCGCACTTGATATGAGCACCGGTTGCATTACAGGCGGACACATTAATTTTTAGGCACGGGAAGGTTAAGTGATCTGCCCAGAATCACAGGATGTTTGAGCCTCCCTCCAGACTCGAACCTTGTTTTCCAGTTTCAAAGTCAGCCACTCTAGCCATTAAACCACATACAAATACCACTCAGCGGTACAATAGTTCAGCAGCTCACTTTAATGCTTCATACTAAGTTACAGTGGAAGCTACACAGCCAATGAGGGAAACCTGTTGCAGCATGGCAACCAGTGTGGATGAAGAGAATTCTCCCGCAAAATGGCTTCTTTTTTTCCCGAATGGGGCCTGGTGGAGAGCGTTGGGTGGGTGGGTGCAGGGTCTGGTCCTGGTGGAGAGCATTGGGTGGGTGGGTGCAGGGTGCAAGGCATAGGGGCGAAGGGTGCAAGGCAGGGGGGAGAAGGGTGCATGGTAGAAAGAAGAAGGGTGCAAGGTAGAGAAGGGTGCAAGGTAGAGAAGGGTGCAAGGCGGAGGGGAGAAGGGTGCATGGTAGAGAGAAGGGCGCAAGGTAGAGTAGGGTACAAGGCGGAGGGGAGAAGGGTGCAAGGTGGAGGGAGAGAAGGGTATAAGGCAGAGAGGAGAAGGTTGCAAGGCGGAGGGGAGAAGGGTGCAAGGCAGAGGGGAGAAGGGTGCAAGACAGAGGGGAGAAGGGTGCACTTTTGCTGAACTTTAATAAAATCTTTACCCTGAGGCGGAAGCCGGGGCCCTCAGCGCTCTCTTGCGCACTCTGTGTAATTATTTAAATAATACCTGATCGGAACACCATTTGGAGCACAGACTCGTCTGGGCAGTCGTGCTAGAGCACACGCTAGTTGGAGCCGAGTTAATTTTAAAATATTGTATATATTTTAACAGTTGCTGTTTTAGACTCGGACTTGCCTTACCTGCAGCGAGATTGCTTCGCCAGGCAGCATCTTCGGGACAGGCGCTGGTAACCGCATCACCGAACGGACCCGCCATCTTGGGTAGGGAAGGTCGACGGTCCAGTTGACCGCCCCTCCCGCCCTCCCTGGATACTTAAGGGCGGTCCCTTTCCCCTTAGTGACTTTTGCTGAACTTTAATAAAATCTTTACCCTGAGGCGGAAGCCGGGGCCCTCAGCGCTCTCTTGCGCACTCTGTGTAATTATTTAAATAATACCTGATCGGAACACCATTTGGAGCACAGACTCGTCTGGGCAGTCGTGCTAGAGCACACGCTAGTTGGAGCCGAGTTAATTTTAAAATATTGTATATATTTTAACAGTTGCTGTTTTAGACTCAGACTTGCCTTACCTGCAGCGAGATTGCTTCGCCAGGCAGCATCTTCGGGACAGGCGCTGGTAACCGCATCACCGAACGGACCCGCCATCTTGGGTAGGGAAGGTCCACGGTCCAGTTGACCGCCCTTCCCGCCCTCCCTGGATACTTAAGGGCGGTCCCTTTCCCCTTAGTGACTTTTGCTGAACTTTAATAAAATCTTTACCCTGAGGCGGAAGCCGGGGCCCTCAGCGCTCTCTTGCGCACTCTGTGTAATTATTTAAATAATACCTGATCGGAACACCATTTGGAGCACAGACTCGTCTGGGCAGTCGTGCTAGAGCACACGCTAGTTGGAGCCGAGTTAATTTTAAAATATTGTATATATTTTAACAGTTGCTGTTTTAGACTCGGACTTGCCTTACCTGCAGCGAGATTGCTTCGCCAGGCAGCATCTTCGGGACAGGCGCTGGTAACCGCATCACCGAACGGACCCGCCATCTTGGGTAGGGAAGGTCGACGGTCCAGTTGACCGCCCCTCCCGCCCTCCCTGGATACTTAAGGGCGGTCCCTTTCCCCTTAGTGACTTTTGCTGAACTTTAATAAAATCTTTACCCTGAGGCGGAAGCCGGGGCCCTCAGCGCTCTCTTGCGCACTCTGTGTAATTATTTAAATAATACCTGATCGGAACACCATTTGGAGCACAGACTCGTCTGGGCAGTCGTGCTAGAGCACACGCTAGTTGGAGCCGAGTTAATTTTAAAATATTGTATATATTTTAACAGTTGCTGTTTTAGACTCGGACTTGCCTTACCTGCAGCGAGATTGCTTCGCCAGGCAGCATCTTCGGGACAGGCGCTGGTAACCGCATCACCGAACGGACCCGCCATCTTGGGTAGGGAAGGTCGACGGTCCAGTTGACCGCCCCTCCCGCCCTCCCTGGATACTTAAGGGCGGTCCCTTTCCCCTTAGTGACTTTTGCTGAACTTTAATAAAATCTTTACCCTGAGGCGGAAGCCGGGGCCCTCAGCGCTCTCTTGCGCACTCTGTGTAATTATTTAAATAATACCTGATCGGAACACCATTTGGAGCACAGACTCGTCTGGGCAGTCGTGCTAGAGCACACGCTAGTTGGAGCCGAGTTAATTTTAAAATATTGTATATATTTTAACAGTTGCTGTTTTAGACTCGGACTTGCCTTACCTGCAGCGAGATTGCTTCGCCAGGCAGCATCTTCGGGACAGGCGCTGGTAACCGCATCACCGAACGGACCCGCCATCTTGGGTAGGGAAGGTTGACGGTCCAGTTGACCGCCCCTCCCACCCTCCTCCCTCCCCCCCACCATGTATAAAAATAACCGACTTGCACGTCCGCGCAGCGGGCGGGCGCAGCGGGCGCGCCGGCGGCGCGCCCGTCTGTGCCCGTCCGGGCCAGGCCGGGCACAGGGCCACCCACTATGCCCGTTTTGCATGAGCATCGTATTAGACATACAAGGGACTACTTGTTACAATTTTGCGCGGCAAATTCACTCCCAACCCCGATCCCTTTAATTACCTTCCACAACGATGCTCCCGAGATATCCTCCAACCAGACAACCAACAGCTTCAGTCTGGCATTATTGAACTGTAGATCAGCTGTCAAGCATGCGTTAGAGATAAAAACGCTTATTCTGGACCTACAATTAGATATTCTTTTCCTCACGGAAACCTGGCTAACGCCTCATTCAGATGCTGATATTGTGAGTATGTTACCCAAGGATTACCTCATACACCATCAAAATAGAATAAAAGGCATAGGAGGCGGACTAGCGATTATTTACAGGAATTCCATCACTTGTAGGCTACAAGAAGGAGGGATTGAGGACTGCGAAAGTGCCCACTTCTCACTTCAACTAACCCCTAATAAATCCCTGTCAGGTCTTTTGATTTACCGCCCGCCGGGGGCCACAGGTAACTTTGTAAGATCACTATTGGACACCACCACTTCTTCTTGTACTTTGACCCCCAATTTTATCCTGCTTGGCGATCTAAACCTACATTTTGAGGACAGTACTAATAAAACTGCTGGGGACCTTATCTCAGAATTAAAAGTACTCGACCTTCATCTGATCAACTCAGAGGCAACCCACACCAAGGGTCACCTCCTGGATCCCTTATTTGCCAATCTCACAAAAATTGAAGCTCGCCCTGCACTCCCTCTCCCTTGGTCTGATCACTTCCTCATCCCTTTTATGTGGCAAATTAGCAAAATCACTGGCCAATTGCAAACTCCTAGAGAACGGGACAGACCATGGTCCAAAATACCTCTTGAAGACTGGACACAGGAGTTGTCACGATCTACCCCTTTAGCAGATCCTGATCCTGTGCTAGCCAACGATAACTTCACTAATTGGATCACCTCCACCTTGGATATAGTCGCCCCGAAGATCGACTTAAAGAAAAGAAGTACCACCTTTAAATCACCATGGTTCTCACAGGAACTCAGGAACCTTAAGAAAATCTGTAAAAGCCATGAGCGTAAATGGAGGAAAACATGGGACCCCACCACCAAGGAAGAATATAAAGCAGCGATGAGGACTTATAAAGCGGCGCGAAAAGCAGCCCAAGCCTCCTTCTTTGATAAAAAAATCAAAGCTGCCTCTAATTCTTCTCGGGAGACCTATAAAATAGTTAAAGAGCTCCTAACTATACCGAACACCCTCCCAAACCAACAACCCACAACTGACAAATGCAACCAAATAGCCTGTTTTTTCCAAAATAAAATCATCAAGATCCTACAGTCACTTCCTCCTTTAAACGATGATAACTCCCTGACCGCTTCATCAGTCTCTGTCAGTGGTCCAACATTAGACAGTTTCAGCCAACTTTCTGAGGACGATTTCTTAAAAACTCTTTCAGACTTGAAAAGTGGTTCCCCTAACGATCCCGCTCCTATCCACATTCTCAAACAGGTTGGACCCACCATCTCGCATCTGGCCACCAATCTTATTAACGCCTCGTTGAACCAGGGAGTGGTCCCTCCTGATTGGAAACATGCCATTGTTAAGGCACTTCAGAAAAAACCGGGTATGGACCCTACAGATCTGACTAACCTCCGCCCAATTTCACTCCTTCCTGGACTAAGTAAGATTGCAGAGAAGGTAGTCCACAAGCAATTGTCTGCCTTCCTTGAAACCAACAATCTCCTTCGTCCCACACAGACAGGCTTCCGTCCAGGCCAAGGGACGGAAACAGCCCTTTTGAAGGTAGTTGAAGAGGCAAGATGCATCCTGGATTCGGGAGGATCAGTGTTACTGATCCTCCTGGATCTAAGCGCTGCATTTGATACGGTGGACCACAAAACCCTCATTAAGCGCCTCTTCAGTCTGGGAGTAAGGGGCACAGCCCTCTGCTGGCTCTCTTCATTCCTAAAAGACAGAACATTTCAGGTCTGCGAAGGGAATGTGCGATCCGATATTCTCCCTCTCCAGTGTGGGGTCCCCCAGGGCTCTTCATTGAGCCCTACGCTTTTTAACACATACATGGCCCCCCTGGATGACGTGGTCTCCCCTTTTGGGATAAAAGCCGTCACATACGCTGACGACACCCAAATGATCGTTTCATTTTCTCTGGAAGAGGATAAGGTAAAAAACCTTCATGATTGTCTAGAGGGTATTCATGCCTGGATGTCCGCCTCAAGGCTTAAGCTCAATGGCTCGAAAACTGAGCTCATGCTGTTGGGAAACAAAATATCTTCTCTTCCATCTGCCATGTGGCCAGCATGCTTAGGCCCACTCCCTCAACCCAAGACTGAATTAAAAAGTCTGGGTTTCTGGCTCGAACAGGACCTATCCCTCAAAACGCAAGCGAAAAAAACAGCTGGCACATGTGTGGGGCTACTGCGTTCCATCAGAAAGATCCTCCCTTTACTTCCAGGACCCTCCCAGAAATTGCTTGTTCAAGGTCTAGTCCTATCAAGACTAGATTACTGCAATGCTCTCTTTCTTGCTGCCCCGGAATCCACGATCAACATTCTTCAAAGAACACAGAATGCTGCAGCTAGGACTCTCACTGGGACCTCTCGCAGAGTCTCAGCCAAACCCGCCCTTAAGGCACTACATTGGCTGCCGATCCGCGAAAGGGTCAAATTTAAGGCACTTTGCACGGCCCATAAAGCTTTACAAAATCAAGGGCCTCCAATGCTAAAAGATATGATCTTTCCATACAGACCCAATAGGCCCCTACGATCAGCTCAAGGTCATCTGGCCACAGTCCAAAAAATTAGAAAAGCCCGAACTGGAGGACGCCGTTTCTCGGTTACTGTGGCCATCTCTTGGAATGCCTTGCCATTTCACCTTCGTTCTGAGTCCAATCTTCTGAAATTCCGTAAGCATCTAAAAACTCATCTCTTCCCGCAATAACTTCCTTCCTTTCTCCGTCTTCACCCTCAGAAGTTCTGCAATTTCAGCGCTGGGACGCTCACGGGCAGCCATGCGCTATATAAGACCTAAATTTCATTTCATTTCATTTCAAGACAGAGGGGAGAAGGGTGCAAGGCAGAGAAGGGTGCAAGGCGGAGGTGGAGTAGGGTACAAGGGGGAGGGGGAGAAGGGTGCAAGGTGGAGGGGGAGAAGGGTATAAGGCAGAGGGGAAAAGGGTACGAGGTGGATGGTGATGAAGTAAAAAATGTGCCCCCCCCCGAAAACATTTCTGCGGATGCCCATGATCAGAAACCACCTCACGTAGGGTGCAATGCGGAGGGGAGAAGGGTGCAAGGCAGAGAGGAGAAGGGTGCAAGGCGGAGGGGAGAAGGGTGCACGGCAGAGGGGAGAAGGTTGCAACAGGGAGGGGGAGAAGGGTGCAAGACAGAGGGGAGATAGGTGCAAGGCAGAGGGCAGAAGGGTGCAAGGCAGAGGGGAGAAGGGTGCAAGGCAGAGGGGAGAAGGGTGCAAGGTAGAAAAGGGTGCAAGGCAGAGGTGGAGTAGGGTACAAGGCGGATGGGGAGAAGGGTGAAAGTTGGAGGGGGAGAAGGGTGTAAGGCAGAGGGGAAAAGGGTGCAAGGGGAATGGTGATGAAGTTAAAAATGTGCCCCCTCCCGAAAACATTTCTGCGGATGCCCATGATCAGAGCCCACCTCACGTTAACTTCTTGTAACACCACAGAGCTCCTTGAGCCTTTCTCTAGCCTGGTTACTTTTAGTGGGAGAGCTTTATACTACTCTATTATGGTGTTGTATACATTGAGATGTACTTTATAAGATCTTTGTGATTGCAAATAAAGTTTTATGACAGTGATGGCTACTCTCTGAATCCTTCATCATGTCTAGGCTTGATTCTTCATGTAGGCCAGTGGTTCACAAAGGGTGGGCCGCGGCACCCCGGTGCGCGGGTAAAAAAATGGTGGGGAGCCACGGCCAACTGCTAATTAGGTCAAGGGAGCCAAGGGTCAAAAAAGTTTGGGAACCACTGGCATAGGTTCTCACGATGTCGGCCATGGTTGTTGAAAAAGGAGAGAGTGAGAGAAGAACCTTGGGGTATGCCACAGATGAAGCTCTTTGGCTCAGAGGTGAAGGGCAGTAGATGGATTCTCTAAGTGCATCCTGTGAGGAAGGATGTGTTCCATTTGAGAGTGTCTCCCTGGATCCCGACATGGTGGAGTCTTCTTATGAGGGTGGGATGGGCTATGGTCTCGAACCCCGCTTACTGGTCGAGGAGGATCAAGACTTCTGTTTCACCCCTAAAGACAGAGCAGCAATAATGGCGTGCCTACAAGTCCGAACTCCCAGCCTGTTCCATTCTGGCCTAAGTAGGCGCCTGCGTTGGAGAATAAAGAAAGGGCATGTACAAAGCACGTGCAAAAAAAGTTTAATTTGCTGCCCCACACCCTCTGCACGTTGGATCAGCCCTTTTTTGACGCCATACAGGGAGATTTTGAAGGAAGCGCCAGTCTCCCAGTCTAAGGGCGATCAAGCATCGTTTTAGATGATAAGAAAATGTTGTCGAAAGGTAATTGGCCGGGGATAATCGTTTATAAAAGTTGGCTACTGCCCAAGCATGGCTACGTTTCGCAAGAAGAGCTTTGTCCATGATCAGGGATTTCAGTCTTATACCTTTTTTAATTGTGTTTTTAAAAGCAGACTGGCTTGGATTAAGGGCCCAGAGATCCGCAGCAGACATTTGTTGGATGTAGTCATTTAGGGGGCGGCCGAATGATCCCCCCGGATTGCCCACACTGATTTCGTTCCAGACAAGGAGTTCCAGGGTACCAGCTTCTGCCTGTCTTAGTTTGTGGATCAGGTTAAGATATGAGCCAACGTTGGAGGTTTCATAGTTAATTAAGCCCAGCTCTAGTCTGACCTGTGCTGGTGAGGAGGAACTCGGCAGGTGAAGCAAATTCTTGTAGAGTTTGGTTGTTAGTTTATTTGAGGTATTGTTCATTTTACCCTTAAAGATCTCTATGCCATACGAAAGTGTGGGCCCGATCTTTGCTCTGAGCACTTCCAGTAAGGGCAAGACGGTGGGGCCTGAGAGTCTCCTCGATAGCTTGGCCAAGGAGAAGTGTGGCTCACTGGTTAGAACAGGCAGACCCTGAAGCAGAGGTCAGACCCGGGACCAGGGTTCAATTCCCGACGTGGCAGGGTCTTGAGCTCAAATGTCCATGGACTCGATAATTCTCGCTTCGGTGCCCGACCTAATCATGGGTTCACACTCTGCAACTCTGGGCATTAAGCTTGCTTAATCTCCACAACAGCCCCCCGCGGCGGGATGCCTGGCTTTCACCTTGGGGATGCCCTGTTGGGGCTATCTCACAGGGAAAAGCCAGGACGGGTTCCCAAGGCAAGCGCGGAGATACCCCTTCGGGGGTCGATTCAGGCGCTATATAAGAAACATAATAATAATAATAATAATAGGGATACCATTACCGCTGTAGCCTTGGCTGCAATCACAGTGTTCTGTTTGGTGAAACTGCCCCTGGAGTCCAAATGGACCTCTAAGTATTTGCAAGATTGGCCGATTGAGATGCTTTCTTTGTCTATTGTCCAGCCTCCACCGCTGTAGCGTTTTTTGCTGAACGGAACAACCATGGTTTTTTTCATGTTAATTTCTAGCTGGTTGTTGACCGTGTATTGCATTAAGGCATCAAGGAGTCTTTGTAGCCCCACTCTGGTGAGACTGAACAGTGCCAGGTCGTCGGCATATAAGAGATTACATAATGCCATGCCTCCTACTTTTGGTGGATGGCTAATTACTTTCTCTAGAGAGCTTTATATGTCAGCAATGAATAGATTGAATAGAAGGGGGGCCAGCACGCATCCCTGTTTGACACCACGAAAGGTCCAGATTTTCCGGGAGAGATGCGCGCCAGACCCTAACTTCACTCGAACCCATGTGTTGAAATACAGCAGGATGATTGGATTCAGGATATTGTCTGGGATTCCCCACTGCCTCAGTTTTTGCCACAGTGCAGCCCTGGGCACCCTGTCAAATGCTGCTTTGAAGTCGACAAAGCAGCAAAAAATCGACCTGGAATTTGAAAGGGCTTTGTCAATGATGGTGGAGATTGTCAGTAAGTTTGTCATTATTTTTTTTTTTTTTTTTTTTCAGTAAGTTTGTCATTGTACCTGATTTGGCAATGAACCCTGTCTGATTCAGGGGAATCAGATTGTTGTCCTTTGCTCATTGTCTGAGATCCTCCAAAATGAGGCATGCAAAGTGCTTTGCCTCTATATCCAGCAAGGCGATTAATCTGTAGTTGTTCGGGTTGCCTCGTGCTCCAGCTTTATAGATGGGATGGATAATAGCACCTCTCCAAGAATCTGGAATGGTTTGATAGATCAGGGTGTAATTAAAGAGATTTGATAGCACCTTGGACCAGAAAGGGACGTCGGACTTGAATAGCCTTTGTGGCAGGCCATTCGGGCCCGGTGCTCCGTCTTGTCTCCCTTTCGTCAGTGCTTTGACTACTCTTTCTTCAGACAATTCCTCGGGTGAGGTAAGCCCCTGCATTGGATCGGGTGGAAGGTTCGATGTTACGCCCGTGCCAGTGTCAAAAACCCATGTTAATCCAGGGCGGTCAGGGTGATCTTGCGCCTGGAAATGCTCTGTTAAGTATGAGATCCAGTCTGCTTCCTGAATGTTCGCTGATCCGAAGGATGTTATGTTTCGATCGGTGCTATTGACAAGTGACCAAAATTTCTTTGAGTTCTGTTGCTTGCTTTCCCATACCAATTTGACCCAGAATTGAGATTCCTGGGCCTTTTTCTCTTGGGTAACTGCCCTCCTAAGTGCCTTTTGGGCATGACGGTATGTAACGAGGAAGCTGCTGTTCTCTGGAAATTTTAATAGCAGCCTCAGTGCGTTGTTTCTCGTTCTTTTTAATGTTTTTATAATGGGGAGGGCTGTTGCTCCTACTGGTGGGGTGCGATTTGGGCCCTGCCTTGTCACTGGATAAGTTCTGATCAGATGTGCGCATAACTGCGACCATATTGCTGTTGCGGTAGCCGCTTGGTCTGGAACACACATAATAAAATCCTTGCTTGTTTTTAAGATGCTCTGACAGTTAGACTCACTCCATTTCAGGCATTTTAAATTATCGGAATGTATTCCTTTGTATGTAAATGGTGCCTTTTTATGGAGAACTAAATTTGTGGCGAAGGAGATGACCAATGGCCTGTGGTCGCTTTCGGGCCTTGGCAGGACGGAGAAGCTAGCCAGATTGAACAGGAATTCAGAATTGCAGATTGTAAAGTCCAGGTAGGACTTTGTTCTTCCATTTGACCAGGTCCAGTTTGGGGGGGAGTCGCTTGCTGATCTTCCATTCACCACCAGGTGCCCTGCATTGTAAAGTCTCATCGCGGTGACCTCGCCTAATATATTAGAAACTTGCACCGGAGGTTTAGATTGGGGGACAGCCTCAATAATGCTGGTCATGTTGGGTCCTTCTGAGTCTGCTATGTTCCCCTGAAAAATGTTCGTGTTAAAGTCCCCTGTGATAATGCAGTCAGAGTTAGGATATTCTGTGGCTATATCATTCATTATTTCGCAGAGTCTAGCCAGGTGAACTTTTTTTGTGCGGGTGTTAGGATTAATATACACATTTATAAGTAAGAGCAATCGCTGTCTGCTCCGAAGATGAATTTTGGCCCCCAGTAGCCAGTCTTCTTTCAGGTAAAGTTGACTGAATTCGCCTTTTAGGTTATTGGATATGTATGTGGACAGCCCGCCTTTAGGGTGGCCGAAGCGGCTGTCCCTCAGTGCCTGTTTCCGATATTCAATAAATCCTTCTATAGAGCGGCCCTCTAGTTCCCAAGTTTCCTGTAGGGCAATTGCCACATGTTCCCCCAGGAAAGACATAGTGTCTTCATTTAAGGTTTTTTGATGTAGGCCGCTGATATTCCATGAGTAGCTCCCCCTTGCTTGCCCCCTTGCTGCTGTCCACACTGTGCTGTTGTGCCCCTGACGGAAGGAGTGATTTTGATGGATTGTATGTTTCTACTGGTGATCCTGTCGCAGATGGTCAGTTTGTGCTTTTTGAGGCCAATACTGCTGGCAGCCATCCCCAAGCGTGGTCTGGTTCTTTGTTTCTCACCGCTGTTTCGGGGCATTTAAGTTCTGTATCCGACCCTGAGGCATTTTTTAGAAAAGAGAACGGCCTCCTATGCTCTGTGTTTTTGGTGAGGGCCGGCTTGCTGGGTGTGGTTGCTCCTGATAGCAGCGTGATTGGATACCCTGGCGTTGAATAAGGGTACACTCTAATCCCCCAGTTCCGCAGTGTAGCCTTATGTTCGAGAAAGGCTCCTGCCCAGCCTACCTGTACGAAAGTTACAACGGTGACCTCAGTGGGTTGGTTTCCTTGTGGGGGAAGGAATTCAATGGATTCAATGTTATTCGTATCCAGACCCACTAGCCCCGGTATGCCTTCCACCAATTTCAGCAGATTTGATCTGTTGAGAATATCGTGCCGCCCCTTAGATTTGTACTCAGGGGCTAGTAAAATCCAATGACACGATTGGTTGTTGCTTTGCGGCTCTGGTGCAGTTGTGGGTCTGAGGATCGGTTTTTCGATTGTTGTATCTGATCTATTTTTATGTAACTTCTGTGGTGGTCGGAGGGGAGCCCGTTTTGATTGTGGAGTGTGACTGATCCGGGCAGCTATGTCATTGCAGATGGTTTTAGTAAAATTCAGTTTTGATGTTGTGTTTTCATTCCCGAAAAGGCGGAGAACCATTGAAGGCCAAGATTTTCCTGCCGCTGTCTCTTGCCCGGTGTTACTTGACCTAACTGGACTCACCCTTGTACTTGTTGCAGGATCACTACCCTCTGCTGTCGTTGCCGGGGCAATTGTTGATGTTCTTACACTCCGCGGACTCCTCGCCAGTTCTTGAGTGGGTAATTCCGCAGTGGGTCCAATCGAGGTTATTGTTGGGTTTGTCGTTGGTTCCACTGTGCTGGGTTCTATAGAGGATTTTTTGTTTTCGGCTATCGAAAAAATGGAGAAGAGATTCTGATGGGCCAAGTTGGAATTAGCCCTGAGTTTATTTCCCGCTTTGCATTGACGTTTACGCTCTCTCTTGCTGCAGGGAGGAATAGGCCCGGGGGAGGCTGGGACTGATGGAGCGGGCGAAGAAGCAAGGCTGTTGTTTCGCCCGTCCTCAGATTTGGCATGCTGGATTATTAGCCCAGTTGGTGATGGAAGAGTGCCGTTTTCAACCGTCGGAGTCGGTTTTATTGGAGCGCTATGAGGGTGACCATTCATCGATGGAAGGCGGTTAATTGATCCTGTAATGTCCGCTTCTTCTTCCTTTGTTTTTGCATTTTTATTTCCAAAGTCCTCCGGTGGTTTGTCCTGTTCTTGATGTTTGGGGGGTTGCAGTTTGGCTGACACGTATCCTCCCCTCAGCTGCTTTACTTCCCTGATGACGGTGGAAAGGCAATCTGGGAGCAGGGAGAGGGAGTCAATAATTGGAGAGCAGCAGCACGTTGGTTGAACAAAGTTCGCGGATGCTTGCGCCCTTAGAATTAGCGAGTTCAGTTTGTCTAATTTGCCGTCGATCCCTGAAGTAAAGAGTGCCAGGGTGTTTAGTAAATCTACCTGCACCTCTAGTTTTACTGAATGGTAGTTAAGTGCGGTCACAGTTTGTTGGAGGGTCTGCAATAGTTGAGGCCAAACACTAGTCGTAGTGTCCTCTTCTATATTAGGTTTATCATCTGGAGTGAGGCTCGGGCTTGGGGAATTTGGGGTGGTCTTAAAGAAGAGGGACAGATCCGACATGGGTTGGTCATTTGCTGCCATCTGCGCTGATTGACTTTGACATGGAGTCCTTGTTTGGCCCGGAGGCGAAAATAACTTGTGTAAAGGACTTAGGTCTGTTGATGCTGTTAATATTTTTGTTATTGGTGAGGTTAGCGAATTTGAAAGTGGGTAACTACCATTGGATTGCGCTGGACCAGCTTGTCCGTGGATTTGCACCGTCGTTGTTTGCTGTGGAGGGCCCGTGGGTGGCTTAGACGGGATCAGGGACACCGGTCCAGTGGCGGGAAATTGTGGAAGTTGTAGCAGCAAAGGGGAAGCCTCTATTGGAGACATAATATCTTCCAGCTGTGATTGCTGTAGGAGGGCAACCCCATTATCATCTACCAGAGGTGTGAAGGGCTTGCCTGGTTGAAAAGGAGCAGTTTGGGTATTTTCCCTGTTGTGGTTAGTGCAAGTAGACCCAAAAAAATAGACCTCTGACGGCTCTTTTGCTGCATCGTGTTGAATACCCAATTTTGCGGTGGTGCTTTGCGGTCGAACCCTGAATGGTACGAGGTTGTAAAAGTGGTTGCCTCCGATGTTTGCGGGTGTTGCTCTAATAATTGTATTAATTCTGCAGTTTTTGATGGAGTCTTTCTAAAATAGTCCCGTAGGGTGAGGCTCTTGGGTTTTTGAGGTTTTGGTGTGTGCTTGACGTGGCCCTGCACCCCAGCTGCGTCTGGTTGCTTGGGCTTCCTTCGCTTGGGTGCAGTGTACTTTCTTTCTTTTCCAGATCTCATTGCTCCAGAATGGTCTTGGCTTGGGCTCTTTTGACTGAACGCAGATCCGGCTCGGCTCGGCTGCTGCTTTAGTGCAGGAACAGAGATGTTGGAGGACAGTTTTCTGATTCCCTCTTCAGGGGTGACTGCGTGCACAAACTCCAGCGCCGGCACTGACTCCGGCTCTGGCTCGGTCCTCTCGGTGCATGACCTCGGCAGCCTGCCTGCTCTTCGCGGAACCTCTACACACCGCTGCGCCGCACTCCTCCACTGACACGCCCACTGGTGGGCCTCGTGAGTCACATTGGTGGGGCGTGGTTCCAACGGCTTTTCTCTGAGGCTCTAAGCTTCTGCCGCTTCTGCCGTGGCTCTTTCCCGTGGCCGCCTGTAGCCCTCCCGCAGCCTCTTTTCTCTGCGGTTTTCCTTTTCCACCCGCTCTGATCACTCTGTCTGCGTGTCCGCTCGGCTTGGCTCGTCTCTGGCATTTCTCTGGCGTTCCCCGATTCTAGGTCTCTGGCGCCACCTCTTTAATGTTTTCCTATTTCCCCCTCGAGAATCCGTGAGCTGTTCTGGGCCTCAGGCTGTGCTAATTCCCACTGTAAATCTGTGGGGTCTCTTTGCAGTTTCTTTCTGCCGCTGTTACTGGTAATGTGCTGCTGTCTCCGCCTTGTGCTCTTCCTTTTGCCTCCTTGTCCCCCTGTAATCCCTGTATAGTGAGGTACTGGGTCTAGGTGTGAACCAGCACAGACCAACACAACAGTGTGTAAATGGGGGGGCAGTACGGGGCCGAAAGCTTGATCCTCCTCCTCCACCTATTACTGTTTCTTTGTGGTGGGGCTTCCGTGGGCTTCCGTGGGCTTATGGATGGCAGTTGGCTGTACATGGCCCCTCACTCCCCTCGCCCCCCTCCTCCCCAGTACCCTGTTCCTGGTGCCGCTCCTGCGGTTAGGGTACAGGGGCGACGTGTGGGTAGCAGGCCGGCGCTGGGGTTAAAGCTATCAGTCCCCCTGCACTCGTGCACAGGTCCCGGGGGTTCGCAGCCGACCGCCCTCGTCCACACTGGCCTGGGAGCAGGGAACGCGGTCCCGTGGAGCAGCTAAGCAGAGGCAGCCCCAATCACCCTGTCCCCCCCGCTCACCGTCAGTGAATCAGCAAACAGCGGATGGCTTATGGCGAATGGTGGAAGACGAGCGGGCGGCGGCGTGCACAATTGGCTCGGCGTACTCAGTGGGCTCGGTAGGTCCGGTGGCTCCGGGGAGGTGTCGAGAGGGTGTCGATGCGCCGATGTGTTAGATCCCGCAAGTACCAGCAGCTCCGGCTCCCCGCACACCAACGCCAACGCCGCCGCCGCTGCAGCCTTCTCGCAGTCTCCCTCGCTCCTCGCTCCTCCTCTTCAAAACACGGATCCAGGACCCGTTCCAAATCCTGATCCCCTTCTTGAGTGAGTATCTTCCCTACGGCACCAAAGTCTACTTTACTTTACTGTGTAGCCGTTCCTCCTTTTGGCCCATATAATTCCCCCGCAACACCAGAGACCGATTGCTCACCTCTGCTGGGGTCAGGGGTCTTGGGTTTACTGTCTGCTACCTTCTGTTCCCCCCAGGTCACTGTTAACTTCTCTGCCGGATGGTCCCTCTGTTGATCCCTCTGCCGTGCAGTGATCTCCAGGCTGCGGACTGGCCCCAGCGACTCCTGCTGCTCCTGCTGCGTCTGGGGTGACCCTGGCTGCTTCTGTTGTCTCTGCCTGGTGCCTGGTGGCTGGCCGCCTGAAGGCCCCCACCGGGATTCTCCTCGCTGCAGTTCCCGCCATTACCAGGATGTTACCGGGATGTTCGCTGGCTGCTGATTGCTCCCGCTGCTGAATGTTCCCGCGGCCCCCGCTTCTACCGAAGGCCTCTCTGCAACTCCCGCCTCCACCGGGTCATTCCCGCATTTACAGCGTTTGCCCACGAGGGAGACCGCACCGAGACTCAGGAGCAGAGTGGCGCAGAGCGATGCACCGAGCACCGAGCAGAGCAGAGCACAGAGCTCACAAAGGGCCCCTTTTTGCTCCTTCTTGCTCCCGGCTCGAAATGACCCACAGGGGGTTCTCGCTTCCAACGTAGGTTGGGTCCTGTAGCTTCCTCGTGCAACTGACGACTGACGACTGACGACTGCCTACTCACGGCTCACTGTTTTGACATCCACATCTTTGCCCCCTGATGTGTCAGTGCCACACAGTGCTGGAGACACACCACCCACATGTGATGCACATGAAACATCGGAGGCAGAAGATGCAGATGATCCTGCCGTACTGGTAAGAAGGAAGCAGTAGCATTCATCTCTGCCATATGGCCCGATTCTGCTTGGTGCCCTCTGCCTCATCACCTTCCACTGTACCCCGATGCACTCTGCGACACTCACCTTGGACCTCAACATGGACTGCCATATTCTGTTTGGTCGCTAATGACACAGCTATCAGACTGCGGACTGAACTCTTCCTCTTCCGATGTACTTGTCATTCCCTGAAGGACTGTGGCAGGCTCTCCAAGGACAACAATGTAAAGTGGGTTTGCATGGCCCTGTACTACTCTGGCTACAACACTCCACTGACTGTGCATTAACCCCTTTGATGCGGCCGCGATTCCCCTGCTGTGCTGTAAACAGCACGAACAGGGGTGGGCCGTGACGAACCCCAGCCGTCATCAGCACACGAGCACCGTAGTGCATGACGGCTGGGGTTCGTCATGAGCATGGAAGGGGTTAAAGATTCAAATTCACACAGATGTGTCATGTCTATGATCATTCCAGTGTGAAAGTATGGATGAATGTAGCATATAGCAAGTACTGGGCACACGTAAATAGATATGAACTATAAGTAAGCTGGTTTTCTGAGACAAAAAACAAAGGGTACCGGTTGTATAGTAATGTTAAACTTTATATATAAGTCTTCTTTTCTTTTTTCGTTTTTACAAACGCCAGCCGGCACCTGTGTAATCAACAGGACAGTGCCTGTGACTCATCAGGGCTGTAAGGAATATATAAATCATTGTACATGAGCAGAAAGAACAGAATACAAAAACATACAATAACAGTGCTGGAGTAGCAATCCTAATGAAGATAAAAAGTTTGTACATAAAGTGACTTGTATCAAAAGAAACCAAAATTGAATGTGCAAGGCGACTAAGGGGGAGAAGTGGAAATAATAACTGGTTGCGCACATTGAAAGCATGTGCAGAACGACGCTCGAAAACCATAAGGGTAGGGAAAAAAAGGTGATGTCTATAAACGGTTAGCGTATCTGCGATAACAGTTGGTGAAACATGAGTGAAAACCTGAGAAATGAGGCAAGGCCATTTTATCGTTTGAGTCAAAAAGCAACAACGGTCACAAAGGCTACAATCTGGTGATGGTCTAGCATGCAAGGACATATAGTCGGACGATCCTAGATCAAACGATAAAACGGCCTTGCCTCAACGGCTGGGGTTTTTTGCACAGGGACACTACGAATTGGGACTAGCGTGTGGTGCGGATACAGGGTACCACCGTTGCTTTTATGGACATGCATCCAAGACATGTGTGAGGAAGTTTGATAGGGCTCGCTGTGAGATGTCTCTGACTCTGGCAGTTGTTGGTTGGAAGGTACCAGAAGCCAACAAGTGCAGCACAACCAGCATCTTTGTCTGCGGAGGGATGTTTGTGTGAGGCACCTGCTTCACATGAAACTCCTTTCTAAGACAGCTATGATAAATTGATTACCTTCTAGGCTCTTGTGTAAGGTGTTCAAATGAAAAGCACAGGGGAACAGCGCCCTGCACATCAGTGCTGGTACCCCTACCCTGCTCACCAGAGAGCACCTAGGACACACAGAGGTTTTAGAATGCTCAATTCTTTCCTCTGCTCTCTTTGCGGTGATCACAAACAAGTGTGGAACAGTTTATCCATGTGATGGCAACAGACATGAGCTTGACAGTTTCACATTGAGACTGGCATGATTTTACAAAGGCCAGCTACTCAGCTGTGACTTGCTAGTGGAAAAAAGTCTGTGTCAGCCTGGTTCAGATTCAATGCATTTATCTTTAATTTACTTCTGGACAAAAAGCCATGATCCATTAACAAACATAATACCAAAAACATTGATGACTATGTGAGACACAGATTTTCAGACCAGTGGTTTACAGATCTAAAGAAGCAGATGGGGTTAGTGGGGTGAGAGAAAGTAGAAGTATTTTTGGGTAAAGGACTATGGACTCAAAGCCAGGACTTGATGAAAATATCACATCGCATGTGGCCACATGGCAGCACTGACTCAGTTACTGTTTGAATAATAATTACAACACTGCCATAGCTGTGTGTGGGTGAGAGCTACAAGTCCCCTACCATATTCTGACTCTTGTAGTTTAAATATTTCCATTCAAACTACAGGACTGCGGGTTCCCGAATATAAATATTGTGGGATAAATATGCAAGTAACTGTCAACTGTTACCCAGTTGTGGCAGGTGTAGGTGAACATGGGGAATCATCACTTACAACGCAACTTTTACCACGCAGTGCCTTTACGACGTAACTTTTACAATGCATGATTTATTTTATTTTCCCTATTCCTCATCTGTCAACCTCTCTGAGTGGTCTGCACATGCCTGCAGCAATTGTAATCAGTCTCTCAGCTATCTTACTGTATGGCTCGAGTATGTTTACCAGATGGTTACATGTCACCAAGGAGGCAGTTCTCCAATAGTGGACTTTACGTTAACAACCCAATGGATTAGGGGAGTTATATTCTTGGTTCATTCCAGCTGAGCTGATTATTCGCTCATGCAACTGGCTGGTTATGCCTGAGGGCCCATGTGAACTCCTACAAAGGCTGATTTTCAGCACAGCTCAATTCTTCACTCTTATGTATGGCTGGTTATGTCTAAATACCCACTTGAACTCCTACCAAGGCTGAATTTCGGCACTGCTCCATTCTTCACTCATCTGTATGGCTGGTTATATCTAAGTGCCCATGTGAACTCCTACAAAGGCTAACTTAGCGCAGCTTCATTCCTCCCAGTTGCAAAGGGCTGGTTATGTCTAGAGGTCCATATCAACTCCTACAAAGGTTGACTTTCAGTGCAGCTTCATTACACCCTATTGCAAATGGCTGCTTACTTCTAAGGGCCCATATGAACTCCTACAAAGGTTAACTTTCATGGCAGCTTCCTTCCTTTCTGGTGCATATGACTGGTTATGTCTAAGATAATGACCCGTATCCTACTAATAAGTCCTGTGAATAACCCCTCACTAAGATAAGTCCTGTGAATGACCCCTTACTAAGATACAGGTCGAAATGGCATTGACAACCACCTTGCTGAGAAATACTTTTATTTAATGACCTCTAGGTGCAAAATTTTTCTGCTCTTTAGTGGACTTCTTGGCTTCTCATTATCAAGAATTCTGCAAATAGTATTGTGGTTCTTTCCGCCATTCCTTGATTTTATTGTGATCACCTTTTTGCACAGTTTACACAAATTCTTGATCACTATGTGTTCACGTGACACTGTGAACTCATTTCACTTGTTTTAGTGTATGCTGCATGTGAATATATAAGATCTGAAAATGTTCTGTGTTCCTACTTTCAATTTCATCTATGCATATCACAGCTCATCTGAAATTTCCGGAATAGAGAAGGTAAATATACAGCCTGTCATTCTTCCCGAGGTGGCCAATCCCTGCCTAACCTCTCTCATTTACAAATCCCATTGATTTGTATGATGCGTTCCAAGAGGTATCGAAGAGGATTACTATAGTTAGGAAAAGATGTGATTGATTGGACTTAAAACTCTTCATTTTTGGGTGAATATATGTTAGAAAATGTCTGAGATGGAACATTTGTCAACAAAAAAGGAAGAAATAAATGTTGAACTATGGATTGAATTATTACGAGAAAATGCAGCTAATTCAAAGCAAAAGGACAAATTGCCCTGTGTAGAGTTACAAAAACATTGTGCGTACGGTTCAAGGCCTTGATTGTCTTTCTCTGCCGATTGGTCTGTGGATGGAAGCTGCATGACAGGGTGATATTTTGAAGTGATCCTTTTTACAAAAAGCTTTCCAAAAATGTGAGATAAATTGAGGACCCTGCTCCGAAAGTATGATTTGTGGAAGCCCATGTAACTGGGAAATGTCACATCTAAAAGTCTGAGCCATGTTCTTGGGTGACCGCAAGGTCTCTAAGGCTGTGAGTGTGCCGCCTTTGAGAAAGAGTCAACAGTCAACATGATACATTCCTTTCAGTGTAAAAGAGGCAACCCAATTACCAAATCAGTGGAACTCGTGTGCCAAGACTCTTGAAGAATTGCTAGAGGTATCAGTAGTCCAGAAGGTTTTGAATGGAAAGTCTTGCCCTGAACATAAACTGGATAGAATTTAACATACATAGGATTCAGCATCTTTGTGAACAGAGAGCCACCAGAAGTATCTGAGTAAAAAGTCTAGTTTTGCATTGGCTCCTTTACAACTAGCAATAGGGGAACCATGGTACACCAGTACCACTCCACTCTCTATTCATGGATAGGGATAAATTACATGTAACCCTTCAAGTAACACTTGTAATGTCCAATTAAAGCATTCCTTAGTCCATCCATCTCACTGTGTATTACCTGGGTATAAGGGGTTAATAAACCTCTTTTTGTTTGAATCAAACTATGATTAAAAGTTATGTGTGATTCTAGGTACCTTTGTGATAACGTATTGGCCAAGATATTCTTTGAGACAGGTATATAAGTGATATTGAAATCATATTGGGTACGCAAATATGCCCAACAGGACTAACAACTGTTCTCGCATTTCATGTTTTGAAGAAATTGCAAAATTTAGTGATCAGAGCGGGAGTCATAACACTCCATGCCCCCATCAGGGAGTGTCTTCCTTTAAAGTGAGCTAAGTTCATAGCATATAGATCTCTTTGTAATACTGAGTATTTCATTCCACACTCTACGGGGATAATAAACATGTAGAGGATGGGATGCTCCAAACAGGCGTTATCTTGGAATTAAAGGAACTGTCCCTATGGCTTTATCTGAGGCCTCTGTCTCAGCAAGGAATTTTTTGTTGGGTCAGAATGATGGCGAATATGTGCCTGGGTGAAAGCTGACTTAAGTTTATTGATGGCCATTTCGATCTAGAATCCCATCAAAAACCTCATTAAAAAACGTCCTTCTTGATAACATGGGTTATGTCACGGGTCAAGTGAACAAAGTTTCCAATAAAGTGCTGATAAAATGTACTAACCTAAAAAAGGATTGTGTCTCTATCATTGTAGTTGGAGTTTGCAAGTTTACTATTGCAGGAATATATTGAGAATCCATAGAAATACCTTGAGCACTGAATCAACAACCCAGATATTCAACTTTTACCTTGTCAAACTCACATTTCTCTAGCTTGCACAACAGATAATTTTGTCTTTACCAAGTCAGGACTTGAATTGCATGTTGATGGTATAACTCAATGTCTTTGTAATAAATGAGGATGGAGTCCAGGGAGTTGACTTCAGTTTAATTGAGAATTTTGGAAAACAGGTGGTCCATAAAATTCTGAAAAATGGTGGGTGCATTACAAATACCAAACGCAATGTTATGTTATGTTAATAATTTCTTGTAGAGCGCACGTTCACTGGGAGGTTTCATGGTGCTAACTCTAGAGTATTGCCGGACGAAGCAGAAACTACATGTGGGCCTGTGTGAATAACCAAGTTTTGAGCATCTTCCTAAAGCTCAAAAGGTTGTTGCAGGATCGAATTTCTAGCGGAAGGGAATTCCATAGTCTGGGAGCCAGAGTCGCAAACCTGCGGCCGCCCTGGCATTGTAGATTAAAGGATAGAGTGACCAAAAGTTGAAGATTGCTGGTGCGGAGGTTGCGGGAAGGGGTGTACCTTGGTAGAAGGCATTGGATGAATTTAGGACTGCGACCATGAAGGGACTTAAAGATGATACAGGCCATATTAAATGCAGTGTGTTGGGGGATGGGGAGCCAGTGAAGTTTTTTTTAGCAGGGGTCTGGCAGATTGCCATCTTGGTTGCTGATGGATTAATCTGGCCGCCTGGTTCTGAACTAGTTGGAGGCATTTGCTGAGGCAGAGTGGAAGACCCAGGTATATACCATTGGGGTAATCCAGACCTATCACAACCTGGATCAGGGCAGATTTGGTGAACATATGACTGATCTTCCTGTTCTTGCGAAGCTGGAAGAAACAGGAGGACACAACCGTGCCTACTTGGGTCTTTAAAGATAGGTCATTATTGATGATCACCCCTATGCTTTTTACTGAAGAGGATGGAATGGGGGGAGGGCCAAAGTCTGTGGGCCAATAGTGTGGGCCCCAGAGGGTTTGGCTATTCCCGGTAAGAACCAGCTCGGTCTTGCCGGGGTTCAGCTTCAAATGGTTATGGTCCATCCAGTGGCGAATGTGAAGCATGGTGCCCTGGAAATCCCGGATTGATTCAGGGGATTTGTCTATTGTGAAGATCAACTGGAGATCATCTACATCATTGAAGGTGATGGTTTTTCGTTCCTTCAAGGACTGAATCAAGGGTATCAGATATAAATTGAACAACAAGGGAGAAAGTGAAGATCCATGGGGACCCTACATGTCATGGGTAACTTAGGAGCAGTAAAAGGAGCTACGCGTACCGCTTGAGTACGGTTGCTGAGGACGGACCTGATCCACCTGTGGGCCGAGCCACGGATGGTGGCCTGTTTGACACGGTCCATTAAGATGGTATGATCGACTGTGTCAAACGCGGCCGAGAGGTCAGGAAGGACCAAGGCTTGAGAGGTTCCTTTGTCCGCATTTCCTCGTAGAGCATCCAATACTGTGACAAATACTGCCTCTGTGGTGTGAGTAGGGTGGAAACCTGCTTGATGAGGGTCTAAGTAGTCAGACTACTCGATAAAGTTAGACAAGCATGTTGCTACATGGGCTTCAAGGACCTTGGCCAGATAGGGGAGCAGAGAGATAGGTCTGTAATTGGAAAGATTCTGCGGGTCCGCTCCTAGTTTTTTTAAGACCGGGACTACGACTGCATCCTTGAAAGCTTTGGGGACCCTGCCCTGAGATAGAGATTCGTCGAGGAAGGCCAGGATAGGGAGAAAGAGGACAGCGAAGGCGTCCTTTACGATATGTGGGGGACAGCAGTCCCTTGGCGAACCAGATTTCACCCTGGCCAGTAGAGCTTTTGAGAGAATAAGCATCTATGAGTGGAAAGTGGTCGAGGGTGTGGGAGTTGGATATTGTGGCCGAGGGATCCTCCTTGAGATAGGAGCTAGGAATACTAGCTTTGATATTAACATTTTTTTTCCAAAAAGTATGTGTTCAGGGAATCACACAGGACTTGGGTGGCAACAGGCTTGGGGAGAATTGACAGATAATAGATAAAGTGCTGACATTTTTTAGACACTCACCTCAGTCACAGATCTGGGTTTAATCATCATCATTCCTCTGCTCACTAAGCCACCCCAGTTTGAACCAAGCCATATGCAAATCAGTCTTGACCTTGTGCCTCATGGGAGCAGTCCAGCACAAACTGCCAGGCCCGGTCCTCCCTGGCCCGTAATCAAGCATCCTGGGACCGGTTTCAGAGTTTCACTCCTCATTAGCCAGGCCAGTTTGAATCCAGTGGCAAAGTGATCAAGTGGCCCACGTCTAGGCATATCTCGGCCACTTAGGGCAAACATAGCAAACACAATAAGATGATGGACGGAGTGCTGAAGCTTTTCAGACACTCACCCCCAGTCACAGATCTGGGTTTAATCCACCATCATTCTTCTGCTCAGTAAGCCACCCCAGTTTGGACCTAGCCATATGCAAATCATTCTTGACCCTGTGCCTCAGGGGAACTGTCCAGTCCGATATGCCAGGCCAGACCTTTCCTGGACCGGAATCAAGAATCCTTGGGCCAGTTGTGGAGTTTCACTTCTCATCAGCCAGGCTAGTTTGAAGCCAGTGGCAAAGGGAGCATTACATATACTTCAGAATGTGTGATTTCATAGAATACTGGTGCTCACAAGAAAGTAAAAGTCTATCTAAATCTGTTTGGTCTCTCAACTGTGATGCGTTAACAAGGGAGGGAGAGTCACCCCAGTCCTCCAAAATTGATAAAAAGAGCACAGAAATCGTCACTAGACTAATTTGCATATAGCCAGGTTCTGAACTGGGGTGATGCAGCTAGCTAAATAACGGTGATGGATCAAGCCCTGATCTCTTGACTGGGTAAGAGTGGTCTGCTTAAGTCAGACACTCTGTTTATCACCACCCCCTTTTCTGAATCCTTCTCTTTGGCCAACACATGTTTCATCGTCAAAGGGCGTGACCCTACAACTTCATCAGGGCATTACATAGACTGAGAGGCCTGGTTTGGTATTCAAAGTGGCCTAATGGTATCGGAAATGTCATTTTCCAATTGTCTCCAGACTGGATCCATAGTAAATTGTAGGCTCCTCTAACGTCTAACTTAGTTTATACCACAACCCCAACTACAGACTCCAGGATGTACTTAATCAGTGGCAGAGGATACCTGGTCTTTGATGGTGCCCTTGTTCAGCCATCAGTAGTCTGTGCAAGGCCTTTACTCAAGTCAAGTCAAGTCAAAGAATCTTTATTCGGTGATTAAAAAACACCATAAAAGCACACTCATATTTACATGTTAAAAAGTCATTAAACATTTCAGGGTTCTTTGTACAGTGAATTAACAAAACATAAATACAACAATATAGCCATATTTGACACTTAAAAGTTAAAGTAAAAACATTTCAGTCTTCTCCTCTAGTAAGCCTTAAACGAAGTGCTACCTTGATAAAGTTCATAATGCTACACAGTGTTAGGGGTTCCTCGGCTTTCTGTAAGAATACAAGTGCCTCCCTAGCGTGGACCAAATTAGCATTTTTCAAAATATTTACAAGGTATCTGCGTCTGGGCATTGAGTAAAAGGGGCAGAGTAAAACAAAATGAAGGGAGTCCTGCGGAGACCTGTTGTCGCAGCCGCAGGGCCCCTTCTGTTCTATTGATGTAGCAAACCCCGCTGGTGATGCCAACATAAATGGGAGAAGGTTCAATCTGAAACGGCACATCAGGAACCTATCCTGTGCATTGTACATGAGGAACAAGTATGGCTCCATACCTTCCACGCTCTTCACTAGGTGATGGGCCCTCACTGTCTTTTTGCACCCTTCAGCCTCATCTCTGCGTAGGTTTTTCCGCTCTAGAAAAATTCTCCCTACATGCAGTTTATTCTGGGCTACAATAGTTACAGGATGAGTAAAGAGGTTCCCAAAACCTAGCTCCTCCAGGGTATTCTTCACATAAAGGAGCTAGGGGATGCGCATACACTTGTCCCTTTTTAGGCAGTCCGATAAGATTTCTCTACTAAGTGTCGCATCAGGATTGTACCAGATTTTTAACCAAGCGATAATAGGCCTCAATTTTATCAGATCTTCTATATATGGTCTCCCTAGCTCCCTATGGGCAATCAAACCAGCAGTACTTTGTGGTACCCTCAAGAGTGATTTCAGATACTTATTGTCTTCACGTTGGATACTAGTAGTATTGACAAAGCCCCATACTTCTGCCCCGTAAATTACCTTGGAGCATGATACTGAGCTGTACAGATTTATCACCTGTTCCGGGGACCATCTTCCTAGCCTCCTGCCATAGCTAGCAATTGCCCCGTTAGATGCAATCATTTTACCACAACGTTCCTCCACCAGGGTATCAAACCGCAGGGCACCATCAAATGTTACACCAAGGTATGGAAACGTTTTGACCTCTTCCACAATGTGGCTCCCTATTTTGTATGTAAATTTAGAGGTGTTTTTTTTCCCCGCCAGGAGCACATAGGATTTACTCAGATTTACAGAAAGGTCCAAGGCACTCATGAACCTAACAAAACCATCAATCAGGATTTGTAGGCTCCTTGGTGTCCGTGCGATCAGTACCGCGTCATCTGCTTAAAGCAGAACAGGAATATGACGCGACCCAACCCTTGGGCAATCTGCCTTCAGACCTAACAGAAACTGCTCCAGATTATTAATATAAAGGGAAAACAAAAAGGGAGCAAGAATGCAGCCTTGTCGGACTCCACTCTTACAGGGAAAAGAACTAGTCAGCCCCCCCTCCCTATTAAAGCGGACTTTGGCGGTGGTGTCACTGTGCAGTTCCCTCAATATATTAATTAGACCACTCTCTATCCCCATACTAAGCATCATGCCCCACAATTTTTCCCTATTGACGTGATCGAATGCTGCTGCCAGATCCATGAAACCCATGTAGATGGATTCATCCCTAGCTATGGTATACTTGGCAGTCAGCATATATAGGTTCAGGCACTGGTCACTAGTAGACCTCCCTGCCCTAAATCCGTATTGAGTGTCCGAGAAGATGTTTTTTTCCTCGGCCAACTCGGACAGTCTATTAAGAATTGCCCTCCCCAAAAGTTTTGCTGACACATCAATCAGGGAGATCGGGCGGTAGCACTTTGGGTCATCCCTGTTGCCCTTTTTGAAAATCGGCACAATTACTGCTGTGGACCAAGACGGGGGCAGGCCACAGATGATAGCAGTATTAATAACCCTTGTCATTAGGGGAGCCCAGAGTTCGATGTTACTCAAAAACAGATCAGGGGGGATTCCATCAGTCCCCGGAGCTTTATTTTTGGTCAGGCCCTCAATCCCTGCAATGATCTCCTTAATGGAGAATTCTACCAGTGGAGCCTCAGTTGGAATGGCCGGTAGGTCTACAGTAGAACCAGGCTCATGATTGTACAGGCCCCTATAGTGGTTGACCCACTGCTCTGGGAGAATATTGGCCCCTATATCCGGGGTATCTTTTTCCTGGAAAGTTGGGTTATTAATTATTTTCCAGAAACCTGCTAGGTCCTTTCTTTCCCCCGCTTCTCGTAAATCTGCCCACGCTTCCGCCTGCAGGGCGAGTTTCCTCCTCTTAATTTCCTTTTTATAAATTTCTCTGCACACCTTAACTTTGTGGGGGACCCTTGGTTTAGTTTTAAGGCAGCTTTTCAGCTCCCTCAAAGCTTTGGAGCAGTCTTTGTCGAACCATCGGGGATTCCCGTGGTTCTTAAATGGGACACTAGTCTTTAGCAAACCATCGACCAGATTAGCGATCTGGTCGAAAGCTTCCATTATCCTCGGTCCGCGGACTTCTGTGTCCAAACAATCATTAATAGCAAGTTTGCCTGCGTCCACCAGGCCCTTGTAGAACTTTTCCCCGTCTATTTTAGCCATTTTTAGTCTCCTGCCCTGGTCTGTTGCTCTCTCAGTGAAGGTACGTTGAACTCTAATACTTAGACCCACCATATACAGCAGCTCCAAGACAAGAGGGTTATGGTCACTAAAGCCACTCCATTCGATCCCTACACTAGTTGTCTTATTAATTAAGGACCTTGAGACCAGAATGTAATCTATGAAGGAAGAGCATCCTCTACCCTTAAATGTGGGGGGGAGTGTGCCATCCTCCTGCATCCCTACCATATTAATGGTGTGTTCAAGGTCATATTTAAACCGTAACATTCTGAAAGCTGAGCCCAATGGCGTATGAGAGAAATGCGGTCCCTTCTCCATAGGGCATCGGGACCAATCTGTGCTTATTTGGACCAGTACCGGGCACAAGTGGCAATTATAATCTCCCATAACCACCAACCCATGTGACTGCCCATTTTTTTGGCCTGTTATGACCTGGCCCAACCTATTATCTAATTCAGTAACAAGAGAGATGTTAGATCCCGCTATCTCATTGTTATAAAGGTTTACTGCAACAAATCTAAGACCTTTCCCAGTGAACCTGACTGCCTGAATCCTGTGGGAATTCCAATCAAGGCAAGTGTAACTTCCCGGAAGGCTCAGATCTGTATAAATAGCTAAACCTCCCATGGCTCTCCCTGATCTTGATTTTTGAGCAGGTACAAAAAAACACTTATACCCTTGCAGATGGAAATTATTCTCCTGGGCCCAGGTCTCCTGCAGACAAATTACATGGAATTTTCTGATATAGTCAAGCCACTCTTTATTATTAAATTTCCCAGCCAGGCCAGCTATATTCCATGAGATGATTTTTAGTGCCTCACCCCCCTGGGCCCCTCCTCCCTGTGACCCACCTAGTGATTCTCGCACTTGTTTTCCCAATTCCGGTCCCTGTGCGTCACCTATACATGCAATATCTACAGCCCTAGGTTCATCCAGCACATAACTCCGGGCGCAACTTGATGACTTTTGTTTTGCCTCGGGGCTGTGCTTCTCCCACTCAGCATTTATAACCCCTCTACCCCCTATACCCCATATGCCATTATCTCTTTGTCAATCTACCCCCTCAAGACCATCCAGGCAGTGGAACCGATTGAATGTGTGGAAGGGTGGCTCTGGGCGGCTAAATAATGGCCTGGGATTGAACTCGTGATGAACACCCCTTCGACCCACCCTTTCCCAGTTGTCATATGAACGGGTCACGTGTACAGGGGCTGGGATGGGGGGAAAGAAGAAAGACACATGAAGTGTTTGAATTGTTGTTACCTGTGATCTGTTCTTTCCCTGGCATATGTGAGCAACTGTTCCAGCATCCCTGAAGCTCACCAATATGCAATCCCCTATGATGGATTTGCGTGTTCTCCCTATCCAAGGCACCCTTCTGACCATTATGATCTCATTGCTTAAGGCAATCCCCTATGATGGATTTGCGTGTTCTCCCTATCCAAGGCACCCTTCTGACCATTATGATCTCATTGCTTAAGTGTACGGGTAAGGGTCTATTCAAATTTAACCACTTAATCCTCGGCTTCACCTGCCTCTAGTGGTGGGACGCCCGCCATGACTACTGTAAAGTCATTCGCCTCTGGTGGTAAATTGGGTCTACGTGGCCTGGGGGGAAGCTTCATTAGTGGAGTGGGTGCAACACTATCTGTGGGCTGTACCGGGGGAACAGCATTTGCAGGGGGTATAAGTCCTATGGGGTTAGGTGGCTTATTTGGGGCAGGGTTATTCCTCTGGGTTTGTGGTGGGGCGGCCGCAGTTGCAACCTGTGAGGGAGCAAGATGCGTAACACTTTTTGGAGCTGTTGGGGTGGCAATAGGTTTAGGAGCCCTCTCATGAGAATTGGCCGGATTTTTCATACTGCTTAGTGTAGCCTCAAGAATGGTTAGTCTGATTTCCACTTTTTTGATGCTTTCACTAATTGGTAACAAAAGTGACCTAAGCAGGAATTCCAAATTACCCAGCGGAGCAACAGAGAGGGGGGCATTAACAATGTTGCTAGCCGTCTCTTTAGTCAGGACGGGGGCCACACCATCCTGTGCAGCGGGTTTAGAATGTAAGTCAGCCACCGTTGTCACAGTTGATATGGAGGGTTTAGATGACTTCCCAAAATCAGAATGGGGGATCTTTGGTTTTGTTTTTAGCCTGGGCACCCCTCGACTTCCTCCTACGTTTGTTTGGTGGGGGCCCAAAAACCCCTTGTGCTACAGCGATTTTAGATTTGGCTTTCCTAGACTTTGCTGCTGGGGGCGGTTGAGAAATTAAGTCAATCGTCCCCCTACTTGGGCTTGTGCTACTCACTGGGGTTGAGCTCATAAGTACCACTGGGGGCGTTTTTGTAACATCCCTAAGCAGGATCGGAACATCTTCATTTAGTGTCAAGTCTTCGCTAGGTGTGGGAGGATAATCTCCTAGAGGTCTACCTTTCAAGTTATCTATAGAGCGTCTCCGCTCAGCTCTGAGCCGGCTTAATGTGTTCTCCTTGTCCCCATCTCCCCCCGCCCGAGGAAAGTAATTCTCTAAGGTCATGTTTTTTGTTCCTGCCTGCCTTATGGGGGTACTTTCCCTTACCGGGGACGGCATGGTATCTTAGAGTGTGATGATAGCTATGGGGCAATTTATCAGCTTGTTGTGCTAGGGACTTGATGGCAAACGGCAGAACCAAATGGGTAGGCCCAGCCCGGCCTACTCCGGCCTATGACGGCCACAGACGGCCCGCCCTTGTCCCGGGCTTCTCCCGGCGCCCTCCCGTGCAGCGGGATCCTAGGGCAAAAATAAAGGAGAAGGAGGTGGGGCGGGGGGCGTGGCAGTCAGGGAGAGCGACCCAGGTGTTGTGGGTTGACCTCACGCAGGGGCTCCTGGGAGTTGGAGTCCCTGCGGGTCCGCTCGCAGCCCTGTACTTGCCTGCCAAAGCCCAGAGTCCGGTGTCCAAGATCAGAGCCCCTCTATGCTCAAGGCGCCTCTCTCCACACCGTGAAGCGGGACCCGCGAAGCGGGTCCGGCGAGGAGCTGCGGCAGAAGAAAAACACCACAGATGCAGGGAACAGCCCACGGCGAAGTCCAGGCAAACAAGGTATCCCACGTCGATCAGGAAGGGGGCTGCTTTCAAGTGCTAGGGCGGGGGCGTGGCAGTCAGGGAGAGCGACCCTGGTGTTGTGGGTTGACCTCACGCAGGGGCTCCTGGGAGTTGGAGTCCCTGCGGGTCCGCTCGCAGCCCTGTACTTGCCTGCCAAAGCCCAGAGTCCGGTGTCCAAGATCAGAGCCCCTCTATGCTCAAGGCGCCTCTCTCCACACCGCAAAGCGGGACCCGCGAAGCGGGTCCGGCGAGGAGCTGCGGCAGAAGAAAAACACCACAGGTGCAGGGAACAGCCCACAGCGAAGTCCAGGCAAACAAGGTATCCCACGTCGATCAGGAAGGGGGCTGCTTTCAAGTGCTAGGGCGGGGGCGTGGCAGTCAGGGAGAGCGACCCAGGTGTTGTGGGTTGACCTTACGCAGGGGCTCCTGGGAGTTGGAGTCCCTGCGGGTCCGCTCGCAGCCCTGTATTTGCCTGCCAAAGCCCAGAGTCCGGTGTCCAAGATCAGAGCCCCTCTATGCTCAAGGCGCCTCTCTCCACACCGCGAAGCGGGACCCGCGAAGCGGGTCCGGCGAGGAGCTGCGGCAGAAGAAAAACACCACAGGTGCAGGGAACAGTCCACGGCGAAGTCCAGGCAAACAAGGTATCCCACGTCGATCAGGAAGGGGGCTGCTTTCAAGTGCTAGGGCGGGGGCGTGGCAGTCAGGGAGAGCGATCCAGGTGTTGTGGGTTGACCTCACGCAGGGGCTCCTGGGAGTTGGAGTCCCTGCGGGTCCGCTCGCAGCCCTGTACTTGCCTGCCAAAGCCCAGAGTCAGGTGTCCAAGATCAGAGCCCCTCTATGCTCAAGGCGCCTCTCTCCACACCGCGAAGCGGGACCCGCGAAGCGGGTCCGGCGAGGAGCTGCGGCAGAAGAAAAACACCACAGGTGCAGGGAACAGCCCACGGCGAAGTCCAGGCAAACAAGGCCTTTACTCATTGGACATCATCAAGGCTCCAATTGTTGAAGATCAAGGTTATGAGACCTTTCTGAAGGTTTTCTTGATGATATTGTATTGAAACTTCCTTTTCTGCTCTGATAAGGAATAGATCCCACCAAAAGGAACACCAGCTCCAGATTCCAGAGGAATGGCACAATCAAACTCCCTGTGAGGGGGCACTGGCCTTTTCAAAAACTTCAGAAAAAGGTTTGTACTGGAGCGGAAGAGACTGTATTACTGACCGCATTTACATTTATTGGGTTGGCTAAAATATTTCTTTTTTGAGTTCAATAGTACTCAGATGTGTAGCAGTGGTCATGACAAAACTGTGAAGATAAAAAGACGACCTGGGCAACCCAATATATGTTAGGGTTATGTCAAAGAAGCCATGAAACCCCCAAGATAAAGCATAATTGGGTTATAATATGATATCAAAGGAGACCAACTCCTTATGGTCACTAACAATTAACATCAGAGGGGCTGACATCTAAACTGGACCAGATGTCTGTGGAGGTCATCCACAGTTTGAACATATTCAGTGGACTCTTTTTGGACATGTGGAATCGCTTTCTTCACTGCCCACCTTTTAGCGATATATAGTCCACTTGTCCCACTATTGTGTCAGTTCATGTATTATTGTTACCGGTTGGCTGGAGTGCCATGAAACTTATCCTGTTCACCTCCACTTAGTGACCATGATCTCTAATTGTAACAGAAATTACAACAGCTCATATAGAGGAGAAAAGAGAACTGGAAAGAAAGAGAGAAAACACTGATGCAAGGCTTATCATACTTCTTTTGGAATCTGATTATGGAAGTCTGTAATGAAACAATACCAGATTAGAAAAATACCTTGTAACATTCAAGTCATATGCACATTTTTATATTTAATTGACTCAAGTAATAAGTCCTATTACCTCTTACTCAGACCTTTCCTCTCTAAACTTAATGCATTTTCTCTCTCAAAATATAACAATAAAATGGATACTATTTGTTCACTTGAAAATCCTTATGGTGTAGTACTACCTATGACTCTTATGGACTTACTATAGGGTTCAATGCACATAAGGTCAAAATGAGTTCCAGTCTTGTAAATCCAGGGGAAATTATGGTATGCCCAATGTCAAGGATGTAACAGGAGTGATGCAAAGTACAAAAAGTAAAAATGTGCAAAAACCATTTTTTTTAATAGAAAATGTGTGAACAAAGAATAGGTACAAATATATAAGGCCTTGGAAATAGTAATGATCAAGAAAACTACCTGAGTGGTAAGATAGTGCAAAAAATAGGAAGCATAAAGCTCCAATCCGGCAGTCCTACCTCAAGACACTTGGCTGGACAATGATCCAGCAATGACGGCAAACATGAATTGCTTTGGGAAGCGACTCTGACTTCACTTACCATTTATATGATCTCAATCCAAGATGTTCAAAATTCTGCTTCTTGTGAGATTCAAGTTGATTTTGTTTTGGTCACACCATTCACTGTCTGCACCAGTTTTCCTCTGAAACTGAATATCCTTACATCTAACTCTTCAACTGCGGTAAGAAATTAACAAACACCATTTGAACTTATTATCACCTCTAACTGGGCAATAATTAACATAGCTATATTGTGTATTCATGAGAACTATTCAGTATTAGAACATTAAAATGTTGGGAGCTCCATTGAAAACAATGGAGTGCTCTGGACTTATAATGGCTGGTATAAGCCTGGAGCTCCAAAATTCCAATGTTTCTTTGTTCATAGCTCTGGCTGTGAACAAAGGCTTCAGGGAGCCTGAGGGGATTCCAATCCCCTCACACTCCCAAAAGGCTTTGTTTTTTTTGTTAGAACATTCTGTCCTCTAGTGACAGAATGTTCTAATAGCCTTATAGCCCTTCGTAGATGGGCTATACCGCTATTAAAGTCCCTCTCCCTTGTTAAAGGCCCTCGCCTTCGGCTCGGGCCTTTAACCTGGAGAGGGCCTTTAATAGCCGGTATAGCCCTCTACGGCGGGCTATAAGGCTATATGAATTACACTTCAAAACATCTTTCATCAGGAAGACTAGCTTCAACCGCAAACAAAAAAAGTAATGCATTGGAATCTCTGGATGATCCAACAGAGGGGATTTGATGTTCTCCCACCCTTGCCCCTCCCAAAAGGAGGATTCTTAGGATGTATTGGACCAGCTTGAACTAAGGGCCAGATGTAGGACCATTAAGTTTAGTGAGTCGCAAATTGCGCAAAATTGTGATGCACAATTTGCGAATCGCTAAACTTAATTTACAACTGTCCCTCAAACACTGTTTGCGATTCCCAATGGGGTTGCAAATTGCTTGCCTCATGAATAATAATGAGGTTGTTGCATTTTCTGACCCCATTAGGAATGGCTAGCACTCCCAGGGATGGTGGCTTGCTGGGGTCAACATAACACCATGTCTTTGACTGCTTTTTTAAAAAAAGCAGTTTTTTTAATGCAGCCCGTTTTTCTTAAAGGAAAACAAGATGCATCTAAGAAATAAAAAAAATTCTTTTCAGTTTCATTTTTTAAGGACAGGTAGTGGTTCCTGGGACCACTACCTGCTCTTAAAAAATATTTGCAATCCTATTCACAAAGAGTCATACATAAGACTCGCTTTTAGGAAGGCACACCCTTAGCACGCCCCTTCCTAATAGCGAGTCACTCACCATATTTTGCGAGTTGCTACTAGGTTAGCGACTCTCAAGATAGGGTTAGTACATTGGGCAGATGTTTTTTGCAGTCACAAAGTGGCCAAATTCCCCTTTGTGACCGCAAAAACAGTTGTATATCTGCCCCTAAATGTTCTAAAGATTCGCACTACATGCAGATGCCATTTTTTGGGTTGAAGTCTCGCTGAGCCACTAAAAGTACTCCTTGAACAATGCCAATCTCTATGGGTTCTTCTCAACCTGCAACTGATGGTTCTTCAAGTCATTGTTCTGCCCCAGGAAGAAATTTCTAGCACTTCAAGTGGCTGGAGAATTCTGAAATTTATGTAACTCCGGCCTTCGTTCCTGCACACAATGTTTAATAAGAAGAGCAAAATCCATCAATTCGAGGATGGCTGACATGCAAACACTATGAATACGTGTATCCTAGATCTCTTTGGCGAGCACTCTCCTAAATAGGGATCTTAGAGTTCTCACAACCCAAGGGGTCTCTGCTGTTATTTGTCAAAAATATAGGATATAGGATAGAACATGGGAATGTTCTTGCAGAATGTCGCACAAGACTTCCTCTGTGGAGAATTCCATCTCTGGTCTCTCAAACATTTTCTTGAAAATTCTTAAAAAGATGGCTTAATTTGAAAATATGGATCTCTGGAGGTAACCAGGGGTGCAGCCCATGCCAAAGACGGCCCTGTTAAGGGTCCTTTTAGATATCTGACCTTCGCTTTATCTTCGCAAATTGCATAAGATGTAAGTGACTGTTAAGTAACCCTGGACAAAACACTACACTATACTCGTGTAGTTTGCGAAGTTTGCGCTACTTCGCACTACGCGAACTGCACATAGCACAGTGCAAACACGCGTAGCCTAGTGCAGCGGTCATTTTTTGCTTGCTCCCGGTCCTCAATGTCAAGTAGGCGACCGCGACCAAGCAAAATGACATCCCAGCGAGACTTTTTCCTCATTCGCGATCAGCAACATCAAGTTTCCGATCGCGAGCGTGGAAAATAAACCTCCTAGCGAGATTCTCAAAGCAGGGAGGTCAGATTTTTTATTACAAAAGGTCGCGTGTGCTCGCGATGAGAAACTACCTGTCCACGTTGGGAAAGCTGCTGCTCGAGTAAAATTCTACTCGAGCTGCAGTAAAAGACAGCTCGCACTGTGCACGATGTCGTTCTCAATGATTGCACAGTGCGGACAAGCATCCGGCACTGCAATCATCACAATCAGGGTACTACGCAGTTCGCGTAGTGCTACGCGTAGCTCGCGTAGTGCGAAGTGCACTTCACGTAGCTACGTGTAGCGCTACTTCGCGAACTACGCCCAGGGTTACTGTTAAGGCATTTAAACTCTTTTAAATTATTTGGATCACCAGATACACTGGTAAGAGAAGTGGAAATAAATGGAAGATCTGAATGTCTTGCAGATAAGAAGTGTCTTAAGGCCAAATTTCATTTTGTAATTGTTGGTTCTCCTAAGACTGTTGCCATAGCCTTCTAACCACGGCTTGGGAGGGAACCAGTGAGAGATCCTGCAGAGGTTTCATTCCTAACTCCAATAATATTTGCAGGAATCACAACCTATTCAGGTTCGGCATTGAGTCTCCTTCAATATTCTGCAACAGGTGCTGACGACCCATTATAGTAAAGCAAACACAAGGAGATGATGGACAGAGCATTGAAACTCACTCCCAGTCACAGATCTGGGTTGAATCCATCATCGTTCTTTAGCTCACTTCTCCAACTCAGGTCAGACCCAGCTAGAAGCAAATCAGTTTTGATCCTGTGCTTCATGGGAACAGTCCAGCCCGAACTGCCAAGCCAGGTCTTCCCTGAACCAGACACAAGCATCCTGGGACTGGTTTCGGGGTAACACCTCCTTGTGTTTGCTTTGACCCATGATAGTAGCCACGGCAATGCTGGTGCCAAGGCATGTGTCCAGTGACTAGCGACTTCCAGATGGAGTCACACATAGAGAAAAAGACCAAGGTAAATTACCGCCTAGAAGCTGTGACAAGGGGCATTCAACTTGGTATGGATGGGATGCTGTGTAGGATCTGGAGACAAGATCAAGCTGAAAATCCCCAGGAACGTCTAATAACATGTAAGGAAAAACCCTCGAACAAAAATAGACCAGTGGCGAACAACACAAAACAATACACTTCAGAATGCATTGTGGCACAGAGAACTGTCCCTCAGCTCCTCCTTTTACAGGGCAAGGAACACAAAATATCCCCTCATCCCTTACTTTCCTCCATTGGCACACAGTAAAAAAAATCTGAGAAAAAGTAGCTGTCTTCTATGACTGGGGAAGATAAAGAAAACCTTAGCCATAGAAGTCCATGATGTCATCTTTGCCCCACAGTGAGCATTGATTGATTCCAGGAAAGGCTTTAAGAGGATGAAAGAAACCGTAACCACGCCTGTTCTCTCCTGCTCACAAGGCCCACACCTGACCAGTTAACAGACCACGTATAAAGATTCTGGGCAGGGAGAAATAGGTGCCACTGTACACCATCAGCACACTTGACACACATGTGATTGGAAAGCACCCAAGCCAAGAGTGGATTGAAATGGGATCTGACTACCTATGAAGCGTTTAAAGTCATGCAACAACAACTGAAAGGTGCTGCCAAACAATTCTGTTGCTTGCATAATTGTGGAACCAAATAAACATAAAGAGTGAATAAAACCAGGTTCCTAGCTTTGATAAGTAGTCCCGATCCAAGAGCACATTGATTTGCTTCGTAGTGCTTGCACTAGTGTTTTGCCCACTAAATCAGATAGTTCTTGTGTCTCTCCTCCAAACAAGTCTTAGCTTTACTTTCTGATCTGTAGTCATTATTTCTGCTGATGAATGTTCAGTTTGTTTTAGAATTTCAAAGCCACTTCAGTTGGGTTTTATCTTTGCTTTCTAATATAAGTTACTTCAAAAATCTTTTAGCTAAACACTTCCTATTGAGTTCTTCTTAGGACCCAATGAACCTGTAAATATTTGCACTGTTTCCCAGTAAACAGCCCATGCCAATGTATTTACCACGCATCCTTTACCACACATGCCTTTACCAAGGATGGTAAGTATTGGTTAGGTTAAAAATAAGTATATATCGATCTGCGTTTCCATAGGAAATGTCTTTTTTTGTTTTGCTAATAACTGTAGTGTTGTTGGCTGAGTCTCCACAAAATTTTCCAAAATGTTTCTCTTTTTTATCTACTTTGTGCATGGGAAAGATTAGGGGGGATTTGTCAAGCAGGGGTTGAATAATTAGGAGGGTCCCAAAAATGCTAAATTCCCATGCATTTTCCATGGACTTTTTCAGGCAGCAGTAACAATAAAAAAATTGCTTGACAGAATTACACCAGATTTGGCAGGAAGCTAAATATTGGTCCAGAAAGCATGCTGTTTGTATATTGGTAAAAATCTGTTCAGTAGTCTTTGACATATCAATTCTGAAAATGTTTTGTAAATCTCTACGGTTGCGTTCAAGGGTCTCTTGCAAGATTACCTTGCATCCAATTTTCAAAAAGAGAGTCTTCTGATTCGCCCACGGGGCTTTTTTCCTTTAGGCCAGTTCACACCCATGGTTGATACGCTCCCGAAGGGGCAAAGGCTGTGAATGGTTGCCTGCAACATGACAAAAAAATTGCAGGCAGCTGATACAGGACTTGTGGACTTAGTCCCCTGTCTTGAGTTTTATTTTAAAAATTATAAAGGGAGAGGGTAGGGATCACCTGCCTCTTCGGGCCAATTTTCTTTTCACACTGTGATTCAAACAGGATTGCTGGGTTTTATAATAATGAAACCGGCATTGACATTTTAATTATAATTAAATTAAACCGCCTGGGTGGGTCAGGGCTCAGAGGTCTTCTCATTTAATTTTTGGGGATGGGGTGGGGAGTGACCTTCCCTGAGCCACTCAGGGCACAGGCCATCCTCTGGGGCCAAATGTAATTATAAAGGGGGGCTTGCGGCCCCCCTCCCTGGGCCTCCACTGGGTTGTGGTATCTGCCCCGGGTACTCCAACAGATGGGACAAGATACAACACAGTGTCTTGGGAAGCGCATACCAGAGAGACTGATTTTTCATGCTGGGAGAGTGAGGACATACCCTGTCCGCACTCTCCCGGGCAGGGAACAGCAGTTTCCGGCCACCTGGTGGTAAGAGTAGAAAAATGCTGCTCTCGCCAGGCGGGAGCAAACAAAAGGTGCCAGCTCTTGCCATTACCCAATATGGTGATGGTATAGATGTGTAAAACGTTTAGTGACAATGTAACATTTTAAACAAAAAAAAGAAAAAATGTAATTCGCCAGTTATAGTTATCTCTATTAACTATAACCTGTGCCTTCCCCATGCAGAGCTATTTACCCCACATATTATATCCCTTATGACATGTTATATAACAGCATTAATAACATCTCTGCAATATTTGAAATTACATAATTGATGAAAAGAATGTACATGGTGAGGGTTTAAGTTATGATCACCAGGGCACAAGTTGCAATTACTACAGATACTATAACTGGTGAATTTCTGTGTTTTTTAAAACGTTATTTCGTCACTTACATTTTCATCCAATTGTAATGTAATTTTTATTTTTTTCATTCTATAGACAGACAGATAGATGGATGGATAGATAGATAGATAGATAGATAGATAGATAGATAGATAGATAGATAGATAGATAGATAGATAGATAGATAGATAGATAGATGGACTGACATGATTTTAGAGGAGGTAAGGGTAATTTTAGGATTTAGGGAAGGGTAGTGGTTAAAAGCGTTAAAGGGTAATTTTTGGGCTTTGGGGTGGGTAGTGATAAAAGGTGATAAGTGGGTAGTGGCCTGCAAATATGGTCGCACGGACATGATCCTGATCAACTCTGCGTTGAGTCCCGCGATCGGACCGTTTTGCCGATCAGCACTCTGTAAAAACACCCAGAAGCGCCAGTGCTGTGCGTGGGAACATAAGAAGACTCTTCTGGACGCCTTTCTACGGGGCGGAGAAAAGTAGCGGTCGTCTTCATTTTGTAACGAGGGAGCTGTAGGGTGAAGTTAAGATGGTGGCAACGCCTGGAGGCGCCTGGCGGCTGCTAGAACTCGGATCTAGTGACGCTCCCACGAATCTACCCTGAGGTGGAGCTCGCTCTGAAGAGAGGGTCCCTGCCTGAGGGTTCGCCTCTGATTCCACCGCATAAGAGAGAGGTGTGTGACGCTGTAGTGGGAAGACACCTCAGCACGCCCGGTGAGATGCTGCAGAATGGTGGGAGCGGGCCCCCTCACAGCGCTTCAGATATAGGAGGGCATATACCTAGATAAGGCCGTAGACTGTTGCGCAGGAGATTTGAGTAGCGCAGTCCTAGCCACCTGAGAGGGACAATGAGGAGGGATCTAAAGCAAACTTAAGGTATGCGGGAACTGGTGCCCGACTTCAAGATGGCACCCGTCACCAGAGGATAATGAGAATGTAAAGCAACTTGTGGAGTCGAGCAGCGAGTCCCAGTTACTGAGACAAGTCCTCTGGAGGCTGAGTGGGCCCCCTAGAGGAGTCTGCACTTGGACTGTCTGGTAGATACCCATAAACTTCCATGAGTCATGCTCCTGCCTTCCCAAAGTGACAAGGAGTGACCCCTGGTGCCCGCACTTCCACACCCAACCCTATAACACACATATTGGGTGTGCAGAGTAGACCATAAGGCGAGCCACTATGCCACTGAAAAACTCCCAACCCATCAAGGCATCCAGCTACTTTGGCTCCTCAAAGCTGGGTGGAAGTGAAGATGAAGGAAACCCACTCGCCGAAAAGATGGTGCTTACCTAAGGCGACTTACTGCGAGAGTTCAAAAGGGAACTGCGAGAAGATATTAAAGTGGACATAGGTGCCCCCTTCGACTCCTTCAAGGCAGAGATGGAAACAAAAATGGTGGCGCTCCAGGTGGGTGTGGATTCAATAGGGGCGCGCACCCTAGATGTGGAAGCAAAATGTCAGGAGCTGGCTGGAGGGCTGACTTCAGCCTCTTGAGGAAAGTTCAGAATCCTTCACCGCACAGCTCTACTAAAGTGTGAAGACTTGCAAAATCACTCCAGAAGAGACATTATCAGAGTGCAGGGCCTGGAAGAAGGGAAAGAGGGTGGAGACTTGGACTCCTTTATGGTAGACCTCTTCTCCAACGTGCTGGGAAAGGACACTGCGGAAGTGAGATTGGAGCGAGTCCACAGGGTAAGCCCGTCAGGTGAGATCAGACGCCTGAGAGATATCCTAGCCAAATTCAGCTCATTTAAAGTCAAGGAACTGGTCCTTCGGAAAGCTAGACATAGAGACTCAATGAAATTCCAGGGTGCATCATACACACTCTTCCAAGACGTGGCCCAGTCCACACTTGCTCATCACCAGCAAATCCTCCTTATCACACCAGCCCTGAGGGAGCAACATATAAAATATCGCTGGACTTACCCCTTTGGGATAGCCTTCTCCCTCAACCACAAACAACATATTTTCGCAGAGTGGGCGGTGACCCTCCTCAGCCTTGGAAAATCGGCTACACAGCAAGGGGCACCAGCAGGGAGCATGAGAACAGTGCGATCCTTGCATCAGGGGATACCCGGGCCCTGGCAGACACCCTGGAAGAGAGGCATGGAAGTGCAACGTTAATTAAGAGATTGTCTCCTTGTACAGTTGATGGACAGAGCGGCATACAGCCTTTGCTACTCCATAGAGGGGCTTGTTACCGAGAGGGGGCACGCCAATCTAGGAACTAGCTGCTAAGCGATCTCAATTTTGGGGAACCAGGGTTGGGATAGGCCCCCTGCCCTTTAGCGACTGGAGGAACAGTTTGTGCCCGGATGCTCTCTAATTGTCCTGACATGGATTCTGAGTATTGTCGGTCCAGAGGCAGTATTAAAAAAGAACGCTCGCGGGGCTCTCGGAGCGGGAATTTCTTTGCCCAAGAAGCCGCCAAGGACCAAGGCCCTACAGGGGCCTTGCAGACTTTTGAAATTATCTTTGTTTTGGTTTAGTTCATTGTTAATGTTGTTTCCACGGTGTCTAAAATGGAGAATCTTTGAGAGGATTGATGAGGTAGGAGGGGAAATGGTGATGGGGACCCGGACAGTGGAGAGGTCACTATGGAGCAAGGGCCAACTTGGGGATGTATAGGTGTGCCACTGTGAATGGTAGTGCATTTAATTAAATGGAATGTTAGGGGCCTCAATTCACCTAACAAAAGGCAAAGTGTGTGGAAATATCTGGGAGACCAGCAGGCACATTTAGTAGCACTACACGGGACACACCTTAGGAAAGGGGAAGACCACAGGCTTAAGCATAGAAACGACCCCATGATTTTTCGTTCCTTCAATGTGAAAAAGCAGAATGGGGTGGCCTTTATGTTTAATTCCTCCATACAGTTTCTTCACCGTGACACTAAAACAGATAAGGAGGGGAGCTTCCTGATGGTATGGGGGAGTTGATGGGTCAGCTCTGTACTATTGCCACAGTCTATGCTCCCATCTCCTGGCAGGTGGATTTTCTTCCCACATTTCTCGCAGCACTGGAGGGATTTGCTTCAGGGGACATCCTCTTAATGGGGGACTTTAATATGATCTGGGCTCCCAAGGCTGACATCACCCATCCACAGAGGTCCACGGGTGAATGATTCAGTAAAGCACTGAAAACAACCTTGCAGCTAATAGGGCTGCAAGATGTCTGGAGGGTCTTTTATCCCACAACACAAGATTACTCCTTCTTCTCTGACTCCCACAGATCATACTCCAGGATAGGCCATGTGTTTGTCAGTCAGTCACTGTTACAGACATTCATGGGGGCTCTCTTCCTCCCCATAAGCTTGTCGGACCATGCTCTGTTAACCTGCTTACTAAATTGGCCGGCGCCACGATCTAAACTGGCTGGATGGTATTACTCCAATGTTTTATGCAGAGACAGGCTTCACTGAGATGACTTAAGAAAAGCAATTCAAGATTATTTCCTCACCAATTTATTCTGCTGAGACATCCCACACAAACAATTGGGATGCCTTCAAGGCTTTTATTTGAGGGCAATGCATCGTGCTCACCACCTACCTGAAAAGACTGCAGACTAAAGAAAGGTTTGAACCAGAGACCGAATTATACGACGCAGAGCAGGCGCAAAAAGATTCTCGGTCCTCCCATGTTTGCGGAGAGTTACATCTCTTAAGGAGAAACTCCAAGCCATTTATACAATTAGTGCAGAGTAAACAATTTTGAGGCTTCAGGCACGAGGGTATGGCAGTAAGGACACAATTGGCTCACTGCTAGCATGACAGCTCAGTGTAAAGTTGAAAGGGAATATGTTAAGCAGATTGTCGATGGGGAAGGGGGCCTTACAAATGATCAAAACAGGTAAAGCAGGGGCGTTCTGTGCTTCTATCGAACCCTCTATAAGGCTGATCCCCCTCAGGAACAAGACCAGGCCGAATATCAGAACTCAACAGCACTCCCCCAGGTCACAACAGCTATTAATGAGGAACTGGGACATCCTATAATGCAAGGAGAGGTCCAGGGTGCAATAGACGGAATTAAACTATATAAGGCCCCAGGACCTGACGGGCTTACTGCTCAGTTCTATTGAACGTTCATATCTGAGCTGACCCCCCAGCTCACTGCTCTCTTCAATGACATTGCAGGGAACCTAACTGTGTCTTCTTCCATGGGGGTAGCCGTGATTAAAAGGGGTCTTGCCATTTATGATACATCCTGACCAATCGAGCTTCATCAAGGGATGACAGACCCATGACAAAACTGAGCAGTGTGTTCCACCTTATAGACAAGGTTCAAAAGAAACACATACCCACGGCACTTCTTTCTTTAAATTCAGAGAAGGCCTAGAACCACGTCGACTGGTCCTTCTTAATACATACATTGCGCCACTTTGGATTTTGTGAGGCCTTCCTTGGTATCGTGAAAGCTAACTGTAGATCCCCAAAGTCCCAGGTGTTGGTAAATGGGGTTGCATCTGATTTCTTTGAACTAGAACGGGGCACCAGGCAGGGCTGCCCGTTATCCCCAATGCTCGTTGTCCTTAGTATCAAACTGTTTGCAGGTAAGATAAGATCCAACCCTGAGATTAGTGGCATCAGTTTTGGCTCAAACGAGCACAAGATCTCACTCTTTGCAGATGATCTCCTTTTCCCTGTCACTAAATCAGTGGACTCTCTGGCAGCGATACAGCTTGAATTGGCACATTTCGAACGAGTATTGGGGTTCAAGGACAACCTCACTAAATCCTTCTTAATAAATCTGACAATGCCCCAGGCATATAGAATGACATCGGTCGACCATCCCGATTTAGATGTGCATGTAAAGGAATCACATATTTGGCCATTCATATTACCCCTAAATTGACAGACCTCTACAAGGCTACCTTCCCCCCATTGTTGTGACGACTCAAAATCGATCTCAAGAGATGGAGCTCAGCATACCTAATGTGGATAGGACGCGTCAATGCCATCAAAATGAAAATCGTACCCGCCTTCTTTATCTCTTTCAGGGCCTCCCTATTAACCTAGAAAAAGACCTATTTAAGGAACTACAAACTATGACCATCAAATTCATCTGGCAAGGCCAGAGGACACGGATGCCTCCATGTCTGTAAACAAGACCACGCTCGGCATGGATTCTTGCCCTCCTGGACTATCTTCTGTACTAAAGGGTCGCACAGCTCTGGGTCCTGGGAGAGTGGTCCATGAGGGCCTTAGAGAAATTGTGGCTCCACATGGATAGGCAAGGGGTGGGCAGAACCACCCCTTTGGGATTTGCCCTGGAGGCAGTAGACGAAGAGACAGACTCATGCTTACCTGAGTATCCCTACAGCAACTACCCTGAAGGTGTGGGACACTGTAACTAAAACCTTCCCATTGATTACCTTATCCTCCCCGTATACCCTTGTTCATTTTAACCCAGCCTTTCTCCCTGTCTGTATCTGAGGAAGGGCCATTTGACAAATGGAGAGAGGGAGGATGTCTCAAGATCTCGGACCACTTCCATTTGGCAGAGGTGCAAACTTTCTCCGATTGTGTAAAGCAATTTAAGCTCCCAGCCATGGAAGAGTACCATTATCTACAGTTAAAACACTGGGTGCAGTAGCCTCAGCTGGGACAGGTGGCGACCAGAGAACTGCCCCTGATGGAAAGAATTGTCCAGTGGGATATCACAGCTAAGGGCTGCGTCTCCTTTTAGTAAGACCTCTTGCTAACTCTCAGCCCACATCAGATGCATGACACAGAAGATTTTGAGATGGCATTTAACAGACTCCTCTGATGGAGAAGCAATGGGAGTCCATTTCTAAAGATATTGGCAAGTACAACTGCTCTATGTCCCTAAGGGAGGCACACTATTATGTATGAATGGTATCTACACCCCCAGAAATTGCACACTATCTTTCTGAATACATCTAATAGATGCTAGCAGGGATGTGGACTTTTGGAAGACTTTCTCTTTCGTCATATTTGGTGGGACTGTTCCTGTATCCAACCTTTCTGGAATGCAATCCTCTCCCAAATCAAACAAATCCTGGGCTACTCGATCCTTGACTCCCTGGAACACACACTCTTGGGTGTCCGGGACCCTGGCTTCAGACTGGGGTGGTCGGAATTTGCTTAGTCGCGCTCCGCAAAGCTCTGCGAAACAGTAAAAAATCTCTGCAAGCATGCAAAAGTTTCGCGAACACACGGAAGTGCTTGCTCCGCCCGTTCGCGATGTTTTTTTCCTGTTTGCAAATGCTGTTTACGTGCTGGGGGAAAATATCTTGCAAACATGCATTTTGAGAGCGCGAACAAGCAAATAATTCTGCAAAGCCGCGGATCGCGGAATTTTTGGCAACTCCGCGCTTTCCACAGAACGCAAAATTACCCAAATTCTGCAAATTCCATATGTGGAACGGAATTTACCGCCCAGGCCTACTTCAAACATCAAACCCAAGGATAGAGTTCCATTATGTGGCTCTACCGGGGGGCAGCCAAGATGGCCTTAGCAGCTGCATGGAAAAATCCTGAGGCCCCCTCGCTAACACAATGGCATGCCCGTCTATGGCACACCTTGGCCCTTGAAAGGATAATGGATGTCATTGAAGACTCCTGAAAAAGTTTTGACTACATATGGAGCCCCTTGGTGGGTTATTTTCCAGAGGGGCTACCATTGCTCGCTTGTTGGTCTAGGCTGCGAGCCCTTCATCTTTTCATGATATAACTGATGGAGTCCCCCATGAGATGCAAGGTTCTGGGTCTCCCCCGGACCCCCTCACGCTGGTCGTGGGAGGCAAACTCTTTGTTCCCCAGCCCTTCATATTGTACCTGAGCACTTCTGGCACCCTGCAAAAGTTCATTTTTTTTCTTTTTCTTTTTGTTTCTCCATTAATTGAATAGGGGTCCAAGTTAGGCTCATTTTGCTAGCTCCTACAACAGGAAGCAGAAATTATATGTGACATGTAGTGTTATGTACAGAGATATTGCCGAAACATTAAAACGTCATTTTGTGGTTTAGGGATGAGGAGGGATTCAGGGATGGTTTTTGGGGTGCACAGTAGTATAGGGTGGCAAGGGCAATTTAAGGGTTTTGGGGTGTGTGGTGGTAAAGGAAGGTTAGGAGCAAAAAGAAAAAAAGGTAAAAAAACTGTTTTGGGGATTGCCCCCCCAAATAAAAAATATGAATATAATATTAAATGTATGTGTATATATATTTTTGCTATATATATATATATATATATATATATATATATTCAATGAAAAAACCATAGGTTATAGACCATATATAGTTAGGGATTTGCATTTACAAAACCTTATTTTACTCGCATAAAACCATTGAAATTCCATATATAGTTAGTTGCGCTAACTATATATCGCGCACCCGCAATCCACTGCTGATGATGTCACATATTACATCATTCATGACATGGTCAGTGACATCACTGATGACATCACTGATGACATCTCAAATGACATCACTGATGACATCACTGATAACAACATCCAGTGACTGTATGTTTCTGTAAAGTTAAAATATGTCTTACATATTGAAGAATGAGTGGATGTATAAGTGTCTGGATGAAGGATTTAGTAGGTGCATGACTGACTGTATGAGTGAGTGATTAAATATGTCTCACTGAGTGCATGGGTTAGTGACTAAACTGTCTTAATTTCTGCATTATTATGTCTGTTGTTCTGTAAACTGCTGCATGTGTTGATAAGTAGCTATATGAGTAACTATATGGGTTATTGATTGGTAGCCCAGGTATTTGTATGGGAGACTGAGTGTGTGTGTGGGTGGCTGGGAGGTGTATGACTCTGTGCATAGATTTGTGAGCAGTTGATTCACTAGATGTATGGTTTCAAAAGTGCATGTGGAAACAGCTGTATGGGCGGTTGACTGTGTGCATGAGTGTATTGGTGAGTGAATGGATATCTCAGTGCTACATGTGAAAGTAAGTACATATGTAAAACACAGTGCATGTGAGAGTTGACATATATAAATAACTGTGCATAAGAGCCAGTGAATGTGTGAGTGGCTGTATGGATCATTGTGAACTTCAATCAAGGATTTTATAAAAGAGTAAATATGTGTTAGTATATGTTTGAATAAGTAAGGTGTGTATAACTGTATAGTTGAGGAAATGGAGGTGTGATTGATTCTTTGCATGACTGACTAGGTGTGTGAGTAACTCCATGGATGAGTGACAGTCTGTGAGTGTCTGTTTACACTGAGTGCACCTAAAGTTATATTAGAGTCTGAAGAGGTTCATCGTATTATCACATGAATGATGTCATCAGTGATGTTGTCAGTGATGCCATTTGAGTTGTCAACAGTGATGTCATTTGAGATGTCATCAGTGATGTCATCAGTGATGTCACTGACCATGTCATGAATGATGTAATATGTGACATCATCAGCAGTGGATTGCAGGTGCGCGATATATAGTTAGCGCAACTAACTATATATGGAATTTCAATGGTTTTATGCGAGTAAAATAAGGTTTTGTAAATGCAAATCCCTAACTATATATGGTCTATAACCTATGGTTTTTTCATTGAATTTCAATGGTTTTTTAAATGCAAATTTCTAACTATATATGGTCTATAACCTATGGTTTTTTCTGTGAATTTCATTGGTTTTTTAAAAGCTAACATCTGTAGCTGTAAAATGTATTCTTCTTTAAATCCCAAAATATATTTAGATGTTTATTGATAATTTTTTTTAAAATTTTTTTTTTCTTCGCTTCTAGTTCGCGAACCGGGAAGCTTTCCGTTAGCTCATCTCGATGCCGCGATCTAGTCCGCGAACCGGTCAACGTTACGTTAGCGGAACTGTGACGCGTCGCGGAAACGCGACGTATCACGTTATCGCGTAATGCGTCTAATGACGCGCCGCGTTAGCGCTCCCGGAAGTGCTCGGGACCGCGAACCGGAAGCGATCTGGGACGCGGCGCGCGCCGCGTAACGTAAGCGGAACAGGTCATGTGACTTGTTTATCAAACTTTTCATTGGTTCATTTCACTTTTGGTTTCCAAATGATGTATGACTAGGTCATGTGACCTAAAAATAACACTTTTCATTGGTTCAGAACTTTTGCTTTCCCCAAATCATGTAAACCCCTCCTTATTTCCTCACTCTGACTTTCATCTTGGTGAGAGAAAGACCATTTAGCTAGAATTGAACAATGGCTTCTGTACTTGCTGCAGCTGGTGGAACCCCACCACCACCTCCACCTCCTCATAAGAAGAGAGGACCACCTAGTCAATTTATCACTAACAGAGAGGAGGAAGAGGAGGAAGAAGAAGAAGAGGACAGAGAGGAACAACAATTTGTCGATGAGTTGCCCCGGGTTTCAAAGCGAAAAACAAGTTTCATCTGGCAGTTTTTCTCCATCCCTCCTGGATCAAAGAAGGTGAATGCTAAATATGCCACCTGCCTCATCTGTGATTACAGATTGTCGAGAGGCACAGATAAGAAATACAGTATGGGCAACTATACGATGCATCGACACATGAGCAGGTGGCATCCCTTAAACTACAGCCGGGCTGAGTTAAGGGATCTTCAAGACAATCCCACGACAACTCCTGTGGCCAGATCGACCTCCACAATGTCTTTGACGGGAAGAGAGGCACAAGAAACTGTGCCAAACATTCAACCCAACTTCCAGCATATGAAGTTAAGTTGTATATACTGTGGTGCTATGCTGTCATATGGCAACATGAGCGTCAACCTGATGAACATGGCGTTCGAAAATCATAAATGCCCTAATGCACCCAAGAAATAATTTTTTTTTTTGCTCCAGTTGAGCCGTTTTCAATGCCTGTTTTTTGTTGTCTCCCCTCCATAAAAAACACAAAAAAAACATAAAACAGTTCTAAAAATACAAAAAAATCAAAAAATGTTCAAAAAAAAAAAAAAATAAATAAAACAACAAAAACAAAAAAAAACAGTTCTTTTCAGAACTACCTCCCCTTTCAATCAAAATTGCTAGAATGTTTATCACTCTGGCAAGCTCTATTTCTTTTGGTTCGCTTCAAGTTCGCTGACCGGTTCGCGAACTTTAAGCGAACTAAAAAAATATTTTTTTAAAAAAAAGAAGAGTTAGTATAAGGGAAGTAAACAGAGAATAATGTAAAAAGAAAGACAGCTATAGAGAGTAAATGAGAGATACTGTCAATGACATCATCAGCAGTGCATTGCGGGTAAAAAGAGTAGAAAACATTTACCTTATAATTCTTGTTACCTTTTTTTAAATATTTTTTCATACTTTCAATCTGTAAAAAAAAGAACAAACATTTCCAAAAATATTAAAACATGTATTTAAAAATTAGAAAAGACAAGGGAAAAGGTTCAAAAACAAACAGTTTTTCAACAACTTTGACATTTACAGAAGTCTCTGCTTCTCTACGTCCCCTACACAATCCTAAAGATATATATTCTAAAGAAACTGTATCTTGATGTTGATGAACTGAGCCCTATTTTGGAACATGATGTTTTTCTTGCACTGCTAATGTCTCACAATAGTGATGCAATAGCAGCGCAAAAAAGATGTAAAGCCATCATAAAATTGTGTCTAACATTGTAAATGCTTGATTTAGGATGCAAATAAGATGTGTGCTTTCAAGAGCTTTCTTTGAGGTGAGGCCTCTTTTCTTTTTTTAAAAAAAACACTACCCAGAAGTACAGCACTGAAAGCATTAAAATTGATATTTACAGAACTCAGCTTACCCATATGTACCTCACATTTCTAAATGTATATCATAAGGACAAAAAGCATAACATTAATTATACATGTTAAATGGTTTCTTTTTGCTGTTCTCAGAATGTATCAAATTTCACTTAAATCAGTGACTTGAAGGTATTCATCATGTAACAGCGGGGAAAAAAAAACACAATCAAAATGACTGTGTTTAAAAAACCCATACAACCTTCGAAATCTGATTTCAAAACTCCTTAAAATTAACTTACTTTCAATGACGTCGAACGATCTCCTATGAACAGCATCCACTCTGTTGTGCTACAAATATTTTCAGCCCGCCACTTTCTGAAAGAAAACCTCCATCGATACGTAAAATATGTTACATAGAAAAAAAGACTTCTCTCATTATATCACATGTTTCCACTAGGCCAAATCATGTTGCCGCGATTCGCAAGTCTTGTTATTCTTCCAATCAAATCCCGACATTTTCTATTTTCGCAACTTTCAAAAATAAAATATTTGAGATTATTTTCACAATCCTGGACTACTAATAACTTACTCTTCTTTGTCACTCATGTTCTCCTTTTCCTATGACACTGATACTGCTTACTATGAAGCAGACTTACTTGCATTAAGTTTATATAGTTGGATTTTTAATCTAGACAGCATTGCAGACTTACATTCCCTCTACTTAAAATTTTGGTTTTAAAAACACCAGGTAAGAATTTTTAAGGTCAAACGGCAATTTTTTTTTGAACGTTACAACGGAATCATTACAGAATGACCAGCCGTTTCCAGACTTTAAGTAAGCTGTATAATGTCCTGATGTTGTTGATGGACCATCGTGATAGATAATTGCTACAGTAACAAAAGTCCTCCCTGATATTGACAGCTGAGAAGCCACAAAATTTTTTATTAAAGTTGACAATTTTGATCCATCAGGCCTACAACGTTGGATCATTAAAATGACATACTGGCCATATCTACGTATAAATAATGTTGACATCATATCACATTTACATTGGCTACACTCCATGTTGTGATCCGCTGCATTTACTAGCTTATTAAAGGAGACTGATTTACTGTCTGGCAAAGTTAAATATATAAATCTTTCTGAGTCTACACTAGTAGTACTTGATACCATACAGTTCTCGCAGTCATGCTGCCATTGATAAGAAAGCCCAAACAGGTGATCTACATCTACACCCTCAACTTGCAATATATCAAGCATATACATTAAAAACTCCTGACAATCTTGCTGATTATTTTCAGAGAAGTCTGTTTGACCTGAACATTCATCTAACAGATAACGAACTTCAGACACACTTTCTACTTTTGTTCGATCAGTGCTACATTTCTCGAAAACAGAATTCAACAAACAGCATAAAATTTGTTCAGAATTCAACAGAATCTGTTCTTTTAAACTCTCTAGTGAAAAGAGAACATTAACCACTACATTTGCATAGCAGTTGACACCAGAACTGTTTTCAAATTGAAAACCGACAACATCTTCAACAGAATCCACTTTCTTTCTGCTAACAATTTTCGGTTCATTGACTTTTAGTCTTTTTGCAACAACCTCCCTACTATTACTGCTATTTCTACGTTTGCGGCCTACCACACGTTTCTCAAACAAAGGATATTGAGGCAAATGTGGCGCATACTCTCTTCTTAACCTATTGTATTCCTTAACACAATCTAGATCCGCACAAATGTTTGTGACATCACAGTCAATCAAGTACAATCCCGATAAAGTTCTAACTCGTGACAATGCCACATATGCCATACCCTCCTTGAACACAGAACTGCCAATATTCACCAATGCACAGTCTACACTTAAACCTTGCGATTTATGGATTGTCACCGCATATGCCAAGCAAACAGGAAACTGTTTACGGCGAACATATAAATCTTTAACAAGCAAAAACCTAGCAGAACAACGACCAATTTGCTGTACTTCCTCAATGCCATCAAATTTAATTCTTAAAAATTCTATTCCATCTCTATTTCTGTATTTCTCAAAATCAACAACATTACCCATTGATCCATTTACCAGACCTCTTTCTACATGTAAATTCCTTCTCAAAATAATTCGGCAATTTAAACACACATTCAAAGTCTTTTCAAAACCCGCTGTTTTAGATATAGTCTTCTCTAATGAATCCAATTTTGATTTCAAATTGTCTGACAAAATAATTGTTGATCCCATATGCTCTAATTTGTCGATAGCTTCAAGTTTCACAATCTCTTGCTTTTCTAAATTCAACATTTTGTTGTTGAAGATGGCACATTCTGCAAGAGTTGGCATGAGACATATCCCGGATTTCTTCTCAGTAATTTTCTGAAAAATATTCTCAGGCACAATCTCTTGTTTGGGATATAAATTTGACAGTAATCGTGCATTTAAAGCTTCTTTCCCATGCTCGGTCACTTTTCCAATTCTAATATCTTGTAGAATATTCTTGTAATCTTCATCCTTTGCCTGACGCATATTTTGATGCAGTTCTGCATAATTGAAGTTTAACCATATATTGACGTTGCCAATGCTCCCTAGGCACTTCCTGGTATCTTCATGCGTGAGTATTTTGAACACAGGTTGACCTTTTACTGGTGTCAGCTGCAGAAGATCTCCGAAAACAATGATGTGTTTCCCACCAAATAACACATCATATTCAGTTTTAAGTACTTCTTGCATTCTCAAATGCACAAAGGCAAGCATGACATTGGAAACCATGCTTACTTCGTCAATGATAAGTAGTTTCATTTTCCTCAAGACTCTTGAAACTTCACAGCAAGCATCTCCAGATAACTTGTTGTATTGTAATTTGTTGTCATGCTCCACCGGCAGCATCAGTAGACGATGCAAAGTAATACCTTTAATGTTATGTGCTGCCAGTCCAGTAGGAGCGGTGACAACACAAGACAGCGATGACTCAGTCCTTTCCTGCAAATAACAAGAGATTGCTTTAATGAGGAAACTTTTTCCAGTTCCCGCTTCTCCACTCACGTACAGTCGGACAGGCTTCAACGATGTACATGAGCACTTGTTCTTCTCATGACTTAATCCGTGCTCAATTTCCGTGGTAACTTCATCATATATTTTCCTCTGCTCAACGTTGAGTTGTTTTTCCAAGTCTTCTAAGTTAACTGAATCCTCCTGAGCATGTGCCATGGCTCTTTCCACTTCATTCATAGCAGTGGCAGCTTCATTTTCGATAATAGGTCCTCCAAGTGGATCTTGACTCAATGAAACAGAACTCTGACTGTCCTGAGAACTGTCTCTGGCAATCTCGGCTGCAATCGTTGCTTCCTGCTCAATTTCCAAAGTTAGCATTTCTTGATATTTAGAAAAAGCAGGACATTCTATGGACTCCTTGGCTGCATTGAAAGAGTCTTCGTAACAGAGGAAATCTCCAAGCAGTTCCTCTTCTGCACGCCAAGGCTTGAAAAGTTGCAAAAGTGCTAAATAAAAAAACTCCTTTTTTTCTGGAGATTCACCACTCAATTTTCGATGGTTTACTAATTGGCATTTTCTTTGCTTGACCAGGCATCCCTCACTTCCAATTACAGCATACACTCCTTTCTCAATATCTTCTTTGATGTTCCTCTTGAATATATAATTTTGGAGAACCTCATGTAGACAAACATTCTCAAGGTGACTGCTTCGATTTGGATAATATGTATCCAACATGTTGGTCTTCAAAATGTCGGTACTGTTTGGTTCCTTTTCTGCCAAATACTCAATTTCCCGGACAGGTTTTAGAACTCGATTTCGCGTTGCAGCAAGACCAAGACTCGCCCAAACGAGACTCCTGGATTTGGCATAGAGACTTGCTGAAGACAACCGGTCAGAACATTCGTAAGCTCCGATTTCTCGATGCGACAACATCTTCAGACTGAAACTGTACAACTTCTTGCTGAGGCTCTTTTCATGAGAAATGTCCTCCCACATATCCTTCAGTTCGGTCTTTTCTTTTTTGGTGATGTAAGATGTCACATACCGAGCCACAGCCATACAGTTGTCAGCCACAAACTGTATATCCATGTTAGCATTCCACATGGACAAAATCACTGGGTTGTAGTCATTGATGTACTTGGACTCTTCGTTCCTTTTCAAATTGTATGTATTCTTGGGTGATTTCCTCGTCACATTATGTCGCAGCGAAGACATCAAACTGTTCACTCTTCCTTTAGAAATCACCGGTCGTGGAAAGTTGAAACGACATTTGGTGTAGAACTTGTCCTTGTTTCTGAATTTACGACGACAGTACTTTCCACAACGATGGCTTTGGAAACGTAGAACTTGTTCTCTTAGACTTTTCTTCTCCGTTGCGTTTGGAACAGCACACGTAGAATACTGTTCGATGAAATTCATCACTAAGTCATCCGGATCTGTTCCAAATTTAGGTGCATCCTTGATCCACAACAACATATGTATATGAGGGGCACCTCTTGCTTGGTACTCCTTTCTCCAGAAGAAATCCAACACCTCTCCAAGAGATGGATTCTTTTTATTTGTGATGAAAGACATCATAGCTTCAAATCTATGATTGAAGTACCTGCATACATTCACTGGATCCAAAGAACACAGTTCTCCAGGTGTCTTGAATTCAATGTTTTCAATATTTCCATTTGCCTCTCGTAGAAATTCAAGTAAGTCTTCCCAGCCATACTCGGCACAGCTCAGAGTGAGGAACCATGTTGGAGTTCCTAAGTTCCTCAGCATACATTTTAAATCACCATGACGACGGTACCAGTACTCATTAGTACCACGCTGACACGCCATGAGATTAATTAAGTGAGAATCCAAAATACTGTCTTGGACATTGACTTTATGCATAAAGTCACTTGCCGAGATGTTTCGCATCTGTATACCACTTTTTAAGATGTGGTTCACTGCATATGACAGTCCAGACAGATCGCTTTCAAACAGGAGATGAAACAAATAGGGAATGCATTGCCGAAACCTAGGATCTGCTGCATACAATCGTAAAGTCCGGTATTCAGACGCAGGAATTTGATGAGGTCGCTCATCATATCTTCCTCCTTGACCTGTGGGAAATAGCTGTGGGAAACACCGAGCTTCCAAACTTTCCTCCCAAACACTAATGGGACTCCCTTTGGCTTGTTTCATTTGAAACAACTCAATAGCATTCCCCATGACTTCCTTGGAATGCAAAGGATGAACACTATAATGTTCATATATTTCTTCACTTTTAGAGGCCTCTACTTTCTCAATTTGGCCAGCACACAAATCGCTATCCTCTTCATCACTTACTTCCTCTTCTGCAACATATACATTCTTATAGTACTTATTATTTTTCTTCAAATACACTGTTGCCTTTTTGACTTTCCTAACATCCACTAAATCTTGCCATATTTTCTTATTCTTTGTCGGAACCCCATTAACCAAGATAACCAGAGGTTCCTCTTCCACTTTTTCTATTCCAATTGTGTTAATGTTTTTCTTCAAATCTAGAGGCAAATAAACAACTCTTCCCTTTAATCCTCTCTGTAAATCTGCTGGAGGCAACTTCCCTGTCTTTGGCTCCATTCTTACAATAGCCTGAAAGGGATGGATACTTTGAATCAAAATAGATTCATAAGTATTTAAATCCTTCAATTCAGAAGGAATCTCAACCAATTCCAGATTATTATGAACTGCCCTAGCAGGCATCTGGTTTTGGTTTAATTTATTACAACAATAAGTACACACACGTTGATCCGATCCCAAATCAAAATAATTTTCTACCATCAAGTATGTGGCAAAATCCTTCCATTCACTATTATTTTCCCTTTCACTTTTTGCATATAAATCCACTACCTTAGTCTGATTCTTATAATAAGTGCGTCGACAACATACACAAGTGAAATTAGGCCTCTCACTTGATTTCATCTGAAACGTGGCAATTTCCTTCTGAAAATTATCTGTACTGGAAACCTGTACATTATCTTCCACATTACCCTCTACTTCAGGGTCAATTTGAACATTCTCATCTTTACTACCAAAGTAACAAAACTCAATTTCTTCACAAATATTCTTCACATCTATTTCAGAACCATGCAAAAGAGCAGCACATAATTGTTTAAGCATAATTGCTAGACTCTTAGCATAATACAACATTCTCACTAATTTTCTCACTTTATTATGATGCACTGCTAGCATCCTGAAATGATGAAAAACACTCTGGCATACTCTCCTGGAAAGACAAGCCAGTGAATGACCACGCAAACCTGTCATTTGTCTCACTCTGCAAGGATCTAAATCTTGCAACAACTTCATTTTCTGCTTCAAACTTTTCTTATTAAATGTCCGTATAAAATCACAAAGCAAATTGATGGAAACCTGTCGCACACTGCAAATAGAACTACACTTCCAAATGTACACAGGACCCTTAGGACGTCTTCCTAAAACCTCATCACTTAGCGCCTCTTCTGTCTCTGTTGTCACAAGTTATTCTTTTTCAACTGGACAACCATCCTTCACTTCATAAGCTCGACCACTGATGTCAACTGCATGCACCAAATCATTATCCTGAAAATAAGTCTCCTCATTAAAAAATGCCTCAGAACTTGAACTATGCATCCATTCTCCGGAAAAAACTTCACAAAAGTTAGTACGATTTACTACTCTCTTCCATCTACTTTTTGTTTTGAAATCAGAAATTACCTTGCTTAGTTTCCTAATTCTATTGATTACCAAAATAAACAACTTTCGCTTAATTTCAAAAGCATGATCAATAATTTTCTCTACATTTTTCTTCTTCTTATAAAATGCCGCTTTCTGTTGGCCTTTCTTTTTAATACTTTTCAATAAATTAACTAATATCCTATTACGGAACATTCGATTTCGAATGTCCCTAAACTGTTGTTTCCTTCTACTATCATGCACAGAGTTATCTCTTCCTCTACCAGTAACATTTGTGATGGGTCTCTCCTTTCCATTTAAATTACTTTTCTTTTTGTGAACTGAAACATTTTTTTGAGCAAAACTTTTTTTACTACAAATATTTCTTAAGAATGATTTCGTGCTCTTACCCGGACCTTTCTTGGTGTTTTGACAAGTATTTGGGGAAGAGGACTGCTGCAATACAACATCATCCTGCTGTCTTTGACGTTTTCTAGCCTTTCGTATTCGACTTTTGGAAGGCATTTTCCAAACTATGAAAGAATCTGCAGTTGAATCTGTGGAAAAATATAATATAAAATGTTATTAACCACTATTACCAAACAGTAAATAAATAACAGTCATCTAAAACTTAATGCCGTACTAATTATTTAACATAGCAAATGTTTTCCACCAGCACTGCATCACAAAAATGACACTCAATGGTACAAAAAAGGCATACAACACTCATAAATCACTCCCTAATATTTTAAATCATTAATTCAGGATGACGATAAGATGTAGCCTATCTAAAGATTTGTTTAGGCCCTGATCTTTAGACTGGGGTAAATGTGTGTCATTGATCCACATTCAGTCCATCACCTGTTTTGTTTATTTGAGGTGAGGCCAACACATGGTTGCAGATAAGATTTTCACTGAAAAATATCAAAATAAAAAAACATGTGAAGGCCTACCAATGAAGTAAATCATTAAATGAAAACCAATACATTTCTGGAAATATGCACTACTAGTGCTTCATAAGATGTTTTGGGTCATATTTATAAGGCATTTGAGTATCTAGTATGCTATTTTACGTTCTTCCTGGTGCAAATTTATTGTAAATATGCTCCCACCTGCGGTTGGCAAATTTAGATTTTGATTATGGGAGTTAGATAGGCATGTTACTAATTTCCCAAAAATGGTGTATAACCCCAAACAACCTTTGAAGCAAATGCTCTTAGCCATGTTATCCACCTCCCATTGGATAACATGGCTAAGAAGTGCTTGCAAATGTGAAAAAAAACGGCCGCAATGCATGAATATCGCAGAAAAGTCAGCGATATTCATGCATTTTCCAGCACATGCTCTTAGCCATGTAATCCACTTCCTATTAAATAACATGGCTAAGAACTGCTCAGGGCCCCATGAGGAACGCTTTCCATTTAAAAAGGGAAAAATAACATCAAAGACACTAAAATGCCTTCTAAATATGACCCCAAACAACCTATGAAGCTCTAACAGTACATATCCTGAAATGTAATTGATTTCAAAATTCGTTTTTAAACACAGCATATAAATCAATTGTATACCTGCATTCATGGAGAAATGACTAAAAATGTCCTTGAGACACATGAAAGTGTTTTCTGGAATGCCCTAGCACCATTTTTGGGACACTATTAACATGGCTACGTAACTCCCATAATCAAAATCTAAATTTGCCAAGCGCAAGTGGGAGCGTATTTACAAGACACTTGCCCCAAGAGGAACACTTTCCATTTAAAAAGGGAAAAATAACATCGCAGAAAAGTCAGCAATATTCATGCACTTTCCAGCAAATGCTCTTAGCCATGTTATCCACTTCCTATTAAATAACATGGCTAAGAACTGCTCAGGGCCCCATGAGGAACGCTTTCCATTTAAAAAGGGAAAAATAACATCAAAGACACTAAAATGCCTTCTAAATATGACCCCAAACAACCTATGAAGCTCTAACAGAACATATCCTGAAATGTAATTGATTTCAAAATTCGTTTTTAAACACAGCATATAAATCAATTGTATACCTGCATTCATGAAGAAATGACTAAAAATGTCCTTGAGACACATGAAAGTGTTTTCTGCAATTCACTAGCACCATTTTTGGGACACTATTAACATGGCTAGGTAACTCCCATAATCAAAATCTAAATTTGCCAAGCACAAGTGGGAGCGTATTTACAAGACACTTGCCCCATGAGGAACACTTTACATTTTAAAAGGAAAACATAACATCTTAGACACTCAAATACCTTATAAATATGGCTCAAAACAACCTATGAAGCTCTAGCAGTACATATCCAGAAATGAAATTGATTTCTTAAATCGTTTTTAAAAGCAACATCTCTGTTTCAGCTTACATAACAGACCATAAAATGGGCTCCATGTACCACAATAACTTGTGTTACTGCATGCCAGAATGTTACACCAAATATGCAATTACAATTTCTCTATGAAACTAATTCTATTAGTATATCACTAGAGACAAAACCACATTTTAAAAACACAGCTTTCTTCATCATTTTCTCCTTAAATCATACTATTCTCTATCTAAATTAAATAAATATTTTCTCACCTTAGCAAATATTTTTTGAGTTTTGAAAACAGTCTGAGAAATACACCAAATTGTCTTCAGCAGAAGAAAAAGGATGCACTCCAAAGGCTGCAGCTATTGAAAGCACAGAAATACAGATATTCTTTTCACATATCTCTCATATTAGCCAATCATACCTCTTCCCTCACTTTTTTCAAATCAAAACCCTTCCCCCCTCTGCCCTGTCTGCCTTGTTTCCATAGCAACCACCTCCTGGAAGACCTCTCATGTTTGCAAATTCACACAACAATGTTTCAATTGAACTCTGAACTCTCAGTGCACCTGCGTATCCAGTGCAATCTTTCATTAAATGTTTCTTCCTTGACCATTCAAATTACATCTTTCAAAGAACACATCCATGCACCCTAACTTTCTGTTTTCAGAAATGGAAATGCACCAATCACTGCTAATGAATCATTAGCACTGGAAATCCACAGTTTTTTTTCTTTACAAACTCCTACTGTTTCAACTGCCCTTTCATTACCACACTTCATCTGACTGCAGCCCAACCTTCTTCCACCATGTTTAACGTCTGGATTGTTGGACATAGTTACATCCACTGGGCTCAAAGGTATGCTGAGAGCAGAAATTTACACAACCTCAATTTACAAGATGTGGAAATTAAGTGGTTGGGCCAAAGAGGATTAAAATGTCACCAATTGATACCATTGGTGAAAACCTTTATGCATTTGCCAAAACCTGACCTGTTAATAGTGCACTGTGGAGGTAATGATTTGGGCACTTTGACAGGGGTAGGTCTGGAAATGCTTTTAAAGGACACCTTTGAGCAATTAATGGCACTTTTTCCTCAAACTGCCTTGGTATATTCCAATATATGCCAAAGACAGAAATGGAGGTGGTCCAACCAATTTTGTCCACAAATTGAGAAAGCGAGGAAGCATGTAAACAAATCTGTTTCAGCTTACATGAGAGACCATGGAATGGGCTCTCTGTACAACAATAACTTGCGTTACTACATGCAAGATATCTACAGAGGAGATGGAGTTCACTTCTCAGATGAGGGCAACAGAATTTTCATTCTGAATTTAAGACTGTGCATTGGTACCTACTTATAAGTACCTAAATGTACCATAAACCCAAAAGCTCTTCTCAGAGCTACCCTACATCTGATCACTCACAATTATTAGTTTTCTCTAACTTTTTTCACTAATTTTCCACAAAATTCGCTCCCCGGAGCGCTACCCGGTTCGCTAACCGAAAGCTAACCTCGCGGAATTTTTTTTTCCGCACATATAAGCCTCCTCAGCCACGCTCAGAAAACCTAGGGGGTCAAGATAAGTCTACCATGACCCCTTCTACCCATTCTAAACATTATTTGCCCTCCATCTTGTATCTTAATGCGACCGAAACACAAAATGGTGGACTCCCGTGACGCTTAAGGTTCGCTAACCGGGCCGCTTCCCGGAAAGCGGTCCTAAAAAAAGGCGGGAAAGTAATTTACAGAAAAACGACTAGAGACACTCTCACCAAATATAGATTAGCTCATACTACATAACAATCCCTTCCATTCTCACAAATTTCATTGAAATTCCATTTAGCCATTTAGCCTGTAGACCTCTCCAAATACCGTGAGGTAAATTACTTCACAAAACACATCTGAATTGTTGGAATTGACAACCAATGAAAATGTTACTTTCCTTTTCTACTTTTATTACCTGACATTTGATTGGTTATATACCTGTATATATATAAAGGGAGAGAAGGAAACACAGCCATTTTGACTACTACTTGTTGTTGTATATATCATTTAGAATATCACTAATAACATCAACTTGTTTCTAAAGGTAAGTTGTTATTTTTAAAACTGAAGTATATTGTGCACTATAAGTAAATATGGTAAACTTTTTCAGATAGTTATATACTATCCCTCTGTAAGAGTTAGACATTGAGAAAGGCTTCTTTATTATAATTATGGACTGATTTAGGTTTCTGTGGTATAATTATGAATTTACTTAGGCTTCTTCACAGGCACTTTTTAATAGTACTACTTCACGCCTGAAACCATACAGTGCCCATAGATTACTTCTCTGTTATAAACTCACAAGTGCCTGTCTGAACTTAAACCCAACAGTGCCCTATCTCTACTGATATATTTATTTTTTATGCAAATTACAGCAATAAAATGGAAGGTGAGCAGAATGTTTCCTTCGAAATTGTTCTGGAGACCAACACAGAAAAAGTTATTGCGGACAATGATGACTCAGATTTCATGGATGAATCACGGGACCATGAATTAGTTCAATGTGTAGAATCAGTGGATCATTTACTTCATTATGATGACGGTCAAATGTTTGAACTTATGTTCACTGAACAAGAACACATATCAGACAGTGAAATGCTAGACGTTGTATTAAATTTCGAAAAACAATCCGAAAAATAAAATTGTATGTAATATTAAAAAATTGTTTGAGTCTTTAATCATTTTTATATGTAATTCATAAACTAGTTAAATGTTAGAAATGTTATTAAATTTTGAAACACAATCACAACAATAAAAAATTGCTTAAAAAATAAAAAAATTAAAAAATAATCAACAAAACCAACAAATAATTAACATACAGTATTAGAAAAGTCTTTCATTCTTTTATCCATAAAGTTCGCTGCCCAGAACGCTTTCCGGTTCGCGAACTTGGCGCTTACCACGCAAAAAAAAAATTTTTTTTTTTTTTTTGGGACCCTCCTAGGCCCTTTTAAAACCTCCACATAAAACCTAGGGGGTCAACGAGGATCTACTATGCCCCCTTATGGTAATTTCCCCCTTTGTTTTGGCCTCCTCTTGTCTCTCGATCCTACCGAGAGACAAGATGGCGGCCGCTCCGGACTGTTTAGAATGTTGACAGACACCGGAGGGCCAATCAGCTTCGCATCGCAAAGTTCCGATACGCGAAAGGTTCGCTAACCGGATCGCTGCCCGGAGCGCTGTTACAGATATATATCTTGATTTAAACGTTAATTTCTCAAAATCCACTGAAGCACATATATTGAGACCTAGCAAAGGCACATCGGGCTAACAGTCCCTACAATTTTGCCAAGTTTCGTGAAAATCCATTCAGCCGTTCGGGCTAAAAGTGAGTCCAACCGCCCTATGGAAAACTCAATGCAAAAAACGCGTTTTGGGACCCCCCTTTTTTCTCAGCCCCCCCTTGACGAAACCCCACCAAATTTTCAGGGGCTGCTCAGAAACAAAATGTGCCATTTTCCTGAAAATTTCAGCCAATTCCGTCCACAATATTATTAAGTTGTTTAACGTCTGGATTGTTGGACATAGTTACATCCACTGGGCTCAAAGGTATGCTGAGAGCAGAAATTTACACAACCTCAATTTACAAGATGTGGAAATTAAGTGGTTGGGCCAAAGAGGATTAAAATGTCACCAATTGATACCATTGGTGAAAACCTTTATGCATTTGCCAAAACCTGACCTGTTAATAGTGCACTGTGGAGGTAATGATTTGGGCACTTTGACAGGGGTAGGTCTGGAAATGCTTTTAAAGGACACCTTTGAGCAATTAATGGCACTTTTTCCTCAAACTGCCTTGGTATATTCCAATATATGCCAAAGACAGAAATGGAGGTGGTCCAACCAATTTTGTCCACAAATTGAGAAAGCGAGGAAGCATGTAAACAAATCTGTTTCAGCTTACATGAGAGACCATGGAATGGGCTCTCTGTACAACAATAACTTGCGTTACTACATGCAAGATATCTACAGAGGAGATGGAGTTCACTTCTCAGATGAGGGCAACAGAATTTTCATTCTGAATTTAAGACTGTGCATTGGTACCTACTTATAAGTACCTAAATGTACCATAAACCCAAAAGCTCTTCTCAGAGCTACCCTACATCTGATCACTCACAATTATTATTTTTCTCTAACTTTTTTCACTAATTTTCCACAAAATTCGCTCCCCGGAGCGCTACCCGGTTCGCTAACCGAAAGCTAACCTCGCGGAATTTTTTAAAAAAAAGTTTTTTTTCCCGCACATATAAGCCTCCTCAGCCACGCTCAGAAAACCTAGGGGGTCAAGATAAGTCTACCATGACCCCTTCTACCCATTCTAAACATTATTTGCCCTCCATCTTGTATCTTAATGCGACCGAAACACAAAATGGTGGACTCCCGTGACGCTTAAGGTTCGCTAACCGGGCCGCTTCCCGGAAAGCGGTCCTAAAAAAAGGCGGGAAAGTAATTTACAGAAAAACGACTAGAGACACTCTCACCAAATATAGATTAGCTCATACTACATAACAATCCCTTCCATTCTCACAAATTTCATTGAAATTCCATTTAGCCATTTAGCCTGTAGACCTCTCCAAATACCGTGAGGTAAATTACTTCACAAAACACATCTGAATTGTTGGAATTGACAACCAATGAAAATGTTACTTTCCTTTTCTACTTTTATTACCTGACATTTGATTGGTTATATACCTGTATATATATAAAGGGAGAGAAGGAAACACAGCCATTTTGACTACTACTTGTTGTTGTATATATCATTTAGAATATCACTAATAACATCAACTTGTTTCTAAAGGTAAGTTGTTATTTTTAAAACTGAAGTATATTGTGCACTATAAGTAAATATGGTAAACTTTTTCAGATAGTTATATACTATCCCTCTGTAAGAGTTAGACATTGAGAAAGGCTTCTTTATTATAATTATGGACTGATTTAGGTTTCTGTGGTATAATTATGAATTTACTTAGGCTTCTTCACAGGCACTTTTTAATAGTACTACTTCACGCCTGAAACCATACAGTGCCCATAGATTACTTCTCTGTTATAAACTCACAAGTGCCTGTCTGAACTTAAACCCAACAGTGCCCTATCTCTACTGATATATTTATTTTTTATGCAAATTACAGCAATAAAATGGAAGGTGAGCAGAATGTTTCCTTCGAAATTGTTCTGGAGACCAACACAGAAAAAGGTATTGCGGACAATGATGACTCAGATTTCATGGATGAATCACGGGACCATGAATTAGTTCAATGTGTAGAATCAGTGGATCATTTACTTCATTATGATGACGGTCAAATGTTTGAACTTATGTTCACTGAACAAGAACACATATCAGACAGTGAAATGCTAGACGTTGTATTAAATTTCGAAAAACAATCCGAAAAATAAAATTGTATGTAATATTAAAAAATTGTTTGAGTCTTTAATCATTTTTATATGTAATTCATAAACTAGTTAAATGTTAGAAATGTTATTAAATTTTGAAACACAATCACAACAATAAAAAATTGCTTAAAAAATAAAAAAATTAAAAAATAATCAACAAAACCAACAAATAATTAACATACAGTATTAGAAAAGTCTTTCATTCTTTTATCCATAAAGTTCGCTGCCCAGAACGCTTTCCGGTTCGCGAACTTGGCGCTTACCACGCAAAAAAAAATTTTTTTTTTTTTTTTTGGGACCCTCCTAGGCCCTTTTAAAACCTCCACATAAAACCTAGGGGGTCAACGAGGATCTACTATGCCCCCTTATGGTAATTTCCCCCTTTGTTTTGGCCTCCTCTTGTCTCTCGATCCTACCGAGAGACAAGATGGCGGCCGCTCCAGACTGTTTAGAATGTTGACAGACACCGGAGGGCCAATCAGCTTCGCATCGCAAAGTTCCGATACGCGAAAGGTTCGCTAACCGGATCGCTGCCCGGAGCGCTGTTACAGATATATATCTTGATTTAAACGTTAATTTCTCAAAATCCACTGAAGCACATATATTGAGACCTAGCAAAGGCACATCGGGCTAACAGTCCCTACAATTTTGCCAAGTTTCGTGAAAATCCATTCAGCCGTTCGGGCTAAAAGTGAGTCCAACCGCCCTATGGAAAACTCAATGCAAAAAACGCGTTTTGGGACCCCCCTTTTTTCTCAGCCCCCCCTTGACGAAACCCCACCAAATTTTCAGGGGCTGCTCAGAAACAAAATGTGCCATTTTCCTGAAATTTCAGCCAATTCCGTCCACAAACGCAAAAGTTATTAGGCATAGAATTTTCAGAAATCCCATAGGGAAAAAATCCTAACTATATGTACCTACTGGCGACCGCCAGTAGGTAATATATATATATATATATATATATATATATATATATATATATATATATATATATATATATATATATATATATATATATATATATATATATATATATATATATATATATATATATATATATATATATATATATATACATACAGAATCCAGTAGATTTATAACTACATTTTCTGGAGAATCGGAGGGATTCAGACAGATACTTAACCGGAACTGGCATATTCTTAAATCAGATCTAGTGATCGGTAAATATTTGCCAGAGCGACCACAAATAACTTTCCGGCGAAGTAGATCGTTGAAAGATCATCTGGTTAAAAGTCATTACCAAGCTGTTCCCTTTGTTCCACGATTAGACACTATGACAGGCTTCTTTCCATGCTCTAAGTGCAACGCTTGTAAGAATAGCACTAAGGTTCAAACATTTCAATTGCCAGGCACAAGAATGACTAAAAAGATAAAATTCTTTTTAACCTGCATAGTCCATAATAGTGATCGAACACTACTAAAATTCTATTGCATAGATCATATCCCATTGAGTGACCAAGGTGGTGATAGATTGCAGAAACTACGCAGGTTAGAATCAAGATACATTATTGATCTACATACTGTCATCCCATTTGGTCTTAATTCCAAAGAAGAACTTTCTATACATCTAGGATAATAATACTCTTCTTTCCTAGCTGCTTGAGATGACATGGGTATATACAAATGCTTCTGCTGATACCAATGTAAATAGTTCCATGATAATGAAATTAAAGAGCGTTGCATAATCTGAACATGGTTGTTTTAGATGATTATCAATTCTTTGAGCTGTTCCAATGAATTAGTCACACCGTCATCAGGCCCATGCAGGGCTCAATTTTGTGAACCAAGTGTCTTTGCCCATACAGGGCTTAATTATTTTGCTATATAATTTTTGAAATTTGCTTTCATGAATGACATAATTTATGACTTGTGAATTTGGCAGGTTAATAATTCATTATTGAGCCATGGTTTATTAAGGTATTAAGTATTATGTACACCAGTTTAAAATGGCCGCCACAGTCGTAATGAAGATTTTGTCTGTCTTTCATGTCAATGAATTCACATGAAAAAAATGTGTAATTGATTTTGAAACGCAAGCTTAAATGGTGGCAACGCTTGTTGCACAGGTTGACACAGAGGAAAAAGGCACCTTCGCCGAAACGCGTCCTGTTGTTTGTGCAATAAAATACTTTTGAAAAGTTCCACGAGAGTGCGGCCGCTTCCTTCCCTGGTCAGGGGAGGGGGGTTCTTGGAGCTGAATATATATATATATATATATATATATATATATATATATATATATATATATATATATATATATATATATATATATATATATATTACCTACTGGCGGTCGCCAGTAGGTATATATAGATAGGATTTTTTTGAATAGGGATTTCTGAAAATTCTATGTTGAATAACTTTGGCGTTGATGGACGGAATTGGCTGAAATTTTCTGGAAAATGGCACATTTTGTTTCTGAGCGTCCCCTGAAAGTTTGGGGGGGTTTCGTCAAGCGGGGGCCGAGAAAAAAGGGGGTCCCAAAACAAGTTTTGAACATTGAGTTTTCCATAGGGCGGTTGGACCCACTTTTAGCTCGAACGGCTAAATGGATTTCCACAAAACTTGGCAAAATTGTAGGGACTGGTAGCCCGATGTGCCTTTGCTATGTCTCAAGATATATGCTCCAGTGGTTTTTACAAAAATTAACTTTGAAAAATATATATTGGGCTACATTGGGCTATATATATGTTAGAGCCCAAATGTAGCCCATTGTAGCCCAATGTAGCCCAATGTAGCCCAAAGATGGCCACCAGAGACAAAAAAGAACAAATGTAGCCCAAATATCAGCCAGATGTAGCCCAACTATAGCCCAGTGACAGAATGTCCCAGAGTGTTCTAAAGAACAACTAGAGCGCTAACAGTCTTACTTATGACAAAAGTATAGCACACCTGAAGTCATCTTGATTGGAATAAAGTGTTAACACTTAAAACATTTAATTTGCAAAGAAACAAAATGAGGGGTTTCATTTTGCCATAGAAATGTTATATATTACCTACTGGCGGTCACCAGTAGGTATATATAGTTAGGATTTTTTTGAATAGGGATTTCTGAAAATTCTATGTTGAATAACTTTGGCGTTGATGGACGGAATTGGCTGAAATTTTCAGGAAAATGGCACATTCTGTTTCTGAGCGTCCCCTGAAAGTTTGGGGGGGTTTTGTCAAGCGGGGGCCGAGAAAAAAGAGGGGTCCCAAAACATGTTTTTAACATTGAGTTTTCCATAGGGCGGTTGGACTCACTTTTAGCTCGAACGGCTGAATGGATTTCCACCAAACTTGGCAAAATTGTAGGGACTGGTACCCCGATGTGCCTTTGCTATGTCTCAAGATATATGCTCCAGTGGTTTTTCCGAAAATTAACTTTGAAAAATATATATTGGGCTACATTTGGCTATATATGGAAAGGGGCGACCACTCGGTCCCCCCGAACGTATGGCGGAGTACCACGATCCCCCCGGGAAGCCATCTTGGGCGGGAGGCGAGTCTCGGCTGGTATGCCCGAAGCGGCGTAGCCGGGGCGCGCCTTTTCCCGCCCTAGAGTGGGTTGGCCTAGACACTGACGCGGCTGGCCACGCCCTAGGGGCAGGCAGGGGCGGGTTTACGCCCGCCCTGAAGACGGATAAAAGGAGAAGCAAGATCCGAAGGCATCCTCTTGTTCCTGTGCTCTGAAGCTGCACCTCCTCGCTGCACGTGAGCTAGAGACGGAACGAAGAGCCAATTTTGAGCGTTGTAATCGTTCTTGTTTGTTTTTCAGATACTCTGTTGGAGAATGCCGAAGAAGGCGGGAAAGCGCATGACTACTGACCAGATGCTGCGCGTTCTCATGAAGGAGATGACCGAACTAAAGAGGCGAATGGATAAGAACGAGGAAGGGGGACCGAAACGTCCTTTGGCGGGAGCAGCCCCGGGAGGGAAAAACAAGAGGCCCAGGAGGGGAGCCGCGGGAGAAGACATCCCGGGTCCCAGTGCCCCGCTCGAGGCACCAACTCCCGTGCCGGAGGAAGGGAATCCGATTCCCGTTGTGGTCACCCCCGTGTCCGGGGAAGATATGCCGCCCGAGCTGGCAGCACAATTGGCAGCGTGGTTGGGAAAAGGTAGCGAGGGCGCCACGGCTGTCGACGCGCAGGAGCTAATGAAGCAACTGCGTGAGTCACGGGAAGCAGCGAAGGTGTCCACGCCGGCTGCAGCAGTAGAGAAGCCACAGGGGACGGGTTCAGTAGCAGAGGCAACGTCCGGTGCAGGTAAGCGGCCATTGCCGATTGCGAGGGATGAGTCAGCACCCTCTCGTAGGGAAAAGTTGGGTCAGCATGTTCCTTTGGCTATTAAGGAGAAGATATGGGCAGGGGAGTACGTAAACATCTTCTCGTTGCTTACTGATCACTATGAGATGGAGCATGTTAAGGGCCAGAAGGAGCTCATGCATCCGAGTGTTTGGCGCGCAAAAATGGCCGCCTTTAAGGTAAATGAAAACATTGGCAATTGGGGCCAGGCGTGGGGGGTTTTTACATCGATCTTGGGGGAGCGAAGGCCCGATCTGTTACCCGAATTGCCGATTTATCAGTCACGAATCATGGGGTACTCAGTATCACACGAGGGTAATCATTGGTTCTGCTATGATAACCTGTTTAGAAAAGCTAAAGAACATGATAAAAACTTAACATGGGATTGTTATGATTCTGTGTCATGGTCCAAAATGAAGGAGACTGGTATGTTAAAATTGCCGTTAGTAGGGAGTATCGTTGGCGAATCTTCCCGCCAGTATGCGGGGACGCCCTTTCGGTCAGGTGCGGGTACCGACAATTACTCGAAGCCTGCCGGCAACACAGGAAAAAGGGGGGTTTGTTGGAACTTCAACAGGGGTAAATGTACTAGGCCCCAGGGATCGTGCAAATTTAGACACGAATGTAGTGGGTGTGGGCAATCATCCCATCCTGAGTCCACGTGCAGAGCCAAAACGGGTGATAACGGGGGTAGAGGAGGCGCCAAACAGGTCTAACATAGTCCAAGGGGCGCCTTTACCTACCCCGATTGATACCTTGGCAATGATTCCTTGGCTCAGTGAATACCCGGATCGTACTTCTGCTGGGGTGTTGCGGAACGGGTTTTCTTATGGTTTCCGCATCCCAGTGGGGGACTTTCAAGGTGCAACGAAATGTAAAAATCAGCTATCGGTCTTTCAGCATACGACTGTGGTACAGGATAAGATCAGGAAGGAGGTTACTCGAGGTCGAGTCGCCGGTCCGTTTAGTGTACCACCGGTTCCTAATTTTGTTTGTTCCCCTTTAGGTGTGGTCCCAAAGAAGGACCCGGGTGAGTTTCGGCTGATACATAATTTATCAGCCCCACGTGGTCTTTCCGTAAACGAAGCGATAGACCCGGAAGTGTGTTCGGTGCGGTACGCATCCTTCGATGAGGCCGTAGCCATTTTGAATCGCCTGGGGCCCGGGGCGCTGATGGCAAAATCTGATATCGAGTCAGCGTTCCGGTTGCTCCCGGTACATCCAGACGATCAGCGTCTCTTAGGTTTCATGTTTCAGGGTCATTATTACATGGATAAGTGTATGCCGATGGGGTGCTCTATATCTTGTGCCTATTTCGAAAAATTCAGTAGTTTTCTACAATGGGTCTTCACAAGGAAGACGGGTTTCCAAAACGTGATGCATTACCTTGATGATTTTTTGTTCCTGGGGGCAGCCGGGGATCCGGAATGTGGGCAGGCTTTGGCGCAGTTTTGTGTCTTGATGAATCAGTTTGGCGTGCCATTGGCACCAGGTAAGACTGTGGGGCCTTCCACTTGCCTCGAGTTTCTGGGGATCGAGTTAGACTCCGCAGAAGGTTGTTTTCGTTTACCAGCTGACAAAGTGTCAAAGTTCAGGACATCCCTGCAAATGTGTATAAGTGGACCTAAGGTTAAGCTGCATCAATTACAGCAGTTAGTTGGCCAGTTGAATTTTGCCCTGAGGGTTATACCAATGGCCCGCCCCTTTTCCCGTTCGATCGCTCAAGCCATGGTCGGCCTGAAGGAGTGCCATCATCGCACAAGGCTCTCGGCAGAGGTCCGCCAAGACATGCGCATTTGGTTGGCATTTCTGGCGGATTTCAATGGTCGAGTCGTGTGGAACAAACCAGCCGTGTCCTCGGAGGAGCTGGGGCTCTGGACAGATTCGGCAGGGAGCATAGGTTTCGGTGCCATCTTCGGCACAAGATGGTCTGCACAAAAGTGGCCGACATGGTGGCATGACAGTGGACTGACAAATAACATTGCTTTCCTGGAACTTTTCCCCATTTTAGTGGCCCTGAGAACTTGGCCCGAAGGGTTCAAAGATCACTCTGTGGTATTTTGGTCTGACAATATGACCGTGGTCGAGTGTATCAATAGTCAGGCAGCACGATGCAAATGGATTTTGAGACTGCTCAAGGAAATTGTTTTACTGTGTATGCAATTGAATGTGCTATTCAGAGCTAGACATGTCCCAGGGGTAATGAACCAGGCGGCTGATGCACTGTCTCGTTTTTGTATGCAGGCTTTCTGGGGTTTCCTTCCCACAGCGGACCCGGAGCCGGCACCCTTTCCCGAAGCTCTCTGGTCTCTCGGTGCCCCGAACTTCGTAACCTCGTGGGAGAGAGTTTAGCACCCAGGACGAGGAAGGCATATGAAGGGGCGTTCCGGTCCTATTTGGCCTTTTTGGGGACTGATAGAGAGGAGCTTTGGGGCCAGGAAGAGTGGGTGGTGAATTTTCTGATGTCCTTACATCGGGTCGGGAAATCGGTGGCCACGGCTCAGAGGCATCGGGCTGCCATTTCCTTTGTTGCTAGGGCTCACGGGATCCATGACCCGACAGCGTCTTTCGTTGTACAGAAAGCGCTACGGGGGTGGCAACGCCTTGAGGGTCGCAGAGTAGATGAGAGGCGCCCGATAGGTTTGGATAGGATGGCCCAGTTATTATCCAGACTCCCTGCTACGTGTTCATCTCAGTTTGAGACAGTGTTATTCCGAGCCGCTTTTACGCTGGCATTCCATGGGGCTATGCGGGTAAGCGAATTAGTGGCGAGGAACAAGCAGGATGTGACAGGAGGATTGTGCCAGGAGCACGTCCAGATCAGAGGGGAGACGATGACGGTCTCATTTGTCAGGTCCAAGACCGATCAAAGTGGGATGGGTGACTGCGTAATCATACGCAGGATTCCCGGGTCCTCCATGTGCCCGGTAAGGTGTCTAGAAGATTATTTAGCACGAAGGGTGGTATCATGGGGGGGGGACCTTGTTGAGACACGCTGACGCCACCCCACTGACAAAGTTTCAGTTTCAGCGGGTGCTTGCGATGTCGATTGCCGCTGCAGGCTTGAACCCGGGCGAGTTTGGGACCCATTCCTTTCGGATAGGGGCTGCTACAGAGGCTACAGCCAGGGGTCTGGATGTTGAACAAGTTAAACGGGTGGGGCGTTGGTCCTCCAATTGTTATAAAAGGTATGTGCGGTTGCACATGTTGTGAAGCTGTAGCAATGTACTCACGCTTCTTGTTTTTGTTTGGTTTTCAGTTGCGCAAGCCTACGAGGCGGGGCGGACTTTGCAGTCGACCCAACACCGGGCCAGCGGTCAGACATCACCGGCTGTGAAAAAGGAGGTGTGGGTTGTGGGCCACTCATACGTGAGACGTGCCGCAGACGTATTCAAGGCAGGTGATATGAGTCACGTAGCTGGGGAATACGGGTACAGTGTGTCCTTCTACGGAAAAGGCGGTCTCTGTATTGACCAGTTTCAATCATTTTTTGAGGGTTTGCTAGGGCGGACGAGGTCACCGCCGTCTGTAGTCATAGTACATCTTGGGGGTAATGATTTGGTCACCACTGGTAGACGACTTCTTCTTGAGGCGATGCTTTCCACTGTAAGTTGGTTAGCGAGGAGAGTTCCAGTGTGCACAATTGCATGGTCCCATATGATCCCACGAAAAGTGTGGCGGGGGGCTATTTCGGTTCCTGCTTTAAATCATTCTGTTAGGAAGCTTAATAACAAAGTGGGTAGGTTGTTCCGTTCCAAGACACTGCATTCTATTTCACATGGGTGTATTAATGATGACAGTATGTATTTGGGGGATGGAGTGCATTTGTCTCGGGTGGGGAATGAGTTACTCATAGGAGACTTCTTAGCATGGCTAAAAACGTTACACCATGACCTTTAGGTAGGAGTGTTGTGGGGGGTCCGGATAGCCGGTCAACTATCCGGCCTGTGGCGGTAAGGTCATGATCGGTGAGCACTAATTGGAAGATCCCTATGAGTGGGCGTCACCCAGCACGGATGGGAGCGCTCGGGGGAGGTGGCCATTGGCCCCTCAACGGGGAGGCGGTCCCTTCTAAGGATGGGTCGCCGAAAGAAAAGGAAAGGCGGTCAAGGCCCCTTCCTGGGTAGGAGGGGTTACAGCCCCCTCCTGGGGAATTTCCCGGGGCCAGGACGTCTGCGACGGCAGATGTGGTAAGTTGTGTGGGGTTTGGGGGGGGGTCTACGGTACCTTCTAGATACCTCACACGAGTCCTCGTACGACCTCTAAGTGGCGTCGAGTTTTATTGGGGCCCCCGTCAAGTCAAGGGAAATTGGTAATTGCACTTGAGGTACGCCTCTGGGCCGCCCCTCACAAGTGAGGGCGATATTTCTGGGTTAGGGATCTTGACACCGGTTACGACCTTGCCGTTGGCCCTTAAACGTTAGGATGTACAATTTCAAAATTTCAAGTAAATGTTTTGTAGGATGTTAGTTCGGCTAGGAGAACCTTTGTATTAGAGAATCTGTTAAGGTTAGCCAAACATCGCAATGTGGTAATGAAATTGTACATAATATGAAACTGTTTATTTAATGTTTTAATTTTGTTTCAAATTTTAATAAATACGGCCGGGAGGGTTACTCCCTCCCGTCTTCCAAAGACTTCAGAACTGTTTCCGGTTTCCCATCCTTGGGGATTGTGTTGAGAGGGGGTGGCGGGTATCTCAGCCATATGGAAAGGGGCGACCACTCGGTCCCCCCGAACGTATGGCGGAGTACCACGATCCCCCCGGGAAGCCATCTTGGGCGGGAGGCGAGTCTCGGCTGGTATGCCCGAAGCGGCGTAGCCGGGGCGCGCCTTTTCCCGCCCTAGAGTGGGTTGGCCTAGACACTGACGCGGCTGGCCACGCCCTAGGGGCAGGCAGGGGCGGGTTTACGCCCGCCCTGAAGACGGATAAAAGGAGAAGCAAGATCCGAAGGCATCCTCTTGTTCCTGTGCTCTGAAGCTGCACCTCCTCGCTGCACGTGAGCTAGAGACGGAACGAAGAGCCAATTTTGACCCACCCACCAGCCCCTGAGGACAGCAAGTGGTTTTGAATAAAGTTGATGGATAACTTTGATTTTCGTTTACAGGTTGTGGTATTATCGTGATGATCTTGAGTATGTAATAAAGAATGGTCGATTTGTGTTACGTTTCGCAAATAAAGAAACTCTGCTTTAGTGTTCATTGGTAAGCATGCTTTTAATAAAAGTGTAGTTGCTACTGTCTTTTTTAGTTTAGTCATTTAGTTAGCATTGTCGTATTTATTTTGGTCGGGCGGTAAGGTCATGATCGGTGAGCACTAATTGGAAGATCCCTATGAGTGGGCGTCACCCAGCACGGATGGGAGCGCTCGGGGGAGGTGGCCATTGGCCCCTCAACAGGGAGGCGGTCCCTTCTAAGGATGGGTCGCCGAAAGAAAAGGAAAGGCGGTCAAGGCCCCTTCCTGGGTAGGAGGGGTTACAGCCCCCTCCTGGGGAATTTCCCGGGGCCAGGACGTCTGCGACGGCAGATGTGGTAAGTTGTGTGGGGTTTGGGGGGGGGTCTACGGTACCTACTAGATACCTCACACGAGTCCTCGTACGACCTCTAAGTGGCGTCGAGTTTTATTGGGGCCCCCGTCAAGTCAAGGGAAATTGGTAATTGCACTTGAGGTACGCCTCTGGGCCGCCCCTCACAAGTGAGGGCGATATTTCTGGGTTAGGGATCTTGACACCGGTTACGACCTTGCCGTTGGCCCTTAAACGTTAGGATGTACAATTTCAAAATTTCAAGTAAATGTTTTGTAGGATGTTAGTTCGGCTAGGAGAACCTTTGTATTAGAGAATCTGTTAAGGTTAGCCAAACATCGCAATGTGGTAATGAAATTGTACATAATATGAAACTGTTTATTTAATGTTTTAATTTTGTTTCATATTTTAATAAATACAGCCGGGAGGGTTACTCCCTCCCGTCTTCCAAAGACTTCAGAACTGTTTCCGGTTTCCCATCCTTGGGGATTGTGTTGAGAGGGGGTGGCGGGTATCTCAGCCATATATGTTAGAGCCTAAATGTAGCCCAACTATAGCCCAATGACAGAATGTCCCAGAGTGTCCTAAAGAACAACTAGAGCGCTAACAGTCTTACTTATGACAAAGTATGGCACACCTAAAGTCATCTTGATTGAAATAAAGTGTTAACAATTAAAACATTTAATTTGCAAAGGAACAAAATGAGGGGGTTCATTTTGCCATAGAAATTATGATTATTGCTGAAGAAAGAAAAATTAGGGCACATTTTGAGTGAGTTCTCAAATCCTCTTATATTCCATTAAAAGAATTCTGATATGCAATCTCCCAAGATGGCCACCAGAGACAAAAGAGCCCAAATGTAGCCCAAATATCAGCCAGATGTAGCCCAACTATAGCCCAATGACAGAATGTCCCAGAGTGTTCTAAAGGACAACTAGAACGCTAGCAGTCTTACTTATGACAAAAGTATGGCACACCTGAAGTCATCTTGATTGGAATAAAGTGGTAACACTTAATACATTTAATTTGAAAAGGAACAAAATGAGGGGTTTCATTTTGCCATAAAAATTATATATATATATATATATATATATATATATATATATATATATATATATATATATATATATATATATTCACTGAAAAAACCATAGGTTATAGACCATATATAGTTAGGGATTAGCATTTAAAAAACCTTATTTTACTCGCACAAAACCATTGAATTTCCATATATAGTTAGATGCACTAACTATATATCGCGGACCCGCAATCCACTGCTAATGATGTCACATATTACATCATTCATGACATGGTCAGTGACATCACTGATGACATCACTGATGACATCTCAAATGACATCACTGATGACATCTCAAAAACGCGTTTTGGGACCCCCCTTTTTTCTCGGCCCCCCCTTGACGAACACCCCCCAAATTTCCAGGAGCTGCTCAGAAACAAAATGTGCCATTTTCCTGAAAGTTTCAGCCGATTCCGTCCACAAACGCCAAAGTTATTAGACATAGAATTTTCAGAAATCCCATAGGGAAAAAATCCTAACTATATATACCTACTGGCGACCGCCAGTAGGCAATATATATATATATATATATATATATATATATATATATATATATATATATATATATATATATATATATATATTACCTATATATATATATATATATATATATATATATATTACCTACTGGCGGTCGCCAGTAGGTATATATAGTCAGGATTTTTCCTCTATGGGACTTTTGAAAATTCTATGTCTAATAACTTTGGCGTTTGTGGACGTAATCGGCTGAAATTTTCAGGAAAATGGCACATTTTGTTTCTGAGCAGCCCTTGAAAATTTGGGGGGGTTTCGTTAAGGGGGGGCTGAGAAAAAAGGGGGGTCCCAAAACGCGTTTTTCCCATGTTAATTTTCATAGGGCGTTTGGCCTCACTTTTAGCTCGAACGGCTGAATGGATTTGCACGAAACTTGGCAAAATTGTAGGGACTGTTAGCCCGATGTGCCTTTGCTGGGTCTCAATATATGTGCTCCAGTGGATTTTGAGAAATTAACGTTTTAAAAAATTTATATATCTGTGACAGCGTCCTGGATAGCGCACCAGTTCGCGTACTTGTCGCGTAACGGAGCTTTGCGAAGCGAAGCTGATTGGCTCTCCGGTGTCTGTCAACATTCTAAACAGTCCGTAGCGGCCGCCATTTTGTCTCTCGGTAGGATCGAGAGACAAGAGGAGGCCAAAACGAACGGGGAAATAAAGGAAAGGGGGCAAGGTAGACCCCTTCTGACCCCCTAGGATTGATGAGGGGGATATTAAAGTGCCCCGCGGGTCCCAAAAAAAAAAAAAAAATTGTTTTTTTCGTGGGGTGCGCCCGGTTCGCGTACCGGAAAGCGGTCTGGGGAGCGTACTATAAGGAAACAAGAATGATTGACTTTTAACTTATTGTATGTTTATTGATTGTTCGTTTTGTTTTTTTTTGTTTTTTTCTATTTACGTAGCTACATGTAGGTACCAATGCAGAGTCTATAATTTAATAAACGCCGTCTCCTTTGTAAATATCTTGCCTGTTGTTATAGAAGTTATTGTGGTATATGGAATTCATACCATAGTCTGTCTGGAAAGCCGAAACAACATGGTGGCAGGAGATATAAAGAGATGTTAAATACACATTGGGGATTATATAGTGGGAGAAAGGAAGTAACTATGAACAAAGCTAGTATGTAACACCAAAAAGTTGCACAGTATATTTTAAGTCTGACTTCACGTTATAATACATTTGCTACTAGTTTTCAATATACATATAAAAATAAATAATGTGTCAAACAATTTTTGAATTAAGAAATTAAAATTTATTTTTCATTTTGTTTTTCAAAATTTAAAAGAAAATCTAAAAAATCGTGATCATTTTTTTCTTCATTTTTTAGTAGAAAATCTACTGCATCTACACATTGCACAAGTTCATTATTTATTGTGTCGTCGTAGAAATCCATGTCAACTTGTGTCTCAATTTTTTTTTCTGTTTCAGTTTTCATGTTGTTTTGTTGTTCTTCCATTTTCAATTCTGAAAAATGAATTTTTAAAAAATATATCAGTACAGAAAGGGCATTGTTGGGTTTCAGTACAGATTGGCAGTTTGGTTAATTATATAGTGTTTTTTTCTTTGGGCAGTGTATGGTATCAAATTAGAAGTAGAAATATGAAGAAAATTATCAAATAAACTCTTAGTCAATTCTGAATTATACTATAGAAGTCTAACTCTATCCTTAACTCAGGGCCGGCGCTAGGCATGGGCAGCGTGGGCTGCCGCTCATGGTCTCGCACTCAGCCCACCAGCATGGGGCCACGCACTGGTGATGTGTCCTTTTGTTTTCCTGGAGATCTATCATAAAGAAAGGTGTCGCTTGCAATTAAGGTCCATTGGAGGGGGCCCCCTCCTTGGGCCTCCCATGGATGGTGTCAGGAGGTATAGGGGAGGGAGAAGGAGACGCTCCTTCAATTGCAAGGAGAACATTCACAGACACTGAGGGGGCCCCATTGTCCAGCATTTTGGCGCTCCCACAGTTTTAACTTTTAGACCACAATCAATTCTCACACCTATGAAGGTGTGAGAAATGCGTGTGGAGTAAAAGTTAAAACTGTGGGGGCGTCAAAATGCTGGACAATGGGGCCCCCTCAGTGTCTGTGAATGTTCTCCTTGCAAGGGGCCACTTATGTAAATTGGAGGGGGCCTCGCGCACGTTCCCTTTTAGCCCATGGTCTTGCAAATCCTAGGACTGGCCCTGCCATAACTAAAACAGAGAAGTCTATTTTTTTCTATAAGTATTACAGAGTGATAGAATATAATTGTCAGAAAATGTTTTTCTAATTAGCTTTCAGTACAGAACATACTTCAGTTTTCTAAATAATATCTTACCTTTTAAATATAAGTTGAAGTTATCAGTTGATTTTTTGTTGTTATGCACTTCACGAAGTAGTAGTCAAAATGGGTGTGTTTCTCTCTCTTTGTTTATATATATTCAGGTACATAACCAATCAAATGTCATGATATAATAGTAGAAATTGAAAGTAATATTTTAATTGGTTGTCATTTCCAACACTTCCGATATGTTTTGTGAAGTAATTTACCTCAGGGATTTTAGAGAGTTCTACATGCTAAATGGCTAAATGTTATTCCAACAATATTTGTGAAAATGGTAGGGATTGGTATGTAGTATGAGCTAATGTTTAATTGGTGAAAGTGTCTCCAGTTGTTTTTCTGTAAATTACTTTCCCACCTTTTTTGAGCGAGTGCTTGTCAGTGTGTTTCCCGGTACGCGAACTTGCAGCGTTACGGGAGTCCTCCATTTTGTGTTTCGGTAGAATTGAGATACAAGATGGAGGGTAAATAATGTTCAGAATGGGTAGATTGGGGTAGTTTAGACGTATCCTGTCTCCCTAAGTTTTCTGAGGGTGGCTCAGGAGGCTCATATATGTCGTTAAAAAAAATTGTTTTTTATCGCGTGGTTAGCTGCCGGTACGCGAACTAGTTAGCGTACCGGGAAGCGAATATAGGTGAAAAAAAGTGAAAAAAGGTACATTCGAAATTTCAAAAGAGTACACTAAGTTAAGGTAGCTCTGAAAAGAGCTTTTGGGTTTTGTGTATGTTCGAGAAACTTATAAGTAGGAACCAATACACATTCTTAAATTTAGTATGAAAACTTTGTTCCCCTCATCTGAGAAATGCACGCCATCTCCTCTGTAGATATCTTGCATGTAGTAACGCAAGTTATTGTTGTAGATGCAGCCCATTCCATGGTCCCTCATGTAAGCTGAAACAGACTTATTTACATGTTTCCTCGATTTTTCTATTTGTGGACAAAATTGATTGGACCACCTCCATTTCTGTCTTTGGCATATATTTGAATATACCAAGGCAGTTTGAGGAAAAAGTGTCATCAAATGCTCAAAGGTGTCTTTTAGGAGCATTTCCAGACCTACCCCAGTCAAAGTGCCTAAATCGTTTCCGCCACAGTGCACTATAATGAGGTTAGGGTTTGGCAAATGTAAAAAGGTTTTCACCAATGGTATCAATTGGTGACATTTCAATCCTCTTCGGCCAATCCATTTAATTTCCACATTTTGTAAATTGAGGTTGTGTAAATTTCTGTTATCAGCATACCTGTGAGCCCAGTGGATGTAGCTATGTCCAAGAATCCAGACTGAAAACATGGCTAGAGGAGTTTTTGCTGCAGTCAGATGAAGTGTGGGAATGAAATGGCAGTTGAAATAGTGAAGTTGGTAATGAAAAAAAACTGTGGAGTTTAAGTGCAAATGATTCATTAGCAGTGATTGGTGTATTTCCATTGCTGAAAACAGAATGTTAGGGTGCATGGATGTGTTCTTTGAAAGATGTAATTTGAATGGTTAATAAAAAATGATGTTATGAAAGATTTCAGTGGATTAGCAGGTGTACTGAGAGTTCAGAGTTCATTTGAAACATTGTTGTGTGAACTTGTGAACATGAGAGGTCTGGCAGGCGGTAGTTGCTATGGAAAAGAGATAGAAAGGGCAGAGGGGGGAAGGGTGTTGATTTGAAAAAAGTGAGGGAAGACTTTTGATTGGCTGACGTGAGAGATATGTGTGATGAATATCAGCGTTTCAGTGACTTTGTTGGTTCCAGCCTCTGGAGTGCATACCTTTAATTCTGCTAAAGAATAATTGGTGTGTTTCTGAGTCTGTTTTGAATTTCAAAAAGAATTTGTAAAGGTGAGTTATCGTTTATATATTTTAAATAAAGACTAGTATGCTTTTTTGCGTAAATAAGAAAGTCAGCTGTGTATTTAAAATGATGTTTTGCGTCAAGTGTTTTGCATTCTGCTTTCCAAGGTGATTTTGGATTCTTTTACCAATTGTAATTGTAGATAATGTAAATTATTAGTACTGACAAGGTGTGTATGTACATAGGAGCTGTGCTGTGTTTTCAAATTATGATCAGAAAATCGTTTTTAAGGAAAGGCATGCTTTAAAAAATTATGAGAAACTATGTACTTGTGATGTGACTCCTGCAATGCGTCGCTTTTGCGGAACAGATATATGATGCATTTGTGTTGGTATTGTTACGGTGTATATGTAAAAAATGATGCATAAGTGTTGCACGGGCATTGTAAATACTCTCCTATGTGTGCTTAGCAATTTCAATTCACTTCCCCCGGGTTCAAGGGCCTTGTGAATACGTCCCCATGTGTGTCTGGTCATTTGAAGTCACTTTCCCCGTAGTGCAAGGCCCTTGTAAATACGCCCCCATGTGTGCCTGAAAAATTTTCATTTTGGTTGTTTGAGTTACATAGCCATGTTAAAAGTTATTGAAAAAAAGGTGCAAGTTGCTTAAAAAAACTTTTTCATGTGTATTAGGGCATCTTAAGTCTGTTCCGCATTAATGTAGGTGTATTATTGTTTTACATAAAAGGTTTAAAAACTTTTTTTGAAATCAAATGCATGCACACTTAGGGCCCGATGTAGGTGGTCGTTTCAGGCCATTTACCGACCGGTTACGGCCGATTTCGGCCGTTTCCGACCGGTAAATGGCCAATCGGTATGTAGGGGCCTAAATCCAAGGCCACATGTAGGTAAATCTACATTTACAGAATCTGAAAAATTATCGGTTCGGTAAAATACCGAATCGGTAATTTTACCGATTCTGTAAATTTCCTATGTAGGGGGGACTCTTCTGAGTCTCAAAGGCCTTAACGAATCGGTATTTTAGCATGAAATCCAACTTCATGGTAAAATACCGATTTCGGTGTGCATGCACATGTGTGCATGCACACCTATGTCATGTGAAAGGCAGACCTGTTTTGAGGGTGCCAGAGGGTGTCAAAGTGACACCCCCTGCACCCTTGTGAATTCTTTAATTACCGATGGTGGTGAATGTTACAGCTATAGATATTTGCTATTAAAAAACCATTGAAATTCACTGAAAAAACCATAGGTTATAGACCATATATAGTTAGGAATTAGCATTTACAAAACCTTGAAAATTCACTGAAAAAACCATAGGTTATAGACCATATATAGTTAGGGATTTGCATTTACAAAACCTTATTTTACTCGCATAAAACCATTGAAATTCGCATATATAGTTAGTTGCGCTAACTATATATCGCGCACCCGCAATCCACTGCTGATGATGTCACATATTACATCATTCATGACATGGTCAGTGACATCACTGATGACATCACTGATGACATCTCAAATGACATCACTGATGACATCTCATTTGATATCAATGGTCACATCACTGATAATATCATTCATGTGACAATACAATGCATCTCCTCACACTTTAATATAACCTCTATTACATCCAGTGTAAAATACAGAATATAATTTTTTAAACCATTGACACACCAATACTAGTTACTACATACACACTCACTGATTCCTATGTCTACACACACATTCACTCATTCACCCATACAATCATTCATACATACAATTACTCATATTTACAACACTATCATATGCACTCATACACCTATACAGACACTCACACTCTGCCACTCATCCATGGAGTTACTCACACACCTAGTCAGTCCTGTAAAGAATCAATCACACTTCCATTTTCTAATCAGTACAGTTAAACATAGAGTACCTTACATTTTCAAACATATACTAACACATACTTACTCTCTTATACAATCATTGATACAAGAACACATTGATCTGCACAGAGTCACACATCTCCCAGCCAACCACACACACACTCAGTCTCCCATACAAATACTTGGACAATCAATCAATAACCCATATAGTTATTCATATAGCTACTGATCAACACATGCAGCAGTTTACAGAACAACAGACATAATGATGCACAAATTAAGACAGTTTAGTCACTAACCCATGCACTCAGTGAGACACATTTAATCACTCATTCACTCATACAGTCAGTCATGCACCTACTAAATCCTTCATCCAGACACTTATACATCCACTCATTCTTCAATATGTAAAACATCTTTAAACTTTACAGAAACAGACAGTCACTGGATGATGTCATTAGTAATGTCATCAGTGATGTCATTTGAGATGTCATCAGTGATGTCATCAGTGATGTCACTGACCATGTCATGAATGATGTAATATGTGACATCATCAGCAGTGGATTGCGGGTGCGCGATATATAGTTAGCGCAACTAACTATATATGCGAATTTCAATGGTTTTATGCGAGTAAATAAGGTTTTGTAAATGCAAATCCCTAACTATATATGGTCTATAACCTATGGTTTTTTCAGTGAATTTTCAAGGTTTTGTAAATGCTAATTCCTAACTATATATGGTCTATAACCTATGGTTTTTTCAGTGAATATATATATATATATATATATATATATATATATATATATATATATATTACCTACTGGCTGTCGCCAGTAGGTATATATAGTTAGGATTTTTTCTCTATGGGATTTTTGAAAATTCTATGTCTAATAACTTTGGCGTTTGTGGACGGAATTGGCTGAAATTTTCAGGAAAATGGAACATCTTGTTTCTGAGCAGCCCCTGAAAATGTGGGGGGGTTTCGTCAAGGGGGGGCCGAGAAAAAAGGGGGGTCCCAAAACACGTTTTTCCCATGTTAATTTGCATAGGGCCTTTGGCCTCACTTTTAGCTCGAACGGCTGAATGGATTTGCACGAACCTTGGCAAAATTGTAGGGACTGTTAGCCCGATGTGCCTTTGCTAGGTCTCAATATATGTGTTCCAGTGGATTTTGAGTAATTTAGGTTCAAAAAAAGATATATATCTGGGCGGAGCCTAACCACACATCCGATCTGATTGGCTGTCAGCACTTCATCCAAGAAGTGTTGGCAGCCATCTTGGGACCAATATACATGATAGCACCTCATTAAAAAGCATTGTAGTTAATAGAGGGTTTTAGGACTTTAGTTACATTATAAATCATTTGTTGATGGTACCATACTCGTTTTAGGAATTGTGGTGGGTTCTAAGGTGATTTTACCATGTGAAAAAACCTTCTGCTGTGATATCATGAATATTGTTTGAAAGAAAACTAATATCTCATGATTTTCCCACAGTGGTTTGGAAGGGGATCTATAAGCTAAACTGAAAGCATATTTTCTGTAAATTCACATTATCTTTCTCAGTCACGTGAAAATGAAGTCTGACATTCTCAGTAAAACATGTACATCCAACAAGGACAGAGACTGTCAGTTGATTCCTTTGTGTTCTACTGCAGCCTCCTAGAGTGTTCTAAAGAACAACTAGAGCGCTAACAGTCCTACTTATTACAAAGGTATGGCACACCTGAAGCCATCTTGATTGGAATAAAGTGGTAACTCTTAAAACATTTAATTTAAAAAGAAACAACATGAGGGGGTATATTTTGCCATAGAAAGTATGATTAGTGCTGCAGAATGAAAAATTAGGGCACATTTTGAGTGACTTTTCAAATCCTCTTCTATTTCATTAAAACATTCTGACATGCAGTCTCCCAAAATGGCCACCAGAGACAAAAGAGCCCAAATGTAGCCCAAATATCACCCAGATGTAACCCAAGTATAGCCCAATGACATAATGTCCCAGAGTGTTCTAAAGAACAACTAGAGCGCTAACAGTCCTACTTATTACAAAGGTATGGCACACCTGAAGCCATCTTGATTGGAATAAAGTGGTAACTCTTAAAACATTTAATTTAAAAAGAAACAACATGAGGGGGTATATTTTGCCATAAAAAGTATGATTAGTGCTGCAGAATGAAAAATTAGGGCACATTTTGAGTGACTTCTCAAATCCTTTTCTATTTCATTAAAACATTCTGACATGCAGTCTCCCAAAATGGCCACCAGAGACAAAAGAGCCCAAATGTAGCCCAAATATCACCCAGATGTAGCCCAAGTATAGCCCAATGACAGAATGTCCCAGAGTGTTCTAAAGAACAACTAGAGCGCTAACAGTCCTACTTATTACAAAGGTATAGCACACCTGGAGCCATCGTGATGGGAATAAAGTGGTAACTCTTAAAACATTTCATTTAAAAAGGAACAAAATGAGGGGGTATATTATGCAATAGAAGGTATTATTACTGCTGCAGAAAGAAAAATTAGGGCACATTTTGAGTGACTTTTCAAATCCTCTTCTATTTCATTAAAAAATTCTGACATGCAGTCTCCCAAAATTGTCACCAGAGACAAAAGAGCCCAAATGTAGCCCAAATATCACCCAGATGTAGCCCAAGTATAGCCCAATGACAGAATGTCCCAGACTGTTCTAAAGAACAACTAGAGCGCTAACAGTCCTACTTATTACAAAAGTATGGCACACCTGAAGCCATCTTGATTGGAATAAAGTGGTAACTCTTAAAACATTTAATTTAAAAAGGAACAAAATGAGGGGGTATATTTTGCCATATGAATTGTGATTAGTGCTGCAGAAAGAAAAATTAGGGCACATTTTGAGTGACTTCTCAAACCCTCTTCAATTTCATTAAAAAATTCTGACATACAGTCTCCCAAGATGGCCACCAGAGACAAAAGAGCCTAAATGTAGCCCAAATATCACCCAGATGTACCTCAAGTATAGCCCAATGACAGAATGTCCCAGAGTGTTCTAAAGAACAACTAGAGCGCTAACAGTCTTACTTATGACAAAAGTATGGCACACCAGAAGCCATCTTGATTGGAATGAAGTGGTAAGTCTGAAAACACTCAATTTAAAAAGGAACAACATGAGGGGGTTAATTTTGCCATAGAAAGTATGATTAGTGCTTCAGAAAGAAAAATTAGGGATCATTTTGAGTGACTTCTCAAATCCTCTTCTATTTCATTAAAAGCATTCTGACATGCAGACTGAAACATGCACTTTGAATACCAGCAGCAGACGTCCCTGGTGAGCAGTAGCTTTACTACAGTGATCTAATGTGCAACTAGAGTGCTAACATTCAGAATTTATGGCAAATGTGTGACACATCTGAATGCCTTCTTGATGGAACCAAAGTAAACAAGCATTGAAAATGCAATAGATCTCGCCCTCGTTTAAGTTAAAGCCATTCTGTTTGTAATGAGGTGGCTTTTTAGCTTTGCTTTTATTAGTGTTTTTTCAACTTTCATGTAAATAACATGCATCTGTATGCATATAAGTATATGTATGCATGCATTTATGTTTGTATTTATATAGATATACAGATGATATATGTTTATATATGTATGTATATATAGATATATTCACTGAAAAAACCATAGGCTATAGACCATATATAGTTAGGAATTAGCATTTACAAAACCTTGAAAATTCACTGAAAAAACCATAGGTTATAGACCATATATAGTTAGGAATTAGCATTTACAAAACCTTGAAAATTCACTGAAAAAACCATAGGTTATAGACCATATATAGTTAGGAATTCGCATTTACAAAACCTTATTTTACTCACACAAAACCATTGAAATTCCATATATAGTTAGTTGCACTAACTATATATCGCGCACCCGCAATCCACTGCTGATGATGTCACATATTACATAATTCATGACATGGTCAGTGACATCACTGATGACATCACTGATGACATCTCAAATGACATCACTGATGACAACATCCAGTGACTGTATGTTTCTGTAAAGTTAAAATATGTCTTACATATTGAAGAATGAGTGGATGTATAAGTGTCTGGATGAAGGATTTAGTAGGTGCATGACTGACTGTATGAGTGAGTGATTAAATGTGTCTCACTGAGTGCATGGGTTAGTGACTAAACTGTCTTAATTTGTGCATCATTATGTCTGTTGTTCTGTAAACTGTTGCATGTGTTGATAAGTAGCTATATGAGTAACTATATGGGTTATTGATTGGTTGCCCAAGTATTTGTATGGGAGACTGAGTGTGTGTGTGGGTGGCTGGGAGGTGTATGACTCTGTGCATAGATGTGTGAGCAGTTGATTCACTAGATGTATGGTTTCAAAAGTGCATGTGGAAACAGCTGTATGGGCGGTTGACTGCGTGCATGAGTGTATTGGTGAGTGAATGGATATCTCAGTGCCACATGTCAAAGTAAGTACATATGTAAAACACAGTACATGTGAGAGTTGACATATATAAATAACTGTGCATAAGAGCTAGTGAATGTGTGAGTGGCTGTATGGATCATTGTGAACTTGTATCAGGGATTGTATAAGAGAGTAAATATGTGTTAGTATATGTTTGAATAAGTAAAGTTTGTATAACTGTATAGTTGAGGAAATGGAGGTGTGATTGATTCTTTGCATGACTGACTAGGTGTGTGAGTAACTCCATGGATGAGTGACAGTCTGTGAGTGTCTGTTTACACTGATTGTATCTAAGGTTATATTAGATTCTGAAGAGGTTCATCGTATTATCACATGAATGATATCATCAGTGATGTGATCAGTAATGTCAAATGAGATGTCATCAGTGATGTCATCAGTGATGTCATTTGAGATGTCATCAGTGATGTCATTTGAGATGTCATCAGTGATGTCATCAGTGATGTCACTGACCATGTCATGAATGATGTAATATGTGACATCATCAGCAGTGGATTGCGGGTGCGCGATATATAGTTAGTGCAACTAACTATATATGGAATTTCAATGGTTTTGTGTGAGTAAAATAAGGTTTTGTAAATGCGAATTCCTAACTATATATGGTCTATAACCTATGGTTTTTTCAGTGAATATATATATATATATATATATATATATATATATATATATAACCTACTGGCGGTCGCCAGTAGGTATATATAGTTAGGATTTTTGAATAACTTTGGCGTTGATGGACGGAATTGGCTGAAATGTTCAGGAAAATGGCACATTTTGTTTCTGAGTTTCCCCTGAAAGTATGGGAGGGTTTCGTCAAGCAGGGGACGAGAAAAAAGGGGGGTCCCAAATCGTTTTTTTAACATTGAGTTTTCCATAGGGCGGTTGGACTCACTTTTAGCTCGAACGGCTGAATGGATTTCTATGAAACTTGGCAAAATTGTAGAGACTGTTTGCCCGATGTGCCTTTGCTAGGTCTCAAAATATGTGCTCCAGTGGATTTTGAGAAATTAACGTTCAAAAAAATACATATATCTGTGACAGCGTCCCGGTTAGCGTCCCGGTTCGCGTACCAGACGTGTAACGGAACTTCGCGAGGAGAAGCGGATTGGCTCTCCGGTGACTGTCAACATTCTAAACAGTCCGGAGCGGCCGCCATCTTGTCTCTCGGTAGGATCGAGAGACAAGAGGTGGAAATAAACGAAGGGGGAAATGAATGAAGGGGGCAAGGTAGACCCCTCCTGACCCCCTAGGATTGATGTGGAGGCTATTAAAGGGCCCCGTGGGGCAAAAAAAAAAAAAAAAAAATTGGGGGGGGGTTTTCGCGGTGGAAGCACTACCCGGTACGCGAACCGGGTAGCTCACCGGTAGCGTAACGGGAGTCCACCATCTTGTGTTTTGGACGAATTTAGCCACAAGACGGAGTATAAACAATGTTGGGAATGGGTATAAGGGGGCACGGGAGACATATCCTTACCCCCTAGGTTTTCTGAGGGTGGCTGAGGAGGCCCATACATGTAAAAAAAAAACAGCCTTTTTTTTCAAATTTTTGCACGGTTAGCGCCCGGTCCGCGCACCGGGTAGCGTTCCGGAAAGCGTAACAAGGGGAAAACCAAGGGAAACAGTAAAATAATATTGGTGGGTTATCCTGGAGGTGACGCACCTCAGCAACGCTATAATTGATTGGATGCCACCTCTGCATGTGGCGGTGCATAGTATAGTTTCCAAAACTATACTTTTTGTCTGTGCCTCGGGACAGAACTGCATCGCAATGAGGCATGTCTCCAGCCGGGCATTGACCTTTTTTTGCCCTCGAGGGTAAGAAAAAAATTGCCATATAAAATGGTCTAAGCGGTGGGATTGCCGGGGCTCTTCACGCAAGAACTGCCTCGGCTCTACCTCCTCTTCCTCTTCTTCTTCCTCTACCTGTTGGTTTGGAAGGAACTTTGCAGGTGGTCCTTCCTTCCTAGGTGGTTGTGGTGGTGGTGGGGGTCCACCAGCTGCAGCTACTACCGATGCCATGACTGAACAAGCAGAAACAGGTCTTCCTCTCACAAAGATGAAAGTCAGAGTGAGGAAAAAATGTGGGGGCTTTCATTATTTGGGGAAAAAAATGTTCTAAACCAATGAAAAGTGTTATTTTCAGGTCACATGACCTGTTACGCTTACGTTACTCGTCCCACTCCGCGCCCGGAGCGCTTCCGGGGTGCTGCGCTTCGCGCCTCGGGTCGCGCTCCAGAGCACTTCCGAGTGCTCTAACGCGGCGTGTCATAAGACGCATTACGCGGCAACGCGATACGTAGCGCTTACGTGACGCATCACGATGTTGTTTTCGAATGCGGCAGTTACGCTAATGGAACGTTTCCCTGTGCGCGGATCGGGTCGCGGCACCAAATTGAGCTAACGGAAAGCTACCCAGTGCGCGGACAGGTAGCGAAAAAAAATAATATTTTATATACATAAAAAAATTATATTAAATACATAAAAAATATATTTTTCCTTTAAAAGAAGAATACATTTTACAGCTTTTGATATTTGCAATTAAAAAACCATTGAAATTCACTGAAAAAACCATAGGTTATAGACCATATATAGTTAGGAATTAGCATTTACAAAACCTTGAAAATTCACTGAAAAAACCATAGGTTATAGAACATATATAGTTAGGAATTAGCATTTACAAAACCTTATTTTACTCACACAAAAACATTGAAATTTGCATTTATAGTTAGTTGCACTAACTATATATCCCGCACCCGCAATCCACTGCTGATGATGTCACATATTACATCATTCATGACATGGTCAGTGACATCACTGATGACATCACTGATGACATCTCAAATGACATCACTGATGACATCACTGATGTCATTTGAGATGTCATCAGTGATGTCATCAGTGATGTCACTGACCATGTCATGAATGATGTAATATGTGACATCATCAGCAGTGGATTGCGGGTGCGCGATATATAGTTAGTGCAACTAACTATATATGCGAATTTCAAGGGTTTTGTGTGAGTAAAATAAGGTTTTGTAAATGCTAATTCCTAACTATATATGTTCTATAACCTATGATTTTTTCAGTGAATATATATATATATATATATATATATATATATATATATATATATATATATATATATATATATATATATATATATATATATATATAGTAAGGTGTGCATAACTGTATAGTTGAGGAAATGGAGGTGTGATTGATTCTTTGCATGACTGACTAGGTGTGTGAGTAACTCCATGGATGAGTGACAGTCTGTGAGTGTCTGTTTACACTGAGTGTATCTAAGGTTATATTAGAGTCTGAAGAGGTTCATCGTATTATCACATGAATGATGTCATCAGTGATGTGATAAGTAATGTCAAATGAGATGTCATCAGTGATGTCATCAGTGATGTCATTTGAGATGTCATCAGTGATGTCATCAGTGATGTCATTTGAGATGTCATCAGTGATGTCACTGACCATGTCATGAATGATGTAATATGTGACATGATCAGCAGTGGATTGCGGGTGCACGATATATAGTTAGTGCAACTAACTATATATGTGAATTTCAATGGTTTTGTGTGAGTAAAATAAGGTTTTGTAAATGCTAATTCCTAACTATATATGGTCTATAACCTATGGTTTTTTCAGTGAATATATATATATATATATACATGTGTGTGTGTGTGTCTGTTTGTGTGCATATCGAAATATATATGATATATATATTCACAAAAATAGCAAAGGTTACAGGGACGTTACAGTTAGGCTCAGATTTTACATGCACAAACCTGAGAAATTCAGCAGTTATAGACAGCTCAGCCAAATATAACTTGTGCCAACACAATGCACTGCATATGACCTCAGATATTACATCACTCATGACATCATCAGTGACATCACTCATGACATCTTGAATTACATCACTGATAGCATCACTGATTACATCATCCGGTGACTGTGAGTGTTTCTAAAAAGTGTATCAGTGTTAAATATATATACACACACCAAGGTATATTAATGAATAAGTGGGTGTATGGGTGCCTGCATGGATGATTTAGTAGGTGCATGACTGACTTTATAGGTGAGTGATTATACGTGTCTCAGTGAATGTATGGGTGAGTGACTAATTTGTATGAATGTCTGTATCAGTCTGTCAGTTGGTGTGTAAGTGGCTGTATGAGTAGGTACATGAATGGCTATACGGGTTTTTGATTGGTTGTCTGAGTACATGTATGGGTGCATGATTGTCTGTGTGAGTGGCTGAGAGTGTGTGTGACTGCCTGCATGGATGAGTGAGTGGGTGAGTCAGTGGCTGAATGGATTCATGAGTGTATCTGTGAGGGTCTGTATGGGTGAGTGAGTGTGTGTGTGTGGCTGTGTCAGTGAGTGAATGGATATGTCAGTGATATAAGGGTGAGTAACTGCATATGTAAAAGGCAGTACAGGTGAGTGTTGGACTATATAAGTGACTGTATGTGTGAGTGAATGATTGTGAGAGTGGCTGTATGGGTGACTGTGTGCTTCTGTCAGTGACTGTATAGGTGAGTTAGTATGAGTTAGTAGCTGTATAAATAAGTGTGTTGGTGTGTGTATAACTATATAGGTGAGTAAATGGCTGTGTGGTTGACTCTGTTGGTGAATGAATAGGCGTGTGAGTAGCTCTATGAGTGACTGACTGTGTGTGAGTGGCAGTATGAGTGTATAAGTGGATATATCAAAGGATGTATTAGTGATGGAGTTGTTGTATGGGTGGCTGTAAGGGTAACTTAGTGGATGTGTGTGTACACCTATGAATCAGTGAGTGGGTGTGTATATACTGGCATGGGTGTGTCAATGGTTTTGAGAAAGGTAGTGCAGAAGTTGCCAGTGGGTGTATTAGAGGTTATATTAGGGTATGAGTGGGTGCATCAGAGATTCTGTGGATGATGTCATCAGTGAAATCATTTGAGATGTCATCAGTGATTTCATCAGTCACGTCGCTGATCATCTCATGAGTGATGTACACTGTAAGGTCATAAGCAGTGCATTGCGGGAGTGCAAGTTATAGTTAGCTCAGATACCTATAACTGCTGAATTTATCTGGTTTTGTGCGTGTGAAATCTGAGCCTAACTATAACGTCCCTGTAACCTTTGTTTTTTTAGTGAATACCTAAGGTTTTTTAACGATATCACCGAACTACAACAGCATTGTAATCTTTGTGTTTTTCGGCAAATTTCTAAGATTTTTTTTTTCCTAATTCCTAACTATAACTCACTTGTAACCTTTGTTTTTTCTGTGAATTCTCATGGTTTTTTAAGTAGCAATGGTGTTTGCAAAATGGAGTGGAAAGGAGGCGGGCCTCTGACCAGCTGTCAGGAATCCCACTGTGTAGGACTTATAGAAGGTACCAGGAGGGCTTCTTGGATCTCCAAAGTCCTTCAGCACCCAAGAGAACTTTATTCCCCAACCCATGGTGTGCCAGGAGACGCTTTGCAAAATGGTTCAGAAAGACCTCTTAGCAAACTGACTGTGTAGGACTTGCTGGAGATAACAGGAGGGATAATTGGCCCCAAATACCCTCAATAGCCAAGGGGACTACACCCTCAACTAGTACTATGCCAGGAGGCACGTTTGCAGAGTGGTGGAGAAAGGACATCCTTGATGATTGCACAGGTAGTATCTGTATGATTCTGTGAGTGTCATTGCCAAGGGCACACTGCAAATACCGGGTGTTCTTAACAAAGTGTAAATCACATTTATAGACATATTTTACATATGGAGTCAGTGGAACTATTCAGTAAAAAAGCTAATTTAACTTTCCCCCCCTGTATCTATTGTCCATATAACTTAATCCAAAATCAAAAATGCATTTCGGTTCACAGCAACACCGGAGGTCGCAATGACATCAGTAGTAGTCATGAATACAAATGACAAAGTGTAAAACTGATATATAGACATATTTTACTTAAATTTTGAGTCTAGCTGTTTAATAACATATTGTTTAACATCAAATTTATAAAATACAATAGTTTCACAAAATAGCTCACTTTCTGAAGTCATGGATAGAACATAACTACCAAACACCCATCAAACTACCTATTTTTACCCAATCTCAAGGTGAATTAAAAATTCCTGGAAAACTAGTGCAATGCACAATCTGTGAACATCACATGACTGGGAAAGTAAGGAATATCATTGGTTAATATACTTTTCAGTAAAATTAATACAAAGTATACATCTGCTCCTCCTTCTTGAATCTTCATTTCCAGAACTTTATTGTGAGCAGCAATGTGGGACGATGCTCTTCTTGTATCTTCTTGAAACTTATCATAGAAAACTTCTCCAACTGCTGATCAAGCACATGGAAGCTGGAGGACCATCTACATCCGTCAGTGGCAGCAGCAACGTTGCCGGCCAGAAATGCCCTTTAGAGGTACAGACTACTACAACAGATATGGCTCCAGAGTTTTCAAGAATGGCCATTGCATGGGCTGTAGTGTTGTTATAAGAGCTGGTGAGCAGTGTGTTACAGCTATTAGGAATGCTGCCAAACAATCATACATGCTTATTTCCCTCCCTTTTATTTGTGCATATTTCGTTATAGGAGTTTATATAGAGCAGCAAGAAGGCAAAGCAAAGCCGACAAACCCTCGACTTTAATAGTAGCCACAACAACATCGAATCAGAGAGTCCATTAAAAAGTCCAATCTTAACTTTAAGATTTTGCTCCCAGTTTTTCTCCAAAGGCATCCTACTGCATAGATTGTGGAGTTGTAGTGAGTGCTGGAGAGCAGTCCATAACGGCACTTTGCAATGCTATAAAGAATAATAAACTTTGATATATTTTATTTTTGGCCCTTCAAAGTTTTTACAATTTTTTTATCTTATAAAATGGGTATCTAATATCTATGTGTTGTTCATTTTATTATCTTCTAATTCATTGTGACACTACTTACATATAACATGCCCTATAGACAATTCAAACGTTCCTTCTAGAAATAAATACACAGGCAATTTTTGCCAGTTATGATTATTTACTTTCTTCCCTTTTTGAATATAAACCAACATTCTGTGTATAAATCTTCTAGTAAGTGCCTCGACAGCCTATACAAACATATTCTAGTTTCTTAGACAACACTGTGTTACATTTTGTAATCTCTTCTTTAAAACTGTCAATTGTAATATGTGTGTCCTATCCTGCATCTCCTCCTCTTAACAACTCTTCATTTTCCCTATAATCCTGCTCAGGACCAAAGAAACAAAACTGAACTTCACCATAAACCTTTTCTACCTCTGCCACACTACCATGGAAAAGTGCTCTTATAATTTTTCCAAAACATAAAGCAAGGGTTTCACATAGGACAGCCTCCTAACTAAAGTTTGCATTGTTGAGTGGTATAACTTATTTTGTTTTTTAAACTTTGCCTTGGAAAGATACGTAGGAATTTTGTCAATATATCAATGGATTACTGTCTAATACTACACACATTACTACAATTCTATTTATATACAGGACCTTGACTACGCCTTCTTTGTTCCTCGTTTGCTATAACTTCTTCTACATTTCTAGGTAGCATCACCTCTTTTGCTGTAGGACTATCATTCTTCATTTCATAACATTGTCCTTTTTAATCACTAGTGTGAACTAATTAGTTATCCTATAGGTAGGTTTCTTCATTTAAGAAAGGCTCTATACAAGATATATGTATATATCCATTCTCCACTAAAAACTGTACAAAAGATACTTTTATTCACTAATATTTTCTTCTGGTTTTGTCTCTTCATGCACAACACTTTTTTTGGCAAGAGTCTTCTATTTAGAATCAAAATGAAAAGCTTCCTCTTCAAAGCAAAGGCCTTATCAACTACTCTCTCAACTCGTTCTTTCTGTTTCACTGCATCTCTCCTTCTTCTACACTTTTTTTTAATTTATCCCTAAATCTACAACCACTATACTATGAAGCATTTGTCTCTAATTTCCTTAAACCACTACTGCCTCCTGGTTATATTGTGTCCATGTTTGTTACAATCTTTTGTCTTCTTCCAATGAACACTTGTCCACTCTTGTTGTTTCTCATAGTCATAATTGTATTTCTTTATTTTGTAATCTTTGTAAATGTTCACATGTATGTTTAAGAAAAAACGTTGTCCTCTTACCAGTAGCTCATTTTTCTTTCAACACTTTTTCAGCATTTTGCCCCTTTTACAACTACTTTCTGCAGAGATATTGTAGTTGCTTCTGTTGCTTTTCATCTGAGCTCTTGTAGGTATTCTGTGTGCACTTTTGTATATCTTGTTTTATTAAAAAATATATATATTTATTTTTACCCTATCCAATGTACAAACTACTTTAGTACCCACGTACTCATAATACAAAACAGTTTTTATGGTATGTTGCAGTTTTAAATCTACAGATTAACCTAGGTATATTACTACATGCCCTTACTTCAGTATAGCAAACCAAAGCAAAACACAAAACTTAGGGCCATATTATCAATAAAGGGCAATACATTATCGCCACTTTTATTGGCAGGAAACTGCCGCTAAAGCGGCGATAATGGGCTTGAAAATATGCCTTTGTGAATTTCCATAGAAGTCCAGGTTCTGGTGTTAACCTGGGCTTCTATGGGAATTCACAAGGGCATATTATCAAGCCCATTATCGCCGCTTTATTGGCAGTTCCCTGCCGATAACAGCGGCAATAATGTATCGCCCTTTCTTGATAATATGGTCCTTAAATTTGTAGCTATTTTTTAACATTTTACCACCCTGTCCTACAACACAGCTGCAACATATCACACTTCTGACTGATGAATGGTGAAAGATTAGTTAATCCCTTCTGTAGTGAATTTTAAAATGAAGATCAAGCCAAGGGAGTATATTTACAAGCCCCCTGCGCCAAAGCATCACTTTTTTTTGACACACTATGGGTATAGTGGAATGCTCCACATTTACCAGGCCAGGTAAAGCCACTCTCCATACAATTAATTGGTTGTAGTTCCTTTCTCTGTTAGTGTATTTTCTGTTTGATCCATTAATTGCGAAGCAAAATTTTTAAATTTGAGTCACAACAGGCTCACTGAATACATCCAAGCCATCTCGGGTCATAATTGGAACAAATTTGGATTTCATCTTAAAGGGAGTTGATGGTCTTGCATTAACTCCTAGGGGGCAGATGGGCTGGTCCATTTTGCTCATCTCGGTTCCGCTTTCTAATTCGTGCAGATCCTGATATAAGCCTATATCAGAGACCTTTAGACCAGGGGGGCCGTCACTGTTCAATAAGGGTACTATGGTGTTCATTTGGTCCGATATTGACCTTTGTTGATGAAATGTTTTGAGCTTAAATTTCCTAATATACTGGTAAATGTCCCCTCTCGTCCTGGTATAATTGAAATTAGATTTGGGGCAATGAGACAGTCCCAGAGAAAGTAATTGGGCTTCTGCTGTAGAGAGGTCTATGTTGGCCAAATTGATGATGGTGTTTGCATCCTGCTTTTTTGTTCTGCTTTCAGAGCTTTCATTGCCCTCTCCTAGTATCTCATTTATCGACGTTTGCCTCGTCCTGACCCCGTTTCTTGGCCTCTGCGCCATATAGATATATATATAGACGCACACTGGACAGCAAGTACATAATATATATGTATATGTATATGTGTATATCACAGAGTGGAAGGTCGGAGGACTTGTACGCTGCATTTTCCAGTTGGTGAAGTAAGTCCGGATTTTACCATTTCGGGCAGGAGGGGAGTTATTCTTCGGTGGCAACAGGTGTGTTCTTGCCGCGTCCAAACGGAGGAACGTTCATTAATCGTCAATAAGTGAATAGAACTGCTGTGTGATTCTAATATGGATGAAGCTTTCAAAAATCGAGAGAGGGCTGCGGAGGAGCTTTTTCTGAATTTACCGGCAATAGGGAAAAAGACTGGGCAAAATATAGAGGCAGTTGTACAGAATCCTGATGTTAAAAGCCTTTTGAAATTATTGGAGAAACATCACAAGAGCAAGCTCACTCAATTGGTGGTGGGAGGTGAAGTCTCTCGAAAAATACCACGAAGCGGGTCGGGTGCCGAGAGGTCTGAGAATCATGTTAGCACCCAGTTTCGAACAGCCGAACCCGTTATTGCTAAAAGAATGGTCCGAAAGCAATCTCGAGTCCTCAATGAAACTGATCTGTCTACTTATTAAATATGCAAGGACAGGACCTCAAAGAGATAATACGTGTGCAAAGTGAGCTAGATGCAATAACCAACGACAGTAACAAGGAAACGATAGAAAAAAACATGAAGGAAATGTACATAAGAAAAGACAAACTTGAAGAAAGGATAAAAACAAGAAATATTTGGAAATTTGCACGTGATAAAAATGATTATGAGCAGGGGCAGGTGTTTACATTTGCAAGGAAATACGACCAGGTTAAAAAACAAAAGGCTTTTACCAAGATGGGCACACAGATTGGTCAAGTAGTAACTAATGGTCAAATACCGGCAGCCAATATTGAAGCCTCGGGTTCAGAATCTATCCCAGCAATGAGTGACACTGATTCGGAGACAAGTAATGGCTCCAACAGTGTGTCCGTGGCATTGGGTCCTCTTTCCTACGCTGAGGAAATTGATTTTTTAAGGGAACAAAGAAAACAATCCTTACGTTCGACCAGCCAAGAAAGGAACCGCCGAAGGTGGGAGCGACGCAAATGCACAAAACGCTCAAGGCAGAAGTCAGTTGAAAAAGAAAAATTGGCGCAAAAAGTAACATCACAGGGACAAACTATCATTAATTTGACTGACATAGAACTCAACAAGGCTGAAGTACAACTTTTAGCACTAGGTTTGAGCTACTGCCCAGAAAGTAATTTTAATCTAGTTCAAACAAGTGTAGATGTATATAAATTTATTCGAAAACTGAAACGTAAAAAATATTTTACCACCAAAAATCATGGTCATGAGAAAACTCCGGTCCAGACACCGGCTGTGAGGACAGGACTCACGGCGGGAGAAATTCCATTATTAACAACACTACATGCATTACGGGAGGAAGAAGCTACATGTAGCACACAAACTGTAGCTCCACAAGAAAATATCATGGTCTCCTCACCAGGGAACAGCCCATTTAAGGCTTCATCGACTTTTGTCCCAATAATGCCGAGGGATGCCGTAGACATTTTTCATGACCGTATCACGGATGAAATCAAATCTTTGTACAAAAAATCATGCAATTCGAGTAATTATGCAAAAAAAATGAATATTTTCAACTAATGGCCAAACTCAAGAACAATGATTTGGTTGTGATTAACAATGCTGATAAAGGAGGTAACATTGTTCTATGGAATAAGGAACTATATAGAACAGAGGCATTCTGACACCTTAATGATGTACAGTGCTATGAAATCAGCAATGGGGTTGCAGTGAAAAAGATCAATGGGGACCATAAAAATGCATTGTTGAAATGGCAGCGAGAGGGTCTTATTAGTAAAGATTAATTCAAGTTTTTATTTACAGAATACCCAACTTTGCCAACTTTCTACTTGATCCCCAAAGTACATAAAGGACTAGACCCATTGCAGGGAAGACCCATCATTTTGGCAATCAATAGCACTTTTGAATGCACATCCAGATATGTAGACCTTTTCCTTCAAGAACATGTGACATCGCTACCTACCATTTTACAAGATTCCAGAGACTTTTTATCTAAGTTACACAGTGTACAGTGGGCCCAGGATTACTTGTTTTTAACCTTGGACATAGCCTCGCTTTATACTTCCAGCAGACATAGGGATGGTCTCCATGCTGTAGAATTTTATCTTAGGCATAGGAACATTGTCATGTATCAACACAAAAAAATGCTTTTAGAAATGATACAATGGTGTCTTTTTAATAACAGGTTCCTATTTGATGGCAAAAATAGGGCGTGGCAATGGGGGAATGCTTCTCCCCCAGCTAAGCATGTTTACATGTAGGCTGGTGGGAGGAGCATGTCCTCAAAAACAGCACAAAGCACTTTTTGAACAGCATGTTATGCATATGTGGAGGTATATAGACAATATTTTAATAATTTGGAGAGGTAATGAGGAGGAGGCAAGAGCATTTGTAGAAGCCTTAAATGTGAATGAATTAAATCTCCAATTCACATCCCATATCGATCCAGTAGCAACCACTGTTCTGGATATTAAGGTGGAAATTTGCAACAATATTATTTAAACTAGTCTATATAAAAAGCCTACTGCTGGCAATACACTTTTACATGCCTCTAGCTTTCACCCCCACCACACTATTGCCAGTCTGCCCTATGGCGAATTTTTGAGAATCGTAGGGCATACAGCCGTGAAGCAGCATTAACGGAAGCACAAACAGCTGCTAAGTGTAGACTAGTGGAACGTGGCTATAATCCCTGTAAGCTTGATTTGGCTATTAAAAGGGCCAACAAAAAAGATCAGTCTGAGATGATCAAAATAATGGATACAACAGATGCTGTGATTGACTCCATCACAAAGACCAATACTGAACCTGGGAATTCTTGCAGATTCATAACAACTTATAGCAGACAGTCACATTCCATCAAAAAAATCATTAATACACAATGGCCAATGGTTCTTACTGATGCTGTTCTACGGGAAGTATTACCAAGCAAATCCAATTTTACTTATCGAAAGGAGTGACCTTGTCAAAACTAGCCCAGAACTTTACAACAAAAGCAATTGGCTGTCATCCAAAAAAGGCTTTTTTAAATGCAGCACATGCAGGGCATGTAAGTTTGGCATTAATACCAATTGCTATTCAAATGCTTTCTCTGAGGTTCCAATTAAAATAGGTGGACATTTCACTTGTAGAACCGACTATGCCGTTTATGTTTTAAAATGCATTTGCGGACTCAGATACGTAGGAAGCACCAAGCTTCAAGTTCATGCTCGCATTTTGCAGCATTTGAGGGCCATAGTCAATTCAGATCCTACATACCCTGTTGCAAGACACGTAAAAACAGAACACAACAACAACCTTAATGTTCTGCAGTATTTCATGATAGACAGTGTCCCACAGAAAAAGAGGGGCGGCAACAGGGAAAAGACCCTAAGACAATTGGAAACAAAATATATCATTGAATTAGATACCAAGAGTCCGAGAGGTCTTAATATTTGTGAAGATCTGTATCATTATCTATAGGGCAGTCATTTAATTTGGATTTGCTTACCTGTATGCTGCATTGATGTATATATGTATGAAATATATGGTTTTATGAGGGTACTATATTATAGTTGATATTTATTGTTTTTTTAGTCTTTTTAGCTATGATGGTTTTTATGTCGGTTTTGTAGTCGGTTTATGTGCATATGACCATGAATTTATGAAACGATGTTTTATGAATTGTTGGTTTTAGGCTATTTTATTGGCACGCATTTCCGGTTTTATTGACTGTCTCTGGAATGACTAGGGATCCAATATACCCTAAACAGATCCAGGTTTGGCCATTTATATGTGTATATATATATATATAGTGGACTGGTGTGGCTCACTGGTTAGAGGCGGCAGACCCGAAAGCAGAGAACGGCCCGGGACCAGGGTTCAATTCCAGACGCGGCAGGGTCGTGGAGCAGGGTCAGCGGACTCGATAATTCTCGCCTTGGTGCCTACTCTAACCAGGGATCACACTCGGCAACTCTGGGCATTAGCTTGCCTCATCTCTACAACGGCCCCCCACATTCGCCGGGGATGCCTGGTTTCACCTTTGAGATACTCAGTAGGGACCATCTCACAGGATAGCCAGGACGGGTTTCCCAGCGGTCTACAGCGCCACGACGCCTCAGGGCAGCAGTGCACTTTACAAGAACACATACATTACATAAATATATTTGTCAGTTTTGCCCGCATATTTTTGTATTACAAAAAATATTTATCAATCAGATATTTATTCTATTTATTGATACCCAGTTGTATCTATGACAAATTATGATTGACCTATTGCCGTTTCAGATTTTCTCTCCTCCATACAGTCTTTCTCTCGTCCCAACTTTTTTAACCCCATGATACTAAACCCGGCTGGATTTAGTGGACATTGTATAATTTGTCCAATATTTTTTCATGATTCTTGTTGGGGTTAATACAGAGGTAATTTTCTAACTAGTCATAAAATTGCCATTTTTTTTATATTCGCTTTAGCACTAGCACTTTATGGAGATCATGGTGCAGATAGGGTATGGACCATGTTTACAATATTTAGCAATCAATGAAAGGGATAGTTTTGGGCGTAGTTTATTAATGCAATAGTAACTTACGAATAATATATGGAAAATTGCAAGTTCAAATGTACAAATTGAGATGATGTATTATGCCATTATTAATGTCCTTTTGTTCTTGCCATTATTTACTTAATCAATGTATTTTACATTCAAAATATCATCTTTTTTCCTTTTGCGCTATATTTATTTGTCACGGTTACACTCGCTCAAACATAATTTGTCCCAATTTATTTGTACAGTTATTATTCGTAAAAATCCAAATAATGTTGACATTTTTTCACCCAGTTCTGTAATTTTGGGGAAATGTTGTTGCTTTTGTATTTTGGTCCATGCCAGTGTCTTTGTTAGATATAGCGTGAATCACAAAGTCTGTTTTTCATGTTTATCCACTATCCATGTGATCTGTATGCACAGGATTGGCAGATGGTGTATTTAAATTTCTGTTGGGTCACTAATCACCCTGTTCCAGTGAGCAAGGCGACTGCGTTCGCCGAAACGCGTCTGGATTTTTTCCACAGCAGTTCACTTTAAAATAGTTCTTGAATAAAATACCTGCTTCAAGGAGAAGAAAGCAAGTTGTCCGTTTCTCTGTCCATTGAAATTGCTCCTATAAAGTTAGTTGTACTAACTATATTTCGCGCACCCGCAATCCACTGCTGATGATGTCACATATTACATCATTCATGACATGGTCAGTGACATCACTGATGACATCACTGATGACATCTCAAATGACATCACTGATGACATCATCCAGTGACTCAGTGCATAGATGTGTGAGCAGTTGATTCACTAGGTGTATGGGTTCAAGAGTGCATGTGGAAACAGCTATATTGGCGGTTGACTGTGTGCATGGGTGTGTTGGTGAGTGAATGGATATCTCAGTGCTACATGTCCAAGTAAGTACATATGTAAAACACAGTGCATGTGAGAGTTGGCATATATAAATGACTATACATGAGAGCCAGTGAATGTGCAAGTGGCTGTATGGATCATTTTGTACTTGTATCAGTGATTGTATAAGAGAGTAAGTATGTGTTAGTATATGTTTGAATAAGTAAGGTGTTGTGTGTATAACTGTATAGTTGAGGAAATGGAAGTGTGATTGATTCTTTGCATGACTGACTACGTGTGTGAGTAACTCAATGGATGAGTGGCAGTGTGTGAGTGTCTGTATAGGTGTATGAGTGCATATGATAGTGTTGTATTGATGAGTGACTGTATGTATGAGTGATTCTATGGGTGAATGAGTGAATGTGTGTGTAGACCTAGGAATCAGTGAATGCATATGTAGTAACTGGTATTGGTGTGTCAATGGTTTCAAGAATGGTAGTCTGTATTTAACACTGGGTGTATCAAAGGTTATATTAGTGTGAGGAGGTGCATCATATTATCACATGAATGATATCATCAGTGATGTGATCAGTGATGTCAAATGAGATGTCATCAGTGATGTCATTTGATGTCATCTGTGATATCATCAGTGATGTCACTGACCATGTCAAGAATGATGTAATATGTGACATCATCAGCAGTGGATTGCGGGTGCGCGAAATATAGTTAGTACAACTAATTATTTAGGAACAATTTCAATGGTTTTTTAAATGCTAATTCCTAACTATATAAGCGTGACCAAGCCTTATCGGCGAAACGCGTTGTGGAGACTTTTTCATCTGCCGGAATAAATTCCTGAACAGAAGCTCTGGGTGTCCTGTGTTCTTCTTTATTGAGGAGATTGTTGGAACGAATATATATATATATACCATAGGTTTCACACCAGTTATAGTTAGGAATTAGCATTTAAAAAACCTATTAAATTCACTAAAAAAACCATAGGTTTCACATCAGTTATAGTTAGCTGGAAATGTTACTGACATAAAACCAATGAAATTCCACGTTATAGTTAGTTGAACTCACTATAACTTGCGCGCCTGCAATGCACTGCTGATGACGTCACATATTACATCACTTATGACATGGTCAGTGACATCACTGTCACAAATATATATATCTATGACAGCGCCCCGGTACGTGCTCCGGGGAGCGCTCTGGGTGTGCCACGCGACTTGCGCGCAGAAAGCTGATTGGTTCTTGGGTGTCTGTAAACATTCAAAACAGTCCGGAGCGGCCGCCATCTTGTGTCTCGGTAGGATCGAGACAAAAGAGGTGGCCAAAACAAAGGGGGAAATGACCATAAGGGGGCAGGGTAGACCCCACCTGATCCCCTAGGTTTGATGTGGGGGCTATAAAAGGGCCTCGCGGGGCAAAAAAAAAATCATTTTTCTTTTCGATTGTCGCGGAAGGTGGCGCCCGGTACGCGCACCGGGAAGCACACAAAAGAGAAAAAAGAATGCCAGAGTTTAACATTTTTGCCAATATTTTATAAATGGGAGGTAGTTCTGAAAAGAACTTTTTTTATTCTTTTTGTTGTTTTATATTTTTTTTATTATTTTTCTGAACATTTTTGTATTTTTGTGTGTTTTTGAACAATTTTATATTTTTTGGTTTTTTTTTAAGGGAACAAACAAAAAACAGGGAATTGGAAATGGCTCAACAGGAGCAAAAAAAAAGAAAAGAATTACTGTTTTCTTTCCTTGCTGCATTGGTGGTTGTCTACAGCATTATTTATTAAGGTGACGCTAAGTTCACCATAGCATAATGTTTTGCCACAGAAAAGGAAAACAAATTTGAGCTTGCCAAATGTTTGCTGAATATTTGGCACCATTTGGTGTTCTTCAGGACCAGAAAGTGAGGGTACAGAAGAGGAAGTGCTGGCCACAGGGGGTGGGTTGTTTCGAAGTGCCGGGACTTCAGCCTGGGCTAAATTATTGGGATGCCACCTCTCCATGTGGCGGATCATTGTAAAATTACCAAAAGAATATTTCTTTGAGGGATTGCCCCTGGAGAGAACTTTGTCACAAATAAGACAGGTGACTTTGGGGGCGTTCACCTTTTTCTGGTCATCTGGAAAAGAAAAGAATTGCCAAATGAAGTGCACTTTAACGTGCCTTTGTCTTGGTTCTTCAGGGACGAAGCGCCTTTGTTGTTGATCCTCCTCCTCTTCTTCTTGTCCTCCAAGAAACTGTGGTGGTGGACCTTCTTTTCTTGGTGGTGGGGGTGGTGGTGGGGGTGCACCAGCTGCAACAACACGTGATGCCATTGTTTCCTCAAAAATAGCTCTTGCTCTCTCAATGAAAAGTGTTATTTTCAAGTCACATGACCCGATGCGCTTACGTTACGCTCTCCGGCGCGCTTACGTTACGCGCTCCGGGCCGTGCCGCGGAGCGCTCTCGGGTGCGTTTACGCAGCGCGTCATAAGACACATCGCGCGGCTACGCGATACGTCACGCTTACGCGACGCGTCACGATGTTGTTTTCAATCGCGACATTGCCGCTAACAGGACGCTTCCCGGTTCGCGCACCAGGGTGCTTCAAAATACTACGCTTTACGGGGCGCTCATCGGGGCGCGTACCGGGAGCGCTCCAAGACAAAAAATATATATATAAAAAAAAAAAAATGAAAAATTGTAAGGACTGGTAGCCCGATGTGCGTTTGCTATGTCTCAAGATATATGCTCCAGTTGTTTTTAAGAAAATTAACTTTTAAAAAATATATATTGGGCTACATTGGGCTATATATATGTTAGAGCCCAAATGTAGCCCAAATGTAGCCCAATGTAGCCCAATGTAGCCCAAAGATGGCCACCAGAGACAAAAAAATACAAATGTAGCCCAAATATCAGCCAGATGTAGCGCAACTATAGCCCAATGATAGTATGTACCAGAGTGTTCTAAAGAACAACTAGAGCGCTAACAGTCTTACTTATAAAGTGAGACTTTTAGTTAGGAATTAACATAAAAAAAACCTTTGAAATTCACTGAAAAAACCATAGGTTTCACACCAGTTATAGTTAGGAATTAGCATTTAAAAAACCTATTAATTTCACTGAAAAAACCATAGGTTTCACACCAGTTATAGTTACCTGGAAATTTTACTGACATAAAACCATTGAAATTCCCACGTTATAGTTAGTTGGACTCACTATAACTTGCGCGTGTAATGCACTGCTGATGACATCACATATTACATAACTCATGACATGGGATGCATTATCCCAAATGCAAAAAAATCCCTCAGGGCTCGGCCCTCAGCTCCACGCTGTTTAACGTAAAATATATTATAGCCTGTCTGTTCGCCTCCATCTAGACAGTCGACTCTTCGATTGTCTCACAGTACTTTCTCTGTTGCCCCCCGCTGCTACCTTTGGTTGGTTCTCCGCAAGCGCTGGGATGCCCTGTTGCTGGGGCAGCCATGCGTTATATAGGAAAAAAAAAATCGCAATTTAAGGAATCTCTAAATTGTGATTACTTAAATTGCGATTGCATTTAAGGAATCCCAAATTGAGATTCCTTAAATGCAATGCATTAAAGTAAAAAAAAAATAGCAATTTCGCTAATAAGGGGAGCAAATTAGCATGAAGTTGAACTTCATGGTAATTTTCAAAAACTTCATGTTGTGCACACACATTCCCTTAGGGCGTGTGTTTGTGCAACATATGTGCACAGATCAATTTCAGGGGTGCAACAGGTTGTCATTTTGACACCCTTGCACCCTTGAAAGTGCATGAGCAATTTGCGAGTACCTACTGGTACTTGCAAATTGCTCAATTAATCTCCAATTCATAGAGGCCCATAGGAATGAATGGGACGGCCTTCCTTAATTGCGACTCGAAGTTTGCGAGTCACAATTAAGGAATGTGTAGGAATCACTATTTTTATAGTGATTCCTACATGCATAGGCTTTTGCAATTCCTTAATTGCGATTCCTTAATAATCGCAATTAAGGAATCACAAAAGCCTACGTTGATGCATGTGCCAGATAGTCTTTTCATGTCAATGCATTACTTTGCACAGAACTGCTGGATTTTCAAACACATACTCATGCCCAGCGAGCAGCTCTTATTAAAACATTCCCCTTCAAACAATAAAGGGAATAAAAAGTTCCACTGTTATTACAACTCCGGATCACATTCATTAGCAAGCCTATTTAATAATTTGAAAAAAGTCTTCTGAATCGTTAAATGGTTTTTAGAAAGCATACCTTTATTTATTTATGTAGTTTAAAAGTTTTATATAGCGCTAGAGTTGGGTAATATAACGTATACAATAAGGTCTAGTTAGAGTCCAGTCAAAGCTTTTCCTGGGGAGGAACAAACAATAATCTACAATTTGGGGAGGAGGTTCCAGTTTGGATTCAAATTGTGCACTAGTCATTATAGCCCGAGGTGTTGATTGAGGAGAAGATCTCCTAATCTTTTTTGAGGCTCACGAAGCAGGGTTTTGTCCATATAGGTACTGGGAGTGAGTTCCAGATTTTGGGGGCATTGCCTTAGAAAGAGCCCTTTAGTGCTTTTTGTTAATGTTCTTTACGGTAGTTGAGAAGCAGCATGTTTGAGGGATTTACATTTCTCGTCTATCCTGCCTTAGTGAGTTTGGATGCGAAGTTGGCTGGTTTTCCTGTGCAAAGGATTTGTGAGTAAAGTAGGCCATTTTGAAGCAGCACCAGGCTTCAATCGGGAGTCACATTATATTATTTAGGAAGTGGAAAATGTGATTGAGATATTTGATTCCACTGACTATCCTTGCAGCGGAATTTAGTGAGGCTCCTGAGGGAGCTAGGTGCGTTTTCGAGGTGCCAGTGAGGGTGGCATTTCTGTTGTCCAGTCTTGATAGAACAACATCTTGTGCTGCAGTTATTTGATCATTCAGGGCTAGGAAGAACTTGATTTTATGGAGGAGTTTAAGGTTGCAGAATGCATTCTTTGCAGTATTCTTTATGTATGGGTTAATTCTCAGGCTTGGGTCCAGGGTGATCCCCAGGGATTTGATGGAATTAGCCTGAGTCAATTTTCAGCTAAATGCGTCAATGGTATTGACCCACTCTCAGACTTGGGTGGTCTGTCCATTGTTTTTTTAGCAGAATATTTCTGTCTTGTCTAGGTTGAGTTTCAGTTGGTTGTGTGATAGACAATTTTGGACTTTTATGAGCATAGTATTTAGCTCTCTTAAATCCTCAAGAGAGGATATTTCTAGGTAGAGTAGGGTGTCATCTGGCTACAGCTCTAATGGGATGCTTGAGTATGATGGGGAGGGATTCCATGTAAATATTGAAACAGTAGGTGAGAGTTGTGAGCCTTTGGGAATATCGCTGGTCATGGTGGAAGGATCTGATGTTGCTTTTTTGTTGTTGTTTTTTTTAAGAGTGGTTATGTAAGTATGATGCAAAAGTGAGCAGCTTGTGGTCAACCATGTCAAAGGCCGCTGATAAGTCTAAGAGGATGAGTAGACAGCATCTATCTGCTTCCTACCGAATTAGAATTTAAAAGGGGTCTGTTTTAATATTTAGCAACCAGAATCCGTCATAATATATTAATATTTTACCAACATCTGTAACCCATTCACAAACTGTAAGGGGTCACAAACTGATGTTTTCCCCTTTGCTTACTCCTAAAAACAGTTTGTTGCACTATTCATTTTTTTAAAATACATCCCATTTATCCCTAAAGAAAACAAGCTGCATTTTGAAAAACAAATTGCCTTATTTAAAACCAATCACATGGTGGTCTGCTGGTCATGGGTGGCCATCATCCCTGTGACTGCAGCAAATTGTAGTGGGGCACAATTTGTGACCTACATGATTAATATTCATGTGGTAGGTTGAGTTTTGGCCGACTACAATGTGGTATTTTGTGAACAAACATATGAGTGAATAGGTCGGTACACAAAATACAAATGTATTTAGCAAAAAATCACTGTGAAAATTGTGATCCCTTTTACCAAATGCAGTCCTAATATATCTAGCCCCTAGAAACCTATTGAAGACAAGAAAGGCAGATACAATGATGAGAGAAAATATTGCATAGCCCCCCTCTGTGCCACCGTGTTTGTCACGCTATCACTGTTTGCAGACTAGATAGCAGTTTCTAAGTGTTTTGAGATTTTCTACTGTTGTCTCAAGAACCATGGTTTCTGTAAGTCCCCATTCTGAATCCATTCTTGCTCTAAATGCACCATTTGCACTTCCAAGGCTATTCTATCTATTTCTTTCACCTGCTCTTTGCTTTTAAAAAGGACCTAGCCCCTTCTCTGAATACACTTTTGTACACTTCCCACAGTATGCAGTGTTGGGATACTGCTTCCGTATTTCATTTGAAGTAGGAATTGTTTTTTACTTTGACAAAATCTGAGAAGATACCATACTGTGCTGAGAGCCAAGATCTCTTGCATCCGGTAGAAAAAGAGGTCCAGCTTCAATTCCAAGGGAATCAGAAATGTCTCAGTGTGAGATTTGTTCATCTTATACCCATTGTAGGTCATCAGCCAGATGAAAAAAATAGTCTGTACGTAACAGGTATTGATGTGCAGCCAAGTGAAATGTGCAGGCTTTTTCTGCATGGTGCCATTTCCTCCAAGCAATGTAGAGTCCCGTTGACACAGACCATTTTTGCAATAGTCTACCTCTATAGGTCATTGTGGGTCTAGGTCAGAATACATAAATGAACTCACAGAAAGTGACAGTGTCCATGTATGTAATGCCAGCAGGAGTGCCCAAAAACTTTGCGCCCAGGATATCCAGAGTGCTCTGTCTGAGAGGATGTGGAATGTACACACTAATCAAGGATCAAGGCCTCCCTTCCTTCCAACACCTGGAAATTTGTATGAATTTACCCATAGAGTCTATGTGAGCATTAGTTAATGAAATGGGAAATTGCTTGTGCAATAGTATGCCTACTACCCTTGAACATTTGGAGAACTCTGGGTAGTAGGATCGACTGAAGTCATGTCTGAGAAAAAGGTCACACTGGCCTCTAAGAGATGTGTCTCTTGTAGGGGAAGTGCATCAAGGGAGAGTCTTCTGGAACACTGTAGAAAAACCCCATGTTTAGTATGATCATTTAAGGCATTTACATTCTATGACAACTAGGATGTCGTTCAGTGCCCTGCCCCGGAGTCGAGTCTCCGGAAGCGCCCCCTAACAGGTAGCAGGCACCAAGCCTCGTGGGCATCTGTGTGGATCACCGGTGTTGTGCATGTTGACCCCGGCTCCACTGTTCCGTTAGCTCTAAGCACATCGGACATACTATAGTATCGGTTATTATTCTTGTATATGATCATTATTTTTGTTTTGGTTATTATTCCTGTACATGGTTATTGAATCTACTCACCTTAAGTCATTATGCTCCATCGTCTAGCACATTCTTCCTTCACCCAGGTGTATAAATGATCTGCTAGATATTCAACATTTGATTCAATGCCTTTTAGACTCCACATTTGACTTTTATTTTGATTATTGTGTAGTGTACTGGTTATTATTCCTGTATATGATTATGGTAAGTACTCCCCTTATCTCTCTATGCTCCATCGCATAGCCCATTCCTATTTGTGCATTCAGGTCTATATTGAGCTGTTATGATTGTACTATATGATCCAATGCCTATTAGATTCCCCATATTAGACTCATGTTTTGATTTGTTACCTTTGCCTCAAATTGTAAAGCGCTCTGATATCCTTCGGGATCAAATCGTGCTCTATACAACTTTATAAATTAATAAATAGTCCGGAAATTTCTTTATAATACCCACTTCATAGTTCAGGTCTCCTTATTGTCTGGTTGCGTAGAGGAGGGTGTTTCTGTCACAGTAGTGAAAGATTTTTGCAATAATGACCATTGGTGGGGTACCCCAAGGGGGCGTGGGGGCAAAGGCTCTATGGGTTCTCTCGGTAATGAAGAGGATGAATAGCCCAATCATATGCAAGGAGCCTCTGCTGCTGCTTTCCTGGAACAATTTTGGGTTCTCCTCCTCTACTTTACATGATAATCCCGCATATTGAAGAGTGTTTCATCAAGTTCTGCCCTCTGCATCTTCTATTCTGTCCTTGAAGTAATGCAGAGGTCTTCAGACTGTGGGGCACTCCCCACTAGGTGGGGGGGTGGGGGGGGGTTCCCGGGAGGGGGCAAATGCCTCTGCAAGCACATGTAAGTGAAGATGGCCTGGAAGTGCAGCAATGTTTATTTGCTGCATTTCCAAGCTGTATTTGTAGGAGGGTAGGGTCTGCTTCCTATGGTCATGGTCAACCCCACTTTTTGCTGTGATATTCTGGTTATTCCACTTTAGTGTGGCTGTGGTCCTGCTAATCAGACCCACAGCCCAGCTGTTCTCTCTCTAAATTCATACCATGTACTTTAGGTACATACCTAATTGGGTTTTGGGTCACCTTTGTGAGCCCCTGTATAATGTACCATAGGTACCCAGGGCATAGGTGCAGATAAGGCCTACCAGGGGCTTCAGCATGAATTATGCCACCCCTGGCTGGCCATCCAAACTGACACCACAGGCTGAACACTCAGCTTGGGCAAGGTGGTGTAATCACCCCTTGCTTAGATATAGTATTCCTATGTCTACCCTTATATATAGACACATATATACCTATAAGTCACTCCTATGGCAGGCCTTGACAATCCAGAAGGCAGAGTGCTTGGTTATATGTGAGATGGTGCTCTAGCATGAGCTGAGCCTGTCTGCAGCTGTCGGAACCATGTCCTTATAGCTGTTCTATGATATAGCCATACCATGTACTCTTAAGTGCATTATAATCCTCGCGGTTAATGCTAACTTTGGTTCGGCTTTATCAAAACATGTCATGTGGTGTCAAACACTTTGAAATACTAGACCCCCCCGTCAGTCCTGACGGCGGGGGAAGCATTCTACCCTTCTAGAGGGAGAAGACATGTAGTTACTGCTTTACCCGGTTAAAGTTAAACAGAGCCTCAGCGTCACAAAATGGATGCTGCTGCCATAGACACGAGTCTGACCTCCTGCTGCTGGATGAAACTTTGGCAGGGGAGCCCTGGACAATAGGTTTCCTGTCAAGGGAGGTGCTTGCACCTCACCAAAGAGCCTGTAGTGGATTGGGGCAGGGTGGGTTCAATGGAAAGATGCTTTTCCAGACACTGCCTGGGGCACACAAGGTGCTGCATGCATAGCACGGTTCAAACCAGTTGCTGGGGCACTCCAGCCACAGCTCTGGCGCAAAACTGAACATAGAGAAAGGGATGTAACCACCCCCTTCTCAGGTTCCACCCATAGGTGGGACCTAGCAGGTAATCCAGCCCCTTAGTTTGGTATAAAGTTAGGAGCTGTGTCTAGAGACATTAGATTATCCTGGAAAGAAACTCTGAAACAAACTTTTGGACCTTCGATGTCCCATTTTGACTGGAAGATTGAAGACATCTCCCTTGTGGTCAAGGAGTGACCACCCTGTGCAAACAGGCACCATCAGTAACTTGCCAGTTTGCTTTGTCTACACTCCTGCCGGAACCTGAAGACTCAGCGACTCAGGAACTGGACTTCCAGACTTCACCGACTCCGATCCACAGCAAAGCTGAGATCCGTCGTGGACACAAAAGATGTGGGACCGGACATCCTGGACTAATTGCTTTTTGCTAACCGTGCAACTTCAGAGGCACCCTCGAAGCTGTGCTTTAGGGTTTGAGAAGCCCCAGACCCGAGCAACATTTGCACTGAAGCTCAGCCCTCCAAGTTCCACGTGTGCCACGTGGGGCCCGCTCCTGCATTTCAGCTAGACAAGTCTTCCTGGTTGCTAGCCCATTGGCTAGTGAGCCCTACGAAGATGAATCTTTGAATCAACACTGGTTGGCTGGTTGCTCCAGTCTTGTTCCAGCTTCCCTGCAAAAGAGAAGCTCCCCAGACCTTGCTGGTCTGAACAGAAGCCAATCTTCCAATCCGGCATGGATTGCATTTGCCAAGAATTATTGGGTCCAATACGGATACTGACACCGCCAACAGCTAGATCTGTTGTGAGACAGCTCGACTCGAGCCCCTGGTCATTGTCGACGCCTCCTGGACCTCGTGGCTGTGGAGAGAAGCTTCACCTCTTCACCTGATTGCATCTCAACATCGCCTGTTTCCTTCCTGGTTCCTTCCTGGTTACTGGCTAGTGACCCAGACTCTGTCCCCTCTGCTTTGAGGTTCTTCTCAACTCCGATCCACCCTTGGATCCAACCAGACACTTTCCTCCTGGTCGCCTGCAGCACTTTCTTGCAGCCCTCCATAGGATTCAACGACAAAACCCAACACGAAAGAACACCTATTCCCCCGGCTTCCCTGGGTGAGGTAACTCGAGTACTCTGGTGCTCCCGGTGGGTATTAACTATCCAAGTGTCCTAGTTTAACAGGGCTTTCCTGTAGCCCATCCAGAAGTGTCCGAAATCTATTACTTTGTAACTTTTACGTTCCCATTATAACTCTATGGTAACTCGCGTGTGTGTTTAGACACTGCACACGCATCCTGTGGGACTCCTACTTCCTACCCTTTGGTTGTATTTGTGCAACTTATAGTATGCTTATTGAGTAACTTGTGCTGTATCTCGAACTCTGACCTCATAAAGAGTGCAGAGGGGTTGTGTTAGTAATAAATACATATATATTTGATATATACCTTGGGGCAGATTTATGTTAACTGGCGCATCCCCAGGGATGCGCCAGTTAACATGCGCCACAGTGCGCCACAGCTCCGCCAGCCATGGTGCACCGCAGTTATAATGCGGCGCACCATGGTGCAAAAACGGCACAGATGCGTGACGCATCTGTGCCGGAAATGTGGCACATTGCTGGAGTTGCGTCGCAAGCGCGACGCAGCTCCAGCAAGGCTCGGGGGTGCCCCATTTTAACAATGCTGCATCAAGACCTACGCCTGCTTCAAGCAGGCGCAGGCTTTTGACGCAGCATTGGCTTAAAAGTGACTGAGTGAAATCTCATAGATTTCACTCAGCCACTTTTGCGAGGCGCACCTGCCCCGGAACGCCCACCCTGCGCCGGAACGCCCACAAGCGGCGCAGGGCTTTACAACGTGACGCATCTGCCTAGATGCGTCACGTTGTAAATCGTTCGTAGGGATGCGCCACGTTTATGCCGCCTTGCGTGACGCAACAGCGGCGTAAACGTGGCGCAAGGGCCTCATAAATCTGCCCCATGGTGTGGTGTCCTTTCATTTGATATTCAAGGGATTATTATTGGTAAAACAGCTGGCTTCACATGATCTCTGAAGTTTTAGCCTAAGACTGCTTTGTCCATGCTACCACTAGGATAGTTGGTCTATAAGGTTGACTTTACAACCATCACCATGAGGGTTGTTTGGACTGATACAGGGTGCCCACTAGAATAGTGGACATCATATACCAGGCCAACTTCTCACAGTATTCATTTACTTGGAACCCATGTGAGAGCTGTGATCAGAGTGCCATGCGGGCGGGGATCAGGAAGTATGCTGGAAGGGTCAAAGATGTTGCTAAAAAACACAATCATCTGTGCAACAGGTCTCATATTTGTGAGAGTTAGAGCTATTGCACTGTAAATGATGTTTCTTGACGAATTGCTTAAAACAAAGACATTGACGTATTTTTATTTTTTCCCTATTTCAATTCCTCACTTATGTGAGGATGGCTCAATAATGTATCTAACTAACATCCTGCAGCAAGCGTACCAAAATAAGTGCTTCAAAACCCATTGAATATCATTGAGTTAACAATTGGCTGTATTTACTGTGATGCATAAACATCAATAGTAAGGCCTTTATTGCGGGAATATCCATAGTCTCAATTCTAGTGGAAACAGTTTTTGCTGCTTGAATCATAAGGTTATAAGATATGCGGTAATTACAGAACTACACAGTATTGGTAAATTCTATTATGGTATTACCTATGAAGTTTACATGCACACACCACACACTAAGGGTCTTGCAGGTCACTGGGTGGATTGGAAGGTACTGCCCTCTTTACCCCGGGAGATTTGGAAGTGGCAATTTCTTCACAGTGCTGAATTTGTGACAGGTCAATTGCTCTAGGGAAACACTAAGCCTCACAACCCACCTTGGTAGAAGAACAAAATGCTTCAGCAGCAGGTTGAACACTGGGAAAGAGATGCAGTCAGAGGAACGGGTATTAGTCATAGGGGTTAAGCCCACCAAAGGGCACTAAATGATGAGTTTAGAGGTAAGAAGGAAAAGAACAACAACAAAAAAAGGAGAATGCTGGAATGAAAGGAAGGCAGGCTTGGTCCAGGGACAGACAGGCTGGTTCAGTGCAAAGATACATTGGCAAAAGTGCTGTTACTAATGGAAGTTGTCAAGTTGAAGTTAAATAAGACATTGTTAAAGGGGGTGGGAATTGTTTAGTGGCAAAGGGAATAGTTAATGTTTGTTAGAGTGTTGTGACGACATATTAATTTGTGCTGCAATAAGCAGATGATTGGTTTTATGTACACCAAGCTCAAACGTCCTTATGACATGAGCAACAAGGTGTACGCTGTGATCCCATCCCAAAGTAGGGTTAGGAGACAAAAGGGCTGCTGAATCCACGCTCAACATATTTAAAAAACATGGCACAAGACCACAAAAGAAGTGAATTGTGCAGCAAAATAAACAGCAACTTACATAGAACTAGGTTCACTTAAAAACGTGTGCAACAAGAGCAAATTTGCCTTCCTATAACGTACAATAAAGCAGAATTATCGAAGATACTATAAATCTGTCCTTCAGAATAGAATGTTTGTAAGTACTAGTTTATAGCACTGAAGAATTGGATCTGCATCACTTTGCAGCAGATGATGGATCATGTAGCAAACGCGGAAATATAAGAGACCTTTTTTCCCCTTTTTTTCTTTTAAAAGGGCCATTCATTAGTGCAGCTGGTACTGCTGCCAGGTGTTTAAGGGGCCACTGCTGGCTATCAATAATTAAGCAGATGCAGCAGGACTGGGGCCCGTGGGTTTGAGGGGCCCATTACATCACAACTATCACTGTCTACCTTTAGAAAAGGGGCATGGGAGCTTAGTTTCCTTTCTAGCATTAGGACCATGGACACCTTTGCAGAAAAAAGGAAGGCAAAATGTGTCAGCTCTTTTTTTTCTGAAAGGGACAGAGAGCCTGATTCAAAATCAGAGTGATGGTCAGACATGATGGGGAAAAGGTGAAGATGCAGAAGAGATAGCCTGCTACTCAGAACAGCCATTATTAATGCAGCATGTGTAGTTGCATTGGGGTCCAATAGTGTGAGTGGCTAACAACACCCATTTATGGAGAGCAGTACTTTGGGGACCATACATATTTTTGTCTGATGCATTTGCTGTTTTATAAGTATAATACTTGGTATGGTTTATGAGCTGTAGAAAACGTACTCCTGAAATAATCTCATACGCCCCATCCCCTGCACACAGCCATGTGCCTCATGCTCCCCTAATCATTGCCTTTAAGTTTTGGAGAGGGGCCCAACCTCAAAACATTTTGCTTTGGGGAGGGGGGTGGGGGGGCGTCAGAGCACAAAAGTTTGAAGACCTCTGATGTAATGAGTCTGATCCATGATAGAGTGGACAATAGGTTTGGGACCAGAAAACTCTGATGTTAGGTGTTTCATCTGCTTTTCCAATGACCTTTCACTGACCTTACGTAAGTATGCACTAACGAAATTCTCTTCCAAAGATACAGAGTCAATCCTCTTTTCTATTGTCTGCAGAGACTGTTCAATCACCACCAGGATTTGGGCTCCAGTGCATTCCTGGACTGTCAGAATATTATGCACCCCATTAGGGCGTTCAAGTGTATTATCCCCTCTTGATCCACCAGTGTAGTGGTCCACCCATGTTTGATGTGAGGAATCATGGGAGCTTATCTCACCACCTTGTGCCTAAATGTTTCTCCATGGAGTATTTTGGCCAGAGCAACAGTGGAGGATTTCCCTCATCCCTTATTGCAGATCTGTGTTTGCCTCCAAGTGCACCCACCCACAAAGACAAACAAGTCCAGCAGGTGTCTAATCCACAGTAGTGTCTCAGTGAGATTGTCAGCTCAAGGGAGCCAGTCTGAGAATGCAAGGAACCCCTACACAGTTAATCGTTTTCCACATTGTCTCAGCAGCATCCCATCTTTCTCCACCACACAAACAGTTTGGCTCAGCATATAACAGGCACCAAAATGCACTCAGCATCCTCTAAATTGTTGATTAGGTTGGTGTTTTTCTTAGAGCCACAGCATTATCTCCGTCATCTCAAATATAGTAAGTTGTCTATGTTTTTCACAATGTGGCAACTCTCTGCACCTGGGCAGTGAGCTGCTGAAGCAAGGGGCTGATTCGAGCACTCAACAGGGTATTGGTGTATGTGCTCATATTTCTTTAGAGCTTGATGATGCCTGCTTCGGGTTGTAAGGGTATTCTACCAGATTATCAACTAGAAAAAAGTGCAGGCCAAATATTGAGGCATACATATTAAGAACTAAAATATTGTGAAGTAAAGTATGTATAGTTAAGTATAGTCATGTTATATTTAACTTCACATACATGTACGTTGAATATATATATATTCACTGAAAAAACCCATAGGTTTCAGGCACGTTTCAGGCACGTTATAGTTATATAGTTATATAGTTATAAATTAGCATTTAAAAAACCTTAGAAAAACTCACTGAAAAAACATAGATTTTAAGGAAAGTTATAGTTAACTGGACATTTCACTCATACAAAATCAGGAAAATTCCCCTGCTATAGTTAGTTCAGCTAACTATAACTTGCGCCCCCGCAATGCACTGCTGATGATGTCACATATTACATCACTCATGACATTGTCAGTGACATCACTGATGACATCTTAAATGACATTACTGATGACTTCTTTGATGACATCATCCAGTGACTGTGTGTTTCTGTAAAGTTTAAATATGTTTAATATATATAGGGAAAAGCGTATTGAAGAATGAGTGGGTGTATAGGTGTCTGAATGGATGATTTAGTAGGTGCGTGACTAACTCTATAAGTGAGTGATTAAACATATCTTACTGAATGCATGGGTTAGTGACTAAACTGTGTGAAAGTCTGTATCTGTCTGTCTGTCTGTAAGCGTCAGCATGGGTTTGTGAATAACTACATGAGTGTGTATATGGATTATTGATTGGTTGTCTGAGTATCTGTATGGGTACCTGAGTGTTTGTTTGGGTGGGGTGTGTGTGACTCTGTGCATAGATGTGTGAGTGGGTGATTCATTGGGTGCATGGTTTCAAGAGTGCATCTGTGATGGACTGACTGGGTGGGTGAGTGTGTGTATGGGTGTGTTAGTGAGTAAATGTATATCTCAGGGGTACATGTGTGAGTAACTACATATGCGAACAGTAGTATATATGTGTGTTGGAGTATATAAATGGCTATAAGTGAGAGTGTGTGATTGTGAGAGTGGCTGTATGGATGAGTGTGTGCTTGTATCAGTGATTGTATAAGAGTGAAATGTCCAACTAACTATAACTTTCCCTAAAACCTATGGTGTTTTAAATGAATTTCTAAGGTTTTTTAAATGCTAGTTTCTAACTATAACATGCCTGAAACCTATGTTTTTTTCAGTGAAATTCAAAGGTTTTTTAAATGCTAATTTCTAACTATATCAGGCGTGAAACCTATATTTTTTCTCAAAAAATGTCAAAGGTTTTGTAAATGCTAATTCTAGCCTGAAATGTATGGTTTTTTTAAGTGAATGTCAAAGGTTTTTTAAATGCTAGTTTCTAACTATGCCCACAGAGTCCACAAATATGAAGAAAAGTGCAAGAAGAAGCAAGACATGTGCATAAAAAACCAACAGAGTAGCAAATTCTTCCTGTGCCCACAACTTTTTCAGACAGGTACTGGTGGTAACTGACTCTGACTAAAGAGGCCTAGAGCCAGTGCTATGTTAAAAGACACATAAAATACTGTGAAAACACCTACATACACTAGGGAACACTATACGTTGAGGTACCCCTGTGATTAGCATGACCTCCTCTGTAAAGCCCTAGTACATAATTGGGCAGGGTGATTAAAACTACCTCTAAGTCAGAGGTGCAGAAATATGTTACTTTAACTAGTAGTCGTGTTTGCAGAGAGGTAAAGAAAGAGTGCTGGGCGTCCAACCAACAAACAGGATTTCCGCTGCGTAGGACTCACAGGAGGTACCAGGAGGGTTTCTTGACCCCCAAACTCCTTCAGGACTAAATTAGACTTCATCCCCCAATCCGTAGTCTGCCACGAGGCACTTTTGCAGAGTTGTAGAGAAAGGGGGCCATGGCCTCCGAAGATGTTTTAGTAATCCCACTGTGTGGGACTTACCGGAGGTAACAAGAGGGGCAGTTGGCCCTCAAGGACATCCTTCGGGGACCAACTTCCCAAACTATTACCTCCAGACAGTCCCACACAGCAGCACTGGTAAGTACTCATACCAGGCCACGCCCACTTTGCCCACCACTCTACAAAAGTGCTCCCTGGCATGCTCTTGGATGGGGTTTGAAGTCCCCTTCACTGCTGGGGGTCCTTTGGGGCCAACTAGCCTAGCCTTTACCTCCAGTAAGCCCTACGCAGTGGGATTTGTGAGAGGTAGGCAAAGCCATGCCCCCCTTCTCCACCACTCTGCAAACGCACCCCCTGATGCATTGTAAATTGGGGGATTAAGTCCCCTTGAATCCTGAGGGTCCCTGGGGTCCAACTAGCCCACCAGGTACCTCAAGTAAGCGCCACCCAGCTGCGTTAAAGAGTGGTGTAAAAAAGGGCATGGCATGGCCCACCTCTGCAACACAGCGTAGGGGCGCTTACTGGAGATACCTGGTGGGGTTGTTGGCCAGCAGGGACCCTCAAGATTCCCCAACTTACAATGCGCCACAGGGTGTGTTTGCACACATGTCACCTCAGGCCCTGCACCCTCCCTTCACCACTGAGCAAACATGCCCTCTAGCACGTTTTAAGTTGGGGGATAAAGTCCCCTTGAATCCTGAGGGACCCTGGGGTCTAACTAGCCCACCAGGTATCTTCAGTAAGCGCCTGGCCTCTTGTTGAGGACCGTGGGGGAACCCCCAATGCCCCCATTGTCCCAACCGGATCCCTGCCTCCTGCAGGAGCCGGCATTGCTTTTCCACATAGGGAGTTGCTGACATGCAGCTCCCCGTGTGGAAAAGCAATCTGGTTTGATTTTTGGTTTAGGTTTCCTGCTCTCTCTTCCAAAATCCAAACCACAGTGTGCCATGCCAGGGCGGGATCTGTGAGGCTTCTGCCCTGCCATGGAAAACAGCATTGTCCCAGGGTGGGCACCCCGGGACACTGCAGGAGCCGGCCCTGGGGGGGTGGCGGTCCACAGAGCCATCACAGGCTCCAGGAGGGTGCCGCGCGGCCCCCTCCCATCACATGCACAGCCCCAGGGAGGTGGTGGTCCGTGGGGCTCGGGATCCGTAAAGGACCCACAAATTTGCATTTAGTGCCCTGAGGAAGTGGTGGTCCTCGGGCATGTGGGGGGGCTCAAGCCCCCCACACAGGTTTATTCTTTTTTTAAAAAGCCCAGGGGGTGGTGGTCCCTGGGGCTTGGGGGGGCTTGGATGCCCTCCCAAACATAAAAAAAAAGAACTGGGGTTTGTCGGTCCCCGGGTCTGCGGGCGCCGTGTGCCTCCTGCGTATATTTAAGAAAGCCCCAGGCATGGTGGTCCCTGGGGCTTGTGGGGGCCTTGGAGGCCCCCAAACATTAAAAAAAAACCCGGGGGTGGTTTCCCGGGGCTGCGGGGGAGCCATGTGCCCCCCACAAATATTCAAGAAAAGCCACAGGACGTGGCGGTCCCTGGGGCTGTGGGATCCCCCTGGGCCCCCACGATTATATTTCAGCATGCCTCCAGGACATGGCCCACCCGGGGGGTAAAATTATAATGAAGCGCGGGAGCCCACGCTTTGTTTTTTTTTAATTTTCAACCGGACTCGCGCACGCAGCGCGAATTCAGCTGATTTATTTTTTTATGCTTTTTTGGACCCTTGGTGTTCTTGTGGGACACCCAGAGCAGGCCTAGGTTGTCAGGGTATTTCCACCCTGCCCCCTTTTCTTGTTTTTCGTGTTTCTTTTTCTCTTTTCTACAAGATGGCTGCCAACACTTGGAGTGTTGACAGCCAACTAGACTAAAGCTCGTGGTTGGGATGGTGCTCGGATCCACCGCGCCTGTATATATAACTTTAATTTTTTTATTTTCTCAGCAACTACTGTGCGGATTCACACAATTTTAAAAAAAGGTCTCTTTCTGAATCAAGGGCTACCTTTTTGCCAAATTTGTTGTAATTCCATTCAGCAGTTCAAGCTGTAACCATGTCTAAAGTTCCCTATGGGAATTTGATTTTCCGACCTCTATTTTTTTAATTTCTCATGAACTACTTAAAACAAGAAGGTCTGTTTCTGAACCAAGGGCTGCCTTTTTGCCAAATTTGGTGTAATTCCATTAAGCAGTTTGGGCTGTAGCCGTGTCTAAAGTTTCCTATGGAAATTAACAGGGGCAAAACACGCTTTGAGACCCCCTTTTTTCTTGGCCCCCGCTTGCCGAAACACCTCGAAACTTTCTAGATAGAAGCTGATCGGAGCGCCCCACCAGTTTTTAAAATGTCGCAAAGATTCGTCATCCGGCGCCAAAGTTATTGGGAAAACAAAAATCGCTTTTCCTATGGAAACTAGGTCCTAACTATAACTATCTACTGGCGACCACCAGTAGACAATATGTATATATTAGGATAAGAATTGTGGAGTTTTGCGACGCACTACAAGAACCAGCATGCTCTACACTGCAGCCCATCAGGGAGTCCACCAGAGGGCAATCACCGGGATAATAAATTGAGAACTTGCTGGGTTCTAAAGTGTGTTTGTGCGACCCCTAGATGTTTGCAGCTCCTCCTCTGAAGAAAGCCATGGTGGCTGAAACGCATAAGGAACGTTGGAGCTTTTTCAACCGCTGAAATAAAACTCTAATTTTACTGCGTCGTGCGCAGCTCACTCTTTCTCTTTGGGAGAGGTTTTTGGAATATATATACATATATATATATATATATATATATATATATATATATATATATTTATATATAGGATTTATTCCCTATGGGATTTTTGAAAATTCTATGTCTAATAACTTTGGCGTTTGTGGACGGAATCGGCTGAAAGTTTCAGGAAAATGGCACATTTTGTTTCTGAGCAGCCCTTGAAAATTTGGGGGGGTTTTGTCGAGGGGGGGCCGAGAAAAAAGGGGGTCCCAAAACGCGTTTTTCCCATGTTAATTTCCATAGGGCTGTTGGACTCACTTTTAGCTCGAACGGCTGAATGGATTTGCACGAAACTTGGCAAAATTGTATGGACTGTTAGCCCGATGTGCCTTTGCTAGGTCTCAATATATGTGCTCCAGTAGTTTTTGAGAAATTAACGTTTAAAACAAGATATATATCTGTAACAGCGCTCTTAGATACACTGATTGTATCTAAGGTTATATTAGAATCTGAAGAGGTTCATCGTATTATCACATGAATGATATCATCAGTGATGTGATGAGTAATGTCAAATGAGATGTCATCAGTGATGTCATTTGAGATGTCATCAGTGATGTCATCAGTGATGTCACTGACCATGTCATGAATTATGTAATATGTGACATCATCAGCAGTGGATTGCGGGTGCGCGATATATAGCTAGTGCAACTAACTATATATGCGAATTTCAATGGTTTTGTGCGAGTAAAATAAGGTTTTGTAAATGCTAATCCCTAACTATATATGGTCTATAACCTATGGTTTTTTCAGTGAATTTTCAAGGTTTTGTAAATGCTAATTCCTAACTATATATGGTCTATAACCTATGGTTTTTTCAGTGAATTTCAATGTTTTTTAATAGCAAATATCAAAAGCTGTAAAATGTATTCTTATTCTAATTAAAAAATATATTTTATATTTTTGTAATATAATGTTTTTATTTATTTATTTATTTAAAAAAAAAATTGTTTCGCTGCCGGTCCGCGAACCGGGCAGCTTCCCGTTAGCTCAATTTGGTTCCGCGACCCGGTCCGCGAACCAGTAAACGTTCCGTTAGCGCAACCACCGCGTTAGAAAACAACATCGTGACGCGTCGCGTAAGCGCGACGTATCGCGTTGCCGCGTAATGCGTCTTATGACGCGCCGCGTTAGCGCACCCGGAAGCGTTCTGGAACACGAACCGGAACGCAAAGCGCAGCACCCCGGAAGCGCTCCGGGGCGAGTAGCGGGACGCGTAACGTAAGCGTAACAGGTCATGTGACTTGAAAATAACACTTTTTATTGGTTGATTTCACTTTTGGTTTCTGAATGATGTAAGGCTAGGTCATGTGACCTAAAAATAGCACTTTTCATTGGTTTAGAACAGGGGTCTCCAACCTTTTCTGTAGTGAGAGCTACTTCTGATCAGCGAAAATTGGAGTGAGCTACTAAAGGCTAAGCAACTCGCAAATTTTCAGAGAGCCCGCTCCACGGCCAGTGTCATTGACTTTAAGGCTGTCACGCACCTCATCATCCACCGCGCTGCATCCCATTACATGTTAACCACACCTTGGTGTTTATTAGTCAAGACATGGAAACGCTTCCCACACAGGTTCACAAACCTAAGAAAACACTTCCACCCTACACATGCCATAGCTTGCTCTCCATCTAGGTAAGTACTTCAGTGACATACATTGGGTTAGTAAGAACTATGAAAATGCTACAACAAAATTCCTCTCTTTTTTTCGTTATCAAATAAACAAAGGGAGAAAAATTATGCTACAAATTAATACATATGATTTTCCTTCATGTCCGGGCCTATGCAGACTATTAAAACAATAAATATCCGGTATTTGGAAAGGTGGCAACCCTAGTTTCTTTATGTGCTTAATTTCTTTTAAAATGGCAATGCATGCAAGCTGGTCATGTTATGGTTCCATAGCAGCAAACTAAGTGGATTAATGTACCTGCTGCAGAAATGTGTATGTGTTAATGCGCCTGCTGCAGAGATAGGCATGCAACCTTAAGGTTGCAGGTTCAAACCCAGTGTGAAAGCTCAGGGGTTTAGTGCACGTGCTGCAGAGCTACAGATGTAACCCACAGGTTACCGGTTATCGCCACTGTATAATAGTTGAATAGGTTATCTCAGGACATCTCCCTATCTGCGGATCACAGTTTCCTGAATATACATCGGAGATCAATGCACCACTAATCTGTATTAAGGAGTCCCGAACTAATAGGACAAATACCTGATGAATGTGTGCGATGACTGGATAGGTAAATGCAGAAAGTATTTATTTGGAAAAGCGGTGAATGAGCCCTCCTGTGAAAGTTTAATCATCGCAAAATAACGTTAATTAAGCTATAATAATCACATCATTTTAGCATTCAGTACATTGGCAGAGACACCAATGCAAGTTCCATGAGTCACATACAGAATTTGTACTAGGCCTTTAGGTACTATAACTGCCATTTTTCCACCCAGCATCAGGTCAGATGGCGTAACAGGTTAGTGTCCGTGTGTATTACGAAGGTCCCGAAATTCCCCCTTTTCACCCTCTGGGTCACATAAGACCAAAAGCTGTGTACACCCAGGGGACTCTTGGAATAAAGAGATGTGCAACTATTTGTGAAACTCAACACTTGCGAGACACTAAAAAGTAGATGTCGAATACAGAATTTAAAAAGTAACAAAAAAACACACGCACCTGCTGCCAATGACTTGCACTTCCCAACACTTAAAGAATTAAGGCTTACTTTCTTCCTGGGTGACTAACACTAAAGAAAACCATAGAAATGCGAAATACGACTTTTCCCAGAGGCCAAACTGTGCTAAAATACCATATTTAGCTTAAAAGAGCACAAGGTCACATCAATCTCTGAGATTGAACCCTAAATCCAAAAACAGAAACACTGCCAGTAAGCATAACAAACTATAGGTATAGTAGTTAAATCACCGAACACCCGACCGCTCCAACAAATGAAGTAATAACCCAGAAAATATTGTCAACATATCGCAGGACATAATATATGGAGCACACAGATTCATACAAACGAAGCACAACACTGGAGTGTAAATTATATGCTTACGGTTGAGCATCGATGTTGAGACCTAATTGATAATGCTCAGTATTTACTGTCAACATACTGGGGTTTGCTTACGAATCTGCTTCTGTGCTCCGCTCCACGCAGGATCAAAAGGCAGCTGCTGTGCTTCTCGAAAGGGGAAGTACATCAATAGTGCTTCCGCCACCTGCATTACAGCTATTAGGCATTCCGTCCTGATTATCTGCGCACATGTCTTGCAGGCTGTAAAGCTGCGGAGCCAGCCTGGAAATGGCAGAGGGCGCGGTTCCTGCTTGTTCCGGAGTACAGGAAGAACGTCATTTTCTTCTGCCCGCCCGCTCCAGCTAAGCTCTGTTTCAGCCAATCTGAGCTGCTGGGTTGGGTGAGGGCGGGCAAGCCCTCACAAAAGGCCGAAAGAGAAGGAAAGGATAATAAATGGATGCCAGAGCTTGGAGTGATTCAAAATAATGAAATGACGGCGCGAGCTACTCCTGGAGGGTCGGCGAGCTACCCGTAGCTCGCGATCGACCGGTTGGAGACCCCTGGTTTAGAACATATTTTTTTTCCCAAATGATGAAAGCCCCCTCCTATTTTTCTCACTCTGATTTTCAACTTTGTGAGAGGAAGAACTATTTTGATTATTGGAAGATGGCTTCAATTGTAGCTGCAGCTGGTGGACCCCCACCACCACCACAACCTCCTAGGAAGGATGGGCCACCTCCCCAGTGATTCCCAACCCTGAAGAAGAGGAGGAAGAAGAAGAACAGGATGTACATCAACTAGAATTTTTGCCTGAAGAGCCCCGGAAATCACACCGCAAGGACAATTTTATTTGGCAGTTTTTTTCATTTCCTGCAGGCCAAAAAAAGGTGAATGTCCGTTATGTTACATGCCTGATATATAAAGAACCTCTGTCCCGAGGCACGGATAAAAAGTATAGCTTTGGTAACTATACTATGCATCGCCACATGCAAAGGTGGCATTCAATAAATTACAGTGTGGCGGAGGTGCGTAACCTACGTGAAAATCCACCAACTCCTGTGGCCACCACCTCAACCCATGAAAGTCTTTCGGGACCAGAGGTGAGGGAGACGGTCCCCACTATTCAAACTAATTTTCAACACATCAAGCTGGTGTGAATTTATTGTGGGGGTTTGCTTTGTTACGGCGAGATGAGCGTAACCTTAATGAACAGAGCATATGAAAATCACAAGTGCTCAAAACGCCCCAGAAAGTGATTTTTTTTTTGCTCCTGTTGAGCCGTTTCTAATGCCTGTTTTTCGTTCTTCCCCCTGAAAAAAACAAAAAAATATATAAAACCGTTCAAAAAATACAAAAAAACTATAAAAATGTTCAGAAAAATAATAAAAAATATATAAAACAACAAAAATAATTTTAAAAAAAGTTCTTTTCAGAACTACCTCCCCTTTATAAGAAATTGCTAGAATGTTTAGCACTCTGGCAACCTCTATTTCTTTTGATTCGCTTCCCGGTTCGCGCGCTGGTACGCGAACCGGAAGCGAACTAAAAAAAAAATGTTTTAAAAAAAAGAAGAGTAAGTAAACAGAGAGTAATGTTAAAAGAAAGACAAATAGACGGAGTAACACACAGATACTGTTGAAAGAGGAACTGAGAAAAGGAGTGGAAAGAGTAGTATAAGTAAGTAATAGAAAAAGAAATAAGGGAAGTAGCAAAGGCAAAAAACTGAGGGTTAATGAAGCAGTGGAATTAATAAAAGTTAAATGTGATAGAGATGTAACGTAAAGAGTACTAAACACTTACCTTATAATTGTCGTTAAGTTAGTCACTTGTTATTTTTATACTTTTAATCTGTGTAAGAAAGAACAACATTTTTTAAATTAATAGGAGGTAGTAAAAAATGAGTGAGCATGAGACAAGGTGAATACATATTAAAAATCACAATTCAAAAAGTACAAAATTAATTATACATATTTAATGGTTTATTTTTGCTGTTCTCAGAATATATCAAATTTCACTGAAAACAGTGAGTTGAAGGTATTCATCATATAACAGCGGGAAAAAAAACACAATCAAAATGATTGTGTTTAAAAAACCCATAAAATATAATCAATCAGAAATCAGAACTCCTCAAAAGTAACTTACTTTCTATGACGTCAAAGGATGTCCTATGAACAGCTTATACTCTGTTGTGCTGTTACTATTTTCTGCCCGCCACTTTCTGAAAGATAAGCTCCATCGTTTTAAGAAAAATGAGACATACAAAGCAATTTAAAACAGCACACTAAATTACAGCAACACCTAGAATCATTATAATCCAGTTACCTACCCTAAATTCTCACTTCTAAAAACAAGTCAAAAGGCAACATTGCTTCATACTAAAATGGTAATCATTGACGAAAGACTAGCCTTTTTTATATTTCAAATAAGCTGTGTACTATCCTGATGTTGTCAAAGGACCATCATAACATATAATAGCTGCAGTTACAAATGTTCTTCCTGAAATCGATGACTATGTAGCCAAAACATTTTTAATTAGACTTGACAACTTATTTTCATCCAGTTTATGTAGTTGAAATTGTAAAATTACATTTCACCCATAAGTTTCTATAAATAATGTGGACAGCATTGCAGACTTACATTTCCTCTACTCCTTGTTTTGATCTACTGCTTGAATTAGCTTATAAACACAAACAGTTTTCGCTCTGTACTACACTTATCCACAAGGCCATATAGAGTAGGAGCCATTAGAACCTCTTGAAATTCCTCAGAACAAATCCCAATATTCCTTCCCTAAAATTTTGGTTGTAAAAACACCAGGTAAGAATTTTGAAGGTGGAAAGGCAATCTTTTTTTGAAAGTTAAAACAGAATCATTGCAGAATGACTAGCCGTTTCCAGATTTTAAATAAGCTGTGTAATGTCCTGAAGTTGTTGAAGGACCGTCATGATATATAATTGCTGTAGTTACAAAAGTCCTTCCTGATATTGACAACTGCGAAGCCACAAAATTATTAATTAAAGTTGTCAATTTAGTTCCATCAGACCTACATCGTTAGAACATTAAAATGACATACTGGCCATAACTTCGTATAATTAACGTGAACAGCATTGCAGACTTACATTGGCTACACTCCATGTTTTGATCAGCTGCTTTTACTAGCTTATTGAAGGATACTGATTTACTGTCAGGCAAAGTTAAATATATAAATCTTTCTGAGTCTACACTAGTAGTACTTGATAGCCTACAGTTCTCGAAATCATTCTGCCATTGATAAGAAAGGCCAAACAGATAATCTACATCTACACCTTCATCTTGCAATACATCAAGCATATACATTAAAAACTCCTGACAATCCTGCTGAATATTTTGAGAGAATTGCGTTTGACCTGAACATTTGTCTAACAGATTACGAATTTCAGACACACTTCCTACTCTTCTTCTATCAGCGCTACATTTCTCTAACACAGAATTCAACAAACAGCATAAACTTTGTTCTGAATTGATCACAATCTGTTCTTTTAAAGTCTCTAGTGAAAAGACAACATTAACCACTACATTAGCATAGCAGTTGACACAAGAACTATTTTCAAATTGAAAACCAACAACATCTTCAACAGAATTCATTTTCTTTCTGCTTACAAATTTCGGTTCATCGACTTTTGATCTTTTTGCTACAACCTCCCTACTATTACTGATATTTCTTCGTTTCCGGCCTACCACACGTTTCTCAAACAAAGGATATTGAGGCAAATGTGGCGCATACTCTCTTCTTAACCTATTGTATTCCTTAACACAATCTAGATCCGCACAAATGTTTGTGACATAACAGTCAATCAAGTACAATCCCGATAAAGTTCTGACTCGTGACAATGCTACATAAGCCATACCCTCTTTGAACACAGAACTGCCAATATTCACTAATGCAGTCTCTACACTTAAACTTTGTGATTTATGGATTGTCACCGCATATGCCAAGCAAACAGGAAACTGCTTACGGCGAACATATAAGTCTTTTACAAGCAAAAACCTAGCTGTGCAATGACCAATTAGCTGTACTTCCTCAATGCCATCAAATTTAATTTTTAAAAATTCAATTCCATCTCTATTTCTGTATTTCTCAAAATCAACAACATTACCCATTGATCCATTTACCAGACCTCTTTCAACATGTAAATTCCTTCTCAAAATGATACGGCAATTTAAGCACACATTTAGAGTCTTTTCAAAACCAGCAGTTTTAGATATAGTCTTCTCTAATGAATCCAATTTAGATTTCAAATTCTCAGACAAAATAATTGTTGCTCCCATATGCTCTATTCTGTCAATAGCTTCCAGTTTCACAATCTCTTGGTTTTCTAAATTCAACATTTTGTTGTTGAAGATGGAACATTCTGCAAGAGTTGGCATCAAACATATTCCACATTTCTTCTCAGTAATTTTCTGAAAAATATCCTCTGGCAGAACGTCTTCTTCTGGATACAAATTTGACAGTAATCGTGCATGTAAAGCTTCTTTCCCACGGTCGGTCACTTTCCCAATTCTAACATCTTGTAGAATATTCTTGTAATCTTCATCCTTCGCCTGACGCATATTTTCACGCAGCTCAGCATAATTGAAGTTTAACCATATGTTAACGTTGCCAATGCTCCCTAGGCACTTCCTGGTATCTTCATGCGTAAGCAGTTTAAACACTGGTTGTCCTTTCACTGGTGTCAGCTGCAGAAGATCACCGAAAACAATGATGTGTTTGCCACCAAATAACACATCATACTCTGTTTTAAGAACTTCCTGCATTCTCAAATGCACAAAGGAAAGCATGACAATGGAAACCATGCTTACTTCGTCAATGATAAGAAGTTTCATCTTCTTCAGGACTCTAGATACTTCACAACAAGCATCTCCAGATAACTTGTGGTATTGTAATTTGTTATCATGCTCCACTGGCAGCATCAGTAGCCGATGCAAAGTAATACCTTTAATATTATGTGCTGCCAGTCCAGTTGGAGCGGTGACAACACAAGACAGCGATGACTCAGTCCTTTTCTGAAGATAACATGAAATTGTTTTAATGAGGAAACTTTTTCCAGTTCCTGCTTCTCCACTCACGTACAGTCTGACAGGCTTCAACGACGTACATGAGCACTCTTTCTTCTCATGACTTAATCCATGCTCAATTTGTTTGGTAACTTCGTCATATATTTTCCTCTGATCAACGTTGAGTTGACTTTCCAAATCTTCTAAGTTAACCGCATCCTCCTGAGCATGTGCCATGGCTCTTTCCACTTCAATCATGGCAGTGTCAGCTTCATTTTCGATAACTGGTTCTCCTAGTGGATCCTGACTCAATGAAACAGAACTCTGACTGTCCTGAGAACTGTCTCTAGCAATCTCAGCTGCAATTGTTGCTTCCTGCTCGATTTCTGCATTCAACATTTCTAGATATTTTGGAAAAACAGGACATTCTATGGACTCCTTGGCTGCATTGAAAGAGTCTTCGTAACAGAGGAAATCTCCAAGCAGTTCCTCTTCTGCACGCCAAGGCTTGAAAAGTTGCAAAAGAGCTAAATAGAAAAACTCTTTTCTTTCTGGAGATTCGCAATTCAATTTTCGATGATTTACCAATTGACATTTTCTTTGCTTGACCAGACATCCCTCACTTCCAATTACAGCATACACTCCTTTATCAATATCTTCTTTGATGTTCCTCTTGAAAATGTAATTTTGTAGAACCTCATACAGACAAACATTCTCCAGGTGACTGCTTCTATTTGGATAATATGTATCCAACATGTTGGTCTTCAAAATATCTGTACTGCTTGGCTCCTTCTCCGCCAAATACTCAATTTCCCGTACAGGTTTCAGAACTCGATTACGCGTTGCAGCAAGACCAAGACTCGCCTAAATGATACTCCTAGATTTGGCATAGAGACTTGCTGAAGATAACCGGTCAGAACATTCGCAAGCTCCGATTTCTCGATGCGACAACATCTTCAGACTGAAACTGTACAACTTCTTACTGAGGCTCTTTTCATGGGAAATATCCTCCCACATATCCTTCAGTTCTGTCTTTTCTTTTTTTGTGATGTAAGACGTCACATACCGAGCCACAGCCATACAGTTGTCAGCCACAAACTGTATATCCATGTTAGCATTCCACATGGACAAAATCACTGGGTTGTAGTCGTTAATGTACTTGGACTCTTCGTTTCTTTTCAAATTGTATGTGTTTTTGGGTGATTTCCTCGTCACATTATGTCGCAGCGAAGACATCAAATTGCTCACTCTTCCTTTAGATATCACCGATCGTGGAAATGCAAAACGACATTTGGTGTAGTACTTGTCCTTGTTTCTGAATTTACGACGACAGCACTTTCCACAACGATGGCTTTGAAACCGTAAAACTTGTTCTCTTAGACTTTTATCTTCCTTTGTCTTTGGAACAGCGCATGTAGAATACTATTCTATGAAACTCATCACTAAGTCATCCGGATCTGTTCCAAATTTGGGTGCATTTTTGATCCATAGCAGCATATGTATATGAGGAGCACCTCTTGCTTGATACTCCTTTCTCCAGAAGAAATCCAACACCTCTCCAAGAGGAGGATTTTTCTTGTTCGTGATGAAAGACATCATAGCTTCAAATTTATGATCGATGTACCTGCATACATTCACTGGATCCAAAGAGCACAGTTCTCTGGGTGTCTTGAATTCAATATTTTCAATGTTTCCATTTGCCTCTCGTAGAAATTCAAGTAAGTCTTCCCCGCCATACTCAGCACAGCTGAGAGTGAGGAACCAAGTAGGAGTTCCTAAGTTCCTCAGCATACATTTTAAGTCACCATGACGACGGTACCAATACTCATTAGTACCACGCTGACATGCCATGAGATTAATCAGGTGAGAATCCAAAATACTGTCTTACACATTGACTTTATCCATAAAGGCCCTTGCCGAGATATTTCGCAGTTGTACACCACTTTTCAAGATGTGGTTCACTGCATAAGACAGTCCAGACAGATCAATTTCAAACAGTAGATGAAATAAATAGGGAATGCATTGACGAAACCTAGGATCTTCTGCATACAATCGTAAAGTCTGGTATTCTGAAGCAGGAATTTGATCAGGTCGCTCATCATATCGTCCTCCTCGACCTGTGGGAAATAACTGTGGGAAACACCGAGCTTCCAAACTTTCCTCCCAAACACTAATGGGACTCCCTTTGGCTTGTTTCATTTGAAACAACTCAATAGCATTCCCCATGACTTCCTTGGAATGTAAAGGATGAACACTATAATGTTCATATATTTCTTCATTTTTAGAGGCTTCTACTTTCTCAATTTGCCCAGCACACAAATCGCTGTCCTCTTCTTCACTTACTTCCTCTTCTGCAGCACATACATTCTTGTAGTACTCATTATTTTTTATCAAATACAATGTTGCCTTTTTGACTTTCCTAACATCCACTAAACCTTGCCAGATTTTCTTACTCTTTGTCGGAACCCCATTAACTAGGATAACTAGAGGTTCCTCTTCCACTTTCTCTACTCCAATTGTATTAATGTTTTTCTTCAAATCTAAAGGCAAATAAACAACTCTTCCCTTTAATCCTCTCTGTAAATCTGATGGAGGCAATTTCCCTGTCTTTGGCTCCATTCGTACAATAGCCTGAAAGGGATGGACACTTTGAATCAAAATAGATTCATAAGTATTTAAATCCTTCAATTCAGAAGGAATGTCAACCAATTCCAGATTATTATGAACCGCTCTAGCAGGCATCCGGTTTTGGTTTAATTTGTTAAAACAATAAGTACACATACGTTGTTCCGATCCCAAATCAAAACAATTTTCTACCATCAAGTATGTGGCAAAATCCTTCCATTCACTATTGTTTTCCATTTCACTTTTTGCATATAAATCCACTAACTTCAGTCTGATTCTTATAATAAGTCCGTCGACAACACACACAAGTGAAATTAGGCCTCTTACTTCATTTCACCTGAAAGTTGAAAATTTCCTTGTGAAACTTATCTATATTAGAAATCAGTACACTCTCTTCCACATTACCTTCTTCAACTGGGTAAATTTCAACATTGTTGTCTTCACCAGCAAAGTAACAGAACTCAATTTCTTCACAAATATTCTTCACATCTACTTCAGAACCATGCAAAAGAGCAGTGCTTAATTGTTTAAGCATAATTGCAGGACTCTTAGCATAATACAACATTCTAATTAATTTCCTCACTTTATTATGATGCACTGCTAGCATCCTGAAATGATGAAAAACACTCTCCTGGAAATACAAGCCAGTGAATGACCACACAAACCAGTCACTTCTCTCACTCTGCAAGGATCTAATTCTTGCAACAACTTTATTTTTTGTTTTAAACTTTTCTTATTAAATGTCCGTACAAAATCACAAAGCAAATTGATGGAATCCTGTCGCACACTGCAAATAGAACTACACTTCCAGGTGTACACTGGTCCCTTAGGACGTCTCCCTAAAACCTCATCACTTAACACCTCTTCTGCATCTGCAGACACAAGTTTTTCTTTTTCAACCGGACAACCATCTTTTACCTCATATGCTCGACCACTGGTGTAAACTGCATGCACCAAATCATTGTCCTGGAAGTAACTCTCCTCATTGAAAAATGCCTCACAACTTGAACTATGCATCCATTCTCCTGAGAAAACTTCACAAAAATTACTATGATTAACTACTCTCTTCCATCTACTATTTGATTTGAAATCATAAATTACCTTGTTTAGTTTCCTAATTCTATTGATTACCAAAATAAATAACTTTCGCTTAATTTCGAAAGCCTGATCAATAATTTTCTCTACATTTTTCTTTCTCTTATAAAAAGCCACTTTCTGTTGACCTTTCTTAAAAAAATGTATCAAATTGCCAATTATCCTATTGCGGAACATTCGTCTACGAATGTCTCTAAACAGATTTTTCCTTTTACTACCATGCACAGAGTTATCTCTTGCTCTAACAGTTACATTTTTGAGGGGCCTTTCCTTCCCGTTTAAATTGGCTCTCTTCTTCTGAACTAAAACATGTTCTCTAGTGCTACTTTTTCGTCTGCAAATGTTTCTTAAAAAAGATTTTGTTGTCTTACCCGGAATTATTTTAGCGACTTCACAACTTTTAATTCTAGAGGACTGCTGCAAAGTTCCATTATCTCCATTTTTACCAAGGTGGGGTGTAAGTCGCTTTGCTGCTTTTTTTTTCTTTGCCTTGAGGGCATGTTTGAATTTTTAAGAATATCTTGAGTTGAATCTGTGGAAAATGTATTAATAAAATGTTATTAAATACTATTACCAAACAGTAAATCAATAACAGTAAGCAAACAATTGAATGGAAGGATTTTGCAACGTACTTGATGGTAGAAAATAGCAATGGAATGGAATGCTTCTACATATGACCTGTGCTCTGTTATATGTTAATCTCAACTAATTTCGAGACTCTATTTCTCTTTAGAGATTGTTCCAGAACAGACATTGCTGATGTTATTGTTATTGACTTAAAATTGCCAAGCACACATGAAGGCATATTTACTAGACCCTTGCACCAGGGCGAAGTGACTTAAAATTGCCAAGCACACATGAGGGCGTATTTACAAGGCGTTTGCACCAGGGGGAAGTGACTTGAAATGGCCAAGCACACATGGGGGCGTATTTACAAGGCCCTTGCACCAGGGGAAAGTGAATTAAAATTGCCAAGCACACATGGGGGCGTATTTACAAGGCCCTTGCACCAGGGGGAAGTGACTTGAAATGGCCAAGCACACATGGGGGCGTATTTACAAGGCCCTTGCACCAGGGGAAAGTGACTTGAAATGGTCAAGCACACATGACGGCGTATTTACAAGGAACTTGCACCAGGGGGAAGTGATTTGAAATGTGCAAGCACACATGACGGCGTATTTACAAGGAACTTGCACCAGGGGTAAGTGATTTAAAAATGCCAAGCACACATGAGGGCATATTTAGAAGGCCCTTGCACCAGGGGTAAGTGACTTAAAATGGCCATGCACACACAGGGGTGTATTTACAAGGCCCTTGCACCACTTATGCATCGCTTTTAACATTTACAATGTGGAGCACAATGGGGCAAAAACAGCACAGATGCATCATACATCTATTCATTCCTTTTCCTTAAAAACGATTTTCTGATCATAATTTGAAAACACAGCACAGCTCCTATGTAGAAGCACACCTTGTCAGTACTAATACTTCACATTATCTGCAATTACAATTTGTAAAAGAATGCAAAATCTTCTTGGAAAACATAATGCAAACACTTAACACAAAACATCATTTTAAATGCACAGCTGGTTCCTTATTTTCTCCAAAAAGCATACTAGTCTCTTTCTAAAATGAAGGAACCATATCTCACTTTACCAAATGCATTTTGAATTTCAAAACAGTCTCAGAGGCCCTTGCACCAGGGAGAAGTGACTTGAAATGGCCAAGCACACATGGGGGCCTATTTACAAGGCCCTTGCACCAGGGGGAAGTGATTTGAAATGTGCAAGCACACATGACGGCGTATTTACAAGGAACTTGCACCAGGGGTAAGTGATTTAAAATTGCCAAGCACACATGAGGGCATATTTAGAAGGCCCTTGCACCAGGGGTAAGTGACTTAAAATGGCCATGCACACACAGGGGTGTATTTACAAGGCACTTGCACCACTTATGCATCGCTTTTAACATTTACAATGTGGAGCACCATAGGGCAAAAACAGCACAGATGCATCATGCATCTATTCAACAAAAGCGATGCATTGCAGGAGTCACATCGCAAGTAAATAAATTCTTATAAATTTAAAAAGCATTCCTTTTCCTTAAAAACGATTTTCTGATCATAATTTGAAAACATAGCACAGCTCCTATGTACAACCACACCTTGTCAGTACTAATACTTCACATTATCTGCAATTACAATTTGTAAAACAAATGCAAAATCTTCTTGGAAAACATAATGCAAACACTTGACACAAAACATCATTTTAAATGCACAGCTGGCTTCCTTATTTTCTCCAAAAAGCATACTAGTCTCTTTCTAAAATAAAGGAACCATATCTCACCTTAGCAAATGCTTTTTGAATTTCAAAACAGTGTCAAAAACACACCAATTTTTCTTTAGCAGAGCAAAAGGTATGCACTCAAGAGGCTGCAACCAAGAAAGGCACAGAAATGCTGATATTCATCACACATATCTCTCATGTCACCCAATCAAAACTCTTCCCTCACTTTTTTCAAATCAACACCCTTCCCCCCTCTGCCCTTTCTGTCCTTTTTCCATAGCAACTACCTCCTGCCAGACCTCTCATGTTTACAAGTTCACACAACAATGTTTCAAATGAACTCTGAACTCTCAGTACACCTGCTAATCCACTGCAATCTTTCTTAAAATCATTTTTTTTAACCATTCAAATTACATCTTTCAAAGAACTTATCCATGCACCCTAACTTTCTGTTTTCAGCAATGGAAATCCACCAATCACTGCTAATGAACCATTAGCACTGAAACTCCACAGTTTTTTTTTTTTACAAACTCCTACTGTTTCAACTGCCATTTCATTCCCACACTTCATCTGACTGCAGCAGAACCTCCTCTCACCATGTTTTCTGTCTGGATTCTTGGACATAGCTACATCCACTGGGCTCACAGGTATGCTGATAACAGAAATTTACACAACCTCAATTTACAAAATGTGGAAATCAAATGGATTGGGCAAAGAGAATTGAGATGTCACCAATTGATACCATTGGTGAAAACCTTTTTGCATTTGCCAAACCCTGACCTCATAATAGTGCACTGTGGAGGAAATGATTTGGGCACTTTGACTGGGGTAGGTCTGGAAATGCTCTTAAAGGACACCTTTGACCAATTGATGGCACTTTTTCCTCAAACTGCCTTGGTATATTCCAATATATGCCAAAGACAGAAATGGAGGTCGTCCAATCAACTTTCTCCACAAATTGAGAAAGCGAGGAAGCATGTAAATAAGTCTGTTTCAGCTTATAGGAGAGACCATGGAATGGGCGCCATCTACAACAATAACCTGCGTTACTACATGCAAGATATCTACAGAGGAGATGGTGTGCACTTCTCAGATGAGGGAAACAGAGTTTTCATACAAAATTTAAGACTGTGTATTGGTACCTACTTATAAGTACCTAGAACTTACACAGAACACAAAAGCTCTTTTCAGAGCTACCTTAACTATAATTACTCTTTCCAAATTACGAATGTACCTTTTTTCACTAATTTTCACTAATGTTCGCTTCCCGGTTCGCTACCCGGTTCGCGTACCGGCAGCTAACAGCGCGAAAAATTCAAAATCTTTTTTTTTTATTCCAACATATATGAGCCTCCTCAGCCACCCTCAGAAAACCTAGGGAGTCAGGATACGTCTCCCGTGCCCCCTTATACCCATTTCCCACATTGTTTTTCCTCCATCTTGTGATTAAATTCCACCGAAACACAAAATGGCGAATTCCCGTTACGCTACCGGTGAGCGACCCGGTTCGCGTACCGGGAAGCGCTTCTACCGCGAAAAATCTAAACTTTTTTTTTGCCCCACGGGACCCTTTAATACCCCAACATCATTACTAGGGGGTCAAGAGGGGTCTACCTTGCCCCCTTTCATTAAATTCCCCCTTCGTTTTTCTCCTCCTCTTGTCTCTCGATCCTACTGAGAGACAAGATGGCGGCCGGTCCGGACTGTTTAGAATGTTGACAGACACCGGAGAGCCAATAAGCTTCACTTCGCGAAGTTCCGTTACGCGTCAGGTACGCGAACCGGGGCGCTAACCGGAGCGCTGTCACAGATATATCTGTTTTTTAAAACGTTAATTTCTCAAAATCCACTGGAGCACATATATTGAGACATAGCAAAGGCACGTCGGGCAAACCATATCTACAATTTTGCCAAGTTTTGTGTAAATCCAATCAGCCGTTCGAGCTAAAAGTGAGTCCAACCGCCCTATGGAAAACTCAATGTTAAAAACACGTTTTGGGACCCCCCTTTTTTCTCGGCCCCCACTTCACGAAACCCCCCCAAACTTTCAGGGGACGCTCAGAAACTAAATGTGCCATTTTCCTGAAAATTTCAGCCAATTCCGTCCACAAACGCCAAAGTTATTCCACATAGAATTTTCAAAAATCCCATAGGAAAAAAATCCTAACTATATATACCTACTGGCGACCGCCAGTAGGTAATATATATATATATATATATATATATATATATATATATATATATATATATATATATATATATATATATATATATATATATATATATATATATATATATATATATATATATGAAAGCTCTCTCCTTCCCGGTCCCGGGTGGAAAATAAAGACAGCACACGTGGGAATTCTCGTTGTTAGCAATCTTTACTCGCACAGACGCGTTTCGGAAGCTACGCTCCCTTCCTCAATGTTTACACCGTAATGCGCGACCTGGCGCCATTTTATTTCAAATTTACAAACAACACGTGTTGGTAGGTGTAGAGAGAGGACTGACGCAAGAGCGCCATCTTGCTAGTACAAACATTCCCTGTAATAGCATGCATGAAATAAAATGTCACATTTCATTTATGGTTGTTGATGTCAATAAAACATTAAAAAACCTCTCATATTCATAACGAGGAATTTACAACGTAAGTGGTCGATCCACGGCAAAATTACGTTGTAAATTCCTCGTTATGAATATGAGAGGTTTTTTAATGTTTTATTGACATCAACAACCATAAATGAAATGTGACATTTTAGTTCATGCATGCTATTACAGGGAATGTTTGTACTAGCAAGATGGCGCTCTTGCGTCAGTCCTCTCTCTACACCTACCAACACGTGTTGTTTGTAAATTTGAAATAAAATGGCGCCAGGTCGCGCATTACGGTGTAAACATTGAGGAAGGGAGCGTAGCTTCCGAAACGCGTCTGTGCGAGTAAAGATTGCTAACAACGAGAATTTCCACGTGTGCTGTCTTTATTTTCCACCCGGGACCGGGAAGGAGAGAGCTTTCATGTTTCAAGCGCGAAGCTCTGACGCGCTTTGACCTGCACCCGCTGCGAGAGTGCCCCGTAATTTGGAGCAGTGAGCCTGGATATATATATATATATATATATATATATATATTCAATTCATGAAAGACTGAATCTATTCTACCCGATTTATAACTGCATTTTACATTCACCAAATTAATCGAAATGATACACAAAACATTAATGGTAACTTGTCAGACTGCTCTGCTTAAAGAAAAACTATATACACGACTGCATTTCTGGTTCTGAGAAAAAGAGGAAAGGAAATGTAAGAGGAATGTTCAGATGTGAGTCCACATCTCTTCTTCATTATTCATCCCTCCCGGGGTCTTGGTCTGCAACTGGATAATAAATCTTGATTCTAATGTTCTCAGTTTTTTTACCCAATTGCCCCCTCTTTCTGTTCTGACCAATTGATCCAAGATGAAATAGGTTAATAAGTTGCTATTACTATCATGTTCCTGCTCAAAATGACGGGCTACTGGGTAGTTGGGGTCCTTTGACGAGATAGCCCTCATGTGTTCAAGGACCCTGAGTTTCGTTTGTTTCACCGTACTCCCTACATACCTCTTCCCACAGGGACATGTTAGACAATAGACTGTGTAGTCAGAATTACAGTTCACCAATTTGGTTATTCTGCCTTTCTTCTTTTGACCAGGAATGTAGTATTCCTTGACTTTCTGGGAATTCTTACAGGCCTTGCACTTCATACAAGGGTAGAAGCCTGAAACAGATGATTTTCTCTTTCTTCTTTTTTCATAATGGCTATTTACAAGATGGTCTTTGAAAGATTTCCCCTTTCTGTAAGTAATCAGAGGATGGTCAGACAGTGACTTTCCGATTACAGAATCTGTTTTTAGAATCTTCCAGTTCTTCCACATTATATTGAAGACCTCTGGAGATTTTTCGGAAAAGTCAGCAATTAGCCTGATCTTGTTATCTCGGGGCCTAATTCTGTCAGTTAATAGGTCCTTTCTTTCGACCAAATCACTTCTCACTTCTGCTTGTGTGAGAATCCCTTTCCCATAGCCTCTTTGAGAGAATCTTGTTTTAGACTGTTCCCTGGAGCTCACAAATTCCTTAGTGGTCGAGCAGTTGCGTTTCATTCGCAAAAACTCTCCCAAGGGGATGTTATTAATAACGCTACGGGGATGGTAACTGCGTGAGTGTAGTATAGTATTACCCGCCGTGGGTTTTCTGTAGACAGCGGTTTGTATTTTGTTGTCTTCCACGAAGACCCGTAGGTCTAAGTAGAAAACCTCACTTTGACTCATATCGCTGGTGAAGCTGAGATTTAGATTGTTCCTATTCAAATCAGAAATATATTCCTCAGCCTCATTTCGTGAACCCCGCCACACCAAAAACAAGTCGTCGATGTAGCGGGTCCAAAGAACAATGTTGTCCATCCACCGTTCGTTGTTCCCCGCCCAGGCCACGTGCTTCTCCCACCAGCCCACGAATAGATTCGCGTAGCTGGGGGTGAAGCACGTGCCCATCGCGGTCCCTTGCAGTTGTAAATACAATTTTCCTGCAAATAGAAAAATGTTATTTCGGAGACAAAAGTCTGTGAGTTCCAATAACATCTTGTTATGGCTTCGGTACTTGATAGGTCTTAATTCAAGGAAGCTTTTCATTGCCATTAGGCCATCTTCATGCTTGATGGATGTGTATAAGCTGGCAATGTCCAAAGTTATAAGAATCATGTCTTCTTCCCAGACCACATCCTGTATGATTCTCAAAAAGTCCTTCGTATCCTTAAGATACGAGCTGAGATCTTTCACGAAAGGGGCAATGAAGCTGTCGATATGGCTCGATGTTCTTTCTAGTAAACTGTCTTTGGCAGACACAATAGGTCTGCCTGGAGGCCAAATTTTACTCTTATGCACCTTTGGCAGGTGATAGAATGTCGCTATTTGTGGGTAGTCACACTTCAAGTTTTTCCAGTCTTTAAAATCAAGGATGCCTTTATCCTTCCAATTGTTGATTAGGTCATTGAATGCTTTAATGCTTTCAGTATATTTCGTACATTTTATCTCCACGTAGTGTTCCTTGTTATTTAATTGGGATAGGGCCTCATCCTCATATTGTCCTCGCTTCAGAATGACAATATTTCCCCCTTTATCACTGGGTTTGATGATTATATTGTCATCTTCTTTCAGGTTCTGAATTACTGCCCATTCCTCCTTGCTCAAATTTTTCTTGCTGGCATTGAAACCTTCCGCCAGTAGGTAGTTATAGTTAGGACCTAGTTTTCATAGGAAATCTGCAACATTCTATTTGGAATAACTTTGGGCCGGTTGACGAATAAACACAAAATTCTCTAAGAAAATGGCTTGCTCCGCTCCTTCCCTGAAACTTTCGGGGTGATTTGTGAAGCGGGGGCCGAGAAAAAAGGGGGGTCCCATAACATGTTTTCTCCATACAATTTTCCATAGGGACCTTTAAGACGGGCTACAGCCCGAACTGCTGAATGGAATTATACCAAATTTGGCAAAAAGGTAGAGTTTGGTTAGCAGATTACGCTTTTTGTTAAATGGTGTAAATCCATTCAGTAGTTTCTGAGAAAATCTGAAGTACCATACGAGTACTGTCCGAGGATAGTATGCATACTATTACGAGCACGAGCTGAATGCTAATTGGCTGTCAACTGTCTGTCAACACTCCAAACCAGGAAGTGTTGGCAGCCATCTAGGTGATTTTCCCCTCGAACGCGGATCGCATTGAAGGCCCGTTCCTTGCAAGTTTTCACATTACCTCTATCTTGTTGCTGTAGTTTTGCTGTAAATTCGTACGGGCTTAAACGTTTATTGTGACTTTGTAAATAAGAAGGCATACATTTGATGTCCTGAAGATGAACCTTGTATTAGTAATCGGTTTGAAACGTCGTCGACTTTGTCACACTATATGTATATGAATTGTGCTATTTGACGCTAGCAATAGTGTGCAACTTGTATTGTCTTACTGTCAATCAATCAATCAATCAGTGACACTTATAAAGCGCGCTACATACCCGTAGGGTCTCAAGGCGCTGGGGGGGGGGGGGGGGGGGAGCCGCTACTGCTCGAACAGCCAGGTCTTCAGCTTCTTCCTGAAGGCAAAAACAACCGCAGCGGCGGCAGCCGGCAACCGGCAAACGAGGCAGCAGCGAGGCAGAGGGCAGGCAAGGGGCACACGCAGCAGCTGGTGGCCGTGCGGCGCGGGGGTGTCCCACAAGTGGGACTGTGAATTGTAATGCACAGACTGTTTGAATTGCCTCAAATATTTCTTGCTTTTCTCTTTCCTAAGTGTGTTAGTTGGACATCGGCTGGTGTCCTGCTGTTATCACACTAGATCTTTTGTATAATTTATTCATCAGGAATTAAAACTGTCCGGCTGGACAATGAATATAGTGCCTATTTAGTCTATATTTATTTCTTGAAAACTCCTCCTGTCTAGGGACCACTGTCCTGTGCAAAGATATAATTCCCTAAGGTCCCTGGCATATTGCTTCCTTGGGTTCCCTTGTGTATGGTGGGTGATTTTCCCGTTGAACGCGGATCGCATTGACGGCCCGTTCCTTGCAAGTTTTCGCATTACCTCTATCTTGTTGCTGTAGTCTTGCTGTAAATTCGTACGGGCTTAAAAGTTTATTGTGACTTTGTAAATAAGAAGGCATACATTTGATGTCCTGAAGATGAACCTTGAATAAGTAATAGGTTCGAAACGTCGTCGACTTTGTCACACTATATGTATATGAATTGTGCTATTTAACGCTAACAATAGTGTGCAACTTGTATTGTCTGACTGTGAATTGTAATACACAGACTGTTTGAATTGCCTCAAATATTTCTTGTTTGTCTCTTTCCTAAGTGTGTTAGTTGGACATCGGCTGGTGTCCTGCTGTTATCACACTAGATCTTTTGTATAATTTATTCATCAGAAATTAAAACTGTCCGTCTGGACAATGAATATAGTGCCTATTTAGTCTATATTTATTTCTTGAAAACTCCTCCTGTCTAGGGACCACTGTCCTGTGCAAAGATCTAGAACCGAGGCACAAGAAAGCAGCTAAAGAAACACAAAAAACACACAAAGGGGGCAGGGTAGAAACACCCTGACTCCTTAGACCTGCTCAGGGGGTCCCATAAGAACCCCCCTAGGCAAAAAACATTTAAAAAGAAAAGAAAAGTTGCGGTATACCCGTAAGGTATGCGTATGCTGTGAAAAGAAAGAAAAAAACCTGAAGCCTGTTTATTGTTCATTAACCTCAGGGGGGCCAAATACGGGGGGGGGGTTATTTATAATGGGTGGCCCAGAGGGGGGCCCACTCCTCTGACTAGGCCTTGGCCAAAATCCTCTGTAATGACATAACCAGACAAGAGCCACACCCTTCTCGTACATGATGGCCAAAACCTGGAAAGAACTCTACGCAGCATCAGATGAACCCCCACACTGAAAGCATTCAGGAAGAGCCATAACACCTGCCTTTTCGAATGGCGAAAGCTGCGAAAATCCCCCCCACAAACTGCCCCAGCGCCTGGAAATCCTCACAGGTGAATAGTCTTCTTGCAATGCTTCATAACCAATCAAAAAGAGATGTTGAAAGTTACTGTTTTTAACATACAAGCAAATCAGATATGTTTGCATGTACACGCAGCAAGAGGCAATAATTAAAGATGACTTGCTTTCACAAGACCCCGAAAGGCTTCTTCCAGAATAAGTACACACTTCACTGCAAGACCCCATTTAATGATTATCCAGGCTCTGAAGCCTAAACACGTCAGAAATCCTCTCTCATCACTTTCTCTTCTTTTTAGTGTATTGTGTGTGGCAGACTGTGTGACCCTATGTCCAGAGCCCTCGAAGACCCTGGACACTGCCACACCCAAAGACCAGTTCCTGCAGTGCCCCGGAGCCACGCTGCCCCCTCCCAACATTTAAAAGCCCCGGGGAGAGGTGTAAATTAATTGAGACTGAATAAGTTGGTACAGCCCACTGTGCTTACGCTACCAGGAAAACACAACAACATTATATGGCCAGGATTTCTATTGTAGTGATTTCTTAGTTCCAGGTCTAGTTGTCAGATCGGCACGCACAGTCCCTCGTGCATCCCCTCGTGCACAGTCCCTCCACGCATCCGTCCCTACACGCGTAACCCTATCTATAAAAAAGACTGAGCGTACAATGCCCCCACGGTCCCGCCGACTCCTCGTGTCCTTCTGGAGCCGGCATTGCTTTTACACATGGGGAGATGCTAAGTTGCATGTGGAAATGCAATCTGTTTGGATTTAGAAAGTGAGAACAGATTTCACTGCTGTGTCTTTCAAAGTTCAAACTAAGTTTGCTATGGGAGGGCGGGAGCCGCAAGACTTCCGCCCTCTCATAGTAAACAGCAGTATCCCGGGGGTAGGCACCCTGGGGCACCAGACGGAGGGCCACCGAGCCCTGTCACACAATACAGAAATCTCCGGGGGGTGGTTGTTCCCGGGGTTTGAGGTCCAACAATTTTAATTTTCAAGGGGGGCATGGACGCGCAAGTGGTGCAAGGGGGTTGTAAATGTGGTACACAGTGTTTTGTTTTAGTTTGCTTTCCTTTCTGTCTTGTAGAGGATCCAGGGAAAATATAACGGTTTTTGTACAGCCAGTACCTTTCAACGCTACCCTCAAACGGCTTTCTGCCTGTTACCATAGTAACAGTTCATGGAACACTTGCCTGAGCACAGAGGTTAGAAGTTCACCACAATATGTTGCTAATTGAAATAGTTACAGTGCTGGAGATTTATATTTATTTTCATAGGAACCGTTAGTAGTAGAAGAAGTCAGTGGAAAAGTTTTGTAAGCGATTCCTTCCTGTTTGGGGAGTATTAGGGTAACGTGCTACCAGCGGGACTTTAAGAAGCTTAAAGTTCACTGGCTATGAAGTATTAAAAGTATAAGTTTTGGCAGTCATTCCTTCCTCCTGTGCGGAACAACATGGACATTTTATTGGCTAAAGTGTTCCGAGCACAAGTTTGTTCCTTATTGAGTGGGAGCGGTTCACTGTTGTAAGTGATATTGTGACGCATTTCCAAAGGAGTATGGGAAAAGAAAGTAGTAGAGGGCAGGTTAGGAACACTATTAACTCTGTACAGTGCCCATAAGGTGGTGGAGAGGGATTATGAGGGAAAAAATTTTTTTATATGTTTCAAGGGCCATTTATATAATTGCCGTGTCGTGTATAAATCGCAGCGGAAAAATTACAGTGTCTTGCGCAGTTTTTTTGATCAAGTTTGTGGGTGACATACTTCTTAGGAGTACTATTTACTTACAATGTGGTGTTTACTTTCCTGATGGGGAGGTGGGGCTGCGCAGCAAAAAATTCAGCCTAGGTTTGAAACTGTTTTTATTAAGCAAATACAAATAAACTTTCTTCAGAAACTGTCAATGTATATATGAAAGGGGTGACAATTAAAAATGGAATTTCATAAAATATCAGTTAAGCGTGGCTATATCCTTCCTTTTTCTGTGACAGTTTGTAAACGTATTGCCTCACATTCTTGATGATGTAAGAGGGCATCAGTTACTTTTAGATAAAGTAGAATAGAAGTGCTACAGCAAACACTCCCGCACTACATTATCTGAGGTCAAGAGAACACGTAAAAAACAGTTAAATACAAGTGACTTGATATTACATAGAAATGTATGCATTAAAATGTTTCACATTTGTATTCTATACAATTCAGGAACGTGCTGTCATAGTGCTTAGAGGTTGCAGACTGTTCCGCTAACAAATCACATACTCACAAAAGAATATATAGGATGCTGCTCTTATAATATATAGTACAGGTGCTATTTATTCTTTACTGAGAAGGTGAATAGGAACCCCAAATAAGAATAGAAATTAGAAAATAACATTCAGAAATGTAGGGTTTATTAAATATTTAAAGTAACAAAGTATGCATGATAGCTATATTGTTTTGTTCTGCAGTTTCGTAAAATATGTTTCTTGAAAAAAAAATATCTGATCAAATACTTTTTAATATTTGAAAGTTATATTACAGATGGCGCTGAAAAATCTCCCATTCCTCTTCTGTAACAATAGGACAATCTATTATAACATAGTGATTGATACCATTGTTACAGTAAAAAAAAGGAAAATAAAGTTATGTATTTAACAGAACCTCCATAATGAAACACTTTCAAGCGGTAATTATTTACTGAACTTCTTTTCTTCAGGAGGTGAAAAAGTTTGATCTTCGTGGCGTAGGGTCATAAACTCCTCTGAGATCATGACGGTGAGAATAATAATATGTATATATTTTCACAGCAAATAATCACAAGGGGAAAATTTACTGAAAACCAAAAGCCCGTAACGTTGCTTACTTATCGTTACTCTTTGTGACAACGAATAGTGAACTCCACTAAGAACACCATCACTGTTTATATTATAATATACATATTAACAGTATGTGATCTCTAGGGGAAAACACAATAACAAGTGGAAGATGGTGACGGTGATTGTAAATGTTTAAGGTTTGCGTTGACGGGTCACCAACACCTCTCAAGCGAAGTACAGTGCCTATATTATAATATAAAAAGTCACTATATAAGCTGAAAGGAGCCAGAAAAGGAGCAATGTTTGTTATAATCGATCTGTTTCTAAAAACAAGCTTATGACGTTACACAAAAAAAGTGAAAAACATGCAATAACATTTTTTCTAGATATAAATGTTTAAATATTGACAAATAGCCACAAATTATAACTATGTACTATGCCTATGCCATATTGAAACAACGTACAACTCCCGAATATGTTTATTGACACAAAAAGAGAATCTGATGCTAGAAAACAGAGCCTGCAACACAGATTGGCGACTCAGAAATAACTTGCGAAAACGAAACTAATTGCTCAGTATTTGTGGTTTATATAGTTTTTGGTTGTTTAGTAGTCTACGGAAGGAAGATGTGGCTCCGCCTATTTAGATGGCACGTTTTGCAATTTACACGTGCTCACCTTTTAACTGTTTTACTTCTGCACGTGTTGGGAAAAGTTACAAACTGTGAAGCTGTAAAGGTTTCGATTCGGATAGTAACTCATATAAGGTATTATTATCTACATACGTTAGTGAGTTTAAAAAGTGTTACTCAGTAAACTGTGTTCTTTGTATTTTCATGATTAAAAACATCTAATTAGAAGACATGAAAAAAAAATATTGTTAACATAAGAAGAAAAATAAAAGGATTAATATTTGTTATTATTATGCTTCCTAATTTAAAAAAGGCTAGCATTTGTAAATTGTAAACCTACCCTCGGAAAGGTGTGCTGGCACTTGGGGCGTTGGGAAGATTAAGCAAGGTATTACTTACAGTGGGATAGTGGTGGGCTAAGATGCTGATGGATTATTGAATCGAACTGTGAACAGTGTTGTTGAAAGTCAGATATTATAGGTGCTGTGTCATACTTTTACCACACTTATATGTTAATTACTGCTAATTAGGTTGAACATATTCTTACATTATAAGTAGGTCAGCTTGATTTATGTTTTTACTGATGTTTACAGATAAATACAAACAGAAAAGTATTTATTTTCCTCTTTGTATTTATTTTAAACTGTGCATGAATAGAGAAATTGGGTTATTTATTAAGCTTTTGTAAATGCTGTCAATTATGAATAGTAGGGCAATAGGTCTGTTGTTCTAAATGTGAAAGGGTCAAAACAATAAAAGACTTTTAGAAAAGGTCCTTAAAAACAATATATATCCTCGTGTAATAAAAGTTGTACATTTTAATATGAAGATTGTGTATAGTTTATCATGTAAGAGTGTTTACATGAGTGAAAACGTTCAGTCATTTCAGCCATGAGTGCATATTTATCAGTAAAATAAATGTGGAAATATACTAATTTTAGATTAATTTTTTTACAAAATCCAAAATATATATGTGTAAATAGATATACAAATATGTTTTTAAAATATGGATAAATATAGATGGAAATGTCCAAAAAATAAATACCATAAAACCTGGAGGTATAATTATAAGTAAAAAACACTACTGTTAAGTTTTGTTTTACTATAAAAAGTATACACATGTTTTTAAATTTTACTTAAGAAACACTATAGGTTATAGGGATAATCTAGTTAGATATTGACATTTAACAAACCTTTGACATTCACTGAAAAAATCATAGGTTTCAGTTACGTTAAAGTTAGAAATTATCATTTAAAAAACCTTTGAAATTCACTGAAAAAAACTATAGGTTTTAGCCTTGTTATAGTTAGGAATTAGCATTTAAAAAACCTTAGAAATTCATTGAAAAAGCCATAGGTTTCACACATGTTATAGTTAGCTGGACATTTCACTGATACAAAACCTTTGAAATTCCCCCGTTATAGTTAGTTCAGCTAACTATAACTCGCTAGCCCACAATTCACTGCTGATTACATCACTCATGACATGGTCAGTGACATCACTCATGACATCACAGATGACACCATCCAGTGAATGTGTGTCTTTCTGAAAAATAAATATGTTTTATATATGTATATGTAAAGGTCGATGGAAGAATAAATGTTTAAATAAGTGTCTAAATGGATGTTTTTAAAAAAAAAAATTGATTGGTTAACTGGCTTATTAAGTGTATCTTAGTGAATACATACATTAGCGAGTAATGTTTAAATATTTAAATATATGTATCAGTGTTTCACTTTGTGTATAAGTGGCTGCATGGGTTGATGAGTACCTACATGTGTGTGTATATGGGTTATTAGATGTTTTTTTAGTATCAGTATGAGTGTCTGTATGGTTTGGTGGGGGTATTACTTAGCACATAGATGCATCAATGACTGACTCACTGTTTGTATGTGTTTTGAAGACAGCATGTGTGTAGGATTGTAAGGGTGGATGAGTGTGTATATGTGTGTGTTAGTGAGTGAATGACTGTCTCACTAGTGTCTTTATCAGTAACGACATATGTTTTAATCTAGTATATGTGAGTATTGATGTTTATAAGTGAGTATATGTGAGAGTGAGGGATTGTAAGAGTTCCTGCTTAAATAAGTATGTGTTTCTATAAGTGTTTGTTTAAGAGAGTAAGTATGTGTAAGTTTCCTTAGAAGTAAGGTGGTAGTGTGTGTATACTTGTATATGCAAATAAATGGATGTTCAATAGTTTATTTGCATGCGTGAGTATGTGTGTGAGTAACTTTTGGAGGACTGTAGGTGTGTAACAGGATGTATATGTGTATCACTACATATGATGAGTGAGTATATGTATGAGTGACTATATAGAACTGTTGGTGAATGAGTGGATGTGTATGTAGATGGTGGAATTACTGAATTGGTTGTTGTAACTAGTATGGGTATCTCCATTTTTTTGAAAATGTTAGTTTCTATTTTTGAATATGTGTTTCAAGGGTTACATTACACTGAAAGGAGGTCTGTCACTCTGTCACAAGGAAGGTGTCATCAGTGATGTCATGAGTGATGTCACTGACCATGTCATGAGTGATGTAATATGTGACGTCATCAGCAGTGCATTGCCGGCGCGCAAGTTATAGTGAGTACAACTAACTATAACGTGTGAATTTCAATGGTTTTATGTCAGTAAAATTTCCAGCTAACTATAACTGGCCTGAAACCTTATGGTTTTTTCAGTGAATTTAATAGGTTTTTTAAATGCTAATTCCGAACTATAACTAGTGTCAAACCTATGGTTTTTTCAGTGAATTTCATAGGTTTTTTAAATGCTAATTCCTAACTATATATAGGGCCTCAAACCTATGTTTTTTCAGTGAATTTCAAAGGTTTTTTAATAGCAAATTTCTATAGCTATGAAATTTAATATTTTTTATAATGAATCCTATATTGTATATTTATGTAATACTATTTTTTTATGTATATTGTTCATGTTTTTTTAATTTTTTTAATTTTTTTTGCCCTGGAGCGCTCCCGGTGCGCATCCCGGTGAGCGCACTGGTAAGCGCAGTCTTGCGGCGCGCCCCAGGGCGCGTACCGGAGAGCGTCCCGTTAGCGCTTTTTCCGTGAACGAAAACATCATCGTGACATATCGCGTAGCTGCATCCGCGTGATACGCACGGCGTAAACGCACCCGGAAGCACTCGAGCGCATTCAATCGCGCAACGTAAGCATCCAACACACTTACGCTACGCGCCCCGGGGCGCGCCCCGGGGCGCGTAGCGTAAGCGCGTCGGGTCATGTGACCTAAAAATAACACTTTTTATTGGTTCAGGACAGTTTTGGTTTCCAAATGATGAAAGCCCTGGTCATGTGACCTGAAAATAACACTTTTCATTGGTTCAGGACAGTTTTGTTTTCCTAATGATGAAAGCCCCCACCTTTTTTCCTCATTCTCACTTTGTACTTTGAGTGAAGAAGACCTGTTTCCAGAGCTAATACTACCTATTTGTACTCAGAAATGGCTACAGTAGCAGCAGCAGCAGGAGCATCTCAGCCACCAACACCACCACCACCATCAAGAGGACCACCACAACACCACAGTGGTGGAGATGAAGAAGAGGAGGAGGAGGAGGAGGAGAGGAGGAGGTTCCTGCCTGAAGATACTACCCCATATAAGCCAAAGGAGCACATTATCTGGGAGTTTTTTTCAATCCCAAAGGACCTCAAGAAAGTAAATGCACCAAAGGTTACTTGTTTAATCTGTGGCACTGTACTTTCCAGGGGGAACCCTAACAAAAAGTACTCTTTTGGCAATAACACCATGATTCGCCACATGCAACGCCTGCACCCTAACAACTATGCTGCGGCAGAGGTCCGAGAAATGACCAGAAACCCTCCCCAATCTTCTCCCAGCACCTCCAAAAGAAAGCAACCCACTCCATTGGGTCAAGAAACAAGGGAGATGGTCCCAAACATACAAACCCAGTTTGGACAATACAAAATCGTTTGTATTTTTTGTGGTAAAACAATTACCTATGGTGAGCAAAGCATTAAACTCATCAACCGTGCTGGTGACAACCACATTTGTCCCAAAAAACCCTTAATTTTTTCCTGATTTTTTTTGCTCCAGTTGAGCCGTTTACAATTCCCTGTTTTTTGTTTGTCCCCATAAAAATAACAAAAAAAATATAAAATTGTTCATAAAAGCCAAAAAAAGCACAAAATGTTCAAAAAAACAATAAAAAAATATAAAACAACAAAAAGAAGAAAAAAAACAGTTCTTTTTAGAACTACCTCCAATTTATAAAAAAAAGGTACATTTTTTTAAAACTCTGTCATTCTTTTTTCCCCATGGTACGCTCCCCAGTACGCTCCCCGGTGCGCATACCTGGTGCTCCCCCTGCGCAAATCGAAAAAAAAAATAATAAATTGCCCCGCGGGGCCCTTTTATGGCCCCCACATCAAACCTAGGGAGTCAGGGGGGGTCTACTCTGCCCCCTTTTGGTCATTTCCCCCTTTGTTTTTGCCACCTCTTGTGTCTCGATCCTACCGAGACACAAGATGACGGCCGCTCCGGACTGTCTGGAATGTTGACAGACACCCGAGAGCCAATCAGCTTTCCGCGCGCGAACTCGCATCGCCGAGGCGCGCTTATAGATATATACATTTTTTTAACCTAAATTACTCAAAATCCACTGGAGCACATATCTTGAGACATAGCAAAGGCACATCGGGCTACCAGTCCCTACAATTTTGCCAAGTTTGGTGGAAATCCATTCAGCCGTTCGATCTAAAAGTGAGTCAAACCGCCCTATGGAAATTAACATGGGAAAACACGTTTTGGGACCCCCCTTTTATCTCGCCCCCCACTTGAGGAATCCCCCCCAAACTTTCAGGGAAGGAGCGGAGCGCCGCGAGGCAAATTTGAGGATTCCACAACCGGCGCCAAAGTTATTCCCAGTAGAACGTGGCGAATTCCAAATACAAAATAATCCTAACTAAAACTACCTACTGCCGACCGCCAGTAGGTAATATATATATATATATACATATATATATACATATATATATGTATATATATATATATATATATTCACTGAAAAAACCATTGGTTATAGACCATATATAGTTAGGGATTAGCCTTTTCAAAACCTTATTTTACTCACACAAAACCATTGAAATTTCATATATAGTTAGTTGCACTAACTATATATCGCGCACCCGCAATCCACTGCTGATGATGTCACATATTACATCATTCATGACATGGTTAGTGACATCACTGATGACATCACTGATGACATCTCAAATGACATCACTGATGACATCTCAAATGACATCACTGATGACATCACTGATGACATCTCAAATGACATCACTGATGACATCACTGATGACAACATCCAGTGACTGTATGTTTCTGTAAAGTTAAAATATGTCTTACATATTGAAGAATGAGTGGATGTACAAGTGTCTGGAAGAAGGATTTAGTAGGTGCATGACTGACTGTATGAGAGAATGATTAAATGTGTCTTACTGAGTGCATGGGTTAGTGACTAAACTGTCTTAATTTGTGCATCATTATATCTGTTGTTCTACAAACTGCTGCATGTGTTGATCAGTAGCTATATGAGTAACTGTATGGGTTATTCATTGGTTGTCCAAGTATTTGTATGGGAAACTGAGTGTGTATGTATGGGTGGCTGGGAGGTGTGTGACTCTGTACATAGATGTGTGAGTAGTTGATTCACTATATGTATGGGTTCAAAAGTGCATGTGGAAACAGCTGTATGGGCGGTTGACTGTGCATGAGTGTATTGGTGAGTGAATGGATATCTCAGTGCTACATGTCAAAGTAAGTACATATGTAAAACACAGTACATGTGAGAGTTGACATATATAAATAACTGTGCATAAGAGCCAGTGAATGTGTGAGTGGCTGTATGGATCATTGTGAACATGTATCAGGGATTGTATAAGAGAGTAAATATGTGTTAGTATATGTTTGAATAAGTAAGGTGTGTATAACTGTATAGTTGAGAAAATGGAGGTGTGATTGATTTTTTGCATAACTGACTAGGTGTGTGAGTAACTCCATGGATGAGTGACAGTCTGTGACTGTCTGTTTACACTGATTGTATCTAAGGTTATATTAGAGTCTGAAGAGGTTCATGGTATTATCACATGAATGATATCATCAGTGATGTGATCAGTCATGTCAAATGAGATGTTATCAGTGATTTTATCAGTGATGTCATTTGAGATGTCATCAGTGATGTCATCAGTGATGTCATTTGAGATGTCATCAGTGATGTCATTTGAGATGTCATCAGTGATGTCATCAGTGATGTCACTAACCATGTCATGAATGATGTAATATGTGACATCATCAGCAGTGGATTGCGGGTGCGCGATATATAGTTAGTGCAACTAACTATATATGAAATTTCAATGGTTTTGTGTGAGTAAAATAAGGTTTTGAAAAGGCTAATCCCTAACTATATATGGTCTATAACCAATGTTTTTTTCAGTGAATTTTCAAGGTTTTGTAAATGCAAATTCCTAACTATATATGGCCTAAAACCTATGGTTTTTTCTGTGAATTTCAATGGTTTTTTAATAGCAAATATCAAAAGCTGTCAAATGTCAAGTACGTGATAGGTAAAAACTTTTTCGTGTTTTTGCACGCTGATGTGCTTTGAACGCTGCCCCCCCTCCCCTCTTTTCTCTTAGTAGTACTCTCTCTTTGCAGATAGTGAAGGGTAGTTAACGCAGGTCTTTACCCCCGTTGTAATCCGTCGTGCCTGCTTGTCTCTCCATTTGATTGATTGTTATCCAAGCATTTACTGTTTTACAATTGATTCTCTTTGGTTCATTCTCTATTTACAAACAAGCACAAAGTCGCAATACTCTGTTTAGTCTTTGCAGATAGTGAAAAATCGTGTAAAAAAATAAAAGTAATCGAGCAAAATCAGTAGGCCACTAATTGGATCTCTTTTTGACCTCGCTAAAATAGAAATATTAGGAACAACCCTTCATGAGAAATACGAAAATAGTGAGATGAACTGAGCTCCACACCATGAGGGCTGCAAGACAGCTCGGCTCCGTCACCCACCCCGCCCAAAATAACGACAAACCCTATGCAAATATTAAAAATATATACAACACACCAGCAAAGTAACAGGGTAAAACATTTTATTAAATAACTATTTACATAACTATTTTATACTTTTTGTTGCCCGATCCGGCTAGCTCAATCGATCAAGCATGAAACTCATGCACTCTGATAGCAAGCGTTGCTACTGATGCTATGCAGACCAAAACTGGTTTTCAGTTTGTACATTTTTCTAGATTTTTCCATCCGAGGTTGGTTGAGTTTGTAGAACGATGGCTTCAGACTTTCCACATACGGTGTGGTGGCGCGGACTGGGAGGGGGCGCTTCACTCCTGCCCCCTCCCCAAGTAAGATTTTCATACGTGAAAGTACGTTAATGGTTTTGGTCCCTGAGTTGCTTCAATGTCACTGCCATTCTCAAATGGCATAAGTTCTGGATGTTGGGTGCCATAGTTCAGAGTTCTGAGCAGCGCTTGTAACACTGTCTGAAGCTTATTTCCACCTACTGCAGCTTCACTATTCTCAAAGTAAGTGAGGGTCGTTTGTGGACCTGACTGCATTTGAAAACAATGTGATATGGTACCTCCCTAAACCGCTTGACGGAGGCCCCCGAGGGCGGTGTGATGGCACGGACTCGGAGAAGACGCTTGGCTCCGATCCCCTCCCCAAGTCTTATAGCACTGGTGTAGCCTGAGATCGCCCCCGACATAGGCGGCCGGCTCCCGGGGTCCGGCGGAACTCTTTGCCTTTTGATGACTCTTCTATTCTGGACCTTGTCCCACAATCCGTTTGACCTGAAGACACGCTGTAGTGGGGCACCCCTTTACCGTTTTAGTTGCCATTCCGCCCGCTTTTGCTACACTGTGCCTCTTCCGCCATTCAGCTGTTTACCGCCCGCTCTTGCGACTACAGCGTCTCGCTCACCATGTAGTTGAGTTGCTCCGGCTCTTGCGATGCAACGATAAGCGACTGCCACAGGACTCTCAAAATGGCGGCCGGCTCTTCAGATTTGGGCGTGGTCCACTAAAATGGCCCTGGGACACCTTGGAACTCGGACGCTTCCCTGATAGGGCTTGGGTCCCATTCTCGAAAGCGTCCCCTCAGCCGTGAAGATTCTACAAAAGTCTTGGGGGCCCCCGACTCCCACAGGCTTCTGGTGGGGAGTGGCTGCCATGTTTGCTCGTGGAATGGCCACGACGGAGCTACGAGATGGTGGTGCTCTCATGCTGACGCCAGCTTTAGTCTGAAACATCCAGAAACACTGTAGACTACCAATTCGATCAGTTCCGGTAGCGCCCCAACATGACCCGGTAGAGAAGAACTTGCCCTCCCCTCTTTGACTGATGGTTCTTGTTGCCTGTCCCCTCTGTTGTCATTTAACAGAACTTTTTGGACTGCTGAAAGGGGTTGTTTGGTGGAGACATTTTGACTATATTCTTGACCTACGTTGTCGCGTAATGCGTTATATGACACGCCGCGTTAGCGCACCCGGAAGTGATCCGGGGCGCGGCGCGCAGCGTGTAACGTAAGCATAACAGGTCATGTGACTTCTTAATAAAACTTTTTATTGGTTCATTTTACTTTTGTTATTTTAATAATGAAAAGCTTGGTCATATGACCTAAAAAATACGCTTTTTATTGATTTTGAACATTTTTTTTTTTAAACATATATGTTATAATGTTCCAGGCTAATGTACTTTCCCGGAAAATTTACAACTGTCCTGCAAGTAAAATATATTCCTTTTTTGAGAAAAAGGGCGTTTCTTCGTCCCATGACGGGGCCCTTGAGTAAAAGAGGCTCGGCCTGCTGTCTTACTCGCCGATACGCCTGATTATCAGATTCTTATCGATCACTTTATGTTGCAGGAGTGGAAAACACAACTGCCCTTGACCATTTATCTTTACTGCGTTCCTACGTATTATACCTTTAATCCGTCATGTAATTGGACTGCTTTATTTCACTTGCCTTTTACTGATTCGAAAACAGTGACTAAAAGTAAAAACTTTACCAATGTAAATACTACTACCATGTTTTGTTTTAAAAACCTTTATTGTGAAAATGTCAGTATACAAATACGGGCCTATAACCACGTGGGCCGGCCACGGAGCAAACTGGAAACGTATATGATGAGGAGACATTTACACTGTAGAGGAACGTAACGAGCGGGCCATTAGGTTGCAAGAACTAAGGTGTCTAACAGTTGCAGAATCGGTGGACGTACATTTTGTAATTAAAATACGACAAAGCCACTTACAAAAAAATCATCTAGATATACATTTGCGGGCAAGTACCATGGGTGACGTTAATTCGAACTTTCAATAGTACAGTAATCAATAACACATCAGAACTTAATATCAATAGGGATGTCGAAATATTCAATCAATTCTCGTCCCGGCCCGCCATGAGCATCAAAACTGCATTCATATCTCGTGATATCAAGGTTGTTCAACCAGTACACAACAAGGAGTTACGAGTCCCATTTATACCGGCGCCATTTTGGGCGAGGCCGGGCAGGTCCAAGATATAGTCAAAATGTCTCCACCAACCATCGGCCAGACCAGAACCCCTTTCGGCCCTTTATGCTACAAGATGGTGTCTTCCATTCAGAAAATATTGTTGGCAGCATTTTGAAAGGAAAGATAAACAGCCGTTCTCCTAGTGAGTCTCACATTGTTACATTTAGGAAGAATGTTGAAGAGTAGTATGTTGAAAATCTGAAGCCATTTTTCTACAAACTCTCAATCAGCCTTGGATGGAAAAAAAAATCCTGAAGAATGTACAAACTGAAAACCAATTTTTGTCTGTATAGCATCAACAGCAACGCTTGAGTCAGCTTTGTGTGAAGCCGCCATTTTGATTCAATCAATAACGTCCCCCTGCACACATTCAGGGACCTGGTCGTGTCTTCAGGTCAAACGGATTGTGGGACAAGATGCAGAAAGGAAAAGGAAAAAAGTTCCGCCGGACCTCGGGAGCCGGCCGCCTATGTCATGGGCGATCTTTGGCCACACCAGGGCAATAGTGAAGCTGCAGCAGGTGCAAATAAGCTTCAGACAGTCTTACAAGCACTGCTCAGAACTCTCAACTATGGCACTCAACATCCAGGACTTGCCATCCGGATCTTGGCGCCTTGTGCTGGTTCCGACCTATTTACACATCGGTCCGCTACTGACATCACCTCATAAGCCAACGGGGCACCCCACGCCGACTTTCGGCGCAGCATTGTAGGATGGCCACACCAGTGCGGCAACTTGCTGGACACCACCTCGGTGCCATCCGGATCTCGGCGCGTTCGAGTCACTGTACCGCAAGAGTGACCGGAACTCAGCTGGACACGCCGTCTTTCGGTGCAGCATTGTAGGATGGCCACACCAGTGCGGCAATTTGCTGGACACCACCTTGGTGCCATCCGGATCTCGGCACGTTCGAGTCACTGTACCGCAAGAGTGACCGGAACTCAGCTGGACACGCCGTCTTTCGGCGCAGCATTGTAGGATGGCCACACCAGTGCGGCAACTTGCTGGACACCACCTCGGTGCCATCCGGATCTCGGCGCGCTGTGCTGCCTTCGGCCTACTGTAGCCGCAAGTGCGGACGCAACTCAGTTGGACGGCGAGTGAAAAGATAAGGGGCGCCGCACTGCAGCCGAGGAGCCTCCATCTTGGGGGAGACGCACAGCCCCCACTGACTGACGCGACCTTACAGGCCAACGGGGCGCCCCACGCCGACTTTCGGCGCAGCATTGTAGGATAGCCACACCAGTGTAGCAACTTGCTGGACAACAACTCGGTGCCATCCGGATCTCGGCGCGTTGTGCTGCCTTCGGCCTATTCGCACATTGGTCCGCTACTGACGCCGCCTCACGTGCCAACGGATTTTCTACGCTTTTTGTAGCCCTATGCCGCATAACAGGTCATGTGACTTGTTTATAAAACTTTTCATTGGTTCATTTTACTTTTGGTTTCCTAATGATGGAAGGCTTGGTCATATGACCTAAAAATAACACTTTTCATTGGTTTAGAACATTTTTTTTTCCCAAACGATGAAAGCCCCACCTTGTTTCTGGATGTTTCAGACTGAAGCTGGCGTCAGCATGAGAGCACCACCATCTCGTGGCTCCGTCGTGGTCATTCCGCGAGCAATCATGGCAGCCGCTCCCCACCGGAAGCCTGCAGGAGTCGAGGGCCCCCAAGACTTTTGTAGAATCTTCACGGCTGAGGGGATGCTTTCGAGAATGGAGCCCAAGCCCTAGCAGGCAAGCGTCCGAGTTCCAAGGTGTCTCAGGGCCATTTTAGTGGACCAGGCCCAAATCCGAAGAGCCGTCCGCCATTTTAAGAATCCAATGGCAGCCGCCTATCGCTGCACCGCAAGAGTGGGCGCAACTCAACTACATGGTGAGCGAGACGCTGTAGCCGCAAGAGCGGGCGATAAACAGCTGAATGGAGGATGAGGCACAGTGTAGCAAAAGCGGGCGGAATGGCAACTGAAACGGTAAAGGGGCGCCCCAGTACAGCAGACGAGCCTCCACCTGGGGAGGCCCGTTCACGCCGCCTCCCCCACGCCCCCCCTGGGGCAGCCCACGCCGTTTTTCGGAGCAGCATTGTAGGATACCAAAACCAGTGCGGCAAGTTACTGGACATCACCTGGGTGCCATCCACATCTCAGCGCGTTCTGCTGCCTTGGGACTATTCGCACAACAGACCGCTACTGACGAGGCCTCCCCCCGCACCACCCGGGACGCCCCACGCTGTTTTTCTGAGCTGCATTGTAGGAAACCAAAAACCAGTGTGGCACCCAGGTAACATCACCTGGGTGCCGTCCAGAACTCAGCACGTTGTGCTGCCTTGGGACTATTCGCACAAAAGACAGCTACTGACCATTGTTGCTTCTTTTTGCCAATAAATGTTTAAATGTATTTACAGTTTTTGTTGCGTTCGATATATTTATAAATTTAATAAAGTTTTATAATCCTACTTTGTTGGAGTACTATATATTTTTAAAAAATCGGGTGAATGGGGCCTGGAATCGGGTTATTGTCATGTGTGGGCTTTGGAAGTGTGCTGCTACAGGATCGGACATTTCAAACCCAAATGCACGTTCTTTTTCTTACCTTTCCGAAGCATGGAGCGCAATAGCAGGCAGAGAAAGGGTGATGCAAGTGTTGAACACTGCCTGGCCTGGCAAGTTGCTGGCAGTGCCCCCCCCCCCGCCCGCTCCTGAAAGAGGGCACACACACACCGCCGCCCGAGTACTTCACATATCTTTAAAAGACCATGCGCTTGTTAATGAGGCTTAAATGGTTTATCACCCCTTCTAGAGCCCCTGCATCGGCCCTCTGATGTTTCCTGGAAGAATTAGCACGTAACACAATACCAAGCCCTGTCAGCTGAAACCCCCGAGGAATCGGGTTTTTGCTTGCAGGAATCGGGAGGCGGGAGACTAGCACTGAAATCGGTAGTCTCACGCCTGAATCGGGAGGGTTGGCATGTCTGGATTCTCTGCAGCTGGGGCCATAAACTACATCCGCAGGGCTAGGTGATAGCCTGGGACCGGCCTGGACAATCGGACACAGAGGAAGAGGAGTGTCAGAGGGTGCGGTAGTGAATACGGTGAAAGGGAGGTGTCGGGCGGGCACAGGGTGTGATTCTCAGGGAAGAGCAGCGCAGATGGGGGGAAGTTTATGGCCCATGCATGAGAGAGAGAGCGGGGGTGACCAGTGCGTGGGGGAGATGCTTGCGAGGGTGGGGAGCCGTGCTGAGAATCGACGGCGTGCAGAGAGTGGGTCCGGTCAAGGCATCTAAAATGGCTGCCGTGCACGACAAAATTGTGCCATTGGAAAAAAGGCAAGATGGCGCATACAATGTTTATCAATAAGGATTCATTTATAACAAAATATTTACTCGCAGTGTCAAATTGGCGGTCAACACTTCCTGATTTCAATCGAATCGAACGTTAACAGACGTCACGCAGCAAAAAAAAAAAAGAACGCTCACGCACAGCCGCTGGAAGACATGTATCAACATATATGAGCCTCCTCAGCCACCCTCAGAAAACATAAGGGATCAGGATACGTCTCCTGCACCCCCTTATACCTAGTAATTTAATTAAAACGAAACACAAAATGGCGAATTCCCATTTCGCTACCAGTTTGTGGCCCAGTTCGCGGCCCGAGAAGCGCTTCTACCGTGAAAAAACAATTTTTTTTTTATTTTCCCCACGGGACCCTTTAATAACCCCAACATCATTCCTAGGGGGTCAAGAAGGGTCTACCTTGCCCCCTTTCATTAAATTCCCCCTTCGTTTTTCACCTCTTCGTCTCTCTCGATCCTACCGAGAGATAAGATGGCGGCCGCTCCGGACTGTTTAGAATGTTGACAGACACCGGAAAGCCAATCAGCTTCGCATCGCAAAGTTCCGTTTCGCGAAAAGTAAGCGGTCCGGAGCGCAGCCCGGAGCGCTGTTACAGATATATATCTTGTTTTGAACGTTAATTTCTCAAAATCCACTGGAGCACATATATTGAGACCTAGCAAAGGCACATCGGGCTAACAGTCCCTACAATTTGGCCAAGTTTCGTGCAAATCCATTCAGCCGTTCGAGCTAAAAGTGAGGCCAACCGCCCTATGGAAAACTCAATGTTAAAAACGCGTTTTGGGACCCCCCTTTTTTCTCGGCCCCCCCTTGACGAAACCCCCCCAAATTTACAAGGGGCGCTCAGAAACAAAATGTGCCATTTTCCTGAAAATTTCAGCCGATTCCGTCCACAAACGCCAAAGTTATTAGACATAGAATTTTCAAAAATCCCATAGGGAAAAAATCCTAACTATATATACCTACTGGTGACAGCCAGTAGGTAAGATATATATATATATATATATATATATATATATATATATATATATATATATATATATATATATATATATATATATATATATATATATATATACACACAGGCAGTTAAGTCGACCACCTGCAATCACAGGAAAGTAGTTGGCAAAATGCTTTTATGTGCAGGCCCCACAAAGCACTGACAGACGAATGAGTGTCAAAGAATAAGCAAGCTTGATGTATCTAATAAGCTACTCGATCTTCTTACCTTTTTTATCTGGATAACGAGATTGGTGGCATTACAACTGTCTATTGAGTGTGGTGTTAGAGGGTCAGGGTTGGATGATTGTGTGCATGATTGATTGTCTTGAAGCCGCTTCTGCTTTGGTGGCCAACTTCCTTGCTGGAGCTAGTTTCAGCTTATTTATCAGTTGTCTACATTTTTCTACAGAGGGACTGTCTGCAAAGTGAACATTTGTTATCATGAAGTATGTGGTGTGTGCGGAAGGGTCCTGCCTATGCTTGTATGCTGTAGTTGAACCTGGGATGTTCACGTGGTTTTCCAGAGATTCAATGATGTAATTTTGAAGGGTTTTCCTACTGTAGGATATGCAGGGCATGGACTTAGTTTGAACATTAGGTTGTTATTGGATAAGACTTTGAAGGACCTGAAAGGTTGATGTTCTCTTTAGGTTTATCTTGTTGAGTTGGTTGAACACTGAGCAGGTGAATGGGGATGGGGAGATGGGGGGTCCAGAGTATGGGAGATTTGCATTGGATTGTTGATAATGTTGTGAAGATGACATTGAAAACTTAGGGGTATATTATAAGAACTTGCGATATTTATCGCAAAACGCACTTAGCACGTTTATTTTTATCGATGTCTATCGCTGGATATTTTAGCAAAGAAAACATGCTATTAGCAACGTTTATCTCCACTGTGATAAAATATCCAGCGATAGCGTGAAATGCCTGAATATCGCTGGAAATCCAGCGATATTCACACATTAACGCCATGGTGGACTGAAAATCAACCTCGCATTGAGGAATACAGGTAAGTCAGGTTTTCAGCAGGTGTTAAATACTATCGATAATCACGCTTAGTGTGACTTTTTTTATCGCTTCGCCTGCGTTGGTAATAGGGGGAAGTAGTGCTAGCGACTGTTTTCAGTCTCTTTTAGTTGGGAACGCCTACCTTGCATGTCATTAGCGATAATCATTGCTGGCATGCAAGGCAATAGGAAAACCGGCCGCTATCGCCAGAAAGCTGTCGGTAATGCCTGTTAGCGACAGCTTGCTGATAGAGCGATAAAAAAAATGCTGCTTTAGCGGCAGAAAGTGCTGCTAAAGCGGCGATAAAGCCCTTGATAATATGCCCCTAAGTCTTAAGTATGTGTTGGTTGGTTGGGTTATGTGCTGTACCACGTTCAGCGCATTGATGAGTTTGAGGAGGCTCCCTCTTGTTTTCTGGCTGAATTGTCTAGGAGTTTGAAGCCACTGAGGACGGTGGTGTGAAAAAGCTGGATCAATGAAGTGCTGAGGGGGTCTGGTAATCCATCTACGGAGTCCTTGATCTCAGTGTCATCTATCACCTCACAGTAGAAGTTAGAAATTCATGGAACAATATTTTAAACACATCAACTCAACCCTTCATAACTCACCCACCTCCAATTTTTTTCCGAGGAGATTTTAATGTCAGCTCATTGAAAAATCCCCTCTTTCCCCAGTCCACTAGAGGTTGACCAGAATACATGACGTGCCCAGGATGTGATTTTTTTGTCAATGCTAAAGTCCATCCGGGTGCTCTTTAGCATCATATTACATATGTATTTATTATACTCTTCTATTTGTGCCCACTTCTGCATGCAGTCATCAGCACTGTTTAGAGCTGAGGCACACCACTATAGATGTATAATATGCTTCAACATAGCAAACAGCCTGCCAAAAATAATGTTTTAATCTGCATCCCTTTGCCTACATTGGCAGCGCTATTTTTCCAGTTCTTTTAACGTGTAATGAACTACATTCCAAGTTTTAACCCTATTTTTGATCGCCGTCTCAGGTTAACCCCTGTCAACAGTTTTTGTTCTGAGGCTATAAACAAATTGAAGGGAAGACGTCATTGAAAGTTAGATCGTTATGTGTTTTCAGCAGATGAATGGTTTCTGTTTCGAAATAATATATTTTAACTACCGTTTTTCTTGTAATTCTTTTATCATTCTATATCAAGAAAGCGGGTTATATAAAAAAAAGGTCTGTCGCAATGAACTCGAAATTTTCCCATCCAGTCTGTGCAGAGATTGTATTGTGTTATGTATATGTTTTGTCTCCCAATTTTACTTCATAACTCTTATATTTTGATCTAACTCTCTGTAATTTCTAGCAGGTTTGTTAACAGAAACCGCTCTGTCACATTCCACATTAGGTTCAAAAGAACCACTATAAACTCTCGATGAACATACCTATGGCAGTTTTAGGATGCTGCGGTCCTCAAATGACAGGTTGAATGCAAAAGTTGAGCACACATTTAAATTGTTTTTACTGCCTTCACATAGTAATAATACTGACGAGTATGCGCGAGGAGAAAACGCGGTAAAATCATTGTCGCTGAGCATCAGTAAATAATACGAAAAGATGCGACAGCAGCGACAACGTACACCAGCGACATTCTTAACAGCATAAACGATAGTGCAGGGCTGTCTGTCTCTGCAACAGTGTCTATGAGATTACAACAGACAACACCCGAGGTTTCTAAGGACAGCGAGAGTGCAAATATGCCCCTTAAAATGCAGCCCCGAAACATCATTACTGAAGAGAACAATGGCAGTAAATTAGGCAAAAAACTGCATCGCAAACATTGAAATTGCATAGACTGGCTCGCCAGTAGAATTGTTTTTTCCCAGTGTCTTGATTTAAAGCAAATTTTATAGTCACACTGTACACTGAATGTTAATTTGCACACCGCACCACTCCCTGCTATTCGAGATTTTTCAGCGTGACCGTGATAAATGATTCACGGGCAATTGCAAACAAGCCTTTACAAGGCTCTAGTTTGGAAGTCTAATGTGCTCTAATGATTAAATATTGCTCTGGAAAAACTCTGTCATATATCCGACAGATGAACTGTTTTAGCATATTTGAGGTGCCCTTAATTGAAACCAAAATATGCCGAGGGAAAATATAGCTCGACAGAAAATATGTGATGGAATGGAATGTATTATAGGCTTTTGCATCCATCACAAGGTCGGCTCTCAAAATATGCTCTCCAGAAAAGATTAAATGCACCTTGACTTACAGACTTGTGTCCCCTTACAATGGTCAGCTACCTTAGACACTGACTGCCGGATACTGTTGACTCAATTGGACCTTAGGCTCGTGCTTTTCTTATACAGCTCACAGAAGCATTAGCACCAAATAATTAGAACTAAATAAAACACATGTAAACAGAAAAATACAACACATTCCATCCCATAATTCTGCAATGCTGGCATAATTACATCTTTCAATATTTTATTCATTTACTTTTTCTCAAATTATATGATTTTTCTTCTTTGTGGAAAAACCTGATATATATTTTGTACGAGTTACCATTGAAAGTGCATTCAGATTTCAACATTAAAATAATATACATCATTTTAAACAGAAATGAGTCGTTCTATGTGCAAACCTGGCCTATCATTGAAAACTCATACCTGGAGGGCGAGAAGTCCTTCTGCTGCCTTCCACTTTTGCAATTTATTCATGCAAATTTGTCTAGCACTCCAAAAAATAAATATCAATTAATATATGACAGGCGTTCAGTTTATCTGCACTCTGCTCCAGACGTTACCTAGAGGAAGGCTCCATTGTCATTCATGAGACAGTGAAGCCCGTCCACCCGCCCCACCCTCGCCGAAGGTAGACAATGCCTGAAACAAAACCGGCAGCGATATAAAAGTGTGAAGGAAGATGTTAACAAATGCATCCAATGGCCTCTTCTCAGTGCTACATGGTATGTATGCATTTACGTTTAACTCAATAACCTAGGATCTGTCTGTATAGCCAGTATACTATAGGGCTCATATATGGCCCACCCAGACACATTATTGATTCCTGGTCTGGGATTTACTCTCTATCAAAAGTGTTTGGTGGATATCAGCTAGAGGAGGGGGAGGGGCGTTAGGAGGGCCCAGGGGTTGGAGCAGACTGGGTACTTCTCAGCAGCAATCTGCATAATATTTAGTATTCAGTAAGTTAAAGCACACAATGAAAGGGAAATGTCAACGCAATCTAGGAGATATAAAGAAATGAAGGGGAAAAAGCTGTATGCTAATAATCCACTCAGTAATTAAGTGAAGATCGCTGCCAAGCGCCACCGCCACTTTCAAAGGGTAATTTGTACAGGAAATCATAGAGTCATTGTCAAATCATTTCAGGATAAAAGGAAAGTCATCAACTGAGATAAGATAAATGCTGGGTGTCTGGCTGCTTTTGCCCTCGGAAATGCCTTTGCTTTTTTATGATTCTTCAAAAATGGAATGAGAGAACCTGACAGGTTAGGAAATGCACAATTAATATTTAGTACACATGCGGTTGTGCATACTAATATACGAGTGTGTGTTAATATAGGTCTGTGTCTGCAAGCCTGTGTGAGATTTCGTACAAACAAGAATGCATGCAACATTTAAATTGATTTAAATGTAGATTTAAATTAAGAACGCTATAAATAAAGATGCTCCTTGACTAGTATTAAAAGAAATCCGTATTGTGCACGTTCTATGGTATATTCTCAAGAGCGCATAGGCTCATGGTGCCATCTATAGCGCAATTAATTTGACTGTTAAGAGTTGTGTGTAAAATCGTTCGTTCATGTATTGCCACACTTGGCAAGACTTTAGGAGCCCGTGGCTTCACAATGTCTTTTGCAGAGGTTATCCATTATTTGTCATTACTAATCGTGAAGTGTTGTGTGCTGTAATAATTTAAGTAAAAAGGTTTTTAAAGATAATTACAGAAATCTTCATTATTGTACTCCTCACCTTAAAGTGCAATGTGCTGTGAATTAAAGTATAAACATGGAGACTCGATTTCAAGCATACTGGCAAGAACTGATCGTTCCCCACAAGAAGTGGTGCAAGGTACCAATGAGGTGATACGGGGAGGGAAATCGTTGTATTAGATAGTTTCTGAGTGGTTTCCCTCTCATCTTATGATCCAATATATCAAGTGAGATAAAATAGGTCGAATTTCGTTTTTTGTTGCACTCATCAAGGCAAACGTGCAAAATGATATTGATAAAATAAAAGTGGCAAAAAAGAGAATAGTTATATATAATTACATTATTACTGGGTTGTTGCCCTCATTTTAAGTGCAATATATTTAATGGGGGTAGATGTTGTACTTTTGTTGCACTAGTCGACCTAAAGGTGCATTGCGCTTTCTTTAAGAAAAAAGGAAGTTGTACGTTTATATACCTTGAACACGTCAAATGGAATATTACCTTTTTCAGGTATGGGGAGAGACCCTGACTCGGAGAGAGGACTTTGAGAGCTGAATCTTTGAGTGGATTATTCTGCACATCTGCATATATGGTTTATGCCATGCCAGTTTTTCCTGTTTATCTGTTTAAAATATCATTAACCAAAATCATAATGCAAGGGCTAAAGCTTTGAAGAGACCTCTTGACACTAAGGAAGCTGTTTTCATGTGTGAAATTGTAATAAGAACAATGTGAGGCAATACACTGTGATCTTCTGTTACAAATTTAGCTGTACTGTGGCATTAAACTCAAATTTGACTTCTTCCCTACTGTAAGAGATATGTGTGTTGATTAGCACAGTTTCTCTAAATAATGTGTTGTTGGGTTTTGGCCACAATTATTTTCATGCTATGGTGCTAAAAATAAATGCAGCCAACAATACATTCTATATGTTACTTATGTTGTTAAGAATGTACTAATAATCGCACACTCAAATATTTGTTACTGAAGTGCTTAGGTCAAATTGATTTTCTATGCCTCAGTACTGTGAAATAATGAGGAAAAAACATTGTTTACTGCTTCGCTGATTTGAATATTGCAGTGACTTCACACTGGGAACAACTTTCCTATTAACCAGGAGGCCCAAGCATAATTTTAATTTCTCTGGTGTAATCTGAGTAAATTCTGTAAATCCATGTTACTCTTTGCTGCAGAATTACCTATAATCATATAATTACACCTGCTTGTGTAGTTAAGATTAATTTGGAGGTGAACAAGTCTATACAGCGAAAGTACATTTTGCAGCCGCTTGCACTCACTTTCGGGGTGTTTTGCCTCATTTAGTGCTATTTCTCAATGCAAAATGAATCCTTGCATCAATTTTGAATGCAGGGATGCATTTTGCACTAAGAAAATAGAATGAGATGCCAGGAGGAAGTTGGAGGAAAACTATACCCCAACAGCACATATAGCTCTATTTCTCTGCGCAAAATGCCTTTTCACGCCCATTTTAAACATAAGGTGGGCATTTTGCAATTAGATAATAGCTTTAAATGCCGGGTGAAAAGTTGGGTGAAAATCTTACCTCAAGAGAACATTTAGCACTTGTGAGTGGCTGCTTGTGCCTGATATTCGTATTCTGTTGCATTTAGCACTATTTCTTAAGCAAAATGCATTCTCACACCCATTTTGGATGTGAAAATGCATCCAATGTTTAGGTAATTTCTCCTGACTACGCTAGTCTGAATTACAAGAGTTACGCACACCCCGAGATGTTACATTACCACACAAATGTAAACCTTGGCATTCAGGTTTCTGAAAAATACTTTTCTGAACAAAGGCACATTCAAAAATGCAATGGGATAAAACCTACTTGCAGATATGCATGCTAATAAACTGTTTATTACCATTATCAGGGAGGCGAGGGGAATGATGACCCCCTACTGAGTCAGGGCCTCTCCTCACAAACCACAATAGTAATAAATGACATACTATAGTAAGGACATCTACAAACACACACTAATCTACACACTAATCTACAATATATAAATATACAATAATATGTCTGCATATGTCTGTGTGCATATGTTTATAAATATGTCTCTATACATATTCTGATGAGAGTAAAAGTATATGCCATGTACAGAAAACTGAAAACTCAAAATGCATTGTCTCGGAACAGATAGTTATGAAATGGAGTGATAAGTATACTTTCCGGCCACAATAATGTTTTTTTTTTGCCTAGGGGGCAGTTAATTCAGTTTGCTTTGCCGTTAATAATAACAGCATAAATTATAATAACTATCAGAAAGTAATAATAATAATTAAAAGAACCATATAATGCCAGGCTTGTAAATCCGTGGTCTAATTTTTTTTCAATCACAGAAGCTTTTATTTTTCTTACTGAAGTTCAGCGTTAAAATATTTCTTAAAACATATTTGTGACATTTAACATCATAATGGCACAATGCTCAGCCCTTCAGCTAATCAGTCTCACTTGCTTTCTGACATGACTAGGTCGTACATTGATAGTCAACATCTGCATATACACAGCATCTGATAATGGTTTACATTTTGTCCAGGGCACATCCAGATGGTAATAAACAAGGTTTGCAACTCTGAGATCAATGGGGTCCCAGGTATGCTACCCATTACGCTATTTATCCAAGGAGGGTTGGGTAAGCAGTAGCGGCCCGTGAAGGGAGTGCCACGGGGCGGTTGGGCGGGGAGGGGGAGGGTGGGGGGTAGTAAACCCTGCCTCACGGCCGACCTAAGTTATGTAAACAAATAAATAAATAAAATCAATTTCATTGCGTGTGCGGAAACGCCAAATGCGTTTCAACGCGCACAATGAAATTCATCACAAAAAGTCACAAAAAGTGATGCAATGGCGGTGCAAAATTGTCACAAGGGGCTTGTAAATCTACCCCTATGTGTTTAAACAGTGATACAATCTATTTGAAAGAAGCTATATTTCTTTTTACTGTTGATTTATTGTAATGTGTTAACGCATGTACAACAAATAAGTTGAATGAATATTGAATTCTTAGCAACAACAATAGAAATAAGCATTGCCAAAGCCAATACGTCTAACATTTGAAAATTGACAAAAATACTAAAAATGACTGCTGCAGTGCAAAATATTTAAGAAAAGGATTGCTTTGTCTACACACCACAGGAGCAGCATAAATTGAAATTTTCAGATGTAAAATAGTCCGTGATTAATGTCAGTGGTAGTGGAAGGTTACACTATAACTGTCTATAGAGTCCATTGGATCCTGGTGCTGAATTTCCGGGTGTTGTTTCACAATGTGTGTGGCACTACTTAAAGCCAGCGGCTGAAGGAGTCTGAACCACAGCTTTTCCAGTATGCATACTTAACAATATGCTTGCCATAAATGACACAAGTGCCATTAAATGTGAAACATAAACCAATCTGCTTTATTTGATTTTCCTTATAGCTGTCAAGCAGTGCTAAAAACAATTACACTTTGCCAATTGGATGTAGTGACCATTAGTGGATGCAAAATATGATTCCGAGCTGATCTTCTGATTTTCTGAAAGAATTTTAACAGTGTTGCTTCTAAACCCCAGTGACAACTTCCCAGCAATAGCGAGTCCACAAGCCTACACATATATCCGCAGACCAGTTTAACATTTTTTTTTGGGCGGGCCTTAGAGATGATGACCACTCAACCCAAGGAACACCAGGTCACAACAAAGAGGAATGGCTAACGCTTTTCCACAGTAGCAATGTAATATTTTATCCAAAGGATCAACAAAACTGAAACTGATATCTGCTATTCATGGCCCTAGCAGGTAGAGAAACACAAAATCTGGGCCACATTGTTACACTTAAGGTAGCCTGAAAAGATTACTGTCCAAAACTTCCAAAAAGATTTAAAAAAACGAAATAAGATCAATGAACCTGGAAAAGGTACTGTACATTGCAGGGAAAGATGATTCAGAAAGAACACCCAACTGGTTAGTTGTTTACTTTTGACGTTTGTTGTGACTTGCAAGTACAAGTTCAAACTTCAACAGGGTAAAGTCAGTCTTTAATCTGTTCAACATCAATAAATTCAGGTTCAATGAACTATATCAGATTGAAACCTGTTGACTACACAATTGGAAATGCAAAATCAGTTGGATGAAATACTACATACAAATAAAGTATTGTTAATCGGGGACCGTAAATACAAATCCTGGGATTTGCAATGCCATTTTGAAAGTCATGCCCTGTAGGTACTGCAGTCATGACTGCTGTGCACAGTACCAGTTAACTACAACTGGTAAAATGTGGTCATTTTTAGGTTTTGGAATGCACACATTAAGTCACTTTTTATAGAATAGGAAAATACATCCCTTCTTGGGGTTACCATTGGTGGCTTTCTTCTCTTGGGTTTCACCATACCAAACCCGCCATTAAAAACATAGGAGTCATACTGGACAGTACCCTGGATTTTGAAATCCAAAGCTAAATCGGTTGTTGGCACCTGTTTCGGGCTTTAGAGACGCCTTAAACACATTCTTAGCCTTTTTGATTCTACCAAATGTCAAACCAACACTCAAGCAGTAATTCTGTCCTGACATGACTACTGTAACATCTTGTACCTTGGCACCAACAAGTCAGTCATCAGAAGACTCCAGATTGCCCAAATTGGGGTAGCCTGGCTGATTTTTGTCCTTCAAGAGTTTTGCTCTGTCTGTTGCTTCTTACCACATTGCATTGCCTTCCAGTGGAGAGGCGCATCTACTTTAAGACCATTTGTAAAGCCCATAATATTCTATTCTCCAAAAGCGCTCCTACTTTATCCAATCTCCTGTCTTGCTACAGACCTTCCCACCCCTACGTTTCGCTGATCTTAACTAGGCCACTGTCCCCCGAGTCTGGAGGGTCAGAGCTGGAGGCTGCTCATTTCGCCCAAAAGCTCATTTTCTTTAGAATGCACTCCCTCTTTCCACCAAGAACATTGAAAATCATCTGCACTTCAGGAAGACATGGCTTTTTTCTACCAAAATTGCTCTCTGAGATTGCCGATAGCATCTGCTCTCTATCTTCGAGGTCAAGCGCTGGGAAGCCCCATTGCTGGGGCAGCTCTTCTCTCTATAAAACCACATAACAATACATGTGATCATGATAGAGAACAATTACGTCACTTTAATAAGACTTTTAAATGTTTTTTCCTTAAAACCCCATGAAAGGGAGGTTATAGTTATAACGCAAAATTAACAAACCACCGAAATTCCTCAGACATGATGCGCTTTGCCACCAACTGTTCCAGATGTACTCCTCTTGACCTCACACACGATGTCACAGATGACATCATCAATGATAGCCTCAGTGATATTATTGATGATATCACATATCTCCTCAGCCATTACATCATTCATACCAATCTGGCTTCAGATGCAATTGTAATTCTGGTATACAGCATTTGCTGTACTCCTTTAATAAAAAGAAGGGGATTTCAAACCACATTGGTGTCATGTCCAGGAGTTATTTTCCATAATTCATGAAAATCTCATATTCCAATTATTTGCAGATTTCATTCTATGGGTGGCATGGAAATTGCGTATGTATCCTTCTAACATCTAATACGTTTCTACCTTAATTATTCTTTAACCTTTGTTTAGGAGAAATATTCTTTCTGACAATGAAATGGCAAAAAAGCTGGGCACTTTAAGTACAATTAGTGTCCATTTTTATTTGAACCTTGCAAAGGGCATTAGAAAAGACGTGCTCTCTATGTAGATATAATCTTATTAAAATGTTAAAAAAAACTCTTTATGATTCATCAAAACCATTTTTGGGTTTGTGTGACACATACAAACTTTGAGGCCTTCAGAGCTGCTGTTATTTTCTAGGTTGCCAGAAAGCATTGAAGGCACATTTTGTCACAAGGCTGAGAGCAGAAATGTATGTTAACAGGTAGGCTACATATAGAAAGAGCACAGGCTCGTGGCAAATTTGATGGCAGCATTGGAGGCTCAGATTATGCTTTCTCCATCTTTACAAATCCAAAATATCAGCCAATCAAAAACCAGTAAATTACACCAATAAACAACAAAACCCAGGAGACTTTGAAACAATCCTCATAAACAGTCAATCAATAGTGTGTAGGCATAACATACAAAACAAAGAGACACCATCTTGGCTGTCTTTTTCTGTGCTGCTCCATAGTCAAGACAAATGCCTCTCTGTTTTGTGCTTCGCATATACTGACATTGTTGTAATATTTCTAATGTGAATCTTTTCAGGCCTGTACATGGTTTACTAGTTACCTTGAAATTGTGCATTGTTTGTGGTCAGCGCATTGCACGTTCTGTTTTTCCCCATTTATTTTCCCTAAGAAAGGTCTGCAAACTCCTCCGATTCGTATCCCTCCGCTTTCGGTTCGGCGTATGTAGCGCACATTTTTTAAACTTTCCCTTCATTGCCATATTTGTGCCCCCCCCCCTTTCATCAACACGAGGCTGCTTGGACGCCGACCTCATTGAAATGGAGCCCAATTGGGCTACATTTGCGCAATATGCATGGGCCTCTTTAGAAGTGTGCCGACCACCTTTTCCTTACAATAGGGGATTTTACTGACAGGCATTCATGAGATTAGCTTATTTGTATCCACATCTGTGTATTTATTCTTTTCATGGTGAAATTAAATTGAATTGCATCAGTTTTTGGAACTTTAATACTTGTGTATTAAACGTCATACTACTACTTGTGGCCTGTTACCAGCCTCTAGCTCCCACTGACACCCTGATTGGCAGAGTCCTCCTGGGCTGTAATAATTCTTACATTCAGGGTCCTTGTTTTCTTGCTACACCGTTAGACCCTTGCTTCCCTCTGGGGACCTTTGGATTGTGAGGCCAACCTCTCCTTGCGGCCATGTCTTATTACAAGCCCTTTAAACAATACTTTGAAGCTTACGGGCCTAACAAAGAGAAAGACTACTATTATGACGAAAGGCTAGTCGAAGTGATCGACCATTCAGTCCAGCACTCCCTTGATAAAATCCTTATTTTGGTCCTTCAACCCATTTCCAAACACCTTGATGAACTCTGGCCGCCCGCTTCCCTCTGCCTGCCCCTCCATCAGGCTCCGCTCAACCCCTTTCAGACCCTACTTCAGAGCCCCCTTGGCCCCAAACTGATGACTGTGGCATATTTTCATAAGGGGTTATGAGTGAACATACCTATAATGCCAAGAAGCAAGCAAGCTCTCCCACCCCTCAGACTTCCCCAGACACATTTTTACGGATACTGATACTAGTTTTTCCTTTCACCAGTCCCAGGCCAGCAAATGTCCCAACAAACACAAGAGTTCCTCCTTCTCCTGTCCTGGTTCTATCCCCCTAATCCCTTCACCTTTAAGTCCTCTGACATCATCCACCCCAGGCCCTATGACTGGGTTCCAGCCCAGCAGTTGTGGAATGCATGCAACATCACCTCTTCAAGAGCTTCGAAAAAGAGGTCCGGTTCAGACTCAGAACTTTCCCCATAAGACAGCGCAAACCCCTGATATTGACTCCAATATGCTGACCTCCCTAAAGAAACTCTCCAGAGATCGCAAAAAGGGCATAGAAAGATCCCTCAGGACATATCAGGAAAAGGATTTTTCTGGTTTCCTAGGGAAAATTCTGGAGTTTACCCTTCATGCATAAGACACGGTCGCCCCGATTAATACTCATGTTTTTGCAGGGTGGATCCAGTGTGCAATCTGTCTGCTGATCAACACTAACTGTGCCCTTGTCTCTGAACATCGTAAATTTGTGCTCATGCGGATCGACCCTCAGTTGGTGGAATTAACCACAGCTGAACCTGCTGCTTGGCTGAGGGGCAACTCTTCGGCGATAAATTTGTCAAAGACATTGGAAAGTTCATTAATACATTTGACTCATTAAACAAGGCCCAATCTTCTCTGAAGAAGGTAGTATTCAACCCAGTTTTAGCCAGATTGCCTGTGGCAGAGGTCACTCAGTTGGCTATTTAATTTCCTGAGGCCCTCACCGAGGATTTGTCTATTGACGGAGAGACTACTGTCAAGACCCCTCCCAGGAAAGCTTCTTCCCCTCCAGACCCAGGGTCTTCTGATGGCATAATAAAAAAGGCGTCAACAGCGGAAATAAATCCCCCAAAACAGTCTGCAGGTAACAATTCTTCCTCCTCTTTTGAGTTTTCCTTTTGGTGCGAACTGAGACATTTTGAACACAATAGGACCAAGACTTTGACAGATTGTTTGGTTTGGGACACAGTTCACAGCTACCATATAGAACTTTCTCAGGTGCCTGTTCAAATCCCGCCTCATTTTTTCCCAACAAGACTTGAATTTCTTAGACATAGAGATTCATAAACTGTTGGCGAAACAAGGTATCACATCAGCTTTTAACGCACCACAGGCGTTTCTGTAGCAATGTGTTTCTGGCTCAGAAAAAGGGGGAGGTCAGATGCTGGTTTTAGGTTCTATTGCATAGTTTAGGTTTTAAATCTCAGAGAGTTCAACCCCTGGGTGTTTTACCTCCATTTTAAAATGGAAGGTATTCATCTTCCGTGAGATCTGCTTCAGGAGAAAGCCAGGAAGTTGCGTCTAGATCTCAAAGACACCTACCTCTCAGTTCCTCTTTTCCCTCCACACATCACATCACAAATCTCAAGAAACCAGTGGTGCAACGTTGGAGAGAGATGAATGTTCACATGTTCGCCTACCTCAACAACATTCTTCTGTTGGCACAGGACAGGGATCAGCTCCTGACACATCTGTCGTGGGCAGACTGCTGCAGGACATGGGGTTCATAATCAATTCCAAAATATCCATGATGAATCCTTCACAACAGATTGATTTCTTGGGCTTTCAAGTGGACTCCGTCAAAGCCCAGTTACTTCTTCCTCCTCCAAAAGTGAAATCCATCAAACCAGAATTGAGTACGACTCTGTCCAAACCAATGGTGCCTTTAAGATCCTTAGTTCAGATATTGGGGCTGTTCACCTCTTCTATTCAAGTGATTTTCCCGGCCTGTTACGCTACAAAGCCCTTCAACGCTTGAAAATCCACTACCTCCAAAATGGTTTGAGTTTTGTTAGTCAGGTTCTCTTGTCCCCAGAGGTTCAAGAAGAAGTTCAGTGGTGACTTCTCCACATGGAGACATGGAATGGCAAAGCTATTTTCGGGCAGTTCTGGATGTCATTATCGAATCTTATGCCAGCCGTTGGGGACCAAGGTGTGGGGGGTTTTCTACCGGCGGTCGCTGGTCATCAGAAGAGCTAGGTCTTCATATAAATTGCTTGGAGCTTCTGGAGGGCTCATTCACCACAACTTTCCCCTACCCAGTGAAGAGCACTGCTGCATCCTTCTTCATATAGAGAACGTGTCAGCAGTGAGTTACATCAACCATTTGGCTGAAAATCACAAGGGAATGTTGGCACTTCTTCCTCAGCCAGAACATTACAGTTCTGATGGAGTACCTTATCTGCAAGGACAACCTTTTTGCAGATTGGAACTCCTTCTAATAGATTACAGCAAGTGGAGACTCCATCCTCAAATTTTCCAGAGGGTTGTATGTTTCCTGGGCCTGTGTCAGGTGGAATTGTTTGCATGCAGACTGAACACTCAATTGAAAGATGTTTACAGTTAGAGACCGAATCCAATGGCCTTTACCATGGATGGGTTCCTTCATAATTAGGCCAGACAGGTGAACTACGTGTTCCGGTATTTTGCCATGATTCCGAGAGTCACATCTTATGCCTAGCGACAGTTGGCTTCTTTAGTTCTGATCACTCCTGTCTGGAAGATACAACCATGGTTTTGAGCCCTTCCGGAGATCTGTGTCCCTTCTGATTCTTCTTCCTGTCTTCCGACATCTTCTTGTAGATCGGGTGGTCTCTCCTCACCCTCTTCTTCTTCAAGGCCAGGCCAGTTAGTTCTTATGGCTTGAAAAATATTGGGAGACATGGACTAGTCGAATGCATTTCCATGGTGGCTGCCTCTTTTATACAACAGACTTGCGATTCTACCACCCACAAGTGATATTCTTCCGCAAGGAAAAAGTGTGTGGGGGGGTTGGTGCCTTCAACAGCATGTGGATCCTATGGGATCCAAGCTTAAAGATGTTCTTAATTTTCTTTCTAAATGTTATGTCACAAGTCAGTTAATTATTTCTGGTCATCTTTATCTACTGGATATGCTCTCAGTGATGGCAAGCTTGTAAATATGCACCCCTTTGTGTGTAAATGGCTAATCCTATGAAACTCAGATATTCTCAATTGTGGGACGTGAATAGTTTTGTATCCCCTTTTGATTCCTGGCCAGATAATTCTAATTTTCCCATGAAACAGATTTCTGCTAAATTGACCATGCTTCTCAGGTTGGTTCCATGTTGAAGGGTATCTAATGTCAGGACCCTTGAACTAGCAGGTAGTTGTCTTCACCTGAGGGTGTTTCTTTTATTATTTCAAAAAGGATGAAGAATATGTCCTGGGCTATTGATTACCTGGCTTTCCCTCACAATGCGAAAATATATGTAGTTAAATGTCTGCAGATCTATGAGGAACACACTCTGGCATGTAGGGCTGATCCACTTAGCCCTCTGTTGTTAGCACTTCAGAAACCCTTTAAACTGGTATCTACTTCAACCTTGGTCCGTTGGGTCTGTTAGATCATGGCGGAGGCCGGCATTCCTGTGTTGGTGTATGGGACTTGTTCTGCTCCGGGGGTATTGCCTCCAAAGCATTTGTGCTCGGTTCCAGGTTGGAAGATATCTTATGTGCTGCTGATTGGTTGTGTGATTCTGTATTTAAAACATTTAAATGTAGGCTTATTGTGCATGCTTCTTCTGTTGTGGCTTGTCAGCTTTGAAGCAGCGTAATCACAGCTTTTGGTCCTGCCATAGAATAGAACATTTTCTAGTATATGCAACAAGAATTTTAGGCTGTATTAACAACATGGTGGCGAGGATTATCTCTCCCATTGGGACAGGTAACTGTTCTGTGAAGTCTTTGTATTGCAACCTAAGTTCGGTTTTGTGTCTATGCATATTAGATTTTTCCTGCCCTTGTGAATATTTCAGGGTTGTAGTTCTGGGTTCACATCTCCCTTTCATTTTCAGGTTCAGACCAGAAACAAAGCTGAGGCATTTTGGAGACCATGCCCCCTTTGGGTGTTGGTTACCTTCCGGAGTTCCATGGACCTCTGTGGAATCAGATTCCTGATCCTATTGTTAGTTCCTGTTTTGGAGTTCCTCTGTCATCTGTAGGTTGGAATGTTCTTAGAGGAAAGAAAGAGGAAGTCAAGATGGTGTCTCTCTGTTTTGTATGTCATGCCTACACACTATTGGACTGTTAATGAGGCGTGGTTCAAAACCTCGTGGGCTATGTAATGTATTGGTGTAATGTACTGTTTTTTGATTAGATGCTATTTTGGAGTAGCAAAGATGGAGAAAGTGTAACCCTCACTTCTGTGTGCTTAATAGTATCTAAAATTGTTGCTGCATATGCTAGAACATTTTCTATTATATTAATTTTCTGAGCATGCCAATTAGAATGGCATTGATTGCAGAAATGATGTGCCCTTTTTTGAGCACTGAATTCGAAGATGCAGATTCTGTGTTGCGAGGAGTCCCCTTTATATAGTTAAAATTAATTATTTCAGTGAAATGTAGTACTCACTTTATGTGACTTCTTGCGAAATATAATTAAAAAATATATATTGCTAATCAAGGATGCCTTGCTAATGTTTATTTAATATTTATTTTATATGTGAAGGGAATGTTACATGATACATTAGCACAACGTCATCTCATTAAAGGCAGTATACATAGGATGCAAAAGTCATACGGGGAATGTGAAGTATTGAAGTACAAGGAAACTGCTCCAGATATACATTTTCAATGTGCCTGCCAACAACAGCTCCAATTTAAGATGTGTTGTCAATATGCTTAACTTCATGTATGGCGAATAATCACTCCTTAGAAATAAGTACTATAAGGAAGGAGACTGTTTTCACTAGAACCACAAAATGGCGGCCAAGTGCTGTTTCCGTTTACATTAGAAACACTGGACATCTACAGGAGGGTGAGTCGTTTGAGTGAGATACTTGGAACGCGGTCGCGATCGACCAAAAGGCCAAATAGAAGGAACTTCATCATTTTCTAAGGAAAGTATTTGGGGTAGAGAAGAAAGTAGAACTCTTTGTTTACCACTAAAAATGGTTGTGACAGAATGATAAATCTTTCTTCAAAACAGTATGTTTTCAGTATCAATAAAGATATTTATAAGATTTAGATTTTAAAGTAGTCACCTCTTTGTTTCTGCATGAACTACTTTATCTCAGAGGTGTACTGTATGGGTATTTTCAGTTTTGGAAAGGGCACTAGATGTGGGATCTACAGTTTTGTGATGAGCTGCATGGTAATTTTTGGAGTCCATTGTAATGATCGCATTTCTTTGTGATTGCTCCCATGTTTCTAACAGTGGCTCGGTTATCTGCCTATTTAGCTGGCGGGTAGCTAACACAACCCTTTTCAAAAACCTCAGTCGTAGTATTTCAGAAATCCCAATAGCAGGCACAGAGAATGATCAAAGGTATGTTATTTAAAAGCTGTGTGATTTATTTCTTATGAGACAAGATCAGCGGAAGGAATGATCTACATATGCCACCTCAAGTTTGCAGCTCAAGTATGCAATCCTGGGCTAGCTGAATTTAATTAACAAATGGGGTCCATGAAACATGGGCTATGCAATGATGAAAATAATAAATACATTAAATGCACCACCTTCGTTCCTTTTACGATACGATGGAATGGAATTGAGGAAATATAAAATTCTATGGTCAAGTTGTGTTCCCTAGCGCGTACCCCACCGACTCCATGTACCAGCTTAAAGTGCATGTAACTTCCCTCCTGTGCCAGCTATGAAGACGCAAATACATTTGCGTCCAACGTTAACTTGTTCTCTTTCAGACCCACCCTGAATGGGTTAAATAGTCTGTTCCTAAGTATGCTATGCCAACGTCTTTTTGTAGTATACTTTACATGTTTTTCTGCTCTGGCAAAGTAGGCCCTGAATTTCTGCCATCGAGCCTCTTTTTCTGGCTTCTCACTATGACAGCCTCAGCCCAGGCTGCCTCTGTACCCGTGAACTCTGACTTACTTCCAGCGCGGCCCCTCGCACTCAGCTCAGCCTGCTTTCTGCCAAGACTGACTATAACCTTCGAGTTATCTGTTCCGCTCCTCGAAAATGCATTCCTGCCTACCAGCTTCAGTAAACATCCTCCCCAGCTGCAGAGCCAAAGGGCCGACCCGTCTCAGTGCAAGTAATTCATAGCCTCTGTTACCAAGCTTCCATGGAAGGCCCCGTGCCCCCTACACTTCTCATGCAGACACTTAGGCGCTTATACACGCATCCACAGTTAGCATAGAATAGCTTCTGCCCTAGAGACCTTTCCGCCCAGATAATATGGTTCCTAAACATCAGATATCAGATATGATAGAAGTACAAGTTGATCTGACATGCCAGACTTCTGTCTCTTTCCGTCAGTGTAAATGTCAAGTCCCCTGCACCCCTCCAATCACACGTCATGCAGCTGCGCGCGCATCCAAGCTTCCGATTTCTGCTGACATTGCAACTTTTCTGTTAAACGCCACCCCTTGGTGCCACCCACTTGCGTCACCTATCAGTGACGTTTCTAGCACACACCTCCAGTTCACGCCTCTTGATTACGTACTAGTACCACGTGTATACTGTTATCTTGTCTTCTCTCAACTGTTACGCCTCCTGCACTGTTGTTTATGATGTGAATTAAGTATATAAGCTATGTATTGTCAATAAAATGTAGCGCGCTCTATCCCTTCTGACACCCCTGTGGTGGTCAGAATCCGATATCCTGGTCATGACCATTCCTTTTTTAGGAATAAAACCCTTAGAAACTCTAACACCACGGACTCTGGTTTTTTTCTTTCCGATCTGAGTTATTATTGATTAAGTACTTACCTGCATAGAAATTAAGAGAGTAAATTAATTATTTACGTCATTTTGGCGCCCGAATAGGGACCCCTCCCCCACCTCACGAGCCGGTTGGCGCATTGCAAGCTCTGTCCCCTGCCATCAGTTAGATGGAACCAACGCGTACCGGCAGGATTTCCTGCATCTCCCTCTGACCCACGGAGGTGACGAAGACTGCGATCAGTGCCCAGACGAGGCGGTGAGGAGTGCGGAGGATCCCGACCAGAGCCTAGCCGAAAGAAGCAAGGTCCGAGGTGTCAAGAGGCCCACCAGGTTTCCGAAGTTTTCCGAAGTTTTCCGAAATTTCCCGAAGTCGAGCCGAGTCGAGTCCAGTCCAGTCGAGTTTTCCGAGGCCTTCTGTTTCCGTGCTTCCCGGTGAGTACCATTGCTGGGACGTATCTAGACGGGTTTGGGTACACAAGTCCGGTCTGCACTGTTTTTAGGCAGTGTATCTGTACTGTTTAGCAGTATATCTAGTATTCTGAATTTCTGCACTGTTACACCAGTGTATCTGTACTGTTTAGCAGTACATCCAGTATAGAGGGTAGCCATCTATGTCTCAAATGTTTTCTTGTGTGATTAATGTCGTGGTATGAATGTGACCGTTTAATGTGCATTATTGTGTTTCTTGTATAAACTAGCTGTATCCAGTATTAAGTAGTAAGGATTGAGTATTCAGTAATAAGTAAACAAGATGCAGTTTTTCAACAAGTTAAAGCAGATAGGAACTAGGAAAGGGATACTGGAGGAAGAAATTCCTATTCCCCCTAGGGACACTCCAGGTAACTTTATGTATCATAAACATGGCATAGATGCCATATTGTATCTAGACTTATGGGCCGATTATACTAAACACCTAGACGAAAGACACAGATGGCCTGTTACCGGAACATGGGATGCCGAGGGCATCATGAAGGTAGAAGAAGTATTATGGAAAAAGAAAGCTAGACAATCACAGAAAGACGCCATAGAATTTTGGCGTAAGGAATCACATAAGCGTGCTGAGAAAGCACTCCGTAGAGAGGACAGACTTAAGGAATCAGAAAAGGCCCAAGAGAACGAGTTAGTTACTGAAGGGATCCGAGTAAAAACAGAACAAGTAGACCGCGCACGAAACAATCTCGTAAATGGTATGTATCTCGCGGCCGAGGGCACACCTGAGGCCCTATCAGAAATACCGAAAAATTTACCGCCACCATTAGTTCCAACTAAAGTAATGCATAAGACTACTAAAGACATATTCCTAAATTCTTATCTAGAGGATGTAGCACCGGCTTACACCAATCTGCCTGTTCGTGCCTTGCCTAATGACAGGGACGGGGGTGGCACCCCGCCCCCGGATCATGTCCCGCCAGTACAGCGACAGACCTCCCCCGCTCCGCCAGCTCCGCCACTTCCCGTACCCAAAACTGACCTACCGAAACCACATCTACCTGATCCTACCAAACGACAAATTCAAGTTCAGATACAGACTCCACAGGGAGATAATGCCCAAGCGTCCGCCTCAGGAGGTGCGACCGCGGGTCTTCGGACCCCGCCATTAACACACAGATTCAATCTCAGGGATATGCAGAGTCCTCTCACGTTCAGGTCACCCCGCCTTGACGCATTAAAGGAAAACATTTCAGTTTGCAGATATGATCCAGTACCCGGAAAAAACGATCTAATGATATTGGCATCACTACGGTTAAGATCTGCTACTGATATCTTGCTATGCTATGTAGGGATGAAGGACCGTCTAGATAGAATATATGAGTTTGTTCAGACAGGGAAAGACCCTGACAGTATCAAGGATGCCATGGAGAAACAGAAAGTTGACATTCAAGCACAAATACTACGATTTTTCATAAATTGTCTAATAAGAGAACGAGACAGGCCTGGAACAGATCAAAGTGAATTAGATGCACTAAACAAGTGGGGTCAAAATATAGCCGATGGAAAACATGACAAGGGGGCTTGCATAGCCAGTATGTACAAGAAAATTAGAAAAGCAGTGATAACGGTACACCAGAAAGGGAATGACAAAGCTTCCTCCGAGGAGGAAGAAGAGCTTGAAGAACCAGAAAGGACTCTAGATACTATAGCGTATGTAGGTAAGGGAACTTACCTTAGGAAAGGCATCCGTCCAGAAAGCAAGAGAGTTTTTCTCTCTGCTTTAACAAACCCGAATTCTTCTGAACACCAGTTCCAGGAGACTGATAAAAGACTACGAGAAAGAATGGGGTACCATGTACTCAATTCGATGGATGAACAAGAACTAGCCCGGTCAGCCATCTTATGGGCCGAAAATCCGGACATATATAATGATGATACCTTAGCACAGACGTTTCTAAACCTTTCCCCAGACGAACAGAAATTAGCAGGTGTATACATGATTCAGCACCTCCTCACGAAATACAGAAATAAACATTCCGATCCAGGTCCCTTACACGAAACATTAGAAGCACTACTCATGGATAGATGGAGAGGTTTCAGTACCAAGTTAATACAAATAATTCTAGAACAACGACATAAATATAACACTTTCATAAGCCCTGAATATGTTCCGGCCCCGCCTCCAGAAAGGAAAATGTACCACATGCAATGCGGTAGTGGCATTGAAAGCCAGAACCCCTTACGAGAAGTACACCCAGTTATGGGTGCGGATCACGCCTTGAAACGTGTATATGTGCACACGCCACTGACTAAGTTAGAACTGTTAGAAATGAAGAAACTAGTTCCGTGTCATGATAAAGACCCTGCAGGTTTTCACAGAGAGCTTAAAGACATGTTACTAATGGGGGATTACACGTATGATGATATCATGAAAATGTTAAAAGTACTGTTGCCCACGGGCATTTACGAGAAATTAAAGGAAAAAGAATGGGAGGTGGGGGACACAAAGATAGCATGGGCAGAAATAGAAGACGAAGAAAGCAAACGGGTCCCAGGGGTAGGCCTTGGGGACAAGACTAAAGCATTACCCGGATTAATAGTACAGGTTTTGCCAAGATTATTGACAACTAGAAAGGAAGATTGGGACGCCATCTCGTCCTGTAAACAGAAACATGATGAAGATACTAGTGACTTCTATTCAAGATTCGAGAAATGTTTCATTATAAATAGTGGCCTACAACCGAGCAGCGAATCATATCCACACCTTTTTGTATCAAAACTAGTCGAGAACTCCCTACCATTAGTTAAAAATAGAGTGTACAAAGTTGAAAGTACTTGGCAGGCAAATACGCCATCCCAGATGTTACAAATGTTACAATATCATCAGAACAGAATTAGAGAAGAACAAGATCAGGAACAGAAACGTATGAAAGACACCAAGATGAAAATGTTAGTAGCTCAGACGGTCCCAGCCGACGGTCAGAGAAAAGGTGGGACCCAGACAAGTCACACTACAGCTTCCGTTAAAGGGACATGTAATTACTGTAAGCAGCCAGGTCATTACGTACATGAATGCCCAGTCCTGAAACATAACATAGCAACAGGTAAAACTAAAGAAAGACCGCATCCGCCTAGACAAGACCAGGTCCAGCAACAGACCTCACAGAACACACAGCCTATACATGCTCCATCTCATACAGCACAGACAGTAGCAGGACCACAGCCCATTGCCGCGACTCAGCAAGTTTCGCAACAGATGTACCAGTATGCCCAATCTGCATATCCAGATTACCCCCGATATACATGAAACAGCCTAGAGAGGGAAGGTGGTTTGCCTCTTATTGAAATTCCTGTAGATCAAGAAGGTCCTTATGTACACAGTCACGTATTGGGAAAAGACAGAAAGTTTTTAATTGACACAGGGGCAAGTCGCACTACAATCAGTCATAATGAAGTCCAAGGGGCACCCCTCTCAGGCTCACAGAATGTTTCCCTTGGATTTTCAGGACAGCCCATCGTAAATGAAGTATCGGAACCAGTACCCTTGGCTGTGGGTCCATTATCACGAGTTACAGATTTGCTACTTACGAATTCATGCCCAGAAAATCTGTTAGGAATTAAAACTCTGAAGGCTCTAGGAGCTATAATATGCTGTTCCCCGGAGGGAGTTAGACTCTTTCTACGGGATTTCAAGGGTCATTATGTTTTACGAGAATTTGATGTCAGATTGAAAAATGTACCAGATCACCTATGGGCAAAAGGCCCAGCTGACGTAGGTTGTATGCATATCACTCCATACCGTGTTTCACTCAAGCCAGGAGTTGTTCTACCCAGAATCAGACAATACAAGTTACCACCCGATGCTGTAGTGGCTTTACTGAAAATAATTGAAGAGCTTATTGCCCAGGGAGTGGTCGTAGAGACCGACTCCAATATCTGTAATTCACCTATCATCCCAATTCTTAAACGTACTGACCTCAATGCACCGCCAGTATATCGGCTGGTGATTGATCTTCGAGAATTGAACAAATGCATTGTACCACAGTACCCTGTGGTCCCCGATATCTCTTCCCTATTGACTGCTATTGATTCAGAAGCAACGTTCTTTACTGTAATTGATCTCAAGAACGCTTTCTTCAGTGTACCTATTGATCCGGAGAGCCAATATCTCTTCGGATTCAGTTTAAATGGACGAAGTTTCAAATTTTCCCGCGCACCTCAAGGATTCACAGAAAGCCCCAGCATCTATAGTCAAGCACTGAAAAGACAACTAGATTGTATTCAAATGCCAGTTAACACCGCTTTACTGCAATACGTCGATGATCTACTGATCACCGCACGAAGTGAGCCCGAATGTGAACAAGCATCATTGACAGTTTTACATTTTCTGGCAGACAAGGGACACAAGGTGTCTCCTTCGAAGCTGCAATTCTGTGTTCAGCAAGTTGTATACTTGGGTCACTTGCTGTCCAAAGTGGGGAGACAGCTCACTCCCGATCGCATTCAGTTAATTGTAAACATGCCACGACCCCAGACACAAAAGGAAGTGCGGGCCTTCATAGGCCTCACCTCGTACTGCAGACAATGGATTCCTCAATATGCATTTCTAGCTAAACCACTCATCCAGTTAACGACGCAGGAGGCAGCAACTTCGGTTGTCCTCCCTTGGACTCAGGAACATACACAAGCCTTTGAGGAATTAAAGAAAGCATTATGTCAAGCACCAGTTTTAGCGACACCATGTTACAGCAAACCGTTTACACTTTTTGTTACAGAACGTGATGGTACAGCATTGTCTGTCCTCACTCAAGATCAAGCAGGTTCACATAAGCCTTGCGCTTATTTTTCAAGTACATTGGATTCAGTAGCCCAGGCACTCCCTGCGTGCTTAAAGTCAGTAGCAGCAACAGCGTTAGCAATAAGACAGAGCGATTCAATTGTTTTAGGCCATCAGTTAACAGTACAAGTTCCACACTCTGTAGAAGTTCTTTTAAACAGAACTCAGACTCAACACTTGACTATAGCACGACTGACAGGTTACGAATTGACACTATTCCAGCCACACATAGAAATCAGACGCTGCAGTATCCTGAACCCAGCAACACTGTTACCTACCATTATGACAGATCCAGCTCCGCATGATTGCATAGAGATCATTAATGCAGTAACAAAGCCCCGACGAGACTTAACAGATGTTCCATTGACAAATCCAGACCTGACACTTTATGTGGATGGTTCATGTATGCGAACAAGTACAGGAGAGTTAGTGGCCGCATATGCAGTGACCACTGAAACTGAAGTTAAAGAAACACATCGTATTGATACACTGTCTGCTCAAGCGGCAGAGCTCATCGCTCTGACCCGAGCCTGTATTCTAGCCAAAAACAGAAATGTCAACATATATACTGATTCCCGTTATGCGTTCGGAGTTGTACACAACTTCGGCATGTTATGGCAAGAACGAGGTTTTCTGACCTCTCATGGAGCCAAGATCCAACATGGCCCCCTCATTCAAGCACTGTTAGAAGCAATACATCTGCCTTCAGGCATATCCGTCATGAAGTGTAAAGCACATACTAAGGTCACAGATTCTGTTTCCCAGGGTAACGACCTGGCAGACCAGACAGCAAAACGTACAGCATTGACTAACACTCAGACAATTGATACGACAAAGACAATAGGACCGACAAATTGTATGACAGTCAGGGATCCCGCACTAGATGTTATTGATATTCAGACACACGCTACCCCAGAAGAAATAAAGAAATGGATTGAACTAGGAGGGATCCAGACAGATCAAGGTTGGATGACGAAGGGAAAATCTATATGGTTTCTCCCTGACTCTATGGTTCAAGTCATGATAAATACAGCACATAGTCCAGCACACCTAGGAGAGAAAGCGATGTTAGACAGTTTACAAAATCTTTGGAACAATAAACACTTACGAGCAGCAGCGAAACAGAAAGTGCGTACTTGCATGATCTGTTGTCAGTTCAATCCAGGTAAAAGCGTCCCTGTAGAGCAAGGTGGATTTCATCCTCCCGATCACCCTTTTGAAGTCCTCCAGATGGATTATATCCAGATGGACCGTTGTCGAGGATTTAAATATGTTCTCGCAGTTGTCTGTGCTCTGTCCCGCTGGACCGAAGCATACCCAGTCTCAGATTACACTGCTCCGACCACTGCTAAGCAGCTGGTTCGTGAATTCTTCCCACGATACGGCTTGCCTCGTGTCGTGTACTCAGATAACGGTCAGCCATTCTCATCTGCATTAATGAAAGAAGTTTCTTTATTATTGGGATACCAGTGGAAATTCCATTGTGTCCGACATCCCAAAGCCGCAGGCCTTGTAGAGAGGCATAACCGGACACTAAAGATCCGCCTTGCCAAAATATGTCAGGAAAAAGGGGTCGACTGGATAGTCGCCCTGCCAGTGGCACTATTCTACATGAGAATGGTTGCTCATTCGAGATCAGGGCTATCCCCGTACGAGGTGGTCTTTGGCAGACCACCGAATATGTGGGGGACGCCCATTCCGAAAAAGATTACTGATGTTGATTGTAACATGTTGACAGATTACCTTGCCTCCTTGATGTCTGCACTCCAATCATGTCGTTCACAGGTTGCCGCAGCCTTCCCTGACAACACTGATGTAAAGCCGCATGACGTCCGTCCTGGGGACCTCTTCCTAGTGCGCAATTTTGATAGAAAGAGTCCGTTGGAGCCCCGCTGGAAATCACCGAAGACCGTCCTTCTCACCACGAGGACAGCCGTGAAGATCGAAGGGAGAAAGGGGTGGGTTCACACGAGTCATGTGAAAAAATTCTTTGGACTGAAACCTGATCGAGACTCGTCCACCCCCACCAAAGACTGTGTTGAGCCAAAGGACTTTACAGAATCTGAACGAGAAAAAACTCCCCAAGAGGAGTATCGCATGAAACTCCGATCTAGCAAGTCAGACAGTTTAATTGTTTAAGTCCTCCCCTAGGTGAATCGGTTAAATAGTTTCTGACATGTATCCCCTAGATCGAGATAGAGAGAGAGAGAGAGAAGCCAAGAAACGTACATACTGTAAATCACTTCGTAGTCACTGTATAGTGACACTATTAATCATGTTTATTCTGAGTATTTTAATTATTGTTGCTAGCATCCTTTTACCTATCTACTACCCTATTTTCAAGCGTGAACAATCTGTCTACAATGTCTCTGCTGAACACACTTTTAGCAAGTTACCTCCACAGCGCCTTGAGACCCCACGGGTATGTAGCGCGCTTTATAAGTGTCACTGATTGATTGATTGATTGATTGACATGAACTCTCCTACAGACTTGCGCTTCGCAACAACACTTTTATTAATATGCTACACCATTCCCATCAAACTAATAATGCTACAGACTGCTGGATATGTGGCCGACTCCCTCCCTACCAGAATTACAAGGGAGCTCTGCCCCTCTTTCCGTACCCGTTCACTCATAATGGCTCCTGCGGCGCATGGTTTAAAATAATTAATTCCTTAGATCCTGATATTGCTGTTTTCGATGGGGGCTGGGTTTGGGGAAACCTGAACTTAGTCCTGCTCGACGTCTGTTACCCTGATACGGAGGGACTCCCCACTAGAATAGGAACTGATATAGAAAATGAAGTGTATGGATTAGGTAACTATACAATTAGCCTTATGATTCTTACTGTTGAATCCGAAGCCGCACCTGTTATACCCACTATGTCAGTATTGCCAGTTACTGGCGAATTATGCATCAGGAAGAAAGGTTCAGTACACTTAGGTCATAGTAAATGCACTACTGTGGTCGAATTCAGCGATCATGGAAAATCGTCCTTTAAAGCTATCAGTCATTCTTACTTTGTTTGTGGTCATACCGCATACATACGTCTACCTCCAGATTGGGATGGTACCTGTTACATTGCATTCCTTCTGCCACCTGTTTTCCTAGCTCCCCCTGATTACCATAGAAATACCAATCTAGTAAAAAATAGACCCAGAAGAGATATCCCACTTGTCGACTACACAGAAACGGCATGGGAACAGTACACTGATTTTAATAAAGGATTCTTTTTCTTTTTAGGACCTGTTCAGAATAGTAAATTAATACGTAGATTAACTAGAACACTTGAAGCAGTAGTGAATGAAACTGCCTCCGCCTTAGGTAACTTAACAGAAGAACAGTCCGCCATGCGGGTTGTTGTCCTTCAGAACCGTCTTGTTATTGACGTCATCTTGGCAGATAGAGGCGGAGCTTGTAAGGTCATCGGGTCAAGTTGCTGTGTTTTCATACCACAAAACGCACCATCTGTATATCAAGCTATTACACGTCTCCATAAAATTGCAAATCAGATACATCAGGATCCAGGCACCTGGACTTGGTCCGGTTGGTTCTGGACAACGTTAACAGCTTGGGGATGGAAGATCCTATCCTTCCTAGGCATTGGCCTAGTCCTAGTATTCAGTTGCTGCCTATGCCTGCAGTGTGGGCCAGCGATTTGTGGACTGTGTGCCACCTCTTGTATTGAACATTCCAGGTTTTTATCAAAACGTAAAAGAAAGAAAGAAGAACAAATGATGTTACAAGAACAAACTGATCGATTCATGAGGATCGATATATCATGAAGGGTCCGTAGGGAACAAGGAGGGAATGAGGAAATATAAAATTCTATGGTCAAGTTGTGTTCCCTAGCGCGTACCCCACCGACTCCATGTACCAGCTTAAAGTGCATGTAACTTCCCTCCTGTGCCAGCTATGAAGACGCAAATACATTTGCGTCCAACGTTAACTTGTTCTCTTTCAGACCCACCCTGAATGGGTTAAATAGTCCGTTCCTAAGTATGCTATGCCAACGTCTTTTTGTAGTATACTTTACATGTTTTTCTGCTCTGGCAAAGTAGGCCCTGAATTTCTGCCATCGAGCCTCTTTTTCTGGCTTCTCACTATGACAGCCTCAGCCCAGGCTGCCTCTGTACCCGTGAACTCTGACTTACTTCCAGCGCGGCCCCTCGCGCTCAGCTCAGCCTGCTTTCTGCCAAGACTGACTATAACCTTCGAGTTATCTGTTCCGCTCCTCGAAAATGCATTCCTGCCTACCAGCTTCAGTAAACATCCTCCCCAGCTGCAGAGCCAAAGGGCCGACCCGTCTCAGTGCAAGTAATTCATAGCCTCTGTTACCAAGCTTCCATGGAAGGCCCCGTGCCCCCTACACTTCTCATGCAGACACTTAGGCGCTTATACACGCATCCACAGTTAGCATAGAATAGCTTCTGCCCTAGAGACCTTTCCGCCCAGATAATATGGTTCCTAAACATCAGATATCAGATATGATAGAAGTACAAGTTGATCTGACATGCCAGACTTCTGTCTCTTTCCGTCAGTGTAAATGTCAAGTCCCCTGCACCCCTCCAATCACACGTCATGCAGCTGCGCGCGCATCCAAGCTTCCGATTTCTGCTGACATTGCAACTTTTCTGTTAAACGCCACCCCTTGGTGCCACCCACTTGCGTCACCTATCAGTGACGTTTCTAGCACACACCTCCAGTTCACGCCTCTTGATTACGTACTAGTACCACGTGTATACTGTTATCTTGTCTTCTCTCAACTGTTACGCCTCCTGCACTGTTGTTTATGATGTGAATTAAGTATATAAGTTATGTATTGTCAATAAAATGTAGCGCGCTCTATCCCTTCTGACACCCCTGTGGTGGTCAGAATCCGATATCCTGGTCATGACCATTCCTTTTTTAGGAATAAAACCCTTAGAAACTCTAACACCACGGACTCTGGTTTTTTTCTTTCCGATCTGAGTTATTATTGATTAAGTACTTACCTGCATAGAAATTAAGAGAGTAAATTAATTATTTACGTCAGAATGAAAACACTCTGGAGCAGATTTACAAGCCCCTTGCGCCCCTTTTACGCCACGGTTGCGTCACTTTTGTGACGCAGCGGCAGCGTAAAAGATGTGGCATTGTGCCGGGTACTTACAAAATGAAACATCTGGGAGATGCGTCACGTTGTAAAGCCCTGCACCAGAAGGAGGCGTTTCTGCGCTGGGGTAGGGGGCGTTCCGGCACAGGAACGCCTCCTAAAAGTGGCTGTGTGAAATCTACAAGATTTCACTCAGTCACTTTTGGGCCTATGCTGCGTCACAACCCTGCGCCTGCTTGAAGCAGGCGTAAGGATTGACGCAGCATTAACAAGATAGGGCCACCCAGAGCCTTGCTGGAGCTGCGCCGCGCTTGTGGCGCATCAATGGTGGCGGAGGCATGGCGCACAATAAGTGGGTCATCCCTGCTAATATGCAGGGATGCGCCACTTATTGTAAATCTGCCCCTCTGTCAGCAAGACATATAGATACACGAGGACAAAGATGTAGGGAGCAGATTGTGAAATCATATATAACGCTCTTGCTTCGATTTCTTTTAAAATGAATAAGAATCTTTAACCAATAAGCTTCCCTCTATGAACGAGCCTGTAACAAACGTTTTGCTTCATCGGTTTCCACTTGTTTTCCACTTATACGACAACATGATTTTGCTTCGAACACCCTGTTATCTTTCACATTTGGAAAGTGCAGGATAATGCAATGGCGTTGCCTTATCCAATTTACCTTGTTATGCTTTCAATGCATCCCCATGTTGCAAATAATGTTTTTCTTTTGAAGTGTCCTTCAAAATAAAAAGGTAGCATATCTTAGTGACTGATATTCCTCTGACTTCGTTTTCTTTGTCCATCACAACACAAGGGGATCAGGGGAAATTTTTGAAGAAGACAAACATCAATATCCCAATAATTCTATTTACAACACACAAAGAGATTCAGTAGGTCCTATGTCGTTTGAGGTTCAACTTCAATGACTCAAGCAAAGATCCTAAAACTCAAGAAAAGACTCTCTGTTTAGGACAAAAGACCTCGCACACGCCACGGTGGGATGCTTCATCATCGGGCCTCCCCTCTCACCAAGAACAGAAAGTCAGTGGTGTGAGCGACAAAGTCCGGCTCACACCCAAAAGAAGTAATAGACGGAGCTCTTTGAAGTTTTCTAAATGTAGTGAGGTGGTACCCCTTTGAGAGCTAGGTATGTGTGGGGTCAAATATAATTGCAGAGTGCAAATTTAATGTGAAACAAAAGTAACTGAAAGCTGCCTTCTGGTGGACCAATAACTTTATTGGTGGTCCCCAGGCATCAGATTAAAACTCAAGTGGATTGAGTCCTTCAACCTAATCTCAATTAGGTCAACATGTTTCTGCCCTTCTCAGGACCCCATTAGGAGGTTTTGGGTATTCGTCAGGACAGTTAGGTAGTGACTCTGCTATAAAGTGCCAATAAGTGAGAAATAGGTGAAAGAGCACTGTTATATACTTATAAAATCCATCAAAGTGGCAACCTCACCGAGAAGTACAAGGAGAGCAGCGGACGCTAAAAAGCTCTGCTTATGTACATCAAAAAAGGCTTGAGTTGCAGCCTCAGCACCCAACTCGATAGCGGGTGCTCAGAATAGTGGACTTTTATGAATTTCCAATTAGATGGATTTTGTCGATGTTTAACCATAGTTCTTCACTATTTCTCACTTATTGGCACTTTGTAGCAGACAACTGTTAGTTTTGTTTCTCATTCACTTTACACTCTGCATTTACATTTCTTTTCTTGGTGTGAGAAGGGGCATAATAATGAAGAATGCTACCTCAGGGTGTGGGGAACGGTTTTTATTCTAATTCTTTTTTTATAGGATTTTTGCTTGAGTCATTAGAGTTTGACTTAAAGCATCACATGGTAGACTGCATCTCTTTTTGTGTTGTATTACTGGTTTTGTCAACATTTTCATAGAAAAAGGAGAACTATATAATTTAAACCTGGGGCCATATCATGATATGCCTTTATAGCGCAATGCAAAGCTGAACCCTCTTTTATGTACTTTATTTTCATATTGTACAGTGAACAAGGTTTGCCTATTTCGGTTTCTGAGATGTGCGGTCTGAAAATAAAGCACTAGGGGCCATATGTATGAAGGCAATTTTGCAATCACAAATGCCGAAATTCACCGAATTTCGGCATTTGCGATCGCAAAATAGCTATGTGGTATGTATGTAAGCAAAACAGCCTCACAAAAAAATAAATCGCAAATTTGTGATTCCCTATTTTGCGATTGCATGTAAGGAATCTCAAATTGTGATTCCTTAAATGCAATGTATGAGGCCCAGAAAAAGTGCAATTTGACCATAAGGAATAGCAAATTACCACCAACTTCAAGTTGGTGGTAATTTGCGATTTCTTTGAAAAATTTACTTATTTGATTTTTCAAACTGCCATGTGGCACACATACATGCCCCTAGGGCATGTATGTGTGCCACATGGGCACTCATGCACATTTCAGGGGTACAACAGGGTGTCCTTATGACACCCTGGCACCCTTGAAATTGCATTCTCAATTTGCGATTCTCTAATTCAGAATTGCAAATTGAGAATGTCTTCCAATTCATTCCTACGGGCCTCTATGGCCCAAAAGAATGAATGGGGAGGCATTCCTTAATTGTGAATTGCTATTTGCGATTCGCAATTAAGGAATATGTAGGATTCACAAAATTATTAGAAAATCCTACATACATAGCTTTTTGCGATTCTCAAATACAGATTCTCCAAAAATCGCTATTTAAGAATCGCAAAATGTAACTTTCATACATATGGCCCTAACTCAGAGAAATATCAGGTTTTCTGATCGCAATCATTTGTACTGGGACTCCATTGTTTTTTCATTGCCATCTCGTGTCAAACACTTCCACAAGGCCCACCTGGTCTTTTCTTCTGATGCCTGAGGAACATCTAAACTGACACAACAGAGACCATCTTGCAGCCTGCATTTCTGCCCAGGAACTGTCGCACATCCAACCCCCTGTTCTTTGCAGTTCAACAAAAAGCCATGAGACACCCAAGCCCTGTGTACACAAGCTTGTTTTCCATCTCCTGCTCCCAGCCTGGTAAACATCCTTGACACCGTGATCAGGTTATCTGGACAATGGTCTGACTGTTGGGCCCTGATCAGAGTGATTAAACAAAGACTTGAAAGACCGGCTTTGATCAAGCCGAGTGAACAATGATCGGAGTACCAAGCCTTGACCAGGTCACCAACTACAAACATCGTCTGGATCTGGTTATCAACTGCTAACACTGCCCCGGTTAAACAATGGACTAACATCCGAAAGACTGGGATAAACAATGTATAAAAGGCTTGTAAGCTACAGAGTGAAGTAGCAGCCTCCTCTGTCTTGTCTCTGACTAGCTTGGGACTCTGTTCCATAGCCCGGGCTATTGAAATAAATCTGGGTTCCTCCTGCAGATGACGGCTCCTGTGTCTCTTTTTACTAAGTATGGAAGGTATGGAAGACTAGGGCGGTTACCCCGCCACCGAGACCAAGTAAGTGGGTTTAACCGGTTCTTCAAATGGCGCCTAAACAGGGACTCCGCGAGCACGAAGGTCAGGCCCGTGGATGTGAGGAGGAGCACAGAGAGACTCCGACGGAGGCGCCCTACCCGAGGGATTCTTGTTTTCCGGTAGACCGAACAGCTCGCCCGCTGTCCCTCCCCACCCGGTCTTGGCCACATGACCGCATCCTTGCTGGAGTCCCCTAGCAAATAATTTCTGGAGCAGGACACAGCCCTACGTCTGCAGAAGAGAATTACCCCTGTGAGGTAAGGGTGGACTGATCATCCACCAAGTTTGTATGATTCTGTTATTGACTTTCGCAAAAGCCAAGTTGTTATTGACTTTTGCCAAAGCCAAGCAAGCTAGGTGAAGTTTTAAAAACCCGCTGGTGTCTGTTCTGTATGATTCTGCTGTTATTTACTTCTGCAAAAGCCAAGCAACCGAGGTGAGTTTTAGAAACCCGCTGGTGTCTGTTAAATGTTTTTTAGCATGCCAGTCAGTAGTACGTTCAAGAAATTATGTTGTTGTATGTGTACGCAGGACTCCCAGCTGGAGGCGGCCTGTCCGCTTCCTCCAGAAGGGACCCCTGGCCATACGATGTATGTTAAACATGCCCTTCTGCCATAATGTTTTCCTCATTATGGGTAAAGTACACCAAACAAAGTAATGCGGAATTACAGTGGCCACTTTATGGCTCCTTTAATTCCCAAGTTCTCGCCAACTTAGAGGAACAATTAATGAAAAGAAAAACACGCTTGTCTATGTTTGAATCTGTCCGATTTTGGAGGAAAGAGATAGAGCAGACAGCTAGAAAGCAGAAGGCCCAAGAAAGGAAACAGGAACGTATGTCAATGGCCGACCACGCTGGAGAAAATTTACAAAATCAAATGAAAAAATCGTTAGAAATAGCTGATAGGGAGCATGGGGCTCTGGTACAAAAATGTTATCCGGCTCGTGAGGAGAAAGGAAAGGGCCACATGGAAGGGGGATAAGAAGGTGATTCCTTGCTTGATACTATGCTAGAAAGCCCTCCTGCATATGCCCCAATGTACCCTGCCCTGATGCCTCCCACCCCGCATGTCCCCCCGCCACCGCCCACTCCTGCCCCCACTGCCCCTCCTACTGTTCTCCCTGTCACACCGACCCTCCCGATTTTCCCTATGACACTGACCACGCCAGTTAACCCTGTCCTCGCTGCGGGATTGACAACAAGTCTCCATCCGCCCAACCCCTGTGGGTTTACCCCTACCTGCCCTTTTCCTACTTCCCCGTGGTCTACAGTTAAGCAAGATTTATATAAATTATTGAATTCCCCCCGACTGGCCTCCTTGTGCTCTGCAGTCAGCTTTTTGTCCCTTTAAGAAAATGACCTACAGAGGCAACAGTGTGAATGTTGGATACATAATGGTAATATTTATACCTTTAAAGAAATATGGTCCACCTTTTCTCAGTGGACGATTATGGAACAGACCACCTCGGCTGAATACATGTGGACTTTGGTCATGCAAAAATTTGAGAATGCGCTTATGGAGATACCCACCGGATTAATGGACCTTAGGTCGCAAATAACAAGAGGCGATGTTCAGGGAGAGGGAATGTTTGGCGCTATGTCTGTTTTAATGGCTTACTGTGATATGACCGCTTTTTCCAACACCCTTCTTGAAACAGCTATGCCAATGAGAGAGGCAGCCCCTGTCTTTGTTAACGCACTTACTGATGCCCAAAACAATGGCCAAGAGGCTGTTGAAGCACACTGGCGCAGGCTTTGGGTTCATGTTTCTTGGAAAAGGTCAGAAGTAATGCAGTTAAAAGGATAATTACCAGATCCTCAGAAGAATCCGGCTGCATTTTACAGAGAATTAGGTCAGAATATATCTGCAAAAATATATATATATATATATATATCTGCAGGTACTCTCGTTCTTGAGGATATAGATTTACTTTTTGGTACAGTTGTCCCCACTGAAATTTGAGACAAGATTCGACAAACTGACCATGAAGTGGCATTGGGAGGTAAATGGGCTGACCTAGAGGCTATGGAAGAAGCAAGGGTAGGAGGGACTAAACCAGAAGTTGCCATCCTGACTTTGCCCGGTAAAATAATGACGTTTATGAAAACACTTTTGAGGGAAACTGTCATTGACTGGGATAAAATGAACGCCTGTTGGCAGCGAAAAGATAAGTATGTGGCTGACTTCATTACCCGTTTTGAGACAGAATACAAGGGACATAGTGGTTTGGATACCCGGACCCCAGGTTCTGGCCCAGTGTTTGTTGATAAGTTTGTCTGCAACCTGCTACCTGAGATTTCCGCCAGGCTTAAGAAAGTTGAAAGTATGTGGTCTGCCCAAACTATTACTGGTATCTTGGCTATGGCACAATATCACGAGAATATGGAGAATGAAGATAGAGACAAGGAAAGTAAGAAGGTTAGGGATCTTAAGACTAGGGCACTTCTGCAGCAAGCTTACCCTCCCCGAGGCCCTGATGCCCGTAGGAATTTTAGACCTCAACTCCAATCCCTTCTGAGGGCGCGCCAGTCTTCCCCCTCCAGCCCTCAACATAAGGGAGCCCTCCAAACAGATCAGTGTGCTTATTGTAAGGGGTACGGCCATTGGATAGATGAGTGTCCCGTGTTAGCTGAAAACATAAGAACAGGGAAGACTTGGCCTCGCGCTCCTAGGGAAATGAGGCCGACTAGGGACCATGGCCCTCCCCATCCACAGGATAAAGAACGTAGGCCCAGGGATGACGCTCCCGTTCGGCCGTGACCGGCCAATAGGTTTGATGGGTAAAAAGCAACATGCACTTTTTGCAATGATGATTATGACGAAGTTGATGAGACAGGATCCTACCAAGCATAGGACAACCAGGAAAGGGGTATTACCAGAGTACAAATTCCAGTGGATCAAAGGGGACCGTATGTTCAAATGTCAGTTGTGGGGAACAACAAGAATTTTCTTTTGGATACTGGGACCACCAGGTCTGTCAGTCCCGGAGGCACCCCTTTCTGGCAATAAGAATGTCTCTGTGGGTTTTGCAGGAACACTTGTAACCAGCCCCGTCTCTGAACCCCTCCCTCTCGATGTTGGCCCTGCACATGTTGACGCTCCCTTGGTCCTTACTACAGGTTGCAGTGAAATCTTGTTAGGCATGGGCTTACTGAAAGCGCTGTATGCAACCATATCATGTAGTCCCCAAGGTGTATCAGCCTTCTTAACAATGGTCCTTTCTGACGCCACACACTTTTCTGTCATAGACCTGAAGAATGCTTTTTTCAGCATTCCTATACATCCTGACAGCAGACAATTCTTTGGTTTCTCCCTTGGTGGGCAGAGCTTTAGATTCTGCTGTGCCCCTCAAGGTTTCACCGAGAGCCCCAGTATCTATAGTCAAGCCCAAAAAAGTCAACTTGCAACTCCCTGATAATACCACACTAATACCACACTATTACAATATGTAGATGACCTCCTGATTGCTGCAAATTCTGCCCCAACATGTAAAGAAGCTACTCTCTGTCTGTTACGCCACCATGCCCTCCATAACCACAGTCTCTTTGAAAAAGCTTCACTTTTGTCAAGAGAAGGTGACTTTTTTAGGTCCTTCGAAGGAGGGAAGGCAGCTCACCGCTGATTGTGTTGCCATTATCAATGCTATGATGGCCCCACGAACACAAAAGCAGGTCCGAGCTTTCAGAGGCCTAACCTCATACTGTAGACAGTGGATTCCAATTTGTCAGTCATGGTCAAACCTCTTCCTGCCCTCACCACTAAAGAAATATCAGACAGTTCCTTTCCATGGACTACAGAGCATGCGCAGGCCTTCCAAGATTTGAAGAGGACCCTGTGTACTGCTCCAGTGCTCGGTACTCCTGACTATAGCAAGCAATTTTTTCTTTTTGTACATGAGACAGATGGCAGTGCATGCGCTGTCCTGACCCAGATGTTTGGAGGTCTCCAACGGCCATGTGCCTATTTTTCAGCCACCTTAGATCCTGTTGCAAGGGCTCTCCCAGGATGCCTACGGGTGACAGCTGCAGCCACCCTCATGGTCCGTCAGAGTGAGGGAAACATCATGAACTACCCCCTGACTCTGATGGCCTCCCATTCTGTAGATACCCTCCTTAATAACACCAATACACTGTACCTCACTAGCGCACGACTTACAGGATATGAACTGACACTCTTTGCCAGCCACATTAACATCAAACGATGCACTGCACTAAACCCCGCCACATTGTGGAGAAGTGTGGCTCAATGGTTAGAGCAGGGAGACCTTGATGCAGAGCTCTGGCCATGGACCAGGGTTCGATTCTTGCCCCGGCGGGTCTCGGGCTCATTAATTCCGCTGACCGGATATTCTCGCCTCAGTGCCTAATCTGATCATGGGTCCCACGCTGCAACTCTGGGCAATAGCTTGCTTAGTCTCCACAACGGCCCCCACAACGCGAGGGATGCCTGGTCTGCACCATGGGGTTGCCCAGGAGTGGACACTTCACAGGGAAAGCAAGGAAGGGTTCCCTTGCGGTATTCGTACAAGCGCCGGGAAACCCACTGCGGGTAGCTGTGCGCTATACAAGTACAAAAACATTTACATTTACATTTACATCATTCCCACTGGATACTCAGGATGCCCGCTTAGACCCACATGACTGTATATTGAGGACAGAGGAGGAGATGAAGGGACGGTTTGACTTATAGGATACCCCGATTGCAGAACCAGAAGGTACACTGTATGTGGACGGATCATGTCTCAGAGGGCCAGATGGTAACATCTCAGCCGCCTATGCCCTCACGACATTGGGGCAAGTAGTAGAAACAGCTCAGATTCCGCAGTGCCCTGCTCAGGCAGCAGAATTAGTGGCTCTCACTAGAGCCTGTGAGATAAGCAAGGGAATAACAGTAAATATCTATACTGACAGTCAGTATGCCTTTAGGGTGGCCCACAACTTCCGGAGGTTGTGGAAAGAAAGGAATTTCCTTACTTCTCATGGGACCAAGATTCAACATGGCCCCCTAATTCACCGACTGTTAGACTCCCTGTCACTCCCCAGAAAGGTGACCATTATAAAATATAAGGCCCATAAGAAAGTGACAGATGATGTTGGGAAAGGCAATGCTCTGGCTGACCAGACGGCCAGACAAACAGCTCTTAGGAAAAGGGAAGGAATGTATGTAGGAGGTCCCGCTATGTGAGTGGCAGACAAGGGCATGGTTGAAAACACAGTACAGAGTGTGCTTGATATTCAGTCCCATACTACTCCTGAGGAACTAAGGGTGTGGAAGGAGCCATTAGCAAAGGAGGGAATTGATGGTTGCTGGGTCCGTACGACTATGGAAAGACAATGTATATTACCTGGCAGTCATCTGCTAGCAGTAGTTACGATGGCCCATGGTCCTACCCACATTAGTGCAAAAGGGATATGTAATCTATTGGAACCTACATGGTACAACTCTAAGATTCCAGTATATGCTGAAAAGTTGGTTAAAACATGCATGCTTTGCCTAATGTATAACCAGGAAAAGGCACAGTTACTCCTAAGGGAGGATTCTTTCCTCCTACCTTCCCTTTTGAAGTCCTCCAAATGGATTACATCCAGATGGACAGGTGCAACAATTTAAAATATGTCCTGGTGGTGGTCTGTACCTTCAGCCGATGGGTGGAGGCCTACCCCGTCAAAGACTGCACCGCTATCACTACCGGCAAAGTGCTATTAAAAGAGTACCTTCCACGATTCGGTTTGCCTTGCTTGGTTTGGAGTGACAACAGGACACACTTTACAGCTCAAATGATGGAATATGTCTGTACAGCATTGGGTATAAAACCAAAATTTCATGCAGCTAACCACCCCCAGTCAGCAGGTCTAGTGGAGGTATACAATGGCATCCTAAAAACGAAAATGGCCAAAATAGTAGCCGAGACAGGTGTCACTTGGGTTGATGCTCTGCCCTTGGCCCTACTGTCCACAAGAACAACGGCCCACACCAGGATAGGGTTATCTCCCCACGAAATTGTGTTCGGGAGGCCTGCTAATCTATGGGGTATCCCACGGCCTAAGGAACTGTCTGACGTTGAATACCCTGTATTAACTGATTATCTGTACAATCTAACTAATACCTTTCGTACTCTTTATCACCAGGTGTACAAGGCCATACCTGACAAAAGCGAGGGCCCAGGACACGTTATCCAACCTGTTGACTGGGTCCTGATCCGGAACTTTCAACGGACTAAGAGCCTGGAGCCCCGCTGGACACAGGCCCGTCAGGTGTTACTGGCCACCCGCACCGCTGTGAAAGAAGAAGGTCGGAAGAATTGGGTGCATGCGTCGCATTGCAGGCGTGTGGCTCTGCCCCTCCCCTATGATCAGTGGGTAAGGGAAGGACAAGGAGACGCAGAAACAGAAACAGTCCCGACGTTTGTCCCGTTCAGCGATGCCAGACTGCATTCTACATCTACGGAAGTAGAGAGTGACAGCATACTGAAAGGAAGGGTGGAACCCTCCCTTAACTCTGCTCACCACCAAGAACAATTGTTTCCCGACCATACTGTTCCTACTTCCGACCGATATAACTTGTGCCCCCGAGGGAAGACTTGCCCTTGACTTCGCCAAGTTCCGATAGGCTGTAGGGCTGTGATCTTCCCAGATGAGAGTAGTGCTGGTGTGTCAGACTAAGGTATGCCATAGGGCTCCTTGGCACCTGTGCTCAGTGAAGCAACCACCAATCACTGACAGCCACTAGAGGTCCCTGGCTTAGCACAATGGCAGCCGTCCAAAACGCCCGAATCCAGAAACCAGATGTCAGTCTCCGACATAGTAAATGCTTCATGGCCACCTTGGTGACACTGTTTGTCTCCCTCATCCTGTCTATCCTTGGTTGTCAGTTACTAATCTACCATCCTGTTACCTCACCAACTCCTACACCGACTCCTGCAGAGCACCAATATTACACGCTACCAGTTCACAAATGACCCCGCCTTGCAGAATTCTATACCAACACCTTCATCCAAATGTTGCATCATCACCAGCTGATCATGAACACTTCCAACTGCTGGGTGTGTGAACTGATGCCGCATTCCATGATACACCCTGTCCCATTCTTTCCTTACCCATTTCCCATCTCTGGGTCTTGTCTTGCATGGTGGATGATGATGCAGGAGGCCTACACTGTCAATGATACTGCCAATTCTGTCCTTGGGACATTCCGCGATGACTTCTGGCAGAACAGATCTGGCAATGCCAATGCTCCTTTTTGCCTGACCAGCTTTTCCACATTGCTATTACCACCAGATGAACTTGTGAGATGGTAGTATTCAACTCAACCACTCGAAGAACATTTTCTAGATTCCGCACCAGAAGGATACTGCCTGATGAACGAAACACTCTGAATGTCTTAAATGTGCAAGGCCGTGTCTGCATCCATGGCCTAGGGACTAAGAAAGTTGGTACCAGTATGTGTGATATCACTAAAGCCTTAAAATCTACATCTCCTCCGAAGCTGGTGGCATCCCCCAACACCTATTTTATCTGTGGCACTGCCGCCTACACTTGGCTTCCCGTAACTGGTCTGGTACCTGCTATCTGGCCTTTCTCCTTCCACCAACGTATTCCACACATAGAGACGACCACCTGTCAATGAAGGGTGCCCTGCGCGGCTCATGTAGGGGCATCATATCAGCTGAGGATACAGCGGGCCAGGAAGCCGCGGACTTCTTTAAAGGTTTCCTTCCATTCTGGGGCCCCATGGCAAACAGTCGAGCTGTATGAGGTCCTTGAGGCCACCATCACAGTAACAGCTGGTGCCCTCTCCAACATCACTGCAGAGCTACAGGCGGACCGCCTTATAACACTCCAAAACCGCATGGTCCTCGACATCATCCTTGCTGATCGTGGTGGTGTGTGTAAATTGATTGGCTCCAGCTGCTGAGTGTACATCCCAGACAACGCACCTACAGTGTACGATGCCATCCAACGTCTGCATCGCCTTTCTTCTGAAATTCATCTGGATGAAGGCAACTGGTCCCTCACAGGCTGGATCGGGGGTCTTCTTTCCCAGTGGGGTTGGAGGGGCCTCATCTTTCTTGCCTTGGGAGCAGCTGTCCTGGTCTCCTGCTGTTTGTGCTTTCAGTGCCTGCCAGTGCTCTGTACAATGTGTGTCCAGACCATCAAGCCTCGACCCTCTAACATTCACAACACCAATATGATGATGATGCTCCAACAAGAAACAGATGGTCTTATGAACATTGACATTTCTTAAAGTATTTGCCACTTAATGGCAAAAGGAGGGTCTGAGGACAAGTGTTTTTCTGATCAGCATCATTTGTACCGGGACTCCATTGTTTTTTCATTGCCATCTCGTGTCAAACACTTCCGGACGACCCACCTGGTCATTTCCGCTGATGCTTGAGGAAAATCTAAACTGACACAACAGAGACCATCTTGCGGCCTACATTTCTGCCCAGGAACTGTTGCACACCCAACCTCCTGTTGTTTGCAGTTCAACAGAAAGCCATGAGACATCAACTACCTGTGTAAACAAGCTTGTTTTCCATCTCCTGCTCCCAGCCTGGTAAACATCTTTGACACCGTGATCAGGTTATCTGGACAATGGTCTGACTGTTGGGCCCTGATCAGGGTGATTAAACAATGACTTAAAAGACTGGCTTTGATCAAGCCGAGTGAACAATGATCTGTGTACCAAGCCTTGACCAGGTCACCAACTATAAACATCATCTGGATCTGGTTATCAACTGAAAACACTGCCCTGATTAAACAATGGACTAACAACCAAAAGACTGGGATGAAAAATGTATAAAAGGCTTGTAAGCTACAGAGTGAAGTAGCAGCCTCCTCTGTCTTGTCTCTGACTAGCTTGGGACTCTGTTCCATAGCCCCGGGTATTGAAATAAATCTGGGTTCCTCCTGCAGACAACGGCTCCTGTGTCTCCTTTTACTAAGTATGGAAGGTATGGAAGACTAGGGCGGTTCCCCCGCCGATGAGACTCAGTAAGTGGGATTAACCGGTTCTTCAAGGTTAAACAATTCACTTTATGTAGAGGTGATGAAAATGCTATGCATGAACTAAAAGGCAAGTCAGTTGTTATGTGTACCCTGTAGGTGGTCTAGGATCCTATAATAGATAGAGTTACATTGTAGGCTATTAAATCAGTCACAATAGAGGTTTTTGTACAGCACTCATCCTGACCCCCATATTTCAGATATGATAACAAACAAGAAGTCGGCTCTGTGAAATATAGTATTTACCTAGGCTCACATAATTTGTTCAAGTGGGAAGCCTACATTGATACCAGATTTTCCAATTTCACAGCATGCAATACAGCCACTAGATGGATATCTCTTTCTGACATCATAGGGTAATGCTTATGCCTTAATTCTTGAAGAGTGAGGTTACAGAATGGGTTTGAATCAGAGTCTAGGTGTCATGCTTGACAGTTTTACATAAGTGGTACCTTGCCCAAGAACATGAGTGCTTCACAAAACTCACAGTCTGATTGCACCTTTTTTTCTGCACAAAAAGATTTCATGAGAATTAGATAATGCTGAGCCAAGCTGGGGTTTTGACATTGATTCCCCATACAGCATCATTGCAGCTGTAGCCAATTGACCATATAGCCTCCCATGAAAGCTGAGCTCATTTCGGGCTTAAGGTTATAAGTGGACCTCGACCTGAGCCAGAGCCAGGCTTCTGATCTGAGTCAGAATTGAGCTTTTAGTGGCATGTCCACCTCTAACTTTACACCCTGTAGGTGCATAAAATAAGCACAGAGCCACAGCCCCCTAAACTGACTATTGAATAATTTGTATTCACCTGCACCCTGTTTGTGTCTGATTGCAGGAGAGCTCCTCGTGTGAACTTTAGCTGCTTCACCAAATACAAAGGGAAATCATTTCCCATCTCTGCTCTTCCAACTTACTGGAGCTCGCCTTACTGAATTTCATCACACTACCTCATATCTATTGAGATTCTTTACACTGCTTCTACGTAGCATTAATTACCAAAGTAGGTCACAACCCAGATTTTCATTCCATGCTCCACCGTAAGAATATCACAGCTCCTGCACACTATTAACCAGTGACTTGTTATAACCAGGCTACTGGCTTCACCATTGTCCCTTTGATATCTCACAGTAACATTGCATGCAGTTCACCTAGCTTAATACACATACCTTGCATCTCAATGCCCTCCCTAATCCTATCCTACTACTATCTCAATAATTCTCTTCACAGTTCTGTCACATTTTCTACATCTTCCAAATGCAACTCATAACTCTAAGCCTCAAGATTCTCCTTAATGAAACTTGTATCTCCCTTATGGCCTCACCCATGCCTATGGATCAGTTTATTTAAACTCATTGTTCCCCGACTCTATGATAAAAATCCGCCTCATGTTTACAGAAAAATACCCATAACGGACCATTAATCTGCTCTGCTCCACCAATAACTTTGTTATGTAAAAAAGCCCTTGAAGAAAATCTTCATATATATATATATGTATATATATATATATATATATATATATATATATATATATATATATATATATATATATATATATATATATATATATATATATATATATATATACATATTGTTTTTCACTGAAAAAATGAAAGGTTACACAGACGTTATAGTTAGGGTCAGACTGATTTCACTTATACAAAACCATTGAAATTCAACAAGTATGATTACAGTTATCTCAAGTAACTATAGCTTGTGCTCTAAGATAACTTTAACTCACACCACAGACATGCACAGTATTCTCATCAGTAATTTTATAGCAACTATTGCAGTGAAGTTATCAAATATGTCATAGAAGATGTCATAACTGAATAAATATGTGGAGTAATTAGCAGTGCATGGAAAGAGCGCAAGTTATTGCTACCTTAGGGCACGAGTTATAGTTACTAAAGTTAACTCTAACTATAACTGCTGAATTTCAATGGTTTTATACAAGTGAAATGTGATCCTAACTATAACATCCCGTAACCTTTGTTTTTTTCAGTGAATTTCTAAGTTTTTAAAAATCTAGTTCATAATCATAGCGTCCTTTTTTTCTATAACTTGATATTGAACATTACATAAATGTAAAGAAATGTAAATGTAGTGCTTTTTATATAGCGCACGAAGCACCCCCGAAGGGGTCTCAAGGCACTGTGCACATACCGCTTTGGAACCCTTCCTGTCCTTTCCCTGTGAAGTGCCCACTCCTGGGCACCCCCAAGGTGAAGCCAGGCATCCTAGCACTGTTGGGGCTTTTGTGGAGATTAAGCAAGCTATTTCTCAGAGTTGCAGAGTGGAACCCATGATTAGAATAGGCACCGAGGCGAGAATTATCAGTTCCGGGGAAATTGAGCCCAAGACCGGCGGAGGCGGGAATTGAAACCTGGTCCGGGCCAGACCTCTGCATCAGGGTCTGCCGCTCCAACCATTGAGCCACACTTCTCCACATATGCATGGTGCACCACTTATTGTTTTATTTGTCATCTATTTATTTAAAAAGGGGGAGTGGCCAACAAGATGGCTGAATAGGACATGCTTCTTTGGTACTCCCGACGTACAAGGGGAGATCTGCTATAATCCTGTGATGCCGTGAGGCATCGACCCCATGACAATCAGCACGACTCGGTGCTGCTTCCTGGTACACCCGATACAGCTGATTGGCCCACTAACATCATGAGATGTGCGGTCTGACAGGGCATACTAAGAGTCGGGTCCGCCATCTTGAGTGGACTTGGAGGGCCCTTGTGTGGTGAGGGAGCTGAGACCCAGCAGCAGGAGAGCCAAGCAGAGAAATCAGCGGAAAATTGGATGGGAAATTACAGCTTTGGGCCCTGGGTATGTTTGCCCGTGACCCGGGCCTGCCACCGATGCACTGAGAAGGGGCTAGGGACAATCCCCGAGCAGCCTGGGAGCTGCCCGAGCACTGAGTTGGTGACGGCAGAGCTCGGTAGGGGCCAGACGGGCTGGCTGCACAAGAGCTGCATGCAAAAAAAAGGTAACGTACACCGACCGGTTCATCTCCTGATCTGGCCAATGAACGGGGACACTGCAATCCTCTTGTGCGGACAAACAGTGCATGTGACATTATGGCCCAGGGGATTTCCCAGAGAGATCGTCTGCCTGGGAGCCCGGATTGGGCCTGCATTGAGGCATCAACGTTCATGGCTGGGCAGAGAATTGGGACCATCAGATTAACTAAATGGCTTCAACTTACAGGGGTGAATATCGGGAACTGGGGGAAAATTACAGCTCACCCTGGTCCCATTACTGTGGGACCTGTGATCATTTTCTGTCATACCCTCTGATCCCCCAGTTCCTCACTTAACTTTGTGGCCAAGCGAAAGAGAGAGACGAGATTGCTCCAGGAGGTACCCCGCCTGGTGTGATGCCTCTGGAGTATGAGCAAAGATGTGTGGTGGATGGCTCCACCACACCTGAGTGAAAGAAGGTTCCTTTCGGAGGTCAAATGTAGGGGGGGCCTGAGGCTACCAAGGTGGATCACCACTGGTAGAATCCTATGGTCCTGGACAATAAACGGAACTGATTCATAGTTGGGGCTACTAGCACTAGATTATAAAGTGAAGCAAAGGAAACAATATGGTGAAAGACAAAGGCAACAGCACGCAGTCCAATAAAATACTGATCTATGCACAGCCATTACCTCAGGGACTGGACCAACATGGGGCGGATACTGTGGAGAGTGCCCTGGACACAGCCCAACCGGACCCCTCATTGACTGACATCCTGGCGGAAATCCTGTCAACCAGAGATGATATGGTTAATAGGATAGAATCTGTAGACATTGATGGTAACCTCATGCGCTGCAACCTGTGTAAGGTCGTAGATAGGGTCACCATGACGGAACAGAATGTGAACACCCTCCAGAAAAAGACAATTAAACTAGATGACCAAGCTGAAGATCAGGAAGGCCATTCACCAAGGAAAAACCTGCACTTCGTGGGGTTTCTGGAGGAGGTGGAGGGCCCCTTGGGGGAGCTATTTCTGGAAGAATGGATTATGAAAGTACTTGCTCCTGGTAGGATACCCAAATTCTTCAACATTGAGGGGGCCTATAGGGCCTTGGCTCCTCCACTACAACCTGGGCCCCACAAGAGCCATCATTGCCCATTTTTTCAATTTTCGAGATCGGGACGTGATCTTGCAGGTCACCCGTACAAGAGAACTCTTGCCCTATGATGGTCACCCGATAGCAATTTTTCTGGATTACACACAACAGGTGCAGGATCAGTGGAGGACCTTTCTGCCGGTCAAGAGATGATTCCGCTAGGCTGGGATAAAGTACAGCCTCCTGTTTCTGGCTAATCTCAGATTTTAATATAAAGGGAAATCTACATTCTTCTTCTCTGTGGTGGAGGCATCAGACTGGATGGACACAAATGGGAGTTCTGCTGCCCACCGGACTGTACACTCTCGATCAGCCAAGGCATCAGGTGCTCCAGACCAGGCAACACAACTAAACTGATTGACTGGAGGGACACGTCATAAGGATGGTGAGAACTTTGGATGTGTCTGGGTGTGTGCAGATGGTACCCTTCAGCTGACGGAGGTGTTATCAGACTCTGACTTTGCCTTGCAGGATGTTGTACCTAACTCCAATGTATCCTGAGACTTTCTGAACAGGAGCAACATATGGACACCAACCAGGAAGCTCAGATAAGTACTGATGGGGGATTGACCTCCAGATCATGATGTGTGTGGGGGAACAATTGTGTACTGATCTCCTGTGTCTGGGGGACACCACACCCCACGTTAGCAGCTGAGCCTCGTACAGGGAGCTAGAGGCGCTTGTCTCACATCCCGGCGAATGCTTGGCCACCGGCAAGCCCCCTCTTAAGGGAACATGACCACTGCACGTTGGAACATTCAACATAAGACTATGGCTATTGATGCAGTGGATTGTCATTCTTTATTGGGAATTCGTGGGGGAGGGATTGGGGCGGCTGATTTGGATACTAGCTCTCCTGAATATCTGGAGGAATGGATCAACAGCACTGCCCAGATGGGAGGGGGAGAATGTTGAAATAATAACAGTTATGCACGTTCTGTAACAGTTTACAAGGGGTTTAGGGGTTCTGTGTCTGAATTATAATTTAGTTCTGCGCAGCTCATCTTTATAGACAGGGGAAAGGGGAACACATGGGTATCACTAACTGCGAGTAACTATGGCCCCCCATGACGTAATTGATTACCTGGAATGTGCGGGTGAAGGCAATGCTCAAAAAAGGAGACGGGTCCTGGCTTGTTTAAAAGGATACCGAATAGCGATTGCATGTCTCCAAGCAACTCGCATTTGGGGTGATTCCCTGCAAGCTATAAGGCGTAGATGGTGGGGCAGATATATGCCACCTCCTACTCTGATTTGAATGTGGGGTTCTCATCTTGGTGGCCCGGAGGTCCCCTTCCAGTGCCTAGGAAATCTAGCAAAAAAACAGAGGGACAATATGTGATTCTGCATGGCAGATTAATGACGAAGAGATCTGCCTCATTAATGTATACGTACCTAACTTGGATGACCCAGGTTTTTTCCCCAGGGGTGGTGGATGCTGTAACCCCATACCTGGGCGGGGGTGTTCATGATGGGGGATGTTAACTGTGTGTTGGATGGGATACTGGACAGGGATCCTCCATGAAAGCACACAAAATCAGGAATGACAGGAGCTCTGTGAGACTCAATGGAGGGGCTGCAACTGAGGGGTGTGTGGAGTACGAGGTGCCCAGATCGAGAGGCTTTTCCTGTTATACGCCAGCAACAAACACTATCAGCAGGATGGATCAATGTTTCCTATCAGTAGACTTGCTCCCCATGGTCAGAGACATAGTGTATCTCCCTAGATATATATGGAATCATTCTCCAGTGCTGCTGGCCTTAAGCACCACAAAGCCCAGACCAGGGATAACCCTGTGGAGGCTACGTCCTGAGATGCTTATGGACCCACCCTTCGCAGCGACACTAGGAGAAGAAATATCTAGATACTTCAAAACTAATTGGGGTTCATAGTCCTCGAGAGCAATCGATTAGGAGGCCATGAAAGTAGAGCTCAGAGGGGTTTGTATTAAGACAACGTATAGGGTATGCCAGAAACTGGAGTGCAACATCAAGGTGCAGGAAAAAAACTAGGGTATATAGAGATGTTGCTTTCGATTGCCCCCCCCCCCCCCAGCTTCTAGAGAAATGGCATGATGCTCATGCTTTGCTAATGGAGTCTCTGCGCCGTCTAGAAAAGTTTAATTATACAGCATATCGGCAGCATCTGCAGATAGAGGGAGACAGATCCGGGGCTCTGCTTGCCAAATTATTCAAGGGGGAGAAACCAGTGGCCCCATAGTCTAGATGTAATCCAGGGAAGGTGACATAGTCTCTAGCCAAGAGGGGATCTTGGAAGTCTTGTCGGATCATCTAGTGGAAGTCTATACCAGACACACATCTCCACCTCAGGAGATGTTGCTGAATTCTTGGCCACCTTGGACTTACCCCGGCTGGAGGACAAGGTAGGTGAGTTGGTGGATGACTCGATCTCTAAAGAAGAATTACTGGAGGCTATACAAGCCTTGAGATAAGCAAAGAACCCTGGGAGCAACGGTTTCCCATCAGAGTTTTATAGGAGGTTTGCACTGTTGCTAGTGGACCGCCTCCTGGAGGTATATTATGAAGCGTTTCAGCTGCAAATCCTACCAGCCGCTATGAGAGAGACTATGGTAATTATGATCCCTAAGGCGGACAGGGACACTAAAATGCAGAGTTCATAACAGCCAATTTCCCTATTAAATATAGATATAAAAATCCTGAATGGAATCATAGCGGCCCGGTTGTTGCCTCACATGCAGTACCTGATACATCCCGACCAGGTAGGATTTATCTCCTAATAGAATACGACTCATAATCTATGCAGATTGGCTCATATATGGCATCCCCACCGATGAATCAGGATGACCAAGTAGCAAGTTTTGATTCAGTAAACTGGTCCTATACCTGGGAAGTTCTGTGAATAATGGGAATGGGAGAGCGGTTCCTCAAAGGATACAATTACTCTACATGGCTCCCCATGCTAGAGTGCGAATGGGTGGCTGATCTTGAGCTTCTTTGTGCGACATCGAGGCACCAGACAGGAATGCCTGATGTCGCATGGGGCTCTCCCTAGGAGACACTAGCCATATTGTCAAAATGTCTGCGGACAATACGTTGGTGTACATCCAACAGCCGACGCAGGCGATCCCTGTATTTGTCGATACGCTGTTGGAATTTGGTGATATATCTGGGTTAAAGGTAAATCAGGGCAAATCGAAACTGCTCCCAATCGGATGGCTGGCCTTAGAGCCACAGGAGATACTGCCGGGGGTGGGACTCTCATGGGCGGAGAGCAATCCTAGATATCCGGGAATTAGTCTGGCGGCCATACAGGAGAGGTTCTTGAACCTTAACATAGGGAAGGTAATAGAAGGAATACGAGGCTCAATCAGTCAATCAATCACATGTCTGTTAAGCGCTACTATTCACCCGTGAGGGTCTCAAGGCGCTGGGGGAGGGGGTTTTTGCAAGTTCCAGTCCATCAAGGAGGGGGTCTGTCGAAGAGCCAGGTTTTGAGGTTTCTTGTGAAGATGGGGAGAGATGTTGTCTGTCTGAGATGGAGAGGGAGGGCGTTCCAGGCTCGGGCCAAGAGGAAGAAGAAGGAGCAGCCGCCTTATCTGGTCTTTCTAGTGCGTGGGACCAAGGCGTAAGAGAGCTGAGCTGATCGTAGGGTCCTTTGGGGTGCATGGAATTTCAGCCAGCTGTTCAGATATGCTTGTCCAGTGTTGTGGAGGGCCATGTGAGCGTGGGTGAGCATCTTAAAAGTGGCTCTAGCTTCGATGGGGAGCCAGTGGAGTGTGCGCAGATGCTGAGAGATGTCGCAGTGTCTTGTCAGGTTGAAGACCAGTCTTGCGGCGGCGTTCTGGATGTTCTGTAGCTTGCGTGTGAGGTTTTTATTTCTTCCAGCGTAGAGTGTGTTGCCGTAGTCGAGTCTGCTGGTGAAAAGGGCGTGAGTGGCGCTCTTTCTGTGTTCGAGGGGGATTCATTTGAAGGTCTTGTGTAGGAAGGGGAGTGTGTGTAAGCAGGTGGACGAGACGGCGTTGATCTGGCGGTCCATTTTGAGTTCAGAGTCCAGGATGATTCCCAGGTTGTGTGCGTGGTCCGGGAGAGTGGGTGGACTTCTGGGGGTGGGGGGCCACCAGGTGTCATTCCAGGCATCGGAGTGTGGGCTCATGATGAGTACTACTGTTTTGCTGGTGTTTAGTTGAAAGCAGTTGTTTTTCATGCATTTGGAGACAGCTTCCAAGCCTTCCTGAAAATTGTGTCTGATGGTGTTGGGTTTGTTGGATAGGGAGAGGATGAGTTGGGTGTCATCTGCAAAGGACACAATGTTGAGTCCATAGGTTCTGACGATGGGACCGAGCAGAGCCATGTAGACGTTGAAGAGCATAGGGCTGAGGGAAGACCCCTGGGGGACTCCATAGGTGGTTGGTGTAGGGTCCAAGAGGAAAGGGGGCATTCTGATTCACTGCGTTCTGCCGGAGAGGAAGGACCGGATCCAGTCGAGGGCCTTGTCTTGAATCCCTGCATCATGGAGTCTGTGTATTAGGGTCTGGTGAGAAACTGTGCTGAACGCCGCTGAGAGGTCGAGGAGGATGAGGGCTGCTGTTTCTCCTTTGTCCAGTAGGGTGCGGATGTCGTCTAGTCTGTTGCAGCGAGGAGAGCAGTTTCTGTGCTGTGGTTTATTCTGAAACCGGATTGGGAGGATGTTGTGCTCTTCGATGAATGTGGGGAGTTGGCTGTTGATAGCTTTCTATATGACAATTGCTGCGAAGGAGCGCAGGGAGATGGGTCTATAGTTTTTGAGGTCGATGGGGTTTTATGTGGGTTTCTTGAGGAGGGGGTTGTTCTAAGCATGTTTCCAGTCATCAGGGAACGATGCGGTTGCAAGGGGGGCGGTTGATGGTGTGGCGGAGCATGGGTGCGATGGTGTCAGCGGCTGTGTTGGAAATATTGTGGGGCAGCGGTCCGTAGGGGCCCCGGAATGGATTGAGTTCATCGTCTTCAGTGTGTCTTCAGTGGTGAGGGCTTTCCAGTTGTCGATCGTTGGCTTCATGGTGTCAGGAGTGGTCGGAGAGGGTTTCAGTGTGTTGGCTGTCTTTATCGAAGTTGTCATAGATGCTCTTGATTTTGTGGTGGAAAAAGGTGCTCAGTTTGTCGCAGAGGTTTTGAGGGTGGGATGTCGGTGGACTCGCTGGAAGGTTGGGCGAACTCCTTGATGATGTTGAAGACTTCTTTTCTGTTGTGTGCGTGGGTGGAGATTCTGTCTTCATTTGTTTTTTTCCTTGTTTTTCTGATGAGTTGGTGGTGGACTTTGGTGGCGGCTCTGAAGTTGTTGTGGGCTTCTGTGGATTTGGTGTTCCTCCAGTCCTTTTGGAGGCGGTGGCAGGAGCGTCTGGACTCTCAAAGTTCGGTGGTAAACCATCTAGCTTTCTTGGCGTGTGTGGTGTTGTTTTTCTTGAGGGGGGGGCTAAGGGGTTGGCGCTGTCGGTGATTCATCTGTGCAGGGTTTGGGCTGCGGCATTGGGGTCATCGTTTTCCACGACAGTAGGGGTGGAGTTGCTGAGTGATGAGGTTAGCTGGTCATCAGTGATTCTGGTCCAATTTCTTTGTGGGAGCAGGTGCTGGTGTCTGTGGATGGTGGGTGTTCTGAAGGTGAAGTGGACGCATCGATGGTCGGTCCATGGGAGTTTGGGGGTGTGGCTGAAGGTGATGGAGTTTCCTGTTGTGAAGAGGGGGTCAAGAGTGTGTCCTTCATAGTGCGTGGGTTCGGTCACAATCTGGCAGAGTCCAATGTTGTGGAGGTTGTCCAGGATGGATATGGTGCTGGGGTCCAGTAGGTTGTCGAGGTGGAAGTAGAGGTGTCTCAGCAGGGTGTAGTTGGGGAATGCCATGGCCTGCAGGGAGATGATGTCTGTGATGGATTCGGCAAAGGTCCGTGGGGTCCAGGGGATCATAGATGAGGGTTCCTCGGAGGGTGGTGGTGGGGCTGGCCAGTATCTTGAAGTGAAGGTGTTCCATCAAGTCTATGGGCTCGTCGGGGAGTGTGCTCAGGTGGAGGGTGGATTTGTGGACAATGGCAATTCCTCCTCCCAGGCGGTCCTTCCTGGAAATCTTGTATCCTTGGGGGATGGCGATGTCTGGTCCCGAGGAGGTGTTGGTCCATGTTTTGGTGAGGAACGCTATGTCTGGGTTGGTGCTGTCGAGGAGGTCCCAGATTTCAGTGGCATGTTTGTGGAGTGATCTGATGTTGAGGAGGATGCATTGCAGGGTCTTTGGTTTAGGTGTGTTCTTGCGGTCGGGTTGTGCAGAGTCAATGTTCCTGGTGGTGCTGTAGGTTTGATGGCAGCAGTGACACCTGAAGGGTCTGTGGGTATCGGCCGGCGAAGCTAGCTTGCAGTTGTTGTTGCAGCCTGGGTTGAGTGCATGGAGTGCCGCTGGGTCATAGTGTTGGTGGGGCAGAGATCCAGGGTTCCTGGCACCGGTCGCGGTCGGGTCGCAGACGGGTGCAGACAGGCTTACCTTTGGCGATTCCTCGGCACACCAGTGGCACGGTCACTCAGCGGCCACCATTAAGTAGGGGTCGGGGAGGGCTGAACAGCTGGGAGGTGGGAGGTGGAGCTACAAGGGAGGGAGAGCAATTTCCCTGACATTGAGACAATGAGTCAGTACAGTTCTGGAGGGATCTGTTTATTCGAAGAATTGCCATTACAAAAATTATCATTTTACCATTATTTTTTTATGTAATGCAGCACTCCCTATATAGAGTCCCGCAATACTTTTTTTAAAACATTGGATAACCTGTTAGTAGATCTATTATGGGGTAATAAACATAAGAGGGTGAGCCTGGTGACTCTACAAAGAGCATGGCCAACCGGGGGATTGGAAGTACTGTGTTTCGAATTTTATTATCTGACCTCTCAGCTGCAGCACTCGGTTCACTGGCTGGATGACACCAAGAACTGGGAGAAAAGATTGTTACTGGGTATTTTCTCTGGAGGTTCAATTCCCAAACTTTTGATGCTGGGGAGGTGTCCCACCTGATTGCCCCTGCATAAGACGACACGTTGCAGAGCTCTGGGACCATGCAGTTAGAAAGGTTGTGGGACATGCACCATATGCCCCAGAGATGTCGCTTTGGGTGATTCAGCCATTCTCTAACATTGTAACCTGCCTCTCCATCCGTAGATGGAAGGAGGGTGGATGCCCAACAATGGGGGATTTATATAAAAATAAACAATTTATTACACTAGAAAAGGTAGAGATAGCTTTTGACTTGGGAAGGAGATAGTTCTTTCAATATAGGAATATATCCCAAGTAACCAGGGAGGTATGGCCCATGTTCCCGGAGGAGCCCCCTGTTACAAACATACTACAAGTAATCTTAAGTATGACCCAGGGCCGCTGTCTGGTTTTGCACTTGTACCGGGCGATTCGGAAGGATAGAGGGATCCGGGTATTCCCCGTTCAATCAAAATGGGCAACAGTTGTGGAAGCTCCCTTTGGAAATAGCCATTTTTGCTGGGTTATCCCCAAACTTTTTGCTTTTTCCCCCTATTTTTCCCTGACCTTTGTGTGTTGGTTTTAGGACTCTGGGCACTTTACCACTGCTAATCAGTGCTAAAGTGCATATGCTCTCTGTGTAAATTGTGTTATGGATTGGTGTTTCCATGATTGGATATTTGATTTACCTTTTAGCCCCTAGTAATGTGCACTGCATGTGCCAGGGCCGGTGAATCAAATACTACCCGGGGGCCTGCAGCACTGGTTGACCACCCCGTGAGTAGCCCTGAAAAGGGTAACTCAGACCTGCATTGTAGAGTTTGCGCACAGTTTGTAACTGCCATGTCGACCATGCCAATGCACACACTGGCCGATCCCTAATCTTCCCTTTTCTTACATGTCAGACATCCTTCAGGTAGGCCCAAGGTACCCCTGTTGGCAGGGTGCAATGTATATGAAAGGTAGGACATGCCCTGGTGAGTGGCATTTCCTAATAGTGAATTACAGCCAATTGCGTTTTTCACTGTTGCAAGGCTACAAGTTCCCCATGAATATGTCTCTTTACCCCGCCGTCTTTCTTCCCACAGGAAATCCCTCCCTGTTCATATTCGTGCGATTGACAACCTTTTGGGTTTTAGGAGAGCTGTAAAAACCTTCCTCTTCCCTCTGGATCTCTAATTTCGTTGTGTTTGTTCTTTCTGGTATTGCTTTATCCGGTTTTCTGTTCTGCCAGCGCCAGGTCGCCCCTTTGCTGAGGCATCTGTGCGCTCAATAAATTCGGATAACATAACATAACAACGCGGTCGTTACCACGACGCGTTGTGATTCCGCATACCATTACTCGGTAAGTCGGAACAACGACTTGCGGAGGGGGGCGCTGGATGTTGGAATAGAATAATTTACTATTCCAACTCCAGTCAGTGCGGACACTAGGGAAGGTGTTAGATATTAAATCCAACACCTCCCCCCGCCCCTCCGCAAGTCGTAGTTCCGACTTGCAGAGTAATGGTATGCGGAATCACAACGCAGTCATGGTAACGAACGCATTGTGATTCCATGCGGGGAGATAGTTTTGGGGTAAACATTCTTTACTGTTCCCCATAGGATAGAATAGGAGGTTTGTTTATAACATCTTATAAACATAACTGGCACCGGGAATTCGGTAAGAAAATAAAATTTAGTATGCCTGAGCTCAGAATCTAAAGATGCTTCTTTTAGTGAAGGTGATTTTTGCATTCTGCATTTGAAAATACCACTTGTAGAAAGTGGGTATTTTCATGCTCAGTCATCCCGTGTGCCTCTGCTGGAATGTGGATTGCCTCTCTGGGTTTTGGATGGCAGAAGGCTGGGGGTTCGGAAGGGCTCCAGATGGACTAGGTTGGTCAGGAAAGGGCTGAATAGACCTGGGCAACGATGGGGGAAGAGGGAGGGGATTTCCTTGCACCTCAAAGGGCCTAGTCTGCCTCTAACAAATGCTGTCTCCACCACCTGCCAGGAATATACACCAGAGAAGGCCCAACTGGTTCTGCAGGGCACAGACACCGTCTGCCTGAAAGACTAAAGGATTTTTGAACATAAATACTGGGTCCCAGACCCCTAAAATTTGAACTCATCTGGATCAAGAAGACTGCCAAGAAGGAGAGACGGAGAAACTGCGAAAAGGAGCAACTGCTTTGCTGGGCTGACCTGCAGTGTCTGCTTCTGCCTTGGGCAATGAAAGGCCTGGACTGCACTTTCTGCAACCTAATTTGTGAGTCTCTCCAAGGGCTTAAGGTAGAGCTTGCCCCCTGTTCACAAAGTCTCAGGAACAGCAAAGATTTCAAGTTCTTTGACCCGCAGCACTGGGGGCTGTGTGTTTTGTGCTGCTACTTGAAGAACATCAACTCAACGACGTCTACAATGCCACTGCCGACTCCGTGTCCTGAAGGCACCGCATAGGGCACCGCCGCAGCACCGCACCTCAACCCTGGTCTCACCGATGACACCTATTGATGCCGCCACTGAGCCACTGCTTGCACCGCAACCTGTGCAGAGGGCATCGCTGCAATGCCGCACCGCACCCCTGGTCTCACCGAAGACGCCTGATAATGCCACCACTGAGCTGCTGCTTGCACCGCAACCTGTGGGCACCGCACTCCGCACCGCCGCAATTCACGCTGAAGCTCTGCCCAGCAGAGAGCACTGCGGCAATGCCAAAGTGCGACCCTGGTCTCACCGCCGTGGCCTGTTGACGCCGCCACCGAGCCGCTCCTTACACCGCGACCTGTGGGCACCGCACTCCACACCGCCTTGCTTCACGAGGATGCCTTGGCTGGCCTGATGCCGCCACTTCCCACCGAAATCAATGCTGCTGCTTGCACCGCAGTTCGAGGGCACCGCTCTTAAGCTACACGATGCACCGCCCTCATCCCGCACCGCAGCCTTGGCCTACCGACACCGGCACCATCGGCTCCAGTTCATCAGCCGACGGAAGCACTTCAGCAACGATAATGTCGCTGCTTGCACCGTGACCTGAAGGCACCATGACGAGCACCGCCTCCGTCTTACACTGCGACCCTGGTCTCACCGACTATGCCATCTGATGCCGTCACTAAGCTACTGCTCGAACTGCGACCTGGGGGCATCGCACGCCGCACCGCTGTGCTTAACACCGCAGCACCCGATGCCTGTGGTGCCAGCACTCCAGATCCCATCAGAAAGGAGCTCGACCTACCACACTAGTGACTTCAAGGGCCCCAGCGCCCTGCATCTCTGAAAGGTACTGTTTGCGGATCTTCCCAACACCGTAGTTGGCCTGCGACCCTGCGGTCAGCCAGAACTGTTTTTGGATTTGTTGTTCACAACGTCATGTTAGCCCCGGATGGAGTTATCTACATCAAGGAACTATTTTTAAAAGTATATTTTGATAAGTGAAGATTTTGAAGTGTAGTATTGTGAATTTTTATCGTATGCGGTCTTGTCTTAGGTATATACAAATTGGATATTTTTCTAAACTGGTATGGTGTTCTTCTATAGTGCCTACACTGTTTTACAGTTGGTTATGTACAAATGCTTTACACACGTCCTCTAAGATAATCCTGGCTGCTTGTGCCAAGCTACCAAGGGGGTGAGCAGGGGTTATTTTAGAAGTGTAACTCTCTTATCCTGACTAGAAATGTGGTTTCTGCCTCGCTTTGGTGCAAGTCTCAGCTAGCCAGAAATCCCATTTCTAACAGCTCCCCCAACTGAAAAAGATTGGGTCAAAATACATGAGGGGGTTAAACGTTTTAGCTCCAATATGTGGTTTAAACTCATACAATATAATTTTGTGCATCAAACCTACCTTACCCTCAAAACAGTAAACAAAACATATCCAGATAAGTCGGTGTGATGTCCCCGCTGTGGTGAAAGAGAAGCAGATTTTAACATATGACTTGAGCCTGCTCAACATTGGTCTCTTACTGGACAGAAATTTTAGCCAAACTAAAAGAAGCTACGGGGTGGGTGATTCCCAGGGACGTCTGGACGGTCCTATTGGGATTACTCCCTACTCCGAAGGGCAAATGCCTGAGTAGAAAATTTATGATGCTGGGGTTACTCCTTGCAAAGCGCCACATAGCAATATCCTGGATGGGCCGTGCCCCACCAAGAGTAGCAATGTGGGTGATGGATGTTTACGAATGGGCAACAGCACAAGCAGTTCGAATTAAACAAGTACGGCACAATGAGAAAATAGAGGATGATGGGAAGCAATGAACAAAGACCTAAGGTAAACACAACCATCTGGTGCTCCATCCCCCCCGAACACCGGTACTAGGAACAACCAATAGTGAACAGTGCAGTGACGAACACACCTAGACACCAGGAGTAGTGACCAGGAATCAAATTTAGATTAGATATAGACTTCAGATAGACAGATGGAGGGTGGGGGGTATGCAGGGGAGTTGCATGGCTATGTTGACAAGAGGTTATTCTCTGAGAATGTCATGTGATTATACATGGTAAGAATAAGAAAATGTATTGCTTAGGGTGAGATGACCATTCCATAGGAGATTAGAAATGTATAATCATAGTCCAAATGTTTCATCATATGTACTGTAATGCTCACTATAATTTCAAATGACAATAAAAACTTTAAAAAAATCTATTAACCCGTTTACCGTGGCCGTTATTTCGGTGCAGTGCCGGTGTTCTAAGGAGTGGGTTGGGCCGCGTCGGCCGTTGGACGTTCGCAGAACCAGCCAGGTAGTGCTCGCAATGGCCAACGGACGACGAGAGCACGGAAGGGGTTAATTAAAAAAGTAAATCCTCTTATTTCAAGTTATTTTTGGTTTTTGCGATTATGTAGTGAATGCGAGGTCATACAGCGAATACCACGTGTTTTTGAGAAAGTATAAAATACATATATAAGCATATTTTACATAAAGTTTGAGTCTAGCTCTTTAGGAAGATATTAATTTAACTTTCCCCTCTGTAAAAATTTTTTGAAAATAGTGAATCTGAAATACATTTTCCTTGTTCATGGTGACACCGGAGAGTCGAGATGACGTCTATGATCGTAAATACTGTGTGCGTTTTGGTAAATTGTAAAATACATATAAATACATATTTTACATACAGTTTGAGTTTAGCTATTTAGTATGCTACTGATTTAACTTTCCACTTTGTATGCATTTGTTGAAAAAAGTGCACCCATAATGCATTTTTCTTGTTAGCGGCGACACCGGACAGTTGCGATGACGTTTGTGTCCGCAAATACCATGACGCCAGTGGCCACAAATACCACATGTTTTTGACAAAGTGTAAAACACATATATAGATATGTTTTATTTAAAGTTTGGGTCTAGCGGTTTAGCCAGATATTGATTTAACTTTCCCCATTGTTTACATTTGTTGAAAAAAAGTGCATCTGAAATTCATTTTCCTTGTTCATGGTGACACCGGACAGTCGCGATTACGCCGGTGATTGTGAGTACCTTGTGCTTTTTGGCAAAGTGTAAAACACATATATACATGTTTTACATAAAGTTTGAGTTGAGCTATTTTAGTAAGTTAAGGTCATATGTATCAAAAAAAAGTTCAGCCATTCTCAAATTGCGATTTTTTGTGAATCGCAATTAGAGAACTGCAAAATGCAATGTATGTAGGATTTGAATTTCTTTTTGCGAATCCTACATATTCTTTTTGTTTGCGTATCGCAAATTGAGATTTGCAATTAAGGATTACCTTCTCATTCATTCCTATGGGCTAGGAGGCACATAGGAATGAATGGGAAGACATTCTCAATTTGCGATTACCAATTAGAGAATCGTAAATTGAGAATGCAATTTCAAGGTTGAAAGGGTGCCAGAAGGACACACTGTTGCACCCCTGAAATATGCATGTGTGCACATTTTGCGCATATACATGCCCTAAGGGAATGTATGTGCGACATATGGCACTTTTAAAAATCAAAAAAGTTATTTTTTTAAAGAAAATCACAAATTATCGCCAATTTGAAGTTGGTGGTAAATTGCAATTTCTTAAGGCCATATTAGCACATTTTTTTTTTTCAAAACCAATTTTATTGAGCATAAAAGTATCAAGAATGTGGAATCTCCACACACCAAGATCACCACAACAGTATCAATGTAACGATGACATAGACAGTAAAGGATGAAGCAAATACCAAATAAGCTCAGTTTTAGAAATGCCCCAGCAGCCTACTCTAACCCCCAACTATACCCCCCCGTACCCAACAATCCCCCCCCCACACGTGTACAAAAGAGCAGCAATAAAAAGGAAATGCACAAAGAATAAGCAGGTAGAACGCAACCAGGGCTTTGCCGCATCAGGCCAGAAATGTCACTGTGCTCAAATGTCCTCCTCCTGCTCCGCCGGGGGGTCCAAGGACAGGCCACGGTAGTCGGCCCACCGCTTCCAAATCTTGAAATGTTTGCGCGGGCAGCCCCGCGCCTCGAAGACCGGCTTTTCCAGGCCCATAAAATAATCAAGCCCAGCCTTCCATGCAGACAGGGGGGGGGCCCTTACGGATTTCCATGCCCGAGCCAGGTCGCGTTTGGCCACAACCAGCCCCAGGAGCAACAAGTGACGCTTATATACGTTGCCCCCTACCCCTTCCATAATATGCAGCAGGCCCAGCCGGTGGGTACAAGGAAGATCCCAGCCCAGGACCTCAGCCAGGCAACTCCACACGCCCCTCCAAAACCCAGTCAGGCGACCACACGACCACACCGTATGCATCAGCGAGCCAGGCACTTCCCCACAGCGCAGGCATTCCGGTGACGCAATCAAGCCAGCCTTCCACAGACGCTCACGCGTATAATAAGCACGGTGCAAATATTTGAATTGGATCAGGCGGAGCCGAACCGCAACGGCGGTGCCGCGCGGGGATTCCAGCGCCTCCCTCCAATCGTCCTCATCAAGGGCACCCACGTCCATCTCCCACGCCTCCCGAAGGGAGCGGAGAGTGGAGGAGCAGTGGATAACAAGTGTCTGATAGATCCTAGAGACTTTCTTGTCTCCCAAGTCTCCCATAAATACCTTTGCCTCAATCGGGCTAAACTCTGGCAGGGAGTCGAGGCCGGCAATGCTCGGGGCGAGGGCATGCCGCAGCTGGAGGTAGCGGAAGAACTGGGACTGAGGCATCTGGAACTCCGCTCGGAGCTCCTCGAAGGACTTGAGGGTGGTGCCGGACATGACCTGGCCCAGTTGTGTAACTCCAATAGCCTCCCAGCCCTCAAACCCAGCCAAGGCCGCCAGTTCCGGAAGCAGGCCATTGTGCCACAGCGGCGTCTCAGCTGTTAATTTGCCCCACCAACCCATGTGGCGCAGGGATTGCCGCCACACCGTAAAGACCACTTTAGTCACCGACGGTAATCCACGGCGTATGCGAGCCGAATAAAGAATAGTGTGAAGCGTGCGATCTCCCATGAGCAGTCGTTCCAGGGCATAGGCCGGATCCCCCCTGTCTCCATACCACCATTCATTGAGGACAAGTAGGTGAGACGCTTGGTAATAGGAGAGGAGGTCCGAGGTGGCCAAGCCACCACAGTATGTGGACAGAAAGCACGTCCTCAAGGCCACCCTGGCCGCACCACCATCCCACAGGAAGCGGCCCAGCACCGAGTTAACCTGGCGGAACCACTCCATGCCAATGGGGTGTGGGAAGTTTTGGAGTTGGTATAGCAGCCGCGGCAGCGCCACCATCTTAAAGATGGCCGACCTTCCAAAAATTGTGAGTGGCATTCTGGACCAAGTTTTAACGTCTGTCTGGACCCGTTCCCACACCGGCAAGACACCACGTGCCCAGGCCACAGCCCGCGAGTCCGAGAGGAAGACGCCTAGATATTTTAGGCCATCCGTCGCCACACGCAATTCGGCGGCCCATGGGTCAGCAACCACTCCGCCACCCAAGACCCACAGGGTTGATTTGTTCAGATTAAGGTGGAGCCCCGAGACCTCGCCAAACCCCCGCATGATCTCCAAAACCCGGGGACCCGAGCGCCGTAGATCAGTGAGGAATAGAAGAACATCATCTGCATACAATGCAATCCTATCCGCCAGATCATTATTCCAGACAAAGCCACGTAGTCGGGCATCCGTACGTATCCGCGACGCCAGGGGCTCCATGGCGAGGGCAAAAAGGTAGGGGGATAGCGGGCAACCCTGTCGAGTACCACGACCGATGCGGAAGCGCCCAGAGACAGCGCCGGCCACACGGACCGAAGCCGTAACATTAGTGTAGAGGAGACGAATATATGACAGGAAGACAGGCCCTAGATTAAGGCGGGCTAACAAGGTGAACAGATACGCCCAACTCACTGAATCAAAGGCTCGGTCCATATCCGCAAGAAGGAGTGCCGCCTGTTCATCTCTAGTGCCCATGGCGTCAACCGCCGCCTGCGCCCGTCGGATATTATGCCGGGTGGCCCTGTGTGGCATGAATCCGGCCTGGTCAGGGTGGACCAGGTCAGCAATGTGAGGCAAAAGGCGGTTCGCTAGGGCCTTCGCCAAGATCTTGGCCTCGACGTTGAGGAGGGAGATCGGCCTGTAAGAGTCGTGTCGGTCCGGCGCCCTGCCCGGCTTCAAGAATACCACTATCTCGGCACAACGCCAGTCTGGTGGCAACTCGCCCCGAGCCCGTGCCGCCTCCAGGGCACTGCGAAAGTGGGGTCCCAGCTGGACGTGGAACTTTTTGTAAAATTCACTAGGATAACCGCTCGGGCCGGGCGCCTTGCCAGTGTTCAATTGGCCTAGGGCCTCCCCGAGTTCCTCAGATGTAAGCGGGGCCTCCAAGGCGGTTCTGGTCTCGTCGGGGACTGCCTGCGGTAGCAGGTCATCTAGGTACGAGGCAATCTCATCTACCATCAAAGGATCACGAGGAGCGTATTGCGCCTCGTAGTAACGGGCAAAGCTCGCCGCCAGCAAATCTGGGTCGGTCATGACCGAGCCATCGTCCGCCGTGAGACCAGGCAGCACTAGGGGCTGGAAAGTCGCCTGGCACAGCCTATGCAACATGGTGCAGGACTTGTCGCCCCACTGGTACACCCTGCTGCGTGTGGCAAGCCACGCCAGTCGGGCCTCCTCGTACAGGACTGAGGCATACATCTGTTGGGCCTGCAAGAGCTGTCTCACGGCGCCCTCATCACCCCTGAGTCGACTACGCTGCTCCAGCCCCTCAACGCGGGCCGCGGCAGTCACAATGGCCTCCCGATGTTTTCGCCGAGCTGCCACACACCAAGCTATATCAACGCCCCGGAGCGTAGGCTTCAGCACCTCCCACACAACCAGTGCGTCGACATCCCCCACCAAATTCTCGCGCCAGAAGTGGTCAATCGCCTCGCGTAAATGGGTCACATACTCCGGCCGCTGCAGCTGCCAGGAGGACATACGCCAGCGAAAAGGTTGTCGTTTAGAGGGGAGGGTCACGGTGGCTAGGACGGGGGAATGGTCCGAGAGGCCTCTGGGGAGTATCGCTGCATCCCTGACGCGACTCAGGCAGGCACCTGGCACAAACAAATAATCCAGTCTCGAAAAGGACCCATGCACCGCCGACACATACGTGAATGCACGCTCCGCAGGGTGAAAATGCCGCCAAACATCAATCCAGCCCAGACCACTCACAGTCGCACTCAATCTGGTGGGAGCGGCCGCGGGGGGGGGTCAGACATAACAGGAGCTCGTCTCAGGCGATCTAGGCCCACATCCATAACCTCGTTCCAATCACCCCCCACCATGGTCAGAACCTCCGGAATCTCGTCCCACAGCGCGAACAGCCGCTCGGACAAGGCCCACTGCAGGGGGGGAGGGGCGTACACACTACCAAAAACCACTGGCTCGGAACCCAGCAGGCCCTTGATAAAGACATACCGGCCCTGAGGATCAATCCATTGTTTCTCATGAACATAAGCCACCCTACGGTGTACCAGTATGGCCACCCCCGCGACCCCCTCGTGAAGCCCGCATGATAAACCTGTTGATATCCAAACCTCTGGAGGCTAAGGGCCTTAGAACCCAGCATGTGAGTCTCCTGGAGCAGAAGCACATCCACCACCTCCCTCTTCCCCCATCGCAGCACAGCCCCATGCTTGATTTTATCCAGGATACCCCTCACATTCCATGTCACAACCCGCAGAGTCTTTTGAGGAGACACAGTCACAGTATCAGCCATTATCATCACAAAGTCTAGAATCCGGCCCTCCGTCCACCCTGGCGCAACCCGCAAATCAACAAAAATCAAAGCCTCAGACACGTGTGGTCCCACTCCCCCAGCCCATGCACTCAGCAACCCCCCCCAACCCCGAACTCCCCCAACATTGGCAACACAAGAGCCACACCCCACACCCCACACCCACCACCCCAATACCTCAGAAAACTTTGAAGTATCTGTCGCGGCATGGAGAGACCCGGGTCCAAAACAGAGGACCCAGGGCCCACCATACCAATGGATCCCAACAACCCAACCATGGCACACACACACCACCCCCCCAACAACACTCACATCCGTGAGGGTCTGAGGCCCACAAACGGTACCCCCCGAGCCCCACAGTGTCCCCATGAAAAGCAACTGGAGTCCTCACATGGGAACAGACCGGCATACAAATGACAGAATAGAACAGTCTCACCAGCCAAAGTAGGGCAACTCAACGTTCAGCAAAAAGGATCTAGTCCCAGCAATGTTCAGCTGCCCGCATCGGAGTGCTCCGAGTCCCTGGCACCCCCCGGCTGCGATGCACTGGCGGAGGCCGACCTCTTCTTAGAGCGAGACCTCCGATGGCGGCCCTTCCTGTTCGGGCGATCCGTCCGCTCTGGCGACGATCCCTGGGACCTGCCCGGGTCCAGTCCTGGCTGGGGGTGCGGCCGGAGTCGCACCGCTTCGTCGGTCCAGCGGAACACCTCCTCCGGTGAATCAAAGAAATGGGTCCGGGACTGATACACCACCCGCAGGCGGGCCGGATACAGGAGAGAGTATTGGAGCTTGAGACCTCTCAGCTTAGCCTTAGCGTCCATGAAGGATTGTCTCTGCTGTTGCACCATCTTCGTGTAGTCCGGGAAAATCATGATGGTATGATTCTCGAAGGCGAGCGAGCCCTTGTTCCTCGCCTCCCGCAGGATAACATCCCGGTCATGGTAATTGAGCAGCCGGGCGATAACTGGCCGCGGGCGCTCACCCTCCGGCGGCCGCTGGGTCAGAGCTCTGTGGGCCCTCTCGATCACGAAGCACGTAGACAGTGCCCCTTCGGGGAGCCAGCTCTCCAGCCACTGGGTCAAGAACCTCTCCATGTTGTCCTTCTCGCACCGCTCCGGAAAGCCGATGAAGCGGAGGTTGTTTCTCCGCGCGCGCCCTTCGGCATCTTCCACACGAGCCGCCAGTGTCTTTTGGACTCCCTCCACCTCCGCCAACCGTTTCTTCAGGGCCCCAATGTCACCCTCGGTCGCTGTGATGCGGGTCTCAGCCCCGGTGATCCGCTCCACCGCGTTGCGGAGATCCTGGCGCAGGAGCGTGACATCCGCCCGACCGCCCCAATTTTGGCATCAAGCATGTCCCGGGACTGGGTGATGGCCGCCAGTATAGCTGCATTGTCCGGTCCAGGGCCACCGCTGCCACCGGCCGCCCCAGAACCGCCACTCGGCCCGGTGAATTTGTCGATGGGGCCATGTTTAGGCGGGCCACCTCCTCTATCCCTGGTCATGGCACACGCCGGGCAGGGCGGACAACACCCCGGGACCGTTGGGCACTGTCGCAAGACTTGGATGGAGCGGCAGCAATGAAGTCACAGAGGAGATGACGGGCCGGTCGGCACAGATCAGGTGTCGCGAAAATCGAGGTCCCGGCTTCACCCAGGCGGGACAGGCCTCGCCCACACTCGTCGCCACGAGCGGCCGTCCAAAGCTCAGAAATAAGCTGCGGCTCCGTGATCCGTGGGCCGCCGCAGCTAACGGGCCGAGTCAAGAGCGGTGCAGCGGATGCCACCACCGTCTGCCGGTCCGTCACCGGCCGCCTCAGAGCGCAATGACCCCAGTCTCCAGCCGGCCACGGGGCCTCGCTGTGTCGTCGCCCCTCTCTGGTCACACAGGGGAAGAGTCGTCCTCTCGTAGAGTAGGAGCCAGTGGCGCCGTCCTGATCTCCAGGCGGTCGTAGCTGTAAAGTTGAGCCAAGGGCGGCGCCGCGGATGCCACCTACACCCGCCAGATCGCAACCGCCAACAGGCGTCGCGAAACTCGAGGACCCCGGTCTCCGGCCGGCCACCAGGCCGCACGTCGCCGTCGCCTCCCTCCGATCACAGGAAGGGAAGAAATGCAGGATCGACACACCAAAGTAGACAGGAGACTTCGCCAGATCGATGCCAACCACTGGGTATCAACAGTGGGCTCGGGGGCCAGGATAAATGATCGGATTAGGTCCGGGCCGGCGGGAGCTCTACAAGGCTGCGACCGCCATCTTCGCCCGCCAAGCCACGCCCCCATATTAGCACATTTTTGGTGCTTCCAGAATTTCTTTTAAGGAATTGCAATTTGCAATTCCTTAATTGCGTACTCAAAATAGAGATTCGCAAATTTTGTGATTCTCTAGTTTGCAATGGCCTTTTGGGATGATACATCCCAAAAGGCTTTTTACAATATGGAAACGGGCCGATTCAGAGAATCTGCCCATTTGCAAACGGGAAAAAGGCTTGATACCTATGGCCCATAGTTATTCAATTTTCCCCTTTGTATACATTTGTCGAAAAGTGCACAAGAGATGCACTTTCCATGTTCGCTGCATGTTTGTGATTCATTGCATGAATCTGTGAGTTGATCTGTGAGTAGGTGCATGAGTGTATGTTTTCCTGTGCGTGCTCCTGTCGGGCAGGGAAAGTCAGATTTCTCCTGCCCCGCAGCAGCATGAAAAAAGTGCTGCTCCCACCATGCTGGAGAATTGCGGGTTCCTGAAGTACCCAGGATGCTTGCAGGGCTGCGGTGGCCATTGGCCGACCTGCAATACTCAAAAAGTATTTTGTATGGACCTGCAGTGGGCACCAAGGCAAAAAGCTAAGGGCCCAAAGGATAGAGTTCTTGGGGCCACTACTGGCTTGTGGAGGGGGCGTATAGTCCCCACAGGGGGCCCTTTGGCACTGCGGGCACTCAGGCTTGGGCCGAAGGGCCGGTGTCTCAGTGCACTCTGTGGGACGTTTTTTCCCCCTTTATCAGTCCACAGAGAGTACTGACAGGGAGAGGAAAGCAGCTATGCTGTGCGGCCGGCTGTTCAGTGATCATCAGCAGTGGCCTCTCCTTGACCCCCGCCCTGCCAAGCATTCATGCTGATGGTGGGCTAGGGAGGGGTGATTGTGTGCCAGAATAGGCCTCTCAGGGGGCCAGGTGTTGCTCAGGCCTATGAGCCACTTTCACCTTGGCCCCCCTGGGGCCTACACAGCCTAGAAACAGTGCTTGCATTAGTCCTCGCCCACAGCCCTTCTCATTCTGGGCATAGTGGGCGAGGAAGAATGGGTCTCACTATGGAGGCCAGGTTATGTGGGGAATTCACAACATCTTCACCTTAGCCTCCCCCTCACCCCCATGGATAGCCCAGAAGCTGTGTTTTTGCTTTAGCTCCTCTCCTGCCACGCCATTGCCCTGAGGCAGTGAAGGGCTAAGGAGGGCTAAATAATTTACAAATAGCTGGGGCCTCTCTGTTTTTCAGGTGCTCCTGCGCTGGAGTGCTGGGGAATAATTTTGAAATAGAAAGGAGGCTCGCTGTTTTCAGATGCTCCTGAGCAGGAGGACTAAGAATAACTTGGTACTAGAAAGAGGTCTCGCTGTTTTTCAGGTGCTCAGCTTGTAGGACATTGTCACCTTGGCCCTGTGTCCTTCCCAAGAACAATATCCTCCCACTTACATTTCTTGTGTGTTTCATGAAAGGGCACGCCTAAAAATGTGGGACACGCCCTGCGAATGTGGGCCACCCCGCAAATGTGGGCTACTTTTTTCGTCAGTGCCCGGGCCAAATTGTTATCCCAATCTGGCCCTGGCCCCCACCCCTTAAAAAAGAAAAGCCCTAGGGATGGGGTTCCAGGATCATTTTTGGCTCTGGAAGGTGGCTGCTTGCCCCCTCCCTTTTTAAATGAGAAAGGCCCCGGGGACTAAGATCCTTGGAGCCCTTAGTAGCATCGGGAATGGGGCCCATACTCCCTCTCCTAAATAAACAAGCATTGGCATAGCCAATAGGTCTCGCTTTTCGGTTATAAGTGTTTAGCTATGCAACAGTTGATGTTGTTGCGCCAAGAATATTGTGCTGGATAATTAACACTTATAATGTCCCATAGACGAGACCTATTGGCTATGCCAAATCTTGGTTTGTTATGGGGGGGCATAAATAACAGGAGCCTGAAGCTTTGGAAATAGTACCTGTGTAACAGTTAGTGTGAAAGTTAGTGAGTTGGTTAGTGTGTTAATGAGAGAGTTAGTTAGTTAGTGAGAGAGTTAGAGAGTTAGCAAGTTAGTGAGTGAGAGAGTGAGTTAGTGAGAGAGAAAGTTAGTTATTGAGAAGAGAGAGAGAGAGTTAAAGAGTTAGTTAGTGAGAGAGAGATAGTTATTTAGTAGGAGAGAGAGATAGTTAGAGAGTTAGTTTGGAGAGAGATTCTGTGAGAGGGAGGTAGTTTGAATTAGTGTTTCTACAGAGAGTTAGATAGTGAGAGAGTTAGTGAGATGGATTGAGATAGTTAGTTAGTGAAAGAGTAAGTTAGTTAGTGACAGAGTGAGTTAGTGAGAGAGAGAGTGAGTGAGAAAGCAAATGACCAGGCAAAAGGAAAGGAAGGGAGCAGTGCATCAGTGGAGCAGGACGGGGGTGAACAGGGGAGCAAATCAGGAGAAGAGGGATCTGAGGACATAGCAACATCGGGGAAGATGGGGAGGGATCTTAGGGGTAGTTTACCATGGGAGAGGAGAGTGAAGGGTAGAAGTGGGGCAGGAGTGGAGACTGCATGGTTGCAGTGGGGTAGAAGAAAAGAGGAAGAAGAAACTGCGACCATCAAGTTATGCACAATAAAACTGATGTTTTTAAAACACCCCAAAAAACAAGTCTAAAAATATGTAGTTGCCACTGCAGAACAGAACTGGCAGTTAAAATAATTTAAAAGCAGCGACTGGATGGTCATGATCACTAAATTTAAAGCCCTCAGCTACGCGCATCGTATTGCTCAGGACAAAGGCCCGGACTATTTAAAGGACCTCCTCATCATTCATCGCCCCATTCGGAACCTAAGATCTTCCGGCGTGATGCTGTTCAAAACTCCTCGTATCCTTAGGGCCAGAATGGGCGGACGCTCATTTAGGTACTTAGCCTCCAAACACTGGAACGCACTCCCTCTGCATCTTAGGATGGAGCCGTCTGAAATAAGATTCCGGAGGAAATTAAAAACAAACTTGTTTTCCACTCTGTAAGCCCTCTTGGCTTGGTAAAATCGTCCCCCTGGTAATTTATTAGCAGTTAGCGCGGGGACACACTGTTCTCTGTGTAGCCAGGCGCTTTACAAATGATTTATTATTATTATTATTATTATTATTATTATTATTATTATTAAGCGAATCAACAGCAAGACGGTATAAAGTACAGTATTCCCCATGAAAAATAAATGTGTATTTAAAAGGTATATGATGTAAAACAACTAAAGTGCTGACGGCCTAGTTGAAAAACGTTATATAGAAAGACAGAAGTTATATCTCATATTGCAGAGTCAAATGGAATAGGCGGGCCAGCAACAGCAGAACAAAGTTTCTCAAGAATAGAAAGTCTTGAGCTTTTCTGGTAGTCTTTGATTCAAAGAAGACACTGAGGTATTTTCTGGAATCTAGGGGCCACAGCAGATAATCTTCCATCGCCACTCTATTTGCACATCATTTTCAGTAGCAGCAAGGCTGCTTAGCTATTAATAGCTCGACAAGGAGCAACATTGTTGGTTTATCCCCAGAAGGCATGATGGCGCTAGGCTATGAAGGCATTTAAACACAAGACAAAAATATATTAAAGTCACTCTCTATCATTGGTAGCCATTGAAGCTGCTTTAACGCTTGAGAATAATTCATCTGTTGATATGCCCCTGGTCAATGGGGGTGCTCCACATGTCACTATTCCCCAATGCACCAACCATGAATCAAATCACTGATCCCTACAGCTATTCACACATTTTTGAAGTGATTGCATTAACCCACTGACCTTCCCTACCACAACAATGCATCTCCTATATAACAGTTAAACTTGCATATATTTTTTGTATTTATCAGGTGTGCATTACATTTTACACTCGAGTACCTGTAGGTGAAAGACCAATCGTGTATCTGGCCCAGCCTCCACTGTACTAAGGATCACCGTTTCCATACATTTGGAAGAAATTCCACTGCTGGTTGAGGGTAAAAATCCTAACGCCCCTACTCTGCTCTCTAACAGTACTTTTAAAACTCATGAAAATATTTAAGCTTTTCTTCCGCGTTCATACTCTAATACAAACCCAAAAAGAGATTACTTATGGAGATAGGAGTGTATAAACTGACCGGGAAAACATGTTAGCATTGAACAGCACTCAAGACACTCGGGGTGTGTGCACCACTTTTGCGTCATTATTAACATGGGAAAATGATGCACAGGTGGGGCAAGAGACTTGTAAATAAACCCCTCTAAACCGGTGCCCAATAGAGCATACATTTACAACAGATGTGCACAAACACACAAGACTATGACCTGTGAGAGCTACACATGCACCTCTGAGAAATGTCCTGCAGACATATGCCAGAAGCAAGATTTCCAAATATATTATAAGACCAGAGTATGCGGAACGAACAGAACGGTGGCAGCCAAACAGGACCAGGCGAGTTCAACACTATAGACTTTTAGCTCAAATCCAAACATTAAAAACAAAACAACTTTGCAAACACAATTTATTTTGCCAACACATGCTGTAACTGCCCTTGGAGCTTCTCCACCCGGTACCCGAAGAGGATCTGCTCATAACAGCTGCCTAGGAGCCTTACACGCCGCTCCATGGTGCGAAAATTTTGGACAACTCAAGAGTGCGGAGAGAGAGCGCGACGCACATGTGAGAGTCATTTGATGCTAGGCTATGAATGCAGCACAAAAAGAAGACATCTTAGTGACCTGTCAGCAACGGTGGAAGAATGGCAGAGGGACTTGGACCGGTGCCAAAGCGCAGAGAAAGTTATTTACAATAGCAGGGGTTGTCCCAAAAAATGGGAGAAAATATGGCTGGCATGGAGATGATACAGGGGGGAGTGGTTGAGTACCCCCGATGGTTCACCACTGGGATGAGTTAGGCCCTTTTGGACCTCATCCTCTGACCGACACGCTCAGTGAGCACTTACTGCACCCTACTGTTTGAGGGACTGCCTGTCCATTGTTACAAGAGGGAATGGCCAGTCATGAAGCGGGGGGGAAGAGGACGTGGAGTGGAGGGGGGAACTGGGCGGAGTGGGTAGGGGAGCTTAAGCATAGAACGTTGAATTTCGTACGGGGTGCACAATGGGGGTAGGCTTACATGGATCTCGCCAACAGATTTGTACATTTGTAGGATTTTCACTGTACCAATGCACTTTCACTGCTATCTGATGTGTATTTTAATGGAGCTGTTTTGTTCAATAAAAAGATTTTTAAAAAAAAAGACATCTTGGAATCGAGTCAGATTAAGGAAATAAGTAGAGCAATGCCTCATATTTATATTTATCTGCACAGATATCTTAACAAAGATTTGTTCGTAATGACAATTAATCATGTAGCGAGACTTGTGAATTATTACATTTATCTATACCGACCGTGATACGTAGATTTTCAATCAGTCAGCGATCATGAACAGACACTACTAAAAGCTTTAAAAATGAATAATAATCCCGAAAAAGTACCATTCTTTCAATGTTCTTCGTGCTAGCAAATTGGGTAAACATATTACTAAAGGTTGTCTGCCTTTCATTTTATTTGTCGCCCGTACATGAGACCTAAAGAACCAGTCCACTTTCTCTGCAGTGAGGAACAAAGGCGCGTGTGAGAAAGAGGCTGGACGGCTTTCTTTGATGAACATGATGCACAGGGAGGAGAGCAAACAAATCGGGTGCTATTAATCATGAATTTTAAAAAAAAAAGCATATGCATGTGCATAAATAAAACCTATTACTACAGGTTGTCTGCCTTTCGTTTTATTTGTCGTCTGTACATGAGGCTTAAACAATCAGTCCACTTTCACTGCAGTGAGGAACAAAGGCGTGTTCGAGTAAGAGGCTACACGGCTTTCATTGATGAACAAGTGCACAGGTAGGAGAGCAAACAAATCGGGTGCTATTAAGCATAAATTTAAAAAAAACAAAAGCATATGCATGTGCATAAATTACAAATGTTGGATCCTTAGTACTTTATTACATTGAAGAGCTTACTGAGTGGGACAGTGTCATGCAGCATCTAATGGGCTGGCTCACGCGTGTTTGGTGAAAAGCGCTTATAAAGAAAACAAATGTGGCCGCGAAAGTGAAAGTCCATCGTGCAAGTACGGCGTTTACCTTCTTTTCAAGCTCCTACTTGTGCTCAGCTGTTTTGAAGCACACTCGTGCTCATGGCTGCATCTGACTTACGGGAGCGAGCAGCGGTCAATTAGCGCGTGCGCCGCTGCTCACTCCCGCAAGGCGGATTCCCCCACAAGCACGAGTGTGCTTCAAAATGAGCAGACCAATGGCTAAAGGACCTCCTAGGGCAGTGCATGCAAGCTGCTTAAGCGAGACCTAAAAATAAATGCTTCCGCGGAATGAGGTCCCTGGGGATCTATAGGCTAGGGGTGCCCACCCCACTTAATTTAACTAAACAGCCCGAGGAGATAGGGTCCCAGGGCAATAAAGGCTTGGGCAGGGGTGCTCGCATTCCCCCAACCCCCTTTTGTAAAATAAAAGGCCCCATGGGTTGGGGTTCCTGGGACTTTAAAGGCTTGGGCTTCGACCCCATCTTGATTAGTGTTCTTTAAAGAGGTGTGTCTTCAGGTCTTTCAAAAACTGGAGCAGAGGATGCCCTAATAAATATGGGATATCATTTCAGATCCTGGATGCATCAACGGAGAAGGCCTGCTGCCATGTTTTTACTTTTTTGTTCTGCAGTATCTCCAGTGTAATGGTCTCTGACTACAGGTGCTCACAGAGGTGGTGAGTTTGTCAGCCAAGCAGTCTGGCTTGCTGGTTGTGATGGCTTTGTACATCATACAGCAAGTTTTGAAAAGGGCTTAAGGGATGCAGTGAAGTTTCATCATGGTGGGGTATCAGTGGTCCCAGATTTTCAGGAATGCTCCGATTATGATTATTCACAGGCAGAAATATCAATAGAGGAACACTTTTTCATGAGTAAATCAAGGGTAATGTTGCTTTTGCACAATTTCCTTTTTTTAAAGGTAGACACAACTTTCCCTGTGGAGAAACAGGGATGAATTTGCTTGCAATTACGGGTTGGAAAACGACCTGCGTGGTATTAGTGAATACCAAAAAACCTACGAGCTTGTGGAGGTGCCAGGAGACCAGCCCCAGAAAGTGCATATTACAGTCCATTTTCCCACATTTACAAATACAGAAATTCATTTATACTGACAGACTTCGTATGTTCTTTAACAAGCTTTTCAAAAGTAAATATGCACATATCCTAGTTCTGTGAATTAGGATGCGTAGATATTGTCCTAGCAAACTACTAACTTTTCACTAATAAGTACAACTTATTATGCAAAAACATTTGGAATAAAGTGCCTTCATCAAAGCACTAATGCAGGTATCTTTAAAAGACTCAACTATGTCCAGAAAGTCAAAACGTTTATATGATATTAGATATAGCAAGCATACCCAGTCTTGCCAATACGTTTCTGTGGATCAGATCCTATGGAAGGGAACTGCCATCACTGAACCTCGAACTCATACATTTAAGGTCATTTTAAGAAAAAATCGTCCGAAAAACGAGATCCTCCTATCCAATAAACCGTTTTAGAGGTGTAGACTTGTAATCAACAAGGTACTCTTTACTAGCTATAGAACTGCAGTCAGTTCAGCCAGTATAGAATTTCCTTTAATCACGTCTGACTCCCCAAAGGCCCTAAACTATCACTATTGACTGTCACAGGACTTCTTGAAAAACCACAATTCAAAACAAAAGTAATTAGTTCTCAAGTATGATAGTTCAATTGCAATGAATGAATCTGCAATACGATGCTTCTAATATGTGTTAACAGTGGCATTGTTGCCACCTTAATTAGCCAACCCTTGACAGTTGCACTTTTTAGGGATAGGCAGAACTCACAGAGCTACGACAACTCAGAGAGATTCCGCTGGGTTGTGTGAATGGGCAAAAATCAGCATGTTGTTGTGATCACTCTGATTTTTTGTGCCTGGAACGTGTTCTGTGCTGCAAAATCAGTGCAGATGGCACCAAGCGGCGAACCAGAGTCACTGCTTCTTTGCTGTTGCGCGAGTGGATTTTCTACTCAAGCTGCAGGTTTCTCACCACAAGTGATGGTGACCGCTAGCATCGCGAAAATCCCACCAGGTGTCCTCCTAGCTCCCAAAAATAGCATTAGGGGATGCCAATTCTTGTGCATGCTCACAAATGAGCTACATGTGAGAAAAACCTTCGCCACACAGTGGTTGGTGGAGTTTGGTCGGAACTCCAGATAAACTCCGGGAACTTCATCAGTGGAGCGGAATTTATCGCCCACCCAAAGCACTTCAGTTGGGTAATTGAATGGAAAGATATAGTTTTGGTTTTTTGTTTTAACACCTTAGCTGTGTGTAAACATCCCTCCCCAGTGCTGCGCTGTCCATTGGAACCAGTGCTGAATGGACGTCCAATGGTCGTGCGCAGCACTGGGGAGGTAGCGCTGCTGACGACCGTTGGCCGTCAGCAGCACTTAAGGGGTTAATATTCATCCTATTAAATTTTAATTGAGTTCAATATGCCATTACTAGCTAAGCTCTTAAATTATTAAAGCAAAAGTAAGATGTATGTATCAGATGTTTTTACTAGTTTGACTTACCATAACTTATGTGTAGGCATTTCTAGATGAGTCCATTTTTTCTTTGCTATTCTCTTAGCTTGCTTGGTGTGTGTCCCTTTTATACAGTGAAAGACATCATTTGTCAACATGTCATTTATAGTGGTGGGAGGAACTGGCAGAGGTACATATAAACTCATATAAATAAACTCCTGATGCATGCGCTGATTTTTACAGCTGTGAGCTTGGTCCATGCTGCAGAATGAGTGCAAATGGCACCACATGACATCCCAGAGGGCGCTGCTTATTTGCTGCTGCTAGATTTTATTTCTACTTGAGCTACAGCTTTCTTCCTGCGAGCTATCATAACCACTTGCATTGGGAAAATCTCGCAGGGTTCTCTGCTAGCACCTGAAAAGCATGCTAGGGGATGGCAATTCTCATTCACATTCTTACAGTTGCTGAGCCACTCGTGAGAAAAAACTCTGCCACACAGCACTATGGAAAAGCAGCCCCCTTTGAGACCCCCGAAACTGCTTGGCTTGTCACCTTTAATTCACCTTCGATTCTATGAAAATAACGAGGCAGGCGCTGGAAACTGAAAGACAAGAACAAGGTTTATTTCTCCAGAGGGGAGGACGTCTACTGCAGACTCTGGGATGTCTCTCAGGGAGGTGTTCCAACTTCAACTCTTCAACGGGCCACTTTTATACAGTGTTTTGACAATACGATCTTTATGAGCGGTGTCATGTAAACTTAGTACCCCCCGCCCAGGACAAGATGCCATACATTCCGGACAAGTTGGTTCGTACCCCCCCAATCGTAAACAGTCAGATGTATGATGCTTATCGGGCAGCTGGCTTGTGCCTCAGGGTCGAGAACATGCAAGGCTGGTCAGGTTTTAACGTCTTTTACTGTTGATACGGAAACAAGTTCTATTGTCCATCGGGAGGTGCATTCTTCGGGGTGCAATAAACCAGGTTAGTGCGGGCCTTTTGGTATCTACAATCTTTGGTTATCTACACAGGGATGGGGAGGAACAAAGAGGGCAGAGGTTTGTGGTGGCAATAGAATGTCCTTTTCAAGCTAACATAAACGTGGGCATGTCCGCTAGATTATGGCCATTAGCACACATACCAAGTCGGTCAGAGGTTTATACAGATACTTGTGGGAGTGCTGGTGAAACAGAGGTGAACAACAGAACTCAAAATGGTTGTGGTCGATCAAAATGGCTGTGGCCTATGTGCGCGTAGAAAGGAACCGTTGGGCAAGATGCGCAGGTAATGTTCACGATTATCGGCCCAGGTTTCACAGCACTTGGTAGAGTTTGGCAGAACTCCTCATTACAACAGTAACATTGAGCGGCCAAAACACTGCAAACTCCATCGGAGGAGTGGAATGTATTGCTCACCACTAGTCATTTTGCATTATTACCAGTTTGAGTAATCCTAGTGCATAACTTGTAAACGAATAAGTGCCAGTGCCCAAAGCCCTGTTCTGAAGCATATGGCCTGTGCAATTAAATGGTTAAATACAATAGTGGTTCTGTTGGGTAAGACACATCACTTGGACAATGCTATTGAATGCAAACTCTCTGACACACATATGCAATGAGAAATAAATGCTCAAGCAATCTACTGATAAAGTTCATATAGACAAGTGATGATTTCATGTAAGTTTATATCAGAATTCATTCATGTTACATCTGAATTAATTCATTCAATGATGACATTCGATTCTTAATTAGACCGTCAATAACAAGTGAAATTTAGTGACAATTTGTGAAAGGTGCTCGGTGCATGTAGCAATGTACAGTGAAATAAAGTAATGCATATATACAATAATATACAAGGGTTAGATTGGCCAGAAGCTTTTTCACACCGAAGGAGTCCTAGTGTTCTTTATAAAGGATCCTGGAGGTTCTGGACCACAGGTGAGCGTTGACGTTTCGACCCTGGTGCGCCTCAGTTTGTGGTCACGTCGGGTCTTTTTCAAGACAGGTGGGTGAGGGTAGACAGTATGTAAATCAGGAGGACTGGTCTCTGCCTGATGTGGATTCACACAGTTACTGGTTAAATCCGTGTTCAGTTGTTATGAAAACTGGTCACGCTGGGAGGAGGTGCTGCGTCCTTCCTCTCTTCTGTGTGATAACAGCGCTGTAATCACACAGCAGAGAGGAAGGACGAACAATTTAATGCAGGATTTAACCAGTAACCGTGCGGCTCCACATCAGGCAGAGACCAGTCTTCCTGATTTACATACTGTCTACCCCTACCCACCTGTCTTGAAAAAGACCTGCCGCGACCACCAACTGGGGCGCACCAGGGTCGAAACGTTGTCATTAGCAGGTTGTCAATGTATTCTCGGATTGTCTCAGCACAGCTATGCAAGACCCCCATGCCTTCATTACCGCCTGTTGTGGCAGCCCTGTTCCTGTCAGTGCATTTGCTTGCATCGACTTGATGAAGGACACACAGTCTCTAGCACTTGCAGTTTGGAAATCCCTCTCTCCAGGTGTTGAGATGCAAACTTCGAGCGCAGTGATGGAACAATCAGTACTGGTCATGTGAAGGTCACAACAGCAAGTACTCAGGTGAATACCTTCAATGATATATGTGGTTCTTGGTTGAACAGGGAGTTCTGGATCCCTTGGGTTCAAGCGGGTTGGCACTAGCACACTCTCTTGGGCCAGCTGGCTTCTCAGGGCCACTCCTCTTATGGGTCAGGCAGCTGAGCTTCTCCTCCTAAGACAAGTTCAAGACGAACAGTTCAGGTGAAGTTCCCTGTCCTCTGGGAGACTGGCTATCTGTGATATCAACCCTAAATCTCAGCAGATCTTTAAGTAGTCTGCAGAGTATGCCTATCCACAGTCAGTCAAACAGCTTGGCTCTGAAAGCCAATGTGCAAGTTTTAGTTTCACTTCTTCACAGAGTTTTCAGTCAGAAATGTGGATCCATTGTCTACAGTTTAGGAACTATCTTGGGGAGAATCATTTTCAGAACTTTATCTTTCTTCTGCAGTGCTAGCAGTTTTTTTGTGTAAAGTGATTACTCTCACAGCAGGTAGGGATGAGGCTGGCTCCAGGCAGTGGTATCCAGACGTAGTTGCCATAACATGAGCACTATGAGTCTGAAGCACTGCACCTGTCTGTCATCAGGCGTTCAGGGTGGTCTGCTTGGCAAATTCAAAAAGCCCAGGCCCTGCCTAGAAACTTTTCTCTCACTAACAACTGACTCTGCTGACGCACAACTATCCCATCCCATTACCGAAATGACAGTGCTCCTGTAGAACCAACCAGCACCCCTAGCTGAATAGGTCACATTGAAATGTTAATGGCAGATGCATCCTCATCTCTCCAGATTTCTGTGCCTGGTGCTGAATCATCAAGCTTGGGAATGCAGTCATTCCACTTCGACTGTCTAACAAGGCATTATTGGCACCTCTCTTCACATGTCTGTCTATATACTCAAGCTCAGGAGTGCAGGCAATACACTTTTACTGTCTAGGGACGCTGTATCAACAACTCCATCTTGTGCCATGTTAAAGCCAAGGGCAATCCAAAATGGATCCTACTGGTCTATAGCATACATCCAGTTATGACCTTTATTTATTTATTATTTATTTATTTATTTATTTAGCTTATATAGTGCAACAGCTACCCAACAAAGGGTTTCCTGGCGCTAATGATTCAGTAGTAAGTGATAGGACAGGCAATTAGATGTTGAATAGCCAAGTTTTTAAGGCCTTCCTGAATTTCATATAGCTCACCTCAGAGCGCAATGCATGTGGAATAGTATTCCACAGTGAGGGTCCAAGAAATGCAAAGGATTTACCACCCATGCGTGATAGTTTTATTTTAGGGATAACAAAATGATTGACTGTTGCAGATCTCAAAGTCCGAGAGGGGTGATAAGGGCGGACTAGTTTTTGTAAGTACTTAGGGGCTTTTTTTGTGGAGATCTTATGCATGAAGCACAGGGATTTGAATTTGATCCGGTTCTCTATTCTCAACCAGTGTAGCTCTCAGATATATTTGGAGGTGGATGAGGACATAGGGATTTACCTTTATGGAGTCCTACTACCAGGCACCATACACATACTCAGCACTCACACTCAGATGTCAGTGCAGGGTCTGGCCATGGAACATGAGCCAAAGTTTTCAAATTCAAAAATGGATCTGTTGCTATTGCGCAAAGTTCTGGAAGCAGTAAAAAAGAGCTGTCCCTGTACCAATGATTCAAAAACGGAATGCTGTCACTTCAGCTCACTATACATGTTCCAGGGACATAGACGGTAGAATTTGTCACCAAAGGGACACCATTTTGGTGCTCACTACTTAACTTCAGATCCAAGGGTCTGAGGGCATACTCAGGTGTTCGTGGAAACTGGTGCCAAAAGAAAGTCTTGATGCTAGTTTCTTTCTGAGCTAGGGTAGGGGTACACAATAACCACCGTGCATGGAACATTCCCTTCTCAACAGTGGGCCCCGTGAGAAACCGGGTTATACATAACTCCTGTACCATTTATATGTGTCTATGCAACATAAATATGATACCTTGTCTCTGTGCCTCCCACCAGTCTTTCTGAAAGCCTGAAAGGGAAACATACATATTTACAAGATGCTAAACTGCCTAACTCGCCTCATGTTATGTTATGTTAATCTTTATTTGTATAGCGCACGTACACCAGGTTGGTTTCTTGGCGCTGATCTAAAGGTGTTTAAATTGAGATGTCAATAGTATGCCTGCTTGAATAGCCAAGTTTTTAGTAGCTTACGGAATCTCATGAGGTCTGTGCATGCTCTAGCTTCCAGAGGTAAAGAGTTCCACAATGTGGGGCCTAAGGTGGCGAATCTTGTTCCTTCAGCACGTTTTAGCCAGAAGGGAGGTATGACCAGAAGGTGCAGATGGGCAGATCGCAAGTTGCGAGTGGGAGTGTATCTGTTGATCAAGTTATCGATGAATTTAGGGTTTTTATTATTCAGGGATTTGAAAATGATACATCCCACTTTGAAGGTGCATCTCTGGGTTATGGGGAGCCAGTGAAGCTTCTTTAGCAGAGGGGTGGTATGTTGGCACCTATTTGCTTGGAGAACCTCATGCCCAAGGTAAAAGCTGAAAGCACTTCTCCAGCTGCTAAATTACACAAGGTGTATTTGCTCTTTTTTGATAAGAGAAACTTATTATTCAAAATAAAGGGGCCTTTCAAAACAGTCCACAATACTCAACCTTTCTAATTGAATTGCTATGATTAATATATTGATGTCTTGTACTCTTTCCTCACCATGCCTCTGCGAGTGGATTACTTGTCAATGTTTCACCCCCCTTCTTCCAGTATCCGGATGCTAGAATAGGAACTTGACATCTATTGGTACAGCACATTCTCTGATAAATATGCACCTGTACCAGCCCTCTATTAAAGAATACTAACTCGAAGAGCCACATGTTCCCACTCATTCACAGTCATAAGGGTAGACAGGGGCTGGGGTAACCAGCTTCCCTTTGTTGAGTCGCAATGAAAATGCGACAACTGCCTTCAAAGGTATGACTTTGATGGTATTGGGTATCATTTGCCAAGACCACAGTCAGCGTCTCATTCCTCTCACTAGAACAATGCAGTGTATTAACAGTACTGTGTGCTTTTCCATCCAACCTGGTATTGCCTCTGCATTATGAATTTCCCAGGTCAGAATGGGCACAACGCAGCTACATTGCATGTGTTCGCCTTCTTATTTTTTCCCCCACGCATTTTTCTAGGTTTCACATTGCAATAAGTATTCAGGGAAAAAATCCTAGATCAGTTTCAAATTTGCAAACATCTATTAATGCTAATTCAGGAGCACAATTGCGTTTGTCCCCAAATCTGTATCCGCGGGCACTTGGAAATAAAGGGGCATATTTACAATAACTGGCCCATCCCTGCAAATCAGCAGGGATGCGCCAGTTATTGTGCGCCACAGCTCCGCCATCATGGATGTGCCGCATTGTAAATGCGGCGCACCATGGTGCAAAAACGGCACAGATGCGTGACGCATCTGTGCCGTAAAAGTGACGCATTGCTGGAGCTGCGTCGCAAGCGAGACGCAGCTCCAGCAATGCTCTAGGGGCCCTATCTAGTTAATGCTGCGTCAATCCTTACGGCTGCTTCAGGCAGGCACAGGGTTTTGACGCAGCATGGGCCTAAAAGTGACTGAGTGAAATCTAGTAGATTTCACTCAGCAACTTTTAGGAGGCGTTCCTGCGCCGGAACACCCCCCCCCCCCACCCCCCTGCACAGGAACGCCTACATGTGGCGCAGGGCATTACAACGTGACGCATCTCCCAGATGCGTCACGTTGTAAGTACCCTTGCAACATGGATCAGGATTTGCGCCGGTGCTGCGTCAGAATAGTGATGTAACAGCGGTGTAAATGAGGTGCAAGGGGCTTGTAAATCTGCCCCAAAGGCTTTAGTGGACATCTAAGTTTACACCCATATCAAGGAGGTCCAAGCTGTTCTAGAGTAGGAAAGTGAACCTGGCATCTACGTTTTCAAGGAGATGCAGACAATGGTATCAGTTTAAATGTTTTCTCTGTCAAAGAAGATGAGCATTGCACTTTCCCAAACTATGTCTCTGGATTAAATTCTCCAATGACAAATCGTATGCGTCCTACTAAGGGAAACACATGGAAAGTAGTTGCAAGCTTGCAAATGCGATGAATGAAAAAATGCAAAATGCTTCTGTCAGGTTGGGTTGAATATCAAGTAGGAAACGTTGATTTTCCAACTATGGTAGTGAAGCTTTTGAGGACTAATATCGTCGAGGGAAGTGCATACAGGTACGTACAGATGTACTATTCTTAACTCCACATCTACGTGCCTTGAAGATCTATCTATATGTTGTCAAGATGCATGTTTATGGAGTTAAGTATAGAAAACCTATCTCTATATATACATACCTGTCGATACTTTGGTCCTCAATATTTTGGCTACGATATTCTGGTGCGTTATTATTCCCTTATTAATATTTCGTGCCGCATCTTTCTGTTATCGACCCCATGCCAATATTCAAAATTACTCTATTCGTCATCTGGCGTCTTTGGCATTCTGAACCAATTCTAAAACGATTTGTTTGCTTTAACTCAATTTTAAAGGTGTGCATAAACAGTTCTTCCTAAGGAGCTATCTAGGCAGGGTCTTTGTAACAACACAAATATATCAGAAATGAAAGCAAATTTATAAGTGCAGCAGTGAGGGGAAAGCCTGTGCACTACCACCTGTATCCCATGTAGGCGTTTCTATTCAATGCCTTCCTCGTAATTCTTCAGGAGTTTTTAGGTTGTATGATTTTCTGAACAGTGACTAAGAAATTATTTGCATGTATTGCTAATAATGTAAAAATATATTGTACACGGAATTTATGTATCTCTGGCATACTTCTTTGGACATAATCTAAGCTAATGACACTGTACTCATAAACTGGCATTTACCATATTCACTTTAAAAAATATCTCTTATGTTCTCACTCTCACAATGTGCTTCAAGCTTAGCTTCATTCCTATGTGTTAACAAATCATTATTTGAGCACGATAGCTGCACTGTAATTTGTCACAATCAACAGGCACTGGCAAAGCCAGAGGTCTGGCATTGGCCACCAGTTATTTGACTGAGCCAATTCTTGTTTTGTTCTGTCGCGGTTTTTGCAAAAAGGTTTTGTTGGAAAGCGTACGGGCTCTCACCGATGTAAAAAACATTGATTAAAGGGAAAAATATTTTTTTTGGTCTAAAACGACACACATTCCCATGAGTAGTCCCTTACTCTAAAATAAACTAACTTGTGTGTGGAAGTGCACCTTGTGAAAGGATACAGTTTATAACTCACAGTGAAGTTAGACAATGGCAGAAGAGTGGAAGAAAAATGTGAATAACACAACAACAGATTTAAGTATGAAGACTGGCTGAAAGTAAGCCCCTGTAAGTAACTATTTTATGCACATGATTGTAGTAAAATCAAAAGGTCAAATTAACAGTGAACGCAAAAAAGTCATTCAATCTGGTGTTGGCTGCCAGCTTCTTGCCTTTGCTAATGCATTTTGTAATGATTCTATAAATCTTCATTACAAAAAGAGAAGGTTGAAAAGATAGAGAGGCTTGCACAACATCTATCTATCTTACTAATATTTCAAGGAGGGAAGTGCACACAGGTGAGTACATATTTCCTGCTCTTAACTCCATATCACAGTGCATGGCTGTCTTTACATAGTTATTTACTTGTTCACAAGAAGCACCTCGATCGAGTTTGCTGTGGCAAAATGACTTGAAGAAGGAATAAGCAGCGCCCCTCATCCAGGACAATTTATTCACTTCCCCTTAGCATCAAATGCAGAGCTTGGAAATTGTCAAAAGATACCTGTTTTGTGAAGACAGTTTCCAAAATTCTATAATGGAAATATAATAAACAATTGCGTATGTGGTGCCATTTTTGTTGCCTACAGCAGCAAGTGCATCTGACATGGCAGTGCCTTAGAGTTTTTGGCTGCTGGCAGTGTGATGGAAACGTGTGGTGGTGGTGGTGCTTTTGCTTTGCAGCCAGCGAAGACAATAGTGTCTTTTGTGCAATGGCACGAAAAGATTATGATGTAGCTTTTACATTATATCCAGACGTATAAAAGCATTTCCTTCGAAATACAAAAAAATCCAATGTTCCTGGTGCAAATGTGTATTTTTCTTAACGATTCACACTTTTTGAATTATGCTTAATAATTACACATAGTTAAAGCAATGTGCTGTGAGGGTACCACAAGTTTTTATTCCCTTCAATTAATGTGTTTAGTGCGTGCAACCTCCAAACACGTCATAAGTGACAACACTACATGTTCATATAATAGATGAAAAAAATGATAAACACAATTTAGAAGAAACACTTAGCTTTCTAAAAGAAACAACAATTGTTAGTAATAACTGCTAACATACTTCATAATTCAAGTGAACAAAGCAAAAGCAATGAGGCAAATAAATATAATTAGCACACCACATCCCATAACAATTGTATGGAGGTGTCGCCAATTTGGTCAAATGTAGAAAAACAATATGTATCTTAACGTGCATAACTTAAGTTATTCAGGTGTGAAAAGGTTGTCCATCTAACAGGGGCTAATTGTGGTCACACAGTGTGAATGTCAATAGTGCTACAATATGAACTTCCATATTATTTTATTATTCTTCAATTTTTTCCACATGCTGAGTTTAGAGGTTTCTTTTTTAAACTGAACCATGGAAGAAAAGAAGGAAGCACATTTAAGAATAAAGCAATCTGTAACAATGAAAAAAAACACTATGATTCTTGTTCCCTGCTAAATGCACACCATATGCTTGGGCTACTTTTTAAAGTATAAATGACTGTTGTTTTTGTAGTAATCAGTCGATGTCAGAGCAATTACTTAAAATCATCCGTCCTGGCTGTTTTCACAATTCATGGCCTACTGAGCAGAAGAATGAAGCTGACAATCGGAGAGCTGCAGATGGAATGATCATACATCGCGCGCTGCCTGACTGACACTTACCTGCGGGAAGGGGGAAGGACCCCATCATCTGGAGGTGCCTCCTGCTTCTGGCAGACCAGAATTCTGTGCAAGTAGTTTGAAGCATTAGCCACGGGGGTCTTTAGTGGGCCTGTCTCTTTTCAAAAAGTAGGAAGAACCTCCCCAGCTCTTGTCAACACAATACTGACAGACCAAGAGGTTAACAGGCGTTTAATCAGGTCACCTTTTGAGTCAAGGATTGTGGTTCTGCTCAGAATTTTATCTCTTAACGTTCATAGGTTTCTGTTTCATATTACTATTATAAACGATAAAGAAAGCAGTGATGTGCTGGCCCCATCCAAACTATGCTTGGAATAAGCATGCACAGGTTTCTCATTTACTCTGATGCTAATATGAGGAGCAGCAATTTTTAACACTACTTGGGAAGTTGATGATGTGAAATGACATATCACCAGTGAAGGTTTTGTGCATGACTGTAACAGATAACAACAAAAATAGGTGGAAGTTTTGCCTCAATTTTTGGATATTTTTTGTTAGCTTTTGAACAATAATAAAATATTCAATAATGAAAGTGATCTATTGAACACCACACAATTGCAATGTTCTTTCAAATAACCAAATGCACATAAGGTAGTGGGATCATGACTGGCTTCACTTCTATACTCTTAATAAAAAATGTGTGCAGAGTTTGAAAGAAATGGGGAAAAAACGAAGGAAAAAGGTTTTGCAGGAGAAAAAGAGCATGTCAATGCACTGTTTGAAGATGCCTATTTGCTTTAAAGCTTGAACATTATGATGCTGAAAAAACCGATTTGTAGGATAATTTGCATGCGAAAACCAAATTTAGTAAGCATGTTGGCAATGCATAGTTCGAAAAATAATTACTCCTTCTGTGTCATAAGGGCAGAGAGTAAATCTCTGGTGGGAGTACGTCCTCCTGAGGTAAACTCTAAATCACACAAACTACCCCACAATCATTAAGATAACAACTGCAACCTAGGTTAATAGTGAGTAGATGGCCATTGAAGCATCCTAGGTGTTACCCACGAGGTTGTGGGAAAGCAAAAAAAAAACTATTATTTTAATTACCCTCACACACCCTAGTGGTGTCATGCTTCATCATCGGGTCACCCTGACTCCTAAAGGTCAGGGTGGGCTCGACCGTATTTCAGGGAGCTCTTAGAAGATTTTGGCCAGGGGGACTTTAAATATTAAAAATCCTCAGGTGGTTTCCGGTTCTCCTTTATTCTTGGAACCGACTGGGATATTAAAATTTTACAAGCATATATAGGGTCAGATAGGATATTTGTGGTCCTACAACCCTAGTGCTGACATGTTTCATCCCAATTAATTGGCCCCATGTGGGTCCTGGGCTTTCTTCAGGGCAATAAGTATAGAAGTTCCCTCCCTGGATGAAGCAGTGAAGAACTATCTAGCTACTACTACTTTGTAAAAAAAGGGCAGATAGCTGCTCCTTTGTAAACCATAAGACAAACTTATCTTTAGTTTATGAGAATGCCAATCCTTCTCCATCCCATTTTGGGAGAGGTAACATTTCAGGGTGAATTGCACTCTAGTCCCTCATTCATCAAGGATCCTGCCCCATGTCCAAAACCTACTGTGTCCTGCATCCCCGGGCCTTCCCCTGCTTCATATATATGTATACATACATATATATATTACATACTGGCGGTCTCCAGTAGGTAGTTATAGTTAGGACCCACTTTCCATAGGAAATCCACAACATTCTTTTTGGAATAACTTTGGCGCCGGTGGATGAATCTTCGTAAATTTCTCCAAGAAAATGGCCTGCTCGGTTCCGCTCCTTCCCTGAAAGTTTGGGGGTGATTCGTCAAGTGCGGGCCGAGAAAAAAGGGGGTCCCAAAATGTGTTTTCCCCATGCAATTTTCCATAGGGACCTTTAGCCAGGGCTACAGCCCGAACGGCTGAACGGAATTACACCAAATTTGGCAGAGAGGTAGAGTTTGGTTCGCAGATTGTGATTTTTTGTTAAATGGTGTATATCCGTTCAGTAGTTTCTGAGAAAATTACAAGTAAAATCATAGTGATATCTAGAGAGTTCTACACGCAGACTGAGATCCGTTCAATTACGAGCGCGAGCTGCATGCTGATTGGCTGTCAACTGTCTGTCAACACTCGAAACCAGGAAGTGTTGGTGGCCATCTTGTCCCTCGGTAGAACCGAGTCACAAGAAAACAGTATAACAAAGTTGAGAAATAAGGAAAGGGGGCAGGGTAGAAACATTCTGACCCTATAGGCTTGCTCAGGGGGTCGTACATGGATTTTCAGGGTCAATTTTTTTTTAAAATAAAAAATCGCGGCGTACGCGTATGGTACTCGTACGCAGTGGAAAAGTGAAAAAAACTAGAAGTCTGTTTTATTCATTAGGTCTCTGGGGGCAAATTCCGGGGGCAATTTTTAGAGCTATATTTCTATGACGGTATGTAAAACTTTCCGTTATTTTTTCCTGCATCAGTTGTACTCTCTATGCATGGGCAGCCTTGTTTGCAAGTGCACTTTATTTTCTTTTTCTTCAAGTTCGCCAAGCAAACCTCTCCTGATTTTAGGTATTAAATTTGCCTCTTTGTTTTCCCGGTTCGTGTGTGTCATCCGGTGCTATACTTTTGTAATATATTAATAAACATATTGTATGTATATTTATTTGAAAGTAGTGTTGAGGCACCAATTGTTGATTACATACTCCGTTCAACTGCCATTTTAGTAGTTTTCCTCCATTATTTTTATTATACCTGTTGCTTTCATTTTACCCTGCGCATATTTTCTCTGAGATCGATGAGATTTCCTGCCACAGACACCCCGGTGTTTGTCCTTCGCCTCCGATCTTATAAGACTTGGTCACACGTATGCCTAGAAACTAACTTGAAGGACGTAAGCCACAGCCATTACAACGCGTGTTCGTCAAGAAAAAAATATTATTAAGATTATGCATTTATATGCGTGGTAAATGCATACTAGTTGTAAAAGCATGTGTGGTAATGCGATATGCGTGCTAATGGTTTTGTGGTGACGATCACGCATGCTTATGAACCGGATCTGGGCGTGGTGAAGTCTAGGGCAGCAGGCGGAGGGCCACGCAGCTCCACTCATATAATATAGAAGTAATATAGGATTTTAAAAAGTTTTAAAAAAATGATTTCATAATTATCCTAGATTAAGTCTTTTGTTAGTATGGTAATTAAATACATAATATATGTTTTTAAACAATTAAAAACATTTGCGTGTTTCGCGTACGGGGCGCCGTAAATGACGTCACATGGAAGCTTTGATGCGACGCGTAACGTCAAAGCGTATTCGTAGCGTATGCTGAGAATGATTAGCAGTATAAACTATGGTGCAATCACTCTCTCACTGTCAAATCAGAGCACAGGGCACGCTATAAAAATGGTTGAAAGTTGTCACTCATTGGAGATCCAATTCAGGTGTGTGACTTATCCACAGTATCATAACGTTATTTTTTAACCTGTTTAAGTTTGAGGTTTGCATGAAATACTATGCTATATGCAGATATTGATGTTTAGGCAGCGCTTATGTCCATGAAGCTTGGTTATTACCATTTACATATAGGTGCCTGAGGGAGGGAAAAGAAGTCTATCTGAATGGCGAGGATTGCACAATAGCAGCAGATCACTCCTTAATTTGTAGACACATACAAATGCATGGCTCTTGTAAACAAGATGCGCCTAATTTGGACTGCGTTTGGAAAGGTAGTCCGACACCTGCTATCATAACAACATTCAGTTTATAGCAGGCATCGCTTACATGATTACGGTAACTGAGCGTGTGGTTTGATTAAAAAAAAGTTGTGTTAACTCCAATGCATGGGAAGCTGGATGTTTCCGTCTGGCTGTCGATTTTGACCTTGAAAGCATAGTCAACCAAAGAAGTCGTATAAGAGCGCTATTGTCCCAAAAAGAGGTTGCTGTTATATCTGCTACAGAAACATTTGTCCTTCATGTAGCAAACACCCGAACAGAAGTGCATGATTTATTAAATACAGACGTGCTCTTGAATTTTGGGGAGTTCATTTAGAGTATCTTTAATGTGTCCTTGACTAGGGGGTTACCTTACTTTTTCAAAGTTAGAAGCAGTGGCCTTGTGACTTCTGTAGAAAATATGTTTGGTGTCTTGTCCGTATTTTTTCATTAGATTTTTTCCAGCATCTTTGGTGGATTCTCCTTAATGCTCACATTAGTTGCCGGTGTGCTTGTATTAATTTGTTTACTTTAATATGGATGCACATCTTGCAGCAGACGAGAATATGTCTCTGTTGTTGCTGGTCCGCAACCAAATGCTTAGTTATTACGGAGCGCTGCCTCTGGCTACATTGAGTGCAGTTTATGGATTATCATTTCGATTTTCCTTTTTCACATGCGTTCAACCTGTCTTCTATTGCCTGAGCTGCGATTTCGACTGGGCCCTGGATTTGTGTCTCTGCAGTATGGTGTCTCCCAGCGCGGATTATGATCAGCTGATGAGCCCCTTAGTTGCTCATGAATTGCTCTGTTCTGGCGGTGGGATTATGGCCTTAGCAGCAATACATGGAATATTGGGACGTTGGAATGTTTTTGCAGCGGCGCATGACTTCTTGGCACGCAGTTACATTGAAGATGACCTGAGTTTTCCTCTGATGGTGATAGAGGCTCCGGTTGTTGAGGAACATGTATGTTCATTCCCACTATTGAATTGGATGGTTGAAATGTTTTCAGATGAGAACAATGAATTCCTCTTGAAGGCTGTTGCTACATACTGTGCTTACACGCTGTTGGATTAAAACTCTTTGATTTTTCTACATATTCTTTATTATTTAGCGACTGCTTTCTATCAAAGAGCAAATAACTTTCTTTGGGAAATGTGAACTTGACTCTGCTTTTTAGGCTTGGACTCTGCGTTTCTAATTTGCCCACGTTTATATTACGTGCTTCGATCAAGGAAGATTGCCGTGGGACTGAGCCTTGCACTCACACCCTGTTAAGTTAGCATGGGTTTATTAGAAGCTTAAACGCTATATTTGCTTTCCTGCTCTGCTTTGCACACGACAAGTACTTGTGATATTGTTTAGAGAATGCTGAGTATTGTGGTATATATGAGAATAATTTGGTATGCTAGATTTGTAAACTGCCTCGCTAGTTTTGTGTGTATAGTGAGAGCATGGAACATCAAGGTTATCTTGAATACTGTGTCTTTTATTCAGAATGATCCTCGCACGTTCGAGCCATAACACATATGCAGCTGTGGCCACCTCTGATACTTGCACGTTTCATAATGCATTGTGGAAGCAAAGTTACACACAGTTGGTGAACATCCGTATCTTGACAGTTTGTGGAGCACTGAATGTGATGCACTACTGCTGACTACCAGAGGTATGGGTCTGCCCATGTAATCCTATGAGACTTTCTTTAGTTATAAACTAATCTGTTAGGTAGGGAGGGTGAAATGTAGGTATATTTTAAATTTGTTTACCTTTAACATTATAGGATGCTTTTTCCGTTTGTATTTGATAGAATAGTAACAATGCTGAAAACCTTGTTTCTGATAATATGTTTGGTTGTTTTATCTAAGGTACTGTGCATGAGATTATGGGTTTAGAAATAAACATTTCAAAGTTGCACGTGTCTTTGTTTACCCCTTGTTTTGGACTGGGTAAGACTATAATGAAAGAGTGCTCTTGTTATCCAGTTTACTTAATGTAATTTAAGTCGCATGTTCTGGTTTGACTAGTTATTGGTGTTTTTGCTGTAGAGCGAGGAACCAATGAGTGACTGATTGGTAGTCTGGTAGGGGGTTTGAGTGGTAAGGTGGGGTTTGGTACACCATAATTCACTGATGTCCTAAGTCTTCTTTATGCATAGTTCTGTGTATGAGCAGAATTCCTGGAACAGTAGTTACAACAAAAAGGCTCGATAAAGGGCTTGCACTTTGAATATGAATATAAAATAGAAGAATAGTTGATAATCACAGCTAAGGAATGCAGTAATTAGATGTGTGCATGTGTGGATGATGTGTAGATTGAGTGGAAGATGAAAAACGTGAAAAATAAGAAAGGCTGGAGATACGCAAACTTACTACTGCATTGTCAGTGAAGTGGATCTTTGAATTTCTAGGTCATTACACAGATAGGGTTTTGGATTCTGCTGTGGGAGCAAGAGAAAGTAGTACTACATCTAAGGAAGAAAGCTAGTGCATAAAGTACACACTATTCAGCAGATGTACAAGCTTGGGGGAAAAATGATGCAAAAGTGGCGCAATGGGCTTGTAAACCTGCCCCACCGAGTGGTAGAAAAGACGCAAGAAAGGACAGAAGTGTGTAAATTAACCACTGCTATTAATGGGTAGTAGTTACCAAGGAGGCTGAATAAATGGCCTGCACTTTGAATATCAAATAAAGAAGAATATTTGATCAGCTCAGCGAAGAATGGTAGCAAGTAGGTGTGTGTATTTGTGGTTGTTGTGTTGATTGAGTGGAAGATGACTAAGGTGATGTCATTTGAGATGTCATGAGTGATGTCATGAGTGATGTAACTGACCATCTCATGAGTGATGTTATTTGTGATGTCATCAGCAGTGCATTGTGGGCATGCGAGTTATAGTTAGCTGAACTAACTAATAACGGGAGCATTTCAAAGGTTTTGTGTAAGTGAAATGTCCATGAAATGTGATATGTTTTTACATAAGTTTGTAATGATAGTCAATTGATTTTCAAACAATGTTTGCCTTTTGACTTAAGAAATTCTTACCTAGTGTTTTTACAACCGAAATTTTAGAGAAAGTAATTGGACAATGAAGATTGGAGCAGTTAATAAAAGTAAGTGTGTTGTTCAAAATTAGTTTGTGAGTGAAAGTGATCAAGATAATTAGTAAACTTGGAGTTGTCATAGAGGTAAAGTAAGTGTATCACATAGTGAGTGATATCAGTAATATAGGAAATGTTAATCAAGAGTGAGTCAGAGGTGCAAATATAACTAGGGTTAGATGATGAAATAGATGTTGGAGCTTTTCATTCAGAAAGTCGGGTAAATGGAAGTTTAAAACTAATATTACTATTACTATTATTAAATAATTTCCAAAAAGAGGACTTTCTGTATACTATTTGGCCATGTGGAAAGGTATGTAAATGAAGTATACGTATTTCGGGTAAATGCGGTTAATATATGTTTCTATATCACTTTAGTTTGAGAGTTTGAAAGTATAATAATGAGATACTGTATGTTAGAAATTGATGTTTGGAAGAAAACATTTAAGATTTATTATTTTTAGGTTTTATGGGTTTTTTAAACACAATCATTTTGATTGTGTTTTTTTTGCCTGCTGTGATATGATGAGTAGTATTGAACTCACTGTTTTTAGTGAAAATCAATATATTCTGAGAACAGCAAAAATAAACCATATAACATGTTGTAGGAGTTAATTTGTATTTTGTATTGTGAAATATATATTATAACTGATTTGTTTACTCTCTTCACAGATATTACATTTATAAGGTAAGTACAACTAATAAAAAATACATTTTCATTACTTTTTTATTTCTGTTTCACTCTATCCTACCCTCACTCCCTGTCTCTTAACCTCACTGCCTTCATCCCTTCACTTTCTGACTCCCTTTCTCTAATGCTCACTCCCTTTAACCCCTTTACTGCTAAGGCATTATTATTAATCTCATATAATTTCCATTGAAATCAATGGAAAGTCCATGACGAGTTACCCTTGTCATTAGCAGCCAAGAGGTTAACTCATCCACATTTCGTCACTAACCTTTCTTTGCTCCTTCACTCAGTCCCCTTCTCTCACTCTTTCCTTCACTCCCTCTATCTCCTCACTCTTTTACTCCCCTTGTCTCATGCTCACTCGCAATTATTCATCCTCTATCACCTCTGTTTCCTCAAACTTACTGTCATTCTCTTACCCTACCTCACCCCTGTCCCCTTACTGTGCTTCCCTCACTTATCCTCATTCTCCATACTTCACTCCCCTTCTTCTTAGTCTTCTCACCCTTTAATCTTATGTCAGTCCCTCTGCTTCACTCCCCTTCACCTCTCTTTCCTTCCTTTGCTCCCTTACTAATTCCCCTTCAGACTCTCACCTTACTCCACTTCAAACACACCTTCTCAAAACCCCCTCTGTCCTCTTACTTTCTCTGTCCTTTTCCATCACTCCCTCTCTCTTAGCCTCACTACTTTCATCACCTCACTCTGTAACTCCTCTTCCCTCACACTTACTCTCTTTAACTCACCCACACTGCCTCATTTACCTTTCTTTGATCCCTTACTCAGTCCCCTTCTTTCACTCCTTCCTTCACTCCCTGTGTCTTCTCAATCACTTACTCCTGTTGTGTCAGGCTCACTCGACTTTATCCACCCTCTATCACTTTTATTTCTTCAACCTCACTGTCCTTCTCTCACCCACCTCAACCCCGTTTCCTTAGTACGCTTCCCTCAGTACCCCTTATTCTCCATCATTCACTCCCTTTTCCCTTTCTTCTCTCCCCCACTTACCTTCTCTCAGTTCATCTGCTTCACTACCCTTCACCTCTCTTACCTTCCTTCACTCCCTCACTAATTTCCCTTTCGTCACTCACCTTACTCCACTTTAAACACATGTTCTCAAAAATCTCTGTCGTATTACTTCCTCTCTCCTCTTCCCTCACTTCCTCTCTCTTACCCTGACTTCCTCTGTCCCCTCACTCTGTCAGTTCCGTTCAGTCACCCTCACTCACCTTCTATCCCTCACTGTTGTTAACGCACCCCACTCACTCCCCCTTCCCTCTCCCTCATTTCCCTTGCCTTACTCCTCTTTCCTCATTTAGTTTTGCTAACTCTCATTCCTTTAGTCCCTTACTCACTTTCAGTTCATTTGTCTTTCCTTCTGTGGCTCTGAATCTATCTGCCTCATTATCCCGTTAGTTATTCGCTCTCTCTTCATTTCTTTTTCCCTCTTTTTGTCCTTCACCGTTCCTTTGTTTCCCTTTTTGTTTTTTCATCTTTTACTTTATCTGTAAGTACCCTTTTGTGACTTTTAATCTCCTGCCTTGTCTCTTGTATTGTGAATAATATATTATAACTGATTTGTTTTTTCGTTTCCACAGATATTTCATTTATAAGGTAAGTACAACTGTCAAAAAAACTTTTTTATTTCTCTTTCTGTCTATCCTTCCATCACTCCCTCATTCTTGGCCTCACTAACTCCATCACCTCACTCTGTCACTCCTCTTCCCTCACCCACACTGCCTCCTTTACCTTTCTTTGATCCCTCACTGAGTCGCCTTCTCTCACTCCTTCCTTCACTCCATGTGTGTTCTCAATCACTCACTCCCGTTGTCTCACGCTCACTCAACTTTATCCACCCTCTATCACTTGTCTTTCTTCAACCTCACTGTCCTTCTCTCACCCACCTCACCCTCGTTTTGTTAGTCTGCTTCCCTCAGTACCCCTTATTCCACATCTTTCAGTCCCCATCCCCTTTCTTCTCTCCCCCACTTACCTTTTCTCAGTCCATCTGATTCACTCCCCTTCACCTCTCTTTCCTTCCTTTGCTCCCTTACTCATTAACTTTCCCTCACTCACGTTACTCCACTTCACTTACTCCTTCTGTCACTCCCTCTGAACTCTGACATCCTCACTTCTCTTCCTTCACTGTCTATCTGTTAGGCTTACTCCCTCTGTCCCTTCACTGTCTCACTGGTCTTCACTCACACTCACTTTCTTTAACTCACCCACACTCCATCACTTATCTTTCTTTGCTCCCTCACTCAGCCCCCTTCTCTCACTCTTTCTTCACTCCCTCTGTGTCGTCACTCCCCTTGTGTCACGCTCATTTGCCATCTCTCATTTGACTGTGCTATGTCTTCCTTTGGCTGTTCCATGTTTCTCTCTGTGTGTGCCATCTTACCCTCTGTCTGCAAAATATATGCATGTACCTGTGTCATCTTACCCTCTGCTTGCACCATCACACCCTCTACTTGTTCTATCTTACTCTCTGACTGCATCATCCTACCCTCTACCTGTGGCACGTGTCCCTCTGCGTGTGCCATCTAACTTTCCTGTCTCTTAATCTTCTTCCTTCTTTCTTGTATTGTGAAATATACATTGTATGCATTACAATTTATTTTTTTCTTGTGTTTTACAGATATTATATTTTTTTAATTATTTCCTTAACTTTTTTATATCTTAGAAGGTAAGTATAACAAATAAAAAACTTTTTTCGCAACAGTGTCTACGTTTTTATTATTTATAAGGTAAGTATGAGAAACAAAAATAAGTTTGTTATCACTCTGTTATTGTGACAGAATAACTGCCTCACTCTTTCTCAGTCCCTTGCTCTCTCTCTCTACATCTCTCTCCCTTACACTAAATCTTGTTTGTTTTCTCTTTCTACCACTCCTCCTCTTTACCGCAGTCAGTTTCCCTCTTTCATTATTTTTTTTGTTTGATCTTATTTTCCTTCCTTCACTCTGTTATCCATTTCTTACCTGTTAGTAAGCCTTCATTTATTGGCACTCCACTTCCCCCAGTGCACTTCCTTCTGTCTGTTTCTCACACCTCTTCCCTTTTGTGTTCACTTTTGTTTACACCTCTTTGTTTTGTTTTGCAAACCAGTGCAGGTTTTTTACGTAGTATAAATCCAAGAGTGACTGAATGAATGAAACATTATACATTTTACTTATTCGTTTTTAGGTGGTATTCCTGCATTTGTACATTCCCTATGTATGCAGGAAAGCCTTGTTTTGGTGTATTGTATTACAATATGATGCAGTTTGCAAGTACATCAGATTGTAAAAAGCATACTTTATGGTATATCTTTTGTACCACTGTTGCATCACCCATATGAAGCAATAGTTGTGTAAAAGACACACAAGGCTATTATAAATTACCCTTAATGCATATAAATTAATTCATGCAGTTTTACTAATAGTGCAAATTGAAGCATAGAGGCAGATGTAGGACACCAAGTACCAGTTGGTAACAGCTGTTTTCGGCCGTTACCGACTGGTATTTGGTGTTTGATATGTAGGAGCCTTAAATTGTATAGAATCGGTAAACTTACTGTTTCGGTAATTTTGCCGATTCGGTAAAATACCGAATCGGTAAATTTACCAAATTGGTAAATCTAGATGTAGGTGGCACTGAAAACAATGCCACAGGCCCTTAAGTATTCGTTAGTTACCACTAAATACTATTCGGTGGTAAATAACGAATTCCTGTGTACATGCACATCTGTGCATGTACATTTGTGCCATGTGGCACACATACAAGCCGTAAGAGCATGTATGTGTGTGACATGGCACACAAGTCAGAATCAGGGGTGCACCAGGGTGTCAAAGTGACAACCTGTCCCCCTTGACAATTCGGTTATTTTACCGAATCGGTATTTACTGGTTCGGTAATTGCCATTGATTCCTATTGGCCTCAAGGCCCATAGGAATCAATGGCAATTACCGAATCGGTAAATACCGACTCGGTAAAATGACTTAATTATACAGATTTGGTCATTTCAAAAGTGAAATTACCTACATCCCATTTACCTACTCTTAAATGTTGAACAGATATGATTTGGTATTTAAGAGTAGGTAAATGGAGATTACATACATCTGTCCCATTGAGTTGTAACATATTTATATACATATGTTACATTTCAGTGCTTTGGAAGTACTACAGTATACTATAGGTAAACACCTTATAGGTTTATGCTGTACCACATCCTTATAGTTTTGCACTTTGACATTCACTATGACAAATTTTTACATACAAACATAGAAATTTAGTTCTTTTTTTTAACCAGTAGAGGTATATCTAAAAAGAACTGTTTTTTGTTGTTTTTGTTTTGCTAGAGAAACGATGTAAAAAAACAGAAATGTTTAAACTAAACAACTGTTCAACTGGAACAAACTATGAGAAAAAAAAACGTATGGGGTGCACCTGTGGTTCCTGTTCTTCTGTAGGATTACTTGAATTGACTCTTGGCCAAAGGCTATCAGTTTACTGCAATGTATACACTGCATCATTAGATTTTTCAGCTCTGGCTGAATGTTTGCCACCATTGAGGCTGGCATTGGTGGTACTCCAGATGCTGAAGCAGAAGTACTAGGAAGAGAGCCCTCCTCCTGTGATACCTCCTTCTGTAATCTTTGCGCCTTCGCCTTTAACCAATTGTTTGGGTGTAGGTTTTCAACATTCCGCTCCATGCTGTGGGTTCCAAATGAATATTTTTTGGTTGGATCTCCCCTTGACAGCACTGACTGACAGATCTTGCAGGTGACGAATTGCGCATTTAATTTTTTCCTATCCTCCAGAAAGGTGAAAATTTCCAAACTATTGATTCTTTTTGTTTAGTTGTACGAGGTTCCTCTGCAACAAATTCTTCAGATGAAGAATGGTTTGAGTCAGGTTGTTCAGCCATTTAAAAAAAAAAGTTCAATAGGTAGATGTCTGGAGACTGGAAAACAGGTGTTACTTCTCTGAAAGCCAAAGAAGAATGATGAACATGGGAGGGGTCTTTCAACAATTGGAGTAGGAAGTAATACAAACCAATAAAATCTTTTGTTTTAAGGTCACATGGTTGAACGTAAGCTTACGGAGGGCTCACGGAGCATTTACGGAGCGCTTACGTAAGCTTGCGGTGCGTTTATGTCTTATTTACGGAGCGCTTACGTAAGTTTACGGTGCGCTCAGGATTGATTTACGGTGCGCTCACGTATTACGCACCCTCACGAGATTTGTAATTGCTTAATAAAGTAATATACATGCTTTAAAAGTTTTAAATAAACATGTTCTTTATTAGCCCAAATAATGTGTATCTTTACATTGTACAATAAATACGTACATATAACGTTTTTAAGCTCATAAAAGTTTTGGGGGTAAGAGCTCGAAGAGTTTACGGGGCTCGGACCGAGCACTCACGTTGCGTGCACGTGCGACGTACCCTCGCAAGATTTGTTATTACTTCAAAAAGTAATATACTGTTTTTGAAAGTTTTAAAAAACCATTTTCTATAGTAAAGCAGATATTGTCTACCTTTAAAATGTACAATAAATACCTAGATATTACGTTTTTAGAATTCAAAATACTTTGGGAGGTAAGCGCTCGCAGAGTCTACGGAGCGCGGACAGAGCTCTCACATTGCGTGCACGTGCGACGTACCCTCACTTGATTAGTAATTACTTTTAAAAATAATATGCGGTCTGTAAAAGTTTAAAAAAAACATTTTCTTCATTAATGCAGATATTGTCTACTTTTAAAATCTACATTAAATACGTAGTTAGTATGTTTTTGAAATTTAAAAAAATTATCGGCGTAAGCGCACAGAAAGTTAACGGTGTGGTTAAGGAGCTCTGACGATGCGCGGACCTTGTAATCATATAATTTAAAAAAAAAGAAATTTAAAAAATAATTAAAAAAATTACTTTTGTACTTAGATTTATAATTATTGTTGTATAAAATGTGAAATATAAAGAAAGGAAAAAAATATGTAAATATGAGTTATTATAAAAAACAAAAATTATTAACAAAAGAAAGAAATGTATTAATTAGTATATTTAAAAATGATCTTTAACAAAATATTTGAAATTTACTAAAAAAGAATATAAGTTTTAGGCTTGATATAGTTTGGAATTAGCATTTAAAAAAACTTTTGAAATTCACTGAAAAAACTATAGGTTACAAGCCTTAAATAGTTAGAAATTAGCATTTAAAAAACCTTGCATAGTGGCTGAAAAAAACATAGGTTTCAGGTCATATATAGCTAGTTATTAGCATTTAAAAAACCTTGCAAATTCACTGAAAAAACCATAGGTTTCAGGTCATATATAGTTAGGAATTAGCATTTAAAAACCTTGCAAATTCACTCAAAAAGCCATAGGTTTCAGGTCATATATAGTTAGGAATTAGCATTTAAAAAACCTTGCAAATTCATTGAAAAAAACATAGGTTTCAGGTCATATATAGTTAGGAATTAGCATTTAAAAAACCTTTGAAATTGCACCTATATAGTTAGTTGGACTAACTATATTTCACGCACCCGCAATCCACTGCTGATGATGTCACATATTACATAATTCATGACATGGTCAGTGACATCACTGATGACATGACGTTATAGTTAGGAACCACTCCCTCTGAGTGCGTCTGTGAGTGGGTGTGGATGAAAGAGAAATGAGTGATTCTATAAGTGGGTGCATGAGTGTCTGACTGAGTTTTTGAGTGTTTTGTGTGTGTCTGAGTTTGTCTGTGAGTGGGTGCATCAGTGTCTGTGATTAGCTGTGTGAGTGTCTGAGTGGATTCTGCTTGTGTTCTGCTTGATTTATACCTTTGTTCTCTTCACTTCTGACCTCTATTTTGCCTCTTTCTGCTCACTGATGGCCTTTATTTAGCCTCTTTCTGCTTTTTTCTGACCTTTATTTTGCCTTTTTCTGCTCATTTTGAACCTCTATTTACCTCTTTAAGCTTGTTTCTGACCTTTATTTTACCTCTTTCTGCTTATTTATGAACTCTATTTTGCCTCTGTCTGCTCAGTTATGACCTGTAGTTTGCTCTTTCTGCTCGTTTCTGACCTCTATTTGCCTCTTTCTGCTTGTTGCTGGCCTCTATTTTGCCTCTTCATTAACCCTGGGTGGAGTTTGCATAGTCGTGCTATGCGGAATTCAGCAAAGTCACAAAAAAACTCAGCGTGCTACGCGGAGTTCCCCGAGCACGCGGAGTTGCTTGTTGCTCCTGTTTGCGATGTGTTTTTCCTGTTCAGGAATGCGTATTGTGTGTTCGGGGATACTTTTTGCGTGCTCAGGGGGGAAATATCGCTCAAACTTCACCACACGGTCGCCAAAGGGTGTGGCCATCTTGTTTTTCACTTTTTGCTATGGTTCTGAGCATGTTTTTCTATCTTCCCTATATCTTTTCAATCCTTTGTTTCTAGAAACTTTTTTTTGATCTTTTTTATTTATTATCTATTCCTCTCTATTCCTGATTGTATACTTTTCGGTTTTTCCTACTTTTTACGTGTTTTAGTGCATTTTTCACTCTTTTTCTATTACTTGCTTTTTTAATTTCATTTTTCCTTACTGTCTCTTCCTACCTTTTCTTTTCCACCTGACTACCCAGCACCATGGCAAAGAGCAAGGGCCAGGGGAAGAGGAGTGCGAGTCACGATTGCCTTTCTTGCGGAAGGCGGCACCCATAAGGGGTGCAGCCACATGCCTTACTCACAGAGGCGGAGGTGGCCACAGAGTTTTTTTTGATCCAATGCCACCTCCCCTTAATCCTGGCAGCAGGCGGAAGACATGGGATGGGGTACGGGCTCTGGTAGCATCACCGGCGGAGGGCGAGGGTGCTCTGGGCATTGTTTTGCTGCTCTGGGGTCCGGCGCACCCCTAACCAATTGACGCACCAGTGGTCCAATATCCTGGACTGAAAGCACTACCTGCTGGACCTGCTCGGTGTTGAGGTTGTGGGGCTTGGTGAGTAGCTATTTATAATACTATTGTGTACTTCTGTTCTGTGTTATTGCGAATCTATTTTTTTCGCAAATAGCTAACATGCTGATCTTGTTTACATGCAGGTAACTTATGTTTAAAAATCTTATATTATGTGATTGTTACTTCCAGACAGTTGCTCAGCGCTACTAACTAATCGTACTTGATTGCAACTTTGCACTCACTTGGGCTGGGTATGTAAGAGAGGTTAGAGAATTTAAGCTAGGTAGGTAATCTAGATAGGAAAGACTCCAGCCCTTTCCTTTGTCCTGTCTTGCTGTCCTGTCTCCTATCACTAAGATAGTGGTAGTAGTTAGTTAGTTTGTATTATTTGGTAATTCAGCAGCCTGTGTGACGTCTCCTCTCACATAACTTTAGTCCTAGTAGAACCTTTTGAAGTTCTTATAGTGAGTGAATAGCAATCAACCAATTTGGTATATGCAATATTTATGCGTCCATCTATACATTAAGAAGAATAAATGCATACTTATTTTGGCCCGTCAAAGGGGGTTGTTGGAGTTGAGACTGAGAAATGATTGGGAATGAGATCAGAACTCAGAAGAAAATATAACTATTTTGCAATTCATTCCAAAGTCTGGTATAGGCAGGCTAGGTATGCTTAGGATTTAGGAATCAGAATTGAACTGTGGAATAATAAATATAGGATGGTACTCGACTGCTGTACATACTAACAAAGCAAAAGAACGATAGATAGAAGGTTATACGCTTACGCTCAATTGTCATCAGTAATTATGAAACTTTATGGCGCTGCTACTAGGGATAGAGATGACGTCTATCAAACCGTCATCATTAAATGTAGAAATCCACATCAACAAAGATAAACACGTTGTATCCCGAGCAAATTAGAACTATCGTATTATACAAATCATTAATCCAAAATGAAACATTATAATCCAAATAAGTGTCAATCTTCTTCTTTAATGTTCACAACAGCATCCTTTTGAGTTCTAGCCAACACGTGTTTTGTCTAATTAGCAGTATATGCATACAGACTTCATCAGGGCAACACATGTATTAAGATACTGGCAACACCACTGACTACCAGTTCCAAGTGGCGCGCTAAGAAAGAAAGTAAAAGTTCAAAGTAGACTCCACAAGAGGTAACACTTCAAGTTAAAGGTTATCGATTCCCACGTCAGGGCATAATCAGGTCACGCAATCGAGTAAATTCCGTGTTTCGAATGAGGGCGGTAGCACGAGTACGGCACCGTACTTGAACTTGAAGTGTTACTTCTACTTTTTTAGTAGCAGCAATTGATGGTGAACACTGAACAACTGTTACTGTGCAAGATGGCTAGAAGGCAGTAAGGTAGACCTCATGTCCGTCCAGTTGGCCACTCTTTCTTCTTTTCAAAAAATTAGATGCACCAATAGCTCTAGACACTAATCCAGTCCTTTGGGTTGTCCTCTTCTTTCCAAAAATTGCCACCAACAAAATGCCCACTGGATACTATTTTGTTATTTTTCATAGGACATGATGGGTACTCTACTCTAGTAACCGAATTGTAGATAGCAGTGATGTGTGTGGTGTATATGGCATTATCAATTATGTAATTTCTAATGAAAAAAATAAATAGGGGAGGTGTATATGGCACCTAAAAAAATGTGAAATGTATTTTCCAGGCATACCGACCACCAATGCCAGGGCAAGCAGTGAGGGCCATGCCACTCCGAAGGGAGCGGATGCGGCAGCCACAGGGGGTGAGCCAGCAGCAGTGGTGGGCGGTGGTAAGTCATATTCCTTACTTATTGAGAATGATGAATACACTCCCTGTAAGGGTGTACACTCAGTACTAGTCCAGTACACTGTGCATCTACTGAGACTAAGTTGTTGTGAACACTGAACAGTTGAAGAAGACACCTTTACTTAACATTAGCATTGGTAGTGGGGGTTGAGTTACTAATGGCCTATTCCATTCTATCTTCAACTCAGAAAAGACAGTTTTATAATGAAGACAAACTGTCAGACAACATGTATGACTGGCAGAGAATGATGCGTGGGTGAAGGAAGGGGCCCCAGGATGCATATAGGTGGCTGTTGAAGATGATAGGATGCATGGGTAGTTCAAGGATGGGTGAAAGGTGAAAGAGAAAGCAGAAAGGATGCCTGTCTGGGTTGGAGAAACTGTATGGGTAAAAGGAATCCTCCGGGGGTTTGAGGGGTCAAACTCTAAAAGCAAGCAAGGATACATGGCATGGGTGGTGATTGGACTATGACAAATGTATGTTGTTGGTGAAAGCCAGTTTATGATAGCCATGTTTGAATGGATGTATGCCTGGATGGTATCATAGATAGTAGGTGAAAACAGAGTTAGACTGGATGAAGAGAATGTCAAAGAAAATTAAACTGTGCCAAAGTACCAAAGCCAAGGATGAAGATTAAGAATAACAGAATAATAATGCTAGAAGAGCAATGCACTGATAAATGAAAAAACCCTGTGAAGAACAAGGACTGTTTTTTGCAAGATTATTGATTCAAAGTTTTGAGGTTGTACTTGTATTTCAGAATGGAATACTCCCTTGATTCACAGTAGTTTGCAAGCACAACATACATATTGTGCATGATTATTATGTACCCTACCCACTCATCATTAATCTTCTCCCTCTGACTCCGAGGCACACTTCTGCTCCAGTACCCACCCATGTCATTTTTTACTGTGTCAGCCATGTGTGGGCTATTGGCTGCATGGTAAACAGTACTTATAAATCACTCAGTATGTCATCATCATCATCATCACATGAGTGACATGATGTTGTGCCACAGAATATCATCATTCATAAGCATGTCATCATTAATCATCATCATATGCCTTATTGCAGTAGTCAGGGTGAAAGTGAAATTGTCTGAGCATTTCCCATTGAGATTTTACAGACTATGGCCGTAATGGAAATATATAATTGTGTAGTACAGCTGTCCCACTTGCAGACAGTGCTAAAGTAGCATGAGTCTGTGATACAAGTATGTCTGTCTAGGGCACAATCTGACTGAGCTTGCAAGCCTATAAGATGAATTGTGCTAAACAAGAGAGAGAAATATAATACTTCTACTCTACTACATAGTGTATGAAAGTATAATCATCACATCAAAACCATAGGGGCAGAAGAGGTGAAGTGAGGAGGAGAGGATACCACAACTGCTAGTGTTACTACTGTACCACTATAATTTTGTATGTGTGTAATTTAATTTTGTGTTATTGTTTTGCTTAGAGTATCGGTTACAATTGACCTTTTTTCCTTTCTTGATATAGCTACTCCATCCCAACCCACTAGGCAGGAGTTGGCGGCCAGGGCCTGGTAAAGGAAGCTGGAGGCCATTTGCGATGAATATCGCTGGCTGGTTGCCCAGATGGAAGATGAGGCGACAGCTGCAGCTTCTTACTCCAATGCCCCAGGACCCAACCAGGCCCCGGTGCCTCCGGTGGTATGGCGCAGTGTTCTGGCAGCAGCTTGCTGCTCATCAAAATCATCATCTACTGCTGCCCACTCATGTTAAGAATTGGCTTGGTAGTTTGGTTTGCCCTGTTCCCATCATGCACTGGGACAGGAACAGACTAATTTGCATGTAGCCAGGTTCTGAGCTGGGATAGTGCAGTGAGCTAAAAAACGGTGATGGATCAAGCCCTGATCTTTGGACTGGGAAAGAGAGGTCTGCTTAATTCAGACACTCTGTTCATCACCACCCCCTTTTCTGAATCGTTTTTGGCCACTATAGGTGTGGCAGGGTATACTCAGACATGAGTCCCTTGCTCACTGCACCATCAGGATTCAAGCAAGCCGGGCCGACGACGGCTGAAATGCCAGAAACCGGTCCCCGGAAGCTTGTTTCCTTCCCAGTATAAGAATTGGCTTGGTAGTTTGGTTTGCCCTGTTCCCATCATGCACTGGGACAGGAACAGACTAATTTGCATGTAGCCAGGTTCTGAGCTGGGATGGTGTAGTGAGCTAAAAAATGAGCTAAAAAACGGTGATGGATCAAGCCCTGATCTTTGGACTGGGTAAGAGTGGTGTGCTTAATTCAGACACTCTGTTCATCACCACCCCCTTTTCTGAATCGTTTTTGGCCACTATAGGTGTGGCAGGGTATACTCAGACATGAGTCCCTTTCTCACTGCACCATCAGGATTCAAGCAAGCCGGGCCGACGACGGCTGAAATGCCAGAAACCGGTTCCCGGAAGCTTGTTTCCTTCCCAGTATAAGAATTGGCTTGGTAGTTTGGTTTGCCCTGTTCCCATCATGCACTGGGACAGGAACAGACTAATTTGCATGTAGCCAGGATCTGAGCTGGGATGGTGCAGTTAGCTAAAAAATGGTGATGGATCAAGCCCTGATCTTTGGACTGGGTAAGAGTGGTCTGCTTAATTCAGACACTCTGTTCATCACCACCCCCTTTTCTGAATCACTCCTGTTGTTCCTGCAGGAACTTTTGGCTTGGCGTGCTCAAGGTGGCGAGCCTGGAAGCCAAGCTGGAGGAGGTCTTTCTGGAACGAACTAGCCAGCATCCTCGCCGTGAGACGTCACCGCTCAGTCTTTGACGCTTGCCCCTTTTTAAATCTTTTTTTGGGTGGGTGAGATGTTGGGACTAGTTGGGAAAACTTGGGTAGACTTTATCTTCAACTTCGACGGCCATTTATCAGGATCACTGACATAATATTATCGACAACCACAATATCGACTACGAAAAATATTGGCGATAAAATATCGACTACCATTATATCGAAATACAATGCATTTTTAAGAAGCTACAAATATATGGACTACAGAATATCGTAAATACAAAATATTGAAGCACACAATATCGAAAGACAATATACAGAAACAAAAAATATCGTCTACTACTAAAATAACCAGTACACAACAAAAATATCAAAAACAAAAATATAGATGACACCAACATTGAATATTATAAAATATCGACAATGTAAAAAATGCCTAAAATAATATACATACAATACAAAAAAATATATTTATAATATAATACACTCCACAAGATATATATTACATATTATATACATTTTACAAAATACATACAAAAAAAACGAAACAGTTACACAAAGGGGTCGATTCAGATCCTGGGAAAAAACGTCCATACGATTCGTATCCAGAGCCCTCTCCATACGAATCATAAACATGCCGTACGACCCGACGAGTACGATCCGGACCGGGGTAAGAGGACGCGATTTGTACGGTCCACATCAGGTAAGGGCGATTTGTACGGAAAAGCACATAATCACATACACACCGTACGGTCCGTACACCCCATGATCGCAGGGTACGGTGCGTACCCCTGCGATCATGGGGTGTACTCACCATACCCATGCAATCGCAGGGTGTACGCACCATACACCCAGCGAACATGGGGTACGGTCCATACACTCCATGATCGCAGGGGTAAGTACCGTACACTCCATGATCGCAGGGGTACACATCGTACCCCTGCGATCATGGGGTGTACGCACGGTACCCGGGAAAGGGTGTTCTGTACCTGTTTCGGGGCGAACTCTGCTTTTACGGCTGTTTTCAGCTCCCGTGCAAAAAAGGGTCGTACGGTGCGTACCCGACACGAATCGTACTTGCTGGGTTGGAAAAACCAGCCGTGAACCGTACAGATATTGCGTACATCGGGTTCCTAGGGAGATTCGTACGGGGATTTGATTTGTACGATCTCTGTACAATTCGAACGGAGTCCAGCTACGAATCGTACTTCGTCGTACGTACGGGGGACGTTGCAGGGTACGATTGGTACGGGAAAAACGCTCTGAACCGATATTCGGAGCGTTTTTTCCTGAATCGGAATAGACCCCAAATTATCATCCAAACATTTCAATTAATTTAATAATAGATATAATATTTTTACAATATCATGTTGAAAATATTGTAACATATAAATAAAATCGAAAAACGAACAAATCATGTTTTCAGCCTAATTATTAACTAAATAGCATTTCCACTACACCAAAATAACCTATTAAATTTGATTCGTACCATCTCTGTACGATTCGAACAGAGTCCAGCTACGAATCGTACTTCGTCGTACGTACAGGGGATGTTGCAGGGTACTATTGGTACGGGAAAAGCGCTCTGAACGGATATTCGGAGCGTTTTTTCCTGAATCTGAATCGACCCCAAAACATCATCCAAACATTGCAATTAATTTAATAATAAATATAATATTTTTACAATATAGTTTTGAAAATATTATAACATATAAATAAAATCGAAAAATGAACAAACCATGTTTTCAGCCTAATTATTAACGAAAATAGCATTTCCACTACAGCAAAATAACCTATTAAATTACAAAAAAAATCAAACCAACCAATGAAAAGCTCCCACTCTTAAATAATCCAATCAAATCAAACAACTAATCAAGTACACAGTATAAAAGGAAACATTTTCAACAGCTATTTCCTGCTTCTAACACTAAAGAAAGAAGAAGGTGACACTCTGACCAACTGTTTCCTGAAAAAACTACACTTCCAGACAAGACTCCTACAGAAATACCCTAAGTAAGTTAAACTAATTTTGAAATAAAACCAAAGTAGTAGGCTAAAAGTCAAATTATTTTTCAAAACAGTTGTTTTATACCATTTAAATCTCTCCTACAGACAACTACAAAACACAGCAGTAAACCTTTAATTGATTATTTACTGCAAAATTATAATTGTAAGTATCTAACACACCAACTGCATTTGTTAAATGTAAATTTCAAATGCACATTTTATTTGTATTCTATCTTCTTAACAGAAAATGTATAGACATCCAAAACTTACTACATCAAAGTAAAATACTCCACAAAGTACCAAAGTAAGTACATATTTCAAATTATTTAACAAGCCTAAAATGCTAACTCCAAAACAGCTTCCCCCCTAGAAAATGCTCAAAATTACATAAAAGAATACAATAAGTAATTTATTTTTTTCCTTTACCAACCGAAAAAACATCATCAAAATACAAGTAAAAGCTTGAAAAAACATACTGAAAATTTCAAATAACACCAAAGAATCATTGTAAGTATAATAATTGAAACATAAATGCATTTAAAACATGTATAGCAGTATTTAGACTTAAAATGTGTTTCTTTCTAATCTTTCTTAGCACAATAAATACAAACATGACTGAAGGTGCAGAGTTTGTTATGTCTCAGAAAAATAAGCTATTACTATGTTATATAGGGTATGTGTATACTCAAGAAAAACATTCAGGACGCAAAGGGGCCCATAAGGATGTCGGGCGGTGGCACCACCGCGGTGGTGGTGGGGCGGAGAAACAGCTTTTTCCGCACGCGAGCAGCGGTACTCACGTCCACCACATTAGGGGGCCGATTATGATCGCGGACGGACTTGCGTCCATCCGCGATCACTGAGGAGGGGACGTCCGCATGGGCTGCGGAGTCCCCTCCTGTGCGATTAGGATGTGACCGCCACCCTGGTGGGCACATCCTCTATTTTTAACATTGCGGCAGGTGTGGCTTCAAGCTGCACCCGCGGCAATGTTAAGAATGCAGTCATTGCATTTGCATTTGCATGCATTTGCATTTGCATGCAGAAAGAGGCAGGCACCTCACGGTGCCTGCCGCTTTCTGCATACAAATGCAGGGGGGTACCATAGGTACCCCCCATGTGCACCCCCCGCCCCTCCTTCACCTAGGGGGCCTGCAACAGGCCCCCGCAGTGAAGTTACACATGCTTTTCCACGGCGGAAAAGCCACCGCGGAAAAGCATGTTTTACATCCCATCCTAATCTGCCTGACGGTGTCTGAGAGACACAGTCACCAGATTAGAGCTTTTCCGCCGCGGTTGTAAGCCAACCGCGGCGGAAAAGCTGCGGACGGAAACCAGGACCCACCAGCCATCCTAATGTGGCGGTGGGTCTTTGGTCAGTCCGCTGCGGTTTTTCCGCATCCTCTGGGTCGGCGGTGGCTTCCCCCGGCCCGAGGATGCGGAAAAACCGCAATCCTAATGAGCCCTTAAGTTAGCAAAACATAGGTCATTTCCCGTCCGCTGCGGAGCGCCGCGCACCGCCATCAAAGTGCACCCGCTACCGCGGCGGTGTGAGCCAATCGAGACTCTCCACCGAACAAAATGACGTCCGCACGCTCATCGAATTAGGACAGCCCAAAAAAGCAGACACACCGCAGCGGAGACACCGCCCAACCTGAGCAGGCGGAAACTCGACATCGGAGCAAGATAGCCGAGACCCGGTCATGAATGCCTTGGACCCAGCCCTCCATATGCAACCGGTGATGTACCACCTACAACACTACCTTCAGATGGTCCGCCGCTGACGGCGCCACTGGTATGCAACTACACAAATGCAGCACACAACACACAGGCCGACACAGGGTCCAATCACCACACAGACACCCTGCTGGGGGTCACAACATATCCACAAGGGCACCCACACATGACCCACCTGACAACAAGGCCCCCCTCAGTATCCGAGACACACATCGACCGTCAACCAGCAGCAATGTCCCGCTCCCGGTCACGTCACCGCCGCGGTCAACACATGCGCACTATGCAGAAGGCAGGGCCATTCCAAGGCATGGGCAGGGCACAAACACCACAGGGCCACACGACCTCAAACCACACAGAAACACACCCCATCAAATCACAGGCCAGGTGCCCATCCTGTGCACCCCCATGTACATCAACAAGCACTGCAGCAAGCAAGCACAAAACATACACTGCACCACACAACACACAATCAGGGAGACAGCCACTGCAGGAGTAGCTGGTTAGGAACAAACGACACCAGTGCCATACACACTGAAGGCAAACAATCCTTGCCAGCACATACACACACAAACCAAAACACACCCTAGGTGTAGCCACAAACTGTTAGGGTTTCTGCACAGCAAAGAGCATGTTCCCTCTCATTGCACTAGTGGTCTCTGTAATAGCTCTCTTTAAACATACTACTGAAAGCCTTTCTTGTTATCTCAGCCCCTCCCTAAGACTTATGTGTATGTTGCTCAAAGTATTCACAAGTTTGGACATTGCTGTCTTGTTTGCACATTGGACCTTGCTTTTACCAAGGCTTATTTAGAAAACATTGGACCTTGCTTTTACGAAGGCTTATTTAGATAACATTGGACCTTGCTTTTGCCAAGGCTTGTTTAGAACACTCCTCCCTAGGCCATGTGTTACTTCAACTCATTAGCATAATAACTGAAGCTCTGCACACCTGCTTGTGAGAACCACACCCAGTTCTTCAAACCACACCCAGCTCTTCAAACCACACCCAGCCTTGTCTATAAAAGGAGGCCCTTAGCCTCACCCAGTGCTTGTGCTCGTCTACCTCCCACTTACCTGAGAACAGATCCTTCGGCGCTGGCACTCCTGCTCTCTCTAGACCTTCATTGACTTCAACGGGCGCGGCTTCTGGCTCTTCCTTCTTCTGGTTTCCGGCTACTTCTTGCCTCAGCCCCTCTTCTGTCCACTGCAATCGACCTGCAAAAGAGAAAGAGGTTAAGGTTAGTCTTATCAGTTTCCCTTTTCAGCAACAAGTAAGTGCAAAACCTTTTATTACCTGAAAGAACTTTATTGGCAATTTTCTGGATTCATGTAAAGTCAATTTGGAACAAGATATCTCCCACGAACTTTGTGGTTCAAACCCTTTGTTACAAGAATACTTTGTGGAACTTTGTGAAATAAACATTGTTTTACATGGAACTGTTTTAAGAATCGAACAGAGGAAACCATTGACAGGAAGGCAAACAGTAAATCAAGGACTTGCACAAATTGCCTGCTGGATTTTGATGTAAAAGTACAGTATTTGTTTTATAAAAAGTCTGGAAATGTGTGAAAAGTAAGTTTGCTATTAAGAATTTAGGCTTTAGTTATATTAAGGTGAATGTTAGACGTTGGTAATTCTGATAATGATATTCATTTGATTTTACAGAAGATTTACAGTAATAGAAAGCACATCCCAGAACAGTAACACATTCCAAACCTGGAAGCTTGAGACCAGGATCCAGGTACTTTTAAAAGAGAATTTCTAATAAGATTAAGGTTTTTTCAGGAACACATTTAGGGATAGGTTGCACTTATCTGTTCTTTGTTTATGTTTCATTAGGCACCAGTTTCTACAGAAGTCAGAGAGGGGCGCAGATTTGAGCAGCTCTTCTACAGTGTAAACGCAAGAACGGTGTTGTCTCTCTTCTTTTATTTTATCCACTTCCCCCCTTCCCTTGAGCATCTGGTTCTTAGTGCACTGTTTTAAAACTAGTGTGCTGGAACAAGCAGTTTCAGGGTGGGGTCGGACTATCTTCAACCTCCATCAGAACTGAACAGAAACTCAGGTGAGCTGGGCTTTGATAGAAGCACAAGCCTTTAAAATATTCAGTTCTTTTGGACGATGAATGCCGGGGAAGAAACAGAGGGCATTGACGCCACGGATATGACGCAGGCCCTAAATGAGGACTTGGCCCATAATGAATCAGTGTCTGGCATCTTGCAACATATGCAAGAGGAAATAGAGAAATAAAAGTTGGAAAACACTTTTTTAAAACAGGATTTAAGCACGTATAAACCTAGGGGATGTCAGTGGAACACAGCTTTTACGCCTTTGTTTAAAACCTCCTCAGAGACAGGGGCACGAGCAAAACATGCAACTTCCCCCCCCCTCCGTTGAGGTTACTGTTAATGTTCCTAATTCTGTGCCTTTAGCAGCATCTGAACGTTTTCATGAAGATAGTATTAAATTCCATGTTTTTATCAATCAATGTCAATTACACTTCGTTTGTAAACCACAACAGTTCCCTACTGATGCTACGAAAGTGGCATTCGTCTAGTCTTATTTGGTAGATACGGCAGCCAATTGGTCAATTCCTTTTGTGGATAGAGATGATCCCATCCTCCATAATTGGATTCAATTTAAACGTACTGTGACCAGCCTTTTTGCAAAACACACTTTTATGCAGGCAAGCGATAATGAGCTTTTAAATCTTAAACAAGGTAACAAGGATTTATTGACCTATCTCACTAGTTTTAATTGTTTACTCACTGAGACACGTTAGTCAGAAGAAAAGCATGTCTTCCTTTTTTATAAAGGTTTGAGAGATGAGTTAAAAGACGCGCTGGCGCATATCGTTGATTTGCCAGAAGTCTATTCTGACTTTGTAGATTTAGTTGTGAAATTGGAACACAGACTAGGAGAAAGAAAGGGAGATAAATCCAAACTGGAATTGCGGTTAACTTTTATTAGACATGACAAGGAAGACACAGATAATAAACTCCCTGAACCTGAGCCTATGCAAATAGGGACCCTCAGAGGTCCACTCACGTCAGAGGAAAAAGAAAGAAAGAGAAAACTTCAATTATGTTTATATTGTGGCAAGGCAGGACATTTTGCCAGAGAATGTCCAGTAAAACCTAAAACTTCACGAAAGGGTACTGTTTCCTCTATCTCCTCAACTGAGTTGGGAAACGATTAAGCTCGACAAGGGGGGAGGTTACTTGTTCGAGAAAACATCTTAATGAAACCTCTAATTCTGCAGCCTTCATGGTACCGCATATACCTAGACATTTCATAATTCAGATCTTTTTAATTGTTACTACCCAAGTTAGACATTCTCTCCCTGTCTTACTGGACTCAGGAGCAACAGGAAATTTTGTGGATAATAAGTTAGCTAACACATTAGGTCTTCCTATTTGCCTAAAGCCTTGTCCAGAAGCAGTATGTGCAGTGGATGGGTCAGAATTGACCTCTGGATTAATCACAAAACAAACAAGTCCCCTAGTCAATGTCTGTCAAAACGGGTACACTGAGATGATTAGCTTTGATCTGATAGATACCCCTAATTTTGGCTTGATTCTCGGGGTACCCAGGTTAACAACTCATAACCCAAAAATTGATTGGGTGAACAGAACAGTTACTTTGGATTCCTCATTCTGTAGAACCAATTGCTAACAAGAAGCAGGTACAGAACAGAGCTCAGTAATATACTGTGCTAGTGTTACACAAGATGAACCAAGTCTCCCTCCTGAATATTCTGACTTTAAAGACGTTTTTGATCCAGTGAAGGCTAGTGTGTTACCCCCACATTGGTCATATGACTGCCATATAGATCTCATCCCAGGGGCCCATTTACCTAATAACAGAGTATATGCTTTGACTGACGAAGAGGCCAAATATTTAAGAACCCTCCTAGACGACCTACTACAGTCTGGGTTCATCCGACAATCCACATCTCCGGTGTCATCTCCACTTTTTTTCATCCCAAAGCCGGATAAATCTCTGCGCGCGTGTATCGACTATAGAGGACTAAATAAGGCTACAATAAAAAATAAATATCCTCTTCCTCTAATACCTGTGTTGTTGGATCAGTTAAGACATTCGACTGTATACACTAAACTAGATCTGCGGGGAGCTTACCACCTGGTCCGAATAAAAGAGGGGGATGAGTGGAAGACAGCTTTCAAGACAAAGTTTGGTCTATTTGAGTACACAGTAATGCCCTTTTGGTTGTGTAATGCCCCTGTGGCCTTTCAATTCTTTATAAATGAGGACCTACACAAATTCCTGGACGTTTGTGTCATAGTATACATAGACGACATCCTCATTTACTCTAAGAACCCGGAAGAACATACCCAACATGTTCGTGCAGTATTATCAAAGTTAAATTGAAAATCATCTCTTTGCTAAATTAGAAAAATGTACTTTTAATGTCAGCAAAGTGGACTTTTTAGGATACTGTCACCTCAAGGAATAATTATGGATGAAAAGAAAATTAGTGCTATTACTGATTGGCCAGAACCATCACCTGTGAAGGATGTTCAGAAATTTCTGGGTTTCGCCAATTTTTATAGGAGGTTTATTTCTCATTTTGCAAACATTATGGCCCCAATAACCACCTTGTTGCGGAAAGGGCAACAATTTCTTTGACCTGGTGAGGCGGCTCACGCCTTTCAACTCCTGAAACAAAAGTTCACTTCAGCCCCAATTCTGAAACATCCTGATCCTGACTTGCCATTTTTTGTCGAAGCAGATGCTTCACAAGTAGCTTTAGAAGGAGTTCTCTCTCAAAGAGATGCAATAGATGGCCAATTACATCCTATAGCCTCTATTCCAAAAAGTTATTACCAGCTGAACAAAATTACACTGTGGCTAAAAGAGAACTATTAGCTATCAAGTAGCCTTTTCTGAATGGAGGCACCATTTAATGGGAGCCAAGAACCCTGTTAACATCTTTTCTTACCATAAGAACCTACAGTTCTTTGGATCACTAAAAGCATTAACTCCACGTCAGATGTGCTGGTTAAATGTTTTTAGTACATTTGACTTTGTTATAACCTATAGACCAGGTGAACAACAAATTAAATCTGATGTGTTATCTAGATACGGACATACCTCAGACATGAAACAAGACAAAATAGGAGAACCCATTATTCCTCCCCAAAAACGTTTGGCACCAGTACAACAGAAGGATTTCATCACAGATCTATATAATGCACACATGCAAATGGCACCTCAAGATCGGTTAAAGGATTCCCATAACTCAATACAACGGGGTTTATTGTATCACGACAACATGCTGTTAGTGCCCACCACAGAATTACAAACACAGGTGATAATTTGGCATCACGCCTCACCGTTGGCAGGTCATCCTGGTTGGGTAAAAACCCTGGAAAATGTGTGAAAACACTTTTGGTGGGACAATATGAGTAAGGACATCAAGCAATTTCTCACTACCTGTCCAGTTTGTGCAAGACATAAATCTTCTCATAAGGCCCCTGACGGTTTGTTAATACCAATGCCATCACCCAAACAACCTTGGCACACTGTGAGTGTAGACTTTATTGTAGGTTTACCACCAGTAAAATCCTTCACAACAGTATTAGTGATAGTGGATTTTTTGTCTAAAATGGCACATTTTGTACCATTACGGAAATTGCCAACTGCGGCAGAATTTGCCGATATTTTTATAAGAGAATTGTGCGCTTACATGGTTTGCCAAGTAAAATGGTGTCAGACAGAGGTAGCCAGTTCAACTCTAGATTTTAGAAAAAATTATGCGAAAAACTGAAAATAGATGTGGCATTATCCACTGCTTTCCATCCAGAAACAGATGGACAAACTGAACGACTGAACCAAACCTTACTTCAAACGCTACGTTGTTTATTGGCTGATTATTCTAGTGATTGGTTGGAAGCTCTCCCTGTAGCGAGTTTGTTTATAATAATACTGAGCATGCAGCTCTACTTTGCTCACCATTCTATTTTATGCAGGGGTATCATCCGAGAGCTATACCCATTTTATTAGAAGATTCCCTGTTGCCTACAGTAACAGATAGACTAACGAGATTAGGTGACATGCAAGACAAGGCCAGGAAACATTTATTAAAGTACAAAGAAAGCATGAAATGACAAGCAGACAAACACAGATCTGAGGCCCCAATGTATAAAATCGGTGACAAAGTATGGCTCTCCACAAATAACCTAAATATAGAGGGATCCCGAAAGCTGCAACCACGTTTCATTGGACCCTTTAGTATAACTGCCATAGTAAACCCGGTAACAGTAAAATTGGACTTACCAAAAGAATACCCAGTACATGCTACATTCCATGTGTCCTTGCTTAAGCTGTACAACCTTAAATACCCGACCCGAACCACCACCTCCACCCATACGAATTAAGAGAAATCTAGAATATGAAGTGAAAAGCATAAAAGACGCAAAAAGAATTCATGGACGTCGGTTTTATTTAGTAGAATGGAAAGGATATGACGAAACTGAGAATTCATGGGAACCAGCATCCTATGTACATGCCCCATGGTTGATTAGACAGTTTTATCTAAAAAATCCAGGGAAACCCCGTCTAGTAGGAGGGCCTTTGAGGGCGGCGACTGTTAGGGCTTGTGCACAGCAAAGAGCATGTCCCCTCTCATTGCACTAGTAGTCGCGGTAATAGCTCTCTTTAAACATACTACTGAAAGCCTTTCTTGTTATCTCATCCCCTCCCTAAGACTTCGGTGTTTGTTGCTCAATGTATTCACAAGTTTGGACATTGCTGTCTTGTTTGCACATTGGAACTTACTTTTACCAAGGCTTATTTAGAAAACATTGGACCTTGCTTTTACCAAGGCCTATTTAGAAAACATTGGACCTTGCTTTTACCAAGGCTTATTTAGAACACTCCTCCTTAGGCCATGTGTTACTTAAACTCATTAGCATAATAACTGAAGCTCTGCACACCTGCTTGTGAGAACCACACCCAGTTCTTCGAACCACACCCAGCTCTTCAAACCACACCCAGCCCTGTCTATAAAAGGCAGCCCCTGAGCCTCACCCAGTGCTTGTGCTTGTCTACCTCCCACTTACTTGAGAACAGATCCTTCGGCGCTGGCACTCCTCCTCTCTCCAGACCTTCATTGACTTCAACGGGCGCGGCTTCTGGCTCTTCCTTCTTCTGGTTTCTGGCTACTTCTTGCCTCAGCCCCTCTTCTGTCCACTGCAACCAACCTGCAAAAGAGAAAGAGGTCAAGGTTAGACTGATCAGTATCCCTTTTCAGCAACAAGTAAGTGCAAAACCTTTTATTTCCTGAAAGAACTTTATCGGCAATTTTCTGGATTCATGTAAAGACAATTTGGAACAAGATATCTCCCACGAACTTTGTGGTTCAAAACCTTTGTTACAAGAATACTTTGTGGAACTTTGTGAAATAAACATTGTTTTACATGGAACTGTTTTAAGAATCTAACAGAGGAAACCATTGACAGCAAGGCAAACAGTAAATCAAGGACTTGCACAAATTACCTGCTGGATTTTGATGTAAAAGTACAGTATTTGTTTTATAAAAAGTCTGGAAATGTGTGAAAAGTGAGTTTGCTATTAAGAATTTAGGATTTAGTTATATTAAGGTGAATGTTAGATGTTGGTAATTCTGATAATGAAATTCGTTTGATTTTACAGAAGATTTACAGCTATAAGTGTACTGGGGATGCCCAGACGTGGGTCCCAGGCACTCCACACCACTGGAGTCAAGCTAGCCGGGCTGATGAGAGGTGTTACCTCGAAACCGGTCCGGTCCTCGGATGCTTGATTCCGTTCTGGGAAGGACATGGCTTTTGTAGTTCGGACTGGACTGTTCCCATGGGGCACAGGGTCAGAGCTGATTTGCATATCGCCATTGTCTAACCCAGGGTGGTGTGGAGTGCAAAAAAACGATGGATTAGGACCCAGATCTTTTGACTGGGTTGAATGTGTGACATTGATCCTCATTCGGTCCATCAACTGTTGTTTTTGCAAACTCGCTATAAGTGTACTGGGGATGCCCAGACGTGGGTCCCAGGCACTCCACACCACTGGAGTCAAGCTAGCCGGGCTGATGAGAGGTGTTACCTCGAAACCGGTCCGGTCCTCGGATGCTTGATTCCGTTCTGGGAAGGACATGGCTTTTGTAGTTCGGACTGGACTGTTCCCATGGGGCACAGGGTCAGAGCTGATTTGCATATCGCCATTGTCTAACCCAGGGTGGTGTGGAGTGCAAAAAAAAAAAAAAAACAAAAAAAAAAAAAACGATGGATTAGGACCCAGATCTTTTGACTGGGTTGAATGTGTGACATTGATCCTCATTCGGTCCATCAACTGTTGTTTTTGCAAACTCGCTATAAGTGTACTGGGGATGCCCAGACGTGGGTCCCAGGCACTCCACACCACTGGAGTCAAGCTAGCCGGGCTGATGAGAGGTGTTACCTCGAAACCGGTCCGGTCCTCGGATGCTTGATTCCGTTCTGGGAAGGACATGGCTTTTGTAGTTCGGACTGGACTGTTCCCATGGGGCACAGGGTCAGAGCTGATTTGCATATCGCCATTGTCTAACCCAGGGTGGTGTGGAGTGCAAAAAAACGATGGATTAGGACCCAGATCTTTTGACTGGGTTGAATGTGTGACATTGATCCTCATTCGGTCCATCAACTGTTGTTTTTGCAAAATTACAGTAATAGAAAGCACATCCCAGAACAGTAACACATTCCGAACTTGGAAGCTTGAGACCAGGATCCAAGAGGTACTTTTAGAAGATAATTTCTAATAAGATTAAGGTTTAGTCAGGCACACATTTAGGGATAGGTTGCACTTATCTGTTCTTTGTTTATGTTTCTTTAGGCACCAGTTTCTACAGAAGTCAGAGAGGGCCGCAGATTTTAGCAGCATTTCTACAGTGAAACGCAAGAACGGTGTTGTCTCTCTTTTTTTATTTTATCCACTTCCTCCCCTCCCTTGAGCTTCTGGTTCTTAGTGCACTGTTTTAAAACTAGTGTGCTGGAACAAGCAGTTTCAGGTTGGGGTCAAACTGTCTTCAACCTCCATCAGAACTGAAAAGAAACTCAGGTGAGCTGGGCTTTGACACAAACACAACAAGCACACTGGGATGCCTCAGCAGATGCCTGCACAAGAACAACACACAAACACTACAGGAACACATATTGAACCCCAAGAGAAACAGACATACCTGTCAGCCAAACTGGGGAAAGGCAATGGGAGCACAGACACAACAGAAGATCACAACATCATCACTCAGGAACAAAACACACACACCATTACAAATATCTCACAAGAAGTGCATCAGGACAAACCCATACTGCCACATCAAGCCAACCACAGATGCACATGACACAATAATCAACACACACCACAGGACATCATGGGGATGCACATCAGGAAATGCCAAGACCACATACACACAGCACTGCATGCACAACAAGCAGTGTGTGTATAACAAGCACATTAGCCACACACAGACATGATTGACACAACCTCATCACACACACCACAAACCAGCACAGCACAAATACAACACCATACCCAGGAAGTGATGCAATACCACAGCCAACACACAAGCATCCAACACAACAACTACACATGCACCACTCTGGGATAAAAGAGCCAATCCATCTCCACCAGAGCACTGGGCAGCAAACACAGCTGAAGTGCACATGACCACCATAGAATGACCAATAGCACAAGACAGCACACATACACCATTGTGGCAATGTCCAGAGGGGAACAACACTCCCGGCCCAATAACTGCACCACAAAGCACAAGCTCACTAATGAAGTGATGGGGAGGCAGACACACATGGGATCCAAGGGGACAGCTGACATCAACGTGAAATACCCTGCATGTCAGTAGCAGACGTGTAAGGGGTTTACCACATACAAATAGAGGGAGGGAAGACCCACAGTGCCTGCAATGCATGACAGACACAAACACAATGCCAGTGTGGAGCAGCAGGGCCACACACACACCCACAACACATAGAGGATCAAACAAACACAACACTGATGTGCAACTCACACACTTTGTACACTTCTAACTTACCAACACAACAAGGAGGAGTCACACACAACAGCATGGAGACACCAACACACAGCACAGTGCACAACAAACAGCTCACACACGTGCATACTATCTCATACACAGGGCAAGACAAAACAAACAACAGGCACACAAATCCTGGGTGACACATTTGTGTCTCTCACAATCCAGGGGCACACACACATCCATTACAAACTTACACCCTTCACACTGCACACCTCTGCTACACCCAAGACCACTCATCTCATGTGGGCCTTGGTACCAGGACTAAATGCCAACACAAGATGACCATACACTTACAGGGCTGGGCACACAAAAAGGAATCTGCACACATACCCCATTACATATCCCAGCCTGCTTCCAAACCTTTGCACAGCATCACACCCTGTGCTGGCAGTGTCCCCCTACCTTCCATGTGAACAGTGTAGCCAACAAAAGCAAATCACCAGGAAGAAAACTGCATGGCAGGTAAAATAGCCATCACAGATTACAATATTATCAGGTTCAGAATAGACAGAAGACCCTGTCACCCCTGTCTAAAAATCTGATGTGTCCAAAGAGCTTTACAATGTTGAAGTGATGCATAGAGCATGGGGCACAGCCAATCAAATGCAAACACCAAAATAACTTTAATGAGCAAGGACACTGACAAAACACACAACATGAGTAACCGTATTTATTCACATATTGCACAGCTGTAGCAGTAGAACAATAGTAGACAACAGCAAGGAACAAAATGATGATCATATGCAAGATACCATGCACAGGCTAAATACAAACAGGAAGGCTAGTGTCCATAGCACAAGTGGAGAGCCCAACACAGCTGAGCAACAGGGCCAGTGTCCATAGCACAAGTGGAGAGCCCAAAACAGCAGACAACAGGGCCAGTGTCCATAGCACAAGTGGAGAGCCCAACACAGCAGAGCAACAGGGCCACTGTCTATAGTACAAGTGGAGAGCCCAACACAGCAGAGCAACAGGGCCAGTGTCCGTAGCACAAGTGGAGAGCCCAACACAGCAGAGTAACAGGGCCAGTGTCCAAAGCACAAGTGGAGAGCCCAACACAGCAGAGCAACAGGGCCAGTGTCCATGGCACAGGTGAGACGGGAAACAACCTTTACAATGCAACTTTTACAACGCACTACTATTACAACAAAACTTTTACAATGCAAGATCATTACATTGCATGCCATTAAAATGCAACCATTACAACGCATACCACTACAACGCATAGCACTACAAAGCATGTCATTACAATGCAGTCATTACAACGCATACCATTACAACGCATACCATCACAACGCATAGCACCCTTAAACTATCCAAAACTTACCCTACTGTTGCACCCCCTGAAGTTAGAATAGTAATTTTTACCCCTACACCATCCAACACTTACCCTACTGTTGCACCCCTTGAAGTTAGAATAGTAATTTTTACCCCTACACTATCCAACACTTACCCTACTGTTGAACCCCCTGGAGTTAGAATAGTAATTTTTACCCCTACACTATCCAATACCTACCATGCATGCAATGTAATGGTATGAGTTGCAATGGTAGGCGTTGTAAAGGTAGTATGCGTTGTAATGAAATGCGTTGTAAAGGTAGTTTTTAGACAATTCTTTGCAATGGCATGCGTTGTAATGGAATGCACTGTAAAGGATGTTGCCTAGTAAAAAATGCGTTGTAAAGGCATGCGTTGCAAAAGTATGCGTTGTAACGTCATACATCCGGTAGATAGCAAGTACATGAGAGGCTGCACGGGTGAGAGTACAGCACAGCAGTGCAAAAGGGCTAGTGTCCATGGCACAGGGGAGAGCCCAACACAGCAGAGCAACAGGGCCAGTGTCCATGGCACAGGTGAGACAGCAAGTACATGAGAGGCTGCACGGGGTAGAGTACAGCACGGCAGAGCAACAGAGCCAGTGTCCATAGCACAGGTGAGACAACAAGTACATGAGAGGCTGCACGGGGGAGAGCCCAACACAGCAGAGCAACAGGGCCAGTGTCCATGGCACAGGTCAGACAGCAAGTACATGAGAGGCTGCACGGGGGAGAGTACAGCACAGCAGAGAAACAGGGCCAGTGTCCATAGCACAGGTGGGACAGCAAGTACATGAGAGGCTGCACGGGGAGAGTACAGCACAGCAGAGCAACAGGGCCATTGTCCATAGCACACGTGAGACAGCAAGTACATGAGAGGCTGCACAGGGGAGAGTACAGAACAACAGAGCAACAGGGCCAGTGTCCATAGCACAAGTGGAGAGCCCAATACAGCAAAGCAAAAGGGACAGTGTCCATGGCACAGGTGATACAGCAAGTACATGAGAGGCTGCACGGGGAGAGTACAGCACTGCAGAGCAACAGGGCCAGTGTCCGTAACACAGGTGAGACATCAAGTACATGAGAGGCTGCACGGGGGAGAGTACAGCACAGCAGAGCAACAGGGCCAGTGTCCATAGCACAGGTGAGCCAGCAAGTACATGAGAGGCTGCACTGGGGAGATTACAGCACAGCAGAGCAACAGGACCAGTGTCCATAGCACAGGTGAGACAGCAAGTACATGAGCAATTGCACGGGGGAGAGTACAGCACAGCAGAGCAACAGGGCCAGTGTCCATGGCACAGGTGAGACAGAAAGTACATGAGAGGTTGCATGGCGAGAGTACAGCACAGCAGAGCAACAGGGTCAGTGTCCATAGCACAGGTGAGACAGCAAGTACATGAGAGGCTGCACGGGGGAGAGTACAGCACAGCAGAGCAACATGGCCAATGTCCATAGCACAAGTGGGGAGCCCAACACAGCAGAGCAACAGGGCCAGTGTCCATGGCACAGGTGAGACAGCAAGTACATGAGAGGCTGCACGGGGAGAGTACAGCACAGCAAAGCAACAGGGTCAGTGTCCATAGCACAGGTGAGACAGCAAGTACATGAGATGCTACACGGGGAGAGTACAGCACAGCAGAGCAACAGGGCCAGCAACACACCCAGGTTATAAACAATGGTCAGGAGTAGCACACCTGTATGAGGCACAGGCATATGAGGGGGATGTCAACTCACTCCTGGCTGTCATGCGGACTTGGACCTGGCTGTGTGTCGGGGACAGCAGGCCCACTTGACTGAGGTGACAGAGCCCCAAGTGATGTGGGGCTACCAGCGGCATGGCAAATTGGAGGGCTGTGTGACCAGGTGGTATAGTGGCACATGGAGGTGGAGTCATGCAGACCTCTGACACAGTGTGGGTGGGATAGGTTTGAGGGGTGCCCTTCCACTTCTTCGGAATATGAAATGGCTTCCCTGTCTTGGGGTTGATGGGAAGTGGTGATGACACAACAGGCACACACACCAACTGTCCCACATCAGGTGCAGACACTGGCACTACCTCTGGTGAAGTGCTGGATCCTGCTGAATGCTTGGTCTGGCTACGCCTCTGGACAACCTTACCCTCTTTGCCAGGTGTACCCCCTACAGTGCCCTCCTTTCTCTTTTTGCCAGGGGTGGTCTCTACAGTACCCTCCTTTCCCTTTTATCCAGGGGTGGGCTTTACAGTGCCCTCCTTTCCCTCTTTGCCAGTGGTGGTCTCTACAGTGCCCTCCTTTCCCTTTTTGCCAAGGGTGGTCTCTACGGTGCCCCCCTTTCCCTTTTGCCAGTGGTGGTCTCTACAGTGCCTTCCTTTCCCTTTTTTGTCAGGGGTGGTCTCTACAGTGCCCTCCTTTCCCTTTTTGCCAGGGGTGGTCTCTACAGTGCTCTCCTCCACCTGCTTCAATGGACTTGGATTTGGGGTTGATGTGGTGGGTGGATGTGTCCCTGTGCTCTTCCTAGGTGTACCCCTGATATGCCACACCTCCTCAGTGTTTTGTAAAACTAAGGAGTTAGGCCCATACAAAGGAGGTGGGGTAGGCTAGACCCTAATATGTAGTAACAAAACAAAAATTGCCTGCCCCCACCTTTTTCTTTAAACACTTATTCAAACCAATAGGGCAAACAAAAATTCTTTTATGTTTGGCCTGGTATTTTTATTTATACCGATCCACTTCAATATTTTACAATTATTTTTTATATATGAATTATACAGAAAAGGAACAAATACATTCAATATATTTCACTTGAACCTGTACACAACTATTTACAAAACAACAATATATACATTTCAAATATAGAATTATCTACACGTAATCCACAATACAAACACAAAATATGAATGAACCAATTATTATTCAATAGAACAAATCTATATTCAAGAAGAAAGAAAAAGGGGAGACAAAGTCAAAAAGAAAGAGCAGGACGGTAATTAGAAAACGACTTAGCAGCTGGCCACAGCCAGTTGAAATGCTTGGTGTTATAAATTGCTCCTTCAGATGTGCCGACGCGTTTCTAGTCCAAGGAAACCAGTTCCTGGACTTTCATCAGGGCTTTGTCAATTGTCTGTGTGAAAATGCAGAAAAACAATAAAGTTTTTATTATTTCACTGCATTCCTCTTTTCTATTCAAGTTGCACCACCAATTATTTCCACCATAAGCACCTGTTAATCTTCTGAAATCCTGGCCTCTTTCGATATCTTCAGGCTCAGGAAAGAAATCGGTATACTGTTGTGCTATTTGTAGAGACAAAGGACAATTCTACCTACAAAAAGAATAAGGGCTACATTGTAACTTTGTTGGCTGAATCAAATGTGAGGCTCATTGGGGATAAAAGACGATTATGTCGTACCTCTGATGAAGAGGATCAAATCGCGATTGCAGCTGTGTGTCCACTCATAATCAGATTGTCGAAGCGGAATCTGGCAAATAGATAAATTGCCTAATTAGAAACTTTTTTGTCCCTTTTATTTACGGCTTGAGGTAATACGCGAAAGTATGTCAAAGGTTATCTCAAACGCACATACCTTATTCTTGGGAATAAGCGAGGAACAGTCTCATTTCTGTTTGCCCATTAGTGAGCTCCCTCGAGGCGCGCTCAAAGCGCAAAATGTCAAGCGTTGTCTGTATCCCCTCCTCGCTTTTATTTCAAAATGCGCGTGTCCTCAATCGTTGCACCTACGGATGCAACAATCTTTTATGAATGCACATACCCTTGCAGATGAACAGCGCAACTGCCGCTCATGCCGCTCATACATTCAGCCATCTCAAACGGATAGGTGACTAGTACCTGTTATCAGCAACTTCCCCGGAACTAAATGGTTCGATTCTCTTGTTGCCGGGGGCCATCTTAAAATGCCTATATACAAATATCTGCAGTCGCTTCAGGAATTCTGGGACACATAGTTTCTAATGATGAAAAGGCTGTTTTCATTACTTGTGGAGCGTGTGCCTATGCCGAACACAGTTCACTGTGGTCCTGTTTAAACTGTAAAGTTGGTTATGTGTAATACACCCAGATGGACCAGAAGCAATGGCAGTCCAATTCTAATTTCGAGGAGCGGGTTCTTTGTAATCAACCTGTGGTTAATATTCATTATAAAAAGACTGAAATTCAGAACTGCAAAGAATTTCCATGCTAGCAGCGATTGTGTCGCACAAGAGATTAATATCAAAGGCTGTCAAATATATTTGCAACCATCTACTTGGCAAAGTTCAGTGGGTGTTCGAACATGCGTCTACTGTATGGATTTCAAATTGTTTGAACCTACATCTATTGGACTGCTCACAGTCGTGCTATTTCTGACAGGTTGTTTAATCCTGTTACTGTACTATTGAATTTAAGAATGAGGTATGCCTCCTTCTGTAACAAAACTCTCTCAACATCTATTGGGCATTTTATCTGACTCATGGTAAATAGAATGGACCATTTAAAATCATTTTCGATGTGCCCTTTTTCCACAAAATGCTCAACTAAGGGAGCAGACATGACTTTCTTTTTTATGCGTGACCTGTGCTGGCTGATTCTCATATTCACCTGTTGGTTGCTTTTCCCAATATAGATCTTATTACACTGGCATATTATAACATACACCACATTTTTTGTTTTACATGCTGTAAATCCAAGCTGTGTCCATTTCATGCCCAAATGTTGAAATTCATTCCCTTCTACAGTACTAGGGCAAGCAACACAGTTGCCGCACCTGTGGTGGCCTTCAAGTGGTTTCATCTTCCACTGACTGAGCAAATAATTTTTATCATTAGGATCCAAGATGTCAGCTCTAAAGATCTGTTGCCCTATACTTTGATTTTTCTTATAGGCGAAGATTGGTTTCGGAAAAGGACATTCCAGACCCTTAAGGAGTTGCCTATTCTTTAGTACCGCCCGCCTCATCTTATTTGTATCAGGACCAAACGTGGTCACACATACTAGCCTGTCTAGCTCATTCTTAGGTTTCTTTTCCAGTAGGCTTTCACAGGGAGTAAATCTTGCTCTTTTGCGGGAATGTTTCAGGAGTTTTTTGGGGTATCCCCTCTGTAGCATCACACCACTGAAGGATTGAGAATGTTCATCAAAATCACTTAACTCTGTGCAATTTCTCCTTATTCGGAGCAACTGTCCGAATGGCAGATTCGCCTTCAGGTTCCTAGGATGGGCACTTCTATGATGTAGAATAGTATTTTTATCAGTTGCCTTCTTATATAAGGAAGCCTTTAGCTGTCCCTCAACAGCTGATATTGCGACATCTAGGAATGTCATCTGTGCATGGCTGGACTCAATCGAGAATTTAATGTCAGCATGTCTTGCATTCAACCAGCCATGGAATGCCAATAGCTCCACCTGGCTCCCCTGCCACAGGAGCCAGATGGCATCTTTATAACGCCACCATTGGCTGATATGCTCCTTAAATGGGTTTTTCATTTCAACAAATTTTTTCTCATACTGCGCCATGAAGAGGACTGCCAACTCTGGGGCATAAGGACATCCCATGGCAGTCCCCTTCACTTGCATGTAAAATTGCTCATTGAACTTAAAATAGTTCTTTTTAAGAGCACCTCCTCAGTGGGCACAGATACTGCATGGGTAGGTCTGTTTTTTCTCAGTGACAGGAGAGTCTTTTGCTGGTAATGCCTCTGCGGCATCTGAGCCTGATGTCTGCCTCATTGCTCTTTTGGCCTTGCTCTTCCCTGACTGGCTCTTGTCTGTGCATTCTGGGGTGGCCCTGCTCTTCAGTGGGGATGGTGTCTGTGGGCGGGTGTGCTTGGGTTGTGTCTGTTGTGTGCTCCTTGTGCTGTATCGTTTTGGTGATGCTGGCGAACTATGGTCACCGTCATCTGATGTGGCCACTGACTGGGGGGTGGACAAAGGCACCTGAGCTGCAATGGGAGCATGTGCCTGTTGAAGGGCAGACGTCACTGTGGATGACAACGCCTGGACTGTACGGTGTAGCCCACCCACGTCAGAGTGTATGCCCTCCATGTATGCAACCACCTGGCCTAATTTCTTGTCATGGTCACTGAAGGCATTGAGCCGGGAGGTCTGGCCCACACAAAGCTGGTGCAGGAGCTCTACACACTCTGCACTGAGGGCAGCAGGGGAGACAGGTGCATGGGCAGCAGTGCCAGGTGTGAATGTAACTCGTCCCCTCTTAGTCACATGGATACGGGCAGCACGCACCAGAGGAAGTGGATGGGATGCTGGGCAATGGCCGCAGGGTGGCAGGCGATGATGCAGAGTCCCCATTTCCTGTGCCTGCCAAGATGGATGCTTCCCCGCTGGCATTAGATGATGTGCTACTCAGTGTCTCAGCCACGGATTCCTCCTGCATACTTCGGTCCATACTTAGATGCGCTCGTGGGCTCTGTGTCACTGGCTTCCGCTGCAGCAGTTGTGCTACTCTCGCCACCACTGGTTTCTGGCTCATCCTTCTCCGTGGTCTCTTGTGAATCTGCATGAGAGAGAGATACAGGGTTGTGTTAGTGTCATCATCTGGTCACATGAATTCAAATCAATGCACTACAGGAGAGGCCCAAATCTACATGGTAACCACCACACACTGCAATCACTGTGCAGCAACACACAACATAGACCACAACAGTGCCTGTAACGCAGAATATATGCCATGAGTGAGCCATGTTGATGCCACACAGCCCTACACCATGCCCGTAGATGGAGTGCACCACACACACAACTTGCCTTGCCCTCACCTATGGACTTGATGTGGGTACAAAACTTATTACCACTGACAGACCTTCAGGGAACCGGAGGGGACAACACACACACCTATAATGACATAACAGTCCACAATGCCAAGTAGGCCATAGCAAGCACCATGTGGTAATCTGGGGCACATTGTTTTCAGATGTGTGTCCCTCAACGATGATGGTGCATGCAAAGTAGGCATTAATGAAGTCACACTCAGAAAGTGGACACTGCTGTTCACCCCATAATAGATTCCCCACACTATCCCAATGATGAATGACCATGTGGAGTATAACACATCTGGCAATGCGAAAGTACAGCAGGGAGGATCAGCTCATTGAGGCCAGGGTGGCCCAATGCCTCATACAAGCACACATCCCAGCAGCCACTCACATGACACAGCACAGCACAGCAACACCCGCACATCACGTGGGTCCCTGCTGCCACAGGCACAGTACACATGCATCCACTCCCAGCAAAAGGCACCCTCCCCAAATACTCACCACCCCTGCCTTGCTGGCGATGCTCCTTCAGATGTGCATCCAGGTCTGGATGAGTCACTGCCAGGATGCGGCCCATCAGAGGAGTCATGCTGCGCCGTGCCAAATGCCCTGTACGTGGTAGTATCCCCAAGGTCATCTCTGCCACTTGCTTTGCCAGCCGGCTGATGTCGTCCCACCTCTTGTGACAGTGGGTGCGTCATCTGTTCAATATCCCCAGTGCTCGCACCTTTGCTGCAATGGCCCTCCACACAGCCTTACACTGGTGTACCTTGAACTGCAGGTATGAGAGAAAATAAAGGTAAATGACCAGTTACACAGTGTCAGGTACCAACATCTATGAGTACAGTAGCAAGACTCAGACTCAGGACCAATTGTAACCTCCCTCAGCCCAAAACTGGGGCACCCCTCACAAGGGCACTCTGCATGGCCCAAACAGATGAGATTGCATGCACACATTGGTGCGTTGAGGGTCCATGACAATCTCACAAATGCAGGATGCATCAGCACAATATGTATCAACAGCAGTGTGTAAGTGTGCAATTATACAGGACACAGATAGGCCCTATCTACTATTCACTGTGAAGGAACTGGAGCAAGGAGCATGCTAGTCTGGTGATGTGTGTCGTTTGGGTGGGCAGGCACTGGACCTACTCCCTGGGTCAAATTGAGTCAGACAACAGGGCCACACTGAAATTTTCACACAATCACTTATTTACCTGGCACCTACATGGCTAACATCCGGTGGCTCTGTATGGCTGACAATGTAACACACCCCACTCAAACACACAAGTACAGGCATGGAAAAGAGTGACTTTGGGACACACACACTCCCTCGCCTTGTAGTCAGCTTGTTTGTCAGTGTTTGACACAACCCCACACCCCCAGGCATATACTGCAGCTGCACAACTACACGTCTGACACCCCCTGCCCTACAGCTACCTTTATGGTGACTTACCACTACATTGGGACCACCAAACAGCCTTGGGTACTGTGCCAGCACCTCATCCACAAGGACCTCCAGCTCCTCACTTGTGAATGGACTGGCACGGATCTTCTCTGTCGTTGCCATCCCTGTGGACATGGAACACCTGTGGTGGAAGTGAGTGGTGAGGGGTCCCAGGCAGAAGGCTCTTGACGCAGCAGCAGGAGAAGGTCCCAGGCAGCAGGCTCTTGAGGCAGCAGCAGAAGAGGGTCCCAGTCAGTGAGGCACACTCCCACAGATTTATAGCCCCCTGGGCTCGTTTGTAAGCTGAAAAGCTGCTACAATTGGTTTTCCAGGTCTTCCTCTTTCAAAAGCATCTAATGACCACCTCCGCAATGGCAGTGCACACCTTCCACGATTTTCAAATCTGCATCATTGCACCGCGATCATCGCTGCCAATGGCTGTAGGCAATGTTAATGTTAATGTTATTTGGAATTTATAAAGCGCGAACCTCTGCTCTGAAAGGAGCATCCTGGCGCTACGGAGCAAGAGAGTCAACAGAAGTGAGAGCTAGATGGCAGCCAATACACAAGCATCTGACAGATTGAATAGCCAGGTTTTAAGTTGATTACGAAAAGGGGCTTCTCGATCTAGTAGCCTTAACTCCCTTGGAATTCCCATTCCAAGCCTTGGAAGCCAGGACGCTGAAAGTTTTTCCCCCTTTAGTTTTATAGTGAAAAGTGGGAATGTTAATTAGGTTACAACCAGCTGATCTCAGAACTCTGGTGGGACTGTAGCGTGAGTATCTTTTTGAGAGATACTTAGGGCCGATGTTATTTAGTGCTCTGAAAGAGGTCAATAAGATTTTGAAAAGAATCCTTTTGCGGAGAGGAAGCCAATGCAATTTCCTAAGGGCCGCAGAAGCCGAAGATTTTCTGGGCAGTTTCAGTACCAGACAGCAGCTGCGTGTTGGACACTTTGTAGTTTTTTTAATGTCAGTTTTTTTACTCCAGCCATTAGGCCATTGCAATAGTCAAGGCGGGAGAGTATAAGGGCAACAGCCACAGACTGTCTTGATTCAATGGGAAGAAAATCAAAGAATTTTTTCAATGATTTGATGATATTGAAACAGCTACCTGCTAAACTCCTTGCTTGATGGTCAAAGGATAGCGAAGAATCAAAAAGGATGCTCAAATTCCTGGCTGTTTCCACTGAACTGGGAGGCGGGGTGGCTCACTTGGGCCACCATTCGTTGGGGCTAAAATTGACATTTTTCCCAATGGGCAATATTTCTGTTTTACTAGAGTTGCATTTAAGACAATTGTCATTCATCCATTGGAAGACATCGGTAAGGCAATTCTGAAGGTTTTGTTCAGCCATTCTGGAATTTTTGTCAAGGGATACTATCAATTGGGTATCATCAGCATATGATGTTACCATTATCCCATAGGATTCAATTAAATTGATGAGGGGCGCCATATAAATATTAAAGACTAAGGGACTCAGGATGGAGCCCTGGGGAACTCCTGAGATGACACTCTTCTCCTTCGAGAGAAAAGGCCCCAAAGAGTTGGTTTGAGTTCTCTCTGACAGGAAAGATCTTATCCAGTTAAGGGCCCCATCTGTTATTCCACTTAGTCTCAGCCTATCAAGGAGGATTTTATGGGAGATGGTATCGAACGCCACAGATAAATCAAGAAGAATCAAGACGGCGTTCTTCCCTTCATCCTGTAAGTATTTGATGGCATCCGTTAGTTCCATGAGGGCCGTTTCCATGGAGTGCTTTGGTCGAAAACCTGATTGGTGAGAATGTAGGATATTATGTGTTTCCGCAAAATTCGTCAATTCTTGATGGCCCATATGCTCGGTAATTTTACCGAGGACTGGAAAAAGAGATATGGGACGAAGATTAGAAAGGTCTGAGTGGTTTTTATTTTGCTTTTTCATCAAGGGTTTGACTATGGCTTTTTTCCAATCCATAGGAACAATCCCAGAACTGAGTGGTTCATTCACTATTTGATTTATTATAGGATTCACGACATCCACTATCCGATGAAGAATGTAGGGAGGACAAGCATCAGATCAGGATCCTGATTTACAGAACATAATGACTTCATGGGTTTGTGCGAGGGTTACAGGCTTAAACATGCTAATGGTATTCGGCAAGGGAGAGACAGAGTCATTTGTACTCTCTATGATGGAGTGCGCAGTGGGTAAAAATTCATCCTCTAATTGTTTTATTTTGTCATCAAAGTAATCTGCGATCTGATCGCAGAGACTTTGGGACGGAAGGATTGCTTGTTTCAAAGCTGTTGGATGGGTAAACGATTTTACTATGGAAAAGACCATTTTTTGTCTTTGTTGGGCTTCCCTAATGAGTTTTGTGTAGTAATCCCTTTTGGCAATTTTAATATTTGCAAAATAAATGTTCCTGTATTTTTTATATAAAGGATTTTCGCAGTTGGGTCACAATTTTTCCTAAAGTTTCTTTCCACTTTTTTGCACTGAAGATGTGCTTCGGCTAGGGGCTTCGTATACCATGGGGCACTTAACTTTTTGGATTTCTCCTCATTTTTGACCGAACGGTTTGGTGGGGCAAGATTATTGGTTGCGAGCTGGATCCAAGTGTGGAAGGTTTTGGAATCTTGTACCACTTCACCAGAAAGACTAGGGACCTGTGACTGGGCTGAAGATTTAAGCTGACTATTTTTCGCAATCAATGCCCAATTTTGGCTGGTAGAAGAAGGCGGAGTAATTTTTGCCATTTTCTGAGGGTGACAGATGTTTACATTAAATGGAATAAAACAGTGATCAGTCCAGATTTGAGGGATTTGTAGATGGGAAACTGAATGAGGGAAGTTAGAACATATTCCATCAAGCGTATGCCCGGCTTGTTGTGTTGTATTTGTTAGTTTTTGAGACAGGCCGAATATTTCATGGTGGTGATGCACAGCCGGGGCCCAGACTGCACTTCCGCGATGGTGCATCTTTCAAAAGCATCCAATGACCGCCTCTGCGGTGGCGGTGCACACCTTCCGCGATTTTCAAATCTGCATCATGCCACCGCGATCATCGCTGCCATTGGCTGTAGGCAATGTTCCATGGCGGTGATGCACCGCCGGGGCGCGGACTGTGCTACCGCGATGGTGCATCTTTCAAAAGCATCCAATGACTACCTCCGCGGTGGTAGTGCACACCTTCCGTGATTTTCAAATCTGCATCATGCCACCGCGATCATCGCTGCCATTGGCTGTAGGCAATGCTCCATGGCGGTGTTGCACCGCCGAGGCCAGGTGGTAGCTACCGCCATTTGGGTGGCGGATCATGCCCACAGCCATTGCCTTCCATATCCTAGGAGCAAAACCAGAAAAGGAGCGGTTAAACGTTTTTTTCTAGGCAAATCGTTGAAGTTGAAGAATAAGAGTCTTGGCACTCCTGGAAGTTCTGCTGCCTGCTGAGAGCACCAGTTTCTGTGCTGGGTATTGTGGGGCGTTGTGGTGGAGGGCCTTGTGCGTCATACATGCGATTTTTAAATGTATTCTGGCTTCAAACCGAAGCCAGTTGAGGGCTCTCAGGTCTGGGGATATATAGGCGTTTCTCTTAGAGCCTGTGATGAGTCTCGCCGCTGAGTTGATCGTGGCTCTTAGTGGGGCTGTCGATGATCTTGGGAGGCCACATAAGGTTATTGCTCCATATTCCATGCGGGGGATTACTAGTGCTTGAATAGCTTGGTTGAAATTGTGGGCGGGCAGATAGGGTTTCAGTTTTCGCAGGGTCTTTAGGTGGAAGTTGGCTCCTTTTTTGAGGCGCTGATGTGCCTCTGCATTTTGAGTTGATTGTCCAGCGTTACCCTAAAAGACTTTGCTGAGTCGACAATGAGTGGTTGTCCATTGAGAGCTGTTAGGTGCTTCATCCAGTCCAGGATAGAGTGAGAAAAACCATTGTATGGTCAAAGTATTGTACTATTTCAACAGACACATCAAACTCACAAAGTACACACCAAGTACATAAATTTTTCTGAGTTGTGTAGAAAGACCATAGGGATTCCACCAGCTCATAAACTGGGGTCCAATAATACCCATTCTGCTTGGAATAGTTTATCAAGAGCCATGACCTCATTTCTGACAATGAATTTAACAAACTTAGGATATGATTCTAAGTTGTGCGAAATAAGGTGGAGTATCTACCACACCCAGTAAATACCATTAGACTGCTGTGAGAGATTAACTGGGTGTGGTTAATAACCCCGTGCCTTAAAGTCCACTGAGCAGAGTTTTTTTGTGTTCGCATGCCCAAAATGCATTTTTGCGTACGCGGGTTTGGCTTACCAGGTGCCTACAATTGCAGATGAGATTTCCAGAGGCGTTCGCGAGCACCACAAGATTCTCCAAGCGGTTGCATTGTCCAGAGAGCGTTTGCGATCGTGAACACATCATTCGGGCGGAAGTTTTGTGAAGAACACGATCCCGAATGCGGACAAGGTTCTCTCCCCGAGCAGCATCAAAACCTTCTCGAAATGACGATTTGGATTAAGAAAAACTCCTCAAATTGACATTTGGCTGTACTTTTTTGTGCATGGAGTCCTTTTTTCGTTGCTTTTTTTAAGAGGAAGGAAGTACCAGAGAGTCTCCAACTTCCTCTTCCTGTCCAGCAGGCTCCTTCCAGTGCTTTGTCCATCCCCTGGTCACTTCTTTTCATTTAGATTTTGAGCTGGAAGGATCACTCTTTGTGTCTTCTGCAACATATATAATTGAATTTGAGGACTTTCGAATTTGAGATTTAACAAGTAAGTTGGAAAATTGGTGTTGTTTGTTTGATCGGGCCATGCACCTAGATATATTTATACATTTGATTGTATTTTTTTTATTTATTGTTGTGGGTGGCCTGTAGTTTCAGTAGGGGCCTAGTTAATTCTTTGTAAGTAATATTTCTTCTTCTATACCGGAAAGATGTTGCACAGTCACTACATTTTCTCCAACCTTTGAAATCTATTTGCCATATTTATTTAATTCACTACCAGAAGTCTGCTAATAGGCCTTTCAGACAGTAGGCCCAGAGCTAATCATGGGTACATGAAACAACTGTGTCTGTGGTGTCTGTTGACTTTAAACATCATTTAGGGCATGGATAGCATTGGATTGAAATACAAAATGTGTTTTTTGGGGGTATATCACTTTTTTTCATGTGTGTTAAATCAAATGCCTTTGTTGGATGTGTGTGATTGTAACCTTCAAACCTTTTTTTAGCCCTGTGGATTTTCATTTTTGGCATTGTTGCATTAAAGATGTGTTGTTTAACATGCCTCAGTAGCATGCTACTCGCTAAAAAACACTTTGATGCCTAGTCATGGGTAGTAAGCGCGATATAAATACAATTACAATACAATACAATACAATTTGTTTGGCCAGTGTGTGAGTGTCTTTGTAATAGTGTGCCATCATTTGCTTTGGCTGAGCTTCACCATGTGGCCAGGGGTCATTGTCCATATAGGCCTGCTTGAGTTCATTGTTTTCCAGGCCTCATGCTTGTTTTTGTGTTGTGTGACTGACCATGTGGCTAGTGGCCATTTTGTGAAGGCAGCCAGTGTGCTTTTGCCATAGGCCTGCATTGTCTGTCTTCTCTTTGTAGGCTTATTGCTTGCTGTTGAGGCCTGTCCATGTGGCTGTTGGCCATTTTGTGAAGGCAGGCAGTGTGCTTTTGCTATAGGCCGGCATTGTTTTCCCTTTGCAGGCTTATTATTGTTTGTTGTTGTGGCCCGGCCATGTGGCTGGCGGCCACTTTGTGAATGCAGCCAGCATGCATTTGCAATAGGCCTGCTATTGTCTTACCCTTGTAGGCTTATTATTGCTTGTTGTTGTGGGCTGGCCATTTGACTGGCAGCCATTTTATGAAGGCAGCCAGTGTTCTTATGCCATTGGCCTGCCATTGGCCTGCATGCCTTCTTTGTGATGGCCATGTCTTCTTGCTGATTGTTGTTTTGCATGCAATTTTTTCTTTTATTCAGCAAAAAATGTAGCACAGTTCACTACATTTTTTCCATGTTTTAATACACTTTTTATATTGATTTGAATTGAGATTCACTATGTGGCTTAGTCTGCCAATGGAGTTTCCAACCAATAGGCCCAGAGCTACTGATAGGTGCATGAAACAACTGTTTTGATGGTGTCTGTTGAATTCAAACATCATTTAGGGCATGGGTGGTATTGGCTTGAAATTCAAAATGTGTTTTGTTGGGGTATTTCACTTTTTTATGTGTGTTAAATCAAATGCCTTTGTTGGATGTGTGTGGTTGTAACTTGCAAACCTTTTAGCCCTTGGATTTTTGTTCTTGGCATTGTTGCATTAAAGATGTGTTGTTTAGCATGTCTCCTTTGTCTGGCCAGTGTGTGAGTGTGATTGTAATGGTGGACCAGCATTTACCTTGGCTGAGCCTCCCCATGTGGCCATTCTGTAAAGTCTGTTTCCATATAGGCCTGCTTGAGTTCATTATTTTCCAGGCCTCCTGCTTGTTGTTGTTGTAACCACAACTGGTGGCCATTTTGTGGATGGAGTTAGTGTGATTTTACCATATACGCCTGCCTGTCTGTCTTCCCTTTGCTCTCCTTTGCTTATTGCTTCCATTGTCATTTGTCAGCTACAGTTCCCTGAGGGCTGCATCCCATGTGAGGCACAATGCCAAACCATTACATTTGTATTTTGTTGTTGTTCTTCCTCTTTCCTATCCTTCCGGAGGGAACTACTTGCTGTAGTGTACACAGTACACCACGAAAGCCCATGTTGTTGTCAAAGTCTTACAAATGGTTACACTGTATTGTTAATTGTTTTGATAACTGAGATAATACCACTAACAAGTGTGACCACACACACTAAATTATGTTGTATTTGTTTGTACTAGTAACTGAACCACAACAATGTCACATTTCACTGCTGTTCTTCTTGCTTCTTTGCATTTAGGTGCACAAGAGGGGGAGACAACATAACCCATTGGACTGCCAGACAGAAGGCATATGATTTGTGACCACAGACAGACATCTCTTCAACTTGTGCCACTGCGTGCTCACTGACATCTTTAAGCTGGCCCCATTTAAACATACCAGGTCCAGTACCAAGAAAGTTCCCTGTGAGAAGAAGGCACTGCCACTTACCACCACCAGTATGTTGCCTAAGACCATTTTTTGGGAAACCAAACATCGCGCCTGCAGCAGCGGTATCTGGGGAGCAAGCTGGGAGCAGCACCCCCTCCTCAGTAGACCCACACTACCAACCTAGGCCCAGGCCCATGTCTGTTGCAGAGGAAGCTACTCTAATAATGACGCCAACGAGTAGCGATATTGAAATTGACTTATCGTTATTGCAAAGTAGAACCCAATCAATGCAGGCAACTCAGATAAGTGGGCAACAACCCTTAATAGAAGTTGTTCCTCCTGAAGTAAGGGCAGTTCAGGAGATCTAGCTTTCTGCTGAGGAAGAAGAAGAGCAAGTCACTCTTTCAGAAGATACATTGTCTTCCATATCCTCAGCAAGGAAAAGGAGGGTTAGCCTATCAACTTCTTCTCCAAACCCCCCTTCTGATGATCTAGACACCACTTGGATCCCACCTCAGTCTGAGAGTGAGACACACCATGAGACAAGGCTAGGGAAAATAACGGTTCCAGAAAGCCCTAGAGTTACAGAGGTATATGTAGAAGAGGAGGATGATGTCAAGCTAGTCATCATGGACATTATCCTGCCCCAGTGAAGACTGACAATACCCTATCCCAAATTGCTGTGAGGGATGTGGCATGGATACCACCACCACAGATGTCACCAACACCACCTCCAGCTGCCATAGTTACAAAGTACGGCAGCAACCTACATCCACCACAACCACCTCAGTAGAAGTAGGTACTGCAGAGAGTGAAGCCTCATGTCTAGCTACCAGTTCATCCGACATTGCAAGTGATACCAGCTGTGTCAGAAAGTTGACCTCCCTAGTTTTGGACTTATTTTTGGTGAGCAAGAAGGAGGTGAACATAGCTATAAGCACCATTTGTGGAGTAGGTTTTAGTCGGGGTGAGCTTGGTACCAACTATTGTACCAGGGGCCAAACATCCCATCTGAGAAAACACAACTTTATCTAGTGGGAGGTGGGGGGTGAAGAAGATCCGATCAAGGTGGAAGGTGAACAAGAGGGAGACATTTTCTCTGGTACACAATGCATCCCTGTCCCTAGCAGGCACCGCCCACATCATCATCAGCAACATCACAATGGTACACCAAGGGATTCAAGGCAAGAGATTACCACAACGAAAAAACACGCTTTGAGCCTAACATTTGGTGTCAAGAAATCACCTGCATCAGTGGCACCAGAAAAGAAAAGAATCCAGGCTACCATTCTCAGCATGTTTCGGTCGGAGGGGCAGTATGAACGCAACCATCCAACGGCACATTTGTACAACGCAAAGCTGGGTAAAATGTTAGTGCTGGGCCTCCTCCCTTTTTCTTTCATGGAAGGAGTGGGTTTTCTTGAAATTGTGGCACCCATCTGCCCGAAATGGAAGTTTCCCAGATGGTACCATTTCGCCAGAGTTCCTGTTCCGGCACTATATCACGACGTGATGGAATTGCTTGGGCAAGCTATGCAGCAGAGTGCTGTTCACACTATCCACCTGACAACAGACATGTGGAAAAGCTGCCAAGCCACTGCACACTGAATCTCTTTTGTGGGGGTTAGAGAAAAGATATCTGCTGGTGTTGACACTGCTGAGATTTTTAATGCCACTCGGAAACATGCAACAGTAGCCATCTTCGCTAGGGAGAAATCTCACAGTGCTGCAAACATATTGTAAGACTTTGACAACAAGGTCGTTGAATGGATGCAACCATGAGGTCTTAATATTGGTTTTGTTGCCACTGACAATGGCAGTAATATAGTTAAGGCCACGGCCAATGGTGGCTATTTCAGGGTCCTGTGTTTGACACACTGCATTAACATCATTGTTCAAGACTTTCTGAAAATAGAAGACCGAATCAGCAACTTACTGACCACCTACAGAAGAATCTGCACACATTTCAGCAATTCTTTTGAAGCCTGAAAGCAGCTGAGGATCATTCAACGTGATAATAGAATGCCAGTTAAAGCACTCATCCAGGAGATGCTAGCACATTGGAACTCAATTTATTACATGTTTGAACGTCTGTTTGAGCAGTACAGACCAATCAATGAATATGTCATGCAAAGAGGGGATGCTACTTTGAAAGGCATGATTGTTAAGATGGACCATTGGGACCTAGTTAAATGCCTGACGGCGATGCTGCTTCCTTTTGAGGTCTTTACACAAGAAGTCAGCAGGGAGGACTGTATCATGGGCCAAGCTATCCTATTGTTGCACATGCTACAGGAACAGCTAAAGGAGGTGTCATCAATGTACTGAGGTGTGGAGGAAAGAAAGAAGCATATGAGTTGATGGAGAGCTTAACCCTTCCGTTATCTGAAAAAACAAGGGTGCAAAGAGGCATAGTGTCATCCAACCATTACATTTGTGCCACAATTCTTGATCCACCATACAAGCCATTACAGCACACTTTTATACCTTTTTCAGACAGGGATGTTGCCAGCTGCAAAACTTGGATAGCTGTGCAAGACAGTCAGAAGGAAAAAAACGTCCAGGAATTCAAGGCCCGCTCTTCCAGGGCAAAACAAGTAGTGCAGGGAATCCAGCTTCAAGTTCAACTTCAGATCCTGAGGGCAGTGCAGTTGGCTCAGAGCAGCCAAAACCACGAACAACACCAAGAACAACAAGAACAAGAACAGGAGTATCAGCCCCAAAATCGGCACAGGAATGGTTTCAACAAGCAAGGCTTTAGTCCAGTGCTGAGGCAAAGGCAATATATAAGCAGAGCAAATCGAAGCACCCATGACCATTGAGCGGATGGTCCAGGCCTATCTGGATGACCCAACAAAGGTCTACTTTGATCAAAACCCATTGCTTTATTGGAATGGGAAAATGTGCCAATGGCCAGTGCTCAGCAGGCTTTTGATGAACTATCTGGCTTGCCTTGTAGCAAGTGTCTCAGAGCGTGTTTTCAGTGCTGCTGGTGTCATTCTTGCAGTGAGAAGGACCGGTTGTTAGCCCCAAAATGTAGAGAGGTTAACCATGATCAAAATGAATCAGCACTTTAAACTACCGTATTACACCATTCCTAAAGTTGCACTGCAGGAAGATGATGATAGCGACTCGGGTCATTGAAGTAGTGACCTACATCTGGGCGAACCACCAGAGTTTGAGGATGAGCTCTACTTCCCTGACAACAAGGCTCTTTAATTTTCCAGTTACTTTCTCTCTTTCATTGATACCCCAAAAAAGAGATAGCTGAGGAACATTATTTATTTTATTATTTGGGTATGTGTCTGTCTTTCTGATTCACAAATCCATCCCCACCATCTTACTCTTTTATTGCCAGATCAGAGTTGCAACTGTGTGCAGTCAGTGAAGAAGTAAAGTCCACTCCTGACTCGCCCAAAAGCCATTTCCCTCAAGCCAGATAGTGGATGTAGAATTCAAACAGATGTGTGCCTGTCTCCAACCCTGGGCCCTGACTATCTATCTATCCTTTCCTAAACAAGAGGGACTGCCCCAGAAGAACAGGTAAATGATGGCATGCCTTGCACGCTGAGTGATTATTGTTTGATGTGAATGTCTGTTCTACAAAGTGACTCAAGTCAATCTTTCTCTTCCTGTTGTTCAAAAAAAAAATTGTACTACTACAGGCTGAGTCAGGAGTGGCCGAGTCTGGTGGACTCACTCGGGAGTCGGGCACTGTTGGTTCAGACTCGGAGTTCGGCACCATACTCGCAGTCAGTGTGAGATAAGGACTCAGGAACATCATCGATGATATTTGGAATAACTCAGGGCGTGAGCATGACTTCTTAGAGAAATGCCACCAGAAGAAGATGAACGTTTTCAAATTCACCAAAAACAACTAATTTGGATGATTAATGGTGAATTTGAAGTGGCCTAAAGGTAAACAACAATGCAGACCAGTTCAATTCAGACCTACACATCTGTGTAGTGGTGGTGAGCGGCGACTGTGGTGTGACTGACAGTGGTGTATTGATTTTTTAAGTTTTACTTAATTTGGAAAATGTTGTGTTGCTGTGTGTATACTATGCATGTGTGCTCAGCCCTGCCTTGCTCAAATCTGAAGCTAAGTGGAGTTTGGGTCGGGGTGGCCTGTTGTTGGAGGTAACTGCTGGAAGCAGAGTCAGATTTAGCCACGCTGCCTCTGAAAGTTTTCTTGTTGTACTCCTTATGCAGTTTACCTTTTTGTTCGCTCCTTGATTTTCCAGTATCCTTTTTGTTTTTCCATCTACAGGCCTTTTACCCTTATCCTGCGCCATACTAGCAGTACAACTGACACTACCATATCAAACCGCATCCGCCGTGCACCCAAGATTCACAGGCGGACAGTTCATTAGGAATGTAGAGATGCAACTCCCAATTTAGACAATATATTTTTCTTCTTTTCAATCATTAGGACTGTGTGTGTTGTTTATGTTTGCTTATTTTACTCCTACAGATATTTTAATTGTATATTCTATCTTTCTAAGCCCGGTACAACAGAGCATAAATATAATGTATGTAACTTTGGTCTCTCTTGGGGCAGACAGACAATTGCACAGTCAAAATACTGCCCTGTACAAGTCTTGTACCACTCATCATCATGCATGCATTTCCTTTTCCTCCCATAACAGATTTATCATGGTCGACTGCCAAGATGAGTGTTGTCTATGTTTAGTGTTTCTCTGTCAAATCTTTCCCTCAAATCCCCCTTCCCAACCACTCATCAAATCCCTAAACCTCTTCTACCAGGCTGTGTGTTTTATTGATATGTGACTTAACAATTTACACCATTAATTGATCACACACTTGGTGAGGCAGATGTGGTGAAAGCAACACAGCTCAGTGCAGGGTGAGGAGGATCTTATTCTTAAGCTCATGCAGCCCGTACTGCCAGTATATGTTATATTATCCACCCCAGCACAGTAATAGGATCTTTTTTTTGGAGGAATACCTCATTGCCAGAATCATCATTCAGGCATTGTATTAATTTGCATCTAAGGTTAAGCTTCTCCACTTTGTACAGTTCGTAGTAGCTCAACATTGTTCTGATTAATGCAATCTTTCATTGCATATCATGCTCTCTTCTTGTGTCTAAGACTGAGTCTGTTCTAGTAGTCTAGTCTCTGGTGACTGTCATCAAGCTTGCATATAATAATGGCGTTAACCAAGTTTTTTAAAATTTCAATTTGTTAACTTCCCTTTTGATGAATAGTCCACACTATCCGAGTCCTTATCCTACAGTTCTAGTTGGCCTAGGAGGGAGTGGGACCTTGCTTCAGTTCTGAAGAGTTTGCCTTCAATATCAAATGAAATGCTAGCAATGCATGCTGCTCCTACCTCCACCACAATAATTGCACCGTGGCAATCCATGGAGCCCTTGCTTCATCTAATCAGGTAAGAGAAGTGAACTGTGATTGATTGAACATTGTTAAAAGATAATCATTCTATAAAATGGTAATTCACCCCCACCCCCTCTAAGTCCTTAAGGGTTAATAATAATTTATAGCAGCAGAGTAGACTGCAGAGACTAGGAGGAGAGAGTAGTAGGAGGGTACTGCATTACTATTTTGTTTACACTTTTAGCTGACTTTTAAAACTGGCTGCAGCAAAGGCAGCAAGCAGTGTGAAGTAAAACACTCAATAAATCCACCATTTTTAAAAAAATCAATCATAATCATCAAATGTAAAGTATGAAAAGTTAATTCCCTGAATACATCTAAACCAAATCCACAACTGGCCCACCCCTCTCCCTAAACCCAGCCAATGTCCAAATAGTGTCCAAAAAATGTCCATAAATAAAGAAAAACCCAACAATCCCCCATCACCCACCTACCCACCCAAAAACAGATTGAAAAGGAGGCTGAAGAGGGCACACACGGTGGGTTAGGAGTTTCTGGAGGTGCCTGTCCATCTGTTCCTGCCTGGCTTCAATATCCCCCAGCCTGATGCAGCGCTAAAACTGGCAGAAATAAGGAGGAGTAGCACTGCTGGTGGAATGATGGTGGCGCTGGCGGGCGCTCATTGGACTGCAGTGATGGTGTGGTGGGGTGGTTAATATGGCCTGGATAGGGCATGGAGCATCTGTAGCAGCTTCTGCCTCATCCTCCAAGGCCACCAACCACTGGGATTCTGCCCTGATGGCCTCCATTTTCTGCTGCCTCATCTGGGCTGCAATCTCTTGCCTGCTCTGTGTTTTTGCAACAGCAGGAGTAGCTACATATCAAGAAAGAAAAAAGGCAAATTGTAAATGATGCTCTTAGCAAAACACACAGAAAATTATGCCATTGGTATCTAGGGAGGTAATTGATGGTGGATGGATAGGAAGGAAACATAATGTTGTGCTTGAAAACTACTGTGAGTCCAGGGAAGAGTCTGAAATACCACCTCCACAACCCTTTGAATAAAGAAAACCTAAAAAAACCTTCCATTAAAGTAAATGTGAGAACAGCACTACAAAGGCACACCCGAATCCCTTATTTTCCTTCCCAAGGATTTTCCCATTCATAATTGCATTGATCTTTGAGTATTTTATTTTTTATTCTTCACCCTTTGCTTTGCTACTCACCACCATTTAAGTTTTATATTCTTTCAATCCAATTTTCTGCATTGAAACTACACATGCATCCATATAGCCATCCATCCAAAGTTCCAAATATGGTTCTCTGTCTCACTCTGGTCTCATTATCTCAAGTACAAACCTTTCAGCAACACACATTTGTCATTTGACATTTACCAACCCCTTGGTCCTTAAGTGTATTTCAATCAAAAGAAACCACCACAGGATTCCAATCACTCAGCCAGGGAGGTATCCTTTTTAAACGTACACTTTCATCCACCAAGGCAAGCTTCCTACCGTATACCATTCATCCATTCTTCCCCCACCCATGCATCCTAGCTAACATGCAACCTATAGTACTATTTATGGATCTAGCGCTTTCACCCAGGCATACTTCACAGCCTGCTGTGCGCTCTTACTGCCGCTGCGCGCTGGAACTGCCGCTCTGCCCATTTTGTTTGCTGCTTTGCCCATTTTGTTTGCTGAATTTGCCGATCTGCCCATTCGCAGTGTGATACTGCCAGCGTGACTCTGCTGTTTAATTTATTTACATCTCGCCGCTTTTGCTCATTTGCATTTTGTTGATCAGCGCGACCCTGTTGCAGTATTTGCGTTTCCCCCCCAAGCTCTCCTGCCGCCCTGACCCCTCCACCTCCATTTTGTTGTTGTTGTCGTCCTCCTTAGCCCGCCCCGCCTCCCAGCTGAAGCGCCCTCGCCCCTCCCCCTCCACCATCCATATATGACAGGAGTTCCCGCGCGCAGCGTTCACGCGCAGCGACCGCGCCCAACCCGCGCCGAAGGTGCGCCAAAGGTAAGCCCGTCTACCCCCGTCCGCGCCTGGACCGCACCCAGCGCCAGACCCCCTGCCCCTCCCGCTGCCCAGCCCCCCCGCGTTACCTATGATGCCGCCTCCCTCCTAGCCCTTAACCCCGGTCGCGCCCCCAACTGCGTCCAAGCCGCTCCTGGACACACCCATGGACCTTTCTCCTGCTACTCCTGCAAATTCAGCGGCACCGACAACATCTCCGATACGACTACACCACAGATTCCCGACCCCAACCACCTACAATGCATCCTTCTCAACACCCGCTCGGTGCACAGACACGCCATTGACCTATGGAACCTTCTAGACACCTTCTCTCCAGACGTCGCCTTCCTAACGGAAACATGGATGAATGCTTCCTCCGCTCCAGACATCACCATTGCCATCCCTGAAGACTATAAGATCACTCGCAAAGACCGTACCAGCCACACAGGAGGAGGAATCGCTATCGTCCATAAGAAATCTATCCGCATCTCTACCAGCTCTGACACCAACCTCGCCAACTCCGAACACCTTCACTTCCAGATCCACATCGACCCCAAAACCACTCTCTGAGGCACTCTCCTCTACAGACCACCAGGACCCCGCGCAAAATTCAGTGAAGACATCACGGACTTCATCTCTCCACACGCGCTCCCCTCCAAAGACTATATTCTTCTGGGAGACCTCAACTTTCACCTTGAAAAGATAAACGACCACAACACCGCCACCCTCGTGGACAACCTCGCCAACCTTGGACTTAAACAACTGGTCACTTCCCCCACCCACATCGCAGGTCACACACTCGACCCCATCTTCACTTCCAGCAATCATGTCTCCTTCAGCCACACTACGGACCTCCTATGGACCGACCACAGCTGCGTTCACTTCACCTACAACAAGCCGAAACCCATCAACCACCCCCAACCTACCCTGCAAAGAAACTGGAAGAAAATCACCATGGACCAAATCTCGGCATCGCTCCTTCGAAACTCCCCAGCCCTCTCTTCTAACGCCAACGAAGCCGCAGCCAACCTCACCCTATGGCTATTCAACACCGCTGACACCTTAGCACCACTGATAAAACGTCAAAGCAAACCTGGCAGCAAGAAGGCCTCATGGTTCAACGATGATCTTAAGAAATCCAAGAAACTCTGCCGCTCCCTTGAAAAAGCCTGGAAAAAAGACCCATCCACCAGCACCAAGGACGCCTTCAAAAGCGCCACCCGCACTCACCACCAACTGATCCGAAAAGCCAAGAAAACAGCATTCAAGGATCGACTTGACAACAACGCCCACAACAGCAAGGAACTTTTCAACATCGTCAAGGAATTTTCCAACCCCTCGGCCAACTCCAACGACATCACCCCCTCTCAAACCCTCTGCGACTCCCTAGCCTCCTTTTTCCACAACAAGATTGCAGACATCCACAACAGCTTTGACAACCAACCCGGAAACCAACCCACCCCACCATCTGTTGACCATCTTCCCCCCGTAAACACCCTTAACGCCTGGAACCCAATCTCCACTGAGGAAACCATCCGCCTGATGAATTCCATCCACTCTGGATCCCCCACAGACCCATGCCCTCACCACATCTTCAACAAAGCAGACTCCGTCATAGCACCGCACCTCCGAGACGTCATCAACTGCTCCTTGATATCCGCGACCTTCCCAGAAGACTGGAAACACGCTGAACTCACCGCCCTTCTGAAAAAACCAACAGCGGACCCCACCAAACTCAAAAATTACCGCCCCATCTCGCTGCTTCCATTCCCGGCCAAAGTCATCGAGAAAGCCGTCAACAACCAGCTCGCCGCCTTCCTCGAAGCCAACAAATCACTCGACCCCTCACAATCTGGCTTCCGAGCAAAACACAGCACTGAGACCGCCCTCATCGCAGCAACAGACGACATTCGAACTCTACTGGACAATGGAGACACAGTCGCCCTCATCCTCCTCGACCTCTCTGCAGCCTTCGACACAGTCTGCCACAGCACCCTTCTACAACGCCTCAATAACATCGGAATCCAAGGAAAAGCACTTGAATGGATCACCTCGTTCCTCACCGGAAGAACCCAGAGAGTCCGCCTTCATCCATTCAAGTCCGAGGCCTCTGAAGTCATCTGCGGCGTGCCTCAAGGATCATCACTCAGCCCCACCCTCTTCAACGTATACATGAGCCCCCTCGCGGACATCGCCCGCCAACACAACCTCAACATCATCTCCTACGCGGACGACACTCAACTGATCCTTTCTCTCACCAAGGACCCCAGCACCGCCAAAACTAACCTACACGAAGGAATGAAAGAAGTCGCCGAATGGATGAAACAAAGCCGCCTGAAACTGAACTCAGATAAAACAGAAGTCCTCATCTTAGGCACTTCCCCCTCTGCTTGGGACGACTCTTGGTGGCCGGAAGCCCTTGGAAAAGCACCCATCCCGACAGACCACGCACGGAACCTTGGCGTCATCCTGGATTCTTCACTCTCAATGAACAGACAAGTCAACGCGGTATCCTCTTCCTGCTTCAACATTCTTCGCATGCTCAGAAAAACATTTCGCTGGATCCCCTCCGAAACAAGGAAAACAGTCACCCACGCTCTGGTCACGAGCCGACTGGACTACGGAAACACCCTCTACGCAGGTACCACCGCTAAACTCCAGAAGAAACTCCAACGAATCCAAAACGCCTCAGCCAGGCTCATATTAGACATCCCACGCAACGAACACATCTCCGGTCACCTTAAAGACCTCCACTGGCTACCCGTCAATAAGAGGATCACTTTCCGACTGCTTACCCGCGCACACAAATCACTCTACGACATCGGACCAGATTGCCTCAACTCTCGACTGTCCTTCTACACCCCCTCCCGCCAACTACATTCTTCCAGCCAAGCCTTCGCCACTGTACCTCGCATCAACAAGACCACCATGGGAGGCAGATCCTTTTCATACCTGGCTGCTAAAACATGGAACTCACTCCCCGCTTACCTTCGCCTCACCCAGAACCACCTAGCGTTCAGAAAGCAGCTTAAAACGTGGATATTTGACAAATAATCCTCCCCCCCTTCCTAAGCGCCTTGAAACCCTCTGGGTATGTAGTGCGCTATACAAATTTTATGACTTGACTTGACTGACATCCTTCTCCTTCCATCATTCCCTTTTCCATCAATCCATAGTTAAAGGTCTTGTTCATGAAACGTTCTCTGCTGAGTTGAAGATAGGAGCAGCCATTAGTTACTCAGCTCAACTTCAAGTCCTGCTGTGTTCACCTGTTGTTCACTAGTCAACAAGACTGCACCTTTACAGTGAGCTTATAATTAAAATAAATAGTCATTAAGCAAGTAATATGACTTACCACAACCCACCACTGCCGCTGGTTCATACCCTTCTGCTGCTGCATCCGTAGACTGGCTGGCACTGGTAGATGGTGCAGCTAGAAAAAAAGACTATTCATTTCTTAGATGCCATATACACCTCCCCCTGTTGTAAATGCATCTCGGACCCTAGTATAAATTTCCAGATTCATGCCCTTATATAGGTATACTTTATCATTTCCTTATGTAGGCATAGAAATCATTACCATATTTGGCCTAAACCATACAGCCCAAATACGGCATGGATACTTCCACTAAGCTCCAAGAATTAACAACGTTTTCTTGGAAAAACCCGCCTTCGGCAGCTCGGGACTTCCCCCTGCTTGAAAATTAAGTTCTCCTAGAACTCCCGGCGTTGTCCAAGAAATGAGCCTTTGAATGACGTTATTCAGTCCAAACATGCGTCAAATTCGGCACCTTCAAAGTATAAATATGCCTTGATTTGCCTAAACAATCACACGGTGGTTTGGAGCAGATCGACTTTCTACTTGCCGACGCCCTGCAGCAGCAGTTGCAGAAGGAAGCCGACCCTCCAGCAGACGCACTGCGAGACTCTGTCATTTCTCCTGCTGAGCAATCCAGCTCCAGTGTTTCCAGGCTACGCTTGCGGGTATCTGGGAAATCGAGTCCCGAGAACGAGATACAAGACCTCCTTCATTTTAGAACAAAGGTACGGAGCTGATTAGACCTCTTAGAGAATTATCAGAATCAGATTCCTGGCAGAGAACTCCTAGACTTAAACTCCTCCTCTTATACTCCCTCCCTCTTACCAAACTTAGGTTAGGGTAGGCGTATTCTAGAAGCACCAGTTGAGTATTTTAGTCATCCTTTTATCATTGTATGTATTTTATGTATTTTATACATTTTATGCACTTTATGGCTTAGAAACCATATCATGCTTTTACAGTACTACTTTATAATACTGTTCGTATTATATCCATTGTACTTCATAGTAAGCTTTACTATTGTAGCAGTTGATTTTCAATGCTTGAGAAAGAAGACTGTTCAATAAATACCTTTTTATTGAACACGCCCGTCTCTCTATTTCTCTTGCACCTGAGGCATGATCACAACAGCACAAAACAAGTCCAACAATAGAGATAGGGAACAACATATCAACATTTCCTCTCCACTAATCATGCTTACCACCACAGAAATTTAGGAAGCCAAATAGAATGTCGTGAATAACACCAATTATTGCGATTTATAAGATGAAGCCTTTGATCCATGTACATTGGTGGGCTAGCATGGTCGATTTTGGAGCAATTAAGTCATACTGTGAAGGTTGTATGGTGTGTCATGATTATTTTGGATTGTTTACACACAAAATATAGGATTATAAACTAATCTTATTAATGTTTCACCATTCTTCACACTTGCCAAAATTATGTGAAAGACCGCTGTCTTTTTGCGTGCCAATCTATGTATAAACATTCTCAATACGTCCTGCAAAGATGCGTCTAATGCTCTGGCTTTATCTCCATTGAGGGAGATAATAAAGACATGTCTGAAGTTGTCAGAGGGAAACAGTGTATAAACCCAAGGGTTTTAGTCACTTAAAACGCTGCCTGAATTTCCAGCTAAGTGCCGTGCCCATGAGACTTTAACAACAGATCGATAAATGGTGCTTTTATCTGCGCTGACATGAGGAAAATTGTGAGGCAGAAATTTAAACGCATGCTGGTGTAAACAGCTATTTTCAATTTGTTTACCTTTTTCATTTTCACTCGTTGTGATGCTTATATTGACTACATTTTTCTTGCATCTAGAATGGTCTAGGTGCATGTTAAATAAAGAATTGTAATAAGATAAACACAATTGTTTCAGAGCTATTCACAAATGCAATTTACTAAATTAGTACTGCCATAAAGGAGCAGTAATAAGTGTAGCACGACACATGGCCAATCACTGATATACAAAACTCTCCCATTAAAAATAATGGAATCAGAGATTTAAAATAGAACCCCACAGGAAATAATTTGAAATTAAATTCATTTATTTTTACTTTTTAAATATATTTATAGGATTTATTGAATAAAAAGATATAAACATAACTAGAAATAATATATTATAATAAACATTTGAATAAAATGTTGTATTTAGAAATTAATGTAACCAATATGTTATTTTAATTAATTCTATAAATTTTTTGAAATATTTTATACATTAATGATATATATAACAAATTAACTTTAAGTGAGATATTAAAAACAATGTAATTTAGTATATTTAAATGAATCAAGTATCTAATACATAGTTACAATGATAGAGCTGGCACTTTTTATATTCTATACTTTACTATATGGAGCTCTCTGCCACTGGGACAGAGTTCTTCCTATTGTAAAATATGGGAAAATATGTTTTTTAAACCTAACATTTAAAAAAAAAAAATTCAAGTTACGTAGTAATATAAATTAATTTTATATTTGTTAGTTTTAAATGTGAAACTTAAATGCAAATTTAAAATGGAAATATTTTGAATCTATTATATTTAAAGTATTTTCTGAAGTTTAAATTGAAAACCTTCCCACCTAAAGTAAAAAAATATGTTTTTATTTCGTATGAAATGTTATTGAAAGTGATGCAGAAAATTAATTTAAATTAATGTAAGTATATTTAAATAAAAATGTTACACTAATTAAAAGTGTTGTTATAACATTTAAACATAAACTATTCAATATGGTTTATGTTAAGGTTTTTTACACATTGTTAAATTTACTTATATTTTTAAATAAGTTAAATTCTTGAATTAAGTATAACATAATTTACTATCTGGATATATTTTTAAGTCCTTCCCTTTCTATGGTGCTAGACCAACTCCAGCTCTGAGCTGGAGTACATTAACTACTATTGTCGGACATTTTTGGCAGTAGTAACTTAAGAAGTGCAATTTGTGAACAACACTAGGGATTACTCTTTTGTGGGTAGATGTCTGTCCACCACTAACCTCTCTTTAGTCCTCCCTAAACTCCTCCTTACTCCTCCCCAAACTCCTCTCATATAGTATTAAGTATGCCCCTTTTTCCTGCCAATCACCCTAGAAACTCCCACATCTACTTCTAAGTAGTAAGCTTACATGTGTGAGAATGTACTCTCAAAAAGATAGGAGAGAGGCATGGTCAAGCAGTCTTGAGAGCGCTTCGTATCCATCCCTTCCAATCAGACATTATTTGCACCATCCGCCTTTCCCCTGAGCTGGGAACTCCTTATCGTAGCTGTATGAGTAGATGGCCTGGTTGGGAGGTCTGGGACCACTCAGAAATCACCTCCGGGTGCCACAGAAGGATGCGGAGTGCTGAGGCCTGGAGCTACGCGCCCGAACAACAGCCCATCTGTGGCCTGGAGCCTGGATGGCCATCCATTGGAGAAAATTCACCAGAGGCAGGTCGGAGTAGCCGTGGCATCTGCTGATGCCAGGCACCCTACCTGTACAGAGGATGGTGATGGGAGTCAGCCTAGTGATAGCAGTGGCTAGAACACCATGCAGCTCTGATCTCCTGAGGAGGGCTGTGGGGAACTGAAGGCGGCGGCCGATAACCCGAGGTAAGAACCCACCCTAGGGGCATCATTGATAGAGTGAGAAGGTGCCAGAAGGCCCCACATCAGAGAAGCGGAGACACAGCCAAGCACTGATCAGCTGGGAGACCCTGCTGGCTGCAGTGGTGAGAAGTTGGAAGATGGGAGTCAGGTGGCCTGGTGATCAAGGCCAATGGACAGGCCACGGGGGACTGAGGGCAGTAGACGGGTCATGTAATCGTGCCCATCCTGAGGGACCTCTGACAGATGGAGTGATTGTTGGAGACAGCTGCAGCTGAGGAGTGGAGCTGTAGCCTATGGGCTGAGTGGCCTATCAGCTGACTGCTGTGAAGGGGTGCTGGGAGGTGAGGCTGCTGTCATATTGGAGGGTCCTCCCCACCCGGAGACTTGGTATGAAGGCCAAACTGCGGTTACTGGCAATGACACACATCAAGGCCTGGGTGAGCAGAGTGAGGTGCCTGGACACTGTGGGGCAGTGATTTCCAGGGAAGTTTGCCCCAATCGCTTGACTGGCCCTGAGGGAGGACTGAATCTGTGCCAGGGATTGTCCAGCCACCTTTGGGGGATTTGTATTGATCCAGAGTCCTTGGGCTTGATGCAAAACTAGCTGACCTGACACTCCTGCTATCTCAGGAGGCGGGGGGCTTTAATTGTCTTATGCAACTTTAACTCTATTACGAACCCTCTCCTCGATGTTTGGCTCCTGGGGACCACAGGCACATACAGAGCACTTCAACTGGCAGACTCTGTAGCCTCTATGAAACTGGCTGATGTAGAGAATGTGGCATAGGGGGAAAGGGCATATACATTTCTATTAGGAGGTCAATCAATCAATCAATCAATCAATCAATCAGAGTACTTGTGAAGCGCGCTACTTACCCGTGAGGGTCCCGAGGCGCTGAGGAGGGGGGGGGGGGGGTTCTGCTACTGCTTGAAGAGCCAGGTCTTGAGGAGTCTTCTGAAGGTGAGTAGATTTTGGGTCTGCCGTATGTGGGAAGGGAGGGTGTTCCAGGTCTTGTTGGCGAGGTAGGAAAAGGATCTGCCGCCGGAGGTCGTCCGTTGGATGCAGGAGACAGTGGCGAGGGCGAGGCTGGCGGAGTGGAGCTGGCGGGTGGGGGTGTGGAAGCTGAGTCTGCTGTTCAGGTAGGCTGGTCCGGCATTGTGGAGTGCTTTGTGTGCGTGGGTGAGGAGCTTGAAGGTGATCTTCTTGTTCACGGGGAGCCAGTGTAGGTCTCTCAGGTGGGGGGTGATGTGGTTGCAGTGGGGGACGTTGACGATCAGTCAGGCAGAGGCGTTTTGGATGCGTTGTAGTCATCGTATGTGTTTGGCTGGGATTCCAGCGTAGAGTGCGTTGCCGTAAGCCAGTCTGCTGCTGACGAGGGCCTGTGTCACCGTTATTCTTGTTTTGGTCGGGACCCTTTGTAGATCCTGCGGAGCATGCGGAGGGTGTTGTAGCAGGAGGAGGAGACGGTGTTGACCTTTTTAGACATGGAAAGGGAGGAGTTGAGGAAGAAACCTAGGTTGCATGTGTGGTCCGTGGGTGTTGGTGCTGTTCCAAGTCTGGTCGGCCACCAGGAGTCGTGCCAGGCTGAGGGGGTGGGTCCGAGGATGAGGACCTCCGTCTTGACCGAGTTCAGCTTCAGACGGCTGCTCCTCATCCAGTCGGCGACAGCCTTCATTCCATTGTGGAGGTTGGTTTTGGTGGTGTGTGGGTCCTTGGTAAGGGAGAGGATGAGCTGGGTGTCGTTGGCGTAGGAGATGATGTTGAGGTCGTGATGGTGGGCCACTTGTGCGAGGGGGGGGCATGTAGATGTTGAACAGCGTCGGGCAGAGGGATGAACCCTGGGGGACGCCGCAGAGGATGTCGGTGGCTTCGGATCTGATGGGTGGGAGGCGGACGCTCTGGGTTCTGCCGGTGAGGAAGGACGTGGTCCAGTCGAGAGCCTTCTCTTGGATTCGGCTTCTGGAGGCGTGTCTTTAGAGTGTGATGGCAGACCGTGCCGAAGGTGGCTGACAGGTTCAGGAGGATGAGGGCTGATGTTTTGCCGTTGTCTAGTTGGCACCTGATGTCGTCTGTGGCGGTGATGAGGGCTGTCTCGGTGCTGTGGTTTTGTCTGAATCCGGACTAAGATGGGTCAAGGATGTTGTTGTCTTCCAAGTGGAGGGCCAGTTGCATGTTGATGATTTTCTCAATGACCTTTGCCGGCAAGGGGAGCAGGGAGATAGGCCGGAAGTTCTTGCGGTCCTTGGGGTCCGCTTTGGGTTTCTTGAGAAGGGAGTTGATTTCGGCGTGCTTCCAGCTTTCTGGGAATGTTGCTGTTTCGAAGGAGCTGTTGATGACCTTTCGTAGTTGGGGTGCGATGACTGCGTCTGCTTTGTTGAATACGTGGTGAGGGTACGGGTCAGATGGAGATCCTGAGTGGATGAAGTTCATGACCTGCGTGTCTCGTCGTCGTTGACGTTGGACCAGGAGGACAAGCGGTTGGCACTGGGGGTGTTCACTGGGGGGGTGGAGTCTGGCGTAGTTGGGGCGGTCGTGGTGTTGAAGCTGTCATGGATTCAGCGATCTTGCGGTGGAAGAAGATGGCTAGTGAGTCGCACAGTTCTTGTGAGGGCAGGATGTCTTTGGCGTTGGCGCTGAAGTTGGAGAGTTCCTTTACGATGCTGAAGAGCTCTTTGCTGTTGTGTGCGTTGTTGTCCAAGCGGTCTTTGAAGGAGGATCTCTTGCTAGTCTGATGAGGTTGTGGTGTCTGCCGGTGGCGTCCTTGTAGGATGCATGGTTGTCCGGTGTGTGTTCGTGGAGCCATGTCTTCTCCAGTTTCTGGCATGCGTGTTTGGAGGCCTGGAGCTCATTGGTGAACCAGGTGGCTCTCTTGTTGGTGTGGCTGTTGGAGGGTTTCTTGAGCTGGGCGATGGTATTGGCGCAGTCGTCGATCCACTGTCTGAGGTTGCGGGCTGCGGCATCTGAGTTGGTGGGGTCGATGGGTGGGTTCTTGGTGAGGGAGGTGATCAGCTGGTCTTCGGTGACTTTGCTACAGCAGAGGCAAGGCAGCTGTTGGGTGCAGTGGTGTGGGCTTGGTTTCTTGAAGGTGAAATGGATGCAGCGGTGGTCGGTCCAGTGGAGTTTGGTGGTGTGGTCAAAGGCGACGTGGGAGCCAGTGGAGAAGATGGGGTCAAGCGTGTGGCCGGTGGCGTGGGTGGGTGTGGTGACGAGTTGTCTGAGGCCGAGGTTGGCGAGGTTGTCGATCAGGGTGGCGGAGTTGCCGTCATTGTTGTTCTCGAGGTGGAACTTCAGGTCCCCGAGGAGGATGTAGTCCATGGAGGCGAGTGCGTGGGTGCTGGCGAGGTCGGCGATGGAGTTGCTGAACTGAGCCTAGGGTCCGGGGCGTCTGTAGTTGAGTGTTCCTGAGGGTGGTGTTGGGGTCGGTGTGTATCCGGAAGTGCAGGTGTTCAGCGGTGTTGAGGGTGTCGTCTGCGTGGGTGGCGACTTTGAGGGTGGACTTGTGAACGATGGCTATTCCTTCTCCGATTCCATTGGCGTGATCTCTGCGGGTGATCTTGTAGCCGTCCGGGATGTCTATGGCGATGTCGGGTGCCGAGGAGTTGTTCCACCAGGTCTCGGTCAGCAAGGCTACGTCTGGGGCGGAGGTGCCGAGCAGATCCCAGAGCTCGATGGCGTGATTGCTTGCGGAGCGGGTGTTGAGAAGCATGCAGCGGAGGTGGTTGGGTCCAGTCCTTGGAGGTTTGGTGTTTCTGTCGCAGGTGAAGCTGCAGGTGCGGCAGGAGAAGGGTCTGTGGGTCTGCTTGGGGCGGCCTGAAAGCAGGTGTGGTTTCGGCAGGCATTGAGTGCATGGAGGGTGCTTGTGTCGTAGTGGATTCTGGTGTTGTGGTGTTCACGGGGTCCAGGGGTTCTGGAGATGAGCGCGGTCCAGGCGCAGACAGGCACAGACGGGCTTGCCTTAGGCGCACCCGCTGCGTACGGCCGCTTTTTTGGCCTGCATTTGAGGAGGCTTGAAAGGGAGGAGCAGCTGGGAGGTGGGAGCGGGAGGCCAATGGGTGTGCTGCGGGCTGGGCTGCACGGAGGCAGCCGCGGGAAGGGCCGGGTCGAGAGCGGTGGAGGGCGGGGGGGGAACTGGCACATAGAGCGAAGGGGGGAAAGGAGCTCAGGAACATGGAGGCAGGCAGCAAGGAGGCAGGAACTAGGCAATCCGGCAGACAGGTGACGAGTAGCGGTCTGGGGGTGACCTGCCTGCAAGCAGGGTCAAAGGTTGCTCCTGCTACCGCCACTCGGCATGTATTTGAGGAGGCTTGGGAGGGAGGAGCAGCTGGGCGGCAGGAGCGGGGAGGCCAATGGGTGTGCTGGGGGGGCAGGACTGCAGAGAGGCAGCGGCGGGAAGGGCGGGGTCAAGAGCAGTGGGGGGGCGGGGAAATGGCGCGCAGGGCGAAGTGGGACAAAGGAGCCCAGGAACACGGAGGCAGGCAACAAGGAGGAAGGAACCAGACTATCCTGCAGACAGGTGATGAGTAGCAGTGTGGGGGCGACCTGACTGAAAGCAGGGTCAAAGGTCGCTCCTCCTACCGCTACTTGGCCTGTGTTTGAGTAGGCTTGGAAGGGAGGAGCAGCTGTGAGGCGGGAGCGGGGAGGCCAAAGGGTGTGCTGGGGGCAGGGCCGCAGGGAGGCAGGGGTGGGAAGGGTCGGGTTAAGAGCGGTGGGGTGGCAGGGGGAACTGGTGTGCAGGGCAAAAGGGGGGCATGGTTCTTATTCACGCATAGACTACTTTCTCATGCCCACAAGTGACACTCACTGCGTTGAGGGAATTGACATGCTACTGAGGGGCATTCCTGATGCTCCTCAAAGTGTATTTTGATGAGGTGAGGGCCAGGGGAATGTGGCGATTGAATGCTTGGTGGCTGATGGATGGGAACTTAGCCCAGTACTTGACGCAGGAGTCCAAGGAGTTTTTCTCCCTCAACGTAGGCTTAGTTCAGTCATCCAGCTGCCTGGGTGGGGATTTACTGCAGTTCTTCATGGGCATACAAAGATGCACATTAAAGATAGGAAACAGAGCAGAGAGGCAAAAATACTCGCATTCAAATCTAGTCACCCACTTTGAGCATCAAACTCATAGCGAAGGCGCCATAGATTTGATACATGAAGCCCAATTGGTGAGGTCACAGTTCCATCCCTGTCACTCGACATGTCCAAAAACCTACGGCTGGCCACCAGGGGTAGAATATATAAGGCCGGGCCCAAATGTGGAAAATTTAGTATTGGCTGGCCCCCAGGGACACTACACCAGCTGCCATACCAGAAAATTGCATGGAGGGTGACCAAGAAGTCATAGGTTGTGGAGATATTTGCCTAGTACTACAGACAGTTGCATACCTGCAGACCCCTGTCTCAAGAGGAATGGGAGCAGCAGATAAGCATAGACCTCCCCATGCAGAGACTGTTAGGCAAACACAATATGCAACTGGACCAACCAAGTTCCGAGGCACAGATCCTCAAAGCTATAGAGGGGATGAACTCAGGCAAGGCGCCAGGTCCTAATTGGATCTCAGAGGAGCTCTTTAAGAGACTCATCTCTGTGATGGCTCCCCACCTGCTCAACATTTACAGCGATAATCTCAAACAGGGAAGCCTGCCTCCAGATCTGAATGAGTCCACTATTGTGGCGATCTCCAAAATTCAACCCCCGGAGAAATCTTGCTCGGCGTACAGCCCAATTTCCCTCCTCAATATGGAGCTCAAATTCTGGACAAGGTTTTGCCCAGCAGATTTGCTGTGGGGCATTTAGTCACTGGTACTTAAAGACCAAAACAACTTCATGCCTATGAGAGGTACCCGACGCAGCCTCCAATTGCTCCACTTGGTGCTTTCAAGGCATAGAGAAATCGAGGGCCCTCTAGATTTGGTTGGTGCTTCTAGATTTGATATGCCCTTCAATTGTATCCACTGGGAATTCATGTTTTAAATCCTTCACAAGATAAACTCTGGCCCTCACTAGATGCACATGGTCAGCTTGCTGTATTCTCCTGGGCAACGTTCAAAGTCAATGGTGCCCTCTCATCCCCTTTCCTTATCAAGCGGGGGACCATACAGGATTTCCACCTGTTCCCTCTGCTCTTTGCGCTGTCCATAGAACCGCTAGCCGAATGGATATGCAGACATGCCAAACAAAAGGGCCTGGAATGGGGGTGCTAGAAGACTGCATGTCCCTTTATGCGGATGTCGTACAGCTGTACATCAGTCACCCTACGAAGACTGTGGCAAGATTACCGGAGGTCCTAAGACTTTAGGGCATGGCTTACGGCCTAGTGGTCAAATGGGCTAACTCAGTTCCAGTCTCCCCATGAGGAGGAGTTGCCCAGAGAGGCCAGCTGTCTCAACTGTAGCAGGGCTCCTAGCAGGGCTCCTTTAAATACCTGGACTTGGATATTTCCCCGGGCCCCCAGCATTATTGGTGACTTAAGATATACCCTTTTTAGAGAAAACAGAGGGACCTTAAAAAAAGGGGCCTTATTCCCACTTCCAATTCTGGCAAGAATATCTCCTTACAAAATTGTGGCGCCACCCAAGTGGTAATACATTTTTGCAGAACTATCCACACAAGATACCTACCAGTATGCTCCTCAGAGTACAGTCCTCCTGTAACTCCATTATGAGGCACATTAAATAGAATTGTAGGCACATTGGGGAGACACTACTATGGGTGGGTTGCTGGCTTCCCAGTGCGGGGAAGCAGTGTGACTTCAGAAAACAGGATTATATTGCAATCTCCAGACTGGGCGATTAATGGGCAGGACACACAAAGAAATCCTTTGCCGAACTCAAACAGGAATATTAACTCAACAACACGCAGTTCTAATTGGTACCTGCAGCTATGCAGTCTTTTGTACCCACTGGGTAGAAGAGCTGATTCAATAGTGGAATATAACTGCTTGGTAGGTGGTTCTACAAGGTATTGGTGCTCCTGGGCTATACGCAGGTAGGTATACTCTAGTACTGAGTGAGGATTGCGGTGCATAAAGGTAGGGAGGGCCACCCTCCTGTCCAACGTGTGGATATCCACTGGTAAAACAGAACAACAGTCCCCTGCACATACTAACAGTATATCAATTATATCATTAACAGTGTGACAAAGTTTTAGACTTTGCTGGAACATGCGCTTCAGTTTATTCACAACTGCCCATTAGACACACAGTTCAGACAGATTGTATTTATTTATGCCTGAATAAACTTGCACTACTACTACATCCTCTTTTAAGGGCCTCCTCATTGGGAAACACATCCAGGATACATATACTGTGAATAGGATCGATTATTTATGGACACAAGATATGTGCAGTCTTAACTGTGTGTCTAACGTTGGACCCTATTGAATCCCATTTGGGATGGAAAGACAACCAGATTTAGCCCCTTCGCAATGGGGGTAATTGCCCGCTGCGCTCGGGCGGGGGCGCGCACAGCGCCTCTGTGCTCATGACGAGCTCAGCTCAACATGAGGCACAGTGCTCGTGTGCTCATGACGAGCTGAGTTCGTCATGACCACACCCATTTCCGTGGAACGTTCAGCACAGCAGGGGAATTACCCCCCCATGTGAGTGTTCCACGGCTCATGACGAGCTCAGCTCGTCATGAGCACAAGAGCACTGTGCCTCAAGACGAGCTCAGCTCGTCATGAGCATAAAAGGTGTTAAGGATCTTCACGTATTGAGTATAGCCCTGAGGAAGTCGCTTCACACAACCATAAGCGCAACGAAACACGTGTTGGCTAAGGCTGTTGTGAATAAACTGAAGCCCATGTTCCAGCAAAGACTCAAGCTTTTGTCACAATGTTTTGATATAATTGATATACTGTTAGGGTGTGCAGAGGACTGTTGTTCATTAGTGGAATATAGTCCGGTAGAGGCGAGGTTAACCTTGGAACCACTCTGGAAGCAGGAGTGCCTCAATGCTGTACCAAGCCCTTATGTTAAATGCTCCTGAGTTTGTGGCCCCACTATGGGCCAGATGGCACAAATACAAAGGTGACCTAGATGATGATAATTGGAGGGAGGCATGCATAGCACCAAGAGAATTTGCCATTTTGTCCCGACTGTGCTTGATCCAGCTCAATTCTTTTCACAGGACATACCATACACCACATTGTCTATGGACAATGGTTAGCAGTCCCACCCCGTGTGCACAAGGGTGGTTAGAAGAGGGGGCACCTTCCTGCATATTGTCTGGTCATGTCCAGTGGTCCAAAGATTCTGGGGTCAGAGTCAACCGTGCTCTAAACCACAAGACAGACTTGATGCTGCATCTTACTATGCTGCTTTTACTATATGCTTTGTACATATGCTTGGATTCGCTCTTATTTACTGTATAAGTAACATTTATCAATTGTATAGCACTCTTATATCCACCAGGATCTTGTTTGTGCTCTATAAAACTTTCAAAATAAATAAATAAGGCACGCTGCAAGAGGTGCTGGGAGGCCTAGCTCAACTGCAAACAAAGGTCGCCTTCCTGGGCATACTGGAAGGGATGGGGAGTTAGAGACACAGCCTCCTCTATGTGGGCCTCGCTTGCATAGTAGCAAAGAGAGATATTGCGTGTAGATGGTGACTGGGAAGCCCCTCTATCTCAGTGACTGGAGACCAGTCATTGATTTCTGTGCCATGATGGAACTGCAAGTATATGTGGCATGGGGAATCTTCAAATTCAACAAGATCTGGAGCCCCTGGCAGACCTGGTCGGGCATGCCGCTAATGCTTAAGCTGCAGTGAGAGCTGGGTGTAACTGTTGCACCACTGTTTTGCACTATGCACTGAATGCCGGTCAGAAGGACAGGATTGGCCTGGGGATTCATAATCGCTGGAGTTATGACTGGTGCCACATATCCATACTCATGCTCTTGTACTGTGTTCAATATTGCTTCTACTTGCAGTATCTTAGCCTACCTGCGTGTGAATTCCTGCTCTCAATGGCATAAAACGTTTGTATAAAAGAAAACAATAACAATTAGTTTTAAAAAAAGATTGGAGAGGTGGACCTGGAGGGTTGTGAATTGCATTTTTTAGTAAGTAAGCAATATTACATTATTACTACTTTACGCACAACTAAATGTAGTTTGTGAATTGTGTCACATGTATTTTTAATGCCCTAGTGAATTAGCCCTATTATCTTAAGTAAATATAGGGTGAAATGTTGAGGCACACTGATAATGCCACTTTTTAACAGTGGAGATGAGAAGAGATGCATGGTCCTAGTTATTCATTAGACAAACTTCATCAAGACATTGTTTTGACAGAATTGTAAAAGTACCAAGGACTCTATTACATAAAGTACATCAGGGGCAAAAAGACCATGTGCACCTGTTTCCTGCAATTTCCATCAGCATTTTGATATTACAGATCCTAAGAGGTCATTCCCTTATTTCCATGGAGACATATCCATATGCTAATGAGGGAAGCACTCTGTCTCTTTGCCATCTTATGGAGCTGGATGCAGAGGCAAAGAGAGCATCAAAACGCCTGCTGACGCCACACCAAAAAGAGTGGTGGACAGGCAGTATTTCTCCCCGGGAGTGATCCCTGCAAGGGGAAAGAAAGGTTGTATGGACGCCTCAGAAGTTCCCTGTAGGAAGTGCATTCATGAAGTTTATGCCCCACTTTAAAAGCAAGCCGGGTTGCTTCCTGCACTTTCACTAATGCGCTAACCCTAGTGCAAGCTTAAATTCACAGCTGCACAGGAGTAAGCATGAGCGAATTTTGCGGATCTCGCGTTCGCGAATTTTGCGGATTTGCGGATTCAAAATCCGCGAATTCCCGCGAATTTGCGGATTTTTTTTTTTTTGTGTTCGCCCGTGTTTCTGCCAGTTCGCGAGGGTTTTGTACACTTTCGCAAATTGCGAACTTACCTGTTGGGTCGCAAGTTTCGCGAACTTGTTGTTTCTACGTGTCCAGCCTGTTTGGGACACTCTTCTTCATCACTGCCACTCTCTGTCACCACTGCCACTCTCTGACTACTCATGCCACCCTCTGGCCCACCCATGCCACCCTCTGTTTCATCACCACACCCTCTGGTTGTCCAGTGTACATTATTTTCGGCAAAGCAAAGCACACCTTCCCTGCCTCAAGTGACCTGAATTAATTTGGGGCTGATTCATGTGTCACAGAATATTTTTTTAGCTGGCACCTGCTTCCTTAGTGTGCCCTGATTAGTGATCTTTTGCACTTGCTAAGTGCTTTCATTGTTGCAAAATTAGTTACAACACCTGCCCTGCCCCAACTGACAATAATGAATTAGGGGCTGATTAATGGATTTTAACTTCCAGCCTGGCTCCTGCTTGTCTCCCTTAGCTGTAATTCAGGACCTTTGTGGCATATGTGTAACTATTCTGAGGTTCAGAGCAGGGTCACATACTAGTTTCAACTGGCAACTGAACTCTGGAGGGGCCCCTCAGGAAGCACTCCAGGAAATGGCTACTAATGATGAGCCTGAACTTTTGAACCTGGTAAGTAGTTACTTTCAGTTTTGCTAAGATCGTATTTCTGCAATTTTGCACTTATTCGCGGGGCGCGAACTCACGCGAACAGTGCGAGCAGTGCGAGCAAAATCCGCTGCTCGCGGATTTGCGGATTTTGCGGGAAATTCGCAAATCTCGCGGATTGCGGATTTCCCGAAAATCCGCAAAATCCGCGAGCGGAACGGATTTTCCGCCCACGCCTACACAGGAGTAGTGAAGCACATTGCAGTAGGTGCACTGTCACTATGTACACCCTCCTCACCCACTTAAAGGTGCATTGCAGCACGGAAAAAGGGCAGTGCGTCCTATATAAATTAATACAGCCCTGGATGATTGAACAGCTTTTAAATCGTTATTGCATATAAATTACAATCATAATGCTAAAAAAAAAAAAAAAAAATGTATTAAATATTTTGTTTCATTTAGATAAAACAGTGGCTATTTCATTTCCCTCTGAAATGCAATAGTAATCCAGCTTTCACCCACTCTGATTGACCAAGGCCAAACGTTTTTCTCAAAGATGTAAAGAATAGATGACTGCAGTTGTGTCCTCTTAGAGCTACCAGTTAATCCAAAACTCTTATCAATCTCAAGAAACAGAGAAAACAAATTCATTTATTTTCACAATTTATAGAACATCAGGACAATCATCTTACCTGAACACCAGTAATAGTAAAGCCGTCGTTCTGATAGGGATATTTTTTGGGCTGCTGTTATCCAGTCCTTATTATTTAGCTAAAATGATAAGTATAATATATTTTTCAGCCAGCCCTCTTCCTCTATGGGTCTGTTATTGTGTCATTCACATTTTTCTCCGGCACACTACAGCATCCAGCATGGGTACATTATTAAGTCCCCTTCAACCACTGCCTAGCTTTACTGTGCGTGACAGCATTCTTCTGTTTCACAAGGAGACCATCCATACACAAAATAGTTCCCTTAGGTGTCAGGGACCACTGTAGGCATAACGGCTTGGCAGCTTCCCTAACAATAAAATTTTACCAACCTATGATATATAAAACAAGTGTTGATAAAGCCAAAAGGCCAGCAGCCTATGCCAGACCTACTGGCTTTGCGGATGTTTGCAAAATATAACAGTTCCCTTTGTCTGTTGTTTGTCATAGGCTGACTAGAGTAAAATATGTGACAATTTTAGAGTCTACCTTGATGAAAAAGCTGGGGCATGTGTTTAGTAAAAGGCTGTCTGTGAATGGCAGCTACAATGTGTCAGGTTGAGATAGCATCTACAGTTTCCAAGGTAGAGGATCACTTATTTGGCACATGTGGTGAAGTGGCTGGGGTTCACACAAGATCTTGTTTGGTGCAGCACTCACAGACTGTTGAGAGAAGCAAGAATCTGGGGGCATGGATTTGAAGACTGGTTGCATGAGAGGTAGTTTGTTGTCATCTCTGATCCACAAGGATACAAAGGACTCGTGAACCATAAGGGAAATGGCAGAAAATGTGCTGTTCATCTGCTCAGAAGAATAGAAAATGCAATATTTTTTATAATGAAAGCACACACAGAACTGTTGTTGTTATTGTTATTGTTATTTTTGATTTATAGCGCGCCCAATCACCTACAGGCCTCTAGGCGCTTGGGAATCGATGATGCAAACAACAACTTGACAATACAGAGAGCGGCATCCACTAAACTAGATAGTATTCATGGACCTCCTGAACAATAGCGTTTTTAAACCCTTCCTAAAGCGTAGGAGGTTCTCTTCCCTGCGCAGCGACTCAGGTAGTGTGTTCCATAGCTGAGGAACTAGCAGAGAGAAGGCTCTCCCTCCCTTGGTAACAAGTTTGTACCGGGGGCAGACCAATAATTGAGAGTCTGAAGATCTTAGGGTTCTCATTGGGCTGTACACCTCCATGCGGTCTTTGATATAGGCAGGCGCCAGCCCGTGGATTGCTTTGTGAGCTATACACAGATTTTTGAATTCCACTCGCTCCTTAATAGGGAGCCAGTGGAGGCTCTGTAACAGGGGAGATGCTTTGGATCGTCTTGGCAATCTAAAGATGAGACGAGCAGCGTCATTCATAATGACCTGTAACCTGTTAGTCAGGGTTTTTGGCAGGCCAAGGTAAAGAGCATTACCGTAGTCTATCCTCGAGATCACGGTAGCTGCGACAATGGAACGTAGCATGGATTGGGAGATGACAGGTACTAGCTTACGTAGCTGTCGAATAATATTGGTACAGCTACCCACCACGGAGGAAATCTGATTGACCATTGATAAGTCACAATCAAGTTTGATCCCCAGGCTCTTTACATTTGGGCTTGGTTTAGGGGCCGGGCCTAGCTCTGCTGGCCAGTAGAGGTCAGACAACGGTGAGGTGGCAGATGGAATCAACAATACCTCGGTCTTATCTGGGTTAATTTTTAAAAGATTTTCAGTCATCCATTGGACCGTGTACCTCAAGATGTTCTGGGTGTGAAGTTGTGCGGCACTTGTGTTATCGACACTCAGCAACAGCTGAGTGTCGTCCGCATAGTTAAATACTGTGCAGCCCATGCGCGCCAGGGAAGCAATCAAAGGTTGCAGGTATAGGTTAAATAGAAGTGGGGATAGGGCCGAGCCCTGAGGTACCCCACATTCTAACGTCCCTACTACAGATGTTTCTTCCCCAAGTTGTATTCTTTGGGTCCTACCCGACAGGAAGGCTTGCAACCACTTGAAGGCCAGGCCATTGATACAGAAATCACTCAATCTTTCTAGGAGCAGAGCATGGCTGACGGTATCGAACGCCGCTGACAGATCTAACAAAATCAGGGCGCTCGGTCTCTTACCGTCAGCCAGGCTTCTCAATTCATCCAGCACCGCGAGCATCACCAACTCGGTGCTGTGATGTGCTCGAAACCCTGCCTGTCGTTCATGGAGTAGATGGTGAGACTCCAAGTACTTGGACAGGGATTTTAGTACATGTTGTTCCAGTACTTTTGAAAGGAATGGTAGCTGAGAGATCGGCCTGTAGTTCTTTAATATTGCAGGATCTGCGCCTGGCTTCTTCAGTAGGGGTCTTACACGCGTCTCTTTAAATTCTGCTGGTATTTGCCCTGTCTTCAAGGATCTGTTTAGGAGGGAGATAACACGCTCCTCCAATAAGGGACGGGCTGCCTGAAAGACTTTCGGTGGGCACGGGTCTGATGGAGATCCAGATTTGATTCTATCCATCAACTGTTCCAGACTCCGTGTGTCAATCTCTGGAAACAGTGCGATGGAGCAATCAATTGGTTCAAGAGGGGCTGTAGGTGTATCCAACCCTTTTAATGTACCACTTTTTATCTCCTGGATAATAGTTCTTACTTTCTCCAGAAAGTATCCCTGAAAGGTATTACAGTCTATGGGGGACTGGGATCTGTCGGGTTTTTTTGTCAACTCCGACAGAATCTTGAAAGTCTCTTTCTGTACATTGGCTGCCTTATTTAGGCGGGATTCGTAGTATTCGGCTTTAGCCAGTGAGATTTGTTTTTTGTATGCTTTGAGGGAGATTCGATAGGACCTTTAGGAACTAGGAACTTTACATCAATATCCAACAATCTCAGTGATCTGAAGCTTTGATTCGTGGTCTTGTTTAATGGTAGTACTGGACAGGAGCTTTTCCTTTCAAGATGGTTCACTTGCTAAGCTATTATGGTTCCATGTGGCCCTCATGCAGAGCTCTGGGTTGTCACTGCTGAGCTAACGGGGATTTTTTGCAGGAACAAAAAAATAGCTTGAACCCAATTTGTCTTTATGGACTTGTCAATGCCCTTGCTTTAGATCCAGCTCTCAATCTTTGTGGGTGTATTACATTTCAAAGGATACAAGCAGTTATTTAGCAAATTTGTTCTCATTGTGGGGCTTTGTATTGTGCTCATGTACGTGTTATTATAGGCTAAGGTTGAATTCATAATGGAATTTCAATGTGTATGTGTGTCTTAGTAATTAATTACACCTGAATACTTAACATTTCTTTTAAATAACTTTATCCTACTTAAGGTTCAGGTAAGATCTACTCCTGAATTCGTAGGAGTAAGACATGTATACTCAATGAAATTTTTTTCACAGAGCTCCTTTTTCATTGGAAAAACATGGCAATGACATCAGAGCCAGGACAGAGACACAACTGTTCCCAGAAATTATTTTGGGAATCAGGCTTGGATATTCAAAAATAATTCACATCTTAGAAGAGAAACACAAGTATATGGTGAATCATGCGATAAGAGTGGAACTCTTTCTCATTTGTTTTGTGGGAATATTAAAAAAGAAATCTGGATCCCAACAATACTAGTCTCTGGCTATCCAGAATGAAAATTAATTTGCTGAAAGTACAACTCAGTAGGATGACACAAAATGTCTGTGTTCCCTGAACTTTCATATCAACCCATTTCAGAAAGGTCCTTTACTTGCCTATTTTGTACATTTAATGTGGTGGCAATCATCTAGATAGACTGTTCCATTAATGACATCTCTGTGCAAAAAACGTCAAACCTTCTTAAGGAACACATTCCTCTTTTCCTGCAAAAGTATCCTTGTCAACAAGTCTTTTTAAGAGCTGAGAAAACGTTTAGGTTAAGGCATGTTTGAGCCTGTCCAGAAAACCAGGAACAGTGTAATCTGTTCTGCTTTTATCTTGGAATCCAAGGGGATTGTTGAGCAGACCAGGAAAAAGATGGTGTCTTTTAACTAGTGTCCACGAAGATATAAACATCCTAATAACAGCCTTGGTCAGTATATCCCTTGTGGTGCGTCCAGAAGTGTAATCAGGATGAAATCCAAACGGCATGCTGAAGCCCACGCTCTAGCATGGACACATTTTTATAATGTCTTTGCATTTGCCACCTACTTCTTCCTCTATTATCGTAGTTCTGCATGCAGTATCTTAAAAGTTGGTTGCCTCACAAGTGTCTCATGCATGCCAGTCCACCTGGCAGTTCACATGGGCCTTAGAGGAGGAAGCACCACTGGATCTATGAAAGTTAGGAGGAGGGCCGGTCACCAAAAGAGCATCGTCCAATATTTGCAAAGAATTGGTGAGCTCGGCATGGATTCAGACACTTGTTCAGCATTAGCAGGATGCTCTGTTGACACCACCGGACACAACAAAGGAGGTGGAACCAGATAGGATGGCTCGGCTCTCTACTCAATGTGTTGCTGGGCATCCGGTTCCTTAATGCAGCAGTCCCAGATTGAGGCTGGTAGCTGTAGTGGTTGGTATCTACGAGGAGTGGTGGGGTGGGAAAATGGGTGGTAGGTAATGCACCATAACATGCGCACTGTAAAAAAAAAATAATAAAAAATAAAAAAAAACACTTGCCTTACATGACCGACACAGCATCCTGCTTGCAGCACGTCCTCCTCCTGCTGCAGTCCGATGTTCATGCAACCCACAGCCACCTCTATTAACCAATCATGGTGCTCCCCCACTAGCTTGAGAGCAGCACCCGGATTGGACCATTTGTCACAGGTCGCTTCTAAATGGAAGGACGTTATTCCTAATTATCACCAAGGTGGCCTGGATCTCTTGGCCTCAAGGAATAAATGTAATTCTCTCACCTACCATCTGTGCACAACATCCCAGCGATTTCGTATTAGGACTACCCTAGTGCTTTGGGTTTCTTCTAGCTGCAGGTTGTATATGCCTCCATGCAGCGAAGAACAGCGATATTAGCATGACTTTGCTTGAACCACCAAGCTGATTTCTGCCTCCACCATCCTATGTTCTAAACTTGACATCTGTAGTTGAAGGAAATTACTGTCAAGTAACTGATGACAGGGGACTGGTGCCATGCTGAGCGGGATAAGGCCTGCACTACAGGTGATTCCTTCAACCTGGTATAAAATGAGGCACTACTTTGTTATTGGTTTCCTGGCTGCTAGGTTTTTAAAGTAGGATGGTCAGTGCTTCAACAAAGTTACTGGTATGCTTATTAAAGGCAGCAGAACACCTATATAGAGGTGACCCAATTGAGTGGAACAGAGTGACAAAGTGGCTTAGAAAAAGTAATGTTAGTGATTCCTTGGGAACTTTCTATGTCTTAGTAAAAGCAATGAAGGGTTTTTGAGAGTCAAATAAATCATTATTGGTGGTTGGATGAATGCTTTAGTCAGGTGAGGACTGTGAAAGTGGGAGTGCTTAACAAAGCCATTAAATCTGTAGAGAGAGGGGATACAGAAAATGAGCTGTGAAGTTGTGGGACAAACAATGTTTGAATATAACTAGGGATGAGGGGCTCAATAATCACACAATTCAGGGGGTATGAGGATGTAATAAGGGGAGATACTCAATGTAATCTTGCGAGTGCAGGAGCACCATTTACCCAATTGAAGAGTATGGATATGATATTATGAGCAAATATTTTCATATTGATGTAACAAGGTGAGATAACATGCATTAAGTAATTTTTATGTGCACAGGCATTCCAAATATATATCCAAATCAAAGAAGGGGGCACAAATGAATGAAATATAAAAACCTTTACAGTTCAGAGAGGTAGTCCAAATGCTCAAATTAGGATATTGGAGAGAGAAGGGCACAGTACTGTATACAGGTACAATTTATCTGTAGTTTACAAATCTTCAAGGTGACTCAAATGCTCAAATTATAGGGTGGAGGTAAAGGAAGGACTTAATATAATGGCCTAGAACAATTTTCTATTTTATGTTTGCAATTCTATATAGCGCGGACATGGCACAAAGTCATCAGAGCACTTTACAATAGTAGCATGATACAAGAGTACAGCAAGTTACAGTTACAATAATTACGTTCAGACATATTGCATCAGTAGCTGTGACCAGGATAAAAGCAGCCATTGGACAGGGATGTACATGGTTAAAAAATTGATTAAGATGGTGCGGACACACAATGAAGGTAGTTTGGCTCCTGGATAGAGTACTTTAGGTATGGTCGAGAGTGATTAACCCAGGTGTCTGTCAAATAGGAGGAGGTTGATATCCTTTTTGAAGGTGACTATGCTGGTTGTCAGGTGACGGGACAGAGGTAAGGAGTTTCAGACTCTTGTGGCACTTCCAGCGAATGACTGGCTCATATACCTTTCTCGACTGACAGTGCAGCTTCCAGGAGCAGGGATTGGGCAGTTCTGGAACCCCTATTGCTCCAGATATCTTCAGTTTATCAGTGAGAAGAGGGGTTCAGCGCTCTACAGGTAATGCAGGTGGTTTTAAATTGTGCCCAAATTTCAAAGGAAAGCCAGTAGAGGGTTAACAGGGCCTGGGAATGTGGTCTCATTTCTTGAGACCTAACACGAAGCATGCTGCTGCATGTAGAGGAGTCGTTCTCAGTGGTACAAGATGTACTTTGGGAATGCCTATTAGTAGGGCGATTCCGTAATCCAGTCTGGAGAGGGTGAGAGACTGCACCACTGTTTTGAGGTCTTGTTCCGGGATCAGTTGTCTGATGCTCTACAGCTGCCTAAGTTGGTACTGTGCGCTTTCGCCATGGCTGTAATGTGGCTGTGGAAATTTGAATGAATGTCAAGGGTGGTACACATTTATCTAGCATTATGGACAATGTCATGGTAGCCATCCGGGATGGGAAAGTTGACCATCCATTCCTATACTGGGGTTTTTGCTTTCAGAGGTGAGATCAAAAGAAATTCTGTTTTAGTTGTGTTGAGTTTTAGATGATGGTTATACATCTAGTTTTGAATCTTTAGGAATGTTATTAAAAGGAGGGCAAGATCTTCAAGGGAAGAGATGCTCATGTATATTTGAGTGTCGTCAGCATAGAGGTGGAAGAGAATCACAGCATTTCTGAGAATCAGACATAGTGGTTCTAGGTACAGGTTAAAGAGGGTTGGGGAGAGAATCAAGCCTTGAAGGACCCCTTGATTTACATTGACTGGTCTCGAGAAAGCATTGCCCATTTTCATAATTTGGGAGCAGTTGGTTAGGTAAGAGGAGAATCAACTGAGGACTGTGCCTCCACAGCCCATGCATTGTTCAAAAAGGCAAAGGAGGTCTAAATGTTTAACAGTGCCAAATGCAGCGGACACATCCAGCAGGACCAAGAGCGTAAGGGATACAAGGGCGACAAATAGTCAGAAAAACAGATGAGAAGAATGCAATATCATGAATTTCGAAGCATTCTTAAGAGGTGTTGTTGGGGCTATAACAACTAGAAGTTGAAATGCAACAAATCAAGTTTGCAAACATCTTATATAATGATAGGGTGCTTCCTATCAACATTTCAGGGCAGTCTTTGTGCTTGCCAGTTTTACTTCACTCAGGAGGAAAGGCAGGAATTTACAAAGTGGGAAGTTGCAAAGAATTCACAATTTGACTCTGGTCTTTCCCTTTCAATGTCAACAGTTGAGTGTCATTAGCATACATGTAGAAATTAAGAGATCCTCCGATCAACGTGGTCAACAACATCAGGTACTGGATGTATCTCAAAAATAAAAAGATCACAAACTACTGATTCCTGAGGGAATTCATAGTCATGACGTTAGTAGAGGGGATTGATCTGTCATCTGTAACATAAGTTGTAAGTAAAGGAATCCTAGCTCTATAAGGTATAATTACAGTTCAAAGAGATCTCTTCTTAGAGGTGTATGTTCGTGCTTTATAAATACAAGTGTAAGTTGATAAGACTGTTGAATTGATTATTAAACATCGTCACAATATATAAAATTAATGTAAAGTTTAACTCTAGAGCTGATGATCACATTACAAAAAAAGTAGCAAACATAGACAAAGCCAATAGGACTGGCTATTGCAAGCGTGTGCAATAGTTATTTTTTATTTTCAGGAGATTAAAAATGCAATATAAATAATAATTTGCAATAAAAAAATTAATTAAGAAAACATTTACCATTGCATATACCTTTAATTATTCAATATGTATGAATCCAAGCAGACAGGAGCGCTTAGAAATAATTTTCAGCTTTAATGGCCATCCCAGGACAATACAGTTATTACTCGTACCACTATTAGCTTTAAATTATGTCATCAGGTTATCGTGGCATTGGCAAAGTAAAGTATTAACCCAACCGCCCTGGCACTGACGTGCACTTTTTGTTAGGTGGATGTGCATATTTTATCATGCTAAAAACCGACACTCAGAGCACAAGAGAGACACTAGCTGAGGTGTGCTGACCCATCGCCCGTTGGATCACTGACATAATATAGAATGACAAAATATAGACTTAACAAAATATAGTCACCAAAATATAAAATGCCAAAATATCGAATTCCTATCTACAAACAGGTAAGTACAAAAATATCGAATCCAAAATATAGTCTGTAAAAAATATAGTCAGTCAAAATATCGATTTTTTTTAAATGTCTTAAAAGTAATTTAAAATTAATGAAATAATATATATAATTAACTAAAACATATTTAAAAATACTTAAATAACCTTAAAGTTAAGATATAATTAATTTAAGTTATTAATAAAAAATGTACAATATTTTACCGTAGGATAGCAGGAGGGTAACATTTAATATTACAACTCCAGTGAGTGCAACAATAGGGAAAGCGTTGGATAGCATAGGGGTAAAAAATACTATTCCCACACCAGTGAGTGCAACAGTAGGGAAAGCATTGGATAGCGTAGGGGTAAAAAATACTATTCCCACTCCAGAGAGTGCAACAGTAGGGAAAGCATTGGATAGCGTAGGGGTAAAAATTACTTTTCCCACTCAAGAGAGTGCAACAGTAGGGAAAGCGTTGGATAGCGTAGGGGTAAAAAATACTATTCCCACTCCAGTGAGTGCAACAGTAGGGAAAGCGTTGCATAGCGTAAGGGTAAAAATTACTATTCCCACTCCAGAGAGTGCAACAGTAGGGAAAGCGTTGGATAGCGGGAGGGTAAAAAATACTATTCCCACTCCAGTGAGTGCAACAGTAGGGAAAGCGTTGGATAGCGTAGGGGTAAAAAATGCTATTCCCATTCCAGAAAGTGCAACAGTAGCTAATGCGTTGGATAGCGTAGTGGTAAAAATGTATATTCCCACTCCTGAGAGTGCAACTGTAGGGAAAGCGTTGGATAGCGTAGGGGTAAAAAATACTATTCCCACTCCAGTGAGTGCAACAGTAGGGAAAGCGTTGGATAGCATAAGGGTAAAAATTACTATTCCCACTCCAGAGAGCGCAACAGTAGGGAAAGTGTTGGATAGCGGGAGGGTAAAAATTACTATTCCAACTCCAGAGCGTGCAACAGTAGGGAAAGCGTTGGATAGCGTAGGGGTAAAAATTACTATTCCCACTCCTGAGAGTGCAACAGTAGGGAAAGCGTTGGATATTCAAAGGGTAAAAATTACTATTTCCACTCCAGAGAGTACAACAGTAGGGAAAGCATTGGATAGCGTAGAGGTAAAAATTACTATTCCCACTCCAGAGAGTGCAACAGTAGGGAAAGCGTTGGATAGCGTAGGGGTAACAAATACTATTCCCACTCCAGAGAGTGCAGCAGTAGGGAAAGCGTTGGATAGCGGGAGTGTGAAAATTACTATTCCCACTCCAGATAGTGCAACAGTAGGGAAAGCTTTGGATAGCGTAGGGGTAAAAATTACTATTCCCTCTCCAGAGAGTGCAACAGTAGGGAAAGCGTTGGATAGCGTAGGGGTAAAAAATACTATTCCCACTCCAGAGAGTGCAACAGTAGGGAAAGCGTTGGATAGCGGGAGCGTGAAAATTGCTATTCCCACTCCAGATAGTGCAACAGTAGGGAAAGCTTTGGATAGCGTAGGGGTAAAAATTACTATTCCCACTCCAGAGAGTGCAACAGTAGGGAAAGCGTTGGATAGCGTAGGGGTAAAAAATACTATTCCCACTCCAGAGAGTGCAACAGTAGGGAAAGCGTTGGATAGCGGGAGGGTGAAAATTTCTATTCCCACTCCAGTGAGTTTAACAGTAGGGAAAGTAATGATTTAATATATTATTAAAAATAAATTAAATATCAATCCCAATAAAACATTAATTGAAATTAATTACCAATTTAAAATTATGTAATAATTAATTAGAAATACAACTACATATTAGTTATTCAAAATTAATAACCTATTCATAAATATTTAACAACTAATTAATTTTCAATAACAAAAACTAATTAATTATACAAATTAATACCAATTAAAAATTAACAGTAAATTAATTATCAATACACAAAAAGTATTTTTAACATGTAATTAATTACAATTAGATTACTTCCCACCCTATTCCCCTATAAACCCACATCCCACTACAGAAAATACATTAATACAATTATCATAATTATCAAATATTTAATTAATACAAAATAATTACCAATAATTAAAAAAATAATTGCCAATTAATAGAAATTAATTACCAATTAAAAATTAATTAACAATAAATTTAAAATCAATACCAATGAATGAAAAAAAATATTTACTTAATTACAATTAAATTACTTTCCACCCTATTCCCATATAAACCCACAACCCGCTACAGAAAATAAATGTAGAAAATTAACATAATTAACAATTAATCAATTAATACAAATTAATTGGCATTTAATAAAAATTAAGTACCAAGTAAAAAATAACAATAAATTCAAACTGAATACCAATAAATAAATACAAATATTTAATTAATTACAATTAACTTACTTCCCACCCTATTCCCCTATAAACCCACAACCCGCTACAGAACTAAAAAGCAAAATTTAATTAAAAATTAATAATAATTGCTAAAAATTAATATTTAATTTAATATAATTAAATTACTTCCCACCCTATTCCCCTATAAACCCACAACCCGCTACAGAATTAAATTACGCAAAAATTAAATAACATAAAATTCATTACTTAAAATACATTAAACATACATTACAAAAATTAATATACACCTTTCACACATATACTGACATACAAAACACTTTAAAAAAATTGATATTATTAAAAAATCGATATATTTAATGCCTATATTGTATACTTCGATATTTTGACTTCTATATTTCAAAAATCGATATTACTTACCTTAAATTCGATATTTTTAACCACTATATTGTGTCCATTCGATATTTTGTCCATTCTATATTTTTACTTCGATATTATGTCCATTCTATATTTTGGAATCGATATTATGACTGTTTACCCGCCCGTTGCTGTCTGCTGAGTTGGGTGGAAGCAAAATGTGAATAGAAGTTGAACAGACCAGTGGATAAAGAGAGCTGATCCAAAGCCCTCTTGTATGAGTATACGTATTCCTTTTTTTTTTTAAAAACACTAGGCTTGCGGGAAATCTATCATTTCCATTAGCTACAACATCTGTAGCTCAAACTTAAAATATGTTAGTAATGGTTTGCTAGGAAGCATCTTAACCATGTTACTAAATATCAATGTCATTAGGACACTATCCCAGATCAAATATTCAAGTTCCAACATTGTCTCCTGAATGCAGGATAATAGACGTGAGAAAAGTGGCTCCAATCAAAGAAAAATAAACTAGATGTGATATTGGTTGCATATTGGACCGGTTGAATAAAAGTATCCACAGAGACATCTAAGAAAAGTGGTAGACCCACTGAGGAACAAAAAATACTGCAGTTTTATTTGACTAAACATCGATGTATGAAATCTCAAGCAAAGTTAAGTTTAAAATATGTTTTCTATTATTTCGTTCTTCTAATCGGGACTAGAATCTATGCTTGTTGGAGAACTGGCCAGTGTGAGCCACTGCACGCAACAAGAAATGCTGGGTTGAACTAGCCACTTGCAGCAGGAAGAATAGGATATCAAATGCCATGAAGAGGTGACACTTGTTTAAGGCGAAGAGATGCTTTACATCTAAGTGCCTCTGTATTATACATAATTCCATCCTCAATAAAACACCTATATATCGGAATGACAAAATGCTGCACTCGACAATAACATAACATAACTATTTGTAAAGAGCACGTTCACCCCAACGAGGTCTCTTGGCGCTGAATAACAGGGGCCTTATTTATGAAGGCCTTGCGCCGCCGGTGCGTCACTTTTTCCCATTTTAAAAGTGACGCACCGGTGGCGCAAGGCCTTCATAAATAAGGCCCCAGATATTTATTGTTACCCAACTCAATGGTACTCATTTTATCGACATCAGGTGGATGAAAGACTGAGTGGACCTGACGGGATCTGAATCAGTGACCATGAGGTTGAACACCGGCCCCTGCAGTGGATGCATTAGTCCACTGAGTCCACTGAGCCACTAGTCCAATGCCAGCCTCGTCCTTCCAGCTGCCTTTTGGACGGGGCACTCATTCTGAAATGAGGGGAACCCCTGATTAGACCAGTAAAGGAGGCTTCTGGCTGAATTGTGATTTCAAGTGAAGTGGGAATATCCCATTCCATGTGTTTTCCACCGAGACATTTCACCAGCTAAAACCTGGAAAAACATCTGGGTGGAACAAAAGCTCAGAAATTCTGATTTGCCCACGGAATCAGGTGCATTTATTACCATGTACATGTTGCAGGAATATCAATGCTGTATCCCCAGCCCTCTTGTAAGGAGGTGCTAATCATGCTAAGATAAAAATGTTTTCATACTCGTACGATTCAGCTGTGCAATGATCAGTCATAAAGTGTGCAGATGCTCTGCTTTTGAGATTCATTGCTTGACAATCAGGTGATTTGCACTTTCAAGTCAAGTCAAGTCAGGTGATTTATATAGAGCGCTACATACCCAGATGGTCTCAAGGCGCTTGAGGAAGGGTGGGGAATTACTTGTCGAATATCCAGGTTTTAAGTTGCTTTCTGAATGTTAGGTGGTTCTGAGTGAGGCGAAGGTGAGTGGGAAGTGAGTTCCAGGTTTTAGCTGCCAGGTAGGAGAAGGATCTGCCTCCCATGGTGGCTTTGTTGATGCGAGGTACAGTTGCAAGGGCTTGGTTGGAGGATCGTAGCTGGCGGGAGGGGGTGTAGAAGGAAAGTCGTGAGTTGAGGCATTCGGGTCCAAGTTCGTAAAGTGCTTTGTGTGCGTGGGTTAGGAGGCGGAAAGTAATCCTCTTGTTAACGGGGAGCCAGTGGAGGTTTTTCAGGTGTCCAGAGATGTGGTCTTTACGCGGGATGTCTAGTATGAGTCTGGCTGAAGCGTTCTGGATGCGTTGGAGTTTTTTCTGGAGTTTTGCGGTGGTACCGGCGTATAGGGTGTTTCCGTAGTCCAGGCGGCTCTTGACCAGTGCGTGGGTGACCGTTTTTCTAGTTTCGGTGGGGATCAAGCGAAATGTTTTTTTGAGCATGCGAAGAATATTGAAGCAAGATGATGAGACGGCGTTGACTTGTCTGTTCATAGAGAGTGAGGAGTCCAGGATGACACCTAAGTTCTGTGCGTGGTCCGTCGGGATGGGTGCTTTTCCAAGGGCCTCTGGCCACCAAGACACGCTAGTACTATCATCAGGGCCTGACAAGGCACTTTCACCTTAGTAGAACAGTTGATATTTTGGTTAGGATATTCTTTTTTTTTTATTTCAAAGCATTTTATTTTACAAAGAAGCTACAAAGAATAAAAGGTACATAATACAATAAAGGTGATACAATTGAGGCAAGATAAACAAAGAATCAGAGGCTAAACTTGAAGTGTAAGCATAGCAAATGCAGTCTTAAATAAAAGTAGCCTGTTATAAACAGAGAAATTAATTAGGTAAAGGCTAATATCAAATCAATAATCAAATGTATCACTATCAGCTGTTATAATCGGGGTCAGGGAAGGATAGAGAAATAAAGAAAGAAGAAAGAAAGAGAGAACAAAAGAAAAGATGGAAAGGGACAGAAGACAGGAAAGAGAAAGAAGAAGAAGAAAAAGAAGGATTCCCAACGGACTAACCCGACACGCAGAACACAAGATGCCAATCAAACAGACACATCAAAAGGAAACTGAGCAACCAACCCCTTTGATGACAAATCCATATAATCATCCAAAGCTTTCCAAACCCCACTAGAGATAGATGGAGAAAGGTGAGCTTGATCAACCGAAGTGTGAGCACTACGCACAAAGGAGACCCAAACCCACCAAGTATGATAAGAAACAGAGGAAAAGGATTTCCATTCCATAAGTATGACTTTCACCGCAACAGTCAAAAGGAGATCCATCAACTGTAATTCCATTGGATCCAAGGGGAGAGGAACAGGGGCAGCCAATGGACCCAATAAAATTAATGGAAACGAGAGTTGGAACTCAATACCAAAGACGAGAGAGAGATGTTTATGAATGAGGTTCCAAAAAGGCTGGAGAAGGGAACATTCAAAAAACATATGCTGAAAATCGCCTGTCAATAAGCCACAGCTCCAGCATAAATTATCATCTTTGAGATTGAGCGAATGTAGACGAACAGGCGTCCAATGAAGGAGGTTGACAGAGAAAAATTTAGATTGCATTAATGATGGGGCGATTTTATTGCGAAGAGAGAGTTTACCAATCAGTTGCCAAGTGTCTGAAGAAATATGATCCGTGACTCCATGATCAAAATGATGTAGCCATTTTTGTTGAGCAACCGTATGTGTGGGCAGTGAAACAGATGATAAAAATTTATAAATTTTGGAGGCTACGTGACCAGATTTAGTCCAGATATGAAAGAGAGAAATGGTAGGAGAGGTAGGATGAAGACGTACCTTAGCAAGTGCCACTTTAATTTTAAGAAAAGTATAAAAATCTAAGTTAGTTAAAGAATGTTGTTGAGCCAAGGTGGAAAAGGGTAATGGCTCATTATTAGCACCATAAAGATGTTTAACAAGGGAAATCCCTTTAGCCGCCCAATAGGACATGAGAGTGGGAGTAATATTGAGTTTAATTTTAGAATTCCGCCAAATAGACGACCACCTAGATTTATGTAATGGGATTGCCACTTTCTTGTCGACTGTCCGGACCGCAGCAATTGTATCAAGAATTATAGAACGCGAGAACAGGATATGCAGGGTAGATGCGGTGCAAAAGGAGGCAGTCGGCAAAGGAGACGCTAATTCCTGTTCTATTAACAGCCAAGAGGGAACATGAAGAGGTGGAGAAGAGAACCATAGAGCACCTTGAGAAGCCAAAAAGGCAGTTTGGTACTTTTCCCAATCAGGAAAATTGCAACCTCCCATATCACAAGGTCTTCGCAAGAATTTGTAAGCAATTCTAGCACGTTTGTCATTCCTCAAAAATTTAGAGGTCAGAACATCAAGTTCATGAAAGAAGGAGTCTGATAACTTAACCGGAAGCATGGAGGATACGAAATTAATAATGGGTGTTATCATCATTTTAAGAGTCTGGAGGCGACCCCACCAGGAAATATGTTTCGGGGACCATGTATCCAAAAGACGACGCACTTTAAGAATAGTCTGGGATTCGTTATAGGCAGTAGTGGCATATAAGGTAGAACAAAAATAAATACCTAAGTATTTTAAATGTGTAGACTGCCATTTAAAACCCGCAGAGCCCATATGTGAAGGGAAACAATAGGCATTCAAAGGGAACATTTCCGTCTTATCTTTATTTAAGGTATAGCCTGAAACCTTTGAGAAGAGGGAAATGGTATTTGAAATAGCAGGAATTGCCAAGGCGATATCATCTGAGAAAATAAGAACAACGTCTGCGTAGGCAGCAGTTTTAATACAGTGAGGCCCAAAAGAAAAACCTTTAATGTCTGGGTGTAACTCAATCAATCTGAGAAGAGGATCAATAGATAATAAAAACAAAAGCGGAGATAAAGGACAACCTTGTCTAGTGCCCTGGCGAAGATTAAAAAAGGACAACGTAGCACCATTAACTCTAATATTAGCTCTAGGTTGAGAATATAAGGACATTACCATATTAATGAAGGAGTCACCAAGGTTATGTGCATACAAGACAGCACGAAGAAATGGCCAAGAGACCTTGTCAAAGGCCTTTTCAGCGTCAAGGGCCAAGGCCGCGGCAGGGAGTTGAGATCGTTTAGCTGATCCAAGAATATGACAAAAAGTGCGTATATTATCGCGCGCAAGACGACCCTTCACAAAACCGGTTTGAGAGGGATGGACAAGTTGAGGAATAAAGGATTCTAATCTTTTGGCCAGGATTTTGGCAAAAATCTTAGCCTCCATGTTGAGAAGAGAAATAGGACGGAAGTTTTTGGGATCCGAATGATCTTTTCCTTCTTTTGGAATCACTACAATAGTAGCTTCAGCTGCAGTACCAGAAACAGACCCATCTTTAACAAAAGAATCAAAGACAGATTGCAATTTGGGAACAAGCGCAGGGAGAAAAGTTTTATAAAACAAAATAGGGTAACCATCAGGGCCCGGGGCTTTGCCAGAACGAGTAGCTTTAATAGCGGTAATAATTTCCTCAGGGGAAATCGGGCCAGTACGATCATTCTCAGAAACCGACTGCACCGGAACAGTTTTTAAAAAATCCTGACATTGCTCAAAAGAGGTTTGATTAGAAGGGGTATATAAGTTATTATAGAAATCACGAAAAACTTCCAGAATTTCCCCAGTCTGAAATTTTTTAGAGCCCGAGTGGTCCGTAATAAAAGAAATTTGAGCGGACTTAAATGAGAAATCTTGACATTTTAATGTAGCTGCAAGAATCTTCCCAGCTCGATTCTTTAACAGTAATCATTTGGATTTCTGCGCTTGAACTCCAATATGGGCTCTTTTGGTAACTATAGTATTATATTTGTATTTTAATTGTTTTATTAACTGTAGACAGGATGTATCCCTAGATTGTCTAAAGGTAGATTCCAGATTTTTAATTTCAGTTGAAAAATCTGTAAGCTGTTTTTTAATAGCAGAATTCCGTTTGGACATACATTTAATAACCTGGCCACGGAAAGTGCATTTAAACGAATCCCAGAGGACAATTGGGGAAGAAACTGAACCCCCATTCTCATGGAAAAAATTTTCTATTGCATTAGAAAATTCATTAATCTGAGCAGTATCATTCAAAACTTCTGTATTTAATCTCCAGGAGCGAGCACGTGATTTAGGGGCAAAGGACAACAATGTAAAAGTAACCGCGGCATGATCAGAAATCAAAATAGGATGAATAAGCGGAGAGGAGGAGGACGAAACAAGAGAAGAGTGAACAAGTAGATAGTCAATACGAGAAAAGGAAGAGTGAGGGGAAGAAAAGAAAGAAAAGTCACTACCAGTGGGATTGTGAAGACGCCATATATCTTGAAGCTGAGTGAGGGAACACATGTTAATCATTTGTTCATGGGATTTTGGAGGACGAAACTGAAAAGCTGAATTCCTATCCAAAATGGGATCCATTGGTAAATTAAAATCACCGCCAACAATAAGATTCCCAGAATGCGGGGTATCATTTACTTTTTTGGTAACCGATTTCCAAAAGGCCAGATCGTCAATGTTAGGGGCATAGATATTCATCACATAAAGATCGTTATTTCCATCAGACAATTTAGTTAACAACCAACGACCTTCAGAATCGTGATCAGAAGAAATTATAGATAAACCTGAATTCTTTGAAATTAATGTAATGACCCCATTTCGTTTGCCAGAGGCATCAGAACAGCAAACATCAGAAACCCATTCTTTCTTCAGAAATAACGCCTCTCTGGTAGAGACCTTGGTCTCTTGAAAAAGGATCAGGTCCGAAGAAAGAGATTTACAATAATCTAAGACTTTTGACCTCTTCACCGGATGATTTAAACCCTTAACATTAAGGGATAATACATTCAAACCCGGCATGGAAGTACATAAAAAAAGAGAAAAGACACCATAGATGAAAGAGAGACAACCAACCGCACAGAGACAAGCAACCAAACAACAAACATAAAGAACGAAGAGGGAGAATCCATGTGGGAAATCCGAAATAGGAAAAGAGACAGAAAAGAAGAAAAGAGAAGAGAGAGAAGAAACAGCAGGGGAGGCCTGAAAAAGACCAAATTCATACTAGGGAGAACGTGGAAAGGCGAACAAGGGAACCGTTCAAGAAGGAATAATGATTGATATCAATAGCCCCAATAGATTACCTAGCTGATGACATTGAAGTAGGAAATGGTAACAATCAAAATATAAACGAATATCAGCATAATAGTATAAATAAGAACAATCCAACACGCAAATCTGTAAAGTCACACTGAGTTATTAAACTAATATCAAGTGTCATACATATAATAGGTATTAATACTAGTCAATCTGATACTCAAAAAAACAGTATGGTAGAGTAAAAAAGAATTCACAAATCCATGAAGATAACTATGTGAATCCTAAAAAACATTAAATTGATGAACAATCCTTAACTGCATAAAACGTACGATATGTAATCGAAATTGAAAATGCACGAACATATGAAAAATATAATAAAAGAAAGGAAGAGAATAGGAGAATAGAAAGCGAAAAAGAAAGAGAAGAGGTGATACATATTAGAGAAAGGCAACTGTTATTAATAGACAAGCATCAAACAATGAAACTGTCCTGAGATGAATATTGAAATAAAATATATAACCACTACAGCTGAACACAAGATAATCAGACGTAAATAGTGACCGACTAAGAAGCAATCAATATATACAGAGTAGGAAAGAATACAAAGAAGAAAAATGATATAGACATAATAGAGTAAACAACATGACTGAAAGAAGTAGAGAATACAGAAAGAAGATATACGAAGGAGAGTAGTAAAATAGAACACAGAGATATAAAATAGAAAAATAAACACCAACAATAGTAAGAAATAGAAGCAGTATATAAATCTAAAAGGAGAAACTAATTAGAAGGGAAACAAAGAGAAGACAGTGCAGACATGAAGCAGAACGGAAAAACTCCAGTAACTGAATTAGAAATCAATAATGTAATATACAAGCAGCAGGAGAGAGAAGAGGAAACATAGGAATACAGGAAACCACCACAAAGGAGACAAAAGGAGACATTTCAAGTGCCCGAGGCACCAGGATCCTGCGAAGTCGCCCTTTGAATCTCCATCTGTATCTCCATCTGGTTGTCCAGGAAGGAAGCTAAATCAGCCGGCTCATCGAAAATTCTGGAACGTCCCTTGTAGCTAATGCGGAATTTCGATGGACCAGAAAACAAAAAGGGAATGCTCATCTCAGAAAGACGTTTCCGAAGATTAAGGAAGCCCTTCCTCCTTATGACTGTATCTCTGGCAAAGTCCTGAGAGATTGAAATTCGATGTCCTTCCCAGACGACATTTTTAGCCTTTCGCATATGAGTAAGAATTTGTTCTGTATGTTGATGACGTAGTGGCTTAAAAATTATTGCTCTTGGCTGGGTTGCAGACTTAGAACGAAAAGTTGGAACACGATGTGCTCTTTCTATCTCAAATTCTCTCTGGAATGAGATTTGTAGCGTGTCAGGAATCCAATGATATAAAAAATCAATCATAGACGAAGATGATTTCTCTGCATCCTCCGGCAAACCAAAAATGCACAGATTAGATCTACGATTACGGTCCTCCTGCTCAGTGAGATCTTTTCGCAATGCCGCCATTGAACGCTCCAAGTGGCTGAGGGACCTGGATTGTTTCTGCATACTATCCTCTGCGCAACTGACACGTGACTCCGTGGCCGACACACGAAGAGAAAGGGCTTTGAAATAATTCCTAATAGCAGACACCTCCACTTGCAGTAAATCCGTATTAGTCTTTGTTGACTGCGCATTATCATGCACTTTATTAAGGCGCATTAATATTGTGTCAAGAGTAGGGTTGGTGTCTGACTGAGCGGACTCAGGCGTAGAAGACAATGGCTTAAGTCTTTTAAGCGAGGTGCCAACATCTTTTGAGTCTTTATTAGTTGAGGAACGGCCCATAATTGCAGCCATGAAGTAACAGTCCCCAAGAAAAATACACAGCCACTTGAGGAAAAGAAGAGGACAGAAACTGCGTAGTCCACACCAAAAAAAATGAAATACAGCACACTGAGCGTAAGGAGCGCCAAATAAATGACAGCGGCGGACTTATATGAAGTGCAGGCACAAAATTGTATAGTAGAGCCTCATATAAAGCAAGAGGTCACAGCAAAGACATCGTGAGGAAAAAAACAGCGTCAGCAACAGAGATCTGCACTGAGGAAATCAGAGCGTGGGCAACATAATATCCAGCCAAGCAGCACAGAGAGCAGAAAAAAGAAAAAATGTTACCAACTGCAGGCACTGTAGGTCAAATGTCCTGGATATCCAGCACAACCGGCAAGAATGTATCCAAAGCGGCACTTCTGAAGAGAAATGCCGGTCTCCGTCACAAGCGGGAAAATGGCGGCCGCCCGTGAGGAAACCGAGCGTCACAGCAACTTGACGGGAAAGACATTCAGCTGTAGTCGGAATTCGCCAAAAATGCAGTCAAACGTCTCCCTACATATTCCGCCTCATAGAAAAGCTGTTCCGTTGAAAAGGGGCAGTCAGAAAGCTGATGATAATCTCCAACGGGCCTCAATCGCCTTGGAGCTCAAGCGCGACACGCCATGCTGCAGCGGCGCGCAAGCCACGCCCCCCTTTGGTTAGGATATTCTGACACCATACCCAACACAATTGCAAAAAACGAATTAATACAAACTAGAACAAACACAAGCGTAATTTGAGCCTGAAAAAGTACACATGAGTGTCAACTAAATACTGATGGGATATAAAAGGAGAAATTATTTGTGGACTATGACATGTCAGAGTTACACAAAGAACCTATTCTAGACGTTTCTTTATGATAGCCATTAAGAAAAAGCTGGTATGGGTATGGTGATATAGAGCCTGGAATGACTGATTCTGGCTTGCATCTCAACTCCTGGCATCGGCCATCAGAGGCTTTGAGCCTTGAACAGGAAATACTATGCAGGTACAAGGGGAAATGCAATCCCGGGCCTTTTCTACAACCATTTACTATCTGCTTTGAGAAAGTGCATAATATTTCCAGAAAAACATTGGTTATTACTGGGATTAATTCACCGCACGTCTTGGAAGGGGTTGTGGGGAGTCGGAGGGGGAGGGGTTGGCTACCTGCAATAATGTGAGACCTTATCCACATATGAAACCACGTCTAAACATTCCGTTTTAACCTACCCTGCTGTTCTTTCCCTGTCGTTGCAGTTGTTGCTGTTATTTAGACTAAAACAGATACAGCCATTTGCCAGAAACCAGTGTGCCGCACTTTTTTTTATAAAGAATTACATACATTACCAAAACTAATACTTATGTATACATACTTATATATAAATATAGTTTGCTGCTCTTCAAGCAGCACTGGGGTGTGGTAAACACACTGCCAGTTCTTTACAATACCAGCTCCCACTGCTTTGCTGAAATGTCTAAATAATAAAACAGTTGCGAGGTAGAGTGAGAGAGAAAGACCCCGGAGCACTGACAGTCGACAGGCTACTGGAAGCCGCTTTATCCGAGCTGGGGATGTATTCTATCTCCGAAAATGTTGTTCAGTGGGCGATGGAAATGTGGATGCTAATTACTTGCAATAAAGTTTTGCTTTATACATTTTACTCCCGATGTAATGTCTTCCACCTTAGGTCTCAGAATTGACTTATAATGTATTTAGCAGAGCAGCAGACATGTCTGACGCTTGTAACGTGTGTATGTGCCTGTTTTTGTTTCCTCTTTAGCCTGGACAGCATTATAAAGAGGCGAACTGTTATGGAAATTCTCTACTTCTCACGAAGGCAGGCGACCATTGGAAATCAAATTAGTAATTTCATTGCCATGCATTTCAAATATTCATTCAGTTCAGCATTTCTGCATGCCTACATTTATATTTGTTTTTAAATATAACAAAGAGATTTGGATAAACAGCAATGACTTTGTAAAGGAAATATTAAAGTCTTTGGGGCAGTTGCAGGCTTCATGTGAGGCGTGGCTAAGCTACTACACTGACTGAATAAAAAGAGACAAAGTTATTGACCATTTTTCCTAAGGGTAGCTCTGCAGTGGTGGTGAAAAAAAATTCTGCATGACGGTGCTGGCCATTAATGTCATATTACTAAAGGGGTAGTGTTTGTAAAATTAAATCCAAGTGATAAGTAAAGTCAGATTATACCAAACGAGTCAAACCGTTCACTGGAATAGGTAATTATTTGCATGTGACATATGTCATTTAGGCATTTTGAGGATAATTTTCACAACTTCATAGGTGATATGTGGAAGCTATTTTCACATACATAGAACACATTCCCTGTTGACATGACCACTGTCTACACTAAACCACTGAAGAAACAACTCGGTTTATATTGAAAACAGCAAGTCCTACCAAAATATGTAGAATAAGTGAGACGGTCTCAGCCTGACTCCTGACTACCATGTTTAGCCTACTTGAGTATCCACGTGCCCCAGCACATAAACAGTCTCTGCAGTCTGCCACAATCAGAAAATGAATTGATTGGAACTAAGAGGTGGTTAGGGATAGTAAACGCTGATTTCTTTATGTTATAGAGGAATCTTTACATTTTGACATTTTTTAACCAAAGATTGGGCACCTTCCATTGCACTGCGAGTGTGGAAGGAATTTGTAAAATTCTGTTGGTGGAAGTGCAATAACTCTCAGGTCTCCCTCACCTGTTCATTCCCATCTAGCAGCAGCCTCAAGAAGCCTTTAATATTTCACAATATGTTTTGATGCATAAAAAATATTATGATTGAGCCCAATGCCAAGGGTGTAGAGTTTTGTGGCCCATGTCATCTCAGCTCTTTAACTAGGATTCATGGATTAACAGATCGCCATTTTGCAATTTGTTTGCTCCACTAATTTCTGCTGTCACTTGTTAATTCAGCTGGTTCATTTGAAAGCAAACTGATAAACCTCAATTAATACAATATTTCTTAAGTGAAGGAATAGGACTGAAACATGTTGTCCGGCTGACTTGGAGCGATCTGGAAACTCTCTTCACCCAACCACTTCAAAATTGTACTTGAACGGACAACATAAAGGGCACATCCCAAGCCAAGCAGCACTGTTGTTTAATTGCTTCTATGCTCCTAAACCGTGAGGGGTACCTGCAAATGTTGAGGAGATGTTATAGCCTGGAGCAGAACCCTGTGGTTCGAAGATGAGCTAACTACAACTTGCCACTTACCAACCGAGAGCAATTTCCACTGGAATTCCAAGTTGTTATGCATGTATATTGATCGACTAGAATTCATTTAACAAAAAGTCATGGCAGAAGAAACATACGACTGAAAAATCCAAGCCTACTAGAAACAAACAGTCAATTGACTGAAGAGTTGTTTAGTAGATTAATGTGCCTGTTGTGCCAAACACACAATATCACAAGAAGACATCTACACAATAGGTCAAAAACGAACATAAGATGACACCTTGAAATTAATTAAAGGTCAAAAATCGCAAACTTTAAAGAATTAAAATCATTGTAAAGTTTGTCATTGAGCTAAATTAGGGTGGTGGGGAGTAAAGTACAAAGGTTGAAGTAAAGCTTTTACAGTGCACTGTTTCCCACTCTGGGGAAGCGTGGATATGGTCGAAAGTGGGGTATGAAGAATTCTGAAACCAAAATCCTTTCTGTGTGCATTTTCCACTCGCTGGAGGCAGGTGGAAATATCTGTGGCTAAGGACTCTGTAACTTCATATTATTTCCCATTCTGGGGCAGAAATATTCGATGGCTCTGATAAAAGTAGGGTGGTGTCTCCATCTAGAATTGGTAATACTAGACCTGGTATTACAAATCCTTGCTACCTGACATCTCAGAATAAGTCTGATGATGCACTTAGCTAACAATATGTGCAGACATCGGATTTCTACATATGGGGCACCAAGTGTGTGACACTCTAAATGAGTGCAACTGTTTAATCAGGAAATGTAATTTAGACGTTACTACTATGCCAGGAAATACATTAAGCTGGGAGGGTAGGATTGTATACATTTTACATCGATATTTCATTTTTCAAACACATAAACACCAAATAAGATCAGGCTTTAATATATGCATCAGACAAATTAAAATATGTTGCTTTATCTAAATTATTAACCCATCACAATTAAGTTTAAAGAGAGAATGAGCCTTGTTATCTTCCCCTTGCTGTTGAAATGTTTTGAAACAATAGTAATATTTAGTTTATAAACAAGCAGGTGTTCTTACAGGTGCGTTAAAAAAAATTGAACATTACTTAGCCTTTCATGCTGGCTTCACTTTGAAGTCACAGAAAGAAAATGCCAACAGAAATCTACACGTTAAGAGAATAAGCAACAACTTGCCAGATGTGGCCTGATGTTCACACACAGTTATTCTGTGACCACAGGGCTAATGTAGGGCAAATGTAGTGAGAAATCAAACCATAGGCCTCCTTAATGTTTATGTTGCCGTATAAATGCATTTGATCCCCAACTTTCAATGTATGCCAACTTAGATTTACTCTGGCCTTCAATGTCATCTTCAAGAACACCTTGCCAAAAAACAAAGACGGCAGGGTATCAGTTGTCTTTTTTTTCCAGTTTAAGAATTTTTTATTTGGTTTTAAGATAACACAATACAAAGCCTTACATCAGTACAAGTGAAAAATCATAACAATATAACTCATAAGGCAAATGTGTAAGGAGAAGCGAAATAAAGAGAGGGTAAAAGGAAAGAAAAGATAGGAAGAAGAAAAGAGGGAGGAAGGAAAAGAGGGAAGGAATGGGTAAACAGGAGATAAAGATAAAAGGGGATCCATGTTAGAAATAAAAGAAAAGGAAAGAAGTGAGAGAAAAGTTAATGAGGAAAGCAAGTGGGTGACGTAGAGGAAAGATAAGAAGTAAAGGGAAGCCAAAGAAGATCAGATTTGATTTTGAGGGATACAGAGGAAGAGGAAGCAATAGCAATCCTGTGTTCCTCACATATGAAGTTCCACCAGGAAATAACAGTGAGCTTTGAATTATCTTTCCAACAAGATAAAATAACTTTAAAAGCAAGAGCAATAAAAAGATCAAGCAATCGAGCATCAGGCAGTACAATATCAACATCAGTTGAAACAGAGCCTAGAAATATGTTCAAAAATGATAAAGGAGAAGAGTAATGAAAAATTTTCATGCAAATTCTCCAAACAGAGTTCCAAAAGGAGAAAACAGAAGAACATTCATATAAAAGATGTTTAAGTGTACCTGTTTCTAAAGAACACGACCAGCATAGTGAGGAGGATGATGAGAAAAACCTAGAAATACTAACAGGCATAATAACAGCTCTATGGTAGATAAAGAACAAAGATTGAGTGATGCGTGCAGAAACTGAGACCTTAAATAACTTGGACCATAAACGATCCCATACATCAACAGATAAAGAAACAGAGAAATTAGTTTCCCAGACATTCTCAACAGGTGATTTAGACCTAACAGAAGCATGTGATAACAACATTTTATAAACAAGGGCAGCTTTAGGTTGTTGCAAGGAAAATAAAGGGTATAGGGGAGTAGAGGGAGTAAAGGATGGTAAAGTGTCAGGGGTAGAGAGAGTTGATAAGTAAGATAGTAAAGCGGCAGTGATATTTGTGTATTCTGAAAGACAAGTTAAGGGTAAATGATACAAAGCTTGCATATCATGAAAGGGGATAAGGGAGTTGTTGGAAAAAAATTAATGGACAAAGAAAACGTCCTTCTCTTTCCAATGTTTGTAATAGAAGGATTTACCCTTATATTTAAGGAATTTGTTATACCACACAATGGAGGACATGAAACATTGGAGGGGTGAAAGGTCTTGAGAGAAAGTGTTGTGAAGCAAAGTTTGGGAGTACTTCAGTATTGGGTGCTTGGAGAGGAAGGAACAATTTGACATAAAAACGATGTGTTGGAATGAGAAATCCTTTAATAATGAACGTTCAAATGCAACCCAGTGGGGTAATGGGGCATCGACAAAGTCATAAGCTAGGGAGAACGATTGTTTAATTAAGAAAGCAGAATGGTAGGTTTTAAAATTAGGAAAACGGACACCACCTTCGTTCTTAGGACGAACAAGTTTATGCAAAGCAATGCGAGGGTGTTTGTTATTCCACAAAAATTTAGAGCAAATCGAGTTAATGCGAGTGAAGTATAAGTTGGGTATTTTAATAGGGAGCATAGAGACAGTATAAAGAACATGAGGAGTAATCATCATTTTAATAGTATCAGGTCTACCCTACCACGAGAGGAATAATGGGGACCATAGAGTAAGGAGGGATTGAAGTTTCTGTGTAAGGGAGGCAAAGGTAAATTTAAGTGTATCAGACAGCGAGGAAGAAAACCAGATACCCAGGTATTTGAGTTTGGAGGGACACCACGTGAAATCTGTAGAATTGAACATGTACTGATAGCAGACAGAATTTAATGGGAGGACTTCTGTTTTGGATAAATTGAGTTTGTAACCAGAAATTGAAGAGTACAAACGAACTTCATCCAAAAAGGGAGGGAGAGATGTGACAGGGTTAGCCATGTAAACCAAAATATCATCAGCATAAGCAGAGATTTTTGTTTCGGTAGAGGAAAGTGTAAAACCATGAATGTTAGGATTGGTTCGAATTCGTTCCAAAAATGGTTCAAGACAAAGGATAAACAGCAATGGGGAAAGGGGACAACCTTGTCTAGTACCACGAGATAAGTGAAAAAATCTAGAAAATTGGTTATTAACAAAAATACTAGCCCTAGGGGAGGAGTATAGAAGTTTAACCAAAGAAATAAAAGTGGGGCCAAATCCAAACCAGGCAAGTGTACGGAACATAAATTGCCAATTGATACGGTCAAAGGCCTTCTCAGCATCTAGGGAAAGGGCTGCTGAGGGGTCCTTGAAATTTTTACTGTGGGAGATTATATTACAAAACATGCAGGCATTATCAGCTGCAAGCCTACCCTTCACAAAACCAACCTGATCAGTTTTAATCAAAAGCGGAACGAGAGAATCTAGACGAGAGGCAAGTATTTTAGCAAAAATTTTACAATCCTATTTAATCAGGGAGATAGGGCGATAGTTTTTACATTGAGAGTGGTCCTTGTCAGGTTTGGGAATAATAACAATGAGAGCATCCATGAAGGAGTCAGAGGCCTTAGCATCAGCAATAAAAGAATTAAAAAGCTGCAATAGTTTGGGGACAAATAGGGCATGAAATGAGGAGTAGAACTCAACGGGCAAGCCATCCGGACCTGGGGCTTTTGATTTTTTGAGAGAAGTAATTGCTTGAAGAATTTCTTGAGATGTTATATCTTTTTCCAACTGGGCAAATTCGTCAGGAAGGGATGGAGGTGAGGGTAAGCCATCAAAACATGAAGATAAATTAGGGGTAGAAGGACAAGTATCATCAGTATAAAGAGCTTGGTAATAGTTATGAAAAACGTCAGCAATGTCCTCGTCGGATGAAACTAGTTTGTTGGTAGAGTCATTAAGAATAGGGCTAACACTTTTGCGTTCAGATTTTATCTTCAAATAATTTGCTAACATTTTACCAGCTTTTTTTTGGCCTCCATGGTATTTAGACTTAATTTTAAGTAAAGTATTGCAAGCATCCACTGTAGCAATTTTATTCAAGTCCGTCTTGGCTTTTATCAGGTTATGAAGGGCATTTGGAGATTTAGAGGAAAAGTAGATATGTTCAAGATGTTTGATATTCTTGAGTTGTTTTTCATATTTAGTGAAATTAAGTTTCTTCTTGTGGGAGACATAGGATATAACAAATGCACGTAGTGCCGCTTTAAAAGCATCCCAAGTGTTTTGGATAGAAGTGTCTGATGGGTTATTGAGCAGAAAAAATTCATTAATAAAGGCAGTAACTTTGGATACAAATATATTATCAGACAAAAGAAAAGTGTTGAATTTCCAATGACTAAATTTGGAGGAGGTGTGGGTAAGGTCAAGGACTGCATGGACATGGGTGTGATCAGAAATGAAAATAGAACCGATTTCGGATGTCTGAATAGTAGGGAGTAAGGATTTGCTAACCATAAGATAATCAATTCTGGAACGGGTTTGATGAACATTCGAAAAAAAATTATATTCCAAGGAGTCAGTATTACATGTTTTCCATACATCATAGAGGGGACGAGAGGTAATGGCAGATTGAAAACATTTATGAGTTTTGTCAGGATGGAATTTGGTGAAGGAGAGTCTGTCAGAAAAAGGGTCTAACCATTGATTAAAATCACCAGCAAGGACAATATTAGGGCAGTCTATTGAGGAAATAAGAATTTTGATATTATTCCAAAAATGGGGGTCAGGGCCATAAATGTTGAGCAAAACCAATGTCTTGTTTTGCATGATAATCTTAGCCATTACCAAACGACCCTCATCATCATGTTGAGAAGAGACAATTTGCACAGATAAACCTTTGTGAAATAAAATTGCAACACCCCCATTTTTGTTAACAGCAGGAGAAAACACAACTTGACCCACCCATTGTCGTTTTAGCTTAGCTGATTCCACATCAGAACAGTGAGTCTCTTGAAGAAAAGCAACCTGCGAGGAAAGTTTGGATAAGTGAGACAATACCTTTTGACGCTTGACAGGGTGTCCAAGACCACGAAGGTTCCTTCGTGACAAACTTACACATGATGGAAGGTAGGGAGGGGGGGCACACTCGAAGTGGATACACTGCAGGAGAATGACTACAAAGAAAAGAGAAACAATAATCAATAACTTGAAATATGAAGAAAACACCCAACACATTCAGGAGGACTATATATGAAGCACCAAAATACGAAGTACGCAATAACAAGGGATATAAAGATAAGAGAAGAAAAAAGAGAGAATGTACGAGAAAGGGGTAGTAAGAAAGTAAATAGGTCAAGAGTAGAACATGAAAAGGAAAAAAGGAAGACCGGGAGAGAAGGGAAAGGAGGGAAATAAGAAGAAAGAGAGGAATAAACAGATCAAGGCCAAAGTGCCTGATCTGAGAAAAAAGTAGAAAACAAAACATCGGGAGCGAAGAGACACCAAAGGGGATACGGACACCAGCAAGCAACAGGCAAGCAAAAAAGGGAGGAAAAAAGAAGATGAAAGATTGAGGAAAAGAAAGAACCTCAAAGAAATACAAACATATAAGGAGATATTAAAATGGAGCAAGAACAGGTGAAGTCCTCAGCCTAAGGAAACTTAGGAAGAGGAAAAGTATCAGACGTTGGTATCCATTGTAGACGTAGAAACACTTTGAAGATATGCATGGAGCTTCTGAGGATCATCAAAAGACCGTGTACATCCATTATGGGTGATTTTGCAGGAACAGGGATGAAGGATGAAATATTGGATATTTAACTGTCGCATCTGAGGACGGAGATTCAAAAATTCCTTACGTCGTGCATTGGTGGCATTAGAGAGGTCTTGTGAGATAAAAATGTTATGTCCAGACCATAGTAGACGTCGTTTGAGTCGAGCAGCTTTGAGAACTTGCATTAGTTCAGTGAATTCAAGAAAGAGAAGGATAGTGCCACGAGGTTTCGACGCATTGGAGTTAAGAAGACCCAAACAGTGAGCCCTCTGGATGTTGAGAGGGTGTGACGCAGGTTGAAGATCTAGAAGTTCATGAAGAAATTTCCTTATGAAGGACACCATGTCGGACCCCTCCAAATTCTCTGGAACACCATAAATACATAGGTTATTTCTACGATTTCTATTTTCAAGGTCCTCGGTGTGAAGCTTCAATTGGTGAATTTCTTTCTCCAATAAAGGTATTTTAGATGAGGCATCCTGAATGTCACTGACACGTTGCTCCAAATTTAAGACCTTGGTTTCCAAAAGGACCCACTTTTCTTCAATTTGCTTGAGTTTTTCGTTCGTGGCAGACATAAAAGGTTGAAGGCCCTTCACTTCCTCTAAGATGGAGTCCAAGATTGGATTAGAGGAGGTATGAATAGGACTAGGGAGTCATTTTTAAGACGTTTGGGTTTCGTGCCAGTGATAGAAGATTTGACGACATGGGCATCATGAGCCATCTTGGCACTGTCAGGATACGCCAATAATGATGAAAGAGCGATAGCACAAAAAGGTGCAAAAGCACTCACAGTCCAGAAAAGGCAGGTGCAGGCAAGGCTGAACAAGGCTAAAAAGTATGTCTAGAAAAGTACCCACAGAGAGGTTCTCCAAAGAAAATACAGTAGAGGTTACAAAAAGTGCCAGCAGGGGATGAAGAGCATTGACCAATTACTCAGAGGACAGTGTGGGCACTATAAAAGATAAGAATGCTTGCAGTTCAAATATAAAAAATGAGAGAAAAAGAGGGCGAACTGGCAGGCCAACAAGACATTGGTTGCGCCATCAGTGAAAGGGCAGAACACTGAGGAAAAACAATTGATGGCTGAGAGAATGTAGAGCTAAGCGCTAAAATGGCAGCTGGAGATTGAGAGGAAACATGCCGGGTTAAATTTGCAGATAACTCGCGAATTACGCCACACCTGAGGAAAGAGTGGAGGGAGGCAGGCAACGGGAGTGAAAAAAACGCATTCCGGTGAAGTAATGCGCTGCGTTCGTGAGGTGAGAGACGCGGGCGTGGTGTCACAAAATGGCGGCCGCCCGCGTCCCGTAGCAGCCGAGAAACACCGGTGGTTAATTAACCCTGAAAAACAGCAGAAAACGGAGAAACGCTGCCATCAGCATTTGCAGGGCATGTTCCGGTTGGTGAAAATGCGCATTGCAGGCTCCACAAGGCACAGGACGAGGTCCGTAGGTCAACGGGATTCCCTCAGCTCACCGGAGCTCACGGGTGAGCCGCCATTCCCCTTCGGCGCGTAAGCCACGCCCCTCATCAGTTGTCTTTTTAACAGAAAATGATACAATTTCTACCATCAAGCCACGCCACACATCTGAATGGTGGTAATGTTTGCCTTGTGTCCTTCTAAAACTCCATGCTGGCTCATCTTAAGGGCATTTTAAACGCATGTCCATTAAGGGCCTAAAGAAAAATGATCATATCTCCCCCATCCTGACAGAACTCCATTGGCTCCACTTGCCAGCCCAAATCATCTTCAAAACCAACTGCATCATTTAAAAAGCCATCCCGACCAACACCTCTGCTTATTTTGCAAACAAACTCAACATTTCTAGTGGTTCTCTGCACAGAAGCAGCCAGGACACCATCAGACAGCAGACTATGAAGATCAAAACAGTAAAAAAAACAAGACAGCAGGGCTTTTTCATCTATGCAGGATCTAAAAGATCCCTCCGTCCATCAGGGTTGCCCAGTGCTGCTCCTCCAGTTACAAAGGGGGTTCAGTCATGAAAAGGCCTTTTTACTGCGAGGTAGAAGCAATACAAGTAAGAAGTCACAAGACTCTTGAGAATCTTGCACACAGAGTTCGTGAGTATTTATGCAAGATTTGTAAATGTAAAACCAATATTTCCAACTACATATTGGCTAATTATGCCATTAGTTGGAGACATACTCCAAATAGTTGAATGGTTTGGGGTGCAATTGCAATATGCATTAAGTGGAGAGGAACAATGGGGTGCTATACTCTTGGGGAGGTTATCAATACAGGTTCAAGGGCATTAACATAGCATTTGCATCTGAGAATTCTCACACAGAAAGTAATCTCTTTTGAGGAAGATTGGCTTTACCTCTGGGAAGTATCTGAATGAACATAAGTGGCTGGGTAAAGTGTAATAATGATGAGACATATACAAAGACCAAGTCAGTCAGTCGTTTATTTTGGAACTCAGAAGAGATCCACATAAAAACGAAAACCAAGATAAAACATACAATCTTGAACCATAGAACAAGATATACAAATACACAAAATAATATAATTTATCCAATAAAATCCATGTTAATAATCGTAACGACCATAGAAAATTAATACATGTCTAAAAAACATTTTAAAAAGTTAAAAATCCTATGACAGAACATTTCATTAGGTGGATTATAGATAGAGTCTGTAAATGCGGAGGCAGACCGAATGGATAGTTGTACTTAAATCGGCCTCATCCACTAACTTACGAATATGAGGTAGAAGAGCGGGACATATAAAAAGCACGTGGGTAACATCCTGAATAGAGTTATTACACAAATTACAGACCGGGGAGGACCCTCAACATTTGAACAATATAATATTTAGTGGGAGAGTACCCTGCCTCAGTAAAAACCAAAAGCGGCGCACTCCATGCGGGAAGTTCCAAATAATGTAAGATTGCGCCTTATTTATCAGACAGGAGTCAATAGCTGGATAAACGCCCCTCTTTAGAATGCGTGCTTCCCTGTCCATAGTGAAACTTAGTTTCCAGGTTGCCTGTTTCAACAAAGCTTTTAGCTGATATGAAGATAAATTTAAAAGTACAGATTTGTCCAATTGAAGTAAGTCAACCGCAGTTCTAAAATTCTTTACAATTAATGATTGCTCTTTTTGGGTTCCTAATAATCCCATCGCACTATCCCTGCAAGACCCTGTACTCAGCTACTTCGCAAACCAAATTCCAACCTAAGAGCGGCAACAGGGCAAGCAGAATTAACCGTGGCTAAGGAGCGCAACATTTTGCCTTCTGTTGTATGTAAAAAGCCCCATTTGCTTAAGTCAAGTAATTCAATACCATACAACAGGGAGGGGGGGATTTTGGCACGGAAAACCTCTAATAGGAGTGCAAAATGTCTTCTCTCTGTGGATCTATAAAGGGAGATTAAGCTTTTCCCTTGTGCCAACGCTTTACGATTAATGTTTTCTATGTGAGCCTTGTCACTTAGGTTTCCGCACACTGTTTTTCCTAGGAAGACATATGATTTTACCAATTCCAAATGTTGTCCACATACAGACCAAACAAAGTTCCCGTACTTCAACTTTTTCCTTCCCTGCATGCACATTACTTTACTTTTAGACACATTTATCTTTAGGTGATGGGCCACTGCATATTCATGTAATGCCTGCAAACGCCTATTTAGACCCCTTGGTGTTAGGTCCAATATTAGAATGTCGCCAGCATAAAGCAAACAGACAATCGATTTTCCCCCCAGTAAAGGGGCGATACCATCACTCAAAGACAAGGCATAGGGGAGGTCAGATATATATATAATGAAAATAATATGGGGCCAGCAAGCAACCTTGTTTTAGGCCATTTGTTGTAGGAATAATTTGGGATAAACCTCTTTCCCCTCCCATCAGGACTCTATACCAAGTGTCCGTATGAAGGGCTCGGACTAACTCCAGGAGAATGGCCGGCACGCCGAGGTCCGACAGTTTTCTCCACAGCAAAGGAATATCTACTTTGTCAAATGCTGTGGAGAAATCTATGAAAGCTGCACACACCTTCCCTCCTCGGCCTTTAACATATTTGTTGGTTATCACCTGCAATGCTGTTAGGTTATCCATGGTTCCATAACTTTCGCCTAAATCCAGTTTGTTCAAAGGGTAACATTTTTCCCAAGTCCACCCAATCATTGATTTGCATCAAAAGGCATTTGGCGAATACTTTACCCACGGCATCCAGAAGTGCAACTTGTCGATAATTTTGTGGAGCATCACGGTCTCCCTTCTTGAACAGGGGGACTAATATACTCAAAACACACAGGAAAAATGAGGTAGGGCCAGAGGCCCGAGTTTAAAGACCAACTGGAATATGCAGCCCCAAACTAACATGTAAATAAGAAAATATATGCCAGCGTCTGTAGAAAAGAGCAAACTAAAAGAGAAGCTCCTTAACAAGATTCCAAAATGTGTTGTGGTAAAGTGACATATAAATTTATATGTATGGATTCCCATCAATCACCAAGCCTGGTGATAAGCTTCATCATTTGGGTATCCTTTTTAAATGGTATGACAATCAAGCTCTATATATATCAGAGCTCCCGAGTGTCAAAGGATATATTTAGCCTAGATGAGCAATATTTCGTATGTGGCAACAAGTGTTATAGTGCAGTGCAAATAGTAAAGTGAAAAAGAATATAGAGTGCAAAAGATATAAAATTGATGCGTGAACAAACTGTAAAATTTATTATTGTTAGTCACGATCAAAATTTAAAAACAAAACTCTAGGACCAGTTTTAACAAATAGCTGCCCTTAGCAGGAGTGGTCAACATGTTTCAGCACTTATAGGCCAGAGATAAAGCCATGTGCTTTCGTCAGGACCTCTAAAGAAAAAGCTACTGTAAATACTGAAAAAGGATATAATGTGAGTATAGCATCTCACAGCCCAGAAATCTTCATGGTGTTCGTAAATTTCTTAATAGGATGGAGGACAAAACCTCACCCCACCTGGCAATAGCTCAGGATAAAGGAGGCACTGCTCTTTCCGTCGGTACCTCTGACGGTCAGCAGAGCCGTCAGGGGCGCTTTATCTCTAACCTATAAGTGCTGAAACATGTTGACCACTCCTGCTAAGGGCAGCTGATTTTGCTCCACATAGTACTGTTTTGTTTTAATACTGAGATTGGGAGCTCATCCGGGCCCATTGCCCCTGAGGAGCGCATGCCCTTGATTGCTAGTTCAATATCCTTTTCGGTGGGGGAATCATATGGTGAGAGATCTGCATTTGATCCACTTTGTTCAATTACAATTCCATTACCTGCGTAAAGGTTCTGGATGTAACTAACCCATATGTGTTCCTCAATTGCAACAGGAAGTGGTCTTGATCTTACTCCACATCCCTCCCCAATGAGAGACCAGAATGTTCTTACTTGACCTTTCAATACAGCTTCCCTCAATTTAATCCATATACTATCTTCCCTCTCTTTCCTCAACCTAAACTTTACCCTTGTTCTCCTCCTTTTTAGTAGTACAATTCTACGATATCTTTCGGAGGAGTAGGTCAGATACTGTTCTCTGATTAGTTTATTTATTTCAATATTAACCAGACGTAGGGGTCTTGGGGTTACTTTGATATTACTTTTTTGGTTCAACTTCTTTGCAGAGGCAATCACTGTATTCCTGAGATCAGCAAAACATGATATTTCGGAACCTTTCCAATTAGCCAAATTTTCCACGGCGGCCTCTAATATATTTTTCAAATCCCCAATTGCCCTGATATCCCTGTGGCATCTCCCTGATTTCTTATCAAACAAATTCACTGTTTAAGGACCAAGGATCGGACCGAATGAGATTTAAATCTGCAGTGAGAGTTAGTACTTTATGGTCACTATGAGGAGTGTTAGAGACCTTGAGATCTTTCAAAAGAAAATAAGAGGTACTTCCCACTATCACATAATCTAGGATGGATTCACAATTATTCGATTTGCAGGTACAGTTCGCTGGTATATCTAAGGGTAGCCTTCCATTTACTATAATACCATCAACTTTTGTCAATTCATCCAGAAGCAGTTTCCCTCTCTTATTTGTCCTAATGTTCTGTGGAAAGAGCGCTTGAGGGATCTGCAAGGATTCTTCTTTAACCTTATTTCTAAATATATCAAGATTAAAGTTGGAGATTTTACAGTTAAGATCCCCTAACAGAACTATATGTGGGGGAGGTTCTGCTTCGAGGACTTTCTTTATATATAAAAATACCTTCTTTAAAAGTGCATTGAGGCAGGTGGCAGGTGGAATATAGGCATTTATCAAAATCAAGGGTTTACCTTTTCCAACATTGTCAAAGTTAAAAAATGTTATTGCCTGAAAAAGGTTACTAGGATCTATATATCCATTTGATCTTATTTGACAACAGACATGCCACCCCGCCCCTTGCATGTCCTCTCATGGATGGCATGGCTATACCATCTAACGTGAAATAATCCTTACCTAATAGTAATTTCTCTGTGCACCAAGTCTCTTGGAGACAGATCACGTTTGCATCTAATGTAAGTAAAAATTGCAACTTTTCCTTTCTATTCTTTATTCCTGCCGCATTCCATGATATTATTTTTAATTTGTTGCTAAAAGAGTGGATGCAGGGGGATTTTATTATTAGAACTGCTCAACAGGACTTCAGGTAACCAGTTCCAATGTAGGCTCTCCTCTATAGAGTTCCGTTGAGAGGAGAGGGAGATAGGGTCTAAGAGTTTCACTTGTCTGCCATTTTTTGAAATACAGATTTTTAAGTCCTCCGTCTCAAGAGAGCGAACTCTACTGTCTGAGACTGGCAGAATTGTCCAGGGCTTATTATCTAGAACTCTGTTTCGTGGTTTCTCTAAAAACGGGATGACACCAATCCCCCTACTTTGCAGACCTTCTGACCATTGAAGTATAAGGTTTGCAATAATTTTAGAAATTAAACCTTACCCTAGTTCTATACCCAACGTCTGTTTTGAAGATCGAGACTAGAATCATACCGCTGCTTTGAATAAGTTTCAAGCTTTCGATCTCCAATAGACAATTAAGGAGAAAAGACCTATTTAAAATTAGATCTATATCAAACAAAGGAACAAAGTCTAAGTAGAATGTGTCAATGCATTCACTTACACGGACATCATTGAGTATTTTAGATTCACTTTTACTTCTTTCCATGCCCGAGAATGGCATAGCCAAGGAATTGAGTGAGGACGAAACTAGGATAGCAGGCCTCTGCTGCACCGTAATATTAACACATGGTAACCCCTCAAATTTAATATTGTGAGGAACAGATATGGAATGTGTAGTAGATGGGGGGGAGCTTTGCAAGTCAACGATGTCCCTATCACAGGATCTTTAGACTCTGGGATCACCTGATCGACTTCGCCATATTGGCTCATAGCTTGTGATACATTGTGCAAAGACCCCTGGGAGGAGTCCTTTTCAACTAAGGTCTCTAGGTTTTCTTTAAAACAGATTTTCCTTTGCCTCTTTTTTGCGAATCTTTGTATTTATTTCGCCTTTTTCCTTCTTTGCTTTTTATTTTTCCCATTTTTTTCCTTATTTCCTGAACATGAGGAATCCTGGACATCCTCTTTATTATCGTTTACATGGGTCTTAAAAATCGGAAACAACTCTTTATCTATCCCTTTTCCAGATTCAGCCGGATTTTTTACTTCTTGAGCAAGCTCTTGAATACTATCAGTTATTGGAATTTTTGGTGGAGAATCAAGGGTCTTCTCTATTGTGACCACTGTTTCCTTTTGCACAAAAGATGGGGGATTACCATCAAAGTCAATAAGAGTTAAATCACAGTTAATGTTCTCAGACATGTTCTCCACCACCTTTTCTTTCTTTACCGCCATCTCGGTATGAATAGAGTCAGTTTTTAAACTAAGTTCCTTCTCCTGTTAACTGTTTAATCGCACCATTAATATTTGGGTTACAGTTTCCAACACACAGTCTGACCCTCCTACGAATTTTTCAAGTAACCTTAAAATGGAGGATAGTAGATGTTCAAGGGATAATGAAGAATCTGAGACTAATACATCCGTCCTAATAAATTGACTGGGTCGGATATCAGTAATATTTAGGTCAGGACTAGCGGAAGTATTGGACTGTAATGAAGAGTAATTAGACTTATTGGAATTGAAGTCCTATAGGGGCTGTTGGTACTGGTGTATTTACTGATTCTATAACCTTGCTAGAGTCGCAGGCGATATATCTCCTACAAAGCTCGGGATATAGGTCCAAGACAGAAAACACCCGAATGGTAGTGCTGTCCAAATACACCACAACCAGTAACCAATTCAGAAAAATCATTTTAAAACACTGGCCTCTTTTAAGTACTGAACCAGACTTCAACAACATTTTTGCACAAAAACCAATCTTTGCCTACACTAGATGACGTAACTTGAAAGAAATCCTCACGAGACCTAAAGATCACACAGAAACTTCAACTTATAAGGGATTAGTGCCATGTTTTAACTGCAGTAACTGCCATAACACAATACCAGGGAACTTCACCAACATAAAGACCAAAGTTTATTGGCTGCAACCGATGAAACGACACAAAGTGAAACTGAAAGTCAATGCTACATGTAACTCTGCCAACGTTATTTACATGCTGAAATGCCCCTGTGGCCTTAGCTACATCGGCCACACAGAGAAAAATACGAACTCGTATTTTGGAACACAAAAGTAACATCCGGACAAAGAATGTGAAATCTACTGTGGCAGCACATTTTATGGAGAAAAACCATACAGTAGCCCAATTGAAATTTTTGATTCTGGAGCAAGTCAAACCCACCAGACAAAACAAAAAACACACTTTTAAAGCGCAAGAACTTTTGGATTCGCTATATGGCGACAATGCAACCGCATGGCTGAATGATAGAATGGAATTCCTTTGTTACTTATAAGTCATCATGTATTGTACATAGCTATCATTTGTTCATGTTTCTTTATGTTTTCTCAATGATGCTCCACTATTAAGCAGCACTTGAACTGTTATGTGTACCAACGATTTTTATCACAAGAACGAGTATGATTTACACTTGTGCATATGAACTCTTTGGCTACTTTGATACTCGCACTGAGTCCACCCACACTCACACACAATGGGTATCACAATGTTACACAACAAACTAATTCACCACTCCAATATGGCGTTTCACAAAGCGGACTTAGTCGGTGTTCACACCACCCTTCGGTTTAACCCACCACCGCGATACACACGTCACACGCCGATACTACAGAGGATTAGCGGTTCACCCCACTACACACAGCTTCTTAATCCCCCAGTAAGTACCTCTCTCCGAGGACCTTTAATTGATGCGCCGAGCGTTAAAAAAGTTGCTTGCTATTTCATATATTTCAGGTCGAAGCATTTCACAAGTCTACGTGAGAGTGAGTCTTCCCAACGATATATTACGTGTTCACGGTTTCTTTATACACAGAACAAATTTCATTAGTGTTATATTAGCACCAAGGGGCTCTCAGGTGCACAATACGGATAATCGCGCCTCACTGGTCCGACCACTTATCAATCACGCCACCAAGGCATACCGGCTATCGAGTTCACAGCACGCTTTAATATCACATGATGCGTTTTTAATGGTTTTCCACTGTTCCGATTATTAATTAATCACGTCACCAAGGCACATGCACCCTTCAATTTTGTACACTCCAATGGTTTTTCATCACTGCCATGCACGTGTTTTTGGTCAGTCACCCCTAGATTATGTTCATCATTGGAAGTTTCCTTTTTCAGGCTGACAGTCATGCCTTTTTCTTTTTGTAGAGTAATCCCCCGATGAAGGACTGCCGTGAGAGCCCGAAATGCATTGGGACACATGAGAACTTGATGTTATATGCATTTGACAATTTAAGCAACAAATTACATGTTTGAAACAGTAACAACCATGAAATTAATGGATTGAAAAGATACACAAAGCAAACCATTGGTGTATAAATTCTTATTAAAAGCATTTAAGTGAATAAGACTCATTTAGTCTTCTCTGCAGTGCTTGGAGGAGTCTTCCCCAGGGACGGGGCAGCTTTGTATTAGACTGTGTTCATGTATACACTGTATGGCCTAGACAGCGATACCTCCTAGAGCACGCCACAGACCATTTCCGGGAAAATCATTGTTTAACCAGGCAGTGCCAGCCTCCATAATCTTCTTTGACGGGTTTCAGAACTCCACAGGAAAAAGGTGAAGTTTCGATTGAAATGAAGAAGATCTTTGAGCATTCAGAGCCTCATTGGTTGTAGCTCTGACCATTTAAAGGAATGAGAGCTGTTCAGAGAAGATCTATGACAGAATATCTACAGACAAAATATCGACTACAGAAACATCGAGGCTGGAATATCAAAGGCAAGTATATCGACATCCTAGCTACAACATGGTAAGTACAAAAATATCAAAACAAAAATATCGATATTAAAAATATCGTAATTAAAAATTTCGTTTTATATCTGTTAAAATATAATGTGTAAAAAAAGTAAATAATACTTATAAATAAAATAAACATTGTTAAAAATATTTTGTAATGTTTAAAATTAATAAATAATAGATATATAATAATAAAACATTAATTAAACGCATATGTAAAATATATATTATATATTTACTTAATTATACATTTTAATAATTACTATAATTACTTATAAATTATTTAAAAATACTATAAATTACAAATAGATCTCCACAAATAAAATAATTACATTAAAAAGTGAATAAATATTTTTAATAAATTAAAAAAATTAAATATATTTTCAATATTTTTAAAATTAATAACATAATACATTATCTAAATTCATTCTAAATAATAAATAAAACTACTGTTTAAAGTCCAAAAAAATCTACAGTATTAAAAACATTGGATAGCGTGAAATGTAAAATTACTATTCCCACTCCAGAAAATGAACAATTAGGGAAAACATTGTATAGCACAGAGATAAAAATTACTATTACCACTCCAGAGAGTGAAATAGTAAAGAGAACATTGGATAGCTTAGGAGTAAAAATTACTGTTACAACTCCAGAGAGTGAAACAGTAGGGAAAGCGCTGGATAGCGTAGGGATAAAAATCACTATTCAAGCTCCAGAGAGTGAAACAGTAGGGAAACTGCTGGATCGCGTAGGAGAAAAAATACTATTCCCACTCCAGAGAGTGCAACAGTAGGGAAAGCGTTGGATAGCGTAGGGGTAAAAATTATTATTACAACTCCAGTGAGTGCAACAGTAGGGAAGGCGTTGGATAGCGTAGGGGTAAAAATTACTATTCAAACTCCAGAGAGTGAATCAGTAGGGAAAGCGCTGGATAGCGTAGGGATAAACATTACTATTCCAACTCCAGAGAGTGAAACAGTAGGGAAAACGTTGGATAGCGTAGGGGTAAAAATTACTATTCAAACTCCAGAGAGTGAAACAGTAGGGAAAGAGCTGGATAGCGTAGGGTTAAAAATTACTATTCCAACTCCAGAGAGTGCAACTGTAGAGAAAGCATTGGATAGCGGGTGGGTAAAAATTACTATTCCCACTCCAGAGAGTGCAACAGTAGGGAAAGCGTCAGATAGCGTAGGGGTAAAAATAACAATTCCAACTCCAGAGAGTGCTACAGTAGAGAAAGCGTTGGATAGCGTAGGGGTAAAAATGTACTATCCCCACTCCGGAGAGTGCAACAGTAGGGAAAGTGCTGGATAGCGTAGGGGTAAAAATTACTATTCCAACTCCAGAGAGTGAAACAGTAAGGAAAGCGCTGGATAGCATAGGGGTAAAAATTACTATTCCCACTCCAGAGAGTGCAACAGTAGGGAAAGCGTTGGATAGCGTGAGGGTAAAACTTACAATTCCAACTCCAGAGAGTGAAACAGTAGGGAAAGCGTTGGATAGCGTAGGGGTAAAAATTACAATTCCCACACCAGAGAGTGCAATACTAGGGAAAGCGTTGGATACCATACAAATTAAATAAAGCATACTTCGAAATAATTTTTATATTTAAATTTATTAATGTTTTAATATTTTAAATAACTAAACATCATTTAAAAATACCCATTAATATTAAAGAAAAGAGTAGATCTAAAAAAATTATGAACAATACATTAACAATAAATGTCAATTAATAAATAATAGTTACCAAATATTAAATATTAAGCAATAAAATAATGTAAAAACAAAACAAATAATATTAATAATTAATTACCAATTAAAAAAAATTAAACAACAATATTCTTTGTATGGCAAAACATACTTTTTATAACACATTAATTACAAATTATATACAAATAATATCCAATAAAAAATATTTTAATTACCAATTAAATAAATTAATTACCAATTACAAACATTAATTACAGATCAAATACATTAATTACCAATTACAAACATTAACTACCAATTACAAACATTAACTACCAATTACACACATGAATTACCAATTAAATACATTAATTACCAATTACTAATATTAATTACCAATTAAAACAATTAATTACCAATTAAATTTATTAATTGCCAATTAATAAGTAATTAAAAATACATAAATTATCAATACCAATAAATAAAAATAATTCATTACTTAATTACAATAAAATACTTCCTACCCATTTTCCCTATAAACCCACTACCCGCTACAGAAGTTAAATGTAAAAACTAAAATTAATTTATAATTCCTAAAAATGAATAAATAATTTATTATAATTAAATTACTTCCCACCCTATTCCCCTATAAACCCACAACCTGTTCCGGTACTAAAACATAAAATTGACTTAAAAATAACATTATAAATATATGAAAATAGTTCACATATAACTTAAAACAAGTAAAATACTTAACAAAAAACATATAACACATACATATTAAATGCATATTAAAATACATAACAATAGTACAAATATCAATATTAGTAACATCGAAATTACTAACATTGATATATTTGATATCGATATTACTGACTTCGATATTACTTACATCGAGATAAAAAAAATCGATATTACTTACCTTAGGGTCGATATTCTGTCCCACGATATTCTTGACATCGATATTCTTTACCTTTGATATTTCTAACTCGATATTTGTGTAGGTCGATACTTACAACTCAATATTTTGACTGTGTACAGTTCAGAGAAGCCATCACGAAGCAATAATATCTTTTGTGTATTTGTAAAGCGCACTATCACCCGGGAAGGGTATCCTGGCTCTGGGCATTTGAAAATCCAGCCTTACCTTGATCCGGCAGGATGGACCATTCAAAAAGCCAGGTCTTCAGCTTCTTTTGGAACCCAAGAAGTGAGGCTGAGGATCCAATGTGTAGTGATAGGTTGTTCCAATCTTTAGGAGCAATGTAGGAGAACACCTCACTTCTGGATGTGGTTCTGCATATGCATGAGATGTGCACAATGGGGAGTCTGGTAGATTGGAGAATTCTGGGTAGTGTGTGAAAGGAGATGGGACTACTGAGGTAGGCATGGTCAGTGTTGTGTAACGCTTTCAAGGTGTGAGTAAGGAATTTGAACTGTGAATGCTTGTGGAATCCTTGAGATAGTCCATGCAGGACTCAGAGTGGGAAGTGGACCAGTAGGTAAATGACATCAGGAGAGGTGAATTTATAACTAGAGATGCCCCAAGGTAAAGCATTGTTGTGCCTAGAGCTCCACCAAAGAGATTCACAGTCTTTGAGGGCGTTCATGATCTTCTCTACAATAAGCTTGGCCACCCCTGGCTTCATGGCATTAAAAGGTTAGTTGAGTCCCTAACATTCAGAGAGGTATTGTTAGGCATGCCTGGCATCTTGGTGTGAGCAGAACAGTGCTGGCTGGTGAAATTTGAAAGTGGAGGGACGTAAACAGTTTAGATAAGTGCCCCGTGGTGAGCAAGCGTAGCGACTGAGCCTGACAATCATAAGTGGGGTTCGAGGGTGGTGGAGTTCTCCCCATGAGAAATGTTTGAAAAAAGAGTGAGTAAATAGTGCATTTTCAAGCATATTTGAGAAAGCAAGAAGTGACTTTGGCATGCATTTGTGGAAAACACTGAGAAATTCCCAGTCCCTCTGCTCCTAGAACCCGACCCTAAATAAGTCAGTGTGTAACCTCAAAATTATAAATTATAAATGTATCTTTTAAAAAAAAAATCCCTGGTATGGCAATAATATATTGCTGCTGCGAGAAGCAGCAAGAGGAGTCTGTTGCAGCTGTGGAAATTAGCCAGGCTCATACCTGATCTTCTCCCCAGTGCATTATCCAGGATTTTTGAGGCCCTTGGCTAAACATATTATGAAGGCCCCTTTTCAGGACAGCTTTGAATTTATGATACAATTTCAGCTCGTTCATGCCCAGTTGGCCAGGTCACTGACAGTGCACAGTCAAACTCATCCACATTCTACATCTAATCTTCAGGGTTAGTTGTGTGTGTTTATAATATTGTAACACAACAGCAGCACATTAATATCACTGTAAATATTCTCTATGACCCCACTCCTAATTCGCATATCTGAGGACCTGTTTTGAGCTAAAAGAAACTTTTTTAAGGCTGTTGCATGAAACATAAACATAACATTTCTCTGCAAAATGTCTGTAATTGACTCCACACCCACATTAAAAAAGGTTGGGGCCCTGCACCAGAGCTCACTTTGCCCATCCCTGAAAAATGTCTCTGGCATTTCAGCACTTCATGGCCCAAATTTGCAGGGCAGTGATGACTTGTGAAAGTGTCGGTTGAGGGGTCGTTATATGCAGCCTCTGGAGGTACAGGGCTTATACTGTACCCACCGAGGCTCCCTGGAAATATGATGCTGCCTAGTGTTATTTGTGGGCAGGCCACCAAAAGGGCAAACCAGTGACAACCAGGCTGGCACCATGTTAACCCAGTTTACTACATTTTAATGTGACACATGCGCAAAGCGCATGTATCACAACTTCACAAGAAACCTGCCTGCTTGTCCTGCCTGATCCCCGTGTCTGACTCGGAGTGTCACAGGCACGCAGGCATTAAGGCAGGAATGCAGGCAGGCAGCAGGACTGGGTATTTTTATTTTACAAAGGTCCTAGGTTAAAGTGATAATTAGAGAAATAAATTACACAGGCTCGAGATAAAGGCTGTGTTTTTCCTTCTTCAGAGTCCAGCCGGACCTAGAAGCGTTTATTTTGGAAAACAATTTATAAGTATAGATAGAATTAGGCGAAACAAGGTCGCACATGAGTAACTGGGCACAAGCCTGTACCTAGTCAGAGGAAGAAAATACAGGGGAAAAGGAGAAAGAATTAACAGGCAAACAAGGAGAAAAGGGTGGCTTATAATACAATGCAAACAATTTTTGAATAAGCACAAACCCACAGTAACTACCGTAAAAATTGCAAATCATAAAACGAGCAGTACTGCAAAACAGTCGACGAACGTTTCGATCCCTATCTCCAAAAATATAGTGGGATCATCTTCAGGACTAAAGTGAGCTTTGCCTGATTGGTTGAGTGAGCCACGAGTGAAGCACAGTGGGCTGGACGTGGCTGAAAACACTTCAGTGGGCATTCAGGTTCCGAAGTAGCGGGTGCCGTTTTCGCCTTGCATTTGGCGCGAGGCGTTCAGGAAGGATATCGGTATCTACCCAGTCGGGTCGGTTCGATTTAGGCCGTTACAGCCTAGCGTCTCTAGCATTGGCTCGACGGGAAACTTCGATAGAATTATATAACCGTGAGTTGCGGTTTGTTATCTCCGCAGGGCGCTCAATGGCGTGGGCCTTTTCCTTGCGAGCCGTAATATGCTCGTAGTGGGGCCGAAATGGGGTCCCGTCTGGAGGCTCAATGGCCTCCAGACTGGGGCATTCTTTTGCTTTTGTTTTAAAATCGAAGTAACATTGCTACTGGTGTTACTAACCATTTTTAAACAAATGCTGTATGTAGATGCGGGTGGCGCGGATATAAGGTGGATGCAGCCCCTCTGCCCATTGAAGGTAACCGCTGCTGGAGCAGAATCAATTATAGGTTGGTTAGCTCTTCTCACTGGCCTCGGATGAGTGTCAAAATTAATGTATTCTGACGATGCTGCCTAATTTGGAAAGCTATTTTAAATAAAAATTTGGAGGTGGGTATTGATGCCTGGACTCCTGGTGCTTATACATTATACAGAAGGATGTCCCCTAAGTTGCACCACAAGCAACACTGCAGTGGCAGACTTTGGGTACCCGTAGAAAGTAGCCTTTTAAAGAGGGACGGACATCCAGTTAGACTAAATGAAAGATATGTGTGGCTTGTTGGAGTGTAGAGTGATCTATAAGTTCTATACTCCTTTTGAATGGGTCCACAAAGACCCTCAAAGTCACAATTGGAGGCTTGGGGTTGCTCCAAGTGGGCTTCAACTATTTTGAGCTTCTATTTGGTCATCCTGCTAGAGCTGCCCGAATCTTGTGAGAGAGAATGAACAGTACTATCTAATAGATAACACATCAGACTATGAAGAAGACACATGGGTAGGGGGGCACTAGGTGGCGCTGGACCGGAATGGCCGCTCTAGCGTAGAGCTCTCGTCCTGCCGGGAGTAAAATAGCCATAACCCTCATCCTGCCTTTGAGGTAACGCCTACAAATGCCACCAAAACATACTAGAGGTCACGCAGCACAATCGGTGGAACTTCCAGCTCCGTGGCTGTCACAGCGAGCCCGTAATCGGCGTAAGAAGTTGCCGCGCTATGAAGCTCCTGCGCATGCTGATCTCCTAAATGGCCTGGGATCTTACGCAAGTGCGGGGAGGCACGGCCCGGCAGAGCGCCTCGCGTCCCAGGCCCGGCGCTGCTCACAGCAAACTGCTCTGAATTCGACATCTCTTTGCCAGGTGCGTTGATCCCCTAAAGCTCTACTGCAGGGCACACCAGGAGGCAAGACGCGACTGCCCCCCTCCTTGCCCCGCCGATAGCCGTTGTATTTCCCGGTAGTACTTCGGAGGCTGGAGGACCGAGAAGAGTCCCGATAAAATTCCTGGTCTCGGCTGGAGGCTGGCGGGGACAGATATCATCGCTTGGGTCCGGGAGGCAGAAAAGAACCCACTGAGGGCGGTAACGGGAGACGCTGAGGCGGAGGCTGGTGTGTCCGCCATTTTGACGATCCCTGTTCGACTGGCTCCCCGAGCTTTTCTGTACAGCGTTTACTTCGGAACGCCCTGTGCCCATATATACTTGCAATAAAGGCGATTTGGCATTTACGTAAGGCCGGCGTACCAATTGGATGGCCTTAAAGTGAGGTGTACTGCCGGGGCCTGAACTATTCCTAGCCGCCATTTTACAGTGGGATGAGTTGCTGCCGCTTCCTCTTTACCCCATGCCCCGCCACACAGCCACACTTGTACTTTTCTGAGTCCCACGCCCGGGCTGAGTCCCCAGGACCCCTGGAAAGAACTGGCTCCACGTGGAGGGACACAATACCACTGCCTCTTCGAGATACACTCCTTCTGGACTGGTGGGGCCTTACATACCATTGCACCCTCATCTTCTTCATATAAAGAGCAGACCTGCACGAATTGAGACTCTCTCGGAGGCCGAGACAACTGGAGGACTGTTGTTGATGCTGGGGATCCCCCCACAGACGATGGTAAATTGCAGAGCTGTGCTGGCCCGAGTAGTTTGGCTTGGGGAAACACCTACCTCGGGCTCTCCTAAACTGGAACTGCTCAAACAGCTGGGATGTCGAACGGTGGCCTTCCGCTCATCCATCTCACCACAGTCACACACCACTAAGCCCGCCACGATGGGCAAAACGGAACCAAGACAGCCAAAATTGATATTTGACGGGCGCAAGACATCGGGCGCAAACTCTAAGACCCCAGGTGAGGAGGATCCACAGGAAACGCGAGATGAAAATTGGAAAACCCTCCTGGTAACCATGCAACAAAGCCTCACCTCAATAGACTCCAAAATTGACTCCATGAACCTTAGGCTGGATAATGTAGTGCTAAAACTACATGGGCACGAAGAATGCTTGAAAGAAGCTGAACAAAGAGTGTCAGATCTGGAGGATGGAGCTACCTCTAATCGGCAACAAGTATTCATATGGACAAACTATTAAAAGTAATAGCAGACAAGAATGAGTAGTTGGAAGCCCGCTCTCGTAGAAATAATGTCCGCATGCTAGGCCTGGCGGAATCCGCCAACATGGGCCGACTGGAAGATTACATGGAGCGCCTGCTGAGGGATCTTTTCGGAAGAGATTCTTTTTCAGCACAACTGGTCGTTGAAAGAGCACACTGCTCCCTGGTGCCCAAACCCCCTCCAGGAGCGACGCCTCGCCCGATCATCATGAAATTCCTCAATTATCACGACCGGGATACCTTACTGCGACTGGCGAGGGAGAAAGGAGAAGTGCAATTCGAAAACACCATCCTGTCCTTTTATCTGAATTTCACCAAGGCTGTGCAAGATGCTCGGCGAAAGTTCCTTGCGGTGAAGAAACAACTCCAATCCTGCAGTATCCAGTATGCAATGCTCTATCCTGCGAGACTGCGGATTCACCATCGAGGCCGACAGCACGTTTTCCAGACACCCCAATAGGCCGAGGAATAATTGAAATGCAACAGAAGATCATCCTCGCGCGAAGCGGCAGCGCATCGCCGCTCGCGTTCCCACTCTCCCCTGTCAGGACCTTCCTGAGGTGCAGTCTCCGCATAGCGTCAATGAGAACTGGTGATCCCCCTGTTGGCTCGTTGAAGATCAACTGACTGGTGATGTATAACTCTCCTATTGACTTGAAGGCATTCACTGACTCCTGGCCGCTCACCTCCGTCCCGTCAGTTCGACCCCTGCGACCCAGGTGGTAGTGGATGGGTGAAATAAGGAGGTGGAGTGGAAAGGGCGGGAGCCCCTAGTGGCCCCTATAGAGGGCACTACCCATTGTGATCTGATGACTGTTAAAGTTAGGGACTTGTTCGTCTGGGTGCAACGACTCAGCGCAATGTTTATGGGGGGGAGGTCAAGTCTTTCCTGGCAAGTTGGGGTAGGAGAGGGGGGGAAGGGGGGTTGATCGTAATGTTCATTCCGAAGTGTCTTCGATGGCACAATTTCCTCAGCTGTTTCCTTAATCAAATCTCCGCCACACGTCTGTCCACCACTTCACGCCGCATACACCTATGTTTACTATGGCCAGTCCTGAGTCGAGCCAGACTATCAGAGTAGCTTCTTGGAATGTTACAGGCCTCAACGACCCTAGAAAGCGCAGACAGATTCTCGGATATTTAGATAGGCACGACATAAATGTAGCTCTCCTACAAGAGACACACCTTGATCTTGGGCACTCTCCACACCAGATGGGCCTCAAGTCGCACATTCTCGCCCTTCTCCAATTATGCTAGAGGCGTTACAATTCTGGTAAAAAGAGGGGTTGCCTTTACTCCCACCGGGTTTGACACAGATAGGGAAGGCAGATTTTGTCTGGTATGGGGTCGTTTATACACACTTGATGTTCTATTTGCCAACTTTTATGGCCCCAATGTAGATAGTCCTTTCACCTTACTGACATTATGGAGTAAGATCCACACACTGGGCATCACACACGTTATTTGGGGTGGAGACTTTAACACGGCGCTGCGGCCTACCTTAGACAGATCCTGACCGCTCCCTTCACACTACACCAACACACAGCGTACGCTTTGTGACATTGTTGAAGATAATCACTTGACAGATGCTTGGCGATAAGTGCACCCCATACTTAGGGAAGGTACACACTATTCTACCTTCCACTCCACATGGGCGCGCTTGGACTATTTCTTCATCTATGCTGGGGTGGCCTCTTGGCTGCGGTACACAGCCCATCTGGCGTGCACGTTCTCCGACCACTCACCAGTCCTCTTGGAATTACAGATCCTTCTGGATTGTTCCCCTTACCTGTCCTGGCGCCTTAACCCTGCACACCTCCGTGACATGGCCTTTAGGACTGAACTGGAACAAGATATTCAAGACTTTTTCGAACGCAACATTTCATCTGTGGATAGCATTGGTACAGTTTGGGAAGCCTTTAAGGTAACCATTAGGGGCTGGTGTATTGCCAAAGGGGGTGGTATTTTAAAATCTCTACGTACCGATTTGCATAATTTAGAGACCGAACTGAGGGACTTGGAGCACTCCATGAATCGGTGCCCTGCTGACCTCGAGACTCATGAATGCATGCGCAATAAACTTTCTGAATACACACAAATAGCTGACAAAGAGAGCAAATTCCTAGGACGCCTACACATGGCCCGGGTATATGGGGAGGGAGACAGACCCGGGAAAGCATTGGCTAATGTGGTAAAGCACCCTAGAGTTGCTAATTATGTTACCGAAATACATGATGAGACTGGCGATATTCATAGGAATCTACCTGACCGGATTTGCATATTCCGGGACCACTATCAGCCACTATACTCCTCGCACAGGACAGAGCCCCACGACCTTTCCACATACTTTGAAGATGTTGCATTGGCATGGTTGGGGGAGGCTCAGCAGAAGTTTCTCCACGCAGAACTAGAATTAGATGAAATCAACGAGGCCAAAATGGGCATGAGATCGGGTAAGGCTCCAGGCTCTGATGGCCTTCCTATTGATTTTTACAAAATCTTCGCCCCCATTCTGGCCCCTATTCTGAAAAAGTGTATTATACCGCACTGGAAGAAGGTAGCCTGCCCCGCACTATGCGTGAGGCTCTTATCACTTCCCTGTTTAAACCTGGTAAGCCCCCTTCGCACTGCAATTCCTATCGCCTGTTATCCCTTTTAAACTGCGACACCAAGATTCTTGCCAAGGTGTTGGCTACACAACTCAACCTCCTCATGGAGCGCCTGGTTCTGCCGGACCAAGCTGGATTTGTGCCCAATCGAGCTACCTCCCATAACCTTCGTACCCTTCATGCCGTGCTTCAAGACCTCAACCCTAACTGCGATGCCGTGTCAGTGTTCCTAGACGCCACTAAGGCCTTCGACTCGCTAGAGTGGGACTACTTGCTTGGTACATTACAACATATGGGGATGCCCTTCAGCTTCCTGGACTGGGTGAAGCTGCTATACGATCAGCCCACGGCTACTGTGCTGCTCAATGGTTTTAGGTCCGACACGTTTAACGTCCAAAGAGGCACCCGCAAAGGCTGTCCATTATCCCCCATCCTCTTTGCTATTGCAATCAAGCCCTTGGCCGCAACGCTCCAACAAAAACTTAATCATCGTTCCCTCATTTATTGTGCCCGACCACTCCTTGTCTCGCTTTACGCGGACGATCTTATGCTTTATATAGAAAATCACTGTGATAATTTGAATCCCGTCCAACGTGAAATTACAAAATTTGGGGGTATTGCCGGAGTACAAATTAACTGGGCCAAATCGGCAATTTTCCCGCTTACGGATAACACACACCCATTCCCATTCCGTATAATCCCGGCAATTTTTTCTTTCGCTCCCTCAAGTCCCAGATCACCCGATTGATTTGGGGTGGGAAACAAGCGTGCCTCAGTCTTGACACCCTTAAGCTTCCTTTTCACCGAGGTGGCTTTGACGTTCCCAACTTTGATATTATGATTGTGCCCAAGCACACTTTGCCATATACTGGTATCATCCACCACCATACATGGCGCAGTTGGCTGTTGAAGAGGGATATATAGCTCCTATAGTTCCAACTGGATATATTCATACCCCGGTGAGCCCGAGAAGCCGGGACCCCTCCACTGTAGATTGTACGGTGCAGGCCTGGAATCGTCTGGTGCAGGCCCTTGAATGTCCATTTGTCTATTCACCCAACCTGCCCTTGATAAATGATCTGAGATTGCAAGTCACCTGCGAAGTGATATGCCACAAACTGCTTCGGAAGCTGAAAATTGGCTGCTGGGGAGACTTATACGTGCAGGGTATCTTCCGAAAGATAGAGCAGTTTTTTGGGGAAACGTCCCCATCTTATATGGATACCTTTCTATTTACTAGACTGAGTCAAAATGTCCAGGCCCTTACCCCTTCATTCCCCACTGAGCCAGACACGTTTGCTCCACTTCATGCCAGAGTACAGCCAGACAACCCACGACACGTGATATCCATGCTTTACAAACATGCACAGGCCACACCAAGTATCACTCCCATTAGGGCCAGGAAGGAATGGGACAGAGACCTAGATTTGCCACTTACAGACGAACAATGGGAAAGTAGTTGTACTCAAACACGTGCGATTACAGGCAATAATAGACTACGGCTACTACATTAGAAATTCCTTCATTAGATGTATCATACACCTGCCAGATTGAAAAGGCTTCACTTGCGCGATTCAGACTGCTGCCTTCGCTGTGGCACCGCTGGTGCAGATTTTATAAACCTACTGTGGTCCTGTCCCAAGATTGCCAGATTTTGGGAACAAGTTTTCGCTGGTCTTGTGAGCATGCTAGGCGTAGCACTGACTCCCTGCCCACTCCAAGCGCTGTAGGGTTTGACGCAGTCCGTTGTCACTAACCACAAAAGATATCTGGCCCTCAGTCTTCTACTGGCCAAGCGCTTAATTGCCTGCCGCTGGGGCAGAGGCCGAGCCCCGAAGTTTAAATGCTGGATACGCTCCCTGTCCACTTGGCAAGAGAGTTTACAGGGTTACGCAGAACTTCTACCCCCGAGGTCACAACCTAAAGATATATGGGTGCCTTTCACTGCATATCTCCTTAAGCAGCGGGCAGAAGAGGGCGATGACCTGACGAGGGCAGCTATGTCCACTGCAAACGTTCCTTAATCGCCGATTAGGTAGTGCTTTCCTTTATGTGCACTTCACAACTGCTCGCTGGCCTGTTCCTGTATACGTGTGAGTTCCTTGGAATGCCTGACTACATGATTAAGGCCAACTGGCGAAGCTCTATCTGGGTCACTGTTTGAATGCTATCCCAACTAGAGTGTTTTGCGGAATTGATATATTTGAGCTGTGAGGGTCTTTTCCTCTCAGTTGAGGCTTCAGGACTTGCTTAAGCTTTGATCTTGTTACTTCAGACACTTTACCAATGTGTTATGGTACTATTTTAGGGGGGAGGGGGAGTTGGGGGACATTCGTTCAATAAAGGTTTTTGAAAAAAAAAAAAAAAGAAGACACCTGGGTATTTTGGAAGATTCTCGGTTGTTGTTTGAGCATTGATATGATCAAACACCACATTTTACACAATTCCAGCCTTGGGCAAAGCCACCAAAGTCCATGTACTTCTATGGTAGGTGTACTGAAAACTTCAGAGTACCTAAAAAAGTAATGAGGTGAACTAATGAATCAAAACACCTTGAGATAACCTAGCAGGATCAGAGATGTCAACCACATTAAACCCCATTGCAAAAGGCCCAACATGATGATAGTGATAGTCATAGCTTTTCAAGCTTTTTCAAGTGTGCTTAGATATACTTTGTCCTTCTCTATTGTCTTACTCAAACATCCTTCAACAACCTCACTCCACTAATAGATGAAAGTGGTTCCATTGGCCTACAAACGAACATTCTTTTTTTCCTAGAGGACATAAATCTCTGATTAGAAAACCCTACAGGCCTAACTCTACATTTTTTGGAGAGTCTCACAATATTCAAACTTCAACTCCTTTTTTCAACTTGCATACACCTTGTAGGTCACTTACAGGACCCTATATTCTTGCAGTTTGAGCAGTCAGTTTAATAAATCAGCACCATGAACTAGTGGTGTATCAGTATCAGAAAGATTAGAGGGGTGTGACCAACAATCACACTGACAAATCTAGATAAAATACAATAATAAGAAAACTAGGGCATGAGGGGGACTTAAGGGGCAGTGGAGATGCTGAGGGATGTTGGTTGCTAGTGGTAGTCAGTGGTAGGAAATATAATATTTTGTAAATATTGCGGGCATTTGTAGAAGTAAGACGCGTGTCTTTCCCTCGTCAGCCTGTATTTGCACTATGCACTACGCCTACTTTTAGCTACACCTGCTTTTAAACTAGCTTGCTTTTACATTCTTTTTTACCCTCTCTGAAGTTTTAATCTTTCTTCCCTCATGAGAGTGTTCTGGTGAGCACTCTCAGTCCTTTTTCATCTCCTCTCTCGGACTCTTTGGTCCGCCGCGGGACTCCCCCATTTGAGCAGAAAGAGTTCTCTTTCCCCTTCTTCCTATTCTTTAAGCCGGTCGCCATTACCACAGTTAGTGGTCCAGCTCACTCACATTCTCCCATTGGCACTTTCTGTTGCGGTCATTGGAAGCATATTTGCAGATGCAACCTTGAGCGTGCAGCGGGGTTTTGTAGAAGTAAGACGCGCATTTTTCCCTCATCAGCCTGTATTTGCGCTATGCACTACACCTACTTTCAACTACTCCTACTTTTAAACTAGCTTGCATTTATACTCTTTTTAACCCTCTCTACAGTTTTAATCTTTCTTACCTCGTGAGAGTGTTCTGGTGAGCACTCTCAGTCCTTTTTCACCTTCTCTCTCGGACTCTTCGGTCTACAGTGGGGCTCCCCCGTTTGAGTGGAAAGAGTTCTCTTTTCCCTTCTTCCTGTTCTTTGAGCCGGATGCCATTACCGCAGTTAGCAGTCCAGCTCGCTCACATTCTCCCATTGACACTTCCTGTTCCGGTCACGGGGAGCATATTTGTAGATGCATCCAGAGCGCGCAGTGGGCCTTTCTAGAACTAAGACGTGCATCTTTCCCTCCTCAGCCTGTATTTGCGCTATGCGATATGCCTACTTTTAACTATGTCTGTGCCTGTCCGGTGCCAGGGGCGAGACATGCTGCCTATTCTGCCTCCTACAACAACAACCCCCAGTACATATCTTACTCTAGGTCACACCTTCTTGACCTGCGCCCTAATTCTCGGCACTGGGGGTGTGAAGATGGGATTAATCTTGTCACAGCGGAGGCAGACCATTGCCGGCAATGTAACTTCTGCCCCATTAATGGTTGGGCCTCCATCAGGGGCCCATTGCAGACCCCCAGGGGCCAGGAGAAGGAAATTTGCACAAACACAAATCCTTGGGTGTTGGAAGACATGCTCCTCTTAAGGGAGCACTGATTAACGCTCGCTCCATGATTAAGCACAAGACTGAAATCGCATTTACCATCAAAACTCTTAATTTGAAGTGGACTTTTATTACTGAGACCTGGGCGAAGGAGCCCTCGGGTCCTCACCTGACAGACGCCGTCCCCCCTGGCTATACTATCCTTAGATGCGACTGCCCTGGTAGAAGAGGTGGTGGCCTAGCCCTGGTGGCTAGGGACTCTCTTAGTTGCACCATTACCCCTATGGAAGATGCCTCCGACACTCTCCTGGAAGCAGTCACATTTGGAATCAAGCTAGCTAAAAAATGTAACTTCTCTGGCCTTTTGGTTTACTGCCCACCATGGCCAGGGCTACATTCCTTGAGACATGGGGCCAGACTCCTGAACCCTTTGTCACTATGGCACACTACACAATCCTTGAGGACTTTAATTTCCACCTTGAATGGAAGCAGAACCATAACACTGTTCACCTTCTTGACCTTATGACTGCCATGGGTTTTGAACAATTTGTTCACTCTCCCACCCACAGGACTGGTCACACCCTGGATGGCATTTTTGCCAACCACAGTAGTCTTAAGATTGAGACTGTTCAGCCTCTCAGCTGGGCTGACCACTGCCTGGTCGCATTCCATATCACATTCCCTCCCCCCCATAAAATCTATCACATGTCTCCCCTCTAAATATATACAATGTAGATGACTGAGCAAGGTTACAGTCATGAAATGGAAGGCTGCCTTGGTCTCACCCTTGGCCGGTAACCAGTTCACTAACCCCCACATGGCAGAGGGTTTCCTCAATTGGATTTCCAATGCCCTGGACATTGAGGCCCCAGTCAAAAACTTTGCCATTAAAATAGCTAAACCCTTAACTCAGTGGTTCTCAGAAGAGCTCATGCCTCTCAGACGCCTATGCCATAGGAAAGACCGGCGATGGCATGCGGATCCTTGCCTTCGGGAAAAAGTCAAGCAGAAATCTCCCCTACGGAACTATAAACTTGCCATCTTCCAGGCCAAATCCCAGTATTTAACTGACAAGATAATGTCAGCTGAAAATTCCTCCAACATGCTCTTTAAAGTCTACAAGGAAATTGCTGAGCCCCCGGGATCACAGCTCCTGGTGCCACAGAGGGCCCCCGCCCCACAGAAACCCCAGCCAAACCACCATCTCCAATTGGACACCGATCGTGGCCAAAGACAATGCCTTGACCATGAAAGGCATCCACTCGGGGGCCCTCACCGACCCCTGCCCCCTCACATCTACGACAGAGCCGCAGCGGCCATCACACCTGAACTACAACACACCATCAACACCCCCTCCAAAACAGTCACCTTCCCAGACTACTTAAAGCATGCAGAAATCAGACCTCTGCTCAAGAAGCCCACAGCTGACCCCAACGACCTCAAGAACTATCAGCTCCTCTCGCTCCTCCTCTTCACTGCCAAAATTGCAAAGAAAACAGTCAACAGGAAACTGACATGATTCATTGAAGAGTACGCCATCCTCGACCCATCCCAATCCGGATTCCGAAGCAACATCAGCACAGATGACATCCGCACCCTACTGGACCAAGGCCACTACACAGCCCTCATCCTACTCGATCTATTAGTGGCCTTCGACATTGTCTCCCACCGCACACTAGTCTCCAGACTACACGACGTAGGCATACAAGGAACAGCCCTGGATTGTATCCGATCATTCCTCACTGGAAGAAGCAAAAGGATCAGACTTCCACCCTTCCTCTCTGCCCCAAGAAAATCACCTGCGGAGTCCCACAGGGTTCATCCCTGAGCCCCACCCTCTTCACCATCTACATGGCCCCCCTCACAACCATCGTCCAACAACACGGCCTCAACATTGTATCCTACGTAGATGATACCCAGCTCATCCTCTCCTTCACCAAAGACCCCACCACTGCTAAACTCAACTTCCAGAAAGGAATGCAAGACGTCGCAGTCTGGATAACCAACGCTGAGAAGACAGAAGTCCTCATCCTCGCTACCACCCCTTCTGTATGGGACAGCACCTAGTGGCTGACCGCCCCCGGAAGCCCACCTACCCCTCCAGATCACACCAAGAACCTCAGAATCATACTCAACTCACCACTCACCATGAACAGACAGGTCAACGCCGTCACCTCCAGCTGCTTCAACACCCTTTGTATCCTTTGCAAGACCTTCAAGTGGATCCCCCTGAGTCAAGGAAGACTGTCACTCAAGCACTCATCACCAGCAGACTGGACTACGGAAATGCACTTCACACTGGCATCAACAAGTCCCTACTCTGTTGTCCTTTCCTCCTATCACAGCTCCTCGTACCATGGAACTCCTTCTTGGCCGTAAGTCTGGAGCTCCCACCGATCCCTGCATGCGTTCCACACTCAGACTTGCTCCCGACCCAATGGCTAACTTTCTGTGCATAGTCTTTAATAACATAAGTTTGGCCTGACAATATCCTATCCTTTAAAGGAAGCCACCCACCGTCTCACCGCTCCTTAGGAAGCTCAATGCCGATCCCTTAGAGATGAAGAACTTTCGGCCATTCTCCCTTCTCCCTGCCCCTGCCAAGATTCTGGAAAAATTTATTAATGTCGAGCTTATGAAACATATTGAATCTCAAGATGTCCTTGACAGCTCCCAGAAATGTTTTGCAAAGCAGCAAACAGATGACAGAAGTGTCTTCTACATAAAATATATCAGAGCAAAGACATATTGGTGAGACACGCAAACAAGGGTGAAAATATTGTTCCTTGGCCTCTTGCGATGTATGTGGAGGAGACCAATGAACAAATGGAAGACACACAATGTTATGATAAAATACAAGAGATAGGTACTAAACGTTTTAAACCAGTTTCATACTTTACTGTCTAGATGGAGATCATCAGGTCTAATCAAGCAAAATGGATTTACTTTCCTCAAAACAGATGCTCCTGTGTTACCTATTCTATACTTAATACCAAAGATGCATAAGAATTTGAATAAACCTCCAGGCCGATTGTTTATTTCAGCCATTAGTTGCTTGTTTGAGAATACTTCCAATTATGTAGATTTTTTTCTACAGCTCTCAGGAAAATAACTGTCATCATATATAAAAGACACTGGGGATTTAAAGAAAAAAAGTTGATGACATTAATTGGGAAGATGATCACATCTAAATGACATTAGATGTATCCTCATGATATACGAGCATTTCTCATAAGAATGACATAGGAGCAATTAAATACTTTTTTAGCTTTAAAAATCTATTTTAACAGTGGTCATGGCACAATAAGCAGTCGGACAAAAGCTCATTCCCAGCACACTTCTATGTAGTATGTAAGCACGTACGCACAATATGGTGGATTTCTCCCTTACTTATTTGGGTCCTATTGATTACTTGATTGCTATTAAGATACAAGCCTCTTCTTTATTAAATGAGTTTTTTTTGTTACCTTGGGTATCATAAGGCATGTTACATCATTTGGCTTAGACTATGTTTTAAAGTAACTTGATGTACCACTTATGTGAATGTAGGGTGGTCTTTTGAAATTTAATAAGGGTCGTTTGTATCTGTTTTTAGCCCTGATGAAGACTTTTGGCTTAACGCCATATAGACGAAACACGTGTTGGCAATCTTGTGGCTTGGACAGTTTAAATCGAGAAGATTGGACACACAGGATGTTTTTGAACTTGGAATAAAAGAAGAAATTATTACAAACAAAGACTTATATTCTTATATGTGCCTTTACTTCATACGTTTGTTGCTCAGGTTTTTAACTCCTAATCTGTATTATATGTTGTATTATATGTTGATCTTGGTCTTCATTTTACAATGTAGAGCAGTCGTTGTATGTTAATCTTCGTGCACTTATGTCTTTGTAATTGTGAATTGCGGATATCTTTACACTTTCCTGCGCATGATTTCCCCATGTTCCTTATTTTGTTAAATTGAGTTAATTAACAACACTCACCTTAATGTACATTTCACTTCCCACATTAATGCAGAATACATGGAATTTTAAGATATAACTGTATATATTGACCAACACAAACCACATACTAAAACATTTAGGAAGAGTACTGCAGGAAACACAATTCTGCATGCTCAGAGTTTTCATCCAATTAAACCAAAATACAGTATTCCGTATTGTGAAAATCTTCGTATGCATAGAATCTGCAGTGGGGTTGTACACTTAGAACATGTCCGGCAGGTTCTGAAGGATAGATTTTCTGCACATGGATATTATGAGAAAGTGCTCCAAGGTGCACAGTCTAAAGCAAATATGAGAACTAGAGACCAGTTATTATTTTCAGACTAGTAGAAAGAGGACACTCAACAAGAGATACATCTTATAACAGGTTATAGCACTCAACACGAGAAAGTGAGACACATTTTTCAAATGCATTGGCCCCTATTATGAAGTGCTCCGATTACAGATCCAAAGATTCGGAGCAAACCCCTGATTGCTTTCCATAGTGCAAGATCATTGATGGATGAGCTCGAAGTAAGCAGTCTGGTTATGCAACAGCGAGGAACATGGCAGCTGAAGTTATTGCACTTATTATTTTTTTTATTATTATTTGACATTTATTGAGCGCACGGCTACCCCCAAAGGGGGTGTCCCGGCGCTGAGGACTGCAAGCAGAAGGAACAAAGAATTTAGCAGCTGGAAAATAAAAAGGTCTTCAGTTTGCACCTGAATTGTGATTCGGTGTCAATGAGACGAAGGCTGATGGGTAGGGAGTTCCAGAGTTTCGATACCACCACCGCAAATGCTCTACCACCCTTTCTTGCAAGGCGGAATCTGGGAGGGAGCAAGAGACGGAGGTGGTTTGATCTGAGATTACAAAGCGATTGGACTATCTTTAGCCTGTGTCTGAAGTATCTGGGACCTTTTCCATTCAAAGCCCTGAAGACTAGTACAAGGGCCTTGAATTTGACGCGAGCGGTGATAGGGAGCCAATGCAGCTTCCTTAGGTGAGGTGAGATGAAATGCCGGTAGGGGACCTTACAAATCTGCCTGGCTGCGGCGTTCTGCACGATCTGCAGCCTGTGGAGAAGGTAGGCAGGAAGTCCCACATTCAAACTGTTCGCGTAGTCCAAGTGCAAAGTGACCAAGGCATGCGTCACTGTCTTCAGTGACTCAGTGGGGAGAAAGTGGGAGATCTTTTTTATCATGTGGAGTTTGCCAAAGCATGCCGAGGTGACTTTCAGGATCTGGAGTTTATAGGATAGTTCGTTGTCGAATTGGACACCGAGATTGCGTGCCACCTTTACCGGGGTGGGTGGAGGGTTTAGTTCCGCAGGCCACCAGGTGGCAGGTAACAGGGGGGTCGCTTGATTAAAGAACAACACCTCTGTTATGTCTGTATTAAGTTTTAGCGTGTTCAGAGTCATCCAGGCTACAATATTGGAAAGACAGGTTTTAAAATTTTCTAAACCGAGGGGCGAGTGGTCTCTAAAAGAGAAAATGAGCTGAGTATCGTCAGCGTAAGAGACCACTCTAACCCCAAATGTCTCAACCACCTTTGCCAGGGGTGCGAGATAAACGTTAAAAAAAAGAGGACTGAGGGCAGATCCTTGTGGCACCCCACAGCCGAGTGTTTTTTTACCTTTAGACCATAACGCTCGGCACCAGACTTGTTGTGTGCGGTCCATCAAGAAGGAGGTGATCCAGGCCAGCGGGGTATCACAAATCCCCATCTCTAGGAGTCTGTCCAGCAGGATGGGGTGGGAGACCGTGTCGAAAGCTGTGGACAGGTCGAGGAGCACAAGCATGGCTACCTCTCCCCTGTCCCGCTCTCTCGCACGGTCTCCGAGACCTCGAGTAGTGCTGTCTCAGTACTATACCCGGTCCTAAATCCGGATTGTGAGTCTTTTAGAAGTTCATTTGATTCTAAATAGTCGGAAAGTTGTTCTTGGACAAGGTTTTCCAGGATTTTAGCTGGTTTGGGGAGCAATGATATAGGATGATAGTTGCTGAATACAGCAGGGTCAGCCTCAGGTTTTTTCAGGAGGGGGATAAGAATAGCCTGTTTCCATGTCTCCGGGAATTGACCTGATGAGAGGGAGGAGTTCCATAATGTTGCCAGGGGTTGTACAATCGCAAGAACTACTGCAGTGAACACCTGGGCGGGCATAGGTTCTAGGGGCGAACCTGATTTTCATAGCTGTAATTTATTCAACGCTACGTCTAAAGTGATAGGTTTGAACGCACGCAGCCTTATGTCCTTAGCTGGAGAATGTGTGGGAAGTGCGGCCTCTGTGTCGGACCTATTCGCCGCATTAAATGAGGCATAGATGTCAGTAACTTTCTCGTGAAAGAAATCCAACAGTCCATCGCAGAGCTCTTGGCAGGGCTCTGCCACATGAGTGAGGGTCGCAGGGTTGGTGAAGTCTTTCACAATCTGAAAGAGCACCTTTGCTGAGTTGTCAGCGGATTTAATTTTGCTGGCAAAATATTCTCTCATAATGCTTTGTTTGGTTTTATGAATTTTTTTTAGCGCTACTCTATGCGTTGTTTTGGCAACTGGATCGTAGGTGCGGCGCCAAAGGCATTCTAACCATTTACATTTGTTTTTTTCTTCCCGTAACGGCTGGGAGAACCAGGGTGCAGAAGGTTTAGTTCTGGCTGAAGAGAGAATAGTTAAGGGAGTGATGCTCTCAATGGCCGTGGTTAAGTATTGGTTTAGGTTCGCTACATCGATATTTATATCTTTGGATGGTTGCCATTTGAGCTCGGCTAATGGAGGTTCTAGCGCTTCATGAGTTACTTGGAACCACTTTCTTCCCACTTTGTCTGTCCTGCTTGTGGGGGCCGTGGTGGGGACAAATTTAAGGTTAAAAGGGATGATAAAATGGTCCGACCATGTCAGAGGGAGGGGGACAATGGTAGAGAGGCCTGGTAAATTCGTAAAAATAAGATCTAGAGTATGACCAGCTGTATGGGTGGGGTCCACAACTTTCTGGAAAAGGTTAATGCCCGCCATAGTTTCTACTAGGGAACACGCTTTTGCACTGTTACAGTCGTCTACATGTAGGTTAAAGTCACCAAGAACCGTGAAGTGGGGGTGCTTTAAGGAGAGATCAGCCAAGGTCGGAAGTAAATCCGTAATATGGGTAGGGGGGGGTATTGGGTAGATTATAAATCAGCATCCCCGCACAGATAAGAAGAGAGGCCTCGGAGATGCTGAAGTACATGGCTTCAATAGATCCCAGTTTAACTAATTTCCTGGAGGATATTTTCCAGTGGGATCTGAGAATTATAGCTATGCCTCCGCCTGTCTTTGATCCGGGTCTGTTGAACCCGACAAATTGATAGTCTGGGGGGACTGCTAGAAAAATATCAGGGTTAGAGGCATCTTTAGTCCATGTTTCCGTAAAGGACATCAAATCCCAGGCGTTAGACGTGAGGGAGAGCCAGATATCACATGTTTAGGCAGGGACCGGCAATTGAGTACATTGCACATTGCACTTTCAACTGGGCACTTTCCCTTGATGGATGTCATCATAGTTATAACAATCCCGATGATAACATTGAGGACTATTCATATAAAATAGCGAAATGTGAATTATATATTTGCACAGTAAGCCATTTGGAAATTATTGCACTGTCACTTTAAAAGTTTCGGAATGTATAAATAGAACAAAATGGCATCAGGCATTTGTTGCAAAAAAAAACGCTGAGAGGTCAAAATGCATTTCCCTAAGCCACAATAAAACCGATTCAAGTGAGCCTGAGCGTGTTGCAACCTGTTGTTTGACAATAAATGGGTGCGATGTAATATAAATATAGATTACCTACGGGCGGTCACCAGAAGGTAGTTATAGTTAGGAAATAGTTTCCATAGGAAAACTGTTTTTTGATTTGCCAATATCTTTGGCTTTGTTTGACGAATCTTCAAGAAAGTTTCAAAACTAATGGGGCTGTCAGGTCAGCTGCTGAGTTCAAAGTTCCAAGGTGATTCATCACGTGGGGCAGAGAAAAAAGTGGGCCTAAAACCTGTTTTCTCCATGTTAATATCCATAGGAAACTCTTGACGCTGCTATAGCCTGAATTGCTGAACGGAATTACACCAAAATTGGCAGAAAGGTAGCTCTTTGTCCAGAGTGCCCTCTTTTTGTTAAATGGTGTAAATCCATTCAGTGGTTCCTGAGAAATTCAAACATTTCTCAGATATACAACTGGTGACACAGATGATCTGTGAACCCACCTGATCTTGTGCCTGCAATCTAATTGACTGCCAACACTTCAAACCAGGAAAAGTTGGCAGCCATCGTGTGACTCGATTAAAACTAATTCACAAGAGAAAAGGTAAAAAAACATGAATAAACACCCTGACACTCTAGGACTGTTAAGTGGGTCCTACAGGGAGCCTCAAGGCCCATAAAAGCATTTTTTTAAAAATATTTCTGTGGGGTTCTTGGTGGATCTGTGAATCCGGCTGAAAAAAAAAAAAAAAAGTGAGGGCTCCCTCGCTGTTTCCTTTAGTCCCCTGGATGGGCCAAATCCCCGGACCAATAAAAGACAATGATGCAGGGGCCTGTGTGGGCACCGGCAGCCCCAGGGACTGGCACCTCGCTGGGGCTAATTTGAGGAAATGTGGGGTGGGCACACGCCCCCCCACCAGCACCGGGGACTGCCACCTTCCCGGGGCTATGACTAAAAATATTGTACAGGTGCTCCAGTCCCCCACACAGCCACAGGGACCACCACCTCCTCTGGCTATTTTATAGATGGGAGGGGGCCACCTGGCCCCCCTGCTGGAGCTGTAAATAGCCATGGGGACCACCAACCCCCAGGGCCGTCTACAGCAATGTCCTGGGTGCCCACCACAGGGACATTGCAGTTTGATATGGCATGGCGAAAGCACTGCTCCTGCCAAGCCATGCAAACTCTGCCTCGCTTAACCCCTTAAGTGCTGCCTCGGTGCATTGGCCGACGGCAGCACTACCTCCCCAGTGCTGCGCACGACCATTGGACGTCCATTCAGCACTAGTTCCAATGGACAGCGCAGCACTGGGGAGGAATGTTTAATAGTATCTATGAGGTTAATGGAATCGAGAGCATTGAAAATGCTCTTGCTTCTATTAAGTGAAGCAGAATTGCTTTTGGGCACAGTGAACTGCATGTTTGCAGCTCCCACTGTCCAAAAGCAATGCTGGCTCCCACAGGACGCGAAGAGCCAGGAGGGACAGCGGGGGCATTCAGGCTCCCCCCGCGGTCCCCAACCAGTTGGACAAGCCCTGGCGGAGGGTGTCCCCAGGGCTGAAAAAGGCCCAGGGCAGGGGCCGCTTTCCTAAAAATGTTGCTGTGTCTCGGGGATGGGGTCCCCGCTGCAGAAATCCCCATATTCTGATAAATGTTTTTATATAGTCATTTAGTGTGGTGGTGGCAATTGAATTCCTTCATTTGCTTTCCACTCTCGCTCTATATCAGCAGGGATCGCAATTATTGACATCATTGCGATCTCAGGCTCATCATGAAAACAGGAAATAGGTTTTAGAGATGGTTGTTCAAGAATTACACTAGAAAAACATGAGTTTTAAGTGTACAGTAATAAACCCCTAATGTGTAAAATACTGAAATATGTGTTCATATATGTCTTTTTCACTTTATGGAAAATGTTGTTGCGACTTCTCAAATAACCGTGAAAACGGAAAATTGGGCTGAAAGATGGATTTTAAGGAAACGTAGTACAAAAACATGAGTTTAAACATGTTTTTAAAGAAGCATGAATATAGTAATATGTGTAGCGCAATGTTTACAATGGATTTAGGTAACATTTTTGGATGTGCTGGTGGCTGTTGAATGTCTGTTATTTGCAGCAGTCGCACTATTGTTGCAAAGAAACCCAAAAACTGAAGAAAATTAACAATATTTCAGGTACTAGGGTGACTCTCACAAGAGCCGTTGTTTTGATTGTGTGTATATGACAGCTACACATAAGACCGGATACAGTGTTTCAGGTTCCCTAGAAACAACCTGTTGTCTTCGTCTGTAGGGTGCACTCCATAATTCCTATAAATTCCATGCATGTCAAAATGCTGATTGTTGTTATAGATTAACCATGGGCGTAGTTCGCGAAGTAGCGCTACGCGAAGCTACGCAAAATGTACTTGGCACTACGCGAGTTACGCGTAGCACTATGCAAACTGCGTAGTACCCTGTTTGCAGTTATTGCACTGTGCCAGATGCCTGTCCGCACTGTGCAATCATTGAAAATGGCATCTTGCACAGTGCGAGATGTCTTTTACTGCCGCTTGAGTAGATTTTTACTCAAGCAGCAGCTTTCTCAACGTGGACTGGTAGTTTCTGCTCGCGAGAATATGCAACCACTCGCAATAAGAAACCTGACCTCTCCGCATTGAGAAGGTCGACGGGAGGTATATTTTCCATGCTAGAGATCGACAACTTGATGTTGCTGATCGCGAACGTGGAAAAGTCCCACCAAGATGTAATTTTGCTTGCTGGCGGTCGCCAACTTGACGTTGAGGACCGCGAGCAAGCAAAAAATGACCGCTGCACTACGCTACACTTGTTTGCACTGTGTGAAGTAGCGCAAACTTCACAAACTATGCGAGCGAAGCGTAGTGCTTTGCCCAGGGTTATTATAGATACAGCCTATGCGATGGTCTCTGAGGAATGCAGAAACACTTTTATTAACATGTTTCCAGGCTTTGTCAATCTGTGGACAGAATTGATTTGACCACTTCCATTTATGTCTTTGGCATATATTAGAATACACCAAGACAGTCTGAGGGAAAAGCAACATAAGTTCTGAAAGGGTATTTTTTGTGAGGATTTCCAGCCCTACCCCAGTCAATGTGCCTAGGTCATTGCCACCACAATGCACAATAATATGGTGAGAAGCTCGGCAATCCACAATGGTTTTAACCAAAGACAGTAGCTGATGAAAATGTAACCCTCTCTGGCCAAATCAAGTAATCTCCACATTTGGCAAATCCAAGTCCCTGTCAACACCTCTCTTTTTTCAGCCTCTTTAGCCCAATAGGCATTGCTGCGGCCAATAAGCCACACGCTTAACATTTTGAAGTGAAGGAGCAATAGCAGTCAGAAGTGAATTAAATTAGGTAGTATATTGATTGTACTTGTAAAAAGGCTCATTATTGTCTGTTGTTTAAAAAAAGTAATGTAAGACAGACATGGATATGCTTCTGAATCTGTGCAGAAAACACCTGCTGTATCTCATTTGGAATTAGCATGTTTCTTGTAGAATGTGCTGTGAACCTGTGTTCTAGTGGTTCTACTGGGTTGCATAAGTTGAGGAGTTATGACATTATTTAACTAATGATACATTTTCATTTCCAATTGAGGACTATGTAATAAACTGTTGTGCAGTATCTACATAAAAAAACTGAAGCTAAATATTGGTTTGGACTCGCGTTAAGTTTTGCGATTACTCTGCAATGATCATGACTATATTGCGAACACCCGGAGACAGGAACCTCATTTTGAAAGAGAGGGAAAGGGGTAACAGATGGTAATCATTCACAAGTGCAGATAGAATAGTCTAAAATGAATGACATGATTTCATTTTCTACCTTTCTCATGATCATAAAGTGGAAATTTGAAGAGTTTGCCATTTTATGGTTGCTTCATTTTTTTAAATCATTTTTATTAAGATTTTTTCAGCAAGCAGAAATACAAATTATGAGGAAAGAGGAAAATAAATAAATAAATAAATAAATAAATAAAATAAACACAGAACGGCTAAGCCAAACAGTCATAATACACTGGCAAAATAAAATTCATATAGACATAGCTTATAAATAATGACATACAGAGCAAAATATAACATACTCAAATCCAGTTGGCAATTGGTGCCCACATTTTCAAGCCCAACATTTTCTTTCTCTTGCCCTTAGATTTATAGACCGCGATCTCAAGATGGTATATAGACAATAATCGAGATTGCCAATTAGTAAACATAGGTGGCTCCGCGTCCAACCATTGTGTTGTTATACAGAGTCGGAAAATGGACATACAAATAAAAATAAGTCCTGCCTCAGCCTCTTTCCCAGATCTAAACATACTTTCTTGGGAGCCCAAAATCATCAATTCAGCAGATAATTGCACTTGAATATCTAAGCTGTGCTTCAAGAAATATTCCACATCCCTAATAATATTACACAATTTAGGACAAAAGAAAAACATATGCGGTGTATCCGCTGCCAATAACCCACAGCGAATGCATTTATTGCCTCTCGTAGAATGCCATTTTGCCAATTTTTCGGGAGTATAATGTAAATTAAAAATAGACATAAAATGTTGGCTCTTCAAGGGACCATTAAATAAAACATTCATAGATAACTCAATTATTCTATCCAACTTGATTGAAGGTGACTCTAATTTATTTTGCCACTTAATCTCCCATAGCGATAAATCATCCTCTATCTTCTCTAAAAGCAGCAATAACGGCCCCAACTTTGATCTATGTTTAATAGCTTCCAAAAAATCTATCCTATTAAATGCAATCATGTTCTTAGCTTTCTTCTGGTCCAAGAAGCTACGGACCTGCAAATATTTAAAAAAATCTGAACAAGGTAATGTAAATTTAAACTGTAAATAATCAAAGGTGACTAACTGATTCCCCTGAAAAAGATCTCCCAGCCTACGTATCCCAGCCCGCTCCCATCTGCTCATCACCTGGTCTCTAAATACAGCTGGGAATAAGGGGCAGTTATGAAAAGGTGTATAAAAATTCAGATTGTGACATAAACCAATTCTCCTCTTTATCTTCCTCCAAATTTTAGATGCAGCTATCACTATTTTAAACTTTGTTTTCTTATTACTTGGTTCAATTATACGAACTAGACATTACTTCGCCGCTATGCCCATCACCATCTCATATATAGACGGTGTGGCAAAGTCTTCCGTTGAATCTTCCGGAAAAAATAAAGGACCCATATATTTCAAAAGAGTTACCCAGTGATACAGACGAAAGTTAGGCACACTCCAACCACCTTTTAACCTGGATAGCATGCACCATTTAAGCCCTCGCCTCGAGCGGTGGTAACTCCATAAGAACCTAGAACACATTCTTTCAATTCGAGAAAAAAATAGAGTTGGAATAAGTAGAGGAACAGTCTGAAAAATATATAAAAATGTTGGAAAAATAAGCATTTTTAAAACATTAGAACGGCCAAATAGTGATAAGTGTAGATTGTTAATCCTTTCTAAAGTCCGATTTGCCGAAGTGATAATTGGATCCAAATTTAGATGTACAATATCTTCCATCTTAGAAGAAACTTTGATACCTAAATATATTGCCTCAGCTTCAAAAGTCATATCACTGGGCCGGCCAGCTTTTGAATGAATCAGTTGGGTTTCATTGACATTTAATTTGTACCCTGAGTACTTCCCAAACTGCTCCGCAGCTAAAATTATTCTAGGGAGGGCAGTTCTGATATTGGATGTGACAATTGCGATGTCATCCGCGTATGCTAACACCTTATATGACTTATTATGTATCACAACAGGGTCTAGTTCGCGGTTATTTTCCAGGTACTTTAGAAAAGGTTCTATATATAGGGCGAATAGCAATGGGGAACAAGGGCATCCTTGTCTTGTTCCCCTTGCTATTGTGATATTACCTACCTACCTACCAGAATTACGAATAACAGCCCTTGGCTGTGCATATAACGACTGAACAGAATTCATAAATTCTTTCGGGAATCGTTCCCATGCCAGTACTGTCCACAGAAACCGCCATGTGACCCTGTCAAATGCTTGTTATGCATCCAACAGGGCCACCGCCACAGTAGAATTAGTTACTTGTGACCAGTCTAGCATGGAAACGATCCTTTTGAACATGGGTTTGATAAACCCATGTTGATTTTTTTAGACCAAACTCGGCATCAAATCATTAAGCCTATTAGCAAGTAACTTCGAGTAGATCTAACTATCGGTATTTAATAAAGTGATGGATCTATAAGACCCGATTTCTGTGTCTTTTTTACCTTTCTTAAGAAATACCACAATAGTTGCCTCCATCCAAGGGTCTGGCGGATTGCCTTTGAAAGCTTGTTGGCAGATTTCCAATAATTAACTTTTAAGTATGTTCCGGAAAGTTCTATAGAATTCTAACTGAATATTGTCAGGCCCCATAGCTTTACCTAAGGCCAAACCTAATAAAGCCGACTCAATTTCTTCCCATACCGTAGGAGCGGACAACAGCGCTTTCTGCACTTGTGAATGTTCTTGAGAGGGTAAGTCTTTCAGAAAATCTTTTTCCTTCTGCACAGGCGGCCCTACCTCAGTTACACTATACAGAGATTGATAAAAACTACAGAAGGCTTCTAAGACCCCCTCCTTCGTTTCTTGCAATACGCCAATCAGATCGGTAATTTTAACAATGTCGTTGAAGACAGCCTGCTGCCTATGGCTAGTGGCCAGGATTCTACCTGTCTTCTCACTAAATTCATATGAATCCTCTCTATGCTGTAAATATTTCTGCGCTATTTGGTCAGCTATATTAGCATAGGCTAACGCCCTTTTTATCGTAAGATCTCTCTGAGCGCTACCTGGGTCCAGACCCTGTCTAATGGTTTCTGCTAGCTTTCGCTCCGCTATAATAACCTCATCGAAGTCCTTTTTATGTTTAGCCCGAGTCTTATTACGTTTAGTTTCGAGAAATATAAGGTTTCTCCCCTTACAACAGATTTAAAAGTATCCCAGACTACTTTAATCGTGGCTGTTCCTTTATTAAATACAAAAAATTCCTGTATTTTCTTAGTCATGAACTGAATATATTCGTCATCCACCAAAAGGCTTCTTTCAAAAGTCCAAGCTTGATTCCCTGTTTTTTGTTGAGGGCCTATTATAAAATCAATAATTAAGGGATTGTGGTTAGAAACAATTTTAGGTTGAACCTGAATATCAATCCTGCCTAAAAGTGAGGACGAAAGGAAAAAATAGTCTAACCGAACAAATTTGGCATGAGGAAAAGGAAAAAAAGGAAAACCTGGATCATCTGCATGTGATAAATTCCAAACATCATATTGTTATTATTATGTTGGATTTATATCGCGCCAATCATCTGCAGGTCTCTAGGCGCTCGGAAATCGATGGAATTCATACAATAACTACGTATCACACAAAGAGATAGTGCAGCAGCCAGCCTACATTGCACCCAGGACACTCCCGAACAGCAATGTCTTTAGGGACTTTCTGAACCGCAGGAGATTCACCTCTCTGCGTAGCTCCTCAGGCAGCTTATTCCATAGCTGAGGGACCAACACAGAGAAGACTCTCCCTCCCTTGGTTACCAGTTTGTACCGAGGGCAAATCAGCAACTGAGAGTCAGAAGATCTAAGTGTTCTTTTTGGACTATAAACTTCCAGACGGTCTCTAATATAGACAGGTGCACGGCCATAAATTGCCTTATGGGCCGTGCATATGCTCTTGAAATCTACCCTCTCTTTTACGGGGAGCCAATGTAAGCTCTGTAATAGGGGAGAAGCCTTGGTCCTTCTGGGGAGTCTAAAAATCAGTTGCGCCGCGTCGTTCATCACGACCTGCAATCTGTTCATCAGAGTTTTAGGGAGGCCTAAATAAAGGAAATCCCCATAGTCCATTCTTGACATGATGGTCGCCGCTACAATTGTTCTCAACATGGCCTGAGAAAGAACGGGTACTAGCTTACGTAACTGCCTGATGATGTTCGTGCAGCTCCCTACAACAGCGGAGATTTGGCTGCCCATTGACAAATCACAATCCAGCTTAATCCCCAAGCTCTTTACATTTGCACTTGGCTTCGGAGTTGGCCCTAACTCCTGTGGCCAGTAAAGATCGCTCCAAGGTGAGGTGGTAGATGGAATTACCAATACCTCAGTCTTGTCTGGATTGATCTTCAACAGATTTCTCGTCATCCACCCGACCGTATACCTCAGGATGTTCTGCGCTTGAAGCTGCGCAGCCTCGGTGTTATCGATACTCAGTACAAGCTGAGTATCGTCAGCGTAGTTAAAAACTCTGCAGCCCATACTGGCCAGAGATGCAATCAGAGGTTGGAGGTATAGATTGAACAGTAGTGGGGACAATGCGGAGCCCTGAGGCACCCCACACTCTAAAGTCCCCACGTCTGATATCAAATCCCCCAGTTGTATCCTCTGTGTTCTTCCCAAAAGAAAGGATTTCAGCCAGTTAAAAGCTGCGCCTTTAACCCCTAAGTTATCTAGTCTTTCCAGGAGCAGGGCATGGCTGACAGTGTCGAATGCCGCCGACAGATCTAAAACAATCAGGGCGCTCGGTTTCTTAATATCAGCCATGCCTCTTAATTCATCCAGCACCGAGAGCATCACCATCTCATATAGCCCATGGTCCAAACACAAGCAACGTAATGATGAGAATGCCTGCTTCTTCCTACCTAAGAAAGGAGTAATCTTTCTTATGTCAACCTGAGCATCAATATGGATATTCAAATCGCCACATAATACCAGTGGTTGAGGCCATTGTGCTAATTCAATATTCAAATAATTCATAAGTTCCGAATCGTCCAGATTTGGACCATAGACATTACAAATAGTAAACCTAAGAGAACCGAACTTCAGCTCACTTATTACCCAACGTCTCCATTTAACTTCTGAGCTTTTTACACATAGACCCAGGTCACGTCTCATAAGGATAGCAACCCCTCTTTTAACACCGGTTTGTCTGGAACAGGCAATCAACTCCAAACCTAAAGTCTTTAAGCACCCCCTGTCAGCCCAGAAATATGGGTTTCCTGTAGACATAACAGATCGATGTGTAATATCTGAATAATTCTAGCTAGGACTTGTCGTTTTTTTGGTTCATTGAGTCTGCATACATTCAAAGTACATACTTTTAGTTTCCTATCCATTCTCAAAGAGGAAAAACAACTTCCGGAAGATCATTACATCATGGGAAAAACAGAATAAAAAAAAACTCAGCATAATCACTCAAAGTTTTATAAAGGCACACATTACTTAGTTTCTTCTGTACACAACACCCCAATACCAATTGTGTCTTATCTGCCACTGGTTTTACACCCCCCCAGCACCAACACCCTGTTCCCACCACCAAGACCCTATCCTTCCCACCCCTCCCCTTAGCCCTTCCCACCCAGCCCCTCCCACCCACCCAGCCCACCATATGAGGCCCAGGGGCTATAAGTCCCTGTTACTATGGGGTGCCATGTCCCCCGCTCCAGGATAGGGAAGAGAACTCCAACTATAACAAAATATTTATCATTTAGGAAATTCCGACAAATTATCAGTATGGGCTAACTACAAAGATCCCAGGAATTCTTTTGCCTCAATCTCCGAAAAGAAGAATTTTGTCTGCCCCTTAGCAGTAACCTTAGGTTTTGCCGGATTCTGCAAGAAAGCAGAAGCCCCTTTGTTCTGAAAACCTGTTATAAGCTGGCGGAGAGGCCAGTTTTTGCTTACCGTAGACTGACAGAAATCAGGCCTCACAAAGAAATTACAATCTTTAGCAATCCCCCTTTTATCTGGTCTGGCCCGAAAATATATAGCTTCCCGAGCTAAAAAGTTATTAAAGGAAACAAGGATAGCTCTCGGATGATCTTCTTCTCCTTGACGAGGCTTCCTAATTACGAACAGAAACCTGTGCGCACGTTGAACTTCCTTTGACCAGTCCCAGAGAGTCAAGTCGGGAAAAGCTTCAGTTAACAGTTCACAAATAAATTTCCGGGGGTCTGATCCCTCTTTCTTCTCTGGCATACCTAAAAAATGGAGGTTATTCCTCTGTGCCTGGTTCTGTAACACAGAGAGTTTGTGGCTAAGATCATCCCGGTGTGCTTTAACAACATCCAATTCCAATTTATATGCCGCGGCATCATCCTCTAATGCCGAAATTCTGGCTTCTGCTTCTGAGACTCTTACAGTCATATCAGAACAGATTTTTATCACACGGCGTACTGCGTTCTTGACTTTACTACATGTAGCTTGAGTACGTGCATTTTCCACTTTAAATTCAGCCCTATGATTCATCATTGTGGTGTAGATAGTTGCCAGAGTAATCTCTTGTTGCGGAATAGAATCATTTATATTCTTCTCACCATCCGGCATTGCTATTTCACTTAATGTAGGATCTCCTATTGGTGCTTCATCAATATTCACTGAAATTACTTCCTCCGGTTTGGAATTATTGCGCCGAGACCCTCTCTTCTTCAGTCTTTTAATATTGGAAGCGCTGACATTAGATGAGACAGGATTCGATGTTGAATCATTCTCCATACTACTCCCCTCACCATATTCAGCCCAGTCCTTGCTTAACGTCGTGCTCTCGTCAGAAGGGTCTGACTATGAGTAAAATTATCACCAGCTTCCTGAGACCCCTGTGCGAAAGCGCCCTCTGTTATTGCTAATAGGTCTATTTCGGAAACCAAACTGTCCAAACTACCAGACAGAGGACCCATAGGCATACTAGCCAGAACTCCATCTCCCACAATCCTTTCTACATTAGGGGAAGCCTGGGCAACCCACACCATGGCCGCCATCTTGGTTGCTTCATATGAGAGTGGTGTAACATTCTTGTCCAAACTGTGTCAAAACTATTTAAAAGAGAGCTACAACAACAATATAATCTAGGAACTCATTTCACTGATATGTCCACAACATTTTAGTTATTTAAAAAAATTACATTAGAAATGAAGATGTATATGGGAGTTTGATTAAAAAAAGAGAATCACAGTGATAGGTAAAAAATATAGGAGATGAACTGTATCTATCAGAGGGTATGTGTTTAAGATGTTAGTACAAAGTGCCCCTTTATTCCATTGTGTATTTTATGAAAAAATAACAGTATAGCGTTGTTAGAAATTGTAAAGAAGAAGGTATTTAAAATTAAGAATGATTTAAATGTCTAAGCATCTTGTGCAGAATAGATACACCTATGTTATTTGCATTCTGGGAGTTGTAGTACTTTTAGTCACATTCTTAAACAGTATTAGTGTAGCCACAAGGAAGGCATAAGAAAATGTTCTGCACCTGTATATGTACTATGAAGTAGTAATATTTGTCAGGTATGTATTAGGAACGGTTTATCAATGTGTTTTTCACTCATATGAGTGGTTTGCAAATGCTTAGATGCTGTGATTTCTTTTGTGGTTGCAGATAGTTACATGTACAGAGGGACTCTTGAGTTTATTTAAGGATGTAGAGAATTGAGGGAGCGCTGGACTGGTCCGGCGCACAGCAAGTGAATTCTCGGGCACAGGGGACACTCACCATAATAATGCCTGACAATCTATTCGTGGACATCTGGCGACATACGCACAAACATTCATGCAAGAAAACGTACTTCCCGTCCTACCACAGTTCATGGTCCGGACTAGACTACTGGCTTGTATCCAGCAATACACTGGCCGAGACTACTTAGACCACACACCTCCAGTACACACTCTCTGATCATGCTCCTGTGCTCCTAACGCTTCACATTTCACAGACCATTCCTCGTGCTTTTACTTGGAGACTCCCCCCGAAAGTGTTGCGTGATGCCTCCTTCAGGGAGAGTATCCATGCAGCAATTACAGACTATTTGACATGCAATGTTGGCATGGTGGAGTCGCCTTCTACACTGTGGAAGGCATTCAAAGTGGTCATACGTGGCCAGCGCATTTCGTAACAATTGGGGTGCTGCGGTTGCTGCAAGGTACTTTAAGCAGACTGGAACAAGAGATTTGGAATCTGGAGCAAGACGATTTTGCCAATCGTGCCCCTGGCACGTTGGCCAACATTAGAACAAAACTAACTCTTTTGGTAGAGGAAGCTGATAGGGAAGCCAACTACCTTGACAAGCAGGCCTGGGCAAGGAAATATGGGGAGGGTTACCATCCTGGGAAGAAACTGGCAGGTTTGCTGCGTAAACCCCATGCATTGAAGTACGTGGCCGAACTGTGTGGGCCAGATTCCTAGCTTATTTCTTCCCCAGCAGAGTTGCATAAGGAGATGTCCACCTTCTATAGTCAACAATACATGGCAGGTGTGGCAGGAGAGCCTATAGCTCTAAAGGAGCTCTTTCACTCCAATCAGCTATTGTGGCTAGACCAGGCGCAATGAGAGTACCTGGTCGCTATGGTCACTCCTGAGGATATCACCCAAGTGATTGTGATCCTGCAAGCTGACAGGCCACCTGGGCTTGATGGCCTTTGTTAGATCTGGGGTTCTCTAGTTGGCAATGGTATTGACCTTTGTCTAAATAGGGACACTTACTTCTAAGTCAGGATAAGGGGATTACACTCCTTAATAACCCCTGCTCACCCCCTTGGTAGCTTGGTATGAGCAGACAGGCTTATCTCAGAGGCAGTGTGTTAAGCATTTGTGAATATACCCAGTAATACAGCGAAAATACTACAGATGGACACAACACAGGTTTTATAAACACAAGACCACAAATGACAAAAATCCACAATACTACACTTAAGATTACTTAAAAGATGATTAAAGTTGCTTAGTTCAAGTTGTTGGCAAATGGGACAAAGTTCTCAACAAAGTACCTGGATGCGTATCACAGAGTAAACAAAAGGCTCGCAAAAGGGGAGATGCGTTGGTTCCAAAATCCAGGGGAGATGATACGTTGTACCTTAATGCTTGCGCAAAGTAGGGGATGCATTGTGTTTCTTACCGGGGCGCCGGTGATGCGTAGATTCTCAGCCTGTAGGCACGTTGCGGTGCGCAAGATGGTGCCTTGATGCGATACGATGATGATGCGATGACGCTCTGGCAGCCTTGCGACAACTCTGTACTTTGGAGCCGCAACAGGCCCTGCGACACGCTTCTCTGGTGATGCAATGGCGACTCTCACGATGGCGTCACGCTTCTCCGGTGATGCAACAGCAGGCAGCTTCGAGGAACACACGCTTCCAGGGAGATGCGGCGAAGGCTCGCTTCTCTAGCGATGCGATGATTTCAGCTGCGGCGGTGACATGCTTCTTCTCGATGAGTCGCGCTTACAGCTCCCAGCGGCACGCAAGTGTCTGTAGTCAGAATTCCCAGCAAGGACGTTCAGTGGGGAGATGGAGGTGAAGCCTTTTGTCCCTAAGACTTCAGCAGGAGGCAAGCACAGTTCAAGCCTTTGGAGAATATTCTGTAGATGAAAGTCCTTACAAAGTTCCTTCTCTTTTCCCTTGGCAATGAAACCACCACTGCAGGCCAACCCAGCAAACAGCACACTGGCAGAGGGGCAGTACAACTCCTGCAGCTTCCTTGGTTCTTCTCCTTGGCAGAAAGGTTTCTTGTCCAGAAGTGATCTAATTTCTTGGGATCAGGGTCCCAATATTTATACCCCAAAATCCTTTGTTGTTTGAAGGCAGAGATGCCGCTGCCTATTCCAAACCAGTTCCTGAGCACTTTGTTTACATGGCTCTCTTCTTCCTTTCACTGTGCAGGGCAGAGACATCAGCCGCCCCACAGGAGGTGGAGCCAGCACAGGGGAGGGAAGATACAGCTCTGAAGCACTCTGTTGACATGATTCCTCCTCTCCTTTCACAGTGCAGGGCAGAGACGTCAGACAAGCCACAGGAGGTGGAGCCAGCTTTGTAGAGCGAAGCTAGCCCTATTCAGGTCCCAGGTGCAACTCCTCCCTCCCATCTAGATGCAGATCTCTCTATTCACCCCTGGGCTGCCCCAGCCATGTCTCCTGTAATCCACATCCCTGTCACTCACAAACCCAGACAAGTAATACGCAACCCAGCAGAGGCAGGCCTGGATAGTTAGGCAAGAAAATACCTACTTTCTAAAAGTGGTATTTTCAAACACAGAATATTAAAACCAACTTTACTAAAATATGTATTTTATTATTCTGAGTGCAGGCATACTAAATTCGAATTTCTACCATGGTCCCTGAGTCAGCTACGATTATAAGAATGTAATAAAATAACTGCCCATTCTGGCCTATGGAGAACAGGTTGCCTTCAATAGTGAAAAACAAAAATGGCTGTAATTCACTATTAGAACATGCTACACACATCAGAGCATGTCCTACTGTATACTTACAATGCACCCTGCCCTTCGGCGTACCATAGGGGTGTCTAATATGAAGCAAAGGGAAGGTTTAAGGACTGGCAAGTGGGTGCACATGGCCAAGTCGACATGGCAGTGTGTCAAGTCTTCAGTGGCTACAACGTGTCACGTGAAACGCAGACTTAAGAGAAACAAAAATCTAAAAGAAATGTCGAAATATCCTCCATGGAGGCGAAGACATTTGGTCTCCATTCTGATGTTAAAACACTGCTTGTCACAATTACAAAACTATAGAGCAGAAAATGGCGGTGCAGTGAGACATCAACAAATGTCAGGTTGGCGGTCTAGCGTTTCGCCACTCGCAGCCAACAGAGGAAATGAAGTGCGCGTTCCGAGAAGGAACTGCGCACTTCAACTGTAGCCATCCAGCGAGTACTAATGTCTCCTCGATACGCATGGTATTTCTAGTCAGAGCTTGAACGTCTTTGCCCCGTTCATGCCCAGATGAGTTTCGGACACTAAAACTCGATTCAACGCATACGCAACGAGGGATACAATCGTCTGCGAGAGTTCAGCAGGAAACGATAACAACTGAAAGAAGGTTGAGACAACTCCTGTTTCAGCATTCGACATTCAGATACGGTATTTGCTGTGACCTAGAACAGCAGAAAAGGTATCAAGTTTATTTTGGCATGAAACCGGATGCAATATAACTCCTAAGGTATTAGGTTAATCTTAGTTTATTCATAGTTAGGATTTAGTCAGGAAATTAAAGTTGCAGTGTTCTCATTTTTGTACTAATAGACATTTCCCTTGAGGAAGGTTCAGTTGAAGTAATACTACGCTTTTATAAAACAGTAACGAGGTAAAACAGAGTACAGTAAGGCTTATTGATTTGGAATCTCTAGTTACCCATTGATAAAATTAATGCTTAATGTCTTTGATTTCACAGCACAGAACCTGTTTTTAAGAAAACATTAAAATCAATCTAGAGAGAAGCAATAGCCAAATGTCCAATAGGTAATGAAATATCCTAATTAGTTAATCATTAAGCTGTTGTATATGCTGGTAGTGTGTTTATACATTGTGTTCCCCTGCAGGTGCAGTTTAGAACACATTCCACACACTGAGTGAAGAAGACAACTACGCCACAGGACTAAGGCTGTCTCTCTTTCTCTTCCACTTCACCTTCCCCCCCGCTTCTGGCGCTAGCTTGAGAAAGTCTCGGGTGGTGACTGAGGCGTAGGGGCAGTGGGACCATCATTGACTCCTGTGGACTTCTTGGTTTCTGACACAGTGCTAGACTGCACATAGACCTTGCAATGGCAGGCCTGAGACACACTTTTCAAGCTGCTTCTGTGGGTGGCACAACCAGTGCTGCAAGCACACCAGCAGCATTTGATTTACAAGCCCTGGGCACACATGGTGCACTGTACTAGGGGCTGACTGGTAAATCAATTGACCCAATCATGGAATAACCAATTAGTACATTAACTTATCATAGGGAGCACTTGCACTGTGACACTGATTAGCAGTGGCACAGTGCCCAAAGCATAAAACCAGCAAAAACATATCAAAACAGAGGAGGCAATCTGTCAAAATGGAAGGGAGACTCACGCCAATGATTCCAGGTCTAACATCCTTCCACAGGCCTTCTATAAAGAATATGCCCCACTGCTCATTCCACACCTAATAGAAATGTATCATGAATTGCTGGAGGAGGGACTCCTGCCACCCTCTCTTCGAGAGGCAGTAATTGTGATGATTTCGAACCTTGACAATCCCACAGAATTGTGCGATTCGTACTGTTCCATATCATTATTTAATATTGTTAAAAAGATATCCACAAAGGTACTGGTGAACCGCCTGCTGCCCCTTCTTCCAATGATAGTCTGCCCAGAACAATCAAGCTTTATTCCTGGCCATGCCACATCACACAATCACCACACCATCTTAGCAATTACGCACCATCTACACCCAGACATAAAGGCAGTGGCAGCCTTATTGGGTGCCACCAAAGCATTTGATATGCTAGATTGATCTTTCCTTTTTCCACTGCTAGGACAATTGGGTCTAAGCTCCGAATACATTTAGAAAGTACACCTTTTATACACTCTCCCAATGCAGTGTATCCAATTAAATGGCGGGATCGCTAAACCAATAAACATTACCAGAGCCACGAGACAGGGATGCCCACTGGCTTTGTGACTAGGGGACTAACAGTATCCATGTTTGCTGATGACATGGCCCTTTATGTCCGAGATCCTGTGCCCAATCTGGAACCGGTCATATGTGAGGTGATACGCTATGGTGGACATTCTGGGATCCAGATTAACAGGTCTAAATCAATCTTATTCCCCCTGACAGATACCACTCAACCACATGTCACTGAATACCCTCTACAATGGGCATTGGAACCAGTCATATGGCTCAGTAGGGACTCAGACAAGGTATGGAGAGCTAATTACGGAAGGGCAATGGATTAGCAGGAGGCCCGAATTCAACTGTGGGTCATACTCCCACTGCTGTTGGCGGGTCATATAGCCATCGCAAAAATGGTCGTATTGCCAAAGTTTTTGTAACTATTTGTTAACATACCAATCCCTCCCATGGCACAGTTCTGAAAAAGGCTGTGATCCAACTTGATAACACTTGTGTGGGGGTGGGGGGTATGCCACCAAGGGTGGCGTACGAACAGTTGACTCTGACCACTGCGATGTTGAGGCCTCGTGGTTCCAGACATGGAGGTATATGCACTTTGTTGCCAAGTGCAATTCATGCATCATTGGGTGCACCACATCCCCTTTCAGCCCCATGTTGCAACAGAACATAACCAGGTAGTGCCGCCGCGGACTTCGGTGTTTCGACATCATAAAATCTCTAAAAAAGAGATCAACACCGTAGAGTGTCTACGATGGGGATGGGAGGGCATACGCAAATGCCAGGCTGCCCAATGCTGTTTACACCTGCGGTGCCCATCGGAGATAACGCCTTAGTCCCGCCACTGCAGGCCAGAGGGGCTGCGCACAGCGCTAAATCACAGAGTATCATGACATTCACAGATGTATTCCCGAAGGGCGAGTTCCATTCAAGCCTGGTAATGACCGGTGAGCACCCACCAACTTTTTTAGACATATTGCAATGCTACCAACTCAGGGCACACCGGCGGAGGACCTCAGACACATTCCCTAGCTCCCCGCCCATGCTTGCAGTGCTAGAATATGTATATACAACCAATTCCTAACGTAAACCTATTACTCAACTGTACGTACTGACGCAGAATGAAATGGCAACCGACATCCCGGGGCCCAGGTAGCATGGGAGGAGGACCTGAAATCTACAATTACGAAGGTGCAATGGTCCTTCTGTTGTGCCCAAATGGAGAATTTTTCTCAGAACTACAGACTACAGTTAATACATTTTAACTATATACATAGAACCTATCAAACACCGTTACAACTACAAAAAATGGGAATGGCTGCTGACCCGAGCTGCTTGCGCTACGGGAGTTCAGAGGCCACATTTTTCAATCTAGCATGGTCCTGGCCTACAGTAGCAGTTTATTGGGAGAAAATATGCGATATGATAGGTAATATCATGGGAGACGCTCTTGCTAGATTCAATTACCTGTCTATTGTGCTTCGTTGGGAGAGTCTCTGTGGGATGCAGACGATTGATGGCCATGTTACTTTTATTGGTAAAATGCAGGGTGGCGATGCATTGGGGAAGGAAACTGACTCAGACGGCGCACCCAGGATGGCTAACATTTCACACAGCCAGGAACTGTTAATGACATACTGGGACATAATGCTCTAACGGCAAGGCATAGGGATATTTGGGAACTCTTTGTGACTTATCTTAGACAGGGTGTTATTGAGGTGGATTGAGGAACTGACACAGGGATCATATTTCTTGTGGTGGGAAGGACAGTCTACTGACAGTAAACTTTCCCCTGTCAGTAGACAGCTGACTGTCCTTCCCACCACAAGAAATATGATCCCCTGTGCCAGTTACCAAGTTCACCTCAGGGAAACTGCACACCACTGGATTTACCTCACAATCCTGAACCTCTTGGTGTATTTCAACCCCCTCCCTGAAGCAGGGCACCAAGTCTGTGTATGTATGTTTACATCTCCCTGGTCAGTAATGGACCTAACACTTTTGGTGCCACCATTTGAGCTGGACTCTACCCTCATGGCTACTACTTTCAGCCCAGCCAAGCTCAGTTCCTGAGCAATACACCTTTTTTACTGGGCTAAGGCTCTCTTAGCCTCAGTCCTGCTGAGTTCCCGGTCAAACTCTCTTAGTCTCAGATCACAAGCTTGGATCCTACTCTTTTCTTCCCGAGCCCATCTTCCCCCCCATGTTTTCTTCTAAGGGCCACTGTCCTCCTGGTATTCTATCTGGGGATCCTCCCCCTCAGATTCCTCCTCGGAGTCATCTTCACAAGGAATCCCCTCTCCTTGCAAAAGACTCGTAGCTTCTTCATCATATAGATGTACAAGTGCCAAAAGTTGATTTCCATTTTGCCAAGGCCTCACAGGTAGGCCTAGGCGGTAAATTCCGTTCCGCTCGCGAAATTTGGGTAATTTCGCGTTCCGCGGAGAACGCAAAATTGCCCAAAAATCTGCATTCTGCGACTTCGTGAAATGTTTTGCTTGTTCACGTTCTCAAATGCGTGTTCACAAGATATTTCCCCCTGAGCAAACAAACAGCGATTGTGTACAGTAAAAATGCATCACGAACAAGCAATTTGGCGTGTTTGTGGAATTTCTGCGTGTTCGCTGAGATTTCTTACCGTTTCGCAGAGATTTGCGTAACGAGATTACGCAAATTCCGCCCACCAGTGCTCAACAATACTTCCAGAAGGCAAAAACAGGGAAAGACAGTATGTGGTACTTAATGGTCTGTGATATAGTAGTAGGGTACACCAATCATGGTAGGTCAAGTGCAAACGCAAGCCCTATCCTCACAGCTGACAACCAATGCTAGAAATTGGGGTCTCTGATTGGCAATGGTTTGCACTTTTGTCAAAGTAGGGACCCTTCCTTCTAGTCAGGATAAGGGGATACACTACTGAAATAACCCCTGCTCACCCCCTTGGTAGCTTGGCACAAGCAAACAAGCTAATCACGGAGGCTGTGTGTAAAGTATATGCACATAACCAACAGTACTGCATTTGAAAACACTACAAAAGGACACCACACTAACCACCAATATTTATCTGTGCGAACAAGAAGAAACCAACATACAATAATTAAATAGATGCACTTTGCAATAATTACTTTAAAATACAGTTCCTTGAAGCCGGTAGCTCCATCCAGGGATACTGCGGTGCTGAAAATAAAAGAATCTAACAGTTCAGGCTGACCGTGGCAGTGCGGACCAGGGTTAGTGTCAGCAGACGTGTAAACAGTACCTTTGGTTCTGGCCGACTGCATCAGTGTGGGCCAGTCATGGCAATCCTCGCAGTTGCTGTGTGAAGCGTGCAGTGCCCTCAAGTCGTGGTGCAAGCAACGGCTCAGTGACGGTCATCCAGCGGTGTCAGTGAGAGTAGGGCTTTGGTGCGGAGTGAGGCGGTGCTCATGGTGGTGCTGACAGGTCACAGTGCAAGTGACAGTGGCAGCTGATGGGAGCTGGCATCGGTTGTCCCAGACTTGGTGTGGGACGGGACGGTGGGTTGTGTGACTTACAGGCAGTGCCCCCAAACCACTGTGCTGGGTGTTGAGGTCAGTGGGCAGTGATGTCATCAGTGAGACCAGGGTGGTGGAGTGCAGCGAGGCGGTGTGGAGTGCGGTACCCTCTGCGGTGCCTTCAGGACACGGAGTCCGCAGTGGTGTCAGTGACGGTGTCGGATACTTTCCCCCTGTGTCGCAACTGAAACCCATGGTTCCAGAGGCAGGTACCCAGAGGTAAGTGAAGTCTTTGCTGTCCCTGAGACTTCATGAACAGGAGGCAAGTTCTATTACACACCCATGGAGATACTCAGCAACAAGTAGAGAAATTTCACTTTCACTGCCCAAGGCAGAAGCAGCAACTGCAGGCCAACCCAACAAAGCAGCAACACAGCATAGGGGCAGTACTCATCCTGGCAGTTCATCCAGCTCTTCTTCTTGGCAGGTTCCTTGATCCAAGTGATTTCTCTGAAGTCTTTTACCTCCCTGAGACTTCCAACAGGAGGCAAGCTCTACTTCAAGCCCTCGTAGATAACAGCACGATGATGAAAGTACAATCCAGTCCTTTTCCTGCCCAATACAGAAGCAGCAAGCAGCAGGCCAAAACATCAGAGCAGGCAGCAAAGTGACAGTTCCTCCTGAAAGCTTTTCTAGCTCTTCTTCGTGGCAGGTTCCTTAGTTCAGCAGAAATATTTTTCACATGTAGTCCTGTTTTCACCCATGGAAAAGAGTAGCACTCATGTAATCATCCAACCACTGCCTGTGCATGTATTGAATCATTGAGGCATTAGTTATACATGTATATATCATTCAGGCAGAACCCATGCACTCATTCAAACACCCAGATAGTTGCAATATAGTCATGGGAATACACAGGCACTAACTATGCAGATATGGAATCACCAGTTTAGTTCCTACACACAGGGAATTATCCAGGCACTACCTATTTTCTAGGCACTATTTATGCACTCATGCAATCAAATTCAAATAACTTTATTTGATCCAATAACAAAACACAGATCATAACAGTACAGCACAATTAAATAAAATAACAACCAATAAAATCTTAGCAAGGGAAACAGTACAAAAATGTAGAAGTCCAAATCTACAACACTTCAAATCTGACATTCACCATGAAAGGATATAAATGAGTTAATACCGCTAGTAGGTGAGATAAGCACTAAGCAAATTCACACATCTAAAATGCCAGCATGATCCCCAGTGTATATGTAAGCTAATATACTTAAAAATTAATTTGTTGTGTTTGAAATGACTATCACAATCAAAAAGAGCACTGAAAACCACACTGAATACCTTATAAAAACACTAAAAGATAGTGACTACACCCGCCTCAACATTCCCTATTATTATCTCCTTAAGACGCTGAGTGATAGGTTATAAAGATCAAAGTGACATTTAGGGTTTCTGAGGATTCTCCATTAAACATAATCTCCTCCTTATCGTACAAGTCCAGAGAGATGAAGCTACAGAGAAACAAACAAGTGCATCATTAAGTTTTTTTCCAAAAGTAAAAAAGCAGGGTGTCATTGAGTAAAACTATAGTGTCTTAAAATAGGTCAAATGTATCTTGATCTTTGTTCCTTATAGAAGCCGCAAAAAACAAATACATGTAGGCCCGATTGCTCAGAGGAATTATCACATGGGCAGAGTGTCAATTCATTAAAACTATACATCTTCAGCCTTAATTCTATCCCATCTGGACTACTGTAATAGTCTCTATGCAGGAACCAACGAGAAACTCCTGCGAAGACTACAGGTGGTCCAGAATGCTGCAGCGAGGCTGGTACTCAAATTGCCCAGAGACTCCTCCTGAGCAAAAGCACTAAAAACCCTTCATTGGCTGCCTGTTTATAAGAGGATTCTTTTTAATGCCCTGACCATTATTTATAAAACAACAATAAAAACTAGACCAGAATATCTAAATGTCAGAACTAAGCCATACACAACCCAATGTGCTCTACGGTCATCCTCAGAGAACTTTCTAACAGAACCCAACTTTAAACTTAAAACCAGGGGTGGAAAGACACTGGCGGGCCTAGGGACCAAAGCCTGGAACTCCTTGCCAACTCAACTTAGACATACACAAACGGAACACAATTTTAGGAAGTCCTTAAAAACCTGGATCTTTGTTATCCCAAACAACACTGTTTGGTCTCATCTAAAGTTCTGACATCTGAGTTTGTTTCAGCGTTTCTCCTATCAGGTGCCCCTTTTCTCCGCATACAGTGCAAAGATACCCCTTGGTGTGAACATTGCGCTATATAAAAGCTCTTTTGTTAATTCACTCATTCATTCAAGGAAACCCAGAATCAAAAGAATTAAATTCATGCAAAGCCTCAGCAGAATAAATCTGTGCTGTGAGTTACTTACTTTTTCTAAGTACGAATACCCTCACTCATTTAGAGGCGGGGGTCAGTTGGTATAATATTGCAATGGATTCCTCGTGTTTTTTTTCCTCTTGTTCGAATTCTGCCTTAACAAAAAATTATGCCTTTAATAATTTTTTCGGAAATTTAGAACAGGAGCTCGTATTCATAAATAGATAAACTGAATCTAACGATGTCAGCGTGTCCTTTAATACAGCAACCAAGTAATTCTCCGCAATTCTCTGTACATTGTCCAATGACAAGCAGTTTTTTATTACAGTCTAAGTTAAGTTTATCATGTCCCTTCTCCAGATTGAGTGCCATAGTATAATGGTATCAGTCACATAAGGTAAGCTGAGTTCTAGGTGGCATACATAGTCAGAGAAAGAACTAGGAAAGGAACATGACCCTTTTAAAGAATCCGTCCTTTAGCTTTTGGAGAGAATCTTTTGGTGCCGTACCCCACATCCCTGCCCCAGACGTCATGGTTGAGATTGTTTTAACACTATAAATCCTTTTTATAGTGCCAATAGGTTTTGAACACAGTTTTTTAATAAAGCTAGAGACGGTTACAATGCTTCGCTCCATTGTTAGGCTCCTGCTGTCCACCATATATGACCAAGATTGTTTACTGTCAAATGATACCCCTAAATAGGGAAAAGTGTGCACCACTTCCAATTTTCGGGTTACACCATAAAAAGAGATGGAATTGATTTGGCGGGCGCTAACCCTCTTACTAAATTGAAGGATTTAGGCTTGTTTACCCTCCAATCCAAAGATAATAATTAGCCCATTTAGGCCTCTATAAGGCCTGTTGTAGCGCTACCCCAGTCCTAGCTATTAGGACTGCATCGTCCGCATAAGCCAAAATTGGACATGCAAGAGTATGAAAAGAGAGGACGCCCAATGTGAAACCTGCAAGCACGGCTTTCACCCATTTGTGTAGATCGAAAATAGAAAGGGGGCAGTAAACATCCTTGTCTAACACCCCTCATAATCTGGAAGGTTTGCGTGCATTCCCCTTTCTTGCCATAATACACATGTGCCATTGCATGGGAATACATCTGGCAGATACAATTTATTAGTAGTGCATCAACACTCATTTTCTCCATTATATTCCACAGTTTAGATTGACTCACACAATCAAACACTGCTGTTAGGTCCATAAAGGCCATAAAGGTCTGACCGCTCTTAGCTGAGTTATATTTGGCGATGGTCAGGCTCAAGTTCAAACACTGGTCTATCATGCCTCTATCCCTTTGGAAGCAATATTGGGCTGGGATCAGAATGTTTTATGCCCTCGCCAATTCTTCCAGCCTATTTAGCAAAAACACGTCCCATCAATTTCACAGTGCTGTCGAAGAGGGAGATAGGGCTATAATTCTGAGGATTAGCCTTGTCTCTCTTTGTATAAATTGCCGCAATTATACCTGTTTTCCAAGAGGGTAAAGGACCCAGCTTTGATTAAACATTAGGTTTATTGGTTAGAGGTGGTGCCCACAAATCTTGGTGCTTTATGAAAAAGTTAATAGGGACCCCATCCAGCCTGGCACTTTAACACTGCTGCACTTACCCAGCCTGCTTCTTACTTCATCCAGATTGAATGACAAATACTCCATTGGGGCTGGGGGTGCACTGGGTGTATCGTTCGGGGGTTTATCCATAGTCCCAAAAATCTGATTAGAGTGGGCCATCCAAGCATCCTCACCAATGTGATTATCCAGTGTATCTCTGTTTTATTTTTTTTTTAAATGAGCATTTATCACCTTCCAGAATTCCCTATTGTTCTTAGTATATGCTGCCTGTGCCTGAGTTTCCCAGGCAGCTTCCCTCAATTCACTTTCCCGATTTTTCCAAGCAGACTTATATGCCTTGCGTAGTTCTTTAATCAGGACCGGATCCCTGGGCTCCACTTTGAGAGCCCTGTGCAAGTCTTTTGAGGATCTTGCAAGGGCCTTATAAAACCACTGATTTACAGGAGCCTCATTAGGAGGTTTTAAATGGGGTCAGGGCAGATTGGATTTCCCAGAGAACTCCCAAGAACGTTGATATCAATGAATCCAGGCAAACATCACGATCTAAACACTTAAAGAAAGAGGCCAGCTTGCTAGATAAAATCTGTGGAACTACTCTTTCTTTGTCGATTTTATCGCATTTTAATTGGTAACCATTCTGTCTAGCCAAAATTGGCTTTGGTGCCTTTACTGTTGGGAAATTACTGACACTCACCCCCAAAATCACAAGGAAGAGAATTGCATGATCACTAAAGTTGGAAATGTTGGTGTCTGTGTGGGAAATGCATCCAAGGAGAGGAACAGAGGCTAATATACTGTCAATTGTAGACTCAATCACTAAGAAGAAAAGTTTTTGGAAAGCCTCCTGTGTTTAGTTCAAACTTATTAGTAGGGGTGGGCGGACATCTCCGTTCCGCCCACTGAATGTGCTGAATTTTCCCTATTCCGCTTTGCGAGAAGTAGGCAGAGCAGGCAAATCCCTGCACTCTCGCGGTGGAGCGGAGTTGGCCTCCCACCCGCGCTATTAAAACGTTTTAAAAAGCTATTTAAAAGACCCAGAAAACTCCTTCCCTTATCTGCGGCGTTCCCGGGCTGCAATCTTCTGCAATCGCGACTTCTTCATGAAAACGGTGCATGCAATTTCTCGCTAGGAATGCGCAATGCGCATGCGTGGGCACCCGCACATGCACAGTTTTCATGAAAAAGGCGAGATGGAGGAGCCCGGGGACTCCACCGACCAGGTAAGTTTTTTCTGGGTCTTTTAAATAGATTTTTTAACAGTTTTAAATAGCGTGGGTGGAAGGCGGGTGGCGCGTAGGGAATAATTTGTGAGCTATATGTTGTGACACAGATTAATGTGCAGAATTTTATTTGCAGTGTTTCTCAAAATGTAATCTGACACATCTAAGTAGAAAAGTACTACACCACTAAATCTACCAGTGGCACAGTGGTAGAGAGGCATAGAAATAGCTTTTTATGTTGTGTTTTCAGATTTACAGTATGTACTTTTACACATTGGCTGACGTTTATTGTAAAATTTACTACAAAAGGGATAACATTGTCTTTTACTGTATATAAGTGAGAACTGAGATATGGTGCAGCTGTGTTTTAGAAGAGGGTGCTATAATATTTAAAGGTGACTAATAAATTAAGTTTTGTATTTTGGTTTGGGTTTTATACATTGAAGTAAGTGCTTATAGTTATTTAGCTAGTTCATCTGTAGATTTAAAACTGCAACATAACATACAAACAGTTTTTGTATTGTGCATAAGCCAGTAGTAAAGTAGTTAAAACATTGGGTAGAATAACAATTCAAATATACTTTTTTTTACAGAATAATGGCTGCATAACTACAGCCAGAATGCCTATAAAATCTCTGAGGGAAAATAAACAGAAACAACTACAGTACCTATACACAACTGAGACACAAAAGGGGCAAAATGAAGAAAAAGTAGTGAAAGAAGAAAAGGCTATTGGTAAGAAGAAAAGTAATTTCTTTAAAAAATATATGTGGACATTTCCAAAGATTACAAAATAATTAAAATAAAATTCAAACTATGTGAATAAATAACAGTGTACACAATCTATATAACAATGCAAGAAAAATGTTAAAAAAATGGACACAGCTCAACAAGGAGACAGAAGTAGTTTACCGAAATCAGAGCCAGGATGAGAGCTATGAAAAAGTATAGAAGAAGGATAGAGGCACTGAAACAGAAAGATCTTGGCTTTGAAGAGGACGCTTTACATTTTGATTATAAATAGAATGAAGATTCTTGACAAATGGTGTTGTGCATGAGGAAACAAAACCAGAAAAAAAGATTAATGAATAGATGTAACTTTTATATAGTTTTCAGTGGTGAATGGGTACATACTTTTACTACCAAGCATTTCTTTAATGAGGAAAGCTATATCCAGGATAATAGATTTGTTCATGCTATTGATTAAAAAGGATGATATTATGAAATGAAGAATGGCACTCCTATAGAGAAAGAGATGATGATTTCTAGAAATGCAGAACAAGTTATTGGAGAAAAGTAACAAGGAAGGCAGAGTCAGGTGCCTGTATGTAAATGGAATTGTAGTAGTGTTTGTAGTATTCAACAGCAATTCATTGATATATTAAGGAAATCTCTAAGGGCCCGATGTAGGTAATAGTGAAGTACCGAATTCTAAATACTGAATTTTGCCAATTCGGCATTTAGAAATCGGTATTTCAGATGTAGGTAAGAATTCAGTAAAAATTACTGAATTCTTAATATTCAGTATTACCGAATTGATACTTGAGATTCGGTAATAACGAATACCTACCCATTCATTTCTATGGGCTTGGAGGCCCATAGGAATGAATATGTAGACATTCGGTATTACTGATTTGGTATTACTGAATTGATAATATCGGGAGGTATTTCAAGGGTGCCAGGGTGTCCAAAGGATACCCTGTTGCACCCCTGAAATGTGCATGTGTGCACATGGCACTTGAAAAAAAGCAAGAAATTACTTTTTTAAAAGAATTCGGTACTTATCACCAACTTGAAGTTGGTGGTAATTACTGATTAATTAAGGCCCAAAAGCACTCTTTTATGTGCTTTCTACATTGCATTTAAGGAATCGGTTTTACCGATTCCTTAAATGCAAGGCCAATTAGGAATCAGTATTTTACCGATTCTTTATTACCGAATCCTTCCCTACATCACAAATACCTAAATACCGGTCGGTAACGTTAACATTTACCGATTTTCACTGTTACTGATCGGTATTTGGGCCACCTACATCGGGCCCTAGGTATCTTTCCAAAGCAAAGTTTTAAAATACAAAATAAATACCTTACAAGGATTGGGTCCTTTCAAGATTAGAAAGCATACACATTTGCAGGAAGACTCACTAGCTTGTTAATGAAAGAAAGTATGCCAAAGCACCTTTCATCATGTCAGGATGTTAACTGTACATCACTCAACAATGTGAACTTTAGTTAGGAGGCTGTACTATGTGAAAACTCCTGATTTATGTTTAGGAGAAATAAATAGAGCCCTTTTGCATGGTACTGTGGCAGACATAGAAAAGAATAGTGATGATGTGTAGTTTAGTTTCTTTGGTCCTGAGCTGATTCTATGAAAAATGTAGAGGTGTTAAGAAGAGGAGTTAAAGAACAGGACACAGATATTACAGTTTTAAAGAAGAGATTACAAAATCTAACACAGTGTGGTCTGAAAACCCAGACTTTCTTTGTATATATTGTGGATGCACTCATTACAAGATTCAAACACAGATTGTTCACTTGTATTTAAAACGTAAAAAGGAAAATATTGAATACTGGTAAAAGCTAGCTGTGTATTTATTTGTAGAGCAACGGTGTGACCTGTCCATACAACAAGTTATATGTAAGTACAGTTACAATAAATTAGAAGGTAATAAAATGCCTGCTAATGTATAAAAAATATGAAGGGCCACAACATTTTTAAAAATCAACATTTATGATTATTTGCAGCATTGCGAAGGGCCATTATGGACCGCTGTTCAGCACTTACTACAGCTTTGCATTCCATGCAAGATAATGTCATCCAGGAAATCACTGGAAAATCTTGAAGTTGAGATTGGACGTCTGCCCTTTTGTTGTTGTGGCTGCTATTGGAGTTGAGGGTCTTTTAGCCTTGCATTGCTTTTGTTCTTCTTTTAGGCGATTGCCATGGTATGTTTTTAGATGGTAAAGCATGGTCGTAAGCCTGCAAGTATATTTTTTGTTTACACCCCTTGACAATGTCTTGTCACATATTGTGCATTGCACAAATTTGGCACCTGTTTTTGATTCTCACAATGGAATCCTGAAGAAATCCCCTGCAATGCTTGATTTCTTCTGGGGAGGGCCTTCATCTTCAGAGACACCAGAATCCACCTCCTGGACTTCCTAGTCCACCTGCTTTTCCACCTGATCTCCCTCTTCTGGCTGAGTTTCCAAAATATGCAAAAAGACTCTAACAAGTGCTAGTGAGCTGCTCACAATGAACTTGTCTTAAAGAAAGTTCAAAATAGATAAATGGGCATGTGTTTCCTATTCTTATATTTAAAAAGTGTATCATTCAATCATATTCCTTTATTTCTGGTCACATAATCTTTGCAATGATTGGCTTCTTTGCGAAAACCAGAAATTCAACATAAAGATATTTTATTTGAAAATAAGTACTCAAACATAAGTGTTAATCGACAGATATTACACCCCAAATATGGATCACACAATGTAATGTGTATAAATGTGTGTTATACACTTCACTGGAAACACCCGTTCATCGGGGTTAACGACATCATTGCGACTTCAGGCATCGCTGCAATCACGCAAAACACCAAGTAAAAGGATTTTAATTGAAAAAATGGTTACAATAGTTAGGTTTAAAGAGTATATCAATAAACAACTTGTATCAAATAATAATTCAAATATGTGTATGTTTGTGTTCCCAAGTTTTTCGAAAAAACACGCACACTTTGCGTCTACTGACGAAGCTGCAGTCACTGCAAATATATAAAACGCCACATTGAAGAGGTTTTTTCACACAACCATCACACAAACTCATATATAAACTCTACATTTCTAAACAACTTGTGTCTGCTATTAAGTAATATCAGTCTATATATATGTTTAATACTGCCTCAAAAACATGCTCCTTTAAAAATACCTACACTTATTAATCCACTGAAGAAAATAAAAGGTTCTAAAAATACACGTTATAGATCCATTATAGATAGAAAATACAACTTAAAAAGCATAAAAATTAAAAACGTAATCCTTGATTACATGGATATTATAGTTAGGAAATAGAATTTAATAACCTTAAAAATTCACTGAAAAAACGATACAGGGACGTTATAGTTAGGAAACAGATTTTAAAACCATAGAAATTCACTAAAAAAAACAAATGTTACAGGGACATTGCAGTTACAAATTAGCGTTTAAAGAACCTTAGAAATTCACTATAAAAAACAAAGTTTACATGGATGTTATATTTAGGAAATGGAATCAAAAAAAGGTTAGCAATTAACACAAAGGTTACAGAGATATTATAGTTAAGCTCAGGATTCACTCATACAAAACCAGTTAAATTCATCAGTTATAGTTAGCTGAACTAACTATAACTCATGCCCTCGCAATGCACTTCTTATGACCTCGCATATTTCAGCACTCATGACATGGTGAGTGATATCACTAATGACATAATTGATGATATCTCTAATGATATCACTGATGACATCATCTACATAATCTCTGACTCCAATTTCCATACTACCACTCTGAAAACTATTGACATACCATGCCAGTAGTTACACACCCACCTGCTGATTCACGATTCTACACACACATCCACTCATAAAAACATACAGCTAATAATACACCAACTCACTCACTAATAAAGCCACTGATATATCTACTCATACACACATATAGTCACTCACACACTGTCATTCACCTATAGAGCTACTCACACACCCATAGGGTCAATCACACAGCCACTTACTCACCTATACAGTTATACACACACTCATTTATTCCTAAGAATAATAATACATACTCGCTCACCCATACTGTCAGTGACACAAGCACACACTCACTAAGCATGGGCGAATTTTGCGAATTGGCAATTCGCATATTTGCGGATTTGCAAATTGGCAATCCGCAAAATTCGTGAATTCGCGCGAATTTGCAGATTTTTTAATTTTTGCATGTTCGCGGGTGTTCGCGAGGCGCTTTGCGTGTTCGCGGGTATTCGCGAGGCGCTTTGCAATTTCGCAGGGTTTTTTTTTTGCCTGCTTAATCACTGCCACCCTCTTGCTTTTTATGCCCATCTGCCCTCTGTACCACTTGTTTCTGTGCCCTTCTGCCCTCAGCCCCACTCATTTTTCGTCCCCTTCTGCCCTCTGTCCCACTTTTGTGCCCTTCTGCCCTCAGCCCCACTTAGAATGTCGCCGGCAAGCTGCCAGCGCCATTCTAAAATAGCTAGAAATAGCTTCAACAGGAAGCACTAATAGATAAAGTAAAGCAGGGCTCCAATTGAGGGTCAAATTAAGTTACACAATCATTAATCACCCCAAGTTTGGGGGTGATTAATGATTGTGTAACTGAATTTGAGCAGCACCTGCTTTACTTTATCTATTAGAGCTTCCTGTTGAAGCTGCTCTGGCAGCTTGCTGGCGCCATTCTAAAAGAGTTACAAAAGTCAGCTTGAACTTTTGACCCAATCCCCGTTCGCGGATTTCCGTCCGCGGATTTTGCGGGAAATTCGCGAATCTGCGGATTGCGAATTTACCGAAAATCCGCGAAATCCGCAAGCGGAACGGATTTCCCGCCCATGCTTAACACTCACCCATACAGTCACTCTCAAAATCACTCACTTACACATACAGTCACTCATATACTCTAAAACTCACCTAAACTGCCTTTCACATATTCAGTTACCACTGACACATCCATTCACTCAACAACACAGCCATATACAGACTCAGTCACCCATACAGCTCCTCACAGATGTACTCACTAACCCATACAGCCACTAACTCATCCACTTACTCATCCATGCAGGCAGCCACAAACCCCCTCACCAACCCAAACTGATATTCATACACCCATACAGGTACTCCGACAACCAATGAAAAACACATACAGCCATTCATGTACCCACGGCCGAACCCATAGAGCCACTTAGACACCAACTGACAGATTGATACAGACATTCAGACAACCTAGTCACTCACCCATACATTCACTGAGACACCTAATTGCTCGCTTATACTCTCGGTCAAGCACCCACTGATTCATTCATGCAGGCACTCATACACCCACTGATTCATTAATACACCTTGGTATATATATTTAACACTCATAACATTTTTTAAAACACTCACAGTCACTGGATGTTGCCATCAGTGATGTCACTGACCATGTCATGAGTAATGTAATATGTGAGGCCATTAGCAGTGCACTGTGGAGCCACAAGTTATAGTTAGCTCAGCTAACTATAACTGCTGAATTTCACTGGTTTTACACAAATAAAACTTGAGCCTAACTATAACGTCCCTGTGACCTATGGTTTTGTCAGAGAAAAAAAAAAATATATATATATATCAAACACAGTCCTGAGAGCCAAAGACGCCTATTCCTCTTATCTTCAGGAAAGCGAGACCAGGAACGGACCACCACACAGCAGGTACTATTTCAGTGCTTTTATTTCCGTATCAGCAGACATGACACGTTTTGACCGGAAATATATATAAACTATAACTATGGACCACCTGTAGGTGTCTGAAAGTGTCCCCCAATTTGCAAGGGAAAACACAAAAGACTCGCACTCCAGGGTCCGTGTAGGAGAAGTTTATTGGCGACGCGTTTCGACCAAGCGGTCTTCTTCGATAGCCAACCAAATAAACATTGCAATCACCATTTTGTAGTGCACCAGAAGAAAATTGGAAATAGACATAGGACCACATCCCAAAATTAAACTACAAATCCTGTAGGAACTACAAAAAATTGGAAGAAAGACTCTTTCGTGCAATTATTATCGCAAGTTTGTGCTTAAGTTCAATAATACTTCAAATTTCATTATACATGTTGTATTGTGTGTAATACTTAGTGAATTGATTCAATGAAATTAAATTAGATAATTAAATTAGCTTAATATTCTGGCCAAGTGGCCAATCTTTTTAAATCAAAAGCACTGGATTTCTTTCTCCGTAAACTTGCACATAATTAGAGTCAAAACCACATAGATCTCACAAGTTTAGGCCGAGTGGCCACATATCGTCTCCTGGCCGATACAGACATACAGCATGTACATAATCCACAGTCCTCAGCGATCAAGAGGAATTGAGGCAATTGTTCGTCCTGGCCCAGTGGCCAATAGGTTCATAGGTAAGGCATGACTAGGGCGCTACTCCTGTAAAAGAGCTTTCTCTATGAATGTTTCCTCATCTTGCCAAGAGATATATCCAAAGATTCTTATGTAATGGGAGCTGGGGCAAGGTCACGGGGAGTGAGGGGATAAGGGGGGAAGTGAAACCAATCCTCAGATATGGCTCTGATAAAAGAAGTAGTGCTAAAATTAGGTCTTTTAGCACCGTGATTAGTGCAAGAAGTGAACCCTATACTATCTATGGACAGCCAACTCAGACCTACTCCAAGAAGTATACTTGTGGGTGTGATTGTGTAGTTAAAAAGGTGGGATATAGGTTGTGTGCACAAAGGGAGAGGGTAATTATTACCGCAAGTGAGATGGTGATAGGTTGTTTGTAAGTATAAACTGCCACACGTGCAGGACCAAGTGGATTGTATCGAAGTCATATGTTAAAGCTCTACTGTGAAGCTCCTAACTCCACAGCTATCATCAGAGAGGGCCCTCTCCAAAGAAATAGTGTGCTTTGGATGTAGCAAACACAACAGCTGGAAATTGAGACAGGGAGAGGTACAGGTGCAGAGATAAGACAAGGTGTTTCAGGGCCTAACATAAGGTCTTCAGCCAATGTGCACATGTAATTCCTCATCCTCGTTCATGCCAAAGGGGTTTCTTGAATCTAGACAGATGATGTACTCGGATTCAAGCACTCGTAGCTGTTTTAGTCTGTTACCCCCTTTCGGATTTACCGGAATTCTGTCAATGCCAAAGAAAGACAATTGGATAACATTACTGTCATGGAAGCGTAACCAGTGGCGTGCAGTAGCATAATTCATGTCAACATTCTTAATGGCCCTCATGTGCTCCAATATCCGTTTCTTTATTCGGAAGATGGTGCTCCCAACATAGAACTTGGCACAGGGGCATACAATCACATATACACAAAAGTCAGTATTGCAATTCATAAACTTCCCAATTTGTTCATTTCTACCCGTGGGGAGGGGATATTCCTTGACATTCTTGCTATTGGCACAGGCTTTACACTTACCACATTTAAAAAAGCCTTTTTGTTCCTTGAGCCAAGTGTTTGTTTTTCTCGCTGCCTCAAAGTAACTCTTCACTAGCATGTCTTTCAAGGAGCGAGCCTTCCTGTATGTTATTTGGGGTTGACTATTGATTGCTTTGCCAATAACAGGATCACTCTTGACAATGTGCCAGTGCCTCTTCAGAATCTCACGTACTCTACCTGCCTCTACATTGTAAGATGTTATAAGCCTTACATTGTTAGATTTCTGGCTCTCTGTGGTTCTTACTTCTTTCTGGGCCAAGAGTGTCTTTCTATCTCTTGCCTTGGCTTTCTCTTTTGCTGCTAGCAGCACCTGGTCAGAATAGCCCCTGGCCCTGAATCTTTGTCTCATAATGGTCTGTTCTTTCTCATACACTGTCTCAGAGCTACAATTCCGTTTTGCCCTTAGGAATTCCCCATACGGGATGCTATCCTTGAGAGTATTGGGATGGTGACTTTTAGCATGTAAAATGATGTTGCCTGAGGTGGGTTTCCTATATAGGCTGGTTTGTATGTCCCTTTCCACAATATTGACTCTTATGTCAAGGAAGTCAATTTCTGTCTGGTCTGACTTGCTGGTATATTTGAGATTTACATAATTTTTGTTAAGGGAGGCAAGGAATTTGTTCAGTTCTAACTTAGAACCATCCCAAATCAGAAAAATTTCATCAATATACCTGGTGTAAAAGGCAATGTGACGTGTGAGATTAGCATTTTCATCTGACCATAGCACTTGTTCCTCCCACCAACCCATCAGCATGCAGGCAAAACGTGGAGCAAAGCAACTTCCCATCGCGGTGCCCACCTCTTGTTTAAACCACACATCATCAAACAAAAAGAAATTGTTTAGTAAACAAAACTCCAACATTTCAAGTAGCATTTCAGTTTGTTGAAGGAAAAAGGCAGATCTGTCCCTTAGAAAGTATCATTATAAAACACACCACATAGAAGAGGGTCCAAAGACTAGTTTAAAGACTCACCACTAGATACGCGCCCCTAACAAAGACATGAATTACAAAAGAAGTATCTAGGAGTCAAGCAGTAAAAAAAGGGAACTCTATTCACCAACAGACCTTGACATGACAAGAACAAGTATTGTAAGTAAGATCATTCGGTAACACCACATGATTCGATATGACACAGTGCACGTGATTACTCTACTGGGAAACACAGACCCAAGGATAGGTGAGAATTTTCCCATCAGTTGTCGATCTGTACCGCCACTTTTACATCATATGGGTTCTCCTTACCCAGGAGCTAGTGCAATCACAGTCACAAGAGTGTAGACGGACTGTGAGAGCCGAAGACCCTTTGTTAATATCAAGTGGGTGGTGTCTGTGTAATAGGACAACTGAAAAAAAGCAGTGCAAATATGTGATTAGTGATATAATAAAATTGGGTAAGACTGAGTAGAAGTGGAAATTTTAATGATTTCTCTCAGCTCCCCAAACATAAAAACAATAGTGAATAAACAGATTTGACAGAATATCTGTTCAGCAATTAGTGGTCAACATGTTTCTGCATAGATGGGAAGTACCAATGCATTCATCAGGACCTAGGTGTTGCTACTGCTGTTTAGTTAGTGAAAAATATAAAGGTAAAAAGCAATCCTATCACCTGTTTTTCAGGTTCAGAAACTCCGCCACAATCCAATTCGTGTGGGGATAGCGCCTTACCTCACCTGGCTGCAGCTCAGGTAATGAGGAGCAGCGCTCTATCCGTCGGTGTCTCCTGGTGTTCCTCTGCGCTAACTGGGAAGCTCTTTTTAGCTCTAGTGCTTATGATGGCATCAGTGTTGCAGGATTGCACTCATCTACCAAGTCCTCCATGACAGCCAGTGTCTCAATATCTCCGGCCGTCAGGTTACCAGATAGATTTAAGTCCCTCGAGTTTGGGCTTAGTGTGGTACATTCCTTACCTTTGAATAACTTCAGTAGTTTTAATTTCCTACCAAATTTAAATAGGTCAATTTTAGTTGGTGTGTATTCGGATATATATTACCTACTGGCAGTCGCCAGTAGGTAGTTATAGTTAGGACCTATTATCCACAGAATATCCACAACATTCTATTTGGAATAACTTTTGTGCTAGTTGATAAATCTGCGTGAAATTTTCCAACGTTTTAGCCAGCTGAGTTCTGCTCCTTTCCTATAAGTTTGGGGGTGATTGGTCAAGCGGGGGCCAAGAAAAAAGGGGGGTTCCAAAATGCATTTTCCCCATGTAGTTTCCCGTAGGACTTTTAGCCGCAGCTACAGCCCGAACTGATGAACAGAATTACACCAAAGTTTGGCAAAAAGGTAGTCCTTGGCCTTTTCTTTTTTTTAAATGGTGGGATGCATGTACGATCTGCAAATCCTAGTGAAATAATAAAAAAAAGCAATGCGGTCTCCTGCAGTAAATATGTTTATTTGCTGGGGGCATTATTGAAAAAATAGTGTGGGTGGTCCCCATCCCCCCCACACTCCCCTGGGAACCACCACCCCCAGGGCTTCTTTAAAATGGGTGGGGGGCTCTCAGGCCCCCTCAGCCCCAGGGACCGCCACCCTCGAGCCAGCTACAGCTATATATTAAGTATGGGCGAAATTTGCGAATTTGCGTTCCGCAAATTTGCGCGAAATCGAATTCGCAATCCGCAAAATCTGCGAATTTGCGAATTTTTGTTTTTTGCGTGTTCGCAGAGTTTTTTTCGTGTTCGCGGGCCGCTTGCATTGCGAAGTTACCCAATGCGGTCGTGTATGGGCACAGCACCCTCTGGTTCGCCACTGCCACCCTCTGGTTCATCACTGCCATCCTCTGGTTCACCACTGCCACCCTCTGGTTCACACCTGCCACCCTCGGGTTCACCCCTGCCACCCTCTGGTTCACCACTGCCACCCTCTGGTTCAGCACTGCCCCTCGCTGGTTCACCCCTGCCACCCTCTGGTTCAGCACTGTCACCCTCTGGTTCACCACTGCCACCCTCTGGTTCACCACTGCCACCCTCGGGTTCATCACAGAAACCTCTGGTTCACTACTGCCACCCTCTGGTTAACCACTCTCACCCTCTGGTTCAGCACTGCCACCCTCTGGTTCACCCCTGCCACCCTCTGGTTCACCACTGCCACGCTCTGGTTTATCACAGCACCCTGTGGTTCACCCCTGCCACCCTCTGGTTCAGCACTGTCACCCTCTGGTTCACCACTGCCGCGCTCTGGTTCACGACTGCCACCCTCTGGTTCATCACAGCACCTCTGGTTCACCACTGCCACCCTCTGGTTAACCACTGTCACCCTCTGGTTCAGCCCTGCCACCCTCTGGTTCAGCACTGTCACCCTCTGGTTCCCCACTGCCACCCTCTGGTTCACCACTGCCACCCTCTGGTTCACCACTGCCACCCTCTCGATCACCCCTGCCACCATCTGGTTCATCACTGCCACCCTCTGGTTCACCCCTGCCACCCTCTGGTTCATCCCTGCCACCCTCTGGTTCAGCACTGTCACCCTCAGGTTCATCACTGCCACCCTCTACCGAGACCTTTTGTGACGCAGCGGCAGCACAAAATATGCGGCATGGTGCTGTGTATTAACAACGTGACGATTCTGAGAGATACGTCACGTTGTAAAGCCCCGCGCCATCAGGAGGCGTTCCAGCACAGGGGAGGGCGTTCCTGCACAGGAACGCCTCCTAAAAGTGGCTGAGTGAAATCTACAAGATTTCACTCAGTCACTTTTAGGCCAATGCTGCGTCAAAACCCTGCGCCTGCTTGAAGCAGGCGCAAGGCTTGATGCAGCATTGGGGAGATAGGGCCCCCCAGAGCATTGCTGGAGCTAAGTCGCAAGCGCGACGCAGCTCCAGCAATGCGCTGCTTTTTTACGGGCAGATGCGTGATGCATCTGTGCCATTTTTGCCCTGGGGATGCACCAGTAATTGTAAATCTGCCCCTATACATTTAGTCAACGAGGGAGCACTAACTGATTAGACAGTAGAAAGTACTCCAGTTTAGTAGAGGTATTGCACAAAAAGGTGCCATCTTCGTGGACAAACACGCAGGGCGGAATTCATTCTGCCCCCTGTTAGACTCGTTTTTTGTGCCCTTCTGCCCTCTGTTAGACTCGTTTTTCCCTTGTTTTTCTGCCCTTCTGCCCTCTGTTAGACTTGTTTTTCCCTTGTTTTTCTGCCCTTCTGCCCCCTGTTAGACTCATTGTTTGTGCCCTTCTGCCTTCTGTTAGACAGTTTTTTGTGCCTTTCTGCCCCGTTAGACTCGTTTTTTGTGCCCTTCTACCCTCTGTTAGACTCGTTTTTCCCTTGTTTTTCTGCCCTTCTGTCCTCTGTTAGACTGTTTTTTTGTGCCCTTCTGCCCTCTGTTAGACTCGTTTTTCCCATGTTTTTCTGCCCTTCTGCCCTTTGTTAGACTGCTTTTTGTGCCTTTCTGCCCTCTGCATCACCACATCATCACTCAGCGCTACCCCAGCATCACTCAGCACCACCACATTATCACTCAGCACCACCACATTATCACTCAGCACCACCACAGCACCACCACAGCATCACTCAGAACCACCACAGCACCACTCAGCACCACTCAGTGCCACCACAGCATCACTCAGCACCACCACAGCATCACTCAGCGCTGCCACATTATCACTCAGCACCACCACAGCACTCCTCAGCACCACCACAGCATCACTCAGCACCACCACAGCACCACTCAGCACCACCACAGCACCACTCAGCACCACCACAGCATCACTCAGCGCCACCACAGCATCACTCAGCGCCACCACATTATCACTCAGCGCCACCACAGCATCACTCAGCGCCACCACATTATCACTCAGCACCACAACAGCACCACCACAGCATCACTCAGCACCACAACAGCATCACTCAGCACCATCACAGCACCAATCAGCACCACCACAGCACCAATCAGCGCCACCACAGCATCACTTAGCACCACCACAGCATCACTCAGCACCACCACATTATCACTCAGCACCACCACAGCACCACTCAGCACCATCACAGCATCACTCAGCACCACCACAGCATCACTCATCACCACCACAGCACCACTCAGCACCACCCCAGCATCACTCAGCACCATCCCAGTATCACTCAGCACCACCCCAGCACCACTCAGCATCACCACAGCACCACCACAGCACCACTCAGCGCCACTCGCGCATCAATCTGCACAACCATTCAACAACAACTGGTTCAAATATGTTCTCTCAATGTTTGAAACTTCATGACAAATGTCACAAAAATATGTTAATATTTCACTTCTGTTCTTGGATTTTCATCACAATAAAATACACTGAACATAATCTTCACAAAAGTTATTTACAAAAGTTTAAGCTATTGCCATTATAAATTAAAATCACTTTTATTTAAGTATTAATTATTTAAAAAAATTAAAAGCCATTGTAATTTATAATATCAATACAGCTAAGTCACGTAAATACAAAACATGTTGCATTACAAATTCTATAGGTGTCACATTTGCGAAAGTTATAACTATTGGCATTGTAAATGACAAAGCTATTAATTTAGCTATTTTCAAAACTAACACATAAATTAAAAAAACGGTAATTTACAAGACCAATAGCTCAAACTTTCCTAATGCGAGACCTATTGCATTGCAAATGCTTGTTTTTACATCTGTCAGTGCTTCCTGTTGAGGTTTAATTTTCGTGACAGGCGCCTCATTGCCTACTTGTAACTATTCTCTGACCCTGCTTCAAGGGTCAGAGCAGGGTCAGAGAATAGTTGCAAGTAGGCACCGAGGTGCCAAGAAGCACTTACAGGCTTACAGCAGCAGGTGCCCAAGTTGAAGTTAATTTCTTTGTAACCCTTTTGTAAAAGGTTACAAAAAATTAGCTTCAACTTTTGCACCTGCTGCTGTAACCCTGTAAGTGCTTGGCTGAAAATTCGTACCTGCTGATTCGTGGATTTTACAGCGATTTCGCGAGATTTGCGGATCACGAAATCGCGGAAAATCTGCAAATTCCGCGAGCGAAACAAATTTTCAGCCCATGCTTACTATATACTGGGGTACCCACCCAGGGACATAGCAGTCTCCCTGCCCACACTGCGGAAACCTGTGTTTGCTCTTGCTTGGTGGGAGCAATTTCAAAGATCCTGCCAAGCGAGAGCAAACACAAAGTCCAATCCCAGCTGGCAGGTGCTTTAAAAAAGCTTCTGTCAACTGGGAGCAGACTTCAGATCTGTTTCCCTGCCTGCAGTGATGCAGGCATTGAAACAGACCTCCATATTGCTCCCACTGGCAGGGAGAAGCATTTTTAGCTAGTCCATGTAGGCAGGAGCAGTGCCGGCTCCTGTTGGAGGCGAGGTGCTGGCTGGAGACAATGGAGGCCTTGAGGCTCCCCTTGCGGCCCCCAACAAGAACATGATGGGTGCCCTGAGTGGAAACCAGGGCACCCATCAGAAGTTTGCTGTACCCTGGCGAATAGGGTCCCTAGGGCTGATATCAGCCCAGGGAGGAGGACTGGGTGTCCCGCTCCCCTTTACTGATTTGCCAGGCCCAGGGGGAGAGGGTCCCCAGTGAAGGGGCCATGTGGCCCCTCTTCCCTTTTAAATATGCGTGAACTGCTGAATTTTTATGTTTTTTTAGGGATAAAATGTGTACCTAACTATAACGTCCATGTAACCTTTGGTTTATTCAGTGGAATTTTTTTTATATATATACACATCCAACAGGGTAGATTACAACTCGAGTATAACTGATATTTGGGAGAAGTTACAAGAATGGAAGGACAAGGGACTCCTCGAATGGGAGGAGTTCTGTTTCATGAAAAAAGATTACCTGATACTGCCTGTCATGCATCTTCTCCCAAAAATCCATAAGGACAAGAATAGCCCCCCAGGCCTCCCCATAATTTCATCCAGAGGATGTGCGCTTGAAAATATATCCAGATATGTAGACCATTTTTGTCAGAATTTGTATTCTCTTTACCTTCATATGTCCGTGATCCAATGACTTTTTGGGGAAAATAGCTGATCAGACATGGGGAAAAGACCATATCCTCATCACATTAGATGTGAACTCACTATATACAGTGATAGATCACACACAGGGAGTAGAAGCCTGTGCTTGTTTCCTCAACCTCAGGGACATTAGATAACTAGAACTCACTAACATGATACTCAGTATGATCAGATTCTGTCTTGAGAATAATGTTTTCCTATTCAATGGCGGGATGTATAAACAAAAACTTGGTACCGCGATGGGCAATTCCTTCGCACCAAGTTTTGGGAATCTGTTCATGGGTGCTTGGGAAGAGGATAACCGCACCAATATACACTATCAGACTGCATTCACCAAAGTAAAGGTATGGCTAAGATATATAGATGATATCTTTGTGATTTAGCAGGGAGAGAGAAGTGATGCTTTAATTTTCATTGAGAATCTCAATCACAATGATAGAAATCTGACTCTGATTAGCTCCATTAGTGCAACAGAGGTTGAGTATCTGGATACTAGGATCATCATTAAGAACAACACCATAGAGACAGTGCTATATCGTAAGAGCACAGAGGGAAACACACTTCTCCATGCTCTAAGCAGCCACCCAACAACCTAAAATGGAGAATACCATATGGGGAGCTGCTAAGAGCAAAGAGAAATTGCAGCACCATCTCAGATTACCAAATGGAAGAGGGAGTCATGATTGAACGTTTCAAGGCTAGAGGTTATCCGACCTGGGTCCTCAAAAAACCTACAGAACGGATAACAGAGATTGACAGAACTAGCATCTTGAGGGAGCTAGAACAGGGAGAGTTTTGGCGAGGATACCGATAAAAAAGAAAATATCTCTCGCTTGATAATGACATATAACGGGAACTCCAAAGAGTTTCAGAAAATAATCAATCGACATTGGGGTATTCTTAAAAATGATCCAATAATTGGTGAAAATCTACCAGAGAGAGCAAGTATCACGTAGAAAAGAGGTAGAACCTTACGTGACATTCTGGTACACAGTGACCTAACTAGTAACACAGTTAGAAAAGGTATTGATTTACAAGGTTTCTTTCCTTGTGGCCACTGCAAGGCCTGTGGCAGCAGTAAAATGGTAAGAGAATATTGGAATACCAGCACCAATAGAATGACACGGATATCACAGTTTCTTAGCAGTACTTTTGTTATTTACGTACTGGAATGCCCGTGTAAATTACGCAATGTGGGGAGTATGACACATATGGCAAAAAAACGGGTACTCAGACATATGAGGGCCATCACTAATAAGGACAGACAATACCCCATTGCTCGTCATTTCGCAAGTCACCATTTCTCAGATTACACCAAACTAACATATTATGCCATTGAACAGATTCTGCCAAAGGCAAGGGGAGGCAATAGAGTATTGAGGCTAAGACAGAGGGAGTCCAGATATTTTGTGGGAATGTGTGCACACTATCCCACGGGACACAACCTGGATGATGAGATGGCCATACACCTGCAAACAGAATAATAGAATGCCATCAGTTGCTAGCTATATAGCGTTCTATTGTGGAATGAATGTATGATTGATATCTATGTTTTTATTGCTAAATGTGTTGATGTTACAAAGGTTCTCATAGCCTTCTCTGTAATTGCCTACAAATATGCTACCCACCAACTAGGGTTATACATAGGCATAAATAAATAACACAGACATAGTTCAGCCCTGCGAGGCTGTAGCACGTTACAGAACTGAATTAAATAGTATTACTCATCAGAGTCTTGACACAACAGGCGGGCAACACAATCCATATAGGTTGCCAGACTGAGAAGGCAGAGAGTGTCTTAACAAGAAGTACCCACTATCAAGGGTTTTTTACTGCCATATCAAACATACAGCAAGCACTCTGATATCACCATGACAACGACCGCATGTACGAAAACGGCGAGTCGAGGGTAGTGTTTTAAATTGGAGGTGTAACGTGCACCGATTCGCACATAAGAACACTTTTTGCGCGAGTTAAGCACAACTAACAAACCGAGCATTTGGCCATAAAAATAAGGGAAACACAACCCGGGTAGTGCATAGTATCAGCCAATTCCACCACACACCAAGATGGCGACCATAGAATATGCCAGAGGGTCTGTAGCTGATAGACATAGTCCCTCTACTATGTTCATAATATTGTGTATGTAATCGACATTGTGTTTGTGTACACACTGTGTGAACAATCCACCATGGTGGTGAAACGCGTCACTGCGGTTTATGATTGAAAATAAACCCCTACTTTGATTGCACCCAGCTCGTGATTACTGATGTCAGGACGATTCTGAGAGCGTGAGAGGTATTTTGTTTTGGAATTATATATATTTAGTAAGACACATTTAATCACTCACTCATACATTCAGTCATGTACCTACTAAATCTTTCATCCAGATACTTATACATCCACTCATTCTTCAATATGTAAAAATATTTAAACTTTACAGAAACACACAGTCACTGGATGAGGTCATCAGTGATGTCATCAGTGATGTCATTTGAGATGTCATCAGTACTGTCATCAGTGATGTCACTGACCATGTCATGAATGATGTAATATGTGACATCATCAGCAGTGGATTGCGGGTGCACGAAATATAGTTAGTACAACTAACTATATAGGATCAATTTCAATGGTTTTTTAAATGCTAATTCCTAACTATATATGACCTGAAACCTATGTTTTTTTCAGTGAATTTGCAAGGTTTTTTAAATGCTAATTCCTAACTATATTTGACCTGAAACCTATGTTTTTTTCAGTAAATTTGCAAGGTTTTTTAAATGCTAATTCCTAACTATATATGACCTGAAACCTATGGTTTTTTCAGTGAATTTGCAAGTTTTTTTAAATGCTAATACCTAAATATGTATGACCTGAAACCTATGTTTTTTTTAGTGAATTTGCAAGGTTTTTTAAATGCTAATACCTAACTATGTAAGGCTTGAAACCTATAGTTTTTTCAGTGAATATATATATTTAATATAATATATATATATAATTTTTATTTTCAAGTTTTTATTTTATATATGATTACAGGGTCCGCGCACTGTGAACGCTCTGAGCTCTTACCCCGACAAATTTTTTACGTTTCTAAAACATAATATCTACGTTTTTAATGTAGATTTTAAAGGTAGACAATATCTGCTTTTTTTAAACGTTTAACAACAGTATATTACTTTTTGAAGTAGTAACAAATCTTGCGAGGGTACGTCGCACGTGCACGCAACGTATGAGCTTTGTCCATGCACCGTAAAAGCTTCGAGCTCTTACCCCCGAAAGTTTCATAAACTTTAAATCGTTATATCTACGTATTCATTGCATAATGTAAAGGTACACATTATCTGGGATAATAAAGAACATGCTAATTTAAACTTTTAAAGACCATATATAACTTTATTTAAGCAATTATAAATCTCACGAGGGTGCGTACTACGTAAACGCATCGTAAGATGATGTGAGTGCTCTGTAAATAGAGCGTAAACGCAACGTAAGCTTACGTAAGAGCTCCGTAAACGCAACGTAAGCGCTCCATAAGCTTACGTCCAACCATGTGACCTCAAAACAAAAGATTTAATTGTTTTATAATACTTCCTACTCCAATTGTTGAAAGTCCCCTCCCATTTTCATCATTCTTCTTTGGCTTTCGAGGAAGAAACACCTTTTTTCATCAGCACTTTGCTCCTGAAAAATCTATTGAAATGTCTGAACAGCAGGAACCTGAGCATTCAGAACATGAGGAACCTGAGCATTCAGAACATGAGGAATCTGAGCATTCTGAACATAAGGAACCTGAGTTTTTTCCTGAAACCCTTAGATCACCAAAAGAGTCCATAGTTTGGAATTTTTTTAAATTCCCAGAAGGACAGAAAAAGGTAAATGCGCCTTTTGTCACATGCAAAATCTGTGACACGTTACTTTCCAGAGGGGATCCACAGAAGAAGTACAGCTTTGGAACTTTTAGCATAGAATGCCATGTCAAGAATATACACCCAAACAATTGGAGTAAAGCTGTAATGAAAAGATCATCAGAGGAGAAGGGCTCTGCTCCCAGCACTTCTTCTCAACCAACAGCACCACCAATGCAAGCATCAATGGTTGCACATGCCCAACTAGAACTTAAGAATTTGATGATGCAATGCATTCGTTGCCAGAAACTAATAGCCTTTGCAAAAAAACAGGAAGCACAGGTGCACCCCATAATTTTTTACTTTATTTTTCATTGTTTGTTCCGGTTGAATAATTATCTGCCTTAAAAAGTTTATTTTTTTACATCGTTTTTCAGCAAAACAAAAAAAAACAAAAAAACAGTTCTTTTTAGAACTACCTCTACTGGTTAAAGAAATAACTAAATTTCTATGTTTGTATGTAAACGTTTGTCATAGTGAATGTCAAAGTGCAAAACTATAAGGATGTGGTACAGCATAAATCTATAAGGTGTTTACCTATAGTATACTGTACTACTTCCAAAGCACTGAAATGTAACATATGTATATAAATATGTTACAAATCAATGGGCCAGATGTACGTAATCTCGATTTACCTACTCATAAATACCGAGGGCCCGACGTAGGTAATCCAAGATTACCACTTCTTAAATACCGAATCATACCGATTCGGTATTTAAGAACTGGCAATGGGGATGTAGGTATTTTTACCGAATTAATTACCGATTTGGTAAAATTCGGTAATTACCGATTCAGTAATTACTGAATCTGTATTTGCTATTGATTAATATGGGCCTTGAAGCCCATAGGAATCAATGGCAAATGCCGATTTGGTAATTACCGAATCGGTAAATTCCGAATCCTGCCAGGGGGAACAGGATGTCACTTTGACACCCTGTAGCACCCCTGTTTTTGGCCTGTGTGCAATGTGACACACATACATGCCCTTAGGGCATGTATGTGTGCCACATGGCACAGGTGTACATGCACAGATGTGCATGTACACAGGAATTCCTTATTTACCACCCAATTGGTAAATAACGAATTATTAGACGCCTCTAGCACTGTCAACAGTGCTACCTACATTAGAATTTACATATTTGATATTTTTACCGAGTCTGTATTTACCGATTCGGTAATTTTACCGATTCGGTAAATACAGAATCGGTGGGGGGGCGTGGCCAACTGCCGAGCATGGCGGCAGCTTGAAGTGAGAGCTCCGTCAGGCAAACCGGCCGCGCTGACTATCCGACCATTAATCCGCCTCATTGTCCGCCCGAAGGGGCTGCATCGGCACAAGAACCCAAGCGGCGCTGATTGCTGCAACCCCGGTGCGGAACGGCCGCCGGGAGCGGCTCTTGTCGGGAACGACGTAACGGGGCCTGCGCCGGACAATCCACACCGACCTCGAGTAAACGACGGACCCGGGCGGAAGTTCACCATCCCCGGCCCGGGCGCCCTGACATCAGCCGGCACCTGCTCCGCATCGACATTGGGGTCATACAGCCGCACTGCCACGCCGGCGCCGGCCCTTGAATGCACCGAGGGATCTGGAGATAGTGACGGACACCCCAAGGCAAAGTAGGAAACCGCAACGGAGGCCACCCGGCGCCAGGGATTGCGCCACTCTCTGTGACTCCAGTTGCTAGTGAAGCTGATTGCGCGCTGCGGTGTGGGGGACTGCACTGAGACCCGACTGCCTCCCTGCACTACCACCGGCCCGGGGCGCACCCTGGCTCCACGGACACGTGGGAACACCAACAGCCTGACGCAGAGGCGGAGTGCAGTGGGGCTATTCACAACGCGACCGGCCCGGCATGAGAGCCTTCCGGGTGCGGACGGTCCTGCAAGATACATACTGGTGAGGCAAGCGAAAGGGGTTGAAGGCACTGTAAAAGAAGGAGACCCCCCTCGGAGCCATACCCGTCGTCGCGCTTGGGGGTGCCGCGCTGCGCGACCCTTCCGCACACAGGCCCGCTGTAAGCCTCGCAGACACCATCCGAAATACGGCGGCCTGTCTACCGCCTCTGACCTTGGGTGGCCCTCAAGAACCCTTTATATTTAACGGGACACAACCTTCTCAGCCGGACACCCACAAGCCCTGCAAGACCCGAGGGACGACAGTGTGCCCGGACGCGGAGCACACATACCTCCGCCAGCAGCGCGCCATCATGGCCGGAAAGGGTACGCGAAGCACGACAACACAGGCGAAGCTCGACAAATTCGCATATGGCAATAATGGACATTCCCAGAGTGGCGGCCGTCACTCCACTGGTACTCCTCCGGACACGGGAATCGCTCCGAAAGTGACCCTTGAGGACGTGATGAAGACCCTCAACGAAGTCCGGACAACGGTGGGTTCCATCTCCTCCGAAGTCACGCTACTCCGAGCGGACTTTCACAAAATGGCGGAGAGGGTCTCGCAAGTGGAAGTAGTCACGAAGTCTCTTGTCGAGGACACCTCGGATCTGCAGGTGGCCATGGACCGCATGGAGAGACTCACTAAACAGCTGCAAGAAAAACTCGATGATCAGGAAGGGCGCTCAAGAAGAAACAACGTCCGCATCCTAGGCCTGCCGGAATCGGAGGGTAAGGTTGCGATGGACTTGTACGTTGAGGACTTGATCAAAACCCAGCTGAAGCCCAAAGGCTTGTCTCACTTCTTTTCTGTTGAGAGGGCGCACCGAGTCCCTGGTGGAACAGCCAAACCGGGCGCAGCCCCACGGCCAGTTCTGGCCCGGCTCTTCAATTTTAGGGACAGAGACGCAATCCTGCAATCGGCACGAAACTCCCCGCCAGTGAAAATTCATAACTCAACGCTGGCCTTCTTTCCAGACTACACGGCGGAGGTGGCCAGGCGCAGAAAATCTTTCATGGACGTTAAAAAAGCACTACGGGACAGAGGACTGCCATACTCCATGCTTTTCCCCGCCAAATTGCGAATAGTAGCCGAAGGGAAGACGTGGTTCTTCGATACGCCTGAAGTGGCTCGAGAGTGGCTGGATGGATGGAGGCAGGTTGGACAGCCACAACGCCAACAAAGAGACCGGCAACAACATCGTAACGTGGGACAGTCGACGCACCCATCAAGTACGCCTGCAAACGAAGGGGGTGCGGCAGCACTGGATTCAGACCTTGAAAGAGACCCGTTTGACTCTGGACTACCAGCTAGGGGCTAATCAGAGTATTCTGCGCTAGGGACAACATAATTGTGAACACTTGGGACCTTGATGCTGCTGGAGCCGAGTAGGGCGGGCATCGGCCGGTGCCTGTAGGGGTATCACCAACCCCACAAGCAAGTAAGATGGACGGGGACGGGATTAAGCACTCTGCCAAGTTGGGGATGCGGGCGGGTTTTCGTCCGTGGTGCAGGGGAGCAGGGAGGGGGAGGGGGGGGAAGTTGTATTGTTTTGGTTAATAATGTTTGTAGTCATCACCGCTTTCATATGGAACATGTTCACACTGCGAGCCGTACACTCCTGGTTCTCTGTCACAGATCTTCACAAGAGCACTGCGCTCCACCTTCGCGCTTCAGATACACTAATCATCCCTCCACATGGCCCAACGACGTAGACTCACACCCGCTGAAGGCGACACGCACCTGACAGCGGTCCCCCCTTTAAAATTGCTCACCTGGAATGTTAGGGGCCTGGGGGACAAAATTAAGAGGGGATTGGTTCTCCAAACTATTAAACGTCACGGACCGGACTTGGTGATGTTGCAAGAGACGCACCTGGCCGGATCCACCTGCAAAGCCCTTGACAGGCGCGGATATGCCATGGTGGCACATGCAGAGTTCACCACGGGGTCCAGGGGCACTGGGATACTACTCAGGAAAAACTCCTCCTTTATGATTGACAGCCACAAAACGGACGACCAGGGCAGATTTGCAGCAGTACACGGCCAATGGGAAGGGAAACCCCTCAACGTAGTATCAGTATACATTCCCCCGGCACTACACTCCACGGCACTGCCAGCGCTGGGTCAGTTTCTTGTGGATCTCCCGGAGGGCGACATGATCATTGGGGGGGACTTCAACGCCATCACAGACCCACTATTAGACACCTTTCCCACACGGGACCGGCAGCGAGGGGCCGCCGTGCTCCCTGGTTTCCTGTCCGCACTGGGCCTCACGGATGTTTGGCGCTGCATGAACCCATCGACTAAACAGTACACGCACTACTCCTCTACTCATAACAGTCTATCACGCATTGACTACCTTTTCTTTTTGGGGGTGGGGCTGGGTTCAGTGGACAAACTTGAGATCCTACCTAGGGGTATATCTGACCACTCCCCAATATCCCTCCACATCACATCCAAGGAGCAAAAACGTGCCAGGCTCTACCCAATATACCCCAACTACCTACAGATTCCAGGTGTACGGAAAAAGCTTAAGACGGCCTCATCACACTACTTTGCAGAAAACACGGGGTCGGTCTCCTCGCCATCCACACTTTGGGAGGCGTACAAGACAGTCCTGCGCGGCGCGGCGATAGCGGCCATCACGGGGCACAAGCGAGACTCCAGGAAAGAACTCGCTCAATTAGAATTGGCTCTCCACGACGCAAATATCACCCACATGGCCGATCCCACCCCTGACACAGCACATGCGCTGCATCTCAAACAACAACAACACTTGGCCCACCTCACAACGGTGACCAAGGGACACCTGGCGAGCACGGCCAATAGGATATATGATGTGGGGGACAAAGCCGGAAAAATGCTAGCATGGTTGGACAGACGGGGTGGTAGCAACAGAGGCATTCAAAGGCTGTCCAATCGAGAGGGTCAGATGATGACACACCCTGAACAAATCGTACACGCTTTAGCACGCCACTTTCAGGACATCTATACACCGACTAGGGAAGTCACGGAACAGGAGGCGCAGGCCTCACTCAATCGCATCACTGTCCCCACACTCTCCCAGGAAGCGCAACTGGAACTAGACGCCGACCTAACCGAAACTGAAATCCAATTAGCAATACAGTCTTTGCAATCTGGAAAGGCGCTTGGTCCTAATGGGATACCCGTGGAATGGTACAAAGCGACGGCCCCCCTGTTGAGCAGGCCCTTACTGGATATGTATACTGAGAGCCTTACTAAGGCCGCACTCCCTCTGGACCAGCGCACGGCCACCATAGTGGCTATCCCCAAACCTGACAAGCCACAGACACTGTGCTCCTCGTATCGACCTATCTCCCTGCTCAATGTGGAAGCGAAGATACTTGCGAAACTCCTGGCTAGCCACCTGACGGCGCACTTACATGCCCTGATACACCCGGACCAATCCGGCTTCATGCCGCATAGGAGCACAGCACTGAATCTGCGGAGAGTGCATGGGGTCCTGGCGAGAGCACATCTCCTTTCCGAACAGTCAGTCATCCTCTCCCTAGACGCCAAAATGGCATTTGATCTTGTGGAGTGGGAGTACTTATTTGCTGTCCTGGCCCGCATGGGCTTTGGCCCGAAATACATGGCATGGGTCCGGTTATTATACACGTCACCGATGGCGCAGGTAGTCGCGAATGGTCACATCTCAAAGCCCTTCCCGTTAGGGCGCGGGACGAGACAAGGGTGCCCGCTATCGCCCCTACTTTTTGCACTGGTGCTCGAGCCGCTGGCCATCCTACTTAGGGCGACGCCTCTGTTCCGGGGACTCACGTGGGAGGACGGGTGGGAAGACAAAGTGTCGCTATATGCTGATGACATGCTGATCTACATGGCCAACCCTGACGAGGGAATCCCTGCCCTGCTGGCCCTGTGCGACGAGCATGGGAGGGTATCTGGCTACACCCTAAACTGGTCCAAATCTGTCATCTTCGTGCTCAGGGGCCCAGAACCAACACTGCGGGATAACTGCCCCCTACAACTGGCGTCCGGCTCCTTTACATACCTGGGCATTGTTATCACCACTAATGCGACGGACTTCTATAACGCAAATCTGGTACCGCCTCTGGCACGTCTCCGTGCTGACGTTAAATATTGGGCCACCCTGCCATTAACCCTCCTTGGAAGAGCAGCACTATACAAAATGATGGCTCTTCCTAGGTTTCTTTACGTATTAGAGAATACTCCCCACGTTGTGACCCCACGCTACTTCCAACAAGTCGCCGCACTTGTATCTGCGCTACTATGGAGCAATGGCCCGGCCCGTATAGCTCACGATAAATTAGTTAAAAGCTGGTACGAAGGTGGGATTGCACTACCCAACCTTCAATTGTATTACTGGGCCTCCCAACTCAAAATAATAAACCAATGGATCCACGTCCCGCGGGGGGACCCCGCTTACCAAGCGGACTGGTCGCAGCTGGGAACGGACGGCATGCTTGCGGCACTGTACAATCGCACACGGGCCCGCAAACTGATTGGTCCGACAAAACACACGGTGTCCCTGTGGCATACGGCACAGTCACGGCTCGGATGGCAGGGGAAAATTATGAAAATGACGCCATTGTGGGACACGAAATCGTTAGGGAACTTAAGAGCCAGTAAGGGCTTCGCACAATGGGACCGACTGGGGATTTCGGTTGTTGGAGACCTTTGGGATACGGGCACAGTGGTCGCATTCTCGCACTTGCAGCAACAGTATGATATGAGGCCCACTGAAACTTACAGGTATGTGCAAATCCGGCACGCCTTACAGCATGCAATCCCTCCCGACACAGTACTCCCGGAGTCCTCTCCACTGGAGGACAGGCTGCTGACTGACTTTATGGAACAAAAGGCAACCTCCCTTACATACAAAAAAATAGTTAATAACCTGCCAGACCCCACACAGAAACTCCGGGAGCGATGGACCGGGGAACTCGGAGATATGGATGACTCGGAATGGAACGAGGCGTTGGCCTCACCAAGGGAGGTGGGCATCTCAGCTAGGTTTCGGCTGGTACAACTCAAGATCCTACACCGCACCTACTATACCAGAACACTCTTGCACAAGATACAGAAGACACCACACCCCTTCTGTCTCAGGGGCTGCGGGGAGGAGGGGTCCCTGCTTCACACACTGTGGGACTGCCCGTTGCTTCAAGAGGTATGGAGACAGATTATGCGAACAGTCTCCCAGGCCCTTGAGACGTCTCTCCTGCCGGAACCTCGCAAATGTCTGTTAAACATTTGGGACCCTACTGACCTGAACAAGTATGAACAGCTGTGGGCCACATTAGCTATGACAGTGGCGAAAAGGGACATTGCACAAAAATGGGGTGCTCCGGAATTACCAACAGTGTCGGGCTGGGTTAGAAATATGGACCTCCTCATGGTGAAGGAACGAGCAGTATATATGTTGCGGGCCTGTCCGCGTAAATGGAATAAAGTATGGACGCCTTGGAATAAATATAGGGGGGAACCATGTGAACCATTGCCGGAGAATGAAGAACTGGAGTCAGAGGAGGAGGATGATTAGAAGGATGAAATGCTATGAGCTTCCTTGATTTGTGTGGGGGTGGTGGGAGCAGCAATTGTGACCTCTGAACCAATGTATGAGCTCTAAGTAGTGGAAGACACCATTATATGAAGAATCGCAACTGTATGCTGTGGTGATGACGTTAGTTAGGTTTTTTTTTTTTTTTGCAAAAAAAAAAAAAAAAAAGAAAATAACATTTTTTCTCTGTACCTAGAAGTCACTAGGAACTAACTGCAGTCTTAATAGGTGGAAAAATGGTAACTAGAACAGAATGTGGAATGTTGGACTGTATATCTCTATACTGCATTGTGTATAAATCTCTTTACTTTGTACGCAGTGCACATTCACCTTATACGCATATAATTCTTGTAATTTCACCATCTGTACACCCATAATGAAGCAATATGTACCGGATTTCCGCAATGAAAATGTTGAAATTAAATTCTGCACCTATTTTGTCAATAAAGTTTTTCACAAAAAAAAATACAGAATCGGTAAAAATACCAAATCTGTAAATAAATGCCTCCTACATAGGAAAAGGCATTTACCGGTCGGTAACGGCCAAATTCGGCCGTTACGACCAGCAAATGCCTACCTACATCAGGCCCCAAATCATACCACTTCAATATTTAAGAGTAGGTAAATGGGATGTATGTAATTTCTCTTTTGAAATTACCAAATCTGTATAATTCAGTCATTTTACCGAATCGGTATTTACCGATTCGGTAATTGCCACTGATTCCAATGGGCCTTGAGGCAGTATATTATTCGGTGGTAACTAACGAATATTTATGGGGCTTTGGCACTGTTTTCAAAACAAAGAAGTTTAAACAAAAGTGAACACAAAAGGGTAGAGGTGTGAGAAACAGAGAGAAGGAAGTGCACTGGAGGAAGTGGAGTGCCAATAAATGAAGGTTTACTAACAGGTAAGAAATGGATAACAGAGTGAAGGAAGGAGAATAAGATCAAACCTAACAAAATAAAGAAAGAGGGAAACTGACTGAGGTGAAGAGGAGGAGTGGTATAAAGAGAGAACAAAGAAGATTAACTGTAAGGGAGAGACATGTAGAGAGAGAAGGAGCAAGGGACTGAGAGTAAGGCAGTTATTCTGTCACAATAAGAGAGTGATAACAAACTTATTTTTGATTCTCATACTTACCTTATAAATAATGAAAACTTAGACACTGATGCGAAAAAAGTTTTTTATTTCTCATACTTACCTTCTAAGATATAAAAAAACTTAAAGAAATTATTTAAAAAAAATATAATATCTGTAAAACAAAAGAAACAAATAAATTATAATGCATACAATGTATATTTCACAATACAAGAGAGAAGGAAGGAGATTAAGAGTCAAGAAAGATAGATGGCACATGCAGAGGGACACATGTCACAGGTAGAGAGTAAGATGGTGCAGGCAGAGAGTGAGATACAACCAGTAGTGGGTGAGATGGTGCAAAGAGAGGGTAAGATGACACACACACATGCATATATTGTGCAGACAGAGGGTAAGATGGCACTCACACAGAGAAACATGGAACAGGCAAAGGAAGACATAGCACAGTCAAAAGAGAGATGGCGAATGAGCGTGAGACAAGGGGAGTGAGGACACAGAGGGAGTGAAGGAAAGAGTGAGAGAAGGGGACTGAGTGAAGGAGCAAAGAAAGACAAATGATGGAGTGTGGGTGAGTTAAAGAGAGTGAGTGTAAGGGAAGGGCAGTGAGACAGTGAAGGGACAGAGGAAGTAAGGCTAACAGAGAGACAGTGAAGAAAGAGAAGTGAGGATGTCAGAGTTCAAAGGGAGTGACACAAGGAGTACGTGAAGTGGAGTAAGGTGAGTGAGGGAAGGTTGATGAGTAAGGGAGCAAAAGAAGGAAATAGAGGTGAAGGGGAATAAATCAGATGAACTGAGAAAGGGTAAGTGAAGGAAACAAGAAAGGAGAAGGGGAGTGAAAGGGAATAAAGGGTACTGAGGGAAGCAGCCTAACGAAACAAGGGTGACGTGAGTGAGAGAAGGACAGTGAAGTTGAAGAAAGACAAATGTTAGAGGGTGGATAAAGTCGAGTGAGCGTGAGACAATGGGAGTGAGTGATTGACTACACACAGGGAGTGAAGGAAGGAGTGATAGAAGGAGACTCAGTGAGGGATCAAAGAACGAAAAATGAGGTTGTGTAGGTGATGGAAAAGAAGTAATAGAATGAGGTGATGGAGAGAGTCACGCTAAGAGACAGGGAGCGATGGAAGGATAGACAAAAAGAAAAAGAAAAATGTTTTTGGGTCAGTCGTACTTACCTTATAAATGAAATATCTGTGGAAACGAAAAAACAAATCAGTTATAATACATTATTCACAATACAAGAGACAAAGCAGGAGAAAAAGGAAAGAGGAGTTAGGGAAGGGAAATGAGGAAGGGGGAATTACTGCAGGTGCGTTAACAACAGTGAGTCTAAGAGAGAGGGAGTGATGGAAGAGTACAGAGAAAGTGAGAGGACACAGGGAGTTTTGTAAAGGTGTGTTTGAAGTGCAGCTAGGTGAGTGACAGAAGGGGAATTAGTGAGTGAGCAAAGGAAGGAAAGAGAGGTGAAGGGGAGTGAAACAGAGGGACTGACTTAACATGAGTGGGTGAGAAGACTAAGAAGAAGGGGAGTGGAGTATAGGGAATGAGGATAAGTGAGGGAAGCACAATAAAGTGACAGGGGTGACATAGGGTAAAAGAATGACAGTAAGTTTGATGAAACAGAGGCGATAGAGGATGAATAAAGGCAAATGAGCATGAGACAAGAAGAGTAAAAGAGTGAGGAAATAGAGGGAGTGAAGGAAAGAGTGAGAGAAGGGGACTGAGTGAAGGAGCAAATAAAAGTCAGTGACAAAATGTGGATGAGTTAAAGGGAGTGAGAAACTGAAGGGATGAAAGCAGTGAGGTTAAGAGAGAGGCAGTAAGGGAAGGATAGAGAGAAACAGAAATAAAAAAGTAATGACAATTTATTTTTTATTAGTCATACTTACCTTATAAATGTAATATCTGTGGAAGAGAGTAAACAAATCATTATAATATATATTTCACAATACAAAATCCAAATTAACTTGTACAACATGTTATATGGTTTATTTTTGCTGTTCTCAGAATATATTGATTTTCACTAAAAACAGTGAGTTCAATACTAATTATCATATCACAGCGGGCAAAAAAAACACAATCAAAATGATTGTGTTTAAAAAAAAAACATAAAACTTAGAAAAAACATATCTTAAATGTTTTCTTCCAAACAGCAATTTCTAAGATACAATATCTCATTATTATACTCTCAAACTAAAGTGATATAGAAACATATATTAACCACATTTACCCGAAATACGTATTCTTCATTTACATACCTTTCCACATGGCCAAATGGTATACAGAAAGTCCTCTTTTTGGAAATTAATTAATAGTAGTTTTAAACTTCCCTTTACCCGACTTTCTGAATGAAAAGTCCAATATCTATTTCATCATCTAACAATAATTATATTTGCACCTCTGACTTACTCTTGATTAACATTTCCTATAATACTGATATCACTCACTATGTGATACACTTACACTACCTCTATGACAACTACCAGTTTACTAATTATCTTGATCACTTTCACTCACAAACTAATTTTGAACAACACACTTACTTTTATTAACTGCTCCAATCTTCATTGTCCAATTACTTTCACTAGAATTTCGGTTCTAAAAACACTAGGTAAGAATTTGTTAAGTCAAAAAGCAAACGTTGTTTGAAAATCAATTGAGTATCATTACAAACTTATGTAAAAACATACATTATCAACATTTACCCGAGAAACTCATTTTTCATTGCTATACTTTCCCACATGGCCAAATAGTACGTAAAAATTCCTTGGTTTGGAAAATACTTAATAATACTCTTGACCTTCCATTTCCCAACCTTCTGCATAAAAAGCTCCAACGTCTTTCGTAACACCTAACAATATTTATATCTCCACCCAAGGATGTGTATCATGTCCATAAAACCTTAAACAACCAGTAAACTATCAGAATCTGAACATCATATAGTATCCTGATGAATAACCTTTATTTAGTGCTCCAATCTTTCTAGGCCAATTACTTTTCCTAAAATTTAGGTTTTAAAAACACTAGGTAAGAATTTTTTAAGTCAAAAGGCAAACGTTTTTGGAAAGTCAAAACAGTATAATTACAATAAGTCCAGCCTTTTTGACATTTTAAATAAGCTGTATAATGTCCAGATGTTGTTGAAAGACTATCATGGAAAATAATTGTGTGAACAAGCCACCACGGTGGTGAAACGCGTCACAGCGGTTTATGATCGAAAATAAACCCCCACTTTGATTGCACCCAGCTCGTGATTACTGATGTCAGGACGATTCTGAGAGCGTGAGAGGTATTTTGTTTTGGAATTATATATATATATATATATATATATATATATATATATATATATATATATACATATATACATATATATATATACATATATATATATATATATATATATATATATATATATATATATATATATATATATATATACATATATCGCGTATCCAGTGGCCAGACACATCAATAAAGACCATGGAGGAGATGCCGACAACATAAGATACTTTGTTGTGGATCACGTAAAGAAGAGTACAAGAGGGGGGAATAGATTACTTGCCCTTAGGAGACTCGAATCACGTTACATCATCCTCCTATATACAAAGGCCCCTTATGGCCTTAACGCAGATGAAGCACTTAGTGTACATTTATAAGAAGAGAAAAACGAAAAAAAAAACTGTAAAAAATTGTATTATTGTCATTTAGTTGCCCCATCTGACCCAAGCACACACCCTTCGTAACAGTTGGATACAATAGCCTACATACTGAGCTACAAACATAGGCTTTTTTAAGAAAATCTGTTATGCAGATATTTAACACAATAAGATAATAGGTGGTTGGTGCACGTATAATTTAGATGCATTGTCATGAACTAACGTTATCAATTAATGTTGTTTTTGGTTCTTCAAATTGCCCACTTGGGCTGTATTCCTTTTGAACTGTTTAGATAAGGCATTATGTAGTGATGCAGTGACATGTGTTCAACCTTATCACTTAATGTCTGATTTTGGTACTTTAAAATGCCCACTTGGGCTGTACTCTCACTCCCCCTTCAATGAACAGGTTCAAGGCATTATGCCAATATATAACTATACATTGTAATATTTAACATCCACATTTTACATAATCATACAAGTGTTATAATGCTATGTGAATTTATATTTATACATGATTTATACAGGTGCCACCAAACATATACAATTCTTCTAATAACAAGGAAGATACGGGGTTGTGAAAATAGCAATGTGCTTTAACTGTTACATAATCCATGTACAAGTTAAAATAATTATTATTCAGTGTGTTATTTACACATTGGTGAAACACAAAGATCGATGTGTAGAAATGATGCAATGTTTTGGTAGACATGACTTTAATGGTTACCATGGTGTCTAAAATATGACACTCTAACCAATCAGCAACGTGTTTGTTTGTATATAAGGCCCTACTTCACCAGAATTCACTGTTGTGTCATCAAGGCGGTATAGCCGTCGAAACGCGTCGAATCTTTATCTTTTGCAAAAAATAAAAACTTTTTCCTGAATAAGACCCCACGGAGTCAGTGCCTGCTTTGCACCGCCACAACGTCAGGTTTGGACTTTATATATATATATATATATTCACTGAAAAAACCAAAGGTTTCACACCAGTTATAGTTAGGAATTAGCATTTAAAAAACCTATTAAATTCACTGAAAAGAACAGAGGTTTCACACCAGTTATAGTTAGCTGGAAATTTTACTGACATAAAACCATTGAAATTCCCACGTTATAGTTAGTCGGACTCACTATAACTTGCGCATGCAATGCACTGCTGATGACATCACATATTACATCACTCATGACATGGTCAGTGACATCACTCATGACATCACTGATGACACCATCCAGTGAATGTGTGTCTTTCTGAAAAAAAATATGTTTTATATATGTATATGTAAAGGTCGATGGAAGAATAAATGTTTAAATTATTGTCTTAATTAATGTGTTTTTTTTTAAATTGATTGGTTAACTGGCTTATTAAGTGTATCTTAGTGAATACATATATTGGTGAGTAATATTTAAATATTTAAATATATGTATCAGTCTTTCACTTTGTGTATAAGTGGCTATATGGGTTGGTGAGTAGCTACATGTGTGTGTATATGGGTTATTATATGTTTTTTAGTATCAGTATGAGTGTCTGTATCGTTTGGTGGGGGTGTTACTTAGCACATAGATGTATCAATGACTGACTCACTGTTTGTATGTTTTTTTAAAACAGCATATGTGCAGGACTGTATGAGTGGATGAGTGTGTATATGTGTGTGTTACTGATTGAATGCCTGTCTCACTAGTGTGTTTATCAGTAACAAGATATATTTTAATCTAGTATATGTGAGTATTGATGGATATAAGTCAGTATATGTGAGAGTGAGAGATTGTAGGAGTTCCTGTTTAAATAAGTATGTGTTTCTATAAGTGATTGTTTAAGAGAGTGCATATGTGTAAGTTTCCTTAGAAGTAAGGTGGTAGTGTGTGTATATCTTTATATGCAAATAAATGGATGTTTATTAGTTTATTTGCATGTGTGAGTATATGTGTGAGTAACTTTTTGATGACTGTTGGTGTGTAACAGGATGAATAGGGGTATTACTACATATGATGAGTGAGTATATGTATGAGTGGCTATATAAAACTGTTGGTGAATGTGTGAATGTGTATATAGATGGTGAAATTACTGAATTGGTTGTTGTAACTGGTATGAGTATATCCACTTTTTTGAAAATGTTAGTTTCTTTTTTTGAATATGTGTTTCAAAGGTTACTTTACAGTGAAAGGAGGTCTGTCACTGTGTCACAAGGATGGTGTCATCAGTGATGTCATGAGTGATGTCACTGACCATGTCATGAGTGATGTAATATGTGATGTCATCAGCAGTGCATTGCATGCGCAAGTTATAGTGAGTCCGACTAACTATAACGTGGGAATTTCAATGGTTTTATGTCAGTAAAATTTCCAGCTAACTATAACTGGTATGAAACCTCTGTTTTTTTCAGTGAATTTAATAGGTTTTTTAAATGCTAATTCCTAACTATAACTGGTGTGAAACCTTTGGTTTTTTCAGTGAATTTCAAAGGTTTTTTAAATGCTAATTCCTAACTATAACTGGTGTGAAACCTTTGGTTTTTTCTGTGAATTTCATAGGTTTTTTAACTGCTAATTTCTAACTTTATATAGGGCTTCATACCTATGTACTTTTTAGTGAATTTCTAAGCTTATTTTTTCGCAAATGTCTATAGCTGAGAAAGGTATGTTTTTCTAAAAATGAACCCTATATTGTATATTAAGATAATATTTTTGTTTTAAAATAATATTTTCTTTTTTTTCTTCTTTTTTTTGTTGGTGCGCTCCCCGTGCGCGTACCGGTGAACGCCCCGGTGCGCGTACCGTCAGCGCACCAACACAAAAAAAGAAAAAAAAAAGTAAGAAGGAGTGACTATGAGGAATGGGGACAGAGAGAGTGGTGTTAAGAGAGAGAGAGCTAGAGGGAGGAACACAGAGGGACTGTGTAATAGATAGTAAGACAGAGAAAAAGTGTAAGAGGAAGTAACTGAGAAAAAGAAAAAGAATAAGGGAGCAAAAGAAGAGAAAAAATAGGAAGAAGACTAAAGCAGAGGTTCTGGGAGAATGTGAATGGATGATGAAAGTAAAAGGAAGGACAGTTAAGTATGGGGAATGACAGATAGTGACGGAACCAGAGAAAAGGAACAGCGGTGACGGAGGGAATGAAAATAGCAGTGAGTGTAAGTAAAGAGAGTGAAAGAGGGTATATATAAGTGAATAAGGGTAAGACATGGGGAGTAACAGAGAGAAAGAAGAGAGAGAGTAAAAGAAGGAGTGTCACAAAGGAACTAAGTGAACCAGTAAAAAAGGTAAGTGAAGGAGTGTGGATAAGCAGAGGTACTGAAAGAAGTTGAATGTGGTAGGAAGTAAACATGGAGGACAAGAATAAGTGAGGGAAGCAAAGTAAAGAAACAGGGGTGAGGTAGGGTGAGAGGAAAATAGTGAAAATAAAACAAAAGGTGATAACAAAAAACATTTTTTAAACACACTTACCATATCATTAATGAAAACTTGTATCTGTGAAAGATAAAAGAAAAAACACGTTATAATTACTTAAAAATATATAATAAAATAGAAGAAACAGTGCATGAGGTTTAAAAATCTACAAAAGTTTACTAAGAAATGAAGCAATAGTGAAGGATACAAAAAAAGAAAGAAAGTAATGTAGTTTGAGAAAAAAGAAGGAAAAAGAAATAGAAAGAGAACAAATTCCTAAAGGTAAGTAAGATACTAAAAGAATGTAAGATATCAAAACAAAATCAGTAAAGATAAGAAAGTAAAAGGAAAATGAGTGAAAAGGAGAGGAGTCTGAATGAGAAACTATTAATAAAAAAGAGAAATAGAAGATGACTGAGAGTGAGTGAAGTGAAGTCACAGAGTGAAGGAATGAGGTTATTATAGAACGATGGATAAAACAGGAGTGAGAGAGTAAGTACACAGAAAAACAAAAGGATGGACTGAGTGAACTACAGTACAATGAGTGCGAAAAAAAAAAGGAGAAAAAGAAAGAGAGGGTAAGAAAACTAAAGCAGTGGTACTGAGAGAATGTGAAAAAGATAAAAAGTGGTGGAAGGAAGAGAGAAATGCAGACAGTACCAATTAAATTGAGAAGTTGTGAATGAAGTGCAGTAAAGAAACAGTGATGAAAAAAGAGTGTAAATTAGTAAAGAGAGGTAAATAAGGGTGAAAATGGAAAATTAGTGTGAGCCAATGTGAACACAAAATAAATTACACAATGCAAACTACACAATAACTTCTACAATATATTACATTATTTATTTTTGCTGTTCTCAGAATATATTGAATTTCACTTAAATTAGTGAGTTCAAAGTCTTCATCATTTAACAGCGGGAAAAAAACCACAATCTAAAAGATTGTGTTTAAAAAAAAACATTCAAACATACATCTCATATATGTACACTAATCTTTGATTCACTTACTTTTCCGTGAGGCCAAATAGAAGATAGTGAAGGTCCTTTTGGTGGAAAAAAAGTCTGCTGTGCTCTATAACTTCCTATGAAAAAAGATCTAAGAACATCATACCTTACACTTTCCTCACGGCCAATTTGTGTCAGATATATCAGTATTTATTACTTTGAGATCCACTTAAAGTATGTACATGAGATAAATAATTTAAAATATTAGATTAACTAACTAACTTTTAGTATCTATTCCCGACTTCAAAGGCCAATTCCCTTTACTAAAACTTTGGTTTTAAAAACACTAGATAAGAATTTGTAGAGTCATAAGGCAAACGTTGTTTATAAGTTAAATGAGAATCATTGCAGTAACTCCATCCTTTTTCAGATTTTAAGTAGCATGTATAATGTCCTGAGGTTGTCGAAGAACCGTCATGATAAATAATAGCTTCAGTTGTAAAGGTTCTTCCTGAAATTGATAACTGAGAAGCCACAAAATTTTTAATAGAAGTTGTCAATTTAGTTCCATCAGCTCTACATCGTTAGAAAACTAAAATTATATACTGCCCATAACTTTGTATAAATAATGTGGACAGCATTGTACAGTTACATTGGGTACACACCATATTATGATCTGCTGCTTTAACTACATTTTTAAATGACACTGATTTACAGTCAGGTAAAGTCAAATATATAAATCTTTCAGTGTCTATTCTAGTAGTACTTGATAAACTACAATTGTGGCAGTCATGCTGCCATTGATAAGAAAGGCTGAAAAGATTTTCGACATCTACACCTTCATCTTCCAAAACACCAAACATATACATTAAAAATTCCTGACAATCCTGCTGAATGTTCTGTGAAAATTTATCTTGACCAGAACACATATCTAAAATATTTCGAATTTCTGTTACACTTTGTATTTCTGCTGTATCACTGCTACATTTCTCAAACACAGAATTCAATAAACCACACAATCTTTGATCCCGATTTCTAACAATCTGTTCTTGTAAACTTTTAAGGAAAAAAAAAACATTAACCACTACATTAGCATAGCAGTTGACACCAGAACTATTTTCAAACTGAAATCCAACAACATTTTCTTCACAATTCTTTTTCTTCCTGTTTTCAATTACATTTTTCTCTACTTTTTGTCTTTTTGCAACTACCTCACTGCAATTATCCTCATTTCTTCTTTTTCGGCCTACCACACGTTTTTCAAACAGAGGATATTGAGGCAAATGTGGAGCATATTCTCTTCTTAACCTATTGTATTCTTTAACACAATCTAGATCTGCACAAATTTTTGTCTCATCACACTCAATCAAGTACAATCCTGATAAAGTTCTGACTCGGGATAATGCCACATATGCCATACCCTCTTTAAACACAGATCTTCCAATGTTCACTAAAGCATTATCTACACTTAAACCTTGAGATTTATGAATTGTTACTGCATATGCCAAACATACAGGAAACTGTTTTCGGCGAACATATAAGTCTTTTACAAGTAAAAATCTAGCAGAACCACGACTTATTTGTTGTACTTGTTCAATGCCATCAAATTTTATTTTTAAAAATTCAATTCCATCTCTATTTCTGTAATTCACAAAATCAACAACATAACCCATTGCTCCATTTACCAGACCTCTTTCAACATTTAAATTCCTTCTCAAAATGATACGACAATTTAAACACACATTCAGAGTCTTTTCAAAACCAGCTGTTTTAGAAATACTTTTCTCTAATGAATCCAATTTAGTTTTCAAATTTTCAGACAAAACAATTGTTGCACCCATGTGCTCTATTTTATCTATTGCTTCCAGTTTCACAATCTCTTCATTTTCTAACTCTAACATTTTGTTGTTGAAGATGGAACATTCTTGCAGAGTTGGCATCAAACATATCCCAGATTTCTTCTCAGTCATTTTTTTAAAAATATTCTCTGGAAGAATGTTTTCATTTGGATACAAATTTGAAATTAATCGATCTTGTAAAGCTTTTTTCCCAAGATTGCTTACTTTTCCAATTCTTACATCTTGTAGAATATTTTTATAATTTTCATCCTTTGCCTGTCGCATATTTTGAAGCAGTTCAGCATATTTAAAATTTAACCATATATTAACGTTTCCAATGCTTCCAAGGGACTTCCTGGTATCTTCATGTGTGAGCATTTTAAACACTGGTTGTCCTTTTACTGGAGTCAACTGCAATAGATTTCCAAAAACAATAATGTGTTTTCCTCCAAATAACACATCATACTCTGTTCTAAGAATTTCTTGCATTCTCAAATGCACAAAAGCAAGCATTAGATTTGAGACCATGCTTACTTCATCAATGATAAGAAGTTTCATTTTCTTCAAGACTCTTGAAACTTCAGAACAAGCATCTCCAGATAACTTGTTGTAATGCAATTTATTATCCTGCTCAACTGGCAGCATCAGTAAACGATGTAGAGTAATCCCTTTAATATTATGTGCAGCCAAACCAGTTGGAGCAGTTACAGCACAAGACAGCGGTGAATCAGTCTTTTTCTGTAGATAACTTGCAATGGCTTTAATTAGAAAACTTTTTCCTGTCCCTGCTTCGCCACTTACGTACAGTCGGACAGGGTCAAGTGATGTGCATGAACACTCTTTTTTCTCATGTCTGAATCCATGTTCAATTTGCTCTGTGACTTCGTCATATATCTTTTTCTGCTCAACGTTTAGTTGCTTTACCAAATCTTCTAAGTTCACTCCATCCTCTTGAGCTTGTTCCATAGCTCTTTCCACCTCATCCATGGCAGTGGCAGCTCAGCTTCATTTTGGATAATAGGTCCTCCTAGTGGATCCTGAGACAATGAAGTAGAACTCTGACTATCTTGAGAACTGTCTCTAGCTATCTCTTAAGCAATTGTGGTTTCTTGCTCCGTTTCTTCATTCAACATTTGCAGATAATTTAGAAAAATAGGACATACTATGGTATCCTTAGTTGCATTAAAAGAGTCTTCATAACACAGAAAATCTCCAAGTAGTTCCTCTTCTGTACGCCATGGCTTAAAGAGTTGCAAAAGAGCTAAATAGTAAAATTCTCTTTTGTCTGGAGCTTCACAACTCAATTTTCGATGATTAATCAAATGGCCTTTTTCTGTTTCACTAGACATCCTTCATAGCCAATGACTGCATATTTTCCATTATTGATATCTTCTGTGATGTTCCTCTTATAACTGTAGTTTTGCAGAACTTCATACAAACAAGTGTTCTCAAGGTGAGTACTTCTATTTGGATAGTATGTATCCAACATATTTGTCTTCAAAATATCTGTACTGTTTGGTTCTTTTTCCGCCAAATATTCAATTTCTTGTACAGATTTCAAAACTCGGTTTCGTGTTGCAGCAAGACCTAGACTCACCCAAATGATTGTTCTTGATTTGGCATAGAGACTTGCTGATGATAACCGATCAGAACATTCATATGCTCCAATTTCTCGATGCGACAACATCTTCAGACTGAAACTGTATAATTTCTTGCTTAGACTATTTTCATGTGAAATGTCCTCCCACATTTCCTTCAGTTCTGTCTTTTCTTTTTTGGTGATGTAAGATGTCACATATCGAGCCACAGCAATAGAGTTGTCAGCGACGAACTGAACATCCATGTTAGCATTCCACATGGACAAAATCACTGGGTTGTAATCGTTCATGTACTTAGATTCTTCATTTCTTTTCAAATTGTATGTATTTTTGGGAGATTTCCTCGTCACAGTATGTCGTAGAGATGACATCAAATTATTTACTCTTCCCTTAGAAATCACTGGCCGTGGAAATGCAAAACAACATTTCGTGTAGTACTTTTCCTTGTTTTTAAATTTTTTACGACAGTACTTTCCACAACGATGAGATTGAAAACGTAAAACTTGTTGCCTTAAACTATTTTCTACAGTAGATTTTGGAACAGCATATGTTGAATACTCTTCAATGAAACTCATCACTGTTTCATCTGAATCTGATCCAAATTTGGGTGCATCTTTAATCCACAACAACATATGTATATGAGGAGCACCTCTCGCTTGATATTCCTTCCTCCAAAAGAAATCCAAAACCTCTCCAAGGGGAGGATTTTTTTTGTTGGTAATAAAAGACATCATAGCTTCAAATCTATGATTAAAATATCTGCAAACATTCACTGGATCCAAAGAACACAGTTCTCCAGGTGTTTTCAATTCTATATTTGGTATGTTTCCATTTGCCTCTCGTAGAAATTCAAGTAAGTCGTCCCATGCATACTCAGCACAGCTAAGAGTGAGGAACCATGTAGGAGTTCCTAAGTTTCTTAGCATACATTTCAATTCTCCATGACGACGGAACCAATACTCATTGGTTCCACGTTGACATGCCATGAGATTGATTAGCTGAGATTCCAAAATACTATCTTGCAGATTAACTTTCTCCATAAAGTCCCTTGCAGAAACATTTTGCAAATGAGCTCCACTTTTTAGTATATGATTAACTGCATAAGAAAGCCCAGACAAATCACTTTCAAACAGTAGATGAAACAAATATGGAATGCATTGACGAAACCTTGGATCTTCAGCATATAATCTTAAAGTCCGGTATTCAGCTGCAGGAATTTGAACTGGTCGATCATCATATCGTCCACCACGACCTGTTGGAAATAATTGTGGAAAACAACGAGCTTCCAAACTTTCTTCCCATACACTAATGGGACTTCCTTTTGCTGCTTTCATTTGAAACAAGTCAATTGCATTTCCCATTACTTCTTTTGAATGCAAAGTATGAACAGTATAATGTTCATATATTTCTACACTTCTAGACACATCAACTTTTTCAATTTGACCAACTGAACAATCACTGTCTTCTTCTGTAGCTGTTTCCTCTGCTCCAACACTTACATCTTTGTAGTACTCATTGTTTTTGACCAAATACAACGTTGCCTTTTTGACTTTTCTAACATCCACTAAATCTTGCCAGATTTTCTTACTCTTTGTCGGAACCCCATTAACTAGAATAACTAGAGGATCCTCTTCTACTCTTTCTATACCAATTGTATCAATATTTTTCTTTACATCTAGAGGCAAATAAACAACTCTTCCTTTAATCCTCTCTGTAAATCTGATGGAGGCAATTTCCCTGTCTTAGGTTCCATGCGTACAATAGCCTGAAAAGGATGGACACATTGAATCAAAATAGATTCATAAGTATTTAGATCCATCAATTCAGAAGGAATATCTATCAACTGAAGATGATTATGAACTGCTCTAGCAGGCATTCTATTTTCATTTAATTTTTTTAAACAATAATTACAAATACACTGATCAAAACTCAAATCAAAAGAATTCTGCACCAACAAATAACTTACAAAATCCTTCCATTCACTATTATTTTCCAATTCACTTTTTGCATATAAATCAACTAACCTAGTCTGAATCTTATAATGAGTCCGTTGACAACACACACAAGTTAAATTAGGCCTTTCACTTGATTTCACCTTAAACTTGGTAATTTCCTCGTCAAACTTTTCTATACTTGAAATCTGTCCATTGTCTTTTACATTATCATCCATTACTATATCTATTTCTACACTGTCCTCTTTGTTCCCAAAATAACAAAACTCAATTTCTTCACAAATAGTCTTCACATCCACTTCAGATCCATGCAAAAGAGCACTGTTTAACTGTTTAAGCTTAAGTGCTGGACTTTTTGCATAATACAACTTTCTCACTAATTTCCTCACCTTATTATGATGCACTGCTAACATCCTAAAATGATGAAAAACACTCTGACATACTTTTCTAGAAAGACAAGCTAGTGAATGCCCATGCAAACCTGTGCTTTCTCTCACTCTGCAAGGATCTAACTCTTGCAAGATCTTCATTTTTTGTTTGAGACTTTTCTTACTATTGAATCCTGTTGCACACTACAAACACTACTACACTTCCATGTGTACACTGGACCCTTAGTACGTCTCCCTAAAACTTCATCAGCTAACACCTCTTCTGCATCTCTAGACACAAGTTTCTCTTTTTCCATCACACAACCATCTTTCATCTCATATGCTCGACCACTGGTGTCAACTGCATGCACCAAATCATTTTCCTGAAAGTAACTCTCCTCATTGAAAAAAGGCTCAGAACTTGAACTATGCATCCATTCACCAGAAAATACTTCACAAAAATTACTCCAATTAATAATTCTTTTCCATCTACTGTTCGATTTGAAAACATCAATTGCCTTATTAAGTATCCTAATTCTATTGATTATTAAAATAAATAATTTTTTCTTAACTTCAAAAGCCTGATCAACAATCTTTTCTACACTTTTCTTTTTCTTGTAAAAAGCAGCTCTCAGTTTACTTTTCTTATCATTTTTTAGCAAATTTAAAACTACCCTATTGCAAAACATTCGCCTACGAATGTCCCTAAAAAGATTTACCCTGACATTGCTATCCATTCTCTTCTCTCCTGCTTCAATCGAGACATTTTTTGTGGGCCTCTCCTTCCTTTTTAGATTTGTTGACTTTTTCTGAATATTCACATTAGCAATATCATTTCTTTTCTACGACATATGTTGCGAAGAAAATACTTAATTGGCTTACTAGAAGCTTTTCTGGTGTTTTTTGAAGTAGTTGTTGTAGAGGATTCCATAAACTCTGTTGTTGATGTTCTCCTTTTCCGTATGGTATTTTTGATAATTCTTTGCCTTGAAGGCATTTTTGCTTGCTTTTCAGAAGTTGATTTGAATCTGTTGTTAAAAAAACACATGAAAGACCACTATTAGCAAACAACAAAGTAATGTCAAAAAGCAAACAATATAAACAATAAATTGCAGCATATTTAAGTTTATACAATAGCAACTCAGGGCTTTATTTATAAAGGCCTTGCGCCACCAGTGCGTCACTTATTTCCCATGTATAAAGTGATGCACCAGTTGCACAAGGCAATCATAAAAAAGGGCCAAATGCAAATACCAATCAATTGCACACAAAAATCGTTTTTTGAATAACATGTAAGAAACACTGCGCAGAACCTATGTACAACCACTCAATATCAGCAAACAAAGTCAGGGCCTTATTTATGAAGGTCTTGCTCCACAAGAGTGTCACTTATTTCCCATGTATAAAGTGATGCACCAGTTGCATAAGGCAATCATAAATAAGGGTCAAATGAAAATACCATTCATTTGCACCCAAAATCGTTTTTTGAATAACATTTGAAAAACACTGCGCACAATCTATGTACAAGCACAGAATATCACTTTTGAAACGTCACTGTTTCCCCAAATACAAATCCTCTATCTTTCAAATGTTGATATCAAGCATTATCAAAAATCCAAAAACAAATCAACAGCAAACAAAGTCAGGACCTTATTTATGAAGGCCTTGCGCCACCAGTGCGTCACTTATTACCCATGTTTAAAGTGATGCATCAGTTGCACAAGGCAATCATAAAAAAGGTCCAAATGCAAATACCAATCAATTGCACCCAAAAATCGTTTTTTGAATAACATGTAAGAAACACTGCGCAGAACCTATGTACAACCACTCAATATCAGCAAACAAAGTCAGGGCCTTATTTATGAAGGTCTTGCGCCACAAGAGTGTCACTTATTTCCCATGTATAAAGTGATGCACCAGTTGCATAAGGCAATCATAAATAAGGGCCAAATGAAAATACCATTCATTTGCACCCAAAATCGTTTTTTGAATAACATTTAAAAAACACTGCGCAAAACCTATGTATAAGCACAGAATATCACTTTTGAAACGTCACTGTTTCCCCAAATACAAATCCTCTATCTTTCAAATGTTGATATCAAGCATTATCAAAAATCCAAAAAGAAATCAACAGCAAACGAAGTCAGAGCCTTATTTCTGAAGGCCTTGCGCCACCAGTGCGTCACTTATTACCCATGTTTAAAGTGATGCATCAGCTGCACAAGGCAATCATAAAAAAGGGCCAAATGCAAATACCAATCAATTGCACCCAATAATCGTTTTTTGAATAACATGTAAGAAACACTGCGCAGAACCTATGTACAACCACTCAATATCAGCAAACAAAGTCAGGGCCTTATTTATGAAGGTCTTGCGCCACAAGAGTGTCACTTATTTCCCATGTATAAAGTGATGCACCAGTTGCATAGGGCAATCATAAATAAGGGTCAAATAAAAAATACCATTCATTTGCACCCAAAATCGTTTTTTGAATAACATTTAAAAAACACTGCGCACAACCTATGTACCCGCACAGAATATCACTTTTGAAACGTCACTGTTTCCCAAAATACAAATCCTCTATCTTTCAAATGTTGATATCAAGCATTATCAAAAATCCAAAATCAAATCAACAGCAAACAAAGTCAGAGCCTTATTTATGAAGGCCTTGCACCACCAGTGCGTCACTTATTACCCATGTTTAAAGTGATGCATCAGCTGCACAAGGCAATCATAAAAAAGGGCCAAATGCAAATACCAATCAATTGCACCCAAAAATCGTTTTTTGAATAACATGTAAGAAACACTGCGCAGAACCTATGTACAACCACTCAATATCAGCAAACAAAGTCAGGGCCTTATTTATGAAGGTCTTGCGCCACAAGAGTGTCACTTATTTCCCATGTATAAAGTGATGCACCAGTTGCATAAGGCAATCATAAATAAGGATCAAATGAAAATACCATTCATTTGCACCCAAAATCGTTTTTTGGATAACATTTAAAAAACACTGCGCACAACCTATGTACAAGCACAGAATATCACTTTTGAAACGTCACTGTTTCCCCAAATACAAATCCTCTATCTTTCAAATGTTGATATCAAGCATTATCAAAAATCCAAAAACAAATCAACAGCAAACAAAGTCAGAGCCTTATTTATGAAGGCCTTGCGCCACCAGTGCGTCACTTATTACCCATGTTTAAAGTGATGCATCAGCTGCACAAGGCAATCATAAAAAAGGGCCAAATGCAAATACCATTCATTTTCACCCAAAATCGTTTTTTGACTAACATATAAGAAACACAACACAGGACTTATATACTAGCATACAATTTGACTTCCGAAACATAACCATCTGCTTCCAAATATTCTCCATAGAGCAAACAAGTCTCTATCTAAATTAAATAAATCATTACTTACCTTTACAAATGCTTTGGGAGATTGAAAACAGTGTCAGACACACACACCAATTTCTCTTTAGCAGAGCAAAAAGTGTGCACTCAATACACTGAAACCAAGACTGGCATAGAAAATCTCTAACTTTGTACACATATGCCTTAATTCAACCAATCAAAAGTCTTCCCTCACTATTTTCAAACCAACACCCTTCCCCCTCTCAGATCTTTCTATCTGTTACCATAGCAACTCCATCCTAACTGAACTCTCAGGTTCAAAAGTTTATTGTACAATGTTGCAAATTAACTCAGCAAGGATGTTTGACCTCTCAATACACCAGCCTATCCAGGGTATTTTAGCTTTTAGTGACTTTTTTTAACCATTCAAATTGCTTCTTTAACACAACACAACCATGCACCCTAACTTTCAGTTTTCAACTATCTGAATCCACCAATCATTGCTTGTGATTCAAGAGCAGTGAAACTCCACAATTATTTTTTTGTAAACTCCTACTGTTCCAACTGCCATTTCATTCCTACACTTCATCTGACTGCACCAGAACCTTCTCACATCATGTATTCTGTATGGATTATAGGACATAGCTACATCCACTGGGCTCAAAGGTATGCAACAAGCAGAAATTATCACAACCTTGATTTATCAAATGTGGAAATCAAGTGGATTGGCCAGAGAGGATTAAAATGTCAAGCCCAGACCTCTTAATAGTGCACTGTGGTGGAAATGATTTGGGCACTATGACTGGGGTTGGTCTGGAAATGCTCTTAAAGGACACCTTTCATCAATTGATGACACTTTTCCCCCCTATTCTTGGCCCCCCTCCCACCCCGGTTCCCTCCGTTAAAACATTGGGCATTAAGGTCAGCCAGGACCTGTCCATGCATGGCCAGGTCAGTGCCGTGGTGTCCTCCTGCTTCCTCTCCCTTCGGATGATCCGGAAAATCTCTCGCTTCTTTTCTCTTGACTCCCTTAAAATCATCATTTCTGCCCTTATCACTTCCCCCCTTGATTATGGTAATAGCTTGTTCGCAGGCATCCCTGCCTACGAAACCCGCCGCCTTCAAGCAATCCAAAATCAGGCTGCCCGTCTCATCTTTCACTTGCCCAAAACCCATCACATCACTCCTGTCCTCAAACCCCTCCACTGGTTACCCATCCTGCAGAGATCCTTGTTCAAACTAGGTTGCCTTGTTTATCAGGCCCTTGATCACTCTGCTCCGGCTTTTATCAATTCTCTGATTTCCCTCCACACCCCTGCCCACACTCTCCGTTCATCTTCCTCTGCCCTCCTCACTGTTCCCCGTTTCCACAAAACTCGCACTGGTGGAACTAGATTCTCTGTTCTTGCACCCCGGTTTTGGAATTCCCTTCCTCTCTCCATGCGCTCTATCCCTATCTTTTCACACTTCCGTAAAGCGCTCAAAACTTTTCTGTTTGCCCTGGCCTAACCCCGCTAAACCTCCTGGCCCTGTTTGTTCTGTTCCTTAGAGCTCTCAGCGCCAGGAAGCCGTTTTGGCCATCGTGCGCTCTACAAATAATTTCATTCATTCATTCAAACTGCCTTGGTATATTCAAATATATGCCAAAGACAGAAATGGAACTGGTCCAACCAATTTTGTCCACAATTTGAGAAAGCACGGAAACATGTGAATAAATATGTTTCTGCTTACATGAGAGACTATGGAATGGGTTCAATATACAATAATAACTTGTGTTACAACATGCAAGACATCTACAGAGGAGATGGTGTGCACTTCTCAGATGAAGGAAATAGAATATTCCTCCTGAATTTAAGACTGTGCATTGGAACCTACTTGTAGGTACCTAAATCAGCCACAGAACCCAAAAGCTCTTTTCAGAGCTACCCTACCTCTGATCATTCAAAACGTTTATCTTTTTCTAACTTTTTTGACTATTTTCCACCAAAGTACGCTTTCCGGTACGCTTACCCGTGAGCGTACCAGGCGCTTCCCCCGTGGAAAATTAAAGATTTTTTTTTACGTTTATGAGCCTCCTAAGCCCCCCTCAGAAAACCTAGAGGGTCAAGAAGTCTCTACCGTGCCCCCTTCTAGCCATACCGAACATTGTTTGCCCTCCATCTTGTGTCTCGATTGTACCAAAACACAAAATGGAGGACTTCCGTTACGCTGCCGGTGCGCGTATCGGAGCGCGCACCGGTAAGCGCTCCATAAAAAATGGTGGGAAAGTAATTTTCAGAAAAACCACTGGAGACACTTTAATCAAATATAGAATAAGCCTTACTACATAGCAGTCCCTACCATTTGCTCAAATTTGGTGGAATTCCATTGAGACATTTAGGCTACAGGCCTGTCTAAATATCCTGAGGTAAATTACATAACAAAAACACATATGAAATGTTAGAATTTACAACCAATTAAAAAGTTTCTTTCACTTTCTACGATTATTTCCTGACATTTGATTGGTTATGTACCAAAATATATATAAAAGAAGAGAGGGAAACACAGCCATTTTGACTACTGCTTCCAGAAGTACATTGGAAAACAAATAACACTGACAACTTCAACTGATTTCTCCAAGGTAAGTTGTTATTTTGGAAGTATGTTGTACACTTTAAGTTAATTTCTGAAAAAATATTCTGTTAGTTATATACTATCCCTCTGTAATAGTTATAGATAGAGATAGACTTCTCTGTAATAGTTATGGATTGAGTTACGCTTCTCTGGTATACAGTACCCTAACTCTACTAATATAGTTAATTTGTATGCAATTTTCAGAAAGAAAATGGAAGGAGAAAATAAAGCAAATATTACTTTTATCGAAGTAAAGGTGGAAAAACCAGAAGAGCAAAAAGATGAAGTTGATTTCATGGATGACTCTTTGGATCAACAGTTTATTGAATGTTTGGAACAAATGGAATCATGTACTTATAATTATGAGGAAATACCGGACAATATTATGTTACAAGTTTTATTAAATTATGAAAAAGAATCAGAGGAATACATTTATATTTAATAATTTTAAATTGTTTGAGACAATATTCATTTTTATATGTAATTCATAAAGTCATAAAGTATTACCAAAATAATTACATTTTAAAATGAGACTTATAGTATACTGTGCAACTTTTTTTCTGATACAAACTAAGTTTACTCATAGTTACTACCTTTCTCCCACTATATTATCACCTATGTATATTTTACACCTCTTTTTCATCATAAGGGATCAGGATAGACTACCCATGATCCCCTAGAAATTCTCAGGGAGTGCTTAAAAGATCTGTTTCTGCTTTCCTGACAGACTATGTTATGGATTCGATATACCACAATAACTTCTGTAACAACACGCAAGATATCTACAGTGGAAATGGTGTACATTAAATTTAAGCCTCTGCATTGGTACCTACATGTAGGTACTTTTTTAAAAAAAAATAAAAATAAAAAATATTGATGAACATTAAAATTTTTAAAGGTGATTTTTTTCCCCATAGTACGCTCTCCGGTGCGCTCCCCGGTGCGCGTACCGGGCGCTCCCCCGCGAAAATAAAAAAAAAAAAAAAAAAAACGAGACCCCATGGGGCCCTTTAATAGCCCCCACATCAAACCTAGGGGGACAGGGGGTGTCCACTCTGCCCCCTTATGGTCTTTTACCCCTTTGTTTTGACCACCTCTCATGTCTCGATCCTACCGAGACACAAGATGGCGGCCGCTCCAGACTGTTTAGAATGTTTACAGACACCCAACAGCCAATAAGCTTTCTGCGCGCAAGCCGCGTGGCGCGCCCGGTGCGCGTACCGGAGCGCGTACTGGGGAGCGCCTATAGATATATATATTTTTTTTAACCTAAATTACTCAAAATCCACTAGAGCACATATCTTGAGACATAGCAAAGGCACATCGGGCTACCAGTCCCTACAATTTTGCCAAGTTTGGTGGTAATCCATTCAGCCGTTCGAGCTAAAAGTGAAATCGACCGCCCTATGGAAATTAACATGGGGAAAACGCGTTTTGGGACCCCCATTTTATCTCGGCCCCCGCTTGATGAATCCCCCCCCAAACTTTCAGGGAAGGACCGGGGCGCCGCGAGAACATTTTGAGGAAATTGTGAGGCAGATTCGTCAACCGAAGCCAAAGTTATTCCAAATAGAATTTTGAGAATTAACATTGAAAAAAATCCTAACTATAACTAGCTACTGGCGACCGCCAGTAGGTAATATATCTATATATATATATATATATATATATATATATATATATATATATATATATATATATATATATATATATATATATATATATATATATATATCCGCACACTTCTCCAAAACGAAGAAAGAGGCCACACCAGGGAAAGGCTTGGAGAGAGCTTTAATCTCGAGCACATCACAAAATGTTGAATGCATTTCGGCTATTACTGCCTTCTTCAGCGCCAGGGTTAGTAGTAAGATCGCAGCCCAACTACCTGCTTTAAATGTCCTGCTGCGTCCTGATGGATAGACATCTGCTCCGCCCCTCTAGGTCCCAAACGCTAACGCCTCCTGTGTGTTGCCTGGTACACGGCAACTACAGTTCCCAGAATGCCCCATTCCGTGTCGTGAGGCGTTGCGATGGCGGAGCGGTCTTTCAGAATCTAACCCCCAAGTTCCTCAGTGCGCCAAATCAAGCTCTCTCCTCCAGTCCCTGTATGCAGCAACCCCCAAGTCTCCGGAAAGCAATCGGCTGTGGTTCATACGGGTCCGTGTGCAAGTAACCCAGGGCACAGATACGGAACGGCGTGCCTTATTGAGGAGGCATGAACAAGCATCGAGCCACACAAGTCGCAGCAAACGACCCAATGGGAAATATTTGGTGAACAGGAAGGTACAGTGTGCACCACTATGGATGAAAAAATTGCTAAAGACTACTATAACCAGAGTGCTAAGTGAACACACACCCAAGGGGGCGGGGTCCAGAACTGAGTATCACCTGCACAAAGTAGCGCACTAATCCAGTCCCTTCAGTCACGCCTAGCCACTGATGAAAGATGGATTTCTGAAACACGTATGGCAAAGGATGGCGGCAGTTATGTTGCGAAGATTTGTCTATACCCGCTGCTGCATCTCAATAAAGAAAGGCGAAAATAGACGTTGTGTGGGTCTCTTCACTTGCGAGAGCAACTTTTTTGGTAAATATTGTGGCCTGCTCGGGTCACGAAGAGAACCCCACTGCTGTTCATGTGGGTCAGTGTGCAAGTAACCCAGGGCACAGATACGGAACGGCGTGCCTTATTGAGGAGGCATGAACAAGCATCGAGCCACACAAATCCCAGCAAACGGCCCAACGGGAAATATTTGGTGAATGGGAAGGTACAGTGTGCACCACTATGGATGAAAAAATCGCTAAAGACTACTATAACCAGAGTGCTAAGCGAGCACACGCCCAAGGGGGCGGGGTCAAGAACTGAGTATCACCTGCACAAAGTAGCGCACTAATCCAGTCCCTTCACTCACGCCTAGCCACTGATGAAAGATGGATTTCTGAAACGCGAATGGCAAAGGATGGCGGCAGTTACGTTGCGAAGATTTGTCTGTACCCGCTGCTGCATCTCAATAAAGAAAGGCGAAAATAGACGTTGTGTGGGTCTCTTCACTTGCAAGAGCAACTTTTTTGGTAAATATTGTGGCCTGCTCGGTCACGAAGAGAACCCCACTGCTGTTCATGCGGGTCAGTGTGCAAGTAACCCAGGGCACAGATACGGAACGGCGTGCCTTATTGAGGAGGCATGAACAAGCATCGAGCCACACAAATCCCAGCAAACGGCCCAACGGGAAATATTTGGTGAATGGGAAGGTACAGTGTGCACCACTATGGATAAAAAAATCGCTAAAGACTACTATAACCAGAGTGCTAAGCGAGCACACGCCCAAGGGGGCGGGGTCAAGAACTGAGTATCACCTGCACAAAGTAGCGCACTAATCCAGTCCCTTCAGTCACGCCTAGCCACTGATGAAAGATGGATTTCTGAAACACGTATGGCAAAGGATGGCGGCAGTTACGTTGCGAAGATTTGTCTGTACCCGCTGCTGCATCTCAATAAAGAAAGGCGAAAATAGACGTTGTGTGGGTCTCTTCACTTGCGAGAGCAACTTTTTTGGTAAATATTGTGGCCTGCTCGGGTCACGAAGAGAACCCCACTGCTGTTCATGCGGGTCCGTGTGCAAGTAACCCAGGGCACAGATACAGAACGGCGTGCCTTATTGAGGAGGCATGAACAAGCATCGAGCCACACAAATCCCAGCAAACGGCCCAACAGGAAATATTTGGTGAACGGGAAGGTACAGTGTGCACCACTATGGATGAAAAAATCGCTAAAGACTACTATAACAAGTGTGCTAAGCGAGCACACGCCCATGGGGGCGGGGTCAAGAACTGAGTATCACCTGCACAAAATAGCGCACTAATCCAGTCCCTTCAGTCACGCCTGGCCACTGATGAAAGATGGATTTCTGAAACGCGTATGGCAAAGGATGGCGGCAGTTACGTTGAGAAGATTTGTCTGTACCCGCTGCTGCATCTCAATGAAGAAAGGCGAAAATAGACGTTGTGTGGGTCTCTTCACTTGTGAGAGCAACTTTTTTGGTATATATATATATATATAAATATATATATATATACATGCAGTTGGCAAATTCCTACCAGTTTCGGTAAGAATAGCAAGCCACTTCGGTTTGGGATAAAAAAAACAAAAAAACAAGGTGTTTATTCAGCAACAAAATGACACGTTTCGACCTCACATGGTGTCTTGGTCACATGACCATGTGTAGAGTTCCGGGTTACAAATGCATCAGACACAACAAGACTTTTCCGGTAGAATTAAAGAAAGACTATGCATTTGTAGTTTTATTGAATGCATTATCACATATGTTCTGCTGTTGTTCACTGAATTGATAGGATTCACTAACAAAAAATGCACATGGCTAAACAGCACTTAAGAATTAAATAAAGAGAAGCAAGAATGAATAACCATCATGGTTTCAATACAATGAGGCATGTTGAGGACACAATTGTGGTGGACACGTTGTTGCAAACTAGAAAGTGAATTACACCAGCAGTTGGATGTCATTAGGAGTAGCCATAAAGTACATGGCTGTAGTGTCACATGTTATTGTTTTGGGAAACCTGGGATGAAAAGCTCACATTTGGGTTTAGTACCCCAAACTGTATAGAGTTCTGATATTAATGGGTTTTCTGTCTAATAGTATCCTAATATCAAAAATACACTCAATTCAAGAGGCAAAGAGTTTGGTCATGGTAGTGGAATGAGAATAATGCTACAGTAGCTTAAATTCAGACAGCATATTTGATCTAGATATAGCATTTAACCACTGTTAATTATTCTGAAAGGGGGAGACAACTGTTATGAAGAACATCCCTATTCCTCTGGTGCTTTTAACTCTCCAGAAGTACCTAATCCTGATTATGTCAGCTTCACCTTAATAATCCTGTTGAGGAAACTAATAAATCCTCTGTTAAACACAGGTTACTCCATATCATAATCAGTTTTGTCTTAGAATAGTGCATTCTATTGTGTCATCATGAGATAAATGTTATCTTAGATAGATTCCAACATTCTAGCACTTCTCTACTTCTCTAGGGCTAAATATATATCAGACAATAATGTAACAAATGAATGAAACAAACAGAAAAGATTATGTAAAGACAATTAATAAAAACTTAACACTAAAAACTCAATGAAACTCATGGAGTCAGGCTTGGGATGGATATCCAGCTATCCACAGGTGCGAGTGTAACTCTTCGTCATTGTTCGTTCCATTGGGACAAATAATACAAGCTTGTAGGATAAATCTTGATTCCACCCTGTGTAATGCTGAGAGGCGATTCCCCCCTCTCAGGTGTTTAGAGACTGTGTTCAGACCAAAATGTTTGGCTTGTGCCCAGTCACTATCATGTGCTTCATTGAAATGCCTGGCCATGCTGTAACTAAAATCTCTATCAGTTATAGATCTCCAGTGTTCAGGGTCACATTTGACTGGGAAGGTAGTGGACCCAATATACCATTTTCTGCATGGGCAGGCTTTGGCATATACAACAAAGTTGGTCCTGCAGTTTATTATTCTGGGGCTACTCCATTTTCTGTTCACTCTCTGTAATGTTACCTCCTTGTTGCTCTCACTGTGAAGGCTCGCCTTGCACTTCCCACATTTGCAAAAGCCTCCGTCTTGGTCTAAACAGTTGATTTTGAGGGGTGCCAAGAGATTACAGAATAACATATCCTTAAGGGAAAGGTTTTTCAGGCATGTAACTGAGGGAGCCCTTCCCAGTTTTTTTTACTGAAAATGGGATCCTGAGGTAGGATATCTCATCTTTTCTTTAAAGTCTGTCTCAGGTCCCTTGACTGGGTGTTAAATTTGGCTATAAATCTTATGGGTCCTCCATCACCTTCTTTACCTTGCTTAGGTTTTGGGGGTTGAAAGAGGGTTTCTTTTCTTTTGCTGTTAGCTGCCTTCCTACTCGCTTGGTGTAGGGCTCTCTGGGGGATACTTACTATCTTTGAATACTTCGATCATCTCTTCCTTTGTTCGCTCACAGGTTTCTTCTGAGCTGCAATTTCTTTTGGCTCGAAGAAACCCTCTATAGGGAATGCTCCTACTAAAGTTTGGTGGGTGGCAACTGGCAGCATGGAGGATTGAAGTGCCTGCTATCTGTTTTCTATATAAAGCTCAGCGGTTAGTTTCCCATTGAGTACTGTGAGTCTGAGATCAAGGAAGTCTGTGGTGTCTTGGCAGTGTTGCATGGTAAACCTGAGGTTCATTTTGTTACTGTTTAGTTCTGTCAAAAATGATTTAAGATCTTGTTCGTTGCCTTCCCATACAAAGAACACGTCATCAATGTACCTTAGCCATAAATTCACCTAGTTGGTCCATTGTTCCATTTCTTTGCTCCAGAGCACCTGCTTTTCCCACCAGCCCACTGTTAGATTGGCATAGCTGGGAGCAAAGTAGGTTCCCATGGAAGTTCCTTGTGTTTATACCACACATTGTTAAACATAAACACATTCTCTGTGAGGCAAATCTCAATAATTTGGAGGATCATATGTGTATGTTCCAGCAGGTGGATGTTACATGCTTTGAGAACATGTTTATATACCCTAATATCATATTTGTGTCTTATATTAGTATGCACTCTTTCTACATCTAGCCATACCATTCAGTGTTCAAACCCCCAATATATTTGTTGTGTCTTCTGTAAGAAATCATACGTGTCTCTCACATATGAGTTCAGAACTTTGACATATGGAAATAAAAAAGTGATCTACAAAAATCGATGTATTTTCTAATAGGCTGTTTTCTGAGGACACTATGGGGTGTCACGGAGGAGCCATCATGTTTTTACCGGACTTTGGGGAGTAGGTAGAAAGTAGGTGTCATGGGTGTCTCATTTTTAAGGAATTGTCTTTCATCCCAACTTAAAAGTTGGCTATTGTCCTAACCCTGTAAAAAATAAAAATATCTCCTTTGCAGCTCTGTCAAGTATGTTTTGTCAACCCTCTCATAGCAGGCACTGTTGTTTATCTGCCTATGTGCCTCATGTATATACTTGTTTCTGCTTATTAAGACTATATTTCTACCTTTGTTGGACGGTTTGATGATAAGATTTCCATCTTTTTCTAAAGGGGTAATTGATTCCCACTGATCTTTCATAATGTTTTTCTTTTTGGTACCCTGTGTATGAGTTTCAGTATGCCAAGGGTCACAGCTTCATTGAATATATCTATGTTGTCTTTAGCTGCCTGTGGTATGTACTTGGAAGGTACCCTGAATCTGGTCTCACTGGCTGCACCAGTGTCAATACCAAATGTTTCTGGTAGTGTTCTAAGATGTTTTGCGTCAAAAGGATCTGGCATAGTGTTTATAGTATAGCTCTAAACTGCCAAAGAACACCTTATACACTGCTCTAAATTGTCATTTAATGTGTAAAAGTGTTCTCTTGCAATTTGTTTGTTACATTGAAAATTGTGTGTTTAACAAACCTTCAGCTTTGCCTGAGCCTTTTGTGTTCTTCATTGTTTGCCCCTCTTGGTTGAGTTGGGTGCAGGGTTGTGACCCATTTACACATTGTCTGTGTTGTTCCTATTTGAATTTAAAATATTAAATATCTGACCTCTTTCCGGCTGCACAAGTTATATAAATATAGTACTGACTGGGTCTATATTCCCCCCCCTTTTACTGTTGTTTCTCTAGGGACCACTGTTCTTTAAAATAACAGGCTGGATCAATGGCCATCGCCATTACTGTAATGCCAGCACCCATGTCACGGTTCCCAGCGAGTGCCCATGAAAAGCACTGCAGTGCCAGTACTGGTACCATGGTGCCAAATTCCATTAAAAGAAAATAGGAGACCAGACTCTGCAGCCTACCCCATTGTGCAAGCCATAGACTATGTGGAGTGGGTTGGGTGCCAGGCCAAACCAACACTATGCATGACTTAAGGCAATGCATAGCAGGGGGTTAGGTGCCAGCAAGGTTTGGGACCAAAGCCTACTGCCCATGGTTGCAGTTGGGGGTTGAATACTCATGGAGAGTTGTACATGTTATACTGCAAATAACAATCAAATACATTTGGAAATAACAATATCAATTAGTGCACCATAACATTTTGTCTCAGTAACAGCATGTTTCTCTTCCAGGACACCCTTCACAAACAATGCAGAGAAACTGCTATGGGTACTTGTTTTGTACCAAGTTATGCAAAGTCATACATTTAGTGGTGGGAAGAATAGGTGCTCTTGTCATTAGAACTAATTGAGTATACGGTTAAAATCATACTATGGTTACAATGTATGTTTGTTAGTTGGAAAGCTAGTAAGAACTCTGGGAGATAATTTGTGGACAAGTTAATCATTAATGATCTAAACTGGCAAGAAAATTCCAGGATCGGTAAGAAATAGATTTAATTGATAAATGTAAAAAGAAGGGCTGAGGGTGACCAATTACAAAACAGTGCATACTAAACATCCAGTGCAGGCAATAGTATACTACATGTGAACTGCAACTATCTGCCATCTCTCAAATGGAGTGCAGAAAATGGGTAACTCATAAGAGCACACAGGAGTTGCGGCAGAGATGCTTTTTTTTATAAACATACAACATTAGATGTTATGTTATGTTATGTTAACAGCCATTTTTAAACCGCAAGTACACCCGAAGGCTTCATGGCGCTGACTAAGAGTTTGACTCAGAGGGCAAAGGGAAGCCTAGGCCGATGGAAAGAGCCAGGTCTTAAGCTGTTTCCTAAACACAAGAAGATCAGAGCAGGAACGAATTTCCAGAGGAAGGGAATTCCAAAGTTTAGATGCCAGAACGGCAAACCTGCGACCAACCTGGCGTTGCAGCTTAAAGCCAGGTGTGGACAAAAGGTGAAGGTTAGCAGACAGGAGATTGCGGGAAGGGACATATCTGGATAGGAGGATATTAATAAATTGGGGGCTGCGGGTATGGAGGGACTTAAAGACAATACAAGAGCTTTTAAATTGTACTCGTTGGAAAAAAGGAAGCCAGAGGAGTTTTTTGAGCATGGGCCTGGCTGATTGCCATCGAGGACATAGATAGATCAGTCTGGCAGCTTGGTTCTGAACCAGTTGGAGACGTTTGCCAAGGTGCAGTGGAAGACCCAGATAAATGGAATTGGCATAATCCAGGCGGGATAGAACTAGCACTATCACCACCTGGATCAGGGCCGAGTGGGTCAATATCCAGCTGATTTTCTTTATCCTGCGAAGCTGGTAGAAGCTGGAGGATACCACCGCGCTCACCTGTGAAGTCTCTATCAATGATCACTCCTAGACTTTTAACTGATGTAGAGGGTGTAGGCACAGGACCTAATTCCGGCGGCCAGTATTGGGGGCCCCAACATATTTGGCTTTTGCCATTGAGGATTATTTCTGTCTTTCCAGGATTCAGCTTTAGATGATTAGCATCCATCCAACAACGGATGTGTAGCATAGTGTCCTGGAATTCCCTGATTGAATCGGAAGAGCTATCGATGGTAAAAATAAGCTGTAAGTCGTCGGCATAATTAAAAGTGACGACTTTAAACTTTCCCAGGGATTGAATCAGAGGGACAAGGTACAGGTTAAACAACAGAGGGGACAGGGAAGAACCCTGGGGAACCCCGCAAGTTGTCTGTATTTTGGAAGCAATAAAGGGGGCCAGGCAGACCGCCTGAGTTAGGTCACTAAGGAAAGACCTAATCCAATTATGGGCCGAGCCCCGGATGCCTGCCAGTACGACACGGTCCAGTAGGATGGCATGGTCGACCGTGTCGAACGCGGCAGACAGATCTAAAAGGAGCAGCGCTTGGGGTATTCCCTGGTCCGCATTGACACGGAGAGAATCCATGACAGCGGTGATGACAGTCTCGGTGGAGTGGGCTTGCCGAAACCCAGCCTGGTGGGGGTCTAGGTAATTACAGTCCTCAATGAAATTGGAGAGATGAGTAGTGACATGGGCTTCAAGGAGTTTAGCCAAGTAGGGAAGAAGAGAAATTGGCCTGTAATTAGACAGGGTTGAGGAGTCCGCCCCTGGTTTTTTTAACAAGGGGATAATTGCTGCCTCTTTGAAGGCTTTAGGAGCCACCCCCTGTGAGAGGGAAAAGTTAAGAAACGTCAGGATAGGGACAGGGTGAGCCGAAAAAATTTCCTTTAGGATATATGGGGGACAGCAATCCCTAAGAGAGCCGGATTTCACTCTGGTAATAAGGGTTTGTAAGGATTTCGCATTAATAAGTGGGAAGTGATCAAAGACATGATCACTAGAAATCAAAGGGGTGGTGTTCGATATAGTGGCAGTAACTGAAATACTGGCTTTAATTGCTAACATTTTGTCCCGGAAGTATAGGTTAAGTGAGTTACACCAGTCCTGAGTCACCGTTATATTGGGAGTGACTCTATCCTGTGGAAAATTAATACGGTTTGGTAAACATTATCTGCGCCATCTTGCCTTCTCTCCCGATGCCACACTCTTTGTCGTGCACACCCGCCATTTTAGGTACCTTGGTCAGAACCACCCTCTGCATGTCACTGACCCCCACCACGGCTCTTCGCCCTCACAAGCACCCCCCACGCACTGGTCACCCCCGCTCTCTCATGCATGGGCCATAAACCCTCCCCATCTGCGCGGCTCTGCCTCGGAATCCTATCCTGTTCCCAGCGCGACACCTCCCTTCATCCCTTTCATGGTCCCAGGTCCTTTGATACAAACCCCCTTTTCCTGTGTGCCCGTTTGTCTTCCTCGTTCCCAGACCACCACCTGGCCCTGCGGATACTGTTTATTGCCCCCCCCCCGTACAGTAGGAAGCTTCCCCCACTAAAGGACCCTCAAATTGATCAAAGCCCCCACCCTATGAGATCCGATCAACCCCACACATTCCGTGAATCGGCGGAATGTCCAGCTGCGCGATAATCATCACCTGTTGTGACCGGGGTGGGACTTCAACTGTAAATGTGTGTGGGAACGGGCCTGAAGGGGAGATTCCGAGGATATCCTTTCATACTTCAAAGCATTGCAAGAATGTGTTAAATGCAATAAAGATCATAAACTTGTGTATAAGAGGCCAGGCCTCAGAGATGCGGTTAGAGCACCTCGTGACGATACTTGCTGTCCGAACTGATGTGTTTCTCCTCCGGAGAGAATAAAACTTCTGTTTCCTGCCTTCCAGTCTCCAGCGCCTGCCTCTGTGTTTGGTAAACTTGAGTGGGTATAGAGGCGGCTAACGCCGGGCAACTTCGGAAAAGGTCTTCTGCCTGTACCTTATTCAACAATTGGCGTCCCAAACGTGGGGCCCATCAGCGGCACGTGGATCCAGTGGGAGAGGTCCTGACGACAGAGTGAACGACTGCAACGATCGGGAGAGCTCCTGCCCAATAGACCCTCGTCTGGCAGCCGATCATCCGAACTTCACTGGTTCCGAACAGACCTCTCTCGAGTGATCTACGGTCCTGACTGGGAACCATCAGGAGTGCCGCGAGGAATACGGAGAAAAGAGGACGATCGGGCGCTGGATTTGGAAGACAAGAAACTGACCATGCGGTCCGGGTAAGGTCGTATAAACACGACAAATTGCGAAATGATTGTTTGATTGTTTGGAAAATACTAGTATTACTCTTTGTTGATTTGTTTGGAGATTCGCTGTCTGCAAACGGAGAAACAACCGGCTCTCTCTTTGCAAGCAGTGAAGGATAGGTAACGCAGCTGTCGCGCCTATCTATTCTCCCCCACTGATTGATTGTTTGAACCCGAACTACGGTTCGTGGATTGTTTTCGGGAGATTTCCCTCTCCCACACTGATTAATTGATTGAACCCGAACTACTGTTCGCGGATTGTTTTCTGGAGATTCTCTGTCTGCAAACAGGAAAGAACAGATTCCCTCTTTGCAGATAGTGAAAGGGTAGGTGACGCAGACCTTTGCGGGCCTACTTATTCTCCCCACTGATTGTTTGATTGACCGAACATTGACTGTTTGATATTGGTTCATGAGGTATTCACTGCCTGCAAACAACGTAGAATAGAAATATTCTGTCTAGTCTTTGCACGCAGTGATAAGATAGGTAGTGCTGACTTTTGTCCCCATTGTGATCCGTCATGTCTATCTTCTCCTCACTGATTGGTAGCTGGTTCAACCCGGACCGTTTATTAGAGGTTGACCATCTAGCTCAGCTGGAAGGCACCCCTAATAAAGACATGTTCACAAAGTATGGATTAGTTACCATAGCTTATAGTAAGCTATGGCACACGTATACCAAAGAAAATCAAGAGAAACAGTGGCCACTGATAGGATCCTTCGACCTTGATAAAATAGAAACGTTAGAAATAGCCCTTTGTAGTAGTAAGACAACGCCTATTATGCTCGACAGTCTCGGTATGTGGCGAAAAGAAGCAATGCAACGAAAAGAAAGAGACGAAGTCAGAGTAGGTAAAGAAACGCGACAGACAGCTTTCCAAGCACCTGATAGGCCAAAGGAAGGGATAGCGGCGACACGGTTCCAAGGAGTAAACACAGGAAGGGAACGGTGCAAAGGGATGTACCGACAGGACAACCCCAAGACACGACGACCCGAACGTAATCCCCCGACATTACGCGCAGGACGAACAGACTTAGGACAAAATCAATGTGCTTTTTGTAAATATTCCGGGCACTGGAAAGCCCAATGCCCGACTCTACTGAACACGGGTAAAAGCAGAGGGCCGACAGAAATAACAGACCGGCAGAAAGGGAAAAGGCGGGAGACAAAGATGAATCAGGCTGACACGGACAGGCCAGATAGAACCACCACGTTTGATTACGCCCGATGGCACAGATTTCGCCAGACAGATTTCAGCGACATGTTTGACTTCTCATAGGTCGAACAACGCTAAGACAGGAAACCCAGGCAAGCTCTAGGTTACCAGATGACGAACCCCGTACTACCGCTACTGTTCCCGAACACAAAAAGCACCCATTCGGATAACATACAGGAACAACACACAGAGCAGTTTCGGACAGATTAGTATACATTCCATTAACGAACTCAAACTTCGAGTGCAATGGGACTGATTACTCTCTGTTGCCCCCCCACTCTGTGAACAAAAGCAATTACAGGCCTGCATAGACAACCCCCCGTTCAGGAAGACTGTTCTTGTGGACACCCCACCTCCCCATTACCCAGGCATAAATACCTACCCCTACTGTAGCGAGGTTCTCGTAGTAAAAGGATTCAAGGAAACCAAGTCTCTGCTATATAATTTAAGATTTAATTCCAGTAAAGTAACACCGTATTAATAGGAGCAATACAATACATATTACACCCACTCTGGAAATTCCCGAAATGCAGCAGGTCACCGGTCACGCCCATCCGGAAGGTGAAACACGTAGCACGTGTGGGGCGGGGTCCTGCTGACAGCCGTCGATCGAAGAGGTCGCCGGTGGGATGTCCAGGAGGCACCACGGGCCCGGCATGAAATGGCCTTCCCCATCCTCTTCTTCCTGGGACGGCGTCCCCGGGCCACGAGTGGGGAGGGGGCGAATGCAGATGACCCCCTCCCTCGTATCTCCTGGTCCGGCCATCACAAATACCTCCGCTGAAAATTGGTGCAGGGTGGGCTGGGAGAGGGAGGTGGCGCGAACGAGCCTCCCTCACCTCCCCAGGTGGAGGTTTCCCAGCCCTGGCCCGGCGCCGACATCCTCCAGCCGGGCGACGGACATACTTGCGCAGCACAGGACATACAATGGCCAGCAGCCCTACTTGCGCAGCACAGGACATACAATGGCCAGCGGCCCTACTTGCGCAGCACGAGACATATGATGGCCATCATGTAGACCCGCGCAAAGGGACGGCGTGGGGTGCACTGGGAGAGGGAGGCGGCGCGAACGAGCCTCCCTCGCCTCCCCAGGTGGAGGCGCCACAGCTACACCCTAGCACCCCGAGCCGAATGTCCTGTTCCTACGGCACGGTGTTCCATTTTTCGCCCCAAGAAGTCTCATCCACTCTTGCAGACATGACGAAGGGCGACTGCTGCGGAGTCTCAAAATGGCGTCTGGGCCCCCTGGAAGCCGAGTCTAGGCCGCTAGAATAACTTTGACCAGCAACGTAACTTGGACGCTTGCCCACCTGGGCACGAGCCCCCGCCTCCGACAACATCTCCACAGCTTTGAAGATTCTACAAGAGTCCCAGGAGCCCTCGACCCCTACAGGCTTCCGGTGGGGAACAACTGCCTTGATCACTCGAACAAGTTCTGGCCGAACCTCAACTTGACCCGGTAGGGGAGATTTTACCTCCCTCCCCTTTTTGATTGACGGTCCACATTGCCTGCCCCTTCTGTTAGCACAAGTTTTGAACTGCCGAAAAGGACTCTGGTCCAACCGCCGGTTGTTGGAAACATTTTGCCCCTGATGCTACTTCCGGACTAACCCGGCCTCGCCCAAAAATGGCACCGGTGGCTATAGGAACTAACGAACACCTCGTGGTGTTTCTTTTGCTAATAAGACTTGATGTTCTGAGATATGTATATGATCCTTTGTACACTTGACGAAAAAGGGGGAGGGTTCACTTGGCGAACATGTAAAAGGATCCCGTTAAAATGTTGGTTTCAATGTACGATTTATTATGATACTATTGTAACTGATACATAACGTCGCTTATGACACACGCCCACGGTATGCATCTAGGAAATTTGATTGCAACTAGTCTAACTATGCTTCCAATTATGAAACGAATGCCCCCTGATCCCTCAACTATTGATAGACGTTTTTAGCTTCCTGCAAATAACAAAACAAACCCTTTTTAAATGTTTTTTTAATGCTGCGAAATAGCCCCCCTACTGTACGTGCTTCAACCAACGCCGTGTCCGGCCAAATACGATTGCACTCTCATATTTACATGCTGATCAAATCGTGTAAATAAAGGTTTTTCAAACTATGAACAGGTATCGCATACTTTTGTAAATGTGGGATCAGCGGGAAGGTTTTTTCTGTGCGACCTGTTTTGTTCTCTTTTTTAAGGTTATAAGAAGATGGTTGCTCAGCCCCGGATTAATGATCAAATCTAAGGCACGATACGTTGCCCCCAAATGTGCGACTGACCGAGGAACAAACGCATGAAGAAGGACCTCGACTTCTGAGAACGGGTAAAGTGAAGCGGTGTAAATGATAAAATGTTATAAAGGTATGATACTCAAAGGTACTGGGGAACAGGGTTGGCCGAAGAACCGATAGGCCTTAGGACATCACAGCATTGGGAATGATTTAAGGATCCCGATAGCTAGATACATCTACCAACTAGATACCTCGCACTAAGCGCCTCTGATTTTTTTAACGTTTCCCTACACACGACCTATAATGCCACACTCAGACCGTCTCCCTCATAAACAACCTATCGCTTGCCATCCTTACCACACTGCCCGCCCCCTGGCCTCGGAAACCAAGACCTCAGGGATTATATCCCGAGGGGATAAGACGAGTAGGTGGTAAGTAAAGGACTTTCGTGCCCGTACATGTGATATGCTCGAATGTTGTTGTGATATGCTCGAATGTTGTCCCCCTCCCTTCCCCTCTTTTCCTCCCTCTACAGGTTACATTGGAAACCCGACTGAGGTATAGTGAAGATCTGAAGCCACGCCATGTCTGATGCATGAAGTGGACTCACGCTGCACTAAAGACACCCACAAACTACTCTTGTAACGAAAGAGCCAATAGTTGTATGATATGATGAGACGCGATCACCCCTAACCCGTGTTGCGTGAATGAGCACATGTCACGTATGTCTGAAACTATGAGAAAATGTCTTCTGTGTGACTGAAGCATTGACTTAACTAGGCAAAGGACCGAGAGTGCGAGAAGTGCGACACAATGGTGCTTTTTACTCAATGCATGTCCCTCTGTACCCAGCCTAATGCTCGTCCGTCCCAAACTGCATGCTTTCTAAATTCTAACACAGACCTGTAATGTCTCATGTTGTGTAATAAGCTGAATAGCCTATCTTGGTACACGGCCACTCCCCATGTTGCACGTGTACTGTTTAGCCTATTGTTGCACATCTCTCTCTCTCTCTCTCTCTCTCTCTCTCTCTCTCTCTCTCTCTCTCTTCCACACTCCCACTCTTCCTAACGACCGGCACCTAATTGGCGAACCCCCCCATCCCTGGTGCACCACCCAATTGGCTCCAAATACCGCAAGTATTTGAACAAATTTGTCCTAAATAAAATCACATTGATACCATGTTACTACCTCTCCTTTCTGCTAAAAATTGATGAAAAAAAATTGGCCAAAAGGGAAAGGACAGGTAAGACGACTGAGGTTCCCTAATCTGACCCGTAATCAGGGAACTACATGTCAGTGGCTTCTATGATAAAATGCCTCAGGTAACGCGACCTTCCCCGTCCCGAATTGTCTCAATGCCCAAACAGTAAAAGTGATCGAAGCATCCCCGTCTTCCCAGAATGCCCCCAGTTTTGTATCAGCTGCCCCGAACGAGAGTTTGAAAAATGTGGCTCACCCCTGGTTGTAAGAGATGGGTCAACTTACGGCTGACCCAGGCCAGCCGTTGTTCCTAGAAATGATTCGTTGATGAACAAGCTACAAAGTTTAGAATTTGAGAAATGTCCCTGAACGCTTACCAACTGAACTGTAGCCTCCTGCTAGATAACGCCCTTGCGACTCGAAGCAAGACGATAGCCCCTCACCCCAGTTTGCTATGTTCCTAGTTGTTTTCCATAAGACCCCGGTCACCCCAAGGATGAGTCGAATAGTTATCGCAAGCCCCCCGTTTCTTTTTGAAGTAGCCAGGTTGTAAGAGACTATGTAGAAATTAGAATGATGTTTGCGAAGTTAAGATTAGATCGAAATGAAGAAATTGTTGCAGTAAGCCCTGTTGAAAGTAAAATGTTTAGCTGAAAGATAAGATGCATTGTTATAATGGAAAATTGTTTAGCCTATGTTCATTCCTCAGAAAGATACCCATCAGACCATGGTGATAGCACGTTGCACTTTTTCGTAAAATACAAAGCCCTGAAGAACGTTATAGCTTTGTAAGACTCGTACTAGAAAAGTAGGTCTCTGCCAGAAGAACTAATGTGACTGTAATAAACAAATGCAATGAATAGGTATCATACCTCGTACCACGACAATGAATGTAATACCAACAAACGCCAAAGAAATAAGATACAAAGGAAAGTTGTAGGGAATCCAGCAAACCTATCAACAATTATTTATACGTTGGTCGTAAACCCCCGTGTAACGGATGTTTCCCCAGTTGCTTGGAGTTGGGAGAGAAATAGACTTATGTGATTACCTTCTACTGCCAATTCTCTAAAGACTGTCTTTTCAAACTCATTTAAGGGTACCACCGTCAGAGGAGAGAGAGACCGGATGTGGGAGCACGCGGCCTGACTGCTGATCGTGGAACATCTGCGACTTTGACAAAGGCGGGACCGCAACAGTAAGGAGTCGCAGGACGAGGCATTGTTTCCGACCAAATGAAAGGAAAGGGCTGACCTGATGCCCCTGTTCGATGATCAACAAATGCCGAAAGTCCCCGCCCTCTGAGCCCGATCATGGGCCCACCTACCTGAAATTTTTCGTCCCCCTGGTCTGTCCCCGATCTGGCCCTGCTCCATCCCCTCTTCCTCCGACCTACCCTAAGGACCGCTCACACACCCCCTTCTTCCACCTGAACTCTTTGACAATCGACTCGAGAAAGAAAAACTGCAATCAGATAGAATAGGGTTTTTGTTGCGAACTAAAATGAAACTTGGGTGCCCTGTCTAAGGTACCCGTGAAAGAATAGTTAGGACACAGGGCGAAAAAAAAAAAAGGACCTTTGTGACCGGAAACACGAAGAAAAGGTCATGCCCTGCAACGCAGGACCTGGAATAGAGCTGGACGCATAGCTCCACCGCCGGTGCTCAACAGTGCCAACAGAAGACGACAAAGAATGCTGAGAACTCACTAATAATGGTCCACGACAATAAGACACTGGAAAAAGCAACACCCCTCCTCTTCGAACAATGACGCCCCTGATTATCGTTTTTACTACTTCTCATTTCTCTCCCAGCTACCATTGTATTGATTATGCTCCAACCAAGTACAAAATGAACTTACATATGTAATAACCTATCAGTTCATATTCCGAATGACTATAAGCATCTAATGAAATGTACCCAACGCTCTCACTGCAGAATCCTTTCTGTCCGTTATTGCATTACTATGACTTTCCTGCAACGAGCTTAACGATGGGCCCGCCTCCTAAGATGAAATATTTTAAATGTAATGTTTATGCACAGCTCCTGCACCTGGGTTCCTACTTTCTTTACTTATGACTGCCACAGTAGACATGGATAGGAAATAGGCCAGCAAGATGTCTTAGGAATGTTAAAGGGAGGACTGTGGAAAATTAATACGGTTTGGTAAACATTATCTGCGCCATCTTGCCTTCTCTCCCGATGCCACACTCTTTGTCGTGCACACCCGCCATTTTAGGTACCTTGGTCAGAACCACCCTCTGCACGCCACTGACCCCCACCACGGCTCTTCGCCCTCACAAGCACCCCCCACGCACTGGTCACCCCCGCTCTCTCATGCATGGGCCATAAACCCTCCCCATCTGCGCGGCTCTGCCTCGGAATCCTATCCTGTTCCCAGCGCGACACCTCCCTTCATCCCTTTCATGGTCCCAGGTCCTTTGATACAAACCCCCTTTTCCTGTGTGCCCATTTGTCTTCCTCGTTCCCAGACCACCACCTGGCCCTGCGGATACTGTTTATTGCCCCCCCCCGTACAGTAGGAAGCTTCCCCCACTAAAGGACCCTCAAATTGATCAAAGCCCCCACCCTATGAGATCCGATCAACCCCACACATTCCGTGAATCGGCGGAATGTCCAGCTGCGCGATAATCATCACCTGTTGTGACCGGGGTGGGACTTCAACTGTAAATGTGTGTGGGAACGGGCCTGAAGGGGAGATTCCGAGGATATCCTTTCATACTTCAAAGCATTGCAAGAATGTGTTACATGCAATAAAGATCATAAACTTGTGTATAAGAGGCCAGGCCTCAGAGATGCGGTTAGAGCACCTCGTGACGATACTTGCTGTCCGAACTGATGTGTTTCTCCTCCAGAGAGAATAAAACTTCTGTTTCCTGCCTTCCAGTCTCCAGCGCCTGCCTCTGTGTTTGGTAAACTTGAGTGGGTATAGAGGCGGCTAACGCCGGGCAACTTCGGAAAAGGTCTTCTGCCTGTACCTTATTCAACAATCCAAGTTTGAAAGCTTATTAATGATGGCGAAAATGTCCTTCGACTTATTTTGAGAATGGGTAATTAGATTTGAGAAATAGAGTGCCTTGGCCTGGACGATAGCTTGTTTATAGGCAGAGCGAGCAGCTGTGTAAGTGGATTTGGCCTGGGGGTCATAGTTTCTCCTCCACTTGCGTTCCCTTTGATGCTAGAGAGATATTGAGAATATGGCTACCTAGAGAGAATATTAACACACGCAATAGACAAAGTGAATTTAAATGCAGGCAGGAATTACGTGTCCCACAAGCATAATGTAATGAGGATTAACAAGCATGCATAATCATAGTTTATAATGCACATGCATGTGCTTTCAGGATGATAGTCCATAGAAATTGGAACATATTGCATTCTGAGAATACCCTCACTATTAAACGAGGCCCCTTCCCATCTATTACCTACACAATGTAATAATCTATATGGGATGTCTTGGTTAGAGGTTATTTGAACAGCACAAAATAACTAGAAACCAAGTACCCTTAAGTTGTTCTTCAAATGCAATGCATGTAAAACAATCAAAAGCAGCTCGAACAGGACATTATACAATGCACCCAGAACCAGAAATTGTAGAAATATTGCCCGCGACAGGACGGGACTAAGGGACATGGCTCAATCACCTGGTATTCTTGATTCACAGGTTAGCACTATTACATCTTATTCAAGGGAAAAACTTCTTAGCTTGATTCCGATATCTACTGCTACTTGTATGCGCGAGTCTTGGCCTAATTTCGAGGGTCTTTTTTCTTGTGCAAACTGTCGTTTTCAGGCTCACTATACATGTTTAATAAGGGGTAATTTATCTGACACCCTCATTACAACTGCGGCAGGGCACTCCCATCAGATACCCTCCTTGTCCTGTGTAGCCAGTACACCCACTGTTAACTATGCTGCCGGAAAGGGATCTTCGGGACTTAAATGTTTCCTATTGAACATACGTTCCCTACCCAAACACTACCAGCAACTATGGGACCTTATAAATACAGACAAGCCAGACATTTGTTTTCTCACGGAGACATGGCTAAAACCCCACACTATCCCCGCAATCATGTTAGGAATCCCTGTTGGATATAAGATTCTTCATCTAGATCGCTTGACAAAAATAGGAGGCGGTGTGGCTGTTATTTATAAAGAGAGTCTAAAAGTCTCAGTACTTGACCAACGATGCGATGCTCAGATGGAAATAATGATCTTTAGATTTTCCCTTTCCTCTAAACTACAGTGGAAAGGAGCATTAGTATACCGCCCTCCTGGCCCATGTACCGATTTCTCCCTAACTCTTATGGAACTATTAGCCCCTTATTTTAGAGCCAAGGAAGATTTTTTTCTCCTTGGAGATTTTAATGTTCACATAGACCTACCTAAACACCCTGATAGCATGTCTCTGCTTGCTGATCTCTCCAGTTTAGGACTTAAAATTCAGAATAAGGTCCCAACACACCTGGGTGGCCATACACTCGACCTAATCTTAATTAACTGTCCTAAAATAATATGTTGCCCTCCCACTATTATTAGTTGGTCAGACCATCATATGTTAACTTTTACTTTACTAGGTCCTCACCTACTACATCAAAAACCTCTCCCTGCAATATGGAAACGGAAATGGCACAAAATAACCCTAGAAGGACTTCAGAAAGTATGGAAAGAACCCACTCTCTCTGAAGAGGATGACATCGAACAAGGTCTAGTTAAGTTTAAAAAAGTACTCCTGGAAGCAATTGACTTACTTGCACCGCTAGAGTTACATAAGCAATGCCCTAAAACTAAGCAAGAAACATGGTATACAGAAGAGCTAAGGGCTGAGAAACAAAAATGTAGGAGCTTGGAGAAAAAGTGGAGGAAAACACATACACCCACTAGTAAAAAACACTATTTGGAGGCACAATCTAACTATTTTAAACATATAAAAAAAGGCAGGAGAAATAGACTTGAGTTGCAAATAACAGAGGCAGGGAACTCTACTAGAGAACTCTATAAAATCCTGCAATCATTTGTTAAGCCCATAGCCTGCGAAAGCCCGGATGATTTCAGTCAAACCTTATGTGATGATGTTTCCGCATTTTTTGAGAATAAGATTGATCTAATCTACGAAAAAATCACCAAGGCATCAAACACTAGTGATACAATTGGCTGCCCCTTTCCAAGTTAGCCAAGAGCAAAAATAGCAGGCTTGCTATGATTCCAGAGATCAGCCTGACAGAAGTTACCACCTTATATAACCTTATTAAATCAGGCTCGCCCACAGATTTGTTACCTGCTAAGATGATAGCTCCACTAGGCAGCCTGCTCGCCCCGAGCTTCAAATCACTGATTAATCTCTCCCTTAAAGAAGGAAAGATTCCCAGTGACTGGAAAAAGGCAGTTGTGAACCCTGTCCGCAAAAATACCGCGTTACCATGGTCTGACCTTAACAACCTCCGTCCTATATCTCTCCTACCCCACCTGAGTAAGATGACTGAGAGACATGTCAACATTCACCTGTCCAAATTCATCGAGGCAGCGGACGGTCTGGACCCTTCTCAATCCGGGTTCAGACCAAATCACAGCACAGAATCAGCTCTCCTCTCCGTGACCAATACCATCTGGATGGCACAGGATAGAGGAGGCTCTATGATTCTGGTGCTATTAGATTTGTCTGCTGCCTTCGACACGGTGTCTCATAACATCCTAATCAGTCGTCTGGAGGGGGTCGGAGTGGACGGAACGGCCCTATCATGGTTAAAAAGCTTTATATCTGGCCGCTCACAAAGTTTTCGTCTGGGCTCCCATTTTTCCACCTTTAGGGAGCTCACAAAGGGGGTTCCACAGGGCTCATGCCTAAGCCCCACATTGTTTAATGTGTATGTGGCCCCCCTGGCGAAAATTGTGAGAGAACATGGGTTCACACCAATATCCTATGCTGATGACACCCAGGTATTATTCCCTTTCCAAAAAATGACTTCAACAGTAAAAAGCTCTTTTTCTGCAGGAATGAGAGCAATAGCCGGATGGATGACCTCCAATTGCCTGCAGTGTAATGTAGGTAAAACGGAGGTCATGCTTTTTGGAGATGCCCCACTCCTTTGGTCACCTGAGTGGTGGCCTCCTGAATTAGGTATGGCTCCATGCCCAAAAGAAACTTTAAAAAATCTAGGTGTTAAGCTAGATCAACCCTTGGTACTTAAAGATCATGCCATACAGGTTACAGGAACCTGTATGAGGGTGATTGGCTTACTTAGGAGAGTCTTCCCCTATATAGCAGATCATCATAGGAAAACATTGGTACAGACCCTAGTAATCAGCAGACTGGATTAATGCAATGGGCTGCTCATATCTGCTAATAAGGAACAGCTAGGGAGGCCACAAGTAGCCCAGAATACGGCTGCTAGGTTGATCTTAAGTGCTCCAGCCAGATCCTCCTCTCGTCCTCTGTTAAACAAGCTACTTTGGCTTCCCATTCACCAGAGAGCGAAGTTAAAGATCTGTTGCACTATTCACAAATGTTTGTTCGGATCCGGCCCCAGGTACCTAACGGAAATGTTAAAACTCTATCAACCAGGCAGAACCTTACGCTCAAAAACCAAGCCTTGCTCCAGATCCCTAGGATCAAAAGAGAGAGGCAAGGAGGCCGAGCCCTATCATACAAAGGCCCCACTCACTGGAACTCTTTGCCTCCCACTCTTAGGCTAAACTCCAATCTGCCTGCATTTAGGAAATGCCTGAAGATGTACCTCTTCTCCAACCAGTAGCCCCATCATTGTTACACAGATGTTATTGTCTGGCTCTGCTTTCGGAAAGAACAACAGCGCGGAGATATCACTCCGGAGATCGAATTCCTGCGCTTTACAAGAACCTAAATAAATGCATCACTTGCACAACTCCCTGTGTTGTCTGTACTAGAATGTCCATATTAAATGTGATATGTGCGGAGTACCATTTTCCGGTGAAAAATGTTTCCTAGAACATTGTAGAGCAATTAGAAATAACAACTACATCTATCATGTGGCAAGGCACTTTTTAGAAAAACATGATGAAAATTGTGAACTACTGACATTCTCTGATATAGATAAGGTCACCATCCACCCTCAGGGGGACAAGGAATTAAAGTTTTATAAAATTAAATCCTGTAATATTATAGATTTGGACACTTGAGACCCATATGGCCTAAAAACTGATCAGGAAATGATAATCCATCTATGTTAGTGAGACCCCTTTTTAACTATCAAAGTCTCTCTGTTATAAGATAAATGTAAATACTTCCTACATACATTTACCAATGTAAACAACTTTTTTTTAAACTTTGCTGCTTCTCCGATTACGGGTCATCATATGTTGGAAGAGGTTTACGTTACTACCTCCACACATCTGGGCTCTGTCCTGTGATCTATTTGTCCATAATTTACAGCTTTATTCATTCAAGGAAGGTTCAGTACCTCACAGTCTCCTGCAGCCATTTAAAGACCATTAAATATTGGCCAGTCCTGCTACTTGTCATCTTTGTCATCACCTCTTATTGTGAACCTATCCAAACTAACAAATAACATTTTTTCAAAAAATACACCATTAACTATGCCTAAATCTAGATTCTGCAACCAAAACAACAGCGTTTGTGATACCCCCCTCTACTAGGAGTCCTTATTGATCTCTCCCTTTTCATATACATATGGATTCATCCATGTTGATGAGAAATCAGGTTTTTCTCAATGGTGTTTAAAACAACTCATACCTATCATAATGTTTTACAACTGTGAGAGTAAAAGTCTGGCAAGTTTGTACAAAACAAACTTGCAACATTAAAGTCGCTGTTATGTGTCAGCATTGGTGGTCCCAAGGAAGAGCATCCTCTGATGTCCTGCTCTGTTAGGCTGTAGAAGCAGGCAGGGGCTCCAGTCTGAGGCGAAATGGCTGGGCTCTTCAAACTCATATGTGAAGTTTTCGGAGCTTCCACGTTTCCCAGTTTCATACATGAATAGCTCATCCAGTAGAGGGGTTTCCTGGAATACTGGGACTTGTAGTCTTAGCTTTATGTATTAAATAGGTACATAGCAGGGAAAATTGAGAGATCAGAGTTCGCAGCTATACAGTGGGCCCTCAAACCTTCAGCTTGGACCTAGCAGGGGGCTAGTGGTACATGGTACCCACATCCTGTTGATGTAGAGTGGCATGAAGGGAATATTCAAAATTATGACACTGACTATTTTGTTTTTCAAAATATTATTTGTGTAATAGTACACATGGGTTCCAACGCATGGCAAGTGTTATATTGTGTAAAAGATATAATTCTAATTAATTACTATCTCGACTTGATTTTCATGGACTTCGTACGAACTTACTTGATTCTCACCTTGAAAGTTTGGCCTGCTATCCATTCATGCGTGGCGATAGGAAGCCTCTTCCCTCAATGTTGCTGTTTAATCTACAATTATTCGGCGATTAAAAAACAAAGAATCTTGTCGGATTTCAAACTATGTAACATAGCTGCCGTGCATTAAAAGCTGTGATGGAGAAGTCTCTTGAACGGTCGATAAAAAGAGAATGTCTGCGCTCCAATGCGAAATCCTCTCGACATTTTGTACGCTCCATTAACCGTACCTCATTGTCAGCGCGTGCAAGAATGAACCCCGCTGTCTCGAGAGGTGAGTCATGTGCAGTCTGATCCGCGCGTACAATTACAGCAGAACAGATTGCACGTGGCCAAAGCAGCAGAGCGTGTGTTTTAATGAATTGCTCTCTAAAGGCTCTCGTCATTAGGGCACAGACACCCGCCTATTGCAATGCCTTTTGTTTTTGTCTCAAATATGTCGGAACAAATACATTCTGATACGCATAGGAAATATGTCTAGTTATGAAACTGTGTTTTTACCTGCGCTAGTTCATATCTGTACATAGAAGGCAGGTCTACGGCGAATATTTTAGGGGAACAAAAATAAGTAAGCCCTTAGTAGCATATACTCAGCAAAATAATTATTGCTTTTAAATAATCACAATCAAGACTGAGCTCATGCTGGATTTTGATTGTCCTGCCCCTTTGGGGAAAGAGAGTCCAAATTATAATATAGACAAAGGAAGTCAGTATTATCCAGTCTCTTTTCTTATTGTTTATTTTTACAGCTCTTTAACAGCACTACAAATCCAAAAATTCGCTCACCTAAGCAGGAAGTAACACCATAGAAAACATACAACCTAAATCTATAAATAAGGCAGTTATCTATTTTCTTCATTCACCCAAAAGTTAATAGCCCATGAGAAAAGTAAATAATATATAAACCAAAAGGAAAGCAAGACGTAACCACATCGGTTCATCCTTTACCTAGTGCGGGTCAATGTGCAACACCTTCCATCTTGAGGGAACAGTGCCCTCCATGTCAACTGGATTCCACCATCTCAGCTTGTCATTTGATTGGTACTAAAAGTAATTAAAGAAATACTAGCTGCCTTTAACCATTAGGGCAGGCAGTTGCTAGAGGTGGGAAAATACTTCCCTCCCTTGTCTTTAATAAAAACAGGATTCGCCTTCACTAATCGGAAGGAAAGCTCAGATTATGTATGTTCAAAGCATATTCAAAACATTCATTGCATTTCAATGTACAATAGGCTTACAATAAAAGGTTTAAACGTTGAGACCCTGGACCAGTCTGCTGATTTCACTCTTTCTTCCAAAGTAGAACCAGCCCAAAAAGTCTTAGAAGCCCCCAAAATCAGCAGAATGGGCCCCTAAATGTTCTCTATCTAATCCTGCTAAACCCACCACCCCTTTAACCCTTCTACTTAATGTAGCCGAAGTTTAGGTGAGAATGACCTGCGTAACGCTATCAATAGCTGTGGGTGGAAGTCCTCAGGTTTTGAGTTACCTGTATAATCTGTCTGAGACACATAAACACACATAGCTTGGGGTGTAAAGGGAAAACCGGAAATTCCATGTAAGGGGAGGCATTCTTAGTGTGTCTTGTGTTATCAAAGTGAAGCCCCAGAAAACTGCACTGCAGGGATGTCTAATGCTCTAACATCAGAGACCCTCCTGAAAGATATCAAAGATAACAATGTCAGTAACTTAGCCAATAACAACTTAAAGGATTAATGAGTATTAGTTTCCCATGACTGGAACAACTGTAACACCAAATTAACATCCCACATGGTGGAATACCTTGTTTTAGGAGGCTTCATATACTTCACTCCCTGTAGTTAATTTACAAACTAACTTTTGATTTAAAATTGGTTTACCATCAACCTTTTGGCTGATACCCTACAGACACCACTGATCTGTACCAATTAATCATCTTATAATGTTTAAGCCTAGCCAGTAGAAATGCTAAGAAACTCAAATCTGCTGTCACGTCTGCTGAAATGAGATTCATATCTGGTTCCCCATGCCAGCTATGCCATACCCCCCAAGATGTTCTGTAAGTCTGGACTCTGTCTTTAGCCCAAGATGCCAGGGTGCACTCAGAAGCAGATTCTAAAGCTCATGCTGGGGTGTGCTCTTGTTGGCTACAGGATTATCCATCCAAGTGAACGGCAAGGTCCAAAGGGGTGCAGGGATCTAATGAGATGGGGAGGGGGTTCTATAAAAGGCATTGTATCCTTCTGCAGTGCGGAAAGCGTTATTGCTGGCTGCAGCATTATCCATCCAAGCAGATTCAGAGATGCACAGTGCTCCATGGATCGACTGAGGTGGGGGAGGCACTATAAAATGTGTTGTACACTCTTTCAGCATGGAACACCCCATTGGTGACTGGTGACTGTAGGATTTCCATCCAAGTGGCCTCCAAAGTCCAGGGATTAAGTGAGGTGGAGGAGGCCCTTTCAAAAGCGGTGTATCCTCCAAAAGGGCAAGTCATGCATGGGGCATGCTCAGGCAGTGCCCTGATCAAGACAGCCTGTCAGAGCCCATTCCCGGCTGATCAAGGCTTGTCTTGGCCAGCCCCAACATGTGTCTTTTGATATAACCCAACAGCCAATACACCGTAAGAAAAAGGAAATCTATCCAGAGGGCTACCCACAAGGATTAGGCCTGGGTGACATTTTAATTGTGCTAGAGAAATGTCCATGCCAAAAATAGCTCACTACAGCATCATTGTGACTGCACTTTTTCAAGGGGGCTGGTAAGGGGGACCACCTCCAGCATTCGAAACATTAATGAGGTCCTTTATGGTTTATGTTCTGTGGATGTCCTCAGTCAGGACTAAGCTGAAAGGAAGTCGTGGACTGGGAACAGCTATGAGTTTTTTTTTATTGTATTTATTTGCATGTTCCTGTAGCTCAGTAAAACCATGTAGTGTCAGAACCCTTTACAATAAACTAACCCAAGGCTAGTAAGAGAAATCTCTTAGATATAACAAAAGCTACACAAATTTCTGAGAGAATTCGCAATTAATACACGTCATGTAATTTCAGGGAGAAATTTTAACCTGGGATGTACCGTTCAGATACGTTTTTTAACATGTGCAGCATTTCAGGTAGAATTTTTACGTGAGCAGACTGTTTGAGGAATTTTGAGTGCAAAACTATAAATCCAAAATCGATCGTCAGATTTTGAACCTGAGCAAAAGGAAAACAAATAAATATTATATTTTTTTCCCCATTTTTACCTGAACGGACCATTTGGGTAATTTTTTTCAGTGCAAGATGCCTTTTGCATATTTATGCAGAATTATGCAGAATTTTGCGTAATTCTTTAGGTAATTTTGTGTAATTGCGAAACCTAAATTTTACGAGTTATGCCCAGCCTTCGTGAAGATGCATTGATTTCAAATTCAATTACTAATTAGCTTCTGGGGGCAATGAGCCTAATCAATAACAATATAGTAAATGCAAATAAAGGCTTGTGTTACTCAATGGGTGGTAAAGGGAATCTAAGAAAATCAACACTTGAAGGTGCTGCAGGGTCCTGAAAGTTCCTGGTATGCACTCGTCAAGCCTTTGTGAACTTAACAGTTAGTAATAGTCATTGTGTTTTATAAGCCTCATTATTCTCTATTGGTGTTTCTCCCACCTTTGGTATAAGCCATCCCCAGCTTCAAAGAAACAAGCCCAAGTGCGAGCCATGCAGCTAAAACCATTACCATCTAATCAAGCACCAGTAAACTGTACTGCATTTTCCCAGGACAAGCAGGATGGCTTCCAGACATGTGCAACTAAGGGTGAAGATAAAGATTGACATGTGAAGTCCATGAATATAAATCTGAACACATTCAAATAATCAATCAATCAGGAGTTTGTTAAAGTGCAACTACTCACCCGTAAGGGTCTCAAGGCGCTAGGGGTGGGGGAGAGGGTGCAGGTTCCATTCCATCAAGGAGGTGGTCTGTCGAAGAGCCAGATTTTGAGGTTTCTTGCGAAGATGGGGAGCAATGTTGTCTGTCTGAGGTGGAGCAGAAGGGCGTTCCATGCTTTGGCCGCGAGGAAGGAGAAGGAGCGGCCTCCCGATCTGGTCTTTCTGGTGCGGGGGACCTCGGTGTAGGAGAGCTGGGCTGATCGTAGGGTCCTTTGGGGTGCGCGGAATTTGAGCCGGCTGTTCAGGTATGCTGGTCCGGTGCCGTGGAGGGCCTTGTGTGCATGGGTGAGCATCTTAAAGGTGATTCTCGCCTCAATGGGGAGCCAGTGGAGTGTGCGCAGGTGCTGGGAGATGTGGCAGTGTTTTGGCAGGTTGAGGACCAGTCTTGCGGCGGCGTTCTGGATGTTCTGTAGCTTGCGGATGAGGTTTTTGTTTATTCCGGCGTAGAGTGCGTTGCCGTAGTCGAGTCTGCTGGTGACCAGGGCATGAGTGACTGTCTTTCAGTGTTCAAGGGGGATCCATTTGAAGGTCTTACGAAGGAGGCGGAGGGTGTGGAAGCAGGAAGATAAGACAGAGTTGATCTGGCGGTCCATTTTGAGCTCGGAGTCCAGAATGATTCCAAGGTTGCGTGCGTGGTCTGTGGGGGTTGTCGGGTTTCCGAGGGCGGTGGGCCACCAGGTGTCGCTCCAGGCGTCGGGGTTTGGGACCATGATGAGTACTTCTGTTTTGTTGGTGTTTAGTTGTAGGCAGCTGTTTTTCATCCATTTGGCTTCCATGCCTTCTCGAAAGTTGCGTCTGGCGGTGTTGGGCTCATTGGATAGGGAGAGGATGAGCTGGGTGCCATCTGCGTATGACACGATGTTGAGTCCGTAGGTTTTGACGATGGGGGCAAGTGGAGCCATGTAGACGTTGAAGAGCGTCGGGCTGAGTGAGGAGCCCTGGGGGACTCCGCAGGTGGTAGGTGTGGGGTCTGAGAGGAAAGGGGGGAGTCTGACCTGTTGCGTCCTGCCGGAGAGAAAGGAGCAGATCCAGTCGAGGGCCTTGTCCTGGATTCCTGCGTCGTAGAGTCTGCGTATTAGGGTGCGGTGGGAGACTGTGTCGAACGCCGCTGATAGGTCCAGGAGGATGAGGGCTACTGTTTCTCCTTTGTCCAGTAGGGTGCGGATGTCGTCTGTTGCAGTGAGGAGGGCGGTTTCCGTACTGTGGTTTTTTCTGAAGCCGGATTGGGAGGAGTCAAGGATGTTGTGTTCTTCAATGAATGTTGCGAGTTGGCTGTTGATGGCTTTCTCGATGACTTTCGCTGGGAAAGGGAGCAGGGAGATGGGTCTGTAGTTTTTGAGGTCGGTGGGGTCCGCTGAGGGTTTCTTCAGGAGGGGGTTGACCTCGCGTGTTTCCAGTCATCGGGGAACGAGGCGGTCGCCAGGGAGCGGTTGATGGTGTGGCAGAGCATGGGTGCGATGGTGTCAGCGGCTCTTTTGAAGATGTGGTGGGGGCAGGGGTCCGTGGGGGCCCCTGAGTGGATTGACTTCATTGTCTTCAGTGTGTCTTTGGTGGTGAGGGCTGTCCAGTCATCAATCACTGGTTTCCGGGTGTCTGGGGTGGTTGGTGAGGGTTCAGTGTGTTGGTTGTCTTCGTCGAAGTTGTCGTAGATGCTCTTGATTTTGTGGTGGAAAAAGGTGCTGAGTTTGTCGCAGAGGTCTTGTGAGGGAGGGATGTCGGTAGACTCGCTGGTGGGTTGGGCAAACTCCTTGATGATGCTGAAGAGTTCCTTGCTGTTGTGTGCGTGGGTGGAGATTCTGTCTTCAATCGCTTTTTTCCTCGTTTCTCTGATGAGTTGATGGTGAGCGTTGGTGGCGGCTCTGAAGTTGTTGTGGGCTTCTGTGGATTTGGTGTTTCTCCAGGCATTTTCGAGGCAGCGGCATGTGCACCTGGACTCTCGAAGTTCGGTGGTAAACCATCTGGCTTTCTTGGCACGGGTATTGTTGATTTTCTTGAGGGGGGCTATGGTGTTGGTGCTGTCCGAGATCCATCTATGCAGGGTTCGGGCTGCGGTGTTGGGGTCGTCGTTTTCCGCGATGGTTGGGGTGGAGTTGTTGAGTGAGGAGATGAGCTGGTCGTCAGTGATTTTGGTCCAGTTTCTTTGTGGAAGCAGGTGCTGGTGTCTGTGGATGGTGGGTGTTCTGAAGGTGAAGTGGACGCAACGATGGTCGGTCCATGGGAGTTCGGTGGTGTGGCTGAAGGTGATGGAGTTTCCTGTAGTGAAGATGGGGTCGAGGGTGTGTCCTGCTGAGTGCGTGGGCTCGCTCACGATCTGGCAGAGTCCAATGTTGTGGAGGTTGTCCAGGAGGTATGTGGTGTTGGGGCCCAGTTGATTGTCGAGGTGGAAGTTGAGGTCTCCCAGCAGGGTGTAGTTGGTGGATGCGATGGCCTGCGGGGAGATAATGTCCGTGATGGAGTTGGAGAAGGGTCCGCGGGGTCCAGGGGGACAGTAGATGAGGGTTCCTCGGAGGGCGGCAGTGGGGCTGGCCAGTATCTTGAAGTGAAGGTGTTCCATCAGTTCTGTGGACTCGTCAGGGAGTGTGCTCAGGCGGAGGCTGGGATACAGAATGAGCTAGGCGCAGATTTGGATCGCATGGATGTGCAATTTGTGGGGGATATAAATGCGACATCAGTACCTAAATATTTGATGCATAGGGGAAATAGCAATAAGGAAGCTCCACCACAAAGGGATCTTCTATTATACTATCCCCAAACCTGCACATGTATACCTGATATTTCTGAGGAGAGGGATCCTATCCAGCCTGCACATCAACTCTTCTCAATTTAAAAGCCTGTGAGGGAGTCTAAGGAGATGTATTTGGACCCAGACACAGATTACAAGTTACAACCACACGATGAACATCATTTACCCACTGAGGCCACGCCATATGTGAAAATCTTGAAGGGTGTGCCCCACTGTAACTATTTGTTCCCTGAGACTGGCTGGGAATTTTAAAAAAAAGGTGGTCCACTGATTTGCACAAAGGCCTATGGATACCCAAATTTTATTTATTCCGCCCTTATTGATGTGAAGAGTAAACTCAAAGTGTTTGAGCACATGGTACAGACTGTGCAATGCTCGGATTTGGATTGCATTGATGTGTACATTTTGGGGGTATAAATACAAAATCAGTACCTAAAATTTGATGCAAAGGGGCAATAACAATTAGGAAGCCCCACCATGAAGGGAACTCTCTGAAAACAATCCCCAAACAAGCACATGTATACCTTACATTTCGGAGGAGAGTGAGCCAATCCAGCCGGCACAGCAACTACTCTTAAATAAAAATTCGATGAGGGAGCCTAAGAAGAAGCGTTTTGGTCCAGACACATATTAAAAGTTGCGACCGCAGGATGAACTTCATTCAACCCATGAGGCCGTGCCATATGTGATAATCTTGAAAGGTGTGCCCCACTGTAACCATTTGTTGCCAGAGACTGGGTGGGAATTGAAAAATAAGGTGCTCCACTGGTTTTCACAAATGTTTAGGAATACCCAGGTTTTTTAATGAGAAGTCTTGATGGTGAGGAGAGCAAAATGAGTTAGCAAATAAAAAGAACTTCTGCGGGAGAATGCATAATTGTTATTTTTGTCAACTTGGCATTGTGAACTACTTGTTATCAAGGCTGTCGGCTCCTCACCCAAATGAGATGCATATGTGTGGAAGAATTCCCTGGGTTTCTTTTACCAGCCAGAACATTACCTGGCGAATCACAAAAAATATCACATCCAGGGAAAGGTAAAGTACATAAACCCTAGCAAGGGTGTTAACACGTACAAAAGGTTTGCTCCCTTGGAATCCCTGAGTGGCCTCAATGGACTCATGCATAGCACAAAGAAAGATTACTCACCCTCTCTGCCTGTTGACATTAATTCTTCTAAGGTAGAGAAAATTCCTCCGTTTTACCTTGTGTGGTTTCTTGTCCAAGTGCTTTGTTAATTCTGGCAATGACCAATTTTACTATAGTTTCATAGATTGTGGCAGGAATCATGGAAAAACCAAAGTAGGTTTATTTGCAAACGTATGTATCTGCACAGATTGTCTTTTTTCAAGGAACTCTCTTTGGTATGGTAGGGCAAATGGTGGCATTGCCAACTTCGCTTCAACCTTACTCTGAGCAAAGGCTTCAAAAACATTTATCCAATCACGTTATAATCTATTTGCCTTCCTAACTTTAGATAGTAGATCTAATTTATTAATGATAACATTTTATAATAACACATTTCTCAGCTATGGAAAAAGATCTGAACACCTTATTACATAAGGAACAAAGGAATTTTTTTTAAATATGGGTCGGGGATTTTAACATAAGGAGGTGCCTTTGTCCTGCTAAGAAGGTATATGGGATAGTGATTTCACATATGTGAGGGTCAGTTCAATTTTCTACATAATTCCTATGGAGACAAATGCCATGAACATTTTGCTCACCAAATACAATCTAGAAATAACTGAACTGTGTCATAACAGTATGCCAAATATACCACTAACTTTTATAGGGAAGGATGCCAACAGCACAATCAATAGATACTGCGCCTCCCCCCCCCAGATTTAATCTTGTTGGGGGGGCAAAATCCCTCAAAAGAACAAGGGGAATTAATCCCCAAAAAGAACACGGTTGCCCATATTATGATGTTCCACCAGCTCCAATTGAAAAAGTTAATTTGACCCTGAATGAGGTTTTTTTGTCACAGGTAAAAGCTGCAAAGGGAAAGAAGGCTGAGGGTCCTCAATATTGTCCCAGTAGATGTATGTAAGACCCTATTAAATAGCTGGGCTCCTGTACTTACAGTTGTTGTAAACATGGTAAAAGCAGCTTTTTCCCATCTGCCTGGTTGAAACGATCAGCATCATCCTAGTTTGAACTTGCAATGTGTGGGTTTGCAAATAGTACACCCTGGTACAGTACAGAAAAGCTTCAATGCTGAGCAGTGTGTGCAGAATGAATGTGGGTACTGAATGTATGTGTTATGGTAATCTTGAAATGCATGGGCATAACACTGCTGGACAGTAAGTGTGCCGTGACTGCACACTAAGGAAGTGTGTCTTAAAAGTTATATTACAGTGAGGACCCTGGGGTTCTTTTTGGGAAGCAGAAGCCTGCCTATTGAAAACATGTGGAGTAGAGGTATTGCTAAGACAGATTTGTGTATTGCTGTATTACTGTGAGCTGGTTGGGACACACAGGAGGAAGGGAGGAACAGACTCACCCTTTACACTTAAAAAGGTTGCTCTTTGATTCAGTGATAGATCACAAATAAGGGGCCTGGACACATCTCAGAAAGGAGATGGGGCTGATAAGGGAATCATAAGGAGTAGTGCTGGGAGCCTAGATTAACATTGTGATACACATATCACTGTGGCTGACATCCAGGTGTGAACTCTGGTCACTCCCATGAATTGTGTTGTGAGTCAATCAGCTTCTGAGACTTGTCTGCTGTGACTGGCCTCTATTCAAGGGAAAGAAGAAAAAGAGAAGTGGTCACTTCAATAGAAGCAGAACCACAACATAAAACTTCAAACAATTAGACCTTAAATCAGATTTTGTGGTCTAGAAATGGACTATAAGAAGGGGAGGTTGAGGCCTGTGATCGGTACTGGTGACAAAGGCCTGCTAGGTGAGGTGGCATCATTCAGGAAAGCCAAGACCACCTTTCCTGGTGCACCTGCGCCTGCCTGCTTTCCAAGACCAGTATGCCCTGTGAGGAAGAGAAGAGCATTTGGAGGGAGTGAGGTCCAGTGGAGAGCCCTGAATAGAGGACTCGTTTAGTGAGGTGTGAGAAAACAACTGTGCACTGACTGAGTTTCTGCCTGTGGGCAATGTCGGTTCAGTAACCCCTGTATGCCAGGAGAGGGCCACCGTGTGATAAGTGATGTGCAGGTCTTGCTAAGCCTGCATCACCAGGCTGTGGTGACCCTGTATGCCAGCTGGGCCACTGGTAAAGTTTATGTTCAAGGAGCGCAGAGACTCGTAACCACCATGGTAGAGGCATGTACACCAGTGGAGTCTGCGCATGATTTACCAAGTATCTCAGTAAGACTGTATGCCAGAAAGCCACATTGCCAAAAGGTTTGGGTCTTTTCCCGAGGAAAAGAATAAGGCTGTGTTTGGAGAGTCAAGACCACACAGCAAGAGGACTGCCACTGATTGACCCCCAAGCACTGCAGATGAAAATGTGAATGAAGCCTCATCCTCACTCGACTCCAGTTGGGAGCTGAAGAATAGATTTCCCCTATCTGCTGGGGAAGGTTGACTTACTGTTGCTTTACTATCTGGCAGATGCTGCTGCATGGACAGCGAGGAGCGCGACTTCTAGAAGCAGGATCAAAACTCGTGGGACACATTCTGCAATGTTGAAGATTCCCGTGCTTAAGGAGCATGTAAAATGTTAACTGGACCTGTTAGGCCATAGGGGACTCGGCGCTCAAGGTGCTACCACAGCATGGACACTTTGGTCTTTTTTCTGAAGAATTAAATCTGAACTCTTGAGTATTGCTTATTAGTGAAAATTCCGTGTATGCAGCCACCAGTGAATGGGTAATAAACCACAGCAAGATACAAGGAAGAGGTTTGGAAAAAGATTTGTCTGACAACTTCTAGAGTTGCGACCTCAAGGAACTGTTTTATTGCTTGTGCATACTGTTATTACTCTGCATGTGTAGAGTTAGGAATAAAATGTTTCTTTTTCTTATAAAAGTAATTATTTGACGGAACATTGATTTATATTTTGGACTTGTACTGTTTGTAGCTTAAGTTATGAGTTCTGTTCACTTTTATGTATACCCTACCCCCCCCCACACACACCCCCCACGGGATCCTTTGACTGCTCCTCCACAGCTACCACTAAGAGTCAAGTGCAGAAGGAGTACTTGGGCCAGTTGCTCAGCATCCGAAGCAGGTCGGCCACGGGACATAAGGAGTAAAATGCCACAGATAAACCCAGTAGCACCTGCATTCCCTGTTGCCCTCTGAATGGGGCTCTGGCAGATTTATGAGAATGTGACCGCAAGAGTTCATTATGGATCAGAGGGGAGTGTGCATCGCCCTTTGAGATAAAGAGAGGCGTTAGACAGATTTGTGTACTAGCACCCTTTCTTTTTTCAATCTATATCAATCGGGTTGATTGAGAACTCCAGACTCTTTGCACAGATTTTCCTAGAGTAGGTTTTAGGATGGTCCCAATACTTTTATATACAGATGATGTAGTATTATTGTCACATCCTGCAAATGTGTTGCAGCACCTTATTAATATGTTTCAAGTCTACATGGAGGAAATGAACTTAAAGATCTATCAGAATAAGAGCTGTACAATGATCTGTGGGAAGGGAAGACCCAAGACTGACACTCATTATATTAATTATATTATATTGAGTGTTTCATTGGTTTTGTATCTGGAAATCCATTTTACATCCGCTGACAATTGGGCAAAGCATAAACAGAATTGCCAAACTAACCTGTTACAAACCACAGAGGAAGTATTTAGATTTGCCAACAAGCTAGAATTTAAACATAGGAAAGCAATGTTGATCATTTATAATAGTAAATGTCTTGCTGTGGCCACATAAGGTGTGGTTTATATGGTGTTATTAGAAATTATAATATTTAAAGATAGGATCATAAATTATTTTGTTGACTTCTTGCCCTTCCTAAGTCGATCCCTACGTTAATTATCACTAAGTAATGGGGCATTCCCCACACTGAGGGCACCTTTTATATTAAACTAGTTATTTTTTGGCATGCTGTCTGGACTAAGCCAGAGCCTTCATTTACTAGGGCTATATTATAAGATCACATTGTACTTGATAATTCTGTAAAATTCATTGGCTTCCCAAAATTAAAGTTGTTTTTCATCATTTGAAATTGTTGGAACTTTTACATACAATGGAGGGTGAAACCCATTATTCAAAAATAAAAATAATGGCTTGCTTACTGATTTTACAGAACATGAGAGAACATTTACAGAGTCACATAAATCACCAGTCAGGGAGTATTACTCTTCGTCTCTGACAAGGAATTCAATCTTATCTTTTCAATGTAACAAACATATATCAGAGACATGTCCTAAAATGCTTTTGCTGAAGCATAGTCCCACAAGTGGTGACATTCTCTAAAATGGGGAATGGAACATGGTAAAGATCCCTTGCACATATGATGGGAAATCTTTACATTCAACATTGCAAGAGTTTTATTTTGTAAATGTTATATGACCATAAGAAAAGATGAACTTTACAAATAATACATTAGCGTTTTTATATGTGTGTAAGTTTGATGATCAGTTGAGTCTTTTATATTACCAGCTCTATTAGAAAGGAAATGTTTAAATGACTCAGAGAATTTGAATTCTGAACCCTTGGATAAACAGAATAAAACAATGTAATTGAAGGGAAGTTCTGGCATGTCTGAGAATGCCCTGAAAATTTCCATAAAAGCAGTGTCTGCTTGCCCTGAATTACAAGGCTGTATCTTTGGCTGGAAAGGCTCCTCAAAACTTGCAGTGATACTGGGAGGCAGACTGGAAAGTCCGTCTATAAGGCCAACAAAATTGGGTACCAAGGCTGACTACTCTACAATGGTGTGACTATCACCACTAATACTGACTGACTGTAAATTTAAGCTACACATCTGGAGATAATGGCAAAAGGTGAAAGTGCCTAGAGTTTGCCACCAGATCAATTCTGGTGAAAAGTATCTGTTGCTAAAGCCTCTGGATCTGGTTTCCCGCTGAAGAACTCACCAGCTGAATTGTCACGCTAGAAGCAAACAGATCTACATATGTGGAGGACCCGAAATTTCACTCAACATCCTGAAAATCCCTTGATCTAAATTTAATTCACTACTGTCTTGTCTGCCACCATGTTGGATGACCCCGGAAGATAATTCACTAGCAGTGATATCCTCTGATGGAAGCAGAATAACCACAGAGCTTTTCACTAATTCAACTGGGGGTTTCAATCTTGCTTCCCTCAATCTGTTTATGTATCCAACCAGTGGTGGCTCCTTCGCTAGGTAGAGGAGTCTCGCCCCACTGTTTTTTGCATCTTTGTGGGGTGGGTGGATCTGCTCTGCTTTCAGGGCATGGGAGAGGAGTGGTGGGCACTCTATGAGTGCTCAATGACTGATTGGCAGTCACTATCGGGCCTGGCAAATAGCTATGTGTACTTTTCATGTTCTTCAACAGGGCTGTATTACTTCCTGGGTGGAGAAAATGCCCAGGATACCATTCCCTGGTTGAGCACTGCACTACGGTGCTCTGACCAATCACAACACTGCATTGCAGTGTTGTGATTGGCTATGTGGAGCCTAGGATCCAGGGTGCTTCCTGCTTGTACGAAAAAAGACAGAAAGAGGACGGAGGAGAGGCGGCTGTCGGCCAGGAGGCTGGCAGGCAGTTATGTGAATTTTATTTTAAACCACCTCCCTTGCTCCCCACCCTACTGTTGCTTCACAGGAGAAAGCCGCCACTGTATTCAACGGCATTCGGATTATCCATACAAAGGAGCACTGTGCAACCTGCTCTGCCTTTTGCAAATTTCTGGATCATAAAGGAACCTGCAAGGAGCACTAAACAATTAATGCCCATTTCACACTTTTTGCTGGATCCTATCCCCATAGACTGAATCTAATAGAAGACCTGGGATTGTAGGGAAGATGACATGCCCATTTCATGTATCTATGATGTTTAACCGCCAATTTACTTCTGCTTTTGCCTCTGTGTCTAAGGAAACCAACTTCGTGTAACTCAAGCCCCTCTGTGAATGCCTTATCTTCAGAACCTGCATTGTCTTTTAATAAAAGGTCCTAGAATGACCGCCTGAAAAGACGAAGAGAGAAGGCCCATTAGTTTTGCTAGCTTTTGGAGGGAAATTTGTGACTGGGTTAAGGTTATATTCAGTTTGTTTCTGATCATCTTTAGTTTTGAGTCTGGTAGCAGAAATAATCCTTTTTAAGACTCCACTAGTTACCCCAGAAAATCCATTCCCTGTGAGGGGTGAAAATCTGGCTTCTGTACATTTATTATAAACCCTAGTTTTTGGATTGGATCTAATGGCCCCCATGCTTGTTTCAATAGCAACCTCTTCTGTTGGCCCATGTTGGCTCATATTGACTACGAAGACTAATAATAAATTAGCGCTATATTTGTGTAAACTTGATGATCCATTCATTTTCAATACTTTTGTATCCTTTATTTTACAGGCTCGGAGAGCTAAGGCCACTTGTTTCAACAGCGTGAGGAAATACCATGGGCATAAGAGAGACAGAAGGTAAGGCTATGAACCTGTATGTTTGGCCTCCCCAAAGGAATTGGATAAACATCTTGTGTTCTTGACATATTAGTGTGAATCATCCAATAATCTGGGAGTATGATAGGCTGAAGATTGATGGCTGCCTCCATCTGTGCAGCACAAATTGACTGTGGCACTTCCATTCGATTACTGGTTTTAGTATTTTACTTTTCTTGTGCACTCGAAAAAAGTTGCTGAAAAATACTTCAAATCCTTTGGAATATCTGCAATATTGTGAAATTGCTCCCTTCCCTAATAAATACTGTGCTTCTACAGATATCAGCTCTGCAACTTTATTTGAAAACACCTGGGGCTATGAGTTGTATTGGTGTAGTATCAAAATATTTTTGGAATCGCAGGACCATTTCAAGTGGTCAAGGATTGTCTGAGATTGATCCCCATTTTTGTTAAAAACGTTTAACCTCCCCTTACTCTCGCAAAAGAGGATGTAAGACCTCTTATCTTGGGCTCACCCTCCCCTTGCTTGTCCTCATTAGAAACTGAAGTATCTACTCCTTATAGGTGGGAAGAACATTAGCCAAGCGTATTTGTACTGGAGGCTGAAGCATGGCCCTGGAGGAATCTTGACTAAGCACCCTCATCAAAAAGGAATAGGTTTTGTCTAACAATGCAAAGGACTGTACTTAGCAATCGATTTTTTTCATTAACTCCTCCCTGGAAAGAGATCCCTATGGATTCCAACCACCTTCTGACCCAGCACCTTCACTAATCTAGGGCATCTTATCAGAAGAGGTCTCTTTAATCTTTCATAAGACAATCCCTGATTGGCACTCTCAGAGCCCAATAAGGAACCACCTCTGGGTCAAGCGGCTCTGTATGCCCTGTATGTTTGTGCTTGTTTAGCCAAGCATAGCACTCTAGTTAGAATTTCTAACCTTGGCAAGATGCTCAAGCTCTGACAAAGCCGTTTCTGGGATCGTTTCCTCTTTGTGAGAAAGTTAGTTATTGGTTGACTGGAGTGTGATCCCTGGCCAAGCAACAGTCACAATCCCTTACAGGGTGAAACACAAAAAGTAACTAAAGTAAACTGTGTTTAACCCTGAGTAGCTTGGCACAAAAAGCAATCAGGCTTCACTTAGAGGCAATGTGTAATTTATTTATACAGCACACAAACAGTTATAAAGTAAAAAGACAACAGAAGAAAAATCCCAAACCAAATTAGAACAATAGAGTACATTTTTATTAGGTTTTTGACACCAAAAAACCACAAACCCAATCATTAGAACTGTAGTTATGAACTTTTTAAGTTTAAGGTTCAAAAAAGCGCTCAAAAGGTCAAAGTGGCAAAGATGCGGACATCTGTTTGTATTAGACCGGGTCAACGCCTAAAGCTAAAGCTGACCGTGATGGAGCGTGGTTTGGATAGAAGAAGTAGATTGTGCCTGGTCAGCGCATACCTTCGGACTTGGAAAGATTTGAAAGAGAAATGTCTGGGAAGTAAGAAGTTCAGTGGGGCAAGGCTGCAGGGGTGTCCGTTGAGGGAGTGGCATCGTTTGAGGGTGGTGGAGTGAAACAGTTTTTACCTATGGACTTAGTTGCTGAAATGAAAGTTGAAAATCTCCAGCGGGAGGAGGCAAAAGGCTGTAGCCGAAGACAGTTCAACAAGAACGGATACTCCTTTGGCAATGGAGTACTAAAATGGACTGATTACTGCAGAGAAGAATGTAGCTGGAGAAGCTGCAAAGTACATTTGACCGTTGATGCACCTCGGGCATCAAAGTGAGCCGGTTGGTCGCGGTTTTCTCTTGTTTCTCAGAGCACTTTATGACCAAATTTTGTCTAAGTCCTCAGTTTTGGAAATTGGCCATCTAGGCACCTTTAGCACCACAAGCAAGGGTCTGGGAGTAGATGGAGACATCTTGGGGGTTCAGGACTCACTCATGCTGGGTCCAAGTGTAGACTCAAGATGGTGGGAGCTTGTTATGTCAATGTGGCTCTGAACAGGACCTGTGACATTGGGTGGAGCCCTGGGGATGTGGCCTGGGTACGTCAGGTGTGGCTTGCACTCCACAAGGTGATTCCCTGGCTTCAGTAGGTTTTCTTGCTTAATCCTGTGCCACCCAAGGCTGTTTAGTGAGCATAATGTGGACTCAATTTATACACCATGCAGGATTGTAATCGATTTTGCTGACACAGTTCCAGTTTTAGCATTTTAATAATCCCTGTGAAGTGTTGTGAGGCTCTGTGAAGATCAGCAAGAAGGATGTGGTGATTGAAGGTTGTGTGAAGGCCACCAGAAGGGCATATAACCAGAATTTCTCTTGGACTCTATCTCATTTTACTTCATCGGTTTACAACAATCCATTGGAGGCTTTCCATACTGCCCTATGCTTGATCCTCCTAATCCTCTCATTTTAGTAAGCTATTCAAAGCAAATTTTACTCCTGGGGCTCCAGTTTATCTGGGGCTCTAGAGGCTAGCTAATAAATAGGGGGGTGAGTTCTGGGGTGCACAGGAGGGCAGTCTGGTGTAAGGCCAGGCAGTCAGGCATCTCGCTATTACCCCTTTGAGTGATTTTAGCACTTAGATCTGAAGGGATTTTCCCCAGTTTATTTTGGGCTGTTGGTTAAATATCCTATTAGATATGACAATAAGGAAACTCTGGTCAGAAAAAATGATTCCCATAAGAGCCTGTAAAAATGGCAAACTCTCATCTGCTTAGGGACAATTCTATCCATTTAAATACAATTAAGGGTCTAAAACCTATCCTCTCCTTTCAAAATGAGGATGATGTGAACTGAGCTGATGAACCACAGTCAAGGAGTAGTATTATCCTCTGAATACCTCAGAAAAGAACTCTGCAAAGATTGATGCTCCTGCCCAACTGGTACAGATACAAGGAAGGTCCGCGAACTTAGATGATGGACAATATCTGATTTCTCTCTATGGGAATTTCACATTGCCATATGTTGACATAGATCAGATAAATAAAGGGGTAGCGCAGCTAATCCTTCCTGCCACTCCCTATGGTAACCGACACCGGTACCATCCGCCACTCCGGACCTAGAGTTACATTTAAAGTAATATTGTAATCTCCCTGAAAGCTATGTCCAATACTTCAAATCTCTCAAATGTCTGGAAATAATTTTGTCATCCATTTCTTCCCTACTGTAAAAATCTGAAAATATATCAGACCATATTCAGGATTCTCTTTTGGCTATTCTCAATCTATAGATGGATGAAAAAGAGGACAAGGGAGTTAGAAGTATGATTGCACAGATTGTGACAAAAAAGGCAGCTAGTTTGCTTAGATCTGGTGTGTGCTGGTGCTCTCAGGTCATAGAGATTATGGTATCCAAGCTGGTGATCCTCAATGCAAGAAACATAAAAAGAATAATAACTCTAAGAGGGAGGGCAAGCAGATATATTCCTTACAAAGTTCTTTGAGCCACCCCCTTGAAACCCTTGGACTCAGTCATACTAGAGGTAGATCTCTTGCCTAGAAATGATTTGTTCTCCGTTTTGTAGAACAATGTGGTCTCCATAGGGTGAACGCAGAGGCTTCCACGAGTCAGGAGAATAAAAGTGAGAAAAACAGAAAGAGCACAATTATCAGAAAATGAAAAAACAATGGAGAATCTCCAAAAAAATGTTAAAAAGCCTTGCTTATAGAAAACAGTGGAATTGGCCTTAGAGATCAATAAAGAGGAAAAAGTTGAACCGTAGTCTCATGAAGAAGTCTCCAAAACCCGAGGAAACTCTTGGGTCCTCTGTTTAGCTGCAATTGCTATAGAGCTGGATTTCTACAATGGTCGCTCTACCTTTGATATTTCTAAGAATGGCTTAATCCATTAGCCAAAGCTTTTCTCTTTTCCATTGAAGAGTTTGGAACTTGTAGACGGGTGTCATTGGGCAAAACATTTTCTCCTGTTTTGCACCAAGAACAACTTCTACCCTTGTTGCCATGTTTAATCATGATATCATCTTGAACAGATCCTCTTTGATATTTTGCTCTTTTGACGAAGAGTAACTGACAATAGTGCAATGTAGTGACAGCGCTCTAGTGAATATCTTGACTTCTAATATGGTAAATATATCAAGAATATCATTTAATTCTAAGGTGGTGTCTAGTTTGACCTTGCAAAATAATGATTACTTTCTTTGCAGGGGGATTGGTGTTATTCCTGTACTGTTGGCGAATGGAAGGAGTGGGTTCTGTTAAGATGATGATGACGCCTACCCAGAAGGGGGTTTCCTGTGGCTGGGAAAGAGATCTAACTCAAAAATGCTTAACATTTGTTAGTGTCACTGGGAGAAGGAGGGAAACGGGTTTCCTGTTAGATACAGATGAGGAAAGATCCCATTCCATAGTAGAGGATGAAGTAAAGAAATTGAGATGGCTAGCTAGCTCCCTCAAAAGTAATCATGTGCGGACCCTATGATCAATTAATGTAGTTAATAATAGTTTAAAAGTGGTTCCCTAGAATGCTGCAGGTCTGTTGTATAATCCTGATAAAATAACTTTTTAAATAGTTTGAAAACTAATATGATTTCCATTCATGGATTCTGGTGTTCAAAAGATTTTGAATTAGATGAGTATGTTTTTTCTAGTTGCAGTGCTTTCTCTTTCAGGATGGGTCATGCCAGGGATGGGGCGGGGCATAACCATTCTTTTAAGTAATAATTTCAGCTGAAATTACAGTACTTTCTCCAAAGTCTCCAAAGTCTTTCAAGCAGTAATAAAAATGACTTTGTTTCCATGGCAGGGCAAAGAAAAGTCTGTGGTCCATGCAATTAAATGCTGCTGATAGTTCTAAATTGATCATATCCTTCTATTCCATCAATTGAGCACTCAAATTGAGCACTTCTATACGATTGTCCATTACCTGAGTAAAAACCAGAGAGTAGTGAATTTACCTCTAATATTTCTGCAACCGAGAGCTATCAGTAGATGTTACTATTTGTACTTGGAAAGGTGTTGTTCACTAGAAAAAAAAATAGGAGTGGGTAAAAGTGGCATTGGGTCAAATGGACGTTATGATGCAGAGGAATGTTTTATTTTCTGCATATCCAGCAAAGGGAGGATTATGGTAGGGATGAATGAATTGGGTTTGTGCTGGTGCGCATAAACATTGGGTGCACACATCAGAGTTCTCTTTGATGGACAAGGATTTTTTCAAATGAAACCTGCTCGGCTTAAACCTCCTACTGTGTGAAAATTATTAACAAGAGTTGTGACATTAACAGAGAAAAATTAACATGGGGTAATTGGAAAGAGAATCGAAAAACGTGCAGGAAAGTGACAAATGGTTCTTGTAGGCCGCAAACGATTTCTGCACAATAGACAGCAGAGAAATAATACTGAGAGGTTTGAGTTTTCATGTGCAACGTAAATGAAATGCGTTAACAAAAGAGTTTTACATGAGTGATATTAATTACATAGAATACTCGTTGAGAATGTTTGCGTTTGTATTAGAATAATAGAAGACTAAAATGAATAATGAAATGGAGCTTTTATGGGAACAAATAACTGAATTTGTTTATTTCTCCTAGAGAAAACTGTACGTTTTACAGAAAAGGCCTCAAATCACTATGGAGAAGTGTGGCTCAATGATTAGAGCGGCAGACCCTGATGCAGTGGTCTAGCCCGGGACCAGGGTTCAATTCCCTGGGTTTTGGGCTCAAAATTCTACGGACCTGATAATTCTCGCCTCGGTGCCTATTCCAATCATGGAGTCCCACTCTGCAACTCTGGGCAATAGCTTGCTTAATATCCACAACAGCCCCCACAACGCTAAGGATGCCTGGCCTCCACCTTGGGGGTGCCCAGGAGTGGATGCCTAACAGGGAAAGCCAGGATGGGTTCCACAGCGGTATTCGTACAAGCGCCTTGAGACCCTTGCGGGTTAGTAGTGCGCTATACAAGTATCAATTTACAATTTACAATGTTTTACTATTAGGTTTAATTTGCTTTTTAAACATAGGCTGCAATGAATTGTATTTTGTCCTTCGTTATGATTGTTGTGTTCTTTCTTTGTTGACTGCTACGTGGAGAGATACCAGTGGTACTTCCTACTGACCCAGGAAATGTCTAGTTTTGTGCATAACTGCTCTAGTAAAATGTAGCAATTTTTTCAAAAATCTATGTGAGCCTAGGAAGGAGATTATTGTGATTTCCTCTGCTGAAGGACGATGATGACCGCATGGCTCTAAACAAAGTACTCTTGAGAGTAAAGTGTGATGGAAGTGGTGTGACTGAACACCCCATGACTTTGATACTAAGTTGGAATGGACTTTAACATTTAGGGTATAACTATTAGTATTAGAACCTATGGTTTAGGTAGGCTTGAGTTTCGGTAGGCGGGGCGGGGCGAGGGTGAGCATTTTCGTGTGAGCTGTTACTTGTGAGGAAAGTGCTGTTAAGCGTAAACTCTACATTGGCTGCTGCTGTCTGATCCTAGCTCTTTAACTTTGCTCTTCATACCTTTGTGAGGTTACCCCAGCTTTCCCTTCTGTCTGGAGTGCTAGGTCTCGAAACGATTAGCACGCTGTGCTATAGTTTCTTTAGGTACGTATAATACTCCGTAATTGTATTGAAAAAAAAGTGACCTTTTTACAATCTGGCTGGGTGTCCAACCTGCCAGTCCCCAAAACTGTGTTTTTGCATCAGTGTGTTGGTACAAATATTGCTTTCGCAATGATCGGTTGGTGCAAATGTCAGTGCAAAACTGCACTGCGTGGGACAACGGGGTGTAATCTTGTTCCAAATGGGGAACCATTCAATGTTGCAGCATGTTCAATAATGTAAGGCGCCTAGCTCACCCTTTATACCTATAGCGCGAACGTAACACGTGCCATGCAAGCGGCTGTGAAAAGTATCCCCGAGGCTGTCACCAAATTGAAAACAAGACAATTTCCGCAAGACCAAGAGGGGCCCCTGTCTCTTGGACACGTGCAGCCCTCGCACGTGGCACGCTTAGTGTGTGCAAAGTGTTCCTTCGACAGCTGACATCGGTGTTTACCTATAAACAGACCCCGAAGTTACCGCAGAATCTGCACTGCTTTGTATACAACACTATTATGTAAAGAGCTTAAGCAGCGTGTATGTATGACGAGACGTGTCTATTCTGTTGCTCCAGCTGCCAACAGCCTAAATTATTCAGCGAGCTGAGGCCGTGCCAAGTATTTTAGTCAACAATGTAGAGCCTGCCAATGAGCTAATAATGTTAAAAAGCAATGTTTGTGACAATTAACAGAGCCTGCAGCCTGCACCGAGACTTGGAATCATTTGTAAAGGGAAATTCAAATGATATGCTTCGTTATAACTGGTTCCATTAAACACACTGCTAATCAACCGAAGCAGCCCCCTTTTCCCGCCCTTTCCATCAGAGAAACCAAACAGCAGCCCGAGCCAAAGACCTGGCCACTGTTTGCTGTAGCGTCAGACGTGGTGTGGTTATCCCTCTCTGTAATCATCTCGGAGCACGCGGAATAATTACCGCTAAAGAGGGCGGATAGCGCCCCGGCCTCTTATCTTGTCTATTAATAAGTACGTATAACTTCACGGGTCACTCGAGAGGTGTGCAGTCGTTCTCTTGAGAGTGGCTGTCTGGCTGAAACCCCACGTGACCTCAACAATGCGAGTGATTAAAGATGGAACAGTAATATGCCGGTAATAATGAGCTGACAGCTGCAAAACACTGTTGCCCTCCCCCTTCCTTCAGCCTTTGGCACAGATAGGATAAACATGTCAATCACAGTCAAGGAAATCATTTCTATAAGTGCGGGTAGGGGGAGGGGAGGGGTGCGGGGTACAGTAGTGAACCCCCATTCAATAAGCACAGGTCTCAATAAAATGCTGCAGTCAAACAACAAGGGATTAGGGAGGTATGCGGCATATGCTCGGGATGAATATTAAGAAGCAGTGTGTTCCTTTGGAAACGACAGAGACCATTTATTTCCCTTTTTAAGCAGAAAGATGGTAGCGTCGTGCGCATCACACAAAGAGAACCCTAGGACAGTTCGCCTTGAAAAGAAACAACAGATGCTCTCAGGGAATCTTTTTTTTCTGGTGATTAGCATTCTGCGGAGGGAACCCCAGATGCACAGCCTTAATACTCGTCTGCTCTTAGACAGTGCTGTACACATTAAATCAGATGCAATACGGGGACCGCCAACGTGTGGGTTTTCTTTTGAAATTAAGGCTTTTAGACGTGGATTGAAAACATTTGCTGATCCTTCTTGGGCAGATCTCGGATGGATATTCATGCACTGCTGCCTCCTCAGGTCTACAATCAGTGTAATTCAGTTTCATATTTTGTACATAATAGTTGACAACAGAGCTGCATAGTGTCACTTTACGTTCCTCATATATGAGCCATGTTTACTGTACTACAGATTCAGACATTCCATTCTGTCACTCCACTATCAAAAAAGAATTTGGAAGGGGTGATTAACCAAAGTAATTCCCCAAACTATATTTTAAAGACAATTAAGTTGTACTCAGGTAACCTTTATGCAATTTGGTGGTGGAAGTAATTGGCAGAGTGTAACGGAGCACAGAAGGGGGGCAGGAAGGATCAAATATAGGAGACATAAAATGTATTAATGCCTACAGGAGTTTGTGAGCCATAACTTCTGCTGGATATATCGACACTAACCTTAGATTGAATTAGAGGTCCTTCCAACTAATAATTCCCTTTTCATTAAGTGGAACTCTAAATAGTCCCAAAAGAGAATTACAAAAAAATGCTTATCAGGCCCATTTTGAAACTCAGCTGGACATCTGATTGGCTATGACGGCTGACATGGTATTGTTTATGTTGTGGAATAACAGAAAAATGTCTCTTTCAAGGTGACTGGCGCAAAGCTATTGTCTGCAGAGCTATGGGCAGAAAAACTGATTACTAGATCACAGTTGATGGCGATTCCTTTAGTGTAGGACCTACTGCACATCTAAAGTCTGCATTGTGCTCAGAGTACTGCAGCTGGTCATGTGATGTGTCCTGCACTGGTAGTGCTTGACCAAGTCATTGACTCATTTATACTCTAGACAGTATTAGTGCACAAATCTTTCTTTTCCCAGCAATACCTTGTTCACAGTGCTTACAAGAGCTGAAGTATCCAAAAAAAGTGGTGGAAATATGCTTGAATTAATCTCAGCCACTGGCATTACTCGGGACTCATCCCAGTCTACCATTATTTTGCACACCGTGGGACCTTAGTTTGGACCCAATCATATGCAAATCAGTCCTGACTCTGTTCCAATGGGAGGAAGTCCTGCTTGAACTTCCAGGATAGGTCCTCTCTGAAACAGAACACAAGCAACCCAGGACTAATTTTACCCTGATTAGGGCTCATCAGCCCGATATAGCTTAGTTCCAATGGTGCAGTGTGCTTGAGACCCACGTCTGGGCATACCTGCCTGAATCCCATGTGAGCTAAATTGCCTAAGGGGAAAAAAGCTCCCTAGACCACACAGAGCACTCTAGTTTTTTAATTGAATTTGTAACAGAGTACTGAATGGATTTACACCGAATCACAAAAAGCTCAAGCTGCAAACCAAGATCTAGCTTTCTGGAATTTTGGTGTAATTCCTTTTAGCAGTTATTGCGAAAACGCTTCTGACAAAAGTCTGTAGAAAATGCTTGGGGATTTTGTGCTTTGGGACCCCCCTTTTTTCTCAGCCCCGCTTGGGGGATCCCTCCGCAACTTTCCATGCACAAACTAGTTTTGTGAAAATTCGGCAAACTGTACCAAAGTTCTAAGCTATGGAAATGTTGACCTAACTATAGCCACCCAGTGGCAAATGCCATGCTATTTCAATAGCTTTTCAAGTCCATGCATTAAGGACGGGCACAGTTGCCTGACTGATGTTACAGTGAGCTCCTTAGCTCCTTAACTATAAGCATTGTGCCATATGGAGCTGTAAGTCTTACCTGAAATCCGGTGCTGGTCTCCGACGACCGCTGCACCTGTAAGTGAAACCAAAGACAGACTTTTACTTGTGCATGAAAAAAAAGAGGAGAGAGAAAGAGAAGAAGGACAAGAGAGGCTACAAAAAGGTACAGCAAAAGAAAAGATGGACTGAGAATAAACAGAAAGTGAGGACGGTGGAAAACAATGCCTCTGTAAGGCACAAGCGAAGTTCCCACGGCGTCAACAGTGGAGCCCGAGAACCAGATGCCAGAAGGACAGCCGTACCCGGAAGATCCCGCCAGCTTCTCTCAGTCACCCACCAAGCTCCTGGAGGAGCGAGGCTTTCTCAGGTGCATGAGAGGGTCCACAATTAGAAAGGGAGCAAGGGAGTAAGGGAAGGGACTGGGCAGATCATCACAGGGGAAATGCATTAAGTTGAAGGGAAACCGACAATGCAAGCAGATTGAAAAGTTGTGAAGAGTAAGGCCAATTGAGCTGTTATACTCATGTAGAGCCAGTCTAAATGATAAATATCACGTCACATTAGACTTAATTCTCTCCTATTTAAATTGTCATTGTCTTTGCTTAATTTGATTTCAAGGGAACCTTTTTGTTTTTGAGAATATTTAGCGATAGAGTATGTCCTAAGAGGAGATACCCAAAATACGAAGAAGGCCAAAAGGTGGAAAAGTCTAAGAGAGAGAGACAGAGAGAGAGAGAGAAATTGAAAGATTAAACTAAAGAAGAAAGGCAAGACCAGAGCAGATCTTATCAAGTAATACAAAACATACAAGAAAAGACGCAGATCAAATTTGGTCTATATAAGTGATACATTTCAGGAGTAGGTGCTTAACTGTTCTTTCTTGACTCCGAGGGTACCGGCGGTGCAAAACTGAGGCTACACCTACAGAAAAAAGAGAAGAAACCTACAATAAATATACATAATTTCACCAAAGACTCATAACAAATTCCCCATGTTGGAACCCTACTGCTATATTCACTACTATTGAAACTATTATCGCTATCTCAACATCTCGAATTTCCAATAAAAGAAAAATACTTACTGTGCATACTAGTTGTTGTGAAGTCATTATCCCACCAGACCTTAAGTGACTACTTGTTACAAATGTTAAATGTTTTCATATTTCAAAAAACAAAAGACCTCGCGTGTGGCATATTTAGTAATTACTTTATATACACATGAACCAGAAATTAATTAGTTGATCAAATTAATTTCTTTAAATGCATAAGACTCAAACGGTGCAAAAACAAGTAAGAAAACATTCTACAGACACTGAGAACTTTTAAGAAAATATTTAGTGAATGATGATAGTGGACATTAGTGCAACTTTGTGACCCAAAAAGAAACCACATAAATAACTACAAAATAACAATAAAAAAAAGAATACATAGTTATGTCAAGAGATTGTCCATAGTATTGTGAGGGGACCAGTTCCAGCATTTTTAAAAACATACTTTAATAGTATGAAAAAAGGTTTCTAAACAAACATAGATAATCTATATACAAAATACATATCAAATGCCAATGGGAAGTAAGCAACAGTCATGATATGAAAACAGAAAGATCCTTTTGAGGTATCAGTGTAGATCTTGTTCTACACTATAACATTTTGTTTAAAAAAATGCTGGAACTGTTCCCTTCATAATACTATGTACAATCTGTTTTCCTGGTGCTGACGGGGATCTAGAGGACACACAAGAACCCCTGGATCTATGGGATATGGAAGAGTGCCAAGAGGTGTCCCTTTTAAAGGATGTTTTCCCTCACCCACCCGAAGGTGGCATGCTTCATCATAGGGAAACCTCCTCGCATTATGAACCAAGTCATAACACGGGCTACAACCCCCTCTCTAAGAGGAAGGAGCTTCGGGGTGTTCTGTTAATAAGAGAGGCTATACTAAAGCTTTGGAGAGCAGGGTGCGGTGAGGGGTGCGAGACAAAAAAAATGGTGTGAAGTAAACCTAACTCAAGGATGCTAAATAGACTGCATTGGAGTGCTCCTGGACCCTACTTTTTCGAACATCCTGGAACTCACCTCATTCTCACCCCTACCCATCCCCTGGACAGATCACCACCTTATCCTCCTCAAACTTCCAATCTCCACCGAAATCACCCACAACCTTCCTCCCCAAGCTCCCTCTCGCCCGTGGCACAAACTAGACACGGACGCCTGGACCAGCCTGCTGATAGCCTCCACCCCCACCCTGAACCCGAACCCCTCACTAGCAGACACTCAAATCCGAGATTGGATAGAATTATCCTTGGACGTGGTTCTCCCCGTCAAACATCTCCCCAGTAAGAGGGGATCATTTAAGTCTCCCTGGTTTACTCTGGAATTGAGGGAACTACGGAAAAATGCAAAATACTCGAACGTCTCTGGAGGAAAGATTGGACCTCAAACAGCAAAGAAATCTATAAATCGTCCATGAAGCAATACAAAACCCTTATTAAAAATACGCAAGCCACCTACTATGAAGGGAAAATCCTAGCTGCCGCCAACTCCTCTAAGGAGACCTAGCGCATAGTAAAATCACTTGTTAAAGTTCCCGAACCGCAGCCGGCCGCTGACCCCACCGGCGCCAGATGTACCCAACTCGCTGAGTTTTTTTCATCAAAAACCCTCAAGATCATTATGACCTTCCCCAAACCCCACCCCCCAACCGACCCGCCAGCAGGGCCCATCGATCAAGACGCCCCCGCCCTGAAGGCCTTCTTCCCCATCTCCATTGAGAGGTTGGTGACCACTCTCAACCATGTGAAGAGTGGCTCCCCGGACGACCCAGCTCCCATGAGTAAACTGAAACTAGTAGCCTCTACAATATCCCCTCTTCTCACCAGGCTGATAAATGCCTCCCTCTCCAGCGGGACAGTCCCCGTCAACTGGAAAAGTGCGACAGTACGGGCACTCATCAAAAAACCCAACCTAGACCCCTTGGACCCCTCAAACTTCAGACCCATATCTCTCCTCCCAGGCATCAGCAAAGTGGCAGAAAGAATTGTAAACGAACAGCTCTCAATATTTCTAGAGACAAACAACCTCCTTTGCCACTCCCAGACAGGGTTCAGACCAGGACAGGGGATTGACACCGCAATCCTGGCCGTAACAGAGTAGCAGACAACTATGGTCGCTCCAAAGCTTTCCCCCTGAACTGTGGGGTTCCCCAGGGATCCTCCTTGAGCCCCACCCTTTTTAATGTTTACGTGGCCCCTTTAGACGACATTGCCTCACCATTCGGCTTAAAGGTGGTCATGTACGCCGACGACACACAACTAGTCATCTCCATCAACCAGGCAGATCAATCCATGGAGAACCTAGTCTCATGCCTGCATAATATATCCAAATGGATGGGCGACTCCAGACTCAAACTTAACAGAGAGAAATCTGAAATTATGCTCGTAGGCGACCCAAACAAACTTCCTAAAACCCTTGCCTGGCCATCCAGCATGGGCACCCCTCCCACACCAAAACAAGAAATCAAGAGGCTAGGCTTTTGGCTTGACCAGGACTACAGCTTCAGAGCCCAAGCAAGAAAGACAGCCGGCACCTGCTTTGGGCTCACGCGAGCAGCTCGGAAGATCCTCCGCCTCATCCCCCCCCAGTCCAGGAAAATTCTGATCCAGGGCCTCATCATATCGAGACTGGACTACAGAAACGCCCTGTACCTGGGCGCACCAGCAGCTGTTACTAAAAAACTTCAGCACACCCAGAATGCCGCAGCAAGACTACTCAGGGGGACGAATTCAAGGTGCTCAGCTAAACCCTCTCTCAAGGCACTTCATTGGCTTCCCATGCAAGAGCGCATCGCCTTTAAAGCCCTATGCATCTCTCATAGAATCTTACAAGGCAAAGGCCCACCTATATTAAGACCACTCATCAAGCCCCCCTATTTCTAGCCAGCGTCCCCAGAATAAGAAGAGCTCACACGGGCGGTCGCCGCTTTGCTTACAATGCCCCTAAGCTCTGGAACAGCCTCCCCATTAGCATCCACAAAGAAAAAAATCTGCTCTCATTCCGCAGACTACTGAAAACCTGTTTGTTCCCTCAATAATCCTTCCCCAGGAGTATTGTTAGGCTGTCACTTTAGCGTTGGGACGCCCGAGGGTAGCTACGCGCTCTATAAATCCGAAATCAAATCAAATCAAATCAGGATTAAAAAACAAGATGTGACTGGATGTAATTCAAGCTGTCACAAGATGATCCACCTGAAAATCTTATGAAGTATGTAGAGTGTGTGGAAGTAGGAGGAGGCTACTTGTTGCCCTGGTGCTTCCTGGAGAGATCGCAGTCCAGGATGATGCAGAGGCTGCATGCATTGTTAGTGGGGGTAGGTGAGGGTCCTGGTGCAGTGGGCCACCATGTGTCATCTCATGGGGAGGTGTTCTTTCCAACGATGGGTACTTCCTTCTTGCCCGTGTTCAGCTTCAGGCAGTTGGAACTCATCCAGGCAGTGACATTGGTCATGGTGTTCTAGAACTTAAATCTGATGGTGGTGGTTTCTTCAGTGAGAAAAATGAGTTTGCTGTTTTCAGTGTATGAGATGATGTTGAGTCTGTGAGTGCGGGCTATGTTGTCCAATGGAGTCATGTGGGCATTGAAGAGGGTGGGGTTGAGGGTGGATCCTTGCTGGACCGCAGGTGATGCTCTTGGGTTCGGAGGTGGAGGGCGGTACGGAGTGCACCGTGTGAGGAAGGAGGTGATCCATTTGAGGGCATTCTTTCTGATACCGATGTGGTGGAGTCTGGTGATGAGGGTGTGTGGGATACGGTGTTGGAAGCTGCTGAGAGGTCGAAGAGGATCAGGGCTGCTGTTTCGCCACAGTCGAGGATGGATCTGATGTCGTTGGTTGTGCCTATCAGAGCAGTCTAGGTTCTGTGGTTAGATCAGAAGTGTGGCGTCAAGTAGATTGTTTCCTTCCATGTGATCTCTGAGCTAGTGATTGATGGCTTTCTCCATAAACTTGGCCTGGAAGGTGAAGGACTGGGTTCTTTAAGACCCAGCGGTGCCAGGGCACAACACCTGAAACCTTCGTGGGTAACCTGCTCCGGCGTACGAATGACAGAGACACGGGACACTTCCTTCGGCGTCAAAGATTCAAGGTTTATTTGCTGCAGGGAACACAGAAATCACAGGAAGTACATCCAGTGTAGTTCGGGGAGACTGCTTCAAATTGGTTCTGTGGATCGCTCCTTTTATACAGTTTTTACCCATAGGACAACATGGCACACAAAAGTTTACAACCCGGCTCCCACCATTATCCCCCAGAGGGGTCGCTTTGGTCACTTTGATACACATGAGGTCCGGAACATAAGTGCGGAAACATTTGGTGGTTCCCAACTGTAAAAACCCATCTTCCCACCATTAGCGAATTCCAATCAGCAGTAAAACAGATCGAAATAGGAACAAAGACAGGTGCAGAGGAAGACGGAGACAGTGGGGAGATCGGAAAGGGTGTAAAAGGGGAGGTATCGGGAAACACGAGATACAGGCATCAAAGAGACGTGCCTAATGAGATGCACGGCTGAGACAATAAGTCCGTGCGGCAAGATGAGCCTCGAGCGGCGCCATCTGCTTTACAGTAGCATCCCCCTCGTCATAAAGACACTTACAAAGGACATGTGTCTTCCGCAAATATCTTGGGAGTCCCAGGGTCGCGAAGCGGACAACGTCCGTTCGCTGGCTACTTGAGGGCAAGAGACAAAATGGATGCCGTATCTAAGATGGAACCCGTGGGTACAGATAGAAATACCCACGTAACAGACGAACGGTTTAAGTTAGCACAGCGAAACTGCGCACACTTACTAAACTCGTCATTTGCGGTTCATAGATACCAGACTCGACCATATTCGTGCGAGTCGAAAACACCACTTACAATTGTCACGGAACCTCAGACGCTCCTTTTGCCCTCATGTAGGCAAGCACTAGTCGGAATCATATTCGATATTCATCAGACCATCTAGATGTTGCTGTAGCATGGCTCTGTCCAACCGAGTCCCCTTGGTAGCAGGTGGTTGTCTCATACACGTTGTAGCACAGAGGCCACATAAGGCAGGACCACACTGCACAAAAAGGCAACACGTGAACAGGAACACTACAACGACTCCGATGATCATCAGAATCTTCCAACCCCAAGTCGACATCAGGCCCCAAAACCATCCAAGTAGCGTCCAATCCCCTACATCCACGTGTATGGATTCGGAGATCTTATGCAACCTCGAGATGGCTTGATAGACAGTTGGAGCGTTATCTGGAATGAAAATGCAGCAGCTCGAATGGATCACCTTACATACCCCACCTCGATCTGCTAAGATGACATCTAAAACCATACGGTTTTGTAACGTCATAAGTCTATCCGCCTGAAGTTCAGTGGTGATATTACCAAGGGCACTGGCAGTAATATTAGCTGTCGATTCTACCACTCGAGTCAACTGTCTCAGGTTCCTACTATTAACCATAGGTCCCCAAAACGGGAGGAAACCCTTGAAAAAGTCTCCTGCCTCTTGACCGGCAGTATCCTCTTCGCTAATTACGCCTCGCACAACTCTAGTCTTATGATAATCGGCATCTACAGTGAACGTCGGAGGCAACAAATTTGCAATGAAGCATGAGCCCATGAAGTCAGCGGGCAACCATGCATATGCACGATCATAGCAGATAAAGTATGTACCCTTGGCAGCCAGAAACACAGGGGACGAGACCATCGGCAGTATGTAATTTTCAGTGCAAGCACTTGCACCAAGTCGGGCTTGCGATCTTCGGCCACGACCCATGAGACAAAAATTACCAGTGTGGGGTACGACCCATATCGGAGGCGAGCTTTTAAGCTGCTTTTCGCTAGTGAACGCACTATATTCACCTCTACTTAGGACCCTATAGGCCTGTATCTCTTCTTCGGGAATAAGCGAGGGATCATAGATATCGCTATCTAAATCCTCTATTGCTATCGACAAAGGTTTTTGATACGAGGTAGGACCAGAGTAGGGGGAACGTGGTTCTCGAATGGGGTGGAAACCCAGTGCGCTTCGAAACATTGTTTGAAATGCTCGAGCTGACCCTTGGGAACTATACGGTAACACCAGATATGGAATTCCCTTATCCGTAGTATGTGGCATCAACCCACACACCCAACAATTAGTAGTGTTAACCACTAACTGATGCTGATGAAGGAGCTGAATAAAGGAATTGTTGCGGAATTCTACACGTCTAGCCTGTTCGTGTTCCGGTAACATGTGAAAGGAATGAGGAGAAACAGTGGAGGTAAGTTTAGGGTCAGGAGTAGGTGTAGGTGTAGCAGAAAGTAAGAAGTAAGACATCGTGTAATACACCCCACCCGCCAATAATGCAGAAACAGTCAAAAACAATACAAACAGTTGGAATATAAAACATTTGGTACGACTGAGTTGCTGCAGCTTAAATCTATGAGCCTGAGCTCCTTCCAAATCATTCAGCTTCGAGAATGCCATTCCCTACGACCGTCCGCAACGTTTCTTGACGCACTTCGTTCTGTGTAGCAATAGTCAATCCCTAGGAGTTCCCAGGAACCGACGGCCTTTAACCTAGCGTCAAGACCTACTATCCAGAAGGAAGTACGCGCGCGGCCCTACGGCCTTTAATGCACAATATATATATATGCAAAAACAAAGTCTCTCAGCTGTGAAAGCAAAAAGTATAAGGAATGAAGCTCAATATATATATATACAGAAAATCACAGTAATATGAATGTTCAAAACTGATCACGGAAAACGGGATAATGCAGTTGTCAATACAGCAAAGCAGGATCTTTTATTAGTCTTTAGTGCTAGATCGTAGAAAGTATCGAGTTTTCCCAGGACGTGTCTGCTCGTCAAACAAAGGATCCGTTGAAGAGACAGCGTCCCGCTGATCAGTTGAGTGTACTGGTCTTGAGTCTTTTGATGGTAATTGTTCAACAGTGTCTTTCTGCTGCGCTGAGGATTCTCCAACAGGCTGCGCGTCGCTGAAAGGTACAAACGCCGGCAATCCTTCGGTTTCAGTTGATGCAATGCCTCTCCTTACCCACGGGTCTGTCGGCAAAGGGATAGGGACCTTTTTGGTATGGGTGGCATGCACCCAATTCTTGCGTCCCTCGAGACGAACAGCAGTCCTCGTGGCAAGGAGAACCTGATAGGGTCCAGTAAACCTCGGGTCCAGGTTATTCTTGCGTGAAAAATTCCTCGTCACCACCCAGTCTCCGGGCTGGAGCTGGTGGCCTGGACCCTCCGTCTGCGTCGGCAATGCGTCGTAAACCTGTTGGTGAATTAACCTCAGTTTAGCAGTCAAGTCATGAAGATAATCGATCAACATTGGGTACTCAAGATCACAGAACATTCCTGGCCTAGGAACCCCCCACACATTCGCAGGACGACCGAACACTATTTCATAGGGGCTAAGCCCTACTCGGGAGTGTACAGTCGCCTTAGTTGACAGTAATGCTAAAGGTAAAGCATCAGGCCACGAAAGACCAGTCGTAGCCTGAATCTTCGCTAGCTTTAATTTGAGGGTGCCGTTGTACCCTTCAACCAATCCAGCTGACTGGGGATGATTGGCGCTGTGGAATTTCTGATTAATTCCAAGGCCCTTACACACACTCTTCATCACACTACCCACAAACTCACTTCCGTTATCTGACCACACGACTATAGGCATTCCATACCGAGGAAAATATTCCTTCAGTAGGATTTTCGCAGTAGACAAAGCAGTATTGTCTTTGAGAGGATAGGCCTCGATCCATCGGGAGAATGCGCAAACCACAACTAAAACGTATTTCAGGTTATTGCATCGCTCCATATGGATGAAGTCCAATTGAATCACCTCAAAGGGGCATGAAGGGGGAGCAAAACTGCCAGGAGGAGTTGGGGTTCCTTTGCCAGGATTGTACATCATGCACACCATACAATTCTTCACCAGACGTTCAGCACATTTCGTGATACCATCATTCTTCCATACAGGGGCCAGCAACTTACAAATACCTTTCGCGCTAATATGTGCTAACCCATGCGCCATTGTCACAACGGCCAGCACATACGCATCCGGTAACATCCATCTTTTCTGATCAGACAAATCAATCCAACAACCATTCGCATCCAACTTTCCAGTACTTTCTTTCCACTTCGCCTTTTCAGTCTCGGTGGCCTCATTCTGAATTTCTTTCACACTTTCGATAGTGTCTTCACACATGCTCGATTCTGTAGGCCACCTAACCGAACTCGTCACATACATTCGAGTGCTAAGGTTCCGGGCAGTCTCCTTAGCAGTCTCATCCGCAAACGCATTACCACGACCAACATCATCCGTCACCTTACGATGCGCACTGCATTTAACAATTGCAACTTGCTTAGGCAACGTAAGTGCATCCAAAAGATCATTCACAAGCTGGCCATGCTGAATCTTCGTACCATGCGACGTCAGGAAACCTCTCTCTCTCCACAATCGTCCAAAACTATGTGCGACGCCAAATGCGTATTGGCTGTCGGTAAACACATTCACACGTTTCCCTTTTGCTAACACACACGCTCTAGTAAGAGCAATCAGCTCCGCAGCCTGGGCAGAATTCTGATTCAACCTTGCAGTCTCAACAACAGTATTCAACGTTACAACAGCATAAGCAGTAGTCACATCGCCATTCGGCAACTTAAAGCATGACCCATCCACATACAGTGTACCGTCCGGATCTTCCAATGGGGTGTTTTTAAGGTCCACTCGACCTTTTGTTTCTTCCTCTGTCCTCAAGTAGCAATCATGTTCTGCTACTTCATCTGACTCTGTGCTAATTGGTAACAAAGTTGCCGGGTTCAGAACGTTACAACGTTTTATTTGAATGTGGCTTGCCAACAGCGTCAATTCGTACCCAGACAACCTCGCACTCGTCAAGTGCTGAGTTTTCGTTCGATTCAAAAGAGTATCGACTGCATGCGGAACCATCACCGTAAGCATATTATCCATGACCAATCCTGCTGATTGTCGGATGGAGACCGCAGCTGCCGCAGTTGCTCTCAAACAACTCGGCAATGCTCTAGCTACTGGGTCCAAGGTCGAGGAAAAATATGCGCATGGACGCTGTTTACCACCAAAAGGTTGCGTTAAGACACTCAAAGCACAACCTTCCCTCTCGTGAACATATAACGTAAACAGCTTACTGTAGTCAGGAGTACCTAACACAGGAGCCGAACACAATGAATCACGCAGTTTAGAAAAACTTTTCTGACATTCTTCCGTCCATGGTAAAGGAGTTGAAACATCCTTGCACGTAAGAGCCACCAATGGTTTCGCTAGCAATGAAAAATTAGGAATCCATTGCCTGCAGTACGACGTGATACCTAAAAAGGCACGCACATCTCTTTGGGTTTGTGGCACAGCCATTCGCGCAATCGCTGCAATTCTCTCTGGGGTCAACCTCCTTCCCTCCTTTGACAATAAGTGACCTAGATAGGTTACTTCTTGACAACAATATTGGAGTTTAGAAGGGGACACCTTATGATTCAACTCACAGAGATGTTGCAGCAACGACACCGTAGCAATTTTGCAAATGTCCTGAGTATCAGCAGCCACCAATAAGTCGTCGACGTATTGGATCAAGGCCGCACCGACCGGCAACCTAAACGCATCCAGTTGACCCTTCAAGGCTTGGCTGTAAATAGATGGACTTTCACAGTAGCCCTGAGGAGCGCGTTTGAACCGGAAGCTGCGTCCACCGAGAGAGAAACCGAAAAGGTCTCTGCTCTCCTCGGCAATCGGGATGCTGAAAAACGCATTTTTCAAGTCAATCACCGAAAACCATGATGCAGAAGCTGGAATCAGAGTCAGTAGCGCCGTGATGTCAGGCACAACAGGAAATTGAGGAACCACAATTTTATTCACCTCCCGTAAATCGATAACAAAGCGATAAACAGGCGGTTTTGAAGGATCAGTACGTTTAAGAATGGGCAGTACAGGGCTGTTGCACACGTTTCCCCGAGTCTCCTCAATAACATCTTTCTCGATCAAATCATAGATGATCGCTAACAGTGCTCGTTCACCATCAAGGGAGATACGATATTGGGGAATACGTGGCAGTCGCACATTAGATTTCAACTGTACAACATAAGGGGAGATATCAAGTAGGCCCACATCGTTGGGACCCGTTGCCCACAAAGACGCAGGAAGAGAACTCAATTCCGGTGGGAGCTTATCGAGGGACAAGTACATGGGAGAGACAACCCTCTCTCCTAACGTAAGCTTTACACCCGCAGGAGAACAATACAAAGTCGCATACAAACGTTTAAGCAAATCCAGGCCCAAAAGATTTTCACCACAACCCGTAGTCAAAATCAACGGAGCTTCTAACTCACGTGGCCCAATTTTAAGGGGCAAAGGGCGCGAAACTGGATTGCTAACAGGGGCGCCAGAGAATCCAACGGAAACATTTGTTAAGCCAGACAAAGGTGCGCCAGGGAGTTTCGAATGCTTAATGGAACTTTTCGCTGCACCAGTGTCCAACAGAAAAGGCTCAACGACGCCCGATGTAGCAACTGCGACGTAAGGCCCTCTCTGATCAACCGGAACTGATACCACTCCCTCTCCTTGTCTATGGCTGTCCTAGTAATTACAGTCGTCAGTTCCCTGATCGACGTAATAATCGTCTACATTGTACTGCGCAGATCGTCCTTGCGACGATCCACGTTGATCAAAACAATTATCGGAATTTGATGAATTATCTGAGCGATCATTCTGAGCTCCACGACCTCTACCACGTGGCGTCTGCTGCGAACCACCACGACCTCCTCTAGATGAGTTACCACTATTACGTTCATTCAAAACAGGACAATTGAATTTAATGTGACCCTCTTGTCTACAATAAGCACATTGATTGTACCCTAACGAGGATCTTTGGGAGGAGGAGTCATTACGAGTTTGGGATCGGTTCGATTGCGGCTGCGATCTATTCTGTTGTGAATTATTCTGATTCGAACGTGGAGGATACGCTTGCTGAAGCAGCACTTTAGTTTTGAGCTCTTTCGTCTTTTTATCAGCACGGTCATTCTCTTCTTTCTCTCTGTTCTCATAATATTGCGCCGTAGCCAATATCTGAGCTGAAGTAGAAACGGCCCATGCACTTTCCGAATTCCTCAATTTATTGCTCAAATCGGGCAGCAAGTTCGAAACAAATTTATCCACAAACAATCTTTGACCTCCCTCGGTACCCATATCCTGTCCACTATGGTCGACGAATGCCTCCTCAAACCTCGTGAAGAAGTCGGAAACACTCTCGTCCTTCTTTTGCTTACAAGCTGACAATTTATCCCAGTTCACCCTCATGGCTGGCATAAGAGTTTTCATTAATGTTATTATTCGTTGAGGAAGATCAACAATCAGCTGGTCGGGTTTAGCAGCAGCCGTTTGTCCGGCATCTGCCGCGACAATAGCAGCCCAAGCACCACCTAATTCATTCGGATGGTTTTCATGACGAATCTTAGCCCATACCGGTTGCGGTACGACATTGCCGAACAACATATCGATATCGGCTAGATTCATTACCGTAGCATCTACGAGCTGCGATAATTCTTTGTAATACCCTGCAGGATTCTTGCGAGGGTCAGGCAAATATTGCTTCACCTGTAACACCTCCGAGCGTTTCCATGGAAGATGTATCCATATTCTCTGGAAATGCCCCACTGTCGTCGGAGGTTGAGCATTAGGATTGGGTGGTATCCAAACCGGTGGAACTTCACGCATGGGATATTGGCCAGACTCGTCTGGCTGTTGTTCAACATCCTCGACAAACAATGCATGAGGGATCGGAGCGGGGCGAAAAGATAGTAACCGCTCAACAGCACGTCGAACGTTAGTATCCACTATCAGTCCATTCGAGAACTGAAGCTGAAGATCAGACAGGGCGGTCAGCACCTCGTCAGGCGCATCAGCCGCTATTTGTTCATGAAGGAACTTACACATTTCATTAAACACATATCTCTGGGTTGGTATATTGAATTGACAAAATGTTTCGAGGACAACACGGGGTGGACTTCTAAGAGGATTTACCATCCAACCCATCGCCATATTATATAGCGCAACGCGTTCCCTGTTTCCAGGAAGCTGACTACGTCTCTGAGGACCATCGGAACCAGCGGACCCATGAACAGGTCCGAGCGAATGAAAGAAGCTAGCCGCAAGAGGAGTAGTACGAGAACGAGTAGAGGGAGAAGCATAGGACACAGGACTGACAAGTGAAGGAGTAGAAACAGTAGTAACAGCAGGAGTTAGCAAAACAGGAGCAGTAGCAGGAGCAGTAGCGGGAGCAGGAGTATGTGGAAGCGGAGGAGCAGTAGGGATAGCAACAGGCAAAGGAGCAGGAACAGTCGGAAGGGCGGGTGCAGGTTGAGGAACAGGCAAGGGAAGAATAGGCGGAAGAATAGGTACGGCAGGAACCACAGGAGCTGCGGTACCCTGTACGTACGGAGGTGGCGACTTCATAAGATAAGACATTAAAGGATCCTCAACTGCCTCTTCCTTCTTTTCCGACTCCGTAGGCAAAACGGGATAACATTTATCTACGGTCATACGCTGTAGTCTATCAAACACTTCCTTATCCTTAACCTCCTTATCACGCTGAAATTGCTCTGCTTTCTTCACTATGGTAGCAACATTATCTCGCTGATTACGTTTAGTCTGTCTGATGTCTTTCTGTCGGGCTTCCTTACGCCACAACCGAAAGGCATCAAACATGGCCGGCCTTGACTTTCTCTCAAACAATTTAATCTCTAGATTATCTAAGATCGGGGCCTCGAAGCTACCATGAGGTGGCCAACGAAGGTCGCCGTCCTTCTTCGTGTATTTAATCCAATAATCATTAAAGGTAATTGGGCCTAGCCCATGCTTACTGTACAGTTCATAAGTGGGAGTTCCAACCGGAGGTATCGGACACGAGTCCTCCAGTCGGGAATCCGTACCACAAGGTCTGAAACAACTAAACAAAGTACTGCGACCAGGCATCTTGCACACTAGCCGAGTTTCACAAACTTCAAGGGTTACGGGATTTACCAAGTCCCAGCAAAGAACAAAACCCTCGGTTTTTGGCGGCTGCAGTCGTCAAACACCACAACAAAGTACGCTAGCAAAGTGTCACCGACAAAAACACTCACACAGCGTTAACAACAAAAACACTCGCTAAAGTGTCAACAACCAAGAACTCTGGGAGCGACCCACAAATACTTAACTCAAAGATCGATGGCGTCACCAGGAAGGCCCGTCAATCGTCTCGCTATACCAAGGTCTACGCCAGGCGCCAAAACAGGTCTACAGTCAGGGCAGCAGTCCGTCGCAGCCGTCAGGAGGCGGGAATCTTCGCGGGAAAAGTCTTCGGGCCACTTGTTTCGACAACAGGATCGATGAAGCGGAGTGCACCTTCCCTCGGAGATTTCACACGAAGTTCCTCACGATCGTCGGGCTTGGACCGGTACCACTGATGCAGCCCCACATTGGGCGCCAACTGAAGGACTGGGTTCTTTAAGACCCAGCGGTGCCAGGGCACAACACCTGAAACCTTCGTGGGTAACCTGCTCCGGCGTACGAATGACAGAGACACGGGACACTTCCTTCGGCGTCAAAGATTCAAGGTTTATTTGCTGCAGGGAACACAGAAATCACAGGAAGTACATCTAGTGTAGTTCGGGGAGACTGCTTCAAATTGGTTCTGTGGATCGCTCCTTTTATACAGTTTTTACCCATAGGACAACATGGCACACAAAAGTTTACAACCCGGCTCCCACCATTATCCCCCAGAGGGGTCGCTTTGGTCACTTTGATACACATGAGGTCCGGAACATAAGTGCGGAAACATTTGGTGGTTCCCAACTGTAAAAACCCATCTTCCCACCATTAGCGAATTCCAATCAGCAGTAAAACAGATCGAAATAGGAACAAAGACAGGTGCAGAGGAAGACGGAGACAGTGGGGAGATCGGAAAGGGTGTAAAAGGGGAGGTATCGGGAAACACGAGATACAAGCATCAAAGAGACGTGCCTAATGAGATGCACGGCTGAGACAATAAGTCCGTGCGGCAAGATGAGCCTCGAGCGGCGCCATCTGCTTTACAGTAGCATCCCCCTCGTCATAAAGACACTTACAAAGGACATGTGTCTTCCGCAAATATCTTGGGAGTCCCAGGGTCGCGAAGCGGACAACGTCCGTTCGCTGGCTACTTGAGGGCAAGAGACAAAATGGATGCCGTATCTAAGATGGAACCCGTGGGTACAGATAGAAATACCCACGTAACAGACGAACGGTTTAAGTTAGCACAGCGAAACTGCGCACACTTACTAAACTCGTCATTTGCGGTTCATAGATACCAGACTCGACCATATTCGTGCGAGTCGAAAACACCACTTACAATTGTCACGGAACCTCAAAGGGGAGCAGCAAGATGGAGCGGTAGTTCTTCAGCTCACTGGTGTTGGCGTATGGTTTGTTCAGGAGGAGTTCCACCTCTCCATATTTCCAGGCTTCAGGGAAGGTGGCAGTGGTGATGGATGAGTTGAGGATTTTGGTGAGTGTCCTGCTGATTTCATTCTGTCCCAGGTTGAAGGCACGGTGGTATATGTGTCTGTCAGTGCTCCGGAGTGGAGGTAGTCAAGAACGCTGTGGTGATTAGAGTGGTGAGTGGTGTCCAATCATTGAGGTGGAGGTGGGAGTTGTCAGTGTGTGTCAGGAGGTGGCTGAGGTCAGTTACTGTTCAGTGCCTTTCATCTGCAACTGACCCTGGTCCGCCGCGGCTGCCGTGCCGTTTGTGCGGAGGGCGGTTGACTTGACTTAATTATCCGACACAATTACGACTTCCAGCAGGACGCGGTCGAGTCGTCCGCCGGAAGGAAAGGTATTTAGGTAAATGTGTAGCGGGCGCGCAGTGGACTGCGAGCAGTCTAGGTTCTGTGGTTGGATCAGAAGTCAGACTGTGTGGCGTCAAGTAGATTGTTTCCTTCCATGTGATCTCTGAGCTAGTGATTGATGGCTTTCTCCATAAACTTGGCCTGGAAGGGGAGCAACGAGATGGAGCTGTAGTTCTTCAGCTCACTGGTGTCGGCGTATGGTTTGTTCAGGAGGAATTTCACCTCTCCATATTTCCAGGCTTCAGGGAAGGTGGCAGTGTTGATGGATGAGTTGAGGATTTTGGTGAGTGTCCTGCTGATTTCATTTTGTCCCAGGTTGAAGGCACGGTGGTACATGGGTCTGTCAGTGCTCCGGAGGGGAGGTAGTCAAGAACGCTGCGGTGATTAGAGTGGTGAGTGGTGTCCAATCATTGAGGTGGAGGTGGGAGTTTTCAGTGTGTGTCAGGAGGTGGCTGAGGTCAGTTACTGTTCAGTGCCTTTCATCTGCAACTGACCCCGGTCCGCCGCGGCTGCCGTGCTGTTTGTGTGGAGGGCGGTTGACTTGACTTCATTATCCGACACAATTTCGACCTCCAGCAGGACGCGGTCGAGTCGTCCGCCGGAAGGAAAGGTATTTAGGTAAACGTGTAGTGGGCGTGCAGTGGACTGCGAGTAGCCCTGCTGGCGCCGCAATTCTTGTGTGCTTGATCGTTTTTAAACTCTGTTTATATTTTAACTAGTGCTGTTTTAATCATTATTGTTTGACGTGGGGCATTTTGCATTGAATTTTGCTCAGATCACAGCTAAAAGGGAGATTGGGGGCATTTTAAAACTTACCCATACTGTTCAGGGCCTTTCATTTGCAACTGACCCCGGTCCGCCGCGGCTGCCGTGCCGATTGTGCGGAGGGCGGTTGACTTGACTTCATTATCCGACACAATTGCTCCAGATCTGGCAATACTCTATATGAACGAGTACGAACAACATAGGGTCCTTTGTTCCAACAACCCATACCGTGAGAGAATTTTGGAATACCGTCGGTATATAGACGATATACTGATAATTTGGGAAGGTGATAAGCAAGAATTGGAGGCCTTCACGCACTGGCTCAATGCTCAATCAAGTGACATCCAGTTTACCAGCACCTGTAGTAACGAATCCATTGACTTTCTAGATATAACCATCAAGGAAAGTGAGGGAATCCTTTTTACCACCCTGTACAGAAAACCGACAGAAAGAAACACCTTGCTGCAGTACTCTAGTCATCACACCCGGGCCCTTCGGGACAACCTACCATTCGGACAATTCCTCAGGATCCGGAGGAACTGTACGATGAAAGATGACTATTTTCATGAATCTGATGAATTGATCCTCCGACTCATTGAAAGAGGATACCCGAAGAGGCTGGTCAAGAGGGCGCGGAAAAGGGCATGGTTTAGCGATAGAGAATCTTTGCTGACACCAAAGGTGCGCCAACCGCTGGATGACAGGATGATCTGTGTGACCACCTACTGCTGTAAAAGCAATGCAGTACGCAGGATAGTGAACAAGTACTGGAATATTGTATCAAAGACCCTCCAGATGCCCAATCTACCAATGCATGCTTTCAGAAAAGCAAAGAGCATCAGAGACTCTGTAGTACGCTCCATGTTAGACAGCCCGACTGCCCCCACAATACAATCAATGTGGAACCTTCCTGCCATCCTGGGAAACCATAAATGCGGAAGCTGTAAGGCCTGCCAACTGTGCCTAGAGACTGGAACAGTAACACACAATGGTCTGTCTGTGCCCTTGAAAACCTTCACGAATTGCAACACCGAGGGGGTGATTTATGCTATCTTTTGCCCCTGCGGAATGATATACATAGGCCAGACGAAACAAAAGATAAAGAACCGTGTGCTACAACATTGCAGCAGAATAAGGTGCAAAACGGTGGGAGCCCCCCTTGTAGAGCATTTCCAGGAGCACTCACATACACCTGAATCAATCAAGTGGGTAGTTATTGAGAAAATTACACTGGGCCCACGGGGTGGTAATCTCAACTCTATCCTCAATGTGCGTGAATGCAAATGGATGCAATTTTTTGACTCTGTGCAAAGGGGCCTTAATGAACTGGAAACCACTTTCTCCCAGATGGCCCTTCTAGATCCGGATTGAACCAGTGACTGAATGCCTTAGTGTAGGCTGTAATGATGGCTGTTTTTGAATACACATACAGTATTTCATTGATATGTACACTGTGTCACGCTGGGTCAATCAATATCAGAGAATGATGTGTGTATATATTGGTTTCTTGCACTTGACCAAATGTATTATTAACAATGTGTACACTTAATGAATTGATGTCCTGCTTCGGGTTAGGTTGAAGCACCAGTCGACTGCAAAAATAAGCTTGGACAGAATTGTATACCACTTCCGCACCTTAATGATGACACCGAGCCGTGTCGCCCTTGGTGGTTTATGTGGATATTTCGCTTGCAAACTGTGTTTTGAATCTGTTCAGGTATACAATTGGTTACGTACGAGTTTTGTTTTTGTTTCACTTCCCTTCCCTGGGACATTGCAGTAAGGTCATATGTATACAACAGAATGTATTATGTTACTTGCCGGTACACACCTGTTCAATAGGTAACTAACTGATCTATTCTCTCCACTTTTGACTGCACCTAAGTTTCCTTGCTCAGAAACAGTCCCTTGATATCGAACAACAACTCTTTTTCCTCATTCCCTGGGCAACTCGTGGCTGATTGGCCAGAGCAGGGCGAGCCCCCTAGCAGCATTTAGCGCCGGCACCTCGCGGCGGCTCCCTTTACTGCTGACAGCCAGAGGAGAGGAAAGAGACAAACTAGCGCTGCGATTAATCAGGTGAGCCCCGGCCACATCCCCTCCTGGACCTTACCACTCTTGGCTTCAACCTCAATGAAGCGCGCTTGCGAAACATCCCAAAACTGATGGAGAGTTTTTCCCGCCGGGGTTGCGTTTCCTTAATGTGATTCCTTCACTCTATACGCTAAAAACCGCGCGTGTTATACACCCTTTCCCTGTGACTTTGGGTGCGTTAACGCTGTTCCACGCGAAGCACTGACTCATTTTCCCTTTAGAGACATATGGCCCCTGTCTTTAATAACCGCGCTTTTTATGAAACAATCCCCTGTGACCTTTTTGGCGCGCTAACACAGATCAACTTCTACTACTTAGTGTGATGCCCTACTTCACTTTCAGAGACATACGGCGTTCCACCACGGACCGGCTGGTCCAGTGGACAACAGAATCCCACGCATTTGAACGACTTTGAGAAAAGCTACCAGTAAGTTCTCCCCCCCTTTTCATTTTGGATGTAGTGTTACTCTGGTGCTTCATCCCAGGTGGGCCAGCCCACTGTACTGATACCGCCTTTACTTAATTACAGACCTCTTGTACCACAAAGGAACCTTGGAAGGTCCCCAGGCTGTAGGCCCAAACGGGCCTCATGCGAAGTAGGTAACATTTCACCCAATTTCGAGTGCATTAATTACTATATAGGAGTATGAGATACATTCATCATTTTCGCATTATTTATAGGCGCTCCTGTTATACCCCCACGTCCTGATGAAGACCCCATCCTGAGGTTCTGAATCACCCGTACCTGTCAGGGGTCGAAACGTCGACTATCGTTACTTTTCACTGTTCCAAACATAGGACTAAATAATGGATAACTACGGAACCTATGTTTGAGATTGTTTTTGGAACCTTTAGATCTGTACATAGGCTGTAAAGGTTTTTCATTTCTCACTGTGATTTTAACTCAGTCACACCACCTTTACCCGGTCCCCACCTTCACCCCCACTTACCCATCCCCTCTAAATACCTTTTCTCTATGCACCTTGAGCGCATTGACACGTTTTTGAATCCACTTAATATATAGAAATGTGTTGATTCTAAGCTTATATTGCCAATGCATTAATTGCAATATCATCTACCATTTGGGTTGAAATTCATGCAGTTTACAAATATAAGATGTGCTAAATAAATATGCACCGAATGTATTGACTTGTTTTTCGTTTGTTGAGCAACATTGATGTCCTTGATAGAATGAAAGTATTTCACTGAGAAAATAAGTGCCATTCTGAGATTTTTCCTATTGTTTATATCAGACTCCGACCATTTATACATGTAACAATTCCGACATCCGGCTGGATGCGGTCTAGTCATCCGCCAGAAGGAAAGTTATTTAGCCACACATGTCTCGGACGAGCAGCGGACACACCGCGTGCGCACCGAAGCGCGCCTAAGGCAAGCCTGTCTGCGCCTGTCCGTGCACGGCCGGGACCAGGGGCCAGAACCCCTGCTCAAAGCACAGTCAATACTGGGATTATCCTAACATATTCTAGATCAACTTTGATCACCTAAATACACATATCCATAACAATCATGCGGATTGTATGAAGGCTTCACCCGAATTTACAGAAGGGCCATTCACTTGTTTAAAATGCAAATGGAGTAGCCTAACGACTACTGAACTTGCCCACTATATAGGGAACAAGGGCGCAAGATTCAAATGTCTATATTTCAATGCCAGATCAGTGCCGAAGCACTCACAGGAGATCTGGGACTCTATTAACAAACTGAACCCTGACTTAGTTTTCGTTACAGAAACCTGGTTAAGTGATACTAACGGCCCTGACATTGCCACCACCCTCCCCCCAGGATACAAAATTACACGCCAGGATAGACAAGGGAAGACAGGAGGACTCGCCATCATATTCAGGGATAATCTCACTTGTCTCCCTATAACAACTGCTTTGTATGATGAACATGAACAGATTGGTGTCACTACAACGCATGCTTTTACATCGCATGCCTTTACAACGCGGTTTTTACCACGCAGTCCATTACAACGCATAATGCTTTTAGGCGCTGGATAGTGAATTATTTAATTTACTATTCCAACTCCAGTCCCCGTGGATAGCAGGGAAGGTTTTGGATAGTAAATTAAATATATTCCCTATCCTAGAGCGCCCCCCAGCGCAATGCGTTGTAATGTTATGCGTTGTAATGGTTGCGATGTAATGGTAGTGCGTTGTAAAAAATGCGTTGTAAGTGATGTTCCCCACATGAACTACTAGCTTTTCAGATATCTAAAGACAATCATATCCTACTAGGAGGAGATGTAGTCTACAACCCTCTGGGACATTACTCAGACTTCAGTGCAAGGCTAGTCTCACAAATCTTTTCCGCTTGTCTCAAATATAAAAACTTCATGATAATTGGGGATTTTAATATTCATTTTGAAAAACTGACAGTCATGCCGCCACAGACCTAAGCAATGACATGTCTATACTCCAACTTAAACAGCGGATTCAAGGACCTACACACAGCGCAGGCCACACATTGGGCCTGCTGTTTGCTAACATAGATACCACCCTGATCGAGGAGATCAAACCAGTAACATGGACAGATCATTCTTTAATCTTCATTTCGCTTGATCATGCTATGTCAACCGCTAGGCCATCTTTAGCAATGCCTGAATTCTACAGACCTTGGAAACGTATCTCCCCTGAAGGTTTTAAATCTCACTGGCCTGCAAACATCATTCTGGACCCTCTTGGTACTCCATGCACGAATACTACTGCCCAGAACTTTACGCTGGACCTTTGTACCCCCAAAATTAAATCTAAAACATCGAAAAGAGTTACTTCCCAAAAATAGTACACTACAGAAATTAAAATGCTAAAAAGAAACTGCCAAAATAAGGAGCACATATAGCGAATGTCTCGCTTAGACATTGACAAACTTACCTATAAGAATGAGCTCAGAGCGTACTACTTAGCCATAAAAAGTGCAAAAAAACAACATTACACACAAAGAATAAATGAAAATGGTATTTTCTGCCAAATAATTATATAAAATCATAAATGAATTATGCAAACCCAACTGCCTGTCCGAGAACTGTGAAATGTTTAGTAATTATTTTACAGATAAAATAGAGGAAATATATGCTACATTCAATACTAGTGACAGCACAAAAGTATCCACTTGCTCTCCTGAAAATCCTATTAACTTAAACAGCTTCACACCAATAACAGAAGATGAAGTGGCTAGTACCATGTTAGAAATTAAATCTGGCTCACCCCTTGATCCCTGCCCTCACTTTATTTTTAGACAGCTTATATCGATTCTAACTCCTGCCATCACGCAACTTTTTAACAAATCTTTGGAAACAGCTGTGTTTCCCGAGATATGGAAACAAGCTATAGTTATTCCACTGCTAAAAAAAGCGGGTTCAAATCTAACAAACCCAGCTAACTATAGACCTATATCCCAACTCTCCTATCTTTTGAAAGTGCTGGAGAAACTGATAAATAGACAATTGTCTAAATACTTAGAGGATAACAACCTACTTGACCCAACTCAAACAGGGTTCAGAGTATTAACAGCACAGAAGCCACTCTACTGGCTGTTACCGACAGCATTGGAAATTCTCTGGACCAGGGCGAAGCTGTGGCTTTGATCCTGTTAGACCTTTCGGCGGCGTTTGACACGGTCTCCCATCATCTTCTACTAGAGAACTTGCTAGAAAAAGGGATAAATGGGAAAGCGCTTGAATGGATTGTCTCCTTTTTGCAGAACATAACGCAAATGGTACAATTAGGAGCCTTCCTATCCAAACCCAAGCAACTCAAATGCGGCGTTCCGCAGGGAGCATCCCTCAGCCCCACATTGATCAATGCCTATGTATCACCTTTGGCACAAATTGGGGCACGGTAGGGTCTGGGGGTATGCTGCTATGCGGATGATACGCAACTTATAATTAGGCTGGGGAAGGGGCAAGCAGACTGCAAACTGAGGCTCAATGATTGCCTAACGGAAATGACCACATGGATGGCAGAGCATTGCCTCAAACTAAATGTGGACAAAACCGAGATTTTATTGTTCGGTCAGGCAAAACACATATGGGACAACTCTTGGTGGCGTGCCACGCTGGGAGATGCCCTGTCACCTAAGCATTCAGCCAAAAATGTAGGCATCACAATTGAGGACACACTATCCATGCAGGCCCATATTCGAGCCCTGTGTGGGAAAAGGTTTGCCACTCTAAAACTCCTAAGAAGACTCTTTGCATGGATCCCCTTGGAAAGTAAGAAGTCAGTCACACAGGCCCTATTAGTCAGCAGGCTGGACTATGGGAACGCACTTTTTGTAGGCATGCCAGACTACCTATTTCAACGACTTCAGGTAGTGCAGAATGCTGCAGCTAAACTAGTATGCAGAAAAGGCAAATACAGCTCCGCCAAAGAATGCTTAAAACAACTTCACTGGCTGCCCATGCGCCAAAGAGCCTGCTTCAAGCTTATGGGTCATGCCCATAAGACACTCAATAATAAAGGACCCACTGTCCTTCAGAATAAGTTACACTTCTACCTTCCTGCCAGACCTTTAAGATCACAACATCTTGCACTTGCCATTACAAAGAAAATAAAAAAGAATAAAGTAGGAGGACGCACCTTCTCTTACCTGGCTGTACGACATTGGAATGAACTTCCAGTGGCTTGGGAAGGGCAAATCGTGGTCTTGGTTCAGACAGGCAGGAAAATTCTCTGACAATGCTGAAGAGTTCTTTTGTGTGGTTGGCGCAAGTCTCGATGCAGACGGTAAGGATGACCCTTTTGGCTTCCTTGAAGTATACCACTTTTTACAAATGTTGACATGCAATACAGTTAATTAAACATTAAACAATTTGAGAAATTGAAAAATGAGCTTCACTGGTTCAACATAGAACAAAGGAACATACTAAATATTCTTTGACCATCCTTACAACCAAAATGTTCAGGGGCCCAGAGTACCTTAAAACATGGCACACATTTACACCTATTTTTGGCAAATTAGTTCAAGCGGAGCCTACACATTTTGGCATTCAGGATTCAAAAGGAAAACATTAAAAAGAAAAAACATTAAGATGCACAGTACCAGCCTGTGGAACTCTCTGGATCTAGCTGACAATCCCTTCCAAAACTTCCAGTCTAGAGGAACAAACAGAAAATTATATTTACCCGTATCCAAATTAATTTGGTCTATTGTGCCTTCTCTTAAAAGACAATGCCCAGCAAGCAGGGTGGTATAGGTATACAATACAATATCGAGGGGCATATTACCAAGCTACAGCGATAATTATCGCTAAGCTTGGTTAGCGGGTATTATAATATCGCCGCGCTCCGCCGATTTTCACCGCTGAGATACCTTGATATTATCAAGGTTTATCTCAAAAGCGGTACAAACCGTGGGAAATGCATGCATATCGCTATAAAATCAGCGCTATTCATGCATTATCGTGACAATGCTCTTAGCCATGTTATCCACCTTTCATTGGATAACATGGCTAAGAACTGCTCTGGGCAGGCGTTAGCTTTTGGAGATAATCGCGCTTAGCGCAATTATTTCCAAAAGTTGGTAATAGGTGATAGCGATGTTAGCAACTGTTTCCAGTCGCTAACATCTTGGCATGCCCACTTTGCATGTCATTAGCGATAATTATCGCTGACATGCATAGTGGGCCCCTAAATGCCCGCTATCGCCTATTAGCTGTCGCTAACTGGTGTTAGCGACAGCTAGGTAATAGGGCGATAAAATTATCGCCGCTTTAGCGGGAAAAATTCCTGCTAAAGCGGCGATAATGCCCTTGGTAATAGGCCCCCGAGTTTTTATTATCGATTTGCATTAATATCGATTAAAAAATATAGAATGGACAGAATATCGACTGGACAGAAAATAAACTACAAAAATATCGAATAGGATAGCATTAATATCGAATTAAAAAATATAGAATGGACATAATATCGAATGGATAGAATATAGACTACAAAAATATAGAATGGACAGAATATAGACTACAAAAATATAGAATGGACAGAATATAGACTACAAAAATATCGAATTTGAGGTAAGTAAGGTAATATCAATTTTTAAAGTGTTTTTAATGTTAGTATATGTTTGAAAAGTGTATATTTATTTTATTATTTATATTAATTAATTATTTTTATGCTATTTAATTTTTGCGTAATATAATTCTGTAGTGGGCTGTGGGTTTATAGGGGAATAGGGTGGGAAGTAATTTAATTATAATTAATTAAATATGTTAATTTATTTATTGGTAGTTATTTTGAATTAATTGTCAATTAATTATTATTTGGTAATTAATTAAAATATAATTGGTAATTATTTTTAATTAATTGATTAATTGATAATTATGTTAATTTTAGTAATTTATTTTCTGTAGCGGGTTGTGGGTTTATAGGGGAATAGGGTGGGAAGTAATTTAATTATGATTAATAAAATATGTTAATTTATTTATTGGTATTTATTTTGAATTAATTGTTAATTAATTATTAATTGGTAATTAATTAAAATATAATATGAGACTACTTTTAAATCATTGATTAATGCATAATTATGTTAACGTTAGTAATTTATTTTCTGTAGTGGGTGTTGGGTTTATAGGGGAATAGGGGAATAGGGTGGTAAGTAATTTAATTATTATTAATGAAATATGTTAATTTATTTATTGGTATTTATTTTGAATTAATTATTAATTAATTATTAATTGGTGATTAATTAAAATATAATTGTTAATTAATTAAAATTAATAGATTAATTGATAAATATGTTAATTTTAGTAATTTATTTTCAGTAGCGGGTTGTGGGTTTATAGGGGAATAGGGTGGGAAGTTCTTTAATTAGAAATAATTTAATATGTTAATTTATTTATTTGTATTTATTGTGAAATGATAGTTAATTAATTAAAATATAATGGGTAATTAATTTTAATTAACTTATTATTTGATAATTATGTTAATTTTATTAATTTAGTTTATGTAGTGGGTTGTGGGTTTATAGGGGAATAGGGTGGGGAGTAATTTAATTGTAAGTAATTCTATTTTTAAATTATTTTTTTTATTTTATCAAATTTTTAATTATTTTCTAATTGTTAATTAATTTATTGTTAATTGGTAAATCATTTGTATTAGTAGGTAATTATTTTTATTAATTAATTTGTATTTGCATTTTTCATTGATTAATTAATATATTATATAAAAGTGTTATGTATTTTAATTAATTTGCAATTGGTATTATCATTTAGTTTATTTTTATTTATATATGAAGTATTTACTTTCCCTACTGTTGCGCTCACTGGAGTGGGAATTGTAATTTGTACCCTCCTGCTATCCAATGCTTTCTTTACTGTTGCACTCACTGGAGTGGGAATAGTAATTTTTACCCCTACGCTATCCAACGCTTTCCCTACTGTTGCACTCTCTGGAGTGGGAATAGTAATGTATATCCCTACGCTATCCAATACTTTCCCTACTGTTGCACTCCCTGGAATGGGAATAGTAATTTTTACCCCTACGCTATCCAACGCTTTCCGTACTGTTGCACTCTCTGGAGTGGGAATAGTAATTTTTACCCTTACGCTATCCAACGCTTTCCCTACTGTTGCATTCTCTGGAGTTGGAATAGTAATTTTTACCCCTACGCTATCCAACGCTTTCCCTACTTTTGCACTGTCTGGAGTTGGAATAGTAATTTTTACCCCTACGCTATCCAATGCTTTCCACACTGTTGCACTCTGTGGAGTGGGAATAGTAATTTTTACACCTATGCTATTCAACGCTTTCCCTACTGTTGCACTGTCTGGAGTTGGAATAGTAATTTTTACCCCTACGCTATCCAACGCTTTCCCTACTGTTGTACTCTCTGGAGTGGGAATAGTAATTTTTACCTCTACGCTATCCAACGCTTTTCTACTGTTGCACTATCTGGAGTGGGAATAGTAATTTTTACCCCTACGCTATCCAACGCTTTCCCTACTGTTGCACTCACTGGAGTGGTAATAGTACATTTTACCCTTTCCGCTATCCTATGGTAAAAATATTGTAATTTTTTTATTAATATTACGTTTATATATATATATATATATATATATATATATATATATATATATATATATATATATATATATATATATATTCCAACAAAAGGATGCCAGACGCTTGGAGGCCCTCTCACATCACAATTCTTTATTTCAGCAAGGCAGCGTTTCACCACAGGACGGTGGGTACAGCGATAATCTTTGCCAATAGTCCCAACGCGTTTCAGGCTTCTATCGCCTTTCTTCTGGGGGATGGCTTGTGAGGAAGAGCAGCTCGCAGGTGTTTACATTCATGTGGCAATCAGGCAATCAATAGTCCCACCCAGTGGGCGTGTGCAGGCAATGCACTCTGGTAGATGTAGTTTCTGCCAATTAAAACCTGTAGTAGGACAGGCTGCTTTCATTTTCCTAAATGATGTTTTTTCCATAGTGGATTCACTGCATCCCGCAATCCCGTGGTACTGCCAATGTTCACCTTGCTGGGATCGCGATGCTCTTCTAGCCCCGTGTAAGTATCAGCGCTTGACCTGCTCGTCCGCAGGGAGGGGCTCTCCGCGACCTTGGCGGGCCGCACAGTATTCCAACAAAAGGATGCCAGACTCTTGGAGGCCCTCTCACATCACAATTCTTTATTTCAGCAAGGCAGCGTTTCACCACAGGACGGTGGGTACAGCGATAATCTTTGCCAATAGTCCCGACGCGTTTCAGGCTTCTATCACCTTTCTTCTGGGGGATGGCTTGTGAGGAAGAGCAGCTCGCAGGTGTTACATTCATGTGGCAATCAATAGTCCCGCCCAGTGGGCGTGTGCAGGCAATGCACTCTGGTAGATGTAGTTTCTGCCAATTAAAACCTGTAGTAGGGCAGGCTGCTTTCATTTTCCTAAATGTTGTTTTTTCCATAGTGGATTCACTGTATCCCGCAATCCCGTGGTACTGCCAATGTTCACCTTGCTGGGATCGCGATGCTCTTCTAGCCCCGTGTAAGTATCGGCGCTTGACCTGTATTAACAAATCAATTTGTATGTTTTTTTTACTTACATTAATTATTTAATAATTTTAAGGTTATTTAAGTATTTTAAGTATGTTTAAGTTCATTATATTTATTATTTCATTAATTTTTAATTAATTTAAAGCATTAAAAAAAAAATAGATATTTTGACTAACTATATTTTTCAGACCGATATTTTTGATTCGATATTTTTGTACTTACCTGTTTGGAGATAGGAGGTCGTTATTTTGGCATTTTTCATATTTTTACCTCGATATTTTGGTAGGTCGATATTTTGCCATTCTATATTATGTCAGTGATCCGGTGGTATATCCAGGGGTGGTTCAACCATAGGAGCGGAGGAGTGCTGCCCCAACACTGCTGCGCAGAAAGCTGTAAAAATAAAATGGTAGTAAAATTATTTTATTTTTCCAGTTTTCTGCTGAATGGAGAGGGCAGGGTGGGACCAGTGCATGATTGCTGCTGGTTGGCAGCAATGACGAGTGGCCCTTTCAGTTTAAAGTGCGTATGTCGGTTTGGCAGGCTATCTTGCTACTGCCAAACAGACATGAGCAGTTCAAACCCTCCAATCCAGCTGTCTTAGGCAGCTGGGTTGAAGAGTAGGTGTCAGCCTCCAGTGCACTTTGGAGTGCTGAGGCAGCCTGCTCCAGCCAATTCAGATTCTTCACTCATGCTGTTTAGCAGAACAAGATTAGCATCTAGATTGGATAAGGACCTGTGGGAGCTGTGGGACCTCACACTCAGAGGAGTCTGGAGACAGAAGAACATGGATGACATGCTGCAGGCTAAGGTAAGTGAATCTTTTCTTTTGTCATTTTTTTATGTTTTTTTAATTTGTTTTCATTTGTGTGTTTATGTTGCCCACTCGCCCCACCATTTTTGTTGGTCAACAAACGCCACTGGGTATATCAGCCATTGGTGCTCACACATCCGTTAGCAGATTTATCATCAGGTCAGACATGCATCATGGACAGCTGCCAAAAGAGCCAGACATCTGTACATACAGTGTCCAATTGGCAAGTGATCTGACTCATTCACAAGCAAACGTGTTGCACAGCAAAACATCTAAATTGATTATTACACCCACAAGGATTCATACGTGTAACAACTGGACTTCTGCCAAACATATTACCTATGGGGTTACCATTATATCAGCTTATTTAACCATGTCAAATTAACAATTCTCTTTATGTGTGAAAAAAAAGAATCTGGAAAATAGTAGACAACAGAAAAAGCTACAGGAAACAAATAATACATTAGGGTGGGGATGTCCAGATCTAGTAAAAAGATAAAGTTTGGTTTGCTTGAGAAGATGAAAGCCACTTACATATTTGAATCATCACATGAAGAAGAAAGAGCGACAAGAAGCGGTGTCAGAGGGCAGAAAGATAAGACCTCTAAGGTACAATGATGATCTTCGTTAATCAGCACTTAGGGGGCTAGGGAAATGTTAGCACACACCAGTACCAAGTATACAGATAGCCAAAATGTTCCTGGGTACTCAGCAAGAGGGGAGGAACAGTCACACCCATGCTCTCCAAGTTGAGAAATAAATCTCAATACCTTATAGTAAGAACAAAACTGATGCAAGCTCATCATGTAAAATAGACAAAGTGCCTTCCATTCATCTAATAAGTCTTCTTTTCTCCAGACTTCTTTGGGTATACAATGTTCTTGCTAGCCAAAAAGCTTCGTGTTTGCTGATGAGAACATTGTACTTTGTTTATTTCAAATGGAGTTATTGCATTAGTTTTGTTTATGAATTGTGCTGTTTATCTTATCATAACATACTATATTTAGATCTACAGCAAATATTTTAGCTAAAATATTGCGTACATCTATGTATCTCAAATAAGTTTGCAAAGTTAACAGCAGGTGTAAAACTGACTTTGGTCCAAATCCGAAAAATTAATTTGGCTCGCTGTTGTCAACCGGAAAATAATAAAACTAGCGGTCACCAAGAAGTGCAAAATCTGCCATTTTAGTCTCTAGTGGAAATGTTGATTGTGAGATCCATAGATTTTATGAGCAGTATAAGCAGTAAAAATATAAGGGACATGGTTAACAATGTGATAGGTAGGTTGGAGAGAGTAGTGATGCAGGTATTTTGCACAACAGCTTCGTAGGTATTCATGAACTTTGCAGGTAATTTCTCAAACAAAATCCAGAGTAATATTTATATATGCAAAGATTATGTTCGTGTTTGTATTTTGTTAACGAAAGTAGTTGCACTCAACCTACCGCATAATTTATGTGGATCAAGAGGACGTGTTTTTTCCATAGGAGCAATATTTTGGACTATGGTGAGAAAGTAGAAAAAAATACAATGCTAATCACACTTTTATACCTAATCTAAATAGGAGCAGCTTCCCCTGCAAAAACACCCTGCAGAAACACCAAAAGATTGGCGTTTGGCCATGATTCCGAAATTGTGCAAAATCCTCAGGTTTCCATAACCTAAACCTGGAAAAATGTCTATGAATAATTTAAAAAAAGGATAATTTAAGGGAAGTGGAGACAGAAGCCTACTCTTAGTTTTTCGACATTGTGAATTTATGAAAAGGTCGCAATCCACTTTATAGGATTACTTTAGATTTCAGAGTGCTAAAATTGTAAAATGCAATGCATTTGACTAGAACAAAAAACGCTTGTAGATGCTCTACTACTGAAATAGGAATAATCTGCTTTCCATGGGATATTAGGTTCAAGTGGCAACGTTAGTAATCTGGCATATGTTACACACATACAATATTTACAGTGAGAATATGATTTGGGTCTAGGCATAAAATAAAGTGAAAGTGGCATTATTCAATATGCGGCCCACTGTTTTCGAGTTTAAAAACCAGAGGGAAAAGTTTTAAAATGAAAGAGAGCTGCTGGTAGCGAATATCTCTGTTCAATGTTCATGAAGGTTTTAAGTAATGTAAGCAAACAACCCTTGCAATCCATATTTATCGCCTGGCAATGGAAATCTAATAGCATTTATTCAATCCACGGGGAAAGGGAGCCTAACAAATGTTTTCTTTAATGAACAGCGGAAAATATGTTTCTGTTGAAATTACCATTTTGTTTGCTGTCAAACAGGCTTGAATAGGATTACAGACGTTCTCTGGGAAGATTGAAATGGTTAAAGTGGTTAGCTCAGCATTGACCTTGAAAGGATTAAATGGATGAATGGGAGTTCTTAGAGCATCCTGCTCTTAAATTCTCAACATAGAGACACCAGTCTTTGTACACGGAATAAAAGTAAGGGGAATACTGGAGGAGGAAAGTGAAGCAGAAGAAGCATTCTTAAATTCAGCACAACAAAATGCATGCTTATAATTTCAAGCATCGTTGAAGCATCCTCTCAGTACAGGTAAGGCTACAAGAGAGGTTTTGTTTTCGCTTCCGCATTCATTTGCTTTCAGCCAACATTTCTAGTATTCTCAATGAGAGCCAACTGGTGTATAGGTTAGATTCTTTTTTTTTCTCAAAGCATTATGTGGTATATTTTAGCTGGTATGTCAAGGAACTTGAGGATCCGCAATAAATGGTGTTTTCTGAATATTTTAGATTTTATGTGCAATTTCTATGAGGTATTTTAGCACAAGACAAAAGTCGAATCTCAGCTGGCACATGGAAGCAGATGAACTATACAAATGTAGGCGGTGGTAATTGTACCATAATAAGGATATTTCATATCTTTGAACAACTATTCACGCGTTGGTCATTGTGTTGGCACCAATGGCATGCTTCACTCTGAGCCGCATGGATACAGGTCTCCTGAATTGTCACAGTCTGAGCAGCACACATTTCTCATACCCCTCCGGGAGGAATCTTTATTTTTATGTCAAATTGACCCCACCCCCCATTTCTAGGTTCTATCGTCCTCCATCTGGCAGGAATTACTCCAAATACAACTGGGTCATACTAAGACAAAATGGACTCATTGACATTCTTAATGTTTGCTGACTCACTCAATGCGCATGTTTGCAAAGTAGTGACTCTACATCTGCCTGCTTCTTGGTAGCACAACACTCAAAACGTACATGAGAGAAACGGTAGCATTGTCTCCACCCTATAAATAGGATCCAGTATGAGGTTTACACATAGGAGACAACAGGATACAAACAGCCTATGGACTGTTTGGATGCCAGGGTGGAATACCTGACTTTCACAGTGGTGGCTCCTCCACTAAGGCAGAGGTGCATCGCGCCACTGCTTTGAGGGCAGTAGTTAAGGAAAATTAAAATGATAATAACTAACGTTAATATCATTTTCGTTTTCCATTTCCTGGTGCAGGGCAGGGCTGACAGAGTAGGGGGAGGAGTGGTTTGCCCAATCCAAGTGCGCATGAATGTTTTGGCGGCCGTCTCGAGCTGGCCAAACAATCATGCGCACTTGGCATGTTCTCCACCCAGGCTGCAAAACAGCCTGGGTGAGAACATGCCCAGGCTCCCATTTCCCATCTGAGCACTGAACCACGGCACTCAGACCAATCAGGATGCTGCATTACAGCATTGTGATTGACTAGGGGAGTCAGGCGACTGAGTGCTTCCTGCTTCCTGCTGTCAAGGAGCCGAAGAGGAGCAAGAGGTGGTGGCCAGCCAGCCTGCAGGTAAGTGTTTTTATTAAATTTACTCCCACTGACACCCGTTAAATAGAGGCTGCCACTGGACTTTCAGACCAAGTATCAATAAATGTCACTGAGTATTCAAGCACTATGGCAATAGATCATCTATGCAAAGCTAAATGCGATTGTTGGGCTCCAGTCTGAGAGAGTAGCAAGACTGCTGGAAATCAGATTCACTCTCAGAAACAACTCTCTATCAGTGCTGCTGCACAGAGGCAACTTGTTGCAGGATCTTGTTGATTTGTCACCAGCTGTTCACGCCTATACAAAGAAGTGCTCTTTGCTCAATCCACTGCGAGAGAGCAGTCACAGCTTGTTGCAAACTGACTGAGGACCGTTGAGCTGCTAGTGAATCAACAACCAGCAGGGGCAATGGGGGATATTTCAATGGATTCGGAGACATGAACAGACCTGACTATTATGTGGTTCCTCATCAATATTTTACAAACTACATGAATTTTGGTATCTAACTGGTGATTTTCCACGTGGGAAAGGGCTGAATCATTTGTAAGGGTAAACAACGTTTATAAGGACAAAGAGGGGTGGGGTCGCACACTACCCACACACCGGCGGAAGTTGCGCCTGAGGACTCTGGTCATTGTAGTAGAGTGTTCGCGATGCATCATCTTTCGATCTTGCTATCTTCGCTGTCTTCGCCATCCCTGGACACGTGTTTCGGGTTTTCAACCCTCGTCAGTAGGGACAGGCAGTGTTCTGGGGTCGCCGATGGCTGCCAATATCTGCCAGGTATAGTACCACTCCGGCGCGTAGGTGCGGGATCCCAGACTCGTCAGCCCGCTGCTCAAGGGAGCTTTAAGTTACAAAGAGGGGTGGGGTCGCACACTGCTCACACACCGGCGGAAGTTGCCCCTGAGGACTCTGGTCATTGTAGTAGAGTGTTCGCGATGCATCATCTTTCGATCTTGCTATCTTCGCTGTCTTCGCCATCCCTGGACACGTGTTTCGGGTTTTCAACCCTCGTCAGCAGGGATAGGCACCGCTGGTGTGTGAGTAGTGTGCGACCCCACCCCCATTTGTAACGTTTATAAGGAAACATTATCTTCACGGGGAATCACAACGCGGTCTTTATCACGACCGCATTGTGATTCCGCATACCATTACTCTGCAAGTCGGAACAACGACTTGCGGAGGAGTGGGGGAGGTGTTGGATTTAAAATCCAACACCTTCCCTAGTGTCAGCATAGACTGGAGTTGGAAAAGTAAATTATACTATTCTAACTTCCGGCGCGCCCCCTCCACAAGTCGTTGTTACGACTTGCGGAGTAAAGGTATGCGGAATCACAACGCGGTTGTGATAACGACCGCGTTGTGATTCCCCGCTGAGAAAAAGGCTGCGGGATTAGATCATACATTCTTTGTAATGCCAGCGAGTCTGTAAAACTCAATCAAGGCGGGCATCCAGGGTTGGGACGAGGGCCCAGCGATCTATGCGCTCGTTTGATCACAAATCCAGTAGTAAAAGCCTCCCTGCCAAACAAGTTTATCAGGATAGTTTCCACCAAAGTGTCCATGCGATCAGCGGCTGTAGATTCCGGCACACCTAACATGCGCACGTTATTTCGATGTAGATGCGCTCTTCGCAGCAGCAACGCAGGCCCTGTCCCTGCACACGACCGCACACCGCGCCTCCATGCACCGCTCAGCGCTCGACAGGTCTGGAGGCCAAATGGACCTCCCACAGTATACGAGCGCCGAGCAATCAACTGTGGCCCTGCTCACTGCCCTGGCACGCAGACCGCAGCCTTACCGCACGACAGCAGGGACTCCAGGCTCCCGGTCACGTCCTCCGGCGCCACTCAGATCAATGGGGCTGCCATCTTGGTTTCCGCCAGGTCCGAGCCAGTTTGCCACATCTCTCCTCCAAACTGTAGTAAAGCGTAACCGTGGATGGTATATTGTGTTCAGGCCCGCTCCGCGCATTTTGAAGTAACTTTACGGGTCCATGGAGTCTTCAGAGGGTGGGAAATCACATCGGAGCCATGTCGTCAATCTTAGCCTCAGCACCGAGCGACCATCTCGGTCTCCGGCTTGGCCACGCCCCCTAGTTGAAGCAGTGTTATGCAAAACATGCACTGATAGGCAGGTTGCCAACTTAAATTCTTCCCAATGAAAGATAGAGGTAGTACAAGCCTAAGGTTTCCATTTGTCCTAGAATCTCAGGGGTCGAAACGTCGACGATCTTCCACCTTGCCCATGAAATAACCATATTGTTAATATGATTTAAATGGTTATATTATTGGAGGCTTTTTGCATATATATTGTTTAACATTTATGTACAGAGTGTGGCTGGATTCATAAGCCAACACAATTGTTGTTAGAAATTGGGTCTTACTGACCAATATTATTGCACCATTTGTTCCCCAAACCTACACGATTCCTTGCACTACCCCTCCCTCTCCACGGGCACTGTTGTTTTTGGTCTTCTATAAAATTACTGCACCTGTATATGAATACATTAAATTGTGAATCATAAAGTGTCTCTGGATTCTATGTAATTCATTTTCATTGAGTCGTAACTATTTTCTTTAATCCTTTGTTTTTCAATTTGTATAACCAAGTCCTGTCCTTCGATGGTTCCACACTAGGACCACCTATCACTGTACCAATGAAAGATAGCACCACCATCCTTTTTAACCAGATAATTGTTAAATCTGGAAGAGTATGCATATAGTTTCTTCCCTGCTTGTGCGTACAAGTGTTCTATTGTACATTTTGAGTCACTAACTGCCATTCAAGGTGGTCTGTCTCATTTTGAGCTGTCCGATCTCAATTTCAAGATCTCGGTTTATTTTCCAGCACTCACAAATGAAACTGGTTTTTATGTTTTATCTGGCACTGTCTACTTCCTGAGGTACACAATAAAACTGATGGGTGGAATGCTTGAATCAATGTTATCCACTAGCAATTACTCAGGGCTTCATTCCAGTCCATTGTTCTTTTGCCCACCATGCCACCCCAAACACAAACCAGCCATGTGCAAATGAGTCTTAATTCTGCACCAACAGGAACTGTCCTGCCCAAACTGCAAGTCCATATATCCTCTGAACAGGAGAACAAGCCACCCTAAACTACTACCACCCTACTTGGCCATCTTCAGTGGGGCATTGTTTGAGGCCTATGGCACAATGAGCATGGGACCCACCTGTTTCCAGATCCCATCGGACCTAGGCAACTTCTCCACATCGGCTAGCTGGAGGATTTCCTCTGCCCACCTTCCGAATCTCACCTCACCTCACTGTGCTCTAAGTACAAACACACCCACCTGGGGCTCTGCTGTGTGGCTGTGCAGCTCCTGCTGTGCTCTGGGCCCCTTCTGATTAATAGATGACAAACAAATACTTCTGGCTGGATCTACACATTTTTGCAAATACCAGAAGTCGTCTCATATTTGATCTAATGGCCATTTTACAAGTGTTCAAATCTGTGAATAATACGTGGGCTTTACACCAGCCACTTCGCTACAAATTAATATTCATTCGGTGGTATCTTTGAATATGAGTGCTCTGACTGTATTTTCTCTCGCAAGCCTAGCCTCACGATTGTATTTATTGCATTTTACACGCAATCACTTCAAACACAACATTAAATTACGATGTCAAGTTCTACAGTGTGTGTGTGTGTGTTTGTGTGCGTGCTTGCGTTTGTGTGTGTGTGCGCGTGTATATGTAAAAAAAAGATATATAGAACCGCCGGTTCATCTGTATTATAAACGGCAACCAATAGAGTGAATTGTGGACGCCATACAGGTTTCTGAATTATATATTGTCTTTATTACTTATAACAACTTTACACAATCGGGATTGTGGCATGTAAGATTTTATAAGCCCCTTGAATTGTCATTAGGTAATCTGAATAACTTGTTCAGTGATCATCATCTTTTATTAAATAACCACTGAATCAAAATGCTCATACCAACTTTGAATTGAAATATAAAATAATCAAAGATGACTCAGTAACCTGTACAATAGCAATACAAACCATACCGAGAGGAATTACAGAAGTTAATTGACCACTTAAGGACTTAAGTCAACCTCCTGATCCACATAACTATTTGGAATCAGGCCAGTTTAAATTGGTCATTAAACCTTTTAGAAATAAAACATATTCCAAAAATGAATTGGACATAGAAAAAGCAAAGATGTCTTAATTTGCAGATTTAAGTACCCGCATTTTCTTTGGCCTTTTTAGGACTTCAAATAGCTTTTCTGTTCTTGAAAGAATGGATCTTAAAAGAATAATTATAGACAGCTTTGCACATACATAGATAGAGACAGAAAAAGAATGTGGGATTAATGGCCCCTATTTATTTGCTGGAATGTTTGTTCTAAATTTTGCATTTTAAGAAGAATGCATTGTCGTGAAAGATGTCCTTGAGTGTGTAATTATGGGTTACTACTTTGCACTCACACATTTAAAGTTTTGTTTATGTTTACCAGACTGATTTAAGGAATAACTTTGGAGAATCTCAAATTAAAGATATGTGCCAGGGCACCACCTCCTTCGCAGAATGAGTCTGGAAATTACTTATTTATTGAGGAATTTATGAGGCAATAGGGCAAAGGAGAGCACGGCATTTACAATAAGAGAGAAGACCAGCAATTAGTACACTAATGTTGTTAGTAACTAGAGACGACTTTATGTAATTATCTAAAGCAAGGTGTTTTGCCTGTTAACCCTTGTATGGTAACGATGTTGACTGTTACAACATGTTTAGAACAAATTTTAATTGAAGTCCCACCTGGTGGAAAACAAAACATGTCCAGCTGTTAGGAGTTTATGAAATGAGCCGCAATGGCTCCGAAAGCAATGAAAAGATTAATAAAATTTGATGACAAAAATCTACGCCCAGTGTCGCACCATTAATAGATGTAAGGTAAGCATAGGCGAATTTTGCTAATTCGCGGTTCGCGAATTCCTGCAAATTAAAAAAAAAATCTGCGAATTCGCGGATTTCCCTGCGAAATCGCAGATTTTTGGGCAATTGAACTATACTCAACTGGAGTACTTTCTACTGGCTAATCAGTAAGTGCTACCTCGTTGGGTAAATGTATCGTGCTTTTCCTACACTACAGCTGCGTAAAGGCCCAGAAGAGTTGTCTCCAGTGACCCCGTGTGTCTGTAACTTTGCCATCGCCCATAGGCGCCGAGGTCCCTCGAGTGAGCTGTCCATCACAGTGGGGGAAAGAGCGGGAAGAGGTTGCATAGCCTAGTGTGTGTGGGGCCAGGCTTCTGTGCGAGTTCACATGCCTCTTGTTTATAAAGGGTCAGAGACCGATCAGAGCAGCAGATGAGGAGAAAGCAGTAAGTGCTACCTCGTTGGGTAAATCTTCGTTCTTTTCCTACACTACAGCTGGTTTCTTGTTGGCGGTTCTTTCCTTGGTCTAGTACTATTCAGTACATTTTTTAGATTAGCTGTTCTTTTGAAAGCGAACCTGGGCGGATCTGGTGCCAAGTCACCTAGGAGTAGAATTCTCCAAAGTTTTTCTATGATTCGTTTGATCATGTTTGGTTCTGGAGTAAAGGTATTGACACATGTAATTTGTTCTGTGTCGACTTTAGGCCGGATCTCTAGGAGTGCCTCTCTGTTTGCATTACGGGCTATCTTACGAGCCTTGTAGATCTTTCTTGCCGGATTCTCCCGTCTAGCCAGATGGGTAGTAAGTTCGGATGACTGTGTCTGAAAATCATCAAAGTTTCTGCAATTACATCTTAGACTAAGGAATTGCCCATAGGGTAGGTTTCCTCGTAGTGCTTTAGGGTAGAACCTACTGAAAAGCAAGGGCCTATGGCTGTCAGTAGGTTTTTTATAGATTTTTGTTTCCAATCTCCTGGTTGTTAGGCGTATTACAAGGTCCAGAAACAGTACTCCAGTTCTGAGACATTGGACATAAATCGTAGGTAAGGGTTAAGACTATTGACCCATGTGACAAAAAGGGGGATGGTGTTCAGCTTGCCTTTCCAAAAGACCAAGTCGTCGTCGATATAATGACAACAAAGGATGACATTGTCATTGTATGGATTAGTCTCAGTGAGGATGTGCTTGGCTTCGAAGCCAGACATATAAAGACATGCAAGACTTGGGGAAAATGTACTGCCCATGGATGTACCCTGGGTTTGGTGGTAAATGTGGTCCTCAAAATGGAAATAGTTTTCAGTGAGAGCTATATGGGCACATTCCATAATGAACGTTATCGGTGTTGGGGCTGGCCAGTTGGAGGAACGTAGTGTCTCTTCCACGACCTCCAGTGGCTATGCGCAGACGTGAGTCCCTTGCTCACTGTGCCACTGGATTTAAGCTAGCCTGGCTGAAGAAGGATGACATACCCTGAAACCTGTTCCAGGATGCTTGTTTCCGGTCCAGGGAGGACCTGGCCTGGTAGTTCGGTCTGGACTGTTCCCATAGGGCACAGGGTCAAGAATGATTTGCATATGGCTGGGTCCAAACTGGGGTGGCATAGTGGGCAAAAGAACAATGGATTTAACCCCGATCTTTTGACTGGGGGAGAATGTTTGCATTGTCAGCATTCCGTCCATCATTTGTTGGCTGTAACACCTTTGCCCTAAGTGGGATGGGTATGCCCAGAGGTGGGTCCCTTGCTCACTGTGCCACTGGATTCAAGTTATCCTGGCTGAAGAAGGGTGATATGCCCTGAAACAGGTCCCAGGATGCTTGTTTCCGGTCCAGGGAGGACCTGGCCTGGCAGTTCGGTCTGGACAGTTCCCATGGAGCACAGGGTCAAGACTGATTTGCATATGGTGGGTCCAAACTGGGGTGGTGTAGTGGGAAAAAGAACAATGGATTTAACCCAGATCTTTTGACTGGGGGAGAATGTTTGCATTGTCAGCATTCCGTCCATCATTTGCTTGTTGTTACACTTTAAATACATTGCACCCTGCCCTCTGGGATGTCCAGGGCCTTCTCTTTGGGTGACTTCTATTTATTAAAAAGGTAGTTTTAGACATGGCAAAAGGTTGGTCTGAGACATGTTTAAAAGGTGGGGAAATCAGGGCTGCAGGCACACTAATAGCATTTAATTTACAGGCATTGGGAACTTCTAGAGATTTATAAGTAAATTTAATATGATAACCAGGTATGTGCCGAAATTCCCATGTTTAGAGTAGAGAGCACATGCACTTTAGCACTAAAAGTAGTTTACTGCACACTATAGTGCGCCTCTCCAGTTCACAGAACAGGTCTAGGACTATGCTCTATGAGGAACCAGCCGAGGCGTCTGTGCACATGCTAGATGAAAGTCATGACACAATTTTCACTTGTAGATGGTCACTTAGGGCAGGAGTACATGCCCACTTACCATGCAGGGAACATTCCCATTCCAACAGTGCCCAATTTCGACAAATATGCTCAGCAATGCTTTTATGAGGCGAGATGAATAGGTCGTTCAGCCATCCAAGATTTGCCCGCATTGTCAGTTTTTCATTGTCTATCCTGGCGATTTTCTGTAAATGCACTACATGTCTTGGGACAAATAAACACTCAAAAATGCTTTCATCTGTAAATGCGCAGTATTAGTTAGCAGCTCTCACAAGGAAGTGATTTAAGTCACACAGATGCAGTGTCTCATAACTGCATTATATTTCCCAATGTTATTGCCATAAAAATACCAATCTTGGTACCTGAGTGCATCTTTGTTATTCGTTGTCTGTGTTGGGGAGTGCTGACAATTCAATTAGTTTATGCTATGCACCATAAATGCTGAAATATGCCATGGCCCGGTTTTTGGATTTTCTAAATCTGGTCACTCTGAAATAGTCATGCTCTGAGGAGCACAAACATCATCACTCACTCAATAAATCAAGCCAATTTTGTAAAGCACAGCTAATCCCCCATAAAGGTATTCAGGCGCTATGGATTGTGCTGCAGCGGCATAGTCGAACAGCCAGGTCTTGAGTCGTTTCCTGAATTCCAACAGCTGTGGCCCTGAGGAAGGAAAGGAGCAACTTCTGCTGTGGCTTTGCTATATGCGAGGGGTGTGAGCAAAGTGAAGGGATGAGGAGCGCATGTGTCTGTAGGATTGGAGAAAGATCAGGCGGTGGTTGATGTAGGCTGGTCCTTTGCTGTGAAGGGTTTTGTAGGTGTAGATCAGCATCTTGAAGTGGCATCTCTTCTGAAAGGGGAGCCAGTGGAGCCTCATGAGGTAGGGGGTGATGTGAATCCACTAGTAGAGGTCTAGGAATAAGTCTGGCCTCCTAGTTCTGTATGGTCTGTAGTCTCTTCAAGAGTTGGGAGTTGATTCCTGCATAGAGTGCATTGCTGTAGTCCAGCTGGCTGGTGATCAGGACTTGGCTGGTGGTGCATCTGGTGTCGATCGGGAGCCATCTTAAAATGTTGTGCAGCATGAAATGAGTGAGGAAGCAGGCAGAGGACACAGCGTTGATCTTGGTTTCCATGGTGAGCTTGCTGTCTATGATGATGCAGAGGTTGTGGGCCCGTTTGGAAGTGTGGATGAGGGTCCTAGTTCTGAAGGCCACCAGGAGTTTGTTCCACGGGGAGGAGTTGTTGCCAAACAGCAGTCCCTCTGTTTTGTCAGTGTTGAGTTTCAGGCAGTTGTGTTTCATTGAATCAGCAATGTCCGTCATACATCTGTGGAAGTTGGTCCTCCTTGTGGAGGTCTCTTTTAGGGAAGCTGCCTATGATGTTCTTGGGTTCAAAGGTGTAGGGAGGAAGGCAAACTCCCTGGTTTCTTCTGGTGAGGAAGAAGGAGGTCCCTGAATTTGAGGGAGCTGTAGATGATGTTCTTGGGTTCAAAGGTGTAGGGAGGAAGCCAAACTCTCTGGGTTCTTCCGGTGAGGAAGGAGGCAATCCCAGAATTTCTATGTGATGTAAGTCTCTTGATGAGGGTGTTGTGGGATATTGTGTTGAAGGCCACCAAGAGGTTAAGGAGGTTCAGGGCTCCTGTTTACCATTGGTCCAGGAGGGCTCTAAAGTCGTCCATGGTGGTGATGAGGTCGCTTTCAGTGCTGTGGTTGGCATGGAATCCAGACTAGGAGATGTCCAGAATATTGTTGTTCTCCAGATGTTCCTTAAGATAGCTTTCTAGAGGACAGTTTTGGGAAGGGTAGCAGAGAGATGGGATAGAAGTCCTTAAGTTGGCTGGGGCTTCTTGAGCAAGGGCTTGTCTTCAGTGTGTTTCCATTCCTCACAGAAGGTGGCAGTGGTGCAGGATGTGTTGAGGTGGGTGGTGAGTTCTTTGCTGATGGTCTTGCTCCCAAGGTCGAAAATGTGTTGGGGACATGGATCTCTTGGTTCTCCTGAGTGGATATAGTTCATGATGGCAGTGATGTTTTGAGTGGTAAGCTGGTCCCAGGAGGAAATCAGTTGGTTGGGGTTTACCTCTGGAGGAGCGATGAGGCTGAGGATTTAGTAGGTGGTAGGCTGGAGTGCAAAGCTTTGTAGATGTCGGAGAATTTGTCATGGAAGACCTCTACCTCGGTGTTGCAGCATTCCTGGGAGGGGGTGATGATATTATTGTACTTTGACCGGCCTTAAAACACTAGCCAGTGCTACTCTCACTTTTACGAGACCACCTACCTATTTACAATTTCTGTTGAATTTTTCTAGACATTATTGTTACTACCTCTAACAAGCAAATCCCACCACTCCCAATATGGCTCCTGATGTGCTATAATGCACTTAGTAATGCCACAACGCAACTGAACGAACTAGTAACTAAATTATGGGGTTGTCTTCTTGGTACACATATATCTTCATAAGAGCAACCCATAGGCCCATAAGTACTTGGGTATAACGTTATGATGAAAAAACTGTGGTTCTCATTGGTATCATTAGATTTGCAGTAACAAAATTTCAGCAAAAATGAATGTTCACAAATCATGTTATAAGTACGTTATAAGAACATCACTGCTTATAGTACGAAACAATCATACTTACCTAAAATTGCTTTATGTAATGGTTAATGCAAATACATCAAAGTGGCAAGATTGAATGGCTAGGTTGAATGTGCCTCAAGTGAACAAAAAGAAACATAACACAAGGCAGTACAGACGGTAACAAATGTAAACTGTGTTTACAGCAAAGATGTTCTTCTCAATACATAAAAGTTCAGTCGCAACGTGCCCGTGCCTGTTTCTAAATCAAGCTTCCTATAGTTAGTTTGTTGTTTATTTGTATACAAGTTTCTCGATGTTTGTTGTTGAATTGCTTTTAAAGCTGTGTTTCACCTCCGAAGATGATGTTCTGCTCTTGAATGTCACGTAAGGCGACCATCTTGGAACAGACATCCTTGTCAATAGGTAGGCAGAGATGGGCTAGGGAGTGCTAGGGGCAGTGGGCCTGTGAAGGGAGAGACACTAATCAGGGTCAGGCTGGCTGTGAATCCTTGTAAGATTGTAAGAGTGACGGGGAGGGGCGGGGGGAGGGATGTGAGCTCAGAGATGGTGATGAGAAGAAAAAAAAGGCTATCAAGTAGAGCCAGTGTAACTAATGTCCTGAATGACCCCTAGGTAGAAGTTGAAATGCTTCCTGCTGACACATAGGATCACTGAAGTGCACTCTTTTTGGTTTTTATTTTGCGAGGTTTACAGTTCGTGAAGCTTGCAAAGTTTTCTGAAGAAAATTGTCATCATATAAGTTGGCTGACTGCATATCTTCTCACATCCCCGTTGTTTATTTAGCACAATCTAAGCATCTACAGCAGAAGAGAGTGTTGCATAGATTAGGAAATGACATGGTGTAACACGAGGATGAAAAATAAATAGGCATACCTTCACGAATCGAAGAATCACTAATTACAGTTCAAATATCAACAAAGGCAGTATGCTATGTTAAAGTTGATATACAGAAAGTGCTGGGAACAATGGGGAGCTTGGTACACATGAGTGCATAGTCAAGATGGGCACATATTTTTAGCAAACCACCTTGCGTAAAGGTAGATCATCATTGATTTCATTTATGCCTAGAAAAGAGTAGTTGGTTATGAAAATAGTATTGGATGCAAAATAGTATACAGGATGCAAGGCCGTGGGGTGAGTCGGTTGATAACAATGGGGACTGGGGCGGTGTGATTAGAAAAAGCCCTGGGGTTTGGTGTTCACCGACAAATGGCTATAACGTAAAACACATCAAATACAAGTTTCAGAATGAAAAGTGATGCGAGAGAAAAAAACAGGCCAGGTGCCTCAAGTGACATGGGTCCTTATGGCAGTTTATATTGATGTTGTATTTGAAACAAGCATTCACATTTTCTGAAATGGAGAGGCAAGAAGTTTCAAAATGTAAATGGTCAAGCATTTACACTCATCTTGAACAAAGGTGCATTCAGACAGCGAGAGCCCGGAAAGCTTATGTCCCAGGCAAGTGACAGCCTCTGCAGCAAAAGCAGTGAGTGGCTGAAAAGGGTTCAAGGGGTGGGAGCGCACCAGACACGCCCCAACGAAATTACCTCTAGCATGATGGTTCATGAAGTTAATTATTTCTCGCTCAATTCAAAGTGTTCATAGCCAGTGCTGTATTATCAGTTTCAGTTCGTATCCCTAGACACATGTTTCATGATTCCTCAATCGTCAGTAGGGAAAAAGCAAAGTTCATAGGTTGCAGGGCGTGCTGCCTTGTCTCTCAGGACTAGTTCCACTCACAGCATGAAGGTGCAGGCTCCCGAGCTCATCAGCTCACAAAATTTAAACAGTTCAAGGGGTGGGAGCGCACCAGACAGGCCCCAACGAAATTACCTCTAGCATGATGGTTCATGAAGTTCATTATTTCTCGCTCAATTCAAAGTGTTCATAGCCAGTGCTGTATTATCAGTTTCAGTTCGTATCCCTAGACACGTGTTTCATGATTCCTCAATCGTCAGTAGGGAAAAAGCAAAGTTCATAGGTTGCAGGGCGTGCTGCCTTGTCTCTCAGGACCAGTTCCACTCACAGCATGAAGGTGCAGGCTCCTGAGCTTGTCAGCTCACAAAATTTAAACAGTTCAAGGGGTGGGAGCGCACCAGACACGCCCCAACAAAATTACCTCTAGCATGATTTTCTCACGAAGTTAATTATTTCTCGCTCAATTCAAAGTGTTCATAGCCAGTGCTGTATTATCAGTTTCAGTTCGTATCCCTAGACACATGTTTCATGATTCTTCAATCGTCAGTAGGGAAAAAGCAAAGTTCATAGGTTGCAGGGCGTGCTGCCTTGTCTCTCAGGACCAGTTCCACTCACAGCATGAAGGTGCAGGCTCCCGAGCTCGTCAGCTCACAAAATATAAACAGTTCAAGGGGTGGGAGCGCACCAGACACGCCCCAACGAAATTACCTCTAGCATGATGGTTCATGAAGTTCATTATTTCTCGCTCAATTCAAAGTGTTCATAGCCAGTGCTGTATTATCAGTTTCAGTTCGTATCCCTAGACACGTGTTTCATGATTCCTCAATCGTCAGTAGGGAAAAAGCAAAGTTCATAGGTTGCAGGGCGTGTTGCCTTGTCTCTCAGGACCAGTTCCACTCACAGCATGAAGGTGCAGGCTCCCGAGCTCGTCAGCTCACAAAATTTAAACAGTTCAAGGGGTGGGAGCGCACCAGACACACCCCAACAAAATTGCCTCTAGCATGATGGTTCATGAAGTTCATTATTTCTCGCTCAATTCAAAGTGTTCATAGCCAGTGCTGTATTATCAGTTTCAGTTTGTATCCCTAGACACGTGTTTCATGATTCCTCAATCCTCAATAGGGAAAAAAGCAGAGTTCATAGGTTGCAGGGCGTGCTGCCATGTCTCTCAGGACCAGTTCCACTCACAGCATGAAGGTGCAGGCTCCCGAGCTTGTCAGCTCACAAACTTTAAACAGTTCAAGGGGTGGGAGCGCACCAGACACGCCCCAACGAAATTACCTCTAGCATGATGGTTCATGAAGTTCATTATTTCTCTCTCAATTCAAAGTGTTCATAGCCAGTGCTGTATTATCAGTTTCAGTTCGTATCCCTAGACACGTGTTTCAAGATTCCTAAATCGTCAGTAGGGAAAAAGCAAAGTTCATAGGTTGCAGGGCGTGCTGCCTTGTCTCTCAGGACCAGTTCCACTCACAGCATGAAGGTGCAGGCTCCCGAGCTCGTCAGCTCACAAAATTTAAACAGTTCAAGGGGTGGGAGCACACCAGACACGCCCCAACGAGATTACCTCTAGCATGATAGTTCATGAAGTTCATTATTTCTCGCTCAATTCAAAGTGTTCATAGCCAGTGCTGTATTATCAGTTTCAGTTCGTATCCCTAGACACGTGTTTCATGATCCCTCAATCGTCAATAGGGAAAAAGCAAAGTTCATAGGTTGCAGGGCGTGCTGCCTTGTCTCTCAGGACCAGTTCCACTCACAGCATGAAGATGCAGGCTCCCGAGCTCGTCAGCTCACAAAATTTAAACAGTTCAAGGGGTGGGAACGCACCAGACACGCCCCAACGAAATTACCTCTAGCATGATGGTTCATGAAGTTCATTATTTCTCGCTCAATTCGAAGTGTTCATAGCCAGTGCTGTATTATCAGTTTTAGTTCGTATCCCTAGACACGTGTTTCATGATTCCTCAATTGTTAGTAGGGAAAAAGCAAAGTTTATAGGTTGTAGGGCGTGCTGCCTTGTCTCTCAGGACCAGTTCCACTCACAGCATGAAGGTGCAGGCTCCCGAGCTCGTCAGCTCACAAAATGTAAACAGTTCAAGGGGTGGGAGCGCACCTGACACGCCCCAACGAAATTAACTCTAGCATGATGGTTCATGAAGTTCATTATTTCTCTCTCAATTCAAAGTGTTCATAGCCAGTGCTGTATTATCAGTTTCAGTTCGTATCCCTAGACACGTGTTTCATGATTCCTCAATCGTCAGTAGGGAAAAAGCAAAGTTCATAGGTTGCAGGGCGTGCTGCCTTGTCTCTCAGGACCAGTTCCACTCACAGCATGAAGATGCAGGCTCCCGAGCTCGTCAGCTCACAAAATTTAAACAGTTCAAGGGGTGGGAGCGCACCAGACACGCCCCAACAAAATTACCTCTAGCATGATTTTTTCACGAAGTTAATTATTTCTCGCTCAATTCAAAGTGTTCATAGCCAGTGCTGTATTATCAGTTTCAGTTCGTATCCCTAGACACATGTTTCATGATTCTTCAATCGTCAGTAGGGAAAAAGCAAAGTTCATAGGTTGCAGGGCGTGCTGCCTTGTCTCTCAGGACCAGTTCCACTCACAGCATGAAGGTGCAGGCTCCCGAGCTCGTCAGCTCACAAAATATAAACAGTTCAAGGGGTGGGAGCGCACCAGACACGCCCCAACGAAATTACCTCCAGCATGATGGTTCATGAAGTTCATTATTTCTCGCTCAATTCAAAGTGTTCATAGCCAGTGCTGTATTATCAGTTTCAGTTCGTATCCCTAGACACGTGTTTCATGATTCCTCAATCGTCAGTAGGGAAAAAGCAAAGTTCATAGGTTGCAGGGCGTGTTGCCTTGTCTCTCAGGACCAGTTCCACTCACAGCATGAAGGTGCAGGCTCCCGAGCTCGTCAGCTCACAAAATTTAAACAGTTCAAGGGGTGGGAGCGCACCAGACACGCCCCAACAAAATTGCCTCTAGCATGATGGTTCATGAAGTTCATTATTTCTCGCTCAATTCAAAGTGTTCATAGCCAGTGCTGTATTATCAGTTTCAGTTTGTATCCCTAGACACGTGTTTCATGATTCCTCAATCCTCAATAGGGAAAAAAGCAGAGTTCATAGGTTGCAGGGCGTGCTGCCATGTCTCTCAGGACCAGTTCCACTCACAGCATGAAGGTGCAGGCTCCCGAGCTTGTCAGCTCACAAAATTTAAACAGTTCAAGGGGTGGGAGCGCACCAGACACGCCCCAACGAAATTACCTCTAGCATGATGGTTCATGAAGTTCATTATTTCTCTCTCAATTCAAAGTGTTCATAGCCAGTGCTGTATTATCAGTTTCAGTTCGTATCCCTAGACACGTGTTTCATGATTCCTAAATCGTCAGTAGGGAAAAAGCAAAGTTCATAGGTTGCAGGGCGTGCTGCCTTGTCTCTCAGGACCAGTTCCACTCACAGCATGAAGGTGCAGGCTCCCGAGCTCGTCAGCTCACAAAATTTAAACAGTTCAAGGGGTGGGAGCACACCAGACACGCCCCAACGAGATTACCTCTAGCATGATAGTTCATGAAGTTCATTATTTCTCGCTCAATTCAAAGTGTTTATAGCCAGTGCTGTATTATCAGTTTCAGTTCGTATCCCTAGACACGTGTTTCATGATCCCTCAATCGTCAATAGGGAAAAAGCAAAGTTCATAGGTTGCAGGGCGTGCTGCCTTGTCTCTCAGGACCAGTTCCACTCACAGCATGAAGATGCAGGCTCCCGAGCTCGTCAGCTCACAAAATTTAAACAGTTCAAGGGGTGGGAGCGCACCAGACATGCCCCAACGAAATTACCTCTAGCATGATGGTTCATGAAGTTCATTATTTCTCGCTCAGTTCAAAGTGTTCATAGCCAGTGCTGTATTATCAGTTTCAGTTCGTATCCCTAGACACGTGTTTCATGATTCCTCAATCATCAGTAGGGAAAAAGCAAAGTTCATAGGTTGCAGGGCGTGCTGCCTTGTCTCTCAGGACCAGTTCCACTCACAGCATGAAGGTGCAGGCTCCCGAGCTCGTCCGCTCACAAAATTTAAACAGTTCAAGGGGTGGGAGCGCACCAGACACGCCCCAACAAAATTACCTCTAGCATGATGGTTCATGAAGTTCATTATTCACAATTCAAAGTGTTCATAGCCAGTGCTGTATTATCAGTTTCAGTTCGTATCCCTAGACACGTGTTTCATGATTCCTCAATCGTCAGTAGGGAAAAAGCAAACCCTGCAACCTATGAACTTTGCTATTGAGAGTGGTAGGTAATAACGGGGTAAACCCTTGATACTCACCGACCTGGGTCAAAGTGTAATTACAAAAAAGTGGTCGGCTGTAATTACACTTTGACCCAGGTCGATAAGTATCAAGGGTTTACCCCGTTATTACCTACCACTCTCAATAGCAGGTGCACACCTGCGAGGGTTTTTGCTTTTCAATTATTAACTAGGGTGTATCATGAGTGAGAGTGAAACCCTATCATACACCGAAGAATACATTAAAAATCTCCTGGAAGGAGACACAGGGACTTCCTTTTTATCTACAAAGACCACCCATTTAGACCATACACTCAATGAGAAGATTATCAAGTTGGAAAGACTTCAGAAAAAGCTAGTCCGTACTAGACTTCACGGTTATGCCCTGACCCAATATTTGCAAGCCAATGTAATACCCACAGGACTCCAAGTCAGGAATGAACCAGCGATATTTGTGGACAACCCCAAATTTAAGGAAGGATTTAGTTTTGTGGCGAACACCTGCTCACGCCATTGGATGGTGTTGGGTATAGATACAGCTAAAACACAGGTGGAAATTCTTACGAAAGAGATTGACTTACTCAAGGAGGAGATAAAGAGCCACAGTGCATTTGTCAACGCACGGGGCACCTTAGAGAAACTGGAGAAGACCCTCAATGACTCTGATGTAGATGCCCAATCCAAAAAACTTGACAAATTAAGTAAGGATATCACAAACTACGACAAGAAGAAAACATATCCATATCTGGCAGAAGATTATTACAACCAAGACACCCAAGGAAGGTTCACCAACAGAGGTTGGGGTGGTTATCAGGGAAGGAGGAAATATACCAACTTTTCGGATTCCTCCTACAGCTCAGGCAGTGACCCAGGCACACCGGGACCCACCTTTTTCAACAGCTACCAAGACCAGTGGTATCAACCCCAGCAAGATTGGCAGCCTTTTTTAGGGGGCAACGCATGGCGACCGCCCCGAGGGAGAGGGAATTACCCGAACCGGGGCCGAGGACCGACCTGGCCAACTCAAGCGAGAGGTGGAAACACTCAACGGCAATAGGAAGGTGGACGCCCCCAAGACCAGCCACAGAAACAGGTCTGTTTTCAACCGGAAGGACACGGAGAAATCAACACGAGACACAAGACGTACAGATGGTGAAACAATCCAGCCCGATAGTCAATCTTTCACAACATGTTTTGACACCGGAAGAAACCAGCGTATTGAACAAGGGTCTATCATTTGTACCTACCTCCCACCCAAACCAATTCAACGTGAGGTCTGAATTAACTTGCTTCTTCCGCAAGATCCGACTAAGACATTTTTTTATGCACTCGCCACCCCCTAGTACGACGTCAGTGACCGGATTAAGACCTCCTTCAACGTTTACACCTAAGGCTCACCAGACATCGCACAGGATCCTTACATACGAAAGTGTGGTGATGAGAGATGTGATGAACATTTGTACCACACGCTCATATGTACAGCATAACATCACCCAAGGCGAAAGACTAGCCCTGGAGAATTTGAGGAACAATAAAAGACATGTGATTAAGCCCACGGATAAGGGTGGGGCGATAGTTTTACAAGATGTCCAACAGTATAAAGAGGAGATCTATTCCCAACTCCAAGATGGGGTGAGTTACATCTTAATCAACACCAATCCCACAAGGGAGATCAGAGTGAAAATTCAAGAGATCACAGTAAGAGGTAAAGATGCGGGTTTCCTGAGCTCCAAGGAATATGAATATCTGAATGTCGCACAGCCAAGAATTCCAACGATATACACTTTACCTAAGATCCATAAGAACATATCGAAACCTCCTGGACGTCCGATTGTATCTGGATGTGGCTCTCTTCTGGAGCCACTATGTAAATATATTGACACTTTCCTGAAACCACTAGCTGTTAATACTCCTGCCTACGTCCGGGATACCATGCAAATCATAAATCAAATAGATGGCATCGCATTTGATCAGGATAAACAACTACTGGTAACTCTTGATATAGTCTCACTATATACAAGCATTCCACAAGATCCTGCCCTGGCCACAATGAGGAAGGTACTAGACAGAAGAACCCAACCCACCCAGGTACCAACGGACTTCATCATTGAGCTCCTGGAGGTGGCAATGAAGAGGAACTTCTTCATATTTCAAGATGAGTTCTTTGTCCAGAGCAAGGGAGTAGCGATGGGGTCAGCCTTCGCTCCCGACTTGGCTATACAATACATGGCGGAATATGAACAGGAATGCATCTTAACATCAACAAATCCATATGAAAATAATATTTGGATGTGGAGACGATATATTGATGATGTCCTGATGCTATGGACTTGAGACGAAGCTGAATTGAACTCATTTATTACATGGCTGAACAACCAATCACAGGATATTAAGTTTACCATGAGCATGAGTAAAACTTCTATTGACATTTTAGACATCAGCATTAAAGCTCAAAGTGGCCATTTGTACACCACCCTGTTCCGGAAATCCACGGAAAGGAATAGCTTGTTACGGTACTCGAGTCACCATACGAGGAGCCTACGTGACAATCTACCATTTGGCCAATTTCTCCGGGTGAGGAGAAATTGTTCACTCAAAGAGGACTATTTCAAGGAGTCTGATCTCTTGATCAGCTGACTCATGGAAAGGGGGTACCCTAGGAGACTGGTGACAAGGGCCAGAAAAAGGGCATGGTTCAATCTACGAGAAGATCTTCTGAAACCTAGAGAACGCTCTGTCAACGCGGATAGGATTGTATGTGTTACTACGTTCTGTACGAAGAGTAATCTGATCAAGAAGGCAGTGAATAAGCACTGGAACTTGGTGTCAGATGTCATTGACTGCAAAGAAGCTCCGATGCATGCTTTTAAAAAAGCGAAGAATATCAGGGACAGAGTGGTGTGTTCGCTTTTAGAAACTCCTGCACCACCCACTTTACAAAGCATCTGGAACCTTCCCCAAGCAGTGGGACACTACAAATGTACTAAATGCAAAGCTTGTCCATTAACCCTAGAGAACAAGGTGTGGACTTATCGGAATCATAAGGTGATTCTTAAATCCTTGACGAACTGTAACACGAGTGATGTAATTTATGCCATAGTATGTCCTTGCGACTTGTTATACATTGGACAGACTAAACAAGATGTAAAGAAACGGATCCTACAGCACTGTAGCCGTATAATATGTCAAACACCCGGCTCCCCTTTGGTGGAGCATTTTGTGTCCAAAGCCCACACTCCAGTATCACTCAAATGGCTAGTGGTTGAGAAAATTGGGGTTGGGCCACGAGGTGGAGATCTGAATACGCTACTCAATTTGAGAGAATGTAAATGGATGCATATATTGGACACTGTGGACAATGGCCTTAATGAACTTGATACTACTTACTCACAGTTAGCAGGTCTAACATCGGACCCCTGATTGATTGGTGACCATATAATGCTCTTTATAGGTACAATATCACACCCCCACAGGTTTCAAGGTGCATTGAATGTGTATGTTTACAGAGTAATATTCACTGAAGATAAGTGTTTATGAAGTATGTTGAATATATTGCACCATGTGCTATGTTTACTCATAGTTGGCAGGTCTTACATCTGACCCCTGATGGACTGGTAATCATAAAATCCTGTCCACGTGCTGCTTATAGGTACAATATCACAGCCTCATATGTTTCAATATGTACTGAAGATATATGTTTACAGAGTAATATATTCACTGAAGATGAATGTTTAAAAAGTATTTTAATACATTGAATCATGTTTTATGCTGAAATAATCCTTACGATAATATCTGGATCCATCTACACAAATGTTGATCGTATATATACACAACATCAGGTCTACAGAGTAAACCATGCTGCGGGTCTGGTATTTACAATGCCAAGTGTTTTCTTGTAACACTACATACTACACTCCCTATCGGCTCTTGACCCCTGAATGATAGTGTCTCTGGTAGCACGCATGCGCTGTTGAGACCGTCTCACTTCGTGAGCAGCTAGCTGCAGCACCGCGTGGCCTTGCTGGCACGCCCCCATAGACACGCCCCCTCACGGAGCATATCCACACGGAACACCACTGTTCCGATGTATTCCGCTTAGGATTCATTCCGGCTGGGACACAGGTATGTCAACCCCGGGACCGCTTTCTACACACTTGGTATCCGATAACACTGGGACAGACATGGGATCAGGCGAGCTGTTAACAAACTCCACCGGGGTTTTTTTACAATATTTCACAGCCATTATGTGCCTTGATCAGTACGTTCCCTTCAATTCCTATGCCACTCGAGATATCGTGACGATCCCGTTTTTAAACCCAGAGCCTAAGTCAACCCAAGTATCCTCCGTGTACCAGTATAATTACTCGGTACGAGGGTAGCTTTCATGGTTTACACTAGCAAGGTCCCTACTATTTCTTTAATTAATTTTCCAGATCCCGTTTTTCAACTAATGGGTGGGCACCCTGAGCCTAAGTCAACCCAAGTACTGTCCGTGTACCAGTAAGATCACTCGGTACTAGGGAAGCTTACATGGGTGACACTAGTAAGGTCCCTACCATTTCTTTGCTTCTATTAATTTTTCAGATGGTGTGACTGATCCACACCCTGCCTCCTTCATTAACCTACATCGTGACCAGGCACAAGCTTAAAATCCCCCCTCGGAGGAAAACATCAAGTAAGTGTTTCCAACCGAGGTGGGACATCACAAACGCCAGAATGTATGTAGGTACACTTGTTTGCGGGCTATTTATAAATGCCCTTTCTAATCAAGCAACTGAGTGACATCCGTATTTATTTCCTTAGGTGCTCATAACCCCTTTAGTCCTGATGAAGACCCTATACTGAGGAATAACCTGCCCTTACCACAGGGGTCGAAACGTCGACAGTATCTTCTTCAACATACACGCCAAAATACAATTAGCCATATATGGCTCCCGTGTAATGTTTATTTAGGGAACCTTGTGATCTATTTAAGACTGGAAATGTTCTTAGATTGATGTAGAATTGTTCACAGGACACAATTCCTTTTCTTTGTCCCTTTACCTGTTCCAACCACACCCTACCCTACCTATTCAAATCCCTCTCTTTGACACCCACGGAGCACTATATTAAGTGATTACTATATGAACTAAGGTGGTAATTACTCTGTATTTGATGAAATGATAACATATGTGAATGTAATTGATATCATTGCATACAGCTGAATTAAATTCAGTCTCACAAATCTCCTCACTTTTGTGTACCACTTTAAGCATTCATTGATGAAATTGTGCTATGAAATGTTATGTAGCCGACCACTTTTTTGTAATTACACTTTGACCCAGGTCGGTGAGTATCAAGGGTTTACCCCGTTATTACCTACCAAAACTTCAAAGGTAAGCTTTACAGAGGTGTCAGAGAAGGTCGCACAATAGTATATAAGTAAGTAAATAGACAACCACTCATGTATAAGTGATAATAAGTTTATATTAGGTTGAGACAATCGCGCACTTCATAGTTTTTCAGTATGGCCGCTACTTGCTACCTTAGACGATTCAAAACTGGCATCTCGCGCCAGCAGGTACATTAGTCACCAGACGATGGTGAACCACACCTGAATAGAAGTGAGGCTGCTTTTATTGTTGATTGAAAACTACTGGATATACAAGAACTTGGCAGTGCCAGCCCCAAGTAACAAAACCACTCACCCCCCTTTCCAGCTTCCCAGGGACCACCTAATGCCCGGTTGGCCAGTCTGGCCTTGCTACCACCCTCCAATGGTGCCCCTCATCTTCACATAGACCGTCTCTCATGTGTATTTAATTTCTTTTATAGTGTTACTCATCCCAAGTATGTAGTGCAGGGTGTCAGAGTGCATTACATCACATACACGTTATGTAGAGACAATGACTCATTTAATTGTGAAAGTCAATGTATAGGAAATGTTACTTAAGATGCTACAAGGTGTGATCATTCTTTTATATATCATTCAGTCTTTCACCATTCATTCTGTCCTTCCATCGATATCCAAACATATTTAACCATTTGCAAACCTATCCACCATGTATCCTTCCATCCATCATTTCACTCATTCATCCCTCTATCCACCCTTTCACTCATCCATCCATTATTCATCCACCCACCCTTTCACCCCATCCATCCATACAGTCATCCATCGCCTCTTTTACCCATCCATCTATTCACTCATCTATCCAGCCATTTACCCCTTCACCCATCCTTTCACTTACTCATTCATCCACCCAGTCACGTATTCTTCCACCCATTCACCCTTTTAGTCATTTATCCTCCCTTTCTCTCTCATCCCCGTTTCACTTATCAATCCATCCTTCCACCCACCCACCCATCTACTCATCCATTCATGAATCCATCCATTGACCCTATTACTCATCCATCCGTTCTCTCATCCATCCACCCCACCCTTTCACTTCTTCACTCATCTATCCATCCTTTTGTCCATCTACACCCTTTCACTCACTCATCAATCCTTACATCCACCCTTTAACTTATTCATCCATCCATCCACCCTTTTACTTATTAATTCATCAATCCATCCATCCTTTCAATCATCCATTCACCCATTATCTACCCTTTCACTCATCCATCCATCCATCCTTTCACACACCTATCCACTCTTTTACCTATCCATCTACCCTTCCACCCATACATCCATCTATTTACCTTTTCTCTCATCCACACTTCCACTCACTCACTCATCCGTCCATCCTGTCTTTCATTATCTATCCAGTCACCCTTTCATTCATCCGTTCATCCTTTCACTAATCCATCCAGCCATTCACACATTTCTTCACTTAATTACTCACCTACCTTTTCACATGAGCTGAGCCTTTGTCTGCAGAGTTGCAGACAGAAGAGGCCCATCAAGAACTTCACCCCTGCTGTTGTTCCTAATGCAAGGGGTGGGGTGGGGGAGGGTTCACTATGCCCCTGCACATAGGCAATCTGAAAACTAGAATTCATGAGTCATGCATGATGCACAGTGCCAGGATGTGAGATGACTGTGACATGGTGTTGTTTCCAGGGCTTTAAGTGGTGTAAAAAAAACTGGGGGGGGTCTCTTCAGAGGGGTTGTTCGATGTAATTAAGGGTGTGGTTTAAGACACCTAGGCTAAAAATCTGTGCTTAGCATAGTGTTCTGCCCGGCTGGTATTATGTTGTTTCTCTCATTGCATCCAGATATATAATACAGCAAGTATCATTACACCAACAACAAGCCAGGACAATTGGCTTTGTCAATGGTTGTTATTTGCTTAAAATAAAAAAGCAGTAACCATGGCTTTGTTGAATATAATATTGAAAATACTTCAGTTCTAAAATGATGAGATAGTGAAAGAACATAACCTGTTCTTTTTAACTTGTTTCACAGGCCTCTTTATGTAAACTGTTTTCTAACATTGCAGCATGGGCGTTTTACCTTTTATCTAACAGAATGCCCTGTTGTACAATGAGGCAGGAGGAGGCCACCACATGCTGTCACACCCCAGACTGCCCCATTGACATTCTGTATGTGGCAATTAGCTGCCATACAGAATGACAATGGGCGGAGTAGGGCTGCTCTTGTGCTAGAGGAGGAGTGCGAGGCGCGCCAGCATCAAGGGCTAAGACTTCTCACAGGGGAGCAGTGCTGCTCCCTGTGATGGCCAAAATTACGGACACAAGGCGTCCTTAAAAGGGATCCTATCGGACAACGGGCGTGAGGTCCCTGTTACGGACGGTCCGTGAAATTTACGGATGGTTGGTCACCCTACGCACTGGACGCTGACATGTGGGGGAAGTAACTGGGAACTCAGGGGGCGCTGTGTTTAGCAATATCTTATAATATGAGAGATGAGGGGCCCTTTTGCAGGTGGTAGTGAGAGAATCCGAGGAGGCAATCAGGGGCGTATGGGAAGCAAAAAGTGATTGTCGCACCAGGCGCCACTAGCGCTAAAGCCAGTCACCATTTGCTAACAAATTGTCGTTCTTTTATACAAACTATAGGAACCGATTGATCTTACTAAAGAAAATATGGGAATGCCGATTCCATTAGTTCCTCCCCACTTCGACTTCTGCTTAGAAACATCGGCACCAGTGTCACGATTGCAATACAATGAGGGAATGATTTAGAGTTGTGTATTAGGGGCACATTAGTCACAGCCTAGTAAGACGTTTCTGCATTCACAGGTGATTCCATTAAATACATGGTAAAGGTATTATCGTCTGAAAGTCCCACATTATAAATCTCCTGCTTCGCCTACAAAAGATGGTAAGTAATAGGGAAGTGAGCCCTCCTCGAAGCACATAGTTCAGCACTAGATCAACAATTAACATTTTATGTCATTGACGTATCAGCACTTCAGCACTTGCCCAGCTACATCTTCACACACTCATTAGGCCACAATGCATATTCATGGCCCTGATTATATAACCACTTCCTTGGCTTGTTTTAATTATGCAGAAAGACACTGTGACAGGAGACCTGACCTTTTCAAGATCATTTTCCCTCCATTACCTCTCACTGTAGCTATCAACTTGTCTCTTTGCATTGGACTGCAATAATTTATTTCCTGTTAATAAAATATAAAATATTCCCGATGTCATGCAAATTAGAATTTATTCAGCAAATAGAATTATTTGAACTATTTTCTAATGGCTTTAAATACTACCAGCTTTAGAAGAAAAATAATGCTAATGGGTGCAGTCTGAGTGGATAATTGCATATAGTAGTAGAAAATGAATATACAGCTGATACTCGAGCAAGCTGCACACCAATTACCCAGAAGAGTTACTTGGCTTCCTTTTGCACAAAAATATATGAAATAATTTATTTCAGGGGGTACCATTATGATCTCTAAATTATCCTTATTGTATGAAAAGCTCTGCAACTTGCAAGCACAAACAACAACTGTTCGCATTAAAGGCACATTAAGTAGAAATGTTCTGAGATGTGAACCTGGTTATTTAAGGAAGTACCTAAGGTAAAGTTGTAGAAATATACAGCATGACTCTAATGTAGAAGTGCCTGCAACAATAAAGGCATCCTGCCTTTTCCCTTTGTAAGGCAATAGTTGCACTTGAAACTCAACAAAAGAGTTTATTTATGTCTGTAATTTATGTAATTGCTTTCAGAAACCATTCCGTTCATAGAATTTAAAGGGCGCAGCGGATTGAGATAGATTTTTCAATCAATAGAGAAAAGATGTGATCTAGGCTGCGATATAATGACTGAGGCATGCACAGTAAAATAAGACAGCTATTACAAACGAACAAAGAAATGTAGTGCCTTAACAATTCAGGGCCAGGAAAAAATTGGAATCTTCAGGGGTTGGAGCCCAAAACAAACTATCATAGATATAGGTTTTGTGTACAGAAGAAGACTTTTAGCTCTCTGCTGTCAGAGAGCCTGATTATGAGTTTGGCAGTAGGGGAACCGCTGACAAAACGGTGTTGGAAACCCCGCTGACTAGTTGGTGGTCAGCCCACCGTATCATGATGTTGGCAGTTTGCACAACTAAAGACCGCCCGAGCACCGCCAGGCATTCGTCGAATACCAGAGAGCTGTACAGGCAACAAATCCGCCGTCTGAATCACGGAGTGAGTTTCAGTCGAGCAAACTCTGGAGGGGAATGCAAAAAGAACAGATGATGGACGAAATGCTGAACAAATCAAACATTCACCCCCACTGTGGCGAAGAGAGCGCATGCTTTGAGTTGGCAGAAACGAAGGAAATGGGGTGAATACTCTCCCATTTCTTTCTTTTTTCTTCAGTCTTTGACTTGGGACCTTTTGTCCAGGTCCCCCCTTTGCAGCAGTAACTTGTCCATGAAGAAAACTACTTCATCATCATTGAAACCCTGGTTAGTTATTTTCTCCCTTTAATCCCATTTACTGAACTGGGCACATATGGTCCGGACTTCGGCAATGGAAAAGTGCTCGTATAATATATTTTTCCATATGTATCATGCATATGTGTATGTCATACACCTGGATTGACACATATGCAACTATATTTATTATGAATTGTGGACCGCGCAGCAGAGAGACGCCAGCCCATTGGAAATTGTATGCTCAGTGGTCTAGATGGAGTAAGGTTTCGTATGAAAGAGACTTGCTTGGATGCAATCCTCTCAAATAACGTGTAATACTGTAACCGACATGTTCGTAAATACTAATGTTGCTTTACATTCTTTATACAGATTCTAGGGTAGGTTTGCCTATGTGTATTACCAGAGTGACTTGAAATGGCTGCCGAAAATGCAGGTATTTTCTGTGCATGCGTCTACTGCATCTACGTAGTATGACGTTCTTGCTTTTGGTGGGAAAACTTTGCAGCTGCGCAGTAGCAACTAAGATGGCCGCTTGAAATTCCCATGTTAATGCACATGCTATGCTAAACTAAACCTCTCACATTTTATTAAATATGCAAATACGAAAGATTAAATAAGTTAACAGGATTAGAGTAGAAATATGTGGTATACAGTGCATTCATTTATTTCTGTACTTTAACATGTCTTGCTTTGATTTTGTTGATAGTTTGTATTTGGGCCTGAAGGGTGACTGAAATTCCTACACCACCTGACTTGTGCGCAAGCGCACCCAAACCCCGCCCAGAACCGTGATGAGTCAGTTGAAACTCAGCCAAGGTCGCTCTAGCAAAGAAGCGCTTGGAAACCTCACCTCTCAACAGGAAGAGAGGAAGGAAAGAAGTTGAAATTCGTATACAATATATTGATCCTAATGTTAAATGCAAGTGGAAATAAAGCTTGGGAAAATAAAATTAAGGGGTGGGAATATTGAACAATGAACTAAAGAAAAAGCAACTACCTTAGTATGGTGTGATGACCTCTCCCCATCTCCTTGACCAATCAGAAGTATGGGTTTTACGATATTGAAACATTTGGGGGTGGTACATGCACATAGAGTAGTATAAATAAGGTAGGCTGTCACAGGTTACATGTCACAGACCCATCACCGACGCAGACGATGGCGGATGCCACAGAGGTCAGAGACGCTGTCCGCACACTCTGATAGAAGACATGAGAGTGAGAAAAAGACGGAGAAACTGCGGGAGAAGAATCCGATCATCTAGAAGGGCAACGCGGAAGAAAATCGAGGAGGCACTTCCAAGGAAGAGCAGGAATCAGAGAAAATAGTGCCAGAGAGGGATGCGACGCTGGCATTGCATCTAGAAGAGATCACCTATCCTGTCCTGAACCTTTCTGATCCTTTGGCTCCTGACTGACTCAGGGGTCACTATCCAATTCCTTGGCCAGGGGTTGGTCCTCATATCATTCTAGGTAAAGATAATTCTGTGTAGTATGTCCTTGTACTGCTCTCTGTTTCCACCATTTCCAGGTACTGTCATCATGAGATTTTAACAAAGTCATTTTATGCTATTCTTAATTATTTTCCTAAAGAAATTGTGTATGACATGTATTAGTATCTAACTCACAAAAGTCTTGATTAGATAAAACCTTTAAAACACTCTTGAGTCTGTGGTCATTGAAGAAAAGGTTTATTGACATTTCTACCTATTCTACTCACAACCAGATCTATTGACCAGAGGAAATTAAAACCCAAGGTTATATGATTGGTAATAATTGGTAAAGGTAAATTCAGCTCGCAGGAATATCAAAATGAATCGCAGCAGCAAATAACGACTTATGTGTGAATGTTTGTGGGCCCAGGTGAGTATGGTAGCTTATGAGTAACCCGCGCTGGTAAAACATACTGGATCCGTTTTTCTTGGTGGAAGAGTTATGGTTAGGTTTTAGTTAGTTAGGTAGAATGTGTGTATTGAATTAATAATTTATATATTAACCAAAACCTGTAAGTATTGTTTATGTTCTTGGAAATTCCAGGAAATATTGAATAGCATATGGCAATGGAAGCAATACTGCAGTGTGGTTTCTTGCCTTAATGAAAAAAGTGTGAAAAGGTATGCATTACTTGAAGCACTGATTTAGGGATTATTCTTTGTATAAAGGTGAGAGTGATTGGTAGCAAAAGTGTTCGCTAGTGAAACTTTGGTATAATATCACAGAGAAAGGGTAATACTGACGGAGTAGGTGGTTCTTTGATGCTGGAGTGAAGAGTAAGCAGAAGATGTTTTACTCGTAGTGTGTGAAGGGTAAGAAGAATGTTTTACTTGCAGCAAAAGAAATTGACTTTTTTTTTAATTTAGGAAATCAGGCACAGTAGTGAATGTTTCTACGTTAGTAATTAATGAAATGTGTATGTAAAATGATAAGGAATTAAGTTTTGCATTACCTTGTAAAAGGAGGGGTCAGTTGCGGGTGCTGAACTGACGTCACTGAGAGCCGTGCTGGGATTGGTCGAGACAGCAGGCATGTAGCTGATGTGAAATTGTAAAGGAGGGGCCAGTAGAGAGGAGCAAAACTGACGTCACTGAAAAGCAGTGCAAGCATTGGTTAAGCGAATAAGCAAAACAGAAGTTGATTGGTCACCAGAATAAAAGATGGTCTGGTATTAGAAAAGCATTAGAGTAAACACGAACATCTAATTAGTCATCAAAATAGAATCCCCAATAATAATAGACAGTGGGATTTGTCTGTGGAGACTCAATCCGACTCTAATAGGGACTCGACTAGATAGAAGATTTATAGGGTTTGCCCACGAACAGTATATTAACGGAATTTCACAAAAAATGTACCGAGAAAAAAGAAAAACGTAATTTATGCAGAAAATATTATTTTTTTTTAAAAAGGATGAACTAACCCTGGGCGGAGAACTACGCTCCGTTTGCGGAGTTTGCGAATTTTCGGCAACTTCGCACTTCGCGGCGAGTGCGAAGCTGTCGACTACTTCGCAATCTACAGCGTAGCGTAGTAGTTTTTCTTCCTTGCGCGCTCAATAGCATTCTCGCGTGCGCAGTAATGACTTACCGTGGTTCTGCGTTCGCTTTCTCGCTTTTCTCTCCCGTTCACGTTTGCTACGATGTTTGGAATCCGGCCGCACAATCCCACGCGACTGTGAGAACGCGATAACGTCATTCGGACGTGCGAACACGTCATTAGGATGCGCAATTTTCCTTGCAGCGCCATGTAGGTAAGATCGCGTTTCCGAACACACAGAAACTGCAATCTGGCACAGAAATTCTCTCGAGCATGTTAAAACCTTCTCAAAAATGATCATTTTGCTCAGGAAAACCCCTCAGATTGTGATTTGGGTGTATTTTTTTGGGCAAGGAGTCCTCTTTTTGTTTCTACTTTTTTTCAAGAGAAAGGAAGTGTCCTTGAGTCTCCAACTTCCTCTTCCTGTCCACCAGGCTCCTCCCAGTGCTTTGTCCATGTGGTGTTCACTTTCATTTGGATTTTGAGCTGTAAGGATCACTCTTTGTGTATGTCTGCTGCATCATAGCATTTGATTGGATTTATTGAGGAATTTTGGATTTGAACTTTTCTTTTACAAGTAAGTTTGAGAATTGGTGTACTGTAAATGTTTGTTTGGTTTGGGTTTTTTTAACTACAGTTTTCTGTGCTTCTCAATCTTTCTTAAAATTATTATTGAGGAACACCTGTACTTTCATGAGGGGCCAAGTTGTATGTCTTTGAAATTTCATCCAGTAGGCCTAGAGGTACCCACGGGTCCAACCATGTTTCTGTGGTGTCTGTAAAACATCATAGATGGCATTGGATTCAATTTCAAACCCTGTTATAGTGGAATTTCATTTTTTTTAGTAAAATTAGTTAACCCTAGTAGTTCATGTAGTTAGTGTAGGCCTGCTTGAGTTCATTTTCTTTTTGTGGGTGGCTTGGCCAGGTGGTGGCGGCCATTTTGTGTTTTAAGCAACGGTGTTTTTGCCATAGGCCTCCAAGCTTGTGGCCTCTTGTGGCCTACTCTGCCAGTAGGCCCAAGGGTACTACTAGAGTCATCATCTTGGGTGCATGAAAGTTCTTCAACTGTTATTGTGGTGTTTAAGTTGTAAGTGTAACATTATGTAGGTCATGGATGGCTTTGGATTGATTAGCAAAATGTGTGTTTGGTGTTGAATTGCAGGTTTTGGGTGTGTGTTGAATAATATGGCTTTTTCTGCGCACTAGGTAACCCTAGAATTCAGCTCGCGTAGTTTTGGTAACTTTGCACAGTGTGACAACGCGACCCTACAGTTTTTGTCTTCTTCGCGTGCACAATGTGCGTGCTCGAGCACGCGATAACGACGTTTTGTACAATTCGCGCTGCTGAACACGCCGATTTTGCAATCTTGCGAGCAATATGTCTTGAGTTGCATAAAACCTTCTAAAAAATGTTGATGCTGTTCTTTTTGCTAAAGAAACTCCTCAGGTTGTCATTTGGTTGTAGTTTTTGGAGCATGGACCACTTACTGTTTCTGTCCTCTATGTACTTTGTTTTTTGAGGGTGGCCTGACCATGTGGGTGGCGGGGCGGCCATTTTGGGAAGCCAAGCATTGTCCTTTTGCCGTAGGCATGTATTGTCTGTCTTCTCTTTCTTTTCATGTTGTTGGGGATGGCCAGGCCATGTGGGGGGTGCCATTTTGTGTGACCTTCCATCCTGCTTTAGTTTTATCGCAGGCCTACAAACTTGTGATTTCTTCTGCCAGTAGGCCTAGAGTCCCAGAGGTAGTCAGCGCAGCGGGGGTGCTTGATGTAGCGGTTTCCATTTTGTCTGTTGAATTTAACATCATTTAGGGCGTGGATGGTAATACATTGAATTCCCAAATGTGGTGTTTGGGGTGTAGTTAACTGTTTGGGTATGTGTAAAAAACTGTAAATGCCTTTGTTGTTTGTGTTGATGTTGTTTAACATTCAAACCTTTTAGCCATGGGGATTTTCTTTTTTGTGCATTAAGCTGTGATGTGTAACAGGCCACCTCCTTTTTCTGGCCATATAGGTATATAGGCCTGCTTGAGTTCATTGTTTTCTTTTCTGGCCTTTACCCATGTACCTGTGATATGTGCCAATGTGGCTGGGAGCTGTTGTGGTAGTGTGCTGTTTTGTTTTTGACAAATTGGCCTGTGTCTTGCCATTGTTCCTGTTGACTTACTACTGTTCACATCCCCATTGCTATCTGCTGCAGGTCACTGATGCTGCATCCATCCTAAATGATGCACAAATTAAGGATAAACAAGTTCCACTTCCACTACATTTGCTTTTTAGGTATTTGCTATTCTTACTCTTACTGAGTGTACTAATACTTATAGTAGTAATTAAAATTAAAGCTAAAAAAAATCCACATTCGACTGATGTTATTCTGCCTTCTTTGCTTGTATGTGCACAAAAGACTGAAGACTGAGAGGAGTTGTCCGTCATCCTTCATCGCCTGTTCTACTGCCAGACGACGTCCTTCTGTACTACGTCACGTGTGGTGTGACTCACCTGACCAGACATCATTCTCAGCAACTTGTGCAATTGATTGCTGCTGCTGACATCTGAAGAAATTGGGCCCAAAGAAAGCAGGTACCAGGTCCTCCAAGACCAAGAAAGTTGCTGAGAAGAAGGAAGAACAGAAAAAGGCAGTGACGCTTAAGTCTGGTGTTGACCCGAAAACCTTTTTTGGGAAAAAAAAGTACGCCTGCAGCAGCGGTGACCGGGGTCCAAGCTGGGGCCAGCACCTCCACATCAGTGGGCCCAAGCCACCAACCCAAGCTCAAGCAGATGAGTGGGGAAGAGGTAGCCAGCCTAATGGTGGAAAGCAGTGATACTGAGCCTGACCTAAACTTAGCGTTATCGCAAAGTAGTACACAATCCATGCAAGAGGCAACACAGCAGAAAAGTGGTGAACAACAACCACCGCCCGCAATAGTAGATGTTCAACCTGAACCACCGCCCGCAATAGTAGTTGTTCGACAACCACTGCCCGCAATAGTAGATGCTCAACGAAAAGAACAACCACAACCACCGCCTGCAATAGTAGCTGTTCCACAACCACCGCCCTCAATAGTAGATGTTCCTCGAAAACAACAACCACAACCACCGCCTGCAATAGTTGTTGTTCAACAACCACCACCCGCAATAGTAGTTGTTGTTCCTCCCGAAGTTGGGGCAGTTCAGGAAATTGAGCCTGATGCAGAGATGAAGAAGAGGAAGCACCTGATGCAGGAGATCTATTGTTTTCCAAATCCCCACCAAGGAAAAGGAGGGTTAGTCCATTGAGTTCTTCGCCAAGCATCCCTTCTGATGATCTTGATCTCAATTGGGAGCCACAACAATCTGAGCATGAGAGGGAGAGACATCCCAAGAAGACCAGGTTAGGGTAAAGGAAGGTTCCAGGAAGCCTTACACTTATGGAGTGCGATGTTGAACAGCCGGATAATGATGGTGATGACGAGTCAGACCCAGTCATCACAAGCATTACTCCTGGGCCTGAGAACATGGAGACCAACATTTTAACCCTAGCGAGAATGGCTGCGACTAGTAGGGATATAGCATGCATACCTCAAACACAGGCCACACCAAAAGTAAAACTACCTCCAGCTTCCATTTTTACATTTGCACAGGGCAGTCAGCGTCCTACATCCAGCACAAGTTCCACCTCAGCAGAAGTAGGTTGTGGTACTACTGAGCAGCCACATAGTGAAATTCAACACACAACCTCCAGTTCATCCAGTATTGGAAGTGGCACCTCTAGCAGGAGACAAAAGTTAAGCTCCCCAGTGTGGGACTTCTTTACAGTTAGTGCAAATGAGGACAACATTGCTATATGCTCCATTTGTCATTCCTCTGTTAGTCGTGGTAAGCTTGGTACAAACTTTGGTACCGGAGGCCAAATTACCCATTTGAAAAAACACCACGCAATCTAGTGGGAGGACCACCTACGTGGCATGAGAGCAGGAACCATTAATGTTGGTGGGGAAGTAGTAAAAGGTTCACTCATGGTCGAACAGGAAGAAGAGGGAGACATTCTATCTGGTAGTGGTACACAAAGTACCCCTGTCCCCAGCACTGCAGTGGTAGAGCCCACATCCTCCGCATCAGCAACATCTCAGTGGCACCAGAGTAAGAGTAACCCGGAGACACCAAGGAGTACGGGTGCGAAGTCTGCGACGCGAAGTACTGCATCGAGCATAACTGAAGGAAATACCAAGCAGCGTACCATTCTTAGCATGTTTAGGCAGGAGGGAAAGTACGAGCGCAACCATCCAATAGCACGTTTGTACAATGCTAAGCTTGCTAAAATGTTAGCACTGGACCTTCTCCCTTTTTCTTTTGTTGAAGGGGTGGGTTTCCTGGGATTTGTGACAACCCTCTGCCCTAAATGGAATGTTCCCAGCCGCTACTATTTTGCCAGAGTTGTTGTTCTAGCACTACACCACGAAGTGCTGGAATTGCTTGGAAAAGCCTTGCAGCAGAGTGATGTTCATAGTATCCACCTGACAACAGACATGTGGACCAGTTGCCAAGCCACTGATTACATGTGCATCACTGCACACTGGATCTCTTTTTCAGGTGTTAGAGACAAGGTATCTGCAGGCAAAGACACTGCTGAGATTTTTAAAGATACTCGCAGACATGCAACTGCAGCCATGTTTGCTATGGAGAAATTGCATACTGCTGCAAACATTTTGGCTGAGTTTAACAGCAAGGTTTTTGAATGGCTGTGACCAAGAGGCCTTAACATTGGTTTTGTTGCCACCGACAATGGCCGTAATGTAGTTAAGGCCATGGAAGATGGTTACTAGTCATGGTCCCGTGTTTGGTACACTGCATTACCATTGTTGTTCAAGACTTTGTGAAAAATGAAAGCAAAGTCAGCAACTTACTGACCATTTGCAGAAGAATCTGCACACATTTTAACCATTCTTTTAAAGCCCGGAAGCAGCTACGGGTCATTCAACGTGACTATAAAATGCCAGTCAAAGCACTCATCCAGGAGGTCCCAACACGTTGGAACTCTACTTATTACATGCTTGTTCGGCTGTTTGAGCAGTACATACCACTTAATGCTTATGTCATGACAAGAAGATCAGGGGATCCTACTGTTAAAGCCATGACCGTTGAGATGTGGCAATGGGACCTCATTAAATGCCTAACAGTGATGCTACTTCCTTTTGAGGTCTTCACACATGCAGTCAGCAGGGAGGACTGTACTATGGGCCAAGCTATCCCATTGTTGTACATGCTAGAGCAAGAGCTGAAGGAGGTGTCTGAAACATACAAAGGTGTTGAAGGAAAACTTGAAGCATGTTATTTGGCGAAGGCCTTAGCCTGCCGCTTATCTGAGAATACAAGGATTCAAAATAAGATTGTGTCACATCAACATTACATTACTGCCACAATTTTAGATCCACGGTACAAATTATTTGTGAACAGTAATGCAGTAATTCCTTTTTCAGAAGGGGATGTTGCCAAGTACAAAACTGTAATAGCTGAGGAAGCCACTGATTTGGAAAACAAACGGCTCTCTATTAGAGGCCTGCCAGTGCCAGCCCAGGACAGTGCAAGTACTATTGAGCATCCTACAGAGTCAAGTTCCTCTTCACAGCATGAGAGCAGTGCATTTGCTTCCCAGCAGTCACCCACACTACCAATAACAACAACAGCACCAACAGGATCTGATTCATCAGACACAACCAAAAAAATAGCTGCTTGGTTTCTACAGAAAGGGATGGGTAAGTCCGTTGCGGTCACAAAGCAAAAATAGGACAAGGAAACCGGAGCACCACTGAACATTGAGCGGATGGTCCAGGCCTATCTGGATGACACAACAGAGATGTTCATGTAGCAAAGCCCATTGGTGTATTGGTACAGGAAAAGAAGCGACTGGCCAGTGCTCAGCAGGCTGGCGATAAAGTATCTGGCTTGCCCTGTTGCAAGGGTCTCTTCTGAGTGTGTTTTCAGTGCTGCTGGTGCCATTGTAACTGTGAAAAGGACCAGTCTCTCGCCCAAAATCGTGGAGAGGTTAACCATGATCAAAATGAATCAGCACTTCATACCACCAGACTACAAAATACGTGAATCACAGCTGGAAGAGGAGAGAGAGTCGGAAGACATAACTACTGGGTTAAATGACCTACTTCTGTTAGAAGAACCACCAGGGTTAGAGGACGAGCTCCTCTTCACTGACAACTAAGCTTTTAAATTCTTACATTCTCCCTTCCTTTATTTGTGTGTATCTGTCTTTCTGGTTCAAACTTCAAAACCAACACCATCCTTTCTTTTACTTTTTTTTATTACCTATTGGAGTTGCACATCTGTGCATTTAACTGTGCACTCCACTCCTCACAGTCCTGCTCCATCTTCCTGACTCACCCTAAATACATTTCCATCTTGCCATACATTGGATGGAGATGGAGAATAGTACAATAATGTAGCCTCTAACAGTCCCTCCATAACAAGTGAAAAGTATGTGACTATAGCCATCTTCTGTTTTTTTTCCAATCTGAAACGCATCACTGTCTTAAGGCTACCACCTCTGTCTGCACTGGCATACACAACTCTTCAATGTCAGGACTTGAGCAGGGCTCCAAAATTAAAGTAAACTCGTCATCACTTTCAGAAGGCTCTGCTGCATCTGTGATCTGACAGGCACAAAGAAGAGAAAGACAAGTATATGAAATGAATGGTGCCATACATTGCATTGGATGCTTGCTGACTCAGAGCAAATGTGCATGAAGTAGAACAATACTAGTAGTTTAATATAATATAACAAAGTACTTGTATCTCAAGTGATGGTCAATGTTTCCATGTTGTTTAATAATATGTATCCAATTGTACTCCTACTACTGCAGGTGCAGTCTGGACTTAATCGTAGTCACTCACTACAGACTGAGTTGCTGTTGGTGGTCTGTTGGACAACACGTACACGTGCCACACCGGATGATGATGACCAACATACCATGTCAGTCAGTTTGATCTGTGATGATTGATGGAATACGTTCAGGAAGTGGAATGCAAGGTAAACACAACCAATCAACAAGAACCACAGCAGACCTAGGCTACATGTGTGTGCAGTGGTGGAATAGAATAGTGGTATGATTGACTGACAATGGCGCATTGATTTAATCACTTGATTTGGCAAATGCTAGGTTGCTGTATATGCCTTTTGTCTGGAACTGTGAAAAATTTAGGCAAATGGAGTTTGGGCCATAGACTCACGGCCCGGTCTTGTGGTGTGGTCCTGTAACTGTTCTGTGCTGGCTCCTATCTTGTTGTTCTTTTCGAACTGAGCAACTAGAAGAGTAGAGTTAATCAATGTATCCAAGCCGCCTCAGTCTGAAAATCTTCTCGCTCACGAGTCTTGTCTTTTCTTTTTTGCACTACAACGTAATTGATTTTTTAAAATATTTTCATTCAGGTAACTTATTTTGAAATACCCCATTTTTTTTTTCATCAACACTTACAGGCCGGCCTTTCACCAATCCTCCTCATCATCCAGCCAGAGGCGCCCAAGAATGATATTCAGTCACAGTGTCCTTGGAAGGGAGGACAAAGATGAATGACGAGATACAACGACACATTTGAACCTGGATAATACATTAACTTTAGTATCATTTTCGTAATTTTTTTGGATTCCTTTTTCCTCTTCATTTATTTTACGGTTGTGTTTGGTAATTGATTGTTCACTTAAACTATTGCTTACTTTTCTTTGCTAGCTTTCAGCCCGCTACAGCAGGTATTACGGTTTCTCAGAGGGCATACAGCCTAGGCAAAAGTCATATTCATATCACATATAAGAAATACTTCCTTTGAATTGTGTAGTAGTAGTTAAGTACCGCTTTTTAGTAACCATCAAGTTATAGCTTATCTTCATCATGCATGCATTTCGTTTTTCTGAACTTTAGATTTATTGGGTAGTAGTGGATCATCAATCATTGTCTTCATTGTTTTGCTTTTGTTGTCTCCATGCATACTGTTTTTCTTTGTCAAACCTTTCCCCAAACCCCTGTTCCCATCCATTCATCAAACCCTAACCCTCTTCCCCCGTGCTGTGTGGTTTTATATTGAGGTGTGATGTTATTACATTAAATCTACACCAACAATTGATCACACGCTTGCTGGGGCAGATGTGGTGAAAGCAACACTAATGAAATCAAATGTCAATGAGGCAGGGCGAGGATCTTCTTCTGCTTGCCCACCCAGGCTCACTTTATGTACTCATATATAAGGCAATTAATTTCTCAAAGTGACCCACCGAATAAATCTAAATAATTGCTGGCATTGTTTGAATTTAATTTTAGAGCATTTAAGTTTACGAATTGGATTGTGTTTTACTGATTCCAACACAACTACAGTTATCTTCTTGTACTTGGCAGTCCCCGACATCATTGATTTCCTTGAGTTCGTTTAGCAGTTGCAATATTGTTTGTATTTTTTTGTCAGTCTTATGTACTGTATTTTTCTACTTCTCCCACATTCTCTCTCAGGCAAATGACTGTCTCTTTGTTTTTGTTTGCCAGTGCTAGTGCCAGTGTCTAGTCTACTACTACCATCACACAACCACAGCATATTCTCCGTTGTCTTGGGAAACCATGCAGCCCTTGCGGTGCCAAACGTAATCATCATCAATCACAGGTAAGAAGAAAAGTTTGCTGTTAGGTATAATGGAGGAGAGGCTGGTAGTACTAATAGGACAAATATAACTGAGTGAGGGGTACCGCATCTATCTGTTTGCATGTTACCCATGTGGTCAATTAATAAAATATTTCAATCAAACACCAGCCGCTGCCCTGGATCGAGAGTAAACCTTGTGACGTATGACAGTAATCCCACCACAAAACAACATCATATGTGTAAGTTGAAAATAAATAACATTTATTCATGTACATAAAAAATATCTTCCTAGTCCTATCCCACCCCTAACCCCAACCAATGTCCTAGTCCAAAGAATGTCCCACAAAAATAACCCCAACACCCAATTCCCACCCACCAACAAAAGTATTAAAAAAGGGGCAAATAAACAGGGTTCATTACAATTGGCGGGCTTAGAGGGTTTGTCCACTATTATCTTGATGCGCTCCTCTAATTGGTCCTCCAGCTTGGCCACCCGGAGGAGAAGTTGTTGCCGAAATGCACGGCACCTACATTTGCATCCATGCTGTGGGGGGGTGGCAGTTGTTAAATGCCGGCGGTGAGCGGCTGCCTGGCCACGGCACCGTACTCCTGCAGGTGGGGCCTTGCTGGGGCCTGACGCATTGGAAGAGGCAGCAGCTCCTCCACATTGGCCTGCAGTTTCCTTTGCCGGCTCCTGGCTGCCAACTCCTTCCGTGATGGTTTTTGGGAAGGAGTATGAGTATCTATAAAAAAAGAAACAGAATTGTAACTGAAACTCTTCAAAATTAATTGAATACATTGTGGCATAGTAGCACTGCCAAGCGCAGTACATACAATTGGTGGCAACTTTTAGTATCTATCTAATCTATCCTCCTGCTTCCCCTGCCTGTAGCATTTGTTGAAGTTTTTTCCGGCATTATACTTGCCCTAGTACTATGGGTGGACTTGAGTACACAGAAGAACACTAGTCTTTTTTGTATCTCCTTTTATATTTTCAAAGTAAGACACTGCTTCCAGTGACAGTCTCCACCTATGTTGAATACAATACATTTAAGGGGCATCCACCCATTAAAAGTAAATGTCTAAAATGCTTTATTATCGCCTGAGCGGGTTTTACTTTCACCAGCAACCACCCATGCATCCACTCCTTCCTTGCCTTGGGTTTCATTGACACAAACTCTGCTCATGATTCTTGCTATCCACTATATCCATGCACCCATATTGTTTTGCCCAACCAGGCCTGCATTTTCTTTCACCTTCCAGTTCTACCCATCCCTCAACAACCCATACATCGGATTCATAGCAGCCACGTGCATGAACCTTCCAAAGTATCTTCTATGGTAGTCTTATTATTACATCTCTTTAGTCCTTCCTCCTTACACCCTAGTTCACTTTCCCTTTTTGTTCAACACATACCTCAAGGTCATCTGATCTGACTTTTAGTCTTCTCCATAACTTTCACAGCTGAATTGGAGTCTGATAGAAGAGGCCTTGTTTACTCAACTCACATGGGTAATGCTGCAAAGGGTGTCTTCTTCAACCATTGTATATTGTCCAGTACAACTTCAAATTCATACTTTCTTAATAAGTCTCATAGCACAGTGAGGGAAATGTTCCCCTTCCACCTAGTAATGCAAATAAGTAATGAATATAACTTACCACCGCCCACCTCTGAAGTTTCCTCCCCCACTGATGCTCCTGCAGGTGGTGCAGCCACTGTCCCATCCTGGCTGGCCTCGTTGGCACTGGTGGTTGGTAGTGATTGTGCACCTATAAAAGCAAGTACACCTTTTTAGATGCCTGCACACCTCCCCCTATTTTACTAGTTGTACTTTTCTCACCAGGAAGGAAGATTGAAAAATCAGTTACGTACAACATAAATCGTTGTAACCAGTCCAAATTGTGTCCTACTGTACAGCAGTCACTTTAGAAAAAGTTTAGTTTTAATTTATTAGATGGTCCCTAGGGTCATCTAATCTCTACTCCTACTATAGTCTTTAGAAAGTTAGCCTGAGCCATATAACCATTTTAGATCCGGGTCTACTGCTTTGCCCATGTTACCTCGCAGCTTGTTACACAGTAAGAAAGACACCTTTGAGGCCACATGAGTGTTGCATACAACTTACGAGGTTGACAAGCCAGTATTGTTAGTCCCTTTTGCTTATCCATAATGTTGCACTTTTTGCCATGACTGCTAAAAACTGGCATAGTTGTATTCACTGTCTAACGTGCAATATTTTTCTCATAGGCAGATGAGAAGATTGCCTTCTACGAACCAGAGATTTGCAGAGCTTTCAAAAGATGCATGTGTAACCAGTATACGTTCAACAGTGAGGGGTCTCCCACAATTCACACATTTCTCTATCGTGCACTAGATGTACAAAATGTATAGTATTTAATCTTCTTCATTTTGCATGTTGGTGCTGGATGTTTTCCTTGGAAATACTTACAAGTTACAACAATACAAAGCTTGTTATTAAAAAAAATAAAGTTTCTGAACTTGCACATAGACTCTGTGGTATATTTTGAGTGTCTGGGGTGTTGTGGACTGAAACGAGTGAGTGAGCGAAAGGGTGTTCTTCTGTTCTGGGTTGTGTGATAAAATCATTGGGTATATATATCTAACTATCTTCGTGTGTGGGTCGGGAGTGGGACAAATGACTATGACTGAGACACTTAGGTAGGTAGACGGTCATTGGATTGTGGGTTCTTCTGACTGAGGTCTGTGACTAGGGTGTAAGGTGTAAGTAAGTTCCAACCTCCCTATCACCAACATCCTATTTTCTTGTGCATAGTTCTGTATGTGCATGTGCAGAGAATAATAACCACAACAGTAGTAGTAGTAGTAGTATACTAACCAAACAAAAATTAGTAGACAAACATCTGGTTGCGCATTTTGTTGGTGGAAATTGACAAAGACTAGAGATTACACAGGACAACGCAAAAGACAGGAGTGGACTTAGTGGTTACAGCTATTCTATCACAGCCTTATTCAAAAGAATACCTTAATTAAAAGAGTGGCCAACAGGGCAAGCTTAGCTACAGACAGTCTAATAGTAGTAGCACAGAGAATCATAGGGCAGAGGCAGTTTGAAGGAACTGAAAGTCAGGGATGGCATTGGATACCCAGAATTTGGAAAACAAATTGAAGACCAAAGAAGGTTTTGCTAACATTGAATTAGGAAGGATGCTTAATAGGTTGGAAAAAATAAGGTGCGTTAAAAAGTTAGGGAAATATAATTGTTAATAATATAAGCACTGTAGGACTTACTGGGGCCAGCAGCAGGATCCTCGGTAGAGGAGCGCTCATCTCGTGGTTGTCCCGCCAACTCGGACCCCGTCTTCTTGCCCCTAGGTGGTGCTGATCATGTAAGAAATAATAAAGAAAGAGAAACATTAAGTGCTGTGAAACAAAGACATCATTAAAAAATCCTCTCAAACATTTTAGGAAACAACAAATCCAATAAAATTGACTTCGAAGTATAAATGACTACTGGCTTGAAGGATTCACAGATTCACTTATAGAACACTAATCAAATGTTCCATAAACATTCTGATTGCAGAATATACTAACGAAGCCAGTACCACCTGACCTACACCACCTATTCCAGAGTCCAGACGGGCCAATTGTTCAGTAAGTCGGCATTTCCATTGTATTTTTGCCCGCAAACATGCATAGATGAGATGGAGGATACATGCATACATTTGTGCATACACGGAATTGTTGGTTGCTTGCGTCATATGAACTGCTACTGACTGACGTGACCATGCTATTGCTGCTAAGCCTACCACTCAGTAAACAAACTTCAAGCCGGTTCTATGGAGGGGTGGGATAAATAGGAACTAAGCATTCAGTGACAGAGGAGGTGTCATGCAGACTGTTAAAAAAATATGAACTAATACTATCCATCCACCACTATTTCACTAAAGGACAATGTAAGGACTAGACTCTAGCAATAGCACTAACTAACTTCAGTTCTCTAAAAACTCTAACATCAATAATCACCAGCCCAAGCTAGCGCAAAGTTACAAACCAGTAAGAGAAGTGGCGAGCAGCACCTGTACCTGTGTCATACAATAACAGAAGATTTTGAGACGGAATTGATCTGCAATGTAACTAAGAGCACCAGTAATCATGTTACTTATTCGTCCAAGAATTATACACAATACTTATACTACTATATTATATATTAATATTACTAGCTACTCACCAAGCCCCACGACCTTGACACCTAGCAGCTCCAACAGGTCCTGCTCCCTGTCCAGAATGTCTGCCCACCGGTGGGCCAGCTGCTGGGGGGTGCGCCGGATATCCGAGCGGCGGTAGACTGCCCGGCGCACCTTCGCCCACCGGCGGTGACGCTCCTCTGGAAGGTAACCGGAGCCTGTCCTGCCGCCTGCTGCCAAGGTCAAGGGGAGGTGGCACTGGATGAAAAAAACCAGGGCGGCCACCTCCGCGAAAAGTTTCCGGGCCTGCACCCCTGCAGGTCACATTCTGCCGCAAGGCAACCGGCTCTTGGACGCAGGCGCTTTGCCCTTCGAGCCGGTTCTGCTGCTCCCCTTTGCCATGGTTCTGGGGTGGAGGTGGAGGTGGAGGTGGAAAAGAAAAGTTAGAACAAAAGGAAAAAAAGTTAGGGGGAAGAAGTGGGAGCTTAAATAAAGAAGTAAAATAAAACAGTAGAAAAGTTAAAAAAAAGGTGGAAAAGTAGAAATAAAATGCTAATTATAAACTTAAGGACAGAGAGAGATAGATGATAAGTAAAAAAAGTCAGAAAAACTGTGAAAATAGGTAAAGATTGCAAAGATAAAAGGTGGATAGAAAACTAGGCCCAGAACCATAGCATAGAGTGTGAAAAACAAGATAGCCGCGCCCATCGCGACCACGTGGGTAAGTTCGCGCGCGATTTCACGTGAACACGCACTTTGTCAGCGTGAACAAGTAGTTGTGTTCCCGAACTAGATGTGCACCACGCAAACACGTTATACGTGACCGAGAAGAGGAAATAGGGGACGCGAGCGGGCGGGACAATTGAAAAAACAAGATGGCCACGCCCATAGCCCACCACATGGGTAAGGTCGCATGCTACAATCCCCTGAACACGCAGACAGTGCCCCAAACACGCACAACGCGCTCCCGAGCAAGAAAAACGGCTCGCGAACATGTCCAGCAAGCTACTACGCACGCTCCCGAAGCTACGGGAAGCTCGCGTAGTGCAAGAACCTCTTCGCGTAGCTTCGCGTAGCGCGACTACGCGTACTACGCCCAGGGTTAGGATGAACCCATTAGAATATACAAAAGATGATTTTATCCCAAGTTTCCTCGAGAAACTCTGGATAGTCAGATGAAACAATGGAGACAAGCCATGGTGGTGGAAGGATTATATCCTGTACTAACGGCAGAAGAACAGACAGGAAGTAAATGTACAGAGAAAAAAAACATTTAGTGACAGGTAGTGGAGGTTCAGAAGATGATTATTTTGAAGCTATTTTAATGAAAAATTCTCCACCTTTCGAAGAAGAGTCAAATAGAACTACCACTAGTGCCCTGATTCTGAAAACACCTTTAGTTCCGCAGGTTGTACATGAGAATAAAATGGAAAGGGTACTTCAAGAAAAGGAAAAGGAAACAATAAATAATAATAGAAGTGATTGAATTCAGAAAGTAACCCAGCTGAACACAAATCCTGAAGCACTAACAATACCCGTAACCATAGGTCCTGTGCTTCCCTTACATGGGGATAAGCAAATGTGTCCTAAAACACCTGTCATGACTACACTGATCATGCAACCCAGAAAAGAAAATATAATAATTGATGATCAAGCCAGTGAATGTGAATCGGTAATTTCCTTAATGGATTTGCCAATAAGAGAGCTTATAAATGATTCACCCAGAAAAGTAACAGCGGGTTGCTCGAAAGAAGTGTGAATCGAGAAATCTATTGGAACGAAAAGTGCTACAATGGTAACCCCAGAAGAAATAAAAAGAAATAAAAAGATGGACACGAGAAATTGATAGACCAAAAACTCAACCAAAGATATCAGATATATTTAAATTAAGAGTGGAATTGAAAGAGATGATAGCTGGGAATGTAGGAGTGGATAGATTAAATACCTTTAGTGAGGAAGAGTTGCTATTCATATGCAGAAGCATCACCTGGAAAACAAAAATATTTCATGAGAAACTGATGAATTTGGCCTCAGAAATAGGAATTGACAAAGGGAAATCCAAAATATTGCAGTAACCATATAGAGCAGAATTTTCTGCTAAGGATTTAGAAAACATGAACATTTCAGGAAGGAAATTACAGATAAAAGAGTTGTTAACACTGTTGCAAAAATGGGATATTTAGATAGATGGAAAACTAGGTGGACAAAGAAAAATTAAGAAGGACAGGCGAATCGAATGACATCTGAGTATTTAATGAAAGAAACAGAAAAGGTTGAAAGGCTGTGCCCAATGAGAGAAGTTCCAGGAGGAGGTTACGGACATGTTCCATGGACCTGACAGGATATTTTATCTTTTACCAATGATTACCCAAAGCTGAGAGAAAAACCAGTAGAAAGGTACAGGCAATTGAAAGATTTGTAAAGGTTTCAAAAGTTTTGTTAAAGGACTTAGATGGTTTATTTGACATAGTTGTACCTGCCGATTTGTGGACAGAATGTAACATTACATTAGATTGGCCCAATGCTGAGTACCCGAGGGATGAAAAGACAGGTGCCCCGTCAGAAGAAGTAATAAAAAAATATCACCAGGTTATCACTTTCCTGAAAGGGAAGATTCCCCCAAAACAAACTGATTGGATAAAAATAGACCGTTCACCCCTTAGTATTAAGGTAAATGCAGTTTGTAGTGCATGCTTACTTGGTATTTTGCTGGAGTGTTCCACGAAAGTTGGTGCAGGTTAGTGCTGTACATCTCTAGACACGTATTTCTGAATTATATCATTTATCAGTAGAGATAAAAAAAAAAACGATTTCCATCTGGGGAGGCTGAGCAAGGTGCCACAATTCTTACTGTCTCAGAACCTCTCACAGGCGCACAGGTGCATCTCCACAAGCTCATCAGCTCAATGGCTCAAGTGAGCCTTTTCAAACAGGAAGGGGTGGGAGCACACTGCTGACCTCCCAGCACAGTTCACCCCTTAGCATTATGGTAAATGCAGTTTGTAGTGCATGCTTACTTGGTATTTTGCTGGAGTGTTCCAACAAAGTTGGCGCAGATTAGTGCTGTACATCTCTAGACACGTGTTTCTGGATTATATCCTTCATCAGTAGAGATAAACAAAACACTATTTCCATCTGGGGTGGCTGAGCAGGGTGCCACAATTCTTACAGGTCTCAGTACCTCTCACAGGCGCACATTATGGTAAATGCAGTTTGTAGTGCATGCTTACTTGGGGCCTTATTTATGAAAAGTGACGCATCACTGCGTGAAAACAGCGATGCGTCGCTTTTCACTGCGCACTCCTTGCGACACCAATGATGCATCATATTTAATGTATGACGCATCATGTCGCAAGGAGTTACAGATACATCAGTATTTCTGACGTATCAGTAAGCGCAAAAGTGACGCATTGCTGGAGTGTGTCACAAAAGTGACGCAACTCCAGCAATGCGTCCTTTCACATGGGGAAAGCCCCATGTGAAAGGGCTTGCGTCAATCATACACCTGCTGGGAGGCAGGAGCAAGATTTTGACGCAACAGCGTCCTAAAAGTGACGCAGTGAAATCTCATAGATTTCACTGCGTCACTATTAGGAGGCTTTTTGCGGGGGAACGCCCCCTCTGCATACATTATACCTGACGCAGGTATAATGTGGCGCAGGGGTTTAAAAAGTGATGCATCTGCCTAGATGCGTCACTTTTTAATTATGGCACAACAAGGCGCATGTTTTACGCCGCCGATGCATCACAAATAGTGACGCATCAGCAGCGCAAAACTGACGCAAGGCCTCATAAATGAGGCCCCTGATATTTTGCTGGAGTGTTCCACCAAAGTTGGTGCAGGTTAGTGCTGTACATCTCTAGACACGTGTTTCTGGATTATATCCTTCATCAGTAGAGATAAACAAAAAACGTTTTTCATCTGGGGTGGCTGAGCAGGCTGCCACAATACTTACAGGTCTCAGTACCTCTCCCAGGCGCACAAGTGTATCTCCACAAGCTCGTCAGCTCAATGGCTCAAGGGAACCTTTTCAAACAGGAAGGGGTGGGAGCACACTGCTGACCTACCAGCACAATTTGCCCCTTAGCATTATGGTAAATGCAGTTTGTAGTGCATGCTTACTTGATATTGTGCTGAAGTATTCCACCAAAGTTGGTGCAGTTTAGTGCTGTACATCTCTAGACACATGTGTTTCTGGATTATATCCTTCATCAGTAGAGATAAACAAAAAAACGATTTTCACCTGGGGTGGCTGAGCAAGCTGCCACAATTCTTACAGGTCTCAGTACCTCTCACAGGCGCACAGGTGCATCTCCACAAGCTCGTCATTTCAATGGCTCAAGGGAGCCTTTTCAAACAGGAAGGGGTGGGAGCACACTGCTGACCTCCCAGCACAGTTCGCCCCTTAGCATTATAGTAAATGCAGTTTGTAGTGCATGCTTCCTTGGTATTTTGCTGGAGTGTTCCACCAAAGTTGGTGCAGGTTAGTGCTGTACATCTCTAGACACATTTGTTTCTGGATTATATCCTTCATCAGTAGAGATAAACAAAAAAACAATTTTCATGTCGGGTGGCTGAGCAGGCTGCCAAACTTCTTACTGGTCTAAGTACCTCTCACAGGCACACAGGTGCATCTCCACACGCTCATCAGCTCAATGGATCAAGGGAGCCTTTTCAAACAGGAAGGGGTGGGAGCACACTGCTGACCTCCCTGCACAGTTCGCCACTTAGCATTATGGTAAATGCAGTTTGCAGTGCATGCTTACTGGGTATTTTGCTGGAGTGTTCCACCAAAGTTGGTGCAGGTTAGTGCTGTACATCTCTAGACACATGTGTTTCTGGATTATATCCTGCATCAGTAGAGATAAACAAAAAACGATTTTCATCTGGGGTGGCTGAGCAGGTTGCCACAATTCTTACAGGTCTCAGTACCTCACACAGGCGCACAGGTGCATCCCCACAAGCTCGTCAGCTCAATGGCTCAAGGGGGCCTTTGCAAACAGAAAGGGGTGGGAGCACACTGCTGACCTCCCAGCACAGTTCGCCCCATAGCATTATGGTAAATGCAGTTTGTAGTGCATGCTTACTTGGTATTTTGCCGGAGTGTTCCACCAAAGTTGGTTCAGGTTAGTGCTGTACATCTCTAGACACATGTGTTTCTGGATTATATCCTTCATCAGTAGAGATAAACAAAAAATGATTTTCATCTGGGGTGGCTGAGCAGGCTGCCCCATTTCTTACAGGTATCACTACCTCTCACAGACGCACAGGTGCATCTCCACAAGCTTGTCAGCGCAATGGCTCAAGGGAGCCTTTTCAAACAGGAAGGGGTGGGAGCACACTGCTGACCTCCCAGCACAGTTTGCCCCTTAGCATTATGGTAAATACAGTTTGTACTGCATGCTTACTTGGTATTTTGCTGGAGTGTTCCACCAAAGTTGGCAATATACAGAAACACATCTGTCTAGAGATTTACAGCACTAACCTGCACCAATGTTGGTGAACCACTACAGCTAAAATTCAAGTAAGAAATCACTGTGAACTGCATTTACCACAATGCTAAAGGGCGAACTGTGCTGGGAGGTGATGCAGTGTGCTCCCATCCCCCTTCTTTTTGAAAAGGCTCCCATGAGCCACTTAGCTGATGAGCTTTTGGAGATGCACCTGTGTGCCAGAGAGAGGTACAGAGACCTGAGAGACTGTGACAGCCTTTCCAGCAACCCCAAAAGGAATGTTCGTTTTTTTATCTCTACTGATGACTGATAATATCCAGAAACACATGCAGCTAGAGATTTACAGCACTAACCTGCACCAACTTTGGTGAACCACTACAGCCAAAATTCAAGTAGGAAATCACTGTGAACTGCATTTACCACAATGCTAAGGGGCGAACTGTGTTGGGAGGTGAGGCAGTGTGCTTCCATCCCCTTCTTACTGTGGAGATGAAATCATTAACAGACTAAAGAATTTTGAAGAAAAAGTAATGTTGGCCCAAGTTAAATTAGCAGAACAGCAAGAAATCCAGCTAAATGATCAAGCATGAAACCAAGGAAAAGGGCAAGGTCAAGGTGAAAATAGTGGGGGTGAACCAAGAGGGCAATTGAGTAGAGAAGAGGCAAAGAAAAAGTTTCCCTGTCACAGGCGCGGATTTGGGGCATTGGAAAAATGAGTGTAAACTTATACAGAGTAATAACACTCAAAATTTTAATTTAAATCCACAAACGCAGAATGAGGTGTTAATGAGACAACCGCAGCAGGTTCTAAACCTACAGAGTCAATTGCCACCTGCCCCTATGCCAAATTTTGTGAGTCAAGCCAAGTACAGTGTGGACACCGGATTCCAGGAAGGAAGTGGTAAGAAATTTTTTGTAACACCACAGTTTCTTTTGAAGGATTCCTATTTCGACAATGATATACAATGACGGTGCTTGAGAGGGGAGGAAGAGGAGTGCGCATCCTTGCCGGTAGATGAGGCAGGTCCATGTATAGATGGTATGGTTGAAGGGAATAACATCACCTACTTGTTGGATACTGGTGCTACCCGTTCTACTGTGAGAACAGCAGATATCCCAAACCAACCCCTCTCGGGAGAAGAGATCGAAGTAGTGGGCATTTATAATAAACAAATTAGGACCCCAATTATAAAACCAATGGAGGTATGTATAAGCAATTTTAAAGAGATGCACAAATTTGTGATGAGTGAATCAAGTCCCGTAAATTTACTAGGGAGAGATTTATTGTGCAAAATAAATTGCACAATATTCTGCACACCGGATGGTGTTGCAATTCAGACCCCCGATGAAGACGGAGTCTACAAAATCATGTTAGCCAAGCAGGGAACAGAAGTAAATGAAATGTTTTCCACGATGACCGAAGTCAAGCTACCAGATGAGGTCAAAACTACTGTGAATCCTGAAGTGTGGAATTTTACATGAAAAGAAGTAGGATTATTGGCAAATGTAGATCCGACAATGGCGAAACAGCGGCCCTTATCCTACTGGACCTCTCCGTGGCGTTCGACACTGTCTGCCGCCACCGCCAGAACCAACCTTCACAAAGGGATGCAAGACGTAGCCGAGTGGATGAGGAACAGCCGCCTAAAACTGAATTCGGATAAGACGGAAGTCCTCATCCTGGGATCATCGCCATCCGCCTGGGACGACTCCTGGTGGCCCCCTGCCCTGGGCAGCGCACCCAAACCAACGGACCATGCACGCAACCTGGGCTTCATCCTGGACTCCTCCCTCTCCATGACCAGACAAGTCAACGCCATCTCCTCATCATGCTTCAACATCCTACGCATGCTACGGAAGATCTTTCGGTGGATCCCCACCGAAACCAGGAAGATGGTCACCCAGGCCATCGTCACCAGCTGACTGGACTACGGCAACTCCCTCTACGCCGGAACCACTGCCAAACTCCAGAAAAGACTTCAGCGGATTCAGAACGCCTCAGCACGACTCATCCTGGACATCTCCTGACGCAGCCACATCTCCGCACACCTAAGAAACCTACACTGGCTTCCCGTCAACAAAAGAATCACGTTCCGGCTCCTCACCCACGCACACAAAGCTCTCCACAACCAAGGACCAAGATACCTCAAAGACCGCCTCAACTTCTACACTCCCACCCACCAGCTTCGATCGACCAGCCGCGCCCTCGCCGCCGTCCCCTGCATCCGAAGAGCCACAACAGGAGGAAGATCCTTCTCCTACCTGGGCGCCAAGACGTGGAACTCCCTCCCCACCCACCACCGCCTGACCCAAGACCACCTCGCCTTCAGGATACAACTCAAGACCTGGCTGTTCGAGCAGTAGCAGCCCCCCCCACAAGCGCCTTGAGACCCTCCGGGTGAGTAGAGCGCTATACAAATGCTCTGATTGATTGATTGAGGAAAAGTACCTGTGAAAGAAGGTGCAGTTTATCAAAATATCCGACAATACAAAATGAGCCCGGAAATTAAAGTGGTTGAGCAAGGCATTCTGAAAGAAATAATGAGTAGTCCTTGTAACTCATCCATAATTGGTATGAAGAAACCTAATGGGAAATATAGGGGGGTTCAAGATCTGAGGAAAATTATTAAGATTGTCATACCATAATGCCAAATCCAGCAGTAATTTTATACCAGATCCCATGGACAGCAGGATGGTTTACATTAGTTGATTTATGCAATGCCTTTTTTTTCTTCATTCCATTGCATCCTGATGGTCAATTTTTATTTTATTTTAAATTTGAGGAGTGTGTTTGCGTTTGGAATCGTGTTACTCAAGGGTACACTAAAAGTCCTTCAATTTTTAACCAAATGTTTAAAAGATGTCTTGAATCTCTGATGTTGACCAGACAATCAGTTTTGGTGCAATATAGTGATGACCTATTGGTCACGTCAAAAACCTGAAATGACTGTGTCACTGATTTAATTGCATTGCTAATCATCTGGCTAAAGGTGGACATAAAGTGTCACCAGAGAAATTACAGTTTTGCAAAAATTCTGTCAAATATTTGGGACACCAAATAGAAAGAGAAGTTAGGAAAGTGACCATAGAAAGAATAAAAATAATAGGAAAAATGCGATTACCACAAACCCAAAAAGAAGTAAGGATGTTTCTTGGAGTCGTAGGTTATTGCAGACAGTGGATTGTGGGATTTTCATTACTGGCCAAACCCTTGATACAAATGACCAAGAAATGAGCAAAAGATCCAGTGGAGTGGGTTGATGAAATTATGACGGCTTTCTAAGAGTTACAAATTTGTCTGTGTGAAGCACCTGCCCTTGGTATGCCAGACTACTCGAAAGACTTTGCATTATTCTGCTACGAGAGAGATAATTGTGCACTCTCAGTCCTAACCCAGAGACATGGCCTAATGCAACGTCCTGTGGCATATTTTTCTGCTACTTTGGAACCTGTGGCATCTGCACTGCCAGGTTGTCTAAAAGCTGTAGCCGCAACATGCATGAGTCTGGAACAATGCGCATCAATTGTGATGGGACACCCTGCAAAAGTGAACATCCCACACTCAGTTATAATACTGTTGCCAAGAATACAAACTCAGTACCTAACTCCTAGTCAATTGACAAAATATGAGCGAGTTATACTAGGGGCTGAGAACGTAACAATAGTCAGGTGTACTGTTCAAAACTAACCCTGGGCGAAGGACTACGCTACGCTTGCGGAACGTGCATAGTTTGCGCTACTACACACTACGTGAATTGCACGTAGCACAGTGCAAAAATGCGTAGCGGGCATTTTTTGCTTGTTCCCGATCCTCAATGTCAAGTTGGTGACCGCGAGCGAGCAAAATCAACATCCGGGGAGACTTTTTCCTCGTTCGCGATCAGCAATATCAAGTTGCTGATCGCGGTTTCTCATTGCGAGTGGTCGCATATCCTCGCGACCGCTCACAAAAAGAAACTACCAGTCCACGTTGAGAAAGCTACAGCTCGAGTACAAATCTACTCGAGCGGCAGAAAACGACTGCTTGCACTGTGCAAGATGCCGTTTGCAATGATTGCACAGTGCGAACAGGCATCTGGCACTGTTAAATCAGTGCGAACAGCATTTTCCCAACCGCACTACACAGTTCGCGTAGCTACACGTAGCGTGCGAAGTGCACTTTGCATAGCCACGCGTAGCGCTACTATGCAAACTACGTCCAGGGTTATTCTAACCCCAGCTACCTTTTTGCCAGATCCATACCAGGAAGAGGTGAAAGATGAAGTCGAACATGAATGTCTCGACGTTACTGAACTCAGTACCAAACCCCGTCCAGACATACAGGAAGAACCCTTGAAGGATGAAGAATAAGAGCTATTTGTAGATGGCTCGTGTATGCACCATGAAGAGGAAGGATTGAGTGCTGCTTATGCTGTGTGTACATTGGCTGGAATAGTCGAGGCATCCTACTTATCAGGAGTCAAGTCTGCACAAGTAGCCAAATTGATAGCTTTAATTAAAGCTTGTAAAATTGAGGAAAATTGAAAACTAACCATTTTCACTGATAGCCAGTATGGTTACAGGGTTGTGTACGACTTTGGCCGGCTCTGGATGCAGAGGGATTTCATGACTTCTTCAGAATCCCCCTTTAAAAATGGAAATTTTGTAAAAGAATTGATTGAAGCAATTCAATTGCCAAAGATGTGGCAGTGGTAAGTGTGCCTCTCACCAGACAGGAGATGATCATCTGACAGCCGGTAATCGATATGCTGACCAGGTTGCCCAACATTGTGCTAAATACAAAATAGCATTAAACAAGAAAATTGAAACATGTGGAATCAGATGCCAACTAATGACGCGTTTCGACTTGAATGTCTTTTTTAGATGCCTGCTCACAGCAATACATCCCACCTACTCACTTTTTGAATATCACCATCCGTTCTAGCATTGGTTGCGTTTTCCAGGTGGACTTAGTCAGAGTCCCAACAGACACCACAGCTGCGTCGGCAAATAACACGTCCCAGTGTGCACCTCTCACGGCATCCTGGGTGAGTGCTCTCTCGGTCTCCATGTCTACTCTAACCAGGGAACACACTCGGCAACTCTGGGCATTAGCTTGCCTCATCTCTACAACGGCCCCCCACAGACACCAGGGATGCCTGGTTTCACCTTGGAGATATCCAGGAAGGGACCATCTCACAGGGAAAACCAGGACGGGTTCCCCAGCGGTCTTCAGAGCCAGGATACTCCATGGAGTCGCAGTGCGCTTTACAAGTACACCCACATTTACATTTACATTTACATTTATATGTATCCCTTCCTGGGTCCTGGAATATTTAAGAACATGGCTCAAGTACGCTGAGAACATCGCTGTAGAAAAGAGGCTTCTTCCCTGGGTCCCCAAGACGCCTCAACCGCATATTCCCAAATTCCTGCCAGCCTGAAATTACGGATTAAGTGACGCAGGATTCCTCTATGCAGTCACTGACTGCTAATTTTGCAGCAGAGTCTATGCTGGATCTGGATGCGGTGGGTCAGAGCTCATCCAGTACCCTAGAAAAACAAAAGTTTGCCGAAGCTGCCCTTGTGGCTCTGTCCACTTGATGAGGTGGGTCTCCTCCAGCGCGCCCGGGGCCAGCGCGCAAAATATGCCACACAGGATTCTCAAAGAAGAAAGAACTGGAGGGACACAGAGGGGAATCCCGGTAAGTAGCTTTATTTTCATCAGAGCTTGGGCAAGACGTGTTTAAACTTGAATGTCTTTTTCAAAATCCTGCTCACAGCAATGCTTCCCCCCTGCTCAGTTTTTGAATATCACCATCCGTTCTGCCATTGGTTGCGTTTTTCAGGTGGGCTGAGTCAGAGTCCCAACAGACACCGCAGCTGCGTCGGCAAACCACAGGTCCCAGACTGCACCTCGCACGGCATGCTGGGTGAGTACTCTCTCGGTCTCCATGTATCCCTTCCTGGGTCCAGTAATATTTAAGAATGTGGCTCAAGCAAGCTGAGAACATCGCTGTAGAAAAGAGGCTTTCTCCCTGGGTCCCCAAGACGCATCTACCGCATATTCCGAAATTCTTGCCAGCCTTAAATCACGGATGCTGTGACCTAGGATTCCTCCGTACAGTCACAGACTACTTTCTTGCAGCAGAGTCTATGCTGGATCTGGATGCTGTGGGCCAGAGCTCATCCAGTAACCTGGAAAAATGAAAGTTTGCCGAAGCTGCCCTTGTGGCTCTGTCCTCTTGATGAGGCGGGTCTCCTCCAGTGCGCCCAGGGCCAGTGCACAAAATATGTCAAACAGAATTCTCACAGAAGAAAGAACCGGAGGGACACAGAGGGGAATCCAGGTAAGTAGCTTTATTTTCATCAGAGCTTGGGCATGACGCATTTCGACTTGAATGTCTTTTTCAAATGCCTGCTCACAGGAATGCTTTCCACCTGCTTACTTTTTCAATATCACCATCCTTTCAGCCATTGGTTGCATTTTCCAGGTGGGCTGAGTCAGAGTCCCAACAGACACCGCAGCTGCGTAGGCAAATACAGGTCCCAGCTTGCCGGTGGTCATGAATTTTAGCATATTTAATCCTTTTAAATGTGGTTTTGATTCCGATATATAACATCTCACAAAATAGAATCACCATTGGAATTGGTTATTTATGAATTAGCTAGTTATCAAACTAATTGCTTTTATGTATACTTTTATATAATTGCCACATTGTACATAAATGCACTTTTGTATTTAAAATGTGTTGTCTATGGCTATGCGCTGTAATGACTAGCCGCTGATTGCATACACTATATAAACACTGTTATTTGTTCCTAATGTCATGTGAACAAGGCTACAGTGACGTAGCCGAAACGCGTCATGCTGGAGACGAGGGGACAATAAACCACCTTTTGCATATGACTTGAGTGTTTTCCTTGTGGTTTGTACCTATATCGACGTTGGTATCCAGGACAGACAGGCAGGAGTTGGAATCGAATTACAATTGGGTTGTACGCGGCCGTTGCCGCCTTTACAGACCCTCCTTTCACATCGGGCTGCCGGGCTATGCGGTCGAACGCGGAAGCGAAGAAACAATTGACCCGGAAGGAGTAATTGAGCTGACAGCCCCCCGCATTGGTGCATTAGGAAGACTGACTCAGCTACCGGTGGATTCGGAGGTATCGGTGCAGTGACCTTGCTGGAGTCGGACGACGCCGGGGGTAAACATCCAAAGACCTCAGGGGTAAGCCGGGGCGAGTACGTTAACCTACATTTGTGAGTCCAACTGTTTGTGCGGGAGGAAGGATTTATACGCGCTAGTGAATTCAGTTTGCTGAGATACCGTAACAGAGGCGGTCTCGGCTAAGGAATTGGTATATTGTCCCACTGAAAATGTCTACGCCAGCAGAGACCTTAAGGAACCTGGAAGCATTGGCGGACGCCATGTTTGTTAATTTACCGGCATTGAAGGCTGTAACGGACACAACTAAGCCCAATGATACTACTATTGATCTTAAAGGCAAATTGAAAAAACTAGAAAATCTATTAAGGACTGAGACGACCAAATGGTGGGAAAAGTGCTCACTGAAGAAATATAAGGAAGTGGGACGCGTGCCTAGGGGGTTGAGGGTTCTCATAGCGCCATCTTTTGAAAACCCCAACCCCCTTATGCTAAAGGAATGGGCATCTAACAACTTGGATGCTTCCATGAATATGGTCTGCTTGTTAATCAAATTGCGGAAATTGATTGTAATGACATTTTGAAAGAAATAGAGCAACTAAACAAAGAACTGGATGAGGACGATAATAAAGAATTCATAAAGAAATACAGAGAGGAAATAGACATGAGGCTTTTGAAACATCAAGAAACTATAAGTACCAGAAAGCAATACAAGTTTGCGCGCGATAAAAGAGATTATGAAACGGGAAGAATATTCACGTTCACGCGTAAATTTGATAATGCAAAGAGACAAGCTTTAGGACCCAGAAATACCAGACAAACACCAAAAGAAAATCTAGGTGCTGAACTGTCTGAAACTGAGTTAAGTTCCGTGGCAAGTAGTTTTGACTCGGATGATGGAGTGATGGGTACATCTAATCAAGCACAAATACCTACGAACTATTCACCCTCAGAGGAACTGGGTTTTCTCATAGCAGACAGATTCAAGACACTGCGAGCACAAACCCGACAACAGCGGAAAATAAACAAAGGGCTGATAACAAAAGGCGCAGTGCAAGGAGGAAACGCAGGAGGCAGAGGTTCAGCAAAGAGAGGTAGGGGAAAGAAATGGTAGCACAACCACTGGTCAACACTATCAATAGAGATGTAGTTGTCATGGATACCCCGATTAACGAATCAGATGACAACACTGTGGTTAATCTACCAGAAATCACCTTGTCCAAGGCGTAAGTGCAACTTCTATCTCTGGGTCTCTCCTATTGCCCGAAGAATTCGTTCAACTATGTTCAGACTCGGATTGATGTTTTTAAGTTTATCCGCAAGCTTAAACTCAGGAAGCATTTCAAATTGACCAGTGTTCAGGGCCAAGCGACGGATATCATTAGCAGGTCACAACCCTCCAATATACTGCAAGTATCAGATGTTAGAGCTCTCAATGTGGCTCAGGAACTGGCTCTGGAGGAAGAGTTTGAAACAGGAACAACTCAAGAAAAATTCTCAAACATGGGTATAACAATGAATCAACCATGAGTCACCCAGTTTAAACCTCCATCCACGTTCTATCTACTTATGCCTAAGGACAATATTGATGCTTTCTGCGATATTGTAGTTGAGGATTTAAAAGGACTACAGAGTAATATATCCAGAAAAGCCAAACGAGTGAGGTACATAGAAAAACAGTACAGTAACCTCATGAAGAAACTTAGAAGTGACTCTAATCTAATAATCAACAAAGCTGATAAGGGGGGCAATACAGTTATCTGGCCACGGACCCTATATATGGAGGAGACACAGCATCATCTGAGTGATGTGACCTGCTATAGGAAAGGAGGTTTTAATGATATCAGGTGTTTGAAAGACACTATACACAAGGAACTGAATCAATGGAAACCTGAAGGCCTGTTAAACAAACAAGAACTTGCATTTCGAAAAAAATATTATCTGGTCACGCCCACCTTCTACCTCATACCTAAGATTCATAAGCTGATTACTCATGTATCTGGGCGACCGATCATCTCAGCCCAGGGTAGCTTATTAGAATCAATTTCTAAGAACGTGGACCATTTTCTACACCATCATGTGGGAGCGCTGCCATCATTCATTAAAGACACTGGACACTTTCTTTCGAAAATCAATGGCATTGAATGGGAAACTGATTTTGTTCTTAAAGCTCTAGATATTAGCTCGTTATACACCAGCATTCAACATACTGATGTGCTCAATGCTGTTAAATATTTCTTGGAGAAACGTAGTATTGCTCATAGTCAACACAATGTCATGTTGCTCAGAATGATAGAACTATGTTTGAACAACAATTATTTTTTGTTTAATAGGGAAATATACCAGCAACTGAGAGGGGTGGCGATGGGGGCATGCTTCCCCCCCACCTATGCAAGTTTACATGTAGGGTGTTGGGAGGAGCATGTCCTCAGAGGGTCACTGGAATCCCTATTCTCTGATAGAATAGTTCACTTTTGGCGTTTTATTGACGATATCTGTATGATTTGGAAGGGCACACAGGATTCAGCTATCAATTTAGTTAATATCATCAATGAGAACGATCTCAATCTGCGATTTACATCTCAAATTAGTACTAGAAAGATCCAATTTCTTGATGTAGAGATCTACGTCAGTGACAATAAGATTCAGACACGGCTCCATAGAAAATCAACAGCAGGTAACGCGATCCTGCATGCCAGCAGTTCTCATCCGGGCCACCTAATCAGGACCATCCCCTATGGGGAGTTCCTGAGGATGCGAAGGATCTGTAGTTCGGACTCAGATTTAGAGACCTGCCAAAGAGAGGCATCTGACAGATTTTATGCCTGTGGCTACTGTGCCTCAGCACTACAGAGGGTGAGAGACAGGGCTAATAGCTGAAGCAGAGAGGAGTGTCTCACTGTTGACAATATTAGCATTACTCAAGAGTCTGATAAGACAAATGACAGGACCAGCCTCATTACTACCTTCAATATTGAGGAATGGAAAGTGAGGGGGATACTTAAAAAACATTGGCCACTGCTCAAAACAGATATCAGCTTAGCCACAATGTTACCTGATGAGCCATCTATCACTTTCAGGAGAGCACCCTCAATGAGGGATGCTCTGGTCACATCTAGAGCTGAAGTAATATTGAAGAAAAACTGGTTATCAAATATATCTGGTTTTCACAAATGTATATCATGCAGAGCATGTAAATTTAGTATCAATACCAGTGAGTATTACTCTGCATTTGATCCCAAGCCAATACAGATTAAAGCACTTTACACTTGCCGCACAGATTATGCGGTTTATGTACTACAATGTACCTGTGGGCTCAAGTACATTGGCAGTACAAAATTACAGGCTTTTATTCGTATCCTCCAACATCTTAGAGCGATTGTCAATTCAGATGAAAGTTATCCAGTTGCGCGCACTTTGAGCTAGTTCACAAAAGAAATCTGAATGACTTGAAATATTTTATCATTGATGCGGTACCCAAAAACATCAGGGGAGGCAACAGAGAAAGACAACTTAGACAGTTGGAAAGTAAATATATTTTACTGCTTGATACTAGGATCCCAAAAGGGATGAATACAGGGGAAGACTTGCACTGTTTCTTGTGAATGATAAATTAAATTTCTGTTGGATTGTTTAAATTAATGTTTGGGATAGTGCACCAATCTTGGTTTTCCTTATCTTACCTTAATCCCCTTTTTGGATGTCTTTAAGCTCCACGGTATCAGTTATATTTGTTTCAATTAGCTGTATTTTATTGTGTCATTTAGTTGCCCTTGGCAATAATTTACCTGCCTCTTGAGTTTGGTCCCTAGTAGATAGATTACTTTGTTAAGTAATCCTATGCATAATAGGTACACTAGCAATAAGTGTGTTTTCTCAGGAGCACCACCTGAAATAATGGGGCACTGTGCCTTAATAATTCAGCCTTCTTTGCCATGTTAATCATTTTTGAACGAGATATATATTCTTTTCTTAAAAATGTTCTTAAATGAAGATTTAATGTAGTATTAGAACATGTAGATCATCATTATAATGGTTCTGAACATGTTTTCTACTTTTGTTTCCCTGAAATCAATTGGTATATTTTTAACTTGGTAATGCGATATGGTGATTTTATATCTTTTTAACCAAGTTTCACTACAATTTTGCACTATGCACTTATTTGCACTTGTACATATTTTTGCACTAGCACTTTGAGTCCTTTTTTTGGGGGCTTTCTTAATTTCAGCGCTGTTCCATGGAACATATTTTTTGAGATTTAGGAACCTTTTAATTTGCTGTTCATTTATTAGCATATCATTGTGGTCATGAATTTTAGCATATTTAATCCTTTTAAATGTGGTTTTGATTCCGATATATAACATCCCACAAAATAGGACCACCATTGAAATTGGTTGTTTATGAATTAGCTAGTTATCAAACTAATTGCTTTGATATATACTTTTATATAATTGCCAAATCGTACATGAATGCACTTTTGTATTTAAAATGTGTTGTCTATGTCTATGCGCTGTAATGACTAGCCTCTGATTGCATATACTATTTAAACACTGTTATTGGTTCCTAATGTCATGTGAACAAGGCTACAGTGAAGTAGCCGAAACGCGTCATGCTGGAGACGAGGGGACAATAAACCACCTTTTGCATATGACTTGAGCGTTTTCCTTGTGGTCTGTACCTGTATTGACGTTGGTATCCAGGACCGACAGGCAGGAGTTGGAATCGAATATATATATATTCAATGAAAAAACCATTGGTTTTAGGCCATATATAGTTAGGGATTTGCATTTACAAAACCTTATTTTACTCGCATAAAACCATTGAAATTCCATATATAGTTAGATGCGCTAACTATATATCGCGCACCCGCAATCCACTGCTGATGATGTCACATATTACATCATTCATGACATGGTCAGTGACATCACTGATGACATCACTGATGACAACTCAAATGACATCACTGATGACAACATCCAGTGACTGTATGTTTCTGTAAAGTTAAAATATGTCTTACATATTGAAGAATGAGTGGATGTATAAGTGTCTGGATGAAGGATTTAGTAGGTACATGACTGATTGTATAAGGGAGTGATTAAATGTGTCTCACTGAGTGCATGGGTTAGTGATTAAACTGTATTAATTTGTGCATCATTATATCTGTTGTTCTGTAAACTGCTGCATGTGTTGATCAGTAGCTATATGAGTAACTATATAGATTATTGATTGGTTGCCCAAGTATTTGTATGGGAGACTGAGTATGTGTGTGAGTGGCTGGGAGGTGTGTGACTCTGTGCATAGATGTGTGAACAGCTGATTCACTAGATGTATGGGTTCAAAACTGCATGTGGAAACAGCTGTATGGGTGGTTGACTGTGTGCATGAGTGTATTGGTGAGTGATTGGATATCTCAATGCTACATGTCAAAGTAAGTACATATGTAAAACACAGTACATGCGAGAGTTGACATATATAAATTACTGTGTTTAAGAGCCAGTGAATGTGTGAGTGGCTGCATGGATCATTGAAAACTTGTATCAGTGATTGTATAAGAGAGTAAATATGTGTTAGAATATGTTTCAATAAGTAAGGTGTGTATAACTGTATAGTTGAGGAAATGGACGTGTGATTGATTCTTTGCATGACTGTCTAGGTGTATGAGTAACTCCATGGATGAGTGACAATCTGTGAGTGTCTGTTTTCACTGAGTGTATCTAAGGTTATATCAGAGTCTGTAGAGGTTCATCGTATTAACACATGAATGATGTCATCTGTGATGTTGTCATCAGTGATGTCATTTGAGTTGTCATCAGTGATGTCATCAGTGATGTCACTGACCATGTCATGAATGATGTAATATGTGACATCATCAGCAGTGGATTGCGGGTGCGCGATATATAGTTAGCGCATCTAACTATATATGGAATTTCAATGGTTTTATGCGAGTAAAATAAGGTTTTGTAAATGCAAATCCCTAACTATATATGGCCTAAAACCAATGGTTTTTTCATTGAATTTTCAAGGTTTTGTAAATGCAAATTCCTAACTATATATCGACTATAACCTATGGTTTTTTCTGTGAATTTCAATGGTTTTTTAATAGCAAATATCAAAAGCTGTCAAATGTCAAGTACGTGATAGGTAAAAACGTTTTCGTGTTTATGCACGCTGATGTGCTTTGAACGCTGCCCCCCCCTCCCCTCTTTTCTCTTAGTAGTACTCTCTCTTTGCAGATAGTGAACGGTAGTTAACGCAGACCTTTACCCCTGTTGTAATCCGTCGTACCTGCTTGTCTCTCCATTTGATTGATTGTTATCCAAGCATTTACTGTTTTAGAATTGGTTCTCTTTGGATCATTCTCTATTTACAAACAAGCACAAAGTCGCAATACTCTGTTTAGTCTTTGCAGATAGTGAAAAATCGTGTAAAAAAATAAAAGTAATCGAGCAAAATCAGTAGACCACTAATTCGATCTCTTTTTGACCTCGGTAAAATACAAACATTAGGAACAACCCTTCATGAGAAATACGAAAATAGTGAAATGAACTGAGCTCCACACCATGAGGGCTGCAAGACAGCTCGACTCCGCCACCCACCCCGCCCAAAATAACGACAAACCCTATGCAAATATTATAAATATAGACAACACACCAGCAAAGAAACAGGGTAAAACATTTTATTAAATAACTATTTACATAACTATTTTATACTTTTTATTGCCCGATCCGGCTAGCTCAATCGATCGAGCATGAAACTCATGCACTGATAGCAAGCGTTGAGAGTTTGTAGAACGATGGCTTCAGATTTTCCACATACGGTGTAGTGGCGCGAACTGGGAGGGGGCGTTTGGATTCTACCCCTTCCCCAAATAAGATTTTCATACGTGAATGTTCGTTCATGCTTTTTGTCCCTGAGTTGCTTCCATGTCACTGCCTTACACAAATGGCATAAGTCCTGGTTGTTGAGTGCCATACTTCAGAGTTCTAAGCAGCTCTTGTAACACTGTTTAAACCTTATTTGCACCTGCTGCAGCTTCACTATTCAAAGTAAGTGGGGTCCATTTGTGGACCTGACTGCATTGGAAAACAATGTGATACGGTGCCTCCCTAAACCGCTTGACGGAGGCCCCCGAGGGGCGGTGAGATGGCGCGGACTGAGAGGGGGCGCTTCGCTCCTGCCCCCTCCCCAAGTCGTGTTGCCCTGGTGTGGCCTGAGATCGCCCCCGGCATAGGCGGCCGGCTCCCGGGGTCCGGCGGAATTTTTTCCCTTTTGATGACTCTTCCATTCTGGACCTTGTCCCACAATCCGTTTGACCTGAAGACACGCTGTCGTGGGGCGCCCCTTTACCGTTTTAGTTGCCATTCCGCCCGCTTTTGGTACTCTGTGCCTCTTCCGCCATTCAGCTGTTTACCGCCCGCTCTTGCGACTACAACGTCTTGCTCACCATGTAGTTGAGTTGCTCCCGCTCTTAAGATTTAACCGAACTTTTTGTACTGCTGAAAGCGGTTGTATTCCGACCGCTGGTTGGTGGAGACATTTTGACTATATTCTGGACCTGCATTGTCGCGTAATGCGTCATATGACGCGACGCGTTAGCGCACCCGGAAGTGCTCCGGTGCGCAAGGCGCAGCTTCCCGGAAACGATCCAGAGCGCGCCGCGCAGCGCGTAACGTAAGCATAACAGGTCATGTGACTTGTTAATAAAACTTTTCATTGGTTCATTTTACTTTTGTTTTCCTAATGATGTAAGACTAGGTCATGTGACCTAAAAATAACACTTTTCATTGGATTAAAACATGTTTTTCCCAAACGATGAAAGCCCCACCTTGTTTCTGGATGTTTCAGACTGAAGCTGGCGTCACCATGAGAGCACCACCATCTCGTAGCTCCGTCGTGGCCATTCCGCAAGCAATCATGGCAGCCGCTCCCCACCGGAAGCCTGCGGGAGTCAACAGCCCCCAAGACTTTTGTACAATCTTCAAGGCTGAGGGGACGCTTTCGAGAATGGAACCCAAGCCCTGGCAGACAAGCGTCCGAGTTCCAAGGTGTCCCAGGGCCATTTTACTGGACCAGGCCCAAATCCGAAGAGCCGGCCGCCATTTTAAGAGTCCTGTGGAAGACGCCTATCGCTGCACCGCAAGAGTGGGAGCAACTCAACTACATGGTGAGCGAGACGCTGTAGCGGTAAGAGCGGGCGCTAAACAGCTGAATGGCGGAAAAGGCACAGTGTAGCAAAAGCGGGCGGAATGGCGACTGAAACGATAAAGGGGCGCCCCACTACAGCAGACAAGCCTCCGCCATGTGCTTCAAAACTGCATATGTATCTCGTGATATCAAGGTTGGGCAACCAGTACACAACAAGCAGTTACGAGTCCCATTTACACCGGCACCATTTTGGGCGCGGCCGGGCAGGTCCAGGATCTAGTCAAACATAACAAATGAGGCTGACGTCTCTGAAGCAGTTGACGAACAGCAGGACATAGCAAATAAACATGAAGTCTCTAAAGCTGTTAACTCACTGCAGGACAAAACAAGTAAACCTGAAACCTCTGGAATAATTGTCGCTCAAAAGAACAACACACAAAACTCTGTAGAGCCTGAAGAAAAAAAAACAGAAGGGCACTGTAGTTTCAGACACACTTAACACTAATGACTAAACAAAGATATCGTCTGTTTATGAAGCAGTTATCATCTTCACAGAATTGACAAAGAAGTGTGCAGACACCAATGCTATTAAGAAACACAAGGAAATCCTAACGCATCAGCATTCTCGGAAGAGGTTGACACAGATAACATCTTAAGGAACAAAGAAAGACCTGTTCACTCTTGACACCCCAGGTGCTGTGTATGTTGCACTATAGTGCTGCATCGAGAAAACGGACAACCCTATTGATGTGGATTTTTCATTATTGATTATTGTAAAGAAATGGCGACTCCCCCCTTTAGCAGATTAGCTAAATGTTTGCGTAATTTAGGCATAAAAGTTATATTATTGTTGTTGTTGTTGTTATCGTTATAGTTCTGGTTAATTTCAAAAAATGGTTAAATATATTTACAGTTTTTGTTGCGTTCGTTATATTTAAAAGTTAATAAAGTTTTAAAATCAAACTTTGTTGGAGTGCTATATATTTTTAAAAAATCGGGTGAATGGGGCCTTGAATCGGGTTATTGTCATGTGTGGGCTTTGCAAGTGTACTGCTACAGGATCGGACATTTCAAACTCAAATGCACGTTCTTTTTCTTACCTTTCCGAAGCATGGAGCGCAATAGCAGGCAGAGAAAGGGTGATGCACGTGTTGAACACCTGACCTGGCAAGTTGCTGGCAGTGCCCCCCCCGCCCGGTCCTGAAAGAGGGCACACACACACCGCCGCCTTGAGTACTTCACAAATCTTTAAAAGACCATGCGCTTGTTCATGAGGCTTAAATGGTTTATCACCCCTTCTAGAACCCCTGCATCGACCCTCTGACGTTTCCTGGAAGAATTAGCACGTAACACAATACCAAGCCCTGTCAGCTGAAACCCCCGAGAAATCATGGGGCATATTATCAAGGGGGTTTATTGCCGCTTTTTTGGCTTTAAAAGCCAAAAAAAAGAGATAAAATTATCTCCCTATTACCAAGCTGTCGCTAACACCAGTTAGTGACAGCTAAAAGGAGATAGTGACCATCTTGGGCCCCGCTTTGCATGTCAGTGATATTTATCACTAATGACATGCAAAGTGGGCGTGCCAAGATTTTAGCGACTGGAAACAGTCCCTAACCATCGCTATCTCCTATTACCAACTTTTGGAGATATTCGCGCTAAGCGGGAATATCTCCAAAAGCTAACACCTGCCCTGAGCAGTTCTTAGCCATGTTATCCAATGGGAGGTGGAAAACATGGCTAAGAGCATTAGCTCGCTAATGCATGAATATCGTTGACTTTTCAGCGATATTCATGCATTGCGGCCGTTTTTTATCGCATTTGCGATAAACCTTGCTAATAGCAAGGTTTATGTGCGATAAAATTCGCCGATGTACGGCGATAATTTTTGTCTCTAAACAAGTTAGAGACAAAAATTATCGCTAGTTGTTGGTAATATGCCCCCGGATTTTTCCTTGCAGGAATCGGGAGGTGAAAGACTAGCACTGAAATCAGTAGTCTCACGCCTGAATCGGGAGGGTTGGCATGTCTGGATACTCTACAGCTGGGGCCATAAACTACATCCGCAGGGCTAGGTGATAGCCTGGGTCCGGCCTGGACAATCGGACACAGAGGAAGAGGAGTGTCAGAGGGTGCGGTAGTGAATAGGGTGAAAGGGAGGTGTCGGGCGGGCACAGGGTGTGATTCTCAGAGAAGAGCAGCGCAGATGGGGGGAAGTATATGGCCCATGCATGAGAGAGAGAGCGGGGGTGACCAGTGCGTGGGGGAGATGCTTGCGAGGGTGGGGAGCCATGCTGAGGATCGGCGGCGTGCAGAGAGTGGGCCTGGTCAAGGCATCTAAAATGGCTGCCGTGCACGACAAAATTGTGGCATTGGACAAAAAGGCAAGATGGCGCAGACAATGTTTATCAATAAGGATTCATTTATAACAAAATATTTACTCGCAGTGACAAATTGGCGGTCAACACTTCCTGATTTCCATCGAATCGAACGTTAACAGACGTCACGCAGCAAAAAAAAAAAAAAAGCTCACGCACAGCCGCTGGAAGACATGTATCAACATATTCAGAAAACATAAGGGGTCAGGATACGTCTCCCGCACCCCCTTATACCTAGTAATTTAATTAAAACGAAACACAAAATGGCGAATTCCCGTTTCGCTACCAGTTTGCGGCCCAGTTCGCGGCCCGTGAAGCGCTTCTACCGTGAAAAATATATATTTTTTTATTTTCCCCACGAGACCCTTTAATAACCCCAACATCATTCCTAGGGGGTCAAGAGAGGTATACCTTGCCCCCTTTCATTAAATTCCCCCTTCGTTTTTCACCTCTTCTTCTCTCTCGATCCTACCGAGAGATAAGATGGCGGCCGCTCCGGACTGTTTAGAATGTTGACAGACACCGGAGGGCCAATCAGCTTCGCATCGCAAAGTTCCGATACGCGAAAAGTTCGCTAACCGGATAGCTGCCCGGAGCGCTGTTACAGATATATATCTTGATTTAAACGTTAATTTCTCAAAATCCACTGAAGCACATATATTGAGACCTAGCAAAGGCACATCGGGCTAACAGTCCCTACAATTTTGCCAAGTTTCGTGGAAATCCATTCAGCCGTTCGAGCTAAAAGTGAGGCCAACCGCCCTATGGAAATTAACATGGGAAAAACGCGTTTTGGGACCCCCCTTTTTTCTCGGCCCCCCCTTGACAAACCCCCCCCAAATTTTCAAGGGCTGCTCAGAAACAAAATGTGCCATTTTCCTGAAAATTTCAGCCGATTCCGTCCACAAACGCCAAAGTTATTAGACATAGAATTTTCAGAAATCCCATAGGGAATAAATCCTAACTATATATACCTACTGGCGAGACGCCAGTAGGTAATATACTAGCAACCCGTCCCGACCTTGTCCGGGTATGAATTGCTGCCGGCCAGTAGTATATTGTTTTGTAGGATTTCGTTTTGATAGCATTTCTTATCTGTGACAGGCCTGTGAAACGCTCTGATTCACAGTGCACTGCTGATGCACTTAAGAGTGCGCGTTCAGTAGTGTGTGAACTCGAGTTTCCCTACTTTATTTTCCCTTGCAATATTATATAGCGCGAACTCGACAACATGGTATGAGCACAATTTTCATTACAGAAGAACACATTCATTTGTGGTAGCCACGGGGAGACAAAGCGATTTGCCTGGAATCACAGGATGTTGAGCTGATGCCGAGATTCAAACGTAGCTCCCCAGCTCTAAAGTTTGCAATTCTAGAACTTGTGGCGGGAGGTGTGTCTAAAAGTGTATGTCGGTGCTGGCCATCAATGAGAGAGACCTGTGCATTTTTCAAATGGGTGGTGAAAAAAAAGAGTATGTTGCTGGAGATGTGGGCCACCGTGCCACCAATGTACTTACCGGGGGAGGCTAAACCCCCATTATTCCGCAACTTTCTTTCCGCATACCATCACTCCGCATACTTTCATTAAGAAAGTACCATGACTCCGCAATGCCATTATAACGCATGGCATTACATTTTATATGCTTTTACCACGCATACATTTACAATGAAATTCGTTGTAAATGCATGAATGGTAAAAGCATGTTTTTTTTATGTTTGGATAAGGTAAGTATGGGTATAGGGGCATATGTTTTGGGGTGTTTGGGTATTTTAAGGGTTCAGATATAGTTTTGGGTTTTGGGGTACAGTGTTATTTTTAGGGTTCAGGGCTAGGTTTGGGTTTTGGGGTACAGGGGTATTTTTAGGGTCCAGGGGTAGGTTTAGGTTTTGGGGTACAGGGGTATTTTAAGGGTTCAGGGTTAGGTTTGGGTTTTAGGGTACAGGGGTATTTTTAGGGTTCAGGAGTAGGTTTGGGTTTTGAGGTACAGGGGTATTATAGGGTTCAGGGCTAGGTTTGGGTTTTTTGGGTACAGGGGTATTTTTAGGGTTTAGGGATAGGTTTGGGTTTTGGGGTACAGGGTATATTTATAGGGTTAAGATGGGTTAGTGTTTAAGGGTGTTGGGGTATTTTAAGGAGTACGGGTGGGTTATGATTGTGGGATGCAGGGGTATTTAAAGGGGGCAGGGTGGGATTAGCACACGATATGAGACATGGCATAAAGGGTGGAACGTACCACACGCCCCCAGCGTTTGTCACGCCCCCAGCACACGCCCACAGCACAACGCAGATACGCCCACAAGGGACTACTTTGCTGGCACAGTTCTTTTTCCTTTTAAATGTATATGGTGGGCGTCTGCATAGCCTACATCCTTCTGCTGCAACTGCCCTTTCCAACACTGTATTGGGTGTTGTGATTGGTGCTGTGGTTCCTGAGATTACCCGCCTCAAAGGTTTTGGCTCTCTCTTTATTATATTAGTATGGATATATATATATAGTGTGACCAAGGCCTCCGTGCAGGCCGAAACGTTATGCTGCCGTGGTGCTGCCGTGGTGTACTTTTGAATAAACTGAACTCACCTGCACTCCGGGTCTTCCTGTTCTTTCCTGTGTGGTGTCGATGATTGCGGACTGGCGCAGTGAGAAGGATAGTGTGGATATATATATATATATATATATATATAATATATCCAATGGCCAAGCATGTTTGGGAAACACATCAAGGCAGTCTAGCATCCCTACAATATTATGGCATCAAGCATGTGAAGAATCATCCATGTAAAGGAAACAGAGAACTGGAACTATGGCGATGCGAATCAAGGATGGTTGTTCTATTGGGGGCTGAGAGACTATGGGGTCACAACCTTGATGCAGAAATGCATGCCCATCTCTAATGTCTTATTTGATCGAGGAACTGGTATTGGCCGTAGTATAGAGGACTGGATATGTGGAATTGATTTGAAACCTCTGACTTTTTAGTACCTTTGGGAGTATCATGACATGAAAATGAATAGTATGGCACTTTTTAAAATGTAAGAGTCTGATGATGTAACAAGGAAATTAAATGTTCATCAGGGGTAACAGTGTATGTGAGGAATTTACACACGGAAATTGCACTAGCACATTATATTGCAATTGGAGATTGGATATGAATATAAGACATGGTTCTAGACCAAGGAAGGAACATACTATGGTTGGATGCATTGAATTATGATATTAAATTAGCATTTTATGCCATTGGGGATATAGAAAGCCTTCTATACTGCATATATAGAGGTTAGATAGGGCCCTGGTCATTAGATGAATGACGATTGCACATATGCATTTGCACTTTGCCCTGTGGCACATTTCAAGTTGGGGGATTAAGTCCCCTTGAAACCTGAGGGTCTCTTTGGTCCAGCAAGCTCACCCGGTACCTCCAATAAGCGCCACAGAGCTGCGTTGCAGTGAGGTGTAAAAAGGGGCGTGGCCTCTGAACACCTCTCTGCAAGGTAGCACCCTGGTGCATACTGAAGGTACCTGGTGGGCTAGTTGGACCCCAAGAACCACAGGATTCAAGGGAACTTAATCCCACAACTTAAAACGCACCACGGGTGTGTTTGCACAGTGGTAAAGGGAGAGAGCGGGGCCTGAGGTGACATGTGCAAACACGCCATGTGGCACTTTGCAAGTAGGGAATTAATTCCCCTTCAATCCTGAGTGCCAACTAGCCCACCAGGTACCTCCAGTAAGAGCCACAGAACTGAGTTGCAGAGAGGTGGTCCAGGCAAAGCCACTTTTTACACCTCTCTGCAACGCAGCTCTGTGGTGCTTACTGGAGGTACCTAGTGGACTATTTGGACTTCAGGGACTCTCGGGATTCAAGGGGACTTAATCCCCCACCTGAAAACGTGCCAGGGGGCATGTTTGCAGTGTGGTGGAGAAAGGGGGCATGGCCTTTATCTACCTTCTCACCATTCCCACTGCTTGGAGTTTACTGGAGGTAAAAGGTAGGCTAGTTGGCCCCACACAGTGGGTTTGCTAAGACATCTTCAGAGGCCATGGCCCCCTTTCACTACCACTCTGCAAACGTGCATCTTGGCAGACTACAGGATGTGGAATGAAGTCCAATTTAGTCACGAGGGAGATTGGGGGCCAAGAATCCCTCCTGGCACCTCCTGTAACTCCTACGCAGCGGAATTCCTAAGCGTTGGTTGGACGCACTTTTTCTCCACCACTCAAACACAATTACTAGTTAAAGTAGCATACTTCTGACTTAGTGGTAATTTTAATCCCCCTGACCTATTATGTACTAGGGGCGTACAGAGGAGGTCATGCTAACACATGGGTACACCAACACATAGGGGCCGATTCCAATTCGGGAAAAAACACTCCGAATATCTGCATGGAGAGTTTTTCCCGTACAAATCGTACTCTGCAAAATCCCTGTACGTACGATGAAGTACGATTCGTACCAGGAGCAGGACTCTGTAGAAATCGTACAAAGACGGTACGACTCTAATCTCCGCACGATTCTCCCCGGGAACCCGCTGTACACGACATCCATGCGGTTCAAAGCAGGTTTGCCCGACCCAGCAAATACGAATCGTGTCGGGTACGCATCGTACAACACTTTGTTTACGGGAGCCCAAAATGTCCGGATAAGCAGAGTTTGCCTCGAAACAGGTACGGAACGGCCCCCCCGGGTATGGTGTGTACACCCCATGTCTGCAGGGGTACGGTGCGTACCCCTGCACTCATGGGGTGTACGCATTGTATCCCGTGATCGTAGGGTGTACGCACCGTACCCCATGATCGCAGGGTGTACGGTGCGTACACCCTACGAGCATGGGGTATGGTGCATACACCCCATGTCTGGAGGGGTACGGTACATACCCCTGCGATTATGGGGTATATGCACCGTACGGTGTGTATGTGATTGTGTGGTTGTCCGTATGAATCGCCCTTACCTGACATGGACCGTACGAATCGCGTCTGCATACCCCGGTCCAGATCATACTCATCAGGTCGTACAGCATGTTTACGAATCGTACAGTTTACTGTGAGGGTCCGTGTTGTACGGTTTCACCCTTGCAATTCGTACAGTTTGCAACGATTCGGATGGATTGATGAGATACGGATACGTGAATCGGACGGACGTGTACGATTCGTACGAAGAGGGCTCCGGATACGATTCGGAGGGGCGCTTTTTTCCCCGATTCGGAATCGGCCCCATAATGTTCCCTAGTGTATGTAGGTGTTTCACTGTATTCTAAGTGTCTTTTAGCATACCACTGGCTATAGGCCAGGTTAGTCAGAGTCAGTTTCCACTAGTACCCATCAGAAAAGGTTGTGGGCACAGGATGATTTGGCAACAAGGCCTCTTTCTGCTCCTCTGTTGGTTTTTTCTGCACATGTCTTGCTTCTTCCTGCACTTTTCTTTGTCTTTGTGGACTTCTGTTATTTCTTTTTGTATTTCTTTTGCTTCTTTTTGTGCGTTTTTTCTTCTACCTCTGTAGGCATAATTAGAAACTAGCATTTAAAAAACCTTTGAAATTCACTGAAAAAACATAGGTTTCAGGCACGTTATAGTTAGAAATTAGCATTTAAAAAACCTTTGAAATTCACTGAAAAACCCATAGGTTTCGGGCACGTTATAGTTAGAAATTAGCATTGAAAAAACCTTAAAAATTCACTGAAAAAACCATAGGTTTCAGGGACGTTATAGTTGGACATTTCACTCCTACAAAACCATAGAAATTCCCCTGTTATAGTTAGTTCAGCTAACTATAACTCACGCCCCTGCAAAGCACTGCTGATAACGTCACATATTACATGGTCAGTGACATTATCTTCCAAGAACCTGCCTCAGTGGGGGTGGCCGTACTCACAGCCTTCTGGTTCTCGTAGTGCCACAAACTATTTCTCAAGGGAGTCCGTCTTGTTTATTCAGATAGAATAATGGCATTAAAAACCCATGTGGGTCGATGTGAAGCCCCGCTGTAAATGCCTCATGTCGTTCTCAGTTGTCTACGTGAACACGACCTCCCGTTTCACGAATGGCACCATTGTGGCGCCATTGCGGATCTGCACGCCCACGGCGGGATTCTCCCACGGCTGGGCTCAGCCGCTTAATATCCACAACAATGTGCAGGATGGATACAGATAAACCTCTCTACGCGGGGCAGAGTCCAGATAATTAAGATGATGGTAGCACTCCACCTTTTAAGTGTTTAGGATGTTGCCTATACTATTTCAGAAATCTTTAATGACAGAGATGGACAATTACTTCAAAAAGTTCTATTGCAAGGATCATGCTCGAGGTTGAACGAATTTAGTCAACACACCAGCACAAGAAACAAAAGATTGTAAAGGAAATATTGACAACACATAAATGTTCACAAGTGGTCTGTGACCTTCCGAGCTATGAACCCCACCTACCCCTGGGTGGGTAACATTACAAAGTGACATGCTAAACTGCACACTTAACATAGACACAGTATACAGTCCTTACATGTTAGCACAGACTGTAGACAGGCCATTGAGTCCAGCCACGTTTGGAAGATAAATTATGCACACAGGAAGTTGAAATGCAGTTTGCAACTACAAACCACTGCACTCATATCACGCAAGTAAGATATCCATAATGGTCTATTATTCACTGGGACAACTAAAGTGAGAAACGTAACCAACATTTGCACCAATTATGACTCATGAGACAAAGGGAAATTTAAAATAATCCATGCTCTTAGTAATGAGTGTGAGTTAGCTGGAAATTTCTCTTGTCAACAGCTGTCACAATGCCTGTGGTAGTGGTACGGCCCTCTCCTTTTCCTTTTCTATTGAATTACCAATTAGAAAATATATTGTAGTGTGGTATCAAGTGTGTAGTGTTAGATCAATAGTTTGTTAATTGAACATGTATTTCTTGAAATTGACAGACTTTGCATTTCCATTGATATTCAGGAATTCTATGCTTTAGATTAGGGGGAGCAGAGACAGAAAAGCGATGTAAAAAATAGACTTGCACAAATATCAAGGTAAAAATATTGTGGGTCAGAAATATCGTCAAGAGAAATAACGTGTTCAAGAATACCGATTTTAGGTAAGTAATATCGATGTTTGAAATATCGTAGTGTTTTATATCGTTTGCAAAAAATAAAGATGTTAAAAATATAGATTTTTTATTAGTTTTGTGCATTTTAGTATATATTTTATATGTATGTGATGTATGTTTTTTGTATAAGAATAGTTTTTTATTACATGTGTTAAAACTTTAGTAGTAATATTTTTTTTTACTTGAATTTTGCGTTTTTAGTACTGTAGCTGGTTGTGGGTTTATAGGGGTATAGAGTGGGAAGTACTTTAATTATATTAAATGTATTGATTATTTTTAGCAGTTATAATTTTTTGGGGGGGGGGATTTTGCGTTTTTAGTACCGTAGTGGGGTTGTGGGTTTATAGGGGAATAAAGTGGGAAGTAATTTAATTATATTAAATGTATTGAATATTTTTCATTTATTCATATTTTTTTTATTGAGATAGTACAGTGTTAAATGTAGAAAGTATTATTTTATGAATTTATTAATAATTTGTTGTTATTCATTTTTAAATAATTAATTGGCAATTAATTATGGTAATTGTGTAAATAATTGTAGGTGTTTGTTGTGCTATGTATAGGTGTAAATATTGGGAAGAGTGGGACATTATAGTTTTTATTGATTCAATAATTAGTTGGCAATTACTTTTAGCTTAATTAATTAGTAATTAATTATGGTAATTGTGTAATTGATCTTCGGTGTGTGCTGTGGTGTTTATAGGTGTAAATGGTGGGAAGGGATTTATTTTTAATAGACGAATCAATAATTAGTTGCTAATTCATTTTAATTAATTAATCAGTAATTAATTATGGTAAATTTGTAATTACTGTTAGGTGTGTGTTGTGGTGTTTATAGGTAGGAAGGGTGGGAAGTAATTTATTTTTAATTGATGAATTAATAATTCGTTGTTAATTAATATTAGTTAATTAATTTATTAGAAATAAATATGAAAATTATGTAATTAGTTTTAGGTGTGTGTTTTGTATATTATATTATTAAAGAATGTGTATTAAATGAATTCTTATTTTTGTTATTTATAATATTTTTAATTGATTATTAATTATGTTAATTATGGAAATAAATGTAAATACAACTGTTTAAGTGTTTTTTTATTGGTGTGATGTTCTTGGGTAGGAAATAAAATAAAACATTTGTGTTTTACATAATTTTTTTCTTTGTGAATATTGGCTCCTTTTAAATAATTATTGTTTTTAAATGTATTTAATAAATTATTTCATATAATATTTGTAACTTTCTGTTATATATAATTTATTTTTTAATATGTGTTCTTTTTATATGTTTAATATTTTCCATGTATATTTGTTTAATATTGTTTATTTATATTTATGATTTGATTTTTTTTCTATTGTTCAAATGCTATTAGTGATTTTTGCTTCTCTGCAATCCAGCACTTTCCCTACTGTTGCACTCTTTTAAAAATGTATCATCTTAACTTATAACTGAAATCGATTTCCCTCAATCCTCATCGCATGCAAATGCAAATCCCGCCCGAAACAAATGTGCAAGGTGCAGATAATAAATTGCAATGCAGAACACTTTTGTTTCAAATCTTTGTTGTTTTCCACCAAATAACACACACTTCACAAGCCCATTAGATACACAGCAGTAAGCCTACAACCCTAACAGGGCCGGCCGCGTAGGAAAACAGTGCGTTGGCTTCGCTGGGATTCCATGTAGAAAGATACCTTGTACACAGAGCTGCGCCTACAACCCACAAGGGGCCGGCAGCGTTCAATACTGCAAAGTGTAGGGTCAACTGGTCTTGTGGAAGGGTAAGCCCCGTAGGGCCCATCTTCAAAGCGAACAGGCAACTAGTCTAAACTCAACACTCAACCCAACAAGGCCCAGGGCACACAGAGCAGAAGAGACAGAAAAGAAAAGAATAGACAAAGAAAGGAAGTCGAACGGGGAGAGGGAAGAACAGAGAGGTGAGAGCAACAGGTGCGGGGAAGGGGGAGGCGGAGTCACACGTCTGACCCAGCGTCAGCAACAATGGGGCTACATTGCAGGGGGCCAATTATGGAAGCAGTCTGCTCGGATCAGGGGGGATAACAGCATCCTCAAACAGGCGCAGGGTCCTAAGCTTGGTGGGCAAATGACGCACATGTTCAGCAGCACAAAAGTATTTAATCAGTGGATGCCAGACAGCCTTGAAGCGAGTGTTGCTTGCCTGCAACCGTGCAGTGAAAAGCTCCATTGTGAGGACATGCCATAAACGCACAAACCAGGCTGCGATTGGAGGGGTTTCAGCTTTCTTCCAATACAGAGCTATGAGCTGTCTGGCAGCTCCCAACATTTGGAATGCCAAGATCCAATCACTCCTGGTAAGGGCTTTCAGGCCAGCAGGTTTAACACCCAGCAGGATTGTGCTTGTGACCTCAGGCAAAGGGAATCCCAGGACCCTCCTGATATGGCTAAGGACCTCCTTCCAGAATAAGGTCAGCGACGGGCATGACCACCAAATATGGATAAAATCCCCGGATGCAGACCGGCATCTCCAGCACAAGAGGGAGGTCGCAGGGAACATCTTATGAAGACGCTGGGGCATATACTACCACTGGGTCATGAGCTTGTAGGCATTCTCTTGTTGCGGGATGCTACGGTACACTTAGGGATGTTCCGCCACACCCTACTTCACTGTGCAGGGGTAATGTCCGTTTCTGATGCTGCCTGCCATCTGCTCTGATAAGGATGCAAGGGTGACATTATTGGATGCTGCAAAATCTGGTAGATCCGGGAAATAATCCCCTTAGATTCAACAGGATGCTGGGCCAGCCGCTCAAAAGGGGTAAAAGCGCGAGTGGCCACCTGATACACTTCCTCTTCAGACACCCAGTGCCTCAGCTGGGCATATTGCAACTTCGCCTCCAATGGTACACGGACCTCCTCCTTACATTGTGCAATGGATTTAAGCCTGCCCCCTTCAAATAAATCAGTGATTACCCTGCAGTCCCCTTGGGTCCGCTTAGCGAAGGCACGCAACTGGTGCGCCGGCGGGAAGGACGGATTCCTCTCTATCGAGTTGTGGGGAGAGGGAAACATCATGAGACCCCTGAGTACAGTTACTTTATCCCATATGTCTAGCACCGTCCTAGTGGGCACCGCAATATCGGCGCTCCTGGAGCGTGTCACCCTATGGCACCAGGGATGTTCCCAGATGGTTCGCCCCGTCACTACTCGGTCCATGTGCAGCCATCCCTTCTCACTCACCCTCACCCCCCACTCCACCAAAAAACGAAGGTGCAAGGCCCAATAGTAGTCTACTAAGTTGGGACAAGCCAGGCCCCCCCTATCCCTTGGCATCATCAGAAGCTTCTGCGAAAAACGAGGATGTTTCCCGCCCCGATGAAGTTTGTGAGGTCGCACTGAAGTGCTCAGATGCAGCTGAGCGGGATAGGCGTTGGGAGGCACTGAAATAAATACAGAATTTTAGGGAGGACTAACATCTTGTTGGCATTGAGTCTACCCAACCACAATAGCACTGGGGGACGCCACTTCCGCAAGTCCTCCAAAACCGACCGCCGGCACTCCCGCCAATTCACATGCGTCCATGTTTCCATAGACGGTGTCAAATGGAGGCCAAGGTAGCGGATGCCCTGGGAAGCCCATTGATATGGCACGAGTGTCTCCAGGAGGGAAACCTCTTCCTTCAAGATGGTAAGGTTGAGGGCCCAGGACTTACTATGATTTATCTTAAGGCCAGAGACCCGCTCGAAGAGGTGCAGTGCTGCATGGAGCACCGGAAGGGACTCCCTGGGGCGTGCTAGGGCTAGTATGAGGTCGTCCAGGAACAATGCCACCTTGTTCTCAGAGCCACACATGGAGATACCATGTATGTTGAGCGCCTGACGAATCATCTCCACCAATGGTTCCACCACCAGGGCAAATAGTAAGGGGGAGAGGGGGCACCCCTGCCTGGTACCCCTATGAATGGTGAATGGTGCCGAGAGCCGTCCATTAATCCGAATCCTAGTCTGCGGAGCGATATATGGCGCCATGATTCAAGTAGTCATGTTCTGGCCCAATCCAATTTTAGATAGGACCGCCCGCAGAAAAAGCCCAGTCCACCCGATCAAACGCCTTCTCCGCATCCAGACGGAAGGGAAGCCAGGATTTTCCAGTGGTGCACTAATGCAGCACACTTTTAACATAATCAACTTGTTGGATTCATGCTCACTAAAGGGACTGGCTACCAAAATTAAAGTGCAGTGCCTAGCAGCTTTTACATGATTAAATATAATTAATCCATCCATTTAATCATTACATTAGATTTCCATCTTTCCCGAGGCGATACATCCCATGAGCAAGAAGGCAGAGTTAGTCGTCCCAACTCTGTCGAAGATTTTATAATACTATGAAAATTACTCACACCGCCTCAATCTAGGATACTATACATTTTGTTTTCTGTTTTATCATTAAAATTTCCAAACTGCTAACAATTTCTTAATAGCCCCTACCCTTTTTGCAAATGCTTCCTCAAGGTTTTTGGTGCATTGCATTTTATTATGCCAATATTGGTATGTGGTAACTTTTGCTGTCCTCCAATTCTGCAGAATCAAGGAGCAAGCCACTAAAGCAGAACTCGCTATAAATGCTTTCTCTCCTTTGGAGATTGGAGTATTCAAACTTTGCCTTATAAACCCAAATAATGCAATCGCTGGTTCCCTTTAAAATCTTCTCCGTAAACCTTCATTAAGGGCGGAGAACACTTCCTCCGAGAACTGCGTTAAAAGAGGAAAAAAAAATATGTACCTGACTCATTTGCTGACAGCAAAAGCACTTGTCCTTACTTCTGCATATATCTTATGTAAGACTCTAGGTGTATAATAAGACATCCAACGGGATAAAAATGCCATTCTTTTAAATTTTGCAGCTCCTAGTGTTTTATTGCCATGTAGCAAAATCCCCTGCCACTCTAATTCTGAAAAAGTACACTGAGTTTCTTGGGAGATCTTGTCTAACAAACGTATTACTAAAGGGCTTTCCCTTTGGTCACGTAGTAATCCATACCAATTTCTAGCACCTCTTAAATTAGCTCTATAAAGGGCTGTTAATAGGGAAGCTGAGGCTATGCTCAATAGAAAGCAACCTTTCTTCACAAATTGAATAATCTGAAATAACCGAAAAATACGAATTTCAGCTAGTTCCACATCTAGCCTGGATCTCCTGCCATTTTAAACATCTTCCCCGACTACAAAAAGGCCTAATTCCCTAAAGCCTTTGCTTTCCCAGAATCTTATCAGATTATTTCAAATATGAAGGCCCAATATTTTGCACTCTGAGAGAAAACTCATATCCCGCTGTATTTGGCCTAATTTGATAAAATGAACGTATTCTTTCCCTAAATCCCTGTAATGTCTTATAACGAGTCTTCTTAGGAAGTTTAGCCGTTTCAATAAAGACTGAAGTCTGCAATTCTGCCTCCTGCACTATCTTATCCACAAAAAAACTATCCAATGGTTCCTTGCCATCTAACATTAGAACCATTATATCCACAAAAGTTGCTTCATAGTAAGTTCGTACCTCGGGAAGTGCCAAACCCCCTTGACTAATGTCGAGCTGAAGCACTGAAAGTCTAACTCGTGATGCCTTCTTCTTCCAAATAAATTGTCGAATCACAGCTTCCAACTGTTTAAAATATGACATATTAATTTTTATTGCTACATTTGATTATAAAAATAGTAATAATGGTAAAATATAATTTTTTCATACGGGCCACCCTGCCAATTACTGTGAGTGGAAGAAGAGTCCATCTGTCTAATAGATTTCTAATCTTAGTAGCCATTACTAAATAGTTCAATTTAAAAAGTTCCTCATAACTACTTGTTACATAGCTATCTAGATAATGGATATGATCTGAGGATTGAGCTTGCTGTCGCAGAAACTTAGGAAGAATATGGCTGCTTACATTAAGTAGCAACATTTCTGTTTTATTATGGTTGATTGTATATCCTTCAATAGCTTTGAACTACATAAATTCTGCCAAAGTTGTCCTAACATTCTGTTCCTTTGGCCTAAGGCACAGAATAATGTCATCTGTGAACCGTTTAAGTTTGGGCATTCCTTCCAAAGGAGCTTGTATCTGGTGATTGGCCCTCATTTTTGCAGCAAGAGGTTCTACAGACAATGCAAACAAAGAGGGGGATAAGGGGAGGGGGATAAGGGACAACCCTGGCGGGTTACTTGCCTTATATCCACTCTTCCTGCTAACTGCGAGTTTATAAAACCTTGGGCCTGTGCCCCTTGATATAAGTTTCCCAACATTTGTGTTACTTGTATTGGGAATCTGACACTTGTAAGGACCGCAAAAAGAGTATCCCAGTTAACTAAATCAACTGCTTTTTCAGCATCAACCGTCAGAATGAAGACAGGTACTTGATTCCAGTTAAACAAATCAAGTGCTTGTACTAAAAACCTAGTATTCGATGACATGTATCTTCTTGAGACAAACCCCGTCTGGTCTTTGTGGATTACCTTCTGAGCTAGGAGAAAAACGACTTGCACAGATTTTCATTAATATTTTATAGTCCTCATTCAACAGACTGATTGGTCTATACGAGTTGATGTTTTTAGGACTCATTTTGTTTAGAAAAACTTACTATCATAATTATTTTAAAAGTAGAGAGAACTTCCTCTCCCACTCTTATGAAATTAAAAAGCTCTACCAGGAAGGGTCTTAATTCTTCTGAGAATACCTTGTAGAACTCAGTTGGTAAACAATCATTGCCTGAGGTCTTGCCACCCGGCATTGAAGCAAGGACACTCTTCATTTTGATAGGGATGATTTCGGCGCTTATTTCATCTACCTGGTCAATTGTCTAGAACTGGAGAATAAATCCCACCCAAATATAGGGTTATCGCCTCATTTGATACCAAATACTTAGATGCTTATAGCTTTTGATCATGATCCACAAAAATGTTAGCAATTTTTTCCTTGTCAAAAGTCAGAGCCCCTGACTCTGGTTCTACCAGTTCTGTAATTAACATAGACTCCTACTTGACTTTGCTTGACCAGGCGAATAATTTCCCCTCCAACTGACTCTCCTCGTATACGCGGTACTGATATGTCCGGGAGCTAGTTATTTCTTCCAGTATAACAACATTATTTTCCTGAAAGAATGTCTTAATCCATTCTTTCGTATCTTCTACCAATTTGAGGTTCAAAAAGAGGAGCCGATCCATCTTCCACCTGGGTATCTAACGCCTTTCCGCCTCTCTCTCAAATAATAACTAATGAATTATCTGAAAAAGAATTGGCTCTGATTTCAGGGCTAACACAATTAACATAATGGGGATAAGAAAAAATCGATACAAGAAGCTGTTTGAAACCACTGCGATTAACAAGTATAGTGTATATCACCTGGATGTGCCTCACGCCATGGATCTATAAGACTATAATCCTGTTTCATGGAATTTAATGAATATGAGATGTTATTTCGCTTGCCATTACTTTTCATGCTATTACTACATGGTTATTACTTAGCACTTTTTTACTTCGCATAACATTACTTTGAAAGTGTTAATGTATGCTAAGTAAAAAATTGCCTAGTAATAAAAATGGTATACGGAATAACATGTCAATTTTTTAAAAAAATTCTAAAACACAGCACTATAGAAAATACACTACCCTACACATCTACAACACTAAAACACTAAAACACTACACTACTGAAACATCACTACACTACCCTAAACCCTAAATCACTACCCCCTGCACTAACATACACATTCCCCATCTCCACTCCCAACAATCATTCACTAACCATCACAACCCCCAACACTACACTAAACACTAAAACAGTAAACTACACTACACTAACACTACTACACTACCCTAAATGCTAAAACACTACCTTACACTACACTAACCCTACAACACAACCCTAAAACACTACCCAAGCACGACCCTGCCCATACCCCCAGTCCTGTCCCTAAACTGAAACACTACCTTGCACGACTTCCCGACACTACCCTGAACCCTAAAAAACTCCCTACACTACACTAACCCCACAACACTACCTAAACCCTAACCTTACACTACCTAAACACTACCCCCTACACTACCCTACACCCAAATGCACTACACTACACTACACCTACACAACCGTCTCTACTCCCAAAGACTACCCTGCATGACACCACCCTAAAACAGTACAACCCTACACAAGTACACAACTCTGCACGACCCAACACAGCCCCTACACGACCCTACACAGCCCACTTACCTCTTTCCATGCGTGGTTCCAATCTTATCCCCCTTCCTGCTTCCTCCGGCTTCTTACATCCTCAGCAGCATCAGACCCTGGGAGCAAATGGCTGCCGTGATGACCACCAAAAGTGGCGCCGCCCCTACGCATGCGTTGTTGGTAGGCATACGATGTAACAGCACGCGTACTAAAGGGGACGCCTTGTTACATGGCATGCGTACTAATGCATGCAAAGTGATGGTATGTGAAGAAATGTTCGCATACTAATGAAAGTTTCCCAATTTATTACCCTTTTTGTTCTCAGCTTTAATTGTTTTTTTCCTTTATTAGAGGTGTCCAATTTCAAATCTTGGATGAAATTAAAATCCCCTCCTACTATTATAGGGCCTTCTACACCCTTGACCAACTCATAAATCTTTATGAGAGCTGTAGGATCATCATCAATTGGAGCATAACAGTTTACGAAATTGAAAAGTGCCCCATTGACCCTAGCAGTGACCCAAATCCACCTCCCTTGAGGGTCTCTCGTAACTTGCCTTGAGGGTCTCTCGTAACTTGATATATCTTGCAGTCAGTTCCTTGTCCAAAATAAATGGCTACCCCACTGCCTGCTAGCCCTGTCGAGGCAAAAAAGGCCCTAGAATAGCATTTAGGAATAAAAAGTCTAGGTGTATCTGTTTTTAGATGGGTCTCCTGAAGATACAAAATTTGAGGAGAAAAGGAAGTAAGCCGTCTACTCAGCCCACCATAGTTTTTTCTTCTTAGACTCTCCCTTAACATTTATCAATATGATCCTTACAGTAGAATCCATGTGCTTCACAAAATAACTCCTGTTACCAAACCATTTTATGCCCATCTGTTGCACCCCTGCTCTGATAGCTAAGCTGGATCACTGACATAATATTGAATACAAAAATATAGACTTACCAAAATATCGTTGACAAAATATAGAAAGCAAAAATATTGAATTCCTATCTACAAACAGGTAAGTAGAAAAATATCGAAAAAATATAGTTAGTCAAAATATTGATTTTTTTAAAATGTCTTAAAAGTAATTTCAAATTAATGAATAATAAATATAATTAACTGAAGCATATTTAAAAATACTTAAATAACCTTAAAATTAATAAATAATTAATTTAAGTTAAATAGAAAACATACAATTTTATTTTTTAATACATATATATATATTAACGTAATATTATTAAAAAATATACAATATTTTTACTGTAAGATAAAGGGAGGGTAACATTTACTATTACCACTCCAGTGAGTGCAACAGTAGGGCAAGCGTTGGATAGCGTAGGGGTAAAAATTACTATTCCCACTCCAGAGAGTGCAACAGTAGGGAAAGTGTTGGATAGCGTAGAGGCAAAAATTACTATTTCCACTTCAGAGAGTGCATCAGTAGGGAAAGCGTTGGATAGCGTAGGGGTAAAAAATACTATTCCCACTTCAGTAAGTATAACAGTAGGGAAAGTAATGATTTAATATATTAATAAAAATACATTAAATATCAATACCAATAAAACATTAATTAAAATTAATTACAAATTTAATATTATATCATAATTAATGTGTTAGAAAAACAAATAAATATTAGTTATTAAAAATGTATTACATATTCATGATTATTTAACAACAAATTAATTTTCAATAACAAAAAATAATGAATAATAAAAATTAATACCAATTAATAATTGACAGTAAATTAATTAGCAATACACAAAAAGTATTTTTAATATGTAATTAATTACAATTACATTACCTATTCCCCTATAAACCCACAACCCACTACAGAAAATACATTAATAAAATAATCATATATATCAAATAATTAATTAATACAAATTAATTACCAATTAATAAACATTAATTACCAATTAAAAATACATTAAAAATCAATACCAATAAATACAAATACATTATTTACTTAATTACATTTAAATTACTTCCCACACTATTCCCCTATAAACCCACAACCCGCTACGGAAAATGAATTAGTAAAATTAACATAATTATCAATTAATCAATTAATAAAAATTCATTACTAATTCATAAAAATTCATTACCAATTAAAAATGAATTTACAATAAATTCAAAATGAATACCAATAAATAAATACAAATATTTACTTAATTACAATTAACTTACTTCCCACCCAATTCACCTAAAAACCCACAACCCACTACAGAACTAAAAAGCAAAATTACATTAAAAATAATTAATAAATGCTAAAAAATAATATTTAATTTAATATAATTAAATTACTTCCCACCCTATTCCCTATAAAACCACAACGTGCTACAGAATTAAACTACGCAAAAATTAAATAACATAAAATTAATTACTTAGAATTAATTAAACATATATTACAAAAATAATATACACTTTTCAAACATATATTAACATATAAATCCCTTAAAAAAATTCGATATTATTCAAAATTCAATATATTTTATTTCCTATATTATATACTTCGATATTTTAAACTTCTATATTTTGACAATCGATATTATATTACTTACCTTCAATTCGATATTTTTAACCACTATATTGAGTCCATTCGATATTTTATCCATTCTATATTTTTACTTCCATATTATGTCTGTTCTATATTTTGTATTCAATATTATGTCTAGTTACCAGGTAAGCTATCTTCTTTAATTCTGCTCTATATTTTTGCAATTACCTGCCTACCTACCCATCCCTGTGCCCTACCCCCATCCCTCACCAGTTTCCCTTGCCCTTTCCCACCCCTGGCAGATGGGGAATAGCCCACAATACCCCCTACCTCCCATCACTGAAAATCTCTTACGCCAGGTGCCATGTTGTTGCACCCTAGTGTGAACTACTACCCCACCCCCCTGAAAAAATAAACAAAAAGAAAAATAGGGGAAAAAGATTCATAGTAGTCTTTCCAAATAGTTCAAACTCTTTACTTTTCTATAGTGATTTTCTGCAATAATTCCTAGGCTTCATCGAGACTTGCAAACATATGGAACTTCCCTTGAACCAAGAATGGAACTTCCCTTGAACCAAGACTCGCAACTTCGACTGTTGAGCAATGGCCTCATGAGCCCCCTGTGCTTTGAACAAACAGAGAAGCTTAACAAATTTTTTTCCGATGATGAGCCACTGCTGCACTTATATCTGAGAAAATGTGGCAGCTAGGAACTTCCCCAGTGGAGAATTGCTTCTTGTGAATAGATCTAGTCAGTATCTGTTCCTTTTCTCTGTGGTCCGCGAAGTTGACTAAGATTGTTCTAGGTAGCTTTAAGTTCGGGAATGGCTGTGTGGGGACTTTATGTGCGCGAGTAATAGTAAGGTCACCCAAAAACCTGGGCAGCACATTCTCCTTGATAAAAGACCCGACCCACTGGAGCGTTTGTGACCCTTCGCAGCCTTCTGGGACCCCGATCAGCTGCTGGTTTGAAATTCAAGAATGATTTTCCAACTCTTCTAGTTTTTTTTCATCAAATTGTTCTGTTTTTTATCTAATGAGGCCTGATTCTGAATCAAGGTCATCTGATCTTCAAGGAAAGAAATCCTGGATTCAGCCTCTTGTAGTCTTGACGGATAAGAACCGACTGCTTCCTAAATTATTGATAAACGTGAGTGTAGTGCTGCTATATTGTTTGCTTGCATTACTTTCATTTCCCTTATCTCATCAAGAATAAGATTTAACATGTCTTTGATATCAAATTAAAAGCTGCTCCCAGCCTCTAATAGCAGGTCTCCAAACGGATCTTCCGGCTCTAGCCGTGCTTGTTGTCATATCACCATGCTTTACTCTGCCATAGATATTGACGGAGAAAAACCAAAGGGGATGATGGACGGAGCGTTGACAATACAAAAACTCACCCCCAATCAACTGATCTGGGTTTACTCCATCACTGTTCTTTAGCTCACTGTGCCACCCCTCATGGGAACAGTCCAGCCTGAACTGCCAAGCCATGTCTTCCCTGGACCGGAATCAAGCTTCCCAGGACCGGTTTCTCACATTACAGCCGTCTTCAACCGGGCTTGCTTGAATCCAGTGGCAAAGTGAGCAAGGGACTCACGTCTGAGCATACCCTGCCAACTTAGGGCGAACAAAGAAAAACAAAGGGGATGATGGACGGAGCGTTGACAATACAAACACTCAACCCCAGTCAACTGATCTGGGTTTAATCCATCACCGTTCTTTAGCTCACTCCGCCACCCCAGTTCAGACATGGCCATATGCGAATCAGTCTGACCCTGTGCATCATGGGAACAGTCCAGCCCGAACTGCCAAGCCATGTCTTCCCTGGACCGGAATCAAGCTTCCCAGGACCGGTTTCTGGCATTACAGCCGTCTTCAGCCGGGCTTGCTTGAATCCAGTGGCAAAGTGAGCAAGGGACTTACGTCTGAGCATACCCTGCCAACTTAGGGCGAACAAAGAAAAACCGAAGGGGATGATGGATGGAGCGTTGAAAATACAAACACTCACCTCCAGTCAACTGATCTGGGTTTAATCCATCACCGTTCTTTAGCTCACTCAGCAACCCCAGTTCAGACATGGCCGTATGCAAATCAGTCGGACCCTGTGCCTCATGGGAACAGTCCAGCCCGAACTGCCAAGCCATGTCTTCCGTGGACCGGAACAAGCCTCCTGGGACCGGTTTCGGATTCATAATCCTCATCATTCAGGCTATATTGAATCCAGTCGCCAAGTGAGCAAGGGACTCACGTCTGAGCATACCCTGCCAACTTAGGGCGAACAAAGCGATACAAAAGGGGATGATGGACGGAGCGTTTGAGCAAATCAAACACTCACCCCCAGTCAACTGATGTGGGTTTAATCCATCACCATTCTTTACCTCACTCCGCAACCCCAGTTCAGACATGGCCATATGCAAATCAGTCTGGCCCTGTGCCTCATGGGAACAGTCCAGCCCAAACTGCCAAGCCATGTCTTCCCTGGACTGGAAACAAGCATCATGTGACCGGTTTCTGGCTAATCAGCCGTCATCAGGCAGTCTAGCGTGAATCCAGTGGCAAAGTGAGCAAGGGACCCACATCTGGGCATACCCTGCCAACTTAGGGCGAAAAAAGCAAAACCAAAGGTGATGATGAAGGGAGTGTTAAACATTGCAAGCACTAACCCCCAGTCAAATGATCTGGGTTTCATCTATCATCATTCTTAAGCTCACTCCCCCACCCAAGTTCAGACTTGGCCATAGGCTACTCAGTCTGACCATGTGCCTCATGGAAACAGTCCAGGCCGACCTGCCAAGCAATGTCATGCCTGGACCAGAAACAAGCATCCTGTGACCGGTTTCTGGCTAATCAGCCGTCATCCGCCAGGTTAGCTTGAATCCAGGGGCAAAGTGAGCAAGGAACCCACGTCTGGGCATACCCTGCCAACTTAGGGTGAACAAAGCAAAACCAAAGGGGATGATGGACAGTGTTGAACATTGCAAGCACTCACCCCCAGTCAATTGATCTGGGTTTAATCCATCATCATTCTTTAGCTTACTCCCCCACCCCAGTTCAGACTTAGTCATAGGCAACTCAGTCTGACCATGTGCCTCATGGAAACAGTCCAGGCCGACCTGCCAAGAAATGTCAAGCCTGGACCAGAAACAAGCATCCTGTGACCGGTTTCCGGCTAATCAGCCGTCATCAGCCAGGTTAGCTTGAATCCAGTGGCAAAGTGAGCAAGGGACCCACATCTGGGCATACCCTGCAAACTTAGGGCAAACAAAGCAAAACCAAAGGTGATGATGGAGGGAGTGTTTAACATTGCAAGCACTAACCCCCAGTCAAATGAACTGGGTTTCATCCATCACCATTCTTTAGCTTACTCCGCAACCCCAAATCAGTCTGACCCTATGCCTCATGAGAACCGTCCAGCCCGAACTGCCAAGCCATGTCTTCCCTGGTCCGGAAACAAGCATACTGGGACCAGTTTCTGGCAAATCAGCCATCATTAGCATGGCTAGCTTCAATCCAGTGGCAAAGTGAGCAAGGGACCCACGTCTGGGCATACCCTGCCAACTTAGGGTGAACAAAGCAATACCAAAGGGGATGATGGACGAAGTGTTGAACATTGCAAGCATTCACCCCTGGTCAACTGATCTGGGGTTATTCCATCATCATGCTTTAGCTCACTCCGCCACCCCAGTGCAGACATGGACATATGCAAATCAGTCTGACCTTGTGCCCCATAGGAACAGTCCAGCCCGAACTGAAAAAGCAATGTCTTTCCTTGGCGCGGAAACAAGCATCCTGGGACCGGTTTCTGGCTAATCAGCAATCATCAGCCAGGCTAACTTGAATCCAGTAGCAAAGTGAGCAAGGGACCCACGTTGTGGCATACCCTTCTAACTTAGGGCGAACAAAGCAAAAACCAAAGGGGATGATGGACGGAGTGTTGAACATTTCAAGCAATCACCCTCAGTCAACTGATCTGGGTTTATTCAATCATCATTCGTTAGCTTACTCTGCCACCCCAGTTCAGATATGGCCTATGCAAATCAGTCTGACCCTGTGCCTCATGGGAACAGTCAAGCCCCAACTGCCAAGCCATGTCTTCCCTGGGCAGGAAGCAATCATCCAATGAACGGTTTCTGGCTAATCGGCTGCCATCAGCCAGGCTAGCTTGAATCCAGTGGAAAAGTAAGCAAGGGACCCACTTCTGGGCATACCCTGCCAACTTAGTGCGAACAAAGCAAAACCAAAGGGGTTTATGGACAGAATGTTGAACATTGCAAACACTCACCCACAGTAAACTGATCTGGGTTTAATCCATCATCATTCTTTAGCTCACTCCGCAACCCCAGTTCAGATATGGCCTATGCAAATCCGTCTGACCCTGTGCCTCATGGGAACAGTCGAGCCCCAACTGCCAAGCCATGTCTTTCCTGGACGGGAAACAAGCATCCTGGGACTGGTGTCTGGCAAATCAGCCATCATCAGACAGGCTAGCTTGAATCCAGGAGCAAAATGAGCAAGGGACCCACATCTCGGCATACCCTGCTAACTTAGGGCGAACAAAGCAAAACCAAAGGGGATGATGGACGGAGTGTCGAACATTGCAAGCACTTACCCCCAGTCAACGGATCTGGGTTTAATCTATCATCCTTTAGCTCACTCCACCACCCCAGTTCCGACTTGGCCATAGGCAAATCAGTCCCACCCTGTGCCTCATGGGAATACTCCAGGCCGACCTGCCAAGCAATGTCTTCCTTGGAAAAGAAACAAGCATCCTGGCTACTCAGCTGTCATTAGCCAGGCTAGCTTGAATCCAGTGGCAAAGTAAGCAAGGGACCCACGTCTGTGCATACCCTGTCAACTTAGGGTGAACAAAGCAAAACCAAAGGGGATGATGGACGGAGTGTTGAACATTGCAAGCACACACCCCCAGTCAACTGATCTGGGTGTAATCCATCATCATTCTTCAGCTCACTCCTCCCCCCCAATTCAGACATGGCCATATGCAAACCGTCTGACCCAGTGCCTCATGTAAACATTCCAGCCCGAACTTCCAAGCCATGTCTTCCCTGGACCGGAAACAAGCATCCTGGGACTGGTTTCTGGCTAATCAGCCATCATCAGGAAGGCTAGCTTGAATCCAGTAGCAAAGTGAGCAAGGGACCCACATCTCGGCATACCCTGCCAACTTAGGGCGAACAAAGCAAAACCAAAGGGGATGATGGACGGAGTGTCGAACATTGCAAGTACTTACCCCCAGTCAACAGATCTGGGTTTATTCCATCATCCTTTAGCTGACTCCACCACCCCAGTTCAGACTTGGCCATAGGCAAATCAGTCCGACCCTGTGCCTCATGGGAATACTCTAGGCCGACCTGCCAAGCAATATCTTTCTTGGAAAAGAAACAAGCTTCCTGGCTACTCAGCTTTCTTTAGCCAGGCTAGCTTGAATCCAGTGGCAAAGTGAGCAAGGGACCCACATATGGGCATGCCCTGCCAACTTAGGGCGAACAAAGCAAAACCAAAGGGGATGATGGACAATGTTGAACATTGCAAGCACTCACCCCCAGTCAATTGATCTGGGTTTAATCCATCATCAATTTTGGAAAAGGTGATGGACAGAGTTTCTGAATGATGCAGAATACTCATACCCAGTCAAGAGATCAGGGCTTGATCCATCACCGTTTTTTAGCTCACTGCACCATCCCAGGTTCAGAACCTGGCTATATGCAAATTAGTCTGTTCCTGTCCCAGTGCATGATGGGAACAGGGCAAACCAAACTACCAAGCCAATTCTTATACTGGGAAGGAGACAAGCTACCGGGGACCGGTTTCTGGCATATCAGCCGCCGTCGGCCCGGCTTGCTTGAATCCTGATGGTGCAATGAGCAAGGGACTCACGTCTGAGTATACCCTCCCACACTTAGTGTGGATAAAATCCATTTTGGAAAAGGTGATGGACAGAGTTTCTGAATGATGCAGAATACTCCTACCCAGTCAAGAGATCAGGGCTTGATCCATCACCGTTTTTTAGCTCACTGCACCATCCCAGCTTCAGAACCTGGCTATATGCAAATTAGTCTGTCACTGTCCCAGTGCATTATGGGAACAGGGCAAACCAAACTACCAAGCCACTTCTTATACTGGGAAGGAGACAATCTACCGGGGACCGGTTTCTGGCATTTCAGCCGTCGTCGGCCTGGCTTGCTTGAATCCTGATGGTGCAATGAGCAAGGGACTCACGTCTTTAATCCATCATCATTCTTTAGCTCACTCCACCACCCCAGTTCAGACTTGGCCATAGGCAAATCAGTCCCACCCTGTGCCTCAGGGGAATACTGCAGGCCGAACTGCCAAGTAATGTCTTCCCTGGAAAAGAAACAAGCATCCAGAGACCTTTTTCTGGTTACTCAGCTGTCATTAGCCACGCTAGCTTGAATCCAGTGGCAAAGTGAGCAAAGGACCCACATCTGGGCATACCCTGCCAACTTAAGGCGAACAAAGCAAAACCAAAGGGGATGATGGACGGAGTGTTGAACATTGCAAGCACTCACCCCCAGTCAACTGATCTGAGTTTAATCCATCACCATTTTTTAGCTCACTCGCCACCCCAGTTCAGACATGGCCATATGCAAATCAGTCTGACCCTGTGCCTCATGGGAACAGTCCAGCCCATACTGCCAAGCCATGTCTTCCCTGGAACGGAAACAAACATCCTAGGACTGGTTTCTGACTAATCAGCCATCATCAGACAGGCTAACTTGAATCCAGTGGCAAAGTGAGCAAGGAACCCACGTCTGGGCATACCCTGCCAACTTAGGGCGAACAAAGAAAAACAAAAGGGGATGATGGACGGAGTGTTGAACATTGCAAGCACTCACCACCAGTCAACTGATCTGAGTTTAATCCATCTTCATTCTTTAGCTCACTCTGCCACCCTAGTTCAGACATGGCCATATGCAAATCGGTCTGACTTTTGTGCCTCATGGGAACAGTCCAGCCCGAACCGCCAAGCCATGTCTTCCCTGGACAGTCAACAAACATCCTGGGACCTGTTTCTGGCTAATCAGCCATCATCAGCCAGGCTAGCTTAAATCTATTGGCAAAGTGAGCAAGGGACCCACATCACGGCATACCCTGCTAACTTAGGGCGAACAAAGCAAACACAGAGTCGAACGTTGCAAGCACTCACCCCCAGTCAACAGATCTGGGTTTAATCCATCATCATTCTTTAGCTCACTCCACCACCCCAGTTCAGACATGGCCATAGGAAAATCAGTCCGACCCTGTGCCTCAGGAGAACAGTCCAGCCAGAACTGCCAAGCCATGTCTTCCATGGACAGGAAACAAGCATCTTGGGACCGGTTTCTGGCTAATAAGCAATCATCAGCCAGGCTAGCTTGAATCAAGTGGCAAAGTGAGCAAGGAACACACGTCCTGGCATTCTCTGCTAACTTAGGGCGAACAAAGCAATACCAAAGGGGATGATGGACGAAGTGTTGAACAATGCAAGCACTCACCCTCAGTCAACTGATATGGGGTTATTCCATCATCATTCGTTAGCTCACTCTGCCACCCGAGTTCAGATATGGCCTATGCAAATAATTCTGACTCTGTGCCTCATGGGAACAGTCCAGCCTCACCTGCCAAGCCATGTCTTCCCTGGGCCGGAAGCAATCATCCTATGACTGGTTTCTGGCTAATCGGCCGCAATCAGACAGGCTAGAAAGGGACCCACGTCTGGGCATACCCTGCCAACTTAGGGTGAACAAAGCAAAACTAAGGGGATGATGGACGAAATTTTGAAAATTGCAAACACTCACCCACAGTCAACTGATCTGGGTTTAATTCATCATCATTCTTTAGCTCACTCCGCAACCCCAGTTCAGATATGGCCTATGCAAATCAGTCTGACCCTGTGCCTCATGGGAACAGTCGAGCCCCAACTGCCAAGCCATGTCTTCCCTGGTCCGGAAACAAGCATCCTGGGACTGGTTTCTGGCTTCAGTGGTAAAGTGAGCAAAGAACCCATGTCTGGGCATTCCCTGCTAACTTAGGGCGAACAAACCAAAACCAAAGGGGATCATAAAAGGAGTGTTGAACATTGCAAGCACTCACCCCCAGTCAATGGATCTGGCTTTAATCCATCATCATTTTTAAGCTCACTGCCCCACCCCAGTTCCCACATGGCCATATGCAAATCAGTCTGATCCTGTGCCTCATGAGAACAGTACAGCCTGAACTGCCAACCCATGTCTTCCCTGGACCGGAAACAAGCATCCTGGGACCGGCTTTGGGCTAATCAGCCATCATAAGCATGGCTAGCTTCAATAAAATGGCAAAGTGAGCAAGGGCCCCACATATGGGCATACCCTGCCAACTTAGGACGAACAAAGCAATACCAAAGGGGATGATTGACAGAGTGTTGAACATTGCAAGTACTCACCCTCAGTCAACTGATCTGGGTTTAATCCATCATCATTCTTTAGCTCACTCCACCACCCCAGTTCAGTCGTGGCCATAGGCAAATCAGTTCAACCCTGTGCTTCATGGGAACAGTCCAGCCAGAACTGCCAAACCATTTCTTCCCTGGACAGGAAACAAGCATCCTGGGACGGCTTTCTGGATAATCAGCCGTTATCAGCAAGGCTAGCTTCCATCCAGTGGCAAAGTGAGCAAGGGACCCACGTCGTGGCATACTCTGCCAACTTAGGGCGAACAGAGCAATACCAAAGGGGAGGATGGACGGAGTGTTGAACATTGCAAGCACTCACCCCCAGTCAACTGATCTGGGTTTAATCCATCTTCATTCTTTAGCTCACTCTGCCACCCCAGTTCAGAAATGGCCATATGCAAATCGGTCTGACCTTTGTGCCTCATGGTAACAGTCCAGCCCAAACCGCCAAGCCATGTCTTCCCTGGACCGTCAACAAACATCCTGGGACCTGTGTTTGGCTAATCAGCCATCATCAGCCAGGCTAGCTTGAATCAATTGGCAAAGTGAGCAGGGACCCACATCTCGGCATACCCTGTAAACTTAGGGCGAACAAAGCAAAACTAAAGGGGATGATGGACGGAGTGTCGAACATTGCAAGCACGCACCCCCAGTCAACAGATCTGGGTTTAATCCATCTTCAATATTTAACTCACTCCACCACCCCAGTTCAGAGGTGGCCATAGGAAAATCAGTTCGACCCTGTGCCTCATGAGAACAGTCCAGCCAGAACTGCCAAGCCATGTCTTCGATGGACAGGAAACAAGCATCCTGGGACCGGTTTCTGGCTAATCAGCCTTTATCAGCAAGGCTAGCTTTAATCCAGTGGTAAATTGTGCAAGGGACCCATGTCAGGGCATACCCTGCCAACTTAGGGCGAACAAAGCAATACCAAAGGGGTTGATGGATGGAGTGTTGAACATTGCAAGCACTCACCCCCAGTCAACTGATCTGGGTTTATTCCATCATCATTCTTTAGCTCACTCCGCCACCCAAGTGTAGACATGGACATATGCAAATCAGTCTGACCTTGTGCCTCATGGGAACAGTCCAGTTCGAACTGAAAAAGCAATGTCTTCCCTGGACTGGAAACAAGCATCCTGGGCCGGTTTCTGGCTAATCAGCAATCATCAGCCATGCTAGCTTGAATCCAGTGGCAAAGTGAGCAAGGAACACACGTCGTGGCATACTCTGCTAACTTAGGGCGAACAAAGCAAAACTAAAGGGGATGATGGACGAAGTGTTGAACATTGCAAGCACTCACCCTCAGTCAACTGATATGGGTTTAATCCATCATCATTCGTTAGCTCACTCCGCCACCTGAGTTCAGATAAGGCCTATGCAAATCAGTCTGACCCTGTGTCTCATGGGAACAGTCCAGCCCCAACTGCCAAGCCATGTCTTCCCTGGGCGGGAAGAAGTCATCCTATGACCGGTTTTTGACTAATCGGCTGCCATCACCCAGGCTAGCTTGAATCCAGGGGAAAAGTAAGCAAGGGACCCACGTCTGGGCATACCCTGCCAACTTAGGGCAAACAAAGCAAAACCAAAGGGGATTATGGACAGAATGTTGAACATTGCAAACACTCACCCACAGTAAACTGAGCTGGGCTTAATCCATCATCATTCTTTAGCTCACTCCGCAACCCCAGTTCAGATATGGCCTATGCAAATCCGTCTGACCCTGTGCCTCATGGGAACAGTCGAGCCCCAACTGCCAAGCCATGTCTTCCCTGGACCGGAAACAAGCATCCTGGGACTGGTTTCTGGCAAATCAGCCATCATCAGGCAGGCTAGCTTGAATCCAGTAGCAAAGTGAGCAAGGGACCCACATCTCGCATACCCTGCTAACTTAGGGAGAACAAAGCAAAACCAAAGGGGATGATGGACGGAGTGTCGAACATTGCAAGCACTTACCCCCAGTCAACAGATCTGGGTTTAATCCATCATCCTTTAGCTCACTCCACCACCCCAGTTCAGACTTGGCCATAGGTAAATCAGTCCCACCCTGTGCCTCATGGGAATACTCCAGGCCGACCTGCCAAGCAATGTCTTCCTTGGAAAAGAAACAAGCATCCTGGCTACTCAGCTGTCATTAGCCAGGCTAGCTTGAATCCAGTGGCAAAGTAAGCAAGGGACCCACGTCTGTGCATACCCTGTCAACTTAGGGTGAACAAAGCAAAACCAAAGGGGATGATGGACGGAGTGTTGAACATTGCAAGCACACACCCCCAGTCAACTGATCTGGGTGTAATCCATCATCATTCTTTAGCTCACTCCTCCCCCCCAGTTCAGACATGGCCATATGCAAATCCGTCTGACCCAGTGCCTCATGTAAACATTCCAGCCCGAGCTGCCAAGCCATGTCTTCCCTGGACCGGAAACAAGCATCCTGGGACAGGTTTCTGGCTAACTAGCCGTCATCAGCCAAGCTAGCTTGAGTCCAGTGGCAAAGTGAGCAAGGGACCCACATCTTGGCATACCCTGCCAACATAGGGCGAGCAAAGAAAAACAAAAGGGGATGATGGACGGAGTGTTCAACATTGCAAGCACTCACCCCCAGCCAACTGATCTTGGTTTATTCAATCATAATTCTTTAGCTCACTCCGCCACCCCAGTTCAGACATGGCCAAAAGCAAATCAGTCCGACCTTTGTGCCTCATAAGAACAGTCCAGCCCGAACTGCCAAGCCATGTATTCCCTGGACCATAAAGAAGCATTCTGGGACCAGTTTCTGACTAATCTACAGTCATCAGCAAAGTTAGCTTGAATCCAGTGGCAAAGTGAGCAAGGGACCCTTGTCTGGGCATACGCTGCAAACTTAGGGCGAACAAAGCAGAACCAAAGGGGATGATGAACGGGGTGTTGAGGATTGCAAGCACTCACCCCCAGTCAACTGATTTGGATTTATTCCATCATCATTCTTTAGCTCACTCTGCCACCCCCTTTCAGACATGGTCATATGCAAATCAGTCTGACCTTTGTGCCTCATGGGAATAGTCCAGGCCGATCTGCCAAGCAATGTATTCCCTAGACCAGAAATGAGCATCCTGTGACCTGTTTCTGGCTAATCAGCCATCATCAGCCAGGATAGATTGAGTCCAGTGGAAAAGTAAGCAAGGAGCCCACGTCTGGGCATACCCTGCCAACTTAGGGCGAACAAAGCAAAACCAATGTGATGATGGAAGGAGCATTGCAAGCACTCACCCCCAGTCAACTGATCTGGGTTTAATCCATCATAATTCTTTAGCTCACTCGCCACCCCAGTACAGACATGGCTATATGCAAATCAGTCTGACCCTGTGCCTCATGGGAACAGTCTAGGCCGAACGACCAAGTCATGTCTTCCATGAACCGGAAACAAGCATCCTGGGACCAGTTTCAGGCTAATCAGCCATCATCTTCCAGGCTAGCTTTAATTCAGTGGCAAAGTGAGCAAGGGACCCACGTCTGGGCATACCCTGATAACCTAGGGTCAACAAAGCAAAACCAAAGGGGATGATGGACAGAGTGTTGAACATTGCAAGCATTCACCCCCAGTTTACTGATCTGGGTTTAATCCATCATCATTCTTTAGCTCACTCCGCCACCCCACTTCAGACATGGCCATATGCAAATCAGTATGACCCTCTGCCTCATGGGAACAGTCCAACCCAAACTCCCAAGTCATGTCTTCCTGATCCAGAAACAAACATCCTGGGACCAGTTCCTGGCTAATCAGCCATCATCAGCCAGGCAAGCTTGAACCCAGTGGCAAAGTTAGCAAGGGACCCACGTCAGGGCACACCCTGCCAACTTAGGGCGAACAAAGCAAAACCAAAGGAGATAATGGACGGAGTGTTGAACATTGCAAGCACTCACCCCCCAGTCAACTGAGATGGGTTTAATCCATGATCATTCTTTAGCTCACTCCGGCACCCCAGTTCAGATATGGCCATATAAAAATCAGTCTGACCCTGTGCCTCAGGGGATCAGACCAGCCGAACTGCCAAGCCATCTTTTCCCTGGACCGGAAACAAACATCCTGGAACTGGTTTCTAGGTAATCAACCATCATCAGCCAGGCTAGCTGGAATCCAGTCACAAAGTGAGCAAGGGACCCACATCTCAGCATACCCTGCCAACTTAGGACGAACAAAGCAAAACCAAAGGGAATGATGAATGGAGTGTTGGGACATTGCAAGCACTCATTCCCAGTCAACTGATCTGGGTTTAATCCATCATCATTCTGTAGTTCACTCTGCCACCCCAGTTAAGGCATGGCCATATGCAAATCAGTCTGACCATGTTCCTCATGGGAACAGTCCAGCCTCAACTGTCAAGCCATGTCTTCCCTGGAAAAGAAACAAGCATCCTGGGTCCGGTTTCTGGCTAATCAGCCGTCATCAGCCAGGTTAGTTTGAATCCAGTGGCAAAGTGAGCAAGGGGCCCACGTCTGGGCATACTCTGCCAACTTAGGGCAAAAAAAGCAATACCAAAGGGGATGATGGACGGAGTGTTGAACATTGCAAGCACTCACCACCAGCCAACTGATCTGAGTTTAATCCATCATCATTCTTAAGCTCACTCCGCCACCCCAGTTCAGACATGGCCATATACAAATCAGTCTGACCCTCTGCGTCATGGGAACAGTCCAGCCCCAACTGCCAAGCCATGTCTTCCCTGGACAATAAACAAGCATCCTGGGACCGGTTTCTGGCTAATCAGGCATCATCATCCAGGTTAGTTTGAATCCAGTGAGCAAGGGACCCACGTCTGGGCATACTCTGCCAACTTAGGGCGAACAAAGCAAAACCAAAGGGGATGATGGATGGCGTGTTGAACATTGCAAGCACTCACCCCCAGTCAACTGATCTGGGTTTAATCCATCATAATTCTTTAGCTCACTCAGTCACACCAGTTCAGACATGGCCATATGCAAATCAGTCTGACCTTGTGCCTCGCGGGAACAGTCCAGCCTGAACTGCCAAGCCATGTCTTCCCTGGACCGAAATAAGCATCCTGGGTCCGGTTTCTGGCTAATAGGCCAAAATCAGTCAGGCTAGCTTGACTCCAGTGGCAAAGTGAGCAAGGGACCAATGTCTGGCATGCGCTGCCTTCTTAGGGCAAACAAACAAAACCAAAGAGGATGATTAACGGAGTGTTGAACATTGCAAACACTCACCCCCAGTACACTGATCTGGGTTTAATCCATCAACAATCTTTAGCTCACTCCGCAACCCCAGTTCAGACATGGCCATATGCAAATCAGTCTGACCCTGTGCCTCATGGGAACAGTCCAGCCCGAACTGCCAAAGCATGTCTTCCCTGGACCGTAAACAAACATCCTAGGACTGGTTTCTGGCTAATCAGCTGTCATCAGCCAAGCTAGCTGGAATCCAGTGGCAAAGTGAGCTAGGGACACACGTCTGGGCATACCCTGCCAACTTAGGTCGAACAAAGCAAAACCAAAGGGAATGATGGATGGAGTGTGGGAACATTGCAAGCACTCATTCCCATTCAACTGATCTGGGTTCAATCCATCATCATTCTTTAGCTCATTCATCAAACCCAGTTCAGACATGGCCATATGCAAATCAGTCCGACCATGTGCCTCATGGGAACAGTCCAGCCCCAACTGCCAAGCCATTTCTTCCTTGGACCGAAAACAAGCATCCTGGGACCGGTATCTGGCTAATGAGCCGTCATCAGCCAGGCTAGCTTGAATTCAGTGGCAAACTGAGCAAGGGACCTACGTCTGGGCATACCCTGCCAACTTAGGGCAAACAAAGCAAAACCAAAGGGGATGATGGACGGAGTGTGGAACATTGCAAGCACTCACCCACAGTCAACTGATCTGGGTTTAATAATTCATCATTCTTTAGCTCACTCCGCCACCCCATTTTAGACATGGCCATATGCAAATCATTTTGACTCTCTGTTTCCTAGGAACAGTCCGTCATGAACTGCCAAGCCATGTCTTCCCTGAACCGGAAACAAACATCCTGGGACCGGTTCCTGGCTAATCAGCCATCATCAGCCAGGCTAAATTGAATCCAGTGGCAAAGTGAGCAAGGGACCCATGTCTGGGCTTACCCTGCCAACTTTGGGTGAACAAAGCAAAATCAAAGGTGATTATTTTTTCAGTGTTGAACATTACAAGTACTCACCCCCAGTCAACTGATCTGGGTTTATTCCATCATTATTCTTTAGCTCACTCCGCCACCCCAGTTCAGACATGGCATTGTGCAAATTAGTCTGACCCCGTGCCTCATGGGAACAGTCCAGCCGGAAACTACATCCCAACAGCTGGGAATATTCATTCTACTCCCCTTCGCATCAATTGCACACCAGAATTGACAGAATTTTTAGCTCAGTGTCCTTTCGGCCCCGGATATTTGAATCTACATATCTTGGGAAAACATTATCTGACCACAACCAACTTGAAATACTACTTGAATGGGGAAGGATGCCCACTCCGGTCCCAACCTAGCGGCAATGGCCACAGACCTTAGAAGATCAGGTTTTTTTAATTACACTAAGTGTAGCCATTACTAACTACTTCACAGAAAATGACCAGTCTGCTTCCTCCTGGTTAATTGAGTGGGATGCCTTTAAAACAGTGATCAGAGGTACATTCATGGGGGCTTTTATGGGAGCACGTCAAGAAGACTCTCCATACCCTAGAAACATCAGCTATCGCTCATCCATCTCAACAGGTACAACTACAAGAAGCCAGGATTAAACATGCACAACTCTTTGAGCAACTCCGCTTAATAGATTACACTGCATACACACAATATAACCACAAAGAAGAGGATAAAGCAGGGACTCTCTTTGCATGCCTTGTACGTGATCTTCCTTCTCCATCGCGATTAAAGAAATGTTCCTACCGGATGGCTCTGTCGTCTCTACTCCAGCAGATATCAACCTGGCGTTCTGTACTTATTACAGTAACCTAAATAAAGGCCTCTGCCATAATTTGCCCTGACAACTTGGCCACCTTCTTAGAGGACCTTACATTTCCTAAATTAACAGCAGATGCCCAGTCCGAGTCGGAAGCCCCTATCACTCATATGGATATTAAAGCAAACATTAAGGATCTTCCCCGAAATAAAACTCCTGGGTTGGACAGTTTATCTGCAGAATTTTACTCGGCCTAATCCGCACAACTCGCCTCATGCTTAGAGACCCTCTACAGGACAGCACTAGAGAGGTGTGCCCTACCTTTGACAACCATGCAGGCGCTAGTTGCTTCACTCCCCAAGCCAAATAGAGATCTACGTGAGATGTCAGGATACCACCCCCATTCATTGTTACCTACCGAGTATAAAATCCTCAGTAAGATCTTGGCGGCACTCTTCCTCCCATACCTCCCAAAACGTATCCACATGGACCAATGTGGCTTCATACCAGGCTGCAATACCTCCCTTAATATTAGACTTATTCATTATATAATGGAAGTAGTAGCGGAAATCTCCCACATAGCTGGAGATTTCACTGGACATGCGTCAGGCGTTTGCTACACTTGATTGGACCTACATGCTAGCTTCTCTGGAGAAGTTTGGTATTCCCAGAGGTTACTTGAAATGGGTTAGGCTATTGTATTCCACTCCCACAGCTCGAGCCCGGACTGGCGCCCACATCTCTGCTGCTTACTCTATCCCAAGGGTACACGTCAAGGCTGCCCCCTGTCACGGTTGCTGTTTGTTTTGGCGTTAGAGCCCCTACTCATTAAACTCCAGAAAGAAGCTGCGGGTCTGGGGAATGTAATAACAACACCACACATTTAGTGTCTGCATTCGCAGATGACATCATACTATACTTTAACAATCTTACCACAAACCTGGAACCATTCCATCCATATTTACACACTTAGAACGGATATCGGGCTTGGCCATCAATGCCAATAAATTGTATGCCTTTTATATGTGATATAAAGACACCCCAGACCCAGTGCCTTTTGATACCTTAATATTAACAACTGCTTCCGACACCTTTAAATATTTAGGAATACAAATTTATAGAACCCCCCAAGACCTCATAGACGGCAATATGTTGAAAGCCATTGGATCACTCCGGAGGCAGGTTTCTTTCTAGACCTCACTGCCCCTCTCAGTGATAGGGAGGATAGCCATTTCCAAAATGGTGATGCTCCCTCGTCTCCTTTACTTTTTTACCAATCTGTCGATTATCATCCCAGCCCATATATTCAGCGCGCTTGATACACTCCTTGTCAGAGCTTATTTGGGGTAAGGGACGTAGGAGAGTTAGTCTTGCCAAGTGACAGTTGCGACCTACGGAGGGAGATCTTGGTGCCCCAGACTTTCGAGCTTATTGCATGGCTAGCCAATTACAGTGGTTGTCTTAATGGCTAGTGGGACGACACTCACAGGAAATTGGCTATACACCCCAGCGTCTTGACCCGGGGGCTCTCCACACTTTACTCTTGCCCCATAGCAAGATCCCACCCACTACTCTCCCTTTGCTCATGACCGCATTAATGTAACTGGAGGAAGACACTTTGGTACACCAAAAGGGCCCTCCCGTACTCTCCCAATATCCCCTTGCTTGGGATACCAACTGCTACAGGATTAATTTCGAAAAGGAAAATACCGTCCTGGGCACAAGAAGGGGTGTCAATGATTAGAGCACTGTTCCTTGATGGTACATTGGCAGATCATGAGAATTGTACTCATACCCAAGGGATCCCTTTGGCCCTTTTTCTCCTACATGCAGCCATTTCCCATTACATCAAACTCCGTTGGTCTCCTGATGGCATTGAACCTCCTAAGCATGAACTAGTGAATACAGTATATATGATGGAAGAGGGACGCCATCTCACTCCCTGGCTATATAGAGGGATTCGGTCACACTCAGATATTTTATTGACCCCACTCAGCACTAAGTGGTCTCTGGAACTGGGAATAGAAATTGCGGACACGGAATGGGCCTCTGTTTTAGAATTCCATAAGAAAGTGTCCCGCAACGCTAAATTCAAATACATAAAGTGCATGATATTACATAGGGCATACCTCACACCACATCATATCAATCGCATATTCCCTAATGCTCAGCACAAGTGCCCTAGATGCAAGAGGCAGATGTAGACCTACTCCATATGTTATGGGCATGCCCGCGCTTGCGTGCATACTGGCAGACAATTAACTACAGACTGCTGGAAATCACTGGTATGGTTGTTTGGACAACGGAAGAAATCTGCCTACTGGACCTACATACATGACGCAAGCAGCAAAAGGTCCGCACAGATTTGCCGATTTGGCCTTCCTAAAAGCAAAAAGAGCTATCACAATTGCCTGGAAATCTGTCTCTCCCCCCACACCACTCTCTTGGCAGACTGAAACAATCCGCTGGTGCACTGCACAAAGCGCAACTATCAGACAAGAAGAATTTCGAGGGCTGCATAGGGTTCCTATTCCGCTGGAGTGGGACCAAATGCTTGAAACATTTAAAGCCACAGACATACTAACTCACTGACCGATACACAGTAGTACTGTCTTATTTCACATCCTTAATTGTCTTCTGATCTCTAATCATGAATGTTCTGTACTTGTTGTTTTCTTTTTTTGAATGCATACAATCTGTTACTGTGTCATGCAATAATCTAGTGGACCAGAGAATAGTACTACATCTTGTATTCAGTAGATTATAGTATAGATAATTAGATAAACACGAGTTTGTAATATTTAGCAATTCTCTTTACATCAGAGATCTGATTTACTCCATTTTGCTGCTCGGAGGGCCAAAGGTCACTATGTAACCAGATATTTTGTATAAGTATATTTCTGTTATCATATGCAAGCCGGGCTCGAAAATAGGGGTCATGACTAGTGCTTTGTTTTAATCCTTTGAAGAAAGGAGCGTCTTTATACCGTATGTATTACGATGACTTGAAAAACTCAATAAAAATGTTTAAAAAAATTATATTTAGTTATATATATATATTTAATTTAATATTTTTTACATCTATATTTTTTATTTCGATTTTTTTGAATCAATATTTTTTTACTTACCTGTTTAAGTGAAGGGAGTCAGTATTTTTGCATTCTATATTTTTACTTCGATATTTAGAACATCGATGTTTGTTACATTGATATTCTATCACTGAACCATATTAGGGCCTTGTACATTTTTTAAAGCAGAGTTTCAGAGTTTGCCTTCTGACATGCCAAGTTTTTTTGTACATGGCAAGATAAGTGTTACCAACTTTGTGAGATTATTTTCACTCCAAACAAGACTAGTCACAATGGTAAACATATGCAGACTTTACCTTTGCATAAGCCTTTCATGTACAATGATAAATTTATTCCTATTTTTTCTTCGTAATTTTAATTGTTGCTTGATAAATTCTGGCAAAAGTTACAATCACCGTACAAATGTGGAAAAGTGGAAAACTTTAACATTTTATGAAGTTTGTGAGAAATAAAAAGTTGGCACATCCGTACTTTTTTACTTGTTTCCTATGGGCCTTTTTCTATCTGAACATACTTTTGGAATTTGCTTGGCCTTTCTCCCTTCCCATTCCCCGTGCTCCTTTTCATCCACATACTAGAATTTAGTCTGATAGAAAAGCTATCTTTACTTAAAACCTAGTCCTCGATTATATAAAAAAGATGACAGAACTTTACTGTTATAAGTTATTAAAGTCGAGTTCTGACATCAAAATACCTGCTGCCAGAGCCAGCAGCCAAGGTGAAAAGCAGGTCAGGACACGGAGCATAACTGAAGCAGCTGGTTAAAACAACGAAAAGGCTGCTTTTCTTTCTCCTGCTCTATTTTTTAGCTTACATTGACAAGAAGAGAGAACCTGTTTATTTGTTGTACTCCTTAGAATGTTAGTGAAAGCTAGAATCTTTCTTCATGTTTCTACACATTCTGAGCTAATGTGACTTTTTTTTGCAAACTAAAAACCTGAATTGTATTGAACTTTTTTAAATATATTTTTGCAACAAATAACTAACAGGTTTTTGGTGTGTTTAGTTTTGCAATAGAGGTTTTATTTTTTATTCTTCATGTTTGCAAACATGTTCGCTCTTTCATATGAAACAGCTATGCACCAAGCTTTTCAGTTGTTTGTGGGAGAGGTGATGGTGTGACCATGTATTATATTGGATAAAGCACTCCCCAGCATACATGATAAGGATATTTCAAGTCATCTCAGAGTTCCATACCCTTATAAAGGAACTCTATATGGTTATGGAATCCTCCGTGACAACCAATATCCTTATAGTGTACATCAGGGGGGTAATGTATCCCTTATGTAATCTGCTGTATGCAATATGAGATAATGCAATAGCTAATGAGCCAATGGGATATCTGTCACATTTATGATAGAAAAACCTGTTGCCCTAACAACTCTAGATCAGGCCCCTTGTCTCTGACATGAATGGCAAACCACTAGTTCATGAATATGATTTGCAGGCATGTTATTGAAGTAAGTGAAAATTGTTTCTGTCAAAGATCAGAATACATTTCAATGAATCACACACCACAATCCCATTTTTGCTGTGTTCTAGGGGAAGAGAATACTGCAGACACACTAGTGTCAGATTCTTTATTTAAAACATAAAATAATCATATCTCCTTTGCATGAAGGTCCGGCTGAGTAATTGGCAGGTTCCTTGGGGATACTCATTCACCTATGGCTCTTAATTACCATGACTTCTATGCAATTGTGTCAACCTAATCACAAAATGGCAGCCTTATCCCTCACTCTTGTTTTTTGCACATGGATATGAAAAAGTTATGTAATACGATAATGAGAGGAATTAGCACTTTAGTGACTCGCACTAGACCTCGAAAAATGCAATGTCTCTCTGCTAACACTGGTCATTTAAATATACATTTGACAGTTATGAGATCAATACCATTAATTCCACACAGGAATGTCATGAAAGGGTGAAATTAATTTAGTTTATTGAAGCTAATGTTCTATTAACTGAACAACAAGCACTAAAAAAGGAGAGAGCTCAAAATCCCAACACGTGTTTTGTGACATGAAAAATCAATATTGTTACTTCTTTTTGTAAATTATTTACACTGAAAGTGCCTAAATCTACAAATTAAAAATTATAACTAAATTTCACAGACTGCAGGATAATAAAATGGATCAAATAAAGAAAAGTTCCGGAAAAATAAGGAGCTGACAAAAAAAATGAAAATGAATAAAGCCAATATACATAAACACAAAATTGATGGGAAAATACAAGTACAAATAAGGTTGGACATTAAAGTTGTATGTTCTACAATCCAACTAAAAGGGCATATTCCAATTTCATTTTAATTCAATTCTACAAATGCAGTTAAGAAAACATCTACACTTACATAAATCTTCCTCCATTGTCTTACAGTTTTTGAAATATAATATATTTAGGATCTTAACGTATTATAGAGACCACTGTATAATGCTATAATTTTTCTGGGTTGTATCCATGAAGGAAAATAATGAATGCAGAAAGCAATTTGACTTAAGTTTTAACCCTCAGAGTATATGGTGTATCATGTACAAGCGAGTTTTAAATAGTGGCTCAAACATGTAGGTAATGAAACCCCAAAGTACTGATGAATACATAAGGTAGTTACCTTTAATAATAATAATAATAAATTGAGATTCAGTTAAGGGTTTAGTGAGAAGGATATATAGCAATTATAAAAGGAATAATATAGTAAAGGCTATTTTGACTTTGTTTCATAATTACCCCTTATTGAGAAATGGATTGAGCACAAAAATAAATATCACTGATTAATTTTTAAGAAATTCAACATAAGAAAATGAATAAAAGTAACAACAGAAATTGCTAATAGTTTGTTGTTCGCTTAGAATTCGTCTCATAGCATGGACCATTGTCTTAAAGTATGGAGTACAGAGGCTTACCTTTTGAAATGATAGGAACATGGGAGCTCCAGTTCTGTTAGTGTTCCCATTTGCACATATATACACACCATCATATTAAGGTGCTGTCAGTTGTACAGGCCATCTTAAGTGTACCATTTGCTAGTTTGGCATTGTACACTAAAACTCTAGAGTTGGGATTATTGTAGTCCAGTGTTAAAAAGACAAGAAATATGTTGGAAGTTTCATGTGACAAGCCATTCTAAAGCTATAAGGATACTGGAGGCCATCTTCGGCCTGCCACGTGATGGCTCAGTGTTCTGCGTCATAGTTGGTATTTTTCCAATAATGTACTAGAGATCATTCTTGGAATATGATTACAATTTTAAATTGTAGAAAATATAGACAGGGTAAAATTGTAATAGTTAAAAGGTTCTTTGAGAATATACTTGTGCTACAATTATCCTAAACATGTTTTAAAGCACCCAAAATTTTAATTGAAAAAATAAAACATTTATACAATAATAAAAATAAAACTTTCATAACAAAGATTTGAATCCAAAGAGTTAAATATCAAAAATACGTGTCTAAGTGTGCAATGCCATATCCAAAACAGCATCTGAGTAGCTGCAAAAAACAGCTGTATTGTGTAATGTGGCAATTGATAGAGTTGAAAAAATATTCCAGTTCAAGAACTTTTTAAATTTATCTTCATATCTACATTCAAATATCATTGACTCCTTTGAGAACCCTTACATTTCAGAAAATACAGTTGCAGAATTACAAAAAGATTTAAATAGGGAAAAAATGTCCTAAACAAAAGTTGAACCTAGAGGGTTGAGTTTGAAAACAGCAGCTGAGCAACTATAAAAAAAAACTATATATTGTAATGGGTGGACCTAATTCAAACTGTCATAATGCATGAATTTTTTAATTTAAATTCCCAAGAAATGTAATCACTCAGAAATCAGATGTCTTATCATAGGATGCCAAAACGTAGACCAACATACTGGATGGATATAAGGCAACTGAGTTCAATATATACAAGCCCTTTATAACCTTAGAAAACTGTGTAGCGTATCGTCTAGATTAAAGCCATTATTTGTGACCTTAATTAGAAGATTCAAAAACTCTCCTTCTTTCCAGTAAGTTGTCCCCAGTTAGCCCCCCAAATCCCCTTCTGTCTTCCTTGATGCTTTTGATGGCTACAAATCTAATGTCTTGTGACCTAAATTTACAGTCAAAACATGAGTCTGCCTACCATCGTTGCAGTGTTTGGGACCGCCCGCCAGTCATGCGGCGGTCTCACTACTGCAATCACGATGCGCCCACCGGTATGGAGGGCGCATCCAAGGGATTTGACATTGTGGACGGTGCTGCTGGCTGCAGTAGCGTACGCTATGTCAAAATGTAATGCCTTGCATTTCCATGCACTATGTGGAAGGCACAACACGGTGCCTGCCACGCAGTGCAGGGAATTTCAAGGGGTACCATGTATACACCCCAATGCAGCAACACCTCTGCCCAAGACAAGGGGGGCCCGCAACGGGCCCCCATACCCAATAACCGCTAGCCTTCTCATGGCGGTTTTACATAATGTTTGCATGTGGTGGAAGTGTGGCGGGCAGTCTTTGCACCCACCACGCATGCAGAACGATTCCCCTGCCATTGTAATGTGGCAGAGAAATTGGCTTTCAGGTGGCGGAGTGCCCGCCACCGCACCGCTGGCGACGGCAGGCCTTACTCTATCCTAATGACCCCTAATCAGCTAACTATAACTCACGCACCCACAATGCCTTACTGATGTTGTCACATGTTACATCATTCATGAACTGGTCAGTGACATCACTGATGACATCTCAAATTACATAATTGATAACATCATTCAGTGACTGTGTTTTTCTTTAAAGCGTAAATATGTATTATATAATTGACAAGGTGTATTGAAGAATGACAGGGATGGAGCCAGATCCAACATGGCTGCTCGGAGCTTAAGCTCCGTAGAAGCCGCGTGCTCAAAAACCTGGAGCGCTGCTTAAACTCCACAAAAACAGCAGAAAGAAACAACTCCCGACATAAGAAGCTTGGGAGCGCCTGCCGCTGTGGCCGCCGTTCCACTTGGCTGCTGCATTGCCGTTATATAGCTTAATTCTTGCCAGGCAATTACGCCTCAAGATGGCACCTGGGGTGGAGCGGACTTGCATTTGGACGTAGCAGAGGGGGACCCACGACATAGGGAGGGGACGCCTGGGAAACTACACCTGATTAGTGTCAAGTTCGGGGGCCCCCCTACATGCTTCCCATGTGGGCACCTGCAGCTGAAGTGAACAGTTTTACCGAAGGTGCAGCCCTGAACATTCGATCTGCAGCCCGTGTGATCCAGGCATAGGTGAGCATCCATCCGCTTATGCTACCCGACCGCACTGAGTGGAAAGTAACCGCGGCCGCAGTGGACATTCCGGACAAGTTTTTCAGGAATGCAGAGGCACTTGTTGCGAAAGGCAGAGGTGAGAGGACTCCCCCCAGCGCAAGGCAAATTGTGGCTTCTACTGCGCTGGCCTGCCGTGAAGGGAGATGCGTCCAATTGGGTTTATAGGGACTGTTCTACTCCTGATCGACTGTGGACACCTGGGAGATCTTGAGACCTTTTAAGACCAAAGGGAGACTGACCCATTCTTCTCTGTAAAGTACTGTAGTACATGACACACGTATGGTGTTGAGAGGGGTACCTGGGGCCATTATTTACTCGAAGTTGAGGCTGGAGGGTGCCTGACCCAAACAGGGCAGCCAGTGGGGACTTTTTTGCCTGAGCTGAATCTTTTCCTTACATAACCCTACCAGGACTGTGCCTGACCTCAAGATGGTGTCTGGATTTCATTCGGACCATGGTTTCTCCCCCTACGCTAATCTGACACTCTCTGAGCACACCTGATCACTATCCTGATAGCAGAGTCCGAGTATTATGTCCGACGCCCGGTGGAGCTGCTCTGTTTAGCTATTGAGGAGATCAGCCTTGGTTCATCCCCTTGACCGTCACCTACCCAGCCGGACTTTGGGCACAGTTTCTCCCCGTCTCCCTGTCTTGCGCATCCCCCTCATCGAATTTATGTAACTCTGCTTTTTCCTTGTCTCCCATCTTTTGATTGTGCTTGAACAAATGTAACATGTTTGCCTGTAACTCTGATCCTCATGTAAAGCACTCTGATACCTCCGGGTCTAACCAGCGCTTTATAAAACTCAATAAATAAATAAATAAGTTTAAGTGTCTAGATGGAGGATTTAAAAGGTGCGTGACTGACAGTGAGTGTTTACATGTGTCTTACCGAATGCATAGGTTAGTGACTAAATTGCGTCAATGTCTATATCAGTCTGTCTGTTGTTGTATAAGCTGCTGAATGGGTTGGTGAGTAGCTACATGAGTGTCTATATGGGTTATAGATTGGTTGCCTGAGCATTTGTATGGGTGCGTGAGTGTGGGTGGGTGGGTGGTAGGAGTGTGACTCTGTGCACAGATGTTTGAGTGGTTGATTCACTGTGTGTATGGGTTCAAGAGTGCATGTGGAAACATCTGTATGGGTGGGTGAGTGTGTGTATGGATGTGTTGGTGAGTGAATAGACATCTCAATGGTTCATGTCCAAGTAACTACATATGTAAAAGGCAGTGTATGTGAGAGTTGAAGTATATAAATGACTATACGTGAGAGTCAGTGATTGTGAGAGTTGCTGTATGGATGAGTGTGTACTTGTATCAGTGATTGTATAAGAGAGTAAGTATGCATTTTTTCTGTTTGATTAAGTGATGTTGTGTGTGTATAACTATAAAGGTCAGTAAATGGAAGTGTGATTGATTCTTTGCATGACTGACTATGTGTGTGAGTAACTCTGGATGAGTGGTGGTGTGTGAGTGCACGTATAGGTGTTTGAGTGCTTATGATAGTGTTGTATTGTTGAGGGACTGCATGTATATGTGATTGTATGGGTGAATTAGTGGATGTGTGTGTAGACCTAGGAATCAGTGAGTATGTATTTAGGAACTGGTATTGGTGTGTCAATGAAGTATGACATTTGCGAATTCGCGGTACGCAAATTTGTGCGAAAGCAAATTCGCGGTCCACAAAATCTGCGAATTTGTGGATTTTTTTATTTAGGCGTGTTTGCGGGGCATTTTGCGTGTTCGCGGTTTTTTTTTTCAGCGCGCCGACCGCGAATTTACCCATGCGGTCGTACATGGGCGCAGCCATCTTATTTTCACTGTTCGCGTTGCGTATTTCCATTTCCTCGCACTAGTTGCATGCTCACGTTGGGCATTTCCTACGTGCGGGGCGCAATTATGTGATCGCATCCGTTTTTGCGCGCTCGCGGGGAAAATATCACGCAAACTTACCCACGTGGTCGCAATGGGCGCGGCCATCTTGTTTTTCATTCATTGCTATGGTTCTGGGCATGCTTTTTCAATCCTCCCTTAATCTTTGCAATCCTTTGTTTCTTTGAACTTTTTTTCTACTTTTGGTTACTTAAAACTACTTTTTTAAACTCTTTTCTTTTATTTACATTTTCCCTATTCTTTCTTTCCTATTTTATTTTCCTTTCCTGTCTAGGACCATGGCAAAGGGAGCCGGGAAGAACATGAAGGGGAAGGGTCCCGCACCCCGTACCCGGCTCCCTTGCGGGCGCTTAAGGGGGGAGGCAGTAGTAGCCCGGGAGATCTTTAGCGTGGTGAAGGTGGCCGCACTGATTTTCTACGTCCATCCGCCACCTCCCCAAAACTGTTACGGCAGGCAGCAGGCCCGGTTCCGGGTACGGGCTCCGGGAGCGTCGCCAGCTATGGGGGAAGGTGTGCCGGGCCATGTATCGGGAGTATGGGGTCCAGCGAACCTACAACCAGGCGACGCACCGGTGGTCCGACATCCTCGACCGGGAGCAAGACCTGATCAACCTGCTTGGAGCGGAGATCCCGGGCCTTAGTGAGTAGTAGTAGCTAGTATTTGATCACTACTTTGTTTTCTCCTGCTCTGTGTTATGATATTGCAATTTGTTTTCTCCGAAGAGCAAGAATGTTGCCGATTACATTGCAGGGAAATTATGTTTCAAAAGCTTCTGTGATTGCAGGTGCTCGCCTGCTCACTGGCTGTGCTACTATGCTTACTTGTTTTCAATTTTGTGCTCATTTGGCCTGAGTGATTATGTATGAGTGAGTACTTTACAGAACTGCATAATGCTAGAGAGACTAGAGACTCAAGTCTAGTCCTTCCTTTGTACTCCTGCTGCCCCTAAGAAGAGATAGTGGTGGTTTGATAGGTTGAGTATATTTTGACTTGTTATTTAGTATTAGGACATTTTTTAGTGGTCTGCAATCATGATGACGGACTGTGTCTGTCATGTTGCGTGCTGCTGAGTGCTGGCAGTCGTAGTAGAACCTTTTTGTTGTTGGTTTAGTTAGTGATTTACATAACTTTCCAAGTAGACGGTCTGCAAATCCAGCAATACAGCACTATCCTCCTAGTTGACCAGATTAGATAGGTCAATACATGTACTGCAATTGTTGGTAATTTGTTTCCTCAAGATAATCTTAGATTGTGGTCAAAGAAATCAAATATTTCAAAAAAACAATCATCCATGTTTGTGTTTATTTCATGATCATCAGCAACACCTCCCAGGGTCAAGACGACGACAGAGATGCCGGCTGAACAAGGTGGGCAGGATCGGTCCTCAGAGGTCTCTTCTGCTGGCCCCAGTAAGTTGTTCTGTTGTTAATATTAATAATTATACTTCCCTAACTTTTACAGCACCTATTGTAGAAAAAGGTAGGGCTAGGACCTTTCTCAAGATTTGCCCGGCGCTAACCGCCCTTGTACCATTCAAATTACCAAGCAATGAGGCAGGCGCCGGAGACCAGAAGGCAGGAAACAGAAGTTTATTCCGACGGAGCAGAACACATCAGATCAGACAACAAGGTATCGTCTCGAGGTGCTCTAACAGCCTCTCGGAGGCCTGGCCTCTTATACACTGGTTTATGGCATGTGACCTTCCGTTAATACAATCAGATCTTTGTATAGCACGAAAAAGTCATCCCCGTAATCCACGCGTTAATCCCACCCCCATATATCCTCACAATAGGGGTCCTCAACCTGCTGATAAGAGGAGGGGGTCATCACGCAGTGGAGTGTGTTGTCGAGTCTTAGGATGTGTGCGCCTGATCATGTCACAGGGGTGGGGAGGTCTGGATCAATAGAGGGACCTTTGAAGGAGAGCGACCTCATACAAAAAGAGCAGTAAATGATATCTCCCGGCTTAGGCAATGGCCTCGGACCTGTGTGGACAGTCGGACACGGGGTGAGGGGCCATCAATGGAGAGGTATTCATGCTGCGTGGACAATCCAGTGCAGGAGGGAGGTTTATCAACAGAGGGGCATTCATGGCAGGGGAGGAGGTGTTGGTCAGGCGCTGGCGTGACTCCCAAGGACAGGGTCATGCAGAAGGGTCGTGCTCAGAAGGAGGAGGAGGGGGAGCCAGGGTGCGCGGAGGATGCCTGCTGGGTCAGAGGGGACGTGCTGGCGATCGATCGTGGACAGGGAGACCATGATGCTAAAAATGGCGATCGTGCACGTTGTACATGGGTGACAAGCTGGCGCAGATAATGTTCAGTTCACAAACTAAATTTCCACAGTCCTCCCTTTTAACATATCTCGCCAACTTGTCAGTTTGGATTTATCCCCATAAGGCCATGTACTTCTATTTCATAGAGGGGACTCATGTGCTCATTTCGGAAGTCCAAAGTCTTTGGGCACATACAGCTAGAAAGAAGGCCGAACAATGGTGGCAGACATTGGATACCCAAGCAACACCCACATAATATTACAATAGGTATCAGCACGAAGGAAAACAACTTCCAACCCCAATTTTTCAAAGTGTCCCAAAACCAGCTCCCAAGCGACCATCCTTCCTGTTCTTGGTGAACCTCTGAGGACAGTCTGTGGAGGTGTTCAATGGCTTTGTAGACTGAAGGCGAGTTGTCAGGTACGTAGGTGCAGCAGCTGGATCCGATGATGCGGCATGCTCCTCCTCGGTCGGCTAGGACTACGTCTAGGACGAGTCGATTTTGAAGAGTCACAAGGCGGACCGCCTGAAGTTCCGCAGTGTTGTTAGCGAGGATGCCAGCCGTGATGTTGATCGTTGTTTCTACGGCCTGGGTCAGGTGTCGGATAGCACGGCTGTTTGCCATTGGACCCCACAGAGGAACAAGTCCCTTTGCTGCATCCAGGAACTGTGCTCCGGTGGAGTCGGATTGTCCAAGGTCGTCCGCACGCCTCTGCCGGTGGTGGTTGGCAGGGGCTACATATGTGGGTGGAAGAATGAAGGCAATATAACAGGTGCCCTTCCATCCTCTCGGGAGCCAGGTGTAAGCCTTGGTGCCACACACAAAGTACATATTCGGAGAAGCAACAAAAGAAGGGGGTTCAGCTGAGTCCAATGTTCTGGTGATTCGGCAGGCGCTGTAACCCACCAGTTGCGTTCCCTGGCCTTCTAGGCACACAAGGCCAGTGACATTGATCACGGACAGAGCCACAGTCAGGGTGGCGGTAGCTTGTTTCTGCAGATGAGAGAAGGTGGTTCTGGCTGGATTGTGGAGCACCTGTACTTCGACTCGTTCTTTGGCTGGAATGTTTTTGATGAAGGTGGTGCCTGCGAGCGCAGGGCATAGGGCAGCTGAAGTCGTTCCTGTTTTGTTCAGCCAGAACCCAGAGTAGAAGTGTGACACTGTCCGGCTGGAGGTGGCATTGTCCCTGTGGCTTTCTTGCATGAGGATCAACCAGGCGAGGCAAGAGCCGTGAATCGAGAAGGGTGAAGGGATGAAGGGGATGGAGTGTCCAGTGGCATGCGGGAGCAACCCGCAGATCCAACAGTTCGTAGCATTTGCAGCAAGGTTATGTTGGTGCAACAGTTGCACGAAGGAATTGTTCCAGAATTCCCTGCGCCTTTCTCGGAGCTGAGGCGACAGAGAGATCAGGTGATGCTCTTTCAGGGGTGTTGGCTGTGCAGTAGGTAGCAATGTCTCATGAGCCGGTGTGCTCTCCTCCAGAATCCAGAAGGAGGTCATGAGGAGGAGGCAGAAGAGGAAGACAATAAAGAGTGCGATTGTCTTTGATTTGTGCAAGTTGTCAGTCTTTGGATTTCTATACTGGGTATTTCCTGTTGCTTCCATCATCTTCTTATCTGGCGCTTCCATCATCTTCTTATCTGGCGCTTCCATCATCTTCAAGGGGCTCGGTAGCGGGCAGAACCACAGACTTCGTTTAGCTTCTCTCCCGGTGACCCTTAGTTGTGTGTAGGTCACCGTTCTGAGATTTAACTTAGTCCGTGGCCTACTTAGCCGAAGCTCCCTCCTTTCGACGCAGGAAATACCCTTCCCTGGATGGCACAGTAGGATCAGAGAATTTTGCAAGTTCGAGTGCCTCAGTATCTGGATAACAGTCCAATATCGGTCGGTCTTTGCTCAGGAGCTCTTCTTGGGTGCTGACGTTTTCTGTCGTGGCCAGGTTTGCAGAGACCTTCCGGCAATGATGCGCGTGCAGCCAGTGCTTCTTCCCCTCCACTCGGAGTGCCGTTCGGGTGGTGATCAGCACTTGCCAGGGGCCCGTCCACCGAGGTTCCAGACTCTTGGTTCGCTGGAAATTTCGTATCAATACGAAATCTCCCGGTTGGATGTCGTGACCGGGGCCCCTGGAAGCATCGGGGATGGCCTGCTGCACCTGTTGATGAATGACAGACAACGTTTTAGTTAACTTGCACAAATAATCAGATAGTAGGACGTCTGGGACGTCACGAATGGAGGTCGGTTTGGGAGCAGTCCAGAGATTCATTGGCCGCCCGAACACGACCTCGTAGGGGGTCAAATGGTGCTTGGTGGGAGTGGAGCGCATTGATAACAAAGCCAGTGGGAGGGCATCAGGCCAGTTAAGTCCAGTGGTGGCCACTATTTTTGCCAGTTTCAGCTTCAGTGTGGCATTATGGCGTTCCACTAGACCAGCGGATTGGGGGTGGAAGACCGCATGAAATCGTTGCTTCACCCCCAGCCCCTTCAGGATTAGTTGGATAACCTCAGCTATGAAGTGGGGGCCGTTGTCGCTCCACAAAATTCGGCAAAGGCCATAGCGAGGGAAGAATTCCTTCAGTAGTACTTTGGCAGTAGTCATGGCAGTGTTGTCACGGGTTGGATAGGCTTCTACCCATTTGCTGAAGGCACATACGATGACTAGTACATACTTCAGGTTTTGGCATCTCTCTAGTTGGATGTAATCCATCTGAAGGACCTCAAAGGGGTGATTGGGGGTCCCAAACCCTCCCCGGGGCACTACAGTTCCTTTCCCGGGGTTGTGTTGCAGGCAGATAAGGCACTGCTGAACTAGGCGTCTGGCTGAGTCAGGGATTTTGCCGTTGTGCCAGACTTTGGAAATGAGTTCGATCATGGGTGCAGATCCTATGTGTGCGGGGGAGTGAGCCATGGTCAGTATGGGAATCAGATATGAGTCGGGCAGCATCCATTTGCTTGCATCCTTCGTTCGCCAACAGCCTTCCTCATCCTTCAAACCCACCCTTGCCCACTTAGCTAGCTCGTGAGTGGTGCTGGCCGACTGTATGTCTCGGATCATTACTCTTGTGTCACTCCATGTTTCTGCTTGTGACCTGGTCACGTACATGCGTGTCACTGTCCTATTCTCGGCTGTGGTTCGTGCAGTGATGTCGGCCAATGCATTCCCTTGTCCAACTAAGTCTGTCACCCTTTTGTGTGCCTGACATTTGATCACCGCTAATCGTTTTGGGAGGAGGACTGCTTCAATCAGAGCGGAGACTAGATCTCCGTGGAGGATCGGGGTGCCGTGGGACGTCAGGAATCCCCTCTCTCTCCACAGGAGCCCAAAATGGTGGACCACTCCGAAGGCATACTGGCTGTCCGTATATACATTCGTGGTGGTCCCTGCGGCTATGGTGCATGCTCGGGTGAGGGCTATCAGCTCTGCTGCTTGGGCAGATCGTTGTGTGATGCAAGCTGTCTCAACTACTGTTCGGGCTGTCGTTACTGCATAGGCAGCTGAGGTGGTGCCGTCTGGGAGTTTGATGCAAGAGCCGTCTACCCATAGCTCTCCATCGGGGTCAGGGAAAGCAGTGTCTCGGAGGTCAACCCTACTCCTAGTTTGTTCGTCCGTGAGGGTCACACAGTCGTGGATGGGAGGAATGTCGGGGTCATTTTCAGGCAGGGGTAGCAATGTGGCAGGATTCAAAGTCGTACATCTCTTCAGTGTGATGTGGGGTGCAAGCAGGGTCAACTCGTACCCTGTCAGTCGTGCGCTAGTCAGGTGCTGGGTTTTGGTCTGGTTCAAGAGGGTGTCGACTGCATGGGGCACTAGCACTGTGAGAGAGTTGGAAAGTACAATTCCCTCGCTCTGACGGATAGAGACAGCAGCGGCGGCTACCGCTCGAAGGCAGGCAGGCAAAGCTCTGGCTACAGGATCAAGAGTGGCGGAGAAGTAGGCACAAGGGCGCTGCTTAGGACCAATCGATTGAGTTAGGACAGACAATGCGCATCCCTCCCTTTCGTGGGTGAAGAGGGAGAAGGGTTTGGAGTAATCCGGCGTTCCGAGGACGGGCGCTGAGCAGAGTGCATCCCGTAATTCCTTAAAGGAGGCTTGACACTCAGAGGTCCAAGGTAGCGGGGAGGGGGCATCTTTGGTCAGTAGGGCAAGTAATGGTTTCACAATGAGGCTGTAATTAGGCAACCACTGTCTGCAAAAAGAGGTTAGGCCAACCAAAGAGCGGACCTGCTTTTGCGTTTTCGGGATGGGGGTATCTAGGATGGTTTGGATTCGGTCGGGTGTAAGTTTCCTCCCTTCTTTGGACAGAAGATGGCCTAGGTAAGTCACCTGTGGCTGACAGAACTGTAACTTCTTTTTGGAGACTTTATGGCCATTCTCTGCAAGAAAGTGTAGGAGTTGGACGGTGGCTGTCGTTGCAAGCGGGGTGGTGTCGGCCGCCAAAAGGATATCATCAACATATTGGATCAACGCCACTCCCTCTGGTAGCTGGAAGGCATCCAGCTGTCTTTTGAGGGCCTGGCTGTAAATGCTGGGACTTTCAGTGTACCCTTGGGGAGCTCTACAAAATCGGTACGAACGGGATTTTAAGGTGAAGCCGAAGAGATAACGGCTGTCTGGATGGATGGGGATAGAGAAAAACGCGTTTTTAAGGTCGATAACAGTAAAGGTGGTGGCAGTGGACGGGATGAGGGTCAGGATGGTGGTGATATCAGAGACCACAGGATATTGGGGTACAACCATTTTGTTAATCTCTCGCAAGTCGATGATGAAGCGGTACGCTTTCTCATCTCCTTCACCTTGCTTCTTAACAATAGGTAGGATTGGGCTGTTGCAGACGTTGCTAACCACCTCTTCAACCACTCCTGCGTCTACCAGAGACTGAATGATCGCTACCAGTGCCTTCTCACCCTCTGGCGATATCCGATACTGCGGGAGTTTCGGGAGCATAGCGTCCTGTCGTACAGTTATGTGAATAGGATCAATCATCATTTGCCCCACATCAGAGTCATTTTTGGCCCACAGGTACGAAGGTAGGGTGTCAAGCAGGGATAGGTCAGCGTCAGTCATAGAGCACATGTGTCGTGGGGGACGGGATCTGGGTATGTCTGGGTTGTCGTACAGGATGACTCGTATTCCATCTGGGGAACACCTAATGGTAGCTCGAAAATGCTTCAGTAAGTCAATGCCCATAATGGCGTCAGGGGAGTTGGAGGAGAGGAGAAATGTCGCGTCAGTAGTGTTGTTTTCTAGGTCAAAGGTAATAGGTACGGACAGGGGGTTAGTGGAGGGCGTCCCATCGAAACCTATCGACGTTATGTGTGAGCCAGACAAGGGTGCCCTTGGAATCAGTCGTTTTGATAACACACTACGTGTTGCCCCAGTGTCTACCAAGAATGGAGACTCTGTACCCAAGACCTTAGCGGTGACATAAGGACCTTGCTGGTCAACACAGAGCTCGACTGGATCCCTCCCTTGCCCCTGGCAGTCCTATGCAAAGTCGGGGGCATGTTCACCTTCAGATAGCTGATATTGGTTCTGTCGGGGACGGTCAAATGTGTTCAGTCTTCCTGATCTGTCATTATTGGTGTCGTTGGGGCTCCCTCGTCCCTGTATTCTATTCCTTGGACCACCCGCCACATCCCTGGACTCCCTATTTCTGTTCATTTCTATCAGAACTGGACACTGAAATTTCCAATGACCGAGCCCTTTGCAGAAGGCGCACTGGTCATTGCTAACGTCTCTTCGTCCGGTGTGGGGTGCTGGGGTGTGATCTTTAGGAGGTAGATCTCTGGGGGTGGTTGATGGGTAGTTCCCCCTTTGGTGTTCCCGTCCTAGCGCTATACCCTGTATCTGGGCTATCATTACCCTTTCCTTCAAATCTTTCTTCTTTTTCTCGGACGCCCTATCATTCTCATTCTTTTGGTGCTCGTAATACTGAGCCATCTGAAGGATAGCTGCGGGTTTGGAGGCCCCCCAACTACTCTCACTCGTCTGTAGTTTTTGGGAGACCTCCTGTGTTAGTCCCTTTACGTAATTTTGCACAAACAGGTGCTGTCCGGTTGCGGTGGTCATGTCTTGGCCACTGTAGTCGGAGAACACGGTCTCGAATCGGGAGAAGTATTCTGACACATCCTCCTGGGGTTTCTGTCGACAGGCCGTGACTATCGACCAGTCGACTTTTTTTTCCGGGACCAGGGTTTTTAACTTCTGGACCAGTTTCTCTGGGAGTTCCAGTATGTCCTTCACTGGTTTACTCCCCGGCTCTCGCTGTCTATCTAGTTTACCGAGTTGGTCCCAGGTATGTCCAAACAGATCCGTGTGGTCGACTTTCCGGATTTGCTTCCACACATCAGCTGGCAGGCATAACCCAAAGAACAAGTCAATATCTGCTAAAGTCATTATTGTCGAACCCAAGGCTGTGCCTAATTCGGTATAGAATGCCGTCGGGTTCTTTCTTAAGTCGGGCAAGGTTTGCTTGAAAGTTAGGATGTCTTGTCGGTCCCATGGTTGGTAAACCCAATTGTACACAACCCTCCCCTTTGCATTTTCACTATTAACATCATCGCTCGTTCCCTGGCCCCGTGGCGGGATCCAGTAAGGAGCCGCTTCTCTGATAGGCATCATAGTATTGGCTACCTCTGCCGAGGTTGTTTCAGGGGCCGTAACCTTGGTTTCTGGTTTCTGTTCCGCGAGGTGGCGGAAGACCTCAAGCATTTGCATGAAGAGCTCCGTCGCCTCACGTTCAGTCCCATCTCCAACATCAATCTTTCTATACAGTGTTGTGAGTTTAGCGGGACCCTTACTCTGATACCTATCTTCATACGCGTTCAGGGTGTGGTAGCTGAACCGCAAAATGAAATGCCGTCTATGGCTGTCGGCATGTGAATTATATACGCTCATTGTGTATTCTTCGCTCTCCCTTCGTTCTACCAATGTCTTTGCTATTTCGTTGATCCCATCCCGCTCATCTTTGCTTAACCTACTTAACCTGGCTGATGATTGTTTGCTAGCCTCGGGGTCGTCTGACGAAGTTGTTAATATGGTTGGTGCGGAGGCCGCGAGGGCCGGTGCACTAGCACTAGGGCCACTTTCACTCACACTCGGGGCTTGCAAGTTTTGTTGGCTGGGAGCATATGGAGGGGGCATGTAGACGATTGGGGGACCTAGCAGTAACTCATCGTTTGCCCGTTGTTTGGAGGGCAGTTCTGGGTAGAGTGCAGAGGGGGTCCTAACAGGACATTGGCCTGTTGACCCTGATTCTTGGTTTTGTGTAGATTCTTTTCTTTCTTTTATTTCTTCTTCTAGTTGCTTTGCGGCCAGATGGGCTGCCTTTCGTAATTCTTTCCCTATTTTTGCTTCTTCTCTTTTCTTTCGTTGTTCCGTTTCTTTGCGCCACATGCCGATACTGTCGAGCATAGTGGGCATGGTCTTATTCTTTTGGAGCGCTATTTCTAATGTTTTTATTTTATTTTCACTAAAGGACCCTATCAGTGGCCACTGACTTTCAGGGTTCTTTTTCGTGTATTTATGCCATAGTCTAGTGTAAGCTATAGCGACTAGTCCATACTTAGTGAACATGTCCTTATTAGGGGTGCCCTCCAGTGGAGCTGGATGGTTCATCTCTAATAAGCGGTCCGGGCTAAACAGGCTACCAACCAGTGGGGAGAAGATAGGCATGACGGTTTACACCGGGGACAAAAATCTGCACTACCTATCTTATCACGGCGGGCAAAGACTAGACAGAATATTTCTATTCTCCGTTGTTTGCCGGCGGTGAATACCTCAAACGAACCAATACCGAACAATCGGCCAATCAAACAATTCAGTGGGGAGAATAAGTGGGCACGAAAAGTTATCGCTACCCACTCTTTCTCTACCTGCAAAGAGAGACCTTGTTCTTCCCTGTTTGCAGACAAAGAATCTCCAGACAATAATCCACGAACGATAGTTCGGGAAACAGTGGGGGAGGAAAATAGGCACGACGGATTACAATAGGTACAAAAGTCCGCGTTACCTATCCTTCACTGTTTGCAAAGAGAGAGCCTGTTTGTTTTTCCCCGTTTGCAGACAGCGAATCTCCAGAGGTTTCAACAAAGCGTAATACTAGTATTATCCAAACAAACAATTTTCCTCAATTCGTCGTGTTTACACGACCTTACCCGGACCGCATGGACGGTTTCCTGTCCTCTGGATCCAGCGCCCGATCGTCCTCTCTCCTTCGTGATGTTCGCGGCACTCCTGATGGTTCCCAGTCAGGACCGTAGATCACTCGAGAGAGGTCTGTTCAGAACTAGTGAAGGTCGGATGATCGGCTGTCAGACGAGGGTCTATCGGACATGAGCTCTTCCCGATCGTTGCAGTCGTTCACTCTGTCATCGGGACCTCTCCCACTGGATCCACGTGTCGCTGATGGGCCCCACGCTTTGGGACGCCAATTTGTAGAAAAAGGTAGGGCTAGGACCTTTCTCAAGATTTGCCCGGCGCTAACCGCCCTTGTACCATTCAAATTACCAAGCAATGAGGCAGGCGCCGGAGACCAGAAGGCAGGAAACAGAAGTTTATTCCGACGGAGCAGAACACATCAGATCAGACAACAAGGTATCGTCTCGAGGTGCTCTAACAGCCTCTCGGAGGCCTGGCCTCTTATACACTGGTTTATGGCATGTGACCTTCCGTTAATACAATCAGATCTTTGTATAGCACGAAAAAGTCATCCCCGTAATCCACGCGTTAATCCCACCCCCATATATCCTCACAATAGGGGTCCTCAACCTGCTGATAAGAGGAGGGGGTCATCACGCAGTGGAGTGTGTTGTCGAGTCTTAGGATGTGTGCGCCTGATCATGTCACAGGGGTGGGGAGGTCTGGATCAATAGAGGGACCTTTGAAGGAGAGCGACCTCATACAAAAAGAGCAGTAAATGATATCTCCCGGCTTAGGCAATGGCCTCGGACCTGTGTGGACAGTCGGACACGGGGTGAGGGGCCATCAATGGAGAGGTATTCATGCTGCGTGGACAATCCAGTGCAGGAGGGAGGTTTATCAACAGAGGGGCATTCATGGCAGGGGAGGAGGTGTTGGTCAGGCGCTGGCGTGACTCCCAAGGACAGGGTCATGCAGAAGGGTCGTGCTCAGAAGGAGGAGGAGGGGGAGCCAGGGTGCTCGGAGGATGCCTGCTGGGTCAGAGGGGACGTGCTGGCGATCGATCGTGGACAGGGAGACCATGATGCTAAAAATGGCGATCGTGCACGTTGTACATGGGTGACAAGCTGGCGCAGATAATGTTCAGTTCACAAACTAAATTTCCACATATTCATTCCAAACTGTTTCCTAATTCTATTTTTTTACAAAATAGTCTTTGATCTTCTTGTAGACTGGTTCTACATTCTTATCCTGCCTCTACTATCACTCTCTGTGCTACTACTATTTACTATTATTATGAGTCGGTCTGTGTAGGTAGCTAAGCTTGCCCAGTCGGCAAATGGTGTTAAACAAAATTCTGATCCAGCAATAGCTTTAGGCACTAAATGCAGTCCTCTGGGTTGCCCTTGCTGTCTATTCCAGTCTCCTTAATGTTAGTGCTTTGACAATTCCAAACAACAAAATGTCAATGTCCACCAATAATAAGCTAGTAGGTGGCTTTTTGATTTGATAGGAGCACATACCATACCGCTAGTGTTTCAGGGACTATTCTGCACATACAGAAGTATGGACAAGAGAAATAGGACATTGTTGATGATAGGTGCAGTTTGACTTTCCACATACCTCAGTTAGAACAGAAGTTGAACCCCCAATCCCCTGACCGACTATCTAGTGTGTCTGACCAATGATTATACGACCCAGAAGAACAGAAGACTACAGAGTCCTGACCTATTAGAGCAGAGGTCTTCAAACTTTTCCAGGTTGAGCCCCCCCAGCTGAATTCCCCCAGATGTTGGGCCCCCCCACCTCCTGACAGAAACCTCGGGAATCCGGCACACCACATGATCGACTGCCACGCGCACACCACGGGCCATATCCGGCAAACAATGCTCAACACAACAAGAGTGCCTAGCAAACTGCAGGCCTGTGAGTGGGTGTGACGAAACGACAGAGGCGTACCAGACAGCTCAAAACACAATCCTCCAAGACAGAATGTGCGCAAATTCTCCCCACTAGGATGCCCTGCCTTACACAGGACACAGATCAACAAGAACACCACCAACATGAATGTGACGTGTGTGCCGGTGCCCAGCCACACCTAGACTCTCAATCTGTGGGTGAATCCCTGCCACTGCCATCCTCAGGCTGTGCTCCACATCCAGTCCTGAACAGTACCTAGTCTTCAACACCGCAAGTGCTGAGAACCCGATCTCACAAACTCCCCAACAAATAAACAAATACATTGTAGGATGTAAAGCACCATGCACAAGTGAACCAAAGGGAGGACCGCCGTGATGAACCCACTATAAGGAACACACCATGGGTGCTTCACCAAGCGGAACCCAAAACATGGAACCCGACCTTGCCCATGGGGGCCCCGCATTCAAGTAGCAGCTGGACGTCACGCAAAATGTCACACGCATGATGCATAGATCCCACACATGAGCACACATAGAATACAGAACAGTAACACATAGGCAAGGGAGCAGCCAAACAATTCAAATACCTTCCACTCTGAACCACAGCTCTCATGGCACCAAGAAAGCAAAGGAAGTCATCACAACCCTCCCCATCCATCATGTACACCTTGTCATCCACCAACTCCCCGACCATTCATTCCGTCCCTCCATCTGAGCCCCATCCACATCCAAACCCCTTCAACCACTTGCAAACCCATCCACCTTCCATCCCTCCATCCATCATCTCACCTCTTCATCCCTCCATCCACCCCCTCACCCATCCATCCATCCATCCCTTCACCCAATCTATCCCCTCACCAATCCATCCACTCTTCCACCCATCCATCCACCCACTCATCCACCCATCCATCCATCCATCCACTCATCCATCCAACCACCCACCCTCTCACCCATCCAGCCATTCCCCACCCACTCATCCATCCACCCAGTCACTCATCCGTCCACCCACTCAACCCCCACTCATCCATCCACCCATCCATCCCGCTCTCCACCCTCCCCCCCACTCATGCATGCACTCTCTGAACCATCCATCCCCATGCTCCTCTACTCACCTATCCATGCACACACCTGCCCATCCACTCTGCCAATCATTCATCCATGTCATCACTCATCCATCCATCCTCCCCCTCTCTCTCCATTCCCCATCACCCAGCCACCGATCCCTCCATCCACCCTTCACCCATCCACCCACTCATCCATCCACTCATCCACTCATGAATCCATCCATTGACCACTCATCCACCCCTTCACTCCTCCATCCATCCCCCCGTCCATCCACCCTCCTCAATCACCCATCCATCCCCACATCCACCCCTTCACTCATCCATCCATCCATTCATTCATTCATCCCTTCACCCATCAATACATCAATCCATCCATCACCTCTCTCATCCATCCACCCACCGACACTTCCACCATCCACCCCCCATCGATCCATCCACCCCTCCACCCATTCATCTACCCTTCCAACCATACACACATCATCCACTCCCATCCATCCCTCCACTCATGCATCCATCCTCTCTCTCACCATCCATTCACCCCTTCACTCACCATCCATCCCCTCATTCATCCATCCACCCCCCACCCATACATCCACCACTCCACCCTCACACCTTTTATGATTCAAATTCGAATTTGCAGACCAACATCCCTGAACACCGGGTGCCCACACAAAGATCCTCATGAGTTGAGGACCGCAGACCAGAGCCCACTGTCCCGATTCATGGCCAAACCTGGATTGCAACCTCTCCCTCCCTTCCCAAAAGAACTGAAGGACTCCCACCCCCCAACTCCTCCTCACTCCCACCCCCCTTGAAAGGCTGGGGCCCTGGACCAGAGCCCACCCTGCCCGTGCCTCAAAACCTCTGCGAAACCTTCTCTCCCTTCTGGGAAGAGCTAACTCTCCCAGGAGGGGGTTAATTCACAGAGCTGACAGCTTCAGCTGCAGTGGGAGGCAAGGGGTTTCCTCTGCTAAAACTGAAAGCGTGTCTGTTTGTTTGCTTTCGGTTTTAGCAGAGGAGACCCCTGCCTCGCACGCAGCCAAAGGTGTCGACTCCGTGAATTGGCCCCCTCCTGGGAGAATCACCCAGACAAAGAAACGGGCACAAAGGGAAGATCGAAGTGGAGCCCGCGCCCCCCCTGGGAAGGCGCCGAGCCCCCCCAGGGGGGCACGCCCCACAGATTGAAGAACCCTGTATTAGAGTCACTGAACCATGCTTGCAAAGTGCAGTAGTGCAACTGCAAACCCTTCCGCTCACTCACCCATGAACAAAAACCACACTGTTTTTTAGTTTTAAAGTTTTATTTTCAAATAACAAATAAAAAAACAATTTCTTTATTTTCAATAGCGCAGTAGTCCCAGCGAGCAGTGGTGATAGATGACGTTTAAATTTAAACACCCTTTTCTAGAACATACTTGAACTTAACACATCTAATTAATATAATAACTGTGCGGGAGCCCTCACCTTGTTTGAACTTCAAGTACTGGTGGTGATGAGGAGTAGGTGGTGAAAATTGAAAAGCTCTTGTTGGCAGAAGGGTAATGGAATCTTCTGTCTGTAATTAGAAAAATGGTGCACGTTAAAAAGCAAGCATTCATCAGTTGTGCCAAAAGTGTTGCATGTTATTGCTAAGCATATGGGGCCTCATTTCTGAGGCCCCTTGCGCCATCGGAACTTCACTTTTCATGAAGTTCCGTGGCGCAGAAGCCTGCGTGGTATTTATCAGGCAGCAGTACGCCAGTTTTTGTGGCGTACTGCTGCCTGATAAATATCAGTCCCTTTAACACAGTGTTCTGCGTTAAAGGGGCGTGCAATGGGTGTTGCTGGGGGCGTTCCCAGCAACATCCATGGCCTTTTGACACTGCCCCAGATTTACGAGAAATCGTAACTCTGAAGCAGTGCCAAAAGCTTACGCCTCCCCAGGAGAGGCGTAAGGGAGGCGCAACAGGGAGAAATGTCTTTATTTCTCCTCGTATTTCCTTTTTCTATGTGTGCTGCATTCTACAGCACACATAGAAAGAGGAAAAGCCTCTTGTGATTATTTTTGTACAGAACGGTTTCCCTTCCTGTACAAAAATAATCTTCCCCGCAACGCAGGCACCCTTGCACCATGGTGCAAGGGTGCCTGCGCTGGCGCAGGCAGCCCATTGTGCGCCGGCGCAGGGGAAAAGGACAGGAATGCGCCGTATCTTATAGATACGGCGCATTTCTGCCCTTTTCTTTTGCCGTAGGGAAGCGCAGCAGGAAGGCCTGCTGCGCTTCCCTACGGCAAAAAGTCATAAATGAGGCCCATGAAAAGTTAACACCCTCCCCAAAACCGTCACTTTTTATCAGTCCCTATAATTAAAAATTGTTTATGTATTAGCATTTTCTTCCATTACGAGATGAAATAGGGGGTGGTGTATGGCATCTAAAAATATGACATGTTTTTTCTAGGCGTCACAACATCGGATGCAGCACCTACCACCACCAGTGCCGGGGCCAGCAGCGCGAAGGTGTCCCCTCCAGGGGCTGATGCGGCGGCACCACAAATGCCTCCAGGAGGGCTGCTGTGGGGGATGGCTCAGCAGCGGCGGACGGTAGTATGTTATTATACTCCTTACTTATTGACATTTTAGAGTAGGCTCGCAAAGGGGTGTATGATGTACTGTACAGTAGACAGTACACTAGTACAAGTACACTGTACTGTTAAGAACAGTTACTAATTTAGAACGACATTTTTGCCAATCACGGAGAAGACAGTCACCCTTGACTTAGCAATAGCATTAGTGGCTGTAGTTCTCGAGTAAGCAATGGCCCCCTCTATTTGACTTCAACTAAGCTGTGAAACCTTTATCGTGAAGCCAAGTCAGATCAGATAAATTTGCGGGATGTGATGAACTAAAAGGGAAATAAGGGTGTAAGGACGGATGAGCGAGTCGTAACATTTATGACTGTAAAGAATGATACGTGTTTTTGAATGCATGCAGAGGTGGCTGATAGGAAGGAATCAGATGCATGGCTGCTTGAAGCAAGGATGGTTGGAGGAGAAAGAAAAGATGACTGCCTGTGTGGGTGAATCAGAAAATGCATGTGTGGTGTGCATTGCAATATATCATTTGGTTGAAACTCAAATGTAAGTCAAGACAGTGGTTTACCAAATAAAATATAAAGGGTTGTTGAGAAAAAGTAAAATTGGTCCAGTTGAGACATTAAAAAGAATGAAAGACCTTTAGTTTGGAAGCCTGGATGGTATCTTCTTCCTCATAGATAGCAGAGGTGTATGTAGAGCAGACGCTCGGTGGATGAAGAGTGTTACTTTGAACAGCATGTCCGTGCCATAGTAGCAAAGCAGAGAAAATCCAAATACTAGAAGTTGTGATTGTTCAGAAATACTCCCTTGACTAACAGTACAGTAGTTTACTTTGCAAGTACAGCATATATTGTGTATGTATTGTAAAGTTCACATTATATCAAGTCAAGTCCCTTCTTCTGGCAATTATGGGTACCACACTCATTCCGTATATTAATAATTTTCATTCAGCTGTGTCAATCATGGGTGGCCTATCGCTGTTGTTCACTCAATCTATAAAAACAAAGAACCTAAAGTCATCCATCATATAAGCAAAGATCATGTGATTGGCTGGTTATATGATCAGAAATGAATAATCTTCATTTTCCTTTTGTAGTAGTCAAGGCCGGGGGGGGGGGGGCGCAGTGCGAAATATAGATTACATTGAGTAGTAGCCCTTGATGTAACCGACTATGGCCAGTGCCACCCCTATTGAAAACTAAGAGCTTCCCTATCCCCACCTGCATGTACTGCTTAAAGTAATGCGAGTCTGCGTCATCATGGCTTGTGTCTGTTTTTCTTGGGTGCAAGCTGACTGAGCTGGCATTATGCCGGCTTGCACAAGTTCACGTACAAGTAATTTTTTTCGCAAAACAAGAGAAAAAAAGAAGACTGGTGTACTCTCTGACTCTCTGACTATGCAGTGAGTCCATAGTGTAAATGTAAATGTAATGTAAATGTAATTTATATTTATACAGCGCATTATCACCAACGGTCTCTAAGCGCTTGCTTTGGGAACCCGTCCTGGTTTTTCCCTCTGAGATAACCCGTACTGGGCACCCCCAAGGTGAAAGCCAGGCATCCCGCCACGGGGGGCCATAGTGGAGATTAAGCAAGCTATTGCCCGGAGTTGCAGAGTGTGAACCCGTGATTCGAGCAGGCACCGAAGCAAGAATTAGCGAGTCCGTGGACATTTTTGGGCTCAAGACCCTGCCGCGTCGGGAATTGAACCCTGGTCCCAGGTCTGACCTCTGCTTCATGGTCTGCCTCCTCTAACCATTGAGCCACACTGCTATTAGAATTCCTGAAACTCCCACTAATGTTACAGGCCTACAAAGACGGCAGAAAGATACATGCCAAAATGTTATACTGTGCTTGCAAGTTGCTAGTGTTACTGTAAGACAACTTTCTATTGAATTATTTTGTCTTAATGTTAAAGAGTATTGGTTACAGTATTTTTCCTTCTTTCTTCATATAAATGCTCCACAAAAACTCACCCGGAATGAGATGGCTGTCCAGGCCAGGGCCTGGAAGCTGGAGGCCATTTGTGCCAAATATCGGCGGCTGGTGGCTCGGGAGCAGGAGGAGGAGGCGGCAACAGCTGCATCCTCCTCCAGTGCCCCTGGGTCCACTAGCCAGCAGCCTCCAGTAGTACAGCGCCGTGGTCCGACAACCTCCCGCCGCGGAGCAGCAAAAAACCAGCAGCGGACCCCCCCTGAGCCTGGATGGCACATCAGCACCGTCTCTGCCAGAGAGTGGACTACCTGGAGCACGCGGTTGAGAAGCTGAAGTGCGAGCTCCAGGACCTCCATAAAGAGATGCGGGACCACCTGTCCACAGTAGTCAAAAACAGAAAAACCTCCCCTAGAACAATAATTAAATAAAGGCACACACTCTAATCTTTGATACAAATCATCATTGTCCCATACAAGAATTAATTATTTGAAAAACTTTCGTCTGTTTATTATTACTTTACTGAGATTTCTCATTTGTAGATCCAAAAGCAAAAAACATAAATGTATATGCAATTCTTATTTACATTTCAAAAACACATGTGAAGCATACCCCCGCACAACTTCAATACAATCACCAATCACACTTATCCAAACCATCATCAATCATACCATTCAACAATATATACACAAATCACAACCCATTGACAAAAAATAGCCGATCATATATATATATACACATTTAAAAAGACAATATACAGAGAAGCAACATCACACAAAAAGCGCCGACGCGCGTTTCGGTACAGGACTGATAATAACTTATCCATCCTCAGGGCGCAATAAGATACATGTAGTTTCTTCTGTACTTTATCAGAACACAGGAGAGATACCAGGAGAGTCAATTTGTTAAATACAGTGCTATTTATACATCGAATCCAGGCCACTGCTTCACATCACAAAACATCCCTATTTTCAGCTGGGGTGAAACATAAGCAGTAAGTAATGGAACCATGAGTACTTGACTGAAGGGCTGAAAATCGGCTCAAGGGCAGGTAGATCTGATTCAGGGAAGGGAGGTCACACCGATAATCAGGGCTCACGTTCCCGGGATTCTCTCCAACTGGAGAGGGCCTCAAAGCCGAGGGATAAAAAGAATATTCCAGCTCAATTTCTCAGGTAACCACGGTAATTGATGTAGGAAAATGCAGATAGAGGGCCCGAGCTTGTACACGGTACCCCAGAGGCATAGCGCATAGATTAGGCGCATCTCTCTTCAGAGCAGACTGTGGCGAAAGTCCAACAGTAGGACTGAGGCGATTCATACCCAGGGACCCTCGTGGTTTTTGACTGTTTCCCCACCTGTCCACAGGACAACGCCGGAAGTGACTGTCCATTGCCCCTTTTTTAAAGACTGTTGGGGGGTGGGAATTGGGCATTGGGGATTGAGAGGGACTTTTCGAGGGACATTCCTATCGACATTGGTTGGGGTTCGGGAGGGGGGTGGGTTGGGTCTTTCGAATAGTTTATTTTTGTTAGGGGAAATATAATTATTTATTTGACATACTTCAACATAGTGTACGCGTTCATATTATTTTGTGGGGTTGTTGGCGGGGGTTACTGTGCATTTGGTTTCCTCAAATGTACCAGCATGAATCATCTAAAATGTCCAAAAATGTACAAAAGTGCCACTAACAGAGTTAGTGAATTTAATTGCCCTAATAGTACTTTACTAGTACTACTATCAGTCTCTCCTCTCCTCCGAGTCCTAGCCCATTATTCTACCTCCCCAAAATGCTTATCTTACCTGTGATTCGTGTTTGAGAATAGAGCTAGGCACAGTGCTGGCTGCATGGCAAATGGTGATTTTGGCTGCCCATGAAATCCATCCAGGACAGAAATTCCATTGTTGTGGTGGTAGTAGGAGTGGTACCACATTAGCAGTAGCAGCATATGCAAAAAAAAGGAAATGAGACATTGAGTGGCCTGAGAGAAGAAGCAGAAGGAACAGTATATTTGTAGCGTAAGCAATGCTGAAGATAAGTATGGGAAAAAAATATTTGCAAGGATGATTATGGCTACAACAAGAACAGTGACACAGCAGCGTAACCTTTCTTCAGGTGTAGTAGGATGTGTTGACGATTATTCTAATTGATGGTGGGCATAAAATTCAGAATTGATTTAAAAATGCTCATTGGTGTTTTTTTAAGCAGAATTTCAATATCCTAGGATTCATCTAGCTGCCTTAAAATTGATTTGAGGAGGTTGCTTGCACCTTATCCTCCCCAGCAAGTGTGTGGAATTATTGTTGTCATTTAGTCACACCTCAATGAAACCACACAGCCCGGAAGAAGAGGGTTAGGGTTTGAAAATTGGGTGGGAATGGGGTTTTTTTTGGGAATGTTTTGTGGAGAGAGGAAAAAAACAGCATGGACAAACAACAAACGAAGAAAAACAAACATTTGGATACCAAGATATCCATGAATCTTTTAAGGGACATTAAGGAAGTGCATGCACTACTGCATGCATGAAGTTGTTTGCTAAATGGATGGTTAGGTTACTGAAAAGTAGTACTTACTACAACTTACTAACTGTGAAGAAACAATGTGACAGTACAGGGCTGCAGTAATTACGCAATTTCACTTGCCTATCTGCACTCGGAGAGAATAAACACTTATTAGTACAATAAATTAGCAAAGAAACGTATCAAATAGCTGGAGGGATGAATTTGAAGCAGAGAGCAAACAAACGCACAAAGTCACACTCATAGAAGTTCACAGCAATAACATTATTTAAAAGATAAGGAGAAGTGAAGAGGATACTGTAACTGTATGTTGTAGTTGTCCTGTTCAATTTGGGAAGTTGCATGCATCCAGCCATTCCTCTTATTCGCAGCACTCCTCCATTCCATTTGGCGTTCCGTCGATCAATCTTGGTGACCAAACACACTGTCCACTGCCTGCCTGGCGGATGCGTAATTGCGGATCGCTAATGGTAAGCCTGAGTTAATCATTTTTCCCATCGCACAGGGTAAAAGCCGGCCTGTAATTGTTGATGGGAAAACAGGAAGTGATATTAAAACACCACGGAGAAAAAAATATAAGGTACGGTGTTCAGTGCAAAAATAACACTTTCAGTTTCAGAGGCGACAGTATTACATACAAGCATCATTTCTAAAGTGCGTACTCTGAGTCTCCTTTTCAAAGATATTAATTAGCACACAGCAGGCCAGGGCCATGCAGACGGTCAAGGCAGGCAACACTGAGTGAATGAAGCAACCTGATGTAGCATACCTCTTTGACACAGACAGACAAAGCATATCTAATTGTATGCAGCAAGCCACATAGCCGCAATTTTACATGAACTGCTGTCTGGACTCTGGCATAACAATACTACACTGACTCGACCACTCCATACCACGACTAGACAGACATGTAGTTCTGCTGTAGTTGTTGTTGACTGGTTTACCTGTTTGCCACTCACGAAATGGCCATAGTTCTTCTGTAAACCGCGGATGATGATCCATCCATCCCAATGATTGACTGTAAAGAAAAAAGATATTATGTATCTTTGATCATCAAGACTCATCATCATCATGGCATATTGGCAAACTCAATGTTGTTCTTGCAGTCACAGTCTACACACACAGTGAGTCCAAGGACATTTTGCATATTTAAAAATTCAACGTAGTGGCCCCTGCAGTAGAATTAGAATTTGAATTCAAAAAGGTAAAAAAACAGAGTAGACTTAAGTTACATTTAGTGTGTAAAAGATTAAATAATAACAGAGACATATAATGATTCATTTCATGCACAACAAACAAACAGCAATTGCTTTTATCAGAGCCAGACAGCCATTGCAGTCCACTGCTTGCCATCTCATTATTCATTACCTGTTCTACTTTTTGTCTGCATCTTGTTCTTAAAGTGGAGGCCCACAGGGCAGCCTCTTGTGTCAATTTCAGAAGTAACTGTCAGCAATATAGTCAGTAATTCCAGTCCCACTTCTTTTGAGGGGACTCGTCTACGAAGCAACAGTTTCTTCATTCTGTGTAATCTAGCCATCTGCCTTGAGGGAATGGATATCGGGAGTCTGGAGGAGGAGTTTAAAGGAGCATGACTGAGTTGTGAACTTGTGAACTTCAGGATTGCAGACAGTGGCACATTCAATAAGGAAATAAGACGAAGACAGTGCTGCTGATGGATTTGTTGTGATTAGAGTTTTGTTGTGGTAAAAGTTGCAAAACAAAGAAAGACACACAGGAGTAAAAGTGAATAAGGAGTCAGGATGAAAAAAAGGAAGTCAGTTTCAGGCCTAGGTGTCAGGGAAGTAGAGCTCCTCCTCAAACTCTGTTAATTGAGACGGGAGTAGGTCAGATAACAGAGAAGAACTTCCGTCACCTAAGTCGGTGTCCTCTTCTTCCTGCGTGGATTCACGTATTTTGTAATCTGGTGGTATGAAGTGCTGATTCATCTTGATCATTGTTAAACCTCCACATTTTTGGGCCAGAGGCGGGTCCTTTTTGAAGTTACAATGGCACCAGCAGCACTGAAAACACGTTCAGAAGACAAGCCTGTGAGTGGGCAAGACCAATAATTTAGAGCCAGCTCGGCGATCAGTGGACGGTGAGGCCTTTTCCCATACCAATACACCAATGGGTTGTGATCAATGTAGACCTCTGTTGGGTCATCCAGATAGGCCTGCACCATCCACTAAAGGTCATCCAGGGCTGCTCCACTTTGCGTACCATCTGTGGCCTTTGCATCAGCACTGGAACGAGCAAACCCTTGATGAGTTATCCAATCCGCTTCCGACAATATTATGGCTGGGCCTGGTGCAGGTGAGGATGATGATATGGTTGCTGGTGTAGGTAACGGCTGTGAGGGAAAGTGACTCTCTTCGGCCACAGAAGTGGACCTGACTGGCACTCTACGTTCATGTTGAAGTTTCCTCAGCTGCTTCCGGGCCTTAAAAGAATGGCTGAAATGTGTGCAGCTTCTTTGGCAGGTGGTCAGTAACTTGCTGACTGTGTTTTCTTTTTTCAAGAAATCTTGAACAACAATGTTAATACTATGCGCCAAACACGGCACTCTGAAATAGCCACCATCATTCATGGCCCTAACTATATTACTGCCATTATCCATGGAAACATAACCAATCATGCACTTTCTTGGATGCAGCCATTTAAAGACCTTACTGTTAAACTCCTCCTAAATGTTTACTGCAGTATGAGATTTCTCCATGGCAAACATGGCTACTGTTGCATGTTTCCGACTAGCTTGAAAAATTGTGGCAGTGTCAATACCTACAGACATCTTGTCTCTAACCCCTGCAAAAGAGACCCAGTGTGCAGTGATGCACATGTAATCAAGGGCTTGGCAACTGGTCCACATGTCTGTTGTCAGGTGGATAGTGTGAACAGCACTCTTCTGCAAAGCTGCCCCAATCACCTCAAGCACATCCTGATGTAGTGCTGGAAATGCAGCTCTGACAAAATAGGACCGGCTAGGAACCTTCCATTTAGGGCAGACTGTTGCCACAAATTGTCGAAAACCCACCCCATCCACGAAAGAAAAAGGAAGAAGGTCGAGCGCTAACATTTTAGCCAGCATTGCATTATAAAATTGGGTGGTTGCGTTCCAATGGCGCCTCCGAACAAAACATGCTTTTAATGGTGGTCTGGACCATTTTCATATGTGATGAAGATGCAGACCTCTTCAACCCAGTAAGGCTCATTGATGTACTTTTTCGCATTGGTGTCCCTACCAAACTACTGTGCCTCCTTGATGTTGTTGGGGTAGAGGAGGGTGTGGGCGCTACCACTGCAGTGCTGATGCCAGGGGTTCTGTCTGTGTGTATCAGAAAAAATGTCTCTCTGTTGTTCACCTCCCCGCTGCACGATCAGCTCCTCTTCGTCATCAGATGCAATATCAATGTCTACATTTGGATTTGTACTTTTAGCTTCCCAGATCTTACTTAGATGCGCCTCCCACTGGATAGTGTGGTGTTTTTGGAGATGACCTCTCTGGCGTCCGGTACTATAATTGGTACCAAGCTTACCCCGACTAACTACAGTTTTACAAATCGAACAAATAACTAGGTTTCCCGCCTTTTTGCTAACACTAAAGACGTCCAAACTGGGGAGTTGAGATGTCTGGTGGTGGTGGAGGTGCTTCTTTCAATGCCAGATGAAGTGGAGGATGGGTGTGGCCGAATTTGACTCTGTTGTGCACTTACAGTTACAGCACCACTACTTGAGGTAACGGAGGTCGAGCTGGATGGAGGTCCCTGCCGGCCCTTCTGACGAGAAAATATGGCAGCTGTAGGTTGTGTTGGTGTTGTAGTTGCCTGTGTTGGTGGGGATACCAGTGCCACGCCGCCCACATCCTGCTCAGCAGCAATTCGGGATAAGGTAAAAATGTCTGTGTGCTGCATGCCGCTGGGTCTGGAGTGACGACTGTGATGACTGGGTCGTCATCGTCAGACTGTTTATCACCAGCAGAATCCACCACTTCTACTTCTCGTTCGTCATCATCACCCATAAGTGAAAGCCTTGCGGGAACCTTCCTTTTAGGCTTATCTACCTTTGTCGGCTCATGGCATGCCTCCCTCTCAGACTGCATTGGTGGGTTCCAATCAAGATCAAGATCATCAGAAGGAAGGGAGCTTGAAGAAAAACTTGTACTAGCCCTCCTTGACCTTTTTCTTGCTGGGGATCTGGAAGACAATGGATCATCAGGAGGAGTGGCTTGCTCGGATGATACCTCGGCTTGAACCTCGATTTCCTGATATGCCCCAAACTTCTGGAGGAACAAGCAACGCCAACATCACTGGTCGATGGTGATTGAGCAATTAAAGTGGCTGCCTCTGCGACACTCATGGCCTTGGGCCTAACTTGGCGTGGTGGCACTGAGACCAATGAAGCTGAGGTGCTGCTCCCAGCTTGGTACCCGGTGGACACCGCTGCTGCATATGTAGGTTTTTGTTTCCCAAAAAAAGTGTCTGTGGGCACACCAGTCTCCTTGGTAAGTTGTGCCACTTGCTTCTTTTGCTCCTTCTTACTGGCAGTGGCACTGGCAACTTTCTTGGTAGAGGAGCTACGGCCACCTTTCTTTGGGCCCATCTTCTTAAGATGTCAGAAGAACAGCAGGCCGCAGTTGCACGAGTTGCAGACTTGTCTGTGACCACATGTGACGTCACGTGACGTTGTGCTGCACACACCGTAGCAGGACTTCTTCCTGGCACTGATGATGAACGATAAGGATGATTGATTTGTGGTTCTCTTTGTGCACCTAAAAGCAAAGGAAGTCAGAGGAACATCAGTTAAATAAATGTTGCATATGTCGTGCTTCAATTAATATTTGCAACAAGGCATTTATTATTAGTACAACACACCCAAAAACAGAAAGACCAAAAATAAAAATTGCAATTATTTCTAATCAAAAATGGATGTTTACATTGATAGAAGAGAGACCACAGAGAGAGAGTTGTTTCATGCACCACTGAGTACCCCTGGGCATAATGGATGAAACAAAGCAGGGCAGACTGGGTACAGGCCCATGGCACAAAGCACACTGCCTGGCTTCTAAATGGCCCCTTGACCCCCACCCACATGGCCCTTCCATAGACCAGGCCTCAAAATGGGCCCCACCCACATGGCCAGGCCCCAACACCACTGCCAAAAATCAGAAAAAACACACAAAAACACCACAATCCAATGCCATCAATGCCCTAAATGATGTTTAAAATATTCAAAAGACCCCACAGAAAGCCTTGGTCCATGCACCACTGAGTACCCCTGGGCATAAAAGATGAAAGCAGGGCAGACTGGGTGCAGGCCTGTGGCAAAAAGCACACTGCCTGGCTTCAAAATGGCCCCTTGATACCCACCCACATGACCCTGCCTGGACCAGGCTTAAAAATGGCCCCCACCCACATGGCCAGGCCCAAACACCACCCCCAAAAATCGAAAAACCCACAAAAAACACCACAATCCAATGCCATCCATGCCCTAAATTATGTTTAAAATAATCAAGGGACCCCACAGAAAGCCTTGGTCCATGCACCACTGAGTACCCCTGGGCATAATGGATGAAAGCAGGGCAGACTAGGTGCAGGCCTATGGCACAAAGCACACTGCCTTGCTTCAAAATGGCCCCTTGACCCCCACCCACATGGCCCTGCCTGGACCAGGCCTCAAAATTGCCCTCACCCACATGGCCAGGCCCCAACAACACCCCCAAAAATCGAAAAACACACAAAAACACCACAATCCAATGCCATCCATGCCCTAAATGATGCTTAAAATATTCAAAAGACCCCACAGAAAGCCTTGGTCCATGCACCACTGAGTACCCCTGGGCATAAAAGATGAAAGCAAGGCAGACTGGGTGCAGGCCTGTGGCACACAGCACACTGCCTGGCTTCAAAATGGCCCCTTGACACCCACCCACATGGCCCTGCCTGGACCAGGCTTCAAAATGGCCCCCACACACATGGCCAGGCCCAAACACCACCCCCAAAAATCGAAAAACACACATAAAACACCACAATCCAATGCCATCCATGCCCTAAATTATGTTTAAAATATTCAAGGGATCCCACAGAAAGCCTTGGTCCATGCACCACTGAGTACCCCTGGGCATAATGGATGAAAGCAGGGCAGACTAGGTGCAGGCCTATGGCACAAAGCACACTGCCTTGCTTCAAAATGGCCCCTTGACCCCCACCCACATGGCCCTGCCTGGACCAGCCCTTAAAATTGCCCTCACCCACATGGCCAGGCCCCAACACCACCCCAAAAAATTGAAAAACACACAAAAAACACCACAATCCAATGTCATCAGTGCCCTAAATGATATTTAATATATTCAAGAGACCCCACAGAAAGCCTTGGTCCATGCACCACTGAGTACCCCTTGGCTAGTGTGGCTTTACACGCACCCCAAAATAAAAAAAAATCCTCATATAACAGTGAGCTATTCAATTCCATGACATACTGAAGGACTGGGTTCTTTAAGACCCAGCGGTGCCAGGGGACAACACCTGAAACCTTCGTGGGTAACCTGCTCCGGCGTACGAATGACAGAGACACGGGACACTTCCTTCGGCGTCAAAGATTCAAGGTTTATTTGCTGCAGGGAAACACAGAAGTCACAGGAAGTACAACGAGTGTAGTTCGGGGAGACTGCTTCAAATTGGTTCTGTGGATCGCTCCTTTTATACACGATTCTCCCATAGGTTTACATGGTACACAAAGGTTTACGACTTGGTTCCCACAATTATCCCCGAGAGGGGTCACTTTGGTCACTTTGATACATTCAAGGTCCGGAATATAAGTGCGGAAACATTTGGCGGTTCCCAACTGTAAAAACCCATCTTCCCACCATTAGTACATTCCAATCAGCAGTAAAACAGATCGAAGAAGGAACAAGAACAGGTGTGGAGGAAGATGGAAACAGTGGGGAGATTGGAAAGGGTGTAAAAGGGGAGGTATCGGGAAACACGAGCTACAGGCATCAAAGGGACGTGCCTAATGAGATGCACGGCTGAGACAATACACCGGCACGGCAAGATGAGCCTCGAGCGGGGCCATCTGCCTTACAGTATCACCCCCTCGTCATAAAGACACTTTCAAAGGACATGTGTCTTCCACAGATATCTTGGGAATCCCAGGGTCGCGAAGCGGACAACGTCCGTTCGCTGGCTACTTGAGGGCAAGAGACAAAATGGATGCCGTATCTAAGATGGAACCCGTGGGTACAGATGAAAAACCCACGTAACAAACGAACGGTTTAAGTTAGCACAGCGAAACTGCACACACTTACTAAACTCGTCATTTGCGGTTCGTAGATACCAGACTCGACCATATTCGTGCGAGTCGAAAACACCACTTACAATTGCCACGGAACCTCAGACGCTCCTTTTGCCCTCATGTAGGCAAGCACTAGTCGAAATCATATTCGATATTCATCAGGCCATCTAGATGTTGCTGTAACATAGCTCTGTCCAACCGAGTCCCCTTGGTAACAGGTGTCTGTCTCATACACGTTGTAGCACAGAGGCCACATAAGGCAGGACCACACTGCACACAAACGCAACACGTGAACAAGAACGCCACAACAACTCCGATGATCATCAGAATCTTCCAACCCCAAGTCGACATCAGACCCCAAAACCATCCAAGTAGCGTCCAATCCCCTACATCCACGTGTATGGATTCAGAGATTTTATGCAACTTTGAGATGGCTTGATAGACAGTCGGAGCGTTATCCGGAATGAAAATACAGCAGCTCGAATGGATCACCTTACATACCCCACCTCGATCCGCTAAGATCACGTCTAAAACCATACGGTTTTGTAACGTCATAAGTCTATCCGCCTGAAGTTCTGTGGTGATATTACCAAGGGCACTGGCAGTAATATTAGCTGTCGATTCTACCACTCGAGTCAACTGTCTCAGGTTCCTACTATTAACCATAGGCCCCCAAAACGGGAGGAAACCCTTGAAAAAGTCTCCTGCCTCTTGACCGGCAGTATCCTCTTCGCTAATTACGCCTCTCACAACTCTTGTCTTGTGATAATCTGCATCTACAGTGAACGTCGGAGGCAACAAATTTGCGATAAAGCATGCGCCCGCAAAGTCGGAGGGCAACCATGCATACGCACGATCATGGCAGACAAAGTACGTACCCTTGGCAGCCAGAAACACAGGGGACGAGACCATAGGCAGAATGTAATTCTCGGTGCAAGCACTCTCTCCAAGTCGGGCTTTCGATCTTCGGCCACGACCCATTAGACAAAAACTGCCAATGTGGTGTACGACCCATATCGGAGGCGAGCTTTTAAGCTGTTTATCACTCGTGAGCGCACTGTACTCGACCTTACTCAAGACCCTATAGGCTTGTACCTCTTCCTCTGGGATGAGCGACGGCTCATAGATATCTCTATCTAAATCTTCTATCGCTATGGACAAAGGCTTATAGTACGAGCCAGGGCCAAGGTAGGGAGAACGTGGCTCTCGACTGGGGTGAGAATCTAGTGCGCTTCGAAACATTGTTTGGAATGCTCGAGCTGAACCCTGGGAACTATACGGTAGGACCAGATATGGAATTCCCTTATCCGTGGTATGCGGCATTAGTCCACACACCCAACAATTAGTAGTATTTACCACTAACTGGTGCTGGTGAAGGAGCTGAATAAAGGAATTATTGCGGAATTCTGCACGTCTAGCCTGCTCGTGTTCGGGTAAGATATGAAAGGAAGGAGGGGATGCAGTGGAGGTAAGTGTAGGGTCAGAGGTAGGAGTAGGTATAGCGGAAGGTAAGAAGTAAGACATCGTGTAATACACCCCACCCGCCAATAGTGCAGAAACAATCAGAAGCAGTACGAATATTTGAAACATAAAACATTTGGTACGAGTAAGTTGTTGTAACTTGAACCTTTGTGCCTGAGCTTCTTCCAAGTCCATCAGCTTCGAAAACGCCATCCCCTATGACCGTCCGCAACGTTTCTTGACGCACTTCGTTCTGTGTAGCAGTAGTCAATCCCTAGGAGTTCCCAGGAACCGACGGTCTTTAACCTAGCGTCAAGACCTGCTAACCAGAAGGAAGTACACGTGCGGCCCTACGGCCTTTATTCACAATGTATATGCAAAAATGTCTCTCAGCTGTGGAAGCAAAAACACATATGGAACGAAACTCAATATATATACAAAAATAATTACAATGATACGGGTGTTCGGACTGATCGTGGAAAACGGGATAATGCAATTATCAAGGGGCAGAACAATATTATTTTATTTGTCCTTAGTGCTGGAACGCAAAAGTATCGAGTTTTCCCAGGACGTGTATGTTCATCAAACAAAGGATCCGATGAGGGAACAGAGTCCTGTTGATCAGCCGAATGTTCTGGTCTCGAGTCTTTTGATGACAAATGTTCAACAGTGTCTTTCTGCTGCACTGAGGATTCTCCGACAGGTTGTGCGTCGCTGAAAGGTACAAACGCCGGCAATCCTTCGGATTCAGATGAAGCAATGCCCCTCCTCACCCACGAGTCTGCCGGCAAAGGAATAGGAACTTTTTTTGTATGGGTGGCATGCACCCAATTTTTCCGGCCCTCTAAACGAACGGCAGTTCTCGTGGCAAGGAGGACCTGGTAGGGTCCAGTAAACCGGGGTTCCAAGTTCTTCTTGCGTGAAAAATTCCTGGTGACCACCCAGTCTCCGGGCTGGAGCTGGTGGCCTGGACCCTCCGTCTGCGTCGGCAATGCTTCGTAAACCTGTTGGTGAATTAACCTCAGTTTAGCAGTCAGATCATAAAGATAGTCAATCAACATTGGGTATTCGAGACTGGAGAACACACCCGGTCTAGGGACCCCCCACACATTCGCAGGACGACCGAACACTATTTCATAGGGACTAAGCCCTACTCGGGAGTGTACGGTTCCCCTAGTTGACAACAAAGCTAAGGGTAAAGCATCAGGCCACGAAAGACCAGTCGTAGCCTGAATCTTTGCTAGTTTCAATTTAAGGGTGCCATTATACCCTTCAACCAAACCAGCTGACTGGGGGTGGTTGGCGCTATGGAATTTTTGATTAATTCCAAGGCCCTTACACACACTCTTCATCACACTCCCCACAAACTCACTTCCGTTATCCGACCATACAATTCGAGGCATTCCATACCGAGGAAAGTATTCCTTCAGTAGGATTTTCGCAGTAGACAAAGCAGTGTTTTCTTTGAGGGGATAGGCTTCAATCCATCGGGAGAACGCGCAAACCACAACTAAAACGTATTTCAGGTTATTGCATCGCTCCATATGGATGAAGTCTAGTTGGATCACCTCAAAGGGACATGAAGGGGGAGCAAAACTACCAGGAGGAGTTGGGGTTCCCTTACCAGGATTGTACAACATACATACCATACAATTCTTAACCAACCGTTCAGCATATTTCGTGATACCATCATTCTTCCACACAGGGGACAGCAACTTACAAATACCTTTCACGCTAATATGTGCTAACCCATGCGCCATTGTCACAACAGCTAGCACATACGCATACGGTAACATCCATCTCTTATATTCCGACAAATCAACCCAACAACCATTCACATCCAACTTTCCCGTACTTTCTTTCCACTTCGTCTTTTCAGTCTCGGTGGCCTCATTCTGAATTGCTTTCACACTCTCGATAGTGTCTTCACACATACTCGATTCGGTAGGCCACCTAACCGAACTCATCACATACATTCTAGTGCTAAGATCCCGTGCAGTCTCCTTAGCAATCTCATCCGCAAAGGCATTACCGCGACCAACATCATCCGTCACCTTACGATGCGCACTACATTTAACAATCGCTACTTGCTTAGGCAACGTAAGTGCATCCAAAAGATCATTCACGAGCTGTCCATGCTGAATCTTCGTACCATGCGATGTCATAAAACCTCTCTCTCTCCACAACCGTCCAAAGCTATGGGCGACGCCAAAAGCATATTGGCTGTCGGTAAACACATTCACACGTTTCCCTTTCGCTAACACACATGCTCTAGTTAGAGCGATCAGCTCTGCAGCCTGGGCAGAGTTCTGATTCAATCTCGCAGTTTCCACAACAGTATTCAAAGTCACAACAGCATACGCAGTAGTCACATCACCATTCGGCAATTTAAAACATGAACCATCCACATACAACGTTCCATCTGGATCTTCCAAAGGAGTGTTTTTAAGGTCCACTCGACCTTTTGTTTCCTCCTCAGTTCTCAAATAGCAGTCATGGGCTGCTATTTCATCTGACTCTGTACTAATGGGTAACAAAGTCGCCGGGTTCAGGACATTACAACGTTTTATCTGAATGTGGCTTGCCAACAGCGTCAACTCGTACCCAGACAACCTTGCACTCGTCAAGTGCTGAGTTTTCGTACGATTCAAAAGAGTATCGACTGCATGCGGAACCATCACCGTAAGCATATTATCCATGACCAATCCTGCTGATTGTCGGATGGACACCGCAGCTGCCGCTGTTGCTCTCAAACAACTCGGCAATGCTCTAGCTACCGGGTCCAAGGTCGAGGAAAAATACGCACATGGACGTTGCTTACCACCAAAAGGTTGCGTTAAGACACTCAAAGCACAACCTTCCCTCTCGTGAACATATAGTGTAAACGGCTTACTATAGTCAGGAGTACCTAACACAGGAGCCGAGCACAATGAGTCACGTAATTCAGAAAAACTTTTCTGACATTCTTCCGTCCATGGTAAAGGAGTTGAAACATCCTTGCACGTAAGAGCCACCAATGGTTTCGCTAGCAATAAAAAATTTGGAATCCATTGCCTGCAATACGACGTGATACCTAGAAAGGCACGCACATCTCTTTGGGTTGTTGGCACAGCCATTCGCGCAATTGCTGCAATTCTCTCTGGGGTCAACCGTCTTCCCTCCTTTGACAATAAGTGACCTAGATAGGTTACTTCTTGACAACAATATTGGAATTTAGAAGGTGACACCTTGTGATGTAAGTCACAGAGATGTTGCAGCAGCGACACCGTAGCAATTTTGCAAATGTCCTGAGTATCTGCGGCTACCAATAAGTCATCGACATATTGGATTAAGGCCGCACCAGCCGGCAACGAAAACGCATCCAGTTGACCCTTCAAGGCTTGACTGTAAATCGATGGACTCTCACAGTAGCCCTGAGGAGCGCGTTTAAACCAGAAGCTGCGTCCACCAAGAGAGAAACCGAAAAGGTCTCTGCTCTCTTCTGCAATGGGAATGCTGAAGAACGCATTCTTCAAATCGATCACCGAAAACCACGATGCAGAAGCTGGAATCAGAGTCAGTAGCGCCGTGATGTCAGGCACAACAGGAAACTGAGGAATCACAATTTTATTTACCTCCCGTAAATCGATAACAAAACGATAAACAGGTGGTTTCGACGGATCAGTACGTTTTAGAATGGGCAGTACAGGGCTGTTGCACACGTTTCCCCGTGTTTCTTCAATTACGTCTTTCTCGATCAAATCATAGATGATCGCTAACAATGCTCGTTCACCATCAAGAGAGATACGATACTGGGGAATACGTGGCAACCGCACATTAGATTTCAACTGAACAACATAAGGGGAGATGTCAAGCAGGCCCACATCATTGGGACCCGTTGCCCACAAAGATGCAGGAAGAGAACTCAATTCCGGTGGAAGCTTATCGAGAGACAAGTACATAGGAGAGACAACCCTCTCTCCCAAAGTAAGCTTTACACCCGCAGGAGAACAATACAGAGTTGCATACAAACGTTTTAGCAAATCCAGGCCCAAAAGATTTTCACCACAACCCGTAGTCAAAATCAACGGAGCTTCTAGCTCACGAGGCCCAATTGTAAGGGGCAAAGGGCGTGAAACTGGATTGCTAACGGGGGCGCCAGAGAATCCAACGGAAACATTTGTTAAGCCAGACAAAGGTGCGCCAGGGAGTTTCGAATGCATTATGGAACTTTTCGCTGCACCAGTGTCCAACAGAAAAGGCTCAACGACGCCCGATGTAGCAACTGCGACGTAAGGCCCTCTCTGATCAACCGGAACTGATACCACTCCCTCTCCTTGTCTACGGCTGTCCTAGTAATTACTGTCGTCAGTTCCCTGATCGACGTAATAATCGTCTACATTGTACTGCGCAGATCGTCCTTGCGTGATCCACGTTGATCAAAACAATTATCGGAATTTGATGAGTTATCTGAACGATCATTTTGAACCCCACGACCTCTACCACGTGGTGCCTGCTGAGAACCACCACGACCTCCTCTAGATGAGTTACCACTGTTACGATCGTTTAAAACGAGACAGTTAAATTTTAAATGACCCTCCTGTCTACAATAGGCAAATTGATTGTACCCTAACGAAGATCTTTGGGAAGAGGAGTCATTTCGAGGTTGTGACCTATTTGATTGCGACTGCGGTCTATTTTGCTGCGAAGCATTCTGATTCGAGCGCGGAGGATACGCCTGCTGTAACAACACTTTAGTTTTAAGTTCTTTCGTCTTTTTATCAGCGCGGTCGTTCTCCTCTTTTTCTCTGTTCTCATAATACTGTGCCGTAGCCAATATTTGAGCCGAGGTAGAAACGGCCCACGCACTCTCAGAATTTTTCAATTTATTGCTCAAATCGGGCAATAAATTAGAGACAAATTTGTCCACAAACAACCGTTGACCACCCTCAGTGCTCATATCCTGACCACTGTGATCAATGAATGCCTCCTCAAATCTCGTGAAGAAATCAGAGACACTCTCGTCCTTTTTCTGTTTGCAAGCTGACAATTTGTCCCAATTCACCCTCATAGCTGGCATAAGAGTTTTCATTAGCGTAATTATTCTTTGAGGGAGAGCAGTAATGAGTTGTTCAGGCTTAGCCCCGCCAACTTGTCGCGTATCGGCCGCAGTAAGAGCAGCCCAATCGCCACCTAATTCGTTCGCGTGATCTTCGTGCCGAATCTTAGCCCATACCGGTTGCGGTACGATATTGCCGAACAGCATATCGATATCGGCAAGATTCATTATCGTAGCGTCTACAAGCTGCGACAATTCTTTATAATACCCCGCAGGATTTTTGCGAGGGTCAGGCAAAGATTGCTTCACCTGTAACACTTCAGAGCGTTTCCATGGGAGATGTATCCATACTCTCTGGAAATGCGGCAAGATCGGTGGAGCAGCAGTAGCGTCGCCTGGCATCCACACTGGTGGAACTTCACGCATGGGAAATTGACCGGACGCATCTAACTGCCTCTCAACATCCTCAACAAACAAAGCTTGAGGTATAGGAGCGGGATGGAAAGATAACAACCGTTCAACAGCACGTCGAACATTAGTATCCACTATCAGTCCATTCGAGAACTGGAGCTGTAGATCAGACAAGGCGGTCAGCACCTCGTCAGGTGCATCGGCCGATATCTGATCACGCAGTACCTTGCACATTTCTTCAAACACGTATCTTTGTGTCGGTTCATTGAATTGGCAAAACGTATCAAGTACGACACGCGGAGGATTTCTAAGAGGGTGCGTCATCCAACCCATCGCCATATTGTATAGCGAAGCACGCTCCCTGTTACCGGGAAGCTGACTACGTCTCTGAGGACCATCTGAACCAGCGGACCCAAAAACAGGTCCGAGAGAATGGAAAAAGCTTGCCGCAACAGGAGGAGTACGACTACGAGTAGACGGAGAAGTATAGCACAAAGGACTAACAAGAGAAGAGGTAGAAACAGAAGAAGCAACAGGAGTAAGTAAAGCAGGAGCAGTAGCGGGAGCAGGAGTATGTGGAAGCGGAGGAGCAGTAGGAATAGCAATAGGCAAAGGAGCGGGAACAGTCGGAAGAACGGGTGCAGGTTGAGGAACAGGTTGAGGAACAAGTACAGGGGGAACCACAGGAGCTGCGGTACCCTGCACGTACGGAGGTGGTGACTTCATAAGATAAGACATTAAGGGATCCTCAACTGACTCTTCCTTCTTATCCGACTCAGTAGGCAAAGCAGGATAGCACTTATCTATGGACATACGCTGTAGCCTGTCAAACACTTCCTTTTCCTTAACCTCCTTATCACGCTGAAACTGCTCTGCTTTCTTTACAATGGTAGCAACACCATCTCTCTGATTACGTTTAGTCTGTCTGATCTCTTTCTGTCGGGCTTCTTTACGCCACAACCGAAAGGCATCAAACATGGCCGGCCTTGACTTTCTCTCGAACAATTTAGCCTCAAGATTGTCTAAGATTGTTGTCTCAAAACTACCATGAGGTGGCCAACTAAGGGCACCATCTTTCCTAGTGTAACGGATCCAGTAATCATTAAAAGTAATGGGGCCTAGCCTGTGTTTGCTGTACAGTTCATAAGTTGGAGTTCCAACCGGAGGTATCGGACACGAGTCTTCCAGTCGGGAATCCGTACCACAACGTCTGAAACAACTAAACAAATTACTGCGACCAGGCATCTTGCACACTAGCCGAGTTTCACAAACGTCAAGGGTTACGGGATTTACCAAGTCCCAGCAAAGAGCAAAAACCCTCGGTTTTTGGCGACTGCAGGCGTCAAATATCACAACAAAGTACTAAGAACTACAAGTGCAATGGAACCATGCAACAACTAAGCAACCACAACCAAGAACTCTGGGAGCGACCCACAAATACTTAACTCAAAGATCGATGGCGTCACCAGGAAGGCCCGTCAATCGTCTCGCTATACCAAGGTCTACGCCAGGCGCCAAAACAGGTCTACAGTCAGGGCAGCAGTCCGTCGCAGCCGTCAGGAGGCGGGAATCTTCGCGGGAAAAGTCTTCGGGCCACTTGTTTCGACAACAGGATCGATGAAGCGGAGTGCACCTTCCCTCGGAGATTTCACACAAAGTTCCTCACGATCGTCGGGCTTGGACCGGTACCACTGATGCAGCCCCACGTTGGGCGCCAACTGAAGGACTGGGTTCTTTAAGACCCAGCGGTGCCAGGGGACAACACCTGAAACCTTCGTGGGTAACCTGCTCCGGCGTACGAATGACAGAGACACGGGACACTTCCTTCGGCGTCAAAGATTCAAGGTTTATTTACTGCAGGGAAACACAGAAGTCACAGGAAGTACAACGAGTGTAGTTCGGGGAGACTGCTTCAAATTGGTTCTGTGGATCGCTCCTTTTATACACGATTCTCCCATAGGTTTACATGGTACACAAAGGTTTACGACTTGGTTCCCACAATTATCCCCGAGAGGGGTCGCTTTGGTCACTTTGATACATTCAAGGTCCGGAATATAAGTGCGGAAACATTTGGCGGTTCCCAACTGTAAAAACCCATCTTCCCACCATTAGTACATTCCAATCAGCAGTAAAACAGATCGAAGAAGGAACAAGAACAGGTGTGGAGGAAGATGGAAACAGTGGGGAGATTGGAAAGGGTGTAAAAGGGGAGGTATCGGGAAACACGAGCTACAGGCATCAAAGGGACGTGCCTAATGAGATGCACGGCTGAGACAATACACCGGCACGGCAAGATGAGCCTCGAGCGGGGCCATCTGCCTTACAGTATCATCCCCCTCGTCATAAAGACACTTTCAAAGGACATGTGTCTTCCGTAGATATCTTGGGAATCCCAGGGTCGCGAAGCGGACAACGTCCGTTCGCTGGCTACTTGAGGGCAAGAGACAAAATAGATGCCGTATCTAAGATGGAACCCGTGGGTACAGATGAAAAACCCACGTAACAAACGAACGGTTTAAGTTAGCACAGCGAAACTGCACACACTTACTAAACTCGTCATTTGCGGTTCGTAGATACCAGACTCGACCATATTCGTGCGAGTCGAAAACACCACTTACAATTGCCACGGAACCTCAATACATGATATTTAAGTTCAACAAAACTCACAGAAACAGTTGTATCATGCACCCATGACTAACCCTGGGCCTACTGGATACTGTGCCTACCCACAATATTTTTTTTTAAAGGTGTGAAAAGTTTAAAAATTGTAGTTGCAGCAACTGCAATGGCCCAAACAAACAACACCAACTTACTTGTAAAATCTCAAATCCAAAAGTAATCCAAAAGTGATCGAAACAAAAAGTCGTCAAATACAAATATCCAGCAGCAGCCACAAAAAGTAATCCTTCCAGCTCCAGATCCAAATGAAAAGTGACCAGGACATGGACAAAGCACTGGGAGGAACCTGCTGGACAGGAACAGGAAGTTGGAGACTCTGGGGCACTTCCATCCTCCCCCCCCAAAATGGAGTCAATGCACAAAAAAGTGCAGCCAAATGTCAATCTGAGGAGTTATTCTGATCCAAATCATAATTTTCAGAAAGTTTATGCTACCTGCAGTAGATCTCTTGTGCAGAATTGCAATTTTTGCAAGTTCGGGAAAGCGAGCTGTTCAAATCTCCCGCCGGAAGTCAGCTGCCCGTCGCATCTACGTGTTTGCAATTGTTTACTCCCACGATGCATGATAGCAGGCCCTTATGACGTAGTCACGTTCTCAAACTCTCACAGTGCAAGATGGCGGCTGCTATGGCGTACTCGCCAGATCCAAAATGGCGCTGCGCACGCAAACTAGGAGGAAAAACAACTCGGCGAACTCAGAATCACGGTAAGTCAACGCCGCACACGCGAGATTGTATTTTTGAAGCGCGACCAAGCAAAAAAATCCGCCAGCTTGCGAATTGCGGATCTTTGGCCAAATTCGCACGATTCGCGGACCGCGAAATTGCCAAATATCCGCAAATTCCACGAGCGGAACGGATTTTCAGCCCACACTTAGTGTCAATGGTTTTGAAGATGGTAGTCTGTATTTTACATTGGGTGTATCAAAAGGTTATATTGGAGTGTGAGGAGGTGCATCAGATTTCCATGTGCATGTTGTCATCAGTGATATCATCAGTGATGTTATTTGAGATGTCATCAGTAATGTTACTGACCATGTCAAGGATGTTGTAAAATGTGACGTCATCAGCAGTGCATTGCGGGTGTGCGAGGTATAGTTAGGTGAACTAACTATAACGGGGTAATTTCTATGGTTTTGTACGAGAAGAATGTCCAACTACTTATAACGTCCATGAAACCCATGGTTTTTTCAGGTAATTTCAAAGGTTTATTAAATGCTACTTTCTAAATATAACGTACCTGAAACCTATTTTTTTCCAGTGAATTTTAAAGGTTTTGTAAATGCTAATTTATAATTATAATGTTCATTAAACCTATGTTTTTTTCTGTGATTTTTAATGATCATCCCATTCTCAACCTGGTGAAAACTGACGATATTGCCAGTTTTTCGAGCGATAGTTTCTGCAAAAAAATTGCCACAAATCAGAGCGACAACTAACACTAATGATATGCAGAGTAGGCGTTACAGTGCAAAAATAACACTAGAACACCACTTTCGATATTTTCAACGACCAATCAAATCTGCGATGTGATCCAAAAACAGGCAAAAAGCCACGTTAGCAAGAAGAATTTGACATCTGCCTTTTACTGGTGTAAAGCAGGACAACAACCTACAGTATGAAAGGGAGCCCAGCCCAGAGCCACATCTGAAGACCAACACATGTCATAGAGCTTCTGATCATGCAGCTCTGGCACCCAAGAAGGCCACAACACTCACCGCCACCACCCCCAGAATCCCCCCCCGGACACCCCTCCACTACCACCGAGGCAGCGCAGAGCAGGATAGCTGAATGTGGCAATCAAGTATGTGTGAACGACGCAAGTCACCGATCAATAGTAATGCACACAATTGCAAGTGTGGCAGTGATGTGCTGGAAAGACCTCACTATGCAGAGCACAGACCTCTCCATGTGTACATATACTACTGGTGCTTGTAGTTTTGTGGATAGTGGATGCAACCATGTTACCTCAGGCAGTGAGGAAGATCTTGGGCATATAGCTGTGTAGTCCACCCCTGTAAGCGAAAGCGAAGTGGGCTGGTCCAACGCACGCCACTCCAGCATAGAAGTGTGAATAAATAGGCCTGGGCTCTGGGTGTGGTTCACTTTTGGGAGGGCCAACATGTCTGCCACAGCGGCGGCACTCACCCTGCCAAGAGGCTGCCGCTGTGACTGCCGGCCTTCTCGACACAGGCCCCCTGCGAACCCAGCATCACAGCACCACAGAGTTATATCTGTACAGACTACTGCCTTCGATGTATACTGCGGACAGCAGGGCTCACAATTCAGATTGAGTCGCAATTGCAGATGAAGCAGTCAAGTAGGCAACAGACATTGCTCCCAGTGCAGCCCGCCCGGACCACGCATCATCGCAGGCTGCGCACATGCTGAGTGCTTCAGGTGCCACTAACTCAGTGCACCAAAAGTCATCGCCACGTAGCCTTATTAATGCAGAATTCATTAGACAAAAGACATTGCTACCAGTGCGGCCCACCCGGACCATGCATCATTGCAGGCTGCGCATACGCTGGTTGCTTCAGGTGCCACTAACTGTGAAGCTCAGCTCAACGCCATGTGGCTATGGGCCCTTGCTGACCGCAGCCTCCGGCCTACACTGCGGTCATAAGGGCTCACAATTAACCCCTTCGCTGTGTCTGTCGGCCAACAGCCGTTGCAAGCACTACCTCCGTAGTGCTGCGCACATCCGTTGGCCGACACGGCCCCGCCCACTTGATCAAAGTGTTGCACCACAGTGGAATTTTCGCCGTGGTTAAGCAGTTAAAATTGAGTCTTGATTCATTCATTGCAGAGTCCAGTAGGCAACTAAGTATAAAGTCCCTAAAACCAGCATAATATCCTTTGCTTCAAGAACTTGTTTTATATCAGTTATAGCTTTAGTACAATGACCAAATTAATCTTGAAAGTCCAATAAAACACTGAATGGCAGTCTACACTGCGGACAGCAGAGCTCATAGTTCCAATTCAGTTTTGATTTATTAATTGCAGAGTATACTTTACTCTATGTCCTAGGATTTTGTCAAGAGGAAGCGACAAAAAGCATTCCTCAATGGCTCTGCTGACTACTGCCTTCGATCTACACAGCGGACAGCAGGGCTCACAATTCAGATTGAGTCGCGATTGCAGATGACGCAGTCAGGTATACAAGAGACATTGCTCCATGTGTGGCCCGCCCGGACCACGCATCATCACAGACTGCGTACACACTGAGTGCTTCAGGTGCCACTATCTCTTTGCAGCTGAAGTCAACCCCACGTGGCTGTGGACCCTTGCTGACAGCTGCCTCCGGCCTATACTGTGGTCAGCAGGGCTCATCATTAAAATTACATCTTGACTTATTAATTGCAGAATCTATTAGGCAACAGACATTGCATCTAGTGCGGCCTGCCCGGACTATACATCATTGCTGGCTGCGCACCCACTAAGTGCTTCAGGTGTCACTAACTCTGTGCAACACAAGTCAACGCCACGTGGCTGTGGGCCCTTGCTGAGCACTGTCTCCAGCCTACACTGCAGTCAGCAGGGCTCAAAATACAAATTCAGTCTTACTTTATTAATTTCAGAGTGAACTGTACTCTATGTCCTCGGATTTTGTCAAGAGGAAGTGACAAAAAGCATTCCTCAATGTCTGTGCTGACTACTGCCTTCGATCTACACTGAGGATAGCAGGGCCCACAATTCACATCGAGTCACGATTTGTGATAATGCAGTCCAGTAGCAACAGATATTGCTCCCAGTGTGGCTCGCCCGCACCACCCATCATCGCTGGCTGAGCACACGCTGATTGCTTCTGATGCCCCTATCTCAGTGCAGCACAACTCATGGACCCTTTATGATACAATGTTTTGAGTATAATTTCACATCTGCTGCCCCTACCTCAGTGTACCACAAGTCATGGGCCCTTTAAGATAGAATCTTCTGTGTATTATTTCACATTTGCTGCCTCTACCTTAGTGCTGCAAAATAATTAACCCTTTATGATTGAATCTCTGTGTCTGATCCAATGATTACTGTTGTACTTGTTGCCAGTACCAACTATTCCCGGAGGACTGGCTTACACTCACCGCACATGCATCCAGCACAGACCTCACTGGACATGTGACCCTCGTAATAAAAAGGAGTCGAGCGCATGTGCCCGTACCCAGTTCCACTATCTATCTAACTGTGTCCGCATGTTTATTATGTAGGCAAGATGCTGCCCCTGGGCCCTACCACATTACATTGTGCTGTGGACAGCGTATGCAACCATTTTACCTCTGGCAGTGAGGAAAACTTTGGTTATGTAACTTTGTCTCGTCATTGTACTGGATCATTAGAGTACTGCAAGGAGAGTATAGTGAATTTGTAAGTGCTTGGGGATTGGCGGAGTGATTGTATAAGTGCATATGTTGGCGCAATCTAACCCCAACCACAAGCTTGGCTCTAATTGGCTGCCCTCCATGTGCCAAAAACTAAAACTTGAACTTTGCATGGCCCTGCATTGCTACAGCTGCAACACCCCACTGAATGTGCAATAAACATTCACATCCACACAGATGTGTAATGTCCACCATTTTCTTGTATGGAACTATTGATGAATGTGATTCCCGATACCTTCCATGTTGGCCAAATTGTGGGACTTGGCTCACAGAGTGACACATTGGCGCTTGCGACCCGGGTGACTGCAGCACGTCAACAGGGACACCTGCATCAGTTGATGCCTCATACAGCCACACCCAGAGCTCCGAAGTCATTCTTTACAGCCTCATGCAGGACTGGCATAAGCCAGGCCAGCCCACTCCGCTTACGCTTACAGGGAAGGACAACAACGCTACATGGCCCAGATTTTCATTGCAGTGCTGTGCTGGTCACAGACTAGTTGTCAGTATGCCAAAGCCACTTCCAGCCATTGCTGGTATACACCCACACCACACCCATCCAGCACAGGTGTCACAGTACACGTGACCCTGCCAATAAAAAAGACCGGGCACACGTGCTCTATGTCATTTCAGATTTGGTGGCGCCAGATGCACTGCGGCTGGCACAGGCACACCGGCACGGGACGGTGACTTTCGGTCCACTGAGGTACGGGTACCGTAACTGCTGAGCGCGTGTGCAGCATGAGATGAGTGGAGAAGTGTGGCTCACTGGTTAGAGGAGGCAGACCTGGAAGCAGAGCTCAGCCCGGGACCAGGGTTCGATTCCCGGCTCGGCGGGGTCTTGAGTCCTAAAATGTCCATGGACTCGACAATTCTCGTTCCGGTACCTACTTGATTCATGGGTTCACACTCTGCGACTCTGGGCAATAGCTTGCTTAATCTCCACAAGGGCCCCTCAAGGTGGGATGCCTGGCTTTCACCTTGTGGATACCCTGCCGGGGTTATCTTACTGGGGAATACCAGGACGGGTTCCCTTATCAAGCCCTTAGATACTGGGTCGGTGATTTGTGCTATATAAATACATGTACATTTACATTTACATGATGCCCGACCCGGCAGTCTGGACAGCTGCGGTTTTGTGTGCTCTGCTGGACCCCAGTGTAGGCCTAAACCATCAGACAGTGCAGGCCTACCGCCACATGGCATCGCCTCTGTGGTCACAGAGTTAGTGTCACCACAAGGGCTGAGCGGGTGCGTTGGCATGTCATCTACCATGGCAAAATCAAGACCCAGCACCAAATGTGAGATATGGTGGCCTGCGGAGCGGGGCTGCATGATATGGAGGGTGCCCTGTCCGCGGGCCCCAGGCTTAAGGCTTGCAGTGGCACATGGTAGGCCCTCTTATATACACACAGGTTGTGATAGTTGAGCAGAGAGGCTTGTTTGTTCAGCGGTGTTCAGTCACCTCCGGGCAGTGGGAGTTGATGGGGTGCAGCAGCCTGGGTGCGCAGCAGCGGGCAGACACCTCTGGGCAGTGGAAGTGGATGGGGTGCAGCAGCCTGGATGTACAGAGCCGGGACAGCGATTTAGGTGTGCGCAGTTGTATGTACTCCGCCATTACTGATTCCATACTACGTTTCAGATGAGTAAGCTTGAGGGCTCCACTCCAGCACGTGGTTGTAGACACACCGGTGGCGGAAAAATGAGCTGTGAGGCTTTTGTCCACAGTGTGGGCACTCACTGTCCCTCTCCATCTCTTCCTTTCTCTCCCTCACACTATTTCTCTCTCTCTTCCTCTTTCTCTCTCACTCTATCGCTTCCTCTCTCTCACACTGTTTCTCTCTTTCTCTCTCTCTCTTCCTCTCCCTCTCACTCTTTCTCTCACTCTTCCTCTGTTTCTCTCTTCCTCTTTCTCACACTGTTTCTCTCTTTCTCTCTCTTCCTCTCTCTCAGTGTTTCTCTCTCTCTTCCTCTCTCTCACTCTTTCTCTCTTTCTCTCTGCCTTCCTCTCACTCTTTCTTTCATTCTTTCTCCCTTCCTCTCTTTCATTCTTTCTCTCTCTCTCCTTTGATGGAAGCATGACGCACAGTCTTACTTGATTTTTGTCTAGGAGGCTGTGATTCACAGATTGATGATCCCCCCCGACATGGACCTCCCACCACGTGGCGATAACTTCAGTTCCACTGAGTTAGTGCCACCAGAGCTGAGCGTGTGTACAGCCTGCGATGATGCGTGGCCTTGCTTCACCATGCTGGCAATCAAGACCCAGTCTGAATTGTGAGCTCGGATGCACCTTTTGTACACAACGGCTGAGGAGGTTGCATTGGCATGTGGTGGACCCTCTTAGACACAAGACGGTGGTGGAATGTGAACAGAGAGGCTTCTTTCCGCAGCAACGGGCAATCACCTCTGGGCGGTGGGAGTGGATAGTATGCAGCAGCCTGGGTGTGCAGGAGCAGGCAGACACCTCTATGCAGTAGGAGTGGATGGCATGCAGCAGTCTGGGTCCACAGCAGCGGGCAGACACCTCTGGGCAATGGGAGCGGATGGGGTGCAGCAGCCTGGGAGCGCAGAGTCGGGCAGAAACCTCTTTGGCGGTGGAAGTCAATGGGGTGCAGCAGGCTGGGGGCGCAGGGGCGGAACAGAGAATTAGGCATGGTAGTTGTATATATTCTGCCATTACTGGTTCTATACTATGTTTCAGATGAATAAGCTTGAGGGCTGCACTATGTCCCGGCACGTGGTTGGAGACACACCGGTGGCAGAAAGGTGAGCTGTGAGGATTTTCTCCACAGTGTCAACACTCAGTCTCACTCTCCATCTCTTCCTTTCTGTCACTCACACTCTTTCTCTCTCTCTCTCTCTCTCTCTCTCTCTCACTCTCTATCTCTTCATTTCTCACACACTCTCTCTCTTTCTCTGTCTCTTCCTCTCTCATTCTTTCTTTTTCTCTCTCTCACTCTTTCTCTCTCTCTTCCTCTCTCTCACACTGTTTCCCTCTGTCTTCCTTGTATCTCACTCTTTCTCTCTCTCTTCCTCTCTCTCTCTCTTTCTCTCATTCTCTGTCTTCCTCTCTCTCTCACACTCTTTTTTTCTTTCTCCCTCTCTCTTCCTCTCTCTCACTTTTTCTCTCTCTCTCTCTGTCCTTTGATGGATGCATGATGCACAATCTTATCTTTCTTTTTGTCTTGCAGGCTGTGGTTCACAAATTGTCGAGGGATGACACGCTATGCCTGTACCTTCTTTTATTTTGTTGCTTTGTTTATATAAAATGTTTCAGATGTAAATCCATAGATAACTGAGATTCTTATTTGTCCAACCTCACATGCATCTTTTTTACTTTTTTATTATAATTGTGTGACATCAGCCAATTTGTTACATCCAAATTTCCTAAGGTTGCTGTCACATTTGTTTGTGGGGGGGGTGAGGGGAGATTACGGACAAGGGGCTGATGGTGTGGGGTGTCGGGCAGTGTTGGGTGTCCAAGCTGCATGATTATTGCATGATCGTTGGCTTCATTGCATCTGTTCTCATTCAGGTGTGGCTCTGGGCTGGGCTCCCTTCGTAGTCCGACTTTATACCAGGTCAGAGCAGATGTAAACTTCCTGCTACTAACGCACCTTATCACCTATTCTGTACTCTCTTCGACGATCTTGCTGGTGGTTGAGAAACTTGCGAAGTGATGTGTTTGGTGCTTTTGCACAGGAATGCCTACTCTACATTTCTTTAGCAATATTTGCCGGGTTCATCGGTGGCGATGCTTTTTAAGGCTGCTATTGCTGGTAAACTGGTGATATGGGCTGTTTGCTCCATCTTGTGAATGGTGCATTAGATTTATCACCATTGTGGTTGCGATAAAGTGCTGTTAATTTGGTGATGTGTCATTGAGAATATACAGCTCTGTGTTTGAAAGACTTAAGAAGTACTCGAGTGCCACACTGAGAGCCGCGCACCCATCGCTTTTACATGGGGGGCTGCGCTGAGAGCGGCGCTAGAGTTGCGAGTCCATTTTTTTTTTAAAGTTCACTTTCACTAATTTACATTCACCTTGGGGACCCCATTCCCCAAGGCATGCCCACATGTTCTTTATTATTAAAAAAAAGTAGAGGAGGGCCGTGTGTGTCGTAAATTGACAGTGAGCAGGTTAGCATTCGCTGAAGCCAGTGAGTTTTCCGATGTTATCTTGCCCATTTCTTGGAAGCCATTTTGTATTTCTGTCAGCCATTTTGTATGCCATGTGCTGCCTCGTGTTCACCATGTGCTCTGTCCTACCTCTCTGTGAACTGCTTGTGTAATCTGCCTAGAAACAAGTTATATTTAGCTTCTGCCAATTACACGCATGCTCAGTCAAGCCACATCTATCAATCAATCAATCAAAGCATTTGTATAGCGCACTACTCACCCGGAGGGTCTCAAGGCGCTAGGGGAGGGGGGTCCGCTACTGCTCAAACAGCCAGGTCTTGAGCTGCTTCCTGAAGGCGAGGTGGTCCTGGGTCAGGCGGAGGTGGGTCGGTAGGGAGTTCCAAATCTTGGCGGCGAGGTAGGAGAAGGACCTTCCTGCTGTCGTGGCTCTTCGGATGCGGGGGACAGTGGCGAGGGCGTGGCCAGTTGATCGAAGCTGGCGTTTGGGAGCGTAGAAGTTGAGGCGGCTGTTGAGGTATCCTGGGCCTTTTGGTTGTGCAGGGCTTTGTGTGCGTGGGTGAGGAGACGGAAGGTGATTCTCTTGTTGACCGGGAGCCAGTGCAGGTCTCCGGAGATGTGGTTGCGACGGGGGATGTCCAGGATGAGTCGTGCTGAGGCGTTCTGGATCCGCTGGAGTCTCTTCTGGAGTTTGGCGGTGGTTCCGGCGTAGAGGGAAATGCCGTAGTCCAGTCGGCTGGTGACAAGGGCCTGGGTGACCGTCTTCCTGGTCTCGGTGGGGATCCACTGGAAGATCTTGCGTAGGATGTTGAAGCACGATGAGGAGACGGCGTTGACTTGTCTGGTCATGGAGAGGGAGGAGTCCAGGATGAACCCCAGGTTGCGTGCGTGGTCTGTTGGTTTGGGTGCGCTGCCTAGGGCGGGGGGCCACCAGGAGTCATCCCAGGCGGAGGGTGAGGATCCCAGGATGAGGACTTCCGTCTTGTCCGAGTTCAGTTTCAGGCGGCTGTTCTTCATCCATTTGGCTACCTCTTTTATCCCTTCGTGTATCTGTTTCTGATACATCACTGTCAAGAATGTGTTTACCCCAACTGGACAATCGTTAGCTCCTCCCTTGAATGTGTGCTCTCAAAATGTCGTTATATGCACATAAAACTCATTTGAACATGTGTACTGCCTTCTTTTGAGCCGCTGTGCGGGTATAAAAGAACCATGTGCCTTCCATTCGGTGTGCTACTTCATGCATTGCCTAAGGTTACTGTGTGACTGTAGTTCCACCTCATGAGGTCTTAATAAACTTGTCTTTTCTATTCCAGTTTCCGTGCCAACTTCACTTCTATGGTTTGAGGGCTTTAAAGCAGCGCAATTAGGCCTTGCTGAGACTAGATACTACATGTGGGCCCGCCTCCCGTTTCCTATTCCGGCCCGGGGACCCCATCCTCCAGGGCATGGCCACATATATATATATTATTTTTAAGGAGGGGGGCTGAGTGGCCCCCCTCCTGAGGCCTCTATTGGCCCCGGAGACCCCATCCCCCGGGGCAGGCCTTTATTTATTCATTTTTTTATTTGGGGAGGGGGCCGGGTGGCCACCCTCCCGGGCCACTTCTAGCCCTGGAGACCCCATCCCCTGGGGCCAGCTCTATCCATTGAGGACTGTGGAGGGAGCCTCAATGTCCCCAGGGTTCTGCCAGCTCCCTGCCTCCTGCGGGAGCCGGTATTGCTTTTCCACATGCGGAGCTGCTGACATGCAGCTCCCCATGTGGAAAAGCAATTGGCTTTGATTTTTGGAAGAGAGAGCAGGTTTCCCTCCTGTTTCTTCCAAAATCTAAAGCAAGTTTGCTATGACAGGGCGGGAGCCGCGCGGCTCCTGCCTTGTTATAGCAAACATCAGTATCCCGGGGGTGGGCACCCCGGCCCACTGCATGAGCCGGCCCGGGGGGTGGCGGTCCCCAGGGCCATCTCGGGCTCCAGGAGGGGGGCCGCATGGCCCCCCTCCCAACATGAGTTAAACCCTAGGGAGGTGGTGCTCCCTTTGGCTGCATTATTTTTTAAGAAATTCCCCTGTGACCTAGCCCACCGGCAGGCTCATTTAAATGAAGCACAGGAGCCTGAGCTTCATTTTTTTTAAAAGTTTGGTGGGATTCGCGACCCCAGCATGAATTTCGCCGATTTTATTTATTTTTAATCCTTTTTTTGGCCCTGGTAGTCTATCTGTGACCTCCTGAGCAGACCTAAGGGGCCAAGGTGTTTCTACCCTGCCCCCTTTTCTTTTTTTCACGTTTGTTTCACTGTTTGCTTGTGACTCAGTTCTACTGAGTCACAAGATGGCTACCACACTTCCTGGTTTGGAGTGTTGACATTCAATAGAATAAAGCTTGTGGTCGGCACTCCACCATGGCCATAGATATCAATATTTAGATTTTTTGATTTTCACAGCAAGTACTGAATGGATTTGCACCATTTTACAAAAAGTCACTTTCTGAACCAAGAACTACATTTTTGCTAAATTTGGGGTAATTCCGTTCAGTAGTTTCGCCTGTAGCCTTGCCCAAAGTTTCCTATGGGAAATTGATTTTTTGACTCCTATTTTTTTAATTTCTCAGCAAATAACGAATGGATTAACATAAAAAAGGTCACTTTCTGAACCAAGCTCTACCTTTTTGCCAAATTTGGGGTAATTCTGTTCAGCAGTTCGGGCTCAAAATTTCCTATGGAAATTAACATGGGGAAAACGCGTTTTGGAACCCCCCTTTTTTCTCAGTCCTTGCTTGATGAATCACCCCCAAATGACGCCAAAGTAATTAGCAAATCAAAAAATGATTTTCCTATGGAAACCCGGTTCTAACTATAACTACCTGCTGGGGACCGCCAGTGGGTAATAAATACTAAAAAATTCCACACGGGCACACTGACGCATTTCAGTCAGAGCCTTTCTCAAAATATAAACCACTCCATCTTTGTTTTTTGGCATGTTAAATAATACACTTCACCATAGACATAGAAAAAATCCATATACCTTTTACAACATACAATATCATTATGTACAAACTCAAAGTGGTGCCTATAAATTATAATTATACAAAACAGCGGAATAAATTACTGTTTCATCACCATTAAAGTGCAATGCATACAAAAGGGACCTACTAGCTTCTTCAAACCAATTCCACTTTAAATTAATTTTCATTATTTTTTGGGTGATTAATCAGTTTTAGGCCATTCCTATATCTGTAGAGTAGAGGCAATCATATAAATATGATAATAATTCATATTCCCTTAATCAATGTCTAATCACTGAGTCATGACATTCCTATCTACATAGGAATGATATATATCTGTCAAAGGAAAGGAAGAAGCACTGATCCCATAAGTTGTATGAGTGACTCAAAAGTGGGAAGAGGGAAGCCGAAAAAATATTTACATGCGACTAGAAAGTGACAGCAAAATTGCAATTATATGTATATATATATAAATATATATATATACAGTATCAGGTTTTCTTACAGAATATCAAGTACAGAAATATCAAATTTGAAGACAACTTTCAGTAATTGTCATTACTATGTGCGTGGGTGACCGCTAACAACTTATTAGACACATCAGATTAGGTCAAAACACATTCCTGAGAGAATCTCTGCGGAACCGCCGGTAGCTATTCACAAGCAGCAGACAATCCCCAGTTAAGGGCATATTAAGTTCATGCTGGACCAAGCCTATTAAATTCATGAAAACAGCACAATACAATTTCCAAATATATTTAGGAAAAGAAAACCTTTATGGGCAAAAAGACACAAACATTATTAAAATAGTTTTTGGGAACTGTTTTTGAGTTTTAATGCAAAATACACCAAGAAGTATTTTGTAAAGCACAACTGAAAAACAAAAGTCGATGGTCGCCCAGGTCCTAAGTACAATTTCAGGCTAACCGGGTTGGAGCAGAGCCCATCCCAGTTAAAGATTTTAAATTTTATTTTAGATTTAAATTCCTGAGAAATCACATGGTGATCAGTCTAGTAGCCCCTCACTCATCAGGAAAGGTTTCTGGATACCATGTCTCTCTCCAGTCAGGTCTCTAAAAGAGTCTGTGGTCAGCTGGGCCCTCTTGGAGTGAGATGTCCTTCTCCTTTTTGGTTCCTGAAACAGGTAAAACGAAGTGTAACCACTTAAACCTTGGAGATCAGTTTCAGTCCTGATGTTGTCAGCCAGAGTTAGGAGTCCTTGTGAGCGTTCTCTTAATCCAGCAGAGCCTTCTTCTTCAAGTGGAGTCTTCCTAGTTTTATAAATATTCTGAGGAGGTGGTGGCTGAGATTCTAGATTTATGAGGAGTAATTATGGGATGTGGTGTAAGTTCAGGAATTTTGCATCACAAGACAACATGAAATTTCCAAATTACACAAATGGCAGCAAAGTAATTAAAATGTCACACAGTTCTAATAAAATAGGGTTTTACTACATGGCAAAGAGATCAGATCAGAAAGATAACCTTGAACAAAAATTGTATCTTCATGATGCTGGATATAAACATTTTCCTGCTTTTCAAGATGGTGTATCTCCACCTTGAGACCGCATTTATGTGTTATTGTCTTTATTGCTTAAATTGGTTAAACAAATCTTAACCAAAGTACCTTAGTCCAGACACAATGGTTAATCCTCTGCCATCGACAGAAACTCTATTCACAGCAGGCTTCTTTCAAAACTGAGTTGTGCGTTTTGTACTTTTTAACTTTGAACAGGCATGGCAGTCACAAACAGGACGTGTTTGCTCAGGAGGGCTGGTTGGTGAATGCAAGTACTGTGCTCACCCGCCCTCAATGCAGTCATTAATTTGCGCCATTACCGATGAGGGTTGAATGAAGAGTCATGATGACTTCAGGGGGAGTTTGCTTTCAACCCACATGTATGATGAGGGTATATAACAGAAGTCATGTCTCCAAGGGTCTTTGTGTAAAAAATAAAATGTTACACCCTTCTAGCCAATTTAAGTGGTGGGATAGTAAAAGTGATGTCACTAGGATGTTGCACCACATGTGTACACATACATATTTCAGGGGTGCAACAGGGTGTCAGTCAGTCAAAATACTTTATTCGATAAATTAATATCATAAAAAGACATAGTACAATACAAACAGTTAATTACACACAAAAAACATCATAGACAAAGAAGTTCATTATGTCAGTGTAAATATTATACAATATAAATATATCTTAAAAATGTGATAAAAAATTGCAGGAACTTTTGTCCTACACTAAAATCATGAAGTTAAAAAGACGGACAATCTAATTCAGAAAATATCGGCAGAGATAGGAGTGACCTTCACAATCTTGTTCCTTATCCGAGTAGCAGCAACTAGAAAACTAGCAACATGGAAAATTATTCATGGGGAATTTAATTGTTGTAAGCACAGAAGGGCTGGCTTAACCACTATGAAACCCACCTCCCTCAGAATTGTGAACAAAAATGTCTTTCTAATTTCTCGATAGTCTTCACAGAACATAATAAAGTGTAAGGTGTCCTGGGTCGAGAAATCGTCACATTGACAAGGATCTGCCCGTTCTTGGGGGCACCAATTTTTAAAACAGGGTGTCCTTTTGATACCCTTGAAATGGCATTCTCAGTTTGCGATTCTCTAATTGTGAATCACAAATTGAGAATGTCTTCTCATTTATTCCTATGGGCCTCCTGGCCCAAAGGAATGAATGGGATGGTATTCCTTAATTGCGAATCACGATTCGCGATTCGCAATTAAGGAACATTAAGGAATCACAATTATTATTTTGATTCCTACATACATAGCATTTTGCTATTCCTTAATAGCAGTTCGCTATAAAGCGCTATTAAGGAATCGCAAAAGGGCTTGTTCACACATATGCCCCCTAATATGTTTCGGACCCATTTTGTTTTCTTGTCAGTGTATCCAAAACAAGCAAGCAAAAACTATTGATGTCAGGCCTACGCTACGCTGGGAGCGATGCTGCTGAACATTTCTGTGAGAGATATTGCTTCTCCACCTGTGTAAATGTAGTAGTATTTGTATAGCGCACCGAGTCGGCCCCCGAAGGGGTATCTCAGGCGCTTGTACGCATACCGCTGTGGAACCCTTCCTGGCTTTTCCCTGTGAAGTGCCCACTCCTGGGCACCCCCAAGGTGAAGCCAGGCATCCTAGCGTTGTTGGGGCCGTTGTGGAGATTAAGCAAGCTATTGCCCAGAGTTGCAAAGTGGGACCCATGATTAGAGTAGGCACCGAGGCGAGAATTATCAGGTCCGTGGAAATTGAGCCCAAGACCCGCCGAGGCAGGAATTGAACCCTGGTCCCGGGCTAGACCTCTGCAGCTCTAACCATTGAGCCACACTTCTCCACATCTGTGTGCATGTACACTTTAAATTGCATTCTACATAAATATTTGTCTTCCATACCGACACTTTAGCCAATGATTTTAAATATAATTTAGAAAAGGAGTTTGGCTTATTAAAATGGAAGCAGCGTGTATTTGAATAATAACTATCTGTGAGTTATGAGCCCCATGCACAGATGAGCACTGTAAGCCTCACATAACTTAATTTTTCTAGCTGAGTTACTATAAATTTAATTTCACTTTAACTTCCCCAGGGAAATCTCTTAGCACTTCCTGACATACCTGAAAAATTAGTTTACTACACCTGCGAAATAAACGTCACCTCACCCATTGCCACCCATGGGATGCAGCCTAGATGACAGATGTTCTAGCATACTGTTTCTTAAACACAGACGCACTACACATTTGTTTTTTTCTTGCAAAGCTGTTCGGATCTCTTGTGCATTACAATGCAGATCAGGTTAGTGCGAGTGTACAGTACAGCTCAATTCTCGAAAAGAAATTGCAAACAGTTATGAAAATCATTTGCCATTGGATTTAATCCACGCCCCTCTTTCTGCCTTATCTAAGGGACATGCCGCTGCTTTACAATACAGCATATACACTGCATTAGGATTTCAAAAGTAACCATATTTCACTTTGAAGTTCTTTTACGTATTGGGCGCCATTAATATCGTACTTTGAACATCGGATTACTTTGGTGCTTTCAACGTAAAAAGAGTTGCACTTCGACATACAGATAATGAATTGTATTCTGAAGTGTGGCTTTTTAACAGATTTTGTTTACAAGTCGTCATACTTGGCAAAAGAGAACATTTTGTGACGTGCCAGCGGCAATTCGCACAGCAAATTTGGTGGTTTATCTAACCCTGTGTTAGAATACAAAGGCAACAATTATCTGGTTCCTGAACGTTGTAAACACAGAATGCAAGGAAATATCATGTAGGTGTACTCGTTATTGATAGAATGAAGGCTAGGATTTTAGTGTCCTTAGGATGTGTATTGCACCAAAAATGTTGATGCTTCATATTCACTAAATAATTGTCGCTATACCTGGACAGTCTTAGGAAATTTCCACCTAGAGTAAGTGTACATGCAGGGCACAGAGGCTTTCCATCAAGGAAATAATGTTATTAATAGCCAACAGTAAAAAGGTGCCAAGCAGACTATTTTTCTATCCATCTTCTTACAAGATACACAGTAGACAATGCTTACATACAGCAATGCGGAATGAATGCAAACAGTGCAGTGAGTTACCACTGAGAAGCAGTAATTTGAGGCCGGGATCCAGTAATTCATTTGAAAGGAGGAGAAACTGAAAGATGGAAAAAGAGTGACAAATCGAGAACAGAGGAATGAAAAATAATCTGCGCAAGTGAAATGAAGAGGCAGGGAGCGTATGGCGGTGGAAGAAAGAGGTATGAGTTGGAATATTGACTATGCAGCCTTGGTATTCAGCAGTACCAACATGAATCAGTACGAGCCGTGGACTTCTGAGAAAACTTTGGCGACCACCACTTGTTTTACAAATTAAGCACTGATATGTGTGGTGAAGAGGACACAGCAGTTGTAAGTTAACACATGTTTATTCTGCAGATAAGGAGAAGAGTAAGGGCCTTATTACGACTTTGACGGTCCTTCAGCGGCACCTCTATCATCTGCTAGAGGACCACCAAAGCCGTGGTGCACCGCCAGCTGGATTAGAACTTTAATTCTGGTTGGGCAGGCGGTGCTGAGGCCGTCTCACGACGGTGGGCTGTTAGGCCCATAGGAGAACCTAACATGCAGCCTGCCACCGTGAGAGCTCCGACTGCATGTTCCTGCACTGTGTGGTACGCATCCCACACCTTGCAGGAACGGGGGGGTGCAAATCCAGGGGGCACAACATGAGCCCCCTGCATGCACCCCAAGCCCAAGTGCCCCCTTTGTTGCCTCTCTTTGTTTTCAGCTCCATGACTGCTGTGCATCACCATGGGATCCTGGATCCCCAGCAGATGCTGCAGTCCTGTGGTGGTTCAACTGCCACACTCATAATACTGCAGTTGGACAGGCCAACAGTGTGGCGGTGGTCGAACCACCACAGTGAGTACTGGGGTCCTATAGACTGCAGTACTTGTAATAAGGCCCTAAGCAGCAGGTCATAATTACACGGAGTCTTTTACAAACTGTGACCACATAGCAAGGTGAAACTATGACTATGTCAAAGTCTATGACTCCGTAACCTAGTAACCCACCACCACAAACCTCCCCCCTTTATAAGATAAAAAAAATACACAAGAACAATTAAGTTTAATAACTTAATAATGTATTAATTAACCCTGGGTGATAAAATCCACTCCGCTCGCGGAATTTGCGGGATTTCGACAGTTCTGGAGAGAATACGGAATTACCGGAAAATCAGCGATCTGTGACGTAGCAGGATTATTTCCTTGTTCGTGCTGTAAAAATGCGTTTTCGCATGCTCAATAGTGACTTACCGGGATCCCTGCGTTCGCCGATGAGTTTTCCTATCCGTTCGCGTGCGCCACAAGATTTTGGTAGCCAGCAGTGTGATCCAGTGAGAGTGTGCGATCGTGAACACGTCATTCGGACGCGCCATCGGACATCCAGCTGAAGTTTGGTGAGGCTTGAGATGCCAAACTGGCAAATTTTGCAATCTGGAGAAGAAGAATATCTCGAGCAGCATACAATTTTCTCTAAAATGATGATTTGAATGATAAAAACTCCTCAGATTACTTTTGTGCAAGGAGTCTTTTTTTTACCAACTTTTTTTTGGGAGCGGAAGGAAGTGCCAAAGATTCTCCAACTTCCTGTTCCTGTCCAGCAGGCTCCTCCCAGTGCTTTGTCCATTTCCTGTGGAAGGATCACTCTTTGTGTCTGCTGCATCATATATCACTGGATTTGAGGACTTTTGATTTAAGATTTTACAAGTAAGTTGGTGTCGTTGTTTGTTTGATTGGGGCATTGCAGTTGCTGCAACTACAATTTTGGTACTTTTCTACATTTTTTTATAAAATGTATTGTGGTAGCCAGTAGGCCCAGAGCTAGTCATGGGTGCATGATGAAACAACTGTTCCTTTGGTGTGTGTTGAATTTATTTTAAACATCATTTAGGGCATGGATTGCATTGGATTGAATTGCAAAATGTGTATTTTTTGGTGTATTTCAGTTTTTCAGTGTGTGTTAAATAAATGGCTTTGTTGTGTGTGTGTGTGGTATGTTGTGTACCTTCTGTGCACACCTTGTTTAGCTCGGTGGATTTTCATTTTTGCATTTTATTGCACTAAAGCGTTGTTGTTTAGCATGCCTCCTTTGCCTGGCTATTATAGGCCTGTTTCAGTTTATTGTTTTCCAGGCCTCCTGCTTGTTGCTTGTGACTGTGAGTGTCCATGTCGCTGGGGGCCAATTTGTGGTGGTAGTTATAAGTGTGCTGCTTTTGCCATATAGGCCTGCATGTGTTTCCTTTGTTCCTTTTTGGTCCAACTTCTTTTTGTGGGCCTGGCCATGTGACTGCCTGCCATTTTGAAGCCAGGCAGTGTGCTTTTGCCATAGGCCTGCATTGTCTGTCTTCGCTTTCTCATTGTTGTTGTGGGCCTGGCCATATGGCTGGTGGCCATTTTGAAGCCAGGTAGTGTGCTTTTGCCGTAGGCCTGCAAGCTTGTGGCCTAGTCTGCCAATAGGCCTTTCATCCAGTAGGCTCAGAGGTAGTCATGGGTGCATGAAACAACTGTTTCAGTGTGTGTGTTTGAACTTAAACATCATTTAGGGCATGGGTGGCATTGGATTGAATTGCAAAATGTGTTTTTGGGGGGTATTTCACTTATTTGGTGTGTGTTAAATAAATGCCTTTGTTGTGTCTGGTTTGTTTGTTTTGTACCTTGCACACCTTGTTTAGCCCTATGGATTTTCGTTTTTGCATTTTGTATTGCATTAAATCAGTGTTGTTTACTATGCCTCCTTTGCCTGGCTATTATAGGCCTGTTTCAGTCCATTGTTTTCCAGGCCTCCTGCTTGTTGCTTGTGAGTGTGAGTGTCCATGTGGCTGGTGGCCATTTTGTGGTGGTAGTTATAAGTGTGCTGCTTTTGTCATATAGGCCTGTATGTGTTTCCTTTCTACCTTTTTGGCCTATGCTTCTTGTTGTTGTGGGCTTGGCCATGTGGCTGGTGGGCATTTTGAAGCCAGGCAGTGTACTTTCGACATAGGCCTGCATTGTCTGTCTTCGCTATTTTGTTGTTGTTGTGGGCCTGGCCATGTGGCTGGTGTCCATTTTGAAGCCAGGCAGTGTGATTTTGTCATAGGCCTGCATGTCTTTCCTATGTTCCTATTGTCTTACTGCTTCCTTCCATCCCCTTTGCCAGCCACCGCTCCCTGAATGACGAGATGAACAAATAATGTAATGCCAAACAAACAAGTTTCCCTGCCATTACATGTGTATATTTTTTTATTCTGCTTCTTTCTGAGTGTACACATTATACCATAAAAGCCCTTGTTGTCAAAGTCTTACAAATGGCTACAATGTTATTTTTTATTTAACTTTAACTGAGTTAATAAAATGTAATAATATAACACTAACAAGTGTAACCACCACACACTAAGTTATATATTATATTTGTTTGTTTGTACTAGTAGTAATTGAACCACAACAACAAATGCAACATTTCATTGATGTTCTTCTCCTGGCTTCTATGCTTTTAGGTGCACAAAAAGAAAGAGAAAGAGGTGTTCATCACCGTTGTACTGCCATACAGAAGTCCTGCTGCGCACAGCGTCACATGACTCCTCTGCAACTTGTGCAACAGTGTCCTGCTGACATCTGAAGAAGATGGCCCCGAAGAAAGTTACCAGGTCCTCCAGTACCAAGAAAGTTGTCAGTGAAAAGAAGGAACAGAAGAACGAAGTGGCACTTACCAAGACTGGTGTGCCGTCCACGATGTTTTTTGTAAAACAAAAAATTACGCCTACAGCAGTGGTGTCCAAGGACAATCAAAAATAACAAAAGAGGGAGGATAGAGGTTGCAAGAGACCTCCTGACAGACTTTAATTAAACAATGGGATTCTATCCTGTGTGTCTTATATTTTTACATTTTAATTTTTTGTGATAGGTGAGTCTCTAAAGATGTTTAGAGAAAAGCACTATGTGTTTTAAAAAAAAACCCACACACTATAAATCCCATAGTGTCATGCTTCATCATAGGGGTCTTCCTGTCCCTCTATGGGGCGGGCGTGCTACGACCTACGACTACGCGGGATCACTTTATTAGTGATAAGACTATGGCCTAGATGTATCAAGCATTTTGCGATTCCTTAAGGCCGAAATTCTGCGAATTTCGGCCCTAAGGAATCGCAAACGGACATTTAGCATCTTTTGGGATGTATCACACATTAGCAAAATAAGGAATCGCAAACAATTGCGATTCCTTATTTTGCTTATGCATTTAAGGAATCGCAATTTTGCGATTCCTTAAATGGCATGTATGAAACTTTTTTAAATTGCGAATTTGGGTAAGGAATCGCAAATTAACACCAATTTGAGGTTCGTGTTAATTTGCGAAATCCTTTTAAAAAACAAAATATGACTATTTTGAAGGTGGCATGTGACACACATACATGCCCATAGGGCATGTATGTGTGCCATATGCACACACATGTAAGTTTCAGGGGTGCAGCAGGGTGTCCATGAGACACCCCTGCACCCTTGAAATAATTCTCAAATTGCGATTAGCAAATTGCGAATTCGCAATTTGAGAATTACTGCACAATCATTCCTATGGGCCTCCTGGCCCATAGAAATGAATGGGAAAATTATTCCTTAATTGCGATTAGCAATTTGCTAATCGCAATTAAGGAATTTTAAGGAATCGCTAAAAAATAGCGAAATTCTACATACATACCATTTTGCACTTCTCAAATAGCGATTCCTTAACAATCGCTATTAGAGAAGTGCAAAATGGTTTCTTGATACATCTGCCCCTATGTGTAAGGTGAATTTGTGAGAGTGATAGGGAAAGTGAAATATGTGTAGGATTTAAAAAGATTTAAAAATTCCCTGGCTAGTGGAAAAAATACACTTTATTCTGCTCCCTTGGTTTTATTGCCACAGATAATGGTAGTGATGTACTTAGGGCCATGGAGGATGGTGCCTATTTCAGGGTCTCGTGTTTGGCGCACTGCATTAACATTATTGTTCAAGACTTTCTGAAAAAAATAGCCATAGTCAACAACTTACTGACCACCTGCTGAAGAATCTGCACACATTTCAGCCATTCTTTTAAAGCCCGGAAGCAGCCGAGTATCATTCAACGTGAATATAGAATGCCAGTCAAAGCACTCATCCAGGAGGTGACAGCACGTTGAAACTCAACATATTACATGCTTGACCGTCTGTTTGAGCAGTACAGACCAATCAAATGAATATGTCATGCAAAGAGGGGATGCTACTGTGAAAGGCTTGACCCTTTAGATTAGGGGTCTCCAAACCGGTCCTGGAGGGCCGGATCCATGCCAGATTTTTAAAATAACTACATGTATCTCAATGGGGATATCCAAAAAATCGGGCATGGATCCGGCTCTCCAGGACCGGTTTGGAGGCCCCTGCTTTAGATGGACCAATGGTGCCTAGTTAAAAGCCTGACAGAGATGCTTCTTCCTTTTGGGGTCTTCACACATGAAGTCAGCAAGGAGGGCTGTACTATGGGCCAAGCTATCTCATTGTTGCACATGCTAGAGCAACAGGAGAAGGAGGTGCGGGAAGCGTACATAGGTGTGGAGAAAAAAAATAAAGCATATCAATTGGTGGAGAGCTTATTCCATCGCTTAGCTGAAAATACAAGGGTGCAAAGTAAGATTGTGTCAGAAAATCATTACATTTGTGCCACAATTCTGGATCCACAGTACAAATCGGCACTGAACAGTAAGACATTAATTTCTTTTCAGAAGTGGACGTTGCCCGGTACAAAAGTTGGATAGCTGATGTAGCCACTCACTTTGAAAATGAACGGATAGCAATTAAGGCCTGCTACTCAAACCCACAACAAGGACTGCAGCAGGGCACCCATCTTGAAGTTCAACTTCAGAGCCTGAGGGCAGTGCGTTTGGCTCAGATCGGTCACCAACACTATCGACAGCAACATCAAGAACCGTATCATCAGCTCCAGTAAAATCAGCAGAGGATTGGCATTTTCAGCAAGGGCTTGCTAGGTCCAGTGCTGATGCAAAGACAAAAGAGGCCAAATAAAGTGTAGCACCCCATGACATTGAGCGGATGGTCCAGGCCTATCTGGATGACCCAACAGAGGTCTACATTGATCAAAACCCATTGCGGTAGTGGTATGGTGAAAGGAACCAATGGCCATTGCTCAGCAGGCTGGCGATAAACTATCTGGCTTGCCCTGTCGCAAGTGTCTCTGCTGAACGTGTTTTCAGTGCTGCTGGTGAATTGTAACAGTGAAAAGAACCAGTCTCTTGCCCAAAAACGTGGACAGGTTAACAATGATCAAAATGAATCAGCACTTAATACCACTGAATTACACAATACATGAATGAATGCAGGAAGAGGAGGACAGCAACTTAGGTGACGGAAGTAGTGTGTTAGATGATGATTACCTACTTCTGGTTGAACACCCAGAGTTTGAGGACAAGCTAGACTTCCCTGACAACTCGGCTTGAACTTTTTACTTTCTTCCTCACTTATTTACTTTTATTTGTGTGTGTCTGTCTTTCTGGTTCGAAACTTCAAATCACAACAAATCCATCACCATCGTCTTCTATTCTTTTTATTGCCATATTGCAGTTCTGCATTTCACTGAAGTCCACTCCTCTGAGTCCTGCTCCTCCATCCTCCTGAGTCACCCTAAATCCATGTGCCTCAAGCCAGATGATGATTGGCTGTAGTAGAACAAAAAAGAAAATGTTGTCTTGTTGAGTCCCTCCAAAATAAGTGGAACATGACGACTTCTATAGCTATCCTCCTTTCCGAGCTGAGAGAGACTGCCCTTAACTTAAGATGAGAAGGAACAGGTAATGAATGATGGCATACATTGGACGCTGACTCACTGATTTGTATTGTTGTTTGCTGTGCATGAAGTAAATTCATTGTGTACTATTATTTAATCTTCTTGTTTTTTAATACCAAAATTGTACTTCTACTGCAGGCCAATTCATTGCATTTTGAATATGGAATGTGGAATCCCTCTGTACACTGCGCACTGAGTTGGACAACATCATGATAATGACCACAGTGACATAATATCTTCGCAGTCACTCAGTAGGATTGGAGATGAGTGATGGAATAAGTCAGGGCGTTTCATGAGTGGAATAAAAGGTAAACAAGTCAACAAGACCCACAGCAGACCTACATGTCTCTGTAGTGGTGGAGTCGAGTCAAGTGTAGTGGTATGACTGACAGCGGTGCATTGATTTAATCACTTAATTTGTAAAATGCGATGTTGCTGTATATGTGCTTTGTCTGCCTGTATCAAAAAATGTATGCTAAATGGAGGATGGGTCACGGGTACCGTGGGCTTGCTCTGTCCTGTTATTGTTGTTGTAGGTTAATGCAGGAAAGAGAGTAGACATGATGTATCCATGCCACCACTGAAAGTGTTCTCGTTGCACTCCACCGTAATTTATGAATTTTTTTCTCCTTGATTTTACAATATCACCTTTGTTTTTCCATCTACAATTACAGGCCGGCCCTTACCCTGTGCAATACTGGGAAAAACAACTCACACTTACCTTACCAATCCACATTGCCCAGGCAGGCAGTGGCATCACCCAAGATTGATGGACAGAGCGTCTATGGAAGGGAGGACCAAGAGGAATGCCAAGATGCAACTCCGCAATTCGATCAGGATAACATACAGTAACATTATCAACATTCAGCATCTTTTAAATAATTCAATTCATTTTTTATCTTCAATCATTACAACTGTGTGTTGTTGGTATTATGTTTGCTACTGTGTGTTGTTGTTATTATGTTGGCTCTCTGCTTATAATTCATCCCTACAGCTATTTTTTAATTTTCTTTGCTATCTTTAAAAGTAAGCCCGGTACAACAGAACAAAAACTGCATTTAATTTGGGTCTCTCTGAGGGCAGACAGGCAAGGCACATTGCATAATATAATGTTGCCCTGTACTGTCTAATTGTCTAATAGTAGTTAGTAAGTACTACTTATCCTTAACCATCAAGTTATCAATATCATCATCATCATGCATGCATTTCCTTTTCCTTCCTTAACAGATTTATGGATACGGTCGTCTGCCAAGATTGTGTTTTATTGTTTGTCCATGAGTAGTATTTTTCTTTGTCAAACCTTTCCCCAACCATTCATCAAACCCTAACCCTCATCCCCCAGGCTGTGTCATTTATTGAGGTGTGACTAAATTAAATGTGCACCAATAATTGATCACACGCTTGCTGAGGTGGATGTGGCGAAAGCAACACTAATTCAATTTCAAGGCAGGGTGAAGATCTTCTTCTGCTTGCCCACCTATGATCAGTATATTTGCAAGGTGAGTTTTTTTTCCAAAGGAACCTTATCCATCATCATTATTTGCCATCATCGATTGAATTTTTTGTCATCCTCCTACACAGCACTAACGGTTATACTTGTGTTGAGTGTAGGCCTAGGCGAGTGACTCGACACAACTACAGTTTGTAACTTGTTGTACTAGGCTATCCCCACCACCATTATGTTTTGGCATACTATTGTTTGGCAGTAAGTGTTGTACTGTACTTCGTTCTACTACTCCTCCCACAGTCTCTCTCAGGCAACTGACTGTCTTGTTTTCTTCTTTTGTAAATGCTACTGCCAGTGTCTACTACTACCACCACAACCAAGGCATGTTGGGAAATCAAACCATCATCCCCATGCAGCCATCGCTGTGCCTAAGTTAAACATCAAGCACAGGTAAGAGAAAAAGTTTAGGGAGGCATAATTAATAATGGACATTTTTTCATTAATTCACACACCCCTAGAGTCCAGATGCAGAATGCATATACTGGGAGGAGAGACTGACAGTACTAGTAGGTCACTCAGTGAGGAGTACTGCATCTATCTGTTTGTGTCTTACGAAGTCAGTCAATTATTTAAATCAAACACTGGCTGTGGCCCTGCAGCAGCAAGGAAACAGTGTGAAGTAAAACAGTAGCCCCACCCGAAAAAAAACATTAACAACATTGTAAGTAAAGTATATATATAATTTAATCCCCTAACAAAAATAATCTTTGTCAAAAATCCCACAACAATACCACCCCTCTCCCTAACTCCAACCAATTTCTGAAACGAAAAAGTCCAACCGATTGTCCATGTCCATAATAAACCCCAAAGCCCAATTCCAACCCACCAAAAGAAGCAAAAAAAAGGGGCAATCAAACAGGGTCTCAACTCATAATCGGGCGCACCTCTCCAGGACATTAATTCGCTCATCTTGGCGGGCCAAGCAGCGATTCAATGCGCGACAATTGCATCCATGGGTGGGGCAACAGTACTATGTAAAGAAGTGCAGCGGCGGGCGGCTGCCAGATGGCAGTGCCGTAACACTTGAGGGGCCTGGCTGGGGCCCGGGGCATTGGAGGAGGCAGCAGCTGCTGCCGCCTCCTCCTCCGCCTGAACCACCAGCCGCAAGTATTCAGTCTGTAAGTCCTCCAGCTTCCGGCGCCGCCCATGGCTGCCAACTCCTTCCTGTCTGGTTGACCTTTGGAAGGAGTAGCTATATCAAGAAGAAAAAACAAGACTATTGTAACAAAATACTCTTAGCAAAATAGTAAGACAAATTAACTCTACACATAGTGACACAGTAACACACGAAGCACAGTACATAACATTTGTGGTACGTATCTATCTTTCCACTTCCTCTGCCTCTAACATTTGTGGGAGTTTCAGGCATTTAATCACCCATGCATTTGATTCCTATCAGCCACCTATGCATGTATTCCACGTATCCTTCTCTTCTCTGCCAGTCATAAATATTACATCTTGCACATCCTTCCTCCTTCCACGCTTCTTTCCCTTTTGTTCAACTCACCCATCAAGGTCATTTGATCTGACTTTTAGTCTTCTCTATAAAACTTTCATTGCTGAGTTGAAGTCAGATAGAAGAGGCCATTGGTTAAGCATGGGCGAATTTTGTGAATTCGGGATCCGCAAATTTACGGATATGCGAATTCGCAATTCGCAAAATTCGCGAATTCGTGCGAATTTGCAGATTTTTTTATTTTGCGAGTTCGCGGATGTTCGCGGGGCATTTTGCCTGTTCGCGGGTGTTCGTGGGGCTCTTTGCGTGTTCGCAGGGTTTTATTGTGCCTAGTTAATCACTGCCACCCTCTCGTTTTTTATGCCCTTCAGCCCTCTGTACCACTCGTTTCTGTGCCCTTCTGCCCTCTGCCCCACTCATTTTTTATCCCCTTCTGCCCTCTGTCCCACTTTTGTGCCATTCTGCCCTCAGCCCCACTTAGAATGGCGCCGGCAAGCTGCCAGCGCCATTCTAAAATAGCTACAAAGAGCTTCAACAGGAAGCTCTAATAGATAAAGTAAAGCAGGTGCTCGAGTTGGAGGTCAAATTAAGTTACACAATCATTAATCACCCCAAGTTTGGGGTGATTAATGATTGTGTAACTGAATTTGACCTTCAACTCGAGCACCTGCTTTACTTTATCTATTAGAGCTTCCTGTTGAAGCTGACTTTTGTAACTATTTTAGAATGGCTCTGGTAGCCTGCCGGCGCCATTCTAAAAGAGTTACAAAAGTCAGCTTGAACTTTTGACCCAATCCGTTCCGCTCGCGGATTTTGCGGGAAATTCACGAATCTTGCGGATTGCGAATTTACCGAAAATCCGCAAAATCCGCAAGCGGAACGGATTTTCCGCCCATGCTTACCATTGGTTACTCAACACTCCCGCCGCGAATGCTATTGCTAATGCTAAGTAAAGGGTGTCTTCTCCAACCATTCACAACAACGTCTTACTTACTAAGTCTCAACAGTACAGTGTACACTCTTGTAGCTAGTGTGACATCAATAAGTAAGGAATATGACTTACCACCGCCCGCCACCGCTGCTGGCTCACCCCCTGCAGCTCCTCCTGCAACTGCCACAACTCCTCCTGCTCCCTCAGCGGCCGTGTTGCCATCCATGCTGGCCCTGACACTGGAGGTCGGTAGTACGCCTAGAAAAAACCTTACACATTTTTTAGATACCATATAAACCACCCCCTATTTATTCTTTTTCACTAGTAAGATTGAAAAAAAAGTTAATACATATATACAACATACATCACTAGTACAAATCAGGTAGTATAGTAGACACTAGTAGTGTTACATGATCCCTAGGGTCATTCTAGTCTTTGCTAAGTTAGCTTGAGCCATGCAACCATTTTAGCTTTGTATCTTTTATTTTTGTGCACATTACCTTGCAGCTTGTTGTGAAGACCTCTTTGAGCCCACATGAGCTCATACTGCTAATGTCTGAGCGCTGCATACAAGGTCCAACAGCAAGCCACTTTGTTATGGAGTTCTGGTATTAGTCCATATTGCTTAGCCATAAAAATGCTACACTTTTTGGCTCGACTGAGAAACATGCACCATAATAACATACAGACAGAAGATTCCCTTCTACAAACCAAAGTTTTGCAGAGCTTATGATGTAACCAGTACTAGTTTCTTCTAAGGTGAGGGGTCCCCCAGAATTCGCTCAGAGATCTTCATTTATAATTTCATATAAACTATATTCCTACCTAGGGGAGGGTGGTTCTTTCACCACTGTTCAGTTATCATGATTTTCCCTTTTGTCTTCTATGGACTTGTAGTTGTAACAATATTTATTGTTTTAATCTTATGTATTTTGCTGTTGGCGCTGGTTTGTATACTGCATTATAAAGCAACGTACAGAGCTTGTCAGTTGAAAATAAACCTTTTGAACTTACATAGACTCTGTGGTTTTTGGTGTGGACTTACATGAGTGAGTGAGCGAAAGGGTGTGCATTGCTTCTGCGACTGAGAGGTTGGGAGTGTTATGTTCTGGGTTTGCTAATTATTGGGTATCTTAGGGGGGGTTTGGGGAGCAAATGAGACACTATAGCGAGTCGGTAAGGGGATTGTGGTGGCTTCTGAGGTGTGAGGAAGGTCCAACCTCCCATGAACGTCCTATTTGCTTGTGCAAAGTTCTGTATGTGCAGAATCCCTGCAACAGTAGTAGTATGTCCTATCATATCAAAAATAGTAAAATCTGGTTGGGCATTTTGTTGGTGGGAATTGACGAAAAGCCTCAAGATTAAGAAGACTAGAAGAGGACAACCCAAATGACTGGACTCAGTGGCTAGAGCTATTGGTGAATCCGAGTTTTATTTAAAACCTTTTAAATATAGAGTGCCAACTGGGCAAGCTTAGCTACAGACAGACTAATAGGAGTAGTATAGGGAGTCATAGCAGAGGTAGTTAGAGGCAGAGATAAGAAGAATTTAGAAACAGATCGAAGAAGATTTTGTAAAAAGTAGAATTAGGAAACCAAAATAATAGTTTGGAAAAAATAAGGTGCAATAAAAGTTATGGAAATATAATTATTAATATTAACCACTGGAGGACTTAGTGGGGCCAGCAGCAGAGCCGTCAGTAGAGGAGCGGTCCTGGTCCTGAGAGGCATCTTGTTCTTGTCCTTGTCCTGCCGACTCTGACCCAGTCTTCTTGCCCCTGGGTGCAGATCATGTAAGATTTAATAATAAAAAAAAGACAAACATTAATGATATTTTTAAAAAATTTCAAAAAACATTTTTGGAAACAACAATTGCAATAAAATAGACCTCTCTAATCTGATCGACTAGTAGTATTGCGAGATTCACAGACCGTCTAGTTATTCATTATGAACACTAATCCAGTATTCCATTCAGATTCCAGAATACTAACTAAGCTTAAGTACCACCAGACCTAGCCAACCTATTCCAGACGGGCCAATTGTTCACTAAGTCTGCATTTCCATTTATTTTAGTCCTCAAAAATGCATAGATGGAGGACACATGCATACATTTTGCATACACCAAATTGTTGGTTGGATGCTGCCGATGTTCTGCTAGTGATAAGCCAATTAACATTCACAAAACAAACTACAAAAGGTTCTACTAAGGGCTGGAATAGGCAGCACTCAGCAGTACGTGACGTGACAGATGATGCGTCACTCAGACCACTTAAAAAATACCAACTAATACTAATAAGTAACTAAACCTATCAATCCACCACTATTTCTTCTTAGTGGCAGGAGGACAAAGGAAGGACTAGAGTCTCTCTAGCATTACCTAACTTAAGTTTTCTAAAGTAAACTCTTACATAATCAGGCCAAACGCGCGCAAAAATGCAAACAAGTAAGATTAGTAGTGCCAAGCACCTGTGTCGTAAAATTAACAGAAGATTTTTTAATGTAATTTACCTGCAATGTAAGCAGCAGCATTCTTGTTGTTCAGAAAAAAATATATCCATAATATATAACACAGAGCAGAAGAACACAAAGTAGTAATATTAAATAGCTACTCTCCAAGCACCTTGACCTCCACTCCTAGCAGCTACAGCAGGTCCTTCTCCCGGTCCTGGATATTAAACTACCAGTGCGTCAGCTGGTTATTGGTGCGCCATACCCCAGAGCAGCGAAAGACTGCCCAGTGCACCTTTCCCCATTGCTGGCAACGCACCCGCAGCCCATTCCTGGACCCAGGCCTGCCACCTGCTGCCAGGGTTATGGGGAGGTGGCGCTGGACAAAAAACCAAGTGTGGCCACCTGAATAAGGCCCGTGGCTGCATCCCATGTGGGTGCTGCCTTCCGCCAGGAAGGCGGTCGCGGCTGCGAGCAGCCTTGTCCCTTCGCATGCTCTTGGCCATGGCTCTGGGACTCGCCGGGGGGCGGAAAAGAAAAGGGAAAGATCAAGTTATAGAAAAATAGTGAAAAAGTACAAGAAAAAGTCACAAAAAATAGAAAAAACTCAAAATATAGAATCAGTAAAATAGAGATAGATAATAAATAAAAAAGATTTTTTTTTAAAGTGTAAAGAAACAAAAGATTTCACAGATAGAGGGAGGATAGAATAGCAGGCCCAGAACCATAGCAATTAAGTGAAAAACAAGATAGCTGCACCCATTGCGACCGCATGAGCACTTTCACGCGATATTTCCCCACAAGCATGCAAAAAGCATTGGGAACACGTAATACGTGTTCTTGAACAGGAAATACTCATCGTGAATGCGCGGGCGCACGCAATATGCGACCCGGAACAGGAAATAGGCATCGCGAGTGGGCGGGACAAGTGAAAAACAAGATGGCAGCACCCATTAGCAACCGCATGGACAAGTTAGCGAGATATTTCCCGGCGAGCATGCAAAAACACATCGCGAACGGGTGGTACGAAAAATTCAGCGTGTTCTCTAACTTTCCGCATGCGAGCGGAGATTTTTTACAGTTTCGCAGAATTTTGCTTAGTGCGACAACGCAAATTCCTCCCACCCTTATTATTAATGTACTAATGAGGAACATGACTCTTGAATAAAGCAGTAAACATCATAATCCAGTTATTACATTATAATATAAAAGTTGAGTAATAACGTGTCTTCTAATGAAGGACATGACTTGAATAATGCAGTTAATAACATAAACTTGGTAATCACATTGCACAATACTGCAAATAAATATACCTATATAAATATCTTACCCCTACCACTGCATCTTTAACTTTTCAGGAAGTACAATATTTTTTCGTGAAACAGTAGTTTCAGACCCCTTGAGTTGTATAATGGGAACTACACTGTGATATTAATATTTCTCCTTTGCACTAATATCACTGCTATATGCTTGTACATCCACCAACCTGCAGTAGAAGAAGTAGATAGGGAACTATTATGTAAATCATTTGAACTACGGTTAGGTGGAGAACAGTTACTATTTACTTGATCTGCCACTTCTTCCCATAACCATTGTTTAGTGCTGCCTGATTCACTACAGTTCCAAAACAAAATGTTATTACATTTTCTGAGTTTGCCAAAATGTCAAACTTTACCATTACTTAACTTAGATGAGCAAGAGTACACTTTATTCACTTTATATGGTTGATGAAGGTGACTGCCTGCTTGCTTTATTTCTTTGTCAATTTTAGCACACACCCAGTCACCTTTCTTAAGAGACACTTTCTTGACACAATTTCTCTTGTCATAATACTTCTTGTAAGTCTGAAGTGCATCTTCTAGATTGGTTCTAACCACCTTAGGGGACCACTTGCTCTAATACTCATTAGACATCCACAAAGACCACACGTTTGCACATTTCAAATTTTGGCCATTTGGAGTAAGTATCAAACAGTACAATGATGATTTGGGGAACCCACTTACCATCTAAAATAGGGCCCAAAACATTAATGGACAAAACTTCCTAATAAATTCAAGGGAATTCAAGGGAATTCCACTTACACCCAGGGTCTTAGGTAACACAAGGTTGTTATAGAACAGATTGGGATAAGATCATCTCATATGACTTCCAAAGGAATTTGATACTATAATGCAGTCATATTGAAGCTTGTCTTCAGTTAGAGAGACAAATAACCAAGTTATTTTGGAATTGTTTTCAAATATTTATTGATAGACAAAACATAAAATAAGATATATGGATGTGTAACTGTAAACATTTCTGTTTCAGATTATATAAGGTTAATACAGTATACAATTGACATCAGTCCTGAAGATGGTCTCAGAAAGCTGTATCTAAGAGATCGAAACGTCGACCAGCTCCTCATCCTTGCTCTGTTTAACTGACTGAGATTTTGGATAGGTGACATTAGGATCTACAGAGTCACTTATTAACATATCTTTATTGTACCTGCAGACCTAATTGTTTTGAATTATTTATATCTGTATATGAAATCAATAACCTTTTTTACGACTTGATAAATTCTATTTTCTTATACACCTCTTGTGTTTGTTGTTTATGGTTCTTTTATGTATTTTGATAATTTGTGGTCACATATCAGATTTAGATGAATTAATTTCCTAAAAGGGATCATTAACTTATCCTTCACAGTCAGTTGAATCTCCAATTGTTGCTTAAACAAATTCCCTTTAAGGCACCTATACCTTTCTACTGTATTATAAGACAGCTCTTTCTTTTGGAAAGTAGTTAACCAACCCATTTTGTTGAGGTAGTCACACCAGACATAGTCTAAACTATCCCAGTGCAGGAATTGGTCACCCACTTCGAGTCTATCTATTCTATTGAATCTCATTCTCCTTCTAACCAATCTTTCATAGAGGGGGAGAGTTACATTTTGATGTGGTCAAAGAGTCAGAAGCCATAGCGACCATTTCATCCAGAAAAGTTCTTGATTCAGAGAGAGTGCCTCAGGATCTTTTTTGATACTTCTTAGATCTTTGGGCCCCTTAGTCACCCAACATTTAAATGCAGCAGTGCGAGGGCATATTTCCTCTTCTTGACAAAAATCGGTAATTGTTCTGATCTCCAAGAAAGGAAACTAAGCAGACCCAGCTTGTTACAGACCTACTTTAATAGATCCCAAAGTGAAAATTATTGGTTGGGTACTGATGAATCAACTAACTTGATGGGAAAAGAATGGAAAGATAATATAGTGCTGTACCTGGGCGCCGACAAAGCCTCTATACATCGCTTACAGGTAAATCAAAATGCTTCTGTTCGCCTTCTTTTCCATCTGCCTAGATATGCTTCTGCGTCCCCTCTGCTGCATTAACTTCACTAGCTTGGTGTTAGCAAGCTTATTGAGTTCCAGGCCCTATGTTATATGTTCCGTGCTCAATGTGGCCTTGCCCCTTCTTATATGCAAAGTTTGGTTAGACCCTATGTTCCAGCTCAACACTTGAGATCTTCCAACCTCTCACTGTTTTCAGTTCCAAGATTCCGACTTTCCTGTATGAACTGCCAATCCTTGCTACCTTTTCGTAAAGGTTTAATGACATTTCAGTTTAGTGACTCGGCTTGATCTCTGTGTGCTCCTTTAATGCCTGTTGCCTAATTTGGTTGTTTGCCTCCACATGCTCTCAGCGCCGGGAAACCCTGTTGGGTAGCTGTGCGCTTTTCAAGTGCAATAAATAAATAATATCAGATATTCAATATGGTTTTAAACCAGGAAAGGGAACAAGGAAGCCAAACTTGAATCTTTACCTACTCATTAAATAGTTAAGAAAGAATCTATTCATCTTGCCTTCATGGACTTCAGTAGAGCCTTTGATTCTGTTGATAGGTTGAAAACTTGGGCTGTACTAAGTAAGCATGGGAGAATTTAGCGAATTGGCAATTTGCGAATTTGCGGATTTGCGAATTGGCAATCCGCAAAATTCACGAATTCGTGCGAATTTGCGAATTTTTTTTTGCGTGTTCGCGGGGCGCTTTGCTTGTTCGCGGGTGTTCGCGAGGCGCTTTGAAATTTCGCAGGGTTTTTTTTTTGCCTGCTTAATCACTGCCACCCTCTCGTTTTTTATGCCCATCTGCCCTCTGTACCACTTGTTTCTGTGCCTTTCTGCCCTCTGCCCCACTCATTTTTTGTCCCCTTCTGCCCTCTGTCCCACTTTTGTGCCCTTCTGCCCTCAGCCCCACTTAGAATGGCACCGGCGCGCTGCCAGCGCCATTCTAAAATAGCTAGAAATAGCTTCAACAGGAAGCACAGTTGAAGGTCAAATTAAGTTACACAATCATTAATCACCCCAAGTTTGGGGTGATTAATGATTGTGTAACTGAATTTGAGCAGCACCTGCTTTACTTTATCTATTAGAGCTTCCTGTTGAAGCTGACTTTTGTAACTATTTTAGAATGGCTCTGGCAGCTTGCCAGCGCCATTCTAAAAGAGTTTGCTAGTCTTTAATGTAACATTGATTTGTATATAGTAAATAATGTGTCTGATGCTTATAACTCTGCTTGAACAAATGAATGTCTTTTTTATCCATCTAAATAATTGAAAATAAAATAATTTTGATATCCGACAGTGTTTTTGTGGGCAACTTCCTATTATATGTACAATTTTGTCCTTCAAAAGAATAGGAACTTCCCAGTCATGTTTTGATTATTATTGACGTTCCTCCACCCATGCCCAGGCCTCTTCTGGGGTCTGAAAGATGTGGGCCTTCCCTGAAAAAGAACCTTTAGCTTCGCCAGGAACAGGAGCATATATTGAAGTTGCAGAGCCCATAACTTCACCTTAAGGGAGTCGAAGGTAAGGTGCTGCTTTTGAACCTCCCAACTGTAATCTGGGAAAATCATAATTTTGAGATTCTCATAATGGACTTCTCCCTTGCGATGCATTTCGCAGAGTATCATGTCTCTATCTAAAAAGTTCAACAGTCTCACTATGTTGGGGCTGGACAGCGCCCCTGGAGGGGGTCTGGCACTCAGTGTGCAATGTGCCCGTTCTATGACGAAGCACTGAGAGAATCGCTCATCCAGGATAAGATCCTTCAGCCAGGTTGTCAGGAATGTCACAGTGTCCGTACCCTCTGCCCCCTCCATGAATTCCACAAAATAAAGGTTGTTTCTCCAGGCACAGTTTTCCACATCATCGATCCTCCATACCACATCTGCTGCGGCATTTTGCATGTCTCTCATCCCCTTCTGAAGATCTTCAACAGTGTCTTCCACCTCCGCCACCCAGACTCGGCCTCTATTACCCTCTCGGATACCTTGCGGAGGTCCTGTCAGACCAGCGACACCTTGGAGCAAACCTCTCCAATCCTCCCTTCCAAGGCCTCTCTGGAGCTTTGTATGGCCTGTAGGAGCAGAGTCATGCCGTATGAAGAATGCTATAACAACAAAGAGAATTGCCTATACTGATGTTTGGTTAACAAAAAGATTTGCCACCAGAGCAAAGAAGATTTATCAAAGCTAGGATGTGCTTATAAGTAGCCTTTTATTCGAATATCTTAGTCAAAAACACAAGGGTATATTTGTATCAATCATATACAATTTGAACAAAAGCAACATACACTAAAGAAATTGTGGACAAAAAAACTCAATGGAATGTTAAAATTCAACATACATTCTAAACCCAGTCATATCACAATCATACCTTGTCAGTCATACACAAAACACATATGAAAACAAATACACCCACGGCTAGATAGAAATAAATAGTCGTGTGATGTATTAGGTCTGCTACAATCTATACAGTTCTATATATACAATTATATTTACAAGTGTAACTCAAAAAATAAATCAACAGAGTTAAATGTCAAATCAACAACACTATATACATCGATTTTTTGTAAGCCAGTAATGTGTCACTCTATTCACACTACAGGACAACACAAATGTGAAAGAAGCAGACACTGAACATGGGACGGCCTACACGTTTCGAATCCCCAGGGTTTGACAGGGATTTTCGTCAGGGCCAAAAGTTTCTAAAGAAAGAGAGAGAAAAAGAAATTTCTGTCGTGTGACTTTAAAAACTATATGTAATAAAAAATCAAGATGCTCCAAAGCATTACCACCCAATAAGCCTTTAGCTTACCACTATGGAGAATATCCGAAGAAAGGAAGAGCCTGTGTGATGAAAAAAACAACATACAAAATGCAACATAAGTAAGGTGAATGAATCAAACAGGGGGGGTTTTGCTGGCCACTGTCCAGGGTTAAATTTACCTTAATAATGTCTGTAAGGGTTGCGTGTTCAAGTAAGAATGGAGTGGCGAGCCTGTAAGAGAACAGCGTCTATTAAGTATGCTGGCGAGACCGGGGTCGATGATAAAGCATGGGCATAGGGCGTAGGGTCTCTTACCAGATGGTCGTGCCACAGTGCGTCTTTAGACAGGAACGGAGATGTAAGGAAGATCCAACACACTTTTTTTAGGAAACAGCCTCTGTTGAACAAAAACGGGTAGAAGGCTTGTTTAACCCAAGTGTCTAACGTTTAAAGGCATGTATAACAAAACATACAGGTCCTCCCCGCGCTTACTCGTTTTGGGCTCCGCTGGTTTCAATGGGTCGGCGTCCCCGCTTGCACTAATCTCCCGCGCATGCGTGGAGTGTGATGAAGCTGGCAGGCTCCTCAGTAAATAGAATTATAGTGCGCATGCGTCACACATAGACAGGCCACGGAAAGGCTCCCTTGGCTTGATTCCGAACGGGCGTCTGTACTAATCTCCTGCGCATGCGTGGTGTATGATGTAACTTACAAGCTCTTCAGTAAATAGAGCTCTAGTGCACTAGCGCGTCTGTCACATTAAACACCACAATTGTGTAACCAGGTGGCATAATGAAAGGCAGGCAACTTTCCTGAATTAAAGTTTATAAATTTCCGATAACTCGTTTAATCCTTTGACTGCTGTATCAAATTTTACAATTAGGTAGCTGTTATCCAAGTTTTTCACGAGATGCCAATTTTGTAGGATGATTTTTTTGAGATTATTGGCATTAGGACAGTAGGTGGCCAATAACAGCTTGCAAGTTCCACCGTTATTCGCATTCAAAAAGGAAAGCAGCATGGCTAATCATGTGATAAGAGCAGGAATAAAAAAAGACAAACAGCCATCGCTAAGACAGATGATGGGATTACCACCCGTCACAGGCCACCACAAATGTGGCACTTGTCTATGCTGCGAACTAACTATCGAGGGATCACTTTTTCAGCACCATGGAATCTCATGGAAACATGACAGTTTTAGTAATTGCAGAACCAAATATGTCGTCTATGGCATTACCTGCCCGTGTGGGTTACTCTACATCGGAAAAACCAACCAGGAAATTCGGACGCGAATTACCCAACATAAATCCAGAATAAAAAATGGGATTGACACCGCCCCACTGGTTAATCACTGGAAACGCTGTAACCACTTGCTAAGTGATCTCAAATGGACTGTGATCTCGCGTGTCGAAAAGGACGCCCGAGGTGGAGATATGGATCAGAAATTATCCAAAAGAGAAGCCTACCTAATTGTAAAATTTGATACAGCAGTCAAAGGATTAAACGAGATATCGGAAATTTATAAACTTTAATTCAGGAAAGTTGCCTGCCTTTCATTATGCCACCTGGTTACACAATTGTGGTGTTTAATGTGACAGACGCGCTAGTGCACTAGAGCTCTATTTACTGAAGAGCTTGTAAGTTACATCATACACCACGCATGCGCGGGAGATTAGTACAGACGCCCGTTCGGAATCAAGCCAAGGGAACCTTTCCGTGGCCTGTCTATGTGTGACGCATACGCACTATAATTCTATTTACTGAGGAGCCTGCCAGCTTCATCACACTCCACGCATGCGCGGGAGATTAGTGCAAGCGGGGACGCCGACCCATTGAAACCAGCGGAGCCCAAAACGAGTAAGCGCGGGGAGGACCTGTATGTTTTGTTATACATGCCTTTAAACGTTAGGCACTTGGGTTAAACAAGCCTTCTACCCGTTTTTGTTCAACAGAGGCTGTTTCCTAAAAAAAGTGTGTTGGATCTTTTTCCTTACATCTCCGTTCCTGTCTAAAGACGCACTGTGGCACGACCATCTGGTAAGAGACCCTACGCCCTATGCCCATGCTTTATCATCGACCCCGGTCTCGCCAGCATACTTAATAGACGCTGTTCTCTTACAGGCTCGCCACTCCATTCTTACTTGAACACGCAACCCTTACAGACATTATTAAGGTAAATTTAACCCTGGACAGTGGCCAGCAAAACCCCCCCTGTTTGATTCATTCACCTTACTTATGTAGCATTTTGTATGTTGTTTTTTTCATCACACAGGCTCTTCCTTTCTTCGGATATTCTCCATAGTGGTAAGCTAAAGGCTTATTGGGTGGTAATGCTTTGGAGCATCTTGATTTTTTATTACATATAGTTTTTAAAGTCACACGACAGAAATTTCTTTTTCTCTCTCTCTCTTTAGAAACTTTTGGCCCTGACGAAAATCCCTGTCAAACCCTGGGGATTCGAAACGCGCAGGCCGTCCCATGTTCAGTGTCTGCTTCTTTCACATTTGTGTTGTCCTGTAGTGTGAATAGAGTGACACATTACTGGCTTACAAAAAATCGATGTATATAGTGTTGTTGATTTGACATTTAACTCTGTTGATTTATTTTTTGAGTTACACTTGTAAATATAATTGTATATATAGAACTGTATAGATTGTAGCAGACCTAATACATCACACGACTATTTATTTCTATCTAGCCGTGGGTGTATTTGTTTTCATATGTGTTTTGTGTATGACTGACAAGGTATGATTGTGATATGACTGGGTTTAGAATGTATGTTGAATTTTAACATTCCATTGAGTTTTTTTGTCCACAATTTCTTTAGTGTATGTTGCTTTTGTTCAAATTGTATATGATTGATACAAATATACCCTTGTGTTTTTGACTAAGATATTCGAATAAAAGGCTACTTATAAGCACATCCTAGCTTTGATAAATCTTCTTTGCTCTGGTGGCAAATCTTTTTGTTAACCAAACATCAGTATAGGCAATTCTCTTTGTTGTTATAGAATTGTGGCTCAGCCTTGCTGATTAAGAGCCGACCCTAGTTGTTCTTAGGGTATGAAGAATGCACCATCGCAGCATCCTGCTCGGGGAGCACTTTGGTGTATTTGTCCATTTTAACCCTGTCTAAAGGGCTTCGGATCTTTATCTTTAGTCATCACGCGGGTTTGTGTCTTGCTTACAAGGAGGGTGTGCTCCCGGGCTGCGCCTTTGCCCGCATCAGAGCCAAGAAGAGCGGCCTCTCTTCATCACTCCTCAAGTGTTGAGGCTCTTGTGAAGGTGAAAGTGGAGATATAAGTCTCTTCCTCCGATCTTGAGACCGAGGAGGGGAAGAAAACGATCCACAGAGGACCACCTGCGGTGCTTTACGCCAGTACCCCCAGGGCCCAAGCTCAGATGCAATGATTCCGGTCCACACCCCTTGTCACTTGCTCCTCGGGTCTGTAATGTCCCACTTTGTTCCAGTTCTAAGTGGCAGCATATGGCCGGGCGAGAGAGAGGGGGGGCGAATACAGCCCCAATGCACGCCACCCTCTGCAGAGCCCCCTTCGCCACCCATCCCCCATGCGAGCCAAAGGGCAATTTGGTTCCTCTAGAAGTTGCCCACCTGTTGTCGAAGCCTCCAGCCCTCACCTAGGGGTGGTCCACGTGACGTCTCGGTGGCACTCGTGGGCACACAGCAAGTCTGGTAGCAGGATCTTCAGCTGTGAGTAAGTATCCCCCTCAACATCTCCACCTGGCACAGGCTCTCCTGGACCTTGTCACTTCTCGGGGTGCTCTCCCGATCACTGCCACAGCTTTCCCATAACTCCACTTATGTATTATCAGACATCCCACCTACTTCTTGTGGGCCTCTCTCTGGGGACTGGCTGCGGCTCGGCCTCACCGGGTCTTTGGCTGCTTAACACGGCACCTCCGAGAGGGGCTCGGGTCCTCCCGCTCACGGCGCACACTCACCAGACTGCAAGGCCACCGGGCTCCCCTGTTTTCTGGATGGGGGTGCTAAATGGGTAAAGGTCTGTGACATCCCTCAGCTGTCTTCTAACACACCGCGGCCTCTGATCCTTGCCTGCATGGCGGGGCGGCCTCATTCATGCTCTCGGACATCCGCCGCTCTCTTTCAGCCTCAACCCAGGCCATGGCACCATGGCGCCGCTCAGGCGAAGAGACAGGCGGAAAGCGCACTCTGGCAACTCAATCGCCCACGGGGGCTAGGTGCCAGGTATGTATGCGTATCACCCACTGTCTTCTCCAGTAGCACGTAAAGGCTCACAGCGCTGTTCGCACGCCGTCAGCCGCCATCTTGGTTTTCCGTTCCGTGCAGCTCTGGGTGCAAAACTCAGTTTCTTCCCGTGAAAGGTGCTCGTTGGGATCTCAGTGCTCATCAGTGGGTGGTCCACCTCACAAAGGAATCGGTTTATTGCAATTTTAGTTAAGGGTTACTGCAGGGTTGAGCTCTGAAGTCCGGTTCTGATGGGAGCTTGCAGTCAGCACGCCTTACATGGCCATGAGCTAGGCAAAGCCCTTCCTGACTGACCCCATTTTGATGGAGTCGGTTGGAAATTTTTACAAACAGGAGTTCCAAATTACTGACAACAGTATCGGAGAGCCCGTCAGCCATACAGAAGGCCTGCAGTAATCCCTCAGCCTACTCTTTTCGGCCGAGGGATTACGATGGCAGTTTTCCACTGCCTTTCTGTGCCAGCATTTCCAACACAGAAAGGCATTGGGAAACTGTCTTTGGGGGCCCCCATGGGTGCTAGGCCACCGAATTGTGGCCTAAGGGGTACCTACTACCTATCAATACCCACTATTGATCTCTGCACCCAGTGGCAGGCCCCTTGAGGTGCCTGCCACTGGGGGCAGGGATGAACTCCACCTCTGCTCTTTGCTATGAGAGAATGTATTCTACTCGGAATGCATGCTCAAATGGCAATATATAGGATTGTAACTAAACAGGGTACGGTCACATCCTAATAGCTGGGATGGAACCGACAACAGTAGGTAATTCGGTTACATTTACAGAACTATTTGGGATGGACTCTGGTCTGTCCGACATGGCATTCGGGCCCATAGTCTTCAATGGGTTCTGAATTGCCCTGTTTCCCCTGAAAGAAATGAAATCTACGTATTTCAGCACAAACAGCTGGTTAGTAAGGCCTTCTAATGCATTTAAAAACATAATTTGTCCATCACCAGAGTTGTTTTTTTTTCCATTTGGTTGAACATCCGTAACCCTTCCGTCCTCAGACTATGTAAAAGAATTATTTATTTAATTTATTTAATGCGATTTTCTATAGCGCAATCTTTACCCGGAGGTGTCAGAGCGCTTTACATAAGAACCAATTGCAAAACATAAGGACTTAGAATTACATGCGTTACATAAAAGATACAAGTCACACAAGGAGGAGATACAAACACAAAGGAAAATTGCAAATGTACAAGTAGTAAAGTCACTCAAGGAAGAGATACGAATGGATATACTCTAAGAGTCACATAGGAATGGTAGATAGTACAAAGGTGTACTGCATATACTAGTGATTAGAGTTATCTCTATATACATAGGGAAGGGATACGAGTGGATATACTCTAAGAGTCAAATAGGAATGGTAGAGAGTACAAAGGTCTACTGCATATACTAGTGATTAGAGTTATCTCTATATACATAAGGAAGGGATACAAATGGATATACTCTAAGAGTCACATAGGAATGGTAGAGAGTACAAAGGTCTACTGCATATACTAGTGATTTGAGTTATCTCTATATACATAGGGAAGGGATACGAGTGGATATACTCTAAGAGTCACATAGGAATGGTAGAGAGGGATGTAGGACGTGTACTCGTGCTTTAACAACGCGTCCCTTACAACGCAAGTCGTTACCACGACTTGCATTGGGGGCGCAGATTGAGAATAGTATAATTTACTATTCTAACACCAGTCCCTGTGGACACTAGGGAAGGTGTTGGAATAGTAAATATACTATTCTTAATCCTCCAACGCCCTCCTGTGCAAGTCGTGGTTATGACTTGCGTTGTAAGGGACGCGTTGTTAAAGCCTTGCGGAGTAAAATCCGCGAGGTAAAGGATGTTTCTGGGTAGAGAGTTCAAAGGTCTACTGCATATACTAGTGATTACAGTTATCTCTATATACATATATATATATACACATAGTACATTTTCTAAAAAAAAAAAAGAAAAACAGAAAAGCAGAGTTCCATTAAGTGGGGTCGGAGGGGGGATGCAGTCACAGAACCAAGGGAGGAATACAAGGGTATGGAGAAAAGGCAAATCAGAAAAGGGAAGAAACATTTGAGGATCGTCAAGGGGGAAACAATGGAAAAGGATAAAAGATGAGGGAATGGACAAGATGGTGGGTCTGGGTCCAGAGAAAAGCGGCCAAGAGCAGCAGCAAAATGGCGGCCAGGACAAAAGAAAAAGTAAAGAAGTCCATGAGAGTCCGTGCGGGAAGGAGACCATCTCCAAAAATGGCTGGATGCACAAAAGTCACCAAAGTCAAGAGTCCAATGAGGAACCCAGAGAGCCCTCTGGTTCGGGGCCCTTCTTCTTAGATGCAGGAAAATTATCTGGACCTTCATCCTCTATAGCCAAGATGTAGTTCAGGAAAAACTCTTTCCACTCCGGCCATTTGATTTGGGAATCTCCCGGGCAAGGAAGACACTGTAGGGATAGAGTGAAAGAAAACGTTTGGGCACCCATGGTTACAATAATATACAAGGTATTACTAAATGCATACAATTTTTACAATGTTTCACTAGAAGAACAAATTATGAAAAGGTACATATAGATTGCACTGTATAGGTTGTGTGACTTACCGTGGATCCAAATATGCAATTACAACAATAAAAGCACTGTATCCACTTAAATGACTATGACACACATTGCACAATGTAAAATGTCCAAGGTGTGTGTGTCACCGTGATTCCCACATGCGAACCAAATGTAGGTGTGAGCATCACCATGGACTACTCCAAACCATGTTAACTACTGGAAAGTCATGACACGTGTTGTAAAGTTAATTTGCCTCAACGGGCATGCGCATTACCATATAAAGTAACATATAGTCATAAATTACATGTATCAGGTAATAAATAATCATGCGAGGTGTGCGTCTCACCGTTAGAAGTACAGTACATTAGAGGGATAAGCGTGGAGTGCGTATAACTGTTAGCGCCGTGATGAAGGTCCAACTCACACTCTTCAAGTACCCACAGGATGTGTGAGTCTTACTTAAGAGGTACTGAAGGAAAGTGCGTGTCAGGAACAGTACTGGTGAACAATGTCAGTGCTGCGTGTTCTAGCCTTAAATGATGGAAACCTCATGTTGAGGACGCAGAAAACCAAAAATGGCCACTAACTTGTAGCATTGCATGTTACTGTACTGGTGTAACATGTGGAATGCACCGCCCTCAGTGATGGGCCTTGTGCAATTTGATGGTTGCACGACTCGCACTTGCCCATGACACTTGGCCATGCGCCTCACAAAACTTGTTTTCCTTCTTAACCTACTGGCCAGGACTTAAATGGAAATTAAATGGAACAGTCCCTCGACCACCGCAGACACCTAGAAAGGCTTCCGTGTTACAGCTGCTCCATGGATGATCTCCAAGCCAAATCACAACTACAGCACAGGAACACCACTGCTCAATGGTGGGTGCACCGGTCCTCAAGTCATTGCCAAATTGTAGTGACGAGGACACCACATGTTTGTTTGGCATATAAGAAGAAGACCAAGTAACAGGTCAGCACTTCATGGAATGCCCTACCAACTGTCACCACATAGTTCTAAGGTGGAACTAGACTATGTCACAGTCTAGGACTCAGTATCCTAGTAACCAAACACCACATTAGGATCACCTGCATTCCTCACCCTCAGATGTCTCAGTTCCTGAGAGGCCAAGCCTTGTAGTCCTGTAACATCACTCATAGAAGACAAATATTTTTCTGCTCTTTTTGTTGTTGTTGGTATTTCACTATACATCATTGGCATGTGATACTAAATGATATAACACCGCTAATAATATTAAAAGGTGGACCTCATGCAAATTAGTTTAGTTCAAAGTAATGATAAACCAGGAAGATGGCTCCGCAGAGGGAGTTTTATAAGTAGACTACTCTGCTGGGCTATTGAAGTCCACAGCTACTGGGAATGTTATGTGAGGCATGGTATTTCTAAGGTGTTTTCTTGTACGACTTCATGAAGTCTGCTTGTACATGGATGGGCCTTATGGATGCACTTTTCTGTCAAGAGATAACTGGCCTGTATTAGCAAAAATAGGGTTTACAAATATCTACTAAAGTAGTAAATATTCATTGCTCAGGGCTAAAATTGTTGTGTTTGTTTCCAATGATATACGATTTTCACTGGGCGAAAAACAAAAACTCTTGTACAAATTTGGTAAAGTACCTAACAAAACCTACATTGTCCTAAAAATATTTGCCATGCAGATTGATAAACATGTAGAAGAAGACGTACAGTAAATCTCCGATTGCACCACAAAAAATAGACGGAGTGTCTGAATGCATCACAAATAAAAAAAGAAAGGAGTACAATATCATACAAAAACTGAATAAATAGCTGGCCATAAGTTAAAGTTATTGAATCAATAATGTGTACTTTTTTTCTGCATTTGTTGGTTGCATACTATTGCAGAAACAACATTTGGTTTGTAACTAAAAAATAAAAATAGCTAAAGACATGCACAAGTTAGTCTAATGACAAAAGGTGAGAAGAGAAACCGAGATGAGAGGCATTTTAAGACAATGTATGACCGTATACAAGCATGCCTACTATCCGACTCAATTCTCTCCATCTCAGTCCAAGTGTCCTTTGAATATTATTAGTTAATATGGTTTTGTTACATTGGTAATTTTTGCATAATTCCTTGTCTTTTATCATCAATAGTTGTCCTCTGATTGCTGCGCTTGGATTGTGGTTTTCCTTAGGCTTGCTTTGCACTGTATTTAGAACTATTGACACTTAAAGTTAGTTTTCACTGTTGGGACATTCGGAGGAATCTCACAAGGTCTTTGCTTTCCATAGACTCTAAATGTTTAAAAATCTCTCAGGGCACTGTGTTTTGAACTTTCTCATTTGCAAGCCACAAACAAGTGTGGTGGGTTTCCTCTGTGGGAATGTTACATTCTCCTTGATCACTCTTTTTTTTCTCCAACAAAACTGTGTTGTAGATGGAGGCTAAAAAAGGGGAGAAATCTTTATGGCCCTTAAATATTCATTACACTACAACCGAAGTCTTCAAACTGACATCCATTAATCTTGGAGACCCAGGCACTGACCAAGAGGTGTATCATGCTGAAAGCAACGTTAAGTTTTAATGAAAAAAAACAGAGTGGCTGTGAATCACTATATAGTGGTCCATTGTAGGAAGTATGTCTTTTTTGTGTGGTCACCATAGATTTTTTACCTTTTGCTGGACCCTATATTTCTGCTGGCAGTAGACCTCTGTTCACTTTAACACAGCTAACCAGTAGTAGACTTCCTTTGCTCCTACTTTTTACATGATTGAACTGGCATACTAATTCATATATTAAACTTGTCTATAAGGCCGTAGTATATGGTAGACATTGAACCTGTGGAGTTAAATGCCACTAGTAGACTGCAGCACCTACTGTACCATCCACTACAGTGGCAGTGACACCATGGTTTAGGCCTACCATTGTAGCCTGAATCTAACAGTTTAAAAACTGCAATTTGACATTTCTAAATAATTCATTTTTGAGAGGTAAAAACCACCAGGTTAATATGAATAAGTCTCCACTATATAGGATTTGTAGCCCACAAGACAGGGTGCTTGGCATGTAAAAGTCGGACATGTCCAAATTTCATTCTGTCATTTCCTAACAACGAGTAGCACACAAAAGCTACTTTCATTTTTGACAATCCTAGCTGCCCCGTGTAGAAAACCAGAATACACATTAAAATACTAACACTGTATCTCTGGAATGGGAGCAACTAGAAAATAATTAATCAACTTTTTTGTATAGGTATTACAGATCCAATGCAATAGTGAAATTGGAATTTTAATAAATATTTAAAAAGTAACTTTTAGAAAGTTACCTTTTCCCTGCCTGAAGTTCCTGGAAGCTAATTTGCATTGGCTCTTCAGCTTCTCCCTGCTAGAACCTTGCCTTTAATCTATATGAATAGGTGTAAGATGCCTCCCAGGAGCAAATAATAGGCAAACCTGAATGGGCAGAGATGATTCCTCTGAGTGCCACTGAACATACAGGATGGGCCTGTGGGTAACCTTGTTTATTTATTAACTTATATATAGTATTTATAGAGCACAACATTCATCCAGCTGTCACGGCGCTAGTTATAACACCCTCCATTTATAAAAGCATTAGCTAACGAGGACCCCAAAAGCATTATATTCTAAACAGCTATGTATTAGCTTCTTCCTGAACCCCAAGTGATCTTTTGTGAGGTGTAGGTCTAAAGGTACTTTTTTCCATTTTATGGCTGCCTGCTATGAAAAAGACTGACCTCCTGCTCTAACTTTATTTATTTGCCTGCTTTTGGCAAGTGCAAGATTACGAGATCTCAGTTCTCGCAAAGGCAAATATAATTCAACTTTATCTTGCAGAATTTTGGGGCCAGTCTTATATAATGCTCTATGTGCACGGCACAGTAACTCAAACTTAGCTCTGTAGCACATTGGCAACCAGTGTAACACCTCTATACATTCTGATGCCAAGCTAAACTTTGTTCTTGTTGCAGACCAGCTTGGCTGCTGCATTTTGAGTAGCCTGCAGTTATGAAAACAAGTAATCTGCCATGCCACCATGTAAATCATTCCCATATTCCAGTCTTCTTGTTATCAAAGCCTGAACTATGGTTTTCCTCCAATTGTTAAGGATCCCCTTGAAAGTGTCCTTAACAATGTTAGCATGGCAAAGCACTTGCAGCATGTTGCTTTTACTTCATCTTGCATGGATAAGGTACCATCTACCAGAACTCCTAGATTCTTTTAAACCTGTTTAGGTTCTATTGCAGTTTCTAACAGCATAGGTCCCCAAGTTGAATCCCAAATAAAATGTGCTCCACCAAAAAGTAGTATCTCAGACTTTCCTATATTTAGCTTCAGCCAATGCTCTGTCATCCAGTTAGCAGTTTCTGATAGACACTCAATCAAATTATCTCTGGTATCCTCGGACTTTCTCCTATTCCTACCATCAACTGTGTATCATCTGCATGAAAGCAGAGGCTAAATCCCTATTTTTCACAATCCTAGCAAATGGAAAGACATATACATTGAAAAATGTGGGGCTCAGCAATGATACCTGCAGGACTCCACAATTTTGGACAAGATGTGAAAGAACCCAGTTGCACTTTTTGAGTTCTATTTCTTAAAAAGGAGCAAATCCAATTTAGAGTTATGCAGTAAAGTCCTTTTTGTGTAGTTTTTCCATCAGAAGACTATGTGATACTGTATCAAATGCTGCCAACAGGTCTAAAAGTATAAGGGCTGCAGCTTTGCCCTGGTCCACCAATAGTTTGATATTATCGAACACCGCTAAAAGTGTAGCCTCCATGCTGTTCTTTGCCCTCAAGCCTGTCTGTGAGGGGTCTAGGAGATCATTGGTCTCTAGATAAATAGTCAGTTGTTTATTAATCAATTTCTCCAAAACTTTGGACATGGGAGCTGAGAAATTAGTTAGTAATTTGAAAGGATGGAGACATCTGTGCCTGCTTTTTTGCCAGTGGGGATACCACTGCTTGTTTCCATAAATCTGGAAATGTTGCTTCAACTATTGATTGATTAAAGATCTGCGTTAAGTAGGGGCACAATTAAATTGCTAACCACAAATAGATCAAATGTGGATACGGATCTAGCAGGGATCCTGATTTTACCTCTTTCATTAATTTCTCAACTTGCTCTTCTTTAATAGATTCAACATTTCCTAAATGTATCTCCTCCAGTGCTGGTTGTGTTTAAAATTTTGAATGCATTTGTCCGACTTTATCATTAAAGAAGTCACTGACTTCTTCATGATTGGCTTCAGAATGAATCAGTGATTGAGAAAGGCCTACTGGATAAGAGAGTTTATTCACTATTCTACACAACTCCCCGGATGAGCTACTATTTTCTTCAATTCTTTTTACACAGTAAGCTTTCTTTGTTTGTTTGAGGGATTTGTGGTACTTCTTTAGCTCCTCTTTAAATGTTATCCTGTCTAATATGCCTTTGGATTGTCTCCATCTAAGTTCCAAGGATCTACATTTTCTTTTCATCATTCTGAGCTCTTGCGAGTACCACTTTTCTGAGGGTGGATCTCTATTGACTTGCTCATTTTCCAGGGGACACAGTGGTCTAATGCGTTTATGATTTCTGAATTTAAACTCTCTAGCTGTTCGGAGAGTGCCCTCGTTGCAGTATGCTCCTTTGGCGAGAAATAAGAAGCAATCAGATCTGGAGTTTTGAGTCTTGATGACCTTTTCATTCTTATAGAGGGTATGGAAGGGCTATTTCTCCCTACTGGGGGGATAAAAGAGAATATAATAAAAAATGATCTGTCCATTTTAAAAGGTCGATCCCCAAGATGTTAATGGATTCTATATTAGAAAATAGAAGATCAAGTGTATGCCCCACAATATGTGTGGGTCAGCTGATCCATTGTTTAAGTGCAAGATCTGCATATCATTTTCTAGTTGTTTACACAAAAAGTCTTCAGAATTTTCAAAATGAACATTAAAATCACCAATTACTTAAAAGTAATTGTATTTCAAACATACAGAAAAAAGCTGTGAGAGTAGTCTAGCACTAAATTGGGGTTGATAGCCCGGGGGTCCCAGATTTCCAAACAATGCTTGGGTATGGATCTTGTATTAAAATAGATACATTTCAGTGGGGGTCCTGCCAAACATCCCTCTTCCACTACATGCAGTTCCTTTCCTGCCCAGCTTACTCACTTACAGTTGAGGCATGAGAATGGACCTTCTGTAATAACTGCTAGCCCCATGCAATGAAATGTCTGATTGTGCGTCAGGATTGTACCTATATCCAGCAGCACTTCCCTTGTGAAACACAGTTTTTGGTTGTTTTCTGATCTAGATTTACAGGGGTATGGATCCTTGTTCCTGTTCAGCATGTCTTAGGCCCCTTTGGTGTGGCCGCTCTGCGCCCACGTTTTTAAACCCCCCCCCCACACCCCCCACTCATTTACATCTAGACTGATAAACCTCACTATGGTCGCAGCAATGCTTACGGTTGCATTTCTTCTGGCCATCTCTGTCTCCCACCTTCTAAATTTAAATATAGGTAAGAGGTTTCCCCCATTCAGTTAGATGTCAAATTCATGTTAAAACATTATACATCAAAAATCTTGGCAATTGCCATGGAATCTCTCTAAAATGTGCTTTATGCCTCCAATGGCCTAAAGTGAGTGGTAGCTATCTCTTGTTACCATGCCGTGCCCACGTTTTTAAACCCCCCAGTCATTCACATCTAGACTGCAGAACTGCACTCTGGTCACAGCTTTTGAATCGCTCTAAAATAAAGGGCTTTGTGCCCCCAATGCCCCAAAACGAATTGTAGCTATCTCTTGCTACCCCCCTGCACCCATGTTTTTAAACCCTGCCAGACATTTACATCTAGACTGCAGACCTGCACTCTGGTCACAGTGATGCTTCTGGTTGCATTTCTTCTCCCCGTCTCTGTCCCCCACCATCCAAATTTAAATGCAGGTAAGAGGTTTTTCTAATTCAGTTCAATGCCAAATTCATATTAAAACATTATACATATAAAATCTTGTCAATCACTACTGAATCGCTCGAAAATGAAGTGCTTTGTGCCTCCAATGCCACAAAACGAGTGATAGCTATCTCTTGATACCACACCATTCCCACATTTTTAAAGCCCTCCAGTCATTAACATCTAGACTGCTGACCCGCACTCCGGTCACAGTGATGCTTCGGGTTGCACTTCTTCTCCCTGCCTCCCTGCCTCCATCCCCCACCTTCCAAATTAAAATGCAGGTAAGAGGTTTTCCTAATTCAGTTTGATGTACAATTCATATAACAACAATATACATATAAAATCTTGTCAATCACTATTGAATCGTTCTAAAATAGAGTGCTTTCTGCCTCCAACGAGTGGTAGCTAAAGTGCCAAATCCTGCTTGACAGGTCTGCTGGATTCACATATAATACCTGGGACCCAATTGAAAGGGTATAGAATAGGATTCCAAGACAACTCTTGCGGAGTCACTGTGTAGCTGCTGATAAACTCTGCTTTTGACCTATCAGACTTCTGTCTCTGGGATTATTGTTGGTGCAGTGGATGCCTTAAACTGGATGTTAGTGTTAGATGTGAGAGGACACTCTGATTATCCTAGTACACTCCCCACACAAGCCCGCATTCAGCAGTGTGCAAGGTTAGTGTGGCTGAAGACTCTCACAATTTTGAAAATGCCCAATGTGGGTAGGGTTGGCCTCAGGAATTGTTTCCCCATTAGTCAAGGTGTGCCTGGGAGTAATTCCCACCCACTAGATATTACCAAACATAAATGTGGCACCTCAGGCACCCACTTGAGAACACTTCCAGGACCTGTGGAAGATCAGAAGATGACCGGACCTGCTGTCTTTGACATGAGTCCAGAAAGACTGAACGTGCTCTCTCTTGTACCAAAGACAATGACATGGACATAAGGTTCAAGATGCAACAAGCTATAAGAGGCCTTTTCCTCGAAGTTCTAAGCTGACCAGTAGCAATTAGACCTTGCCTGATCCTGCTGTTGGCCTCTTCCTGAATCCCGGTGAATCTCTAAGGCAGTGTTTCCCAAACTGTGCCTTAGACACTCACAGGGTATTAGGCAGAGGTCTGAGTCAATAGTTGGTCAGGAAAGTCTGCTAAATAAGCAAAGATACCCAACACAACAAAAAGGGGACGAGAATTTAAGCCTTCCCTTGTTCTTTAAAGGCTACTCCAAAAAATCGGTTAGTGCTGGCAATACTTGCCTACTTGTCAAAAACAATCGAAACATGTTCCTACTGAAACAAAATAATTTAGATGAAGACTTAGCAAGAATCTCAGGGTACTGCCGAAACGGGTGAGGCTTTGGCCAATATAGGAGGCAACAAATACAGAGACAAACTAGTCTGAATGACATTGACAATGAGACTTGTCTCAAGATATCTAACATATTCTAATCTTAATATAGCAAGTATGGGAGAGAAAAAATTGGAATTTAAGACGGTCCTTTAAAAAATCGGTTTTGTAGTCAAATAGGGACAAGGCGGGACACGCGTAGCAACCCCAGGATGCAGGGGACTCAGAGTAACCTGTGGTATGGTCCCTGCGCCACCATGCAGGCAATACAGATCTGCGCTACATGGAGGCTGATTGAATTTCTCGCCAGCATGAACTTTAAGGAATAAATAAGACACACGGTCACTCCTGTCTGTCTCGCCTGGCCACCTCCACAAGGACAGAGTCCGGGTTCCTGACGACTCCCTGACGGGAGATCCCCATCTGTCTGGATGATTACCGTTTAATATTGGGATTGTGGGTTGTTTCAGTGTTTATGTCCACAGCATATTTGGGATGCTATTGTGGGTGGGAAGGGATGGGGTGGGGTTGGGTACTGGGATTGATGTGCTTCGCTTGCTATTGCTCAGGTTGCTCTCTCTCCATTGGCATCCGAATCCTCCTGATGACTTTGCACTGGGACATTTAGCTAGGTGACATGGGTGGGCATAAGAATGTAAAGCTATCATTTCTGACATGGAATGTGTGTGGTCTGAACTCACCCAAGAAAATCCGACAGGTAATCGCTCACCTAGATAGGCAAAATCTTGCAGTCGCAATGCCTCAAAAAACTCACCTGTCACACCACACTGACTCCAGTGTGGGTTCCCACTGGGCGGGGTTCAGACTCTTATCCTCATACTCTTCATATGCTAGAAGAGTACTCATACTAATAAAAAGAGGTACCCTATTCACAGAAATACAGTCTGCTGTGGATGAAAATGCCTGCTACGCCTTGGTCCTCGGGAAATTGCATGGGTCACTTGTCACTTTAGTCAATGTTTATGGTCCCAATACGGATTAGCCTGGATTCTTCCCAGGTATACTCAAAGTTTTGCGAGACTGGCCAAACTCAGAGATCATATGGGGCGGAGACCTAAACACACACCTAGATCCCTACAGAGACAAATCCCGCCAAAAAGGGGGACACTCCCCTAAGGCAGCACATGTCATAAGAGGCAGGATGCTCAAATTAGATTGTGTGGATGCATTGAGAGTGCCCTTCAACAAAAAGAGAGGTAGGGAGAGTAGATTGACACTAAACACGCCCTAACTCTCACCAACCGGCTTCGCAGTAGACCTGGCGTTGTAGCACACCAAAGAGACATTCGGTCTCTTTGGTGGAGCCCAATGATGAAGCATGTCATCACAAGGTGGTGAGTGAGGGCTTTCTTCAAAAACACCCTAAATCAGGCTGTTTATTATACTTTCTTTTTGCTCCGTATATGTGGTTAAAAATAAAAATAACCATAGGACACTCTTTTCTTGTTGACTGGTGCATTGAGAGTGTGCCATATAGATGGGCTAGAAGGCACACAAGCATCAACTGCATATGGGAGCTGGTCAAGACTAGACTATTGGCTACTGGGAAGAGGGGCAAACTCCTGGGTAACAGACATTGGCAGATTACCTAGAACGCTATTAGATCACAAGCCAGTTAAGCTCACATTGCAGATGCCCGGATGTGTCCTCACCAGTGCACCTGGAGGTTCAAATCAGAGGCCTTACTGGACCCGATCTATAAGGAAACGGTCAGGTAAGCCATCCTGAAACACTTCTCTATCAATAAAGGCTTGGTTAGCGTAGCGGCCACACTATGGGAGGCCTTCAAGGCTACCATAAGAGGTACTTGCATAAGCACAGCAGTAGGCATGTTGGGCCCGATTCACAGTACTCACTTACGACAAATTCCTAAACGTATTACCATTTTGGTATTCACAGAAGGCAGTTACTCATTTTGGTATTCACAGAAGGCACTTACTCATTTTGGTAGTCACAGAAGACTTAGAACAGAATTAAGACAGACTTAAGACAAATGTAGGACAGACTTAAGACAGACTTAAGTCAGACTTAAGACAAACTTAAGACAAACTTAAGACAAAAGTAGGACACACTTAAGACAAAATTCTAACTTTACTACTACTAAATGCCTTTTGTGATAACGAAGAGTAGTACGTTTAGGATTTTGTCTTAAGTTAGTTCTGTGCACCGGGCCCTCTCTGCCTAAGTAACTACATGCCAATTTTCTTGTTACCCGGAGTCCTAAACTCTTAGAAAAATATGTTAATAAAAATCTTTCTGCCTTCTTCAAATGTAATGAAATGCTCCAGCCTACTCAAATGGGCTTCCGACCGTAAGACAGCACTGAAACAGCGTTGCTGGCGGTGGTTGAGGAACTCAGACATCTCCTGGATCAAGGAGGATCTGCAGCCATCATCATCTTAGATCTCATTGCTGCTCTTGATACCATGGGCCATTTAATTCTCATTCAGAGAACTTCAAAGGTTGGTGTCAAGGGCAGAATGGCTCTCCCAGGTCCTGGATATGTCTTGTTACTCAGCCAGTCTTCCCCTTAGCTATGGACTTCCTCAGGCCTCCTCCCTGAGACTCACCTTTTTAATCTCTATTTGTTCCTCCATGTAGATATTGTGCACTCATTATGGTTGCCATTGGTTTCATACGCCGATGGCACCCAGTTGGTCATCTCAATTTCCTCCTACCCCAGCTCCAATCACCTATCTTTGACTCCATGCCTCTAAGAAGTAGCCAGCTAGATGTCTGGTTCTAAACTACAGTTCAATGAGGACAAAACAGAAGTTACTCTGCTGGGCAACCATTTCTGCAGCAATATCTCAATCATCCTACCAGACTGTCTGAGCAAGTTGCCTACCTCAAAAAGCATGATAAAGAGCCTTGGTTTATGACTGGATCCTAATCTTACAATGGACAACCAAGCCAACAAACTTGTTGCTAGCTGCAATGGCATTATGAGACTGCTGAGGAAGGTTCTTAACCTTTTCCCATTCACAGTCAGAATAGTGATCATACTGGCCCTTGTGTTATCAAATCTTGATTACGGGAATCCCCTATGTCTTAGTTCACCCCAATATGTTGCCCGAATTATTGCAGATTGTGCAGAATGCTGCAATTCAACTTCTGATGAAGATTCCCAAACATCAGTCTGCCACAAGGGCTCTTAGAGATCGCCACTGGTTTCCGGTGGAACACTGAGTTCAGTTTAAGTCCCCTTACATTATGCATAGGGCAATTAATAAAAAAGGTCCCTCACTTTTAAGACCATTTGACTCCCCATATTTGCATGGGAGACCTCTTAGGTCTTCTCAGCTCATTTACTGATGGTCCCCGGGATCCATAGATCACAATAGGGTGGCTGTTCCACCTCTTTTCTGGTGTACAAACTTTAGAACGCCTTTTCTCTTGAACTGCACCTACTAGAGCATGAACTCTTGTTCCACAAAGCTTTGAAGACCTGGCTGTTCAGGAACAACTCATCTTGCATCTCTGCTGATCCACAGCTTCTCTGAGTAGACATGAGCTATATAAAAACTGCATATAATAGAAAATAATTATTAAAAAGTCAATGCAATGGTGAAGTTAGATTTTTTATAAATATTAAGGAAATGTTATGTTTAGAAAATTTCCTTTTCCCTGCCTGAAATTCAGAGAAGCTATTTTGCATTGGCTCTCTAGCGAGCTTCTCCAATCAGAAATTAGAGCTTAGAAGTTTACTCCTGTGGTGCAGAGGAATTTCAAGGACAAAGTCAGAAAGTACAATCTTTGTACCTGGTTGGTGTATCGTACCCATGCACCTAGGTCCTGGCCTACCAGGACCATTGACTATCATTGGTTCTTTGTGCTTTTTGGTGAATATTCTATTTAAAACATTAAAAATGCATACCTCCTGTTCACTGTATTGGATTATTGTTGTTGTGTAGTTACAGCATAAATGCTGGGATGGGGCTAGACTCAGGCTATGTCGTCCTATAGACCCATATAGGCTCATAGTACCACCATAAGCCCCCCTAAACCTAGTCACGCAGCAAATGCTTTCTGGCAACCACTGAACATGACAACCCTGGTCCCCAGAAAGCATGGTAACCGATCTACTCTTTTGTTCAGTCACTCGTGCTTTAGTACTCTCAGAGAAATATACAAGAAATACATAAAGGAACATTTTCAAATATTTTATTGAACCAGCGTGATTCTTGTACAAAATATATGTGCTGCAATGATCAATAAACAGAAGCAAATGAAAGTTACTAAATGCACCAGAACGGTGAACAGAAGAAAAAGCTCCACCATGGTGGTAAAACAATGTCTATATGCAGACAATAAATACAACATAGAAAATTGGTCGTACTCCTGCTACGAAATCCCTAACCTAAGTATCAGGAGTGAGTGTGTGTATTATAGAGCATTACTGGAGGATCCAACCCTGGTTACCTGATGGGAAAGAATGTAAGTCCCTGTCTTGGTCACGAGCAGGACATCCTTACAAATTACAATAAGAAGTCTGTAAGTTGCTGGGTCAAAGCATCAGCATGTGTAGACCTCATCAATATCAGCAAAGTGCTCCTCTGCCTAAACCCGGAAAAGTTGTTTATTTATAAAGAAAAGCATCCTTGCGAGTCCTGTGCAAGCCAGCAGTGTTTTGGTCTGTAGATAGCCATGTCGCCTCGTGAATGAAAAATAGAATGGTATTTGCACAATGTGTGTCGAGCCCTTGTACGCAGTGTTCAAGGAATCGTGATAATGTTAGAGGAAGCAGAATCTGTAAGCAAAGCTGATTCAGAGAAATATATCCTAAATTGTCAGGTACGCAAAAGGTAATTGTATAAAGGGGAAGGCAACTTAAGAAAACGTGCCCATAATGAAAGATGGCATGGGTTCTATGTGTGCCTACATCAGACACATGACATTGTCATTCTGGTGTCATTTTGTTTACAACCATTTACTGTGTTTTTCTAAATTGGTTTGGGATGTTATTGTTTTGCATTGTGACTTTAATACTGTTTTCATACTGCATAAATACTTTGCACATTTTGCTACATTAAGCCTGTCTTCCAGCTACCAGGGGTTTGAGCTCAGGCTAATTTAATAACTTTGAGGGTTCACCCTGAGAAGTGATGTGATCATTCTTAGTGGTGAGTAGTCACCCACCCTAAATAATATTCCAATTTGTTACAGCTATCATAACATCTGGTGTCACTCTTGTCCTGGCTGGGAATCATTATCAAAAATAACCCTCAAAGTCCTGATGTATGTGGAAGAATTTGACACATAAAATATTCGAGTTACATACAAATCAGGCCTAATTGTAGGGCAAACATGAAACATGCTATCTCTTATAAGTTTGAATGTGCACAGTCTATAGAAGTAAAGGTTTGAATGGTTATGACAGCTAACAGAGTGTAATAGATTGTCAAAGATTTACACAGCTATAAAAAGTTGTGAAATGGCAGACAGTTAAAATCGTCCCAAAATGAAAATTGTACATAGGACATTTAGGGCGAGACTTCCTCTACTGGCCCTAGTGCTTTGGTTCTATTTGCGCAAGTTATGTACTAGAATTTAGAGACAGCCTCAACCACAATCAAGGTTGTGTCGCTTTTTCAAATTCTAAAAGCTTCCTCCTGAAATTGTATGCTAAGGGATATGCATAGGGGGACAATACATTTGTTTTTGGGATTGGCACAGAGTGAGCAAAACAACAGCACGTTCCGGGCACTTTATTGGAGAGTTTTACAGTGGAAATAACTGTCAGATCCATGCTTCTGCTTCCCCCAGTTAGCAGTGAAAGCTGCCCTAGGTGAGGTAAAGTTACCGTACCTAATTTAGAGGAAGAAAGAACAGGCACCTGATGCATAATATCCATGAATTTTTCAGCCTTGGTTACAGATTTATGGAGAAGGAAAGCACTTACAAGGCAACATAGCATGGCTGAATGGTCCCCACTGCTAATAACTTTCTCCTGGGCCAGTTTTTCTTTTTACTTTAAGAGCGTCTCCTCGACTAATAGGCTGGGGGTCAATCCAAAATTCCTCTCGCCCTAGCTTGATCCATGAATTTTTGAGCAGCCATCTGACCTTTCTCACCAAATTGGACCGAATAACTTCCTGCAGTCTTAGGAGGCGTAGTTTATGGGCACTCCAGATACGAACCCAGAACAATAAATGTCTCAATGCTATCTTTATCAATATCTCGTTAATCCCCAAAACAAGACAAAGGGGTACCAACAGTGTGCCTTTCCCTCAGACTATGAGCCCGCTAAGGAAAATATTGTTTGCTGTGCTCGTGTCACTCATATTCAAATGGCCCTATAGTTCCACCCCACAAAGTGTGCCCCCCCCCCCCTGCTTGTGCTTTGTACATAGTTTTGGACTGCAACAGCATATCATCTGCTAAAAGACGTGTCAGTATTTTTCTCCCACCAGGGTTAGGAAGCCATAGGCAACTCAATAGGTATGCGAAACAGTTGTTAATATATACGAGGAACACGGTTTGGTGCAAGTACATACCCCTGGTGCATGCCCTGGTTTACGGGGAAAGCCTCCGTGAATTCTCCTGTCACTCTGCATCTTACTTGTGCATATTTCCCCTCATGGAGCAGCTGAATCAAGTTCAGGAGTTCGGGGGGGGGGGGCAAAATCTGAAGCACCTCCCATAATGCAAATGCAGCATGGAGGTCAATAAATGCCACGTAGAGATCACCCTTGGTCAGGTCCATAATCTTCCACTTTACCAGGAGAAAGCAAAAGGCCTGGTTAACTGCACCGGTTTTGTTCCTGAAGCCGGCTTGTCGTCCTGCAAGAATGTGATTTTCCTCACACCAATCCTACAACTGCCGTACCACCTGCTTGCAAAACTTTTTTTGCTGGTTGTCAGTCAGACAGATTGGGGGTAGTTGTAGGGCAAACTAGGATCCTTTTTGAAAGATGGACACAATCTGCGCCCCCTTCTACAATTGAGGGATCACCCCTTCCATCGCGATGACATTGGAGACCACGTTAATACAGAGGACCCACACCCCAGGATCGGATTTGAACTCATCAGTAGGGATATTGTCAAGCCCATGAGCTTTCTCGGGCTTGAATGAGACCACAGCTCGCTCGGTTTCCTCCATGGGGAATACCACTGGGGGGATGGACTGTGGCTTAGCATCGTGGAGGCCCCTACAAGCAGAGCCAGGCTCAGGGGGGTGAGTCAGGGGAGTATGAACTCCCAAACTGGGAAACTATCACAGGGTAGAATAGATGTTTCAGCTGTTCTAACCGTCCTCCCTTACGGACCAATGCCCAGAATTTTCTCTGGTCATTAGCTATGGTGGCATCCAGCTGGTCATACCAGATGCTGTCTTCCCATGCTCCTTTTGCTTCTTTTAGGATGGCCCGATAAATGGCCCTGTTTCCCCTTATACCATGCATGTCCCCCTTTTTTACAGTAAAGGTGAGAAACCAACATGAGAGCACAGCCAGTGTGGCACTTTGTTTTTTAGTTGTGAAAAGGATTTCTCTGCCCTCCTTTGCTATGCAAGGTACATTAGGCAGTACTCAGTATGGCAATGTAAGGGCATGCATCTGGGGACAGATTCAATGAGATAGACTTGTGGTCTTGACTCGAATCGCCATTTGTGCGTGCATACCCTCTCACCCGTCCACCACTTCTCTTTAGCTCAGTTGTAGTCTCCATTTGGGAACACTCCCTTCCTACTGGTTTGCCAGTGAGGGTACTATCCCTAGTGGTCCCGGCGTCGGAAGCTGCAGCCATGGCTGTAGGAAGCACTCCCACCACACCGCCCTTTTAGGACAACAAGGGATAATCAACCATAGTAGCAGGGACACTACACAGGGTTCAGGCATTGCAGGTTTCAGAGACACTCTTTTATCACCCCCCAGTCATTGTAGATGGGCCTTAGCTTTTCCAACCCTAGTACTGCGAATCTATCGCACAAGTCCTTCAGCCCTTCAGATGCCCTGACAGGTGCTTTATCTTCGGCTACACTCTCCACAATGAGGGTGAGAGAGCACAGTCTTTTTGCCTTGGTGTGATTGGCTACCCTCTATCTTTGCCTCCAGCTCTATTAACTAGCACATTGCTCATGTGGGGGGTAGGGGTCACAGTGAGGACCACCTTGCTTCTCTGGTGGTAGTATTTCCCACATAGTTGGGCACCACCTGGTGCTTTGGTGTGAGCTTGATGTTGGAGAAGACAGTGGGCTTCCATGCACTATTGCTGGTGGTGGCCTGGGATTCCAAGAGGGGGTAATTAAGGGGGTGAAAAGGATAACCGGCTCACCCCAGGTCAATTTCCTTGCTAATTAGACCCACTGCTCTCTGTAGGAACCCATCCAGGATAGAACTCTGTGGCCTGCTTCCTCCACTGACCGGAGAACTTCCCCATGCTGACACAAATGAAAGGGAAAAGCCAACTCTGTAAAGTTACAACAGGCCTCCTCCTGTCGGAAGGAGATACTGGAGGGCACAGTAGGACATAGCAGGGCTCGCAAAAGGTTAGGGGGCACCAAGTACAGCAATGCAGGGAAGCAGGGGAAGTCGTTGTCTTGGCTCATACTTGACTCCGGCTTGGCTCTAGCAAGATAGGTCAGGCTGGCATAGACCTTTTCGCGTAATTAAAGGGATTAGCAAGGCTAGTGAGGTTATGATGGTTAGAGACCTAGGGCACACAGACCACATGCCACACCAACGACCTTCGGTGACTGCAAGTCCTGGCGGTTCTAGATGTTCTCCAGACAATTTAGGACAGCCCAAGTAGAAACTCAAAACCTAAAGCTAAAGGATTGAAAATTAACAAAACAAGTTCCGGTGGATCTTGGTGCTAGTCGTGGCTGCCTGGATTGCTAACGGATTGGGGTAAGTGTCTTTGCAGCAACAAGAAGAATTTTGCCACTTACCTTAATCCCTGGAAAAAGCAGGAGGCTGCCTCCACCACCAACAGGGTGCCAGCTAGAAGCCACAGTCCTTCCCAGCAAGGAGCAAAGAGCATGAGGGTAGCTCTGGGATTTTCCATCAGCCACTGGCCACTGTGATAACTGCCAAGGCCTCAGGAGCCGTCAGCGGGGCCCTCTGAGCATCAGGTACAGGAACCGAAACAGTGGTTAGCAGAGGTAACTCCATCTCTGGGAGCAGGGGAGCAGGAAGGGTGGCATAAAAATCAAAGAGAGTGGCTCCCTGCCTGACCCTCCTTGTCCAATAAAGGGCTCTGAAGATCTTCATGGATGCTCTTTTTGCAGACACCCGATGCGTACCTCACGGTACTGCAAAATGTATATTCAACTCAGTTCTTCCAACTTTCCAGGCCCTCGAACTGATCTAAGGGTGACCCATTCTGCAAAAAGACATAATCATTGGACAAAGTCGTTCATAGCCTATCCAGCCAGTTAATACATGGAAACCAAAAATGCTTCCTTCTCTTCCAAGCTACCTTATCTAATCTGAGTGTATGCCTGATTGCTCTAATCCAATCTGAGTATAGTGGTGTAGTAGCACTCACCCACAGTTTACATATTTCTCCATGAGCAAGAATGATTAAATAAAGAGATAATTTATTATTGTCTTGAGGAAATTCCTCATAATTAGAAACAATTCCAAAGAAAACTAATGATACACTAACCTGTATATCATAATTGAAGAGCACTTTCATACCTTCTTCTATTTCAGACCAAAAATTCATTAGCGCAGGGCAAGTCAAAAACATGTGAAGGTCGTCTGCCTTTTCCTGGTTACACTTTGGACAGCAAGGAATAGGCCCCTTAGAAAATTTAGCTAGCCTGGCCGGAGACCAATACACTCTATGGAGAGAAAACAAGTGATTTCGCTTTAAATTGGCAGGTGATACTGTAACATGTAGTAAATCAAAAGATACTTGCCATAGGTTTTGCAAGTCGACATCCGAAACTTGATCCCTCCAAAGTTGTATCGGGAGACCAAACTCTCCATCTTCTCCTTCCAGAATTGTCCAATAAAGCACAGATGTTTTTATTTTTCTTGTTTTCTTCAATAAAAGTTCCTCCAGAGCTGAGGTAGCACCGATATCTACTGCCATAGCCTGGGCCCAACTTCTAATTTGTAGATATTTGAATTTAGATAAATTGTTGTCCGTGAGATTAGAAATCTCTTCCCACATCAAAAGGACCCCTTCCGGCATTAATTGGCCCCAAGATTTAATATTTGCTAACTGAAGTGGAATGGACAATGAGTCTTTAGTCCATTCTGGAGAACCTGGTGAGTCCCAAATTGGAGCCATCGCAAAATAATATGGGATATTTAGCACCCTTCTTACTCTGGCCCGCACATATGCCATATCCCTAAGAACCTTTAAACGCACCTTCTTTAAAAAAACGCGAATCACCAAACTCAAACAAAAATCCCTGTGTGCCTCCCTGGATCTCAGCTAGCATAGTCTGAAACATATAGTCTATTTCGGTCCCTGATGGAGAGTCAAATAGCCTTATTCCCGCCTTGATTAATAAAGTCCAGGCATATATTCTCAGATCTGAAACACTTAGCCCTCCTTTGCCTTTCCTTCTTCTGAGCTTCTTCCATGCAATCATTATGCCCTTTGAAGCCCAAATGAATAAGTTCCATTTAGCTTGGATCTTACTTAATCTGGATTCCTTAAAGCAAGTGGAATATTTTGAAATATAAAGATTAATTTGGGTAACAACATCATTTTAACAATGTTGACTCTTCCAATTATAGTCAGAGGAAGAAGTGACCAGCTTTTTAAAGATTCTGTAATTTCCCTCTCAATTTGTGCTAAATTTTTGTCGGCCAATTGATGTATATCCTGCGTAATTTGTACTCCCAAATATCTGATTTCGTTTTTTAAATTTGGAATTGGAGTTAAAGATGTTATGTTCCAACACATGCATTCTGATTTAGACTGATTAATCTGGTATCCAGAGATTTGACCGAACTGCTCTGCTGCACTATAAATAAGAGGAATTGCCTTAATGGGATCTGATGTATGTAACATCAAATCATCCGCATATAGAGAGACTTTTTTCTCCCAGTTATTATGTTTAAATGATAAAATATTCTGGTCTTGTCTAATATTTTCAGCGAATGATTAGATGTAGAGATCGAAGAGCAAGGGTGAAAGCGGACACCCCTGCCTTGTGTCTCTTTTAATTTTTATGGGTGATGATAGACTACCATTTATTAATATTCTAGCTATTGGAGCCTGATAAAATGCGGCCACAGAACCACAAAAATTTCTACCCAAATTAGACCTTTCTGATACTTTTGCAAGAAATTCCATATTGACGCGATCAAAAAGCCTTAGTGGCATCTAATGTAATAACCGCGAGTGGAATTTTGTGGAAAGAGGCAACATCTATTGCGCCGACTAAAGCTTGTGTAAGGTCTTGTATAGAGTGTCCTCTAACAAATCCCTTTTGATCTACATGTAGTAGACTACCAGCTACCCCATTCAATCTCTCTGCCAATATTTTTGCCATAAGCTTATAATCTGAATTAAGCAGAGAGACTGGTCTGTATGAATCACACTGTGATAGCGCCTTCAGTGGCTTGGGAATAAGAACAACTGTAGCTGCATTCCAAGAAGCAGGGATTTTACCGCCTTCCTCAAATATAGATGTAAAAAGCTTCTGAAGAACTGGTATAATTACCGGTGCTAGACTTTTGTAGATCTCAGAAGGCAGCCCGTCTGGACCCAGGGCCTTACTTCTTTTAGCAGAGTCTGTTGCCATAGCTGTTTCAGTCAAACTAATCTCTCTATTTAGATTCTCAGATATCTGGTCATCTAAACTGCGAACCTGATATTGGTTAAGCCATGTCTGAGTTAATTCTTGGTGCGGAACTAAATCCTCTTTATATACCTTCTCAAAATGATGGAAAAAAGCCTGTTCAATATCAGCACTGTTCTCTGAAATCACATCAGTATTACTCAACTCTACCCCTTTAATATTATTCCTCTTCTGTTCTTTTTTCGTCTTCCAGGCTTACCGCTAGCTTCGCCATATTCGAAATGCGCCAGAGAGCTGGCCTGCCATCGTTTCCTCAGTCTTTCATCTAATACCTCCTCCAGTTGCAATTTACATGCTATCAAATCTTCTTTAATATTGGCTCCTGCTGCTGAAATAGGGTCAAATAAAGCCCGCTCTAGGATCTTAACTTTTGACTCAATCTGCGAAATCTGCGCCCTGTATGCTTTATGTTTCGCAAATTGGACTGCCAGTAGCCGCCCTCTCAAAAAGCCCTTATATGTGTCCCAAACAACTGGAAGTATAACGGTGCCTAAGTTAATTTTGAAAAACTCATTTGATTCAGCAAGCATTTTCTCTGTTACCTCTTCTTCCAGGAGAATGCTCCTATCTATAGTCCATCTTTTGGTGCATTGTTATTCAGACAACTTAAAAACTAAAGAGACAGCAGAATGATCTGAGATATGCGCTCCTAGATGTTTTACCTCCTCCACTTGATGACATAACTGTTCTGCAATTAAAAAGAAATCTAATCTGGATTTATGACGCAGTTTTTTCCTATCAAAGGTAAATTCTCTTTTTATGTCTGATTTCTTCCTCCATATATCAATCCAACCAAACTGGTTGATTGCGTTTAATAATAGAGTTCTAGTTTTAGGGTTATGAGAGAGCTTAAGTTTATATGATTTATCCAATTGTGGATCAAGAACTAAATTAACCCCTTCCATGCTGGTGACGAACCCCAGCCGTCATGCACTACGGTGCTCGTGTGCTGATGACGGCTGGGGTTCGTCATGGCCCGCCCGTGTTCGTCCGGCGGCCGCACACGGGAAAAATCGCGGCCGCACGGAAGGGGTTAAAATCCCCTGCAAATGTCACAGGGTCCTCAAAATCCAAAAGCTCAACCAAAAGTTCTTTAAGAGGGAGTGTATCATCTAAATTCAGACAATAATATCCTACGATTGTGAATTTGTGTGAATAGTATTTTATTTTTGCTATAACCCTTCTCCCTTTTTTATCAGTTCTTGAATCTAACAACCTAAACTCAGGGTTAGATTTAATCAATATGGCCCACCCCATTATTTGAACTTTGCTGCGAAGTGGTTATCACATGCTGAATCCATTTTTTCTTTATACACATGTCTCTTAACTCTTGTTCCGTGGAATGCGTCTCTTGTAAAATAAAAATATACTCAGGCGCATCTTTTAAATATTGGAATATCCTCTCTCGTCTGTGTTTAATCCTTAAACCATTTACATTCCATGACATGATCTTAATATATGCCGACAAAGCTATCCTATCCTGCGACATTTTGTGTTTACTAAGTATGAACGACTAATTGTCATATTTGGCGATTTGGACAATTTTTTTGTTTTTTTCCCACATGCTCCCCACGCAGTGCCCTGACCCCCCCCTGCACAAACCCTCCCGTGCTCCCCTGGAGAACACCCCTCCTTTCTCTTGGACTACCTTGGGCCATTGAGGCTCCATCCCCAGATGTCCGGATGGATTGAATATTGATATAGCTAAGAATCTAAAGAATCTAATGATAAATCTGTGAAATGTAATATTATTTGCCCTGCTCCCTTTTATTATCATCAGTGAGTAATTGAAGATACTGTTCCACCTCATCCAGCCTTTTGAAGACTCTCATTTTATTTTTATACATCTCTTTTAAGGATGCAGGGAACTTGAGTTGAGCAGTGGCGCCAAGTTGTTTAAAAGGATCAAGTAGTTTTCCAAGCTCCCACTGCCTGGATGCAGTAATTGAAGATTTAACCAATCTGATCTGAAATATAATCCTATCCACCGATAGATAACGAGCTACTCATACACGGGAGAACATGGCGGCTAGCAGATGTGGCTAGTCGGGAGGCTCCAGAACTTTGGATGTCCGGGAGGTTTTTTGCGATGCAGGTGCCTTGAAATAGCTATTTTCGACTGTTTTTCTTCCTTTGGAACTACGAGGGCACTTTTTGGCACAGGGTTGGATTGCTGCCGGCGGTTGCTGTCCCGTACTCACTCTTCAGTAGAGACTCGGGAGTCGCGGCCGGAGCCGCGGTAACACACGCGGAAAGGAAGGAGGGGCTGGGTGGCTCAGAGTGCATGGACGAGGCCCTGGGAAGCTGAGAGGATACGCGGTGCAGTGTGCTCTTCCATCGGAGAGAAAGAGGGTTGATTTTTTGGACGACTTTCCACCTTCTTGAACTACGAGGCTCTTTAATGCACAAGGTTAAATTGCCTCCAGCTTACTCTCGGTAGCAGCGGTACAAGGCGGGGCTGGGCGACTTGAAAAGGCATAGCGGCTGACAAATGTGATGCTGGTGCTTTGAAGTAGCTATTTGCAATTGCTTTTTGTCGACTGCACTTTTGGGTACAAGGTTGGATTGCTGCCGGCGGGTTCCCCTTAATCCTCATTATAAAACACTATTTTTCAGGAAGAGTCACCAAAAAATAATTCTCAGTAGAGACCCGCGAATCATGGAGCCACTCAACTTCAGTAGAGACTCAGGAGTCGCGGTCAGAGCCATGGCAACAAATGCAGAGAGGAAGGCGGGCTGGGCTGCTTGGAGTGCATGGAGGCTGGCGGAACCCTGACGAAGCCCTAAAAAGTTGAGAGCATACGCAGCGCGGTGTGCTTCTCTATCAGAAAAAAATAGAAGCGCTATCCAGGTTTCTCTGCATTTTTGTGTGCCCTGCAGGTTAAGTCAGTCTGGAGAAGGCAACTGGCTCAGATGCGGCAGAAGCCGTTATTATCTTCACAACACGTAACCCCACCATCAATTCAAAGGTGAGACTGCAAAATACTCCAGGAGGGGGTCTTATTCGTAGGGTTAAGGCGGCTTTTGAACTCAGGAAAGGTAGAAGGGCTGGATATAGACTCTCTCATTTTGGGGGTGATTTTGGAGTCACGCAAACAAAACTACTTAAACCACAATGCATTGGGCCCCGAAACCTTTCTAACGGAAAAAACAAAAGCCACACCTTTGATGGAGGGATAGCGTCTTTAGTATTTTCATTGCGTATGTCAGGAAGAGAGACTCAAGGAAGCCAGGCTTCCGGGTAGACGCTCAGAAGCAAAGGAGGGAAGCAGGATTTTGTAAACGGACTTATAGATACTCCACCATCAGTGGTGACCAAATCTAAGGCAAAATCTCTAAAAAAAAAGCTGGAAAAAAGAATACTTCCAAAACACAGAAACCTGTTATAAAGGTTAAACCACCACCGTCATTGAAGGCTTATTTCAAATCTGTGCCTGCGGTATTGGAACTTAAACACTCCGGCGGGATTTCATTTTTAGAGCCTTCAAGGGGGGGTCCAAACATCTAACAAATATCAGCTTTTGGAAGACCTAGAACCTGATCAAGGTTTGGAACAGATAGTGGCTTTAAGGCACAGCACAATGCAAAGTTCTGAAACTAAGGATAAAGAGCCGAAAGGGCTGGTTAGTACCCCAACAAGTAACAGCGAGGATGATTTATTATCTATTCCCTCAGGTATATTGACTCGGATCAGTCTGTTATATTAATGCTACAAGCCCTTAGCCATGAGGTCAAAACTGGGTTCCTAGCTTCTCAGACCAATCAACAAGAGATAAAACTCTACTGCAAGAAGCTGGAAGAAAAATTTGACTTACTCGCTGCCAGAACTACTGCACTAGAGTCCACAGTAACAGACCTCAAAGCGCTCGCTGTTCCCTAGAAAACGCGCAAAGGAGGAATAATCTGCGCCTCCTGAAAGTCCCAGAAGGGGCCGAGGGGGGAAACATTAAAGAGTTTGTGGCTAAACTAATAAAACAAACAACCCAGGTTGAGCTTTCAGAAGAGGAAATAATGAGAGACATCCAAGGAGTCCATAGGGACCCTTTCAGACTAAATCCAAATAAAAGTAGACCTAGGAATATTTTAGTTCACTTTTTGACTTATACTCTAAAAGAAGATATACTTAATAGGGCCCTAAAAAGTAGTATATATTTATGTATATATGATTCTTACTACTATGTTATGTACCGTGGGACTCCCACTTCGACGACAGGGAATTATTCAAGCATGTGAATTTATGAAAGACACCCCTAATACTGGAGAAACATGAGTATCTAAGCTATAAAACAGTATCCTGCCCAACTCCAAGAGAAATAAACGCAAATTATATGCATGCCACACACTTGTGACTGTCAAGCTTTGTCATTGATAATTACATCAACTGAGGGTCAACTGAGGAAGCAATTTCAATTTCTACCATCATGTCTTTATGAGTAAGCAAGACCACAACAGGCAAGCAAGAGGCAGAGGATAAAAACTGCTTGAATGTTTCAGAACATTGATGCAGATGTTTTTTAGTTTGAAGTTATTATTTCAATTGTAAGCAATGCTATATACAAGACTTAAGACCTACGTATTACAAGCAAGTGCAATCAACACCATAAATAGCACATAATATAGAATAAAAATAAACCATATCAGCAAGTACCTAATTACAGAATCTATACAAACTGTAGTTGGTAAAGTAAATGAAAAAGTGCAAATACTTTCAAAGTGCATAATAAAGCAATCACAGTCCAGCAATATACAAAAAATCAAGCATTTTCTGTAAAACAAATCCCCCTTTCTCCTTGCATTAAGGTGACCCATGGTCTTCCCTTATCTGTGTCTCCCAGTGTTTTCCCAGGTTTGTGTCAATCAATGAATCCTAGTGCAGGTGTCTCCCAGTGTCTGTTTATGTCTGCCAGTGTCTGTGTCTTCCAGTGTTTGTCTCTCCCTGGGTCTTCCCTTCTCTGTGTCTCCCAGTGTCTTCCAGTGTTTGTGTCTCCCCGTGTCTTCTGTTTTTGTGTCTCCCTGTGTCTGCCCTTATCTGTGTCTCTCAGTGTTCATGTCTCCCAGTGTCTTTCCTTATCTGTGTCTCTCAGTGTTCATGCCTCCCAGTGTCTTTCCTTATCTGTGTCTCTCAATGTTCATGTCTCCCAGTGTCTCCCAGTGTACATGTCTCCCAGTGTCTTTCCTTATCTGTGTCTCTCAGTGTTTGTGCCTCTCAGGGTCTTCCCTTATTTGTATCTCCCAGTGTTTTGCTATATTTGCGTCTATTCATGAATCCTAGTGCAGGTGTCTCCCAGTGTCTGTTTACGTCTCCCAGTGTCTATGTCTTCCAGTGTCTTCCCTTGTCTGTATCTCTTAGTCTTCGTGTCTCCCAGCGTCTATTAGACTGTCTCAGTATCTGTGTCTTCCAGTGCTGTGTCTCCCAGTGTCTTTCCAGGTTTGTTTCTATCCATGAATCCTAGTGCAGGTGTCTCACAGTGTCTGTTTGTGTCTCCCAGGGTCTTCCCTTCTCTGTGTCTCCAAGTGTCTGTTTGTGTCTTCCGGAGTCTTCCCTTATCTGTGTCTCTCAATGTTCGTGTCTCCCAGGGTTTCCCTTGTCTGTGTCTATCCCTGAATCCTGAATCCTAGGGTAGGTGTTTCCCCATGTGTGTTAGTATCTCCCAGGGTCTTCCCTTGTCTGTGTTCCCCACTGTGTCTCCCAGTGTTTTCTCATGTTTGGTTCTATCCATGAATCCTGGTATAGGTGTCTCCCAGTATCTTCCATCAAACAGAATTCACAATAATTTGCTGGAGTTGAGCTTTCATTGGGAGCAGCAGTTGCAGTGACATCGGGCCCAAAGGTCTGAAGGGCTCACTGAACCCGGATTATTGCTATATTTCACAATTAAAAAGTAAAAGAAGGAAGGGAGGCCTCCTTTACAGTGTAATAGGGGACAAGGAGTCTAGGTTGAAAGAACAAGGAAGGTCCCAGAACCATTTAACTCATAAGAAACCTTAGTGTAGTTCCCATATACTTCAAAAATGCCAAATCTAACTTAAAATATGTACCATGTTGACATAAACCAATGTTAAACAAAACAAAAACTTTAGATAGTGTGTGTGATATAAAAATATACAATTTATTACAATTCCAAATAAAACAATTTATACAATAATAGTGCCCAAAGACATATATGATCTAAAAACGATAAAAAATCACAATATATTAAAAACAATTAGTCGAGAAATCACAGTAGTTGTTGTTGTCGACGCAGCGTTTCGGTGAATCAGTGATAACACCTTCTTCAGGACAAACAATTCTAAAAGAGAGCATTACAATTAGAAACATCCCTTTATTCATGGAAATCGGCATACCTATTTCTCTTTATTTCTAAACATTTATTGCTGTTTATTTGGCACATTTCTCACACACAATTAAAGAAAAGGTTTTTTTTTGATAATCACAGTTGGGTTCTATAAGGTACATTCCTGAAGGCATTTGAAATATATGACTATACACTTGGTTCTTATAGCATGAGGACATAAAGTCCTCATATCGGTAGCTTCTAAAGAAAAAATACAAAGCGTACCTGTGTGTTACTTTTTCGAATTCCTCTCTCTTTCAATTTGGAGGAATATTTTAAGTCGAACTCAATCAGTCATGAGGGGCTTCTGGTGTCTTAAATTCCAGTTAGCAGTCCCTTGGTGGAGAAATATTTGTGATCACACCACTTGTGCATTACAGTTCTAAATTAAAAGGGTATGCGTTTTTTGCAGGAGCCACTAATAGTTTTATACTTATTTACCTTATTCTATCAGGAGCTCTATGTTGATGAGGATACCGGAGGGGGGCCACCGTGTTGTATATAGAGAACACTGTTGGAATGAAATAAAGAAAATGGTCTTATATTTCTAAAGGTGACTATATGGCTGTTTGCACGGTTTATCTGTTTGTTGAAGTGTCCTTGATATAATTTAAACTCTAAAACTCTTTAAGAATAGGTCTTTTCTAATTTTGTTCACAGGGATAGAGGGTGCCCTTAGAGCCATGAGTGAACCTTTGTATTATTTTAGAATTTATAGGACTCATCAATTAACATGTCTGTTTGTAACATAAGTGATCAGTTGATTGGTGGTGTATGCCTTCGGTCATTTCTTAGGTTCTACTCACCTATAAGTGGGATATTTTTATCCCTTATTTTCGCGCCACTGGATGCCTTCAATTCTGCCTGCAGCGTCGAATATTAACGGCAGTTGTTCATCAATCCAACCTGTGTGGGGTTATATAATGGCCGAAATGGGTACTTTTGTACAGTTTCTGAAACAGTGTTTGATATTACTTCAGAGTTATGCATGATCGTTTTATGGTATCAGCATAAAAGATAAATAGACTTTTCTGTTGTTTATAATCCGTTAGCAATCCACTGCATTTGGAACATCTATGTAGTTTTTAGGGCACTCGGTGTCGGAAGGAGAGTATTTAAATATCCTGCTATAGTACTGCTGTACTTCGTGCGGTAACATGGTCAATGTTTGGTTGTGCCGGGGTTGCACAGACACGGATCGAGTATTTTAAGCATTAGTACGCCGGTTCGTTTTGCCGCTTATTATCGGCTTTCTAGGGGGCATGTTACATTGAAAAAATAGGCAGTTCCCGAGTCGGGTTGATATCCAGAAGATTTGGGGCCACTCTTACCTTCTTATTAGTAACCGGCCTCCCTGCTCCCCTCTCGGTCCTTTCAGCATCGGGTTGCGTGGACGATCAGCCAAGCGTATGCATCGGCGTTCGGCCGCTTCTTTTTAAAGACAGGTTTTCGCGGGAAAAGTGTTAATTAGATGACGTGGGTTCTTTCCCTGTTGTCATAGGTTAGACTTGAGAACTACAATTGTAGTTCTGTATGTCATTTCCGCGTCGTGGTGGATGTTATTCGCATGTAGGCACTTTGGGTGGTTTAATTAAAGAGGCTTATCGCTATTTGTTTATCTTGCTGTTGTGTGTTCTTTAAATTAACTCTATGCGGCTTCCTTAATGGAGATGTAAAATAAAAATAAGTATTGCTTATTTATGAACCAATACATCTAAGGGATGATATTTTATACTGATTATTTACTAATGGTATTTCCTTATGTTTCATGTTACAAACATTGGTCCGAAATGAACCTCTATTGCTTAACAGTGATAGGAGATGTCTAGGGGGTGATATTTTATGCGGATATTGTGCTACAGGTGTTGTACTATGCTCAATTTATATACTATTATAATTAGAGGCGATTGTCTATTCCGGTTACTAGATCTGGACATGGATTCGTTAGTAGTGCCTCCTGTTTGCGCGTATAGATACGTAAATAGTGTCTGGGTTCAACATTATTGTAGAATTCTTTCCCAGTCTTCTCTTGAATTAAGGCCATCATTCACTGAGTTGAAACGGGACATGTAAAATTGTTCGCGTTTTTTCCGTTTTGTGTTAATGTCACCGCCTCTCATATTTTGGGTGATTATCTCTAATCCACACCATTTCAATTCTTCAATTTTGTGGCCAGCTGTTTTCCAGTGATCTGACAGTGGGGCTCCTGGTTTATTGCAACGTATTGCAGATTTATGTTCATTTAATCTTAGTCTAATTTCACGTGATGTTTCTCCAATGTAAACATAATCGCATGGGCATTTGATTAAATATATTAAATTTTTGGATCTACAATTTATGAACGATTTGGTGTGATGTTTTTTTTTTTTGTGCTCAATGTAATTGCCCTTGATGACATTATTGCAATTTGAGCATTTGCTGCATGGGAATGTTCCAAGCGGGAGTGGGTTGTTATCTACAGTTCTTTGGGCTTGGGTTACTTCTCTGTATGTGTGCACTAGGCTATTCCTAATTGTTTTGTTTCTTCTGAAGGCAAAAATGGGTTTTGGGATTGGTTGTTTGCTGCTGTTGGTAGTAACTAAGTTCCAGTTCCGGTTGATTATATTTTTAATTTTGTTACTGACCCCACTGTAGTTTGTCACAAAAACTAACCTACTTTCTGTTTCTGTGTTTTTTGTTTTTTGTTGAAAAAGATTGTCTCTATTGAAATATTTGGCTCTTTTTAGTGCATGATTTACCATCTTTTTCGGGTATCCTCTGTCTGTGAGTTTTTTGGATAGTGCTGCTGCGTGTTTTAAAAAGTCTTTGTTATCTGAACAGTTACGTTTCAGTCTCAGGAATTGCCCGAAAGGGATGTTATTTTTCTGGCATGGGGGGTGGTGACTTTGGTAATGTAACATGGTGTTTCTGTCAGTTTTTTTGGTGAATAGCTCCACTTTTAGGGTGCCCGCAGAGTGTTTGATTATTATGTCCAAGAATTCACAACTTTCTTGGTCGTATTGACTTGTAAATCTGAGGTTTCTATCCCCTAGGTTAAGCCAGGAGATGAACTCTTCAAGGGATTCCATGGATCCTGTCCAGATAAAAAAAATATTGTCTATGTATCTAGACCATATAGAGATATTCTCAAAAAAAGGGGCAGCTGGGTTAAAAATATGTTTTTCTTCAAATTGTGCCACATAAAGACATGCCAGACTGGGAGCACAGGTGGCTCCCATGCTGGTGCCCTTGGTCTGCTTGTAGAAATCTTTTTCAAACAAAAAAATGTTGTTTTTGAGGACTATGGTGACGCAATCTATAATAAAAGTTTCATGGGGGGTTGGATCGTGGTCGCCTTGGCATAATAATTTGCTAATTGTCTCTATGGTGCTGTCCTGTGGTATGTTGGTATATAGTGCTTCTATGTCTAGCGTGACCAGATATTGTGTGTTGGGATTGAAGGGAAGGTTCTCGATTTTTTGAATAATTGCTGCCGTGTCTTTTATATATGCTTTTTGTTTAATGACAAGAGGTTGTAGAAAAATGTCGGCATATTTACTAAGAGGTTCTGTGAGGGAGCCTATACTGGACACAATCGGTCTCATAGGGGGATCTGTGGAATTTCTATGGACTTTAGGAAGTCCATAAAGTGCAGGTATTGTGGGGTTAGTGTTCAGGAGGAATTTATATTCTTCCTCACAAATGATATCCTCCTCTTTTGCAAAATCTAAAAGGTGTTTAATATTGGTTTCAAGATTTGACCACTCTCTTCTGTTAGTTTTCTGATAGTGGTCAATGTTATTTAGAAGCAAATACATTTTGTCATTGTAGTATGTGGTGGACATCACTACGATGCTCCCGCCTTTGTCGGCCGGTTTGATAGTGAGCATATGGTTGTTTTCTAATTCAGTCAATGCTTCCTTCTCTTTTCTGTCGAGATTAAATTTTATCCAAATCTTTTGTTCTACAACATCAGAAACGCTTTTGGTCACGGCTGTCTTAAAAGCTTCTATTTGTTTATTGATTTGGCCTAATTGCGGGGTCCAAGTGGATTTGGCTTTGAGACCTGATTTGTTGGGACGGGTAGTTCTTTCTTTGCCCTCAAAAAATGTCATTAATCTTATTTTTCTAAAAAAAATTTGGAGATCCCTTTCCAGATTGAATTTGTCTACTGGGGAAGTGATTGCGAATCCTAAGCCTTTTTCTAATACCTGAATTTGAATAGGGGAAAGTGTTATATCTGAGAGGTTATTTATGGGTGCTTTGTTCAGATGTCCCAGGTTTTCTGGCTCCTTGTATGGGGTCTCTGTTGATGTTGAGGCACATATTTGCCCCTCCCTCTCCCCCTCCCTCTCTGTTGTGTAAAGTTCTGTCGTTGTTCTAAAAAAGGGAGTGACGGTTTGTTTGGGCCTTTAGGGGTGTCTTGTTCTTTATTGCCATGTCTATTTTCGTTCTGTGCTTCGGTCTCGCTGTCTGAACTAGTGTAGGACGTATCAAAAAATCTGACTTTCTTTTTTTGTTGGAAATTGTACCCCTGGTTTTGTTGCCATGGTTTGCGATATTGCGGCATTTCTCGTGGTCTGTCATAATAGTCCTTTTGTAAGTATGGATATGTAATTTCTGGATTATATTTGGCCACATCATTTCTTAATTTATTGCTTTTTTTATTAAATAGATAGACCCTATATCCATCGACATCTTTTTGGATGTCTTCTAGTTTTTTAGTGGCGTCTTCTAAGGCCGTACTTTCACTAAGTTTTTTTTCCATTTCTTTAAGTTCTTGTCTTTCTACTATTAGGATATCGGAAGCGGTTTCTATAATTAAAAGCATTCAGTCGTGGCTGCACCTATTTGCGACAAGAGTCCATTTTTCAATAAATTTGGGATTTCCGATGAAGATACCGGGTTCGTTGGTTACCTGTAGGCCTTTCGGGATGATCCCATTTTTACAGTAATCTATTAAAAAGTCAGAGTGTAACTGTGCGTATGATTTTTTTCTTAGTGTTCCACAATTTGCACCATTCTTCCTCATCTGTATTATTAATTTGAGCGGATGATATATTCTTAGTGGTTCCGTTAATTATCTTGTTGAACTGATCTTCATTATAACTTAAGATCTTTATGCCTTCCATTGTGGCTACTATTAGAATAGGGTGTACCAGAAAACACCTCCCCGGTTAACAAACCGTATATACGTAAGTAAAAGAAGGAAGGGAGGCCTCCTTTACAGTGTAATAGGGGACAAGGAGTCTAGGTTGAAAGAACAAGGAAGGTCCCAGAACCATTTAACTCATAAGAAACCTTAGTGTAGTTCCCATATACTTCAAAAATGCCAAATCTAACTTAAAATATGTACCATGTTGACATAAACCAATGTTAAACAAAACAAAAACTTTAGATAGTGTGTGTGATATAAAAATATACAATTTATTACAATTCCAAATAAAACAATTTATACAATAATAGTGCCCAAAGACACATATGATCTAAAAACGATAAAAAATCACAATATATTAAAAACAATTCGTCGAGAAATCACAGTAGTTGTTGTTGTCGACGCAGCGTTTCGGTGAATCAGTGATAACACCTTCTTCAGGACAAACAATTCTAAAAGAGAGCATTACAATTAGAAACATCCCTTTATTCATGGAAATCGGCATACCTATTTCTCTTTATATAAATAAGGACAAACAATTCTAAAAGAGAGCATTACAATTAGAAACATCCCTTTATTCATGGAAATCGGCATACCTATTTCTCTTTATTTATATAAAGAGAAATAGGTATGCCGATTTCCATGAATAAAGGGATGTTTCTAATTGTAATGCTCTCTTTTAGAATTGTTTGTCCTGAAGAAGGTGTTATCACTGATTCACCGAAACGCTGCGTCGACAACAACAACTACTGTGATTTCTCGACTAATTGTTTTTAATATATTGTGATTTTTTATCGTTTTTAGATCATATGTGTCTTTGGGCACTATTATTGTATAAATTGTTTTATTTGGAATTGTAATAAATTGTATATTTTTATATCACACACACTATCTAAAGTTTTTGTTTTGTTTAACATTGGTTTATGTCAACATGGTACATATTTTAAGTTAGATTTGGCATTTTTGAAGTATATGGGAACTACACTAAGGTTTCTTATGAGTTAAATGGTTCTGGGACCTTCCTTGTTCTTTCAACCTATATTTCACAATTAAACAGTGGCCAGGGTACCCATTTTTTCATTGTACCGGGTCCTTGACACACAGCAGTACTTGAGTGCATGGTGAAGCTGTTCCGCAGTCTCCAGATCTGCATACATTCAAATCTCTGTGACTGTGCTGTGTGATGTGTTTTGCGTCATTGAGGTGCTTACGGGCATTGCGTGATTGTCTACAACGAACGGGAGGGGTCATGACCTCCAGGGGATATGGGCACTTCTCTTGATAGTTACAGGAAGGTATTTTTGGGAGTATTTGGATCCAAAGTCCCCTCTCCTCTCTCACTATTGCCTGATTTTCGACAGGTGTATTCTGAAAAGACGTGTGACGCTGCAGCTAGTTCAATCCAATTAGCAAACAGCTCGGGTAGTTTTGTGTTTCCTGTCACACACCGGGTCATACCTCTACATGCAAAGTGTGGTCTTGCACTGATTGTCTCAGATGGAGCAGGCTGCTTGGCAGTCATGACATTATATTTTTCCTAAGAGGTGTCTGTCCCTGGGTGAACTCGCCCTCCAGGTGATTGAAATCATGAAATCTTCAAGCCTTAGTGCTGAAAACAGAAATAAGCAAAAGCCTTAATCTGTGAGATCCAATGCACACGCCTTTGATACCCCCCTTGAAAGAGGGGGTTGATCTGCAGCAAGGGAGGGCAGGGGATGCACACGTCTGGACTGAGGGCATTACTAAGGTTCATAAATCAAAGCAGTCATGCGGAGTCAAGGAGTGAGGCATGCATATTAAGGCTGTTTAGATGTAGAGAGGGAAAGAAAGGGATGTTTTTAAAAAGAGCTGGCAGCCAGATGGTTAGTATTTGATGAGATGTTGAGGAGGCGCAGTACCTGGATTGAGTGCCAGTGGCAGGAGGGAGAACATGGAGAACCCAATTAAAACAGTTATAATCACAGGTGTAGATCTATTCATGTGTAGATCTACCCCTACACATAGGTGTAACTCTCCATGTTTTTGAAATTCAACATTTCTGAGAGATTTCCACCAAGGAGTAGACCAGATGTCTCTAACCCTCAATGGAAAGATAGAGCCTTCTATGTCTAAGATTTTTTTTAACGTATGGATATTATTAGATTATATAAACTTATAATTATACTGAATTTTGTTATCATAATTTATATATATACCCTAGAACATGTCATAAGATGTATGTGAAGAAGTAATTACACATGCATGGCAAAGGTCCAAGTTATGGTTACTTTAGGGCATGAGTTAGGTTACTTGAGATATCCATAACTGGGAATTGATGTGGTTTTGTTAATTTAAAACAATATGTTTTAACACACATTTTCACCTAACTATAACTTCCCTTTACCTTTGTTTTGGTTTTTCAGTGAATTTCCATGTTTTTTAACGTAAAGTAAGATGTCCATTGCCATGTAGGTGTGACATTGGGTCAGGGCCTGGCCTTCAGCCAGGGTCTGTGCCCAACACCTGTTTGCACCTTTCTCCTGCCCAACGCATGGATGCTTATGCAATGTAACAATATCACAGGTGTATTTTAGGCATGTCTGAGCGGGTGGGCAGGCAGAGGAACTGTAAGGATCGCTGCAGGAAGGACCCTGATGTGTCATGGTAAGTTGGACTGGGCTGGGGCCAGGAGGGGTGTAGGGTTTAGGGGAGTGGCCGGTTTTAGAGCTCAGGGAAGATGGCTGGGATTGTGATAGGTATTAGGGCAGAAGGGGTGGTTTTAGGGCAGGGGGAAGGGGCACCTCTTGACCACAATATTCAAAGAAGGCCTTCCTGAAGTTGAACTTTTCCCTCTTTATCATCAAATCATGTCTTCCAATCTCCTAAGAACTTGTCTCACCATCTCGTCATGCCCCAGAACATCAGGACCAACAATCAAAATATTGTCTTGTTAAATGCTAAAACAATCCACTTCCTTTCACACTCTTTCTATGACCCTCTGAGAAACAGAGGTCACAAACCCGAAACCAAAGGGCATTCTCTTAAACCGGCAAGTACCAAAAGGCATTATAAAAGCCATCATGTCCCTTGAATCCTCTTTCAGCTCAAGCTGGTGATAAGCTGATCTCAAATCAATAGTAAGAACACTTAAGCACCACAGAACGATACCAGCATCTCAGTAACTTTTGGAATGGGATATTTGTCAATCACCACAACTGTGTTAACCCTTTCCATGCGTTGGACGGCTGGGAACCATCCAACGTCTAGGTGGGCATGTGCGTCGGATGGCTCCCAGCCTTCCTAGCACCTACCCACAGGTGAAGCACTGGCATGCCAGCACTGACACCCCACAAACCACTCACCCTGCTCTTCATATCTCACCCTCCCCCCTCACCTCTACTCCTAGTGCCTCCTGTCAGCTTAACAGCCCCCTTTCATTCCCTCGGGTCCCAACATTGACACCCCTACACCCCCCAAACCACTCACAGTGCTCTCCACATTCCCCCTCCCCCAGCTCCATTATTTACAGCTCCTCCCATGGGCCCATCAACCCCACACTCAGCCCCGTGGCTCTTGACACAGCTGTATCTAAAGAAACTACTTCACCGTTCACTCCCTCTGTCGACCCATCCAATTACGAAACGATCTCGCCTGACACTAGACTTGACCTGATATTATCAGCCCTTCAACAAGTCAAATTGGACGGTTCCCCTATCACGCTCCTTAATGTGTATGGACCTAATGTGGATGACCCTGATTTCTATGTTGCACTTTGGAATAAGGTATACATGTTGCCACAGTCTGCTGTAATTTGCGGTGGGGATTTTAATGTGATCTTGGATGGGGAAATGGACAGGAAACAGGACAAGCCCTGGGTACGGAAGAAAGCGGCTGCTGAGGTTCATGAGGGTATGCAAGGACTGGGATTGGTTGATGTATGGCGTTTGAGGCACCCTGGGAGGAGAGAGGGTACTTGTTATACTTCAGCTCATGACACCTGGTCGCGATTGGATTACTGGCTGGTGACCCGGGATGTGAGTGGATGGGTGTTGGAAGTTGACCATTTGCCGCGCACGCTCTCTGACCATGCGCCGGTTCGCTTGCTGCTGCAGGTGCCGTCGTGTACGCCTGCTCCGTTCACTTGGCGCTTATCTCCGGGAACCTTGACAGATCTGGTGCTACGCGAGCGGCTCAGGACTATTATTTTAGAGTTCTTTGAGAACAATGTCGGCACGGTTGATAATATGTGCACAGTGTGGGAGGCCTTCAAAGTGACTATTCGTGGGGCGTGTATTGGCCTTCAATCCGGAGTCCTGACATCACTGAGAGACTCCATGTCTAGGTTGGAAAGGGAGTTGTTGGTGTTGGAACGGCAGTTGGAGGACTGTCCTGGGGAAGCTCTGCTAGCCGACATTAGATCAAAGGTTTCTGAGTACAACAAATTGGCCGATCAGGAGGTGAAGTTCTTATCCAAACATACCAGGGCGCGCTATTACGGTGAGGGGGGCAGACCGGGGAAAGGGCTGGCGGATCGCATAAGAGAACCATGGGCCAAGCATTGTGCGGTACAGGAGATCGTGGATGGGGGGGAGGTCGTGACTGACACACCCGGCATCCTGAATTGCTTTGCAAGATATTACGAGGGTATGTATGAGTATCGGGAGACAGCGACGGAGGAAGAAATAGCTCAGTACTTTGATGATATAGCTTTGGTTTGGCTTTCGAGAGGTCAGCAAGAATTCCTAATGCACCACATCACCGAGGAGGAGTTTCGGGAGGCGATCGCTGCTCTTCCTAATGGGAAAGCTGCTGGCACGGACGGCTTGCCTGCCGAATTCTATAAGGAGTATATTGATATTTTGCTTCCGCACTTAGCGATGGTACTGGAGGAGTCTGTGGAACGGGGCCGGTTCCCGACCACGATGAGAGAGGCACTGCTGGTTGCATTGCCGAAGCCCGGGAAGCCTCCGAACCACTGTGAGTCGTATCGTCCCCTCTCACTAATGAACACTGACGTTAAAATTATAGCTAAGGTGCTTGCTACCCGGCTGCGGCTGCTACTTTCGGTGATGGTGCTGCCTGATCAGTCGGGATTCATACCGCTTCGGTCTACCACCCACAATCTCAGGGCTCTTTTTGCTGTGTTACATTTACTCAAACCAGAACTGGCTGCAGTGGCTGTTATGCTTGATGCCGCGAAGGCATTCGACTCGGTGGCATGGAGGTATATGATAGCTATTCTACATCGTATGGGGGTGCCCTTCTTTTTTACATCGTTGGTGACTCTTCTTTATACTGACCCCGTGGCTCGTGTGCGGGTCAACGGCCATGTCTCGAACTCGTTCCCAGTGTGGAGGGGCACTCGGCAGGGTTGCCCTCTCTCACCTTTATTGTTTGCTATAGTGATGGAGCCCCTGGCCTGTGTTCTGAGGCAAAGGTATGCTGACGCGGCTCTGAAATTCCCCCTTCGTTCGTTGGCTGTGTCCATGTATGCCGATGACATGGTGCTTTATATGCGCGAGCCTGCACGCCATCTTGAACCTATCCTTCGGGAGTTCATTCGGTTTGGCCGGCATTCTGGTCTGACTATCAACTGGGATAAGTCTGTTATGCTGCCTCTCACTGACGTCACCGTTCCATTCCCTCTGGAATTCCCACTGGAATGGGCTGTGGATTCGGTGCGCTACCTCGGGATCCAGATTCATCGGGATAGTCAGGAGGTTATTAGAGCCAATTATGGTGTGGCTGTGTCCAAACTGGAGGATCAGGTAGCACGTTGGATTAAACTTCCTCTCACCCTAGCTGATCGTGTGTCTTTGATCAAAATGGTTGTCCTCCCAAAATTTTTGTATCTTTTTGTAAACATACCCCTTTGACTGACCTCACACTTCTTCGCACAGCTGCGCTCTTTGCTGACCACCTTAACCTGGGCTGGTAAGAAGCCACGGGTGACGTGGGAGGTGCTGACTAAGCCCTACGCACTGGGTGGTTTCGCTGTGCCGGATATGAAGCTATATTACTTATGTGCACAGGCGCACTTTGCTGCTTATTGGATGTCTGCGCCCCCGTATACCCCCCACGTGGCACTTGAGGCCAGCGCTGTTCTGCCGTACCCGTTGAGAGCTATGGTGGGTAACACTCACTCTGTGTTTGACAAGGGTGAGGTGGATACGGTCCGTTCCACGGCGAATGCCTGGCGTGAGCTTGGTAGGAGAGCTGGCAGGTTACCGCTCTATGCCCCTAGCATGCCGCTGTTGTATCATTCGGATATATCGGTATCGAGTGAAATTGGTGGTTTGCAGGTCCTTCAGGGTGCTGGTCTCCATACTATGGGGGATCTCTTCCCAGGGGCCAAGTTCCTTCCATTGCAAACTGTGACGGAGCAGTCCACGAATGTGGTCATGGCTACCTTCATTTATGTTAGACTCCGTGAGGCCATGCACTCCTTATATCCTACATATCCGGAGGAACCCTTAGCACTGAGTGCTTTCAGGTAATCTACACCGCGACAGACAGAGTTAAACTGCTCTCCAGACTATACCGTGCTGCTCAAGAAGACGAAGGGGGCGGGGGCTCTGCTGGCTAGGGCCAGATGGGATAGGAGTTTGCCTGAGCCATTAACGGATGAGGAATGAACTGAATGCTGCTCCATGACTGGGGGCTATGTGGCTAACGGCAATTTCCGCCTACTCCACTTTAAATTTCTACATCAATGGTATTACACGCCAACACAGCTAGTCAGATATGGTCTTCGGGACACTGCGAAGTGTGTCCGGTGTGGATAGGATGATGCAGATTTCGTGCATTTGGCGTGGGGGTGTGCCCGGGTGTATGGCTTCTGGTTGGCTGTGACTGAGGCGCTGACTAAGATGACGGCCACGGAGGTTGCGATGGATATACGGTTATGTTTGCTAGGGCTTGCCTCTGGAGTGCCGTGTAAGGAGCGGAAATTGATTGTACTGGCATTGCAGCTTGCTAAGCCGAGAGTGGCTATTGGGTGGTGCGGCAGGCGGGCACCTGATGTGCACCTGTGGTTAAAGGACCTGGCCTACTGCAGGGATCAGTTAACTTGCTATGCTGAAACTCTGCCGGAGAAGTCACGTCTGCGAGACATTGGGCTCCATACACTGCATACATGCTTGGATTGGAGGAAGACGACAGTTCTGACAGCGAGGGCGGGGATTGACTGCCTGGTGTCGGTGTGCCTGAGGGTTTGCCTGAATGAATGGTTGAGCTGTGTTGTTATCGCCAATGGGTTATCTATCTCTGCTGTGAGTGTGGCTCCTGGGGGGGGCTGTCCTGTCTTTAATTTTCACTGTTCTTGCACGACAACTGGTGGCACATGCTGAATTTCATATCTGGGATTGCACTGCTTATACGAATGTTGGCAGTACCTTGCGTACCTTCTACACTGTTTTACCATTCAGCATTAATACTATGAACTTTACTGTGACCTGGGACCGGGATTGTTTGGGCTGGGGGGGGGGGGTTTGTTGCTGTTCTGTATAATACTATAAAATAAGACCTATAGGTGATGAGCGGGGAACTCATGTGGAGGATGATGTCGAATTGAACTGTGGACACTTGTCACCCTCTACGTTCTTGGACTGTCCCTGCCTGATATCCTTTGATATGTGCTTGCAGATACCCACTGTTGATTTGATGGCAGCCGGCCCTGTACAGGGTTGTAGGCATACTGCTGTGTATGTGAGCATATTTACAATAAAGGTCTTGCAAAAAAAAAAAAATATATATCAAATTGGACATCTTTACCCTAACAACAAACCAAGTTCACTTGCACTAAACAGGAATACAGTCCGTCCCCGCACCCCAAGATCTATAGTCGCATCCATCGTCTTCCTGCAAACTCTCAAGCTCATGGGTCTCCACGTTGGAGCACATTCCCACACCCTAATGCCATATCCCGCCCTATCAGGGGGTTAAACCTTCTATCTGACTTAGATCTAGGGGCCCTCCTCCGATCTTACGAGCTACCCTACCCTCCACATAATGCAGGACTTCCAGTTAGCCCTCAATCAGTCTCCCGAATTCAATCTATTCCGATCAACACACACAGAGCTACCAGACTCAATTCCAGAGGCAATGGTGAAAATAACCTCACTAGAATCCCCATCACAGCTGAACCCACCACAGTAGTCACCCATCCACGTCTAAGCTGTATCCGCCTAAACTGCAGGTCTGCCTCCAGACATGCAGCTGATATAGCTGACCTGCTTATCACTAACAAACCTGACATTATGATCCTGACAGAAACTTGGCTAAATAAAACATCTACTCCCATCATGGACATCTTGCTACCCCCTAACTATGACATCACCAGACTAGACAGAACCGACAGGCCAGGTGGTGGGAAAGCCTGCATATACCAGATCAGCCTAACAGTGACCAACTCTATTGCCCCCGCTATTTCATCTTGCGAAAACCTCTGCTTAAACATCGCCAACAACAACAATAAACAAATATGCTCTTACACACCTTCTACCATCCTCCGGGAGATCACCTCACTTTCAAAGAACACTTCATGGGCATTCTAGCATCAAATGACAACCAACATATTAAGCAAATTTTCTTGGGGGACTTCAACCTTCACTGGGACGACCAGAACGATCCTGGGGTAAACAGCCTCAAAGCCTTCCTCACAGACCCCAATCTCAACCAAATATGCAACACCCCTACACACGACAAGGGTGCAACTCTTGACCTAATTATCTCCAAAGTACTCCACACAGTCCGACTCGATACTCCCTTGCGACTGGTCTAGCCATCATATCATTATTTTCCAAATCCTGGAAACCATTAAACGACTCCCTACACAACCCCTGAGAACTAAGATCTGGAAGAGAAACCTGAAAAATGTTGGATCTGACCTTACAGCCTTAGCTAACTCAAACCCTCTTCGTCCCCCGGTAGACCTGACCGATGTACAGGGGCTGACAAATCACTAGTTTCACTCCACGAAAAACCTGCTAGACAAAGTGGCCCCATTGCAACTGAAAAGAACATCCTCAAAAGACTCAAAACCTTGGTATGATGGGAGGCTAAATGGTGACAGATGCTCGCTTAGAGTAATTGAACAACGCTGGAGAGTCGCACTCTCAACTGACATCCTCAAACTTCTAAGAACAACCAGAAACACCTATTTTAGAAAGATCAGAAAATCCAAAACCGATTTCTTCAGTTCTCAACTAGATTTAGCCAAGAACCGCTCCTATTCGACCTTATCAAAGCCCAAACTAAGAGCCTACCTAATGTCCTCAATGCCAGCCCGCTCTCTATACCCAACAGTGATGAATTTGCTTCCTTCTTTGCCTCTAAGACAGAATCCATTAAATCTGATCTACTCAAGGACCTAATATCCATCTCAGACTTGTAAAAGAGCCCATCACTGCCCCTGGATGGTGCCCTAGCTAATGATCTCCCACTATTTAAACTAAAAAATAATGCAACTTGGTCCCACTTTGACACTTACTGTGAAGACTATATATTAAAGACGCTTAACACCATGAAGCCCTCCAATCACTTCACTGACCCACACCCTGCGAACTCCCTAAAATACTTCATTCCTCTCTTACTACCCAGCTGGACCAAGATCATTCACACATCCCTACTTCAAAGTTCCATTCCAGACATCCTTAAAACTGGGCAGGTCTCACCTATCCTAAAGAAAACCACTGCGGACCCCTCGGACCCTAATAACTATCGTCCGATATCTAACATCCCTACGTTAGCCAAACTCCTGGAAAAATGCATTAACATACAGCTGAACAGTCACATTGATTGATTCAACTTGTTGAACCACTTTCAATCAGGCTTCAGAGCTGGTCACAGCGCTGAATCAGCCATGACACATGTATTAGACAATGCTCTCAAAATCCTAGACCAAAATGAAGCATGTCTACTAATCCTACTCGACCTGTTATCAGCTTTTGACCCCGTCAAACACACAACCTGCTTGATCTCCTGAAACACAGAATGGGAATATCTGGAAATGTATTTAACTGGTTTTCCTCTTTCCTCCAAAATAGATCCCAAAGATTCAAGGTCAATCAATCCCTGTCCAATCCCATGCCAGTCACATTAGGAGTCCCACAAGGATCCTCCCTATCACCCACCTTGTTCAACCTTTTCATGGAACCTCTTACTGATCTTCCCAGCCTCACCAAGATACACTTCCACATGTATGCAGATGACACCGAAATATACATCAAGATACACTCACTTGAGGACATCAAATCGCTCAACACCCCACTACAAAAAAAACCTGACGTGGCTGGTCGAAAACCATCTGAAACTCCCTCAAAACGCAATTACTTTTAATTGCTCCCACAAACAAAACTCACACTATCCTGGACGGGATGAAGCACCTAACAGCTCTCAATGGACAACCGCTCATAGTCGACTCAGTGAAATCTCTAGGTGTAACGCTAGACAGTAACTTAAAGATGCAGAAACACATTAGCGCCTCAACAAAAGGAGCCAACTTCCACTTAAAGGCTCTGCAAAAACTGAAACCCTTTCTGCCAGCACACAATTTCAAACAAGCAGTTCAAGCCCTAGTAATCCCCCAAGTGGAATATGGAGCAGTAGCACTATGTGGCCTCTCAAGGTCATCGACAGCCTCGCTAAGAGCCACGATCAACTCAGCTGCAAAACTCATCACAGGTTCTAAAAGAAATGCTCACATTTCCCCAGACCTGAGAGCCCTCCAAGGCTACCGTTTGAAGCCAGAATTAATCGACAAATCGCTTGTATGATGCACAAGGCCCTCTACCACAATGCCCCACAATACCTAGCTCAGAGACCGGTGCTCTCTGCGGGCAGAAGAGCCTCCAGGAGTGCCAAGACTCTTCACCTACAACCTCAACGATTTGCCGAAAAAAAAAACTTATAACCGGTCCTTTTCTGGTATGGCTCCGAGGATATGGAACGCTCTACCCAGTGAAACAAGAATGAACCCTTCCACTGCCTCCTTCAAAAGAGAAGTGAAAGCTATCCTCATGGCTAAATTCATGTGAACTCTATGACTATTCACTGTATTACTTTTTTTTTATTGGCTGTGTCTTTGTATACTATATCTTGACTGCTACTTATGACCTGTAAAGCGCTCTGATACTCGCAAGAGTCTTGTTTGCGCTATATAAAACCTTCAAAATGAATAAAATAAATAAATAAATAAGGCAGGGGAAGCCCTTTCCCTGTCTCCCCTGCCACCCCCCCTCCACGTCATCTAATGACGTCAGTGTTCCTCACGTGCTGATGTCATTACATGATACCGGACGCACTGGAAGCCATTTGCTTCCAGAGCGTCCAGCAAAGAGGAGGTACGTTTCTCCTCGGGGAGGGGGAGATTTTAAGAAAAGGTTTTCCTTTTCTACAATGCCTTTTTCTGAGCAGTCCTGCTGCACGATCACGCGTTCGTGCACCAGGAATGCCCACTGGACACCAGGGATTTATTTTAATTTTAATTTTAAATGTGATTAACTGTTTGCACTTTGGGGGCAATGTTTTTGGCTGTCTGCCCCAATGTGTGGCAGATCTGGCCATTTATTTTAATAACCAGGCCCACCAGTGATTTATTTAGGGGAGAGGCCCCTTGGGCAAGGGTCACTCCCCTTTGGAGAGCATTAGTGTGGCTGTTTCTGCCCTCTGGAGGGCAGATCAGTCCATATTTAAAAAAAATTATGCCCCACTAGACCACAAGGGATATTTTTGCAGGGAGCAGCCCCTTGGGCAAGGGTTGCTCCCCTTTGGGCGGCAGATCTGGCAATTTGTTTTAATAACCTGGCCCACAAGGGATTTATTTGTGGGGAGTGGCCCCTTGGGCAAGGGTCGCTCTCCTCTGGGGAGCATTCTTTTGGCTGTTTCTGTTCCCTGGGGGGCAGATCGGCTGATTTTTAAAAATTTTGTGTGGCCCACTAGGCCACCAGGAATATCTGTATTTTCAGGGGGATGGTGGGGAGCAGTCCCTTGGGCAACGGTCGCTAACCTTTGGGGAGCATTATTTTGGCTGTTTATGCGTCCCTGGGGGACAGATTTGCTGATTTATTTTAAAAATGTGTGGCCCACTGGGCCACCAGGGATTTCAGTTTTTTTGTTTTTGGATGTTGGGGAGCGGATCCTTGGGCAATGGTCCCTCCCCTTTATGGGGTGATTCCTGTGGCCGTTTTTGCAGGCCTGCCAAACATTTCCAGGCCCATCTGTCCCCAAGGGGGGCAGACGCGACTGGACACATTTTTAAAAATAAATGTTGGGGAGCGGCCCCTTAGGCAAGGGTTGTGCCCCTTTATGGGGGGATGATTGTCGCTATTTCTGCCCTCTTTGGGGGCAGATCAGCCATATGTTTTAAGGCCCATCTGTCCCCAAGGGGGGCAGAATCCACTAGGCACCAGGGTTTTTTAAATGTTGGTGTTGGGGAGTGACCACTTGGTCCAGGGTTGCTCCCCTTATATGGGGATGAATATCTTGGCAGTTTTTGACCTTTACCCCTTAGCTTGTCTGGTGGATAGTGTGTGAACTGATGCATTATTTGCATATGTGATTGTAATGTATTATTTTTCCTTTTTATTCTAGTGCAAAGCTTTTTATTTTATTTATTTATTTTTAGAGTTTTATAGAGTTCGAACCAGACCCTTGAGAGTATGAGAGCGCTTTACAGGATTGACAGGTGGTACAAACAGTCTTAGGACGGGTGTATACAATTGGGATAGGAACAGGTAGATGCATTATACAAGGAAAGAAATAATAGTCAGTAACATATCCCGGATACAGGTGGGATATATACAGGTAGATACATTATATGAGAGAGCAGCTATCTCAATTCCCGGGTGGGATGCCCAGAAGTGCCGGGTAGGTATCATCCGGAACAGCCATGCCAAATAGAAGGAGAAACAAAATCGCTGAGGTGATTCAAAAGCAAGCGTTAAGCGAGGAATTTGCCCATGAGAAAAGATTTGGATTCCTTTTTAAAATGTGCCAAAGATGGAAGTCTTCTGATGGTGGGCGGGAGTGAGTTCCATATTCTTGGGGCGGCCCCAGAGAAGGCCCGATTGTACTTTTTTTTCCGCAAGTGTGCTTGTTGGAGCTAAAGGTCTCTGGTGGATCGTGAGTTTCTAGATCCTCTGGATATCACGAGTTTCTGGGCGATAAAAGATGGGGTTTTGGTGTATAGCGCCTTGTGAGTGATGCAAGCCAGCTTAAGTTCGATTCCGACCCTCGAGAGGAAGCCATTTTGGAGCATTGAGGTGGGGAGAAATATGGTTGAATTTCTTTGAACCTGTTAGGAGTCTGGCGGCGGCATTGACGCAGGCTTTCAATGGGGCCAAAGAGTTCTTGGGTAGACCTGCGAGGGTAGAGCACCCATATTCTAGTCTGGAGATGACGAGTGCCTGGGTTGCCATTTTTAGGTCAGGGGTGTCAAGGAAAGGTTTCAGGTGTATTAGATAGCTTAGGTGAAATCTGGCAGTTTTGGCCATGGAGTTGATATGATATTCAAATTGCAGTCTAGGGTTATTCCCAGGGATTTAGCTGATTCCACAATGGTTGGAGTACAGTTTTACACTGTGATAGCCTTGATCCATTCCTGAATGTCTGAATTGGTTTTGGGTGAGGAGATAAGGAGAAATTCAATTTGTTTGCGTTAAGTTTGAGCTGGTTAGAGGTGAGCCAATGCACCATCAGCTTCAAGGCCTCATTCTGGGAGTGAATGTCCTCAGGGGAAGAGATTTTAATGTAGATCTGTGTGTCGTCGGCATAAGGGGAACATCACTTACAACGCATTTTTTACAACGCACTACCATTACATCGCAACCATTACAACGCAAACCATTACAACGCATTGCGCTGGGGGGCGCTCTAGGATAGGGAATATATTTAATTTACTATCCAACACCTTCCCTGCTATCCACTGGGACTGGAGTTGGAATAGTAAATTAAATAATTCACTATCCAGCGCCTAAAAGCATTATGCGTTGTAATGGACTGCGTGGTAAAAACCGCGTTGTAAAGGCATGCGATGTAAAAGCATGCGTTGTAGTGACACCAATCCTCGGCATACATGTGATAGGAGATGTTGGTGGTGCTTATTACCTCTGTGAGTGGTTCCAGGTAAAGATTGAAGAGGGTAGGGGACAAGATTGATCCTTGGGGGACTACAACCGTGATCAGAGAGAACGCAGATAAGTTGCAATTGATAAGGATTCTCTGTGAGGGATTCTGGAAGAAGGACCTAAACCATTCAAGAATGGTGCCATCCAATCCCATCCGGAGTTTGAGGCAGTCCAGGAGCATTTCGTGGTTGACAGTAATGAATGCTGAGGATAGGTCTAGAGTAAAAACAACAGGTGATGGACAGACTGCAGAACAATGTCATACATTCACCCCAGTACAGAGAACTGGGCCTAAATCCATCGTTTTTTTGCTCACCATGCCATTCCAATTTGAACCCAGCCATATGCAAATCAGTCTTGACCCTGTGCCCCATGGGAACAGTCCAGCCCGAACTGACAAGCCAGGTCCTCCCTGGACTGGAAACAAGCATCCTAGGACCACTTTCGGGCTTCCAGCCCTCTTCAGCCAGGATAGCTTGATTCCAGTGGCATGGAGAGCACGGGACTCACGTCTGAGCATACCCGTCCCACTCGGGGTGACAAATGCAAAAACAACAGGTGATGGACAGAATGCAGATCAATGTCATACATTCACCCCAGTACAGAGATCTAGGCCTAAATCCATTGTTTTTTTGCTCACCATGCCATTCCAGTTTGAACCCAGCCATATGCAAATCAGTCTTGACCCTGTGCCCCATGGGAACAGTCCAGCCCGAACTGCCAAGCCAGGTCCTCCCTGGACTGGAAACAAGCATCCTAGGATCGGTTTCGGGATTCCAGCCCTCTCCAGCCAGGATAGCTTGATTCCAGTGGCATGGAGAGCAAGGGACTCACGTCTGAGTATACCCGTCACACTCGGGATGACAAATGCAAAAACAACAGGTGATGGACAGAATGCAGAACAATTTCTTACATTCACCCCAGTACAGAGATCTGGGCCTAAATCCATAGTTTTTTTGCTCACCATACCATTCCAGTTTGAACCCAGCCATATGCAAATCAGTCTTTACCCTGTGAATCATGGGAACAGTCCAGCCCGAACTGCCAACCCAGGTCGTCCCTGGACTGGAAACAAGCATCCTAGGACTGGTTTTGGGCTTCCAGCCCTCTTCAGCCAGGGTAGCTTGATTCCAGTGGCATGGAGAGCACGGATAGGTCTAGAAGCATTAGGAGACAGGTTTTGCCTTGGTCAAGGGCTTGGAGGGCATCATCCACGATGTGAAGGAGGGTGGTTTCCGTGCTGTGTCCAGGTCTGAACCCGGATTGGAAGTCATCAAGTAGGTGGAAGTTGATAATGTGTTGGCTCAACTGCTGTTGCACACATTTCTCCAGAACTTTCGCTAGTAGTGGGAAGTTCGATATCAGTCTATAGTTGTCAGGGGAAGCAAGAACCAGCATGGGTTTCTTTAAGATAAGGTTGACTTGTCCGGTTTTGAGAGAGTCAGGTATCGATTTCTGTAGTAGGGATGCATTAATTATTGCAGTCCAAGAAGGGATGATTGCCTGAGAGAGGGCGGCTACGCAGTCAGAAGGAGAGGATTGTTGTAGTGATTGTTCAGGTTTAAGGAACATAGAATTTGCAAGACAGAGTGTTCGTTATAGACTTTAAAGTTGGACCAGTGCTCTAGGTTTTTGGGTGAAATGTGGGAGGGTAGTGCTGAGAGAAGAGGTAAAGAAGGCATAGTTTGGGAGTGCATTGCGGAATTGAGTTGGTTTCCTAGTGCAGTGATTTTGTCACAGAAGAAGGAGGAAAATTCCTCGCAAGAAATGAGAGATTTAGGGGTTTCTTTGGAGGTTGTAGCCAGTTTATTAGATTGATGTTTGACCAGGTCAAATAGCTTGCGAGGTCTGTTCTTGGCGTTCTCCAGTTCTGTTCTGAAGAATTCTTTTTTTGTGTTGAGGATTTTCCTATTTGTAGGCGTTTCTGCACAGACGGAACAGTTTTTGATGAGCTGCCAACGGGTGCTGTTTCCAGTTACGTTCTGAATACCGGAGGGATCTCCTCTCCATATTTAAGGAACTGTTGAACCAGGGATTCCTGTCTTTGATCTGGGTTCTTTTTAGTTTTAGCAGAGCAAGGTCATCAAGAATGTTGGATATTGCTGTAGAATAATGAGCAGTGAGGTTGCTGACCGTAGAGAGATGGGGAAGGGCTGCTAGGCCCGACTCACAGTGGGCAGCCAGTTTCCCATGGTCAATGTTCTTGGTGTCTCTAACCTAACATTTGTGAATCATGGGTTGTGGTGCCCAAATCTTGTGGGTGCCAGTTAGGAGGAAACTGATTGAGTGGTGGTTGGACCAATCACATGGGTCTATAGAGAGAAGTGTGACCACTTTTGATTCTTGTTTGCAGTTTCCACAGTGGTTGTTCTGCAGTTTTGCATAGTTGCATTTATTTAGTAAGAATATTATTTTTGTTGTGTTTACTCTAAATGAGAATTATTGTCATGCATTAATGATTTTTTTGTAAGTGGTGTCATAATGGCAGCTTATTTAGTTAGTATTTTGAGCAGGAAATTCTTTGTGATGTGTTTTACGTTGTCTTTTGTGCAATTCCCTTTTCTTTTTCCTTTTTAGTGAGATATTGTTAATCCTTACTGTGTCTGTGCAGAGTAGGTGGTAGTGAGTCTAGCTGCTTCTGGCAAGTGAGTGGTATCGTTTTGGAGTATATAGGTCTTCATGACAAAACTGCATTTTGTTTATTACTTATTTTACAAAGTGTTTGTTGTTGTTGTCTTGTTTGATAAGTTACCTTTATTAGTAAGGAATATGGCTAGCCATAGAATTACTGCTCAGCAGGTGGTTTGTATGCTTTTTTAATTTGAGCAGGATTATGAGATTGACTGTGCGTTGGAGGGAGAGGAGGGCGTGCAAGATTCTGGCAGTGAGTTTTCTGTCAACAAGGAATTACCTGATGATGAATCTACTCTCAGTGTGGATGAAGCTAGTCTCAGTACGGATGAAGTGCCTGTTTTAGAGAAGGACACTGATGTGTTGATGGTGCAGCAAGAGACATCGGGATTGCAGCCTGAGGCTACAGCTTCCTACTGGAAGTGCTGGACTCTGGGTTGATTCAAACATGGTGCAGCCAGTGTTGCCTGCCTTTAGTGGTGATGCAGGGTGTAAAGTGGATTGTGAAAATATTTTGCCTATACAGTTTTTTCAGTTTTTTATGAATGAATTATTTTTGTCTGAGATTGTTGAGCAGATTAATTTGTATGCTGAACAGTTTTTGAGAGACAACGGTGCCAGACTTAGGCCCTGGTCTAGAGCTACCCGGTGGACTCCCACAAATCTGGATCAGATTAAGAAGTTTTGGGGTTTGACATTTTTGATGGGCTTGATAAGGAAGCCGTCGCTGGCTTCATATTGGTATACCAGTCCCTTGATGGCAACGGCCATATTTTCTGAAATTATGAGTCGTGATCAGTATTTACTTTTGCTACGGTTGCTGCATTTTGTTGATAATGCTTTGGCATTGCCACAAGATCACCCTAACTGTGACCGTCTTTTAAGATTTGACCTGTTCTTGTTCACTTTGAAGATCGATTTTCAGAGATCTATACTCCAGGGAAAGAAAGAGCTGTTGATGCGTCTTTGGTCCTGTCCAAGGTCCGTTTGGTTTTTAGGTAGTACATTTCTAGCAAGAGGGCATGTTATGGAATTAAGATATATATGTTGTCTGAGAGTAGGAAAGGATATGAATATAATTTATGGGTGTACACTGGTAGGAATTCCCCTCCTGACCCCCCTAGTTGTCCGTCCACTATTTGAGTTTCAGAGAAAATTGTGTGCAAACTTGCTAGAGGACTGTTTAACAAAGGTCACCATTTGTACCTTGATAACTTCAACACTGCTATGCAATTGAGGAATTGTTCAAAGTGGACACTTTTGCTTGTGGCACAATCCTTTCTAACCGTAAAGATTACCCAAAAGAGATTGTTTGCAAAAAGGTTCAACAGGGACAGTGCAGTGCCTTACGTAGTGAGGAACTGGTAGCTGTGACATTTGTAGACAGGAGGGATGTGCACATGCTGACTATCATCCATGATGACAGTACTACATCTGTAACTGTTAGGGGTAAGGTTGCTGAAGTGTGCAAACCAGTATGCATTGTAGACTACAATAAGCACATAGGTGGTGTTCATAGAATAAATCAGAGGTCGGAACCTTACAGTGCTTATCATAAAGCTTACATTTAATATAAGAAGTTCGCCATCCATCACTTCAATTTAGCAACTTTAAATGCTTTTGTTGTGTTCAAGGAGTGTACTCCAGTGTCAAAGATGGCTTTTGTTGAGTTTCAGGAGTCTGTGATAGGCAGCCTTGTTGTAGTGGAACAGGCTAGTGTTCCTAGAGTTGGAGTGCTGGAGGATGTGGCTAAATTGAAATATCGCCACTTTCCTGATTTAATTGCTCCCATGCCCCAAAAATAACAATCCCTGCAAGAGATGTAGAGTCGTTTACGAAAAGGTATGCGGAAGGAGAGTCGTAGGCACTGTGCTGTTGTCCTTCTAATTCTGGGCAGTGTGTGCCCCCATGTTTCAGAGTGTATCACACTTAAAAGAGTTTTTTGGGAGCAACCATGAGTCTAATAGTGTACTGCCTGGTGTGTATGGTTTTATATAGTTGTTGTTCAGTTTCACGGCTGGCATTAGAATGATGTCTTTAGTTTCTGCTGTTGTGCTTGTAGTTATAGTTTTTTATCCAGTTGCAATTGGTTTGTGCTTTCTTTCTTGTTAAAAAAAATTGATGACGGTGTGTGTGGACTGGTGCTTGGCTGATGGTGTGCATGGACTGGCACTTCGCTGGTGGAGTCCGTGGGCTGGTGGTGTGGGTGAGCTGTGGCATGGTTTGTGGTATGCGTGGGCTGGTGCTTGGCTGGCAGTGTGTGTGGGCTGTCACTTGGCTGGCTGTATACATGGGCCGACAGTATGAGAGGGCTGCTGCTTGACTGGTGGTGTGCATGGGCTGGAATTTGGCTGGCAGTGTGCGAGTAGTGACATGCTGCTGGTCATTACACACTCTGCTAGTCAAACGCCACTGCACACACTATGTCAACCAGCAGCCGGTATGATTGCTGTGTCAGTCATGTGGACGTATTAAAGTGATGGGCTCTTGAATGGCGCTGTCTGTTTATGTGAATGTTGTAATGAGCTGGGCTTGTGGCTGGTGTTGTGAATGGTCTTGTGTGTCACAAATGAAAGGTTTGTGAATGGCCTGTAAAGAGGTTCGTACCTTGCCATGGCTTTACACCTCAGGAGCTGAGAGTCATTGCTCAGGTTTTTAACTTTTTAATTATTGACAGTGCATTTCCTTTTCATGAAATCTCTTGTTAATAAAATATACATCTTGAACCTTTCACTCACACGCATGCCAAATCCAACCAGTATGCGTCTGTACTTGAAGAACAGATGGACAGACAGTCATGTTTGTCTCATCTGTCTTTCTGTGCTAAGCTGTAGTCAGTCTCTATGGAACATTTTCCAACTTTAGATAATTTTGTAAACCAAAAAAATGGGGAGTGCTGGGTGGTATGCCTCTCATGGATCCCAACAATCTTTTTACTCGCAATACCATGCAATCTTCAAAATGTGACTACAGTCCCACATTTTTCTTGCATTACAGTGTCATAATATTCTGGTATCAGAAAAAACACAATTTTCCTACCATACAGCATTCCCCCCAGGTCTCCAGATAAAAATTGTACTTCACTCGTGTGGATAGGCCAAGTACCTGCGATAGCCAAGAGTCCAAAATATATTGAGGCCACATCAATATTACCTATCACAATAAACCTGGTTTTGCATGGGGGGGTCACCTAGGTTTTTGGCCCCGGGCTCAGTGGCCATCTTGGAAAACTACCAGACCCACACATTTCTGAAAACTAGACACCTGGTGTAGAGTTTAATAGCGTGAAGTGGGGTAGCGTACAGTAGAGTGACATACATAGGAGTGGAGTCTAATTGAATAGCATAGAATGAAGTGGCGTAGAGTGGTGTGCCATGCACTGGAGCCACGTAGAGTGGAGTGGCATATAGTGGAATAGTGTACAGTGGAGTGTTGGAGAGTGGAGTGGTATACAGTGGAATAGGGTGGAGTGGCATACAGTGGAATGCTGCACAGTGGTATAGCGTCCAGTGGAGTAGCATACAGTGGAGCAGCATACAGTGTCTAGTGTAGAATGGAGTTTCGTACAGTGGAGAGATGAACAGTGGTGTGGCATTGAATAGAGTGATGTAGAGTGGAGTAATGTACACTGGAGTGGTGTATACTAAATACCGTAGAGTGATGTACAGTGTAATGGGGTACCGTGGAGTGGCGTATGACTGTATGTGAAATTTAGCCAATTGTGCTGCCTTGCGTTTCTCCTAATGTATCATGATGGGCTTGCAGTGCTTTGTAAATTTGACTTAACTATTGCTGTGCCCATCCGAAACTTTGAGTGATGCAAGTGTACCACAATACAATAACACTGCTAGGCCTAATTTATATTTTGGGCCACTGTATACTACTGTAACTTAGCGGTATACCGTAGTACATAGCAATGACAAACCACTATATAATTGGGGAATGGCTGTATAAAGGAAACAGAAAAGGCAACCATGTTTTCATTTCTATATTTTTGCTGTGAAGTATGTCAGGGCCTCAGATATAGGTAAGTAGTTGGTTTTAATGTAGTTCCCTACCTATTATCACTTTGCTAAAGTGGTACTAGGCAGGAAAATGTATTTATATTCTTTGTCATTTTTTTTATACGTTTGAGGAGTATTGTACTAGTACCAGATAAATACGGTCTTTTGTTACAAAATGTTTATTTTTTCCATAGTTTTTATTCGTGCAGTTTTTTTTTGGTATTGCTACAGAACTCTACACTTTTTTCACAGAATTAAATATGTTAAACATTTAAAATATACTGTACTACACTATATTGGTAAAAGATTATTTATTGTAGTGTTTTTTCAATGCTTAAGGTTTGTTTTTTAAGTACCTCAGTACTTACTTGGTAGTACCACAGTACTCGATAATATTTTTTGTTAAATATATTGAAATGTATAATTATTTTTCCCTACCTATTACGACTTTACCAAAGTAAAGTGAAAATACAAAACCTCATACTTACCTATATCTAAGTTCCTATGCCAGAATACTGGCAAAGTTGCCTTAAAACAACATAGTACCTTTAAAGTTTTGTAAAGGAAGTCATTATACAATCAGATAAAGATTTGTCATGACAATGTACCATGGTAGCTTCATGAAATTTCTTGAAATTCCATGAAAGTACTGTGGTCACAGATATCACTAAGTTTAAATGCCTTATAACTTAAGATATACGTCTCTACTTACCTGCAGTACCCAAAAACAAAATCATCTGAGCACCATTGCGTATAATACTGCCATATTTCATGTACATTTTTAATCCGTTTTTGCTCTATGTCAAATACAATAGTCTACGGAAATGCCTTGGTGAAAACACATGTTTTGGACCCCCTCTCCCTTTATCTCTGCACCTCCTTTGTGATTTACCCCCAAAATTTCCATCATCACAAAATGTAGAATATTATATTGGTCTCAAATGTTTTGTGGTGATTCATCACATGGGTGGAAAGTTATCAGTGAGGAAAATTCCAATCTCTTGGAATACTAACTATAACTGCAGAGTGGCAATCAGATTTAATGTGATTTCTTACTTACTATTGTATTTTTATTCTATTTCTTTATTGGTTTACATAATCATATGATTGTGTCTTTTAGTTGTTCATGTAGTAATTCTGAAACCCAACATATCCAGTCTTGTTTGATTTTTTTACCTTCCTTGCTACTTTTGGTAGGATTGTGCATTATATAAAGGCCAAAATGATTGAAAGCCAATCTTTCTTTTTGTTATAAAAATATTAGATCATCATTTTTATTTCTTCGTGGCCAATTATCTTGACTCCATATAGTAGTTGTGTAGCTGACTGCTAGGTCACTTTTCCATTTTGTTGCACAGGAGTTTAGCTTGTTGGGCACAGTTTTATTTTGTGAGCCAGAGAGCATGCAAAGAATAATTGTAGACTAGGATGTATTCCATTTGTTATAGATTTGTCTATTGCTTTCCATTAGCATGTTACCATAAATGGGTCTTTCGGATGTTCATGTTTTAAATATGAAACTTTACATACTAAGTGTAGTTTATAATTTTTTTGCTTTCTTGCTACTTTTAGGAGTATTGTGCTACACATATATCACTAAGGTTGTGGCACCATAACTTCTTACCCACTTCATAGCATCACTTGCGGTAGCAAAAAGGATCATCTACATAGACTAATGAACAATGTTTTTAAATTTCAATACAATCCGTTTAGTCATTTTGCTGCTCCGTCTAATACATAAAGTCTATGTAAAAAGAATGGGGTCACGTCCAATGGAAGCTATTCCCAAGGTATATAATGCTAAATGCCCAGCTATCGCCACCTATGGAGCCTCAATATGGGGATATACTAACCCAGTTAACATCCAGAGGGCGGAAAATAGATTTTTTTGATCACTACTTTCCGTCCCCCAGTCTACTCCCACTTTTACCATCCATTCAGAGTTAGGCACTGGGTTTGTTTCAGACCTCATAAAATCTGCTCCTGTCATCTCCTGGTTAAAAACTTGGCTAAATGAGGACATTTCTTTAAACCATCAAATCCTCAAAGACTGCCTGGCCATGGATGGAGCCCTAAAGATTCCATGGCTGACCTACGTAAAAACTATGTTATCTCAGGTGGGACGCATTGATCTTTTTGATTCCCCCGATAGCATTCAAAAGTAAGACGTCAAGATGATAAAAACATCATTGATAAGTACTTTTACAGCAGAGCGGGAGGAAATAGAGCTTAAAAAATACAATGTTAGAAGGAATTATGCCCTTATCACTGTCCCAGGCCCAGAACCCTACCTGGTCTTTGTTAATAAACCATTCCACCGTTTTCTTTTAACTAGATTCCGTTTAAACCTGATACACCTTTTGTTAGGCACCTACACTAGATGGGATACACCTGATAATGTAAACCCTTGCGATTGTGATCATTTTTCACCTCAGGACACTTTGAACTTCATTATGTTCTGTGATCATTACGCACAAATCAGGAGAAAATACCTGTTACCAATCCTTCGAGAGGCTGGCTTTTTACAGGTTAGGCCAGCACTCTTATTTTTGCAACTTTTGCACAATGCACGAATAACTTTTCATGTTGCAAACTTTCTAGTAGCAGGAGTCCGTATAAACAAAAGACGTAACAAAGGAAGACAAGGACATATCCTAAACGAAATGTTTTAAAATATTTTAACATATTGTGATGTTTTAAATCTTTTATATGAATTGATCTTTTACTCAGGCCAATTTAGCACGATGTATACCTTGTGTATATACATCTTTTAAGAATTAATGAAATTTGTTGGTCTGATGTATGATATATTATGTAGAAATATTTATTGTTGTATTTTATCGTCCTTTTTATGATCTGTACCCTGTGTCTTTTTATAATTTTCAAAAATCGAATAAAAGTGATTGACTGACTGACTGACTATGTAAAATGCATTGGGGTCAAAATCTGTTTTGCACCCCATTAACTAAATGGCACAAAACTTTCCATCCTCTGCTAATAAAACAGGGGCAATAAGTCTTACAGGTTTCGTGGAGATTTGTTAAATAGGTGGAAATTTCAGAGGCCAAAATCAGAGGCATTCTTATCTCTTCTAATCCTAACTACAACTACGGAATGGCTAACATCACTCTGCAATATGTATATTTTCAGTAAAAAAACAAAGGTACTGGGACATTATAGTTAGGTTAGATGTTAAACGCACATAACCATAGAAATTGAGCAGTAATCTCAAGTAATTTAAACTCCTGCCCTAAGTTAACTATAGCTCGATACCCAGCCATGCACAGTTTTCTCATCAATAATTTTACAGCAAATAATGCCACTGATATTATCAATTATGTCATAGAAGATGTTATGAGTTATGTAATATGTGGGGTAATTAGGAGTGCATGGCGAGGGCGCAAGTTATACTTCCCTTATGGAATGATTTTTAGATACTGGTGTTAACTCTACCTATACCTGCTGAATTTCTATGGTTTTCTGTGCGTAAATTCTTAACCTAACTATAATGTCCCTCTAACCTTTGTGTTTTTTTAGTGAATTTTCAAGGTTTTAAAACATTTTATTTACTAACTATAACGGCCCAGTAACTTTTGCTTTTTTACAGTGAATTCTTACATTTTTTAAATACGATTTTCTAACTATAATGTTCCTCTAACCTTTGTTTTTTTCTCAATACATTTCTAGGATTTTTTTTTACATAAATTTAAATTTAATTACCAAACATTAATCCAACCACGACCTCACACAGTAGGGGGTTGGCTGCAAGGCATCACTTGCAACCAAACCTATGGCCTACCTTTCATGTGCAGTCAACCCCATGCCTTTGGCTATGTGCAGTAGAAGAGTTGCCTAAAAGGCCTGGCCTGGCCTGCAGGCCGGCCTTGTATCCAACCCCCGCCCAAATTCAGCCAACGTGTGGCTCCCCTCCCTGAGCCGCTTTTGGCCCCATAAACCTCATCCCCCTGGGCCTACCATTATATTCATGGGGAAGGGGGCCACACAGCCTCCCCTCCCAGGCCAATTTTGGTTCTGGGGACCCCATTTCCAGCCCATTTTGGGGGGGATGGGGGTATGTGGCCCACCACAAAGGGCTATTTTTGGCCTCTTAGATTCCATCACCTGGAGCCCACCATTTATTTATGGGGCAGAGGCACACAGCCCCTCCCCAGGGATAATGTTGTCCCCGGGAACCCCACCTCCATATTCTAAAGGGGGATGAGTGCATGCAGCCACCCTCCCCAGGTTGATTTGGACCTTGAGGACACCATCTCCTGGGGCCCAGCCCCTTTTTAAATGTGGAAGAGGCAAGCCCCCTTCCTAGCTGTTATCAGCCCCAGTAACCCCATCCACTGGGGCCAGGCCTCCTACAGGTGGGCGCCCTGGTGCCCAGCAGGGGCACCCACCATATCCAGATTGGGGGTTACCAGGGTCACTACAATGACCACGTGGCCACAGCCAGCTCCCAGCCTTCACCAGAAGCCAGCAGTGTTCCCACCTGCAGGGATCAGCTAAAAATATTCTGAAGTCGGCTAGAGTACTTCATGTTTGCTCTCAGTTGGTGGGAGAATTGAAATTGCTTCCACCAAGCAGGAACAAACATAGTTTCCTGCCCAATTCAGTGTGGCTATGGAAACCACAGTGTCTCGGGGTGGACACACCGAGACATAGCATGACCCTGTTCTTGGGGGGATTGGATCCCCCAGGGCCATTAAGAGCTCTGAGAGGGGCTTAAGGCAGCTCCCCTCCACTTTGTTATGGCAGCCCAACCACAGGGAATGGAGTCCCCAGAACCAAAATTGGCCTAGGGTGGGGCTCTGTGCAGCCTCCCTCCTTATTAATAGCATAGCCAGACCCAGGAGGAATGGGGTCCCTAGGGCTGAAATCGGTCCAGGGAGGGGGGCTGGGTACCCCCTCCCACTTTTATCGAGGCTATGCCCCACGGCATGGTATCCCCTGGACCATAATTGGTCTGTGGAGGGCAACCTTTTGTGCCTCTTCCGCCATAAAAAACAATACCCTCTTAGGACCTTAGACACCTGGGGGGGGAGGTAATAGCTATCATGCCTAGGGTGTCAAGGTATTCCTGCCATGCCCACTTGGGTTATTTTTTTCAATTTTTCTTGGGACTCAGACTGAGGCCCAAGATGGCTGCCACCACTGTGGTAGCCAATCAGATCTCACCATGAGATCTATTGGAACCGCAGACCCTTCATGTCCCTAGATATATATACATCTTTTTCTTTAATAACTACAAAACTACTGAATGCATTTACCCCAAATTACAAAAAACACACTTTCTGGACCAAGATCTAGCTTTCTATATATTTGGTGGCATTCTGTTTAGTGGCTCGAACAATAGTTGTATTCAAAATTACAAGGTTAAAGGTATTTTGGACCCCCCTTTTTCTCTGCCCCTGCTTGATGAATCATTCCAAACATTTCCAAACAGCAGCTGAAGTGAGTGGTAAACAAGCTTTGAAAATGTTGTGAAGATTCATCAAAGGCCGCCAAAGTTATTAGCAAAGGAAAAAATGCCTTTCCTATGGAAACTAGGTCCTAACTATTACTACCTAGTTGTGACCGCCAGTAGGTTATATAAGTAAAAAATAAATAATATATATATCTGTGTGTGTATATATGTCACTTTCCATCTTGGCGTGTATGGCACTGTGCCAATCCTATGCTTAAGACTTTGATAGAAAAGCAGACATTGGGTTGAGCAGATCTAGAGTGTTGCTGGTTTTGAGTGTGCTCTATACAGGAGCTGCTTTCCACCTAAACTTGAGAACTACCCACTAACAAAACCAAACGTTACAGGGATGTAATGTGCATGCTCAGATTTCAATCATATAAAACCATAGAAATTTAGCAGTTATAGTTACCTGAGCTAAGTATAACTTATTTTAACAAAGGAGGGACAGGGATAGGACAATATTTTACGGGGTCCAGTGTACTGGTCCAGAAACTAGTAACAAGAAGAGAGTACAAAGTTCCCCGGGAAGAGTGACAAAGTAAAGAAGTGTGTGTGCCAGTAAGAGGGGGGAATCCCCTAGTTGGATCTAAACCCCTCACACACCCAGCAAGCTAGGTGTCATGCTTCATCATATGGGTTCTGCTCCTCGTCAGACTGGCGCTGCAATGTCTGGCGGGCTCCCGAAACCGGGGCTCTTTAACGGAGATCTTTTGTTCCGGCCATATGGTGCATGCGTGTGAGAGGGCAGGGGGAGTGTGGTCGTGACAGAAAGGTGAGGATAAAAAAGGTGAGCCAGTCCACAACCTATTTTATTCTCGTGGTTGGCTTCCTTGATTAAAAGGGGTGTAAGGGGAGGTAAGTTGCCCTGAAACTATCAGAGCCGGCTTAACTACAGCCCTTAAGTATGGTCAACATGTTTCATGCCTGATGGCAATTCTTCAGGACCTTAGTTAAACAGTACCACACAGTGAAAGCTATTAGTGAAGGATCAAATTTGTAGTGAGGTATACAACCTTATGTTGTCGATAATACTGGATAGGCCCGTTCAGAATATTCAGGCCCAGTAATCAATCAATCCCTCATCACGCCCTACCACCCTGCCAGACAGCTGCGTTCAACCCATGCCACTCTGGCCACTGTTCCTAAAATAAAGAAAACAAGATCGGGAGGCCACTCTTTTTCCTATAATGTGGCCAAGATGTGGAATGCTCTCTTCCAGCATCTAAGGTCCAACACCGATCTCACCTCATTTCGCAAACAGCGGAAAATGCTCCTGTTTAACAATCAGTAGTTCGGGTGGATATCCTTCCTTTAAGCAACCAAAGACTCAGCTGTAATCTCAGCGCTTGGATGCCTCAGGGCAGCTATGTGCGCTCTATAAAAATCATTTTAATTTCATTTCAATATATTTTATTGGTAGACGTAAAACAGCAATCTTCACAATCATGGCTTCATGTGTAACTTTGTTCAAATAAGTCATCTATATTTACTTCTTCTTCTCCTAAAACTCCAAGGATGACCATTGTAAATTTCTGCACATTTTGTTGACTGTTCTAAGTAAAATAATACTGATTCACTATATTGATCTATTAGATCTCGAATGCCTGAACCACAATTAATTACAGTCCTATCAGTTTGTGAACATTGCAACAAACCACATAGTGTGGAACATAATCTTTTCTTTGGGTGTGCTCTATGGTATTTCTAAGTTGTGGTAAATGAAAGAGTACATTGAGAACAACATTAGACAGCATTTGACACAGAAAGAGTTTGACAACTGGTAACCTACGATGGGCCAGATGTATGTAGATAGCATTGTGCTATTCCCTAATTGCAAATCACAATGATTGACAATTAGGAAATCGCAAAATGCAATTTATGATGGTGTATAGTACACCTTTTGCGATTCCTAGGGTGTCGCAAATGTCCTACCCCATAAATATTAATGAGGTAGGTCAAAATTTGCGACCCCCTAGGAATCGCAAAAATCATGGGGATTGTGGCCCGCTGACATCAGCAGGCCACCATGTCCATGGTTGCTTTTCAATAAAGCAATCTTTTTTTTTTTTAAAGCAGCCCGTTTTCCTTAAAGGAAAATGAGATGCTTTACAAAACAAAAAACTAAAAGCTTTCTTTTAAGTTTTTTAATCAATCAATCATATCATTTGTGAAGTGTGCTACTAACCTGTGAGGGTCTCAAGGTGCTGGGGGGTGGGGAATGCTGCTACTGCCCTTAAAGCCATGTCTTTAGGAGTTTTCTGAAGGTCAGTAGGTCCTGGGTCTGCCCTAGGTGGGTGGGGAGGGTGTTCCAGGTCTTGGCAGATATGTGGGAAAACGATCTGCCATCGGAGGTCACTCTTTGGATGCAGGGACAGTGGCGAGGGCGAGGTCGGTGGAGCGGAGCTGGCGGGTGGGAGTGTAAATGCTAAGTCGTCTGTTGAGGTATGTTGGTCCGGTGTTGTGGAGTGCCTTGTGTGCATGGGTGAGGACCTTGAAGGGTATCCTCTCATTGACGGGGAGTCAATGCAGGTCTCTCAGGTGGGGAGTCATGTGGCTGCAGCGAGGGATGTCGAGGATCAGGTATGCAGAGGTATTCTGGATGTGTTACAGCCGTCTCAGGAGTTTGGCCCGGGCTCCTGCGTAGAGGGCGTTTCCGTAGTCCAGTCTGCTACTGACGAGGGCCTGGGTAACCGTTCTTCCCAATTCAGTGTGGCTATGGAAACCACAGTGTCTCGGGGTGGACACACCGAGACATAGCATGACCCTGTTCTTGGGGGGATTGGATCCCCCAGGGCCATTAAGAGCTCTGAGAGGGGCTTAAGGCAGCTCCCCTCCACTTTGTTATGGCAGCCCAACCACAGGGAATGGAGTCCCCAGAACCAAAATTGGCCTAGGGTGGGGCTCTGTGCAGCCTCCCTCCTTATTAATAGCATAGCCAGACCCAGGAGGAATGGGGTCCCTAGGGCTGAAATCGGTCCAGGGAGGGGGGCTGGGTACCCCCTCCCACTTTTATCGAGGCTATGCCCCACGGCATGGTATCCCCTGGACCATAATTGGTCTGTGGAGGGCAACCTTTTGTGCCTCTTCCGCCATAAAAAACAATACCCTCTTAGGACCTTAGACACCTGGGGGGGGAGGTAATAGCTATCATGCCTAGGGTGTCAAGGTATTCCTGCCATGCCCACTTGGGTTATTTTTTTCAATTTTTCTTGGGACTCAGACTGAGGCCCAAGATGGCTGCCACCACTGTGGTAGCCAATCAGATCTCACCATGAGATCTATTGGAACCGCAGACCCTTCATGTCCCTAGATATATATACATCTTTTTCTTTAATAACTACAAAACTACTGAATGCATTTACCCCAAATTACAAAAAACACACTTTCTGGACCAAGATCTAGCTTTCTATATATTTGGTGGCATTCTGTTTAGTGGCTCGAACAATAGTTGTATTCAAAATTACAAGGTTAAAGGTATTTTGGACCCCCCTTTTTCTCTGCCCCTGCTTGATGAATCATTCCAAACATTTCCAAACAGCAGCTGAAGTGAGTGGTAAACAAGCTTTGAAAATGTTGTGAAGATTCATCAAAGGCCGCCAAAGTTATTAGCAAAGGAAAAAATGCCTTTCCTATGGAAACTAGGTCCTAACTATTACTACCTAGTTGTGACCGCCAGTAGGTTATATAAGTAAAAAATAAATAATATATATATCTGTGTGTGTATATATGTCACTTTCCATCTTGGCGTGTATGGCACTGTGCCAATCCTATGCTTAAGACTTTGATAGAAAAGCAGACATTGGGTTGAGCAGATCTAGAGTGTTGCTGGTTTTGAGTGTGCTCTATACAGGAGCTGCTTTCCACCTAAACTTGAGAACTACCCACTAACAAAACCAAACGTTACAGGGATGTAATGTGCATGCTCAGATTTCAATCATATAAAACCATAGAAATTTAGCAGTTATAGTTACCTGAGCTAAGTATAACTTATTTTAACAAAGGAGGGACAGGGATAGGACAATATTTTACGGGGTCCAGTGTACTGGTCCAGAAACTAGTAACAAGAAGAGAGTACAAAGTTCCCCGGGAAGAGTGACAAAGTAAAGAAGTGTGTGTGCCAGTAAGAGGGGGGAATCCCCTAGTTGGATCTAAACCCCTCACACACCCAGCAAGCTAGGTGTCATGCTTCATCATATGGGTTCTGCTCCTCGTCAGACTGGCGCTGCAATGTCTGGCGGGCTCCCGAAACCGGGGCTCTTTAACGGAGATCTTTTGTTCCGGCCATACGGTGCATGCGTGTGAGAGGGCAGGGGGAGTGTGGTCGTGACAGAAAGGTGAGGATAAAAAAGGTGAGCCAGTCCACAACCTATTTTATTCTCGTGGTTGGCTTCCTTGATTAAAAGGGGTGTAAGGGGAGGTAAGTTGCCCTGAAACTATCAGAGCCGGCTTAACTACAGCCCTTAAGTATGGTCAACATGTTTCATGCCTGATGGCAATTCTTCAGGACCTTAGTTAAACAGTACCACACAGTGAAAGCTATTAGTGAAGGATCAAATTTGTAGTGAGGTATACAACCTTATGTTGTCGATAATACTGGATAGGCCCGTTCAGAATATTCAGGCCCAGTAATCAATCAATCCCTCATCACGCCCTACCACCCTGCCAGACAGCTGCGTTCAACCCATGCCACTCTGGCCACTGTTCCTAAAATAAAGAAAACAAGATCGGGAGGCCACTCTTTTTCCTATAATGTGGCCAAGATGTGGAATGCTCTCTTCCAGCATCTAAGGTCCAACACCGATCTCACCTCATTTCGCAAACAGCGGAAAATGCTCCTGTTTAACAATCAGTAGTTCGGGTGGATATCCTTCCTTTAAGCAACCAAAGACTCAGCTGTAATCTCAGCGCTTGGATGCCTCAGGGCAGCTATGTGCGCTCTATAAAAATCATTTTAATTTCATTTCAATATATTTTATTGGTAGACGTAAAACAGCAATCTTCACAATCATGGCTTCATGTGTAACTTTGTTCAAATAAGTCATCTATATTTACTTCTTCTTCTCCTAAAACTCCAAGGATGACCATTGTAAATTTCTGCACATTTTGTTGACTGTTCTAAGTAAAATAATACTGATTCACTATATTGATCTATTAGATCTCGAATGCCTGAACCACAATTAATTACAGTCCTATCAGTTTGTGAACATTGCAACAAACCACATAGTGTGGAACATAATCTTTTCTTTGGGTGTGCTCTATGGTATTTCTAAGTTGTGGTAAATGAAAGAGTACATTGAGAACAACATTAGACAGCATTTGACACAGAAAGAGTTTGACAACTGGTAACCTACGATGGGCCAGATGTATGTAGATAGCATTGTGCTATTCCCTAATTGCAAATCACAATGATTGACAATTAGGAAATCGCAAAATGCAATTTATGATGGTGTATAGTACACCTTTTGCGATTCCTAGGGTGTCGCAAATGTCCTACCTCATAAATATTAATGAGGTAGGTCAAAATTTGCGACCCCCTAGGAATCGCAAAAATCATGGGGATTGTGGCCCGCTGACATCAGCAGGCCACCATGTCCATGGTTGCTTTTCAATAAAGCAATCTTTTTTTTTTTTAAAGCAGCCCGTTTTCCTTAAAGGAAAATGAGATGCTTTACAAAACAAAAAACTAAAAGCTTTCTTTTAAGTTTTTTAATCAATCAATCATATCATTTGTGAAGTGTGCTACTAACCTGTGAGGGTCTCAAGGTGCTGGGGGGTGGGGAATGCTGCTACTGCCCTTAAAGCCATGTCTTTAGGAGTTTTCTGAAGGTCAGTAGGTCTTGGGTCTGCCCTAGGTGGGTGGGGAGGGTGTTCCAGGTCTTGGCAGATATGTGGGAAAACGATCTGCCATCGGAGGTCACTCTTTGGATGCAGGGACAGTGGCGAGGGCGAGGTCGGTGGAGCGGAGCTGGCGGGTGGGAGTGTAAATGCTAAGTCGTCTGTTGAGGTATGTTGGTCCGGTGTTGTGGAGTGCCTTGTGTGCATGGGTGAGGACCTTGAAGGGTATCCTCTCATTGACGGGGAGCCAATGCAGGTCTCTCAGGTGGGGAGTCATGTGGCTGCAGCGAGGGATGTCGAGGATCAGGTATGCAGAGGTATTCTGGATGTGTTACAGCCGTCTCAGGAGTTTGGCCCGGGCTCCTGCGTAGAGGGCGTTTCCGTAGTCCAGTCTGCTACTGACGAGGGCCTGGGTAACCGTTCTTCTTGTATCGGTGGGGATCCACTTGTAGATCCTGCTGAGCATGCAGAGGGTGTTGAAGCACGAGGAAGAGACGGCGTTGGCCTGCTTAGTCATGGAGAGGGTAGAGTTGAGGATGAAGCCCTAAGTTGCGTGCATGGTCGGTGGGTATTCGAGCTGTTCCCAGGGCAGTCGGCCACCAGGAGTCATTCCAGGCAGAGGGGGTGGGTCTGAGTATGAGGACCTCCGTCTTGTCCGAGTTCAGCTTCAGTCGGCTGTTCTTCATCCATTCAGTGACGGCCTTCATTCCTTCGTGGATGTTGGTTTTGACGGCCCTTTGGGAGGGAGAGGATCAGCTGGGTGTCATGGGCATAGGAGATGATGTTGAAATTGTGCAGTGGAGCGACGTGGTCTAAAGGTGCCATGTAAATGTTGAACAGCGTTGGGCTGAGGGATGAGCCCTGGGGTACGCCGCAGATGATCTAGATGGCTTCGGAGCGGAAGGGAGGAAGGTGGACGCTCTGTGTTCTGCCAGAGATGAAGGAGGTGGTCCAGACCAGGGCCTTCTCTTGGATCCCAGCGTCGTGGAGGCGTGTTCGTAGTGTGCGGTGGCAGACTGTGTCGAAGGTGGCTGACAGGTTCAGAAGGATGAGGGTCGCTGTTTCTCCATTGTCTAGCAGGGTCCTGATGTCATCATGGTGGCGATGAGGGCAGTTTCGGTGCTGTGGTTGCTGCGGAACCCGGACTAGGAAGGATCCAGGATGTTCTTCTCCTTGAGGTAGCGGGTCAGTTGTTTGTTGACGGTCTTCTCAATGTCCTTCACTGGGAACGGGAGCAGGGAGATGGGCCAGAAGATCTTGAGGTCCATGGGGTCTGCCTTGGGTTTCTTGAGAAGGGTGTTGATCTCGGCGTGCTTCCAGCTCTCTGGGAAGGTTGCTGTCTCGAAGGAGATGTTGATGACTTTCCGGAGATTGGGTGTGATGGCTGTGCTGGCTTTGTTGAAGATGTGGTGTGGGCATGGGTCGGATGGGGATCCAGAATGGATCGTGTTCATCATCTTGATGGTGTCATCATTGGTTATGTTGGTGCAGGAGAGCAGGCGGTAGGGGGTCATGGGGTCAGGGGTCTCAGTAGTTGCTGGGGTGGTCGTGGCGTTGAAGCTGTCGTGGATGTCTGCGATTTTGCGGTGGAAGAAGGTGGCCAGTGAGTCACACAGGTCTTGCGAAGGTGGGACATCGTTGGTGTTGGAGCTGGGTTTGGAGAGTTCCTTCATGATGTTGAAGAGATCTTTGCTGTTGTATGCGCTGTTGTCTAGGTGGCCTTTGAAGGAGGCCTTTTTGGTGGCTCTGATGAGGTGATGGTGTCTGCGGGTGGCATTCGTGTGGGCTGCGTAGCTGTTCGGTGTTCGTTCAAGGAGCCAGTACTTCTCCAGTTTACAGCAGGTTTGCTTGGAGGCCTGGAGATCTTCAGTGAACAAGCTGGCTTTCTTGCTGTTGTGATTGTTAGAGGGTTTTTTGAGCAGGGCAAGGATGTTGGCGCATTCGTCAATCCACTGTCTGAGGTTGCGGTGTCGGGGTCGGGTGGGCTCTAGGCGAGGGTGGTGGTTAGCTGGTCTTCTGTGAGGCATCTGTTGGGTGTGGTGGTGCGTGGTGGGCTTCTTGAAGATGAAGTGGATGCAGGGATGGTCGGTCCAGTGGAGTTCGGTGGTGTGGTTGAAGGAGACGTGGGGGCTTGCGGAGAAAATAGGGTCAAGCATGTGGCAGGCGGAGTGGGTGGGTGTTGTGATGAGTTGTCTGAGTCCAAGGTTGGTGACCCGGGTGGTGGAGTTGCGGTTGTTGTTGTTCTCGAGGTAGAAGTTCAGGTCCCCGAGAAGGATGTAGTCTGTGGAGGTGAGGGTGTGCCTGCTGATGAAGTCGGCGATGGATTCGCTTAACTGTGGTCGGGGTCCAGGGGGTCTGTAGATGAGGGTTCCTCTATAGGTGGTGTTGGGGTCGGTGTGGTTCTGGAAGTGCAGGTGTTCTGCGATTCCTCCTCCTACTCCGTTGGTGTTGTCCCTGCGGATGATTTTGTAGCCATCCGGGATGGCGACGGAGAAGTTGGGTGCCGAGGCGGGGATCAGCCAGGTCTCCGTCAGGAAGGCGACATCTGGGGCGGTAGAGTCGAGTAGTTCGCAGAGTTTGCCGGCATGTTTGCAGGCAGAGCGGGTGTTGAGGAGAATGCATCTGAGGTAGTTGGGTTCTTTCCTGGTCGGTGGCTTGGCGGGCGGATGCTGGAGAGGCTGCAGTTCCGGCAGGTGAAGGGTTTGTGGGTGTGCTTCAGGGCGGCCAGGAAGCAGGTGTGTGATTGTCCGATGTTGAGTGCGTGGAGGGTGCTAGCATCGTAGCGGTGTCGGGTGTTGTGGTGGTTGCTGGGGCCAGAGGTTCTGGGTGCAGTCCAGGCACGGTCGGTGCGCCAGCGGCACGCCCGCTGCGCAACCTCTATTTTAGGGGAGTTGGGAGGGAGGAGCAGCAGGGAGGCGGGAGCGGGGTGGCGAATGGGTTAGTGGGGGGCGGGCCACAGAGAGGTAGTTGCGGGAAGAGCAGGAAAAAACAGGTGAGGGACGGGGTACAGAAGGCAAGCAGGGCACAGAGTTAGCAGGAAGGGGAAAAAAAGAATTTAGGCAAGCTACGACAGGCAAGTACAGTCAAAGCAGTGCAGCAGAATGAAAAGAAAAACACCAGTACAATCAAATCAGTACAGTGGGGAAAAAGGAAAATTAGGCAAGCTTACTGTGGAACTGCTGCCTGCTCTTAAAAATGGTTTTACAAACATTCACAATGGGGTCCCAGTATTTGCGAACGGGTTACCACCTACTTAAAGTAGTTGGTAAAATGAGAATGTTTTGCAACTGCAATTGCAGTCACAAAACATTCATATATACCGATAGGATTCGGTATTAGGAATTGACGCCATAAAAAGGACCCTTCCTAATATCGAATTGCAAACCCATTTTGCGATTCAGTAACAGGTTACCAAATCGCAAAATTTGGTTTTCTGCATCGGAAAAGCAATTTTTGTGTCCGCAAACGGGCAGATTTTGCAAATCTGCCCATTTGCAAATGCAAAAATGCCTGATACATCTATCCCAATATCTTTATCATTCTCCAGTTTTGTCTTCATAAAACTTTCTTTGTTGTTCTTCTTTTCCCTCTGTGCAGCAACATTCGTCAATTCTTTTGTAAGCTTCTGCTTTGGACAGACTATCCAATTTTCATAAATGGGATAGTGTCCTAAATGAGAAGTGTATACACTTCTTAACCAATTGTACTCTCTGGCACAACTTGTATCAACACTAACTTTCCAGTAATCAAAATCAACCAAAAACCAACTGGCCAATGTTCTAACTTGAGATAATGCTATATTTGACATACCTTTAATACCTATAGTATTATCAATATGAATAAAAGCTGTGTCTACACTTAAACCTTGTGATTTATGGATAGTTACAATATACGCTAGAGAGAGAGTGGGAACTACTGCCGCCGGACATATAAGTACTTTACAAGCAAAATATTTACAACATATAGGCCAAATCTGCTTCACGCCACCAATCTAATGACATTTTATGGTTAAAGTATTGAACTTCATCCCTATTTTGAAAATTAATGAAATCAATAAATTTACCAATTGCACCATCCATTAGTCTTTCATCAACATTTAAATTAAGTTGCAAAATTATTCTACAGATTTTGCATACTCGTAAACACTTTTTTAATCCTGCAGTCGGGGATACAGATTTCTCCAATTAATCCAATTTTGTTTGTAGTTTTCCACTTAGCAGTACTGATACCCATGGTTATCCATTTTTTCAAGTGCTGCAATTTCCAAAATGTGTTCTTTCTTCAGTTTTAGTAATTCTTATTTAAAGATTAAACATTACATTTGGAGCACTCCTGAAGTGTAGGCATTAAAACGGACTATGGATTTCTCTTCTTCAACGAAATTGAACATTAGCTGTGCTGCTGTGTTGTTATGAAAACAGTTTCTTGATAAGATGACTTTCTAAGGAATGTTTCCCCTCCTTTGTCCGAATTCCTACTCTAATATCTTTCAGAATATTTCTGTACTCCATGTCAGATGCTGGATGGATATTTTTAAGTAGTTCTTTGTATTGGGAGTTTAGCCAAAATGTTTACATTGACAATAATTCCCAAAGAATTCATGGAGAAAAGTCTTGAAACCAGGCTGTCCTGTAACAAGGGTAAGATGCAGTAGGTCACCAAAGACCAAAAATGCTTTCCTCCAAATAGTACACCGTCGTGGTTTTAAAAATTTGTTGAATTGTCAAGTATATGCTGGCAAGCATTAAGTTTGAGACTATGCTCACCTCATCGGTGATTAGTGCTTCAAGTTTCTTCAGTACTCTTGAGATGTTATGGCAAGCGTCACCAGATAACTTCTGAAATTCCTCTTTACTGTCATGCACAACAGGTAGCACAAGTAGTCGATTTAAAGTAACTCCTTTAATGTTGTGTAGAGCTAATCCAGTTGGTGCTGTTACTACACTTGATACCTTTGATTCTGTAGTCCACTCTAGGTAAGCGGTGAGAATTTTAATTAAAAAGCTTTTCCTAGTGCCAGCTTGGCAACTGATGTATAATAGCATTGGCTTAAATTATGAACTTTTACGTTCTTTCTTCTGATGCTCTATTTTCTCTTTTACCTTCATATAAATTTCTTTCTGTTCGCCCCTCTGATGTCCAACATACGGTTCCAAATCAACACTTTCCTGTCACACATGCTCCATTGCACTTTCTACCTCATTCATGGCTATTTCAGCTTTATTTTCGATAACTGGTTGTCCAAGAGGATCTTAACTTAGTGCTTTGAACTTTGGCTGATTTGTGAACTCTCCTAAGCTATCTTAGTAGCAATTGTTTCTTCCTGTTCAATCTCATTTAAAATTTGTAAATAGTTTGGGAAGACTGAACACTGAATACTGTCTTTCACAGCGTTGAAAGAATCTTCATAGCAGTCATAGTCTCCAAGTAATAGGATTTAATACGCCAAGGTTTGAAGAGTTATAGAAGTGCCAAATAGAAAAACTCTCTTTTGTCTGGAGTTTGGCAACTACGTGTTCTGTGGTTCATTAAATTTCCTTTTGAGTGTCTGATCAAACAGCCATCACATGCAACTACTGCATATTTCCCTTCTTCTATGTTTTCTGTTACATTGCTTCCAGATCTGTAGTGTTAAAGTACTTCATAAAGGCCTGTTTTTTCTAGATATGGACTCCTTCTTAGATACTATGTATCCAACATATATGATTTCACAATATCTGTACCTTCCAGGTCAAACTCTGCTAGATAATGAATTTCCAGGAAATACTTCTACAACTTATTTTGCATTCTTGCTAGGCCTTGACTTACTCAAATAGCTCCCATTGACTTTGAGAAAAAACTGGCCAAGCTCAACTGATCACAGCACTCATAGGACCCCCCTCTCTCTATGGGAAAGCATTTTCAAGCTGAGGCTGTACACTTACTTGGTTAGAGTCTTTTCTGGTGAAATCTCTTCCCACATCTTATTCATCTCTGTCTTTTCTGATTTTGTAATATATGAAGTGGCGTAACAAGCAACAGCAATGGAGTTGTCTGCAACAAATTGTATTTGCATATTAGAATTCCACATTTTAGAATTACAGGGTAATAGACATCAATATACTTGTAGGTTTCTGTTCTTCTGAGGTTGTATGTATTTTTGGGTGATTTTCGTGTCAGCGTATGTCTGACTCCCAGTAAATAGCTGTTCATTCTTCCTTGGGAATTGGCAGGTCATGGAAATTCAAACCAACATCTTGTGTAAAATGATCCTTTGCATCTCTATTTTCGACAACAGTACTTCCCACATCTATGATGAAACCGCAGCAATTGGTGTCTCAGATCTTTTTCATCACTGTCTTTTGGCAAACGGTTGTCGAAAACAGCGAGCCTCTAAACATTTCACCCACATATTCATGGGAGCCTTGTTTGCTTGTTTCATTTGAAAGTGATCAATACCATCACAAATATCTTTTTTAGAATGCAATGGATGAGTGTTGTAATATTTATAAATGTCTTCTGATCTGGATTGAACCACTTTTACAATCTGTCCACTTGATGGTAATGTTTCAGCCTCCATACAAGTTACATCTTAAACAACATCAACATTTTTAGAATAAATATTATTTTGTACCAGGTGTAATATTGCTTTTATTACTTTATTAACATCCACTAACTCTGTCAGATTTATTTTTTATTTTTGGTAGTCACGTCAATTACTAGCATGATAAATGATTCACTAATATCTCTTTCTAACCCCACAGTTACAATATTATGTTTAAAACCTAAAGGTAAGTAGACAATTCTTGCTTTAAGCTCAGTTGGTGGCAGCTTCCTTATCTTTAGCTCCATGTGAACTACAGCCTGAAATTGGTATATATAGTGTATGAGAACTGATTCAAAAACATTTAATTCTTGAAGTTCTTCTGGAATGGATACCAATTCTAACTTGTTATGTATGGCTCTAGCTGGAATTTTGTTATCCTCTAAATTATCATAGCAATACTGACATATAATTTGCCATGTTGCCAAATCAAAGTGTTCCTCTACAAATAAATGTGCAGCAGATTTTTTTTTATCCTCATTTGCCTCGGATCTCAGTTGACAAAAAGTAGGATGTCTATTACCCGTACTCGGTTTTAAGGAGACTTAGGCATCGAGGACGGATGGAATCAGGGGACAACACCCTAGCGAGCAATATAGCAAAGAAAAGGAACCCCCTAGCAGGCCCTATTACTTCACTAGCTATACCAATGACCAATGGGACAGATATGTGTACAGGGAATCCCAGAATGTCTTATATAGTTGTCCCTACCCCCAATGTTCAGGTATTGCAGGGCAGTTTTTAAACATATGTATGTCCGAAGCATTTGCAATACCACACTTCTTACAACTGACCAGGGGACCCTTTGATATTTTGGACAACTTTGCCGGACACAGATAAGCCCTGTGGGTGGTAAAGCCAGACAGGTTTAACAGTAGTGCATAAGGTATTAAAAGAATGTTGCCACAGGTCTTCCCACTGTTCATTTGGCATGAGGGTACCCCAGAGTTCTTCAGCAAGTTTAACATTTTCATCTATAGCTTCTTCTATAGACCAGTGAAAAAAGGATACCTCCTTCTTCGTAACTGGCCTGGTTACAAGTTGCTCCTCCAAGATGTTTCCTACACCAATAGATTTTTTGAGGGTCTGGGGCCAACTCTGAAGCTGTAGGTATTTATACTTGGACATGCCTCCCTCTGTTGAACTTTGGAGTAATACCCACGATTGTAAAGTGCCATCAAAAGCCAGGTCCCTCCACACATTCAATCCCGCTGTCATGAGTGGTGCAGCCAATTTATCTTTCAAACAATCTAGAGCTCCTGAAGAGCCTCAAAGAGGAGCCATGCTTGAAAAATATTTCGGACCAGTATATTGTTCGATTTTAGCCCATATTTGGGCCATCCCCAGGAAGACTTTCAGCCTGACCTTTTTGAAAAACATCTGGTCATCATATTTGAACAGGAAACCCTCGTTGGGAAGATTTCCTCCTTTAGCATAGCCGCAAACATGGACCCTATCCCTGACTGATCTGGAGTTTTTAACAGCATTCTTGCATGAGATAGCTGGAAAGCCCAAGCATAATACTGTTTGTCTGGGAGTGTAAGACCCCCTTACTCCCTCTTGTGCCTAAGCTTCTTCCATGATATTCTCGTGGCCTTGTAAGCCCATACAAATGAATTAATTGCTTTATGAAGCTTGTCTATCCCCTGTTTATCAAAGTATAGTTGAATAGTGTCAAAGAGAAAGGTGATTTTTGGTAATATGGCCATTTTTATTAAATTGATCTTGCCCAAGATGGTCAATGGGAGATGAGCCCAAGATTTCATGAGCTTTTGGCATTCTCTGGATATGTGAGCCAGATTATTCCCTGAGATCTTGTCAATATCCTGAGCCATCCTGACTCCCAGAGATCTCATCTCGCTCTTTGTTTGATGCTGGCAGTCCAGTAGGTCCCATGCCATAATCCCCGTCTTTCCAGTATTGATCTCATAGCCTGAGACCAGCCCGAATTCTTGTGCCAGCTTAATAACGTGAGGTAAAGATGTCTCCAAATCGGAAGAAAGGATCAAGACATCATCTGCGTAGAGAGCTACCTTCCTGTTCCACGGCCGGAACCTAAAAGATTAAATGCTCTGTTCGTCCCTCAGTCGCTGAGCGAAGGGCTAGATATATAGATCGAAAAGAAGAGGGGAAAGGGGGCAGCCTTGTCAAGTTCCCCTAGTAATTATGAAGGAATTGGTTAATTTGCCATTGACTAGGAGTCTCGCCGAGGGATCGCCGTAAATGAGTTTAATGTTTTGACGGAACTTTGGTCCGAAGCCAAACCTGTCCATTTCTGCCGCTAGATAAACCCAATTTACCCTGTCAAAGGCTTTGGTAGCATCGAGAGTAATTGCTGCAAGAGATAGTGAAAAGGTTGTGGCCAAATCAATGGCTCCAATAAAGTCATAAGTGAGATTAGACAGATTCCTCCCCTTTCCAAAGCCCTTCTGATCAGTATGAAGTAATCCTCCGGCTAATGCTCCCAGCCCGTCTGCTAGGATCCTAGCAAAGACTTTATAGTCTGTGTTTAAAAGTGAAATGGGTCTGTAAGACCCACATTACGCTGGATTTTTCCCTGGTTTCAGGATCAGCAAGACGGTAGCTTCTCCGCATGAAGCGGGAAGCTTGATACCTTCAGATAGAATCTTGTTAAAGAGTTTGGTCATAGTTGGGATTACTGCCTCCCCCAGGGACCGATATAGTTCGGCTAGGAGCCCATCAGGCCCTGCAGCCTTACCTCCCTTGCAGGCTGAAATCGCCTTCCTGACCTCTTGCTGGGATATGTCTAGCTCCAATTTTTCTTGCTGAGACGAGTTTAGGGAGGCAATCCTGCTTCCGGTTAACCACTCAGTCACACTAGTTTTATCGACTACATTATCTTCTTCATAAAGATCTTGGAAGTAGGTAAAAAAGGCATCACCAATCTCTTCATCGGTCAATACTGAAATGCTGTGATCCTCGCTGTCTATTTGCCTGATTATCTTTCGAGTCCTGTCAGCCTTGACCTTTCATGCCAGGAGTTTACTGGCACCCTCTACATATTCAAAATGGGCAAGCTTACTTGCATCCCATTTTTTGATAATCCTTGACTGAATAATAGTATCCAACTGATCCTGCAGGCTATCTAATGTCGGCAGATGTTCTTGGGAGTTTGCAGGGATCATTTCCTTGTTTAAACTTAACTTCACTGCCATCATCTCAGACTCTATTAGCACCACCTCATCCCTGTACTTCCTATTCTTGTAACAGACCCTGCTAGGGGCCATACCTCTTATAGAGGCCTTCCAAGTATCCCATACCATTGAGATCTCAGTAGAGCACACATTTGTAATAAAGAAGAACTCTGATTCCTGGGATAGATACTTGACTTCTAGTTCATCAAGTAAAAGTGAACAATCAAATATCCATACTCTTGAATGTTCTTTGCCTTCCACAATTAGATCCAACCATACAGCAACATGGTCGGACAGGTGTGGGGTTGAGTAACCCATATCCTTGATTTTACCCCTCAAGTCATGGCTAACCAGGATATAATCTATTCTGGACTTATGGCGATACTTATTATTATAATAAGAAACACCCAGTCGAGAGCCATATCTCTCTCTCCAGACATCACAAAGTCTAATTTGTGCCATCATCGTTTGTAAGTATGCCCAGGACTTCATCGTTGTAATTGACCAACTGCTTTGAGACTTGTCTAGTGAGGGACAATGTTAAAATCGCCAGCCATTATAATGGGCTCTGGAAACTCCAAGAGATTTGAGAAGATGGTTTTCAACACAGAAGGATTATCTTGATTTGGACCATAATAGCCCACCACTGTCATCTGAGACCCTAAAATGGACATTTTAACAATGACCCACCTGCCACCTGAGTCTACCATATAGTTTAATATCCGAACCTTCGCTTGCTTTTTAAGTAGTATAGCTACACCTTTAATGTTAGCGCTCTGATTGGAGCTAATAAGGTGTTCAACCCACTATAGTTTTCCAAAGATTTCCGACAGTTCCTTCTTCAACAAATGAGTTTCTTGCAAGATAATGATCTGTGCTGGAAAATCTTTAGGATACTGCAGGATCTTAGCCCTCCTCTTTTTTATTCGCAGGCCGTTAACATTCCAAGATAAAATTTAAATACAACTCATGGCAGTTTAAACACCCAAAACTTTAGCGTACTACATCTCCTAAGGTACCAGGCTAAACAAGCTAAACCTCACCGACATAACAAACATGAGTTTGTCAGACTAAAATGTGAATGAGGATTTTTTTTCTTTTTTCCCTATGCTCCCCACTCTGTGCTACCCTTCCTGCCCTTCCGGAGCTCTCACCTCCCTCCCTCCCTGGAGAACCTTACCCCCATTTTCCTGGACTGAAAGTCCAGAATATGCTACCGGGGCCCCTAACAAGTCCCTTTGTGCTCATAATACTTTGTAAAGAAAAGCCAATTCCAACTTGTTATGTATGGCTCTGGCTGGAATTTTGTTATCGTCTAATTTATCATAGAAAATCTTACATATATTTTGCCATGTTGCCAAATGAAATTGTTCCGCTACAAATAAATTTACAACAGATTCTTGCCACGTAACTATGTTCTCCTGTTTAGTTTTCAAAAACACAACTATATGTGGCTTTTGTAGTGAGTGCGTCGACAACAAATACAAACACAGTTTGTTTTCTCTGAAGAATTTACGCTAAACTTTTCAATCTCTTGTGTAAAGTTATCAATACTAGTGCCTGTGTCCTGTTCCTCTACACCTCAAATAACCAAGTCTTCATTTTCCCTAGACTCCTATTCAGGACCAAAGAAACAAAACTGAAATTCTTCACATACTTTATCTACCTCTGCTACTGTACCACGCAATAGAGCTCTATTCATTTCTACTAAACAGAAGGCAGTACTTTTCACATAGTAAAGCCTCCTAACTAAATTCAGCATTTTAGAGTGATGAACAGCCAACGTTCTGAAGTGATGAAAGGTGCTTTGGGACACTTTCTTTGATAGGCATGTTAGTGAATGTTCCTGTGAATGAGTATACTCTCGTACTTTGATTGCTTTTACTACTTGCAAAATCCCAATTTTCTGTTTCAGACTTCTGCATAGAAACTTATGTAGGAAACCTCTCTATATGTCAATTGATTTCTGCTGAACACTGCAAATACTGCAACAGTTCCTTTGTTTATAGGGGCATGTCTGCACCTTCCCTATACCTTTTCAGCTACTACTTCTTCAACAATCCATGGAACAATCTCCTCTTTTAAAATCGGAGTACCATCCTCCCCCTCGTAACATCGACCAGTTGTTTCAACTGATTGCATTAATGTGTTCTCTTGAAAGTTGCTTTCTTCTTTAAAAAGAAAGGCTAAGTACTAGAAGTATGCTTCCATTTGCCATTGAATGTTCTACAGAAATTACTTTTATTCACTAGTCTTTTCTTTTGCCTTCTTTTTTCATAGACAACACTGTTTTATCCAGTGTTCTGCTCTGAATCAAAATAAATAGCTTCCTCTTCAGCGAAAATGCCTTATCAACTATAGCCTCTACATGTTCTGTTTGTTTGACTGGACTGCTTCTGTTCTCCTTTTAACCTGCTTCATAGTTCATATGAGATTCTGAATTAACCTACAATGAAAAATTCTGACTCTTATTTGCTTGAACAGCCTTGGTCATCTTGCTAAACCATCTGTTTTCTTATACGATTTAGTACTTTTAATGTGACTTTCTTTTTGTCCTTTCTTAGCTGATTTGAAACCTTGCTTTTTATTGACTTGCTTTTGCTCACTTTTCAGTTTTCTACATACTATTCTAAGAAACGGCTTAGTGTTCTTACTAGCAACAGTTTTCTCTCAAACCACATTGTCAGCATTCTATCCCTTTTGTTTCTCTGTTGTAAGGAGATAGTATCCTTTCTTCTGTTTCTTTTTTTGGCATTGCAACTCTCTGTTTGTAGGTAGAAGTAGATAGCTAGAAAATATAAATGAATACATTTAGCTTTTCATTATGTACTATTACATTACATATTTTATGACAGACAGTTATGCTACTAGGTTATAACCACTGCAAGTCTATTAATTCTTAGGCTTTATCTGTGTGCCTCTGCCAGTATATGCGCCAGTGTTTGCATGTGTATAACACTGTGTGCATCAATGTGTCAAAGAGTCTCTAATCATATGTCTCAGTGTGTGCCAGGGTATTCTACGGAGAAGTGTGCAACTGAGTCTGCCAGTGTATGCATAAGTGTAAACTTTGGTGTTTTAGAGTATGCATGAGGGTGTGTCTGGATATCTTAGTGTATCCATGACTGTCTGCTTGGGAGTGAATGTGTATAAATCACTGTGCACCTTGGAGTACTACTGCATGCATCAGATTATATATGGGTCTGTCAGCATCTACATCAGTCTCTACCTGGATGGGTCATTGTGTCACTGGGTGTGTTAGTGTGGTATCCGTGTGTGCCTAGCTGTATTAATGTATGCTTCAGAGTATGGCTGGGTGTGTCAGTGTAAGATCAGTGAATGCCTGGGTGTGTCAGCATATGCATCAGCGTGTGCCTAGGTGTGTCAGCATATGCATCAGTGTGTGCCTGAGTGCATTACTGGGTGTCTTAGTGTATGGGTCAATATGTTATTGGGTGTGTGCCTGGGTGTGTCAGTGTATGCATTAGTGTATTTGTGTCTCTGTCACTATAGATAGATAGATATTTATTTTTGCTTAATTAAAATCCTTGCAAATACATAACAAAAAAATTCCCATTTGTCCACAGACAAATACAGTTAAAAGCAATTTAAAAACCACATAATATTAAAACAAGGTCGTCAATTGCACATTCCTAATTTATACAATTTAGCTGCTTTTTAAAGGAGATTCTCATAAACAAATACATCTTAATTAATACTGACAATAACTGCCACAATTTCTCAGGGCAAATGGCACAGCTTAAACAAGAACATTGTCCAAGTTAGAGGTTTGGTGAGAGAGTGCAAGTACAACTAAAGCGAGATGGAGAATTAATATTACATTTAAAAAGCATATTAGCGTGTTTCGGGTAACGACAGGGTTTTAAGGCTCTTCGTTGCCATCTCAAGAAATGTTGTTAGCCGACAATTGAGCTGGATGTCAGTGGGGTTAAAGCAAAGTATCACTGCCTGCCTACATGTCTGGATACCGTAATACCTAAAGAAAGGACGTAACAAGGGGCATCTTATGTCCTTTAAGTTGTGGCAGTTGCAGATGACATGAATGATGTCTTCCTTCCCACTTCTTAATATCATAACCACATATTCAATAGATCACCACAATAGACACAAACTTAAAAAATAATATGCAATAATATTTAGACAATTGTACAAGTTATTCGATAAAAGTAATACATTCATAGTGCCATTTAAGAACAATTAAAAAATTGAGTAAATTCACAGCAATTAGTAATCTTTGTTAAAAAACTACAGAGTTGTCTGGGTAAATTCACAGAAATTTGTTATCCTTGTTAAAAACTACAAAGTTGTCGACACAGCGTTTCGCTTTTGCGATAGCACCTTCATCAGGACAATGTTCTCTCAAAGAAAGGTATAAATCCCTGTATTCAATTTGGGGATATTAACCAGTTCTCTCAGGTAATCTTCTTATCACCAGGTATGCATCCATGAGATAGTTGGGTTTGAGTTCTACACAATCCTTATAGTATGTTTCAATTCACTTAAGGTCAAGGGAGCCACCGTTATATGATTGGTATTGAACGTTCGCCCCAGGAATATAGGGATAGCTCAAGGATGCAGCGCGTGGCTGAATGCTCTGAAAATTTCACCGGCACCACTTTATTGAGGACACATTGACCCTTTGATTCTTTTTTATGCAAGAGCTGATTTAATCAATTGTCAGGCTCTTGTTTTAAAATAGCGGCCTCCCTGCTCCTCTTGTACCTCTGCGTATAGGCATTTTTAAGTTTGTGTCTATTGTGGTGATCTATAGAATATGTGGTTATGATATTAACGGGTTTATAAATGTCAAGTGTAGATTCTGTCTAAATTTTAGTAGAATATGGACCTTTTTCATTTCTTTTCATTGCTCCTTGTCCCTAATTGGATTTCTAAGGAGACCTCCCTGCCTTTTGATATTTATTCCTTCCCACTTCTGCATAGACGACAAGTCTGAGTGCCTCCTTTCCTTTCCCATGGTGGAAGATGGGGTTTGATCGCAATTACCCCCAAAGCGCAACCTTAGAAAGTTTCTGCTTATCTTAATTCCAGCACTCAAGTAGGTTTGGGGTTTTGGCCTTACATAGTCACTGAGCACTATCCAGCATTGTGCCTTTTTAGTAAGACTTGCTTTGTCTTCTAAAACTGAAAGCATAGATGTTGTTTTTCTCACTACTTTTTTAAAGGTTAGGTGATCCGTTGGAACGGCCCAGAGCTCGGACAGGCCCAGTTGCTCAATCGATTCAAACAAATAATCCCTTGCTGAACATTTTTCTTGATTGTGCAGGGCTTTCCAAAGGTGGAAATTTAAAGATCCTGCCTCAGCATTTCGGATTTTATGCCAACATTTAACGTAGGTGCTCCTTCTTTCCACCGCTTGTTTTTGAATCCCGAATTCTAGCCAGATTCGGAGACACATATTTAGGGAGATGGAAAATAGCTCTATATAAGTTGGCTATTATGGCATCTAAAACTGCTGCATCTTTACCTTTTATGGCCTCACTGCCGTATGTCAATGTCAGCAGCAATTTAGCCCTCAAGACCTGTAAGAAGGGATCACACGTAAGGTCGGGTAGCCGCCTCTTCAGTGACTTCAATGATAGATACGTTGTTGCCCCTTTTCTTCGAATGGCCTCTAACTGAGGTTTGAAAGAGCATTTGTCATCTATTAATTTTCCCATTCATGCCTATACGCAGAGGTACAAAAGGAGCAGGGAGGCCGCTATTTTAAAACAAGAGCCTGACAATTGATTAAATCAGCTCTTGCATAAAAAAGAATCAAAGGGTCAACGTGTCCTCAATAAAGTGGTGCAGGTGAAGTTTTCAGAGCATTCAGCCACATGCTGCATCCTTGAGCTATCACTATATTCCTGGGGTGAAAGTTCAATACCAACCATATAACGGTGGCTCCCTTGACCTCAAGTGAATTGAAACATACTATAAGGATTGTGTAGAACTCAAACGTCCCCAACTATCTCATGGATGTATACCTGGTGATAAGAAGATTACCTGAGAGAACTGGTTAATATCCCCAAATTGAATACAGGGATTTATATATTTCCTTTGAGAGAACATTGTCTTGATGAAGGTGCTATCACAAAACCGAAACGCTGAGTCGACAACTTTGTAGTTTTTAACAAGGATAACAAATTTCTGTGAATTTACCTAGACAACTCTGTAGTTTTTTAACAAAGATTACTAATTGCTGTGAATTTACTCAATTTTTTAATTGTTTTTAAATGGCACTATGAATGTATTATTTTTATCGAATAAATTGTACAATTGTCTAAATATTAATGCATATTATTTTTTAAGTTTGTGTCTATTGTGGTGATTCTTTGAATATATGGCTATGATATTAAGGGGTTTATAAATGTCAAGTGTAGATTCTGTCTAAATTTTAGTAGAAAAGGGACCTTTTTCATTTCTTTTCATTGCTCCTTGTCCCTAATTGGATTTCTAAGGAGACCTCCCTGCCTTTTGATATTTATTCCTTCCCACTTCTGCATAGATGACAAGTCTGAGTGCCTCCTTTCCTTTCCCATGGTGGAAGATGGGGTTTGATCGCAATTACCCCCAAGCGCAACCTTAGAAAGTTTCTGCTAATCTTAATTCCAGCACTCAAGTAGGCTTGGGGTTTTGGCCTTACATAGTCACTGAGCACTATCCAGCCGTGTGCCTTTTTAGTAAGACTTGCTTTGTCTTCTAAAACTGAAAGCATAGATGCTGCTTTTTTAAAGGTTAGGTGATCCGTTGGAATGGCCCAGAGCTCGGACAGGCCCAGTTGCTCAATCGATTCAAACAAATAATCCCTTGCTGGACATTTTTCTTGATTGTGCAGGGCTTTCCAAACGTGGAAATTTAAAGATCCTGCCTCAGCATTTCGGATTTTATGCTAACATTTAACGTAGGTGCTCCTTCTTTCCACCGCTTGTTTTTGAATCCCGAATTCTAGCCAGATTCGGAGAGACATATTTAGGGAGATGGAAAAAGCTCTATATAAGTTGGCTATTATGACATCTAAAACTGCTGCATCTTCACCTTTTTTGGCCTCACTCCCGTATGTCAATGTCGGCAGCAATTTAGCCCTCAAGACCTGTAAGAAGGGATCACACGCAAGGTCGGGTAGCCGTCTCTTCAGTGACTTCAATGATAGATACGTTGTGGCCCCTTTTCTTCGAATGGCCTCTAACTGAGGTTTGAAAGAACATTTGTCATCTATAAATATTCCCAGGTATTTATAGCTTTGTACTTGATCCAGACGTTGGCCGTCAAGGAACCAGCAATTGGTCTTTTTTTATGGTAATGGACTGCCATAATTTTGGTCTTCCTGAGATTTCTTTTAAGAGAGTTCCGTTTAGAAAAGCTGCTTGTTGTATTTAGTAGGTGCTGAAGGCCAATTGGTGTCCGGCTAATTAGAACCAAGTCATCAGTGTATAACAAGTTTGACATTAACTTGTTTCCCAGTTTTGGTGCGTGGGATGCACAACAGTCCAGCTCTCCAGATAAATCGGCCAAGAAGAGATTGAAAAGGATCGGGGCAAGGACACACCCCTGCTTGAGGTCTTTCGAGGTCATGATTCATTTGGAGATGTGCGACCCTGCGCCTAATTTGACCCTGATCCATGTGTCTGTGTGCAGCTGTTTTAGCCGTTCCAAAAGTATGTTTGGTAAACCCCACTTTTCCAGTTTTTCCCAAAGTTTGGAAAGATCAACGTGGTCTAACGCGGCTGTGTAATCAATGAAACACAGGAAGTGAGGCATTTTTGATACTTTGGCTGCATCCATTAATAACGTGAGAGACAGTATAGTAGTTGTAGTTCCTTGGCCACTACAGAACCCAGTTTGATTAGTGGTGATAATTAAGTTATCTGAAGCCCAGGATGATAGCTCCTCCCTGAGTTTTCCGGCATAGTATTTGGCATCTATATCAAGAAGGGAGGTTAGTCGGTAGTTATTCAGGTCATTTCTTTTGCCTTGTTTAAAAATTGGGCTAATAATTGATCCTTGCTATGATTCCGGAATGGTGACTGTGGTGTTTAAGCCCTTCAAGACTGGTAATAGAGCCTTGCTGCAAAAGACGGCGTCATGTTTATACAATATCGGTGGAATCCCGTTTGGACCGGACGCTCTCGTTTCTCTGCCCTTGGTTATTAAGCCTTTTATCTGTTTTTCTGTAGGAGCATATCCTTCCTCATCAATGGAGCCTGTAGAGTCTAAGTCACCACCCGACAGGGACCCCTGTTGTTTATGGATGCTATTACTGCTGACCGAGTGACCTTTGGTGGTATGGTTTTGTATCGCCTTTCGCTTGTTGGGGGGGTTCAGTGTCCGGTACCGCGGTGCACGCACCCTCATTTAAATTCCCTTCCTTGTTGTTAAAATGGGTGGAGAGGTACTCTACCCAGACAGATTCTGTTATATTGGAGCTATTTCCTGGATGGTACAGTTGCTCTAACTTGTGGATTGCTTGCCAGAACGTGGCACTGTTGCATTGCTTGGCATCATACAATAATTTAGCCCATATTTCGTCGTTTATTTGCCTTATTTTTCTCCACTTCCTCCTTCTCAATAGCACCTTCGTTTGTCGAAGGGTAAGCTGCAGCTCCAGGTTCCCTGATGTTTTTCGCAATTGTCGAAGTGTTTGGTTTGCAATGCAATTGAGGCTCTTAGTTTCCGGGCTGAATTTCACTTTTGTTAGTATGTCTAATTGTCGTGGCTTAGTCCCGGTCGCAAAGTTACCACTGAAGGTCTTAATAATGTTTTCCCATGCTGTTACTATTGTAGTTCCTGTCTCTTTTTCTCGCTCAAATAAAGTTTTAGCGGTAGCCGATAGGCCTTCAATATTGTTGACATTGCACCTTAAACGCTTTAGATTAGAAACGTCTTCAATCTCAATCGAGTTCCAGGTGTCTAGTGTGGCAGCTGGCCTTGCCTTTAGCAATACTTCTTGTGGGAGGTGATTGCTCTGAATATTATCACCTATTTTAAAGGTTTCTATTTTATCAAACATGGCTAGTGCTACAAACGTATAGTCTAGATAGGAAGATGTTTTTGAGGAGTAAAAAGTAGCAACTGGTGGAGTATCATCCGAGAAGCGGCCATTCAGTACTCTAATTCTTGTAGCAGGTGTTTGGCCCATCTTGAAGGTTTGCTAGGGTTTGCTTGGCCCTGAGTCGGTATCCCCCAGAGTGCTGTAAGTTTGTGCACGGGGTTGTCATCCAGGCTTGTCCCAAAAAGGTGTAAATTGAAGTCACCAGCAACAATTATGTGGTCGGTATTTTGCTCGTCCATAATCCTTTTTATTTCCTTTGACAGCTCTTTTACAGCTTTTTATTTACGTTTGGGTGCACGTAAATGTTAATTATTATAACTTTTTGTATCGTGTTGTTGAATTTGAGCTTTGTCTGTGTTGCAAGGACGGCGTTAGGTGGCGTAAGTTTTGCATCTATAGGCTTTGTTGACCCCATTGTGGTTATTGAAGCCAGCATCATTAATGGCCCCGAACAGCGACCAAAGTTACAGTCTTTTGTTGCTGGCACAGAGTAGGAGGAATATCCTTGGAGATCCTTGGTTTTATCCTCCCTTGTCCCCTGGAGAAGTATTAAATGAAATGTTTTCAGATAGTTAACTGCTTCGTAGTCGACCAGTTTAGCTGCCAGGCTATTGATGTTCCAAATGCAGATTTTAATTTGACCTTGGGCAGGTGGAGCTATCTGAGGGGTATCACACTCTTGTCAGTTTGAAGGGTCTATTAATATTGAGCGTGTTATTTGAAACCAAGCTTGTGGTCCCTCTTTCAAGGTTGGAATTAATGACCCTGAGCATCTGCTTAAGTTGGAGCCCTCTATACAAGTAGTTAGTTTGCTGGGAATTCTGCTTCTCGCCCCTCTTCATACTGAAGTGATAGTTTTGTCTGGGAAGATAATTTGGGCTTTTAAAAATGAAGTTGGGTAAGGAGATTTCAATTCAACTGCCATTTTTATTCCCCATTGCTTGAGCGTACTTTTCTCTTCCTTGATTTTGTTCGCGATTGCACTTGAGCTCCATTTTATCCTTGTTACCTCCGGGCCCAGGCAGTTGTTATTTGGAAGAAATTCTATGGAAAGTAGGTCCAATGAATTTATGTTTCCCAGGCTCGAAATGGAATTTAAGAGTCGAAGAACGTTCCCTTTGTTTAATATGTCCTCTCTTCCCCATGATTCATATTCGGGAATGAGAGTGATACTGATCACTTCTTCGGTTGTATTTTTCTTGATTTTGTAAGTGGAGGGTTTATCCTGTTGGTGAGGCCTTGGTTGCAGAAGGTTTTTCTGTTCTACTCCTAGAGTAGAAGATTTACGAGAAATTGGCGAGAGGGCAGATAGAGACTTGATTTTTCTGAGTAAGCCACTTTGCTTTACAAGGTCCTCCGTCAATTGTTTCCGATGGTCCTCGTTTTTTTAAAAATGGGCTTCATTGAGTGGTGCCCCCTGGGGTTGGTCTTCCTTGATGTATTTCGGGATTACTGAGTTTTTTACTATTAGTATTGACTCCTGCCTCTCGGTCATTGTTGAGATGTTCCTTCTTGCTGGGTCGTTTTCTTTTACTGATAGTTCCTCCCTCTCATTCACTGTTGGGTCCTTCCTTCTTACTGGGCTCAGTGGTTGCCCCAAGGTGACAGCCGTAATTGTAGGGGACTCTGTGATGGGTTGATCCAACCTGCCCGGCGTGGCGGAACACAAACTGGACCCAGTTTTGTAAATATCCGGGTCTGGTTTAACCATGATGACGGGTGGTTTGCTCAATGTGTTTAAAGTAAGAGCTAGTGGCTTCTTGTTGCGTTCCTTCCGTTTTTGTTCATTGCGGGCTTTCCGGGGTGTAGGGTTTTTATTTGGAGGGGCCGTTTTTATTTGGGCCATTGTTGACGTTGCGTCACTATCTGCAGCAGTGCTGGGAGAGCTACTTGCTGTTGGTTCAGTATTTTGGGGTTCAGACGAGGCGGTCCTTGTTTCATGCTGGCCGTCTTTAGGTATGTGGGGCGATGGAGCACTGGCTTTTATTTGCGATACAAGATTCCTTAACATAGTTGTCAATGTCGTTAGCTTGTCAATTATTGGTCCACAGGTGCATTCGAGTTGGATGGTTTGGTTGCCGTGAAGTGCTTCTTGTCTTCTCTTAATTAGGTTATTGAGCTTAAATAGTTTTTTGTCGATTTCGGACGTAAAGTCGGTCAATGTCTGAAGGACCGTAAGTTGTAAATCCATTTTGTGAGATTGATATTGTGAAGCTGTTGTTGAGTATTGCATTGAGTTTAGTATTGCCATCCAAACTTATTCGGTGGACAGAGTGTTGCTGAGTTTGCTTCTTTCATGCAGTGGTATATTAAATGGTGCAGGAGATATGTTATTTTGAGCAGGTTTTAGATTATATGAGGCGACAAGCTCCTCCCATTCCTGTGAGGCCAGGAAGGACAGGTCCGGACTTGATATGTGAGAGTCTTCATAAGGAGACATTGTGTGGCATTCTGATGGTTTACTAGGCAAAGAACTGTGGGAGAGTTCTGGGTAAACTAATGCACCCGGTATGCCTGGCTTTAGTGTTTGCTGCTGGCGTGGAGAGCTTTTTTTAGGAGACAGCAGGAGATCTATTCCCAGTTGGTCAGAAGGCTGGTTCCGGGTCCTACCCCCTAGTGTATCTGTTCCGGCTCTTGCCCCTACAACCTCTTCTAAGGTATTTTCGCCTGACTTTTGGTGTGATCTTGCCATCTGTCGTAAGTGTGATCCTCTGGACAATTTTGTCTGGATTTTCCACTAGGTTATTGAGTTGGTAAGATGAAGTTTGGGGTTGGAGTTCAAACAACGTGGAGAGTGGTATAGGAGGAGCCTGGTTGGCTGGCTGGTTGATTAACTGATTGGTTGGCTGATGTGTTGATCCAAACTTCTCTGACTGTAGTGGCGGTTGCAACCCATTTACATTTACACTTTTGGAATAGATTGCTGTACCCGGGTCTTTCAGAAATGCAAATTTTGTGTAGATTTTGGGTTGGAAGGTGCAAAGTTTTTTCCTTCGTGGGATCCCGTCAATGTTTATAAGGGCACAGTCCTCTTGAGTTCCTTGTATTCCTTGAGTTCCAGGTGACTGCATCTGGTTAGCTGGTTGGGGAGGAGTTGATTCTCCCATTCTTAGCTTTGTGCTAACGTCATCTCCATTGGTGGGAGAGTTTGTCCCGGAGCAAGTGCTGGTGATCCCCATGACTGGGATGCTTTCTGTGATTTCTAGGCTTTTTTCCACCCTTTGCCCAGTCGACTGTTCTTTATTCGCATTTGCGCTTCTTTGTTTTGTTTTGGACTTGGGCCTAAGCTTTGACTTTAGGGGAGTCTTCCTCACTCGGCTCGATCTCATAATTGGCTCTGTGGACCGCGACTGGTTTAACACGTGATGTGTTATAAGCTCAAATGTGCTGTTTAAAGGGACATTTCCATATGGAAATGAGAGTGTCTACTGCTATCCAAATTGCTGAGGCTGCTAGACACTGTTATTTTACACTCCTCACGCTCCTCACACTCATTCCTAGGACCCGGGAGGTTCCAACCACAGGGGTGGGGTTCCGGGTAAGGTGCCGGTGGGGAGCTGACTATTGATCACGTTCCTCACCTCCCTTCCTGCTGCTCTCTAGGCAACCCCGACCACCTAACAGCAGTCCAGCAGTCCAGTAGTCCAGTAGTCCAGCCTTTCACCCAGCACGGCTCCCCCTGATGTGCTCAGTGAGCTGCACTACAGTACACTGCACCCTTACACCAAGGGGGACAAGAGCCTGATAGGTGGCTGACAAAAGGGCTGGTAGCAAGGCTGGTAAAGATGGTAAAGCCTAAGGTAGCCAAAAGTAGTCGAGGAAGACAGAAGGTGAGGTGAGGAAAGTTGTTTTGGAGGTATCCTACCCCCCTCCTGTGGTGGGCACAAGCCAGTCGTGGCCAAACAGTCTCGCCTCCTCAACCTTTTTCTGCTGTCACGCTGATGTTATCCGCCGGTGCAGACCCGCTTACCCCCCTTACTGTAGGCAGTAGAGGATTCGAGGCTAGTGGCGGCAAGTGGCGGCTAGCAGTGGCTGAGTGGCGGAACTGGGAAGGAGCAGACCCGTAACCCCCGCCTACCGCCACTGCTAGCCGCCACTTGCCTCCGCTAGCCTGCACCATGCCGTGTAGCCCGTAGTTCCGGAAACTGGTGAGAGAAGTCCTGGTGTGCTGGCCACAGGTAAGATAGGCTGCTACGGCCGCGTTAGGCTTCGGGTGGCAGTTCTACCCGCTATCTCCAGTTTTGTTCGTCCATTCGTTCGAGCGCTCACAACATATTTAAAGACCTACTTGTTTAGATAGGGGACCTAGAAATGCATTACTTGAGTATGAACCTAAATAGGTGCATCAGTACCTCTCTGGTTGTGTCACTGGATGTGTAAATAACGATGTAGCTAAATGACTAGCTGTCTTAATATCTCTGTAGGTCTTAATATGTTCATGTAAGTGGTTCTATATATTACTTATTGGCTGTCTTTCCTAATATTGGGGTGTATATCTGTGTGTGCAACTGCCTCTGTGACTACTGGATGCATAAATGCTACGTGGGTGTGTAAATGAATGTGACAGTGTCTCTGTTTCTGTCTGACAGGGTGGGTGAGTGTCTCTACGCTTTTGTAAATACGTATGTGAGTTGTAGTATGGATGGAAGACTGGATGTATACTGGGAGCATGAGACTATAGTTGCACATGTTAGTCAGTGAAAGTTAAAAACACATGTTTTACTTATTAAGCAGCTATCACCTTGTACAGTGGCCTACCTACAGCCTACCTTAGGGATGACTCATGTAGGAGAAGGAAAGTTTAAGGCTCAGCAAATAGTTTTAAATGCCAACTCGACCTGCCACTAAAACTGCACACCCAGACTGTGCAGTAGCAGCCCCAACACGTTTAAAGGTATACTTTTCTGGATGGGTAACTAGAAGTGTCAAAATGTGATTACATATGTAAATGTGCTTTTGTCCCATCGCTGGATGTGTAAGTAAATATCTCACTATAGTACTGCCTAGTTTACTATCTGTTTAGGTCTCTATATGTATTTGTAAGTGGATTTATATTTAGTTTTAGTATTTTAGTTGGCTCTATTACTGAGAGTTGGGATTTATAATTGTCTGTGCAACTGGCTGGTACTGCTGAATACATAAGAGCTGTATAGGCATGTAACTGAATGTATAAGTGCTTCCGTCTCTGTCTGAGTGGGTGGTTAAGTGCCTCTATCCTTTTGTTAATGGATATGTTAATCACAGTATGGGTAAAAGGCTGTATGTATAACTGGGTATTTGGATCTGGGAGTAAACAAGTGACTCACTGAGACTACAAAGTACATGTCTTAACTTCTAAGCTCATACTGTGACCTATGATCTACGTACCCCCTATATTGGGGGCAAACTACATGTAGTAGTAGGGAAGATTCAACCTTGGGAAGGAGTTTTTATCGCCAAATCAATCTGGCAGTAAATATGTGCATACAACGTCTACAGTAGCAGGCAGACCGCATGTTATAAGGACTACTAGTCTGGATGAGTAGCTTGGAGAATCAATACTTCAGTACACAATTAATAAGTGTATCAGTCCCTGTCTAGTTGTGTCACTGGATGTGTAAGTAACTAAGTTGCAATATGACTAGCCATCTCAGTATCTCTGTGGATCTCTATAAGTGTATGTAAGTGGCTGTATATTACTTACTGCCTCTATTACTGAGTGCTGGGTTTTATAACTGTGTGCAACTGCCTTTGTTACTGCTGAATACATAAATACTGTATGGATATGTCACTGAATATTTACAAAGCTCTGTCTCACTCTCTCTCACTGGCCAGGTGAATGACTCTGCTTTTTTAAATATGTACATAAATTGCAGTATGGGTAAAAGACTGGAAATGTAACTGGACCTGGAGTTCTCAAAGTACACATGTGACCGATTGAGACTTCAAAATGCTTGTCTTACCTTCTAAGCACATAGCTCCCTGCCTTACGACTTACCTACAACCTACCTAAGAGGTAAGTAATACATAGTAAAATAGAAGTATAAACCTTAGCAAGGAGATTTTAATGCCAACTCGACCATGCAGTAAAACTACACCTGCACGCTGTACAGATCAAGGTCAACACATGAGTAATGGACTGCTCACACCCCTACTCTCAGGCTCGCATACACACTCAGACAACCACAGTGACACTAAAACACTCATTCATAAACCCACAAAAACGCTCACTCACACTTACAAAACTCCTCATACACTCACAATACTAATGTATATATCATACACTTTCATCAACCTCATATACACGTATACCTTTTCAATCACATTTTTTTAAACTACACTATCATTCACATACCTGTTAGTTGGTCAGAATTTTGTTATTTGTTATGTCAGTTAGACTGTACTTTCAGAGTGAAAACTAAGCATAAGAAGGGTAGACCACTCTCATACAAAGCAACCATGGCAACCATTTCAACTTTGCTCTCAGTGATACTGGTGAAGTTAGGCAAACAAATTGTCCCTTTCATCTTTAACATTTGCTATTGTACTTCTCAGTTGTCACTATGTCTTACCCTTTCTTGCACTTCAGTAAAGAAGCCCAATCTGGTAGTGGTTTTGGACATATTGGTCATGACCCTCAGCATTATCCGCTGTGTATCTTCCTGATGAATTGTGAATATTTATGAGAGTCCAAAAAAGTATTTAGGTTTGTACTCCTAATACTTTACAACTGCTCTGATCTTTATTACGTACATGTGACTAAGAAAATAAACCTTTGTTAATAAATATTGACTCTAACCTACTCTAATTTTAACCAGACCAACTATTCTGTTTAAAACCCTTCCATCCACAATCAGAGATCTATAGCAGCTCCTTTAGAACACCTTCTTGAACCACTAGGTCACAAGTTAACAACACATTCTAGAAGCAGCACACTACTCTCCAACTGAACTGCAGCAGGTGTGGTTGACTGTTTGCAATTAAAAGCATATCCAACATTGCATTACATTTCTTTATTTTTACCAGCGTCAATCACAGACCTACTTACTTTCCTTAAAAATCCCTACCCAATTTTAGCTACCTACATATTTACACCATCCAATCAAAGATGTATATTTATTAAACCAGGACCTGATCTCGATTTTAACTGCCTTTTATTTCCAAAAATGTCTCATTCCGCTCCAGCCTTTTCCTCTGTACTACTCCTCCTTGCCTTCAAAATGGTTACATTGTGGATGGTGGGTCAGAGCTTTGTGATTTGGTCAAGAGAGTGTGCTGGAAAAAGTGGCATCGACACGGTCATCGGTTTTCCTAACATGGGTATTACTTGGATTGGCCACAGAGGGTTAAAGTGGCATCAATTGCTGCCTTTGGTTGAAAGCATTGCAGATTGCGAACAGCCTGACCTCATGATTCTGCACTATGGTGGCAATGACCTTGGCGCACGTACTTGGGTAGGACTGGAAATCCTAATGAAGGATACCTTTCCTCAATTTATGGTACTATTACCTCAGACTGCCTTGGTATTCTCCAACATATATCAAAGGCAGAAATTAAAGTGGTTAAATGAGTTCTGTCCACAGATAGACAAAGCCAGAAGAAATGTTAATAAAACTGTTTCGGTATTCCTCAGAGAGCATAACATGGGCTCTATCTACAACAATAACTTGATCTTTGACATGGATGTTATCTAGAGAACTGATGAAGTTCACTTCATAGAGAAAGGCAACAGAGTGTTATTTAACAACTTGAAACACTGCATCCAGTTTTATGTGTAGTTATCATTTACACACAATAAGTACCAAGGCTCTTCTCAGAACCACCCTATTTCCCAAACGCAGGTTCATTTTCTTTTTAAATCCCTTTTTTGGGGAGGGTTAAAATGTGTTAATATATCACAAATACTCAAAGCAAAAGCATACATTTAATAGATTACAGTACATTTAAAATTCACAACTATTTAAGTGATTCTGTGCATCTGACTGAGTGCTTGAGTATCTGAATCGGTCTCTGAGGCGATGCATTATTCTCTCAATGGGTAAGTGAGTAGATGCATGAGTATATGAATGGGTCTGTGAGTGGTGCATGAGTGTCTGGATGGGTCTTTGACTGGATGAGTGAGTGCCTCTGTGGATCTTTGAGTGGTTGCATGATCCTCTGAGTGAGTCAGTGAGTCGGTGTGTGAGTGTCTTGGTGGGTCTGTGAGAGGGTGTGAAAGTGTCTGACTGGATCTGTGAGTGGGAGTGTGAGTGTCTGAGTGGGTCTGTGAGTGGCTGCATGAGTCTCCGAGTTGGTCTGTGAATGGTGGGTGAGTCTCTGAGGGGGTCTGTGAGTGGGTCAGTGAGTGTCTGAGTGGGGCTGTTAGTGGGTATGCAGGGACATATGGTATTACAACTTGAAAATAGTATCGGAACTGCCTAAGACATAAGGTGTGATATATCACCAGAGAGATCATGCTTTCCCCATGAAGGAAGAAGAGGTATCAGAGATTGTATAGTAAGGGGGAGGGAGAATCACCTTTAGGGAGATAGGAAGTGACTGTTCTTTAATTCTGTTGTATCTTGAGTCCACCTGCGTGGACTTGATCACTACAAATTCGTACTTTGGGTTTCATTCCAGAAAAGACCTGAGAACACAACTTAGCCTCTCTGAAGTAAACACCGGAAAAAGGGGATTACAAAGTGAGTTAATAGATAGAAAACGCTGATCAAACAACTTACAGGGCAGTAAGACACACATCAGAAGAGTTCAGTTAATAACCTCCTGTTCTTAGTTTGCAGCGACAAGGCATAATCTGCAAGTCACCAGCAGGAAACATTCAAAACCGAAGAAGGCCACATGAGGATCTCATCCTACATACAGAGACATCGGTGCTTGGTGCTCTTTGTTCTTCTCCCTTCTGTTTGTTTTCTAACCCCCATTATCCTACTTCCCCAGTGATTACTTTTACGCTGTGACTGGGGCACTGGTCTAGGGAGGTGGTTTAGAGGGTTGCTAAGCAACTTTTTAAATGCATGTCAGTCATGATAACTTTATTTTGCCACTTCAAATGACATAAAAAGTATTCTACAATAGACAATCAATAACAATAAAAAACGTATCAAATATCAAAAGACACACAATTGATTAACAGAATGCAGTACAAATCAAAACATTCTCCCCCAGTCAAGAGATCTGGGTGAAATCCATCATTCTTTTGTTAACCATGCCACCCCAGTTTGGACCCAGCCATATACAAGCCAGTCCTGACCCTCTGCCTCATGGAAACAGTCACGCCAAACTGCCAAGCCAGGTCCTCCCTGGTCATCAATTTTGGGTAGGCCCAGATCTCTGTATGGGGTGAATGTATGACTGTGGTAATTGAAAGTCCTTTGAGCCAGGTGTATAAAATAGGTTGGATTTATTAAAGCTCAGTTCCAGGTTAAGTTCATTAGAAGAGGATAGGTAGATGGAAATTAGACCCCACCAGAAGCAGCCTCCCTGCCACTCAGCCTGCCTGCCACCAACTCACAATCAACACTCAAGCCAAGCACCCAAACATTCCATGAGGTCATCAGGCATTCTAACACTCATACTAGCTGAGCAGCAGGGAAGACATAAGTCAATTATAACATATTCCCCTTCCTTTGGGAAGCAAAATGCAGAAGTGCAAGAAGCAAACACAAACAACAATATACACAATGCATTCTGAAAGAAAAGCATTGACATTGCAAAGAAAAGCACTTAAATTGCATTCTCAGAAATAAAGACATAGATATTAACCCCATCTCCTTCCCTTGGGGAGAACCCACAACACAACCACACAGAGTGGTGAAACATAACTGAGGCATGCACCACCCCATAACCAACTTGTGACAGAGTACATACTACCCTGTAGAACAGCACAGGGACACTCATAACCCCACCATCCACATGGGTACACACCAGCCTTTGGAACCATGTGGAGAAGAACTTCAGCACTGATTGCCCCACAACTAACAGGTAACAGGGTCCACACTACCCTGTGGAACAAAATTGGGGCACTCATCGCCCCACCACCAACACGTAACAGGGTACAGTCCACCCTGTGGAACATAACTGGGGCACTTAGCGCCCACAACCTCACTGAAAAAGGGTACTCACCACCTTAGGAACATAACTGGGGCACTTAGCTCCCACAACCTCACCGCAAAAGGTTACTCACCACTCTAGGAACAGCACTGGGGCACTTAGCACCCAACACCTCTTAAAATTGAACTGAGGCCCTCTGCTTCCAACACCTCTTAAAATGGAGCTGGGTCACACAGCTCCCACAACTTCCACATAATAGAGGTAGAAAAACACACCTCCCTATGACCTATAACTGGGGCACCTAGCTCCCAAAAGCTCTCCAAATTGAAATGGGGCACACAGCTCCCACAACTTCATACACCACTCCAAAAACTAAAATGGGGCACCAGTAGGGACACAACACCTCCCTGCTTAATAACAAAATTCACCACCCTGCAACTATCACCACAAAATAGTATAACAGTAAACACAAATGAACAAAAAGAAAGTCTCTTACTACAGTGAGCGATCTCTCACCCGAAGTCCTGATACAAAGTGAAATCAGTGTCCAGTGTCTTCAAAGTATTTCAGAGCAGGAAATATATGCCTGCCGAGGGATCCAATCAGTCGCATCATCTTCTCCAAATAGATCTGCAAAGCTGATAGTGTTACTGCCAGACTGCTGCTGAAGGCATGACTTTGTTTCATACTCCGCATCAGACTCCCGCCCAAACATGTCTAAAAAAAAATAGCTTTAGCACCTGCAAACTTCTGATAAGCTCGAATGGACTCTACCACAAAAGCACTGCTCTTCAACTTTCGTCAGCTCGTGGGTCGGTCTCTTACTGGTTGAATTCTGGCGATGATGACTTCTATATTCAAGACGAAAGTGAAATGCATGCAAGTAAATCTGAACGCCAATCCTAAAATGGCAGCACGCAGCATCTGCTGCACCGGGTGGCTCTTGTCCCGTTAATGTGTGATCACCTTAGAAGCAACTAAGCTGCCAAAGACATCAGAATGGACACGGAACTGTTCCGCGCGACCATTTAAACAAACAGGTAAGCATTAGTCGTGTTACCCGGCTCGCGCAAAGTTTTTAAAAAACAACATGACAGTTGAACTGTCCACTGTAGGGCAACTAAAAATAATTTGAAAATTGAATACACAGTACCTGCACAATGATGACAGACGAAATCCACTCGAAATCCCCCAACACATGAATCTCGAGACACTTTTAACTTCACACGGGCCGCATGTCCAGAGGCATTATCTGCCTCTTAAAATCAGCGTAATGTTTCCTAGGAGTGTCGGTCTTCACCTGAACATTTCAAAGTTACCCCAGTATGTGGAAATACTTCACTCAAATTACCTTCTTGAGCAGAGACCCACGAAGTGTTTGCAGGGATGAAACAACACACTTCCTGAGTGTATCAGAACACACTGACACTTCTGGTTCCTCACAGGCAACAGGCAAGTTAACACATAGCGTCTGCCTGTGTTTATGAACAAGGAACCAATCAAACTCCTATCAGACTCTGTCCAGTTCTCCAAGTCTAAAGTCTCAGAGGGGTACTGGTTTTCCTAGCACACGTCGCTGGTGCCAATTCCCAAGCACCAATTTCTATTACCAGACCAGATTATCAGCTTGTCCCCCAACTGTAGAAAGAAAAGCTGGGCAAGAGCAACTCCAAAGCAGTAGGATGGTAGCAATCTTCACAGTACTGCACAAAAACCAGCGGTAAAAGGTCAAATGCCTTGGGCTGCAGGCTGACCAGATGACAAAGGGCACTGGTGGGGTTGACCAAGGAGTTTCCTTTCCTTAAGTTTTCAGTAGGTCCAAAATTGTATGGTAAATCCCTTAGTTGCAGTAGTTCCTTAGCTCCTTTATACACAGTCTCTTTCCTTCATGCTGTAGGTTCTTTAAATCGTCACCAAATGTGGTAATTGAAAGTCCTTTGAGCCAGGTGTATAAAATATGTTGGATCTATTAAAGCTTAGTTCCAGGTTAAGTTCATTATAAGAAGATAGGTAGATGGAAATTAGGCCCCACCAAGAGCAGCCTCCCTGCCGCTCAGCCTGCCTGCCACCAACTCACACTCTACCCTCAAGCCAGGCCCCCAAACATTCCATGAGGTCATCAGGCATTCTAACACTCATACTAGCTGAGCAGCAGGGAAGACACAAGTCAATTATAACAATGACATTGTTCTGCACTCTATCCATCAATTGTTCTTTTTGTATCAAATATCAAGTCCCTGGAAAATGTATAAAACTATATTGTAAAATTCAGATAAAAAGATAAAATAAATGCAATCATAAAAACTGTAATGTTGTTCCTCTAGAAAAAGAGTACAGGTTACTGCCTGACTCTTGACACTCAGTTCTCTTTTGCACTGAACACAAAATGCTTGTGAATCTGCTGGATGGTAGTGGTTTTAGGAATACATGCTCAACTAGTCAGTCTTATATCTTAGTTATATTAATATACTTTAAAATGGTCACATATGTGGCAGAAAGAACAGTGGGGTCAATTGTCTGTCTCGTTTACAATCACATGGTACCTGTGGTCGATACAGTGACTAGCATATTTGAATGGGACAAATAGGAGGAGTGAGCTTCTTCAGTCAAATATGATGATTTTCTTACCGAAGTGGCACAAGATGTACTGCTTGGATGGCCTAGTGGGAGAAGATTCACTTACGAGTTACAAACATTTTTCAAAATAGCAGATTAAATATCACTAGATTACAACGTGATCTCTCTTGAGTGATAAATGTGGGTTGTCTGCAAGTGTGAGGGAAAAACTGGCTGCTGCAGGTCATCTTTGTTCCCAAGGAATGTCTAAGACTAAAGGCCATTTTATGGTGACTCACTTTATTAGCACAAGGCAAATGACCATATTAATGGTAGCTTTGAAGATAATTGAGCGTATAAGGGGAGACATCCTTTACATCGCAATCAATACATCGATGCCATTACAACGCGGTTGTTACAATGACTTCGTTGTTACATCGCAAACCATTACAACACAAGTTGTTAAAATGACTTGCTGTAGGGGGCAGACGGTGTTGGATTTAAAATTCAACACCTTCCCTACTATTGCAGAGACTAGAGTTGGAATAGTAAACTATACTATTCCAACATACAGCGCCCCCTACAGCAAGATGTTGTAACGACTTGCGGTGTAATGATATGCGATGTAACAACGCGGTCATTGTAACAACTGCCTTGTAATAGCATGCGATATATCGCATGCGAACTAACATCGCATATTTGCATATAAGCATTGGTGGAGTTCCAATGTTCGTATCACGCCTCGTTTTTACTGAGGCACATTAGGAGTAGTTTGTGTTAGATTTCTCAAGTCAATTTGAAGTTTTCACACATGGCATGAAATACCAGTTGTACTTGTGAATTCGTTTTTCTCACTGAGTTGTGTATGCTTTTTTGGATTCCTCTACAATGACTTGTATGTAAACTATGTAGAGTGTGTGTTCATGTGAGATATTTCTCTTGTTATTACTTCTTATTAAAATGTATCATTTGTTTCATAGCAGATGTAATACCTGGCAGTGACAGCGTGACCTGTGTGGTGAGACCGGACCCAGTGGAGGATTTGCCGAAAGAAGCACAGAGCCCGGGTGAAATTGACTGCCCGCCTCCCGCTGCCTAACTCCTTCAAGATCTGGGAGTAGGGCCGCCGAGTGGAGCGTGGGCAGCCAGGGACAAACTACATGTCCCAGCAGGCCTAGCAGCACACGGCGCGATCGTTTCGCGCCAGGAGGCGCAGAAATTGGACGTCAGCCCCGACGAGCGTGGCGTGTAATACCTGGCAGTGACAGCGTGACCTGTGTGGTGAGACCGGACCCAGTGGAGGATTTGCCGAAAGAAGCACAGAGCCCGGGTGAAATTGACTGCCCGCCTCCTGCCGCCTAACTCCTTCAAGATCTGGGAGTAGGGCCGCCGAGTGGAGCGTGGGCAGCCAGGGACAAACTACATGTCCCAGCAGGCCTAGCGGCACACGGCGCGATCGTTTCGCGCCAGGAGGCGCAGAAATTGGACGTCAGCCCCGACGAGCGTGGGGTGTAATACCTGGCAGTGACAGCGTGACCTGTCTGGTGAGACCGGACCCAGTGGAGGATTTGCCGAAAGAAGCACAGAGCCCGGGTGAAATTGACTGCCCGCCTCCTGCCGCCTAACTCCTTCAAGATCTGGGATTAGGGCCACTGAGTGGAGCGTGGGCAGCCAGGGACAAACTACATGTCCCAGCAGGCCTAGCGGCACACGGCGCGATCGTTTCGCGCCAGGAGGCGCAGAAATTGGACGTCAGCTCCGTCTCGCGGGACGCCCGGGCCCTCTACAGCCCTCATCGGCCAGAGGAGGCCGGGCAGGGCCAGCCACTCTGCCCAAATAAAAGCGCTGGAATTTCCTTTCCAAATTCTGGGCCATCTATGTGACACAAGATTGGGGTGTACTGTGGTAAGACGTTTATTACTTCCCCTTACGGTATAGTTACTACATCTATTGACTGGGGTTCTTTGTCTCACGGCCATATAAATAACTGCTTCTATTTACTCCATGGAGATGCGTGAAACCAGAAGCAGGGCAGCAGCAGGGGGGAAGAAACTAACAGGCACCCTGGATGACTTTATTGTCAGAACCCATATATTGATTGATGAAGGGCTTTCACTGATGGAAAGAAGGGTATCACAGGACTTGGAACATTCCAGGAGGTCTTCTATGGGCCATTTTGCTAATGTACGGAGCCCAAATAGAGGAGAGAATGATATACTGCACTTAGAGGAGGCAAGTACAGCGGTTTTGCAACCTCCCCTTGTAACACCCACTTCTGTCCCCATTCAGGCTCCCCTACCCCCAATCTTACCACCTACCGAGGCATCCACTAGTGTATTGATACATACAGCAGCGACCCCTAAAGACAAAAATGTGGTGACACAGGGGTTAAAGGAAGGGGCCATACCTAAAAAGAAGACTATTCAAAATACACGCATCAATATAGGTGGTAAAGATCTATTAACAGACACAAGTAATGTACTTTCTGTTAATGATAACGATACACAAGGAGATGATCCTCTGCCCCCTAATATTGTCCGTTTACCCATCCCGGATGATACCATCCTGGATGATTCGATGGCCGATTTAATTTCTAATACCTCTGGGAATAGCGCTGCTGAGGATAGCCTTAATGCCAGCAGGGTAAGAGAGAGTACTATGCTATATCTACTGGAAACCTCTATGAAAACCCTATTAACTCCAGTGATAGAACTTCTGAAGGAGTTGGAGAAACAAATACAGGACTTGAAAAAAGACACAAAAACCCAGCTGGAGAATCTGGCTAAACAAGTACTCACTGCTAGTGTGCCCAAATCTAAAGTTGCTGTAACAACATTAAATAAACCCGCACCAACACTGACAAAGAGTCTCCCAAATAATACTACTTCAAGCACAAGTAATGCCGAAAAAGGAAAACCCTCTAATAACCAACCGTCAAAAAGTGCTCCAAAACCTAAAACTCCGGCTCCAACCGATAAAGAGGCACCAAATCTACAAACTCCAAACTTATTACAGGACAAAGACCAACTACCTAAAAGGGAAGTGTGTAGAAGTATAAACTTACCCCCAAAAGCCTCACCATATGTTGTAATTCTTACTGGAGTGCCTGAATTGGATCCACAATCAATTGAAGATAATGGGGCACTTGTAAATAAGATCATCCATTGGTTGAATAATAACTACCCTCTCCCACCAGCCATCAGAAGTAATATTCTAATGGTTGAAAGGGCACCATGGATTGGGTATAATAAAAAAAGGGTTCAGGGCGACTGTGTGGTAATAACCTTTGAGAACCCACACACCGCCGAATATATCACAACGAGGGCCCCAAGAAACCATGGTCTGTCCATCGTGGCCAGGGCATTATCTTATTTTTACCCTGATGGGGAACATCCGGACAATAGATGGAGTTGGGCCAGGGACAATAGATATCAAAGAGCCAGAAATGGTGTGGATTTTGATAGGAATCAACATAACACACAATGGGGAGGAGGAATCGAAGATGGGTGGAACGTAGTGAAATATAGGGGGAGGACTCCTCATTTTCCCCCGCAAAGGTATGACCCGGGTTGGTTTGGTAATCAGCAATTCCCTCCGATCACTCCGTGTTATAACCGGTTTGACTGCCTGGAAATGGTGGATTGACTCCCCGAGTCAAAAGAGGTTCTTAAGGCCCCTATGCCTGTAAACTTGGGTTTGAGTAATCTACCACGGTATGAGGTGATACACGAAATTTGAGCGGTGGCCGAGATAACACAAGGGAATCAGGGTGGTCAAGCTGGGGATATTGCAGAAGTGTTACCTATAGATGAATTTTGTAAGGTGGTTTTTTGGAACGTGGCAGGTTTAAAACAAAAAATCCGTAATCCATCTTGGGATGACGTAATTTCTGGTCTAGGTATACTAGCTTTACAAGAAACCTCGGCCACCGCACCGATACATCTAAATGATTTTAAAACCTATTTTACTCCTGCGGTGGGGGGTTCTCATGGAAGACCCAAGGGTGGATTGACCACGTATATATCTAACCTGCTAGTTTATGACAAGATTCTTTTTTCTCCTGGATCCAGTTACTATCAGAAAATAGTGATAGATGTAAGGCAGGGACCAAGGATCGTCCTGTTAAATTTTTATAATAATTTTTCAAGTAGCATGATTAAGGATGTACTCGCCACAATAAGTGTGGATATACAGTCTGAAATTGATAAAAAAAAGGGGAGAAGTAATGATACTATGGGGGGTGATTTTAATTGCACATTGTGTAAAAAGGGCCATAAGGGCATGTGCGGCCTGATGCTAGAACAGGATATTAATTTGACGCACTTTGAACATACACTACTTGGTGATTCACTAAATGAAATGCTTTTTAATTTTGATTTTGGATTTACAAATGAGTTAGCCAACCACACAATGACATTTGTCCCAATTTTTGTGGGTCGGGGGGCTTCGACTATTATTGATTTTAGTCTGTGTACAAATAACTCCGCTCGAAGATTGATTAGCTCTAGCATAATGGATTTACCTCTGAGTGACCACTTCCCACAGGTACTAATAATGGAGAACCTATTCGCTCCATCCGATAACGTAGTAATTTCTAAGCATATGGCGCAGGATGTGAAGCTAGGTTCCCAAAATGGCTATACTCTTAAATGGAGTAAAGTGGTCTCGAATTACTTTTTGTCCAAATTGATGAGTAAGTGTATGGATAGCTTTTCGATCTGTTTGAATGAATATGCGGAGAGTAATGAAATTTTATTTCATTTTAATATTATTGCCACTACAATCAAGGAGGTTTTGTGGGTTACAAGAAAAAATTCCCTAAAGTCCAATAGGAAATGGTTTGACAAAATGTGCACTAAAGCCTTAACAAAGCTTAGACACGCGATTCACAAAAGACCACGGGATGTAATTTTAATTAGAGATTTGAGGAGGGATTATAACACAGTGCTGAAGGAGAGGAAAGACCTGATCAAAAGGGATGCTTGGGACGAATTGTGTTCGGCGTCACAATCAAAGGATTCGGCTGCCTTTTGGAGGGTTATAAACACTCCTCTCCTGTATTATAAAAAAGCACGCATGGAGATCGCCGTTACAGAAGATGAGTGGGTGGCTCATTTTTCCTCCCTCTATAGGGCCGTTGAACCAGTGCTCGGTTCAGGTCATAACCCTATGCTAGATACACCTAAAGCACTGGTTGTAACTCTACCTGAAGTTCTTGCGAGCCTGAAGGCGACTAAGGGGGGCAAGGCGGCTGGACCGGATGGCATACCAGCCGACCTTTATAAGGCGAATACTGACCTATGGGGGCCATTGCTAGTCCAGCTTTTTAATGTTGCCTTGGCAAAAGGTTTAATCCATATCTGGTTTACATCAATTATAGTCCCGATATTTAAGAAAGGTGATAGGCTGAACTGCACATGTTATAGGCCAATTTCTTTATTGGACTCCTCCGTAAAAATTCTTGGGAGAGTGGTTTTAGTTAAGCTGCAAAGCTGGGCAGAAGAAAATGGGGTGCTAAGTGACTTTCAATATGGGTTTCAAAGGGGTTTAGGGACTATAGAGCAAGGTCTAAATTTGTTTATCTTGCAACAGAAGTATATAAGGGTTAAAAAACAACGTCTATACCTCACTTTTGTTGATTTATTGTCAGCTTTTGACTGTGTGTCACACAATAAATTATGGGCAATTATGGCTGAACTGGGGGTAGACAATGCTATTATATGCTTCTTGAGAGATTTATATTCTGGGGCTACTGCAACTGTTTGGTATGGGAAAGAGGGAGAATGTAGCAGACACTTTGGGATTGGTCGTGGTGTACGCCAAGGGTGCGTCTTAGCGCCTTTTTTATTTTTGCTATATATAAATGGTTTGGAGCGTCGCCTTGTGCAGGAGGGCAGGGACATGCCTATGGTGGGTGGAAGGCCCGTCCCTGCCCTGCTGTACGCTGACGACGCAGTCCTGATGGCACGCACCCCAATGGCACTTCAAACTCTGGTTACATCTTTTAATAGTTTCATGCTTAGTTTGGACTTGAAAACTAACTGTTCCAAAACATTCTCTATGTATTGTGGGACAAGAACAGCCAGGCATTTGAAACCAATTTTTATAAATTCCAATCCCTTAGAGAAGACCGCCACTTTCCCATACCTGGGCATCTTGTTTCATGAAAGTGGCTCATGGACTTCTGCAATTAATGCTAGAACCCTGCTATTTTCCAAAACTATTATGGCTTTACAGTGTTTCATGAAAAAACTAGGAAAAAAACCCATAAAGGAAATTTTAACTATTTATAGCGCAACTTGTATATCTGTAGCTACTTATGGTTCAGGATTGTGGGGTTACTTGAATGTTAGTTCAATTCAAATCGTGGAAAACAAGTTTTTACGCCACATTTTGTCCGTACCCGAGAGCACTGCGACCCTTATATGTCATGCTGAATTGGGTGTGGTGTTTGTGACTGATATAATTATGATTCAGCCAATCTTACTTTGGCACAGGGTCTGGACAAACGAAGAATGTGTGGTGAACCGGGCTATTTTAAAGACATTCTTGCACTGGACAATATTAACAATTTCAAATGGATATGCTATGTCAGAAACTTTCTTGAAGAATTAAATGGTGCTCAATATTTTGAGGACCCGTCATCAATGGCACATATATCAAGAAGAGGCTTGAAAAATCTGTGTATCGCTCACCTCAGGGTCAAAAGACAAACGGTGGAGGTGAAAAAAAAGACGGTTTCTGCTCACCAAGTAATTACAAATGGAGAGAAATTACAGCCATACTTATCACTATATATGTCCAATCATGAACGTTTCCTTTTAACCCGGTTTAGATTTAACATTCTATTTAGGCTATTATCTTTTCCTGTGATGAATTGTTGGGCGAAAGACTTATGCCCCTGCCCATGTGATGATGTCTCCCCACAATCCGATATGCACATTTTATTCTTTTGTAAATTTTATCTTTCTTATCGAAGAAAATTTATTATTCCCATTCTCAAAGAGTTAAATGTATACAGATGCCGCTTAGCGTTTTTAGAGTGTCAGAAAATGGAAACTGTTTTTATGGTAGCATCATTTGCTGAATTTTTTAAATCAGTTCTTAAATGTCGTAAATCCATCCAAATCAATTAATTTTTTATATTGTATATATCTATTTATTCTGTGTGTCTTTTTTGCGTTTCTTCTTTTCAGAGGTTTTTAATAATGAGCACCTGACCCATGTAAATTGTACCTTTTCATGCTACTTTTATGGTTATTCTCTGTTTTTAACCGAATAAAGTACTTTTGAATTGAATTGAATTCATAGCAGATGCAAATATTTTTTGAAGAGGGTAGACTTACACAACCCTCATATTATACTGTTTACGCAGAGAATTAACTGCCTTCTGTGGAAAAGAGATACATGTTTTATACTTACATTTGTATACCACAAAGTAACAGTTGTTTCACTCAATACTCATTGTGCCCATAATCTGGTTGAGTTCCTAGTAGTTAACTTGTGCATCTAACAATATTGGAGTGAAGCAAAATAAGGAGTAAGGAGTTGATGATGAAAGGAAGTTAGTCAAGAGAGTCATTGTGTAAGATGATAACCATGTCAAGATTTGATAACTAGGGTAGACCAAGAAAACTGTGTTTGAGTTTAAAGATCTATGGTATAGTGTTGTATAGTATGGAGTGATATGGTATGGTATGGTAAGGTAGTTGTTCGAATAAAAGTCAGATTCTGTGACTGAGATCATTGGAGCATATTGAAATGGATGGTTGTGTTAAGAGTACCAGTAGTGTTGTGAAAGAGTATTGGAAAGTCCAAGAACAGAGTACGCATACTGAGGCTTGTAATAACAAGAATGATATGGTTAATATACATTGTTTTGAGATTAACGACGTACATATGTGCTGTTATACCATGGTAGAGAGCATGGGGTTGTGATGTCTAATGAGTCACAGTGTGAAAGATGTGTGGCCGTTGGTGAGCAAATGGAAATATCTGAAAATGCGGTCATCTGTCTCAATTGTCAACACATTTTTCAATTCTCCACATTTAAGAGCTGTGTTTCCTACCTACTGCTCAATCAGGTTATAGGTAAGGGAAGAAAAAGGGAAGGGGGAAGAATCTGCAGCGTTTTTCAAAAAAGAAGTGAAATCGATTCTCATGTCCAAATTCACTTGAACTTGTCTTATACACTACTGCAGCTATGTGCTAATATTTAATTGTTCCCAGTACTGTATTCATATAATCCACGGTATTTATATTTATATGTATGTATATGCCATTACCTATATTTGATCTGTAAAGCGCTCTGATACCCGCAAGGGTCTTGTTCGCGCTATACAAAACCGCCAAAATAAAAATAAATAACAAATAAATTAAAAACAAAAGAAGGGAATGATGGAGGAAACCCAAAAATAAGAAAACGTAATGAAATGGCAGAACGGGGTGGCCAATGAATACATAATCGAACTAATAGCTTAATGTATATCGAATTTAAGCAAAATAAGTCATCTTAAATTCCTATAAACTGTGAGAAAGTGGAACATTAATTGGGGTGGGAATTGATCAATGTATGCAATGTGTCATAAAATCAATAACTTGTTAGGTCCAGACACAGATTACAGTAATTTAAACCTGAGGCCAACCCCTAGCAGTTATAGAACAGAGCAGATAGGTTTGACTTAGAAAAAATTTGAAAGGCATTTAAAATTACAAAAACATTTAAAATGTTGAACACAACACAAATCTCACTTCAATTTATAAGAATAGAGAAAATTTGAATAAGCAAAGGGACACAAAAACAACAAAATCCAATAAGAGAAATGGAGATTTGAATCTTCAGACTGAATGATCCCTTGCAAGTTGTGTTATTGGTTGTATATGTAGTGTTGTGCGCGTGGTATGTCTCGTGTGTGTGTTAGCACGTGTATGTGTGTGCTCGTGTGGAATGTGTGGAATGCTTGCGTGGAGAGAATGCAAGGGAGAGAGACAGCTGCTGAGGGAGAAGGGTGGAGGTTGCTGTTGAGTTCGGTGTCGCTGTACTTCATCATATTTCTTGAATAAAGAAGAAATGAAGAATCCTAATGAGCCTACGAGCGTCTTTCTACATATGGCGACGAGCGGGATTTGATAGTGGCACTGAGCACAATTTCTTTAAAAAAAAAAATTTTTTCAATTTGCTCTTTAAAGAATCATTGATTCTAGTGCCCTTCTGGTGAACTTTTCGACTAATGAACTTCTGAGCGGTAAAAGGACAATGGACTCCTGAGCGGTAAAACTTTCCTTTTAAAAATATTTATCGCTGGCAACACTCACCTGTTGTGCCGTTGTGCTGTGCATCTTTTGATTTGTTTCCTGCGCGAGTGGATTGCACGGGACTGTTCCGCGCGAGTGGATTGTTCGTGAGTGCTCCATTACAACTTGACGTGGAACATCCTCTTGAGTTTCCGTAGTCCACGTTGCTGCATCGTCATCACGCACTGTGAACACAACGTGGCGGCCATCTTGAATCTGTTTACTGTATCCTAGCAACAAGTAACATTCACCGAGTGCCGATTTCAACGCTGCTGGTGTTCAATGCTTCATTTTCGATCGTTTTTAATTTTGTATTATACATTAAGGAGCTGCTCATTAGTAAGCCTTTTATTTATCTTTCCTAACTCGGAGTTCATAGTGAATTTTTGCGTACCTGCATTATTTTGACTACAGGTTGCTGTTGTGTTCGGTGTCGCTGTACTTCATCATATTTCTTGAAAAAAGAAGAAATGAAGAATCCTAATGAGCCTACGAGCGTCTTTCTACACAAGTCATTCCCTCTTTCAGCCATGCTGCCATAACAGACTATGGGTCATATAGTGCTCACCACTAGGGGTATGTGAAATGTGTGTAATTTTCTATTGCACACAATTTCAGCAAAATTACGTGCAATTATGCTAAATGCAAATATTTTGTTTTGTGCTATGTTTTAGCATGACCTATATTTGTGTGTACATTTTTGACACAGAGACACATTTAAGCAAAGCACTGTGAAAAGCCCTTCACGTTCTATTGTTCATGTGTGTTTGTGTTACATTTTTACTGCACATGGTGCATTTTGTTGTAACATTTTACAACAAATAGCACACAATTACACAAAGTGGCATAATGGTGTAATTTCAGGAACTACATGTAACTAGCGCAACGCAAAGTTCCCAAAATGATGCAAATTCTAGTTGTTTAATTTATGTTTCTCCCAGGTCAACTCACCTCATGGGCAAAAGTCAATATAATAATCTTGACTAGACATTTTTAATAAACAATAACTCAAGAGTAAGTGAGGGGAAACATCCTTTACCATACAGTCCTTACCATGATCTGCCTATAAAACGCAATCACTACCCGAACTGCGATATTACCATGCATTCCTTTACCATGCAGGTTGTTATAATGATTTGCTTTTGTGGGCGCATTGTTGGACTGGTGTTGGAGTTTCAGTTCAACACCTTCCCTGCTGCTGTGTAAACTGGAGTTGGAATAGTAAGTTATACTATTCTAAAGTCCATCACCCCCCTTAGGCAAGTCGTTGTAACTTCTTGCGAGGCAAAGGAACATGTGGTAACAAAGCAGTCAGGGTAGAGAATGTGTTGTAAAGGCATGTGTGTTAAAAACGTGCATTGGTTCTGTCATACAGCCATAGGTGATGCATCCTCTCATCAGCATTCAGGCATTTGATTTTACAGCCAGGTGCTTTTTCTGATTATACAACCTACTTTAAGTAGTTTTCCTCTGCAGCCTTCCTGTTGCACAGTGAGTCATGTGACCAAAGCAACTTGCTTTCTCTACAGTTAAGGTAATATTTATGTGACACCTTTCATCCCTTTGCACCTTTGTCGTCATCACATGCACAACAAACATCAGATTTAAATGCACATCTCGCTACCAAACATCCACATACAGAACTAGCAATGTCATTTAGAACCAACTCATACCTACTCATATACTAACAACAGAACAGAAACTTCACTTTGGGAGAGAGACCTCGCGAAAAGCCCGACGAGCAGATCCAGGTGACTGAAGTGTGAGACGTCCAGTCAGGTTGGAACTGTTGCAAGAGTACAGGCTGTCCGCTCCTCTCATGGAAAGTCAACGACCCCCATATGCCAAGTTGGTACCACTGTGAAGTTTAGAACCATTGCCCTTGCTGTTGAAATAGGTTTAATCTGTGTGCGAGGAGGAGGCTACCAATAAAGATAAGGGCTGCGGCACTTGCTGTGGAGTAGGATGGCAACTCCTGTATGCTAGGTGAGACCACAATTAAGTTTAGGGCTGTCACCCTGGAACATCATGACAATAGGTTCCCTAATGAAGGATCAACCAAGAGAAACCTGACCTAGTGAGCACCGCCTGAAGTAACACTCACTGAAAGCTGAGGAAGCCAAGGAAAAAAAGTCCAGCTCCTGTAGCGGCCCCGACGAGTCATCCATAAGAGACAAGATGACAAAGCCCTCCTGCCCAAGAAAATGCATCCTGGACCTCCCTGAGCTCGCCGGCTCCCTGGGTGAGGTCAGATTGTTCTAGGCAGTCAGGCCTTCCTGGTACTTGCATGAACTTAGCGCTAAGCATGAGCGAATTTTGCGGATCTCGCGTTCGCGAATTTTGCGGATTTGCGGATTCGCAATCCGCAAAATCCGCGAATTCCCGCGAATTTGCGGATTTTTTTTTTTTTTGTGTTCGCCCGTGTTTCTGCCAGTTCGCGAGGGTTTTTACAATTTCGCAATTTGCGAACTTACCTGTCGGGTCGCAAGTTTTGCGAACTTGTTGTTTCTACGTGTCCAACCTGTTTGGGACACTCTTCTTCATCACTGCCACTCTCTGTCACCACTGCCACTCTCTGACTACTCATGCCACCCTCTGGCCCACCCATGCCACCCTCTGTTTCATCACCACACCCTCTGGTTGTCCAGTGTACATTATTTTCGGCAAAGCAAAGCACACCTTCCCTGCCTCAAGTGACCTGAATTAATTTGGGGCTGATTAATGTGTCACAGAATATTTTTTTAGCTGGCACCTGCTTCCTTAGTGCGCCCTGATTAGTGATCTTTTGCACTTGCTAAGTGCTTTCATTGTTGCAAAATTAGTTACAACACCTGCCCTGCCCCAACTGACAATAATGAATTAGGGGCTGATTAATGGATTTTAACTTCCAGCCTGGCTCCTGCTTGTCTCCCTTAGCTGTAATTCATGACCTTTGTGGCATATGTGTAACTATTCTGAGGTTCAGAGCAGGGTCACATAATAGTTTCAACTGGCAACTGAACTCTGGAGGGGCCCCTCAGGAAGCACTACAGGAAATGGCTACTAATGATGTGCCTGAACTTTTGAACCTGGTAAGTAGTTACTTTCAGTTTTGCTTAGATCGTATTTCTGCAATTTCGCACTTATTCGCGGGGCGCGAACTCACGCGAACAGTGCGAGCAGTGCGAGCAAAATCCGCTGCTCGCGGATTTGCGGATTTTGCAGGAAATTCGCAAATCTCGCGGATTGCGGATTTCCCGAAAATCCGCAAAATCCGCGAGCGGAACGGATTTTCCGCCCATGCCTACTTAGCGCATATTGCTGCTCAAATTGACTCTTAAGGCCAGAACAAGACTCCGCCATGTGGCAACTAGCGTGGGCCATATTTGAAAATCATCTTCATTTTTTAATGGTGAATTACCAGCCACATTAGAAGGTTAAGGGGGACTCTCTGACATCTCAAGGGTAATGCTAGTAGGTCTCCAAAGACTTTGGATATCATTCAGTGTGCTGTTGATATGCTTTGTGCTCTTATATTAAATAAAACTTACATCACAGAAAGTGAATATTTGACTAGACAGCTTATTGGGGTTATTGTCCATACTTTGAGTCTTGTGACTGTGTATTCCTTCCATTTTCCTCCTCATCGAGAAGCCTTGGACTGCTCAATCTATGCTGCCATTGAGAGTTAAGTACTGAAGGGGTAGTACTTGACCCGGTTGCTCAGGGCCCACAGTAGGTCAGGCTGCGGGACTATGTCAGGTCACACCCCCCACAATTTGGCCAAGTAACTCCTACCTGCCATGTGGCCCTCTGAAAGTTGTTGCATCACCAGCCATATGTTCCTCCTATGAATTGCAATACCTCAAAAACCATTCTCAATTCCTATGCATGTGCTGCATGCACAAGGGTATTTTATCACTGTTTCCCCAAGGCTTTATCATTATATTTATATTGTGATGATTATTATACACTTATGACACTCAAAGGACTGGACGAGATCTTGTATGCATTAACCTTTTGAGCTGCATATTATTCCGTCTGCCTGTTCTACCCAGTCCTCTGAACCACCCCCTACCCTGGCATGCAGTACTTATGAAACAATCAAATAAATAATGTGTCCTTTAATTTCAGGTTACTCTTGGTCCTGCTCTTGCAGATTAATTATGTATGTGGTGCTGTCTTAAAGGGAGAGTTATCTACCAGCACACTCATCCACAGTGGAGATAATCATATATGTGTAATGAGAATTACCAATAACATCCGTCAAAATAATTTACCTACATATGGCTGTATTATGTGAATTGCTCTATGGGTGTAAAGAGCACTTTAGTTTGAATTCTGCTGAAGTGTCTGTTTTTTGTGATTCTAGAACATCTCCATTTTAGGAGGCCTCCACTTAATAGTTACTGCGTAAGTGTGTTGGTACTTGTGAATTCCTAAAGATGTATGTATGCTCCTATTTACATCAATTTACAAAAGGGGGTGGTGATGAACAGAGTGTCTGAATTGAGCAGACCACTCTTACCCAGTCCAAAGATCAGGGCTTGATCCATCACCGTTATTTATCTCACTGCCCCATCCCAGCTCAGAATCTGACTATATGCAAATCAGTCTGTCCCTGGCCCAGTGCATCATGGGAACAGGGCAGACTAAACTACCAAGCCAATTCTTTACCAGAAAGGAGACAAGCTACCGGGGACCGGTTTCTGGCATTTCAGCCTCTTCGGCCCGGCTTGCTTGAATCCTGATGGAGCAGTGAGAAAGGGACTCATGTCTGAGTATACCCTGCCACACCTATAGTGGCCAAAATCGATTTACAAAAGGGGGTGGTGATGAACAGAGTGTCTGAATTGAGCAGACCACTCTTACCCAGTCCAAAGATCAGGGCTTGATCCATCACCGTTATTTATCTCACTGCCCCATCCCAGCTCAGAATCTGGCTATATGCAAATCAGTCTGTCCCTGGCCCAGTGCATCATGGGAACAGGGCAGACTAAACTACCAAGCCAATTCTTTACCAGAAAGGAGACAAGCTACCGGGGACCGGTTTCTGGCATTTCAGCCTCTTCGGCCCGGCTTGCTTGAATCCTGATGGAGCAGTGAGAAAGGGACTCATGTCTGAGTATACCCTGCCACACCTATAGTGGCCAAAATCGATTTACAAAAGGGGGTGGTGATGAACAGAGTGTCTGAATTGAGCAGACCACTCTTACCCAGTCCAAAGATCAGGGCTTGATCCATCACCGTTATTTATCTCACTGCCCCATCCCAGCTCAGAATCTGGCTATATGCAAATCAGTCTGTCCCTGGCCCAGTGCATCATGGGAACAGGGCAGACTAAACTACCAAGCCAATTCTTTACCAGAAAGGAGACAAGCTACCGGGGACCGGTTTCTGGCATTTCAGCCTCTTCGGCCCGGCTTGCTTGAATCCTGATGGAGCAGTGAGAAAGTGAGACGTCCAGTCAGGTTGGAACTGTTGCAAGAGTACAGGCTGTCCGCTCCTCTCATGGAAAGTCAACGACCCCCATATGCCAAGTTGGTACCACTGTGAAGTTTAGAACCATTGCCCTTGCTGTTGAAATAGGTTTAATCTGTGTGCGAGGAGGAGGCTACCAATAAAGATAAGGGCTGCGGCACTTGCTGTGGAGTAGGATGGCAACTCCTGTATGCTAGGTGAGACCACAATTAAGTTTAGGGCTGTCACCCTGGAACATCATGACAATAGGTTCCCTAATGAAGGATCAACCAAGAGAAACCTGACCTAGTGAGCACCGCCTGAAGTAACACTCACTGAAAGCTGAGGAAGCCAAGGAAAAAAAGTCCAGCTCCTGTAGCGGCCCCGACGAGTCATCCATAAGAGACAAGATGACAAAGCCCTCCTGCCCAAGAAAATGCATCCTGGACCTCCCTGAGCTCGCCGGCTCCCTGGGTGAGGTCAGATTGTTCTAGGCAGTCAGGCCTTCCTGGTACTTGCATGAACTTAGCGCATATTGCTGCTCAAATTGACTCTTAAGGCCAGAACAAGACTCCGCCATGTGGCAACTAGCGTGGGCCATATTTGAAAATCATCTTCATTTTTTAATGGTGAATTACCAGCCACATTAGAAGGTTAAGGGGGACTCTCTGACATCTCAAGGGTAATGCTAGTAGGTCTCCAAAGACTTTGGATATCATTCAGTGTGCTGTTGATATGCTTTGTGCTCTTATATTAAATAAAACTTACATCACAGAAAGTGAATATTTGACTAGACAGCTTATTGGGGTTATTGTCCATACTTTGAGTCTTGTGACTGTGTATTCCTTCCATTTTCCTCCTCATCGAGAAGCCTTGGACTGCTCAATCTATGCTGCCATTGAGAGTTAAGTACTGAAGGGGTAGTACTTGACCCGGTTGCTCAGGGCCCACAGTAGGTCAGGCTGCGGGACTATGTCAGGTCACACCCCCCACAATTTGGCCAAGTAACTCCTACCTGCCATGTGGCCCTCTGAAAGTTGTTGCATCACCAGCCATATGTTCCTCCTATGAATTGCAATACCTCAAAAACCATTCTCAATTCCTATGCATGTGCTGCATGCACAAGGGTATTTTATCACTGTTTCCCCAAGGCTTTATCATTATATTTATATTGTGATGATTATTATACACTTATGACACTCAAAGGACTGGACGAGATCTTGTATGCATTAACCTTTTGAGCTGCATATTATTCCGTCTGCCTGTTCTACCCAGTCCTCTGAACCACCCCCTACCCTGGCATGCAGTACTTATGAAACAATCAAATAAATAATGTGTCCTTTAATTTCAGGTTACTCTTGGTCCTGCTCTTGCAGATTAATTATGTATGTGGTGCTGTCTTAAAGGGAGAGTTATCTACCAGCACACTCATCCACAGTGGAGATAATCATATATGTGTAATGAGAATTACCAATAACATCCGTCAAAATAATTTACCTACATATGGCTGTATTATGTGAATTGCTCTATGGGTGTAAAGAGCACTTTAGTTTGAATTCTGCTGAAGTGTCTGTTTTTTGTGATTCTAGAACATCTCCATTTTAGGAGGCCTCCACTTAATAGTTACTGCGTAAGTGTGTTGGTACTTGTGAATTCCTAAAGATGTATGTATGCTCCTATTTACATCAGCCATTCCCTATTACTTTAATGGACTTCCTTTGGCCCCTGTTCTCATAATAAAACATCCACAGAGGCAAGCGTGGTCGAGGGGCCTAGGGGCCTAGGAGCTCCACGAGGAAGGGTGCAGTAAAATGACAGCACCAATGACTATTGGTGCCCTCTGGCACTGCCTCAAACATCAGCATGCCCCCTTGCTCTCCCCGAGTGTCGGGTGAGCAGGGTACTCTGCAGTTCAGCCAAAAATCTGACTATCATACAGAAAAGTTAATTATATATCATTCACCATTGTGAAGATTATTTCGGCATCATGTGTGCATTATCTCGGGACGCAGTATTAATAATACACTGGATGATCTCTGGGGTCGTCTTCGTTTTTACCTAGTAAGTAAAAATCTGAAAATGGGCTCATGCACTTTTCTCAAAGTATTCATCAAAGCTCAAATAAGGGGTTCAAACTTAACATACATGTGTGTGGAGTGTTAGACATTTCTGAATTCTAATGGATCCAAGCTTGCACTCTCACTAAAAAAAAAGAACATGTTATCGCAGATTCCAACTTGTCACACTTGAATATATTACTCACGCCTATGTTTCTTCTTTGCATCCTAGTGATAGAGCGCGTAGGTCACCCGGGCCATTAGATTACCAATTTCCACGCACTGGGCCCTGACGTGCATATACTGACAGTGTTTTGCATGAACCGGGTGAAACCTTTACCACGCTACTATGAGTAATTCGGGGGTGTCACTTACACCACTTACTATTCATGTACCTGACTTACCACAGGCACATTACACCTGATGGATCAGGAGCTAGCAGTGGACAGGTAACAAGATTCCTAAAGGATGTAAAATACCTTTCACGTTTAATACATTAATAGCATTTACGTTGTAAAATGACCACAGACACCTGATGAGTTTTTCAAGATTTATAAGAAATTTCAGAATGAATATGCCAGAATAATGAGGCAGATACAAATCAGTACATCAATTATCAGTATTAAAGCCACAATGTAACTATTGATTAGGGCAAGTACCATTAGAGAATTTAGAGATCACTACAGAGTATGAGTATCAGGGAACACGCTATTCAGCATAGGCTTAAACTAAGGCAAGGGACATGAGAAGGACCTAATATGTGCACTAATATTCTTAAACCTACTCCCTAGATCTTATGCTATTCTTACTAAGTTCACGGCAAAACATACTAAAGGGAAGGGAAAATGGAACACACTAAAATAATATGACAGTTCAATAATATCCTATAGGTAGGGAGAGAAGTGGAACATCACTAGTAAACAGTTGCATATAAATCACTTTTTAAGGTGCTAGGGCAATATCACGGGCAAGAGTGCTTTATTAAGAAGAGAAGAAAGAGTGATAGAAAAACGTACACCCACAGTTGATAATTACCTAGGCAAGAATGAGGACTAACCCTGGCCACGGGTCAGCTTTGGAAGGACGGGGACAAGGACCCTCAAGGATTGGAATACCAGAAAGCGAGCAGGTACAGCTCGTGGACAGTCAGGACAGGATACCCCTCAGGTTTGGGTCAGGACTGGGCTCACCAAGGTACGACCAACACCCACAGCTTCGGATGCAACGCCTGCGTTACCCCCTCTCTGCAAGTAATCCGCCAGTAACCCCGATTGGGTTTTCGAATCTCCCAGCAAAGTGCTCCGCCAGCACTTAAGACTATTTCCACCCCTTGGAGTTTTGTGGAAAATACGGACAGAGTACTCCGCAGTGCTCTGTATCAATCACCTATAGAGTTCGTAGGGTCAGTGACAGGTCTGCTACTCGGACAAGTCGGACAAATTCTCTAAGCTAAACTAGGCTAGTTATACCTTTTTGGGACCCCTGGACCACCCACAAATGTTGCAAGTGACAAGGTCTCAACTTATGATTGGTCAAGCGAGGAGGTTATGTCATTGTCACCTCCTAAAATTTAGCGTTCCCATGATTAGTATGCAAGTGACAGTACCCACCCCTTACATTTTAGTTCCCAGGGTATACGTGAGGGAAAGACAATAGCGTTCACAGTAGAATGAAACAAATGTAACAATTTTATGGTACAGTTCAGCATCTCCTCCTATTTCGGAGGTGAGTTCCCAGGCGCATCTTGCTTCAGAGGCCAACTGGCTTGTTTCAGCTTCTGCGCAGTTGGGTTTTTCCCATGTCACGTGACAGGGTTTAGATGAGCTTCAATATGGAGCGGCTCCCCGTCCCCAGGCCCATAGATACGCGGTACATGAAAAGTAAGCGAGAACAAATTAGAATCATACATAAAAATGATTACACTGTACACCGTAAAAACTACACTGCACCCCTTACTTTATAATATCTGTAGCATTAAGGTTTAGTGCGAAAAGACAGATAGGCATAAGCAGCGGTGGCAAGCAGAGAGCATGGTTAGAGACAAGCGGCCATGTTTGCAACATTGCGCATGTGCAACAATATCCCTCCAAAATGCGAGTGCGTCACATCACATGGGTATGACCGACGCATGCGCAGACTGGATTTCTGCGAAGCAGCCATTTCTGTAGTGCAAGCATGGTTAGGATGAAAAGACACACAGGCAAGCCTCCTGGGGACTCCCGCGTGTTGGGGAAAATGCTAAATAAATGACGGACAGGTTGAAGTAATATTATTATAAGTTAGGCGAGGTTCTTGATTAAGAGCAAGTCGCTTTACGTGCAAATCCTTGCTCCATCAATCCCCTCTTTGATGATATTTACTATCATCACTATAAAGGAAACAGATGCCAACTTCATTCTTCCATATCATCCATTTCTTTTTCAACAGACTTATTGTTGAGTTTTCTTTCGGCTTCTCTATGAGAGTGGTGATTCTTAGCTTTTTTATAGATCTGGTTTCTCAATTCTTCTAATTCTAGCTCATCAATATTTCGCTTCACTCCTCTCTTATTCACTGTGTACTTTTTGCATTTTTGACATTTACAGCAGATGAAGATGATCAATACAACCACACCTATTCCAGCTATTGGCATCAGTATTTTCCACAGAAGACTTTTACCTAAGTTAGAGAACCAACTACCTACAGAGGAGAGACCATCAGTCAGTCTCTTCCAGGCACTGTCAACCTCTAATGGTTTGAGCTCTTTTTCCAAATTAGTTATGTTTCTTACATATTTCTTTAGTTCGATACTTTTGTCAGGTATGTAGGTGCAATAATGTTGCGCCTTCAGCATCCTGCAGACTCCGCCCTCTTTTGCCAATAAGGTGTCAAGAGCAAGGCGATTCTGTAAAACCATTGATCTGATCGCAACCATTTCAGTATTGACCAGCAGAAATCCGGCAGCAGTGCCAGTTGATAACCGATCCACTACTGTAGACAATTTGCAGATTTTGTGAGTATTCAGAACTACCCCCATTCCAGGTATCAGTGCACTAAAAATATCACCTACAATTTCTCCTACACTTTCTCTTTTTCTACGCGCTAAGCCATTAGTTTCTTCATTGCTTCCAGCAGCGTTGTTCACATGGTATACTTTCGGGAAAACAATGCCAAAGTAGCAGCTCCCATACCAGTGATCCGGCAATTTGAAATAAGCCTTGTTCCCACATATATAATAAATTCCGGGAAACACAGGTTCTGACCCATTTTTGAAACCCCAACCTCCAATTACCTTATAATTATGTTCACACTCGCTGGAACCGATGAATACATTGTTATAATAATCTGTCCTTTCTCTATGGAGACAAAGTTTCCCTTTCCGTTCAAAATCCAGCAACAAAGCAGGAGTAGCTTTGCCTTGTGAGGTGTTGTCCATATGTTCTGCCCACCTAGGGATTCTATCCTTTTCGTCATTTGCCTTTTTCTGAAACTTTTCCCTCCTTCTATCTGCCATTTTTATAAACATCTTTTCCTGCTCTTGCAAGGAACAGGTCAGATTAGCTTGTCTTGCTTCATTTAAGTCTATTTCACCTATGGTCAGGAAATATTCTCCCATGTAGCGGGTCACCTCACTTCTAATATGTACAAGGTTCAGGTTTCCTCGAATAGGGAGTTCTGAAAAGATTACGTCAGTGTTTGAGTAGTAGTACTGTAAAGTGCTTCTATAAAACAAGCTAGCTAATATACTACAGGAAATTCCATAGGTTAGGGGTAAATGGTGATATGTCACACCTTCAGCTACAGAAGTGGGTAGCTTCATGCAGACATAACAGTCTTCTATTTCCATAGCCTCTACATAATGCACTAAAAGGTTAGCGAAAACATTTAAATGTGTCCTGTTTCTCATCTTGTGAAAATGTAGTCCACCCTCATCTGATGCTTCTAATTTAGGTCGTGTGTGTCTCAGGCTAACTGTATTGTCACGTTTTTCTAAACTTCGTGGTGTTTCTTCAGTCTGTACAACTTCTGTGTCTAACGTCTCTGGTTCAGTAGGGTACAAGTTAGGGTCTTTACTAACCATAAAAGGTATAAAGACTGTTAGTCCTATCCATATCACTATCAACATGGCTACACTACATAAGCATATTTTACAGCAAGTTTTGCAACACCTAAATTTGGATCTTCCATTGACATTCGAATCAGACATTATAGCTTACAGGTGGCTTTTCAACCCCTCTTTGTTTCTTTACACCAGAGGCTCACTTAGGTGTGTTTCAGGGAGGGTCTTCGTCAGAACTCCGATCAGCAATGGACTCTTCGTCACTTTTGCCACTGTGGTTGGGCTCGTCAATTTCTTCCAAAACCAAGTAAGTCCATTCAGGGCTCCGATACAATCTGTTCTGTTTCTTTACTCTGTCGCCTTTTCTGAGAGACTTGCCTCGGGCTTCTTTCCTTTCACTTTCAGCCCTTTTTCGGTCTTTTAGTTTTTCTTCAACTGTCTTTATTCGGAGTCTCAGTCTTTTGATGTATCGGGGTTCACCCTTACTCTTGTGGCCTTCAGTGTTCGAGGAAACTTGGCCTTCCTCGTGAGCTCTCTTGATTTCACTTCGTTGTGGCACTTGTGTCTTGACAGTGTCTATTTCCCTTCCTGTCTGACTAGTTCCAGGTCTTTCATCTATTTCTTCTGCCTGGTTTCTAAGCTGGCCTTGTTCAGGTTGGAGTTGTATTTGTTCTTTACTTTCAGGCGATTTGGATTCTGCATCCTGAACACGTTCGTCTATATCTATCTGTTCCTGTTCATGCACTTCGATCCCTTGATTTTCTTCCGCATGAACTTCAACTTTGACCACTATCTGTCCCTTTCCAGATTCTGGAGTTTCAGGAGGAGTGTCGATGACTTGATCTGTCCCTACTTGGCCTACTTCCTGATCAGGTTTGATGTGAGTCTCGTTGACCTGACCTTCGTCCTCTAATTCTGTCTCACCTTCACTATCCCACTCACTATCTAGGTAGGAATATTTTCTGGTTCGTATTGGATCATGAACCTGTTCGTCAGCAGGGAACCAATCAACGTTTTGACTTGTGCTCGGTAGTTCGATGTCAGCGAGATCCGGACCCTCCTCGGGAGTCTCCTCAGCTGGACTACCTTCAGCTTCAGTCGCGTTTTCTCCGGTTACCTGCTTCGTGTGGCTGGCATGGATCCACTTCGGTACACCAGCACACTTTACAGCAGTTGTGGTGACAAGGATCACTTGTCTTGGCTTTCCCCACTTTGGTCCAAGGCAACTCTTCTGGGTGTGTTTCTTTAACACCACCCAATCACCTGGTTTCAGTTTATGTGCTGGAGTCTTGGGCCAGTCGTCAGCAGTCTCTCCAATCTGGTGAGAGATAGAACGCACTTGGTCACCCAGCTGCTTGCAGTATTCTAGTACCAAATCATCAGAAATACTTAGCAGTTTGTGTCCAGGTACCCATGCCTGTCGCATCACTCTTCCCATTAGTACTTCGTGGGGGCTCAGGCCAGTTTTTCGGTTCGGGATACTCCTCAAACTCATCAGCACAAGGGGCAAAGCTTCTATCCAGTTCATTTTGGTGGAATCACACATTTTCGCCAGTCTGGACTTTATAGTGCCATTTATCTGTTCAACTATTCCAGAAGCCTCTGGATGATATGCACAGTGCAGCCTTTGCTCCATTTTAAATGCTGTACAGAGTTCTTTTAGGATTTCGTTTGAGAAATGCCCACCTTGGTCTGTTTCAATACTCTCTGGAATTCCATATCTAGGTATCAATTCCCTGAGTAATAGTTTGGCTACGGTTATGGCATCATTTTTCTTTGCTGGGTAAGCCTCCACCCACCTGGAAAACAGGCAAACTATGACCAGGACATATCTATATCCCTTGCACTTGGGCAATGTTATAAAGTCCGCCTGCATCCTGACAAAGGGACCTTCTGCCTTTCCAATTGTACTTTGTTCTACTACTGTCCTCTTTCCTGCGTTGAATTGCTGGCACACTAGGCACCTCTGGCAAAGTCTTTCCGCTTGGTTCCTGAATTTTGAATTATAGAACACTTTGTCAAACACACGACACATTGCATCCCTTCCCATATGTGTTGGTTCATGTATCATTCTGACCATGGGGTCTACCAGGCTGTCTGGCAGTACAGGCACACCAGTTGGGTTCACCACCACGCCTTCATTCCTGATTCTGCATTCGTTCGTCCTCCATCTGCCCTTTTCTTCCCTGTCTGTTGCCTGTTGTAAGTCTCTCAGTTCCTCCCATGTAGACACACTTTCAAACAACATCAGTTGGCAGCTGTTTCCACCACCCCATAATCCAATTTGGAGGGACATTTTGTGTCGGGCACAAAACTGGGCAATTTGGTCAGCGAATCGATTTCCGGCTGTCACATCATCATTTCCAGATCAGTGAGCCGCACACTTGACCACAGCCAATTCTTTGGGCAATTGAATTGCTTCCAGTAAGTTCTGTACCACCTTTCCATTTCTGATAGGGGTACCTGAGGAAGTCATGAATTCTCTTTGTAACCATAGTTGGCCGAAGTCATGAACAACCCCATAACAGTACTGGCTGTCGGTATAAACAGTTACTCTTTTGTTTTTCCCCCGCTTACAAGCTCTTGTCAATGCGATTAGTTCTGCTACTTGTGCAGATTTTACTTCGCATAGGTAAGACGCTTCCAGGGTTGTCGCCAATGTGACTACGGCATAGGCAGCACTTAAACCTCCATTTTCATGTCTCAAACATGAGCCATCCACAAACATCATAATATCCTCATCAAGTAAGGCTATTTCTCTGATATCAGGACGTGGCTTGGTGCTAAACTCTGCTAAATCTATGCAATTATGCTCCATTTCATCCTCGGCTTCTACATCCAGAGGAATAGGCAACAGGGTTGCAGGGTTATGGACATTGCACCGAGAAATAATTACATTCTCAGCACCCACTAGAATTCTTTCATATTTAGTCAGCCGACTAGGGGTGAGATACTGGGTCTTGGTTCGGGTCAGTAAGATTACAACAGAATGAGGAACATATACAGTGACAGGATGTCCCATAACAATGTTCTCACTCTGTTCTAGACTCACACAAGTAGCAGCTACTGCTTTCAGACATCCTGGTAATCCAGCAGCCACTGGATCTAAAGTAGCCGAAAAATAGGCCACGGGACGCCTGATCAGCCCATGTTCCTGGGTTAGGACTGAGAGCGCACAATTGTCTCTTGTGTCACAGAACAATTCGAAGTTCTTGGAATAGTCAGGCATGCCTAATGCAGGAGCTGAGCACAGACAATTTCGCAATTTTACCCAAGCGGACATGCTTTCATCATCCCACTTCACTGGATCTTCCACTCCCTTCTTGGTCATTTTTATCAAAGGTTTGGCTAGGGCTGCGAATCCTACAATCCATTGTCTGCAGTATCCTACAACTCCTAGGAACATTCTCACTTCTTTCTGGGTTCTGGGCAGGTCCATAGTTTGAATTATTTTGATCCATTCTGTAGTGACTTTTCGAATTCCTTTCTCTATCTGGTGCCCCAGATATTTTACTGAGTTCCTACAGAACTGCAATTTGTCAGGCGATACCTTATGTCCTCCCTTTCCTAGGTGATTCAGCAAGGCAATAGTATCAGTGACACAGTCAGTTTGACTTTTAGACGCCACCAGAAGGTCGTCTATGTACTGTACCAGAACAGACTCTGTTGGCAGTACTAAAGATTCAAGGCATCTTTTTAGGATCTGGTTGAAAATCGATGGACTTTCAGTGTACCCCTGGGGGACACGATTCCAGACATAGATATGGCTGTCAAATTCAAAACTGAAAAGGAACTTGCTTTCAGGATGCAATGGGATGGAGAAGAATGCATGGCACAGGTCAGTGACAGTGAACCATTCCGCACTCCAAGGAATCTGGTACAGTATCACTGTGGGGTTGGGCACAATGGGACAGCAAGGTACAACAATTTGGTTTACCTTGCGCAGATCCTGCACTACCCGGTACTTTCCGCTAGGCTTTTTAATTCCAATTATGGGCGAATTACAGGGACTGCTCATTACTTCCTGTATTATGTTTGCTTCGAGCAACCGTTTTACTTCAGTTGCGACTCCAGCCTTTACTTCTGCACTCATCTTGTACTGCCGGGTTTTTGGATACACAGCATTTGTTTTTATGGCTATTTTAACTGGGTCTACATTTGCCATTAAGCCTACATCTCTTCCAGTGAAATCCCAAACTTCAGGTACCACTTTTAACTCTAGTTCTTCAGGAAGGTCTTCAATGGACAGGGGTCTAATTTCTGTATCTGGCCTTACTAACATCAATTTGTACAGGCCATCTTCATCTGGGGTCTGAATCTCGACACCATTTGGTGTGCAAAAGATAGTACAATTCATTTTGCACAGCAAATCTCGTCCTAACAGGTTCACGGGACTGGAGTCACAGACCACGAATCTGTGCATTTCCTTGAAGTTCCCTATGGAAACCTCCATTGGTTCAGTTACCGGAGTACTGATTATCTGATTTGAAACACCCACTACTTGGATTGCTTCTCCCGAGAGGGGTAGGTTAGGAACATCCACTGTTCTCACAGTAGAACGGGTAGCACCAGTGTCCAACAGAAAGGTGACGTCTTTTCCCTCAACCTTTCCTTCAATATATGGTCCAGTCTGGTCTACCGGCAAGGAGGCGCCAAGCACGCACTCCTTGTCCTCCCCCCTCAGGCCCCGTCAATCTTGATCATCACAGAGTAAGGAATCATTTAACAAAAACTGTGGAATCGCTGCATTTCTCTCATTCTCTCCTTCCCATACCTCGGCCCTTTCATTCTGCTGACCCTGATTCTTATAGTTCGGTCTAGGAGCGCGAGGCACTGGAGGTAGCTTTACCTGCTGCTGGTTCTTTCGTATCCCCTCTTTCTGCACCTGTGGATTTAAACCATTTACAGGGGCATTACCAGCCTGCAGATGTGGACACTCGTCTCTCCAATGCCCTATCTGACCGCACCCGTGGCAGGGGAACTTCTTCATAGCCTCCTCCCGACTCATTTTTACCCGGGGTTTCCCTCCTCCCCCAGCATTGGGATTTTGGGCATTATTAGCATTATTCATTTTACTTAACTGTTTTTCTTGCTGTTCAGCCAATTTTACTTGTGCCCACATCACCTTCTCCTTTAGGGCTTTCTTCTTATTTTCTATCTCATCCTCACAGTACTTGGCATACTTGAGGACATCATCTATGGGCTTGCCTTGCCAACTGATTTTGTTATCTCGAATCCACTGGGATATTTCAGGCCTTAATCCTTACACGAATCTGTAACTGAAATGGGTCATGTCTTTCATGTCCACATTATCAATTCCACTGTAAGTTTTGAACACCTGCAGTAACCTTTCATAAAAGGAGTGAACAGTTTCATCGCGCTCGTGGGTAGTTCTATCTATCCGGGTCCAATCAGTTTCCTTTGCGGGCACCTTTTTCTTTAGGTATTGTATGACTTGCTCATACTTCCTCATTACTTCAGGTGAGGGAGCTCCGGTTCTAGCATCTCTCGCATATTCATCATTGGGCCAATTAATTTCAATTTTGCAATCGGTCCACAAATCTACAGGCACCACAATGTCGAAAAACCCATCCAGGTTTTTCAGAAGGCATTTCTGAACCTTTATGAAGCGTTCGACCTGTCGGTACCAGTCAACTGGTTTTTCCCGCAATTTTGGAAAGTCATTAGTAAATGACACAATATCTTGTCGGGACCAAGGGACATGGACATATTTCCCGCCCGGTACCTCTCTCATGGGACACAATTTTTCTGCTGACTCTACCTCTTTCAGTAAGTATTCTGAACCCTTAGGATTAGCCTTACTCTCTTCTTTCTTTTTCGCCCACCGGGTTTTCCATGTTTCTACATTTCCCCAATTCTGTAGGATTTTTAGTAATTCCTTTATCTGGGTCTGTTTTCCTTCCATATTCATGTTCTCTAAGTCTCTGTCAGAAAAATCTGCTCTGTAAGGTTTCTTAAGGACTTTGGATCGACTAATATTGATTCCCATGTCAGTGGCTGTGGCCATCAATCTCTCATGTAGCAATCTAGTGCTTCGGGTAAGGTTTTTGCTGATAAACAGTAACTCGTCTTCACTAAAAGAGTTTAACCGGTCTAATCCTACATTACCAGCCACTAGTTCCTCTATTTCTATCCTTAGTCTATAGATTTCTAAGGGTTTCGGTTGAGGTGTGGTCTCTTTCTCTAACTCTTTGGTCCATCTGTCCAATTCCTCTGGAGATACTACTGTGGCACTCCTAACCCCAGAGGTGCTTTCAATCATAACCTCTTTTGCCCTACTCTGACTTCTTGCCCTTGGCACACTTGTTCTAGGTTCCCTTACGGGCAGATCCATTAAGACCACGGACTCACATTCGCTTTCTTGATCATCATCTATGAGCGTCTCTTTTCTCGGGGGTGGAATACTAGGAGTTGGCATATTTGGGGTTATAACAGGAGTCCGTGGACTGGCCAGTCTATCCCCGTAAAGAGGAATAGCTGGAACGATAGTTACTGGGATAGTCAGTGAATCTGGATGGGGATGTATCTGGGCTATGGTCCGAATTAAATCATCTCGCTGTCTGGCTAGGGCTTCCTTCTCTCGCTCACGCAAAGCCCTTTCTGCGGAATTGTCATGCAACACTTGGGGTACCAAGGGAGGGTAAATATTTGGGGCTGTTGGAGTAACCAACCGAGGTGGGTCTTCTCCAAACGGACGGTAATTCGGGACTGTAGAACTAGGTCTGCAAAACCTATCCCCATCACTGGTTTTACTATCCGTACCCGTTCCATCTGTTTCACTATCCCTCCGACATCTAGGATATTTAGAAAACGGGTTTGGTGAACCCAAAGGCTCTGACTCTGCAACATAGGGAGGGGGGTTTTTCATCAACAAATCTTCCAGGTGTTCATCTTCTGAGTCCCCCACGGTCATTAAGTGGCGGGTTTTCTCAGTACATTTTCCTTTCCCTTGTTCCAGTACCCCCATCATTGGAAACAACCCCTCAACCATCATATTCTGCCTCCACTGTTTCATTTTCTGCTCTTTGGTTTCTTTCTGCAATTTTGGATACCATCTACTCAAACCCTTATCCATTCTGGGCCTGTCTCTTTCCAGAGCCTCAATCTCCCATTCTTCTAGTGCCTCGTACTGTGTTAATCTAGGTCTGGGATGCAATTCATTCATTCGGTTTCTTAGGTTAAACAGGATTCTGCCATTAAAGGAACCATTAATAGGAAATGCTAGGACTCCGTCATCAGCAGTATACTTTACCCAGTTTTCTAACCATACGCAAGTGTGATACCCCTTATCAAACATCATGAAGGAGGCAGGAGTATCTGGTGGAGGAATGATCACACCCTCCCTAGTTCTAATGGGCTGGTCTTTCTTGAAATAATTCTTAATTTTGTCAGCAAGAGACATCTTCCTCTTAACTCCGTACATTTTGTTTGGTCTACCTCGTAAAATCTGTTCCTTATAGAAGCCCAAGTGCTGTGGATTAGGTATAAACTCAGGATACCACATACACCTTTCCAAACTCTTCTCAAGCTCCTGTTGATTAATTTTGTTTACCTTTGTGCTTCCAATGCTAACGCGACTTCTATCTCGCAGTAACCAATCAACGCAGTGACTACAAAAATTCTTGTCCAATGGGTGCGCGGCCTTTCGCGAGACAAGGTCTCACGCTCCGGCACTCACCCCTCCCTTACAATTTCAGCTCCGCTACACGCCCGCTGTTCTGACCAATACCAGCGCGGCACGGAGTGACGTCAGCGCAGCTTTCCGACTGACTCCCTCCTTCACAAGGTAACAGAAACTTTGAATCTTCCCTAAAGTGCAAATACTTATTTTAGTTACCAACACGAAACTTTCGCCGCTGTGTCTGAGTGTTCTAAAGAGAGAGAAAGTTCTTCGTTCGCTACAAGTAAACCACTTCTGTCTACTTTTCATTCACTCCGGATAGACTTCTCTGCCTAACCTCCCACACGCGCAATATAGAACCTGCTATTCCCCTGACTCATCCACTTATTTCCGGGATATACACTAAGTCAGGCTTTCACCAGCGGACTATCTTGCTTCCCATTCAAGCTTTGGAGACCTTATTACTCCTTCCGTATGTCACCCTTACTAGGTGATATCACAATGGAAGTTTTATACAAAAGGACTCGTAGCTATCATTTATTCAGATACGAGAAGATCCTAATTAGCGCTTCCGGTCCTTCCTAACCATGCACTAATAACTCACGACAAGCGACCTCATCAGCTAACCGGATTCTGCTCACCGTTAGCTATAGACTTCCCCGGGGATTCGGACTACACTGAACACGTACAAACAATTTCTGTTAATGTAACATATAACACTTATAGCAGCAATGCAAAATCATATATATATATCAAAACCCTTTAAAACATTTGCGCAATATTTGATGTAATACAATCAATATAAAAATTTTAGCAGCACATTTTATTTTCACGGTTTGTTTATTAACTACCTTGTCTACCTATCTTAACTAGTCCTAACCATACTACTGCTACCAGAAAATTACTGATAGAGCGCGTAGGTCACCCGGGCCATTAGATTACCAATTTCCACGCACTGGGCCCTGATGTGCATATACTGACAGTGTTTTGCATGAACCGGGTGAAACCTTTACCACGCTACTATGAGTAATTCGGGGGTGTCACTTACACCACTTACTATTCATGTACCTGACTTACCACAGGCACATTACTCCTGATGGATCAGGAGCTAGCAGTGGACAGGTAACAAGATTCCTAAAGGATGTAAAATACCTTTCACGTTTAATACATTAATAGCATTTACGTTGTAAAATGACCACAGACACCTGATGGGTTTTTCAAGATTTATAAGAAACTTCAGAATGAATATGCCAGAATAATGAGGCAGATACAAATCAGTACATCAATTATCAGTATTAAAGCCACAATGTAACTATTGATTAGGGCAAGTACCATTAGAGAATTTAGAGATCACTACAGAGTATGAGTATCAGGGAACACGCTATTCAGCATAGGCTTAAACTAAGGCAAGGGACATGAGAAGGACCTAATATGTGCACTAATATTCTTAAACCTACTCCCTAGATCTTATGCTATTCTTACTAAGTTCACGGCAAAACATACTAAAGGGAAGGGAAAATGGAACACACTAAAATAATATGACAGTTCAATAATATCCTATAGGTAGGGAGAGAAGTGGAACATCACTAGTAAACAGTTGCATATAAATCACTTTTTAAGGTGCTAGGGCAATATCACGGGCAAGAGTGCTTTATTAAGAAGAGAAGTCAAGTCAAGTCAAGTCAAGTCGAGATTTATATAGCGCGCTACATACCCATAGGGTCTCAAGGCGCTTGAAGAAGGGGGTGGGGGGAGTTACTTGTCGAATATCCAAGTTTTAAGTTGCTTTCTGAATGCTAGGTGGTTCTGAGTAAGGCGGAGGTGAGTGGGAAGAGAGATCCAGGGTTTAGCTGCCAGGTAGGAGAAGGATCTACCTCCCATGGTGGCTTTGTTAATGCGAGGTACAGTGGCAAGAGCTTGGTTGGAGGATCGCAGCTGACGGGAGGGGGTGTAGAAAGACAGTCGTGTGTTGAGGCATTCGGGTCCAAGTTCGTAAAGTGCTTTGTGTGCGTGGGTTAAGAGGCGGAAAGTAATCCTCTTATTTACGGGGAGCCAGTGGAGGTTTTTCAGGTGACCAGAGATGTGTTCTTTATGCGGGATGTCTATTATGAGCCTGGCTGAAGCGTTCTGGATGCGTTGGTGTTTTTTCTGGAGTTTTGCGGAGGTGCCGGCGTATAGGGTGTTTCCATACTCCAGGCGGCTCGTGACCAGTGCGTGGGTGACCGTTTTTCTAGTTTCGGTGGGGATCCAGTGAAATGTTTTTTTGAGCATGCGAAGAATGTTGAAGCAAGATGATGAGACGGTGTTGACTTGTCTGGTCATCGAGAGTGAGGAGTCCAGGATGACGCCCAGGTTCCGTGCGTGGTCCGTCGGGATGGGTGCTTTTCCAAGGGCCTCTGGCCACCAAGAGTCATCCCAGGCGGAGGGGGAGGTGCCTAAGATGAGGACTTCTGTTTTGTCTGAGTTAAGTTTCAGACGGCTGTGCTTCATCCACTCGGCAACTTCTTTCATACCTTCGTGTAAGTTGTTTTTGGCAGTGTTAGGGTCTTTGGTGAGTGAGAGGATCAGTTGAGTGTCGTCAGCGTAGGAGATGATGTTGAGGTTGTGTTGGCGAGCGATAGTTGCAAGGGGGCTCATGTACACGTTGAAGAGGGTGGGGCTGAGTGACGATCCTTGCGGCACGCCGCAGATGACTTCCGAGGCCTCTGACTTGAATGGAGGGAGCCGGACTCTCTGAGTTCTTCCGGTGAGGAACGAGGTGATCCATTCCAGTGCTTTTCCTTGGATTCCGATGTTTCTGAGGCGCTGTAGCAGGGTGCTATGGCAGACTGTGTCGAAGGCTGCGGAGAGGTCAAGGAGGATGAGGGCGACTGTGTCTCCATTGTCCAATAGAGTTCGGATGTCGTCAGTAGCAGCGATGAGTGCGGTCTCAGTGCTGTGTTTGGCTCGGAATCCGGACTGTGAGGGGTCGAGGGATTTGTTGCTTTCGCGGAAGGTGGCAAGCTGGTTGTTGACAGCTTTCTCGATGACTTTGGCCGGGAAAGGAAGAAGCGAGATGGGGCGGTAGTTTTTGAGTTCGGTGGGGTCCGCTGTGGGTTTTTTCAGAAGGGCGCTGAGTTCTGCGTGTTTCCAGCTTTCCGGGAAGGTGGCGGTGTTGAGGGAGCAGTTGATGACATCTCGGAGGTGTGGAGCTATGATGGAGTCTACTTTGTTGAAGATGTGGTGAGGGCATGGGTCAGTTGGGGTCAGAAGAAAGAGTGATAGAAAAACGTACACCCACAGTTGATAATTACCTAGGCAAGAATGAGGACTAACCCTGGCCACGGGTCAGCTTTGGAAGGACGGGGACAAGGACCCTCAAGGATTGGAATACCAGAAAGCGAGCAGGTACAGCTCGTGGACAGTCAGGACAGGATACCCCTCAGGTTTGGGTCAGGACTGGGCTCACCAAGGTACGACCAACACCCACAGCTTCGGATGCAACGCCTGCGTTACCCCCTCTCTGCAAGTAATCCGCCAGTAACCCCGAATTGGGTTTTCGAATCTCCCAGCAAAGTGCTCCGCCAGCACTTAAGACTATTTCCACCCCTTGGAGTTTTGTGGAAAATACGGACAGAGTACTCCGCAGTGCTCTGTATCAATCACCTATAGAGTTCGTAGGGTCAGTGACAGGTCTGCTACTCGGACAAGTCGGAGAAATTCTCTAAGCTAAACTAGGCTAGTTATACCTTTTTGGGACCCCTGGACCACCCACAAATGTTGCAAGTGACAAGGTCTCAACTTATGATTGGTCAAGCGAGGAGGTTATGTCATTGTCACCTCCTAAAATTTAGCGTACCCATGATTAGTATGCAAGTGACAGTACCCACCCCTTACATTTTGGTTCCCAGGGTATACGTGAGGGAAAGACAATAGCGTTCACAGTAGAATGAAACAGATGTAACAATTTTATGGTACAGTTCAGCATCTCCTCCTATTTCGGAGGTGAGTTCCCAGGCGCATCTTGCTTCAGAGGCCAACTGGCTTGTTTCAGCTTCTGCGCAGTTGGGTTTTTCCCACGTCACGTGACAGGGTTTAGATGAGCTTCAATATGGAGCGGCTCCCCGTCCCCAGGCCCATAGATACGCGGTACATGAAAAGTAAGCGAGAACAAATTAGAATCATACATAAAAATGATTACACTGTACACCGTAAAAACTACACTGCACCCCTTACTTTATAATATCTGTAGCATTAAGGTTTAGTGCGAAAAGACAGATAGGCATAAGCAGCGGTGGCAAGCAGAGAGCATGGTTAGAGACAAGCGGCCATGTTTGCAACATTGCGCATGTGCAACAATATCCCTCCAAAATGCGAGTGCGTCACATCACATGGGTATGACCGACGCATGCGCAGACTGGATTTCTGCGAAGCAGCCATTTCTGTAGTGCAAGCATGGTTAGGATGAAAAGACACACAGGCAAGCCTCCTGGGGACACCCGCGTGTTGGGGAAAATGCTAAATAAATGACGGACAGGTTGAATTAATATTATTATAAGTTAGGCGAGGTTCTTGATTAAGAGCAAGTCGCTTTACGTGCGAATCCTTGCTCCATCACTAGTACTCATTTTGATTTTACCACTATAAACACAATGGGATATTGAAGCCCGACATCTCCACTGTCATATTAAGCATCTTCACAACACCCCCCTCGACTCCCTCCTCCCCCCAACCCCGCAAGAAATATTTTGTGGGCCCTGTCTGGAACAACTTTGAATTTTACTTCCCATTTTTTCAAATTCAAGCCTTATGTTGCCTAACAACTTTCAATGACACGACTTGAGCTGGAAAGTTCACTTTTAAAATTACATAGACGTGAGCTAGAGAGAAATTTCACTTTTTCAGGGGGGAGCCCCTTGGGAGGTGGGGGGCCTGTGCAATTGTCCACGCCTTGGACATCTCAAGATCTCTGCGACATAGGTCCCCTAAAACGATGAAGGCATCGGATCTCGAGTCCCACCGTGATGAGACATTTTGTTAACGTGTATCACCAGAAAAAGCTTCCCTCCGTCTCGTGATATATATATTTTATAGAGTACACCTTGCATCTTGTCTATAATGCGGTCACGCACGATTCGTGAAAAAGCTTGGCTAATGCAATATAAAAAGCTTGCCTGTAAAAGCGTACCATCAAGTGGAAAAGCAGACTTTAAATTGCAATTACTTTGCTATTAAATGCTGTCCACTGCTCCTGACAGGTATAAATTAGATCTCGCTGGGTTGCCTACAAATTTATGAGTTTCAAAATTGCCATTTAATTGTTGGTGAGCGAGAGAGAGGCAGAGAAGGCGGGGGGAGCAAGGCAAACTCTGCATACACCTGTGATGGGAAGGCACTTTCTTTCCTTTGTGTTGCGTTCTCCTTTGTTTCCGTCGCCTCTTCCCCTGCGTCGGAGCCGCTCGGGTGATAACTGCTTCTTCCATGGGAGGAGCCCTCGCTCTCGGCGCGGCAGAAGCGCGCAGCTGAGGCGCGGCCAGAATTAGTAATCCGCGTGAGCAAACACACAGCTGCTGTTTGTGGAGAGAGATTCTATTAACGAACGGCGAATTCTCGTAATTAGCCGCGCGGCTTCAGCAGCTGCCCGCCTGACCCCCAGACTGCACAAATTGTGGGTGGTGTTCGGCCTCGGAATCAATCTTGCCTAATTACTATAAGCATCTTCCTCCAGCCATAATGAGAACAGAAAAGGAAGACTCGCCTGGACCCACTGGGAGACGTTTTTCCCTGCAGTCTCTTCTTTGGCAAAATTCGTGCATTTTAAGGGTATTTTATATCAAGTAGTATAGGTATTGCTGCAAATGAAAGAGGTCTTAATTCACATCTCTATGTCCTCCAGCCATTAATTAATTTCGGTACGTAATTGCTTGCGGGGCACACCTGTGTTGCATCACATGGCCCTTACAGCCTTGGCGTGCCATGGGATGCCCCTTCCCTTAAACTCACCTTCGACCTCTGTCTCAAACAGACCTTGAAATCATATGCCATAACCATACTAATTAATTATTGTTGTTTAATTACAATCTGTGAAAATATCGCCTGCATCAGTTTGGCGCAGTGCACATTCTTCCTATTTTTTCAGTAGTTTGATTTAAACCTTAGTTTGTAATTTGAACCTCATAGGTCTTAAAATATATTTTTTTCTATGGTAAAAACAACCACATGCAATAGAGGGTTATAAAACCATTTAAAAATGTTGCAGCAAGTGGTATGCACTGAATTCCGAATTCTTATCTAATGTTACTTGTGAAAGAGAATAGTTCGAAGTGCCATTTTCGAGATTGAAACGTAATTTCATATTTGGCCCTTGCAAGGACTTTCTGTTAAATATAACAACATTCCACAATGAAAAGCTGCATTTCAATGCAGACCCGCTTTGCTTGCAAATGGCCTTTAACTAACTGTCACTGTCGGCCATTATTTTGTCTTTTTTAATCAGACATGTAACCTCTTTCAAAAACATGATGTCAAAAATGTTTTCTCCAAAATACTTATCAGGACAACATCTTTTTTGTGGCTATTTTTATTCATTTATGGAAGTAACTGAAACAGAGGATAACTGTTTCCTAAACAGCTATTTATAATTTTAAAAAAAACGCTGACGGACCTTGAGTCAGTCCACATCATAATTTACCCTAACAATATCAGGTATATATTGTCAATAACTTTGGGGTCATGAGGGATTGAGAGGTTGAACGTTGGTCCATCATCTGAATTGAAATAATTTTTCTATTCCAGTACATTGGTAAGTTCACTGGCTCTCATAATTTCTATCCCAAATAACTCTGGAAACGGAAAATGTGACCAGTGACCAAAAAGGAAGTTTTTCACATGAAATGCCATTCATTGAGAAGAAATGTATGTTGTCATATAAACACATGCAGCTAGATTCATGAAGCATTTTTGCAGGCGCAAACGGTGCGAATCGCAGAATTCGGCCGTTTGCACCCGCAAAAATGGCATTTGAAATTCATCATTGGGTCATGTACTCGCAATTTGAGAAATCGCAAAAAATTGCGATTTCTCAAATTGCAATTGCATTTAAGGAATCTCAATTTGAGATTCCTTAAATGCTATTCATGACCCAATAAAAAATTGCGAATTCGCTATTTATTCCCGCTATTTACCGCAAAGTCAGACTTCGTGGTAAATAGAGAAAACTGAGAAAAATTCACTTTTGTGCATTTTTCTCAGTTGTATGTTACACACAGACATGTCCTTTGGACATGTGTGTGCGCAACATGAGTCTAATTTACATTTCAGGTGGTGCTACAGGGTGTCCTGTGGACACCCCTAGCACCCTTGAAATCGCATCCTTATTTGCGATTAGCAAATTGCTAATCGCAAATAAGGAATAATTCCCCATTAGGCCCATAGGATTGAATGGGGAGTTATTCCTTATTTGCGATTAGTAATTTGCTAATCGCAAATAAGGAATGTGTAGGAATCGCAATTTATTTTGCGATTCCTACATGAATCCCGTTTTGCGAGTCTGTAATAGCGATTCCTTATTATTCGCTATCACAGACTCGCAAAACATGCCGATGATGAATCGGGCTGATGGGCTTTTAACGCTAGTATCAGCCTTTCCTTCTTCTTGCAATGTTTTCAATGTGGCAGATTTCAATGAGAAATATGATGGTATTATTGTCTACATTCATATGTTTATTCCCCATGCTTTTAGCTCTCACACAAGGAACTATTGATAGGACAATCAGAACGCCGTCATATAACAACTTAAAGCAAACAGAATTTCCAGCAAGAATACGATTAATATCCTTCTAAATTACATCAAAGATTCAGCTTTGTAACTGGTGGAAAACAAATCTGTCCTGCATCAAAGGATGTAAAGGATTAATAAAAGGCATTCGGCTCAATTTTTATAAAGAATGAACGTGTGGGGGAAATTACCAGTAAACGCATCTTTAGAGAAAGATGACAAAGAAAAAGGCTACCTCCTTCTTTTTGTCTCAGTATCAAAGTGCCGGAATCCTCGTAAAAGTCACATTTACAAGAGTGCTATACGATTCTAAGGCTTGCATACAGAGGATTGGAACATGTCACCTCAGCCTTACAGGCAACAGTCAACTAATGTGGATTTCTGAAAAATAGTGTAGTTTCTATGTTTTTTTTAAATCCGAAATTAGGTGGTCATTCACGTACTTTACCCGTTTTAAAGACTTCTGCTCTAACCGTATGTATATTACAAAGGGGCAGTTGCCGCAGTGTAGCCATAGCTCAGCTACACTCTGTTGCTGAATAATTATTGATTTACCTATAGCATTGATTCACATAGAGGAGTCTGCAAAAAATGTGTCACTCCGTGTATGCGACTAAAGTAGTGCATGCTAATGTTGGAGTGATTTCGTGCAAGATACAAAAGTTAAGGGGGTAAAACAAAAGGTTGTCTATTTTTGCTTCCCTAGGACATTTTGCTCACCTTTACAGCAACATCTACTGAATGGATATGCCCCAAACATTGCTTGAATGCAGAACTTTACACAAAAAGTGTGTTTTCCTCAGTTTGGCTGTAAATCCATCCAGTAGATTTTGGGATGTTAACAGTTAAAGTTACAAAAGGTGCCATGTGCGAATGAAAGGTTATAACTTTTGTAAGTGCTGTCAGTTATGCCCCTGCGCCTAAGGGCATTTGCAGCAAGGGCTAGCTAGCCACAGGGATTGGGTGCCGAGTCTGGACAGATGCCATGGTGTGTAGCTGCCTAACCCTGCAGCTACTGAGCAAAGACCATGCACAGAGCAGAATAGGTAGATGGCACAGGAATGCAATAAATCAGATGTACCACAGATATTCAATGACACAAAACGGTCATAAGTTAGTTATGGTTCAGCAAACACAAATCAGAAAAAACCCTTACATTTGCCAGCAATAGTTTGCAATGCACAACACACATTATAACTCACCTCGTCTGCCATGGTCAGTACATGCTAATGGCACAGGAAAAAAGCCTAACTATTAAGAGCAAACCATGGAGAGAGGCAGTAGTTACGGTGTGTGTTTTCCATTGCATACCATTACTTACCCAGTTAAAAAGGTAGCTATGATTTTGGATCAGACTCATAAAAAACACTAACATTCACCAGTTATGGTTAGTAATGCACACAACACACGCCATAACTCATGCCACCCATTATGTTGTTTTCTTGATAGCTCTTGTTTTGTTTCAGTGCCAATGTCAAATTGAGGTTTTGATAATGGCGGGTGCTGCAAGTTATGGCATGTGTTGTGTGCATTGCGAACCATAACTGGCAACTTTCAGTGGTTGGTCAAAAAATATTCCCCTTTGGGTACGTGTGAGAATAAACCGCAGTTTTCTATCAGACACACATATATGCATACAATAAGGAGCAATAAATGATTAACATGAATCAGACATACAAAAAACCTTATACATTTTATTTATATGAAAGACAAATTAAAAAACACAGTACATTGTTTGAATAAAAAATTCATAATAAAAATGTGGGACAGTGTATAAGGAAAATAATTCCAATTAAAAAGCAGAGAGAGCAACTAGTGTTGTGATAACACGTGATTAAGTAACTCCAGATCTAGAGATTCCACACTTTTGTAGGAGTTTCTTATCTCTTGTAGCCTAGTGCTCCTCCACCAGAACAGACCTCCGCTATTCAAATATAGCAGAGGTTGTTCAACGCAGTACCCCACATTATAGGATCCGTCTATCTGACTTACAGACTGCGGGCGGTCTGATCGGGAGGAAGACTACCCTGGAAGACGTGACTTTCTGCCGTCTCCCACCATTGTGATGTAGCATATTTCTATGCACATCGGACTATTTACAAGAGACACACCAAGAAGGTGGCGAAGCGATAGAAGTGGCATAATTAAAACAATATATGCTTTGAATTTCCACGAAGACATTGTGGTTCTGTGGGATATTTTATTGTTATTTCCTGAAGAAGGTTTCTTGGCTTTTGAAGTGGTTTCTGCCATAAACCGAAACTCGTCTATGCTCTGTTCTGGTGGAGGAGCACTAGGCTACAAGAGATAAGAAACTCCTACAAAAGTGTGGAATCAATAGATCTGGAGTTACTTAATCACGTGTTATCACAACACTAGTTGCTCTCTCTGCTTTTTAATTGGAATTATTTTCCTTATACACTGTCCCACATTTTTATTATGAATTTTTTATTCAAACAATGTACTGTGTTTTTTAATTTGTCTTTCATATAAATAAAATGTATAAGGTTTTTTTGTATGTCGGATTCATGTTAATCATTTATTGCTCCTTATTGTATGCATATATGTGTGTCTGAGAGAAAACTGCGGTTTATTCTCACACGTACCCAAAGGGGAATATTTTTTGACAGACTTGTCTTGTGGTACCCTACTCCTTTGGGTTTTTGGGTCCCTCTCTGTTTTTACAAACTTTCAGTGGTTTACAAGCTTGACTCAGAACCATAATCACATTGTAACTGTGTTCATTTAGTGAATTTCATTGTATTTTTTATGAAGTATTTCATTTTCAAACACCACTGCACATGAAGGGGATTGGTGACATGGCCTGTTTTGTGACAGGCGTTTGGCCTCAACCCCTCTGACTACCTAGCCCACAGTGTCTAACGCATGTCATCAAACGCAGCTGGGTTAGTCGCTGGGCCTAGCTGCTGGCAAGTATGAACCCTAAACCCAGTACTTTAAGTGGGATGAAAAAACTGGGAGGCCTCTCAAAGAGGTGTGGCCAGTGTAAGGGGAGTGGCTTTAAAACACATGCGCTAAAAATCTGTGTTTAGCATAGTGTGCCGCCTGACTTGTATTTTGCTGTTTCTGTCATTGCATCCAGATATGTGATACAACAAGTAACATCATACCTACAACAAGTAAGGACTATTGGCTTTGTCAATTGTTATTAGTTGCACAAGATAAATAAGCTGCAACTATGGCTTATTACATATAATATTGAAAAAGCTTCCAATTGGTGATCCTACCACAATGTTGCTGCTCCAGAGTTTCAACAAGAGAAAGGAAATCCAGAAAGAAAATGACTCTTTAAAGGATTTCCCCTCCCCACAATGCTCACCTGGCATGACATTATGCCGTAACTTCTCCACTAGTGCGAAGTGAGCACATCGAAGTGCCTACTGTCTAGAAACGGGTCTCTAGCGGCCTGTGCCCGGGCTCAAAACAGAGCCCGATAGAGACCCGTTTCGAGCCCCCCTTAAAAAAACTGCCGGTGCTCTGACCCCTTGAGACCCGGCCCACTTAAAACCTTGCCTAAATCCACAAGAGCACCACCGCATATTCTGAATAGTATATAATGGAGTGTAAGTATTTAAATCAGACCTTCTAGCTTTATCAGAATATTATTACAATCATAATAGTTCCATTGTATCCTTATTATTCAAAACACATAACATTAAAGCCTCTGAAAATATTACTACTGAGGAATGGCTTTTATTAATACAAGCAATACATCATTGTTATATTTATAAAGGTTGATAAAGCACAGCATCATTTAAATATTGTGGGCATACGTCTTTTTTTCTACTAAACAGATTTAAAACCGTACCTGCATACCAAAGCCAGAAGGTTCAAAGCCCCAGCTCCAGAAATGCTTAAAGGTAGCATGAACTTCTCCCACAGTGGTTATTTTGGGGCCCTAGAAGACAAAATGTTCCTACCAGCAAACATTAACAAAGGTGTTCTTGTGTGGCTGCTACACTCGTGGCAATCTCAGAACCCTGTTAAACACGTTGGTGGTGCCCCTGCACTCTCTGGAGCACCATAGGAAAATATATGCTAATATTTTGGGATGCCCAGCGACTTGTCCGCTGAGACTCTAAAGGAGTGTGGCCCGAGGGACTGTCTTTGATGTGCCACGCGCTAAAATGCTTATTTTAATTTATGCCCCTGCTGAGGGGGAATCCATGTTTTCAATTTAATATTGGAGGCCGGCCCCAGTTGAGCACACATTTCTTTCTTGTTGAGCACTATGGCAAAGCCTCATACCCCCTACAGTCCTTACCAACTCCCAGACTAAAGCACAAGTTTGGAGAGCTGACCCTGGGTCCACCTGCTTCTTTCTTCTCCTGCTCACATCTTTCACAGGTGGTAGATCTGTGTGCGCACCACCCTGCTCTCCCTTAACATGGCTATGGGAAGCAGGAGGAGGCGCACTACATTGTACGTAGGGCTCTGACCTCACAGAAACAACAAAAAAATAGTAGTCGACACTTGCTTGTTGCTTCTGGGACACTGGCCCTCCCTGGGATGGGTTTAAAAAAGTTGAGCATGGTGGAGCTGGCTTGTTGCTTCCTAGTCACTGGCTCGCCATAGGAGCTAAACAAAAGCCTGAATTCAGTAGCACTAGCTCGTTGATCCCAGCATGATGGCCCTCTACTGGAGCAGGTTAAAAAATACAGAGGGGCAGATTTACAAGCCCCTTGCGCCTCTTTTACGCAGCCGTTGCGTCACTTTTGTGACGCAGCAGCAGCGCAAAAGATGCACCATGCAGCTGGGTATTTACAACGTGACGCATCTGGGAGATGCGTCACGTTGTAAAGCCCTGCGCCAGAAGTAAATGTTCCTGCGCAGGGGGGCATTCCGGCACAGGAACGTGTTCCAAAAGTCAAGATTTCACTCAGTCACTTTTGAGCCCATGCTGCGTCAAAACCGCACGCCTGCTTGAAGCAGGCGTAAGGATTGACGCAGCATTGTAAAGATAGGGCCCCCCAGAGCATTGCTGGAGCAGCGTCGTGCTTGCGATGCAACTCTTGCAATGCGTCACCTTTACGGCACATATACGTTACGCATATGTGCCGCATTTGCCCCATGGTGCCATGCATTGTAAATGCAGCGCATCCATAGTGGCGGAGCTGTTGCGCACAATAACTGGTGCATCCCTGCTGATATGCAGGGATGCGCCACTTATTGTAAATCTGCCCCTAAGTGCTGCAGCACTTGCTTGTTGCTCCGGAGGTTTTGTTTTACCCCTGGAGGCTTAATCAGTGTAGAGTGCAAGGGCGCTCACAGTTTCCCCGATATGGGGTGTCCCCAGAGTTATCAAAACATTAAAATAGTGTGCATTCTTTATATTTTTTCCCATCTAGGAAACCTGTAATGCAGGATTGTCTGGCAATTTTCAAGGTGGCGTTAAAAATTATTGAAACATCAATGTAGCCATTCACAATTTAATACATTTAAAATGTGATTGATAATCGCGAGTCATGAATCTCAAGTTTAACAAATACATACAAAAGTGTTAACCTCATAGCTGCTGCCGTCGGCCGCTGCAACGTTCGGAGCACTACCTGGCTGGTGCTGCGAACATTCAACGGCCGACGCGGCCCCACCCACTCTTTGGAACGCCCACCACTGTGCCGAAATAATGGCCTCAGCTAAGGCGTTAAACCTTTACATTCCCTTTTTAAATACAAATATCACCAAAATCACTGAATCGATGTGCACCAAATCAAATATAAGACACACTTTCTATATAAAATTCTACGATTATGCCAAGTTTGGTGTTAATCAGTTCAGCAATTATTGTTCTATTTTGCAGCAAAATTTCCAATGGGAGCTAAAATAATACATTTTCGTGTGAATTGACCTTCACAAAACCTGTTGTGCCAAAACTTAGCTAACCGAGCTGATACATTGCCAGGTTTTGTAGGAACCCATCCTCAATGTCAAAAGTTAGAGGCAAATCAATGTCAAAAGTTATAGGCAAATCAAAAAAATGCCTTTTCAGTGGGAAGTGCAGGTGAACCATAACAAACCAGTGGCAGCTATCATATTTTTTCAATATATACATAACAGCATTTTGTACGGGTGTCAGAAATTTGGCGGGCACTCATAATGGAGGCCATGATCAAGAAAACAGCTTGAGTGCCACCAGTAGATGATAACCCACTTCCATTGTCCTATTCAGTGTATCGTGTCAATTTTAAAATCGTCCATAAATGTAGATTGCATGCAATTCTAGTTTTACTCTTCGCATACGTTTAGAGAACTACCCCCAGATTCCTCTCCTTTCTGTTTTTTTTAATGTGCACTTTCTTTCATGTACCATTTACTGCAAATTGTGCTTACATACCAGTTCATTAAGGATTTCATGAAAAAGGAGAGCGTCAAAGAATGATTTTCACACATGATTCAATGTGGATCAGGATAAAGCTTGAATTTGGGCATAAAAGACCAACTTGATACCACATGATAATTGTTTTAGGCATGGGGAGATTAAGTGATTTGCCCCGAATCACAGAATGTTGAGCCAACACTGAGACTCAAATCTGGTACCCCAGTTCCAAAGTCAGCAGCTCTGGGTATTCTTCATGTGAAGCCGGATATTTTTGTGCAATTTTGTATTGTGCATGAACTCAGTTCAAGAGCATTGGCGTGCTTCACAAATTTTGTTTCACTAAGCCAGATTCATGTTTTTTTTGTCTTTAAGCACTGGGAGATTTGGGCGTATATGTATAAAAGCAGTAGGACTTCACAGTTCCTATTTTTTGTACATATGGCCCTAAGTGATTTACCCAGAATCTTGAGCTGATGCCGGAAATAACATCTGGGGCTACGTACAAAGGCATTTTTACGGTTGGAAACGAATCAACTCATAGAATCGGGCCATTTACTACCACAACAATGGTCTTACATATACACAAAATAAAAATTGTGATTCAGTAACATATTACCAAATAGCAATTGGTGTTTAGCAATTCCGTATTTGAAAGGGGGGTGTAGAAGGCGTCTCTTCTATATCCTAAATTTTAGTGCTACGTATGAATGTTTTGCAACCAAATTACAGTTGCAAAACATTCATTTTTTTACTGACACATCAAGGCTGATGGTAAACATCCACAAAGGTGAAGGGCTCCCCAGGGAACCCCTTCCCCTTTGTGAATGTTGAAACAAATATTTTTAAGAGTAAGCAGTGGTCCCAGAGACCACTGTTAACTCTTAAAAAATTAAACTTAAACATTTTATTTTATGGGCTGTATTTGAAAAAAGAATCTGTTAAAAAACATTCACAGACATGGTGGTCTGCTGACTCGGGAAGGTTATTAACCCTGTGATGGATGCAATTCCTAATAGGTCGCAAATTGTGAGCTACCTCATTAATATTCATAAGGTAGGTTGATTCGCAACCCCATTAGGAATCGCTATCTAAAGTTTGTACCTTTTCTTACATTAGGGTTTGTGATTTCCTAATTGTAATTCGATAAACACCGCAATTTAGACATCTCAATTTCTATTTTTTGTACATATGACTCCCTGGTTCCTGGATTCTAAAGTTGACAGCTCGGGCCATTAAGCCACATCTCTTTCCAATTCAGCCACGGCAATTAAATATCAGGAAAATTAGAAAAAAAATATTTTCTGCGGTCCCTCTCTGTATACAGTTTATCACCATATTTTAACCTTAAACACCAGCACAAATAATGAATTTAATGTGTAAACCATCGTTAAAATTTAATTTCAAAAGTGGCCATTAGCCTGACACAGATAGGCTACCGTTTTGATAATACGCTGAAGTCATTATCGACGAAGACAATAGTTGCTAGGAAACTAGACAAAGTAGTAAAATAAAGATACAAGAACGAGTATGAGTTTAGTGAGCCCCTACAAGCAGAAATAAATATCGTGAAATATCACCAAATCCAATCCGAGGCTTCCATCAAACAGCAGAAGTACAACACCCATGTGTGGTCCTGTTGTTTCCATATTGTATATGTTATAACATTAATGGGAGCTGCAGATCGAGTCTACATTTGGCAAAAGCAGTCCCCAAGAAGAAGAAAAATGGCCTTGAATCAAGAATACGCTTTTCTCCTCTGTGTAATAATAAAAAAACAAACCGCGTGATTGACGCTAAGGCTGACATTGAAAGATGAGTCAATTCAAATGTTATATTTCCATCTTGTATTCATAAACTCTTAGCATTCACGCCTGTCAACATTTCGTTTTGCATAAACCATATCTGTATCTTTTGCTGATCTGTTGGTCTGGTGATTCGATTTTGCACGGCTATTAAATTAAAGCTCATGCCTAATGTTAATTTTTAAAAATAATTAGTGCAGTAGACAGTGCTCTTTACTGGAAAAAACGGACAATGTGTAAATTACATTTTAGGAATTTGCGTTGCTCTCTAAGTGGTTCCAATGACCCAAGGCAATGACCTGTACACTCAGCTAGACATGGTAACAAAGGATGCACCTATCATTTAGGCAAGAAAGGAAACCATAAGGTAACGAATTTTCTTCATTCATTTTTTATTTTTTACTGAAGAGATACACCTGCTGTGGTTCTATCACAGAATGATCAGTGCATTTCTTACCAAACTACAACGAGTAGTATTTGAAAGAGGTGCTGAAATGTGACACTTGTGCATCATTATAGTGCATACAACATAGGATTACATGCCTGCCTTCATTGCAAGCTTCTTGTGGCCAGTCAATTTTGCAATAATTTACGGTTCCCACTACTAATAGGGCCCACTATGCCGAGCGTGTTTACAGTCTCAAAGGCTGCGAATTGCAAAAACATTGGCTTTTGCTGTGGATAAAATGCAGATTTTCCGATTCACTAACAGCATTCTGTGACCTCTGATGAATCGCACAGGAGAGAGAGGTCCTGCTATGAACATCCCCAAATTCTTTACGATTCGTTATGCAATCTATCAATGCTTTGCTCTCACAATCGAATGATGTGTTTACTACTCCTAAAAGGAGTGGTCAAGCGTTCACTCTGGGACAGCTTCCTTATTGCAAATGTTTGCTTCCAGCACTGGGGGGAGAAAACAACAGTTCAGCCTCCCCTGTGCCATTCACTAAATACTAACTTTTATTTTCGAATGTAGCTCCATTCCTCTTGATGGACGAATTGTTGCTTTAAAAGAGTGTCACCATTCCATGAATGTATGAACTGAGGTCATCTGTCCCTTGCAGGTCTCCGTCCCAGCTTTTGCAGGCACCGGCAGTGGGTCACAAAAGGACTTTTGCCTTATACATATTAATGAGGCAGGAGTTTCTGTGATTCCCTGCAAATGGGCATGTGTGCTTCAACTGATTAGAACATCAGTGGTAGAAAGGACCATCTTTTGTGTATCATTCCCTCAGACTTTTTCTTTCTGTAGCTGGGCTTGTGTTGTTGGCCCTAGGACTCGGCACACTTTACTCCTGCTAAACAGTGATAAAGTGATTGTGGTCTCCCCTTTAAACATGCTAAAGTTGGTATTTCCATGATTGGTACATTTGATATACTTGTAAGATCCTAGTATATGGTACAACATGTATTCTGGGCCTTTAAATTAAATGCCATTAGTCGACAGCAGCACTCATTGTGCCATGCATTAAAGTAGAACTCTAAACAATGTCTCTAGGTCTGCCACTGCAGCCTGTGTGTGTTGTTCTAAACTGTCATTTTGACCTGGTAAATTAAAACTTTTGACAGTTGTGAACCTTTGTTTTTAATGCTTATAAATCACCCTTAAAGTAGACACTGAATGCCCATAGGGCAGTATGCATGGTAGTTAAAAAGTAGGGCACATTTTATTAAAGTTTTCATGTCCTGGTACTAAAACATTTCATCATTTTTTACTGTGCCAATGATAGCTTTCCCTTAGAAAAACACTAGGTTACATGTTAATAGTTTAGAATGCTTAGCTTCAGTTTGGGAGCAGCTAGAAACATGATTCAGGGACTCATTTGAACAGTAAGTTAAAATCCAAATCAATGATAAAGTCAGACTTTATATTAATATTTTGGAAAGGACACTTTTAAAAGGTTGTCATTTCCTGCCAAATGTTCCTTAATGCCAGTGTCCAGTGTCAAGTAACCCCTGATACCTCCCCTGGAGTGTTATGTGTATTGCTCCCAGACAATGGACAAAGGGCCTTGTGTGTGTGTGTGGGGGGGGGGGGGGTGTTCCTCTATTGAGCTGTAAGGCATGTGGGCTGTGCCCAGTCCCTGTCTGAGCTTCAAGGGGGACCTGTGGGCTGTACCCAGCCCCTTCCTGACTTCAAGAGAGGTCTACTGTGTCACTGGGAGATGCTTCTCACACCCGGACCTGCCTCTCCTTTGTCTCCCTAGTCAGGCTGGAATCAAAACTAGTGGGAATTGAGTAACTGACCAGAACTGGTTTAGGGAGTAGACCAAGGCTTGCACTCCATCCGCAGCCTGGCACGGGGCATACAATTAGACCACACAGAACACGTCTCAGAACACCCCTGGACCTGTATGGTTCAGACAAAGGGCTGTCCTGCTGCCTGAAGAACCTGAAGGAAGACTGAAACTGCTTGCCATGAACACAGAACTCAAAAATTGATCCCAAGGGACAGTTAGCTGTCCTCATATTTGAGCTACAGGGACGCAACAAGCTTCCAGAGGGCTCTCTCCCGGCAATTTCAATTCTGACTATTTCCAACTGATTCTTTCCTGGACCCTGCTGCTAGCCTCTGTTGGACTGAATTCAAAGGCCCATGTGACACCCCTCTTGTCCTGGACCATTGGCTAGTGTTAGAGTGTACTCCTCCTGGCCACCGAGCACAACCTTCCCAGTGCCATTTCAGAATGCTCAGGACTATAAAACCGTTCTACCTATTTCTAACACTAAAGTTGTGGTCCAGTCTATCAAGTCTTCATTATTAAAATGTCTCAGTCTTTACCTGGCACCTATAAAATCAGACTGGCACCCTAAATGTTGTTTTGTGCAGTGATATGCCTGGCTGCTGACTCTTGCTAATATTATCATAACACCCAATTCTAAAGTTCATAAGGAATTTGAAATCAGGTATACATTTAAACTGGTTTGTGTAAGTCTCCTTTTCCTTTATTAAAAAACCATCAGATTTCCAGAGGGCAATCCGCTTTTTGGAGTAGTCACTGCTTCATTTAGACACTTCCATATTCAAGAAGCAAAATACCATTCAAACTTTCTCTGTATGTACCCTCAGGATCCGGGGTCTCTTCACTTAGATGTCATATTATTCCCTAGCTTTGTGTCTTTTAGAAGGAAACACAAGTTACAGTGATTGCAATGCTATCTTGGATAATTCCATCCCACTACTCCTGTCTGGAGTTCTTATAATCTGTTTGTGATTTCACATCAAGCAATTTTTTGATTGCCTTCCTTCCCCTATTGGTCCACTCTTCCCTCTCTGATTCTATTTCTTCTGCTTCTTTTGGATTACCTATGTTTGACTCCTGACTGATTGTAACTATCAATTCTGAAGTCCCTTTTCAGTGCGCCTAATCAATTTTCCTTGTATAGATGTCCCAATCTATTTGCTCTGTGAGTTACCTGTCACTCAATGTGGGAAATATACATTTTCAGCATGTTCACCGTGGAATTTTTCCTCCTTGCTGGACTTTTTTTGCAGGTTTTAGAACTATGCACTTTACCTTTGCTTACCAGTAGTAAAGTGGCTGTGCTCCTCCTTTCAATATGATGAACTTTGTATACTCCTTAATTGGAATATTTAATTTGCTTAAAAGTCCCTAATATGTGGTGCAAAGTGTGCCCAAGGCCTGTAAGGTAAATGTCATAAGTGGACTTTTGCGCCTAATGTGCCATCCACTACAGTGGCACTGCAAATATTTATTAACCCCTTTTTTACAGGATAGCACCTTCCTTTTAAATATTAATAAGTCTCCCTTATGTAGTCTTTGAAGCCCGCAGGGTATATTCCATTTTAAAGTAGGACATGTTGAAATTTAAAGATAGCATGTCCTTAACATGAAATGAAACCAAAGCTATTTTCACTGTAGGAAAGCTGACTGGCCCATGGAAAAAGCAGAGTACAGATTACAATACTAATTCTGTATTTTGGGAATGGAACACGCTTGCAAAATAGTGAAACAACTGTTTTTAATAATCCAATATAATGTTGAAGTCAAATGTACTATAAATATTCAGGAAAAGTAACTTTTAGAAAGTTACCCTTTCCCTGCTCAAAGTACCTAGAGACTAGTTTGTATTTGCACTCCAAATTCTCCCAGCCAGTGACTAGTTTTTGAATTGGTGTAAAAATGGTGTGAAATGCCTCCTAGGAGCTACACAATAAGTCACTATGATTGGCAGGACAACCTGAAAGGGCACGATGACTCCTTTGAGCTCAGCAGAAAGGTGGGGTCTGTGAGCATCCTTTTTGACATTACTGTGTCAAAACCTGCTTGAGTGTCTAACCTGCTTGGCAGGTCTGATGGATTCACACATAACAGTTGGGGCATACTTGGAAGGAAGGGAACACAATACCAGGACAATTCTTGTGCATCCACTGTCTGGTTACTGAAGAATCTTTCTTTTGTCCTACAGACATTTGTCTCTGGGTATTACATATAATATTGGGGCACACTTGAAATGCAAATAATAGGATGCCAAGACAATTCTTGTGTCTCCACTGTCTGGTAGATGTAAAACCCTGTTCTACCAGACATCTATCTCTGGGTTTATTGTGGTACAGGTGGCTCTTTAAACTGCATTTTGTCGTCAGATGTGGAAGGACATTACAATTACTATAGTACATTCCCCACTCATTCCCCCCCCCCCCCCCACACACACACCCATCCCTCAGAGTCCAAGTTTAGTATAGGTGAATACTTTCTCTGTCTTGAAAATGCAGAAAGTGGGAACGGTTGGCCCCAGAAATGTTTACCCGTTCGGTTAGGGCTTGCCCAGGTGCCATTCCTACCAACTAGCTAGTGGCAAGCATTTAAAATGGCAACTTCAGGCAGCCACTTCAGAACACTTTCTGGATCTGAGAAGAACAGAAGAGGACTAAATCTGCTGTATGTGACATGAGAGGAGCTCCGAAGTACTAGAACAGCTCACTTTTGTACCCACGATGAAGAAGTGGACTCCAAGGGTCATAAAGCCATCCCTCTGTGTAAGCAACACAGACACAACAAGCTACAAGACGCTTTCTTTCAAATGCCCAACTGACCGGTGGATACTAGACCTGAACTGGACCCTGCTATTGGCCTCTGACGGATACCCTGTGAGTCTCTAAGTGCCTTTCACTAAGGTCCCAGGATGGATTTAGAAGTGTACTCATGTGATGAATTGTAACATAAAGGACTGTGTCAGAAGGATAAATGTTTGACTAGGGTGAACCTGGTTGGTTTAGCACTCTGCCGCTGCCAGGCTCAAATGTCACAAATGTGTACCATGACCATTGACTGTTGTTGCCACTTTGTGCTTCTTGATGCTATTCCTAACAAAAGATCTTGTTTCCCTTAATGGATTTTTGTCACTTTTGTGGCATTTTGTTTATTCAATTTTTACTCTATTTTTCTAATTTGGGTTGGGCTTTTTATTATTTTGCATGTTTACTTTATTGCTGATTTTTTTCTGCATAAACACTTTGTTAGACCTGGCATCTTTTGGTGTGCTTCCCCTGTCTTTTTGCTTTCTGACTTCCTGTTTTTTATGGTATGCTGGACTTTGTTTTTGCTGCTTTAGTGTCTTGCACACTTTTTCACTGCTATTCAGAGCTAAGGTGCCAGTGATTGGCATATTTGATTTACTGGTAAGTCCCCAGTAAAGTGCACTGCATGTGCCCATGGCTTGTAAATCAAATACTACTAGTGGGCCTGAAGCACTGATTATGCCACCCACACAAGTAGCCTTTCTAAGGTATCTCAGACCAGCCACTGCAGTGTCTGCGCGTGCAGTTTTAAACTGCAATGCCGACCAAGGAGGTTCACCCACTTGACAGGCCTAACCCTTCCCTTTAATTACATATAAGTTACCCCAAATGTTGGCCCATGTAGCCCTAAAGGCAGAGTGCAGTGTATTTGAATGGTAGAATATATGCTGGTGTGTTTCACTTGTTCTAATAGTGAAATCCTCTGCATTTCGTTTTTCACTATTGAAAGTCTCTTTCCCATAAGTGATCGGTGCAGCTGCCTTGTAACATTTTACATGTGTAACTTTCAAGTGGGAAAAGCTAAAGAAATAGAGTTTAGGTTCCCTAAGTTCAAAATGTAATAAAACATCTTTTAGTAAACGTGGTTTTGAAATTGTTTGTTTGAAAATTCCACTTTTAGATACCAGGCATTTTCTTGTTTAACCATCCTGTGCCTCTGCCTGCCTGTGGAATCAATGTCTGGTATTAGATTGACTGGGGCTGGTTTGTGCATTCACTCCAGACACTCACACAAAGGGAGTTAAGGTGTGCCCTGTATATACTGATGAGCCATCCTGGGCTAGAGTGGTAGGAGGAGTTTCACTCGCACCTGAAAAGACTGTGGCTGCCCTACTCATTGCATTCCCACCCCTATAGTGTGGCTGGACCAGGAAGAACAGAACTGGTTTTTCTGAGCAAGAGAGAATATCTGAACCAAGACTTCAACAGGAAAAAGGGTACAAATATTAGACCCAAAACCCCAAAATGTTAGATTACTTTGGACTAAGAAATCTGCCAAGATGAAGAGCTGGAGGAGGGACTGCCATATTGCTGTGTTGCTTTGCTGTGTTGGCCTGCACGTGCTGCTTCAGTCTTGGTCAGTGAAAGAACTTGACTGAACTTTCTTGAACCCTGCGGTTAAAGGTTCTCCAAGGGCTTGAAGTAGAGCTTGCCTCCTGCTGAAAGTCTCAGGAACATCAAAAACTTCAGGTTCATCTGCCAACAGCAGTGGGAACTGTGTGTTTTGTGCTGCAACAGAAGAAAAACCACTATGAAACTGTCAATGAAGCCGCTGCCAGCTCCGTGAACTGAAGGCACCACACAGAGTATCGCCCGCTTCGCACTGCAACCCTGGTCTTCCCAATGTTGCCACCTGATGCTATCACCGAGCCGCTGCTTGCACAGTGACCTGTGCTCAACACACTCTGCATCGCCTCACTTCACATCGCCGCCCTGTTATCACTGATGCCACCGCACCATGCTGACATTGATGCCGCTGCCTGCACAATGGCCTGTGGACACCACTTGTGAGTTAAACGAAGCATCACCCTGTCCCACACCACAGCCCTGGTACACCGACGTCAGTGCCATCAACCCCAACTTCTTTGACCGATGCTGCTGCTTGCACTGCGACCTGTGGGCACCACATCAAGCATCGTCCTGTTTCACATCGCAACCTTCGGTCTACCTATGTTAGAGCTTCAAGAATGACAACGATGCTGCCTACATCATGACCTGTGGACACCGCACAGTGCTTCACCCAACTTCACACCGCAGGCCCGGTCTCGACAACGATCGCAGATGTTTTCACCAAGCCGATGCCTACTCTGTGACCAGGGCACAGCAAATCGTGAATTGCATCGTCCCACTTCGCATCGCAACCCCAATGCCATTGCTCCTGACTTCAACCTCATGGAGTTTGATCAGCAATGTATGTGGCTTCAAGGGCCCAATGGCTCCTGTACCGAGCTCTGGGGCCAAACACCAGTGATGCCGTCTCTTCAGAGCTCATTGCCGGGTCCCCGACCTCCTGCATTTCCAAGGTAGTGTTTGCTGGTCTTCCGGACACCGTAGCTGACCAGCAACCTTGCGGTCAGCCTGAACTGTTGGATTTGTTGCTCACGATGCCATGATAGCTCCAGACAGAGCTATCACCTTCAAGGAACTGTAATTTAAGTTTATTTTTGCAATATTCATATTTTAATTAGTGTATGTTGGATTTTTATCATTTTGGTCTTGTTTTTCACATATATTGGCTATTTTTCTGGACACTGATTTGGTGTCCTCTTGTAGTGCTTTCACAGTGTTTCTTTGTGTTATGTGCAAATGCTTTACACATTCCAGTGCTTATTTGTAAAAGAATAAGTGCTGGGCTCTCGTCAGGAGGCCACTGCAGCTTGCACCACACATTGCCCCAGCCAGCTGCCAATGACAGTACCAACACAGCTACTAACCATCACAATCTTACAAGTGGGAAAATTCATACTATTCCAGACCCCCAAAGCTATAAGAATGGCCTAGGAGGAAGGTATTAGTTATTGTAAATGTAAATAGAACTAATAAACAGCTGTTGCTATGCTCATAACTAAATTAGCCAGGCAGCACCTCTTTGTGGCAGGCTGTCATAAGCCCTGGTGCTGATAATTAGGTGCTGGTGCCAAGCACCCGAAACCACTGGTTCAAATTAAGCTCTGTTTGCCTCTGAGATAAGCCTGACAGCTTGTGCCAAGCTACCAGGGGTTGTTTTAGAAGTGTAACTCTATTATCCTGCCTAGAAGGAAGTGTCCCTTCATGGATAGGGTAAAAACCTACCAACTAGAGACACCCATTTCTAACAGACTTTGCACATTGCTGTATGTTAAGCCTGTCTACTCTGTGCCATAGCTACCAGAGGGTTGAGCTCAGGTTAATTTAGTGGCTGCCAGAGTTCACCCTGACAAGGGTGGAGATTACGTCTTGAAATGGATAATCACTCATCCAATGAATAATCCGATTTCTTACACTCAAGCTCATCGATTTACCCCCTAAATCTGTCTGGTTGACTCCTCTTTCCATTTCACTTCTTCATTTCATTCAGACCAGTTCTAATTTTTCTATATCTCAACTACTTCATTATAGAATCTCTTTGCTCCTCAACTATCTCAGCAAATTATCACGTAGGAAAAAGATGTTAATTTGCACATGTTATATGCTGTTATAGTTTTTTTCATGGCTATCTCCCCTGCTTATCAGTACATATTATTCCCAGTAAAATAATATGTTACAGTGAATGATCGACTCATATCAAACTGAGGTTCTCCTGCATACTCTTTACGCACAGCTGCCCTTTCACGGGTTGATTTTTTGGACTCCCTTCCGAGCGTCTGGTGAAAGGAAGGCTATTCATTAAAAAACAAAAATGGAAAAAGTTTGCTCATGAGTTTCTACTCTTCTTTGATAGGACTTCCTTCTCATCGAAAGAAAAGGGAAGGGCTCAGGCAGCCATCGGTGAACTGCCAGCAGCTAAAACAAGCATTTGCAATGCAATAGGTCTCGCATTAGGAAAGTTTGAGCTACTGGTATTGTAAATGACAAATGTTTTATTTATGTGTTGGTTTTGAAAATAGCGAAATTAATAGCTTTATCATTTACAATGCCAATAGTTTTAACTTTCCCAAATGCGACACCTATGTCTTGTCTTTCTCACAACCACGCTATCAAAGCAAATGCTGTTTTATTAGAAATAACTTACAACGGTCTGTCCTTGTCAAATAAATGATTTATGGTCACCCTGGCTCTAAGCTACTTAACTCATGCTGCGTTTTCCAGTGTTTCATTTAAAATAAATATATCTGTCCTTCGTGGTGGCTGCCTTATGTCTCTTCACAGGAAGCCCTCCATGGTCCATGCATCATCATGTTAGTGACGTCAGCACGGTTGTCTGTCACGTTTTCTCATACTTCGCTGATGCGGATTGGATCATTGGTTTGGAGGTCTGCCCCCGGCTCCCGTGGCTTAGATGGGGTGATACAGGCTAGGGCTGCACGGGGGCTTGACGTTTTCAGCCAAGGCACTGCACGTGAAGAGGAAAGTAATTCTGCACGCCCCGCTGCCCAGAAATAAAGCTGGCTGGCCGCATTCTGTCCTCATGGTTGTGCCTGTGACCCACAATCAATTCCCGTCAGATCACTCTGCCTATCGGTGGTATATGCTGCAATGCAGTCTTGACAGCCAGCACAACCCTAACCGCGGAGCTACGTGCGTCGTGCAACATTGGAGGTTCTGGGAGCAGGTGAGCAGCTGGCACCAGCCCGCCCTCCTGATCTGTACGGATAAATTACAGTGCCATTCGTCACCCCCCACTGAGCGGCTAAGCGATGGAAGACAGAGCATTCTCGGCGCTGGGGCCGTTGTAGCTTCATGGAGGACTCCCATACACACACCGCGAGGCGAAGACAGGCACGCGAGGGAGGCAGTCGTACTAACGATGGTTTTGTAAAATGTGCAAGGCACTGTGCGTGCGCGCATGGATTGATGTGCAGTGGGGCGTGCACACACCTTCACTGGTCAAACAATGATTGTGAAGCGAGTGCAAATGGGAGTCTTAGCCTTTTCCTATATTATTTAAGGCAACGTTCCTGGATCCGGCCACGTTCTTCTGAGCCAAAGATTGAGCCCCGGGACATATCCTTTCACAAATTAAGCACTGATTTCATCTAGCTACTTACTGTATAAATGTCACATACATACATGCTTACATACCTCTGTTTCTACGGAGCAGCTGCAGCGAGGGTAATGTAGCTGGTGCTAGTGTAAAACGCTCCAATACCTTTGTGTTGATTTCGTGCTTAAAAAATAAATACCGCAAATCACTGCCGGCCTGCGACCAGGAAGTCAGGCAGGCCGGCGCGACAACAGGAAACAGGAAGTAGGAGGACGGGAGCCTACCCCGCCTCCCACGGAAGAGCCGCGATTGGACGGAGCCGCCGTGTTTGGAGCACCGGAGCAGGCAGGAGCCTACCCTGCGCCCCGGTGCCGAAGGAGGGAAGAAGAGTCCTGCTGCCGGGCCCTGCAGCTGAGGAGAGCCGCCGCACGAAGGAAGCCGGTGAGTGGGTTGCTGAGCGGGGGAGGGGGGAGGCGGGGGAAAGCATGTGCGCGCGCGAGTGCGGGCGGCGGGCTTTGTGTGCGTGCGTGTGTGTGACTGTGGGGGAGGGGGGTGTGTGTGTGTGAGCGAGTGTCTGTGTGCCTGCGTGTGCATGCGCTCGCCTGTGTGTGCGTGCGTGCATGCATGCAGAGGGGTGGGGGCTGCCTGCCTGCGTCTGTGCAAGGGCTGTGAGTTACTCTGCGCATGCGCGGGGACTTTGCGCATGCGCGGGTCAGACGCGCGCTCCCGCGGTGAAAACTGCGAGCTCGTAACAGATTGGTGTCCTCATTCCCAGCATTCTCACTAACGGGCCACAATAGGTCTGAAGCAGACACCTTCAATGCTCACGCATTGAGGGTAGGTCTGCTCGACCTAAAAAGACGAGTGAAAGCATCGCAGGAGGATGGAGCTATTTGTTTCACCAAAACTTTCAGGGGTGAGCTGTCATGCTCTCTCAGCACTCCCTATTTCCCACGTTACAAAGGAGGGATACTGGCAGCTGGCCAGCCGTAGAGAGTGTTCTTTGCGAGCCTGTAAAGTTGACTATAGAAAGTAAAAGGAGCCTTCTGATTAGCTGGACAGCTCCCTGCGTTCCACTGTAGGTGGTAATAAGCAGTATTTCTGCGGCTCTTTAAGAAAACAAGCTCTAAAATCACCGATGCCATAGTATGCTGTAAGTGCGTAACGTTATAATTACCATATATGTGGCAAAAAGGGGAATCATGCCTCAAAAATGGCAGTAGGAACGAAGGAAGCATGACGTGGTCCAAGTCAGGAAGTGCAAAACAAAATGCACCTAGCAGAAATGCTGGTTGACAACAGATACAAGTCCGCCCACTCAAATAGTGCTTTTACTATCCATTCTTTAAGTCACACCCCGTAAATGGCCCGCCCAGGGTGATAAAAAGGGTGCGTAGGACCTGAGAAAAACTTCAAAGAAAATCATGCAGCACTGGTTCACCAAATGTCATTGAAAACATGACCATCGTGAAACTTCTGAAATGAATGTCCCACAATGCAAAGCAAGTGGACACCTTCAATTCACATTTAAGCATCCACTATCAAAGCGAGGGTTGGGGCAATCACTGCGGCTCCTCGGCACAAGTGAAGCAACCAATCACACCAACCAATCCAGCAGAAGTGAAGGTTATAAAACATTACATGCATTCCGCACCGTGTTTCAAAATGTCAGCCTAACGTACAATGCCAGTAAGTGCATACAATGCTTCATGTAATGTGCGCAGTAACATGTTGAACACATGTACGGGTGGTCACTAACATTCCATGTTTATAAGTCGGACAAACCCGGTAAGAAATGCTGATGAATCTATAACCATTACATCTATTGACTAGACATGTTTGTTGATATAACTGCATGTGAACATATCAGTGCGCACTTTTACAGATCAATATGCCCTAGAAGCCACGTGTCAGGAAATGATGAACGTGAGATTTTGACACAATTGATGTATTATATTCTTTCACAAAATGAGTTTAAACACATTTGGCGTTTGACAACCTGACCTGGGAATTTCACTCATACACGTGAGGTATGACACTGAGACACAGGGTTGCTTCACCAAACAACCCTTTAAATTGAAAAATAAATTAACTAAATATTTTTAAGCTAGTATGGGAATTACTAAGGGCATGTAACTACAAGTAGAAAGCAAGGATGATTGCATATCTCATTAGCAGTAAAGTCAACTATGTGAACATGTATGGTCATTAATAATTGAAATGTATGCCAGTGGTTGTGGTGAGACCATGTGGTGAATGGGAAAGAAATGTGTATTCAAACTAGTAAGCAATAGCCATGCAACTGTTGGGGTGGCAGGAGGTACAGCCAATTATATAACAACATGTGTTTGGGCTACACAAACTATTTTTCGGGCAAAGTCCTCAAGCATGACAGTGTTCTATTTTGTGATTTGGAAGGAAAATAAAATATGTGATGCCAATATCCAGCAGATATCTAATTCAAGTTAGGCATAGACCATTTCAACCACAAAATTACGACAGGGATTCTTTCAGAGAACTGTAAGAGGTCATGTGTGCAACGAGTGTGGAGAAGAATACACACATGGCTCGCATTACTCTTGGAAGAGAGTTGTCAAACAAAACGTCTAAAATTGCCACTGCGAAAAAGTGTTGCCAGACAAAATTTCTTCATAATATGCGCAATACATTTATGAGTCATATTACTCTTTTTTTTCACCAAAGATGCCAAGGGCACAGAGTACAACACACATTAGCTGAAGGAAAGCTTCGGCCAGGAGGGGATAACTTCAAACTTTGGGAGAAGAAGTGGACGTATATGATCCTGAGGCACCAGGAAGAACAACCCTCTCATGGTTTGTGATCCCCCTTGCCTGAGATTGCCATCACCACTTCTCAGGCGCAAATATTGGATGAGAAGTATCCCTGGCAGTTGGAAAATGTGGTAATGGGGCGTCAAGCACCACTCCCTCCTTATCTGCCTTCCCTCATCAAGGCCAAGAAGGTTCCATCACCCTTTTCTCCACATCATCTTCTCACATATTTCCCTCCTTTGAGGCAATCCAGGTGGTCAAGAGGCATTTTGATGCTAGATGCAATACTGACAATCCAAGACGAGCTGGAACTGGGCTTTTGGAATAACTAGAAGTTTAGCATAGAATGATGGTTTGGTTATTGTTCTCTTGGACTTCCGCTGTTTAATCATCGAGAACCCCTTCAACATTATCAGCCTTATCAATCCCATCAACCAGCCCTCATCCTATCTCTACATAACAGGAGGTACCAGGACTCAGTTCCTCTACCAATACACTTGTGATAGAGGAGATGAAGGAAGTAACCAGCAGCGAACGGGGAAATTGAAACCACAGATGGTTTTCTGGTATGAAACTTTTTGTTTTCCGAAATATGTTTTTTGAGATTACCCTAAATATTTCAGTATGGTATGACTTTTTATGCTTTGTTTATAGGTGGGCGTAATTTGCGTAAATCAATGTTGCTTAATCATCCACAATTACCTAAGAATTCTGCTAGATTACGCTTGAATTACTCAAGAGTAATACTTCTGTATTTAGTTATTTCTTAGTACACAAATGCCCCCTTGTGTCCAAAATAGATGCAAGGATGCATTGTGCACTAAGATTCAGAAGAGGTGTGGCGCAGCGGCCAAGGCAACTGACGCCAGACACTGGGGATCACGGTTTTGATCCCCGGCACCAGTGGCAGGGGTCTGCCCAGCACCATGTGACTCTGGGCATTACCTTACTTTATCTTCCCAACAGGAATATTTTTTATATTTACCATCACTGGTAAGAGCTAGAGGGTGTTTGTTCATGACTCACGTGTGAATATATCTTTCAGCTTTAACAAATCACTAGCATGGCTTATGGCAGTGATAATCTGGATAACAAAATGGCAGCTGGTGAGTTTGATTTTACAAGGAAATTGATATAGACTTCAGCCGTTTTGGATGGAGTACAATGACTTTGTATAGGCACTCTGGAAAAGTAGGTAGCAGGGTTCTCATCCTTTCCTGGATGATGGTCAATGTTATAATTGGACTCTTGTAGTCGTAGTCCTTATAATTCAAAGCGAGGAGGCATTTTGGCCTTTGGATTTAAATAGACAGTTGGTAAAGGTTGATGATCAGTGACCAGAGTAAATGGCTTTCCATACTGGAACACATGGAAATGTTTCACAAGCCAATACCACTGCTAAACTTTCTTTTTCAGGTTGTGAATAAGCACACTCTGTTTGGGATAAATACCTACTTTCATACGCCACAATATGCGTTTAAGCATTCAGGTGTCCGCTGTGCTGTGCAAGGATAGCACCTAACCTGACTGAGCAAGTATCGAAAACAACCTCTATATGAAGTTTCGGATCAAAATATGCCATTTTAGTAGCATTCTCAATGGCTTGTTTGATTTTCTTAAAACTTCTCTCACATTCATGTGACCAATAAAATAAAATATTAATATTCATCAACACTCTCACTTCCAACGTAATGTATATATCTGGAACAGTAGCTGGCCATGCCAAGAAATGAATGCTCTATAGAAACATCTTGTGGGGCATCAGCCTATGACAACACTTTTTAGCAGGATCAGGTGTCATACCCCCATTAGAAAAAACATGGAAACATTTTTTTTTTATATGTCTTGTGGAACTCACATTTATCTGCATTCAAAGCCAAACCTGCACCCGTAAAATAACAACATACTTGTGTGAGAGTTTTATTGTGCTCTTTTTGGGTAGCTCCAAAAACCATATAATTGAACGCATTCATGTTAATGTTAATGTTAAAATTTGGTAGAGCGCAAAACAGCTACCCCAGCAAAGGGGCGTCCCGGCGCTAAAGAACCACAGAATCATCGCAAAGAGACAGAGAAGGGCTGTATGGGACGTTGAATGATGTCTTGAAAAAGTTCTGCAGCAAATGACACACCAAAACGTAGTCTTTTGTATCGAAACAGAACAACATGTGTAGAAAAGGTCGTAATGTAACAGCAATTTTCTTCAAGTTCCAACTGATGATAACCTTTATTCAAATCAAGGCGAGAGAAGAACTTTAAACCATTTAATTACATTATCATGTCAGCAATGTGTTGACCTAGATGCTATTCTTATTCACTTGGCTTGTTTGCCAGACGCATGTCAGTGTATATGTGTACAACTCTTTCACTGTCCTCTTTGGGCACTACTACTATGGAGGAAACCCATAGCATGGGAGCAGAAGGCCGCTCAATAATATCATGCTTATCTAACTACTAAAGTTATTTCTCAGCAGCATCCAGTAAATGAAAAACAGTCCATCTATATTTTTGAGCAACGCAATGGACGTCCCCATTATTATGCAGAATTACTTTCATGGTCTTAAGCTTTCCTAAACCATGAAACATTGAAGGGCATTGACCTACTATTTCATGGTGAGCATTCATGTTGTAGTTAACGGATATCAGTCCCATATCAGCAGCAGTGATGAAATTGAGGTAGACAGACACTTCACGCTGTACATTGAAGCACTTGGATGGATGCTTGCACCTTAATTTTCTTGTGCTTCATCATCTCTACAAACTAACCTTGACATTTTAAGGGTGTCGATGCAGCCTTTGTAAACACTTTAGTTTGGGAAAACGAATTATATTTCTGCTCAGGCATAATGTTTATCAAATCAACACTGTTGATGGTGAAAGGTATCAAACAACCATTTACTTTCAGTATAATCTTCAGACAATGTTTGAATGACTTTGGTGCTTTAGCATGTTGACATCTTCTTCACTATAACTTGACACTGATATAGCAGAACTATTTAATAATGATTTAGATGGGAATTAACTTCGTTCAGTATCGATTTGTCTCACCTGATGTCTCCGCTTGGCCTTGTGGTGCACATTGAATGTTGCTTTTGGAATATTACGGCGACCATTTTGTCTTTCTACCATGACACACTTGCTTTTCCTTTAGCTTTGCAAACCATCACACAATGGTTCTCCTTCCTGATGATATCGCCCGGCCCAATGGTTTGATAAGAATTGTTCAGTAGCCTCACATAATCTTTCGGAAAGGTCTAAAAGTTTAACCTAGAGATAAGGAATGAATTCGCGAACTAAGGACTCTGTATAAGCTAGCCACGGCAGAAAGACAGAAAGAGATAAAACGCAAACCTTGGGAAACATTAACAAAAGCATCTGCCTTGAAAGATAGTACACCTTTCTGGAAAGTGGTTAACTCAGGCTCCCTTCAAGATGATGGTGGTCCTTCTCTGGATTTTCATATAGAGGAGGAGACGTGGATAAGCTACTTTAAGGATATTTTTCATAACCCGGCGGGCTTTAACCCCATGTCTGACAATTTGCCTCTTAAGGCATCAACCGGTCTTTCATTTAAACTTCAGGAAGTAGAGACCGCTTTGTCCCAGTACCATCTCTTAAAGTAGTAGGACCCAATGGGGTCCCAACTGATATCTTTTTGACTAATAGACAATTGTGGTCAACTTTATTGACCATAGTTTTTAATTCAATAGCATTAAATGTTCTCCTGCCCATCTAAAAATGCTCAGGAGATGATACCTATTTACAAAAAGGGGGATGCCTCTACTCCACTCAACTACCGCCCTTTTTTGTTGCTAGATAGCACCGCCAAAATCATGGGTAGCTCACTACTAAACAAGCTGGTATTTTGGGCAGCAGAAAAGAAAATTCTCACTGAAATGCAGTATGGGTTCAGGCAGGGTGGAGTACCATCCACCAATGTCCTTGGCAAAAAAGGACAGGTATACATGGCCTTCATGAATCCGTCAAAGGCGTTTTTTGCTGTGTGGTACACAGCAAACTGTGGGACATAATGGAGGCCATGGGAGTGGAGGCCGCAATTATCAATTTTATTAGAGAGTCCTACTTAGTCGCCTCTGCTTTGGTCCGATTTGGTTGACGTGGGGAATGAATTAAGCCTTTTAAAATTGAAAGGGGGGGTCAGACAGGGTTGTGTTCTGCCCCCTTCCTATTTGCTCCCTACACAAATAACTTGTATGAAGCCTTAGTCAAAACATCAAAAGACATCCCTCAAGCACAGAACACCCCTCTTCCGTGTGTGCAATGTGGGGATGACAAAGTTCTTTTGGCAAGAACCCCCATAGCACTCAAAAATCTTATTACCAATTGCACAGCTTTTATGTCTAATCTGGACCTCGAAGTAAATAAATCCAATAACTTTATTTTAGCTATGGAAGGTGCCAATAAGAAAACGAAGAGTTGGAAGGTCTAGGAAACAAAGTGCCAAGTCTACAAGGTCCTCATTAAAAACTGCGTGTTTGAATTGCACTGAACCAGACCAGAGTGGTCACTAGACACTAGGTGTATAGTAGATATCCTATCAGCCCACCCATTTGGCGGAGCCTCGTCATGTAGGACGTCTAGAACCAACTCGGTGTGTCAGAGCCTAAAGGAATTGGCTAGACAGCACACAATAATGGCTCATACAGATAGAAGTGTCCAGGCCACTGGGCGGTGCTGGTGCAGTGCAGTGCAAAAATTAAAAGTGAATCAGTGATATAAAATGACGGTCAAGGCAGACAAAAAACTTTTTATTGGTGTTCACCTGGACGTCAGATTAAAAAGAGATGCAAGACAGTGTGAAAAAATCACTGTCTACTTTGCTGTGTGATGGAAAAGGCCAACATGTTTCTGCCACTAGGTGATACTACACTGGCATTCTTCAGGGCCATTTACAAGGAATATTGCTACTGCAAAGGTACATTCTGATGTTGGTGAAAAACGTGAGGATGACAGACCAGGAGTTTTAGACTGTCAAACTAATACTGTGGTCACTAGGACCGTCCTACCGTATCCTCTTGAACCGTTAGTTGATAGAGGATGCAGTCCTGTAAGCAAAAGAACAAAAGAAAAAACTACTATACATTCTTGTAGCATAACAAACTTACAGGAGGAGTAAGCCCCAGATGGGGTTACAAAACATAAGGACCAATGTAAGACTCAGCACGGCCTGGCCAATTTAGACCAGCCACTATAATTTATCACAGGTTACAAATAACATAAACCACAGAAATTTCTGAATGCGAAGTCAAGAATAATGGAAAAAAGACTTACCCAACAGTGTGTGGGAGTCAAGCCTCACCTCACCCGGCAACGGCTCGGAGATTGAGGCCCCGCTCTAGGCACAAACATATATGTGTAGACATGTAAACCGGAGTGACTAGAAAGATCTGGTAAGTATCTTTAGTCAGTACTATGTCTCAAAAGTTTGTGCATATGAACAACTGGTTGTAAGGTACCCACCACGACCACAGGACCATGGAGGACAGAATTAAGGGAAGGCATAGATGTTAGTTAAACATTACAAAAGATGCTGACTGATAGGGCAGATAATGTATAAATCCCCCTATTTAGTCCAAAGTGCTGAGTGCCTTTGTAAATACCCCAATATGCATACAGCTATCAGTTAGAATATACTGCAGCACTTAGGATAGAACATGAAACAAGTGGTTCAACTGTCTCTCTGATATGGCTTGTTCTAAAGAAAGAGTGTAGCCTTTGGCTTGACTGGCGAGGCAGAGCAGAATCTGAAGCCCAGCGCCTCAATAGTTCAGCAGAAGGGAAGAAAAACGGATGTTGAGTAATCAAGACGGTTTTGTAGTGACTGTTACTTGTAACAAAACCACTTCTTTAGCCATCATTATCTCTACAAAACCAAGTTATAGTCTAATGCCAAACTTAGCGCGATGCGGCCACTCACCTCTCCGTCGGTACCTCTCGGCTAAGCCCAAAGCCGAAGGGGAGGCAACGAGGGGAGGTGAGACGCGCTTTAAATACCTGTTCTAATTGGCAGAAGTCGCGCAATGATAAACAGCTGCTCCTCCTCGTACCGGTCATGAAATGCGCGAAAGCCTTACACTGCGCATGCGTGCTAGGAAGCCATTTCCTAACGCGCTACAGTCTCAAACCGGGGCATGCGCAGGGTGACATAGAGCGCGCCTGCAGTAGATGGAGCTGCTTTGCGCATGCTCAAACTACTGAAACGCCGCATATATTATAACGGCGTTAATGCACTGAACGAGGGCGCCCTGATGTCGATGCAAGGGTAAACATACCACAAATACATTAAGCAGGCGCTATTAATTACGTTAAATGCCTGATTTACAAAGTCTATCACAGCTGTTGAGATGTCAGATTTAGGGTGAAGAGACAGAAGAAACCACAATTCATGAGGGGGTATTTACAAGGTTTACACATCTTGAAAAGAAAAGGAAAAACTCAGGGAATGTGTACTTCCAATGAAATGTAAGACACGACCCACGAAGTGACAAATCATGGTCTATATAGATATAGCAATTCTTGGATAAGACTCTAGAGAAATAGAACCATATCTGGAAAAATGTTTACATTTCTTGGTCCAAGCACAAAGATAGAGGTTGTATTGAAGATTCCTACCAAGGGCTGTACAATGTATGATTACTAGGGAAAGCCTAGGTAGTGTGCAGTGCAGGAAACTATATGGAGGAGGCATAGAGTTCTCAAAGTTATCAGTGCATAATGGTAAGTACTCAAGAGCTGATCCAAACTGCTCATATGGATACCCATGGGATGTTATCGTTCAAACCTGACACATCAGTTTTCAATTTAAAAATCCACCGTTGTTCCTTGATGAACAGGAACCGTGAAACATCAGTGATGTGTGCTGGGATGAAGGGTTGTTCAAGGGCCACTCACCTCAAGTCTTCTGCTTTATGCTTCTTGATTAGAAAGTGGTTAGTTAGGCAGGTGGATTGCTTACTACAACGTATCGTGCTCTTGTGTTCACTGATCCGCAACTTGACTCTCCTGGTAGTGTGTCCAATATATGCCAGACCACACGGGCATTTGATCATATAGATCAATCTCTCCCAGTTGCAGTTCGTGTGATTAGTCAATTTCCAGGGTCTGGATGTGCCGATGTCAATGGAAAGGGTCTTCTGAGTCTGTGGACACACAGTACAACTACCACACGGGTAGTGCCCCCGGACCGGGGTAGTGTTTCAGATGGTATCAAGAGTAGTAATAGTTTCTCTTCTTTGTGTCTTGGGTCTGGTATGGACCAGACTATCTCTGATGCTTGGCCCTCTTTTGAAGGCGAAAAACGGTCTGGGTATGTCACTGGATGCTGTGTTGAGAATCTTCCAGTGCTTCAATACCGTTTTCTTGACTACATTGGATAAGGTACTAAACGTGTGCACCATTGTAATCCTATCAGACGGTGTCTTACTTTGTTGATGTGCAATCAATGCCTGACGGTTGTTGTTAAATGCTCTTTTGTGAGCCCGACGTACCAAGTGACTGGGATAGTGACGTTCCTTCAGGTTCAGTGACAGTTCTTTCGCATGTTGTTCGTACAGGACGTTCGAGGAACAATTTCTCCGAACCCTCAGAAATTGACCCACAGGTAAGTTGTCACGTAGTGACTGCGGGTGGAAGCTCCGGTATGACAGTAGTGAGTTCCGAGCCATGGGTTTTTTATATAGTCGACTCTGTAAGCCTCCCTCTCCAGGAAAGATGAGCAGATCTAGGAATGGTAGCTTTTCTTTGCTGTACTCAATTGTAAACCGGAGGAATTGATTTCTGGAATTCAACCACGTGTGAAACCCAGTGACATCAAGATCTGTGCCTCTCCAAATGACAATGATATCATCTATATATCTGCGCCACAGCAACACCTGACGAAAGAAAGGGTTGCTGTGGTTTAGAACATAGTCTTGCTCGAATTGGTGCATATACAAGTTTGCCAGACTTGGGGCAAAGACACTCCCCATTGATGTTCTGGAGACTTGGAGGTAGAGGTCGTCCTGATATTTAAAGTAATTCTCCATCATGGCCAATCTGGCGCATTCCATGATGAAGGGTATTGGAGTAATAGTGTCCGGTGGTTTGGACTCAAGTAAATGTCTTATGCAGTCCAGAGTCTCTTGTTGCGGGATGCACGTGTAGAGGGATTCAACGTCGAAAGTCACCAATAGGTCAGTCTCGACGTTGAACTCGGTCTCTGCCAGGAGTCGGAGGACATCACCAGTATCTTGTAAGTACGTAGGTGTATCTTTCTCTAATGGTTTTAGAAAGAAATCCACGAAGGTGGATAATGTTCAAGTAGAGAACCAATCCCCGAAATGATCGCGCGGCCCGGAGGGGGTCTTTTCTCCTTATGTATCTTCGGGAGGCAATAGAAGTAAGGGACCACAGGGTGTGACGTACTGAGGTATCTGGCTTCTTGAGATGTGATCCACCCCTCGCAGGAGGCTTCCTCAATCAGGCTTTTGATATCGTTGGAGATTCTCATGGTAGGATCCTCCGTGAGTAATCGATAGGCATTAGAGTCACTCAGTTGTCGTTTGCACTCTCTATGGTAAGTATCAGTATCTTGTATGACAATGGCTCCGCCTTTGGTCCCTTACTTCTATTGCCTCCCGAAGATACATAAGGAGAAAAGACCCCCTCCGGGCCGCCCGATCATTTCGGGGATTGGTTCTCTACTTGAACATTATCCACCTTCGTGGATTTCTTTCTAAAACCATTAGTGAAAGATACACCTACGTACTTACAAGATACTGGTGATGTCCTCCGACTCCTGGCAGAGACCGAGTTCAACGTCGAGACTGACCTATTGGTGACTTTCGACGTTGAATCCCTCTACACGTGCATCCCGCAACAAGAGACTCTGGACTGCATAAGACATTTACTTGAGTCCAAACCACCGGACACTATTACTCCAATACCCTTCATCATGGAATGCGCCAGATTGGCCATGATGGAGAATTACTTTAAATATCAGGACGACCTCTACCTCCAAGTCTCCGGAACATCAATGGGGAGTGTCTTTGCCCCAAGTCTGGCAAACTTGTATATGCACCAATTCGAGCAAGACTATGTTCTAAACCACAGCAACCCTTTCTTTCGTCAGGTGTTGCTGTGGCGCAGATATATAGATGATATCATTGTCATTTGGAGAGGCACAGATCTTGATGTCACTGGGTTTCACACGTGGTTGAATTCCAGAAATCAATACCTCCGGTTTACAATTGAGTACAGCAAAGAAAAGCTACCATTCCTATATCTGCTCATCTTTCCTGGAGAGGGAGGCTTACAGAGTCGACTATATAAAAAACCCATGGCTCGGAACTCACTACTGTCATACCGGAGCTTCCACCCGCAGTCACTACGTGACAACTTACCTGTGGGTCAATTTCTGAGGGTTCGGAGAAATTGTTCCTCGAACGTCCTGTACGAACAACATGCGAAAGAACTGTCACTGAACCTGAAGGAACGTCACTATCCCAGTCACTTGGTACGTCGGGCTCACAAAAGAACATTTAACAACAACCGTCAGGCATTGATTGAACATCAACAAAGTAAGACACCGTCTGATAGGATTACAATGGTGCACACGTTTAGTACCTTATCCAATGTAGTCAAGAAAACGGTATTGAAGCACTGGAAGATTCTCAACACAGCATTCAGTGACATACCCAGACCGTTATTCGCCTTCAAAAGAGCGCCAAGCATCAGAGATAGTCTGGTCCATACCAGACCCAAGACACAAAGAAGAGAAACTATTACTACTCTTGATACCATCTGGAACACTACCCCGGTCCGGGGGCACTACCCGTGTGGTAGTTGTACTGTGTGTCCACAGACTCAGAAGACCCTTTCCATTGACATCGGCACATCCAGACCCTGGAAATTGACTAATCACACGAACTGCAACTGGGAGAGATTGATCTATATGATCAAATGCCCGTGTGGTCTGGCATATATTGGACACACTACCAGGAGAGTCAAGTTGCGGATCAGTGAACACAAGAGCATGATACGTTGTAGTAAACAATCCACCTGCCTAACCAACCACTTTCTAATCAAGAAGCATAAAGCAGAAGACTTGAGGTGGGTGGTCCTTGAACAACCCTTCATCCCAGCACACATCACTGATGTTTCACGGTTCCTGTTCATCAAGGAACAACGGTGGATTTTTAAATTGAAAACTGATGTGTCAGGTTTGAACGATAACATCCCATGGGTATCCATATGAGCAGTTTGGATCAGCTCTTGAGTACTTACCATTATGCACTGATAACTTTGAGAACTCTATGCCTCCTCCATATAGTTTCCTGCACTGCACACTACCTAGGCTTTCCCTAGTAATCATACATTGTACAGCCCTTGGTAGGAATCTTCAATACCGCCTCTATCTTTGTGCTTGGACCAAGAAATGTAAACATTTTTCCAGATATGGTTCTATTTCTCTAGAGCCTTATCCAAGAATTGCTATATCTATATAGACCATGATTTGTCACTTCGTGGGTCTTGTCTTACATTTCATTAGTAGTACACATTCCCTGAGTTTTTCCTTTTCTTTTCAAGATGTGTAAACCTTGTAAATACCCTCTCATGAATTGTGGTTTCTTCTGTCTCTTCACCCTAAATCTGACATCTCAACAGCTGTGATAGACTTTGTAAATCAGGCATTTAACGTAATTAATAGCGCCTGCTTAATGTATTTGTGGTATGTTTACCCTTGCATCGACATCAGGGCGCGCTCGTTCAGTGCATTAACGCCGTTATAATATATGCGGCGTTTCAGTAGTTTGAGCATGCGCAAAGCAGCTCCATCTACTGCAGGCGCGCTCTATGTCACCCTGCGCATGCCCCGGTTTGAGACTGTAGCGTGTTAGGAAATGGCTTCCTAGCACGCATGCGCAGTGTAAGGCTTTCGCGCATTTCATGACCGGTGCGAGGAGGAGCAGCTGTTTATCGTTGCGCAACTTCTGCCAATTAGAACAGGTATTTAAAGCGCGTCTCACCTCCCCTCGTTGCCTCCCCTTCGGCTTTGGGCTTAGCCGAGAGGTACCGACGGAGAGGTGAGTGGCCGCATCGCGCTAAGTTTGGCATTAGACTATAACTTTGTTTTGTAGAGATAATGATGGCTAAAGAAGTGGTTTTGTTACAAGTAACAGTCACTACAAAACCGGCTCGATTACTCAACATCCGGTTTTCTTCCCTTCTGCTGAACTATTGAGGCGCTGGGCTTCAGATTCTGCTCTGTCTCGCCAGTCAAGCCAAAGGCTACACTCTTTCTTTAGAACAAGCCATATCAGAGAGATAGTTGAACCACTTGTTTCATGTTCTATCCTAAGTGCTGCAGTATATTCTAACTGATAGCTGTATGCATATTGGGGTATTTACAAAGGCACTCAGCACTTTGGACTAAATAGGGGGATGTATACATTATCTGCCCTATCAGTCAGCATCTTTTGTAATGTTTAACTAACATCTATACCTTCCCTTAATTCTGTCCTCCATGGTCCTGTGGTCGTGGTGGGTAACTTACAACCAGTTGTTCATATGCACAAACTTTTGAGACATAGTACTGACTAAAGATACTTACCAGATCTTTCTAGTCACTCCGGTTTACATGTCTACACATATATGTTTGTGCCTAGAGCGGGGCCTCAATCTCCGAGCCGTTGCCGGGTGAGGTGAGGCTTGACTCCCACACACTGTTGGGTAAGTCTTTTTTCCATTATTCTTGACTTCGCATTCAGAAATTTCTGTGGTTTATGTTATTTGCAACCTGTGATAAATTATAGTGGCTGGTCTAAATTGGTCAGGCCGTGCTGAGTCTTACATTGGTCCTTATGTTTTGTAACCCCATCTGGGGCTTACTCCTCCTGTAAGTTTGTTATGCTACAAGAATGTATGGTAGTTTTTTCTTTTGTTCTTTTGCTTACAGGACTGCATCCTCTATCAACTAACGGTTCAAGAGGATACGGTAGGACGGTCCTAGTGACCACAGTATTAGTTTGACAGTCTAAAACTCCTGGTCTGTCATCCTCACGTTTTTCACCAACATCAGAATGTACCTTTGCAGTAGCAATATTCCTTGTAAATGGCCCTGAAGAATGCCAGTGAGTATCACCTAGTGGCAGAAACATGTTGGCCTTTTCCATCACACAGCAAAGTAGACAGTGATTTTTTCACACTGTCTTGCATCTCTTTTTAATCTGACATCCAGGTGAACACCAATAAAAAGTTTTTTGTCTGCCTTGACTGTCATTTTATATCACTGATTCACTTTTCATTTTTGCACTGCACTGCACCAGCACCGCCCAGTGGCCTGGACACTTCAATCTGTATGAGCCATTATTGTGTGCTGTCTAGCCAATTCCTTTAGGCTCTGACACACCGAGTTGGTTCTAGACGTCCTACATGACGAGGCTCCGCCAAATGGGTGGGCTGATAGGATATCTACTATACACCTAATGTCTAGTGACCACTCTGGTCTGGTTCAGTGCAATTCAAACACGCAGTTTTTAATGAGGACCTTGTAGACTTGGCACTTTGTTTCCTAGACCTTCCAACTCTTCTTGTTCTTTAGAGTTTCAATAGGGGTTATCCGAGTTGGGACGGTCTATAAATATAATCCCCTTGACCCTCCCTAAATAGTTGTTTTTTCGCCAATAAGAAAACCCCAAGTTTTTATCTTGATGGGGAAAAAATAGAACAAGTTAGAAGCTTTAACTATCAAGGGGTGGTCTTTGACTCAAAACAATCCTGGAATGCGATAGTCCAGAATAGTGGAGCTTGCATGAGCAAAAGCATAGATGCAATTTGCCGCTTTTTGAAAAAATTGGGCAGTAAGCCTGTGCCAGAAATTATTAAAATGTATCTAGCTAAATCAAGATCCATTGCCACTTATGGGGCAGCAATTTGGGGAAAAGTGGACATTGCACCCCTCCAAGCAATAGAAGACAATTTTATTAAGCAGTTATTAGCGATTCCAACAGCTTGCAGCAACATTGTCGCTCACAAAGAAGTTGATCTGCCCTATATCAGTGATGTTATCAAACTGGCCCCACTCTCTTTGTGGCGTCAATTTGGAAAAGGAACAGTGTTGCTCTAAATCAACGGATTCTGAAAGACATTCTGTCCTTAGATCATAACCATAAAATCCCTCGGCTCTCCTATGTTAAACATGCTTTGACATCACTGGGGCTAACAGAACTTTTTGTCACTTCAAGCCTTTGTGAAGGTTTCCCCAAACCAAGGCTAAAGAAACTTTTTTCCAAGAAAACTACTTCCCATAGGTGGGGTAGATGTAGGGGGAAATCTTCAGTTTCAACCTATTATGGTCTACCACACAGCACATACAGCAAGGGGTTCCATCGTACCTTTCTTTTGTTGAGAATATTCAGCACCAGTATATTATATTTAGATTTCAATTGAATTATATACCGATAATGTTGAGGTATCCATCAAATGCATTATCAATTTCACAACTCCCCCCTTGCCCCTGCAATAATAAGTCACCTCAATCAATCTTGCACATATTGTTCTTTTGCACTTTTTATTCAAAAGATAGGAATTATTATCGCTCTGATGAAGAAATGTAACTATCGCTCCCCAATGTTGGCTCTTGCTATGTTACAAAACTTTAAAAAAATCTGTTTGTTTGTCTTACTATGGTCTCCTTCTTACAAGCTGCGTTAAGAAGTCGAAAGGCCATCAATGAACCTCCTTTGTTATCCCAATGAAGTTACACCTGAGATGGACCATGATTTTAATTGCTTTCCACGTTCAGTTTTAAATGTTAGCTTGATTGCATAGTTAGCCCTTGCAAGTATGAACAGAGCAAATGCTTATTGTCTCTTGTGCTGACTTTCTCAACCATGGCCAGATTTGCACCGTCACATTTAGCATGTATGAACCAGTTAATGGTCTATTTGTGGAAATGAATTTTGTTTTTATGATTGGTTTTATTTTTATGTATGTCATTTACAGATGTCTTAACTTTATTGACCCAATACATGGAGTTCTGGCTAATAGTTTTATTCATCTGGAAAAATTTTAACTCGCATTTTTAGTCTGTCTTGTATGTAATCACATCTGTATTTTTATTCATGTACTTTTATGCATTTAACCCAATGCGAAATAAAGAATAATTTAATTTGGTTCTCCTTCACAGAGCCTTTACATATCTGTCCAATGGCAGGATATGTACCTTTGTGTTGGAATGAAAATCCACATCTAAAACAGAACTTTTTGCATGTAGAGATCAATTTGTGTCCTTCAGTCTTTAGCTTTGACTTACTGTTCACACTCCTGGCTGATTCATTCTGGGCACCTCCAGCCTCCATGACAGCAGATGTCTTTCAGAACGCTCTTTGGATCTGGCAGCCATTAACACTCGCCACAGACTAAGAGTTTCTCCCAGCATTCGTCGTCTGAATGAATCTGACAAGCATCCATCAATAACTCTAAATTGCATAGCTTATTCATCATTAAATTATTTGAACTTACAGTTTTTGATGAGTGTGTCCAGTTTTTCCACAAATTCATCAATGGTTTCACCAACTTTATGTCATTCTTGGCTGAAAAAGTATCTTTCATAATGTACATTCAGCATTGGATTGAGTTTGAGATTCAAAGTTTCTTTAATCTGACGGTATGTGATTTCTTCATCAGTTTGCAGCATCTTTCTTATGACTTCTTTCACACTATCACCTGCAAGATGTTTGAGATATTTGATTATCTTTTAATTATCAGTCATTCCAAGTGCATCAATGAAATCTTCAAATGTCTTTAACTAAACGATCCATCTATTGCCAATATTTCGTTTTTTGGTGGTATCGGACGGTGGTGGCAGTTTCAGGAATGCAGCAGCATTGTAGACCAGTGCGGAACTCAATTCAATCGCTGGTATATCACTGTGACTTGGTTTAGGTAATTCATCTGTGAGACCTTGCTACATACTGGCCTCTGGATCATCTTTTATGATAATTTCTATCTTAAAATGTTACTTTTCCGAGTCACTCTCAGCTTATAAGTCTTTGAAGACCTGTGAAGTTGTTCCGAGTCCCTCTCAGCAGTAGTGCAAAGTGGCTGACCACTTTGGGTATGAACGGCTTGTGAGCAGAACCCTGGGCCACTTCACCGAGTGCAGTGGTACAAGGACTGTCTTTAATGGTTTAGGTCAGTTATTTATTTCTTCTTTTCTAAATGTCACGTTTCACTTTCTGACACCTGGTTCATCTTCACCTTGCATTGCTTTTGCTGACAACGTTATTTTGTAATTTTTGATTATCAAACATTGCTCTTTGAAAACATGGTTGTATCGGCCTTCAGCGTTAACATTTCATTTAACGTATAACATTATCTGGTGTGCCAGCATGGTACTGTTACGTATGGCCTGACCAGCAGTTTCCTAACCAATGACATGTAGATTCTATGCAATGTTTTTGCTGTCTACTCTTCAACTGCCTCACAGCGGCTGGAGATGTGGTTTGACTCCACATTTATTAAGCGTCTATTCAGTACTTTGACAACAGCACATGTGGCAAGCATGAGTAGTTTGCTTGGACACAACAAACTCTCCCTGAAAGAGCACTGTTGATCTTCAGGTTACTTATCCCCTATCTCGTCGCATTTGTAGCATCCTCCTCAGCATGGGCACCTGCCAATGAATATGCCACACACAGAGCTTAGTATTACACATCTTTATTCTTTTGTTTGTAACTGTGAACTCAACATTCTAAATCAGCCTTCATTGCATTCTGCTGTAAAACACATCACATCTCTTTGGAGTCCATCATGAGCCAAAGGTTTGCATCATTGCTGACTTGCAAGACACTGTAGATGGAATCTGGTCTGGGTGGGTTTTCTTTGGATTTAAGTGGGAGTCTTTGGACTATTTGAGTTCTTTGTGATATTCACATGTACATCGCTTGATTTAGATGTGAGACATGGATCCAAATATGATGACATATTTAGGGCATTATTGGCTTGTGTTTAGGGGCTGTGGTCCTCTTCGAAGTTGATCGATAATTTTGATTGTGAGTGTTTGATATTGTTGGAAGGTGGTTTATTATTAGGTGCAAGTAGGCACCTAAAACTAGTAATAACCCCACAATCACAAATAAGATCCAGTCAAGTTCTCAATAAATTAATCCTTGCTCAACCCTTGGTAGCTTGGTTGCAAGCAGAGAGGCTTAACTAAGGAGACAGGTATGTAATGCATTTAGAAAACACCAATACATTCATTAAGTAAGACACAACACACAATGAAAATCCAACACCAATTTATAAAGGTATGAAATATTTTTTGTCACCAAAATGACACACATCCAGAGCACAGAGCACAGAGATATGAATGTTTAAAGAATAAATACTTTCTAGGGCCTAAAAGGCAAAAGTTTCAACTTGGGACTTCTGGAAGTGCTTGACTGGTACAAAGTCAACGTTTTAGGTTAATCCAGATGGAGCAGGGGTTAGATACAGTGAGCGGTAGGACCCGGTCAAATTTTTACCTTCTGACCTAGTCATTTTTTTGGAGCTTTTTTTCTCGACGTCGAGCGAGGCTCCTTGTCAAGCCGGCTTATGAGTTAACAACTGTGGCTTGCTTCAGCGCAAGACCTCAGTGAAATCCTGGAGGTCTTGAATCTCCAGAGCTTTCAGCAGGATGAATGTGAATTTCAGGCCCGGTCACGGTTCGAAGTCGGCGTCTTGACTCTCGTCGACAAATCAGTCAACTTATAGAGCTTTGTCACAAAAATTCTGCAAATGATTCCAAACTTCTGGATCTTCTTCCAGGGCTTATAAAACATCTTTTATGATGTCCCTATTTATTCTAACATAGCATCCTACCTTTGGTGCCCCTAGGGTAGACCTTAGGGATGACTTCTACATAATAATAGGGTAGTTTTGGACTTTGGAAGTAACTTTAATTCCAAAGTTGAATTTGGACAACATTTTATTTTAAAAACAGCTTGCAAGGCAGGCCTGGCTTTTAAAATGACAGCAAGCAACACAGTAGTGCACACTTAAGTGCATTAAATCTGCTAGACCTCTAAACCAACATACCAAACCAAATACTAGGGGGTCACAGGTGGAGTGTCTTACCAATTGTACTTACACCTAATTACCATATACCTTTTAAACAGAGCATGGGCAGAGTCAGTAACCACCGGCATCAGTCAAAAAATGAGTGACGGGGAAAAAGGATGACTTTCTCACAGCTATGCAATTGATTCTGCTTGAATTAAGCCTGAGCATGGTCCATATGTCCGGAAGAATTGTGAGTATGTTTTGGGGGTATGTAGGGGTGGATTGAAATTTTACATGATTGGAATAAAATGTATACACAAATTGTTTGGGCCACTGAGTTGTTTTTAAGGATGAGTGATGTGCAATACTTGGTATTTGATAAATTAGGATGATAAATGAGGCAACACTCTGCAGTTATAGCGGGCATAATTGTTCCATTGGATTCCTTTCGATCTGAACCACGGACAGGAGAGATATAATATTTACAAATCAGCGCATATATTTGTTCGCTAAGTGTCTAGGATGGATTTCGCCTGCTCCTGTATACAAGGCTTGGGCTCCTAATATGAAAATTTGGAATGCCCCATGGATACACTAAATTGTAAGATTGGAATTACCAGACGGTGGACGCTGGTGTCCTTTGATATTCAATGGAACACTGTGATAGATTTTGGAATGGTATGTGCTATGGAACCTCCAATTTCATCATCATCATAATCTTTATTTCGATACAACAGTATCATAAAAGATACAATAAAGTGCAAGTTCACACAAAAATGTATCACAATATTACAAATGGATAGATATAATTGAATATTTAATAAAAATGGATTCAGGGATCAATCATTATGCTAAAAACCGTATAAATAGTTTAAAAAGGCATGTATGAGAATAAAATCATTCTATTTACAAGCATTATTTCCGGTAAGCTGGTATGCAACTAATTCCACAGCACATATATCAAATCGTTATGCAGACATTTTATCCTTTGCTATTTTTATTCATTGCATTAGCTCCCAAATAATTCATGCATTTTGGTAACAGTTCCCTAAAAATTCCTAAAGCTTCTCACCAGCCTTCATTCTGAGGAAATTTACAGCCAGCAGAAACCTGCTAATACCAAAGACGATAACCTGGCGACTGTCAGTTTTTAGAATCCTTTCTGCTTTCCTATACCATCTCACACCAATATTTATGCAAAGAGGTTTAATCCATCTTTTTCTTGGGATCGAATAGGCTGGACAAAAAAATAGAACATGTGTAATATCTTCTTTAGCTTTTCCGGAGCACAACATGCATATGTCGTTACTGTGATTTGTCCACCTTGCTATACTTGATTTTATCATCAGTTCGCCATATCTATACTTCAAGTATAGGGTTTTACCCAGTGGTGATTTACTTGATCCAAAAAGGATTTGAAGTAAGCACTATCTTTAAACATGAGAAACTCACTAGTAAGGGATCCATTTGCTCTGTCATTTAATCTATTATGGTCCATCAAGGCCCAGAAGGATGCTTTTAGTATCTTTCTTGAATTTGAGGTTAATGTTGATGGGCTATTCCAAAAGTGTGCCAAGCCAATCCTCTTGAACCAAGTGCTGACATGCTTAAACCATGTAATACAATTATTATCATCCAGATCCTGAATCTCTGTTAAAGCCGCCCTATAATCCAGCAGCTCAGGTGTTGTCCAGAGCCTTACCCAATACACCAGTGGTCTAATAATTACATGGTGATCTGTACGCTTCACGTTAAGGTCAAGCATTAACGGTGTTAACGGCGTTCGTACAGGAATTTTAGCAAAGCTCTTAAAAATGTATTCTCATTAACCTCAAACGCCTTTTTGCATGAAGGGCCCCACAATTCAGCACCATATAGTGCTACTGATTGAATTTTAGACCGGAATACCTCAAGTGCTGGAAATACCGCTTTATTGAGACTATTTCCGTGTATTTTAGGTTAGTAACAGCTTGCTCTTTTCAATTTGGGTTTTCCATGTTATTTTAGAACCCAGTGAAACTCCCAAGTAACTAAAGTTTTGAACATATTTCAGTTTTTGTCCATTTAAAACCAAATTTTCTCTGAAAGACTCATGAGGATTCATTGCCATATACTTTGTCTTATTAGTATTTATCTCTAAGCCTTTTTTGCTGCAGTAGGTTTGGAAAGTAATAAGTAAAGATTGTAGGCTCTTAGGTGTTTGCGATATAAGAATGGTATCATCCGCAAATAATAGGGCCGGAATTGACTCACCTCCCTGCTTCGGTGCATCATTATTACATTATTACTTGTAAAAAGCAAGGAATATCATTAACAAATAAAGAAAACAAAGTTGGTGCCAGAACGCATCCTTGGCGAACCCCCCTTTTTATGGGGATGGAACTAGTTAGTTCGCCACCCGGACCCCACCTCACCTTTGCATAGTTGTTTTGATGCAGTGAAACAATTTGTTCCAGGAGGTTGGCCGGGAGTCCTTGGCTATTAAGTGTTTTCCATAATAAATGTCTAGGGATGAGATCAAACGCGGCCCTTAAATCAACAAACGCAACATATAAATGGTCTTTCCTCAGATTTACATACTTCCAACACATACAGCAGAACCTAAACACCTGATCTATGGTGCTTGTTTTTGTTCTAAATCCCACCTGGAATTTTGTGAGAATTGCCCTTTCGTCAATCCAAAAATTAATTCGATTTAAAATGTGCCTTGCGTAGATTTTTTGTAAAACGTCGATTGAACTAATTGGGCGTTAGTTTGAGGGATCACTCCTATTGGCCTTTTTAAAAATGCTAATCATTTCTGCCCCCCTCCATGTCTCTGGTATATCAGCTCCTGCGGCTATAAAATTACACAGATAGTTAATGTAAGGACCCCAGACACTGTTAACAATTTTTGTATAGATCTCCAGGGATCTTGTCTAGTCCTGGGGCTTTAATAGTTTTAACTGCGCTGATAGCCAAAATTGTTTCTTGTAGGTCAAATTCCAGAGTTCCTTCACTCGAGCTTAACAGAAGCCCGTCATTTATGGAACTTCCAATCTCAGGGGCAGCATACAATTTTTCAAAGTGGTCTATCCAAGTAGCTTCATCGAGATAAACATCTCTAGAGCCCTTTTCATTTCTGTTTCCATTTGCAATGATTTTCCAAAATGCCATTTGGTACCTGCTTTTTGCTGCTATCAGCAGATAAAGCCAAATGTTGTCGTCCCAACGTGTTTTAGCATTCTCTAACACTCTCTTATATTTTGATCTGGTTCCCTTAACTGTCAAGCTATTGTTACTTTTAATAGCTAGTACTAGCTCAGTTTTGGCACCCCAGCAATCTTTATTATACCAAGGTTTTTCCATCGGTTTCTGTTTTCCATTTTCCTCATTCGCTCTAGCTTTTTTTGTTACCAATGGTACTAATGCCTTAAAAAGGCCCTCATGTAAATCTAAAAATATGTTCTTATCCATTTACATAGTAGTATAATTAGAAAAGGTGTTTACAAAGGTGTTATAAATACTTGCCAACTTCTCGCCATGTTCCAACATATGTGCCCATTTAACGGAGCGGCGATTATTACTAACTATGTATTATCCATACAATTACAAGAGTTACTTCTGTTCTCCGCTAAGCTAGTCAACATACTACTTTTTAAGGCTAGTTCGAGCGGGCGATGATCACTCTCCAATCTTGGTATAATTTTTCGATCTACAGCATAGTGCCAAATATCAAATGATAAGATAAGGTAATCTATTTTACTCTGAGTAGTACATCTGCAAAAAGTTGGTGCCTTTAATAAATCTGATAAAAGGCGACCATTACATGCCCTCAAACCAAGACTCACTGTTAATCTCATTATTTGGAACGTTAGGGCAGTGCACGAGACCGGTTTGCAGTTAGATAGAACAGGGATCTTGTTAGCCAGATCTTCATCTTCTAAAATCATTCAAAGCCCCGTAATGGGTTCATAGTTGCAATTAAGGTCTCTGCCAATTACTATACTTGCACCAGGGTCCACTAAATTTAAAATGGAGTCCATTTGATCAATTGTTATTGACTCCTTTGATGCCAGACCTGGTCGGTTATAGATATTATATATGTGCAGCACCCTTTTATCCTTAGTCGCTATTTTGATCCCTAATGTAAGTCCGTCACTAATTGTGTTACGCTAATTTCGAGTGTCAACTTTACCCAGATAACTAGACCACCAGAGGCTCCTCCTCTTATAGATAGAACAGCCGCTATGTGGAAACTTTTGTATCCCACCCTATGTGTGATCTTAGTTGCCCATGTCTCCTGCAACAAGCAAATATCGCTTGTATCAATCTTGTTTCAATAAACTCATTCCACTCGGGATCCCGCCTGTTCTTTTTAAGACCCGCAATGTTCCATGAAATAATTTTTAAGTCGGGGCAGGCTTTATAGTTTGCATCACATATAGGTTCTTCAATAGTTATTATGTCAATGCCGTTTAAGAGCGATAACTCATCCTTACTCACACAGAGTTTTTCTTCTTCCCTACTCTTCTCACCCAAATTCCCAATACGTGCTGTCCTTATCCTCTCTATGTCCCTATATGATGTAATGGATACATTTGCAATAGGTTTTGGCTGATGCAGTCAGCCTACTTTTTCCAACAAAGATAGCTCCTGGAATCTATAAAAGGTCTCTGGGAATAGCAAATTGACTTGTTTTTGTTCACTCCAGTTTCCAAGGGTTTATAAAAAAATATCCTAATGGTAATGCATGGATATTGGTCTTCCAAGTTAGTGTTTCCTCATGTGCTTTCAGTAGGGTACGGACCATATGGGGTTTCAAAAATTTACAACAATGCAATCTCCCTGTATGTCTTTAGGGGAACCTCCCACCCACCTTACCCTACGCACCATCAGAATTTCATTTGTCTTGTTTGAACTAAAACATTTATATTTAGATAACCAGTCTACAACTTTGTTCCTCAAGTTATGCCAGGATTCGCTCTGATCCCTTTTCAGTGCAGGAACGCCTGCTAGAACTAAAACATAGGGACACGTGGCTGGTGGTAAGTTCAAATTATCTGGGTCAGGAATCAAGTCTGTCCCTTTGGGGCTATACATTGTTGCCCTACAGCTAGCACGCTCCGAGCCAGATCTGATGTTTTGTGGACTGACAGTAACCTTTCCCCTTTGCTCATTTGGCCCTGTAACCTCTGCACTGTTTCTTAACTGGGGTCTGCTTAAAAGTCCTGCGCCTGATTGGTTTAGAATTTTCGATGTTCTATCCACATCATCATCTTATCCCCTGTGAGCAATTTTAAATCAGCTATCAGGCTTGCCCCTTCTGTGATTATTCCATTTCCTTCTCCAATGCTCTTGCTTAGATGGTGAGCTGCATCATTTAACTGGGCAATCTTGTCGTCCATGGCCCTTAGCTTACCATCTATACACTCATTTATTTTTATCTGGATAGAATTTAGGGCAGTTTTAAAAATATCTGCCACAGTTTGTTCTAGAGCTCCTATTACCTCATTTTCCCTGGCTAATCCAAAATGATCATTAACATCAGTTTGTATCCCTATTGTTCTAAACCTGCTGCCTTTACTATCCAATGTAGTTGGATCCCCATTACATAGATTCCCTCTCTCCCCTGCTTTACCTTTTTTTGGCTAGATTTTCTCCCCTTCTGAGATTTTTCATTTTTCTCCTCATTGGATATTCCCATTGTCCCAACTGTTTTTTGTGCCCGTAATCTACTTGAGATCCCCGGGCTTGCCTGCGCATTCACTTCAAGCAATTCCATTGAGTCTATTATCGAATTATTCAAGACAGGTTGGATGTTAACACTATCGTGTTGGTTATGCCTGATTTTGAAAGCAAGATATTTATTGGAGACTGTGCTATAGTCACTGTGTATGTAGGCAATTTAGAAGGGCCTAGCGAGAGTCTTCTTTGTGCCAGTTCAATTTCATGTCATAAAACGGATTCAGCTCGTGTTATGAAATCATCCAATGTCCCTGCTGTTTCCTTTCTTTTGGTCATTGTTAGATTAGACATTATCAAAAAGAAAACACTAAACAATGAAACCAATAATTCAATATGATCCAACTGAAGAGTAAACCAACCAAGCTATAGAATGGCGCAATATAAGAAAAAAAACATTCACAATTGCGCTTTAAGGTCAGTCTTAAATGAAGCAAGGTGCCTCTTGTTTGCCACACAGTATCCAAAGAGTATCTGCAGCAGAAGTCAATAAATGGGAGAGCTCAGGGGCAGTCAATAGTACTGAGCAACCAGGTTAGTTAGTCAAGAAAGAACAAAGTCAGCAAGGGATAGTACGAGGATTACTTCAGGGTATATTTCATCAAAGAAGTACCCTTATTGAAACAGGAACCAAGAGGGAGGGCCCGGCCCGACCTTCTCCGGCTTTGGACGGCCTTGGACGGCCCGCCTTTTGCCCGGGCTTTGCCCAGCGCACGCCTGCGCGCGTGTCCCGTGGGACGAGGATCCAAGGAGCCCTTTAAGCACCTCCTGGCGCGTCGTTGTCACGTCAGTGGCGTGCTTGCCGCGAGTGGAATGCTGGGAGTGGTAGTCAGGCAGCGAGTGGAGCGCCGGTCCCGGTCCCCGGTAAGGGTCAAGCAATGTCTGAAAGTCGGGCGCGTAGTGCCTCGGTACCGCCCAGGTCCAAAAAATCACAGAAATACAGAAGGCTCGGTCCCAAGGAGCCCTTTAAGCGCCTCCTGGCGCGTTGTTGCCACGTCAGCGGTGTTCTTGCCACGAGCGGAATGCTGGGAGTGGTATTCCGGCAGTGAGTGGAGCACCGGTCCTGGTCCCCGGAAAGGGTCAAGCAACATCTCAAAGTGGGGCGCGTAGTGCCTCGGTACAGCCCAGTTCCAAAAAATCCCAGAAACACAGAGAACTCAGTCCCAAGGAGCCCTTTAAGTGCCTCCTGGTGTGTTGTACCCGCGTCTGCGGCGTGCTTGCTGCGAGCGATATGCTGGGAGTGGTAGTCCAGCAGTGAGTGGAGCACCGGTCCCGGTCCCCGGTAAGGGTCGAGGAACGTATGAATGTGGGGCGCGTAGTGCCTCGGTACCGCCCAGGTCCAAAAAAAATCACAGAAACACAGGGAACTCGGTCCCAAGGAGCCCTTTATGCGCCTCCTGGCGGGTCGTTGTCGCGTCAGCGGCGTGCTCGCCACGAGTGGAATGCTGGGAGTGGTAGTCCGGCAGTGAGTGGACCGCCGGTCCCGGTCCCCGGTAATGGTTAAGCAACGTCTGAAAGTGGGGCGCGTGGTGCCTCAGTACCACTCAGGTCCAAAAAATCACAGAAACACAGGGAACTCGGTCCCAAGGAGCCCTTTAAGCGCCTCCTGGCGCGTCGTTGCCGTGTCAGCGGAGTGCTTGCCGCGAGCGGAATGCTGGGAGTGGTAGTCCGGCAGTGAGTGGAGTGCCGGTCCTGGTCCCCGGTAAGGGTCAAGCAACGTCTGAAAGTGGTGCGCGTAGTGCCTCGATACCGCCCAGGTCCAAAAAACCACAGAAACACCAATTTCTATGAGCCGTATGGGTTACAGGTTCTTCTTCTTTGATTGTTACATTAGGAAAGTGCAAAATTAATGTATAGCGCTGCCTGTTTTGTCTGTTAATTAAGTGGTTTTGTGATTTTCTCTTCTCTTCAATTTCCTAAATTTTTTAAAGAAGGTTTAAAGAAAACAAATGACTTTCAAAAAGCATGCATAAAATGTATTTGGGATAATGAGGTTTGGACTCTCGCTCTTGCTATGTAATTGATGTGTTGTCTCTGTGTGGTTTTCAACTTGTTCTTCTCTAACACATAGAATTTTGTTGTATTTTGTTGCATTGGTTTTAAAGAGTGGTATGCATATTTTTTATGGTATCATCATACATGATTTGTGTGTCCTGTATTTTGTATTGCAGCCCTGAAGAAGTTCACTGTTGAGGAGGGAACGCGTCGTCTGGCTGAGACTGTAAAAGTTTGAACATGAATGATGAAAATATAAAACCAAATTTGAATATAAAATAAAGAAGACCCCAAAAAATTGGACATTCTAATTGAACTTCTTTTTACTCATGATTTGTGTAAATAATGGGTGCACTACTATATTTGAGGAACTTTGTTGTCTGTATAGCAGGATTATCTAGAAATGGTGAATGTTGATAGAGTGTGCGCCATATATATACTTATTGGGATATAGGTTCAAAAGAGAGGTAAGTGGGATTAGGATTACCTGCTGTTTGCTGTTTTTGTTGTAAATCTCACATGTATTTAGGAGTGTTGGGGTTTGAGGAAGGTGGATACCATTATCCATTGAGTTCAACTGTAGAGAATACTTATATCCACTTGGCAGTGCCTTCTCAAGTTGTCTGTTTCAGAAGCCCATTCAACAGAATATGATAGTTAAAGGTGTCAAACGCCATTGATGGTAATATTAGGTCCCTGGCATCTAATCTCAGGACAACATTAACCATCAAGGTGTAAGGAAGTTGAGTAGTAGTTGATTGCTGCCAAGCAATTATTTGAAAGACACTAAGGCTCACTGCATTGCATACAAAATCAATTGATTACCACTGCACTGCAAGCAATTGCAAAATTAATCCATGCCTCTCTGAAGAAACTAATGAGGTCACCAAGTAGAGAGTGATAATCTAATCACCTTGCAAGAGGATGCCATTCCATCAATATATTGATGCTACCCAGATTTAGCTAGGACTTGACTCATTCAACAAGACACAAGCACAACCCTAATAAAATTCTGAAACTGAAATGTGCAGAAATGACTCCTGCTAAATTCTCAAAGAAATTGTAAACAATATTGTACATGCAACAAAATCCCTTGGCTTTATCCCGAGCTTAACTATCCATGTTATTTCAAACATTAAGACTGTAACCAGGAGTGCACACCAGCAACTCAGAATGTTAAAGCCTTTGTCCCAATAAAATGCCTCAATTTATTATGAGAGTTTTTACAGCCTTACCATGACCCGAGGGTATCGGAGAGCTTTACAAAATACAAGAAAGCAAACCAGAGGGGAACACGTAGACCCAGTTGTGACTGGGGTGATCAATTATATCTGCAACAATGTCTCAACATGTATTAGTTATAAATAAATTCCACACTTAATAAATAAGAACACAAAGGAGGTACCAAATATATTACTGAGTTTATATAAATGTCTCAAAGCACAAAGTAATGAAATACAGAATCAAATTACTCAACAATAGGTGCAGTGAATATAGCAAAGTAAATACTTAGACCCTGATTATGATGTGGTTCAGAGTTGCCTCCGACCAACATCATCTCGTATTCGGGACAGACCGACCTCCAGTCGGCGATACCGGCTGCTGTATTACAATGCGACCGCACATGGCGTGGTTGCATACTCCCATTTCTCTTTGGGAGCTTCAGCTTCGGCCGTAAACCAGCAGTAACCAAGCTCCCATAGAGTAATGAATATTTCAGAATATAACAAATCAAAAGTTGAAAAGCTTGTAACATATTTTTCTGAAGCTGTGCGAATGGGTATGCAGCATAGTTATGCTGCATTTTGCCAATACTTATCATTGTATGTGCAATGAGGCAAGGCACGGTCCCAGACTGCACACATAAAAAGGAATAATAATGCAAATAAGAGAAAATTGATTAACAGGTGTGCAACGGCTTTCTTCATGTGCACTTATAGAAAGTGGGCATTTTCTTGCTTTACCATTCTGTGGGCCTCTGACTGTTGGTGTATTCAGAATCTGTTTTTGGAGTTGGGGATGTGCATTCACTCTAGACAGTCACAAGGTGAGATGAGGTGTGTTCTGCCTTGCCTGGGTGACTCGTTGCTGGGCTGAATAGACTTGGTTTGCATTTAGAGTAATTTGAGGAGTTTCTCTTGCATCTGAATAGGCTGTGTCTTCTTTGCACAATGCTGTCTCCACCCCCAGTGGTCATGCGGGACCAGGAAGGACAGGCCTGATTTGGCCTGGGCTCAGAGACCCTTGCTACAATGAGAACAATGAAAAAATGGGGAATAAGTATTAGATCTAAAACCCCAAAACTTTAGATTACTTCAAGAAGCACAGGGACTCAGCCAAGAAGAAGCAGAAAGACTGTGTGAGGAGTGCTGCCTTTTCTAAGTGAGGGGTGGGTTGGCCTGCAGTTTCTGCTTCTGTCTGTGATGGAGGAAAAAGACTGACTCTTTTTGCCCTGCTGTGGAATCCTGCTTGTAAACAATCTCCAAGGGCTTGTGTGTGCTTGCCTCCTCTTGGAAGTTTCAGGGAAATCAAAGACCTCATGAGAGATCTGTGCCAGATCTAAAAAAAAAGAAGCCTTCTTATAAGGAGAGTTGAAGAGCTGTGAAGAGTGCAGCCTCTTTTATCAGGTGTAGGGGTTGGTAGACCTGAAGTTGCTCTTCTTTCTTTTATTTTGAAAGTAAAGTGCATGAGGAGAGCTTTTGGCTTACATCCTAGCACATGGGTTGGACTGTTTGGAATTCCTTGTGCTAGCATGCGCAGCGCTACTCTTGTGTAATGGGTCCAAGTGACGGAAGGCGAGAGCTGGGGGTAGGAAGCGCTCTCCCTAATGGCCGGTGCATGATCCCACAGTGGTTTGCAGCCAGGGCTCTGCTCACTTGGCCCTGGACTGTACAGGATTACACCACCCAAGCTCAAAGGAATCCCAGCCTGGAGGCCCCAGGTTTCTGGGCAATGCCCACATCGTTGTGGGTGGGGACGGCCATCCTGGTAGATGCGGAAGCCCGTGGTGACAGAATAAGAGCTGACAGACTTTGCTTCTTGCTCAGCTAGCAACAGGGACTGCTCAGGACGTGAAGCAGACTAGCCCAATCTGCCGGCCACCTCATGGATGAGTCTTGCTCTGGGGTAGAACTGGCTGGCAGCCTTGTCTGTCCTCAGACGAAATAAGGACTTGGCTAACAGCTGTACCGCACAGACTTGGGCAGCTGTCTGGAAGCTTTGATCAAAGAGCAGGGACCCGGTGTGGTCTCCCCACTAGGATCTTCAATGAGCGGGCCTCCCTCCCCCACTGGATCTGTATATACCTCGGGACCTGGAGGAATCCAAAACCAGCCACAAGATGGGAGGGAAACCTTTGATGGAGATTGCGTTCCTGCGGCTCCCATTCAGAGTACCGAAAAGCCTATTCTAAGTGCATAGGCGTCCCTGTCTCATGTGGGCTGACAATATTTACTGCATTACCGAGAAAGCAGCCCAGGTGCATTTTATCTATGGTGACTTCAGTGCAATGATGATTTGGTGATTCATGCATAACCTATCTACAGCATTTTCTTTATGCCCTAATGTTGTGCTTCATATATAATACAAAGTGTCTGTAGTCACATAGGCTTTACGTATAATACAAAGAGTCTGTGTACTATGTTGCAAGTTATAAGTATTTGCTTCAGTGCACTAACTGTGATGTTATGCCTAATGTTTCTATAACAGGTGCAATTTACAACTATGTGGTCAGTGCTCTTAGAGGTATTTATGACAATTTTCTTATGGCAAAGTGATTTATGACTTGTGCAACTTATTAGTAATTACTTCAGTCCAGTACATGTGATTTTATGACCATTGCCTCTTTGGCAAAGTGATTTATGGTTATGTGATTGTGGTCTTATGTGTTTTATGTGCAATGCAAAGGATATTTTTATATAACCTTGTGTGGAGTCTCTTTTGTGGTGTGCCTAGTGTGTCATTGGTGTGTGTGTGTGTTGCGTAAACGCTTTACACATTGCTCCTGGGATAAACCTGACTGCTCTGCCAAGCTACCAAGGGGGTGAGCAGGGTTATCTTGGGTGTGTAACTACCTTACTGTGGTGGGTTCTGAATGGCTTAGGTGCATACCCTAGCCAACCAAAAACCCCATTTCTAACAAGGTTTTAAGGAAATCTTAATGCACGATTACAATGATGAGATAGAGATTTTATATAACCATGCAGTAAGTCAAAAGAGACACATTTTCAGGGTAAGCACACAGTAATATATTTGTTATTCATCAAAATAATAAATGTCCTTCATTCACTGTAAAGGTTTTTCTATATTAAGATATAATATTTCCATTCATATTTTTTGCAACTGTGGTATATATATTCATAATAACATATATTCATGAGAGATGGTCATAAAAAAATGAAATTAAAATTATGAATGAAAAATTCATGTGTTGGTGCCAGTGTATAGCTGATATGCTTCACGAACAGTTCAGAGTTTTGGAACTGAACAAAGACAATGGCTCACTGTACCCTTGGCAGAAAACGGCGGATCAGACGAGGTCTATTGAAATGGAAGCGGGGCAGAAGATTGATGGAGATTCACCGAGACACAGATAGTCCCGCGAAGTTTAGCCAGCCATGCACCCAATGCAAATAAACAACCTCCAGGTATACATTTTGTTGGATTAAATCCGCCAGCTGTTCGGAGCCCACGGCAACCCCGCTGAGAGCCTTTCCCCGCTGACCTCGGATTCATTAATTCCTCGCCGTACATATTTTAAGATTATTATAAAGTATTGAAACGTACAAGCTGAGCCGAAAGGAACATATTCCACTGAGGTCAGGCGGAACCATTCCCGCCAGTGATGGAATTATAGCTTAAACAGCTGGAGCAGGGGCTCAGGGGAGAGGCCGTAACACCTCCCTTACTACAAAGGAGGCCTCTCTATCTGCTACATTTCATCCTGCCCGTAACATTAACAGATAAGAAGGCTCGTCAATATTTAATAATTCACTCCGAGACTGTCCTCTAAGCAAGCTGCCTAAATACAAACCTAAAGATCATGGTTTTCACATTCATCATTAAAGCAATAACAATAAACGTCCTGCCCCATCCTTTGCTCTCAGAGCGCCTGCAGGAGCTCACGCGCTCAGGGCAGGACACGCGCCGTGCTGAGAGAGGTCACGTGAAAGTTTTCAGTTTAGCAGGCCGATCGTTAATTGTTTCCATGAGGCACACGGTTTAATGTGGAGGCGAAATGGCGCGGCTGGCTCTCAAATATCCAATGGAGAAAACAGGGGAGGAGAGAGTGCAGGGTGGAGACGAGAAGAATTAACAGAGCCCTGGTTCGCTGCCAGATGGGTCCCGGGTGAGCTAATGAACACACTGTCCTTTCTGGGAAATCCATCTTTCTGAATGTCTTGGCTCCAGGTGTTTTGACATGTGGTAAGATGGCGAATACATTATCCCGCGTTCTCGACTTAAAGATTTGTAAATATTCAAAATAATAAATGGAGAATGTCTAAAATGGACCATACGTACATAACAGAAGTGTGCTGGATTTATTTATGCGTTTTTATGTAGCGTGGACTTTACCCGAAGGTGTCAGAGCGCTTCACAATAGTACTGATACATGAAGAGAAAATTACAAGTGAACTAATTACAAAAGCAAACGTTAAGTTACATGAGGCAATAGTGACAATTGTGAGCAAACAAAATACAAGAGGTAGCAAAGCAACATTGCAGGAGGAAAAAGTGACGTGTGCAAGTTACAAAAGCGTACAAAGTACAAGTAGAGGAATAATACTGCAATAAATGGCAGACACTCAAGCACAAGAGCAAACGTTACGTAGGCAATGGTGGCACTTCTACAAGTATCTAAAGCAAACAAAATTTCAGAGGTAGCAAACAGTGTGTTACAAGAGAAAATTGATGTGTGCATGTTACAAAAGAGTACCGAACACAGGAAGGGTAATACTGCAATAAATGGCAGACTCTCAAACCACAAGAACACACTGGGAAGGCACTTCCATAGTCATGGGGAAAAGAATTTTCTATAATGAAAGGTCTTCCTTCAGATAATAGAGAGGGTGTGAGAGAGCGCAATTTGAATGAAAATCATGTCTGCATCATATTTACAAGCCTGTAGCGTAAAGTGGCTTATGCAGCTTAAGGAGTGAGAAAGTGTATCTGTATTTACTCTAGAGTGTTTATTAGAATTAGAAAGCCCGTATACATAGTGGGCTAATGTAGAAATGTGCGAAAATGCTTAGGAACATTAGACGCGTTAAACAGAATTCATGTATGCAGTTACTAAATGGAGAAAGAGATGAAATGTAAAATGAAGAAACGTGCAGACCACATGGCACTGTGTAAGAACGAAAATATACCATTGTATGTTTCATATAGCATGGATTCGATATTATTCAATGATTTGCTTACTTATATATATGTGTGTTAAAGGCAATATTTTTATAGAAGTGTACTGTATAATCTTAGAGTGGTGTGTTAACATATTATTTTAAAAACTGAAGAAATAAGAGTTCACCGAGTACAGACCACTGCATATAATTTAGTGGGCTTGGAGAGATAGGGGGATAGCTTTGATCTGCACGTGCGAGCCAAGAGTCAAAAGTCTCGTTAAATTAAATTGCCAATGCTGGTCGAAGTTTTATGGCCTAATGAGATAAGGGAAGCTTGGAATTTGGGGCCCTGTTTCGAAGTGTCTGTTTCCAGGTGCGAGGGGGGTACCAATCACAATTGTAATGAATAGAGCTCTGTTTGAGGAGATAGGCTCTGGTCCGGAGGAGTCGACCGGAATGTCATGGGGGTACCAGCACGATGGAGACGGCGCCTGGGAAGCAAGGTCAACTTAACAGACGATTCAAAGAAACGAAACTATGGAAAAAAACAGAAGCAGGACCACGTGAAATGTGTACGTGGTGGGCGTCTCAAAGGGGCGTTCCACCCATACTGTGATTTTGTATTAGGGACAGCACCCCGGGGAGAAGGCAGAGCAGATGGCCTGAGGACTCTTAGAGAGCGGATGGGTAGGCAGAAAGGGTACTGCTACGCGACATAGGTTTCCATCAGAGTCTAAGAGAGTTTGAGCTTCTTCGGAAGTCAAACTGCTGACACCTTTTTAGGTAAAGATTTGCTAAGTAGGGATGTCATCTAGCATAGTGTAGGGACAGTTTAACCTGTTTCATTTTCTTTCTGTAAATGACGCTTCAGATTCACCTTGCGTCAATGATATTCAACCTATTGATTTTTGAATTGGTTTTGATTGTTTTCTTTTGTCGATTGAGGTTTCTTAGAGAGTTCATGTTCCTTCTTGTACCTGTGTACCTGTTGAACATTATATTGAGGTGTTTGTATTTGCAACTGATTTTGGTTTTTATAATAAACCTTTTAAACTTTTCCAGTCGTAAGTGGTTCTTCGGAGTTGCGTCAGTCAATGGGGTTGATTTAACTTATGTTGGTTTGCCTTTTACTCAATGACAGTCAATAACCGATCCAAAAAGGGACAAATGAGATAGGTATCAAGGAGATCAGATAATTGATCAAAATCTCATTTCCCGCAGTTGGTAGCAGAGAAAGATGGTTGGCTTCTTGAGGAAGGCAACCTAGGTTAGGTCTAGATTACCCCAAGGCCCCTAGTCATCGACGACCAGAAGAAGAGCTACCTGCCGAAGAAGGTGCTGACGGTGCGAGAAAGAAAAAGCAGCAGAGTCGGTCGAGAGTGAGTATAAGGGTCATGCGTTGCCAGTTTGCGGTGTTTTGTGTTGTACCCGTGTTGTAATGTCAAGCGGAGTTGAATGCCTGTAGTGTGATTGTGAGACGGTTGTGAGCGCGCGCAACCGGTGAAAATCTTAAGTCCAGAGAAGGGCTTAAGTGGTTCGGGTGTATCGGACATCCAGAGTAATTGTCTACCATTGTGAAGGGGGTCATGAGGTACCATTGATCGCCCGCAGGACAGTGATAGGGGGAACGTAAGAGTGAATGTATGAGTAACGGACGCTGGTCGGACGTTTACTGTGTGTAAGCAACCTATCAGTTAAGGCGATTGTCTGAACGTATGTGAAAGACGTCGTCAGTTGAGGTGACAATTACAGTTAGACTGTGGACGTACAGTCAAGAAAAGTGACCGCTTGGTCGGAAGTAGTCATTTTTCGGTGTATGAATGGGACGCATGCAAGACCGGGAGACGAGCTGAGAAAGGAGGGGAACTGCTGCAAAGGGGACGAGTGACGTCAGAGCGAGCCGCGCTGAGATAGGCTGGTTGCTGTAGAACCGCGCAGGGATAGGCTGGTCAGCGAGAGCCGCGCAGGGATTGGTGGTTCGCCATCGGGAAGTAAATAAGGAAGAGAATTAAGGAAAATCGTAGATTCTTGAAAATGAAGTGTTTTAAATGTCTAAGGGCGATCTTTAAGAGAGACAGGGGAAATGCGTATGCTGGGGAAGAAGCCCCGCCGGAGGGTACACCAGCTCATTATATGGCCGTGAATGCTGGGTTGCACACGATACTGTGGATCTCCGAGTGGAGCAAGATAACAGAGGGAAATGAGGAACTGACGTTCCCGAGATACGGGACGTTTAGGTTAGAAGCATTGAATCAGCTAAAAGCGGTAATGCTCGCAACGAGACCTCTACCCAGGCCAACACAGTTCGAAGCCCTCAATGCATGGTTCAGGGCGGCGTACGATCGGAGCCTGAACAGGCGCCAAGAAAGAGTGAGACGATCGGTAAGAGCAGTGCAAGATGCTAAATGGGATGATGAAGCTAAAAAGTGGAGGGTGCAGAGAATAGAGGCAGACAAACTGTACCCAGTGATGGAAGTCACAGGAGAAAGGAAGCCTCCAGAGGAGGATGATGAGAGCGAGACGGATGATAGTCTGATAGATAGGTTATTATCAGACAGACCACCTCCGTACAATAGAGAGGCCGAACGTCCTGAACTACAACAGGGGGACGGGGCCGGGAAGGGGGAATATAGACCGCTCCCCATATCAGATTGGGAACCTAAGAAAGGCGAGGAAATACCTCAACCTAGTCCAGTACAGAGAGTAGTCGGAAGGTTTGTGGTACAGAAGGTGCCGGAAACGGAGTGTGCAAGGTCGTATCAACTGCCGGATGCTCTACAAGTACCTGTTACCATAGGTCCTGTAGTGTCAATCTACAACCCAGAGAGAGCACAGGAGGAGAAACAGGCACGTTGGGATAGGGAAAGAGCAGAGATGGAGAGTAGGAACAATACGATTAATTCCCAAAGGCAGTTGCTAGGACCAAGGAGTCGGAGTACCCCATTGGATTCAGTAACGGATCCCTTAATAGAGCAGGGGGGTCAGAGAGGACAGATGGATCTGAGGGGACCGCGACCGAAATCCTTTAAGGAGTTAAGGGAGTACCTGAAAGAATGGGATGCTGCCGTAGAGACTCAGAATAAAAGAATAGAAACAGAAGCCGAATGGAGAGACCAAGATAACAGGATCCTCTCTCACTGCGGAGCAGGCGAAAGTAGTCCGGAGTGGGAGGGAGGGAGTCAAGGAAGCAAAGGAGATACTTGCCATACCATCGGTGGCAATAGACAAATGTGTGAAGACAAGAGTACAGGATGTGGGGGGGTGCTGCGCCCCATCCTTAGTGAGGGAGAACGAAGGACACAGGAGTACAGAAATAGTTACAGGTGCACTCACCATACACCGGGCGAAAATGTGCAACATTGGAGTCACGGGAGTATGGGGAGTCGCGAAGGGTCTCACCATGTGTCCAGTGATCACGGACGGGATCGCGGAAACATGGAGAGCTGTGAGGGACCTTATCGTTTACTGAGTGACACCAGACAGCAAGGGACTTGCGGTGACCTAGAACGTAACGGGGGATCCTACCTCGCATCTAGAGAGGCAGAGCCCAAGGGACAGAATGGAGTGGTGGGAAATAGAACATTGTTCCACCATACACCTAGGGAAGATGGAAAAGCTTGGGACTTAGAGAGGTGGGAACAAAGGGAATCAAGGAGGACTCCTCATAGCTCACCTGTGCCTAGACGTAGGACTCGGAGTTGGGGTGAGAGGGATGTAAACGGACCACCTAGGAGTGAGGTACTGAGAGCTGAGGTAAAGGCAAAACGACTCGATGTAACCAGTCTAAAATCAGATCTATACGAAATAATAGACGGCACATTGCCAATGGAAAGAATCGACCTGTATGAACAAGATGAGGTACTGTTTATGGCAAAGGATGTTACTCGGAAGGCGAGGTCAGCACATGAAAGATTATCCGAGTTGGCAACCAGGTATATGATAGACTTATCAAGAACAAAAGCCTTACAGGGTAACCATAGGCTGAATTGCACAGATCAGGACCTAGATGAATGGAGGACGATTGGGCTGAAAATACACATAAAGGAACTGATCCTGGGTATAAGAACGTGGAGGGATTTGGATAAATGCGAGGAAAGATGGTCCAAGAGGGGAACCTTCAGAAGGAGTACAATTGGAATGTCCCCAGAGGGAGGGCCACCGCGAATGGAAGCTTTCCCTTTGCGAGAAATCGCGAATGGAAACTACGTGCATCTGCCCTGGAGTAGGGGGGATTTAGCGGCATTTACCAATTCCTTCCCTAAGCTGAGGGAAAATCCTGTGGAGTGGTACAAACAGGTAGAGAGGTTCGTGAAGATTTCTAAAGTGCTGTGGGTCGATTTGAACACTCTGTTTGACATTGTAGTACCAGGGGATTTGTGGACGGCATGTAAGCTTAGTGTTGAATGGCCCATCTCTGAACCGGATAGGGATGCCCTGACGAATGGGCCATCAGAAAAAGTCATGGAAAAGTATGAGAGGGTAATGGCATGGTTGAAAGAGAAGGTGCCGTTGCAGGACATAGACTGGGTTAAAATAGATCGAACCACTCAGGAACCTAAAGAGACGGTCCACGAGTATTACGAGAGATTGTTTAAAGCATTCAAACAGTACAGTGGGTTGGATGTGATGGACCCTAAAGACATAGGACAATTTGTGTCAAAGTTCGTTCTGGGGTTGAGGCCTGACATTAGCTTGATGATCCAACAGCATTTGATTTGTTGGCAAAACAAACCCTTAGATGAAATCCTGAGGTATGCAAGGTACTGCAGCGATGAAATAGACTCGATAGCAAAGAAACTTAAGGAGAAATTGATGTTGGTACAGATGCAGTCAGCCGGAAAGGGTGGACAGCGGCAACAGGGAACAGGAACCCTAGGGAAAAAGCAGAATAACCAAAGTAAAGACGATGAGGAAAAACAGAGACCTAGGATAGATATTGCAGCACTGAAAAAGATGACTAGGTGCCACCAGTGTAACGAGGTGGGACATTGGAAACGCGAGTGTCCCTATAATGTCGAGACTGGGGAATTAGAACCAGAGGAAGACGATGTCCAGAGCAGTCTAGTAAAGGGAACAACGATACCGAAGGGAAAGTTTATCAAAGGGGGGACTCAGACTCCTCGAGCCCAGTTCCCTCAACCACCTCGTATCGCAAATGGGGGAAAAACCTATAGATAACTGCCACTGTTCGTAGGAGGAGAGGAATGTTACTACGTTGATCCCCTTACGGGACAGCGAGTGAATAGAGAAGAAGACTGTACTCTAGGGGCAGCCTTAGAGGTAGACCAGAGGGGAGCATACATGGAGGCTGAAGTGGCAGGATGTCCTACGACCTTTTTGGTGGACACGGGGGCCACTCGATCCACTCTGAGATCGGCGGTGGTCCCAGGTCTGCCAATGTCGGGTGAGACGATCCAGGTGGTAGGAGTCGCGAATAGGAGAATGACGAATCCTCTGACAGAACCAGTGTCGGTAAAAATAAGGAAGTACAGTGATGAGCACCAGTTTGTGATTTGTGATTCCAGTCCTGTGTGTCTGTTAGGAAGAGATCTGTTATGTAAACTAAATTGTACAATATATTGCACACCTCAAGGAGTAGAAGTGCAAACTAACGATGATGATGCCGATTTTAAGGTTGCAAATTCACATGTATGCGTGGAACTATACCCTACCTTGACGGTGGAGGAGCTTCCATGGGACTTGAGAGATGCGGTGTCAGCTGAGGTGTGGGATTTTACTGGAGAAGAAATAGGACTGATCAAAGGGGTAGAGCCGGTAAAGATCATGGTAAAACCAAATGCTGAGTATCCAAGAACGCCTCAATACAAGTTGACACCGGAGACGATTGCAGGAATAAAGCCTGTGATCGAATCCATGATTAAACAGGGAATACTGAAGGAAATCGTGGGAAGCCCATGTAACTCCCCGATTATGGGTCTGCAGAAGCCTAGTGGGAAATACAGAATAGTGCAAGATCTTCGAAAGATTAATAATATAGTTGTTTCATGTTGTCCAGTGGTACCGAATCCATCAGTGATACTGTTTCAGATACCGTTCCAAGCTGAATGGTTCACGGTGTTAGACCTGTGCCAGGCCTTCTTTTCAATCCCCTTAGATGAGGAAAGCCAATATCTTTTCGCTTTTAAGCTGGAAAATCGCGTTTTAACATGGTGTCATATTCCCCAGGGGTATGCAGAAAGCCCATCGATTTTTAACCAGCTGCTGAAGAAAAATCTTGAAAGTCTAGTACTGCCCATGAACTCGGTTCTGGTCCAGTACATAGACGACCTACTTGTGGCGTCAGAAACTGAGGAAGCTTGCAAAATAGACACCATCACCTTACTGAATCACTTGGCCGAGAACGGACACAAGGTGTCTCCAAGTAAATTGCAGTATTGTCTGACAGAAGTGCAATACTTGGGCCACAGGATTGAAAAGGGAAAACGGAAGGTGTCTCCAGACAGAATAGAGGCGATCATGAAAATGAGTGCGCCCACAACACAAAGAGAAGTCAGGATGTTCCTAGGAATGGTCGGTTATTGCCGGCAGTGGATAGCCAACTTTTCACTGAAGGCAAAACCTTTACAAAAACTGACGCACAAGGGGGTGAGCGATCCGGTACCATGGGACAAAGATTGTTTGATGGCGTTTCTGCAGCTGAGGGAGGATTTGTGTCGTGCCCCGGCTTTAGGAATGCCTGATTATGAAAAACCATTCTTACTTTACTGTTGTGAGAGGGAAGGTTGTGCTTTGTCAGTTTTGGCCCAGATACACGGAAATGCCCGTAGACCAGTTGCATACTTTTCGGCTACCTTAGATCCAGTAGCCGCAGCGTTGCCCGGATGTCTCAAATCCGTTGCTGCAACGGGTGTCAGCATTGAAAGGTGTGAAAATGTAGTTATGGGACATCAGTTAGTGGTGTATGTACCGCATTCTGTAGAATTGTTAATGACCAGGACCAAGACACAGCATCTGACGAATAGCAGGCTCACTCGCTATGAGCAAGTCATTTTGGCTGCCGAGAACGTGACCCTAAAAAGATGCTCTGTTTTGAATCCTGCCACTTTGATGCCACTTCCAAATGACATTGATGATGATGTATGTACAGATCATGACTGCCTTGATGTGACTGAACTATGCACCAAACCAAGACCAGATATCGTAGATGAGCCATTGACCGACCCTGATGAAATATTCTTTGTTGATGGCTCATGCGTAAGAGACGATATTGGTCAGCTGAGAGCAGCTTATGCAGTTTGTACCATTACCGGAGTTGTGGAATCCGCCTGCCTGGAAGGAGTACATTCCGCTCAGGTAGCTGAAATCATTGCTTTGACCCGTGCCTGTTTAGCAGGCAATAAAATTCGAGTCACCATTTACACCGATAGCCAGTATGGTTTCGGGGTAGTTCATGACTATGGGCAGTTATGGTCTCAAAGAGGTTACATGACCTCCTCAGTAAGCATGGGCGGAAAATCCGTTTCGCTCGCGGATTTTGCGGATTTTCGGGAAATTCGCAATCCGCGAGATTCGCGAATCTCCCGCAAAATCCGCAAATCCGCGAGCAGCGGATTTTGCTCGCACTGCTCGCACTGCTCGCACTGTTCGCGTGAGTTCGCGGCTTCCCAGTACAACTTCGCGCCCCGCGAATAAGTGCTAAATTGCAGAAATACGATCTTAGCAAAACTGAAACTACTTACCAGGTTCAAAAGTTCAGGCTCATCATTAGTAGCCATTTCCTGTAGTGCTTCCTGAGGGGCCCCTCCAGAGTTCAGTTGCCAGTTGCAACTATTATGTGACCCTGCTCTGAACCTCAGAATAGTTACACATATGCCACAAAGGTCCTGAATTACAGCCAAGGGAGACAAGCAGGAGCCAGGCTGGAAGTTAAAATCCATTAATCAGCCCCTAATTCATTATTGTCAGTTGGGCAGGGCAGGTGTTGTAACTAATTTTGCAACAATGAAAGCACTTAGCAAGTGCAAAAGATCACTAATCAGGGCGCACTAAGGAAGCAGGTGCCAGCTAAAAAAATATTCTGTGACACATTAATCAGCCCCAAATTAATTCAGGTCACTTGAGGCAGGGAAGGTGTGCTTTGCTTTGCCGAAAATAATGTACACTGGACAACCAGAGGGTGTGGTGATGAAACAGAGGGTGGCATGGGTGGGCCAGAGGGTGGCATGAGTAGTCAGAGAGTGGCAGTGGTGACAGAGAGTGGCAGTGATGAAGAAGAGTGTCCCAAACAGGCTGGACACGTAGAAACAACAAGTTCGCAAAACTTGCGACCCGACAGGTAAGTTCGCAAATTGCGAAATTGTAAAAACCCTCGCGAACTGGCAGAAACACGGGCGAACACAAAAAAAAAAATCCGCAAATTCGCGGGAATTCGCGGATTTTGTGGATTGCGAATTCGCAAATCCGCAAAATTCGCGAACGCGAGATTCGCAAAATTCGCCCATGCTTACTCCTCAGGTTCTCCCATTAGGAATGGAGAGTTCGTGAGATTATTGTTAGAAGCACTACAAGGTCCAGCAGCTATTGCAGTTGTTAAATGTACCGCTCATACAAAAAATACTGACTTTGTGTCGCAAGGCAACAGGTATGCAGATGAAGTCGCACGTTACTGTGCGGAACAAGGGTATTCCTTCACTGAGGTAGAAGTGGGGGGAATACAGGAAAGGACTGAATTAACTATGTTGTTGGAAACTGTAGACACTTGGGATGAGTTGAAGTGTATCCAAGAGAATGCACCTGATTTTGAGAAAAAGGCATGGGAGACAGCAGGTTGTACCAAGAGTGAGATGGATTTTTGGATCTCTGCAGATGGGAGGGCAGTGTTACCAAACGAACTCGTTAGTCCAATGGCAAGGAGATTGCATGGACCAGCACACATAGGTAGAGATGCCATGGTGAGGGTATTCAGACAAACGTGGTACAACCCGAAGTTTAGAGTAGCGGCAGAAGCAGTGTGTCAGCGTTGTGTGATCTGTCAGCAACTGAATGTAGGAAAGAGAACACCAGTCACATTGAGCCACATAGGGAGGTCTGGGGGGCCATTCAATAGAATGCAACTAGATTTTATTGAAATGCCCAAGTGCAATCGCCTCAGATACGTCCTAGTGATTGTCTGTATATTTTCCAGGTGGGTTGAGGCTTACCCCACACGTAGGTGCGACACACTTACAGTAGCAAAGCTATTGCTTAGAGAACTGATACCACGGTTCGGGGTGCCGGCCTCTTTGGAATCAGATAGAGGAACACATTTCAACAGCGAAATAGTAAAAATGCTGTGTTCAGCCCTAAGTATAGACCAGAAACTGCACTGTAGCTATCGACCAGAAGCTTCAGTGATTGTGGAGCAGATCAACAGCACCATTAAATCCCGACTTGCCAAAGTTTGTTCATCGACATCCTTGAGCTGGCCTGATGCACTTCCACTTGTCCTTATGAGCATACGTAGCACACCAGATAGAAGGACAGGTCTCCCCCCACATGAGGTGCTAATGGGGAGGCCTATGAGACTGCCATCGGTTCCAACTGCAGCACTGTTGAACATCACAGATGATTTGATCCTGGACTATTGCAAGGGACTATCTGACGCCATTCATTCTGTGTCCCTTCAGGTGCAGGCTGCAGAGGTTCCATCAGCTCAGGACCTGTGCCATGACCTGTGTCCGGGGGACTGGGTCCTGGTGAAGAAACACGTCAGGAAGAACTGTCTAGACGTGCGCTGGCGTGGACCATTCCAAGTCATATTGGTCACGAACACTGCAGTAAAGTGTGGAGGCTTGCCCAACTGGATCCACGCCTCACACACCCGAAGAGTTCCAGCACCTCTGGAAGAAACAGCTCCTCTCTCGGATGAAAATCCAGCTGAAAGCGGAGAAGCCACAGAGGGGAAAAGTCAAGCTGTAGAGGTGATTGAAGAGGCTGAGAGTGTGTCTGACCAGGCTGAGGACGGTCAATACACCAGTGAAACTGAAGTCGCCTCAGAGGGAGAAAGCAGCTAGGAGTTCGAGTCAGACACTGACCAAGCTGTAAGTGGTCAAGAGTCAAGTGCAAGAACAAGGAACAGGAGGACAAGGAGTGGAGAAGCTAGCTGGCCGGAAAGAAGGAGAAGGTCAAGCCTGAGAGCAAATCCAGAAAGAACCCTTGTCCCGATTTCTGAAGACTCAGATCTAGACGAAGGTGCAACGGACTCAGGCTCCGAGAGTCCGAGAAGATCAAGGAGGGTACGTGTGCCCTGCAGAAGATACGCCACTCCTGAGTGGACCTACCTAGCAGCAGATGTCTTGGGGACAGAGATCCGGGAGGGTGAGGGAAGTGCAGGTGACCAATCTCGATCCAATTGTAACGGTGGAAGTACGGCTGTTGACACCTGGAATCGAAACTGAAGGGTTACTGACATTCACACTCCCCGTCCCCCTGTACCTAAGTCGGATCAAGGACCTGGTGCTGAATAGATTAGAATTTCCAACCTTGGGTCATCCAGTACCAGCACACAAAGAAACCATCCTTCGCTTAGAACTGTTGGAATATGCCATTAGAGCTGCTGGCACCAGAATCATTATAGATACCTAAAGACTTTGTAATTAAGCCAGTAAAAAAGAAGATAACCTAGTGCCTAGTGGAAAGAAGAAGAAAATTAGGGATTTCATTTAGAGGACGGAGAAGGGTTAGGGCTGTCTGTCGCTGAAGAAAAAGACTTTGTTGAAAAGAGACTTTGTTGGTTAAGAGTGCTTCACAGACTGAGAAATCAATGTGAGCCGAGTGAAGACCTCAAAAGGACTTTGTTTTTAAAAAGAAAAAGCTACGCTGTCTGATAACATGGAGACCGGCAGTCCAAACCGTAGAGCCAAATGCATAATAGGCACACTTATAGCAGTAGTAATTTCTCTCATAATCATAGTAGTTACTGTATCATACATAGTGGGACATGCAAGTGTAACGGAGACAACAGATGTAAAGCCTGAAACGACTTTGAAACCTGCTCTTGTTGGAAAGAAGGAGGAGAGCAATGTGATACGTGAAAAGGCGTTACTGCAGATGAAGCCCGTAGGTTACACATAGATGAGTCGCAGGGAAATTTCAGGACAAACGCATATGCCAAGTTATTGTACGAGTATATTGATGCCATGGAGGCCAAAGATTGTTATGTCTGCATGCAATTGCCGGCTTCCGTTGATGAAGGCATCAGATATCATCACCTTCCACTGACATATGGGATAACATGTAGTTTATTGCTCAGTATATTTTATGGTCGAGAGGGGTTTGAGTACTACTTTTCAAATTATGATTCGGTACTGCCTGAAGTCCCGAATTATAAGCAAATGAATAAGTGGGACTATTACAAGAAGGAAGATAGATTGGCAAAATTCTTTCTTCCTTGGGATACATTAGATACTTCATATGCACGCCGAAATAATCTGACTTGCAAAGTGTCAGAGATCGAGAAAAAGTTCATTGGACAAGTTGATGACCGTTACAGGAGGCAGAAGATTTTAAAGATGTCAGGACAATGGAAAACAGATTGGACCGAAGAGGAAAAGGCACACAAAAAGAAGGGCAGTAATGGTCCAATAGCTTTAGATAGAACACAGAAAGGAAAGTTATGCTTGACCCGAAGCAAAACATATTATGAGAGTGTATTTGTAGGTGAAGTTAGTTGTGAGCATGCTTTTCGGTTAGAATATTACACGAAAGATTTCATGAAAGGGATGCAGGTGATTCCTAATGTATATTTTGTATGTGGAAGAAATGCTTATGTAAAATTGCCTGACAATTGGTATGGTTCGTGTTATTTGGCAATTGTCTTCCCCAAAATATACCATGCAAAGGATTTAGAGATCATAGAAGGAAAAGCGTCGGCAAGAGGGAAAAGGAATGTAGGAGATGCTGAGGTAGTTGGGGACGTATTTGGAGCCATGTTTCCTCTTTTAGGTTTTATACTTAATGATGTTAAGATCAGGAGATTAGCTACAGTTGTAGATAGATTGTCTGCCAGTACTGCAAGGTCATTGATGCTGGTGGAAGGAGAGATGCAATCGATTAGGGCAATGGTTCTTCAGAACCGTCTTGCTTTAGATGTTCTGTTAGCAAAAGAGGGCGGAGTCGGTAAGGCTTTGAAGGTCCAGGAATGTTGCACTTATATTCCAGACAATTCAAAGCCTCTTGAGAAGGTTATACAAAATATTACTAAGATACATCAAGAAATCGAAGACTTAACAAAGATAAATGTGTGGGAAAAAGTAGGCCATGGAATGGGTAAAGTTGGAGGTTGGTTTGCAAATCTCGGAAAAAGCTTTGTTTGGTACATCTTGAAGCCTATCTTCATAGTATTAATTTGCATAATTATATTGTGGGGTTTAGTGAGGCTGTACAAATGGTATAGATCAAGAAGGTTGCAAAGGTCCATGAGAGAGCAAGAAAGGAGGTTAGCTGCTATGCAAGATCATCAATATAGAAGTCTGAGAGCTCTAGAAACGATAAAAAGGGGGAGCCTTGCAACCAGTTCTGTGTAAAATATTCAAATTGAGGTGTTAGTGATGACCCCTAGAGGTCATCAAAGGGGGGAACTGAGAGAGCGCAATTTGAATGAAAATCATGTCTGCATCATATTTACAAGCCTGTAGCGTAAAGTGGCTTATGTAACTTAAGGAGTGAGAAAGTGTATCTGTATTTACTCTAGAGTGTTTATTAGAATTAGAAAGCCCGTATACATAGTGGGCTAATGTAGAAATGTGCGAAAATGCTTAGGAACATTAGACGCGTTAAACAGAATTCATGTATGCAGTTACTAAATGGAGAAAGAGATGAAATGTAAAATGAAGAAACGTGCAGACCACATGGCACTGTGTAAGAACGAAAATATACCATTGTATCTTTCATATAGCATGGATTCGATATTATTCAATGATTTGCTTACTTATATATATGTGTGTTAAAGGCAATATTTTTATAGAAGTGTACTGTATAATCTTAGAGTGGTGTGTTAACATATTATTTTAAAAACTGAAGAAATAAGAGTTCACCGAGTACAGACCACTGCATATAATTTAGTGGGCTTGGAGAGATAGGGGGATAGCTTTGATCTGCACGTGCGAGCCAAGAGTCAAAAGTCTCGTTAAATTAAATTGCCAATGCTGGTCGAAGTTTTACGGCCTAATGAGATAAGGGAAGCTTGGAATTTGGGGCCCTGTTTCGAAGTGTCTGTTTCCTGGTGCGAGGGGGGTACCAATCACAATTCTAATGAATAGAGCTCTGTTTGAGGAGATAGGCTCTGGTCCGGAGGAGTCGACCAGAATGTCATGGGGGTACCAGCACGATGGAGACGGCGCCTGGGAAGCAAGGTCAACTTAACAGACGATTCAAAGAAACGAAACTATGGAAAAAACCAGAAGCAGGACCACGTGAAATGTGTACGTGGTGGGCGTCTCAAAGGGGCGTTCCACCCATACTGTGATTTTGTATTAGGGACAGCACCCCGGGGAGAAGGCAGAGCAGATGGCCTGAGGACTCTTAGAGAGCGGATGGGTAGGCAGAAAGGGTACTGCTACGCGACATAGGTTTCCATCAGAGTCTAAGAGAGTTTGAGCTTCTTCGGAAGTCAAACTGCTGACACCTTTTTAGGTAAAGATTTGCTAAGTAGGGATGTCATCTAGCATAGTGTAGGGACAGTTTAACCTGTTTCATTTTCTTTCTGTAAATGACGCTTCAGATTCACCTTGCGTCAATGATATTCAACTTATTGATTTTTGAATTGGTTTTGATTGTTTTCTTTTGTCGATTGAGGTTTCTTAGAGAGTTCATGTTCCTTCTTGTACCTGTGTACCTGTTGAACATTATATTGAGGTGTTTGTATTTGCAACTGATTTTGGTTTTATAATAAACCTTTTAAACTTTTCCAGTCGTAAGTGGTTCTTCGGAGTTGCGTCAGTCAATGGGGTTGATTTAACTTATGTTGGTTTGCCTTTTACTCAATGACAGTCAATAACCGATCCAAAAAGGGACAAATGAGATAGGTATCAAGGAGATCAGATAATTGATCAAAATCTCATTTCCCGCAGGTGTGAATTAAATTGTGAAGTGTCTTTGAAGGAGAACTTTGAGGTCAGTTTTGAAGGCCTGGGAGGAGGAGGTGGTCCGGAGCTGAGGCGGAAGTGAGTTCCAGATTCTCACAGCGTTGCCTGAAAAGGATTGGGCCATCGATCTTTCCTTCTTGAAAATAGGAGGTTTAAGCAGTAAATTTTCCGCATTACGTAATGGGCTAGAGTCTCCAGAGAGTTTCAGTTTATTCGCCAGGTAGGGAGGAGAGGAGGCGTGCAAGGCTTTGTGGGTGATGCAGGCAGTCTTGTAGATAGCTTTTGCCTCGATGGGAAGCCGGCGGAGGGTGGATAACATGGGTGTGATGTGGTCGCTTCTTTTGGCCCCATAAATGAAAAGAGCTGCTGAATGGAGAACAGATTTAAGGGGGGACAGGTGAGATTTGGGGAGGCCAGTGAGAAGGGAATTGCAGTAGTCCAGTCTGGAGAGAACCAGCGATTGGACCAGGGTTTTAAGGTCATGCTCCGGGAAGAAGCAACGAATCCCCCAAAGAAGGCGCAGTTGGTATCGAGCAGACTTTGCAATTGAATTAATGTGGGAGAGTAGATCGAGTTTTGTGTCGAGTATGACACCAAGGGATTTTGCGCTGTCAACAATGATGGGTTTATTGTTCAGTAGATTCATCTGGTCCATCCATGATTGAACCGGGGGAGGAGAAAGTGAGGAGGAGAGGAGGAGGAATTCAGTTTTGGAGGGATTCAGAATCAGTTGATGAGTTGACATCCAGTTTTGAATGGAGTCGAGAGTAGAGCTAAGGATGGAGAGATCGTGAGTGGAGGCAACCTTGAGGTAGATTTGAGTGTCGTCTGCATAGAGATGATAGTGGATCCCAGATTTACTTAGGAGATTTCCCAGTGGTTCTAAATAGAGATTAAACAGTGTGGGTGCAAGTATAGAGCCTTGAGGAACACCTTGACCTACCGCCAAAGGAGATGAAAGACTGTTCGCTATTTTGATCATTTGGGATCTATCAGAGAGGAAGGAAGCAAACCATTTAAGCACTGTGGCCTCCATGCCCATTCTCTGTTGAAGAGTGTTGAGGAGAGTGTTTTGATTGACAGTGTCAAAGGCTGCAGAAAGGTCAAGGAGAATTAGAAGACAAGACCCCACCAAATCGAGTATCCGCAGCCCGTCATCAATCACTTGTAGCAGGGCTGTTTCAGTACTGCAGTTTTGGATGAAGCCGGACTGAAAATTGTCAAGAAGATCATTGTCCTTGATATGACGAGAGAGTTGTTTCACTACACATCTTTCTGTGATCTTCGTAAGAAAGGGTAGGTTAATGATGGGGCGGAAGTTGTTAAGTTCATTCACATCAGCAGTGGGTTTTTTAAGCAGAGGGGTGATCTGCCCAGTTTTGAAGGGGACAGGAAGGGAGCCTTCACAGAGGGAGAGGTTGACCAGAGTGGTCCAATAGGGAAGAGAATGGGTATAGAAGTCAATGGCAATGGCACTAGGGATGGGGTCAAGAGAATGGTTGGATGGCTTTGTTTCAAGGATGCTGTTGAGGAGGGCATCTTCAGAGATGGGGTCAAATTTCTGCCAAATGGCTAAGGATTTGCGCTCCTCTGGAGGGGTAGGATGAACGACCTGATGCACAAGTGATTTCACTTTTTCATCAAAAAATATAGTGAAATCCGCTTCTTTTTTTGTGGAATCCTCCAACTTGGTGACTGGGGGAGAGGAGTTAGGATTCTTGATGAGATGAGTTTTTGGGTCTAATTTTGGCTGAGTCAAGGAGGGTTCTGAAGTGAGACGCTTTCCCAAGGAGGATGTGCTTGTGGTACTTGTATTTTCCCAAACAAAGTGTGGCCAAATTATCGGTGGAGGGCGTTTGCCTCCATTGTTTCTACAGGAATCTTAGGTGCTTCCTTTCTTCATAGAGGGATTTGTTGAACCAAGGTGCTGAGGCAGTGTGCCTTTTCTTTTTGCTTTGGAGAGGAGCGACGTTATTGATTTTGACTGCAAGGACTGTGAGGCATTGGGAGGTGAGTTCGTCAACATCTAGGTTCGGGTCTAGCCTTGGAAGTGATAGCAAAGCTGATTCACAGAGGGAGCCGTTGTCAATATTTTTAGTGTCACGGAACCAGGAGGTAGCCCTCTTAGGTTGGCCAAGAGTTATAGAGTGTGATAGATGAAGAGAGAATGGGATGAGGAGGTGGTCATACCAGTCTACATGAATAGGGTTAGTGATAGAAAGCATGCCTGCTTCAGAAATCGTACCCTGCCCCCATTTCAGCGACTCCATCGGCGACTTGATCAGCACGCACGCCCTGACCTCCACCGACTACATCCTCCTCGGAGACCTGAAGTTTCACCTTGAGAACAACGACAACAACTCCACAACCCTGATCGATAACCTCACCAACCTCGGACTGAAGCAACTCGTCACAACGCCCACCCACTCCGTAGGCCACACCCTCGACCCAGTCTTCCCCTCAAGCCCGTACGTCTCCATCAGCCACACCATCGAACTCCTCTGGACCCACTACAGCTGAATCCACTTCGCCTTCCAGAAACCCACCACACACCACTGCACACAACAGATCCCCCACCGCTGCTGGAGCAAAATCACCGAAGACCAACTACACGCAAACCTCGCTCCCAGCCCTCCCACCGAACCCTCCAACACTGGCGACGCTGCCCACAGCCTCAGATGCCGGATCGAGGACTGCGCCAACACTCTCGCCCGCTGAAGAAACCCCCCCACAGAGACACCAGCAAGGGGGCCAGCTGGTTCACCCCAGAACTCCTAGCCTCCAAGCAAGCCTGCCGGAAACTAGAGAAGAAATGGCACAGTGAACAAACTCCGGAAAGCCACGCAGCACACAAGGACGCCATCCGTAACCACCACCACCTCATCAGGGTGGCCAAGAGGACCTCCTTCAAAGACCGCCTCAACAACAATGCACACAATAGCAAGGAGCTCTTCAACATCATGAAGGAACTCTCCAACTCCAGCTCCAACACCAACAACATCCCACCGTTGCAAGTCCTGTGCGACTCCCTCGCCACCTTCTTCCACCGCAAGATAGCAGACATCCACGACAGTTTCAACACCCAGACAGCCCTAACAGACAGCAACACAACAGACCCTCCATACACCATCGACCACGACCCCCTGCTAGCCTGGGCCAGCGTGAGCATCGATGAAACCATCAAGACCATGCGCTCAATCCACTCCAGCTCTCCGTAAGCCCCATTCCTGCACCACGTTTCAACAGAGCAAGCAGCACCATCGCACCCCACCTGCGCAACGTCATCAATCTCTCCCTCGAGACCGCCATCTTCCTAGAGATCTGGAAACACGCCGAGATCAACGCCCTACTCAAAAAACCTAAGGCAGACCCAAGAGACCTCAAGAACCTCCGGCCCATCTCTCTGCTCCCCTTCCCGGCCAATGTCATCGAGAAAACCGTCAACAGACAGCTAACCTGATACCTTGAAGAAAACAGAATCATGGACCCTTCCCTGTCAGGGTTCCGCAGCAACCACAGCACCGAGACTGCCCACATTGCCGCCACTGACGACATCAGGACCCTGCTGGACAACGGCGAGACGGCAGCACTCATCCTCCTAGACCTCTCTTCTACCTTCGACATCATCTGCCACTGCACACTATGCGCATGCCTCCACGCCGCAGGGATCCGAGACAAGGCTCTGGATTGGACCACCTCCTTCCTCTCCTGCAGAGCCTAGAGCGTCCGCCTCCCCCCATTCTGTTCCAGAGCCTCCGAGATCATCTGCGGCGTACCCCAGGGATCCTGCCTCAGCCCGACACTGTTCAACATTTACATGGCCCCGCTCACACACGTAGCCTGACAGCACGACCTCAACATAATATCCTACGCCGACGGCACACAGCTGATCCTCTCCCTCACCAAGGATCCCATCACAGCCAAAGCCAACCTCCACGAAGGCATGAAGGCCGTCGCCGACTGGATGAAGACCAGCCGTCTGAAGCTGAACTTGGACAAGACGGAGGTCCTCATCTTCGGCTCCAACCCTTCAGCATGGGACGACTCCTGGTGGCCGACGGCACTGAGGGCAGCCCCGACACCCACCGACCACCCACGCAACCTGGGAATCATCCTCGACTCAATGACCAAGCAAGTCAACGCTGTCTCCTCCTCCTGCTTCAATACCCTCCGCATGCTCCGCAAGATCTACAGATGGATCCCGACAGATACAAGAAAGACTGTCAACCAGACCCTCGTCAGCAGCAGACTCGACTACTGAAATGCCCTCTATGCGGGAGCCCCAACCAAGCTCATCAAATGACTACAACGCATCCAAAACGCCTCGGCACGACTGATCCTCGACGTGCCACGCTATGGCCACATCACCCCCACCTGAGAAACCTGCACTGGCTCCCCGTCAACAAGAGGACATCCTTCAAGCTCCTCACCCACACACACAAGGCACTTCACAAGACTGGCCCAACCTACCTCAACAGACAGCTCTCCTTCTACATGCCCAACTGTCAATTGCGCTCTGCCGACCTCTCACTCGCCACCGCCCGTGCATCCGAAGAACAGCCTCTGGTGGGAGATCCTTCTCCCACCTCGCCGCCAAGACATGGAACACCCTTCCACTGAGCCTACGACAGACCCAAGACATGCTAACCTTCAGGAGGATACTCAAGACCTGGCTGTTTGATCAGTAGCGGCCCTTCCCCACCCCAGCGCCTTGACACCCTCGCAGGTATGTAGTGCACTTTACAAATGATTGATTGATTGATTGAAATAACAAGGTCCAGGATTGAGCCCTTAAAGTGTGTTGATTCTGTGCAGTGTTGGATAAGATCGTTTGCAGAGAGGAAGGTGGCCAGCAAATTCGCAGAAGAGTCCTGTGGTGAGCCCCAGTGGAGATTGAAGTGACTGATTGTCACTTTGCGAGCATTGGTCGCTGATGAAGTCAGTGAGTTCCTCCATAAATGAAGGGCCGCTACAAGGCGGGTGGAAGATGTCATGGAATCTGAGGGGTGAGCGGTGGTGTAATTGAAGCTCAAGAGATAGGCATTCAAAAGTGTGGCAGGAGCTGATAGGAAAAGCCTTAAGTTGAAGGGAGTTGCTAAAGATGACTGCTACACCTCTCGCAACTTTGTCAGTTCTGTCATTCCTGAATATAGAATAGCCTGTGGGTAATAGATGATCAGACATAGAGTGAGAGGTATCGTTGAACCAGGTCTTTGTGAGGAAGAGCATGTCAATCTTGTGAAGGGTGATGGTTAAGCATGGGCGAATTTTGCAAATCTGGCGTTTGCGAATTTGCATATTTGCGAACTCGCAATCCGCAAAATCCGTGAATTCTCGCGAATTTGTGGATTTTATTCGTGTTCGCAAGGGTTTCTGCCAGTTCGCAAGGGTTTTGTACCAGTTCGCAGTTGCGAACTTACTTGTCGGTTCCAACGGTCACAACTATGTTGTTTCTACGTCTGGTTCATCATCACAGGTTCCCAGCACCCTCTGTTTCACCACTGCCACCCTCTGTTTCACCCATGCCACCCTCTGGTACATCAATGCCACCCTCTGGTTCATCACCACTGTAGATTATGGGGGGGGGGAAGCAAGCACACCTGCCCTGCTTCAACTGACATGAATTAATTTGGGGTTGATTTATTAATGTGTCACTGTTTTAAAATTCCAGTCTGCCACCTGCTTCCTTATCTGTAATTTGCTTTCTGTTGCAGTGCAAATTTTTTATCCAGGACCTTTGTGGCCTACTTGTAGCTATTCTATGAGCCTGCTGTGAGGGTCAGAGCAGGGTCATAAAATTGTTGCAACTAGCAACTGAACTCTGGAGGGGCCCCAGTCAGGAAGCACTACAGGGAATGGTTACTATTACTAATGATGAGTTTGAACTTTTGCCCCTGCTGAGTGCTTTCAGTTTTGTAAAACTCGTTTTCTGCTGAACAGCAACTGTAATGCCCCAAACAAACATAGGCAACTGAACTCTGGAGGGGCCCCTCAGGAAGTACTACAGGGAATGATTACTAATGATGAGTGAACTTTTGCACCTGCCGAGTGCTTTCAGTTTTGCAAAACTTGTTTTTCTGCAGAATCAATCAAACAATCAATCAAAGCATTTATATAGCGCACTACTCACCCAGAGGGTCTCAAGGCGCTAGGGGAGGGGGTCCGCTACTGCTCGAACAGCCAGGTCTTGAGTTGCTTCCTGAAGGCGAGGTGGTCCTGGGTCAGGCGGAGGTGGGTCGGGAGGGAGTTCCATGTCTTGGCGGCAAGGTAGGAGAAGGACCATCCCCCTGTGGTGGCTCTTCGGATGCGGGGGACGGCGGCGAGGGCGTGGCCGGTTGATCGAAGCTGGCGTTTGGGAGCGTAGAAGTTGAGGCGGCTGTTGAGGTATCCTGGGACTTGGTTGTGTAGGGCTTTGTGTGCGTGGGTGAGGAGACGGAAGGTGATTCTCTTGTTGACCGGGTGCCAGTACAGGTCTCTCAGGTGTCCGTAGATGTGGCTGCGACGGGGGATGTCCAGGATGAGTCGTGCTGAGGCGTTCTGGATCCGCTGGAGTCTCTTCTGGAGTTTGGCGGTGGTTCCGGCGTAGAGGGAGTTGCCGTAGTCCAGACGGCTGGTGACGAGGGCCTGGGTGACCGTCTTCCTGGTCTCGGTGGGGATCCACCGGAAGATCTTACGTAGCATGCGCAGGATGTTGAAGCACGACGAGGAGACGGCGTTGACTTGTCTGGTCATGGAGAGGGAGGAGTCCAGGATGAAGCCCAGGTTGCGTGCGTGGTCTGTTGGTTTGGGTGCGCTGCCTAGGGCGGGGGGCCACCAGGAGTCGTCCCAGGCGGAGGGTGAAGATCCCAGGATGAGGACTTCTGTCTTGTCCGAGTTCAGTTTCAGGCGGCTGTTCTTCATCCATTCGGCTACCTCTTTCATCCCTTCGTGAAGGTTGGCTCTGGCGGTGGCGGGGTCGTTGGTGAGGGAGAGGATCAGCTGGGTGTCGTTGGCATAGGAGATGATGTTGAGGTTGTGCTGGCGTGCGATGTCCGCGAGGGGGCTCATGTAGACGTTGAAGAGGGTTGGACTGAGCGAGGAGCCTTGAGGAACGCCGCAGATGACTTCGGTGGCTTCTGATCTGAACGGGGGTAGGCGGACTCTCTGTGTCCTTCCGGCGAGGAAGGAGATGATCCACTCCAGTGCCTTCTCCTGGATTCCGACGTTGCTGGGGCGCTGCGCTAGTGTACGGTGGCAGACAGTGTCGAAGGCCGCCGAGAGGTCTAGGAGGATGAGGGCTGCTGTTTCTCCGTTGTCGAGCAGGGCTCGGATGTCATCGGTGGCTGCGATCAGGGCGGTCTCAGTGCTGTTGTTGGCCCGGAAGCCAGACTGCTAGAGGTCGAGGGATCCGTTCGTCTCGAGGAAGGCGGCCAGCTGCTTGTTGACGGTCTTCTCGATGACTTTTGCAGGGAACGGGAGCAGCGAGATGGGGCGGTAGTTCTTGAGGTCGGTGGGGTCGGCTGATGGCTTCTTTAGTAGAGCGCTGAGTTCGGCGTGGTACCAGCTCTCCGGGAAGGTAGCGGTGTCGAAGGAGGTGTTGATGATGTCCCGCAGGTGGGGTGCGATGACAGCGTCGGCCATGTTGAAGACGTGGTGAGGGCAGGGGTCGGTCGGAGATCCGGAGTGGATGGAGTTCATCGTGCGGACGGTGTCTTCGGTGCTGATCGGGGTCCAGGCGCGGAGGGTGGTGGTGGGGGGCGGTGGTTCGGTCGTGGCGTGCGTCGGTTGAGTGCTGAAGCTGTTGTGTATGTCCACGATCTTGTTGTGGAAGTAGGAGGCGAGGGAGTTGCAGAGGTCTTGCGAAGGGGTGATGTTGTTGTTTCCGGCGTTGGGGTTGGAGAGCTCTTTGACGATGTTGAAGAGTTCCTTGCTGTTGTGTGCGTTGTTGTCCAGTAGTTCCTTGAATGCAGTTTTCTTGGTGGCGTGGATCAGTTGGTGGTGTTTTCGGGTGGCAAGCTTGAGGGCAGTCATGTTGTCCGGTGTTGGGTCTCTGCGCCAGGCTCTCTCGAGGGCTCAGCAGTTCTTCTTGGAGCTCTTGAGTTCGTCGGTGAACCATGGGGCTTTCTTGCTGCCGGGTCTGCTAGGCGGGGACCTCAGGGGGGCGAGGTCGTCTGCGCAGTCGCTGATCCACTTTGTGAGGTTGGTGGCCGCTTGGCTGGGGTTCGTTGCGCTGGTGGGTGGGTTCTTGCACAGGGAAGTCGCGAGCTGGTCGGCTGTGATCTTGTTCCAGCTTCTGTGTGCAACCTGTTGCTGGTGGTGGTGGATCGTGGTCCTTCTGAAGCTGAAGTGGACGCAGCTGTGGTCCGTCCAGTGGAGTCCGGTGGCGTGGCTGAAGGTGATGTCCTTGCTGGATGAGAAGACGGGTTCGAGTGTGTGTCCAGCGTAGTGGGTGGGGGTGGTCACCAGCTGCTTGAGTCCGAGGTTTGCGAGGTTGTCCAGCAGGGTGGTGGTGTTGCGGTCGTTGTTGTTCTCCAGGTGGAAGTTGAGGTCCCCGAGGAGGATGTAGTCAGCGGAGGGGAGGGCGTGCGGGCTGATGAAGTCGGCGATGTCTTTGCTGAATTGTGTGCGTGGTCCCGGGGGTCTATAGATGAGGGTGCCTCTGAGGGTGGTCTTGGGGTTGATGTGGACCTGGAAGTGCAGGTGCTCGGCGGGTGCGAGGGTGTCGTCGGTGTTGGTCGTGATGCGGATGGTGTTCTTGTGGATGATGGTGATGCCTCCTCCCGTCTGGTTGATGCGGTCCCTTCGGATGATCTTGTAGCCGTCTGGGATGGCAATGGCGATGTCGGGCGCTGAAGAGGCGTTCATCCAGGTTTCCGTGAGGAAGGCGACATCTGGGGCTGTGGTGTCGAGCAGGTTCCAGAGCTCGACGGCATGTCAGAACAGCAACTGTAATGGCCCAAACATGATCCAAAGAAAGTCAAAAGGCCTCAAATCCCAAAAAGTGCAGGCAAATGTCAACCTGAGGAGTTATTCTGATAAAAATCATCATTTTCAGAAGGTCTATGCTGCTTGCTAGTGGATTTCTTGTGCAGAATTGGAAATTTTGTAATTTCGCGAGTGCGAGATTGTTGCTGCCCGCCGCACCTACATGTTCGCAATTGCGAACTCTCGCGATGCGTCACCAAACTCCCGCGGGATCCCGCAGCAAGATCCAAAATGGCGCAGCACTCGCAAAATATCGAGAAAAACAACTCGGCAAACGCTGAATGACGGTAAGTGAACGCCGCACGCCGCAATATTGTATCACCAAGAAAAAAAATCTGCTGCGTGCAAATTTGCCGATTTTCGGTAAATTCGCGAGAGTTCGCGGATTGCGAATTTACAGAAAATCCGCAAAATCCGCGAGCGGAACGGATATTCCGCCCATGCTTAGTGATGGTATCGGAGATTTCAAGTTTGTGTTTTATTGCAGATCTGCAGTTGTGGAGCAGGCAGTGCAGCTCTGTCAAGACTGTTTTGGTGATGGGGGCACTTGGGCTATGAAGGGTGACAGGGATATTGTACTTATACGGGGGTGCTTGGGAGGGTTTGGGTGGATGCCTGGTTCTGACAGAGGAGATGCTCAGAATAGTGAAGATAGTAGGGTTAACTGGAGATGCAAGTTGAAGAAGGGTGGCGTTCAAGGGCTTGTGTGAGTTAACAATGTTTGCAGACAACAGGTTATGCTTGGCTATGATGGGGTGAGGGGGCGAGGTGCATCTTGTGGGAAGGTGAGAGTTTACCAAAGGAGTTGAGGTGAATGGAAAAGTGGAAATCTTGGAGCTTAAAAGTCAAATGGTAGCTACAAACTGGGAGATGGAGGTGATAAGAAAGCCTAGTTTATTTTCAAGAGAGAGTAGGGCAGAGCACAGAAGGTTGGGTGTCTCGATGGCAACAGGAGGGGGTGATGGTGGTAGAAGGCAGGGAGAGGTGGTGGGACAGCAGGAGAGTTGGGTATATGGTTCATAGGTGGGGAATGGTGGAGGTTGAGAGTGGAAGTTGGTGTTTCAGAGGTGAAGGGAGTGTTGTCTTTGTTGGTGTTGCACAAAGGAAAGGAAATAAGGACATATTTAGGGGGTGATGGGTGCGGATCAAGGCTGTGTGGTAGAAACAGAGGAGAGGTCTGTGTGGAGTCATAGGAATGTAGGAGGTTTGGGAGGAGAAGAGGGGAGGTGGTAGGGGAGGTCCTGTCAGCTAGAAGAGGTGGCTGTGAGGGAACGGGCATCTGGCAGAGTCAGGGGATTGGGAGAAGGGAAAGTTGAAGAAAGGAAATGGTTCTGCTGGGCCTGAGGGAGGGAAACGGAAAGGGTTACCAAGGGGGGAAAGGGGGTAGCACAGCATTGCTGGAGGAGTGGGGGAAGGAGAGAGATGCAATGGGTTTGTGGAGAAATCGTGGTGAAAGGGGAGGGGAGGAGGGGTAGAGAAGAGAGGAGAGGGAGGAATGAGGGGAGCATAAGGAAAGTTAACTGGGGGAGAAGGTTGGAGGAGAGGTGGACTAAAGAGGGGAGTGCCAGGTAGGAATAGGGGGGAGGAGATGAGATTGGAGTACAGGGATGGTACAGACTGGACGAGGAGCTTATTAGCTAGTGGTAAGGCTGAAGTGATGAAGGGGGGCATACTTTTAAGTGGGAGGAAAGGGAGATGAGGGCACAAGGGAGGGGGAGGGAAGAGGGCTGACCTGTGCTTCTCGAGGGTGCAGCCTATTGAAGTGTACAGGGGTCAGGGGAGGAGAAAGGGAGTAATGGGTGGAGCTAGATGGAGAGTCAGTGGATAACCCGGTCACAGAGGAGGGGAGTAGGGAGGGGAAGAGGTGGTCAAAGAGAGAGAGAGACAGGTGTCTTTGCCTTGGATCAAGACAGTACCGTTGTTATAGAGTGAGATAGTGAGGGAGTCGTTGAAACACGCAGAAGGGGACATTTTTAGTTGTTTCACATGAGGGATAGAGGAGGAGGAGGTGACATTAAGGGAATTATATAAGCTAGTGGACAAGAGGGGGTGTCGTGAGTGAAGTAAATGAAATAGTTTTTGAGCCTCCCAAAATGACCATTGTAAAATTGATCAACAAAAAGGGAATCAGGGAATTGTTCAAAAGTGTTATGCTTCAATCGTTTTACTGAAGTTTTAGTCTGGTCGGGAGGATAAATGATTTTGTAGCAATTAATTCCAGCCATAACTCGAGTGGTAGCCACGTTGGGAAATTGAGGACGAGGAGGGCGGGGGGGATATGAGAAGGGTGTTACTAGGAAAGCGGTGATGAAGAGACGTATAAGGACAAAAGGGGGGCACATATTCCAGACGTCGAGTGAGGATATCTGAGCTAATGTGCCGTCTTGGAAGTGAGCTGGGTATTTGTTGGGCCCTTCATCTAGGAATACATAATGCCACCTGGCACTAGATAATATTTACAAGGGAATTGTTTATATATGATAGGACCAACTGGGTCACTGTCAGAACTATCACAAAGCAAATTTAGTCAAAGTAAAAAAAAACAGATCATAAACAAACACCCAGTGACCACTGGTGATCCCTGTACTTAGCATCAGCCTGTAACAGAACCACATTCGGCACCAACCGCATTGTACACCCATAATCTCAACAGACTACTATTGGACCCTAATCGCCTGAGAATCACTAACATTAGGGGCAAAGAGCATAGGGTGGAACAAAATCTGACTCTCAAAATCAAAATATGCACAACAACCTCTTCATCATAAGGCCACCTTTAGAGGTACTCAGAACAGGGTGCGTAAATCATACAACATGAAAAACATTTGCTAGCACCACATATACGAAAAGGGCCTGGCGCCCTACAAAGCTTGCAGTTTCCCTAGCCAACTGGCCATCTTAGAGGGGGACTCAAATGCCCTGAATCCATAATGTCAAGGCTGCTGCCAATGCAGCGAGAGTCCTAACTCAATCAGAATTGTCCCCATGGATAAAGTGGCCTAAACGATGCAGCTGGCACTACTTACTGCACAGCTGTTGATGGCATAAACGGTGCAGCTGGCACTACAGGCTGCGCAGCTGTAAAAGGCCTAAACGTGCAGCAGGCACTACTTGTTGAGCAGCTGTAAAAGGCCTAAACAGTGCAGCTGGCACTACTTGCTGCGCAGGTGTAAATGAGGGACAGGCCGCCAGGGCACTCAATGTGCCCTTTAAATAGATAGGTAGAGATGTTACAGCTGCCCACGCTGTTGCAGCGCAGCTGTGCTTGATCTATTGTCCGATGGTAACGTTTTATCAGTGGCACATGGATGATGTTAAGAGGAGAATTCCTGAACCAGATAAGTGGGATACTGTCAGTTTGCGCACTTCAAGATGGCCCCCAAATGCAGAGGGAGGATCCAGCCCATTTCACTCTCTATGCACAGCCGAGCATAGAGACCAGGAAGGAGGGGGCACCCCTCTTTAGTTTCTTTGCCCAAAGGACAAGATGGATGCCCAAAAGCAAAGAATAAAGATGAGCAAAACGGGCGACGTCCCTCAATGTATACACCAGAGCTATGGAACATCAGACCATGCGTGTGCTCCTTAAATGTGCCCGCTAACACAGATGTTAGGAAGAAAAGGAAAGTCTGAGTCTTTCAGGTGGCATGACCAGATCGTGGAAGGACACCCCGGAAGGCCTGTAAAGCTCTTCAAATACTTCTCAACTTCTGTGGGCGAGGAAAACAGGAACGGAGTCCCTGGCAAGAAGATAACCTTCATCATACCTAATGAGGCTGAGCCCGCTGGCAGGTCCCATGGCACCGTCATTCCCAATAGCAGGCAGGCACCACAGCCATCGGCATGGGAGGCGCCTCGGGACACCTAAAGCTGTTTTCACATTCCCAGGGTGCAGCGGAGCTGGGTGGCCCGTAGGCTTCACCGGGGCGGCATTGTGTCATCCCGGTCGCTGCGGCGAGAGGATGTTTTCAGGGGCTGGCAGCATATGACCGGGTGATCTCTTGTGTTACAGCCTCCCATTTTCCAGGTGGACACTTGTTCAGCTATCCTGTCCAAGCACCATTTTCCCTGTAGATCGGTTTTAGATCCCAGAGTTGCTCCCAGAGGTGCATTGCCTTCTACGAGAACACAACACAACCCCTTGCTGTCCCCAAGCATTCTCTGAGCCCTGATCAACTTTCACCAGCACTACTCACCTGCCTTGCTGCGCGCACGACTTCAGAATGGAACAGATCCATAGGGGAGAAACAGTTCAAGTCCCCCCCCTGGGTCTAAGAGAGACTACACAGGAGTCCAAAGTGTGTCCCTGTAGGTGTGCGGGTCCCACGGTAATGAACTTTGATCATTACTGTGAACGCCTCTTGTCTTAGCCAGGGTTAGCTTAGGATTCAGCCCTATGACTTTCCGAGAAGATGGCCGCGCCTACGAGTGGATGATGCAATCTTCAAGACATAAATTAGGCCACACTCTTTCAGTGGAAATGCCTAACAGATCCAACGTGTTAACAAAAGCGCAGAAATTGCTGCGTGCCTAAAGCGGCTCGTGGCAGACGTGAGGAGCAAGACAAGAGTTGGCCTCACTGGACTACCCTAATATCGAACTTGTAGAAGTAAAGTAACAATAGTAGTGGTAATTTTGGTACTACTACTACTCCTCAGTAAGTGATAATGACAATAATAAGAACAACTTTGCATGAATAGGAGAGGATGGGGTCTGAGCGCTAGATTGACGACTTTGGTGCTGGAAACCAAGTTTCGAGTTTCGGGGTCGGTTCCACATCCTGTGATTTTGGGCAAATCACGTAATCTCCATGTGCGTGAATGTGTCCTTGTGTAATGTAACCGGTGCCCATGTAAAGCGATCCAATACCTTCGGGTCGAGTCCTCGCTATATAAATCTGCGTACAAAAGAATAATTGGCTTTTATGGCTGGACTGGATCCTAGGTATTTGATGCAGATTTTTTTTTTAAACTGTTTATTAATATTAAAACAATCATCGGAAAGACAGTGTGTAGTTGTGAATATTAGAGTTACAATAATTAGCAAGCCAGCGATACAGAACGTCTCGGTACCTCACACCCCTCCCACCTTTATCAGAAAACAAACCCATTTACACATCGCCCATTCCATCTCAGCGGTCATCTGCGGACTCATCATCCGAGCTGTCATCATCAGATTCAGGAATGGGGTCACAGATATCCCCCTGTAAGTATTCCAGGCAGTTCATATTTTATGATGCAGGATTTTTGATTGTTCCAGAATGTCAGCACTTGCATCTTTAGGATGTGTCATGGATATTGATAGAATGTGAAGCTGTGTCTACAAATGTTCATTGCCATGGGTCTACTCTGACCCTCAGTAGGAGCCAATGTCACTTATGTAGGAAGGATTTGTGGTTTCACTTTTCAAATCCGGAAGTGAGTCAACTAGTTGTTTTTGCTTAGTTTGGTAGGCAGCCATACAGCACCTTTTAAAACACTCATTCCATTCTCATTGTGAAATGTGTAATTGATCAGGGTTCTGGTTACTAATGAAGAGCAAAGTAAACATTTCGAAACGGTTTGTACACAACTAGCTAAATTTGTGGCAGCCTAGTTTTGGTGTTTATACTCCTCCCACTCTGAATTCCCAAATATTTTACCAATATTGCAATTGAGTTTGGATGGATGAAGGATGTAAAGGACCAGGAGGCATCTGAGGGCTTTCGCAGGTAATACACATTTCCTATCCTATCTATTCTTCCAGACGATGCAGGTTTTCCACCACTGAAGAAAAACAACACAGAGCCTAGTAACTGAGGGAAACTAGACCTACCTGCTACATTTCATACAACTCCTAGCATAAAAGGAGAAGAAGATCCTTCAGTATTCAGTAATTCACCATGAGACTGTACAGCAACTGAAACATAGAATTAGGTATGCTTGGCAAGTGAGTGGTGCCAGAGGCTAATGGCCCGGAGTACATTCATGAGAGTACGTACGAACAAAGGGAATACTGTGGGTCCTTGCAGGGTTTTTCCGATGATGGCTTTGGGCGATGTAAACCATTCTTTAGTTTGAGTCACTAGTATTTGCTCCCAAAATATAGACACAGCAATTGGTACTACATACCACAATGCTTGTGCTTGATAGAGCAGAGGTGTTACCTTTCATCTATTGATGACAATTTAACATGGAAATGGTTTGTAACACAACTTTATATGAAAACGAGAAATTGTGTATTAGGCTTCATGTTTTAAAACTGCATGCAATGAAGTTCTGATTTAAATACTGCATCGTAAAAGCTTGCAGAATGTTAAGAGTGTTTTCCAGATAAAACTAACAGTCAATAAGTAGATGAGAAATCTGACATTTTAGTGACATTCGTTTTATGCTTATATAAAGATGATAAATAAACAACAACAGAGAAAGCTTCTCTGTGAGAATAAAATGCTTCATGTGTTTGAAAATGGATAGCAATATTAGAATGTATAAACGTGTACACTGACATTGACAAGAAAAGTAGGGGCTACATGAGGTTATTTTTTAATGCTCATGGGGGCGCACCAAAATAGAAGTCCAAGAAGAAATAAGTAGAAAAATGTTCTTTATTTATCTTTATCCATTTAAAATACACGTCATCAGTAAAATATGCAACGAGTTCAGGCAACGCGTTTCACTCCCTACCAAGGAGTTTCTTCCGGGCACTGCAAATCTTTTTGGTGTATTGCGTTCAGGGGTTCCCTCTATAATCGCGCTAGTTTTTTATGCCATTCATTTGTTCACTCCGACATAGTTCTTAAAATTATGCAGTATCTGTCTTCCCTTATCTTTTCACGTTTTCATGGACTTAGTATATCTTGCCCATAAATCGGTTCCGGTAATCCACTGTTTACCCGTCCCTGGCCGTATTCGTTCAAGGTTGTTGCGGTACTGTATTAGTAGACGTTCGATATCAGCGTCTCGGCATGGCTGGTTCCAGGTTTTATGCCATTCATTTGTTCACTCCGACATAGTTCTTAAAATTATGCAGTATCTGTCTTCCCTTATCTTTTCACGTTTTCATGGACTTAGTATATCTTGCCCATAAATCGGTTCCGGTAATCCACTGTTTACCCGTCCCTGGCCGTATTCGTTCAAGGTTGTTGCGGTACTGTATTAGTAGACGTTCGATATCAGCGTCTCGGCATGGCTGGTTCCATGTGAAAAGATAAGGGAAGACAGATACTGCATAATTTTAAGAACTATGTCGGAGTGAACAAATGAATGGCATAAAAAACTAGCGCGATTATAGAGGGAACCCCTGAACGCAATACACCAAAAAGATTTGCAGTGCCCTGAAGAAACTCCTTGGTAGGGAGTGAAACGCGTTGGCTGAACTCGTTGCATATTTTACTGATGACGTGTATTTTAAATGGATAAAGATAAATAAAGAACATTTTTCTACTTATTTCTTCTTGGACTTCTATTTTGGTGCGCCCCCATGAGCATTAAAAAATTGTTTAACTGATCTGGAGAGCACAGCGACGCCAAACAGCAGCTGGTGTCGGGGTTGGCAGCACAAGAAAAAAATATATTTAAACATTGATTCATTGGAACTGGAGTTTAGGCATCTTAAGGTCCGCTGCTGCTTTTTTGTACAAACATTTATTTGCTACATGAGGTTATGTTATGATTGAATTTCGTAAATTTTATAATTTTTATGGCTTTTAATCCTGTATGCAACATATACGTGGAAAAGAGATTTACTAAATGATATGTGAAGTGATAGTGAATATTATTATTTTTAGTTTTCATTGGTACCTTATACTAACATGCACTAATTGCAATTCATAATAAATTAATATTAAAATGCTTAATTGAAGAAATTAATGCACTATTCTATGTAATGCGACATTCAGATTTTAGTACAATTTCATCGTGTATGAGCTCTATTTCATGAAGACTTCAAACTTTGCTTCCTTTTCCTAGTATGAACTTATGAACAGAATAGTCTGAAGCCTATGGTAACCTTTCATAAAGTTACCACTTGTGGCCTAACACTCAATCATCTTCCTTGATGTTTGTAGCTTGCTTGACTAGTTACTTCCTAGAGCAAACGCTTGAGAATGGACAGACAAGGGCTGAGAGCATAACATCTCCTTCTTTCTAAATGCAACAAATAATCGAATGCCTGAACTACAGTGGATTTAGGGAAATGGCGAGTAATGGATTACTTAATTCTTCTGGATTAGAATACTTTTACCTGCTACATCATCTCATCCTATCTTGAGCAACCAATGAGAAAAAGAGGTCCGACACATTTAGTGATGTAAAGAGGTGCAAACCTGGAATAGATGGAGTATAATTGCCTACATTTGGAACTAAAGGGCATAACCCCCTCTACCCGTATTGCGGCAAAGAGACTGACAATTGGGACTTTCAGAAACAGCGTGAACTATGACGAAATACTGTAATTTGCTGCGAGCTGGTATACTAGCAGAGTGGAACTTTTTCGGCTGAAAAGGTTTGCATCCGAGCATGTGGCATTGACACTGCAGTGAGGACAGAGGCAAACAATTCTGTCCATGAACTGGAACTGGTCATTTGGAATTTACTGAACTTTCCTAATAGGGTTGATATAAGAATATAAGACACAACTGATTTCTCTACTAATTCACTTTCCGTAGGCTTAAAATATCCCTCGGCTGAGGAAGATAGTTCCTTCATATATGGATCTCGCAGGGCTTGCAAATGCCTATTAAAAATGATCTATTTTACATTTAGGTCATATACTAATGATTTGAATTTAAATAGAAATATAATTAAAGATAAATTACTCTGTCGATTCTTTCTCATTATTTGTTTGTAGCTAAGTTCAATTTGATTTGGTGGTTAACTAAACTAGAGGTGGGATTACTTGGGATTTTACACCCAATAATTGAATGTTAACAATTATCTCATTCCAGATCCTCATATGATAAGTGTTCATCATCTAAGTATTCTGGTCCCTTTCAGCACAGAACACGATCCGTCAGAGGACCTAAGGGATTCGGTATTGTATCTGGGGGTAATTGGGGATAGGAGAAAAATAAACAAATAACAAGGTTTATAAGGCCCAACATATAGCAATACAACTAGTTTCAGGTAGCCAAACTTTTATATATATATATATATATATATATATATATATATATATATATATATATATATATATATATATATATATATATATATATTTTACCTACTGGCGGGCGCCAGTTGGTAGTTATAGTTAGGATTTTTTTCAATGTTAAATCTCAAAATTCTATTTGGAATAACTTTGGCGCCGGTTGACGAATCTGACTGAAAATTTCCTCAAAATGGCCTCGCGGCGTTCCGGTCCTTCCCTGAAAGTTTAGGGGGGATTCGTCAAGCGGGGGCCGAGATAAAAGGGGTGTCTCAAAACGTGTTTTCCCCATGTTAATTTCCATAGGGCCGTCGATTTCACTTTTAGCCCGAACGGCTGAATGTATTTCAACCAAATTTGGCAAAATTGTAGGGACTGGTAGCCCGATGTGCCTTTGCTATGTCTCAAGATATGTACTCCAGTGGTTTTTGAGTAATTTAGGTTAAAAAAAATATATATATCTGTAAGCGCGCCCCGGTACGCGCTCCGGGGAGCTCTCCGGGCATGCTACGCGACTTGCGCACGGGAAGCTGATTGGCTGTCGGGTGTCTGTAAACATTCCAAACGGTCTGGAGCGGCCGCCATCTTGTGTCTTGGTATGATCGAGACACAAGAGGTGGCCAAATCAAAGGGGGAAAAGATCATTAGGGGGCAGAGTAGACCCCCCTGACCCCCTAGGTTTAATGTGTGGGCTATAAAAGGGCCCCGCGGGGCAAAAAAAATAATAATTTTTTTTTCGATTTGCGCGGGGGAGCGCCCGGTTCGCGCACCGGGGAGCGCACCAGGGAGAAAAGAGAATGGCAGAGTTTTAAAAAATTTTAGTCATTTAATATAAATGGGAGGTAGTTCTGAAAAGAACTGTTTTTTTTTATTCTTTTTGTTGTTTTATATTATTTTGGGGGGTTTATAAACATTTTTTTCTTTTTTTGGTTTTTCTGAACATTTTTTGTTTTTTTTGTATTTTTTAAGGGGAGAAACAAAAAACAGGCATTTCAAAAGGGCTCAACAGGAGAAAAAAAAGTGCAACAAATTAATATTTCCTTTGGCACTTGTGGTTTTCCCAAGCACGATTAATAAGAGTGATGCATTGCTCACCATAGCAAATCATTTGACCACAAAATTTACAAACCATTTTAAAATTTGAAAAGTTGGTTTGTATGATGGAGCATGTCTCCTTAACTTCCGGTCCTGATGGGGTGGAAACAGTAGTTTGGGAGGTGCTGGCAGAAGATTGGACAGGGTTTTTGGCCGGTTCCCTGGACTATGCCCTAGAATAGTTATTGGGATGCTTTCTAAGCATATGCCTAATCATTGTGTGGTTGCCGAAGGAGTATTTCTTGTTGGGATTCCCCCTTGACAGCTCCTGATGACAGATTAGGCAGGTTGCTTTAGGTGCATTGACTTTTGTTTTGTCACTCGGGATAGAAAAAAAATTGCCATATGATGTGCTCTTTTGGCTTGTAGGTTATGTTGTCCTCTCGGACGAATCTACTCTCCTCTTCATCCTCATCCTCCTCCTGTTCTTGATCTCCACCACTGTGAAGTTGTGGAGGTCCTTGTGGTGGTGGTGGTGGTGGTGGTGGTCCAGAAGATCCAGCAGCTGCAGCTAATGTAGCCATTTTCGACAGATATAAGTAAAGGTCTTCCTCTCTCAAAAAAAAAGGTAGAATAAGGAAAAAAGGTGTGGGCTTTCATCATTTGGAAAAATCAATGAAAAGTGTTAATTTTAGGTCACATGACCAGGGGTTTCATCATTATGAAACCAAAACTGTTATGAACCAATGAAAAGTGTTATATTTAGGTCATATGACCCCGACGCGCTTACGCTACGCACCCCGGGTCGCGTCCGGGGCGCGCCCCGGGTCGCGTCACGTAAGCGCATCGGAAGATTACGTTGCGCGATCTAATTCGCTCGAGTGCTTCCGGGTGCGCTTACGCCGGGCATATCACGCGGACGCGGCTACGCGATACGTCACGATCATGTTTTCGTTCGCGAAAATGGCGCTTACGGGACGCTCCCCGGGGCGCGCTCCGGGGCGCTTCATAATAGTACGCTTTCCATTGCGCTCCCCGGGGCGCGCACCGGGAGCGCTCCAATGCAAAAAAAATAAGAAAATTAAAAATATACAAAAAACAAATTTGCAAAATTGAAGGGACTGGTAGCCTGATGTGCCTTTGCTATGTCTCAAGATATATGCTCAAGTGGTTTTTAAGAAAATTAACTTAAAAAAAATATATTGGGACACATTGTGTATATATATGTTAGAGCCCAAATGTAGCCCAAATGTAGCCCAATGTAGCCCAATGTAGACCAATGTACTTATAAAGTGAGACTTATAGTTAGGAATTAGCATTTAAAAAATCTATTAAATTCAATGTAAAAACCATAGGTTTCACATCAGTTATAGTTAGGAATTAGCATTATTAAAACCTATGAAATTCACTGAAAAAACCAGAGGTTTCACACCAGTTATAGTTAGGAATTAGCATTTAAAAAACTTATTAAATTCACTGAAAAAACCAGAGGTTTCACACCAGTTATAGTTACCTGGACATTTTACTGACATAAAACCGTTGAAATTCCCACGTTATAGTTAGTTGGACTCACTATAACTTGCGCATGCAATGCACTGCTGATGACGTCACATATTACATCACTCATGACATGGTCAGTGACATCACTCATGACATCACTGATGATACCATCCTTGTGACAGAGTGACAGACCTCCTTTCACTGTAATGTAACCCTTGAAACACATATTCAAAAATACAGACTAAAATTTTCAAAACAATGCAGATACCCATACCAGTTACAACAACCAAATCTATAATTCCAGCATTTATATACACATCTACTCATTCACCGACAGTTCTATATAGTCACTCATACATATACTCACTCATCATATGTAGTGATACACCTATACATCCTGTTACACACCAACAGTGATCCAAAAGTTACTTACACAAACTAACACATGCAAATATACTATTGAACATCCATTTATTTGCATATACAACTATACACACACTACCACCTTACTTCTAAAGAAACTTACACATACTTACTCTCTTAAACAATCACTTATAGAAACACATACTTATTTAAACAGGAACTCTTACAATCTCTCACTCTCACATATACTCATTTATATATCAATACTCACATATACTAGATTAAAACATATGTCGTTACTGATAAATACACGTGTCATTCACTCACTAACACACACATATACACACTCATCCACCCATACAGTCCTGCACATATGCTGTCTTCAAAACACATACAAACAGAGAGTCAGTCATTGATGCATCTATGTGCTAAGTAATACCCCCACCAAACCATACAGACACTCATTCTGTTACTAAAAAAACATCTAATAACCCATGTACACACACATGTAGCTACTTACCAACCCATGCAGCCACTTATACACAAAGTGAAACACTGATGCATATACTTAAATATTTAAACATTACTCGCTAATATATGTATTCACTAAGATACACTTAATAAGCCAGTTAACCAATCAATTTTTATTTAAAAAAACATCCTTTTAGACACTTATTTAAACATTTATTCTTCCATCGACCTTTACATATACATATATAAAACATATTTATTTTTCAGAAAGACACACATTCACTGGATGGTGTCATCAGTGATGTCACTGACCATGTCATGAGTGATGTACTATGTGACGTCATCAGCAGTGCATTGCACGCGCAAGTTATAGTGAGTCCAACTAACTAAACGTGGGAATTTCTATGGTTTTATGTCAGTAAAATTTCCAAGTAACTATAACTGGTGTGAAACCTATGGTTTTTTCAGTGAATTTAATAGGTTTTTTAAATGCTTATTCCTAACTATAACTGGTGTGAAACCTCTGTTTTTTTCAGCGAATATATATATATATCTATATCTATCTATATATATATCTATATCTATATCTATATCTATATATATATATATAAATATATATATATATATATATATATATATATATATATATATATATATATATATATATATATATATATATATATATATATGTATATATATAATTCCAGAATATAAAAGCAACAGCCAACGCGTTTCGTTCTTAGAACTTCATCAGGGCAGTCAGTCAGTTGCATAAAGATCGTCTCAATCTGTCCTGCCTGTAGAGTGTGGCACTCTTTCAAGAACGTGTGCCACCTTGATAAGGGCCACGTTATAGAGCTGTCAGTAAGTCGTCTCCACGTGGTGCCGGATATCGCCTAGAAGATAGGAGATATCCGGCACCACGTGGAGACGGCTTACTGACAGCTCTATAACGTGGCCCTTATCAAGGTGGCACACGCTCTTGAAAGACTGCCACACTCTACAGGCAGGACAGATTGAGACGATCTTTATGCAACTGACTGACTGCCCTGACGAAGTTCTAAGAACGAAACGCGTTGGCTGTTGCTTTTATATTCTGGAATTATATTAAATAAAGACTTTTGCAACGAAGAAACTGATTGAGCTTCTTTATTATCGCCTGGATAACCTGGTAGTGCACAACTCCATCAACGTCAGTGACTTTCTTCCCATCCCCTTGGGTTGCACCCCGCAACGGTGGGTGCAGGAGTTATGTTTGCACACTAACAGCTTATAAGTACTTTTTTGACACTTGCGGAAATAATCAGGAGTTGGTGCGGCATCTAGAGTCCACCGTTGGCATTCTGTACTTTCTATTTCTATTTTGGGGGTTTTGTAAAGCGCATGGTGACGCAACAACGGCGTGTCCCCGCGCTGAGGAGCTACTTTATTCCTGGACCCTACAAAAGCGGCACACCTACTAGGCGAATAGAGCAGTTTTGAGCTTAGCTCTGAAAATTGACTCAGATGGCTCTAGTCGTAGCGCCATGGGCAGTTGATTCCATCTGGCGGCTGCAAGGTATCTGAAAGATCTACCCCCCATCCGAGCTCTGGACACCTTAGGGACAGCCAGGAGTCCAGAGCCAGAAGATCTTAGCGAGCGGGAAGGCTCATAAGGTGTCAAGAGTCCTTGTAGGGGGAGAGGGGATTTCCCATGAATGATCCGATGGCACGTGCAGAGTGCTTTGAATTCTACCCTGCTTCTGACCGGGAGCCAGTGCAAGGACCGGAGAGCCGCTGCAGAAGCAGCTCTTCTGGGTAATCTAAGCACCAGTAGTGCAGCAGCGTTCTGTAGGACCTGTAAGCGGCTGAGATTCTTCTCCAGGGTACCTAAATACAGAAGATTGCCATAGTCCATCTTCGAAGTGACTAGTGCATGTACCAAGGTCTGTCGGGCTCTCACAGGCAAGAACTTCAGCGTCTTTCTGAGGCTTTTGAGGGTCCCAAAGCATTGTCCCACCACCTGATTAATCTGAGGGCCAAAGGTGAGGGCGGCATCAAACCAGATGCCCAGATTCCTTGCTTTTTGGCAAGGGGTTGGTGTTGGGCCCAGGGAAGATGGCCACCATGCCGACGTCCACGCAGACTGGCGGCCCCCCACGACCAGCACCTCGGTCTTGCCTCCATTAAGCTTGAGGCAATTGGCGGACATCCAGGCAGCCAGGTCTTGCATGCATGCTCTGAAGATGTCCGCCGAAAGATCGGGTGCGCGCGATAGGGAGATAACCAGCTGCGTGTCATCGGCATACGACACCAAGCTGAGGCCGTGACTCTCTACTAAGGTGGCAATTGGAGCGACATAAAGATTAAAAAGTGTTGGACTCAGGGACGAGCCCTGCGGCACCCCCTGGTCCAAAGGAATTCGCTCCGAGTAGTGGTCACCCTGCCTCACTTGGAAACCCCGGCCAGTGAGAAAGGAGTAAATCCATTTCAACGCTGCCCCTTTCACCCCGACCTTGTCCAGACACTGTAGCAGGATGGAATGTGCCACAGTGTCGAACGCGGCGCTAAGATCTAGTAAAATTAGCGCCATTGTTTGTCCCTCGTCAGCACCCTGCCGGAGGGCTTCAGTAGCCCTCAGAAGGGCGGACTCCGTCGAATGACGGGGCCGGAATCCAAATTGGGTAGGATGAAGATGGTTGCCTTCCTCTACATATGTCATCAGCTGTTTGTTTGCCACCTTCTCCGCTACCTTGGAGAGATAAGGCAGCAGGGAGATGGGGCGCAAATTGTCCAAATTCTCGAAGCTAATGTTAGGCTTCTTGCGGAGGGGAAGCACCACAGCCTGTTTCCAGTCCTCGGGTATAGAACTGGATCGGAAGGAGACATCTAGCACATGCCTGATGTAGGGTTCCAAGGTCTCCAAGCTGTTACTCAATCTTTTAGGGGGTGCGGGATCTCGAGGGGAACCAGATTTAACAGACTTACAGATTTTGATTAGCTCTTCCGGTGAAGGGGTGATAAAGTTAAGTAACTGATTACCATCATCTTCCTCTGCTGCTAGGTCTATTGGCTCTTCCGCTGCATGAGGCATTTCAGGGAAAGCAGCAAAAATTTTAGATACTTTATCTCCAAAATAAGTAGCGATGCGATTGCATGCTGCTACTGAGAGATCTTTACTATATTACTATATCGTTACTATATATGTATAAATATGTATGAATAAAATCTATGAAAATTGGAGTTGTTGAGTGTGGCGTCTTTTGTACAAAAAAAATATATATGTATATATATATATATATTAGAAGAAGTTATAGGTTAGGTTATAACCTTGCAAGTTACATAGTAAAGTACCCAACTAGGAGCAGTATCCTCTCTGGTCAGCCCACTCTTCACTCTTTCTAACTGCCAAGGAACCACAGTCACTCACCAACATTCCATGAAATCACACACTGCTGAGCAGAGTAGGTAACAATGAAGGTTTGCAAAGAGTGCATCACAAGCATAGCAGATTAGAACACATCTCCTAAGCATAGCAGATTAGAACACATCTCCTTCCCTTAGAAAATAATAAAATGCAGAGGAAACTTAAAATAGAAAATAATGAAATGAAAAGAGAAGATGTAAAATACCCTAGCTTCGATCAGCCCTATAAATTATACAAACAGAAGACGTAAGAGACTCTAGCTGTGATTAATCCTATAAGCTAACCAGACAGTGGTTGAATCAGACCCCATCCATATGAACCAAAAGCACACACATACACAAGTCACAAACCCATTCAAACAAAACCTTGACCACTTGCCTTCTGACGTGCACTATCACTTGACCAGGGACATACACAGGCCCTGTACTGCACGTTCTTTTGCATAATGGCAGGACCAAGGAAAAACATGTGCACTCTATTTCATACACTTTTGTATATTGGCAGGACCAGGACCAAGGAAATATTCTCCCCATGTACCCTCTACTACACACCCTTGCAGGACCAGTGAACTAATTGATGCTATACAACAACCATAGACATGCAAAATATGAATACCCTCCACCACGCACACTCGCAGGACCAGGGACCTAAAACTTGGACTTAGCCATTGTCACAACTCCTCATAAGTCTCCTGCATATTCTTACAGGAGTAGAGACACAAACATGGCACACTAACTCCTCAAAACACTCTTGCTCAAGGGATGAAGAACAGCTGTCTGAAACTGAACTCGGACAAGACGGAAGTCCTCATCCTCGGCTAAACTCTCTCAGCCTGGGATGACTACTGGTGGCCGACTGCCCTGGGTGCAGCACCAACACCCACTGAACACACATGCAACCTGGGATTCATCCTCGACTCAACACTCTCCATGACCAAGCAAGTCAATGCCATCTCATCCTCCTGCTTCAACACCCTCTGCATGCACCGAAAGATCAACAGGTGGATACCCACTGACACAAGAAGAACGGTCACCCAGGCTCTCGTCAGCAGCAGACTGGACTATGGAAACGCCTTCTACGCAGGAGCCCCGGACAAACTGTTTAAACGACTGCAACGCATACAGAATGCCTCCGTACCCTTGTTTCTTGACATCCCTCGCCACAGCCACATCAAACCCCACCTGAGAGTCCTGCACTGCCTTCCTGTCAACAAAAGGATCACATTCAAGCTCCTCACCCATGCACACAAGGCACCCCTCAACATCAGACCAACATACCTCAACAGACGACTTACCTTCTACACCCCAAACCGCCAGCTCCGCTCCGCAGACCTCTCCCTTGCCACCGTCACCCGCATCCAAAGAACAACCATCAGCAGCAGATCCTTCTCCTGTCTCGCTGCCAAATCCTAGAATGCCCTCCCCATCCTGCTACTGTAGAAAGAAGACCTTCTGACCTTCAGGAGGCTACTTAAGACCTCGCTGTTTGAGCAGTAGCAGCACCCCCCACAGCGCCTTGAGACCATTACGGGTGAGTAGCGGACTCTATAAATGCCTTAATTGATTGATTGCATACTACAACCACAAAAACATTTTTTTGAATGCAGCATGGCAATGAAAAATATGCTCTGGCAGCAAATTCAGCATGGCATTTAAAAAATATACTTCGGCAGCAAATTCTGCACTACATTGAAAGATATTCTCTGGCAGCATCCAAAGTCCTCAACTTGGTGAGCGACATCTCATCCAAACATACACCAAAACTACAGAGCACCATCATGAGATCCTGTTGAAGTTCTTTACCTATTCTAAATGTTCGTTTATCAGATCATTGGCAGTCCAAGGCCCAATTTCCAAGAATTACCATTGCACAAGAAAGAATCACTAATTGCCAAGTATATCTACTTGTGTGGGTAGTGAGTTTACTATCACTCATCCAGCTAAATGAAGACTACACCTCTACACTGGATGAATTTTTTGCAAATGAAAATGCTGTACGTTAGTTTACTTCCTTTTTCCAACTCATACAATCACTTCCTGTTTTAACATGTGCATACAAGAACTTACTGCTCCCTCGCCCCTATCGCAACAATGGGTTTATTGGAGACATGCTTCGAGGTTTGTTAATCACACTTTTTTTTTTAAAGCTTTCCACTGTGTTTTTCACTGTTTGCCAGCTGGTTACATCAGAGTATGATTCCCTTTTCTGAGTCGATCTTGGAGATGTGCTCTCTCCACACATGCTTTCTTCCCTGCTGGCGTACGCTTGTAAACACACTGTTGGGATCTTGTTCTGTTCTGTGCGTTCCCTGCGTGGAACATTCTGTGGGGAAGGTTCTTTCTCCGGCAGTTGCTGCCGGGGAGCTGTTGAAGCTGGACGAATAAAGTACCCCCTCCTCACCTACCTGGTCGGAGTCTACTTCTTTTCAGTGGTGACGATTTCCAGCCTCCCCATCGATGTTCACCGCGTTGAAGCGTCATCTGTAATTTCCTGCTCTTGCCTCATCTGCCCGTACTTCTTCTCCGTCTGCTGAACTGCCCTTGTTTCCTGTGCCTCCGTTCCTCCCTCGGACAGAAGAAGCAGCCTTGTGATCGAAGTGTCATCGCTGCGCTCCTGCTCATTTCCTGTGGTCGTCCGCTTAAGGTACTCTGCTTTGCGCAGTTCAATTTGTCTTCGCGTCTTTCACGCATGCGCATCACTCAATTGCCTGACCTTCAATCCAGACGCTCACGCAACGTTCTGACGTTGCGTACGGCCATTTTGAGACATTTCCATGGCAACTTTCCCGATGCTCATTGTTTAATTCTTCTGGTGCGCATTTCTTCGGCAATTTCGCTGATGCGCTCAGCTTAACGTTAAATGCGTTTTGTAAACGCGCATTTCACCATTGCAAGTACCCATCCTGCATCCATCGACCTTTTCTTCAATTTTTTGTATTGCACTCGTATTTTATTATCTTACTGATGGGTACAACGTTCTTTTTGAACATTATTGTACTATTTGCATATGTCTAGTGTGCACTATTCATTGAAATTCCTCAACTTTATTTGTGCATTCTAATTTTGTCTTGGCTTCGTTTGTTCTAACTTATCCGTGTGGGGCAGCAACTCACCCACGTGCCAATATGGATCATATCACTGCACCTCCACCTTTTTTGCAATCTGCTGGCATGCCTCCATTAAAATGGGATGACTGGAAAGACACATTTGAAGCTTATTTGGAGGCAATTGATGGAGAGACTTTCACTTCTAAAAAAAGAAGGCTTTACTAATTTATAATCTTGGGGCTGAAGGCAGGAGTGTTTTAAAAACTCTACCCACTGAAACTGTGAGCACTTTAGTGACTGGTGGAGACAGTGGTGATTCCTTGTTAGTAGATGAATATGCCACAGTCGTCAAAACCCTGGACAAACGCTTTAGTCCAAAAAGAAACATTGTTCTTGAACGACACAAATTTCTTCAGAGGGCTCAAATTCCCGGTGAATCAATCGATGACTTTGTAGCTGCACTCCGAATTCTTGCTGTCAATTGCAATTACAGGGAATTCAGAGATGAAATCATCCGAGATCAGTTAATTGAGAAGACCTCCAACAAAAAAATTCAAGAGAAACTGTTATCGTCTGATGATCCTGACTTAGAGACTTCGTTAACGCTGGCAAGATCTATTGAACATTCTCAATTTTGTGTGAAGGAAATGAGCAATCCTTCCTCTTCCGAAGTCAAACTTTTGAAGTCCACTTCCTCTTCCAGACCCACCACCAAATCACCGTTTGTCGCCAAGCCTGTTTCTGGTGTTTCTCGTCCCTCAGTCATGTCTTCTAGCCAAACCAAAGTCATACCTAAGGACGTAGTATGTTTCCGTTGTGGCAGCACTACTCACCTTGGCAATGCTAAATTTTGTTTTGCACTCAATCAGACCTGTTATAACTGTGGAAAGAAAGGCCATTATTCTAGGATGTGCAAAGTGGCTTCCTCCAAGAAAAATCAAGATCAAATTGTGAAAACCATCACTGACGATTCTGACGAAGAATGCTATGAATTGCTTATGTTGTCTTCTTCTGCATTTCTTGGTGATGGTGTGGTAGAATTAGGTGCTTTGGGGGGTGTTCGCAAAAGGAAATCACCTTCCTGCAAAATTTCTGTCAACGATACCTGTCTGACCTTTCTAGCTGATTCCGGTTCTCCTTTTACCATAATCAATGTTGAGGAGTTTAACATGTTAAATGATGTGCAACTAAGGGAATCCTGCATAAAAATCTTTGCATATGGTGGCAAACGAGTTGAGGTTTTAGGGAAATTTGTTGCTAATCTTAAATTTCATTCAGATCTAGCTTCAAGTACTATATTTGTGGTTAAGGAAGGTGCCAATCTTCTAGGGTGGGATGATCAGGGCAATTTAAATATTGTGTTAGATCCCAATCATCCTGATATGGTGATTTCCCGTAGTGAATTTTACAAATCTGTTCCTACTTCTTCTTCTCATACCGTAACCCACTTGTCTGGGGCCAAGTGGGAACAGATGTTTCCTGAAGTTTTCGACAAGAAGCTTGGGAAACTTATTGGTTTCCAACACCAGATTATTCTCAAGAATGATGTCAAAGCTGTCGCGCATAAGGTTCGTAAGGTACCTTTGAGTCTTCGCCCAGAACTCAAAACTGAACTGGAACATTTATGTGCGGCCGGTGTAATTGAGCCTATAGAAGGTTCCGAATGGCTCGCACCAATTGTTTTAGCACGCAAATCAAACAATTGTCTGAGGATGTGTGTTGATTTACGTGACCTCAACGCTAACATCTGGGTTGACCGTCAACCTCTCCCGAATATCAATGAATTGTTGACCACATTAGACAGTGCTAGATTCTTGACTTCCCTCGATATTTCATCTGCCTACCATCAGATTGAGCTTAGTAAAGAATCTAGGCATTTGACCTCTTTTGTCACTCCTGAAGGCGCTTATCGTTACATTCGTATGCCCTTTGGCCTTGCCTCAGCTTCGGCTGTTTTCCAACGTCTAATGAAAAACTTATTTAAGGATATTCCTGGGGTTGTATTCTTTCAGGATGACATTCTCATACATGGGAAGACTGAACTCGAACATGATGAAAGGGTCAAACATGTTTTAAGTATAGTTAGGTCTAGTGGCTTAACATTGAGGGCCGACAAATGTAAATTTTTACAAGATGGCGTTGATTATTTAGGTCACCACATTTCCCACAAAGGCATCGAACCCAAATTTAAGATCATGGATGCAATTCAAAACGCACCCATGCCTACGAATAGGGATCAGCTTCGGTCATTTTTGGGGTTAGTGGAATATTATTCCAAATTTGTCAACAACTTCTCCCCTAAAACTGCTTCCATGCGGAATTTGCTTAAAAAGAACCTTAAATTTGTGTGTGATGATGATTGCCAAAATAATTTTGTGTTGATTAAGAATGAAATTGTACATGCTAGTCCACTCAAATTGTTCAATATTAACGACTTATGCATTATTTCAACTGATGCCAGCAATGTGGGTTTAGGTGCGGTTCTTCTTCAAAGAAGAAGTGATGGTTGTGAAGAAACTATTGCTTTTGCATCTAGAACACTGAGGGGTGCCGAAGGCACTTACTCAACTATCGAAAAGGAAGCTTTGGGTTTGTGGTGGGGCGTACAGCACTTCAAGAACGTTTTGTGGGGAAATGAATTCATCCTGAGGACCGATCACAAACCGTTAGTTGACTTATTCACTACTAAAGGGGGTGGTAGGGCTACACCGCGAGTTGCCAAATGGCAGTTCAGACTGCAAGAGTTCCGCTATCGACTTGAGTATGTGCCCGGTGTTAAAAATCATGTTGCTGATTGTTTGTCTAGATTGCCTCTTTGTTCTGAGAATGATGTTCTCGAGTGCGATGATTTGGAGATGGTGTGTGCTGTGTGTTCTTTACATGACACTGTTGGTTGTGCTCTTTCTGAGCAAGAGTGGTTGGATGGAGTAACTGGAGATAACTTGTTTTTAAAGGTCATTGACTGTTTATCTGGTGTGTGGCCGTGTGATAATGTTTGTCCTTCTGAATTGGTTCCTTTTAAAAGGATCAAAGATGAGTTGTCCGTTGTAGATGGTATATTACGTAGAGGTGGTTTACTTGTGGTTCCCTTTTCCATTCGGAGCAGAATCCTTGATTTGGCTCATGAAGGCCATCCTGGGATTCGTGCTATGAAGCGTAGGATTAGACAGGATTTTTGGTGGCCAGCATTGGACAAAGACGTTGAACATTTTGTGCGTGAGTGTTATACATGTGTGACGAGTGACAAATCTCAGGTGACTAAACCTTCTCCTGTTGAACCTATTGTAGTAAAGAATTTACCTTGGTCGAAACTGGCTTTTGACATTGCAGGTCCTTTTGGTCTCATTGGTTGTTCTCCCAAGTATGCCCTTGTTCTTATTGATTACATGTCCAAGTGGCCTGAGGTGAGGTTTGTTGATAGTGCCAACTCTTCTTCCATCATCGGTTTCTTTCTGGATGTTTTTCTTAGGGAGGGTTTTCCAGAAGAGCTGGTTTCTGATAACGGCACTCAGTTAACCTCTTTAGAGATGCAAGGGTTTTTTAAGGATGCGGGTATTAAGCATGTGTGTACGTCATTTTATCACCCACGCAGTAATGGTTTGGTTGAGCGATTCAACCGGGTTGTCAAGGAGCAGGTGCAACTTGCTTTGGTAAATGGTTTGCATTGGCGAAATGCTCTTTGTGATATGCTGTGGGCTGTGAGAACTACTCCTCATATTAGCACTGGCGTTGCTCCTTTCACTCTGCTTCGAGGAAGGGTGGCTGGTTCCAAGCTAAATAAAGAGTGGATGTCCAGAAGAATGGTTGATTCTGGTAAATTGTCTGGTGTAACGGATGTCAGAGCTGCTGTACAAGCTCGGTATGATTCCAGGCCTGGGGCGAGTTATCCCCTGGTTGTTAAAGTGGGTGATTGGGTTAGGTTCAAGAAACCTGGTTTCCTCCGCAAGGGTGAATCTCGGTTTTCGTCCCCTAAATATGTGTCTGAGGTAAAAGAACGTGTGGTGGTTTTGATGGATGGCAGAGTGTGGAACAAATCTTGCATTTCCATTGTTCCCAAGTCCATGGTTGGTGAGGTCAACAGAAGATTGGGCACACATTCCCTCCCTGTTAAAGTGTCCTCCGATGTTCTTGGTGGGGATGACGTTGTTCTTCCTGGCCGTGCTTCTCCTGTTTGTGTGTCATCCAGGCCTTCAAGGTCAAAGCATTTACCTGCCAAATTTCATGATTTTCTTATGCAGTAGATCTGTGATTATGTTTCTTTATCTTACTTCCTCGTTTTGTCTATCTTGTTTCACATCTTTCTTTTCTTCTCTCCGGTTTTCTTATCTTCCTTTTTCTTTCTTCTTCCCTTCGTTCTGTTTTGTTTTTTTATTGGAAGAGGGAAGATGTGTTGGGATCTTGTTCTGTTCTGTGCGTTCCCTGCGTGGAACATTCTGTGGGGAAGGTTCTTTCTCCGGCAGTTGCTGCCGGGGAGCTGTTGAAGCTGGACGAATAAAGTCCCCCCTCCTCACAAACTTGGTCGGAGTCTACTTCTTTTCACACACACCTTCGATGACCTGCGCTGCCCTTTTCTGCTGACACGAGCTGCTCGCGTCCTCTACTCCCATGGCAATGTGCTCAAGGAAAACGTCCACTCACACGCTTCACTTGGCAATGGGCTCCATGAAAACATGCACGCATCTCAGCAATGCGCTTCTCCTGATAAAGGCTTATCCAGTCTCGCACGCAGAGGCCTGCAGTAACTCAAAGCAGTAAAAGAATAAAATAGTTCTTTCAGTGCTAATCACGGTGCACTATCAATTCCATATATCTAAATTCACTCACCAACAGTTAAATGTGGCATTAAATAGTTCACGCAGGGTTTCAATAACAGTGGCAGCCTGTCAGCATTCTCTAGAGTAAAATATGTAATCCAGCATTTGATTCTCGTTTGAACTCATTAAACTCCTCTCTTGACACATGTTAGACGCCCTTTGTCAACATGTGTACATTGACCACAGGCTGTCTGGTGGTAAAGACACTGGTGGGGGACACGACGTCTTTTTTTTTTCTTATGTCTTCAATCAAACTTTTCTTATTTATTCTCATCAGTGTCTCTCTCAGATGTAGGTTGATTTTCCAGTCATCGCCAGTGTTATAATTAGACTGTTCTATCTTCATAAGTAGAAGTCAGGTAGCCAGTTCATGTAAAATAACAAGTTGCAGGTATATTGAAGAAGTTATCGGTTAGGTTACAGGTTACATAATAAAGTACCCCGCCAAGACAAGTATCCTCTCTAACTACCAAGCAACCTTCAGTCAATCAGCAACATTCCAAACATCACACACTGCTGAGAAGAGCAGGGAATAATGTAGGTGTGCACAGAATGCATCATAAGCACAGCAGATTAAAACAAAAAGTATTTTACATCATGTTATTGTGGTCAGCCTAGAAAGATATAATGCAGACATGGGTCTTTCCTACTGTGATTTGCACTAAAGAAGATGATAGTTCAGTACATATCTAATTCAAAAAAGATTAAAGCTCACACTGGACAAGGAACAGAGTCCTGTCTATGTCCCTCCCTTAAAAAAGACCACCACATGCAATTTGAAAATGCATTTCAAATAAAGTGAAACAAGGTGTTGCTTCTAACCCTGGGCGGACAACTATGCTACGCTCGCATAGTTTGCGAAGTTTGCGCTACTCCACGAATTGGATGTAGCACAGTGCGAACACGCGTAGCGTAGCTGTCATTTTTTGGTTGCTCGCAGTCCTCAACGTCAAGTTGGCGACCGTGAGCGAGCAAAATGACACCCCAGCGAGACTTTATCCTCGTTCGCGATCAGCAACTTCAAGATGGCGATAGCGAGCCTGGAAAATAAACCTCCCAGCGAGATCCTCAACGTGGGGAGGTCAGGTTTCTCATCGCGAGCACAGTCACGTATGCTCCTGACTGCTCACGATGAGAAACTACCAGTCCGCGTTGAGAAAGCTGCCGCCCAAGAAAAAACCTACTCGAGCGGCAGAAAACGATAGCTCGCACTGTGCAAGATGCTGTTTTCAATGATTGCACAGTGCAGACAAGCATCCGGCACTGTGCAATCATCGTGAACAGCGCACTACGCAGTTCGCGTAGCGCTACGCGTAGATTGCGTAGTGCGAAATGCACTTTGCATAGCTACACATAATGCTATTTCACGAACTATGCCCTGGGTTAGTTGCTTCAAAGAGAATGTCAAGATCACCCAGGTCACAGGAGGAACTCTTTTTTATGCAGGAAGAGCTTCATGCAATGAAATGTACCACATCAACACCCACCACAACCCAAGTACCGTGAAATTCATTAACCAAAAACTTAAAAATTAAAATTCATTCATGCAGGGAAGGAAAAGTAAAGCAATAAACAGGCTTTGTTGAGGTACGTTAACACCAGTAATATCAGTACCACTCGGACCAATCAACAGGCCATTAAGAGATGAGGATTTTCCATTGATATTTGAAGATTGTAACATTTTAAAGAAATTAAATTGCAAGGAGCAATTGCTACCATCCTAACAAAGTAAATCAATCATCCACAGTCTTCTGGAATAATCTATTCCTTCAAAAAAAAAAAAGGAATTGTGCACTTACTACTAAATGAGAAATTCGTCCCAATGCACAAAACTGAAAAACTTTAGCCCAATCATATTCTCACCCTATCCTGCTAATTTTTCACTATGTCTTGAGAGTAATGGCCAGCTAACTATGATCCAGGAGGGTTTTCATCCAGCAGTCATTTGAATACTTTGTGTTTCTTACCCAGATCAGACCTCAGGCTTGAGATCATTTACAACAGTGCTGTAACACAAATTTGCTTTGAACTGTTAGCAGAATTAGGCACCCCACACTTATCATCTTTTGCCAGAGATTCTACAAACTTGGCATGCAGTATACCATCATCAAGGCAATTATCTTCATCCTGGAAGTGTTCCACAGCCCAGTCCCCTTTTGTGTTTTTGGATGCCTGCATTATGCCCCAGGACAGACAGCAATGCTTTCAATACTTAGCTGTTGCTGATATTTCTTCAATCAACTCCAGAATAAAAAAGTACAAAAAACTTTCTTCTAGTCTATCAAAAATCTCTAGAGGAGAACCTAATGGAAACAGAGTTTATGGCGGTGGACCATCAACTCCCTAGCCCCCACAATCTTCTCTCCTACTTACTATCTCGCCTATTAAATTTCCTGTGGTTAAGAATCTCATAGCTATTGTGGATGTACTATTTAACATTTGCCCCATGAAAAGTACTGGAAACTGCCTTTTTTTAAGTACGTCACCTTGCCCACAGGGTCAGATTTTCCAGAAATGCTTCTTTGATTCCCTCTTCTTACTTAGTGCTGATTTGCATCAGCCACAGAATGTAGATGTCAGAACCATGTGCTACCTAAAATGGAAAGCAATTGTTAGCCAACACATGTAAATGTATTTATACTTGTATAGCGCACAGCTACCCGCAGTGGGTTTCCCGGCGCTTGCTTAGGGAACCCGTCCTGGTATTCCCCTGTGAGATAACCCCGGCAGGGTATCCACAAGGTGAAAGCCAGGCCTCCCGCCGCGAGGGGCCGTTGTGGAGATTAAGCAAGCTATTGCCCAGAGTCGCAGAGTGTGAACCCGTGAGTCGAGAAGGCACCGGAGCGAGAATTATCGAGTCCGTGGAATTTTTGAGCCCAAGACCCGCCGAGGCAGGGAATTGAACCCTGGTCCAGGGCCGATCTCAGCTTCCGGGTCTGCCGCCTCTAACCCCTGAGCCACACTTCACACATCTGTACTGTAGACTTGTGGATACTCAGGCGAAAAAACTATTGAAATCCTTATGCACTGTCATTGTACTTTGCACACCCTAAACTCCTAATGGCTAGTCAAATGATTTAGTTATTAATACTATCTTGGACACTTCTGACCACCTCACTGCTCCACATTCTTAAGTCTTGGCTCAGAATGTTCTTATGTGGTGACCGAATAATTTCAGGTCAATCTGCACAATAATTGAACTCTTTTATATTAAATTAAACTTTTTTGCTGAAAAGTGATTAGAGTAAAGTTTCTTTAAAATATTCACATATGTTACATTTAAGCCTGTCTCACACGCAAAACCAAAGGTATTTCCTTAAAATTGAATGATTTACCTTTTTGGCCAATTCCATGTGTTGCTGTGACTAGCACATAAACAAATACTATTTCAATTGCACTGTATCACCACATTTGTGTAATACTTACTACCTCTATGTGGGGCACTGAAGAGCTTACATGGATACCAAGCTACACAGTGTAGGGTATGTGGTTGAAAGTGTGTTTATGTTTTTACCCTTTACAGGAATTGTTTAAATGTCATGGTGATGACCACCGAAGATACAGTTATTGTGTCATTGGATGGAGCTCCTTGCAATGTTATGGATAAGGGTATGTGATAGATAGAAGTGCAAATTATAATTGTAATAAGGACTAAAACATAAAGGCAGCTGGATGGCACAAGCCTAGCTGTATGGACAGCAGGATGCTGTGTGTGTGTGTAGCAAAAAAGGAGGCAATCTGAGAACGCCCAGTAATCGATATGGCAAATAGTATCAGACAGATATTCTGTAGAGGCAAGGATGGGAATTGTTGACATGAGCAATAGCCATGCCACATTTTATTATTATGACAATGATGGTTATGATGATGATGAGACGCGCAGGAACACGGGAGGGCCGCCCATGAATTTGTGGCCCCCAGAGTTTCCCAACCCTGGCCAGCCGGTCAAAACAGTCCGCAATTTGGGGGTAACATTTGATTGTGACCTCTCCCTGGAGGCGCACATGGGGAAGGTGGTTATTTGCTGCCTGCGATTATTCGCTCTTTGAGGAAGATTTTTCCTCTTTTACCCCATCAAGCCCGCGTCTTGATAGCACCGAGCACGATTCTTAGTCGGGCGGACTATTATAACGCCCTGCTCCTTGAGTCCCCTAAATTTCTGCTAGACAGGCTACAGCGGATGCAATCTGCCACTGCTAAATTGGTACTTGGATGGTCAAGGAGGTCCTCGCACTCTGGAGCACTGGCGAAGCTGCATTGGCTCCCCGTGACACAAAGAATTACATTTAAATCCCTGTGTCTAGTATTTAAAGCCCTACATGGCAAAGGGCCTGTCTCTTTCCAGAAAAAAATTGAATGGTACGTTCTGGGCAGAACACTCCGCTCCTCGGGAGGCAAGTTAATTAAAGTCCCACGTTTTAAAAAAGTTAGAGCTGGTGACAGATCATTTGGGGTGGCTGCGGCCAGGCTGTGGAACACTTTACCTACTGAACTGAGACAACACAAGGATCTTCTTGTGTTCAGAAAGAACCTTAAAACTTGGTTATTCCCTAAGAACTAGGCCTGTGCTTTAGCCCCCTTTTGTGTTGACATGGTCTCTGAGTTACTAGCGCCAAGATGCCTGTTAGGTGGTAGTGCGCTTTAGAAATTGTATAAACAAATAAATAAATAAATAATGGTTATTATTCTCATTGTTATTATCCGGGAGGCTGCCTGCTGTTGTTCAGAGGCACCCCTGAAGAAGGAAAGAAGTAGACGAGCAATCAAGGCTGGCAACGGGAGCAGAAACGAAACAGATTTGAACAACTCCTGCTAGGTCAAACAAAACAAAATGTTGATCCCCACTCTCCCTCAAGCTCATCAAAGCTCTCAAAGGTGAACAAGTAAGCATCAGTCTGGCAAACCCTAGACAGGACTTGGCTCAGACTCTGGCTAGACTCGTACTCTGGACATGTGAGAGAGAGAGAAAGAGAGAGACAAAACACTTGGTAGGTTGTTGCTGTGATGTGTAAGAGTGAATTGTCCTACGTACCTCGTGTTACCTCAGCCCTCCATGCAAGCCCACCGCTTCTTTGTTTATTTTACAAAGAGAGGCCTCCTCCGGAGCTGGTAGAATGTGCTTCTAAACATCTTCCCTTTTTAGAAAACATACCAAAATAACGAAGCAATTCCAGAAAGTATGTTCCTTGTATAGAGCTCAGTATTACGGTTTGAGTTTTATTTTTTGGCCATTAATTGTCCAAGTGCTGGTGGCAGCCCTGGCTAACGTGAATGAAAGCTCGTCCACTACATAGTCTTTGCATATGTAAAAAAAATACTCATGCTAAATTGTGTGTTACATTTTCCATGAAGAAAATGACCTTTCTCCGCATAACCCAAATTGCTTTGCACTGCTTTAAAATTGCAAACTGTAGTCTCAGTTCACATCTGCAAGTCACAGGAATAAAAATAAATACTCTGCCCACTGCTAATCATCACTACTATTGTGACATGCACTTTAAGCCATCCTTTTCCCACTTCAGCTGATTACTCTATCTAGCTGGATGCAGCTTTTTTAGTGGATCTGTCTGCACCCACAACCCACAGTGGTGGTGATTATTCACATTTAACAAACCACTTACAATATAACATGACATTACATGTAAAAAACGTAGGCTGCATTTATATAGGAATGTTTTGTTGTAAATTCGTCATATGCTAGTGAGCCACAAGGAGGTATCAATTTGTAAGCTGTCCAATCATTAAAGCACTTTCCAAAGCATAATTTTGTGTGTACTAAAACACATGCTTTGGGAAAACCTTTTGCAAATAAAAGAATCTTTAGCATGGACAGCTGTGAATCTTTGATAAGATACCACCCCATTCCAATGGATGTATGTCAGTACAACGCGATCATTTTGATCGCGGTACTTTACAACGCGGTTTTCACAACGCAAGTCGTTACAACGACATGCGTTGGAGGGCGCTGGATTGTGGAATAATTTAATTTTCTATTCCAACTCCAGCCCAAGCAACAGTAGGGAAGGTGTTGGAATAGAAATCAAACTATTCCGTAAGCAAGAGCTCCATCCAGCGCAAGTCATAGTAATGACTTGCATTGTGATGGCTGTGTCGTAAAGGTCGCGCGGTATAAACACTGCGTTGTAAAGGATGTTTCCCATTCCAACTACCACTTACTCCTTCCTCTTAACCACCCAGCTATGCTAACTTTAAAGATGTCTCACTAGATACATTCACCAATACTCATCTGTACAGCCAATCCCTATACATCCTAGGAGACCTCAATTAATGGATTGACAAGAAGCTAAGACTATAATGACCATTAATAAGAACCATTAAAACACTGTGATTTTACAAATCCAAACATTTTCTATAGTTCATTGCACATTTCAGGAAGCCGGCCACAAAAGGGATACAGTCAGATTCAAGCAATTGCAAATAAAAAAGAGCAGGACGTACTTGCACAAAGTTTAACTTTTTTAAAAGAGATTTCAGATAAAAAGTCCTGGGCATTTCATAATATTTACAGAAAAACATAAAGTGAAGCAAGTCCTGTGGAGACTTAGGGCCAGATGTAGGTGGCTGTTTCAGGCCATTTACCGACCGGTAACGGCCGATTTTGGCCGTTACCGATCGGTAAATGGGTGACAGGTATGTAGGGGGCATTTTTTTACCGATTTGGTAAAATTACCGATTCAGTAATTTTACCGAATCGGTAAAATAAAAATTCGGTAAATTTACAGAATGTGAGGCACCCAGATGTAGGTGGGACCTTTCTGAGTCCCAGAGGCCTTACCAAATCGGTATTTTACCATCAAATCCAATTTGATGGTATAATACCGATTCCGGAGTGCATGCACATGTGTGCATGCACACCTATGCCATGTGACAGGCTGACTTGCCCTTAGGGCATGTATGCCTTCTACATGGCACCCAAGCCTGTTTTGGGGGTGCCAGAGGGTGTCAAAGTGACACCCCCTGCACCCTTGTGAAAATCGGTATTTACCGATTCGGTAAATACCGAATCGGTAATGCCCATTCATAGGAATGAATGGGCATTACCGATTCGGTATTTACCGAATCGGTAAATACCGAATTTTTCCGATTCGTTATTCCAGCACATCTGGAATCCCTACATATCCACCCCTCATATTTACCGATTCTCAATTACCGAATCGGTAAATTTCAGTAATTTCGGTAATTAAGAATCGGTAAATCTATTTTACCTACATCTGGCCCTTAGAGTCACAACCACGGGTGCTAACTCCTTCCCATTATGACTGCCCTTGGAACTGCCAGTAAAAAGTGAAAAAGGTTAAATCTGAACCTGGTTAATAAAAATCGCTCATATGCTGGCAACGGCCATAAAAAATATGGCTCTATATCTAGGGAGGTTTTAAGTATCAGATGTGTCCTCACACTAAGTTTCAACAATTCTTTCTCCTCTCTTTCCATTTTTTTAGCTGTGTAAAGGAGTACTTAATGAGCGCAACATCCATTCTGTTAATACCTTCAGGTTTTAAAAACAAGTCCAGATGACCCAACTCACTAAAACAAGTTTTTAAATATTTAAACCAGGGAATATTCATCATATAATCAAGGCTCAGGACCTCTCTTAGAATATTATGAGTGAGGCCTAGGTGCTTATTAAGCCAGAATTGCAGCCAAAAAGTAAGGGGACATAAAGCCAAAATATCACTTAGGAAAGGCATACCGGTTTCTTCATGAACTGACAGATTCGCCGTCCCCTTTGGGACTCTCAGTAATTGCTTTAGGAAGTTGTTTTCTGTCACCTGAAGACCCTCAAGGCCACAGTATCCCCATAGATCCCTTCCATAGCTTACCATGGATATACATTTGGCCCGATACATTTTTAGCATGGCTGCCACTGGACGATTACCCATTTTGGCAGCAAATCCAAAAAGTGCCGCGTTTGCTCTGATAACCTCACCCCTTTTTTTTTTAAAGTGCAGCCCAGTTAAGCCGATGATCTAACAAGACGCCCAGATAGGAAAATGTTGTGCGATTTGGCACCCTCACTCCGTTCACCACAAAGGGGTACTGGCTTTTAGAACGCGGCCCTACCTGCATCACATATGATTTGGTATTGTTTATGGACAAGTCACGCTTGTCCATAAAACCGTGGAATGCATCAAGTAGGGTTTGAAGCCCCTTTGGGGTTTGTGCCAGGAGGACTGCGTCGTCCACGTAAAGCAGGACGGGCAGTCCTCTATTTCCCACGTACGGATAATCGGCCCCTGTTTCTAGCAATGAACCTTATATATCATTAATATATTAAATTAAAAAGGAAGGAGGCTAATATGCACCCCTGCCTAACCCCCTTTCAATATCAAAATTCCTGGATACTTTCAGGTCATTGGAGTATGTTATGTTCGCCTTAGTGTCTCTGTGAAGATCCCTCACGAAGTCCACCAGACTGCGCTCTAATCCCATGGCCTCCATGGACCACCACAACTTTCCCCGATCAACGCTATCGAAGGCGGATGAGAGGTCCATGAAGGCCATGAAGACGGAACCAGATAGAGCCATGGTGTACTTCCCTATGATCGAGTAGAGATTCAAGCACTGGGCCATAGTCGAGTGACCTGGGCGGAACCCATACTGGGTATCCGAGATGATCTTGTTCTCCTCTGCCCAGGTGCACAATCTCTTTAAAATTACCCCCCCCAATGACCTTGACAACAGAGTCAATCAAAGAGATTGGCCTGTAGTTCAACGTACAGTTTTGGTCCCTTTTTTGTGTACTGGTACGATTGTTGAAGCACCTCAGGAGACAGGGCATCCTCCAATAGCTGCAGCGTTACCCACAGCAGTCAGAATCTCAGCCCAAAACGAGTTGTTTGATTTAAAAAGGTCCGGGGGATACCATCCGGTCCTGGAGCTTTTTTATTGGTCAAATCGGCAATGCCCTCCTCAATTTAGTTTACCGAGAACATCACTGTTTCCTTGTCCGTGAGCCTTTCAGGAAGTTCTGGCTGGCTCGATGTATTTTTAATATTCCTACAAAATGAGACACCCATTCATCCTCAGTTATGTTGGAGTGCACATCTCTGACCCCTTCCGCTAAAAAAGGTGATCGGTTGATGGTGCTCCAAAATCTAGAGCTACTAGATAGGGTCACGGGATCTAAGAGCTCCCTCCCTAGTACTTCTTTTACTTCCGCCTTGCGATTAGCCAAGGTAATTTTATAGTTTTTCCTAAGAGCACAGATCAAAGCTCTGTCTCTGGGTGATGTTTTCAACCCAGCATTGAGGTCACTCGCAGCTTTGGAACAGAGGCGACAAAACCATTTAGGTGCACTAGGCGTCCTGGTTCTCCTGTGGGCAAGTAACATGCCTCCTACTTTAGATGCAATGTCTTCAAATGATTTTAAGATACCTATTGGTGAAGATTCATGGTTTAGGCAACAAGAGAATTCTGCCTTGCAGGCAATCTTCAGTGAATCATGGAACATGGACGGGATTATCTGACGCCATTTATTCCGAAGCCCTCCCTCTGTGGGTTGTAAGTTGTTGCTGCTGTGTACTTTATCTTTGGTCTTCATTATGTTCCCTCCTATGGTCACACAAACAGGGTTATGGTCACTATGTGAACTTGGGATGATAGAAAAACCCTGAAGGAGGGGTAGGATATATCTAGATAATAATATGTGATCTATAAAAGTCCCACAGCCTCTACCCCTGAACGTGGGCTCCCTAAGTTTACTGAGTAGGGGGGCAAGACTCATTGCAGAGGAAAGATCATGGCCGTCTAGCATGTCATTCAGTAAACTACCCTGTGTAGTGTGCTCAAAATGGAGACCCTATATCGATGGGCATCCCAGTTTCACCCGGACGTTCAACATAAAGTCGCCGCACGGGTGAATTTTGAAATCTCCTACAATGAGCAAGTTCTTTTTGTAAAAGCCACCTTCTTGTTTAACAAAACTGTTCAACTTGGCTATCCCACAACCTTCTTCTTTGTTAATGGCATTGTAAAAGTTTATCACCAGAAGGGAGTTGTCCTTTTGACCCAAGGAAATGGCCTGGATGTTTCTGTTAACTGTAGAGATGGTCTTAATAGTACAACGTAAGGCCAACGATACAAAAATTGCAAGGCCTCCCTTGGTTCTACCTCTAGTGGCTCTACTCGCTGGGACAAAAAAAGCTCTATACCCATCCAATGCAACATCGCAATTCACAAGCCAGGTTTCCTGTAAGCAAATTAGCATAAATTTGCTTACAAACAGTACCCATATAGGGTCTGAGACTTTTCCCGCTAACCCGGCAATATTCCAAGAGAAAACATTATGAACTTGGTGGTTCTCAATCGTACCCTGCGCGAACCTCACCTGGTGGTTGAACCAAGATACATTGAAACAGATATCTTCCCGAACCCCGTCAGATAAAATATAGATAGATTCATCTGCTATATCCGCCGGGGGTACGGTCTCAAGCGCTGGGTTGGTTACTGGGCAACGGGATATAGGTGGGGTATTTCTAGTATGAAAATTATGAGTTAGTTGATCCCCACACAGTCAGTCACAGTCATTAAGACCAGAAAGAGCTGCAAAGCGATTTGAAACTGCAAGTGGCGAGGGGAGCCCATATCCACCCCAGGTGGGCACCCTTAGTGGTCTTAACCGTGGCGGCCCCAATCTCTGTTGCCCTCTGAGGTGGAGTATCCTATCATAATGGCCCCGTTCCTGATGTCAGGTTGGATTTGGGTAAATGCCCTATAAAAAAAGCCTAGGGGCAGTATCTCTATCCCCTGCCCCCTGGGCTCCCCTCCTTTCACCACATCTCCAAGGATCCTTTCTGCTATTACTGGGTCGTTAAAGTTTACCACTATGCAGTCGCCGCTTATGGATTTACGGGAGCTGGCTATCCAAGACACGCGACGAACCATAACGACATCGTGCCTTGCCAAATAGCCCTCCCTGGTATTACAGTGCAACCAATGGGTAACCTTGTTTTTAAGTTGATAAAAATCCTCTTTGGTGCCTTCAGGAAGGGATGGAGCGTTACCCAAAACCAGCACCAGCGGTGTCGATTCCGGGGGTAGATCAATCACCGGAAGTTTAGCCGTGTTTCTAGGTGCCTCGACTGAGTTGCTTGTGCCTGTAGCCAGGATGGATACTCCAATATTATCTTTGTGGCGCTTGGTGCTCACTCCTACCATACGTGCATTACCAGGGAACCCCAGTGTGTTGGTTCTTCCTTCATTAATTCCATACTCCTTATCAGTTATGATCCTTTGCTCAGCGTCTTGAATGTTACGGGCCGGGCATGATAAAAAGGATGGATTTGGGGACAGTATACCCCCCTTTTGAGAACTGACTAAAAGGCTTTCCAGTTTTTGTGTGTTTTCTAGGGTTACTTGTTGTACTTTCCCTTGATTCTGGTTAATTATCTTTAGTCTCTCCATAAGTGGGAGCATAAATGACTTAAGCAGCTGTTCTATTTGGAGTATTAATCCTACTGCATCACTGGGCCCGGGTGTAGTGCCTGTGAAGAAGTGTGATGTGGCTTTAGGTGTTATATTAGGCAGTACTTTGGCTGGCTTGGTGGATGCGTTAGAAGATGATTTTTCTATAGGGGGGAAATAGTTTTACAAATTTATTTATCGTCTTCCCATTTGACGGCCGCCACCCCTTTTCCTTTTCCCAGTTTGAATAGGACATGGGACTATAGGTTTCACATTATTGACCACAACAGGCGCTTCCTTAGTGGATAATACAATAGGTCGATGTTCTTCGGAAGATGAGATACTATCCACGGAGCTAATCACAGAGTTAACAAGGTTAGACCGTTCTAAACCTGAGCTAATCCCGCTTAATCTCGTGGGGTTAGATCTTTCTGGTGTTATTGCATTTTTAATTTTGCCCAAAGAGGACCGCTTTGAGCCCAGAAGTTCCTGGGATAACCGTTTTTCTGTAATGGCTATTTCATGCTCTAACACTGCTGCCGCTCTTGTGATAAAATTATCTAGGGTCCCTGTCACTCTACCCCCTATTGTACTTTGCACTATCTTCCTCCCTTTCCCTGGTAGCTGAGCCTTGATCAATGGTAATGATGTTATACAGAGCAGACAAAGCGAACCCTAATGCATGCAGTGAGGTACAAACTATAACAATGGTCCCGATCACCTGTAAAGTTCTAGGCACGATACAGCACACGTTAGGAGGGAGGCCTGGCCCGGCCTCCTCCGGCCTGTGATGGCCTAGGATGGTCCCGCCCTTGTCCTGGGCTTCTCCATGCGCACTCCTGCGCGCGTCCCGCGGGACGAGGATCCAAGCGGCCCTTTATGTGCCTCCTGGCGCTTTGCGATGACGTGTGCGGCGTCCTTTCCGCTAGCGGGGCTGCTGGGAGGTGAAGTTTCAAAGGTGAGGGGAGCTTGGCGGAGCCAAGCCCGGCTGAGCGGAAGAGCGGAGCAAAGCCCGGCCCACAGGTGCTGCCACACGGGAGGGGGGCTCGGCAAAGTCAAGCCCAGCCTAACGGGAGAGCGGAGCAAAGCCCGGCCCGCAGGAAACAGATGCAGCCCAACAAGGTATAGTTCTCGCCAGGAACTCGGCCCCAAGCGGCCCTTTATGTGCCTCCTGGCGCTTTGCGATGACGTGTGCGGCGTCCTTTCCGCTAGCGGGGCTGCTGGGAGGTGAAGTTTCAAAGGTGAGGGGAGCTTGGCGGAGCCAAGCCCGGCTGAGCGGAAGAGCGGAGCAAAGCCCGGCCCACAGGTGCTGCCACACGGGAGGGGGGCTCGGCAAAGTCAAGCCCAGCCTAACGGGAGAGCGGAGCAAAGCCCGGCCCATAGGAAACAGATGCAGCCCAACAAGGTATAGTTCTCGCCAGGAAATTGGCCCCAAGCGGCCCTTTATGTGCCACCTGGCACTTCGCGAGGATGTGTGCGGCGTCCTTACCGCTAGCGGGGCTGCTGGGAGGTGAAGTCTCGAAGCTGAAGGTGGGAGGAGCTCGGCGGAGCCAAGCCCGGCCGAGCGGAAGAGCGGAGCAAAGCCCAGCCCACAGGTGCTGCCACACGGGAGTGGGGCTCGGCGAAGCCAAGCCCAGCCAAATGGGAGAGCGGAGCAAAGCCCAGCCCGCAGGAAACAGATGCAGCCCAACAAGGTCATCAGGAGTCATCAGTACCACAACAAGCCAACATTACTTTATATGCACATCTGAAGCTGACTGCCCTTTTAAGAAACCCTACAATAGTTTAGCAGAATTCCACAGTTCAGAGTATCAAAACATATAAACATCACAATCCTAAGATTTCTCTTACAAAATATCTATGGAATTGATATAACAATTTGAAACGATAAAAAATTACCTTAAAGAGAACACAGACAAGACTACACCAACACATGACCCAAACAACATAGAGACAAAAGCAATCTTCGTCACTGCATACTTTCATTATCCTCTCAGAAAATATTTTGTCAACATTATTATCGCAAGTAGATCATCAGGATCATCTTCAGACACAGCACATCCAAAATATTTAAACACATTTGTGCAGGGCAAGTAGCGAGATGCTTACTAAACAAGTCCCTGGGACTAAGTTAATTTCATGAGCACCTAAGCAGAAATCCTGCAAACTAGAACACTCCTCAAATAGAAAAAACTCGATCCACCGACCCAACGAACAACAAACCTATACCAAATGGACCATTCTTAGGAAAAATATTTGAAAGAACAGTGTTTAACCAACTTTCACATTCTGAAGAAGATAATGACTTAGGACCAGATGTTAAAAAATCTAGAATTGCAACTTCATAATTAAGATTCTTGCCAAGTCGCAATTAGGAAATTGCAATTCCAGATGTAAGAAAACATAAGCATCTTTCCAATAGCGATTCCTAAAGGGTCACCAATGAGGTAGGTCTTCGTGTGTGACCCTTTAGGAATGATAAACATCACGGTGGCCTACTGGGGTCAGCAGACCACCATTTCTGTGATTGTTTTTTCGTAAAGCAAAATTTTTTTTAAAATGCAGCCCATTTTCCCCATAGGAAAACAAGATGCATAAAAAAAGAAAATTAAACTTCGAAGTTTCAATTTTTAAGAGCAGGCAATGGTCCGTGGGATCCTTGTCAGCTCTCAAAAACATATTTTTCTTCTCATTCTCAAAGTGCAAGGGGTCCACTGGTGCCCCCTCCCATTTGTGAATGGGTTACCACCTCCCTCAAGGAGTCTGTAACATATTAACAAACACTAAAGGGGGTGCAAAGAGTCTCGAAAAATACTCTGGAAAAAACTACACACTCAAAAGTAGTGTAACATCAGGAGGTAAAAGAAACATTTCAAAGGAGAAGGAGAAAGCACAAATAAGTGTACCCTTTTCCATATAATATATGGGTGAGTCAATGAACCTATTAAATTTAAGTTACTGTGGACAACAATATGTTAACAATTGATCAATGGTTAAAAATGCTTGCATCTTGTATGTATTTTTTCATTTTTCCTTAGGAGAGTGTTTGTCACATATGAATGAGACTACCATAAATAAAAATTCTCTCTTTTCCGGTAGGTCTACTTTGTAATCACTCAAGATTGTTTTTTCACTAGTGGGATCTTTCGAACCACTGTTGCAGTAGTGTTTTCTTTTGGCCCTGATGAAATCCTGTTGAGGATGAAACATGTTGACCAGTTAACATCTTCAATTGATAGTAATTTTTTTTCCATACTATCATCACTCTGCTTTTAATTATGCCGCTATGATGGTCACCCTCAATAAAGTTGTTCTTTTTCATCATAACAGGCATTTTTAACCTTTACACTTTCTGAGCACTGCAACCTTTTACTTTCTTTCCCTCAGCCCTTTACCACTTCCTGTTGGCTGTCCGTCTCACTGGTGGATCCGTGTACTAGTATCCTTTGAGAACACTCCAAGAAAGGATCTAGTGGATACCAGTTTTCATCTTTAAAATCACCCAGATGATGAGGTTCCGCCTGCGGGTGGGCTGATGGGTACACTTATTTGTGCTTTCTCCTTCTCCTTTGGTATGTTTCTTTTACCTCCTGATGTTACACTACTTTTGAGTGTGTAGTTTTTTCCCACAGTATTTTTCGAGACTCTTTGCACCCCCTTTAGTGTTTGTTGACTGTCTAGTTGGGGGACAGGGTGCAAGTTGGTCTATAAACTGAGTTTCCCCTTAGACCCCTTTCCTTTGTTTTTGTGTGTAACATATTGTCTTGCGACTGGAATTCAGTCGCAAAACAATAATACAGTCTATTCAGATTTGGTATTTGAAAGGGACACCCCAACCACGCCCCTTTCGAATACTGAATCTCAAATAGAATTTGTGGTTCAGTATCATGTTACTGAATGGCAATTTGAGCTTTAAACATATGTAGAAGAATTTTGTGGTCCGAAATGGCCCGATCAGGGCATTTCTGACCACAAACATGCTTTGTGTATATGACCCTTAATGGCAGACCAATAGTCTGAATTCAAACAAACAGAGGCAAAGAGTCAGCCATCACATCCATTTGGGACGATTTAAAATTCACAGTGGAAAAGAACAGAGTGGCTGTCCTATTGCTTGTGGATGTATTAACTGCAATTTGCACTGATAACTACAAAATACTTCTACAAAGACTCCATTATCTTGGAGTATGTGAAACAACTCTAAAATGGATTGCTTCTTATCTCAAATACTGTAATTGTGTAGTTTACTGACCACCTTTCACATCAGCTACTCACACCTAACACTGTGGCATCCTACAAGGGTCTATCACATCCCCTTTCGTATTCAACATCTACCTAACCCCCTTACCAGGTCTGATTAAATTATTTAACCACACATCTAACAACTAAGCAGATGACACCTACATTTTCCTAATAATTGATGGCCTTTAAGACCTCTACAACTCAGAACTTGGCGACTGCCATAGCACCATAAAAATATGTATGATGTATAACCATCTAAAGCTCAACACCGCGAAGACATGACCTACAGACAACAGCAAAATACTAGCCTATGGCTATATGGCCCAAGGTACACAAGGCTCCACCAATAACACCAAGAGAAGTCAGATACCAAGGAGTAACCATGGATTAAGACCTATGCTTGCTATTACATGTTAAAAATATCACAGCGATTTCCTTCCACCCAATGAAAACACTGCATCTTAAATTCTCTTACCTTGGATGCCAACATAAATTGCAAGCCATTCTCACACTCATGATCTCCAAGCTTGACTGTGCAAACATCATATACCTTAGTGCACCAACATTCATCATACGCAAAATACAACTCACCCAAAATGCTGCCGCAAGACGACCCTGCCTTCACCTTAGAGAACGCATGACTCTAGTCCTACAATCACTCCACTGGCTACCTATAGCTAGGCGGGCAATGTACTACATTGTCCACAATGCCTCCCAAGGAAAAGCACCACTTTACTGACACGTTACATTCAAGCAATACAAACAAAACAGGACAATGCACTCCAGCCTCACACTAATTATCATCATACCACATTACCATAAGCAAACCATAGGAGGCACTGCTCTCTCAGTACAAGCCACCAAACTCTGAACCTCGCTACCAGCCAACATTCTAAGCATCCAGGAGCATAGACACTTCAGAAGACAATTGAAAACATGGCTTCCAAGGTAACGGCAATATACATCTCTGGGTTTTAACCCAAAAAGACAATTACACCTTCAAGTTCATTCTTCAGTTTGCAGCCCACAGATTGGGAACAACCCAATCAGCAAACTACTTTTTATATGCGGGTAAGGAAAAAAATAACTAACCTATGGTTCACCTGGGTATTATATATTTATTTTGATTCATATATAATATTTCTGGTCCACATAATAGTAATATCATAGCACTCAGCAGCCACCAGTCAACTGTACGTCATCCCTCTTACACTCACATCAGACATATCTGCTGCTGGGCCTGTTCATTACCAGTAATGTATCAGCCTATAAACTCGCCATCATCAAATGAACAGACATCGAATAACAGTATAGACTTGTTGCATACTGCTGGTCAATTGGAGTATTTTAATCTTGCCACCACTGCTAGTCCCAAATACCTTTACACTATAACCCCTTCTTTACATCTCACAATGACACTCACTTATGTAATAATTTTGCCAAAACCAATCCCAGAAAATCTCTCTACATTTTCTTCTCCCTCTAACTATGGCTGCCCAGGATCCAAACTTTAAACTGCATTTTTAGATTTTGGGTTGGACAGTCCAGTGCAGTAACCAACAAAGTAGACTATGATCATAAGAAGTACAATAAATGACCAGCATAGCTGCTTAATGCTGCCAGCTTACTGAAAACCATATAAACTGCACGTCTATCTCTTGCACCTCATCATCCATCACACACCTAAAAGCTGCATCCCAAGACATGATAACCGCACATCAGTGGTCATCAAACACGACATGGAAACACTTGCTAGGTAGGATTACAAAACTATACACCCTATATGGAGTAGCTTGCTGCCCATGTAAGCAAGAACTTCAGTGCCCGACATTGAGGTAGTAAGCGCTATTTAAATGTTGAAATACAATAAAATCTTTACATGGATTTTTCACCCCAACCCGCTTTGAGATCCATGCATACATTTATCACCATCTCAGAGCAAGTAGTACATTTATATGTTGAACCCAACAGCACTTGGAATTCTGTGTGGTTTTACAAATGGGAACATCAGTGTCATATTGTAATTCCCCATTCTGGTGGAAATGTAGTAAGGTGGATTTACCACACTGTAACAGTAAATTTGCATAAAAATGTACAATTACACCACGACTGCCCAACTAATAATCATGACCATAGTGGTAGCACCAAAGTACTTACATAATATTGAAATAATATGGTAAGCGCTCCAGCTGACAAACTCGTATTTTGCATGTAGCACTGAAATTCTTCTCAGGCCCCTTGACTCAAGTCCTAAATACCCAACTATCAGAGGCCAACATTTTTCTCTGACCAGTTTTGTTATTCCTCCATTCATAAGTTATATTTGGGATGGCATTAATAATAATAATAATGCATCTTCATTTCCTACTAAAATGTGAATAGTATGTTCATACCAACACCACTCTGAACACATCCCTCAAACAACATCCTCGCCTCAACACACTGTACGAACTACAAGCAGGCTGCACAAAGAATCAGCTGTATTTCTGTCTATTATTGTTTTAATGTTTTTTTAAATTTATAGACTTCATACGTCTGACAGGAAGTGACCAGAGACCTCTCTCCTGGTCTGCCTGTCTCGCTTGGAAATGATGTGAAAGCTGTAAAATCTGAAACTAATTTCCAGATGGGGAAAATTGATTCCAGAGCTTCCAAAATGTTGGCAAGCACGAAGCACAGCTGAAACAAATCCTCTGTTCAACAGCTCATAGCAGAGGAAAAGGTACAGTCCTAGCTTGTCCAGGCTTGCAGAAAGTATGGCCCTCCTGCATGGCTCTTTCTAACCCGTGCTGTTCAAAACGCGGAGCGCCAAAGGTTAGTTTAATGTTTGCCATCTGTTTTAAGTTACATGCAAAGGAAACTTAGTCGTTAACTGAACGCCATTATGGTACGTCTTTTACAATTGAACATGGGTACTGTCAGTCAAACGGAGGTGGCACTTTCCGGCACTCTTGTGTCCCTAGGACACTCGTACCACATTCTGTATTGTTTTTCTTTTGGTATTATTTTGTTGGTGGAAAATTCCCCTTGAGCATTTACAAACGATGTGTACTTAACTTATTCATAGAATATTGTTTGTGGGCGTGGAGTTTAGATGCTCAGCAGAATTAGAAGTCTAATTGTTACAACAAAATACTAACATAAATCAGCAGATACCACAGGACACCAATAACCAGTTTGAAGGAGCACATAGCAGACACCTGAATATTAACTATGCCTGTTAATCACATGTTCTAATAACCAGTTCCCACAGAAAATATATACAACGGATACACAGGAGTTTATAACGGCCTCGTGCAAATTAAAAAATCAGTTCTTAGTTGAAATAAACAATACCTTTTGGCGATTTTGAAAGAACTACTATTGCTTCCGTTTACAAAAAATGTCATTTGTCATTCGTAGCATAGTTACAAAAATCTTTTCTACTTTCCTATCGGTGCCATTTGTGTATATGTCCGTGACACAATGAACCTCCTTTCAACTTCTCTGTCACATTGGTTTCATGCACAGGCTTCAGTGCAAGCTTTGCCAGTCCCTTCAATCAATCATTCAGCATTTGTATAGTGCAGCACTGTCACCTCTAGGGGTATCTGGGCACTGAGGTGGCTGTGTCGCAGTTGAAAAGCCAGGTCTTGAGTTTCTTTCTGAAGTCCACCAGTTAGGGTACTGTTTGGAACTGGAGGGGTAAGTCGTTCCAGGTTTTGGCAGTAAAGTAGAAGGAGTGGCCCCCATTACAGCTGCAACTGATGGGGGAGGTGCACTTGGGCAAATGAGGAGGAGCGCAGGAGTCTTTTGGGTAGATGGAAGTTCAGTCGATGTTTGATGTAGGATGCTTCTTGATCATGTAGAGCTTTGTAGGTGTGCCTGAGGATCTTGAACTGACATCTCTTCTGGATGGGGAGCCCGTGAAGGTTTCTGAGGTGGGAGTGATATGGGTCTGTTTGGGTCCAGGATTAGTCTGGATGCTGCATTCTGTGTGGTCTGGAGTCTTCTGAGGAGCTGGGTGTAGATGCCTGCATTGAAAGCGTTGTGCAGTTGAGGTGGCTGGTGAAGAGGTCCTGAGTGATGGTCTTTCTGGTGTTGACTGAGATTCATCTGAAGATTCTGCAGATTATGCAGAGGGAGTGGAAGCAGGAGGAGGGGACCGTGCGGACTTGTGTCTTCATGGCCAGGTTGTTATTGAGAATGATGCCTAGGTTACGTGCATGGTGTGTGTATGTCCCAGTTCTGCTGGCCACCAGTTGTGTTCCCAAACAGAAGTGTTCTTCCCAAAGATAAGGACGTCTGATTTGTCGGAGTTGAGGTTCAGGCAGTTTTATCTCATCCAGTTGGCTACATTATTCATGACCTTGCAGAAGTTGGTTTTGGCATTGCAGAGTTCCTCAGTGAGTGAGATGATTAGTTGAGTGTCGTCTACGTAGGCGGTTATGTTGAGGCCATGGAATCTGCCAACGTCAGTGAGGGGGTCATGTAAGTATTGATAAGGATTATGCATGGGGTACGTCGTATATGATGTCCTTGGGTTTGGAGATGAAGGGAGGAAGCCGCATGCTCTATCTGCGTCCTGTGAGGAAAGAGGCATCCACATGATGGAGCACTCCTGTATGTCAACACTGTAGAGTCTGTCTATGAGGGTGTATTGGAAGATGGAAGCAGCAGAGAGATCGATGAAGATCAGGGCCACAGTTTCTCCATGGTTGAGGAGAGTTCTGATGTTGTCTGTGTCAGCTATCAGCACAGTCTCAGTGGTATGGTTGGCAGGGAATACTGATTGTGAGGTGTAGAGCTGGGTTTTTTCCAGGTATCCAGTGAGCTATTGGTTGATGGCTTTCTCAAGTACTTTGGCCGGGTCAGCGGAGGGTTTCTTTAGGAGGGGGTTGACCTCTCCCTGTTTCCATCAGTCCGGGAAGGTTGCTCTGATAATGGAGGCATTGATGATGCTAGTAAGTTCCTTTTTGATAGGGTTGGTTCCGAGGTTGAAGAGACAGTGGGGGCAGGGGTTGGTGGGCGCCTAAGAGTTGATGGAAGACACAAAGGCTGTGGTGGTCTGAGTGGTGTAAAGTGACCAGGTGGTGATCAATCGACTGGTGTGCACTGGTTGGTTGAGGTTGTTGAGGATGAGAGCAGTGGGTTGAGCGTTTAAGTTGTTGTTCATGGTGGCAGTCTTGCTGTGGAAGTGTCAGAGAGGGTGTTGCAGAGTTCGTGGGAGGGGTGGATGGTGTTCTCTGTGGTTGTCGGGCTGAAGAAATTCTTAACTATTTTGAATTCCTTTGGGTGGTTGGCTGCATTGTTGATGTGGGCTGTGATGGCGGCTTTCTTGATGGACAGGTGCTAGTTGCTGAGGGCTGTTGGACGGGTTCGTTCTGCTGCGCCATAATTTTTCACGTTGGTAGAAGTTGTGCTTGGTGGTTCTAAGCTCTGAGGTGTACAAGCTGGGTTATTTTGATGTATCGTTGATTTCTGCTGCCTTTGGCTGGGCGACTCTAACAGCACATTTGGTGATCCATTTGTAGAAGTTCTGGAAGGCCTGGTCAAGGTCTAATGAAACTTCTAGGTTGGATTGTGCTGAGGGCCTGTGTCCACTGTGTGTCAGTTTCCTTGCTCCAGCTGTGGTGGGAGAAGCTTTGATGCTTGGCGATGGTGTGTTGAGCATCGGTGATGGTGAAGTTAATGATGGTGTGGTTAGTCCAGGTGTGTTCTGTGAAGTGGCTGAATTTAATTCTGTCACTGGAGGTGAAGATGGAGTTGAGTGTGTGCCTGGCTCTGTGCCTGGGTACGATGACCAGCTGACTGAGGGCAATGCTTTTCAGGTTCTCAAGGGGGGTGATGAAGTTGGCATCATTGGGGTTGTCAATGTGGAAAGAAGTTGGAGATGGTATTGCAGAATATCGTTTGGGGTCTGGGGGGTCTGTAAACGAGTTTGACTCTTATCTTGGTCTTGGTGTCGGTCTGTAGTTCAAAGTTGAGGTGTTACATTAGAGGCGTGGGGTCGTCATTGGTGTTGGTGGATTAGATGGTTTTCTTGAAGATGATGGCAATGCCCCCACCATGTTTGTTGGTGTGGCCATGGTGTAACAACTTGTACTCATTGTGGTTGCGGTGGCACTGTCAGGCTTCGAAGAGGGGCGGCGCTATGTTTCAGTGATGAAGGCAATGTCCAGTCAGAAGGTGGTGATGGTGTCCCAGATGGATTTAGGCCCAGATCTCTGTACTGGGGTGAATGTATGGGGTATGCTCAGACGTGAGTTCGGTGCTCTCTACACCACTGGAGTCAAGCTATCCCGGCTGATGATGGCTAATAGCCAGAAACCGGTCCTAGGATGCTTGCTTCCGGTTCAGGGAAGACATGACTTGGCAGTTCAGGCTGGACTGTTACCATGAGCCACAGGGTCAAGGCTGATTTGCATATGGCCATGTCTGAACTGCGGTGCTGTGGAGTGCAAAAAAACAATGGACTTTGGCCCAGATCTCTGTACTTGGGTGAATGTATGACATTGTTCTGCATTCTGTCCATTAACTGTTGTTTTTGCATTTGTCACCCGAGTGGGACGGGTATGCTCAGATGTGAGTCCTGTGCTCTCCACCCCACTGGAGTCAAGCTATCCTGGCTGATGACGGCTAATAGCCAGAAACCGGTCCTAGGATTATTGATTCCGGTCCAAGTAAGACATGAATTGGCAGTTCGGGCTGGACTGTTCCCATGAGGCACAGGGTCAAGGCTGATTTGCATATGGCCATGTCTGAACTGGGGTGCTATGGAGTGCAAAAAAAATGATGGATTTAGGCCCAGATCTCTACTGGGATGAATGTATGACATTGTTCTGCATTCTGTCCATCAATTGTTGTTTTTTCATTTGTCACCCCTAGTGGGACGGGTATTTTGAGACGTGAGTCCTGTGCTCTCCACACCACTGGAGTCAAGCTATCCTGGCTGATGACGGCTAATAGCCAGAAACCGGTCCTCGGATGCTTGATTCCGGTCCAAGGAAGACATGACTTGGCAGTTCAGGCTGGACTGTTCCCATGAGGCACAGGGTCAAGGCTGATTTGCATATGGCCATGTCTGAACTGGGTTGCTGTGGTGTGCAAAAAAACGATGGATTTAGGCCCAGATTTCTGTACTGGGGTGAATGTATGACATTGTTCTGCATTCTGTCCATCAACTGTTGTTTTTGCATTTGTCACCCCAAGGGGGACGGGTATGCTCAGAACATGAGTCCTGTGCTCTCCACACCACTGGAGTCAAGCTATCCTGGCTGATGACGGCTAATAGCCAGAAACCGGTCCTCGGATGCTTGATTCCGGTCCAAGGAAGACATGACTTGGCAGTTCAGGCTGGACTGTTCCCATGAGGCACAGGGTCAAGGCTGATTTGCATATGGCCATGTCTGAACTGGGTTGCTGTGGTGTGCAAAAAAACGATGGATTTAGGCCCAGATTTCTGTACTGGGGTGAATGTATGACATTGTTCTGCATTCTGTCCATCAACTGTTGTTTTTGCATTTGTCACCCCAAGGGGGACGGGTATGCTCAGAACGTGAGTACTGTGCTCTCCACACCACTGGAGTCAAGCTATCCTGGCTGATGAAGGCTAATAGCCAGAAACCGGTCCTAGGATGCTTGATTCCTCCCAGGGAAGACATGACTTGGCAGTTCGGGCTGGACTGTTCACATGAGGCATCGGGTCAAGGCTGATTTGCATATGGCCATGTCTAAACTGGGGTGCTGTGGAGTGCAAACAAACGATGGATTTAGGCCGAGAACTCTGTACTTGGGTGAATGTATGACATTGTTCTGCATTCTGTCCATCAACTGTTGTTTTTCCAGATATCCGTGGCATATTTGCAGAGGGAACGGGCATTGAGCAGGATGCAGTGGAGCTGTTCTGGGTTGTTTGTGATCTTCCGGGCAGACACAACATGGGATCCAGTGTGGGCTGGAGGCCCTGTGTTGCATGAGAAGTGGCAGTGGGAGCAGGTGAAGGGTCCTTTGGTTGATTGCAGGGAGGACGTGCAGAAGCTGTTGTTTCGGTGACCGGGTTCCAGGACCAGGAGTTCCTTAGCAGTGTAGCGGCAGAAGGTGGGAGGGCCAGGTCTCCTGGCGTTGGGTGTGGGGCAGGTATGGATTTCATCACACCTGCATCATGGACACACAACAGCATCCATAAGTAGTCTTGGGAGGTGGGAGGGGCTGGCTAAGATGTTGGAGGGCAGACACCAGTGGAGAGCTGGAAAAATGGCAGGAGCAGGCGCGATCAGGAAACGCCAACAGAAAAACACTTGGCCTGCAAACTTTGCCAATGGATTCAAGCTAGCCTGGCTGATGACGGCTCACTTGCTCACTTTGCCACTGAATTCAAGCTAGCCTGGCTGATGACGACGTCCCTTGCTCACTTTGCCACTGGATTCAAGCTAGCCTAGCTGATGACAGCAGCATATGGCCATGTCTGATCTGGGGTGGCGGAGTGAGCAAAGAATGATGATGGATTAAACCCAGATCAGTTGACTGGGGGTGAGTGCTTGCAATGTTCAACACTCCGTCCATCATCCCCTTTGGTTTTTCTCTGCAAAGAAATGGGCCAAAGAAGTCTGAGCCACAAACAGGTAAATTTTGGAATTGACAGCAAAGCCACAAACCTTGTGTGGATTTTTCTTTATTGTTTACAGACTGGAGTGGTGAGGATGTTAGTTGGGGAGGATACATCAAGTAAGCCTATGTTTGAAATGTTTGTAAACCCACTCCTACATATCGACCTGCACTACAGTTTTGAGGTAAGTACATGCTTATGCATACTTGGCTTGGAAGCTCAAGGTGGACTGTTCCTATTGAATAAAAATCAAGACTGATTTGCATATACCTGAGTCTGTTTTGTATATTTATTGTGCCGCTCTAAGTGGGACGAGTATGTCCAGACATGAGTCCCTTTCACACAGTGACACTGGAACCAAGCTGTATCCAGCTGATGAGACCATAACTAGCCATTAGTAATAACGGGTTAACCCACAGCTTAGCTTCAGCATGAATAGTTGTCTCGCGTAGTCACTGTTGAGGGCACATTTGCAGTGCAGTTTTACATCACGAGATCTATGGTGAATTGCTTTATACGGATTAGTCTCCCACCTCATTTTATGTCACTACAGTTGTTTGGATTGCCGTGGCGCCCCCCCCCCTGATTAATTCCACTGGCTGGTGAAGACTTAAAACAGTATCCTTACGCAAGTATGTAGATACTATGTTAGTATCTCGTCTATACATTGTATTGTATTGTATTGTATTGTAAGGGGTGCTTGTAGAGCGCACTGACACCATGGGTTTCCTGGCGCTGGTTGGAAGTAGAGGGGACAGAGGGACTAACTAGATTGGGGGAAAAGCCAGGTTTTTAAGGACTTACGAAAGAGAGTCAAAGAGTTAGAGGTTTTAAGAGGAAGAGGAAAAGAGTTCCAGAGCTTGGGGGCCAGGTATGCAAATCTCCGGCCTCCAGATCTGCAAAGCTTGTAAGAGGAGACAGTCAAGAAGTGAAGATGAGAGGATCTCAGGTTCCGGGACGGGCGGTAGGGTCTAATGAGAGATTTCACGAAGGCGGGACAGGGCCCAACTAACGACTTGAAGATGAGGCAGCCGATCTTGAAGGCTGCCCTTGAGGTGACCGGGAGCCAGTGGAGTTTGGCAAGGAGGGGCCTGGCGGATTGCCACTTCGGGATCCCTAGGGCCAGTCTCGCCGCTTGATTTTGAACCGCTTGCAGTCGAGCCACCGATGTTTTAGGCAGACCGTGATAGATCGCGTTTGAAAAATCTAAGCGGGAGAGGACGAGGGCCATGATGACCTGCAGGAGGGCGTCAGGTGTAAGGAGGTATGCCACTTTCCTGATCCTGCGCAGCTGGTAGATACAGGACGAGACCACCGTCCCCACCTGCGGCCCAAGGGATAGAGCGCAGTCAATTGTGACCCCCAGACTCTTCACCGAAACCACTGGAGTGGGAGAGGGACCAAGCTCCGCCGGCCAAAATTGTGGCCCCCAGAAGGTGGCGCTCCTATCGGGAAGGAGGAGCTCCGTCTTACCGGGGTTCAACTTTAGCTGGTTGTGGCCCATCCACTGGAGAATGTGGGACATAACTAACCCTGGGCGTAGTTCGCGGAGTCGGACTCCGCGGAGCTACGCGAAGACGTAGTTGCACTCCGCGAACTACGCGTAGCTCCGCAAGCATGCGGAGTTGCTTGCTGGGCCCGTTCGCGTGCCGTTTTTCGTCTTCGGGAGCGCGGTGCGCGTGTTCGGGGCGTTGCCTGCATGCTCGGGATGGCTAGCGCGCTAAATTACCACAGAGGTTTGTCCCGCCTGCTTGCGTTCCCTTATTTCCTGTTCCGGGTCACAATTAACGTGGTCGCGTTGTGCAAGACATGTTCGGGAACTCATCTTCTCGTTCGCACTACAAAAGTGCGTGATCGCGCTAAATATCGCGCGAACCTACCCATGCGGTCGCGATGGGCGCAGCCATCTTGTGGATCACACACTCTGGCTATGGTTTTGGGCCTACTTTTGCATCCTGTTAAAATCTCTTTAATCCTTGTCTTTTTACCCACTTTTTCTAACTTTCTTTAGTTATTACCTATTTCTCTCTGTGCCTAGGTTTATATTTTTCATTTTATTTCTACTTTTACAACTTTTCTATTGCTTTTTACTTCCTTCTTGTTCTTTTACCTTGCTTCTTCTTTCCCCTACCTTTTTGTCTTGAACTTTTAGTTTTCTTCTACCCTCCACCCAGAACCATGGTCAAGGGCGCCAGCAGCAGCGGCGGCTCAAAGGGCAAGGCGCCAGTGCCCCAAAAAACTAGGCTGCCTTGCGGCAGAATGCGCCCCCAAGGGGTGAGGCCCCGCCAACTTTTTGGGGAGGAGGAGGTGGCTGCCCTGGTTTTTTTTATCCAGCGCTACCTCCCCTTGATGTTGGCAGCAGGTGGCAGGCCCGGCTCCGGCTACCAGCATATTGAGGAGCGTCTCCGGCGGTGGGTGAAGGTGCGCCGGGCAGTCTTCCGCTGCTCCGGTATCCGGCGTACCCACCACCAGCTGACCCACCGTTGGGCAGACATTTTGGACCGGGAGCAGGACCTGTTGGTCCTGCTTGGCGTCGAGGTTGTGGGTCTTGGTGAGTGGCTACCCAAAAAAAAAAGTGTGTGTATAATATATCTCTATAGTAGTATAAGTATTGTTGTTGTATCTTTGTAAATCTTGGCTGAATAAGTAACGCAATGACTGGTGCTCCTAGTTACATTTCCGATGTATTCCGTTATTATATCTACTGTAATTGTATGACACTGGTCTATGCTGCGCTTCTTCATCTTCACTGACTCTTGCGTGTTCAATTTGGCGCTAGCTTTTGCTGTTTATTGGTGTGAGATTTTCTTTATTGTAGAGAACTGAAGTTAGTTAATGCTATTAATAGAGTCTTGTCCTTCCTTTGTCCGTCAGTGAAATAGCCGTTGATGGATAATTGTACGTGTTTGCAATGCATATTGTATCTTTTTTTCACGGCCTTCTCTTCTGCATGAATAATACTCCTCTGGCAATGAATGCAAAAGTTACTTTGTTCTTCTTACCTCAGCCAGGGCCGGATTTAGGCATGTTCAAGCTGTGCAACTGCACAGGGCCACCAAACGCCAGGGGCCACCCCACCAATATATATCCTTAATTTAATAATCCTCAGAGGATGGATACATATTTGCGTGGCGGCCCCTGGCAGGGATTTGGTGCCTCCGGCTCTGTTCCACTTCCAAACACCCTGACTCCCCCCTCTTCACTGGCCTCCGTGCTCCGCCCCGACCTCCTCTTCCGGGCCCCCCACCTACGCTCCCTGGCCAGGAGTCCAGGACCACCATGAGCCTATAGCCGCCCCTGCCTCAGCCCTCCATAGAACTGATGTAGTTTGTTTATTGAGTGGGTAGGGCAGCAGTAGCATTCAGTCAGTAGCAAAACAAAATATGATGCCATGAACGTACAATTTCGTGTTAGTTAGTATGCACAAAGTTAAGCATGTCTCCTCCTTGCGATCTATGCATTTTGCTGGCAAAAAATGAAAAAGAAATGGCTACTTACATTCTTGAATCTGTGGTGTTGTTCAGGTCTTACTGCCTCTGTGTTACTTAGTAATCTGCAATCAGAATGTTTATGGAACATTTGATTTGTTTTCACCAAGTACACTAGTCAGTGAATCATACAAGGCAGTAGTCATTTGGTAGACCAATGTTTGTTTCTTTTAATGTTGTAGCAGTGGTTTTTGAAATGCTTGCTGTCTATGTTTCACAGCACTCAATGTTTTCTCTTTCTTTATTATTTCTTACATGAACCACAGAACCCAGGGGCAAGCAGAAGGCTGGGACCGAGTCGGCGGGTGAACGTGATTGTGAACCACAGGCACAGAGCTCCTCTACTGAGGATCCTGCTGCTGTCCCTAGTAAGTCCAACAGTGTTTTCTTTTGGAACAATGATATTTCCCTAACTTTCTAACGGAGCTTTTTTTCCAACCGATTAATGACATTTCACCTAACTGTTTAGTTAAGGTATCAATCTTTTCAAAAAATCTGTGATCGAATAGCGGAAGGCACAGGGTCCACTCCTGTCTTATGCTTTTTCCTCTGTAATGTCTCATCTTTGGCAATTGACACCAACCAAGTATGCATGCAGATGTTGGTCTACTATTTTGTAAGCGTTAGTAATGAATACCACTACTACTCTTGCGGGTATTCTTCTATGCAGTGACATACATAACTATGTATGCACCCCAAAATTGGATGTTGTTGTTGATAGGCAGGTTGGACCTTACTTACTTACAGTCTTACACCTCAGTCACAGAACTCAGAGGAACCCACAATTCAATGAACGACAACCTATATGGGCTCAGTCATTGGTCAATTATTCAATTACCCCTTTCCTGAACCCCAATATGAAGATGCCAAATGCTTTTATTACACAATCCATAACCTAAGTAACCCCCTTTTTCTCACTCTCTCGTGTAAGTCTACAAGACAACAGACACTGAAAATATACTTCCGAGTCAATGTGGTACTTCAAAACCTTTATTTTGTTAGAAGTAACTAAGTAAGTAACATCAATGTTTTTAAGTTGTTCTGTCAAATACGTCAAGGGCAGGGCCACCAGAAGAAATCCAGAGTTAAAAAAGGCTCAATAAAAAGTATTCTACATTTGTACAGCTACCAGTGCACGATAGGGAAATGTGGGAAATGTCCGAGACCCCTCACCATTGAACGTATACTGGTTGCATATGCCTCTTGTTGGTAAGCTCTGCAAATCTTTGCTTCGTAGAAGTAAATCTTCTCATCTGCCGAAAGATAATGACAAAAGTGGTGCACGTTAGACAGTATGAAAACATTACATACATTTATTCAACTTTTTAGCTGTCATGCTAAAAAAAAGGTGTAACCTGAGGCTGTAAGGAAACTGGACTCCACAATCCACATTCAAAAAGTAAATACGGGCCTCTATTTTCCAAACTCTTCAGGTGTATGCTTTGAACTATCATGTGGCCTCAAAGGCGTCTCCTCGTACTGCGCAACAAGCTGTGAGGTAGCATGCGCAAAACTGTAGACATGTCATTGATGTACAAAGTAAACTGGTTAGGTTACATGGTTCAGTCTAACTTTCCAAGGACTAGAGTACCAGTATAGATGAGATGAGCTTGGGTACCATACCATACCAAATAAATGCTGATATGTGTAGTGTGTTACTTACTCTGCTGTACTAGGCAATGTGGACTACTAGTGATTACGTTGTACTTAACTGTTTTGCAGAACTCCGTTCTTGGTGAACAAGTACAATGGGGGCTGTGCATCCATCTAAAAAGGTGTACTTAATTACTTATTTTTATTTTTGCAGAACCGGTACCATCCACCAGTGCCGACGGGGGCAGCGGCGCTGCAACGCCGTCAGCAGAGGCGATCCCGGAGGGGAATGGAGGACCACCAGAGGCACCTACAGCAGCACCGGCAGCAGCGGGGGAGGAGACAACAACGGTGGGCGATGGTAAGTTACATTCAATAGTGATCCGCATTACTTGGTGGGTGGGGAAAACTTCCTCACTGTACTCTGATATTTATAGTGAACTTGAAGTTCTACTGGACAATATATGACGCCACTGTTCTCATTACCAAGCTTAGCAAAAGCATTACCACCGGCCAGAATTGATAAAATTAGTTATACATGCCTCTTCTATGTGACTACAACTCAGCTGTGAAAGGTTGGTGGCAGACTAAAAAAGTCTTATCCACAACATTACATGACCGCGATGGATTAACATGAGATTGATTTTAAGTATGATGAAAGGTGCAAGGAAAAAGCTCTAATCATATAATATAGAAGGATACTTTGGAATCAGCAATGCAGGTGTTTGAGAGCAGTTGGATGCGTGGGTTGTTGTGGAAGCATAGAAAGTGGAAAACACAGCTGCCTGCGTGGGTGGGAGACACATCCAATATTGGTGGTTAGTGGATAGTGGATACTAGTGTTGGCAGCGGTGTTTTGGTTAAACACAAAGGCAAGGGAAGGAGGGGACGACTGGATGCATTCCGGGTCGTTGCTGGCGAAACACAAACCACCTAACGTTTGTTGGCGATATAAAGAATGATAGTCTCTAGAGTAGACATTTATTAGTACTAGCTGGCCACTGTTAATTTAATGTTAGTTTGAGACTGTCACTTTTCCCGGAAGCACAGAGTATATGATATAAAAAAACGAGATATGAAAAAGACAGGTGTTCGTATGTGACCGTTGAAGTACACCCATACTATGTTACTAGGGCAGGCATAATGCCGTGCCAAAAAGGCAGACAAATGAAGTATATAAGGCGTAGAATGTTCAAGATAGATAAAACAACATTTTAGGTACTCAACTTGCTTGCTATTGCTACTGTACTGTGCCGCCCACTATGTGTTGGATCCATTTTGCGTTCTTTATTTGCTGGGATTTTTGATTACAACAATTCTGTCTCTTTCTTTATAGTTACTCCTTCTAAACCAACGAGGAAGGAGCTGGCAGTCCGGGCCCGTCAGCGGAAACTGCAGGCCATCGTTGAGGCCTACCGCCGGCTGGTGGCTCAGGCCGAGGAGGAGGAGGAGGAGGCGGCGGCAGCAGCTGCTGCCTCTTCCAATGCCCCGGCCCCCAAGCCTGCAGGAGTACGTCGGCGTGCTCAGGCAGCCGCCCGCCGCCAGATTTTCCCCGCATCGTCCACCCCCCCACAACAACATGGCTGCCAATGTAGGTGCCGCCAGTTCCAGCAAAAAATTCTCCTCCGGGTAGCCAGGCTGGAGGCTCAAAGCAGTCAGACTAAAAAACAAATAGAGGAGCGTGTAAAGATCCTGGTGGATCAACACTTAAAAGCCCGCCGGCTATGAGATGGACCCTGTTTGCCCCTTTTTCAATCCTTTTGTTGGTGGGTGGGAATTGGGTGTTGGGTTTTTACTTTTTTTTTACATGACATTGAGCGTGGGAATTTGGTTGGGGTTAGGGGAGGCGGGTAGGGGGACAGCTTGGTGTAGGATTTATATATATTTTATTTTTGTATCATCTTTAGTTATATATTACATTATGTTAAAATAAACGAGACACAAAGTTATGTTAAAAAGAAAACATTTGAAGTTCATTTGCGTTTCTTGTGGGGTTGGAGGGGGGAGTGTTTCACCAAATAATGTACGTTGTGCAACCTCGCAAGGTTTAATTTGGCCATGCAGGTCGGCGGACAGTGCTTTTTAATAATTAAATATATTGCCCACATCTTTAACATGCAAACAGATAGATGCAGTAAACCCTCACCGAGTTATATTTGTAGTATTAGAAGAACGACCAGTCTGTCTTGCGTTATACCTCACTGCAAACTTATCTTACCTGTGATTGCTGATGAGATGATGATGATTTATCATGAAGTGTGGCACTGCAAGGGCTGCATTTGATTTCCAAGACAATGGCGAAGAATCTGTGGTTCAGAATCAGAACTTCTGTGATAGTAGTAGACAGACCCTGCCAGTAGCGACAAAAAGAAAGAGACAGTCATTTGCGTGACAGACAATGTGGGGGTAGATTAAGTAAGTACAGTACATTGCATGGGTGACCCAATATTGCAACTGCTAAACTGAAACAAAACAATGGTTTTGGGGACTGGAAACAAAGTGCAAGAGAAGATAAGAAGTTCAACTTTACTTGTAGTACTCACGGCAACGTCAAACTTTTCTAAATCATAATGCTTTACACTTTAAACCCAAAAAATTACGCCAATTCATTAGATGCATTCGTTGTTTGATGTTAATGGTAAATTATTTGGCGTTATACACAGAGCTTGAGTTGGGAAGCCGCAGAAGATCCTGGCCATGCCTTGTTGACATTTCACTATTGTTGCTTTGACCACATCTGCCCCAGCAAGCGCGTGATCAAATTGTTGGTGTATATTTAATGTAAGAAACATCACACCTCAATGTAACCACGCAGCCCGGGGGAAGAGGGTTAGGGATTGTTTAATGGATGGGTACGGGGGTTTTGGGAAAGGTTTGAGAAAGAAAAACAGTACGCATGGAGATTGGAGACAACAAAAGCAAAACAATGAAGACGATGATTTATGATGTTGATCAGCTAGCTAATGATTGTAAGCAATGGACGTAAGAAAAGGACACGCTGAATATGATTCTTGGTTTCCCGCAATCCAATTGCTTGATGATGAGGATCTGTGGTAAGGATGAGAGTTGATGCTCATACTATAAAGCAGTGGGTGAACCGTGAAAGATGTCCAGCCTGAAAAAGAAAAGGCAAATACAAAAGAATGTGAATGACCTAAACAAATTGTAATACAGTGAAGATAAAAAAAACAATACAAGAGGAGTAGTCGTATGAGAGGACTTTCAGACTGAGGCGGCTTGGATACAATTTGTATAAGTCTACTAGTTGCATATCATTTTTAATGTAGAAGTACAAAAAAAGACAGGAGCCAGCACACAACAACAGGCCCACGACGACACAGGTTTGGCCGTTATACAAACTGCATTTCCCTAAAAATTTCAGAGCCACAGAAAGGTGAATGAAATTGAAAAAGCAACCTAGCATTTACAAAATTAATCAACAAAATCAATGCGTCATTCTCAGTCATCAATCATACCACTATTGTACTCTACCACAGCACTGTGCACAAACATGTAGTAGCCTGGGTCTACTGTGCTGTGACTCTTATTTGTATTTATTTATTACCTTGTATTCCACTCCAAGAAACATCGTGCATCAATCAGCTCAGATCCAACCGCCGGACAGCAAAGATAAATTAAGTCCTGACTGCATCTGTAGTAGTAGGAACACAAGTGCGTAAATAATTTCTATTATTAGTAAATAACATGGAAGAATTGGCTATCACGTGAGTCTGAACTGAAGTTACTAGTATACTTCAACTCCATGCACATTAGCTCAGAGTCAGCCAAAAAATACATCCAATGCAATGCATGGCATCATTCATTTTTATACCTGTTTTGCTCTTCTTCTCTTTCACTGTCAGAAGATTGATCACAGATGCTGCCGAGCCTTTGTAATGCGAGTCATCACAACAAGTTGACTTCAGTTGTGGATGCCTGCTCAAGTTTCTTTTGACACAGAAGAGTCGTCTCTGAATGCCTGCAGACAGAGGTGGTAGCCTTAACAGTAAGACTCAGCAAGGCAGTTATTATGAGTTGCAGATTTCAAATGAAATAGAGGATGGCTGTAGTCATGTACGGTTCACTTATTATGGAGGGACTTTTAGAGGCTACATTATTGTTATTGTACTATACTCCATCTACAACATCAAATGTATGGCTGCCAAGATGGAATTGTATTGACTTGAGTGGGAGTCAAGAAGATGCAGCAAGACTCTGAGGAGTGCAGTCAACATGGAACATAAATGCACAGGCGTGCAACTCCAGGAGGTAACTAAAAAAGATACAGCGAAAATAAAATGCACAGGTGTGCAACTCCAGTAGGTACATTAAAAGAATGAGTGGTGGGGATGGATTTGGTTGAGCTTTTTATTTTAAGATTAGCAGTTTTGCACCAGAAAGTCATTTTTAATAAGAAAATAAATAACACAAATAAAAGAAGGGAAAAAGTCACAATTTAACAGCCTATTGGTCAGGGAAGAGGTGCTCGTCCTCAAACTCTGCGGGTCCGGACAGCAGTAGGTCATGTAACCCAGCAGTGATGAATTCTTCGGGCTCGCTTTCTTCATCCTGCTCTGATTCACGTACAGTATAGTCTGGTGGTATGAAGTGTTGATTCATTTTTATCATTGTCAGCCTCTCGACGCTTTTGGGGGAGAGACTGGTCCTTTTCGATGTCACAATGGCACCAGCAGCACTGAAAACCCGCTCAGAGGCGACACTGGCTACAGGACAAGCCAAATACTTTATCGCCAGCCTGCTCAGCACTGGCCACTGTCTCCTTCTTTCATACCAATAGACCAATGGGCTTTGCTCCATGAACACCTCTGTTGTGTCATCCAGATAGGCCTGAACCATCCGCTCAGTGTTCATTGGTGCTCGGCTTTGCTGCTCCTCTTTCCCCTTTGCAACAGCAACGGACTTACCCATTCCCTTCTGTAGAAAAAAAGCAGTTATGCTTTTGGTTGTGTCTGCTGAATCAGATCGTGTAGGTGCTGCTTTTGGTACTGTTGGTGCCTGCTGGGAAGCGGACGCACCGCTCTCATGCTGTGATGAACTTGCCAGAGTTGCCTCAGGAGGATGGCCTGGAGTACTTTGACTGTCCTGGGCTGGCACTGTCAGGCCTTTAAGTAACAGCCGTTCAGTTTAGAAATCATTAGCTTCCACAGCTATGGAACTTTTGTAATTGGCAACATCCCCATCTGAAAAAGGAATGACTGCGCTACTGCTGACAAACAATTTGTACCGTGGATCCAAGATTGTTGCAGTTATGTAATTTGGATCTGACACAATCATTTTAAGCCTTGCATTTACAGATAAGCGGTTGCGTAAGGCCTTGGCCAAGGTACATGCATCAACTTTTTCTTCGTCACCTTCGTATGTTTCACAGACCTCCTTCAGCTGTTGCTCGAGCATGTACAACAATGGGATGGCTTGGCCCATAGTACAGTCCTCCCTGCTAACTGCACGTGTGAACACCTCAAAAGGTTGTAGCATCTCTGTCAAGCATTTAATGATGTCCCACTGCCACATCTCAACGGTCAGGCTTTTAAGATTAACAGTAGGATCCACTAATCTTCTTGACATTACATAAGCATTCAGTGGTATGTACTGCTCAAAGAGACGCTCAAGCATGAAATAAGTCGAGTTCCAACGTGTTGGGACCTCCTGGATCAGTGCTTTGACTGGCAAATTATGCTCCCGCTGAATGACGCGTAGCAGCTTCCGCGCTTTGAAAGAATGGTTAAAATGCGTGCATATTCTTCTGCAGATGGTCAGTATGGTGCTGACTTGGAGTTCATTTTTCAGAAAGTCTTGCACAACTAAGTTAATGCAGTGTGCCAAACAGGGTACCCTGAAATACTGTCCATCTTTCATTGCCCTCACTACATTACTGCCATTGTCGGTGGCAACAAAACCAATCTTAAGGCCTCTTGGTTTCAGCCATTCAAAGACCTTGCTGTTAAAGTCAGACAAAATGTTGTCAGCAGTATGATTTTTCTCCATACCAAACATGGCTACAGTTGCATGTTTGCGAGTGTCATTGAAAATCCCAGCAACATCAAGAAGGCCTGATGTTAACTTGTCTTTCACACCTGCAAAAGAGATCCAGTGTGCGGTGATGCACATGTAATCTGCTGTGGCTTCGCGACTGCTCCACATGTCGGTTGTCAGGTGGATACAATGGACAACACTCTGTTGTAAGGCTTTCCCAATCAATCCCAGCACGTCGTGGTGTAGTGCTGGAATAGCAACTCTTGCAAAATAGTAGCGACTGGGAACGTCCCATTTTGAGGCGAGTGTTGGCACTAATTGCCGAAATCCCACTGCCTCAACAAATGAAAATGGGAGAAGGTCCAGTGCCAACATTTTTGCAAGTTTCGCATTGTACAAACGTGCTATTTGGTGGTTACGCTCGTACTTTCCCTCCTGCCTAAACATGCCAGTAATGGTAAGCTGCTTGGTAATTCTGTCTGTTCTGCTAGACGGACCACCTTTCAACGCAGACTTTTCACTCCTTGCCCTTGGTGTCTCCGGCTGACTCTGGTGCCACTGAGAAGTTGCTGATGCTGAGGATTTGGACTGCACCACTCCAGTGCTGGCGACAGGGCTCATTGGTGTACCACTCCCAGATAGAAGGTCATCGTCTCCCTCTTCTTCCATGAGTGGACCTTGTAGTACTGTATCCTCCCCACCAACACCAGTGCTTACATCTTTTTGTAAGCTTGCAAGGTGGTTCTCCCATACAATTGTGTGTGTTTTTTTCATATGGGTCGTTGGGCCTCCAGTACCATAGTTTGTACCAATCTTACCACGACTAACATTGGTGTGACAAATGGAGCATATAGCAATGTTCTCCTGATGTGGGTGAACCGTAAAAAAATCCCAGACTGGGGAGCTAAACTTTTGTCTCCTGCCATAGGAAGAGGAGGACCCACTTCCAATCCCGGATGAACTGGAGCCTTTTTGTTGAATTTCCCTATGTGACAGTTCAGTACTAGTACTGCCACTACCTCCTTCTGTTGAGGTGGCGCTTGCGCTGGATGTCGCACGCTGCCGGGCCTTCGCTGATGCAAAAATGGGAGCTGGTGTTACTTTGGGCGCTGAGTGTGTAGGAGTTACACGTGCTACCTGCTCATTACTAATCGCAGCCCTTCTGGATAGGGTGAAAATGCTGGTCTCTACATCCTCTGCACCAGGAATAACGCTTGTGATGATGACATTGTCAGTGTCAGACCCGTCTTTATCACCATCAGTATCCTGTTCACCTACATCGAACTCCGGAAGTTCAAGCCTTGACGGATCCTTCCTTTTTCCCAGCCTGGTCTTTTGATGCCTCTCCTTTGAATGCTCAGTTCTTCGTTGTGGATGCCATTCCTTATCAAGGTCATCTGAAGGGATGCTATGCGAAGAACTCGATGCACTGCCACTAACCCTCCTTTCCTTTCGTAAATTTAAAGACAGTAGATCACCTCCAGAAGTGGCTTCCTCTTCTTCTTGCTCGGAATGAGGCTCTACTTCCTGAACTGCCCCGACATCGGGAGGAACAACTTCCACTATTGCGTGCGGAGACGGTGGTTGTTGTTCTTGAGGAAGTACTATAGCGTGCTGTGGTTCTTCAACAACTACTACTGTGGGATTTGGTTGTTGTTGTTGAACAACTATTGCGGGCGGTGGTTGTGGTTTTTCAACAACTATTGCAGGAAGTGGTTGTGGTTGTCGAACATCTACTGCTGGCGGCGGTTGTTCAGCACTTTCATCTTGCGTGGATTGTGTGCTACTTTGAGACAGCGATAAGTTAAGTTCAGGCTCAGTATCACTGCTTTGTAACACTAGGTCGGCTACCTCTTCGACCCTCATGTGCTTGGCCCTGGGTTGGTGGCTTGCCCCCGCTAATGCGGATGTGCTGGCTCCAGCTTGCACCACGGACACCGCTGCTGCAGGCGTACGTTTTGGGGGCCCAAAAAAGGTTTGGGGGTCCATACCAGCCTTAAGTGACACTTCCTTCTTCTGTACCTTCTTCTCAGCAACTTTCTTGGTGGTGGAGGACCTGGTAACTGCTCTCTTAGGACCCATCTTCTTCTGATGTCAGCAGCACACAGCAGCACTCAGTAGCACAAATTGCAGAGATGTGTGGTCAGATGAGTCACACACCACACGTGGCGTACAATTGAAGGACGTCCGTCTGGCAGTTGAACGGGCGATGGATGAAAACAGCCAGCACCTCCTCAGTCTTTTTCTGTGCACCTACAAGCAAAGAAGACAGAAAACGTCAGTCAAACAAGCAGTAAGCCAACACATGAACAATTGAAAGACACACAGGGCAATGTATAAAACACAAAAAAGAAGACTAATAGTACGAGCACCACAGCTCCCAGCCACATGAAGTCCAGAAATAACCAATAATAAAGTCAAGCAGGCCTATCATATACCAATATGGACAGAAAAAGGAGGTTGCCTGCTACACATGAGTCATGACAGGTTAATGCAAGGAAAATCAAAATACCCCATGGCTAAGAGTTTGTAAAACTTCACTGCAAAAACACATACAAGTCATAAAATTATTACACACACAAAAAAGTTACCTACCCCCCTGCCCAGACAACCAACTTGGAAATGCAATGGCATACACACATGCCGTAATGATGGTAATTAAATAGACCAAATAGAAACAGCTACATAAAGCAGCCCCGCTAACTAGTAACTAACTACCACCTCTGGGACTCTGTCCTACTATCAGATCAGACCAAAAGCAGGGAGGCCAATGATAAATGCACAAAGGAAGTACCTACAAAATGGCCGCCACAACATGGCCTGTCCAGGAAGACAAAACTACAACCAAATAACACAAAAATGAGGACTTTTTGGTAGCACAGGGGACACATTAAACATTTTCGAGGAACTTTTATGCAACTCGGGACATATTGTTCGCGAGAATGCAAAATCGGCGTGTTCGGCAACGCGAATCGAGTAAAAAGTCGTTATCGCGTTCCCGAGCCAGTACATTGAGCGCGCGAACAAGACAAAAAAGGTAAGGTCGCGTTCTCACACGGCGAGCACGTTACCAAAACTACCCGAGCTGTATTCCTAGGGTTACCTAATGGCAGGGAGTGCCATAATAGCTACACACAAGCAACCAAAAAACTAAAAGTACCACCATTACAAAAAAATGTGAAGCAATCCAAAGCCATACACGGTGTAATTAAAGTTACACCACAAAAATAGTTGATTAACTTGAATGCACCTATGGCTGTGAGTGGTAGTACCTACAAAAGCCTTGGATGGCTATGGCAAAAGAAGAGAACCAGGGAAGGACACAGAAAATGGCCGCCTCCATAGGGCCAGGAGGACAGGGACACCCAAAAACAACATGGAAAGGGGATGCACCCAAAATGGCCTCCACCACATGGCAAAATCAGTCACAAAGGAAGCATACACCAAATGGCCGCCACCACATGGCCTGCCCACCAACAACAACATAGCAGAATCATCACAAAGGAAGTAAGTACACACAAAATGGCCCTCACCACTACATGAAAAGAAAGAGAGGACAGACAATAAATGCCTATGCCAAAGGGACAATGCTTAGCTTCACAAAATGGACACACCAGACACCACCCCCCAAATTGGTCACCCCAACCATAAACAAGAAATCATTACATAGAGGACAGAAAGGAACTGGGAGTGGCCCATGCTCCAGGAAGACAAAACTACAACCAAATAAGTAAATAACACAAAAATGAGGACTTTTTGGTAGCACAGGGGACACATTAAACATTTTCGAGGAACTTTTATGCAACTCGGGACATATTGTTCGCGAGAATGCAAAATCGGCGTGTTCGGCAACGCGAATCGAGTAAAAAGTCGTTATCGCGTTCCCGAGCCAGTACATTGAGCGCGCGAACAAGACAAAAAAGGTAAGGTCGTGTTCTCACACGGCGCGACGTTACCAAAACTACCCGAGCTGTATTCCTAGGGTTACCTAATGGCAGGGAGTGCCATAATAGCTACACACAAGCAACCAAAAAACTAAAAGTACCACCATTACAAAAAAATGTGAAGCAATCCAAAGCCATACACGGTGTAATTAAAGTTACACCACAAAAATAGTTGATTAACTTGAATGCACCTATGGCTGTGAGTGGTAGTACCTACAAAAGCCTTGGATGGCTATGGCAAAAGAAGAGAACCAGGGAAGGGCACAGAAAATGGCCGCCTCCATAGGGCCAGGAGGACAGGGACACCCAAAAACAACATGGAAAGGGGATGCACCCAAAATGGCCTCCACCACATGGCAAAATCAGTCACAAAGGAAGCATACACAAAATGGCCGCCACCACATGGCCTGCCCACCAACAACAACATAGCAGAATCATCACAAAGGAAGTAAGTACACACAAAATGGCCCTCACCACTACATGAAAAGAAAGAGAGGACAGACAATAAATGCCTATGCCAAAGGGACAATGCTTAGCTTCACAAAATGGACACACCAGACACCACCCCCCAAATTGGTCACCCCAACCATAAACAAGAAATCATTACATAGAGGACAGAAAGGAACTGGGAGTGGCCCATGCTCCAGGAAGACAAAACTACAACCAAATAAGTAAATAACACAAAAATGAGGACTTTTTGGTAGCACAGGGGACACATTAAACATTTTCGAGGAACTTTTATGCAACTCGGGACATATTGTTCGCGAGAATGCAAAATCGGCGTGTTCGGCAACGCGAATCGAGTAAAAAGTCGTTATCGCGTTCCCGAGCCAGTACATTGAGCGCGCGAACAAGACAAAAAAGGTAAGGTCGCGTTCTCACACGGCGCGGCGTTACCAAAACTACCCGAGCTGTATTCCTAGGGTTACCTAATGGCAGGGAGTGCCATAATAGCTACACACAAGCAACCAAAAAACTAAAAGTACCACCATTACAAAAAAATGTGAAGCAATCCAAAGCCATACACGGTGTAATTAAAGTTACACCACAAAAATAGTTGATTAACTTGAATGCACCTATGGCTGTGAGTGGTAGTACCTACAAAAGCCTTGGATGGCTATGGCAAAAGAAGAGAACCAGGGAAGGACACAGAAAATGGCCGCCTTCATAGGGCCAGGAGGACAGGGACACCCAAAAACAACATGGAAAGGGGATGCACCCAAAATGGCCTCCACCACATGGCAAAATCAGTCACAAAGGAAGCATACACAAAATGGCCGCCACCACATGGCCTGCCCACCAACAACAACATAGCAGAATCATCACAAAGGAAGTAAGTACACACAAAATGGCCCTCACCACTACATGAAAAGAAAGAGAGGACAGACAATAAATGCCTATGCCAAAGGGACAATGCTTAGCTTCACAAAATGGACACACCAGACACCACCCCCCAAATTGGTCACCCCAACCATAAACAAGAAATCATTACATAGAGGACAGAAAGGAACTGGGAGTGGCCCATGCTCCAGGAAGACAAAACTACAACCAAATAAGTAAATAACACAAAAATGAGGACTTTTTGGTAGCACAGGGGACACATTAAACATTTTCAAGGAACTTTTATGCAACTCGGGACATATTGTTCGCGAGAATGCAAAATCGGCGTGTTCGGCAACGCGAATCGAGTAAAAAGTCGTTATCGCGTTCCCGAGCCAGTACATTGAGCGCGCGAACAAGACAAAAAAGGTAAGGTCGCGTTCTCACACGGCGCGACGTTACCAAAACTACCCGAGCTGTATTCCTAGGGTTACCTAATGGCAGGGAGTGCCATAATAGCTACACACAAGCAACCAAAAAACTAAAAGTACCACCATTACAAAAAAATGTGAAGCAATCCAAAGCCATACACGGTGTAATTAAAGTTACACCACAAAAATAGTTGATTAACTTGAATGCACCTATGGCTGTGAGTGGTAGTACCTACAAAAGCCTTGGATGGCTATGGCAAAAGAAGAGAACCAGGGAAGGACACAGAAAATGGCCGCCTCCATAGGGCCAGGAGGACAGGGACACCCAAAAACAACATGGAAAGGGGATGCACCCAAAATGGCCTCCACCACATGGCAAAATCAGTCACAAAGGAAGCATACACCAAATGGCTGCCACCACATGGCCTGCCCACCAACAACAACATAGCAGAATCATCACAAAGGAAGTAAGTACACACAAAATGGCCCTCACCACTACATGAAAAGAAAGAGAGGACAGACAATAAATGCCTATGCCAAAGGGACAATGCTTAGCTTCACAAAATGGACACACCAGACACCACCCCCCAAATTGGTCACCCCAACCATAAACAAGAAATCATTACATAGAGGACAGAAAGGAACTGGGAGTGGCCCATGCTCCAGGAAGACAAAACTACAACCAAATAAGTAAATAACACAAAAATGAGGACTTTTTGGTAGCACAGGGGACACATTAAACATTTTCGAGGAACTTTTATGCAACTCGGGACATATTGTTCGCGAGAATGCAAAATCGGCGTGTTCGGCAACGCGAATCGAGTAAAAAGTCGTTATCGCGTTCCCGAGCCAGTACATTGAGCGCGCGAACAAGACAAAAAAGGTAAGGTCGCGTTCTCACACGGCGCGACGTTACCAAAACTACCCGAGCTGTATTCCTAGGGTTACCTAATGGCAGGGAGTGCCATAATAGCTACACACAAGCAACCAAAAAACTAAAAGTACCACCATTACAAAAAAATGTGAAGCAATCCAAAGCCATACACGGTGTAATTAAAGTTACACCACAAAAATAGTTGATTAACTTGAATGCACCTATGGCTGTGAGTGGTAGTACCTACAAAAGCCTTGGATGGCTATGGCAAAAGAAGAGAACCAGGGAAGGACACAGAAAATGGCCGCCTCCATAGGGCCAGGAGGACAGGGACACCCAAAAACAACATGGAAAGGGGATGCACCCAAAATGGCCTCCACCACATGGCAAAATCAGTCACAAAGGAAGCATACACAAAATGGCCGCCACCACATGGCCTGCCCACCAACAACAACATAGCAGAATCATCACAAAGGAAGTAAGTACACACAAAATGGCCCTCACCACTACATGAAAAGAGAGGACAGACAATAAATGCCTATGCCAAAGGGACAATGCTTAGCTTCACAAAATGGACACACCAGACACCACCCCCCAAATTGGTCACCCCAACCATAAACAAGAAATCATTACATAGAGGACAGAAAGGAACTGGGAGTGGCCCATGCTCCAGGAAGACAAAACTACAACCAAATAAGCAAATAACACAAAAATGAGGACTTTTTGGTAGCACAGGGGACACATTAAACATTTTCGAGGAACTTTTATGCAACTCGGGACATATTGTTCGCGAGAATGCAAAATCGGCGTGTTCGGCAACGCGAATCGAGTAAAAAGTCGTTATCGCGTTCCCGAGCCAGTACATTGAGCGCGCGAACAAGACAAAAAAGGTAAGGTCGCGTTCTCACACGGCGCGACGTTACCAAAACTACCCGAGCTGTATTCCTAGGGTTACCTAATGGCAGAAATTGACAGACACCCGAAACCTGACATACCCCACACATAAACATAAGATTTTCTAAATCAAACCAGTCCATCCATGATTTCCTAATTAGAGGTACACCAGAAAAACAGTTGATTACCTTTCATGACCCTATGACTAGTACCTCTGGCCTACTGGAAGAGTAGGCCACAAGTTTGGAGGCCTATGGCAAGACCAAAGTGGCTGGGAAACATAAAATGGCCGCCAACAACACATGGCCAGGCCAACCACAGAAAGTTATTACAATGAACTCAAACATGCCTACACACTAACTACATGGAGTACTAGGGTCAGCTATTGGCTTAAAAAAATAAAAAAACTTTTTCATTACACAAACAGAAATTCCACAGCAGACATTGCTATTGCATAATGATGACCATAATCCAATGCCAGCCATGATGTTTGTTTACAAACTTGAATAAAAATTTAAACACAGAATTATGATTTTACCCATGGGTACCTCTCTATGTAGCCTGGATGAAATTTAAAAAGAAATACAAGTTGGGACCTCATAAAAGTAGGCACCCATCAATAATTTAAATCAAGGAATGAATACTGTAGTTAAAACATTTTAAATCAAACAAACACAAGTCTACAACATCATACTCACTCATACATTACTGAACTTACTTGAAAAAGAGAATTCAAAATCCAAAAGTCCTCAGTAAGATTCAAAAAAAGCAGTAATGCAGCCAACACACACAGAAAGTGATCCTGCCAGCTCAAAATCCAAATGAAGGTGACCACCTCATGGACAAAGCACTGGGAGGAGCCTGGTGGACAGGAACAGGAAGTTGTAAACTCCAGAGCCCTTCCTCCTTAATATTCAAAAATACAGTAGAAACAGAAAGAGGACTCCTTCCCCCCCAAAAATACATCCAAAGGTACAACTTTGAGGGGTTTCTCACTTGTTTGCTAACCAAAATGGTAATTTATTATTATGGTTTAACTTTTAACATGCTCGCGAGTTATTCTGTGCAAGATTGCAGGTTCTGCGTGTTCGGCAACTCGATCTTACCAACAAACATACTCGCGCGTCCTTATGGCTTTATCGCGCTTCCAATGACGTTATCGCGTTCGCACAGCTGCACGGAAGGGTTTACAAACATGGTGGCCGACGCGACCGGGAAAAAGCGAACGCAGAACCAAGGTAAGCCATTGCCGCGCACGCGATAATGTTATTTAGCGCGCGACAATGTTATTTAGCGCGCGACAACTACGCTCCGCACCGGATAGCGGAGTTATCGGCAGCTACGCGAACTCCGCGGAACGCGGAGTTGCCAAAACTCCGCAAACTCCGCAAACGGAGCGTAGTTCTTCGCCCAGGGTTAGACATAACTGCCTGAAAGTTGGGAATAGCAGAGGGGGAATTGAGAGAAAAGATGAGTTGCAGGTCGTCTGCGTAATTAAACACGGTAACGTCCCACTGCCTCAGAGAAAAAAGAAGGGGGCGAAGATAAAGATTGAAGAGAAGAGGGGATAAGGAAGAACCCTGGGGGACCCCGCAGGGCGAGTGCTCCCTAGGAGCCCTGAAAGTGCCCAGGCTGAGGGTCTGAGACCTGCCGGTCAAGAAGGATTTGACCCAGGCCAACGCCAGGCCTTGGATGCCAGCCTGCTCGACACGGTGGAGAAGGATGTTATGATCCACCGTGTCGAAGGTGGCTGACAGATCTAATAATACCAAGGCCTGGGGGGTACCCTTGTCGACACCGTCTCTCAGGGCGTCCAGCACGGCCAAGATCACTGTCTCCGTAGAGTGGCCGGGTCTGAAGCCGGCCTGGTTAGCCTCGAGAAAGTTGGAGCTCTTGATAAACTGTGAGAGGCAGGTGGTGACGTGGGCTTCCAGGATTTTAGAAAAGAAAGGTAGAAGAGAGGTAGGACGGTAGTTCGCCGGGACGGCGGGGTCAGCCCCTGGCTTCTTCAAAAGGGGCACCAACACGGCCTCCTTGAAGGAGCCAGGCACCGTACCGGAGGAGAGAGAAGAGTTTAGCAGGGGGAGAATGCAGTCGGGTAGGGAATGGCAGAAGTCCCGGAGTATAGAGGGGGGGCAGCAGTCGTCTGGGGATCTCGACTAAATGCGGGTGGCGAGAGTGGCCAGAGAGGTAGAATCTAGAAGAGGGAGTTGTGTGAGTGAAGAGGTGTTGCAGGGGGGGGAACAGATCCAGCGCCAGGAGAAGTAACTGGAATGGTGTCCTTAATCAATACAATTTTTTCAATAAAAAAAGTGCTGAGAGTATTGCATGCTTCCTGTGTGGGGGCCTGAGTTGGGAGCGTCCTGGGGTCGGAGGTGAATTCATTGAGGATTTTGAAAATTTCTTTGGACTGGCAGGGGGCAGATAAGATTTTTCCTGAAGCGTAAGCTTTTTTTGCTGCGAGGATGGCAAGTTTGTACCTATTGCGGGCGGCCACATAGGCATCTCTACTTAAAGGGCAGTAGTCTCTCCTACACTTACGCTCAAGTTGACGGAGTTCCAAGTGGAGGGTTTTAAGATGGGGGGTAAACCATTTGTGGGAATTGCTGTGCCGAGATTGGGGGAACTTAGTTAGGGGAGCAAAAAGGTCACTGGCTGCTGTGAGCCAGTCAGTCACAAGCCCATAAAGTTCATCGGTACCACTGTCGTTGGATAGCATGGGACATGTTTGGGACAGATGAGCCAGCAGTTTGGGGGAATCGACAGCCTTCCACTTACGGGCACTGCCACCCTCCCGCGGGGGGACCCTGATCTGGCCAACCGCCGAGAATGTGGTGTCGATCAAAGAGTGATCCGACCACACACAAGGTGTTATTAGTGGGCGAGAGGACTTGACCCCATGGGACCAAATATGATCGAGGATGTGGCCACCCTTATGGGTGGCAGACCTGACTAGTTGGGTAAAATTCAGGCTCGAGAGACCCTCGAACAATTCGGAAGCATGCGGGCCGGCGTCCTCATGCTGGAACCAGTAATTAAAGTCACCAATGATGACGATACGGGGGAGGAAGTAGTGATGTTGGTCAGCTGATCGATGAAAGATGAGGGAAAGGACGGCATGGAGTGGGGGGGACGATAGAGTACCACAAAAGTGACTGCACCTACCTCGGTCCCGAGGCTGAGGACCAGGGTGTCCACTTCCGGTAGGGTCATGGCCGCGGAGGCAATAATCTTAAGATCCTTGCGTATTACCGCCGCCACCCCTCCCCCGGTGCGACCACCTGATCGGTTGGTATTCAACAGAAAGTAGTCTGGGGGTAACGCGGCCAGAATGTCGGGGAGTGAATCGTCAGTGAGCCAGGTCTCTGATAACAGTAGGACATCAGGACTTTCAGACATAAGTAAGTGCAGGATGTCAGCTTGGTGCTTGACCATGGAGCGGGTGTTTAGATATAAGACCCGAATCTGTGACTCGGTAGGAGCCGGAGCAGTGAGTGCTGGCGTCGACGCAAGATGAGGGAATGGAGTGCCTGCAATGCCGAGTGATGTGATATGAGTCCAGGTATCGGGAGAGAGAGGGCTGGCAAAGGCGTGTAGGCACTTAGGAGTGGAGGGGGAATAAAATATAGAAGTGGCAGCATCCCTGGCCCCTGGGCCCGTCCGGCCGCAGACGGGCGCCGACGGGCTGGACTTAGGTGCGACTTCGGCGCGCTGACGGCGTGCCCGCTGCGCCCGTCCGCTGCGCTCCCTGTAAAGGGGCGCCATTTTATGGGCTGAGGTCGTGAGGGGCCGAGCGCTGCACCGCTCGCCTGCTCAGCGTCCCCACCCAATATGGCGGCCAAACAGCGCGACCCAGCGGGAATTAATCTCCTGCGAGGGCGGCTGTCCTGGATGAAGCTAGCGGCAACCTGCACAACAAAAGAGGTTAGTCATGTGCCAGAAGCGATTAAAAATTAGATTTTTAAAAATGCATTGAATGTGCGCAGAGAGCGCGGAGAGCAGCGCGAGCAGCGCGAGTCCAGCGCGAGTCAGGCAAGTGGCTAGGTCCCACTGGCCGGCTCGTGACTTCCAACCAGTCGTGAGGGCAACACAATGGTTTTTATGGGCTGAGGTCGTGGGGGGCCGAGCGCTGCACCGCTCGCCTGCTCAGTGTCCTCACCCAATATGGCGGCCAAACAGCGCGACCCAGCGGGAATTAATCTCCTGTGAGGGCGGCTGTCCTGGATGAAGCTAGCGGCAACCTGCACAACAAAAGAGGTTAGTCATGTGCCAGAAGCGATTAAAAATTAGATTTTTAAAAATGCGTTGAATGTGCGCATAGAGCGCGGAGAGCAGCGCGAGCAGCGCGAGTCCAGCGCGAGTCATGCAAGTGGCTAGGTCCCACTGGCCGGCTCGTGACTTCCAACCAGTCGTGAGGGCAACACAATGGTTTTTATGGGCTGAGGTCGTGAGGGGCCGAGCGCTGCACCGCTCGCCTGCTCAGCGTCCTCACCCAATATGGCGGCCAAACAGCGCGACCCAGCGGGAATTAATCTCCTGCGAGGGCGGCTGTCCTGGATGAAGCTAGCGGCAACCTGCACAACAAAAGAGGTTAGTCATGTGCCAGAAGCGATTAAAAATTAGATTTTTAAAAATGCATTGAATGTGCGCAGAGAGCGCGGAGAGCAGCGCGAGTCCAGCGCGAGTCAGGCAAGTGGCTAGGTCCCACTGGCCGGCTCGTGACTTCCCATTATTGTGTACACAATTGGCAAGCATTGTTCCATTTCACTTACAGACCACAATCCACCAATGTGAGTCTATGGTGTCGGCTGACACCTCAACGGACATAAAATATCAGAGGGTCTGAAACAACAAAGAAATGAACGCCGGATATGAACCAACAGGGGACTCTATTACCATGCCTTGTGTATAATCTAAGAACAGGTCACCCCTACGCCAAACCCACACAGTGGTCAGGTGAGGATGCCCATCAGTCACCACACGGAACCGCCCTTCATCATTTGGGTTTCCTTTAAGACCACCATACAGGGTGCCTATTGTATTTCACAGGGAGGGCCTAGATTGTAAGAAGACCCTCACATGATCAGACAGATCTTCTGTGGTCTTGCTTATCAATTAAGAGGATGTTAGAATACCAAAGAGGGACTGATGTCGCAGTGCAAAAATGGTGTGTAAAAAATAAGAAAACGTGTGTGTTAAAATTGGATGAGGGGGTACTGAGCGTGATTTTTATTCTGGTGCTACCCACTCTGCCAATGTTAAAAAGTAGTCAGTGACAATCACAATATTCTTGGATTGACTGGATGTATTATAAGGTCAACATGTTTCAGCAATTAATGACACATTATGTCATTGCTTTCATCAGGACCAAAACAAACTGATAGCTACTGCAACCAAGTGATAATGAAACAAAAAATAGTGCTCAAAACCATATCAAACAAAACTGATACAGAGATCACCTGAATCCACTAGGTGTCCGCATCGGTTTCTCCACCTTTCCAAGTCATCAGAGATTTCTAGGAATAGTGAAAACATGGAAATTTAGAATAAATATCGATTAGTAAAAACCGCATTCACAAACTTGTGTAGGTATACAAGGTTCTGACTTGACAATCCTAGTAATCAGTGTCAAACAAATAAATACACCTATAGCAACATATTATTCTGTGCTAATGTCTCAACAGTGGATTGAATTGTCAAAATTACCAAAGGAGATAACATCTTACCCCACTTGGAAGATGTACGGACCTCACCCCCACCTGTCCACAGCTCAGGGAGAAAAGGGGAAGCACCGCTCTACAGAAAAAAGAGGCAAAGACATAGCAAGCTGAAAATGCCACCCCTTCATCGCTTGTTCAGACAGAAATAAATCAGCGCCATTTATTGTCAGGTCTTGCTTCCCTTAAAAAAGGGGGTTATCAATGACCCAAAATGTTCGCACTCGCTTAAATTTGAGTTAAGATGCCCAGCATGCCAAAGGCGCAGGTATGTATCAGATTTGGAAAGCAAGCGCGGCCTCTGTCTTGATGCCTAGCGATTCCTTACAATCTCAAAGTATCTGCGTTTTCTTGGCAAACACCTTACCTGTCCGTCGGTACTTTGTGTCGGCGTCCGAGCCGATCGTGGAGGTGCATGGACAGGCATCGGCTGTCATATATGACGCATCGCGTCATTCGCCGATTGCTAGTCACGTGATCCCCAGGCTCTTCAACTGCAATACCTGATTGGTTGGACAGACGGCCAATCGAAACTCATGAAAAACGTTACCAGCTGGATTGTACACATTGCTCGTGCATGCGAAAAAGAGGGTTTTTTTTAATGCATAAAACTTTAGCCAAAGGTTTTAGAGAACCAAGGAGCAAAACATTTTACTCTGTTAGTTGTATATAAATGTCATGAACCGCGCAACATCAACTACATATGAGAGAAGGGTGATCATAACATCGCGCAATTTGCCCAACATCATATAAGAGAAGGGTGATCATAACATGGCACAATTTGCCCAAGAGTAGTTCATCATTCCCTCTACTGCATAGATAGCAGGGAAACCTCGGACTGACATTAGGATATTAATCACACACATCAAGAGAGTAATGAATTTGTTAACATCTCTTACACAGAGGCCAAATCATGGCCATTGTCGACCCTCACCATTCTTAGTGGCAATTGTTATACTGAATAGTGAGATTCCTCTATACCAGTAGCTGGGGAACCATACTGAACAGATGGAATTCATAGAGTAGCCCAGGGTATATCATCATTGAGCCCCACGCGGTTCGTGCCCATTTTGAAAACCCACTTCTGTTCTTTTAGTAGGAGATACTTAGTTGTGTCGGTAATATGTGTGGGGATATGAGGTTGTTCAGTCACTGTCCATTGAAACGCCGTAGAAAGATGGCGTGCCTCCAGGAAGTGATTAGTTAATTTAGTGGCTTGTCTCTTACACCTAATGGTGCTCTTATGCTCAGATATTCTGACTCGGATCTTGCGGGTGGTCAATGGTCATGCCTACGTATTTGGGTCCACAGGGACATGTGATGAGATAGACAAGGTTATCGCTGTTACAATTTGTGAATTTGTTTTGAATCCACGGTCTTGCCGTCCCTATGTCTATTTCGGTTGATTTTTTAGTCTGCGGACAAGAATGGCACGATCCGCAGGGATGGTGACCCCTGACTGGGGGAAGGTCCCAGAGGGAACCCAATGCCCTGGGTTCTTTTGTGTGCGGTCTCGTGTGGACCAAACGATCTCCACGATGGGGGTCCCTTTTGAAGGAAAAGAGAGCGGTCTGTATCGCAACTCGAGTTCAAGATGGACCAATGACGTTTACCACTTTCTGTATTTTATTAGATAGAGTTCCGAACGTGGTGACAAAAGTCAACCTCTCCAGGGGGGGCTTAGAGGCTGATAGTTCCAAAAGAGCCTACGGTTATTATTTCTGGCCCTTTTGAGGGAACGTTATACCAGTCTTGTTGGATTCTTTCGTGAAATCAGTTGCTCCTTAAGAGCCATGGAATGGTTTTTAAAGGCCCCAGCATTTGAAAAATTCCTCTGAACTCTGAGAAACTGCCCAAATGGCAAGTTCTCCCGTAGGGATTTAGGGTGGTGACTATCGAAGCATAAGAGAGAATTTTTTGCCAGAGGTTTCCTGTAGAGTTCAGATTGTAGATCCTCTGGAGTAGATGTAATAAGTAAATCCAGGAAAGCCAATTTGCCTCTTCCTATTTCGATCGTAAAGTGAAGGAAATCGTTCCTGCTATTCAGCCACTTCAAAAACTCATGACAACTCTCACTCGTGCCTCGCCAGATCACCAGGAGATCATCGATGTACCTTCTCCATGTTCTAATACATTCAAGAAACAGATTGGTGGTTGCCAGCACATGCTCCTGTTCAAAGGAATGAACGTATAGATTTGCCAGGCTGGGAGCGTAAACGCTCCCCATACTGGTACCCGATACCTGGAGGTATATAGTGTCTTCAAATTTGAAGAAGTTGTGCTTCATAGCCAAGATGGCACAGACCATGATGAAGTTAACCGGGGTGATGCTGTCCAGTGTTCTAGATTGTAGTAAGAGCTGAATGACTTCCAGGGTTTCATCTTGTGGTATTGATGTAAAAAGGGCCTCCACATCAAATGAAACGAGGAGATCCATGGTGGTGTCAAACTCTATTTCAGGCAAGAGGCGCAGTACATCAGTCGTATCTTTTAGATAAGTAGGCATCTCTTGTACCATAGGGCGCAACAAAAAATCAACAAACGTTGATAACGGTTCGAGAACCGAGCCGATGCCCGATATTATAGGGTGGCCAGGAGGTGGTCTTTGTTCCTTGTGCACCTTTGGCAAGGCATAAAAATATGGGGTCACAGGATGTGGATTACACAGGAAAGCAGCTTCTTGTGATGTGATCCACCCTTCAGATAAAGCTTCCTCAGTCATGATGGAAATCGTTGTCTTGAGTTCCTAAGTTGGGTCAGCATCCAGGGGGCAATAAGATTTTACATTGCTCAATTGGCGAAGACATTCTGCACGGTAGGTGCTAGTGTCCAAAAGGACGATAGCCCCACCTTTGTCTGCTGGTTGGATGGTTAATTTTTGGTCTGCAGACAATGTTCTCAAAGCCAATTGGTCATGTTTGGGAAAATTATGGAAAACACTCTCTTGTTGAGTGAACAAATCTTCTATGCTCTTCTCAACAGCTTGTTCGAAGGCAAGTACCTTCGGGGGCATGGTGTGCGAAGGAGGATTAAAGATGGACTTCCTATTTAGTCCTGTGTTGATTTCCCTAGTCTCTTCCATGTCAGATCCCTGTTTATTGGCAAAGAAGAAATGCAACCTGACTTTGCGCAGGAATTTAGCTAGCTCAAGACGCGTTTCAAAGTGATCATTGATATGTGTGGGGACAAAACCTAACCCTCTGTTTAATGCTTTTTCTTCGGTTTGTGTCAACACAAGCTGGCTCAAGTTGATCACGAGCCTGGTTCCAAGTTGGTTGTCGTCTTGTTCTTGTTCTTCGTTGTTGTGCTCCTCAAAATCCTGGTTGAGGTCGTCGGAGGGCTGTAGTGCACTTGTGGTTGTTGTTGACCTCTTCTCTTGCCTCGGGACCGTCCTCGGCCTACGCCTAAAAAAGGCTGCCCGGAAAATTTAGTCGGGTATTTAGGTGGGAAAGGCCCCATGTGTGGTTGAAAAGGACCCATTTGTTGTGGTCCCATCTGAGGAGGAAAAGATGACCCACCAAATTGCCAAGAATTGGGAGGCCACCACATTGGTGTTTGATTTTGTTGATTGCCCCTCCAGTTGTTACGAAAATTTCTCCTACCTCTGCCTCTTGGTTTTGGACCCTGATTAGTGGACCCAGTGTCACTGCCTGATGTATTGTCCTCAGAACTCAAAGTCCCATAACTGGACCCATTCTTTCGTCCATTGGCAGTGAAATCAGGAGGGACATATGTCTCACTCGTGTACGGATATACTTTTTCAAACTTGAATTTATCCAGATCCTTTCTGAATTTCTAAATTTTGACTGATAAAGTAAACTCCTTGAACTCTCTGTTATTTTTGTTGGTTTTGTCTTGATTCTTCTGGAAAGCTTTGCTGGAAAGAGTTGTTTTAATGAATCTCAACCAGTATAGTGTCAGCAATCCTCTTAGAGGTTTGGATAATGAGTATGAGGCAACCACTTGTACACCGCCAAGCGATGAGTGACCAGCTCTTAAGAAACTCTTTATCCTTCAAAAACAGTCTAGGACTGTTGGTGACGATAAGTCCAGTGGGTGCACAGGTGTTGCGTAGATATTGTGCCATCACTGTTCCATGTAATGTGGTACATGTGTGTGATTTTTTTAAAGTCAGAATTTTACCCCACTCATCTTCATTGCTAGTTACAGCTGCAGGTAATGTTTCTAATAGATCAGGATGACTAGCCAAATCGAGTTGCAAATCATCCTCATCAAAGGAGAGGCCTTGATTTTCGGCCATGATTCAGGAAGCAGGTGAACGCAAGACAGCAGTGAAAAAAGACGAATAAACAAAAGAAAGAGCGTACGCTACACAGTTCGTGACGGCGTGACCAGACAATTAGTGGGTCCGTTACTCTATAAATGACCCACAGTCACAGCGACTGCTCCAGAACAAACAACAACAACAATTTTATGAGGGTCAAAGGGGATTTTAAAGACCAAACTCTGATATGCCCCATGCATACACTGAAAGACCAAAAATATCAAAGGGTCTGAAACAACAAAGAAATGAACGCCGGATATGAACCAACAGGGGACTCTATTACCATGCCTCATGTATAATCTAAGAACAGGTCACCCCTACGCCAAACCCACACAGTGGTCAGGTAAGGATGCCCATCAGTCACCACACGGAACCGCCCTTCATCATTTGGGTTTCCTTTAAGACCACCATACAGGGTGCCTATTGTCTTTCACAGGGAGGGCCTAGATTGTAAGAAGACCCTCACATGATCAGACAGATCTTCCGTGGTATTGCTTCTCAATTAAGAGGATGTTAGAATACCAAAAGGGGACTGATGTCGCAGTGCAAAAATGGTGTGTAAAAAATAAGAAAACGTGTGTGTTAAAATTGGATGAGGGGGTACTGAGCGTGATTTTTATTCTGGTGCTACCCACTCTGCCAATGTTAAAAAGTAGTCAGTGACAATCACAATATTCTTGGATTGACTGGATGTATTATAAGGTCAACATGTTTCAGCAATTAATGACACATTATGTCATTGCTTTCATCAGGATCAAAACAAACTGATAGCTACTGCAACCAAGTGATAATGAAACAAAAAATAGTGCTCAAAACCATATCAAACAAAACTGATACAGAGATCACCTGAATCCACTAGGTGTCCGCATCGGTTTCTCCACCTTTCCAAGTCATCAGAGATTTCTAGGAATAGTGAAAACATGGAGATTTAGAATAGATATCCTGTTAGTAAAAACCGCGTTCACAAACTTGTGTAGGTATACCAGGTTCTGACTTGACAATCCTAGTAATCAGTGTCAAACAAATAAATACACCTATAGCAACATATTATTCTGTGCTAATGTCTCAACAGTGGATTGAATTGTCAAAATTACCAAAGGAGATGACATCTTACCCCACTTGGAAGATGTACGCACCTCACCCCACCTGGCCACAGCTCAGGGAGAAAAGGGGAAGCACCACTCTACAGACGAAAGAGGCAAAGACATAACAAGCTGAAAATGCCACTCCTTCATCGCTTGTTCAGACAGAAATAAATCAGCGCCATTTATTGTCAGGTCCTGCTTCGCTTAAAAAAGGGGGTTATCAATCACCCAAAATTTTCGCACTCGCTTAAATTTGAGTTAAGATGCCCACCATGCCAAAGGCGCAGGAATGTATAAGATTTGGAAAGCAAGCGCGGCCTCTCTCTTGATGCCTAGCGATTCCTTACAATCTCAAAGTATCTGCGTTTTCTTGGCAAACACCCTACCTGTCCGTCGGTACTTTGTGTCGGCGTCCGAGCCGATCGGGGAGGTGCATGGACAGGCATCGGCTGTCGTATATGACGCGTCGCGTCATTCGCCGATTGCTAGTCACGTGATCCCCAGGCTCTTCAACCGCAATACCTGATTGGTTTGACAGGCGGCCAATCGAAACTCATGAAAAATGTTACCAGCTGGATTGTAAACATTGCTCGTGTGTGAGAAAAAGAGGTTTTTTTTTAATGCATAAAACTTTAGCCAAAGGTTTTAGAGAACCAAGGAGCAAAACATTTTACTCTGTTAGTTGTATATAAATGTCATGAACCGCGCAACATCAACTACATATGAGAGAAGGGTGATCATAACATTGCGCAATTTGCCCAACAACATATGAGAGAAGGGTGATCATAACATCGCACAATTTGCCCAAGAGTAGTTCATCATTCCCTCTACTGCATAGATAGCAGGGAAATCTCGGACTGACATTAGGATATTAATCACACACATCAAGAGAGTAATGAATTTGTTAACATCTCCTACACAGAGGCCAAATCATGGCCATTGTCGACCCTCACCATTCTTGGTGGCATTTGTTATACTGAATAGTGAGATTCCTCTATACCAGTAGCTGGGGAACCATACTGAACAGATGGAATTCATAGAGTAGCCCAGGGTATATCATCATTGAGCCCCACGCGGTTCGTGCCAATTTTGATAACCCACTTCTGTTCTTTTAGTAGGAGATACTTAGTTATGTCAGTAGTATGTGTGGGGATATGAGGTTGTTCAATCACTGTCCATTGAAACGCTGTAGAAGGATGGCGTGCCTCCAGGAAGTGATTAGTTAATTTAGTGGCTTGTCTCTTACACCTAATGGTGCTCTTATGCTCAGATATTCTGACTCGGATCTTGCGGGTGGTCATGCCTACGTATTTGGGTCCACAGGGACATGTGATGAGATAGGCAAGGTTATCGCTGTTACAATTTGTGAATTTGTTTTGAATCCACGGTCTTGTCGTCCCTATGTCTATTTCGGTTGATTTTTTAGTCTGCGGACAAGAATGGCACGATCCGCAGGGATGGTGACCCCTGACTGGGGGAAGTACTGCAAGTACTGTAATGCAACATGTGCTGTACCAGGGCGGGGTACAACACTACAACTGAATCACTACAGTGGATCTCCTGCTGACTTCTGAATATCTAAGACATGCAGCAGTTTTACAGGAGAACCTCATTTACAATCCGTGTACAACAATTCCTCAAATTGTTTTGTGAATTGCAGACTACTCCTTTCTTGATTCTGCTGCTTTATTTTGAAGGGTTCTGCTATTGTTCACAGTTCTTCTATCATTGTCTTGTACAGTCCTTCCAGTTCTGGTCATGCTCCTTGGTTTTTTTACTTAGGGCCCCTTCCATTCAGTCAACTACACTACTTTACAGTATTAGCTATTCTGTTCACATGGTTGTTTACGGAAAAAGCTTTAAGCATTGTCCTTACTGTACATGTCATTTCTGAGGGTAGTACATGTGTGTTAAAGGTTTGCTTTTTGAAACACAAAGAATTATCTGGTGAAGATGATGAAGGAAGTAATGCACTGGTGCAGTACTGCCCCCATCAGGCATGCTAGCACTAAATTGGCTGAGAAAGGTGGCTAACAAATACAGTCACTATTTTAGAATATAAAAGGTCTTATATTCACTATTCTAAATTATAACAAATTAGGCATAGTATCACACTCTAGTCAGAAAGTGCATAGAGTTCATATGGATTTTGAATTTTTCATTGGTTACTAATCATATAATGTATATTCATTATTGTGGTATTAATTCTTTCATATATAAATTATGTTTTTACTTTTTGAAAGTATCGCTGTACTTTCCCAATATTTTTTTATGTAGTGGCGTACAGTGGAGTGGCTGGCATAAAGTGGTGTGGATTGACACAGAGTGGAATAGAGTAGAGTGATGCAGAGTAGAGTGGTGCAGAGTGCAGAAAATATAGAGTAGAGTGGTGTACAGTGCAGTGTCTTAGAGTGCAGAGACATACAGTGCAGTAGCATAGAGTAGAGTAGTACAGAGTAGAGTGGAGCAGAGTACAGTGGCATAGAATGCAGTGGTGTAAAGTATAGTGGCATAGAATAGAGTGGTGCAGAGTAGCGTAGAGTGGTGCAGAGTAGAGTAGAGTGGCGTAGAGTCGATACATGTTTTAATTGTTGCATTTCCTGCATTTAAACAAATGAAATACCGCTTAACATCTCACAAGTTGAAAAACTAAAAGAAAATGCTACTGTTGTAGTGTTAACGTGTTAAGCTTCATGAAGCAATTTACTAGTTTATTTTTCGCCAATCTCTATTTAACCCTCAGCAACCATACCAAACTCACTAGGTCCTCCGATGAATCTTGTTCTCTGCTAAAACGGACTGGAATATTTTAGAGGATGAGCCATTATCTTATGAGGACCTGGAATAAGATAAATGTTATAATTTAAAATTGAAGTGTAAACTCCCAAACTAACCCACCACTAATTAGGATAACCTCCAAAATATATTGAATTTAACCACAACAAATAAGGAGACAGAATCAGCAGAGTAATTTATCTTAAATTGTATTCCTATTTGGATTCAAATAATTAGCTTACAGTCTAGGTTTAAAATAAATCAGATTTAATAAGCATTTGCAAGCTCTGCGAGATCCAGATATGAAAGAACTATCTTCCTCAGATGAGGGAGATTATTATCCTAAGAAAATGAATTGCTAGGGAAAATCAATTGTTCCTCTTACCACCCCTATTAGGCAAGTTCAGTAAGTTCGAGATGACCAGTTCTAGTTCATGTAGAGAATCATCTGTCTCTGTCCGCACTGCAGCGCCAATGCCACAGCTGCTCTAATACTTACCCTTTCAGCGGAAAAGGTTTCACTATGTTAGATTAAAAGCCAGATTGTTTCTGGAAGTCCAAATCGTCAGTCTCTGTACCACAAGATGGGTAAAGGGGTGATGCAGCTTTGTTCAAAATGTTGGTAATTATACTCGATTGATTCCAGGTTTACACCCCTTGACATGACCACATTTGCCAGACCACTCTGTCTCATTGGTTCCCCATGATAGGATGAGATGATGTAGTAGGTAAAAGTATACATTCCCGGATGAATTTAGTAATCCATCACTTGCAAGTTCATCAGGACCACTGTAATTTAGTCATATGATTGGTTCTGGTTGTTGGATTTAGGAAATAGGCATTCTAGGGTTATTAACCATTTTCTAACACATGAATCAATTTTATTCTTAGATAGACGTTTTCTGTGTCATCGTTTATTTACTGCATTTATCTAAGCATAAGAACACATGTTAATATAATGTTCAATTTCAAATCAGCTAATTGACTGTTAGGTGTTATCAGAAATCTACTTCTAACATTCTGCATGCTTTTGCAATGCAGTATCTAAATGAGAACTTCATTGGCGTGTTTCTTGATACATGGAAACCTAACACACACTTTGTGACTATCACGTAAAATAGTGTCATTATCCATTTCTGTGGAAAATTGTCATAAATAGATGAATGATAACATCTCTGCTCTATCACTACACACATTCATATAAGTTATTTAACCAAGCTAAACATAGATTGTGTGTCTATGGTGTGTTCCTACATTGTCACAAATACATTTTTACCTTTTGGCATCAAGAATAGCAATTGCTACACAAGTTATTGTTAATTCTTTTAGTTCCTAACTATTTACTGATGTTTATATTTCTTGCTAACAATTGTTTCATGCAAAAATCAAATTAAAGGGAGGAACTTTGTAACGCCCATTGCTTTGAAACCAAGAACACACACCATCAGCTAGCAGACATCAATAAAATTCACACAGTGATCACAACACGTTTGCTGCAGAGTGCTCTCTATACACACTGCACTTAGATGATTTTAGTGCCAGCAGGCCAAAATAGCAAACACTGTATTTGTATGCGAGAAGGGAATTACTTCACTACGGTGCTCCCTGTGCTCCCTTTATCATTGTTAAGCAATAATAAACATAAAACCCCTTAGTACTTTTCATTATGTTAACTCTAGTAAGTTGCCAGAAAAGCTGCAAGGGCGATTAAGTCAACACTAAAGGAGGAACCAAACAACCTACCATTCAGCATAGATGTGTTTCCAGAGTAACAGCTTTATCTTTGTCTGGCTGCATCAATTTGTAAGGGAAGATGCTTCTTTGTAGCAGAGATGTCCAATGTAAGGTCCAAAATTGACAAATGCATGCCAGACTTCCAGGATAACCGGTATTGTGTTAATGAGTTACATTTAAAATGTCATCATGTGAGCAAATTATATTAGGACATTATCCTGACAATCTGCATGGATGACGGGTCGGTAGCCCTATCATAGACATCTCTGATGTTGAGCTTCACGTTTGCATTACCAAAGTCATGAACTCCCCCTTTTCAGGATTCAGTATGATATGAATTTATCAGAGAGACAAGCGCACTTTGTCTAGCACCAAATCATGATTTCTTTGTTTTTTCCAATACATTAAACCACATTGCTCTACTTAAAATTGTTTAGCATTTGCTAACACCTAATATTCTTGGTTTCCTTTAAGATTTCCGTTGCTGGTGAGACTCCAGATCTTAGCCTCTTACATCTCTAGAGAGAAGGAAATAGTACAACCTATGACCAAAGTGGGTTGAAGCATAGCCACGTCCATACACATCTTTCTCATTTCTTTATTTCTTTTTGAGTATGCCCCAGGTGAGATGTGGTTGAGCCACCTAGTGGTAATATTGTATCTTACTCCAGTAAATAATGGATTTATTTCACCTGCTGTTGCTATAGGTGTGTGGTTGCAGATCTGGGATTTTCTTCCACCGTTTTAATTCTCATCAAAGTAAAGCATCTTCGAGACTCCGTAAAATTCCTCAGGTACATATCTAATATTTTATACCAGGGAGACGGTTTGACGTGTATTCCCATCAGCCTCATGAGGTCTGCTGTTTAATGTATAGGAACGATCCGAGCACCTCAACTTTTAGAACATTTATCTGATTTGTCACTGCCCAAGGTGTATGGAGAGCTGGATTCAGGGGCGTAGATTAGATGTGGGGGAGGTGTGACACCCCCCAAATTAGTGCATTCCTGGTTTTATAGTTGTTTCTGGGGGCCTCAAGTCGGATCTGTTATCTAGGGTTTTATCATCCTTATCCAAGAAGAAAAAATAAAACCGTTACCTTTGATTGAAAACCAGCTTCCCTGCTTGGCCAATTGCCTCCTTTCTTTATTAGTGCATATGAGTGTACTTTTAAATACTTGAGTTCAGGATGGCCGCTGCACAAGCACCTGTTTGATTTAATAGCCTGTAATGTTGCTCTACCTATAATGAGAACCTAGGCCAAATTTTGGGGTATGTAAGGACTGCTTGTTTAGTTGGGTAATTTGAGAGTCGCACCCCCTGAATCTCACGAATATGTGATATAACAACGCGATCAAAATGAACGCGGTATGTTACATCGTAGTTTTTACAACGACTTGTGCTGGAGGGTGCTGGACTTAGGAGTAGTAAGATTCACTATTCCAACACCAGTCTACGTACAGTAGATAAGGTGTTGGAATAGTAAATCTTACTATTCCTTAGGTTATAGCGCCATCCAGCTCAAGTCGATGTAACGACTTGCGTTGTAACGGCTGCTTTGGAAGTGCATCGCGGTGTACTCACTGCGATGTAAAGGATGTTTCCCGAATCTCACTGACTAACCTACGTCCCTGGCTGGATTTTGATACACATTCGATGCACAGAGGACGATGCTGCCCACTGATAGATACTTGTCTTTAATAAAGTTCCTGCTGGCATCTCTCTAGTGTATTACACATAATGCTATTAAGCGTTCCTGTGCTTGGTATGGAGTACGATATGTGAATTTGGTTTCTGGGGCACCAAGATTTATTAGCCAAACCAGTCTCTTGTATTTATTTTAAGGAAAACACAACCCCTTTCCTCACTTTTTGTAAAACGCACTGTGTAACTTTGACACCAGCTATTGATTCCTTAGTAATTATGAAAGGAGAAACAATGGTATCCATTGGACTTAATTAAGGGTTTGTGTTAGATAATGTGAAAATGAAAACAAGATTGATCCTGCTGAAAATCTTTTTAGTATGCTAAGCCTATAGATATCTGTTGCATAGGACTTTGCTATTGTTTGTTGAGCAGAATGGTCGACCGTCCTCTGCAGACTGTTTTCTAAACAGCAAGACTAGGTAGGTAAGCAGCTATCATGTGATGCTCTGAACGTGTTGGTGGTATTTGTTTAAGCTAACTCTTTCTGGATGTTCCCAGTGACAGCTTACAACCGTGCAAATGGCTGCATTTGATCCATTTGGGATCAGTACGAGCTATAGATCATAGCATGTAGGGTTTGTTGCAGGCCTATTGAACAGAGGAAAGGTTCAATAGGCCTTGCATTTATAGCTCGTACTTATCCCAAATGGGTCAAATGCAGCCATTTGAAGATGAAGTAACTGAGTACTTGAAATTTTTTTCAGTTGGTGTAAGTCTGCCGCAAAACTCGGAGAAATACGACAGGAGACACAGCAGGACTATCCCTGAATGGCAGTAGACATAGGACGCACGTATGGTGATGCTCATCTTTATTTGTGAAACTACTACAAAATATCCCGAAAGAAGTAAAAAAAAAAAACCTACCATTTGGCCTAAGCACCCCTGACCGAGGCAATGTATGTCTTGCATATGGAAACAATGACGATTGTTTACTCACCAGTTTAATGATATTCCCTTTTTTGCTAATGGCAATGTGGAAAATGTGAGCGCCAGATGTTGAGCATGAAGTACAGATGCAAAGAACACTGAAAGGTCTGTGGAAAGAAATCGATCCCGACATTAAAAATATTGCGCGACTCCACGGTTTATTAATGCGATGCTGCTGATTTTTAAATAGTTACAAGTCTGCAGCTTGATTTCCATATATTTGTAACAGTTCAGCAACAAATTTACATATTTCCTGGAATCTGCAGTTATAAAAAGCTGAACACCACTCCCGGCATTGTTAGACAGTGGATTATAAGCCATTACCATTGTTTCAATTAGCCATGTAACAGTGACCTGCGGTGCTCGGATGGCCTGCTAATGGACTTTAAGGCTTTCAAATATTCATGTCGGCTTTCTAAATCTGAATCCCTGGCCCATTCTTCCTGGAACAGGCCCGGACCGAGAAGTTGGCACTGTCTGTGCATTATGTGGAGAGGCTCATGGTTAATTAAATGAATACCGCGCATTACACTACTCACTTTAGTGCTACAAAATTATTTCTCATTGATTTTTACATTCTGAGCCCATGATTCAATTTTACTTCTGCCATTTGTGCTGCACTGCCAATAAAAGGGAGATGCGGGAAGATGGCTGAGATGGCTGCAGCCATCGCTGACTGATCGAAGGCAAAAAAGATACAGTGGAAATTGCAGTTTTCCTATTTCTGCCATAATAAAATATCTTGCGAGGCACGGAATGTATTATTAATGCATTTTTTCTGCTTTCTGCTTTCATCTACTCTTTTTGCTTTCTTCTTTTCTTTGTCAAGATCCACAAATCTATGATTTATGCCCCTTCCAGCGGAGACATTCATTTTTCAAAGGAAGGAGAAAAGGCTACAGCAATAAAAGTGAATATCATGCTAAATTGTCTTCATTGCTCTCATCAGCGAGTGTCCCGCCCCTGAAAGAATTTAACATACCAAGAAACTTACCCCAGATTCATCAAAGTCCTGTTTTGCGAGTCCCTAATAGCGAATTTTAAGGATTCGCTATTAAAGACTCACAAAACGGGATGCATGTAGAAATCACAATAATTTTAGCGATTTCTACAGCTTCCTTAATTGCGATTCGCTAATTGCGAATCGCAAATAAGGAATGGCTTTGCCATTCCTTCCTATGGGCCTAAAGGCCCATAGGAATGAATGGGGAGTCATTCCTTATTTGCGATTAGCAATTAGCGAATCGCAAATAAGGAAGTAATTCCAATGGTGCCAGGATTGTTGCACCCCTGAAATGGCAATGTCCACTGGTGTTGCACACACACATGTCCCAAGGACATGTGTGTGTGTAACATACAACTTAGAAAAATGCACTAAAGTGCATTTTTCTAAGTTTTTGCTATTTACCACGTAGTTAGACTTCGCGGTAAATAGCAGCCGAAGATTGCGATTTCCCAATTTTAAAATGGTTCATGAATTGCATTTAAGGAATCTCAAATTGAGATTCCTTAAATGCAATTAATCGCAATTTCGCGATTTCAACATTTGTGATTTTTGCATGTGGGATGATGCATCCCAAATGCAAAAATAGCGCTCGCAAAGGGCCAGATTCTCACAGGCACATGCATCAATATTGCATTTTGCGATTCCTTAATTGCGAAAAATAAGGAATCGCAATTAAGGAATTGCAAAATGCAATGCATCAAGAAATCGCTAAATAAATTGAGATTCCTTAATATTCCTTAATTGCGACTCGCAAATTGCGAGTCGCAATTAAGGAATACCTCCCCATTCATTCCTATGGGCCTGGAGGCCGATAGGAATGAATGGGAAGACATTCTCAATTTGCGATTAGCAATTTGCGAATCGCAAATTGAGAATGCGATTTCAAGGGTGCAGGGGTGTCCAAAGGACACCCTGTTGCACCCCTGAAATCAATCTGTGCACATATGTTGTGCACACACATGCCCTAAGGGCATGTGTGTGCACAACATGAAACTTTGAGAAAAGCACAAAAGTGCATTTTTCAAAGTTTTCGCAAATTACCATGAGGTTCAACCTCATGGTAATTTCACAAGTGTCATGCATTGCATTTAAGGAATCGCAAAATACGATTGATTCCTTAAATGCAATCGCAATTTGAGAATTCGCAAATATTTGCGAATTCTTAAATTGCGTGAGCCTTGACCCCTTCATGCATTCCAAATGAGGATTTTGCAATCGCAAACGGCCGATATTTGCAATTCGCACCGCTTGCGATCGCAATATCCTTTGATGCATGTGCCTGTCAGAATCTGGCCCTTTGCGAGCCGATTCTGGTTTGATGAATCTGGCTGTAAGTCTGAAAATTTGACAATGGTACCAAACGTTTTAGCAAATGAGGATGGGGAGTGCATGAATCCGTAGTGGCTCATTCCTAATGTGGCCAGTGGTTTGATTAGCTGGTTCTTCAGAAATAGTTTATCCACATTGTCTGAGAACGTGTAGCACTGGCGCTTCAGCTGAAAAGCATATCTCCTTCGATTTATTCTTACAAATCTTTCCTTTCACTTTGCTTCAACAGATACATTGCTGTGGGATAAGTGAACTTAAGAAGCACATCACCTCATCTTGAAATCTCTTTTTACCAAATCACTCCCTCACACCTTGATCAGTATGCATTGCTTTCTGGGGCGGCTCCTCCGTTAAGGCGGAGGTGCATCGCCTCACTAAATATGCCCCAGGAATAGAAAAATAAAATAGTACTAAATTAACATTTTATGTTTTCAAAACCCCGTCCCGATCCGAGCGACAGGACGCAGGACTTTCCGCATTGAATGTAAGTGTCATTTTAAAACAATGTATAACTTTTTTTCCCTTCCTGCCTCACCACCCTCCTTACATGCCAGTCGCCACTGATTGCTTTCAGAAAATGTTATTATACAACAGCTCGAGGTGAGACCCATCATATAGATTGCTTCTGGATTTACTTTTCCTAGTGAACACAAAAGCCTTTGTGTGAAATAAGCCTGCACTTAAATAGTACCAAATATCAGGAACTATCATATAATGATTCCCAAGGAAGCAGTAGCAAAGCCGATAGATCTTACCCCTTCGCCCTATTGGCTTTACCAATACTTTTGCCAATGCGAATACAAAGGGAACAAGCATTTACAATGCAATGGTTTCGCCTTTGGAAAAGTTTGAGCTATTGGCATTGTAAATGACAAAATTTGTATTTATGTGTTGGTTTTGAAAACAGATAAATAAATGGCATTGTCATTTACATTTATTATACAAGTGTAATTTTTCATTTCATTTCATTTCATTTCACATTGCCATTAGCTTAATCTCTCGCAAATTTGAGACCAATTGTACCCTACGGACGAGCTCAGCAGACAGCAATTACTACCACACACACACACACAGAGCCACACAAACCCACTCAGAGCCAGCCACACACACACACCCAGAGCCAGCCACACACACAAACACCCAGAGCCAGCCACACACACACACCCAGATCCGCACACACACACACACCCGGAGCCACACATACACACACACCCAGATCCACACACACACACACACCCAGAGCCACACACACACACACACACACACCCAGAGCCACACACACACACACACCCAGAGCCACACACACACACACCCAGAGCCATTGGTGTATTTTCTGCACCACCTACCATGACCTTATGGGAAAGTTAAATACACCAATGGGGTGAAAGCAATTTTGACCGTACTATTTTTAGAACCAGGGAACGCGCACAGTGGTACTGAACAACAGTGTCACAAAATGGACACAGTGATTAGATCAGCACCCATAGGAGCACGATAAAGGTGAAAAATCTGGGGTGACCGCACAGAAAAGGCAGACTCAACAGCAGATTTCCTAACATTGCCTGGCGGCCTGTTTACACTTATTGTACCCGAGTAGAAAAAGCATCATAGCAATTGATTCACAGTGTTTCAGAGGAGTTTCCCCACACTGACGAACCCCTGCACATCCAGGGATATCAGAATATGTTGTGAAATCCTGCACAGGCCAGTCACACCCCCCACTGCCTTCCAACCACATGGAAGTATATCCCATGAGGGAACGAACCGGAAATAAAAAACACGAAGGTAAATAAGCTTCCAGGCAGAGGGATTGGTGGTGGAGTCTCTCACACATAGTGTGGCACTACTCCTGAGAACTGTTTCATCATATCAGGAGCACTGAGCAGGTTCAACATTGAAGCAGAGTGGGGACTCCTCTTGAAAAATAAAAGCCAAATCATGCTTAAATAAGCAAATAAAAGCCGCACCATGTTTAAATAAACAAATAAAAGACAAACCATGCTTAAATAAGCAAATAAAAGCCAAACCATGCTTAAATAAGCATAAATCTATTGTTTGTGTGTTTTACTCAATTATTAGATGCTCAACACAGACAGGTTTGCTCCTGGGCGACCTGCAGGTAGCACAGGCCGCTTACATCTAATTATGCAGCAATGGATGGTGCACAAAGGGGAAAATCCACCATCATATGGGGACCTATGTTATGCCACTTTTATTTTAACCTGCAAAACATTTTCCTTGCGTGGAAATCCCTTCACGTGGACCCTCTGAAAACACGGGTGGGTTCTGGCACTTTCTCACATTCATTAAAGAATTTACAACTACATGAAGAGGCAACAATGAGTGTGACAAAGTCTTCGAGAATTTGTAAACACACCCACACACACCCAGCTATGGCTTTGTGAGGGTCCGCCACATTCTCAGAGGAGCAGCACACCCCTTGTAGGGCTCCCAGATGTGTGAGGCGCTGTGGATCTCAGGAGCCTGAGCACAGCTCTTGTGCATGGTGTGACTTCCAGCCCAGTGCATGGAGCATAAAAACACAAAAACCCACCAGCAATGAACAGAGTACAAGGGAGGGAAAAGCAACAACAGAAAACTGCACACTCACATCCAGAGCGCCCTCTTGCACAGCACGGCCCTTCAGAAACCAATCACATGAGCGATGAAACTACATGAGAGAATGAACAATACTAAAGGCTGTGTCCAAGCAAACTGGCCTTGCAGGAGCAAAAAGAAAACAATAAACTTACTGTTCTACTCAAGTCGTTTTCAAGCTTCGAGCTCCTCTTTCCTGCAGCCCAAGCAAGGGCTGTGTCGCTCAGGAAAGTATTTTCCAAGTCAATGTTTCAAAGTCAAATATAAAGAAAGGGTCTGCCTGCCCCCTCCCTGGCACCCACCTCTAGGAATCCTCCCTGAACACAGCCAGACAGGTATGCTGACTGACAGAGCACAAGATGGCAGAGGGATCTGGGGTGCACACGGTTACTTTGAAGGTAAGGGTGGGAATGCGAGGGATGGACGAGAGGGCCACAGGGAGTGGTCACTGAGGCGGAGAGAACAGGGGCCACAGGGAGAGAGAGAGAGAGAGATCAATCAATCACAATCAATCAATCACAGACATTTATATAGCGCACTACTTACCCGGAGGGTTTCAAGGCGCTGGGGGGGGGGGGAGTGCTGCTACTGCTCGAATAGCCAGGTCTTGAGCTTCTTCCTGAAGGAGAGGTGGTCTTGGGTCAGGCGCAGGTCGGAAGGTAGGGAGTTCCAGGTCTTGGCAGCCAGGTAGGAGAAGGACCTTCCTCCTGTTGTCGTTCTCAGGATGCGGGGGACGGCGGCGAGGGCGTGGTTGGCTGATCCGAGATGTCGTTTGGGAACGTGGAAGTTGATGCGGTTGTTGAGGTAGCTCGGGCCTTGATCATGTAGGGCTTTGTGTGCGTGGGTGAGGAGGCGGAAGGTGATTCTTTTGTTGATGGGGAGCCAATGCGGGTCTCTCAGATGTCCGGAGATGTGGCTGTGTCGTGGGATGTCGAGGATGAGTCTGGCTGAGGCGTTCTGGATCCGCTGGAGTCTCTTCTGGAGCTTGGCGGTGGTTCCGGCGTAGAGGGCGTTGCCGTAGTCCAGACGGCTGGTGACGAGGGCCTGGGTGACCGTCTTCCTTGTCTCGGTGGGGATCCACCGGAAGATCTTCCGTAGCATGCGCATATGTTGAAGCATGACGAGGAGACAGCGTTGACTTGTCTGGTCATGGTGAGGGAGGAGTCCAAGATGAAGCCCAGGTTGCGTGCGTGGTCTGTCGGTTTGGGTGCGCTGCCCAGGGCGGGGGCCACCAGGAGTCGTCCCAGGCGGAGGGCGAGGAACCCAGGATGAGGACTTCCGTCTTGTCTGAGTTCAGTTTCAGGCGGCTGGTCGTCATCCACTCGGCTACGTCTTTCATCCCTTCGTGAAGGTTGGCTCTGGCGGCGGCGGGGTCGTTGGTCAGGGAGAGGATCAGCTGGGTGTCGTCGGCGTAGGAGATGATGTTGAGGTTGTGTTGGCGTGCGATGGCTGCGAGGGTGCTCATGTATATGTTGAAGAGGGTGGGGCTCAGCGAGGATCCTTGAGGGACGCCGCAGATGACTTCGGTGGCCTCTGACTTGTACGGTGGTAGACGGACTCTCTGTGTTCTTCCGTCGAGGAAGGAGATGATCCATTCCAGTGCCTTCTCCTGGATTCCGACGTTGCTGAGGCGCTGCACTAGGGTGCGGTGGCAGACAGTGTCGAAAGCCGCGGAGAGGTCTAGAAGGATGAGGGCCGCTGTTTCTCCGTTGTCCATCAGGGCTCGGATGTCATCGGTGGCAGCGATGAGGGCGGTCTCGGTGCTGTGGTTGGCTCGGAAGCCAGACTGTGAGGGGTCGAGGGATCCATTTGTCTCGAGGAAGGCGGCCAGCTGCTTGTTGACGGTCTTCTCGATGACTTTGGCTGGGAACGGGAGGAGCGAGATGGGGCGGTAATTCTTGAGTTCGGTGGGGTCCGCTGTAGGTTTCTTTAGTAGGGCCCTGAGTTCGGTGTGCTTCCAGCTCTCCGGGAAGGTGGCGGTCTCGAAGGAGGTGTTGATGATGTCCCGCAGGTGGGGTGCGATGACCGCGTCGGCCTTGTTGAAGATGTGGTGAGGGCAGGGGTCGGTCGGAGATCCGGAGTGGATGGAGTTCATCATGTGGATGGTGACTTCGGTGCTGATCGGAGTCCAGGTGCGGAGGGTGGTGGTGGGGGGCGGTAGTTCGGTTGTGGCGTGCGTCGGTTGAGTGCTGAAGCTGTTGTGTATGTCCGCGATCTTGTTGTGGAAGTAGGAGGCGAGGGAGTTGCAGAGGTCTTGCGATGGGGTGATGTCGTTGTTTCCGGCGTTGGGGTTGGAGAGCTCTTTGACGACGTTGAAGAGTTCCTTGCTGTTGTGTGCGTTGTTGTCCAGCCGGTCCTTGAATGCAGTTTTCTTAGTGGCGCGGATCAGTTGGTGGTGCTTCCGGGTGGCAAGCTTGAGGGCGGTCATGTTGTCCGGTGTTGGTTCCCTTCTCCAGGCTTTCTCTAGGGCTCGGCAGTTCTTCTTGGAGCTCTTGAGTTCGTCGGTGAACCAAGGGGCCTTCTTGCTGCCGGGTCTGCTGGGCGGGGTCCTCAGTGGGGCGAGTTTGTCCGCGCAGTTGTTGATCCACTTCGTGAGGTTGTCGGCGGCCTGGCTGGGGTTCGCTGAGCTGGCGGGGGGGGTGCTGGCTCAGGGAAGCGGCGAGCTGGTCGGCTGTGATCTTGTTCCAGCTTCTTCGTGCAACCGGTTGCTGGTGGTGGTGGATCGTCGTTCTTCTGAAGGTGAAGTGGACGCAGCTGTGGTCCGTCCAGTGGAGTCCAGTGGCGTGGCTGAAGGCGATGTCTTTGCTGGATGAGAAGACGGCGTCGAGTGAGTGTCCGGCGAGGTGGGTGGGGGTGGATACCAGCTGCTTGAGTCCGAGGTTGGCGAGGTTGTCGAGCAGGGTGATGGTGTTGCGGTCGTTGTTGTTCTCCAGGTGGAAGTTGAGGTCCCCCAGGAGGATGTAGTTGGCGGAGGGGAGGGCATGCGGGCTAACTGAGGTCAGTTAGGCTGACAGAACAGGGAGAGGTCACTAAGACGGACTGAACATGGGCCGCAGGGAGTGGTCAGGCAGGCGGATAGAGGAGGGGCTCGAGAGAGATGACGCAGGCGGACAGAACAGGGATGGTCCGTCAGGCGGATAGACTCATCATAGGACCCAATATGGAACCTTCATCAGCGCCAAGAAGCCGAACTAAACACTTAAAATAACAAGAGCCGCCTACCGACTGGATGTTTTTATTACAGATTCAAACATCACCGCAGTTATCCGCCATACTATTTGCAGTCCAGCGAAGTTGTTTATCCACGTGATTAGCTTGGTATTTATCCAATAGAAATAAACACACATGGAGCGGGCAGGGAGGAGCATAGAACAGGCAGTAAAACCAAACAAGAAACTATGATCAAAACACGATGATGCAGAACCTTCAATCTCAATTCAAGCTATAAATGATGAACAGACTTTCGTAGTGCGTCAGACACAAATGTTTACATGCACCCTTTCATTGGAAAAAAAAACATGAAACAATGCTCCACGAATAAAGTATTCACCATTTGCTGTTGTATAAATACGACTCCTGCAGATGAAAATATAACCCGATTTCCCCTCCAGGGGGCCTCCGATGCGATTTAATATGTAACTGCTATTTCAAACAGTCAGGGAGCAACATAATCAAGTGGGCCAGAATACGAATATCTGAAAAAATGAGGCTCAAATGCCATTTCTTTCCAAAACTTGATTTAAATGCTAGAAGGCAAGACAATCAGGAGCGTGACCGCCTGGCGAGCCTTGAGAGAGAAGTGTGCCCCGTCCCATTCTCGTGAGCCCCCAAACCGAGCAGATGATGTTGATGAACCGACGGTTCGGGGGGGAGGGACAAGTTTGCCCCTCTACACGAACATGTGAAGGTAGGTCTTGGCAGGTGAATGCTGCGAGTGTGATTGGGTCATGCACGACTCTTAAAATAAAACTAAAACCCACCTACAAAGTCTTCTTGTCCGACACAACTCAGATTGCGACTCCATCTAGCTGGTGGGGAAAAATCGCCGCTATACAAGAGACGCGCGCGCTAGGAAAACACACAGCTGCCTGCAGTCCGCCGCCTGAATGGCCTGGCTCGCAGGCTAGGAGGCCAATCCCCCTGGAAGCAGTGATCACAGGGAAGGGCACCTTCATTGAAAACAACAACGACGACGAGTTGAAAACAAGCCGCTCTGACGGACCGAACGCTCTGCAACGTACCAGTAGATGCGAGAAGTCGACGGGCCCCGGCGCCATCTTCGGAGGAATGAGCACAAAAAAAACAAAAAAAATAAATATATAACCACCGCCCACCGCTGCATGATGTGGGCAAAATGCGAAAAACTGTCGGGAACGCCCACGAATCTGGTCCGGCCATAACGGACAGATCTCTGTTCCAATGGCTAGCCTCCATTTTTGGAGCTAGCCAATGGAACAGAGGGGCGGGACTACACACACATACTCTAAAATGCGAAAAACTGTCAGGAACGCCCACAAATCTGGTCCGGCCATGATGGACAGATCTCTGATCCAATGGCTAGCCTCCATTTATGGAGCTAGCCAATGGAACAGAGGGGCGGGACTACACACACATACTCTAGACAAAAGATTTCCCCTGGCCAAAAGTCTGCTGCGCAGCTTTCGGCGAGGCGAAACCTAAAGAACACGCAGCAAAGATCTTAGGCGTGCAGAGTGCGATACCCTGGACTGTTTCTCTGAAACCTAATATTCCCATTCAGTTGCATATTCCTGTGCCTGCATTCATGGGTGTTTTTCCAAAGTAAATTCCTGAGACAACCTGTAAAGTTCTACAGTTGTGTCCTTTCATATCCTAGGAAACAAGTTAACGCTTTCTGTTTTTATTACAATCTCGGTAGCTGTTGAATAGCGGCTAGGATTACCCTTTCCCCTCTGTAGACCACAATCAGATCCAGCCTAAAACTTAAGGAATGGATGACTGATGCTGCCCCAACTTTGCTGTCCTTTCCCTGGTGATAGAGGGTCCTCACCAACACTGGAGCTTAGAAAGGGAGTGTCAGCTAAACATGCCTAGTGTAGAACTGTATTTAAAAAAACAGTGGGTGTTTGGGAGTCATTTTGCCAAGTATTGCTTCCTTCTTTTCTTACCCCCCTCACCATTCATCCGCCCTTTCTTTCTTTCCTTCCTGCTCCGCTGCTTACCTTCCGAAATCACCTCCTTTTGTTCACCTGTCTCCATCTTACTTCTTCTTTTCCACCTTTCCTTGGTTTTTCCTCCCTCCTAACCTATGCCTTCCATACTCACTCCTTCCCAGCTGTCATCCACCCTCTAACCCCTTCTGTAAATCTGTCAGTTCCCCTTCTGCCGTGTACCTATTTCCCTGTTCATCCTCATCTGATCCTCCACGTTGCTTGTCTGTTCCTTCGCCGATCCTCCCCCCTCCCCGTCTGTCCAGGCCCCCATCCCAGGCCCTTTGCCCATCTCCTTCCTGCTCTCCACCTGCGCCCCATGTCTCCCCCCTCCGCCATCTTTTCCTCTGCGCGCGAGCCATCCATCCTGCCGCCTGACTCCATCACCCAGCCGCCGCTTTGAGATTGCCGACTGCCCACCAGCAGTGAAATGGTATTTTCTTCCCCAGCTGCCCCGCCCCCTGCTCCGCATGCAGGTCGCCGAGGGAGCCCTGGCTCGCAGATACTGGCGTCCTTGACAGTCTTCGCCCCTGATATATATTTGTTTGTTGTTGCTTTACTTTTAGCATCAGTGGAACATAAAAACAAGAAAAAGCACTCAAAAGGCTCGGACAGCGGGAGGGGGGGGCGGGAAAGTCTCGGACAACGAGAGGGGGGCGGGAAAGTCTCGGACAGCGGGAGGGGGGCGGGAAAGTCTCGGACAGCGGGAGGGGGGCGGGAAAGGCTCGGACAAAAGACAACATGAGACGGGGCATTGGAAATAACAACAACTTCAAACTCGCCAACCACTTCGGCCAAAGGCTTTTCCAAAATGACGAAAACATCACGGGACAAAAAGAATTGCGGGAACGCCCACGAATCTGGTCCGACCATGATGGACAGATCTCTGTTCCAATGGCTAGCCTCCATTTATGGAGCTAGCCAATGGAAGCAGAGGCGGGACTAAGCCCCACACTGTAGGGACATAAGATTTCTCCTGGGCGGAGCTAGGAGCTCCGGCCCCAGGCGAAACCTAAAAATGGCGTGTATGCATGTCTGTGTGCATACATATCATGCAGCTGTTACAATCCAGAGTGAGTACATATGTGAGCATGCCTCACTACGCATCTATACACACATGGCATGACACAGAAGTCATTTTTTTATTTACAAGTTAGTGTATTTCATTTGTAGCCGTAAATAAATAAGCATAATTTATTCATGTGTGAAAGTGCTTTTAAAAAATAGAGCATCGACCAGCAAATGGCAGCTGCGTGGCCCTACAAAAAATTGAAATGCACAATTTTGGTTTTGCATCCGTACAGACAGGGGAGCAATGGAGGAGTGAGGGTGTAGATAGTGGAGAGAGGTCTATATTGCAGGTTGCAACGGGAAGTGGGCAAAGTAGCAACAAAGGAACTTGAGATAAAAAATAAATAAAAAGAAAAATGAAGAGCAGCAGAAGCTGGGGTGGTTGACACACTTGATGAGATCAGGTTAGGGGAGGAGGTGGCAACATAGAGCATGCAGTTGTGTGTTTTTCAGGGAGAAAGAGCACACAAAGAAGAGAGCAATAAAGCATAGCACTCTGAGGGAGTGTTCAAAGGGAAAGAAAAATGTTGTTCCCCGAAATAGGCAGCAGAAGTACACAAGTCATCCAATCAAAAGGATAGTAAAGAATCTACGCTCCAGGGGTGGGGCAAACCGAATGTGGAAGGAAAATTAGAAACAAGCCAATGAAAATGACAAGAAATCAAACCACTGGTCAGCAATTGGCTTGTAAAAAGCCAGCAGTGAGATTTGGTGTAGTCCGCAATATGTATTTATGACAACAGACAGCTAAAGGCTGTTTAAAGGTACGATCTAAATATAGTTAGTCAAGCAACCGTAGAAAAACTGTAATTCATGCCCTAGTTATCAGCAAGTTGGACTTTTGGGGAAGTAACACAATGCCACCTCGGGTCTAAATATTAGCACATGAACCATATCGTAAGAGGGAAGTGCAATAAATATCTGGTCTCTCTCAAAATTATAAATGGATACAACCAAAAAGGGAGGAATTATACCTTTAGGACTAGAACCCTCACTCACCCAAGGGTGACATGCTTCATCATATGGGTTCCTCCTACCAGTAGGAAATCCTAGTCCTACTGGGAGCTATAACTTCTTCACTGTGAGGAGGGAGCTCAGAGATGTTTTCATGGATGTTCAAACATGGAGCTAGGATGCTAAATCCCATATGTGAAGTTTACGGTGTAGTGAGAGTGCAGCGCAAAAAAGGAAGGGAAATCTAATAGTGACTTAAAACTGCCTGGGAAGAGGCAAAATACTATTTCTATTAGATTACTCTCACTCGCAGGGTTTAAAAGCAGTGCAAAGAGTAGTATGGATTTAGAACTACTATAAAAACGGGCCGACATGTTTCAACCTGTTGATTAGTATTCTGTATCAGTGGCTTTCTTCAGGACCAAAAAGAATATTACTATTGCTGCTGCTAATACAATATAAGGTGATAATAAAAGGAACAATACAACACCAGTAGTCCTGTGTAATGATGTCAGGTATTACTGGGAATATCCCTGGGACCCCACTCCACCAATTTTGTTGTTACGGACTTTGGGAGTACCGTTTCCACCAGAATCACCAAGCAACTCACTAGAAGTCTACAAACCATTCAAAACTCAGCAGCTAGACTAATCCTCAACCTTCCATACAAAATTCACCTCACGCCACTGTTCAGGGAACTCAATTGGCTCCCGGTACACAAATGTGCTCAATTCAAACTCCTAACACACACATTCAAGGCCCCTCCTTCCTGAACAGTCGCATCTCCTTCCACCAACCACCGGACACCTCAGCTCCGCAGGACCCCTACTCGCACATATCCCACACATACACAGAACCAGATCAGGTAGATGGGTTTTCTCATAAATCACTTTTAAGAGTAGAATGGCCCCACACTCCACATCAGAGCCTCCTCTCTTCTTGAATTCCACAAGACGCTGAACACCTGGATTTTGAATTAACCAACCTCTCATGGGCAGGGGTAGGTACAACACCTGGACACCCTTGCAGATGATAGTGCTCTTTATAAATACAGACAACATTACAACATAAGGATGGTTATAAAGAAATAGTATGAGTATATCTAAACTCTGTGCACCACATATAACAAGAGGGTGCCGAAAGCTAATTAGCTTACAGTGTTTGCATTAGTATGCTTTCTCTGTTAAATGCTATAACTTTTTTTAATAGGAGTGAAAATGTATACATATAAATCCATTGGTAAACACATACGGCCACATGCATCAAAGTTAGCATTTGCGATTTCTTAATTGCGAAATTAAGGAATCGCAATTAAGAAATCGCAAATTGCTATGCATCAAAAAATCGCATTTTTATTTGCGATTTCTAAAAATTCCTTCATTGCGATTCACAATTTGTGAATCGCAATTAAGGAATCCCTTCCCATTGATTCCTATGGGCCAAGAGGCCCATAGGAATGAATGGGAAGGCATTCACAAATTACGATTCGCATTTTGCGAATCGCAATTTGTGAATGCATTTTCAAAAGTGCAGAGGGGGGTCCAAAGGACCCCCCTGGACCCCTGAAATGTAACTTTAAGTGCAAGTTTCACACACACATGTCCCAAGGACATGTGTGTGTGTAACATGAAACTTTCAAAAATGCATTTTTGTGCATTTTTGAACGTTTTCGCAAATTAGCATGAAGGTCAACTTCATGCTAATTTACCCTTTCCTATTTGCGAATTCGCAAACTAAAAATGTTCATGCATTGCATTTAAGAAATCTCAAATTGCGATTTCTTAAATGCAATCGCAATTTTAGAAATCGCAACATGGTTGCGATTCCTAAAATTGCGAAAAGCATGATGCATCCCAAATTTCAGAATTGCATTCGCAAACGGCCGAAAATTGCGATTCGCACTGTTTGCGAATGTAATTCTCAATGATGCATGTGGGCAATAATCCTTGTTTAATTCCTTAAGGAAAATCAAGAACAATATTCAGAAATGGTGTTTTGACACAAATCTCTTTCAAGGAGGTAAACTTGTTTTGAATAGGACCCAAGACATCCCATAACCTTACGGATGTGCAAGGAGAACAATCTTTATGTATACTTTAGTAATGGTCAAACAACCAGCAGTGCATAGTAAAATGTGGCTATCCGCCAGGAAGTACCATTCAGTGCTTTAAAGTGCTTTAACCCCTTGCATGCTGATGACGAACCCCAGCCGTCATGCACTACGGTGCTCGTGTGCTGATGACGGCTGGGGTTCGTCATGGCCCGCCCCTGTTCATTTGTTTACCGCACAGCGGCGGAAACGGGCCAGCAGCCAAGGGGTTAAAGAATGCAAGAGAAGTGTGTACCTGACAGCGAGTAACTCATGCTGAGGACTATATTGTATTAAACAGGATCCACTGTCAATAAAGTTGTAACAAAAGAGGTATCAAGCTGATGTTTGCTGCTACTTGTAACCTCACTTGCTGTTGCATTCTGCAGGCCCTGCAATAGACTAAGCACGTATTGTGGAAACAAAGAGCAGATGATGTTGCCATAGTCCAAACGAGTTATGATAAAAGATCCTGCAACAAGATTATGTTTTCCGCCAGGCAATGAAAGCACAACCTAAAATAATTTGTGTGGTCGAAAAATACACACCTTTGCTATCAAACCAATACAGGATAAAAAGGACAGTTGACCATCCACAGAGAAACCCAATCCTGATGTCATCGATGGGGTAGAACATGGGTAAAAGAGGTTATACCAAACACATTAAGGGTGTAGCTGTTTATTATTACAAAGAACGCCTCGGTCTTACTGTTGTTGCAGTCTATGAGACTCTGCTGTATTTTGCTATAAATGACAATACAACTGGTCTATCGAACCAGTCCTTAAAAGTATTTGGGAATCATTGTTATGAGAAAAAAATGCTGGTCACACATTGTAGACAATGTCCTCATAACCGCAGATGAAGATGACCCTTAACTCATGACATTGTTGGACATATCAGCTGCCTTCAATACGCTTTACAATCCACCATATGCGTTTTGGGGTTTCGAATTGGATTCAACATCAATGATCTTTAATGATCCCCTCCTACCTTTCCAACCAACCACAGTTTGTTTACTTGGGCTAGTCCAGGTCCCAAAAGCTTTTTATCACCTGCAGAGTCAAACCGGGTTCTATACTGACTCCTGTCATCTTCAAGTCTCTAAATGGAACCTCTTGGTGCTCTACTCATAGATAGAAGCACCAAGATTCACCAATATGCTGTTGATACATTACTCTAATTGAACGTCTCCTCTGCTTCAGACATCCAATGCCTTAACCCCTTCGGTGCTCAGGAAGGCTCCACGCTGCCATGAGTCAGGGTAGGCGTGGAGCCGTCATGCTGCTGCCGCTCCTCCCACTTGGCACTAATTCCCCGCCTGTGCAGGAGAAATAATGAGTGGGCGGTGTTGTGACGGCACCACGCCGTCATGAGCACACTCTGCCCGTGAGGCATAACGACATGGAGTCGTCATGAGCGCCAAAGCACCAAACCCCCTCCCCCCCCCCCCAGCCCCCTGCACCGTCGCGGCGCAGGGAAGGGGTTAAACACTGTCTGCACATCATGCAAACCCAGATATACAGTGCCATCCTGAAGCTCAACCCAACCATGACAGATTTCCTTGCATTTTCCTAGAACAAGAAGAAGTACAAACTTGTCTCAATGACATGAATTGTAATGGCTTCAGATACCCTCTTTCACTGAGTACCAAGTTACTTGTATTCACCTTGGACACCATCATCACTGTCAAAGAACACAGTGACAAAAAACACCAAGCTTGCCTCATACCACCACTCTCTTCTAAAGAAACTGAAACTATTCCAGAAAGCAACTTCAAAACTGTTGTTGAAGCCCTCATACTTTGGCATCCGGATGATGGTAACATCCTGTTCCGTACCCTAACAGACTCAACACTGGAACCCTTTGAAGACTGAGTATATGCCTCAGCATGTCTCACCCAGGGTCTGAAGAAACATGATCCCATTAACCACATTCTGATGGAACTACATTGGCTACCCTTTCTAGCTTGAACTATCCTCAAAATCTGCTGCATAATTTGGAAATCCATTGTGGCCAGCACCCAAGCTTATTTTGAAGATGAATTTAGCATCTCTGGTGTTTCTCGCACACCCATAGCCAGGGCTCCATCAGACTGCAGACTAAGAAAGGTAAAAAGGAAAAAAACAAGGCAACAGGCTTTCTCACTTATGCAGCCAGGATCTGGAACAAGAACCCTGTATCCATCAGGACCGCCCCAAAGCTACTCCAGCTTAATAAAGAGATGAATACTCACCTGTCTAATGAACACTACATCTCAATGTATTAATTGTCCACCGCCCAGCTATCTCTTGTTTCACTCCTGGATTGTATGCTTGTTTTTCACACCGTACAATGCTCCGGTCACTCTTGGCTTGGTTTACTCAACAGAAATACTTTGTTCACATGTATATTCATCGAAATTAGTGGCCTGACGGACTGATATAAATGTTTAAAATTGCAGTCTCCTTTGAGACCAGGTCATGCTCATTGTAGTTAGTTTGCAGGTTACAGTAAATGTAAAGATCGTACCCATACCTACATTAAATGCTGAAGTATAATGGAATAATCAACACATTCAAAAGAAAATAATGATGCTTCTGATAAATTTGCTATTTACACTTCATAGAGAACTCTAGAAGTACAGAGTAGGACACTCCACCAGGTCAGAAACCTGCCTGGGAGGGATTTAAAAGTTGATGCTTCTTACTGAAGCAAATACATACTCAGTTAATCTGAATTTATTGAAGGTTTTTTTGAAAAGAGATCACAATGATTGTTTTGAAATTATCTGGAATTGGATGTGTTCTCAAGGATTATTTAATAGATTCGAAAACTGTGTGGTGTCTGTCTCTGATGCTCATTTAATAATTTTTTAGAAATTAGGAGTGGTGCTTTTCTTTTTTGTGAGAAATGAGCTAGGGTTATTGTCAAGCACGTTTGATAACCGAAAGACTGAGTATGCTACCTCCAGAATTAACAGTTCATTGGTGATCTTAAAGACTTCATTGATATGTTGCTGATACTTTTATTTTGACTGGTGAAAAAACCTGTATTTTCATTTTACTCTTTAGTTCATGGAAAAAAAGCTTTTTTGGATCCCAGTTTGTAGACTTCCAACAAGTCTCCAAATTATCAGTGATGTGAATTGTAATAGGATGCTCATATGTGGCCCAGGGATTGACCATCAATGAGTTGTTTACACACTTGATTTTCAGAGAAATTTGACAGCAAAATAATTTTCAAGTCAGATGCTGCAGACAGTATAGATTGACCCTGCATCTCTCAGTGTTTCAAATGAAGGCAAAGATTTATGTGGAGTTTCGAGGAATACCTCGAGCTTAATTATGTTCCAAGTACAAGTCTAAACAGACACTGTTACTGGGTTAGATTTATCAATGAAACAACAACATCTATATGCCAAAGATCATTCCATATTTTTCATAATAAATAATAGGTTCTCTGCAGAAAATAGTTGGTGGAATGTGTGCTTTAAAGTATGGGTGTGGGTAATGTTTCCCTGGAGAAGGCCCATCACTGAAATATCAGTCATGAGCATTTTCACAGCTGAGTCTCCACCTGTGTTAAGATTGCTAAAAACCAGGGGCAGCTCCACCATTAGGACAGAAGGGCATCGCCCCACTGCTTTCTCACAGTGCAAGATGGCGAAACGGTACAGAGCTTGAATATTGATGTATAAATATCGATGTACAGAAATATCGAGGTAAAAATATCGTGGGATAGAAATATCTATGGAAAAAATATTGTGGTCAAGAATATCGATTGTTAGGTAAGTAATATTGATTGCAAAAAAATCGAAGTGTTAAATATCGTTTACAAAAATATAGTTGTTAAACATATTGAATTATTATTAATGTTATGTATTTTAGTATTGTGTATGAGAATTGTTTGTAATTTTAGTATATGTGTTAAAATTTTAGTAGTTCATATATATATATATATATATATATTTTTCTTGATACAATTTTGCGTTTTTAGTTCCATAGCGGGTTGTGGGTTTATAGGGGAATAAGGTGGGAAGTAATTTAATTTTATAGATTTTATGTATTATTTATAGTAGTTAATAAAAATTTTTAAATTTAATTTTGCGTTTTTAGTTCAGAAGCGGGTTGTGGGTTTATAGGGGAATAGGGTGGGAAGTAATTTAATTATATGACATTTATTTATTAATTTATAATTGTATAGTTGTGATGTTATTGAATTAAATGTGTACAATAATGTATTAATTATTGTTTGATAATTAGTTGTTAATTAATTTAAAATAATAAATTAATAATTAGTTATGGTAATTGTTTAATTAATTTTAGGTGTGTGTTGTGGTGTTTATAGGTGGAAATGGTGGGAAGGGTGGGAAGAAATGTATTTTTTATTGATGAATTATTAATTCATTGTTAATTAATTTGTAATAATTAATTAGTAATTATTAATTGTAAATGTGTAATTAATTGCAGGTGTGTGTTGTGGAAATTATAGTGTTAAACAATGTGTAATTAATAAATGTTTATTATCTTTTTTAATAATATTATATTTTAATTTAAATATTATTTATGTTAATAATGGAAATTAAATGTTATAAAAATGTTGACTTTTTTTTTATTCATGTTGTATCCAGCACTTTCTCTACTGTTGCACTCACTGGAGTGGGAAGAGTAATTTTCCCCCCTCCGCTATCCAACACTTTCCCTACTGTTGTACTCACTGGAGTGGGAATAGTAATTATTTCCCCACTGCTGTCCAACACTTTCCCTACTGTTGCACTCACTGGAGTGGGAATAGTCATTTTTACCCTCCGCTATCCAACACTTTCCCTACTGTTGCACTCACTCGAGTGGGAATAGTAATTTCTACCCCTTCGCTGTCCAACACTTTCCCTACTGTTGCTCTCACTGGAGTGGGAATAATAATTTTTACCCCTCCTCTACCCAACACTTTCCCTACTGTTGCACTCACTGGAGCGGCAATAGTAATTTTTACCCCTCTGCTATCCAACACTTTCCCTACTGTTGTACTCACTTGAGTGGGAAAAGTAATTATTTCCCCACTGCTGTCCAACACTTTACCTACTGTTGCACTCACTGGAGTGGGAATAGCCATTTTTACCCTCCGCTATCCAACACTTTGCCTACTGTTGCACTCACTCGAGTGGGAATAGTAATTTCTACCCCTTCGCTGTCCAACACTTTCCCTACTGTTGCTCTCACTGGAGTGGAAATAATAATTTTTACCCCTCCTCTACCCAACACTTTCCCTACTGTTGCACTCACTGGAGTGGGAATAGTAATTTTGTTCCCCTCCGCTATCAAACACTTTTCCTGCTTTTGCACTCACTGGAGTGGGAATATTAATTTTTACCCCTCCGCTATCCATCATTTTCCCTACTATTGTAATTATTGTGGTGTGAAATGTATGTTTTTTCAAAATAGTTTCATGTGTTAATTAATTATAGGATGTTTTATTTTATTTTAAATTATTGATATATCTATATATTTTATATTTATATAATTTAAAAACGTATAAATTAAATAAAGATAATAAAATGTATTAAGTAAATATATGTATATGTACACATTTTTATGTGTTTATATTTTTTTTAAATTAAGTTTATTTGTCATGATTAGTTAAAATATAGATTAAATGTAATTTATTTTGTTAAAAATATTAATATTATTTAATATATTTTGTTTAAGTTATATATACTTTTGAAGTCGATATTTTTTACATCTATGTTTTTTACTTCGATATTTTTGATTCCATATTATAATACTTGTTAAAGTATGGGGAGTTGATATTTTTGTAATCAATATTTTTACATCAATATTTTTGTAAATTATATTTTTTATATTGATATTTAAACATGGAACTGCAGAAACATAAAATGATAAAACTACCATTTTATGTTTCTGCTTCTTCCACTAAGAGGAAGCAGAAGTGCCTGGTTGGGTGCGGTCGGGTGGGTGGGTCTGCTGTGAATCAGGGGAGGCGTGGCTAGCCCACTGTTGTGGGCCCTGACTGTTTGCTCCGTGCAGCCTACATAGAGGAAATGGCCTCCCTACAGATGCCCGGCTGGGAGCCATCCGCACGAATCATGAATCACGCGACAGTGTTGTGATTGGCTTAGAAGAGGGGAGGGAGGATGCCTGTAGAAAACACAGACAGCAGGATAACGCGGGACCCATGGGAAGGTACTTTTTAAAATTGTAATTGCAGCTGCCTTGTCGGGCGCCAGGAGGTTCCTTTGCTGGAGCATCTGTGCACCTAATAAAAACGCATAACATAACATAACATAACATAACATAACCTGTCCCGCTTTCCCCCACGAACCCCTGCGGCCACCCCCTAACGAACACCTGCGACCACCCCTGCGAACCTACGCGACCCCCCTGCCCTCCGGTCACTTCCATTCACTCATTAATTTTCAGGTGTTACCACTGTGTGTAGTAGCCCTTCATGGCCATTTCTTTCGCCACTTCAGAGAAAATATTGTAAGCGTGGGTTTTGCAACGAAAGGTGTCCTTGTGCTCCTGCTCGGGACACGTACTGTATCCAGAGCAGGTGCGGGAGGACTGCAGAGTGAACCAGGCAGTCTTCCTGCCTTCTTTATAAATATTTTATGAGCAGCACATCCAGATTTCACGATAATGTCATTATCAGATGGGCCTATTAGGCAGCAGTGTCAGTTGCTCCAGAATGTTGCACAAGATAGGAAATAACAGTGCCATTAGAAGAGAGATGTGTGTACCCAGGATATACACCTTTTTAAAAAAGAAATATTAGTTCTCTGTGTTTTGTCTCAGCACCACTGGACAACAACATGCTCTGATAAAGTTAAGTCATTGAAGCTTTGCTATTCATGGAGGTCTCACAAAATTCTTGATGTGCTTGGAATGCTGAAGTGGATAGAAAGACAAGCACCTTGGCCTATCGCCAGTGCCACTAAATTATGTGTCAGGATACCAAATTATGCATCAAGAAAAGGCAAATTATACGGTGTAATACGCCACATTTTGTGATAGTATTACTTCATTATTTAGTAATTTTTACAGATGGTAACACTGCATGGACAAAGATTTCACCTCATTATTACTCATTTAACAACCAAATATAGCAATAAGCAACTGAAAGATGACCCGTCTACCTTTGGGACTGGCCATCTACTGTGCGAGAATACTTGTCACCATGTGTTTAGTAACTTTTGACCACTTTGAGCCAATGCTACTGTTGACAACAATATCAAAGTTCTGATCTGGGTGCAGTGCCTTATCAGGCGTTCCTTGGAAGAAAAGAACATTGAGCAAATTAGACCTTTGAGGGGGAGCGAAGCAGCTAGAACTACTGTAGGATAGGGAGGCGTGGAGTCTGGGAGGCTTCACCGACTACCACCAAGAGAGCTCCTTGGCTTAATGCCCACCTCAGAAATCATTATGCAGCTTTAAGTCCGAGGTTCCAATCACAGTGTTCCAATCCTGGGTTTATTCTCATAATGCCAATAAAATGGATGAATACTGTCAGCTGCTGCAGCACCCAGGAACCAGCACAAGAGCGCTTCATAGAATGTAATGTTATTTAACATTTTTGTGATGTTCCTCTTCCACTGGGGCTGACCCTGTGCCTATGAATAACAAATGATGGCTCTGCAGGTGCCCTGGTTGTGAGGAACGTTGGCAGTCGGACCTTTCACACTAGTTTGTTTACAGAGTCAAAGTTAAAAGAGTTAGTATCAGCATGAATCAATTGTGGTTGAGCAGGATGTCAAGCATTTGAACATATGTCAAGGTATATAAGAAATTGTAATGTTTCAGCCTCTGCACGACATGGACGCAGGGCCGGACTGGCTGTACTGGGCCTCCGACATTTCCCCAGGAGGTTGGAAGTGTGGGAGCTGGTTTTAAACTGGTGGGGGCTGGTTTTGTTACTGGTGGCCGGTTTTGCAGCAGTGTCACACTAATGTTCCCTAGTTCACACTTGCACCCTTGTCCAATACCCTACACCCACCCCTGGAGGCCAGTCCAATAACATTGCCCAGGCTGCTTTGTGATCTCTGTCATGCCCTGCATGAACGTCACATCTGTATGTTTATAAACCTCTTGTACATTGTAGTAAGGATTAGCTTATATATCATTGGAAATAGAAATCAATATGATCAAAGCTCTCCCTCATCCATTCTTTTTCTATTCATTGAAGGTATTTGCAGTGTTGAGAAACTTTATGCGGCATAGGTCATCTAATCCCCACCTCGCCCTTTCTACTCTACTGTTCAAGTATAGACTTTATAGGAAGTTATTTGCCTCCCCCTAAGCACTTGTAGCCCTATATAGAAGTTCTGCAAGGCTTCCAGATTCCACATTGAGTCTAGTTAGATGTTTCCATTGCAGGGGTGTCCGTGAAATTCTGCGAAGGTCCCTTATCAGAAATATTCCTATTGGCAGGATTGGTATTTACACCCTGGTATACCGATATATGGCCCTAACACTTAATAGTAGGTAAGGGGAAGATATTTACCCTCCTGTTAAGTGACCGAGAAGAAGAGAGGAATTGAGTGGCCTACAAAGCCAATATTACAATAAAAAAATCCTCTAGCAAGCAGACATCAATAGACAAGAGGCTCATGTTACATTGTATGTGTGTTAATGACACTAGACGGGTATCATCCAGTTGATCAATGCCATGAGTGTCAACCCCCCCCCCCCCCCCCATGTCAAATTCTATAATTCTATTACTGGCACAACAGACATGGGAAGACTTGGTCCCTGGCTGGTGGGCTAATGGGCAAGAAAAGCAAACTTTGTTGAGGACTGCAACAGAGGTTACACAGCCTCAGACACAGGATGGAATAGCTACTTTCTTGATCTGAAAAGTAGAAAGCAATAACTTTAATAAACTGTCTGGATGAAAGAAGAGGAATTCTGGCTCATGTTTCATAAGTAACACAAACCAACAGGCAATATCAACCATCTAATTTTCCCCTGAGTGAGAGCTAGAGCAGCACAGTGACAGAGATGGGCTATTCGTCCACACTCATCTCTCCCAGCTAATCCTTCTGAGCTTCAGCCATGACAGTAGATATCTGCTATAAGAAAAAAAGCATTCAGTGTTCATTGCACATCCAGCTGAGCAGAGAGGGAAGTAGAAAGGGAGCTCTGAATGGACCTCGGCTCTCCTCATGTTGACAAATATGTTATCAAGGCAAAAATATAACAATGTCTAAAGTACTCACATTTGTGAACACATATAGCTCCCCTGATCCCTAATAGATGATGTTTATTGTCAGACCAATTATACTGGAACTTCAAGAAATGTGGCAGGGAATAAAATTGCTCTTTCCATATTATAAGGAGGGATAATTAGCAAAATTGTTTGCCAGAACAAGCACGTGACAGCAGAGGTTGTACGTTGTATGTGAGTGAGATAAAGCTAAGGACCTTTGTGACTGATGGAAAATCATTGGAGCTTACGAGGCGGACTTCGATTTCAATGAATGACTTAGTCGGTCATTCGTAGGCTGTACCTACAGAAGTGACAGCGTCTCCTAGTAGTATATATAATTTGTCATTTAATTTGGCAGCATTATGAAGAAAGGAGTGCCACACCATCACCAGAGATATTTGCATGCTGTTAAATTAGTAACATAAAATTTCACTGCATTCATAAATCGAATATAGCATGCATTAAATATATATAATTACGGTTGAATGGTATACTCTAAGCACCACTTTATTAAACATGTCCAGGTTGTTAACATTACATCACTGCCTGGCAAAAGGAAAGGCAAAGGTGTACCTTAAAATTACCTGACATTGTGTAAAGTTTGTACATTTGATTATTTTTTGCATCACCATTTTGGTACCAAACAGTTTTGAGTGCAATCCTAAAAACACAGAGCTCCAGGTGCAGGCTAAGAGGTTTGGCGAGGGTCTAAGGTGTTCGAGTGTCAGTATTTGACTTCCTTGAGATGCTCACACATTATGAATAATTGACTATGAAACTCGGTTTGTCCTTGGAACTCGCATAAAGTGCATGGCAAGCAAGAAAAGGCTAATGGATGACCCATTTCTGTAAAATCCATTTCCTCTTAGGGACACAATGCACTTTTGTCACCAATTTATGAACATTTCATTCTGAGCATACTGGGCCTTTTCCTCCTCTTAGAAGCTCACTAATGTCTCTGATGTGGGTCACAGATTCTTACAATTTATACTCCAAAATGAAACATCTTGTCAGATGGCTCATTTTGAAATATATTTTACTACTTATTTAAGCGAAGTAAAACATAGTTTAGGATTTCCAAACATAAGGGCTAATCAATTGACTTTGCCAATGCTTGTTTGTAAAGCATAGTGCCAAATATAAAAAAAAATCTAAATGATTGTGGATGCATCGCATACGGATACAATGAGAGCTATTTTTCAATGTTTTGTCTCTATGTGAATAACCCATTCTAGGGAGGCTGTTGATGTTTTCTGATGATTGGGAACTCACGAGCAGTCATTTTCAAATGGGTTTTCCGAAAAAGAAACCATTTTAAGATGTCTTTCTGTGCATATATATTTATTGTGAAGTCATGATACTTGCATGTGCATTGTAATGCACCAGGGATCATTTTGACTCTTTTTTAAGTTAAATTTATTGTTCCAAGGTGCCTAAAGACCATTTTCAAATTGTAAATTAAATTACAAAAAATAAGTGCTTGAGCATAAACACAAAGAAGTGAGCTTCCCAGTAGTGTCAGCTTCCAGGCCCTCACAAGCAAAAATAATAAGAAAAATAAGTGGAAGGGGAGTGGCTTGAGAGCAAGGAGCTGGGAGAGTAGAGGTATGTAAAGCTGTGGGCGGTGGAATTGGAGCGGAGAAACTAGTAAGAAAATGAAACACATTGGAGGAGCAGAGAAGATTGGTAGAGCAATGGGGGAACTGGTCGGAGGAAACTAGAAGCAATGGAACAGTATTGGATCTGAACTGCAATAATCATCTAAACCTCAATATTTAATCACCTTAATATTTTACCAAACTAATCAAACTCCAGAGTCTCCAATTTAGTTAGTGGGTAAACACTATACTTCTCATTAGGGAAACACAATTTAGCAGAGCTAAACAGAATAAGTTGTTGGAAGCATAAAGAACTGAGATCTAGATCAAAAATAAGACAAAAAGTGAATTTAATACAGAATAGTCAATTTTGTCTATGAAATTTCTATTGACAATTTGTACGAAGTACTGTTATTTGATTGCTATTTCCAAATAAAGCTACTCTTAAAACGTAATACACAATCATCAAAATGTGGTACAGAAAAAAATGTACAAATACCCATGAAGGCCCAACTACAGAAGTAAAGGTAAATGCAAAATAAAAAAATGAATGAATCCGTTGTTATGCAGAATCTAAGGAAGAATACTCAGGGGGTAATTAGTATGGCGGGCGTACTTTGTCCACCCGCCATACCCCCGGGAAACTTAACCGCCCGCTGAGGGTGCAGCGGTCCCACACTCCCATTTAGGATGCGCCCGCCACACTGGCGGGTGCATGGCGCATTTGCAACATTGAGGCCGGAGGTGCTAACAGCACCGCCCACCGCAATGCCACAAATACAAGTTGTGCCTTTTAATGCACAACGTGACAGGCACCGCGCGGTGCCTGCCACATTGTTCATTGAAATGCAGGGGGGTATCATAGGTACCCCCCATTTGCACCACCACCCCCAGAGTCCCCCAAGACTCTGCATGCCTTTCCGTGATGACAATGCCCCCACGGATAGGCATGTTCCCGCCAACATTGTAATATGGCAGGTGCTGTCTAACAGACACCGCCACCATATTGAACCCTTTCCGCCCAGTCGACTTGACGACCCGGCGAAAAAGCGGCGGAAGATCTTTCCGTCCACTGCGAACCCCCCAGCCATTGTAATATGGCGGGAGGGTCTTTGCTGCACGGATGGCGGGCGTATTACCCCTGCTGGGCCTGCGGTGACTAACCCTGGCCCAGCGCGGGCGATCCACCCACCATCCCAATGGGGCCCTAAGAGTCAAACTCCTAGAGAGGATTGACAGCATCCCAATAGCAAGCATAAAGAGCAAAAGAGGAGCATGGAAAATCGCCTGCAAGGAAATTGGTAAAATATGCAAAATGTCCTGTGAAAGGCAGAAATCTAAAGGTTTTATAAATAAATCACACAAACTTTTATTAGATTCTGCTAATTCAGCATGGTAAGATCATGGTTAGGTTGACATTGGCAAAACAGAAACAACAACATAATCATCGAAATCATTAGCAGTAGCCCATTTCTAAAGGTAAGAGAAGTCTTCAGCTAGCTCCCTCTTCAACTGCGCTCTGGAAATGTATAATCAAATGAAACATTTCTTAAGAAATGGTTCATAGAATAACATGACTACACTAACACTTCCAGCGGAAGCCTTTCACTGAGCACATGGTGGAAGCTTCATGTTTTCAAACAATGTTGCAAATCGCTAATACATTTACGTCATCCACTTGATGCTCTGTGCAAACAAGGGGAGAGATGTCTTTGCAGTGGGACACTGGGAGGGGGAATGAGCAGGAGACATTTGAGTAGAACACCAGAAACTGCATCATTTTAAGAATAATGGTGTATTACACGAAAATGTGGCAAATGTTTTCTTAGCGTTATTTACACATCTAAGTGACCTAGGTAACGTGTTTCAAGTCCAACATCATTAGTTCACCAGTTATGACTCCATGCATTATAAGAAACACTAATTATCAAAAAATTAATTTCATACAGCAATGGCACATTTTGCATATGTCGAAAATGCTACAACAACAGTAGGATGAGGAGGCAGAAGACCTGAGCAAGTGGTGGAGGGATGAAAAGCAACAGCATAGGGTAGAAGAATGTCAGAGCAACATAGGTATCGGTGGGGGTATGAAGAGCAGCACAAAAGTGGGGTGGGATGGAAGAGCAAAGTAGGAAGTGGGGGAAATAGCACAAGCATCCCACGTTGAGGCAAAATATATATAAAAAACAAACACACAAAGTAGAGATAAGAAAAATACATGTACTTCGAATTATTCATGAAAGTAAAATAACATTGTTTCCTGATTGTGAGCAATTGAAGGTTTCAACTCTTCTAATCAGAAGCAGTGTAAAATAGCTATGCTCCAGAAGAGAGGCAACCTCAAGCAGTGGAAGACAGCCATTAAATAAGAAGCAATGAAATTAGATTTACAAAAAAGCGAACCAAACATAACCAAATGACTGGTCAAAAGACTAACAGGTACATGCATCAATCTCGGCATTTGCGATTCCTTAATTGCAATTTTTAAGGAATCGCAATCAAGGAATTGCAAATGCCTATGCATTAATAAATCGCTAAATAAATTGCGATTTCTTAGAATTCCTTAATTGCGATTAGCATTTTGCGAATCGCAATTAAGGAATCCCTTCCCATTCATTCCTATGGGCCTAGAGGCCCATAGGAATGAATGGGAAGACAATCTCAATTTGCGATTCGCAATTAGCTAATCGCAAATTGAGATTGGGATTTCAAGGGTGCAGGGGTGTCCAAAGGACACCCTGTTGCACCCCTGAAATCAAACAATGCACATATGTTGTGTACACACATGCCCTAAGGGCATGTGTGTGCACAACATGAAAGTTAAAAAAATGCACAAAATTGCATTTTTCTAACATTTCGCAAAATTACCATGAGGTCCAACCTCATGGTAATTTTTTCTCTCTAATTGCGAAATCGCAATTTATTTCAGTTTCATGCATTGCTTTTAAGGAATCGCAAAATTACGATTCCTTAAAAGCAATCGCACTTTAAAAGATCGCAAAAATAGCGATTTCTTCACTTTTAGGATGATGCATCCCAAATAGTGATTTAGGAATCGCAAACGGCCGAATTTTGCGATTCGCACCGTTTGCGATTCCTAAATCGCTTGATGCATGTGCCTGTAAGGGCCTGATTACAACTTTGGTGGTGCGGTGCCGAGTCTGCCCCACTGCGGCACCGGGTCCGTCCCGCTGCTGTACCGCCAAAGCAGTGGTCAGGCCACCCACAAGATTAGGAATTTCCTCCTGACTGGCGGGCTGGTTTCTGACATCCCCAAGGCGGTGCCTCAGAAAATGGGCACTGGAATGGAAATGCCAAAAACAGTTCCTGCACGGCATGGACTGAGAAGTCCATGCTGTGCAGGAACTGGGGTGCATGCACACAAGGTGGGCACATGTTGTGCACCCCTGCATGCATCCCCATGCGAAGGAGGCACAGGGAGCCCTGCAGGTGGAACTTGCAGTTGAGAGGAACCTCCGTACTGCTAAGCATATTGTGGCCTCTTGACCGCTGCAACACCGCCAGGGAACAGTAGTTCCCTGGCAGCAGCAACAGGGCTATGGCAGTATAAGCACCCTGGTTGTTATAGGGCAGTAGGAAGACCACCACACCCCCACGAATCTGGTGGTCCGTGGACCGCCAGACTCGTAATCAGGCCCTAAGTATTGGTATTGTTCACAATAGTACTTTCAGCAGCAGATAGCTAAACCTGTCTGAAGGCTAGATATAAAAGGTATTGGTTTTGCAATGTATACACTAACTCAGGGAGTTAGCACATGCACTCCAAACATTTCAGCTTGGAAAGATTGAGCAGCATGTCATGCACTGCTTAATTTTTATGATCAGGTGGCCCCCTATAACACTAGAGGCAGAAATCAAATATCCTTTTAAGGGTGGTTGTAGATGAAAGTCTGCAACTACTTCTAGGCTGTAGTAAACCTAGTCATACATGCATGAAACTATATATTTTCAGTGAAAAAACTATGGTTAAAGTGAAGTTAGAGTATGTCTTCTAAAAGTAAAACAACTTTGGGGCATATTATCAAGAAACAGTGTTAACATTATCGCCGCTTTAGCGGCAGAAAACTGCAGCTAAAGTGGCGATAATGGGCTTGATAATACGCCCTTGTGAATTCTCATAGAAGCCCATGTTCTGGTGTGAACATGGGCTTCTATGCGCATTCTCTACAGCGTATTATCAAGCCCATTATCGCCACTTTAGCTGCAGTTTTCTGCCGCTAAAGCAACAATAATGTTAACGCCATGCTTGATAATATGCCCCTAACATTTTAAAACCAAAACACTGATGAAATTCCCCAGTTATATGTAACTTACCTAGTATAACTTGTACTGTCATACATTTCAGAAGTAATTAGTGATGTACTATGTAATGTCATAAGGATTCCATCACAAAACAACACTGAAATTCCCCAGTTATACATAACTGAGAAAAGTGTAACTTGCACCTCTGTAGACTTAAAAAACCATCAGTGATGTGCTATTATGCACTGCTTATGACCTCACTTATTACAAATATTACCTATTAGCAGAAGCCAGTAGGTAGTTATTGTTAGGTTTAAGTTTTCCTGGGAAAAGTGTTTTTAGACTTGTCTATAACTTTGGAGCCGGTTGATGCATCTTCACAAACCTTTCCCTAAAACGTGTGCTGGTGGGTCTCATTGTGCATGGGAAGTTTTCTGTCAAGAAGGAATTGAGAAAAGGGGGGGGGGGGTGAAAAAAGTGGTATTTCCTATGTTAATTCCCATAGGAATTTTGAACACAACTACAGCCTGAACTGCTGGATGAAATTACCTAATTTGGCAGAAAGGTAGCTCTTGGTCCAGAAGGAGCGCTTTGGTTATTTGATGTATATCAGTTCAGTAGTTATTGAGATAGTAAAGGAAAAATAAATTTGTATATCTGGACAGTTGGTGTTCAGATATGCTCTGATTGGGCAATGTGGCCAATATCAAGGAGACTAGTCAGTCCTGATTTGTTGATGACAACCTGAACATTATGCTTTGGCAGCCATTACAAGACTCAGGACTTGGTCCTTGTGTCCTGAAAATGAATTTTAAAAAAAGTAAATTGGCAGGGTGAGCACACACAGGTTCCATATGGACCCCTCCCACTTTACTATCAGGCCACAAAATGGACAACATGCACCACTTACAGGACTCTGAGGCATGGTCCCTTTTAAAATGCTGTAGTGAATGGCAGGTTTTGAACGTCACACAAAGGAGAACGTATAAAGGGAGATAACATATTTTAGTTACAATATAAATCATTTGCTAATGGTACTATACCAATTTTAGTAATTGTTATGTGTTCTTAGGTAATTTTACTGTGCAAAAATGTCTTCTGCTGGGATTTCATGAATAATATTTGAGAGAAAACAGTTTCTCGTGGTTTTTCTATAGAGGTGATGGAAGGTGCTCCAGAAGCTATAATGAGAGCATATTTTCTGTAAATTCACACACACAGCCATATGAAAATGAAGTATGACATTCTCTGTAAAACATGTATATCCAACAAGAGCAGCCGAGCAGTTGATTCCATTGTGTTCTACTGCAGCTTCCCAGAGTCTTCTAAAGAACAAATAGAGCACTAACAGTCTTACTTCTGACAAACGTGTGGCACATCTTGATTGAATCAAACTTGTAAAACATAAAACATTTCATTTAGAAAGGAACAAAATTAGGGGGTTCATTGTGTTATGGAAATTATGGTTAGTGCTGTAGAAAGAAAATTAGGACATATTTTAAGGGAGTTCTCTAATATCTTAATCTTCTATTTCATTGAAACAGTCTGACATGCAGACTAAAACATGCACTTTTAACACCAACAGCAGACTGCCAGTTAACTCCCTGGTGATCAGAAGCTTTACTACAGTGTTCCAATGAGTAACTAGAGTGCTAACATTCTGAATTTATGCCAAAATTGTAGCACATCTGAATGCCATCTTGATGGAATCGAAGTGGGAAACTGAAAGCATTTTCTACTGAGGATACTGCTGTAAATAAGGAAATTAGGGAGCTTTATAACAAGCGAGTCTCCCAAGATGGCCACCCTGAGACAAAAGTGCCCAAATATATCACAACTATTGCCCGAATGTATCTCAAGTATAGCCCAATGACAGAAGTGTGCCAAACAATTAATTTTATTGTTTTTTGCAGTTCGACCCAATGGTATTGGAGTACTTTACATGTGCATCAGTTACATTACACAAGGACACATTCATTTTGTTTTTAGGCATGGACAGATTAGGGGCCCGATGTAGGTAATTCCTATTTACCTACTCTTAAATACCGAATCATACCGATTCGGTATTTAAGAGTAGGTAAATAGGAAGGGGGCAGAAGTAGGTAATTCTTATTTTAGAATTACCGAATCTGTAAGATTCGGTATTTACCGATTTGGTAAATACCGAATCAGTATTTCCTGTTGATTCCTATGGGTCTTGAAGCCCATAGGAATCAATGAGAAATGCCGATTCGGTATTTACCAAATCGGTAAATACCGAATCCAGCAAGGGTGAACGGGGTGTCACTTTGACACCCTGTAGCACCCCAATTCCAGGCTTGTGTGCCATGTGGCACACAGACATGCCCTAAGGACATGTCTGTGTGTCACATGGCACAGGTGTACATGCACAAATGTGCATGTACACCTGCATTCGGTATTTTCCCACCCAATTGTATTGTAGTGTAGTTCCTATTTTCCCTATAGGCTCTGCGCATTGGAATAACATAAACAGCAGTGTAGACGTCGGACTGCGGTCTTCTAGGTCTCTACTGACTATGTTAGACTTAATTTAGGTTTGCGCCAGCTAGCTCAGAGATCACTGGAACCTTTCTTGACTGAATAGGAAGTGATCAGCTTCCCTGGCTCAGACAAGAAGGGATTCAGCTTCTGACATTCGCATAAACATGACAACTTTGCTCCTCAGAATAAGAGTCAATCTCTAGAGTCGTGTGAAACAATAGACAGTATTTCACTCAGTCAGACGTGCGTTCTTAGTTTCACCAGGGTGGGGTGCAGAGAATAGAGAGACAGGCGTTTTCAATAAAAGATATTATTTATTGAGCAGTCTTCTTTCTCATGCAAGAGAAATGAATTGCCACAATTGCAAGACTTGTGATTATAAAAAGTGCGTACAGTAAAAGGAGTATTGCGAAATAATACTGTAAAAGCATTGATATTGTTTCTTAGCCATAAGATAGTTAAAATGAATAAAATATATACATTCATATATACATTGGGTAACGACTTCAACTGGTGCTTCTAACTACGCCTACCCCGGTGTACCTGACCTAAGCCTAATACGTGGGAGGGAGTAAGTAAGTAGCAGTTTAGGTTAAGTTGGTTTTGCCAAGAGTTTGATTCAAGAATTCTCTCTAAGGGTTTAGTCAGCACCGTACCTCTGGAATAGAATGTAGGAGGTCTGATATCTCCTTCTCAGGACCCGATATCCCAGTAGCCCGCATGGGTAGGCTGGAAACACTGGAGCTGGATTTTCTCGGCAGGAGAAAAGACAGCGTCTTTCTCAGCGCGTCAAGGAGGAGGGGCAGCGTCCGTGGGCTTCTCGCAACTGCTGGGCTGTCTGCAAGGGGACAGCTGTTCTGCTCCTGTATTCACCACCACTGTGTGCTTGCTTAAGGCAACGTTGGTATATTTATACCTGAAAGGTGCCGAGTTTGACGTACGTTTCTGGACATAAGACGTCAATAAAGATGTCACTAAGAACTGGTCATTCTTACAGTGCTCGCAGGAGTTCTATTACTAATCAAAACAAAGCAAGCGGGGCTTTACCAGGTTGCTGGGGGTTTGGTATGTCGAAAGAACTCGGTGTGCTATCTAGGAATCTAAGGAAGTGGCTTCTGCTGTGTCATGGACTGTCATGGACTGCAGAGGTGAGTTACTGAAATATGGCTCTGATTATTATGCCATTTATAGGGATATGTATTGATTATAGCCGTATAGGGGCATGAGGTCACAATATTGATCGGGGTCCTAGATAAAACACATCACCCACTCCACGAATTTATGTCCATCAATTACTAAAAACCTAAGCAATAAGATGCACGTGTATTCATACCCACCCCAAAATACATTTTGCATTTGAAATGGTGTACATGAAATACATAAAAATGATAATAGGTACTGTACGTTTTTAAGCAGAGTAATCATTCAAAAACATTTTTGCATATATATTCAGTTGAACGATTTTGCGAAAAATTACACATGAAACGTCTCTCAATACAGAAAAGAAGGGCAAGACTATTTCATCACATACAAATACAATTGCTGTAAAATGTGCTAGAGGCTGAGGTAAAATTTTGTCTCTAGATCTACTAAAAATAGAAGCTTGGTTCTTTATGAATAGTTCTACTTTAAGCAAAGTACGTGTGCCAGAAAAAAGGTAAATATTTTGGAAAAAATAATTTCATGGTGAGCGGGGCAAAAATAGTTCCAAACACTTTTCAGTAGATTTTGTTTATCAAAGCCGAAGGCCGAATTCAGAGTTCATGAGAACGCTGTGTACCGGATTGTTTACCAAAAATGTATTGTTTCTGTTCAGGGGAGAACATCATTTCCACTACCCCGTTTCCCTCAGGATGGAAGGGACAAGAGAACCGCAATTCAATGCCCATGCTGGTCATTGCCTCCTTATAAGCTCGAGAGCTAAAAGCAGGACCATGGTCAGAATGAAGCATGGCAATTGCGCACGTGCTGATAAAGACTCACAAATCTTTTATAACAGTTCTGGCGTCAGCCGAGCGCTGGGGCCACATCCATATGAATCTCGTACAGGAGTCCACTGCGACCATGATATATTTGTAGTGTACATGTAATGTAGTTGCCATCCCTTTGTAGGGGACCACAGTGGCCCAGGTAAACACATGCTAATGGTTTATCTGAGATGAAAAGGGGTGTCTGCGCTGGTCGTTTCACTGTTGATACTTTCATTTTTTGGCATATTTCGCATTCTAGCACATATTTCTTAGTTTGTATTCTCATGCGTGGCCACCAATATCTCTGTTTTAATAATGATATTGTTGCGGAAACGCCAGCGTGTGCAGAGGCAAGCCCTTCGTGTGCCGCTGTAATTAGTCCTAACCTGTGTTCCATGTTTGGAATTACTCTATCCCCCACTCCAGGGATTCGAGCAAAAGGAACATTATTCGTATCTGTTAAATATGAGTACTTTTCTGGAAAGCCTTTTGGGAGTGTTTTTCTATAATTTTTTACTGACGCACTGACAGCTTGTAGTATATCGCTGTCTATTTTTGTTTTTGACCGGGTGATAGCAGCTACGGAAGCCGTTTGCACAGCTGCCTTCGCAGCTTCATCAGCCAATGAATTCCCTGCAACGTGAACGTCACCACGTTGATGACTCAGAGTGTGTATCACGTGAGTCTTTTGTAGTTCCTTCTGTAAAAGAACTACTTGTTCCCAAAGCATTTTATGCTTGATTGTGCCACCTTTTGCATCTTTGAACCCGTTTTCAACCCAATTCTGCAAGTATTCATTATAAGATTGAACGCAATATTATGAATCGCACACTATCAGTGTGGGGAATTCGCGATCGGTATTTTTAAGCGCCATCTTAAATGCTAGTAGTTCAGCTCGCTGAGCTGTACAATCTCCTAGCGATTGTGTCTTAGTGACCAGTGGTCTAAATTTTCCTTTGTGCCAACGACCTTTCACAATCGCGCACGCAGCACTGTAAGCTTGTTTACCCCCAACCGCGGGTTGTGCTGATCCGTCTGTATATATCATACATCCATATTGTTCTAGAGGCAGGATTTCAATTGGCAGAGGACATTCATATTCATATTGTAAAAATTGCTATGTCTTTAGGTTAGGATCAAATTCATACACTACGTCTGTTGCAGCAAGAGAATTAACCCATTGTATCCATTTGGATGCAGAGCTTTAGCATTTGGAATGCTCGCTTTAGTCACCGCTTCTAAAGCAGGTATAGGTGTAATGATAATTATTCGTTTACCTTGTGCTAGGGCCCTTTCTTTTGCTACGGGCAGTCTGAACCTGAGTTAGAATTTTTTCAGTTGAACTGAATTTTATTTCAGCTTTTGTGTACAAATGTGATTTGTACGCTATTGGTACAGTTTCTCCCTCATTAGAGGTCAGGTACGTGAATCCGCATCTTCCTGGGATGACCCGGATTACAAGGTTGCGTGTATTGTCACGTGTTTCTAATTTTGTTTTAGCTAACATGTCTGTTTGCAGTGATCTCAAAATTTCTGTGTGTTTTTGAGTCCAGTTGATTGGTTTAAAATCAGGTTTTATTAATTTGTAGTGAGGTTTAACCCTCTCTGCATAGTTTAGAATGTAAGTTCTTCTGAAATTCAGGAAGCCTAGAATCGATTGTAAGTTCTTCAGCATTTTCGGTGCTTGGAGTACCACGCACTTCCCTAAGAAGTTGTCTGCTAGGCTTTTGCCTTCACTTGATAATTCGTATCCTAAAAATAGGACAGTTAGATGGGCAATTTGTGACTTTTTAAAGTTGAATTTGTAACCCTCTGCTGCGAACCCAAGTATTATGGTGTTCACTCTTTTCAAGCGAGTATCCAAGTCGTCGTCAGTGAGATAGATGTCATCGACATAAGATAATGCCTCATCATCATACATTTGTAGTAACTCTGTTACTCTGGCTGAGAATAGTCATGGGCTGTTCTTGAATCCCTGTTGGAGCCTACAGAAATTTTTCTGTGACCCCATTATTGAGAAAGCGGTCAAGTACATGCTTTCGGGTGCAATATTTTGACAAAAGAACCCATTAGATATGTCTAATGTTGTTTTGTATTTTTTGCGAACTATGTTATTCATTAGTGCAGCACTGTGCGAATTTTGTACCGCAAATGTTTTGCAACATGAGTTGAGGTGTCTGTAGTCCAAGACTAGACGATGCGAATCGTCTGGTTTGGAGACAGGAAACAAAGGATTGTTCATTTGAGAGGTGCATGTTTCAATTACCCCTTGGTATTCAAGTTGATCTAAAATCTCCCTGACCTGTTTTTTAGCTTCTTGCTTAATTGGGTACTGCCTTTGTGCAGTTGGTTGTCATTTTAACTGAATTTTGTGAGGAGGAGAGTCCTCATCCCATCCTACATGATTCTTATATAATGCCGGTGCCTGGGCTACTGCCCATTTCCTTGCATATATATATTTAGTGTGAATTGGAATGTGATTTGAGAAGGCAGGCATAATCATTTCTTCGCCATGAGGGCACTCCCTGACAAACTCTGGGGGCCAATCTTTCTCGGCTAACAGGATGTCATAGCCTTTTGAGAGGTTATCCCAAAATAGACCCCTTATTTTCCTAGTCTTATCTCCCTCTATACGCAGTGTTATTTCGTATATCTTATGAGGTTCACTAACTCTGGTATCTGCAGTTTCTACTTGAATGTATTCATTCGTGTCCACTGTCTCCAGATGACTCATCAGGATCTTGCGAGCTATGCTGATTTCTGCTGCGCTGTCTAGCATTGTCTGTGCCCACTCTCCGTTTTTCAGCTGTGTCCTCAGTATTCTCGGCATGTTCGATTACTCTAATACTGGCTACCTTCTTTTTTGGAAATCGTAATTTTTTACTTTGAGCAGGTTCCTTGTCTTTGGACTTGGTGTGCTCTTCCCTTGGATCTGACCGTCCTCTTCTTTCCGATTTCTGTGAAAAAGATCGAGAGGGGCGTGTATCAATACTTTGATATCTATCAGGCTTTTTCAAGTTATCCCTATTTCTAAGCTTATATCTTTTCTCAGAGTGCTCCCTCTGGGGAGACTGGTGTTCTCGATTCGGAGTTCTTTCTCTCCGTCGAGGAGACCTTCCTCTGGACTGGAAAACTTTTACTTTGGGAGTGGATAGTTTGTTTCCATTCCAGCTCTTTTTAGGAGTGTTTAGATTATTTTTAATAAACAATTTTTCAGGATTTTCAAGTAGTTGGGGTTTTACTGGTTTCCCCCCCAAACTATCTCTACCTAATTCTTCATAGCATTTTTCTATTATTCTGGCAAGCTCAATTGGTTGATCTGTTATATCTGTTTCTTTCAATTTCTGGCGGATCGCTGTTGAAAGTGAGCCCATATTACTATCGATGCCCGGGTTGCTGGCGCAAGTCGCCTCTTAGTTCCCTTTCTGAATAGTTACCAAATAAAGAGACGGGCGCTGGAAGCAGGAATCACAAGAACAAGATTTATTACTCATGAGGAGAGCCTGTCATTTCGGACACGAAACACAGTGTCTGTCGGGAGGTGCTCTAACAAGTGAGCTGAGACATCGTCTTTTATACCTTACAAAACACTTGGCATTACAATCAGGGCATTGTGACACAAAGAAAAGACATCCCCATAATCCTCGTGTCAATCCTACCCCACATATGTTATCAATAGAGACCCTTGAACTGTAGATAAGAGAAGGGGCAATGACGCAGCTGAGTGTTCCGCTGATTATTAGAATATGTGCGCCTGATCGTATCCCAAGGGGTGGGGAAGCCAGGATCAATAGTGGGTTCTTTGAAGAGGAGTGACTCCATACAATAAGGGGCAATAAACAGTATCTTCCGGCTTAGGCGATGGCCTCGGACATGTGTGGACAGTCCATCGCGGAGGGAGGGTTCACTAACAGAGGGGTTATTCATGAAAGGAAAGGAGGTGTTGGTCAGGTGCGGCTGTGACTCCCAAGGACGGGGTCTTGCAGAAGAAGGAGGTTTATGACTTGCCCATGTGAGGGAGGAGGGGAGAGCCAGGGTGTGCACAGGGACAGAGTCGCACAGAGAGAAATGTCTTGTGACCTGTACATGAGAGAACGGGGGCAGTCGGATACAGCTGGGGGGGGGGGGGGGTTTATGTCAGCTGAGGCGAGGGATGCTTTTTCAAGAGGAAATGGGGGACTTTGCGTGGGTCAAGCAGGAGGGTTGCCTTTCATAGCAGGGTCGCGCAGAGGGAGAGGGTTTGATGGTCTATGCATGTGAGGGGGGGTTTAAAATACGCGCAGGAGGGAAGCCGGGGATTCCAATGAGCGGGCAAAAGGCCATGGTGCCTAAAAATGGCTATCAGGTACATGTGGGCACAGGCTTTTACTGGCGGAGTGGTGTGGTTAACGTACAGGGAAGGGAATGGGAAAGGGCAAATGAACGCTGCTTATGTATATCAATTTCGTTACTTTTCCACAGTCGCCGCTTTTTACATAACAAAGTTCATTTTCCCTATTCTTCCTAGTAAATGGGTGTACATATAAACATGTGTGGTTGACGAAACGGCATTTGTCAATACTAACATATTGCATACAATCATGAACAGTTGGTGTGATTGGCAGAATGCAGCACATAGGAAATTGCATTTGCGAACGAACTTCATAGCATAGATGCTTCCGACTTTCTCAAAAAGGTGACCAATGAACATTTTGACCAAGCAATTGAGGGAGGAATTCAGTCCAAACAAGATCTCTTCGTCACAGTGTCTTTTTAGCAGTGAGCCATCACTGGTAGGCTCTAGTCCGTGTCCTTTCGTTGGCGCTGTTGAGCACCGGCGGTGGAGCTATAGGTCCAGCTCGGATCCAACCTTACGCGTTGCAGGGTGCGGTCAGTCCTCTGCTGTTAGACCACAGTCCTGTTCCCTAACCAATCCTTTTAGTGGCGCCTTATGCTCGGCACCTGTATTCCTGTGGCGCAACCCCATTTCCACCTAAATGCTGTTCTTCCTTTCGACAAAAAGTCACGTGGAAAAGGGGGTACGGTTCAGTAGTCGATGGGAGAGAGACAGAGAGCGGAGTGGGGTCGGATTTCCTGGGACACACCAAAGGGACCAAGGGAGCAATGGATGACAAGCGGGCAGGCCCATCAACCGGGCTTGAAAAGGGGGACGGAGGCTTCAGGCACGCGTGGGTAGGCGGACAGAGGGCTTCAGGACAGCCTTTCATCCTTTCGTTTACCACATTGGAGAGTGCTGCCTCGTCCCGTATTCCTGCTGTGCTGTGGCTCCACCTTTGGTCGAGGTCGCATGCGTCTCATGATCTCCAGCCAGGCTGTGCGCCACGTCCGACCCTTCTCCTCCGATGATCGTATATCTTGGAATGGGTAAAAACAAGTTTTAGAGAACTGACAGGAGAAGAGATTTTTACATTCGAATTTCACCCGCAATCCTAGCACCTGGGTGTTATGCTCATTGGTCAAAGTCAGAAGTCTATCACCATGGAGTAAGTATGTGGGCATTTCTGCCGTGATTGTACCAAGTCTAATTGGCGTTCATTCATGACACATATGGACAGAGGTCAGATTCCTATCACTTGCGTATTTTATCAAAAAATAAACATTCAGGGGGGACTCGTCCTTCCAACCCGAGCCTTGGTAGTCTTACATTTCCCTTTTTAGAGCCGGCTAACCCTTTAAACAGAGCGAGGGTGCAATCATCGTGAGACAGGATTAAACAAGTTTCTCTCGAGGGGCGACAGGTACTCATGGCCAATATATATATCGGGGACAGCAGCTGGGGTCAATCAAGTGGGGCGGGGACGCCTCGGGCATTCGCGCTTGGGTGCAAAGGGGGTGGGGCAATCTGGGCATTGGGGGTCAATCTAGACATTGGCGCTTGTTTCTAACAACAACAAAAATAGGGTGCCATTGACATATAGTTCCCCTTTTAAGAGGGCCAGATTAGGGGGCCTTAGTCGTCTCACCTGTCCTTTCTTTCTTAGCCAATTCGAGTTCATTCATTTTGCAGAAAGGAGAGGTAGTAATATGGCAAATTACAATCATTTTATTTTCTGTCAATTTCGCCGAACACCTTCGTGTTCGATAAGTATCCAATCAGACTGGTGCCAGCGGGGCACAATTTTATATACAAAAAAAGGAAGATGGAACAGGGGGGACTCTCGTAGAGAGTGAGAGTCGTCCGCAACCTAGACGAGCTATTCAGTACACATATGACATGTAGAGAGAGAGAGAGAGAGAGATAGAGGGAGAGAGAGATCGAGGGGGGGGGAGAGAGAGAGAAAGGGAGATGTGTACGGTAATAGGTCATTTAGTGCGCTCACAACACAGAATGACAGGGGTCAGGTAACACGCAAACACAGATAGAGGGAAGACATAAACCCGTACATTACATACACACAAACTCAGACAAGGGAAGACAGTACATGTGTTACATACAAAAGCGTTCACGACAAAACATAAAACAGTTGTTGGCCAAACAAAAATCTCCTTGCGCATGCTGCGCATTTTTAATATCCTATTTATCCATGGGCTGAGCTCTTTTTACCTTTCCTCCTTTTCTTCTCGTTTGCTATTTTTGCGAGCGCTCCCAATTGCCAATACTTACACCTCGGTCAACCGGTCAGAAATTAACCTGGTCGGGCTATTGCCCATAGGTGGACCTTAAACCACTTTCGAGTGTCTTCTTTTGGTTGGAAGTTCTCCAGGCTGAGGCAACAGAGGGTATTGATCAGGAGAACAGTCAGGCAGCTTGGTTATATCTATAAGAGGGTGAGAAGGAGGTGGTACATTTCGAACATCAACAACGTTTCTAACTTCCCAGACGGGTGGTGCCTGGGAATCCTTACCCCAGGATTCTCCTTTGTCCTTTCCCTATCTAGTTAACCGTCATAGTTATATTATCCAACGTGCTAATTCGAGTCAATTTCCGTCATACAGTTTCCCGTCAAGTTTCTATGTCAGTCCATCCTCCCAGTCGCTATGTTCTAAGGAGGAACAGTCATATCTAAGTCTAGCATAAGTACTATGCTCAAATCCCCTCCTTCCCTTATCGTCGGTCGTTCGATCACCACTCTTCCATACCTCAGCCGACGTTCCGACGTGACCTGCAGAAGGGGAAGAAGAAGGGGGTGGGGGCAGCATTCAAAATACATCAACTTGCATAAATCCGAGAATGTTTTTACCTACCACATACTCGACCTATCTCCACGGGCCGCATTCTCTACCTTCTCGGCGTTTAAGCCCAGAGGGACCAGTAGCGTCAGTTAGATAATCATCGATGATCTGCGCATCTACATGAATCACACGATCGTGACCTTATAGGTCGTGTGCAAGGGTGGCAATCAGGTGATACTTCTGTGGTATCGCTCGAGGGCGTCTAAAAACACTTTTCCGGCTGTCTGTGATACGTAGTGTAGCTGCTAAATATCGGGCCGTTTTACCCTTCAACCTTAATAAAGCTGCTTATTTTTCGCTTATATTAGAGGCAGTAGTAACGCATTAAAAAAACTCATTAATGCAGCTGCTACAATTCATACTTCCTTTTTCGGAATACCTTTAATTAATAATGTTGGTGCACAAATACGGGCCTACAACCCAGTGGGCCGGCCACGGAGCAGACTAGAACTGTGCATAAGGGGAACGAGGTCGGAGATTATTTATTTCAGAAAAGTGCGGCAGTGCAATAAAATCATATCGAACTTTTCTACACTGCAAGTATGATGCATGTCAATAATTCAATTTTTCAATAATTTTATCTCATTGTCCAACTATTACTCAAGACCTAATAATTATTATTATTATTATTATTATTGGGACATTTGTTGAGCGCAGCGATTACGCACACCGGCGTGTCCACGCGCTGAAAAGTGGGAGTAGGCAGAAGACAGGGAACACAAAAACTACGCGGGCCATTATTTACTGTAAAGATAAGTTTTTAGTTTTGCCCGGAATCTAGCCTCATCTGGTTCCAAACGCAGGTCCGTTGGCAGTTTGTTCCAGTTGGTTGCCGCCAAGTATCTGAAAGACCTGCCTCCCATGCGGGCCTTCTTAATTCTTGGAGTCCTCAGTAGGCCACCCCCTGTTGATCTAAGCGCCCGTGTTGGTATGTACGCTTTTATCAAATTCGTCAGAGGGGCGGGTGCCCTGCCATTCAAAATGCGATGACAGGTGCAGAGGGCTTTAGACTCCACTCTTCTCCTCACCGGGAGCCAGTGTAGCTGCTGGAGGGCCGCCTTAGAAGGCGCCCTTTTAGGCAGTCTGAGAATCAGACGCGCTGCCGCATTCTGCAGCACTTGCAGCCGGGCCATGCTTTTTTCTGGAGCCCCCAGGTACAGCAGGTTCCCATAGTCCGCCCTAGCTGTCACCAGGGCATGAACCAGGGTTTGACGTGCTTCAAGCGGGAGTAAGTCCAGGACCTTTCTCAGCTTCTTCAGAATCCCGAAGCAGACTCCCACCACCCGATTAATCTGGGGGCCAAATGTGAGCCCTACGTCAAACCACACCCCCAAATTGCGCGCCTCTAGGCACGGGGTTGGGGTAGGTCCAAGGCAAGAGGGCCACCATGCCGGCGACCATGCAGACTGGGCTCTCCCTACCACCAGCACCTCTGTCTTGCTGCCGTTCAGCTTCAAACAATTGTTGGCCATCCATTCGGCAAGATCTTTCATGCACGAACGGAAGCCATCGGCAGCAAGACAGGGCGCCTGCGACAGGGAGATCACCAGCTGCGTGTCGTCGGCGTAGGAGACCAGTTGGAGGCCATGGCTCTCCACGATCGATGCAACAGGCGCGACATACATATTAAAGAGGGTTGGGCTTAATGACGAGCCCTGCGGCACGCCTTGGCCCAGAGGCACCCCCCTTGAATAGCAGTCTCCCTGCCTGACTTGAAAGCTTCTCTCATTGAGGAAGTCTTGGATCCATCTCAGCGCGGTGCCAGAGATGCCACCTCTGTTCAGACACTGTAGCAAGATGTTATGTGCTACAGTGTCGGACGCCGCGCTGAGGTCCAACAAGATCAGAGCCATAGTTTGGCCTGCATCCACGCCCTCTCTCAGATGTTCCGTCGCCATGAGGAGGGCGGACTCGGTGGAATGTCGTGGCCTGAAGCCAAACTGCGTCTCATGGAGCAGTCCCCTTTCCTCCACGTGCTTCATAATTTGGGTATTAACCACCTTTTCCGCCACTTTTGACAGAAAAGGCAGGAGGGAGATGGGCCTCAGATTTTCTAATACCTCGAAGCCTAAGTGGGGTTTCTTCCGGAGCGGGAGCACCACCGCCTGTTTCCATCCAACCGGCAGCTTCCCTGATCCGAAAGATACGTCGAGGATGTGCCTAATATAAGGCTCCAAGACTTCCAGACTGTCTGCCAAGCGTTTTGGCGACACTGGATCCCACGGGGAGCCTGATTTTACAGAGCGGCACACCACTAATAGTTCCTCAGGAGGAGGGGTGCAGTAGTGTGTAATATGCCCTGCCGTCTCTGTGTCCCCCATTGCTTCCTCTAGGTCCAGCCCTGTAGGCCGAATAGGGAAGGTCGAGTAAATCTTCTCTACTTTGGCGGAGAAGTAGTCTGCGATCCGGTCACAAGACTCCGTAGAGCAACTCTCCGGCTCTGTAGGTGCATTTACCGAAGTCAGGGATTACCAATTCATTGTCCAAATGCTAAATCAGTTCTTATTTCATACCAATTCATTTCTTCCCAGACGTAATTAGTACCTACCCTAAATCAGTTCATTGTCCCAGCACATAATCGCTATCTATCTTATATCGCTTTCTTTTCCGAACACATGATCAATATCCATCTTATCTATTTTCGTTGTCCAAAAACTGCATACACATCTCAGAGCATCAAGGTTTGAGCAATCAAGGTGAACAAGGAGTTTGAAAGTTTCATTTTGTATCGACGCCATTTTGGGCGAGGTCAGGCAAGTCCCAGTATAGTCAGATTGCCTCCACTGACTCGTAGTAGGACCAGAACTTCTTTTGGCAGTTCAAAAAGTTTTTCGCAATGGGGTAACAGTCTAGCAATATGGACCATCAGTCAAAAGAGGGGAGGGCGGTAACAATTTTTCCTACCGGGTCATTCTGGTGTTCCACCGGAACTGAACAAGTCTGTACCTTTGCTGTCTTTTAGCCATTTTCAAACTGAGGCTGGTGCCGGCAGGAGTGCGCCGATGTCGCGGTTCCCAGTGAGGGGGGCAGGGGCGCCCATGCGGAGGGGTCGGGGGCCCCCCCGGCTCTCATAGAATCTTCAAAGTTGAGGAGAGAAGGCACGGGGCGTGCGCCCGTCCCGGGTAAAAACCCGCTTTTCGATGTGGACCCTCTTTAAGCAGGAGCGTTGGGGTGCCGCTGGAAGCCTCCACCTGGAGGGAGGTGGGGGAGGCTCGTTCGCGCCGCCTCCCCCTTCCAGCGACCCCGCGCCGTTCTTCGGCTCCAGCGCTTCGGTATTGGCCGTGCCAGCTAATGAAGATGGGGGGGGGGGGGTCGGTGGCTGAGGCAAGACATCCTCCCCCCTTTTTGACATGTGGCGGAACTATCTGCAACTCTCAGGCGCGGCCATGTAGCGGGACTACCTGCAACTCTCAGGCGTGGCCATGTGGCGGGACTACCTGCAACTCTCAGGGTTGTCCGACCTCGCCTTGGCTCCGGTCCTCGATGATGGCCAGATCAGGCAAGAGAGAGAGAGAGGGGGGGGGTGGTCGGTGGCTGAGGCAAGACAGCCCCCCCGTGGCCTGCGGGGCAGCAGAAGAGGGGAAAAGGAGAGACCTCCACGATTCCTCGGGCCGTCCGCCCTACAGCCTCCCCTTCCGATGGCGGCCAGCCAGGCCCTGCTCTGCACACGCTGAGGCCTCGCCTTCCGGATGGGCGTAACCGCGGACCTGCAGCACTTCGGGAGTTTTCCGGAATGGGGGTAGGTGTTTTATTGATTTGTATCTATTTCATGTTACCGTTATTTGGGCGTGGCAGACAATGAGGCAGACATGTTGGGAGCAGGAATAGGCAGTGGAGCCTAGCTACCTCGTGGCTGTCTTGCCGTCAAGCTTTCGCCATTTTTATATTTCTTATTACGAACTGTTTCTAATGTTTCTTATTTTTATTGAAGTCGGAAGCTCATCAGGGGGTTACTGACTTAGCCCGATTTCTTTTTATTTTTCCTTCTTTTCCTTAGCGTGTTTCGAGCTAAATTTTTCTGTTAGTAGGGTACGGTGATCACTTAATATTCTATATGTCCTTTTCATTAGGGGTACTCCTGGGCGGACTAGGTGAGTTACCTCCAATAAATGGTCCGGGGTGGAACTAGATTATCAATCAGAGGGGAACACATATCCCTTCGTTAGGGTATCATCCTGGACGGACCAAATGATGTACCTCCACTTACTAGGGTGGCCTCCTGGACGGACCAGATGGGTTACTTCCAATAAATGGCCAACAAATGGGGGCATGTGTCCTCCATTAGGGTAGCCTCCTGGACGGACCAGGTGAGCTACCCCCCAAATAATAGTCAATCAGTGGGGAGTGGGTAGGACTGACGAATCATAAAGGGGCATAACCTACCCTTTACTACTTGCAAAGACTAGACAGAATATTCCTATTCCACGTTGTTTGTAAACAGAAAATACCTCAAACAAACAATTCCTTGGACAACAATGTCCAGTCAATCAATCAATCAGTGGGGAGAAAAACAGGCATGACGGATTACAACGGGGACAAACGTCTGCATTACCTGCCCTTCGCTATCTGCAAAGGGAGACAGAGTATTTCTATTCGTCTCTGTTTGTGGACAGGGAAGATCTCAAAGAGCAATAATCGATTATTAATCGATATCAAACAATCAGTGGGGAGAAAGGTAGGCATGACGAATCATAAAGGGGCATTACCTACCCTTCTCTATCTGCAAAGAGAGACGAACGTTCCTATTCGCCGCTGTTTGCAAACAGAGAATGTCTCGTTCTCAAGAAGAGAACCAATATTTCAAGTAGCATCCAAAGCTAAATGAACCAATAACCAAACGATATCAGTATTTAAATACCGATTCCAATACAATCAATCAAACAATCAGATGGATAAAACCATCCTACCAATCAGGCGTAAGAAAGGCCCTACTTAATCTTACCCGGACCGGACCGTACGGACAGTTCTTCATCTTCCACCTCCAGCGCCCGATCGTTCTCTTACTCCATGCAGCATTCCTGTGGGATCCCAGTCAGGACAATAGGTCACTCAAGAGAGGTCCGTTCAGAATCGGTGAAGTTCATTCGATCGGCAGCCGGACGAGGGCCCTCTCAAGGCAGGTATACTCCAATCGTTTAGATGTTCACCTCATCGTCTGGATCTCTCTTACTGGACCTTATGTCACTGATGGGCCCCACGTTGGGCGCCAATTGTTGAAAGTGAGCCCATATTACTATCGATGCCCGGGCTGCTGGCGCAAGTCGCCTCTTAGTTCCCTTTCTGAATAGTTACCAAATAAAGAGACGGGCGCTGGAAGCAGGAATCACAAGGACAAGATTTATTACTCATGAGGAGAGCCTGTCATTTCGGACACGAAACACAGTGTCTGTCGGGAGGTGCTCTAACAAGTGAGCTGAGACATCGTCTTTTATACCTTACAAAACACTTGGCATTACAATCAGGACATTGTGACACAAAGAAAAGACATCCCCATAATCCTCGTGTCAATCCTACCCCACATATGTTATCAATAGAGACCCTTGAACTGTAGATAAGAGAAGGGGCAAAGACGCAGCTGAGTGTTCCGCTGATTATTAGAATATGTGCGCCTGATCGTATCCCAAGGGGTGGGGAAGCCAGGATCAATAGTGGGTTCTTTGAAGAGGAGTGACTCCATACAATAAGGGGCAATAAACAGTATCTTCCGGCTTAGGCGATGGCCTCGGACATGTGTGGACAGTCCATCGCGGAGGGAGGGTTCACTAACAGAGGGGTTATTCATGAAAGGAAAGGAGGTGTTGGTCAGGTGCGGCTGTGACTCCCAAGGACGGGGTCTTGCAGAAGAAGGAGGTTTATGACTTGCCCATGTGAGGGAGGAGGGGAGAGCCAGGGTGCGCACAGGGACAGAGTCGCACAGAGAGAAAGGTCTTGTGACCTGTACATGAGAGAACGGGGGCAGTCGGATACAGCTAGGGGGGGGGGGTTTATGTCAGCTGAGGCGAGGGATGCTTTTTCAAGAGGAAATGGGGGACTTTGCGTGGGTCAAGCAGGAGGGTTGCCTTTCATAGCAGGGTCGCGCAGAGGGAGAGGGTTTGATGGTCTATGCATGTGAGGGGGGTTTAAAATACATGCAGGAGGGAAGCCGGGGATTCCAATGAGCGGGCAAAAGGCCATGGTGCCTAAAAATGGCTATCAGGTACATGTGGGCACAGGCTTTTACTGGCGGAGTGGTGTGGTTAACGTACAGGGAAGGGAATGGGAAAGGGCAAATGAACGCTGCTTATGTATATCAATTTCGTTACTTTTCCACATCGCCACAGATGCTGCTTCTCCTTTAATGTTGGCTAGTAATATAGCCGAGACCTGCTTGAAGTCTTTCAGTAATTTCATACCACGAGTTAAAGCAGGTTCTGGACCGTATTCATTCTGAATTTGTTTTAGCACATCTGGTATTACCGCCATGGACGGAACACCATGTGTTTTTGTGTAAATGGAAGCAAAGACTGTACCCCAAGTGTCACAGTCCTCCACATGTGGTGCGACCCCCATTGGAAGGCAGATAGTCAGAATTCTGTGTTTCTCAACAGGGGTGGTGTTCGGGAATACTGCCTCTATTTGAGTAATTTTCTGTGCTAACCAGAAAGGGATTTGTTCCCGTTTTGCGGGAGTTTTTCCAAGACATGATTGTATGTTCTGTGGTGTTATTTTATTTGTGTTCGCCTGATGAGGGGTTAGCTGTGGAGTATTAATAGCTGTTTGGACTGTTGCAGTCTGCATTGTATATTGGACTAACTGTCTGTGTATTTTAATTAATAGTTTTAGCTGTGCTAAAAGTTCTTCTTTTGAAATTTTTTCAATGTCTGGATGTGGTGTGTAGCTGGCTAGAACCGGCCACGTTGCTCCTGGTCTACCTAGTGGACCGAGCCTGGTAATGTGATCATTATGTTTTAGGGCACCTTTAAACCAGAGCAGGTGCTCTTGGTATTTTAATGGGATTTCAATCTCCTCGAAAGGAGCGTACTCTTCCAGTGGTTCCTCTATTTTGTAATAGTGAAACTCGTGTGTTGTAGCGTTTGCCGCTGGAAAGTTTATCCATGAATAGAATACCTCTGTCTGCCGATATTCGTGTGCCTCTATCACGAAAATGACTGTACCACCTCGTGATGTCAGTCCGTTTTCTATAAGTTTTAAAGTTATAGTTTTTCTTATGTTTGCCGGAATGAGGATGGCATTCTGGTCATTCTGTAGTTAATCTGCTAATATAGCAGCATCCCTTACCTCATCACTATCTGGCATTTTACTGTCAGAAAGGTTTTCAAGGAAACAAAGATTAGGTGCACAATATTTTGGAACACTGTATCCTTCAACGTTGACTAAACCAGAAACTCTACATAGGAATCTCTTCCTACTAAGTTCCGGCGGATTTTAACCTTTCACCCACTCCAGACGTCTATTGGAGTATATACGGGAGAAAGGGTCTGTGTGAAGAAGCACGACTGAGTTACTCTAACGTCTTGCATTAGTTTTATCGCCTTACCAAACGTTGGGCGCCATGTAGTGTAGTTCCTATTTTCCCTATAGGCTCTGCGCATTGGAATAACATAAACAGCAGGGTAGACGTAGGACTGCAGTCTTCTAGGTCTCTACTGACTATGTTAGACTTAATTTAGGTTTGCGCCAGCTAGCTCAGAGGTCCCTGGAAACTTTCTTGACTGAATAGGAAGTGATCAGCTTCCCTGGCTCAGACAAGAAGGGATTCAGCTTCCGACAACCGCATAAACATGACAACTTTGCTCCTCAGAATAAGAGTCAATCTCTAGAGTCGTGTGAAACAATAGACAGCTATTTCACTCAGTCAGACGTGCGTTCTTAGTTTCACCAGGGTGCAGAGAATAGAGAGACGGGCGTTTTCAATGAAAGATATTATTTATTGAGCAGTCTTCTTTCTCATGCAAGAGAAATGAATTGCCACAATTGCAAGACTTGTGATTATAAAAAGTGCGTACAGTAAAAGGAGTATTGCGAAATAATACTGTAAAAGCATTGATATGGTTTCTTAGCCATAAGATAGTTAAAATGAATAAAATATATACATTCATATATACATTGGGTAACGACCTCAACTGGTGCTTCTAACTACGCCTACCCCGGTGTACCTGACCTAAGCCTAATACGTGGGAGGGAGTAAGTAAGTAGCAGTTTAGGTTAAGTTGGTTTTTCCAAGAGTTTGATTCAAGAATTCTCTCTAAGGGTTTAGTCAGCACCGTACCTCTGGAATAGAATGTAGGAGGTCTGATATCTCCTTCTCAGGACCCGATATCCCAGTCACCCGCAAGGGTAGGCTGGAAACGCCGGAGCTGGATTTTCTCGGCAGGAGAAAAGACAGCGTCTTTCTCAGCGCGTCAAGGAGGAAGGGCAGCGACCGTGGACTTCTCGCATCTGCTGGGCTCTCTGCAAGGGGACAGCTGTTCTGCTCCTGTATTCACCACCACCGTGTGCTTGCTTAAGGCAACGTTGGTATATTTATATCTGAAAGGGGCCGAGTTTGAGGTAAGTTTTTGGACATAAGACGTCAATAAAGATGTCACTAAGAACTGGTCCTTATAGTGCTCGCAGGAGTTCTATTACTAATCAAAACAAAGCAAGCGGGGCTTTCCCAGGTTGCTGGGGGTTTGGTATGTTGAAAGAACTCGGTGTGCTATCTAGGAATCTAAGGACGTGGCTTCTGCTGTGTCATGGACTGTCATGGACTGCAGAGGCGAGTTACTGAAATATGGCTCTGATTATTATGCCATTTATAGGGATATGTATTGATTATAGCCGTATAGGGGCATGAGGTCACAATATTGATCGGGGTCCTAGATAAAACACATCAGTATTGGGTGATAAAATACCGAATTTTGAAGGCCTGTAGCACTGTAAACAGTGCTACCTACATCTGGGATTTACCGAATCGGTAAAATTACCGATTTGGTATTTTACAGAATCGGTAAATTTACCGATTCGGTAAATTTACCGATTCTGTAAAATAATGGCCCCTACATCTCAATCACCAAATACCGGTCGGTAACAGCCGAATTCGGCCGTTACAGACCGGTATTTGGTGACCTACATCGGGCCCTAAGTGATTTGCCCCAAATCACAGGATGTTGAGCTGATGCAAAACTAGATCCTGGTTTCCCAGTTGCAAAGTCTGCAGCTCTGGCCGTAGCACCACATTCTCTCACCTAAGTGTAACATATAACCAAGTGATCAACTGAATAAAAAAATCAAGCTAGCAAATATTGTAAAGAAGCTTTGTCGCTATTGGAGAACTCAGAAAATGTGTCATTATGTTAATTTTTAGAGCACCAACCATAATTTCCATCAAAATAAGATCCTCTCATTTTTATAATTTCTAAATAAAATGCTATAGGTATTACAGTTTTGATTATATCAAGATGATTTCAGACGTGCCAAACTTTTGTAATATATATAGAATTTTAGAAATCTAATTGTTCTTTAGGATACTCTGGGGAGGCAGAGGTCAGGGGCATGGACTTGGATAGAGAAGAGGGTGTAGAGACAACAAGTTGACCACGCTGGGCAGGCAGGAGGGGCAGTGGCAGGACAACGAACTGCGGAGGGAAAGGGAAAGGGGGGCAGATGTAGCAAACTAACCATGCAGGACCAGCAAGAGAGTCTGTGGCAATCTAACAGACCATTGAGAGCAGAAGGAAGAGACAGTGGCAGTATAACCAAACATGCCAACAGCCTTGATTCAGACAGGAGACTCTCAATGTTTTAAGCTCCTCTTTTACGATCAATCAGGAAAATCAATTTTCCAGGATTTTGTTTCCAAAATCTCCCTCTTACCAAGTTCAAAATGTTGACAAGTATGGTACATTGATCACAGAGGTCAGGAGGAATGGGGTAGGGACATGGGCTTGGATAACAGAGGGCAGGAGGGAGAAGGGCAGGGGAACCAAATTGACCTTAAAGGACAGACGTCAAGGGTTGCAGGAGAATAATACACCACACAGCGCTAGTGGGACGGCAGTGCAGCACAACTAACCATGGCATGCAATAAGTAGGTGACAGGACCATGCACATGACCAACTGAAAGCAAAGGGGAAAGAAGAATGGCAAAGAAGCTGACCATACCAGTCAGATAGGAGGGATATTTGCAACCTAATGGACCATGAAGAGCAGGAAGGAGGTGGTGGGGGCACAACAGACCAGACAAGGCAGGAGGGAGGGGCTGCTCATGGAAAACCAAGGGCACAGGGCAAGAGGGCAGGCAGGAACAGCAAGCTGACCATGGAGGGTAAGCGGGATGGGCACTGGAAGCAAAACACGCCATGGAGGGTATAATGGCATGCACACAGACAACGGAGGGAAGGTGGGGGTCAGGGCAGCAAGCTGACCACACAGCGCATATGGGAGGGGCTGTGGCAGCACAAAAGGTCATGCTTGGCAAGCAGAAGGGTTAGTGGCAGCATATCAGCTGTGGTGGCCAAGAGGGAGGGAGAAGGTGCATGCACAAAGGAACATTAAGGACAGATGGGAGGGGTAGGGGCTAGACACAGACAAGAGGAGACAGGGATTTCACAACAGACCACTTAGAGTAGGCAGGAGGAGCAGATACAGAACAACAGAGCATGGAGGGCAGAAGGGAGTGGCAGCAAATTGGACCATGGAGGACAGGAGGGAGGGGATTAGGGCATTAAATGCAGACAGGTAGGGTGGAGGTGGCAGGGACAGGCTGCAGCCCCCTGACCATGCTAGACAGGTGGGAGGGGCAGTCCCAGCCCAACAGAACACTCAAAGGAGATATGATGGACAGTGGCAGGTCCATGGAACATGGTAGGCAAAAAGGTGGGAGCAGGGGCATGTGCACAGACATCAGAGGGCGGTGAAGGAGGGTAGGGAAAGCAAGCTAAACACAGAGGTTAAGCAGTGATGGGGCATACAATTGGGCAACGGAGGGCAAAAGGAATGGGGGGACATCAAGCTAAATGAAGAGCAGTGGCAGCAAATCAGACCATGTAGGGCTGGAGGGAGGGGGGCAGGTGCATGGACTTGGAAAATAAAGGGTAGGGAGGAGTTGAATGGAGCAGCAAGCTAAATCTTCAGGGCATATGGGAAGGGCTGTGACAGAACAACGGCCACACAGGCAAGTAATGAGGGATCAGGGGCATGGACTTGGACAATGGTTGGCAAGGAGGAGGGGGCAGGAGCAGCTGGGTTGGGGGCAGCACAAGGCCACTCCAGGCCCTGCGTCCAATCCCCTACCCGGCCTTGCAATGGGCATCTTACTTAACGTTTAAAAAACCTAGAAAGTTACTGAAAAAAACAAAGGTTACGCAGGCTTTATAGTTAGGAAATAGAATTTTAAAAACCTTAGAAATTCACACAAAAAAACAAAAGTTACATAGAGGTTATAGTTAGGTTCAGCTTTTACACGCACAAAAATATTGGTAATTCAGCTTTTATAGTTATAGTTAGAGTTATTTCAAGTAAATGTAACTCGTGCCCTAAGGTAACTATAACTTAAACCCTTACCATGCTCTGCTGATTACCCCAGATATTACATCACTCAGAGCATCTTATATGACATCATTGATAATATCACTGTAATATTTGCAGTAAAATTATTTATGAGAAAGCTCTGCATTAAGAGGGCACAAGTTATAGTTATCTTAGGGCTCGAGTTATAGTTACTTGCAATAACTCTTACTATAAAAGTTGAATTTTTATATGGTTTTGTGTGTTTAAAATCCAAACCTAACTATAACAACCCTGTAACCTTTGGCTTTTTAGTGAATATATATTTATATACATGTTCCTAACTATAACTACCTACTGGCAACTGTCAGTAGGACATATATGTATATACAAATATCTATATATGTATATTTATATATATCACCTACTGACGGTCACTAGTAGGTAGTTATATTTAGGACCAAGCGTTTTCTTGTTTTGCCAATAGGTTTGGCACCGTCTAATAAAAGTTTACTAATTTTTTTAAATGAGTACGACAAGTTTTGGGGTGGTTTGTCAAGAGGAGCCTGGGAAAAAGGGGATACCGAGATGCTTTGTCCCCATGCAATATCCTAAAGACATTTTGAGCACTACTACAGCCCGAACCGCTGGACGGAATTACATGAAATTAGGCAGAAAGCTAGTGCTTGGTCCAGAATGAGCCCTTTGTGTGATTTGGTGTAAATCCATGTAGTAGTTTTGGGGTTAATAAAGGAAAAAAATATAGATATCTAGGGATGTGAATCCTTTGTGAGGATCCGCAGATCCACGTGCCAAATCAAGGCACTGATTGGCTGGCTGCAATCTGAGAGAAAATTTGCGATCACCATTTTGTTTATAGGCTTGGTGCAGGAGGGGAAAATAAAAGTGAAAGTGACATAAGAGGTCAGGATAGAGGTATCCTTACCCCATAGGACAGGTGGAGGGTGCCCAGAAGGACCCCTGATGGGCAAACCATTTCCCTAAATTACTAATGGCTGATCCGTGGATCTGGGGATCCACCACAGGGCTCGGTGTGACCCCAAGTGTAAATCCGCAATGGACCTGTGGATCCAAAGTCAAATGAAAAAAGACATTACACACACTCATGCGTGAGGGTCTGGCCACATTATAGTTAGGTTCTGAATTAATATGTACAAAACCATAGAAATTAAGTCTTAGTTAGAGTTATTTCAAGTTACTATAACTCGTGCCTTATGTTAATGATAACTTGCTTCCTCACCATGCACAGCTAATCACCCCACACATTACATAATTTATGGCATCTTCTATGGCATCATTGATATTATCATTGCAACATTTACAATAAAATTATTGATGGGAAAACTCTCCATGGCAAGGGCATGAGTTGAAGTTACCTTAGGGTATGAGTTATCAATCAATCAATCACTGTATTTCTCAAGGCGCTGGGGGAGAGGGGTTGCTACTGATCGAAGAGGCAGGTCTTGAGAAGTCTTCTGAAGGCCAGCAGGTCCTGGGTCTGTCGTAGGCTGGTGGGGAGAGTGTTCCAGGTCTTGGTGGCGAGGTAGGAGAACGATCTGCCGCTGGCAGTGGATTTCCAGATGCGAGGAACTGTGGCGAGGGCGAGGTTGGCTGAGCAGAGGCTTCGGGTGGGGGTGTGGAAGCTGAGTCGGTTGTTGAGGTAAGTAGGTCCGGTGTTGTGTAGTGCCTTGTGTGCGTGGATGAGGATCTTGAAGGTGACGGGGAGCCAGTGTAGGCCTCTCAGGTGGGGTGTGATGTGGCTGCGTCGGGAAACGTCGAGAATCAGTCGTGCCGAGGCGTTCTGGATTTGTTGTAGTCGTCTCAGGAGCTTGGTTGTTGTTCCTGTGTAGAGGGCGTTCCCATAGTCGAGTCTGCTGGTGATGAGGGCGTGGTTGACGTTTTTTCTCGTGTCGGGGGGTATCCATTTGAAGATCCTGCAGAGCATTCGGAGGGTGTTGAAGCAGGACGCGGAGATGGCGTTGGCTTACCTGGTCATGGAAAGGGTGGAGTCGAGGATGACCCCCAGGTTGCGTGCATGGTCTGTGGGTTCCGGGGCTGCGCCTACTTATGTGGGCCACCAAGAGTCGTCCCAGGCTGATGGGGTGGGTCCGATAATGAGGACCTTCGTCTTGTCTAAGTTCAGCTTCAGTCTGCTGTCCTTCATCCAGTCAGCTACGGCCTTCATTTTTCTGTGGAGGTTTGCTTTGGAGGTGTGGGGGTCTTCGGTGAGGGATATGATCAGCGGGGTGTCGTCGGCGTAGGAGATGATGTTGAGGTTACGTTGATGTGCGACGTGGGCGAGCGGTGCCATGTAGATATTGAACAGCGTCGAGCTGAGGGAGGATCCCTGTGGGACGCTGCAGATGAACTCAGTGGTTTTTGAGCGGAAAGGTGGGAGGCGGACGCTCTGGGTTCTGCCGGAGAGGAAGGATGTGGTCCAGGCCAGGGCCTTTTCTTGAATTCCGGCGTCGTGGAGGCGTGCTGATAGGGTTCGGTGGCAAACTGTGTCGAAGGCTGCTGATAGGTCCAGGAGGATGAGGGCGGCTGTTTCTCCTTTGTCCATCAGGAATCTGATGTCATCAGTGGCGGCGATGAGGGTGGTCTCGGTGCTGTGGTTGCTGCGAAAACCGGATTGGGAAGGGTCCAGGATGTTGTTGTCTTCGAGGTAGTGGGTTAGCTGTTTGTTGACAATCTTCTCTGTCACTTTTGCCGGGAACGGGAACAGGGAGATGGGCCGGAGGTTCTTGAGGTCTTTGAGGTCTGCCTTGGGCTTCTTCAGAAGGGCGTTGATCTCGGCGTGCTTCCAGCTTTCTGGTCTTATAAATGCTGGGATTGGTAGTTCCTTTCTCCCCATTGGGTGTTCATGATGCCAAGAGTCAATTAAAATATATTTGTTACCCTCCAGTGGGCCGCCGATGTAAGTTAGACAGTTCTATTGTAAGGACTTTCTGTTTCATGTACGATATAGCCACCTAATCACCCCATATATTACATAATTTATGGCATCTTCTATGGCATCATTGTTATTTTCACTGCAAGATTTATAATAAAATTATTGATGAGAAAACTCTGCATGGTGAGGACATGAGCTATAGTTACCTTAGGGCACGAGTTATAGTCACTTGAAATAACTATAACTATAACAGCTGAATTTCTATGGTTTTTGCATGTCATGTAAAACAGGTCAGGTGACTAGTTCCAGAGAACAGTGGTAATATTTGAGTGTCAAATAGTGGCAAGCGAGATCCATCAAATAAATAAAAATCAACAAAGTAATATTGATACATCACGAAAAATTATACAAAGTAAACTAGATCCTAGTCTCATGTTACGTGCATGCCCGATATCATCAGAGAAATGCAAATGCATATAGGCCTTACTACAAGAGTCTAAAAAAATCAGAGGGCAGCCATCTCGGTAGAGAAAACTATCAATCAATATGTAAATGACCTAAAGGTCCAAAAGAAGGTATGAGTTATAGGTGTGCTCAACTCGTAGAGAGCTACGTTCCATCACCCCATGTGTTAACAGTGTAGTCAGAGACAAAGTACGAGTTACAGTCTGACAAAAAGACAATGGGCCACATGCATCATTGTTTGATTTTGCAATTCCTAATTTTCGATTTTTAGGAAATCGCAAATTAGGAATTGCAAAATGGGATGCATGATTTTTTCCCCATAATATTTGAGAATCGGTAAAAATCGCAATTTTTACCGATTCGCAAATATTATGGGAATACTAAATTGCGATTTCGCAATTCCCATTGATTCCTATGGGCCAAAAGGCCATAGGAATCAATGGGAAGACATTTTCAAATTGCGATTTTCTTTTTTAGAATCGCAATTTGTTCATGCATTACATGGGTGCAGGGGGGGCTCCAAAGGACCCCCCCCTGCACCCCTGTAATGTATTTTTAAGTGCATGTTTCACACACACATGTCCTAAGGACATGTGTGTCTGTAACATTACACTTTAAAAAATGCATTTTTGTGCACATTTAAAAATGTTCGCAAATTACCACGAGGTTCAACCTCGTGGTAATTTGCACCCCCTATTTTGAAATTCGCAAATTTCAAAACAATGATGCATTGCTTTTAAGGAATCGCAAATTGCGATTCCTTAAAAGCAATCGCATTTTTGGAAATCGCTAAAAATAGCGAATTTCACAAAATTGCATGATGCATCCCAATAACGTATTTAGGAAGTGCAAACGGCCGAATTCACCGATTCGCACCGTTTGCACTTCCTAAATAGGTTGATGCATGTGCCCCTATATTCATGAGTATAATCAGTCAATAGCATAATCGAAAATAATTTGTAATGAGTGACGTGTTAATGTGCCAAAACGTCAACCATTAGGATAAATGAACCAAGAAGTACAGTAACCAAATTGATCTATACAGAATCACCATCACTCACCAATTGGTGGCATGGTCTAAACTTGGCTATGTGAGGTAGTCAGAATATTCAAACTTGACTTTCTTAATCCTAGAGAAGCAGTATACATAATAAATGTATTATCATACATTAGATAATAACATCTGGGAGACAGTTAAGTTAAACATAGAACCAAAAGAATATCCAGTAAAGTATAACATTTAGTGCCAATTAATAAGAAATCATCATACATGCAGGTAGTCCAAACAATGTGCTTGCGAACTCCCATGCCTTAGAAAAGTGTAAAGAAAAAGGAAAGAAGATATTTAAATAGATAAGAACCAGATGTAGAGTAAACCATGGTAGTTCCTTATAAAGTAATGAAAACCAAATCAAAGTTTCAACTCCAATATCAGATATAATGACCTGTTTGAACAAATGAGAAAAAAAATCACATACTAATCAAGGATCAATCCTGAGGCAATCCAAAATATTCAGACATGCAAAGCCAAGAGTGCCAAATCCATTAAATCCAGATAAATGCTATAGTAAAGTATTCCATTAAGTTGCAAGGTATTCCAATATGTCATAATGTGCAGGAACAATATGCGATCAAAAATTAGAGGTAACCAAAAGCGACACCCATGTCCTACAGCAGTATCACAGATAGTAGCATTTATAGTGTAGAAGCGAGATGCCAATAAATATATAAATGAAAATATCAGTTGCCCTTATTAGATGTACCTTCATGTAAAAGATATAATGGAAGGAAACTAAAAGCAAATAAATGTAGGGCAACTTTACTGTCCCCAAAAGTATGTGTAGACAAATATCAGTGAGCCACAAGCAAAAATCAACTGCGTGATTCACTGGATGCAAGCTCCACAAATGCGCTATTGTATTGCTGTGTATAGGGAAATATCTACAGAGAGCATAAGACTGCATCCCGCACTCATAACTTTCAAATATAATGATGGAATACAATCAGATCTCAGTGGAGCATTCATTAGGTGCTCCTGCCACAGCACTACTACCGCATCAGTGTATCAAGGGGAATGGTGCCTAAGCAGTGAGAGCAAAAGAGCTAATTCAGCATAATTTACCACATTCAGCCATAAGTCACATATTGAAAGTATATCTACTCAAGTAGCAAATGATGTCTTGAATAAATAATGCTGTATTAACCAACAGTCTATATCCAAGAAAAAATATAAGATTCACTTACAATCAACATCAGAGTAACAGAACACAGAGAGTGTTCCTTCAACAGTACCGGAATGGACGATAAGAGCCATATTAGAAGCGCTTTATATATCCTCAGTAAAACGCATCAGGTGACTAGTCCCCGGGAACAGGTGACTAGTCCGAGAACGGTGGCCATCTTTGAGTGGCAAATAGTGGCAAAAGAGATCCGTCAAATAAGGAAAAATCAACAATGTAATATTGGTACATCATGTAAAATTATTCAAAGTGAACTAGATACTAGTATCATGCTAAGTACATGTACCCTATCATCAGGGAAATGCAAATGCATATAGGCAAGAATATAGGAGTCCAAATGAATCACAGGGCAGCCATATTAGTAGACAAAACTATCAATTATTATGTGAAAAAGGGAAAGGTCCAAAAGAGAAAGAGAGTAAGAGGTATGCTCAATGGGACACAACCTTAACAACGCTGGCACAGCAACACATGCTGTCTCCCCGCAAGCCAAATACAGTTGCCTTAACCAAGCATATGCCTTAACAAAGCATATGCTGGGTTAAGGCAATGTGCCATCTAAATGCAGAGTGGATGGATGGGTAAAGGAAGACATGAAAAGGAAGAATCAGGATAGGACACAGTGAGGTAAGTGGGGCTGGGAGGTGGGGATAGTTTTTCGGATTGGGTTAGTTTTTAGGGCTCAGGGTTGGGTTATTTACAGGGCAGGGAGCACGTTTAGGACTCAGGGAAGGGGGCTGGGTTCAGGTAGCTTTTAGGGCGTTGGGTTAATTTTTGGGGCTCAGGGAGGGTGAAAAGGGAGAGTTTTCAGGGCTGAGGGAGTTTAGGCCTTAGCGTGAGGGTCTAGGTTGGGGTAGTTTACAGGGGTAGGGGTCGGTTTTTAGGGCTCAGGATGGGGGTTGGGGTTGGGGTAGTATTTAGGGCATGAGAACAGTTTTAGGGCTCAGGCTGGGACAGGGTAAAAGAGACAGTTTTTAGGGCAGAGGGCAGGGGCGTGATCTTTGGCACACATGTCCCTTTACCAATCATGTTTTTACCATGAAATTGCGTGGTAAAGGCATGCATAGTAAAGACGCAGTCATGGTTAAGACAGCGTGGTTCATGCATGCATTGGGGCCAGGACCCCTGCACAGATTATTAGAATCAAATACACAAAAGAGGAATTGTTTAGTCATAACGTCTTTAGAGGAAAGGACTGTGAAAAGGGATGGGACTGTGCAAGGGGCACTGCAAGAGTAAGGAATTGCCGGCACAGCAAACAAAGATGGATTACACCTCACATTACAGAGAGGAAAAATACAACACCGAGCAGGTTAAAAATCCCACAGGATTGGAATCTTGGACTGCTCAACAGTAGATCATTGCCCAAACACACAACTGAACTCTGATTACTGATAGAGGACAATAATTTAGATGTCCTGTTCTTAACAAAAAGTTGGCTCAAGGAGCACTCGTCCCCGGACATAGTCATGGCAATGCTACCAGAATATGAGGTATATAGGCTGTATGGGATGGGCCAGATAGGAGGGGGACTAGCCATTCTCCTAAAAAAGGAAGGTAAGTGTACAACAGAACCATTGGCTTTGAATGGATGTGACTGTCTCCTCTTTTCAATTCTGTTATCTCCCTCCTTCACTTTATCAGGTCTTTTAATCTATCGACCACCAGGTCCATGTGGGGAGTTCCTAGAAGAACTGCCCAAAGTGATGGCTAGTCTCTTACTTAAGTATTCTCATATCACTATACTTGGAGATTTAAATCTTCACATGGAGTGACAAGCTACTTCTAAGGCTACAATAATGAAAAGGTGCTGAGATAAGATCAATCTGGGAGCTTGGGGGGACTTATTAACAGACACCGCAAGTCCGATTTCAGAAACATCAAGGTCAGCTGAAGAAGGATACTCGCGGTGGGAAACATGGATCACGCAATCCCTAGATGTAGTAGCCCCTAAGGTTGCCCACAAACTCAAAACCAGAACTAAAGTAGAAGAATGGTTTAACTCTCAATTACTGGCGTTAAAGACAAATTGTAAAAAAAAATTAAAGAGTGGAGGAAAAGGTATGACCCTCAAATCAAAATAAAGTACAAGTCAGCCATTAGGAATCATCACAGCAATATTAAATTAAGCCAAGCAAAGTTTTTGGAGGAAAAAATCATTGGGGCTCATTATTATTATTATTATGTTTCTTATATAGCGCCTGAATCGACCCCCGAAGGGGTATCTCCGCGCTTGCCTTGGGAACCCGTCCTGGCTTTTCCCTGTGAGATAGCCCCTACAGGGTATCCCCAAGGTGAAAGCCAGGCATCCCGCCGCGGGGGGGCCGTTGTGGAGATTTAGCAAGCTTAATGCCCAGAGTTGCAGAGTGTGAACCCATGATTAGGTCAGGCACCGAAGCGAGAATTATCGAGCCCATGGACATTTGAGCTCAAGACCCTGCCGCGTCAGGAATTGAACCCTGGTCCCGGGTCTGACCTCTGCTTGAGGGTCTGCCTGCTCTAACCAGTGAGCCACACTTCTCTGGGGCTCATAACTCATCAAGGGAATTGTTTACAGCAATCAAGACTCTGACTAATCCACCCACAAATAGTGGCCCATCCGAAACTTCAGAGGAGAGGTGTAATAACCTGGCCTCATACCTCCTCTCTAAAGTAACAAATATTTATAGTTGCTTTAAAACGGATGGAGACCACACAACAGAGAGGAAAAAAGAACACAAACTAGCTCCTACACAACAGGTTATCACCAATTTCCCAATTATGGAACAGAAGGATCTAGAAATTTTACTGGAGATGGTGATGTCTGGCTCAACCTTGGACCCAATACAAACATGGGGTTACCCAATCCTGTTCATGGATCTGGGTTCAGTATGATACAAAAAACAATGGTCCTAGACCTATATTTTCAAAGAGATATATATCAAATTCTCAGTAATGAGTCCAAAATACAAATTCATGAGCATAAAGAATTTAGCTTGCAGTAATCAATACATCTTAGAATTATGAAGAAGTGCAACAACCACAATAAATTATCCTTCACCTGGCATTTATTTTTATCTCGCAGGGTGAACAGTTAATTATTTACAGTGTCATTTGGAGGGGAAATCGGAAAGGTAGGTTTTTCCAGTGGGAACGTGCAGAAAAAAAGGGGGTGACAAAAGTCTGAACATCAAGTGAAACAGGATAATTAGTACCTCGCTGTCGCACAGATTAAATCTCCCTAACAACGCAAAAAAAGAGGCCATCTTGGAACAGTAAAGACTTCGGGAAAACATAACCATGGTAAACCCTGAGGTTAAAAGGAAGAATGTAATCATCAAGTAAACATCAGATTTGAAGCGACATGATATCCTGTGGAATTCCTACAAAGTGCAAGGAACAGAGTAATGAGAAAAAGAAAAGAGGAATTATTAGTAACCAAAAGAAATAAACCATATTTGATTGATTATGGACTACAATGTCAAACATCAAGAACTAAGAAACATATTCCAAAGGAACTGGAAAATGGTGCTTTGTGATGAGACTTTGAAAGAAATTTTACCCAACAATCCAAAAGTAGCATACAGAAAAGTAGCATCCCAAGGAGATATATTGGTACAAAGTCATCTACCAACCAGGAAAAAAACCAAAGAACAATTGGTTACAGAGGCTTGATGTTTTGAAATGAACGAAGTGCAAAGCATGCGAACACGGAGTAAACAGAACAACACATAAGCTACATAATGGAAAAGAGCAAAAAATCTTGGAACACATACCATGTGAGTCTAATTATATAGTTTAAGTATTACAATGCATGTACGATAAGTCATACATAGGAAGCAAAACCAATAAGGTAAAACTGAGAATTTTACTACACCTGTGAACCATAAAAAAAACTTGATTTTATCTATCCAATAGCTAAGCACTACTGAGAAACACATGCAGGGAAAACAGAGGAATTGGCCTACTTTGGGGTAAAACACATGAAGGCTGGAGAAGGAGGAGGCAATCGAGATTCTTAGAAGAATGGAATCTAGATTGAGAAAGAATCTCAATGGGAACAAAAGCCCATCTTGGTCACAATTTGAATGCAGAACTGAATATCCACCTTTGAGAACTAACTCTATTTGAAGTACAGATCATAGTCATAAATGTAGTTGCCTATTATTGACTTTCCAATGAATGTAATATGTGGGTCTTAAGATTTTGAATTCCAGGAATCTTGGAATGTTTTAATCTAGGGCATTGAGAGTTGAGGATCTGTGAACTGTATTCTGACTCCTTGCACCTGCTCCGCTTGATGAGTCAATATGCGAAACAATATCCTTACATCCTGTACTGCAAGAATTTGAGTTAACATCCCTATAATTCCACCATCCTAGACTTCCAGATTGGTTTGCACTAAGCAGTTTCCAAGATTCAAATGGGCAAATGGCAATGTCACTATATTGGATGGAAGTGGTTAAACCACTATCCTTAACCACAAGCATAGTTCACTACACTTGTACTTTATTGAGGCCATGGGTGAAATAGAATTGGAAGGTGCCTTATGGGGATGAATGAATTTGACTTCTCATTTAACTTTTTATTTATGATAGGCACACTTAATGATATTTGCACTTTACAAGGTCGTGTGGGAAGGAGTTCATAAGATAGATTTTTTAAGCACGTTATCAGCACTAGCACTTTCTAAAGACAATAATAGTACTAGAACTATATGGACAATAGATAAACTGAAAAACTGAAAGGGACATATTGAGGATGACAAATAAGTTATGAACTATGCAATTCTTAGGATAGCTTCTTTATTAGAATGAACAATAGCATTTTATATATGAACATCAATATACATAAACAACCAGGTTGAAGGGATTTGAAATTTTAAAATGGTACATTACATGTAAATATATCAGTCCCTCCCAGCCTCACATCCTCCTCCTCTACTTAGTAACAATATGTTGTTTCATCAGTCAATTGGCGGCAGCCTGAAATTGTACTAAAAAAGTTGATATGTGACTATAGAATGTAACCGGAGATGCCCTGGACCACCCCCTCCTGTTTTGCATAGATCACATTGTTGATTCAATATAATATACTGGTTTTGTTATGTGCAAATACAAAATAGACCGCCCATCATTCTGGAATAATTATATTTTTCTGTCTTACCCTTTTATCATTTTGATTTGTATGGTTTAATGTAATATCTTGTCCTTAGACATGTCAAATGCAATAGGTACCCTTTACTTCATGCAACAGGTCTTGGTTTAGGAATGTAAGCATATGTACTTCACAGTAAGGTTATACAATAATGACAACCGACAGTGTAAAACATGTTAATGGTTTGAAGAGTAAAAATGGTGGCATGTTTAGGAACATGGAGTCTGAATGCTCTGGTTGTTTTTAATGGACACTAATGATGGACTTGTTCACAGGAGCTTAAATGTAGTGTTTACATACTGTGACTCTATGGTCGAGCTGAAAGCTGAAACAGCGAAATGAGTCAGCTGTCTTTTCCCAACTTGCGAAAAATGGTGATGTTGTAGTGCTAATTACTGATACCCGGGTTGTGTACCGCTTCCTTCTCCATGACAAATTTCTTTGGGGATACATATATTTATTTTTTTCCCAAAAAGCTGAAAAGTTGACAATTTCAATGTTTGTAATATTTCTGATGTTCATGGGCGGCCTTGCGCAGGATCCCAGATGGCAATTTGTGACATTATGAATGCCATGGATGACCATTTACATTCTATATATGCATGATCCTGAGCTGCGGTGGGACTGAATTCATAGCACCTACACTCAGGTAGGTCTTGTCGGACGAATTTATGGACAAGACCTTTGTTCCTGACAAACAGTTGTCACGGATACTGAGCATAATAGTCAAAGGTTTTTCATGCGTATGCTTTGCAGACTAAGTGTCTTTTATAATTATGTGGGCTTGGTGCCCTTGTGTCATTGTTGGTTGGTCATAAGTCAGTATTACCCCTAGGTATTCAGCAGAGGTCAAGCCCAGTACATCAACAAGAAAAAAATAATTACAGTTAATCATGTGAACAATGATTATCAGGACTCAATATTACTCACAGGAATCTTGAGCCATTCCTCCACTTCTCTGATACGCATAACGGACAAGATTCCAATCTTAGTCTTAATAGCTGTTTCTTGGTTTGATTCTTTTATAGCTGCACATACATTTCTTGATCCTGGTTGAGCCCAAAAGGTATTTTGATTTTGAATCTAATTATAAGTTTAGTCTCAGGTTTTGTGTTCCATTGCCTCCCCTTTCATGTGGCGGTATGGTTGCCAGGCCTGAGTATTTCATGGCTTGCCAGGTTTTTCCTTCTTGCATGTTCATATGTTTGGCATACATCATATCATGATTTTGAGTGGCTCTTATATGTTCAAGTATTTGCTTCTTGAGTTCACATATAGTGCTTCCTATATATCTTTTGCCACAGAAACACTCAATCAGGTATACTACATACGTTGAGTCACAAGTGATTGTCTCACTAATTTCAAAGAGTTTTCCTTTTGGATCTTTAAGTGACTTGAGACTTTTTCCAATCTTGCACGCTTTACATGTAATGCACTTGCCAAAGCCTTTATGTCCAGTTTGTAGTAGGTGTGGGCGGAAAATCCGTTTCGCTCGCGGATTTTGCGGATTTTCGGGAAATTCGCAATCCACGAGATTCGCGAATCTCCCGCAAAATCCGCAAATCCGCGAGCAGCGGATTTTGCTCGCACTGCTCGCACTGTTCGCGTGAGTTCGCGGCTTCCCAGTACAACTTCGCGCCCCGCGAATAAGTGCAAAATTGCAGAAATACGATCTAATCAAAACTGAAACTACTTACCAGGTTCAAAAGTTCAGGCTCATCATTAGTAGCCATTTCCTGTAGTGCTTGCTGAGGGGCCCCTCCAGAGTTCAGTTGCCAGTTGCAACTATTATGTGACCCTGCTCTGAACCTCAGAATAGTTACACATATGCCACAAAGGTCCTGAATTACAGCTAAGGGAGACAAGCAGGAGCCAGGCTGGCAGTTCAAATCCATTAATCAGCCCCTAATTCATTATTGTCAGTTGGGGCAGGGCAGGTGTTGTAACTAATTTTGCAACAATGAAAGCACTTAGCAAGTGCAAAAGTTCACTAATCAGGAAGCACTAAGGAAGCAGGTGCCAGCTAAAAAAATATTCTGTGACACATTAATCAGCCCCAAATTAATTCAGGTCACTTGAGGCAGGGAAGGTGTGCTTGCGTTGCCACAATAATGTACACTGACTGGACAACCAGAGGGTGCTGTGATGAAACAGAGGGTGGCATGGGTGGGCCAGAGGGTGGCATGAGTAGTCAGAGAGTGGCAGTGGTGACAGAGAGTGGCAGTGATAAAGAAGAGTGTCCCAAACAGGCTGGACACGTAGAAACAACAAGTTCGCGAAACTTGCGACCCGACAGGTAAGTTCGCAATTTGCGACATTGTACAAAACCCTCGCGAACTGGCAGAAACCCGCGCAAACACAAAAAAAAAAAAATCCGCAAATTCGCGAGAATTCGCGGATTTTGCGGATTGCGAGTTCGCAAATCCGCAAAATTCGCGAACGCGAGATTCGCAAAATTCGCCCATGCTTAGTTTGTAGCCATGACTCAACCTTACCTCCAGTAAGCCCCACAGAGCTGCGTTGCAGAGAGGTGTCAAAAGGGGCGTGGCCTCAGACCACCTCTCTGCAACCCAGCTGTGTGGCGCATACTGGAGGTACCCCATAGGCTAGTTGGCCCCCAGGAACCCTCAGGATTCAAGTGGACTTTTATTCTTTATTTAAGTTTTTTAGAAGGGAGCTTTGTGGCCCCCCTTCTTTAACCATTTTTCTTGCCCTGGGGACCCCACCCCCCATGGTCTGACCCCTTTTTATTTATTTTTTAAAAAGGGAAGAGGACCAGCAGACCCTCCTCTTGAAGCCAATTTCGGGCCCTGGGAACCCATTCCCCGGGGGCATAGCCACATATATAATAATTTGTGTACATTTTTTAAGGAGGGGGGCTGCGTGGCCCCCCTCCTGAGGCCAATATTGGCCTAGGGGACCCCATCCCCCAGGACTGTGCCACTCTGTGTTTTTTTAATATTTAATTATTTTTTTAATCAGGGAGGGGGGCTGCGTGGCCCCCCTCCCAGGCCACTTCTGGCCCCAGGGACCCCATTCTCCAGGGCCTGGCCTCATCATTGGGGACCATGGGGGGAACTCCAATGTCCCCACGGTCCTGCCGGCTCCCCTCGTCCCGCGGGATCCGGCATTGCTTTTGAGCAAGGGAAGCTGCTGACATGCAGCTCCCCTTGCTCAAAAGCAATCTTGCTTTGTATTTTGGAGGTGAGAGCAGGTTTTCCAAAAACCAAAGCAGAGTTTGCTATGACAGGGCACCCTGCCAAAGCAAACAGCAATGTCCCAGGGTTGGGCACCCCCGAACATTGCAGGAGCCAGCCATGGGGGTTGGCGGTGCCCAGGCCCATCAAGGGCTCCAGGAGGGGGCCTCCCGCCAACCTTTAAAGCCCTGGGGAGGTGTGAGTCCCCGGGGCCCCATAACGGACCCCCGCATTTCAATACAGCGTGCCCCGGGGAGGTGGTGGTCTCCAAAGCAATGTGGCGGGGCTCGAGCCCCATCACACTAATTATTTATTACAGCCCTGGGGAGGTGGCAATCTCTGGGGCTTGGGGGGACCCGCCAGGCCCCCGCCCTTAGTTTACAAACCCCGGGGGAGGTGGCGGTCCCTGGGGCTTCAGGGGGCCACATGCCCCCGCATATATTTAGTATAGGCCTGCACGCCCTCAGTTTACAAAGCCCCAGGGAAGTGGTGGTCCCTGGGGCTTCAGGGGCCCCCACAGGCCCCCACAAATTAAATACACATTGCCAATGGGACCTGGCCCACCGGGGGCCTCATTAAAATGAAGCGCGGGAGCCCGCACTTCATTTTTAAAGAAAATGTTGGCGGGATTCGCGACCCCAAAGCGAATTCCACCAAAATTATTTCACAAAATGCTTTTTTTGGTCCTGGGGGTCCTTGTGGGACCACCTGAGCAGACCTAGGGGGTCAAGTTGTTTTTACCCTGCCTCCTTTTCTTCTTTTTTAATCTCTTTTTCACTGTTTTCTTGTGACTCGGTTCTACAGAGTCACAAGATGGTTGCCTAAACTTCCTGGTTTGGAGTGTTGGCAGCCAATCAGAGTGAAGCTCATGCCCGGGAGGGTTCACGAACCCCCCTTGGTGCTTAGATATATACATTTTTTCTTTCTTTAATTTCTCAGCAACTACTGAACAGATTTACACCACTTAACAAAAAGAGGGCTCTTTCTGAACCAATGATTACCTTTTTGCCAAATTTAGTCCGTTCAGGGTTCGGGCTGTAGCTTTGTTTAAAGTTTCCTATGGAAATGAACATGGGTAAAATGAGTTTTGGGACTCCCCTTTTTCTCGGCCCCCACTTGACGAATCACCCCAAAACTTTCAAGACGGGAGCTGACCGGAGCGCCCTACTAGTTGTGAAAATGTCACGAAGATTCGTCAAAGGACGCCAAAGTTATTGGGAAAACAAGAATAGAAACAAGGTCCTAACTATAACTACCTGCTGGTGACTGCCAGTAGGTAATATATATATATATATATATATATATATATATATATATATATATATATATATATATATATATATATATATATATATATATATATATATATATATATCACGCTTAATTTCCGGAAGAAAGAAACCCACTCACGGGGGAAGCTTTTCACAACAGGCTTAGTTTATTTTGAAGCGAACAAACGCGTTTCTTCGCTTCAAAATAAACGAAGCCTGTTGTGAAAAGATCCCCCCGTGAGTGCGTTTTTTTCTTTCCAAAATTGAAGAAATTGAGCGTGACATGTTGCGGCTGTCTACGGCCGCTAACCGCACCCGCCTGTGAGTGCACCTGATGAGAAGTGGAGAGACGAGCAGTAATATATGTATATATATATTCACTGAAAAAACTATAGGTTATAGACCATATATAGTTAGGGATTAGCATTTAAAAAACCTTATTTTATTTGCACAAAACCATTGAAATTCCATATATAGTTAGTTGCACTAACTATATATCGCGGACCCGCAATCCACTGCTAATGATGTCACATATTACATCATTCATGACATGGTCAGTGACATCACTGATGACATCACTGATGACATCTCAAATGACATCACTGATGACATCACTGATGACATCACTGATGACAATACCCAGTGACTGTATGTTTCTGTAAAGTTAAAATATGTCTTACATATTGAAGAATGAGTGGATGTATAAGTGTCTGGATGAAGGATTTAGTAGGTGCATGACTGACTGTATGAGAGAATGATTAAATATGTCTCACTGAGTGTATGGGTTAGTGATTAAAGTGTCTTAATTTGGCAATCATTATTTATGTTGTTCTGTAAACTGCTGCATGTTTAAATCAGTAGCTATATCAGTAACTATATGGGTTATTGAATGGTTGCCCAAGTATTTGTATGGGAGACTGAGTGTGTGTGTGGGTGGCTGGGAGGTGTATGACTCTGTGCATAGATGTGTGAGCAGTTGATTCACTAGATGTATGGTTTCAAAAGTGCATGTGGAAACAGCTGTATGGGCGGTTGACTGTGTGCATGAGTGTATTGGTGAGTGAATGGATATCTCAGTGCTACATGTCAAAGTAAGTACATATGTAAAACACAGTACATGTGAGAGTTGACATATATAAATAACTGTGCATAAGAGCCAGTGAATGTGTGAGTGGCTCTATGGATCATTGTGAACTTGTATCAGGGATTGTATAAGAGAGTAAATATGTGTTAGTATATGTTTGAATAAGTAAAGTTTGTATAACTGTATAGTTGAGGAAATGGAGGTGTGATTGATTCTTTGCATGACTGACTAGGTGTGTGAGTAACTCCATGGATGAGTGACAGTCTGTGAGTGTCTGTTTACACTGATTGTATCTAAGGTTATATTAGAGTCTGAAGAGGTTCATCGTATTATCACATGAATGATATCATCAGTGATGTGATCAGTAATGTCAAAGGAGATGTCATCAGTGATGTCATCAGTGATGTTATTTGAGATGTCATCAGTGATGTCATTTGAGATGTCATCAGTGATGCCATCAGTGATGTCACTGACTATGTCATGAATGATGTAATATGTGACATCATCAGCAGTGGATTGCGGGTGCGCGATATATAGTTAGTGCAACTAACTATATATGGAATTTCAATGGTTTTGTGTGAGTAAAATAAGGTTTGGTAAATGCGAATTCCTAACTATATATGGTCTATAACCTATGGTTTTTTCAGTGAATATATATATATATAACACACCCTCTGTGATAAGTCATGTGACAAACAGTGTAAGCACGGAGGACATATTACCCTAGGCAGATACTCCATCAACAATGAGCAATATATATCTGAGCAGTGTATATATTTATACACGTCATATGCGTCGTATATTGTTATACCTTATGGCACCCATATTGTCGATATTCTTCATATATTACAATTAATAATTACATAATTGTACATTTCACCAAAAGGGATTTTAGTATCCCAAAGACCCTTCAAGGCATTACACTCAGATCAATAAAGTAATAATGGATGGCAAATTCATACAAAGATTATACTTATTCAAGTACAGCACTCATTGCGAGATATTCCGGTCACGTGCACCGTAATTGTGCAAGCTCAGTTGACATTGGCCCTAACTGTCCCTCGATATAGAATGTGTAATACGATTGGTTAGAACCACTACACACCCATATAATGCCCCAGTGGGCCCAATCAACTGCTAGTGCATGTACAAGTATCTCTGATATTACTGTCACGCCCAAGTGGGCATTAAAGTACGAATGGCATGGTTGTGTAACAATTATATATCATAAGGCCCAGATGTTCATTAGGCATGTTCCAACACCACAATACATATTCACACAGTTCCTAGTTTGAATGGCCATCGTCCGATCATGTGTTCTTGTCACACAAGTAGTCCATGCCCCAGTGGGCATCATGTTCCAAAAAACTCAAACGAGTCTGTGCCATCAAGGTAATTTTATACGTGCTGCCTCATAGTCCTCCAGTGCCATCTAAAAAGGTTAAAATACATAAAATCAAAACAGACGGCTGACAATATGTCCTTATTGCTGCAGCATTATATACATTTATCATTCATGAAGGTGTGCAGACAATTCTTCACTCATATTTAACCCCATCGGGGGCAGGCATTGAAAATCGATGATATACTTGGATTCCAGTTTTCTTAGTGATAACTCATAACTCCCAACTCTGACACCCAGATCTACACAGTCTAGTACCACCATGCGCATCAAGGTTTCGTCCTGCATGTGATTGTCAAAGAAGTGTCTGGCCACAGGATATTGCTTATTGTGGGAGAGAATAGCCCGCAGATGTTCTAGCACTCTTTTCTTGGCCTCATGTTTCGTGCTTCCCACGTACCATTTGTTGCATAGACATATCAGGACATATACACTGTAGGGGGTATTGCACGTGAGTTTCTTTCTGATGATGAATTCTCTGGTAGTTCCAGGAATAGTCAGGACTTTACAGTCCTTACTATACTTACATGCTTTACATTTTCTACAGCATTTAAATCCCCCAACTGTTTTAATGTCCTTCCTGCCTAGTTTGGTGACATAATTCTGGCGTAATTCGTCCTGTAATGTTCTCCCTTTTCGGAACGTAATCCGAGGATTCTCATTCAGATATCTTTTTAGATGTTCATCTGTATTGAGAACATGCCAATGTTTTTTAAAGATTTTCTTGACTTCATGTGATTGCCCAGAGAATGTTGTGATGAATCTGATAGTTTATGACTCATCCTTCCTCTCTCTTGAATGCAACAATTCCTCTCTAGTTTTGGTACTTATTCGCTGTGTAGCTTTGTCAATCACTCGCTTACTATAACCTCAGCTCAAGAATCTCTGACACATAATTTTCTCTAAATTACTAAACTAAATGATTCTAAATAGATTTATATGAAATGTATTTTTTATATAGATTATAGTTTTCTCAAGTACAATCTCCCTTTTGAATATGAAACATTGACTAACGCCAGATGAAATGTTCGAAAATATCTATTCTTTCAGGAAAAAAATAGAACATGTTTTCATTTTTTCTTTTTTCTTTTTCACGTTTGGGTGGGCGCGTGTAATATTTGGAACTTAATTGTTCATGTTGATTAGACATAGGCTTGGAATGTCATGGACTCAAATGCATTCTTGCAGAGAGACGAACCTGTACAGGGCGATCCACTATTATTTGTTTCATGGAAACAAAATTGCACTTGTGAAGAAAGATTATTACTGTATTTATACAAAGTATTTCTTCTAAATAACCGTGGCATTTCTGCAATACATTTATGTGGATAGTATATTTTCTATGTCTATGATGACATGTCACGCACTTGCACTTTAAAAATGAACTGAGCACAATGCATTGTCATGGGATCAAGGCCCCAGGGCCGGCCGAAACGCGTTGTGGCAAAGCTGTTTTGGGGAAATAAATAATTTGAATGCTGCAACAAGTTGGTCCATGCCTCGTGTTTCCATTGGATTGGTGAAGCGCTGCTGCTGCAAGGTATTGCAGATATATATATATATATATATATATATATATATATATATATATATATTTGGTACGTTGTCGTCTCAACAGCCAGTAACTCGGTAAAAAGACGAGGCAAACCCAGCATCTAGTGCGTGCTATTTATTTTTCAACCCAACACCACTCTGCCATGACGCGTTTCGGCCTAACGAGGCCTTGATCACATGACAACGTCACGGAGGCGGACTGACCAATTTAAAGTGCACAGTGCCATTGTTATGTATAGACATAGACAAAATACTGCATGCATGCTTTCTTTACGTTAAAATAACTCACATGGCAATTACTACAGTCCCATATTCTTGCCATTGACTTTGCACACAAATAAAATATACATGGTTATTACTTGTTATCATTTGCAATTGAGAATAATAATAAAACACAATAAATAATTCTCTAAAATGTTTTAAAATATAAATATTCCAATTCATTGCAAGGATAAAAGACTTGGTTTCCCTAAAACCATGGTAAAATGTGTATAAAATGCCAGGTCAGCTATGATAAAATATCAACATCTCTAACCAAACATAACACATATTTACAGGGAAGCTAAAACCAATTCCGTCACCATACTGAAGAGTGACCGTGAGGTTCATTAAGCCCAAGTGGGCTAACCATAAATTTTGTGCAAAGCAACACATGTCATATCAAATGCATGAATATGTCTACTAGCAATGGTAAATAAATGAAATAAGAAACATATATATGTATAATAAATAATAGTGCTACCGGTGAGATAACAGAAAAAGTGATGTAAAATATTAATTGTGCTCTAAAATTGGTTATGGAAGGCATAAATTTCATTATTCCGTGACATGTGCCAATGAATTACAATGATAAATACAAGATTTTCTGATATGTTTCCAATTTGATAGATAAGTGTAACAGTCTTCGCTGGCATTGAGACCGTTAGGTATTTTAGTATCAAGCAGGATAATATGTCTTGTCTCAAGTTTACGTAACTGGGCTTCACGGTCCCCACCCCTTCTCTGAGGTGGTACTGTGTCAATTACAAAGTATTTGAGCCCACTTGCATTCTTAGCATGACACTCCTCAAAATGCCGTGCCACAGGGTACGCTGAGTCGGCATTAGTTATGGCCCTGAGGTGTTGCAGAATCCGTTTGTACACCTGAGGCTTAGTACTCCCCACATACCTTAGGCCACAGGGAAATTCCAGAATGTATACGGCATATTCGGTTCTGCAATTCAATTTGTGTCGAATTTTAACGGGGTCTGTACTGAAAGGGGTCATATATTCTTTCTTGCTTATACCATTTTTGCAGGCTTTGCAAGCAAAGCATTTCAGAAAGCCCCTACTGCTATCTAGCCAGGATGTATTAGTTCTAATTTCCGGGCTACTGGATACAAGACTGTCCTGCATGGATCTGGCTTTTCTGTAGGTAATACTCGGAGTGCCCTTCACTAAATGGCCAACAACCGGATCACTAGTTAAGAGTGACCAGTTGTTTTTCACAATCCTGTGAATGGCCTTGTGTTGGGTACCGAAGCCAAAAATAATTTGTGTCTCATTGTCAGATACTGAAATTGGAACATTGTCCACTGTAGGGAATAACAGTTGCTGTCTGTCTTTGGAGTTAGCTCTCTTAATTGCTCTAGTCAGAGTGTCAATGTTGTAACCTCTGCTAAGGAACCTAGTCTGGCATTCCATTTGAGCCTTGTGGCATTCCGTGTCACTGCTACATATTCTCCTGATACGGAGCATCTCCCCGTAGGGTATGCTCCGTATTAGGTGTGCTGGATGCTGACTTGCAGCATGCAACACGGAAATTCCAGCCATAGGTTTTCTAAAGAGCTTATTCCCAGATGCATCAAAGTACTTTTTTGCGATTCCTAATTTGCGAAAATTACCGAATCGCAAATTAGGAATCTCAAAATGGTATGCATCATTTTTTTCGCATTTTTTTTGTGATTCGGTAAAAATCGCAATTTTTACCGAATCGCATAAAAAATTCGATTTTCAAATTGCGAATTCAGAATTCCCATTCATTCCTATGGGCTGAAATGCCCATAGGAATGAATGGGAATTGCGAATTCGCAATTTGAAATCGGAATTCAACAAAGCATTTCAAGGGTGGAGAGGGGGGTCCAAATGACCCCCCCCTGCACCCATGAAATGCACTTTTACCTGTAAGTTACATACACACATGTCCTAAGGACATGTGTGTCTGTAACTTAACAGTTTAAAAAATGCATTTTTGTGCATTTTTAAACAATTTTGCAAATTACCACGAGGTTCAACTTCGTGGTAATTTGCACTTGCAATTTGTAAAATCGCAAATGTTTTAAGAATGATGCATTGCATTTAAGGAATTGCAATATTGCGATTCCTTAAATGCAATCGCATTTTAGAAAATCGCAAAATTAGCGATTTTCAACCAAAAAATAATGATGCATCTCTAAAAGCATTTTTGGAATCGCAAACGGACGATTTTAAGGAATCGCACCGTTTGCGACTCCAAAAATGCTTGATGCATCTGGGCATTAGTCTCCAATCTACCATCGACCACAAATATCTCAACATCCAGGAAACTTACTGACATCGCGCTGATGCTGCTAGTAAACTTTAAATTCAGGTTGTTTACATTGAGTTCTTCAATAAATTCAGCAACCTCGCTGGGGGACCCGTCCCAAATAAAGAGGAGGTCGTCAATATATCTTAACCACCTCTTTATTTTGGTATTGATAATGGGACTGAAGTCAATAGCCAGGACCTGCTCCTCCCAGTAGCCCATGTGTAAGCAGGCATAGCTGGGGGAGAAGCAGGCCCCCATGGGTACTCCCCTGGTTTGTTGAAACAGCTGGTTAGAAAACAGAAAAACATTGTTGTCCAAACACAATATATGTGATGTCATCAGTGATGTCACTGACCATGTCATGAATGATGTAATATGTGACATCATCAGCAGTGGATTGCGGGTGCGCGATATATAGTTAGTGCAACTAACTATATATGCGAATTTCAATGGTTTTGTGTGAGTAAAATAAGGTTTTGTAAATGCTAATCCCTAACTATATATTGTCTATAACCTATGGTTTTTTCAGTGAATATATATATATATATATTCACCGAAAAAAACAAAGGTTACAGGGACATTATAGCTAAGCTCAGATTTCACTCATACAATACCATAGAAATGTATCAGTTATAGTTACCTGAGCTAACTATAACGCACACCCCTGCAATGAACTGCTTATGACCTCACCTATTGCATCACTCATGAGCCGCCCTCCTGTGCCGATGTGGTCCTGCAGACACAATTTCCCAGGGCCTAGCCTTTATCTTTAAATTTTTAAAATAAGCGGAGTGGGCTGTGTGGCCCTTCTCCTGGGCCAATTTCGACTCCAGGGACCGCATTCTGCAGGCCTGGTTCTTTTCTGTGTGCCCTAGACCCACCCAGTTTAGGAGGGAACAATGGTTCCTGTGGACAATCAACAAGTAATAAACAATAATATAAATAATAATAAACAGCACAATTGCAATAATTAAAGGCTATGAGATGTCAGAAAGAGGAAAAACATATATCACTAATTTTTCTTGAAGTGAAGTTGTTTATATAAATGCATACTCATATTATTTTTAAATCCAGGGCATGGTGTCCCAAGTGATAGTGGAACCTATATTTCAAGGTTGTGACTGTTTCTGACATAAAACAAGGTTTCAAGAAAATATACAAAGATGACCATCATGTTAATATACAATGAATACTTGTAGCCTCCTAGTACAATAATAGGGGCTAGGAAATGGTTTGCTTTAGGTTGTTGATGATGACACAACAGTCAATATGGGGTCTCTTCAGGACCCAACAATGGAGGGACACCTGAAAGAATGATATCCCATGCATCAGTACAGAGGTTGTATAGAAAGTGAGAAAACTGTGTCCTTTATGGTTGGTTTTCCTACCTGAGAATGACTGTCAGATCGTGTGGCGTGCACCTTATGGAAGTGAAAAATAAGGGGAGGGTACCCACATAGGACTCAGCTGGGCACTGTATGGGCGAGAAAAGAGGCAATATTATAATGAGCATGAGCATGTTGTTGTGCAATTTGGTAATACCAGAATTGGGAAAATTCTGACTAACCCTAGTGTGGGGAGAGGTACTGGCAGACTATGAGGCTTGCTTGTATGTTGGTCTTGTAAAGAAGATGGACGACCGACAATCCGTGTCCAAATGTGGTTATCTAAAAAAGGGGGGATGAAAAAACGGTAAACACTCTGAACATAAATGTGGCAGCTGTATGGAGAAATATGCGGGGTTTTCTTACCAGGTCAGGGGTGTAAGGATCTCTCAATATGTTGAAACCGCCTAGGTCAGCTTTGAAATTAATCACACTGGTGATGGGAAAACTGCTTCTGTCTGTCCCCCCTTGTGGAATGACAAGACCGATCCACTTGTTGGGCTGACGATTTATAGGCTAAAAGCGTGCTCTGCCGGCCAATTAGGTGCAGTACGGCAGGAATACTAATGAATACAGAGGAATGCACAAGTATTGTGCCACTTTATGGTCCAAGTTAGAGGAACTGATGTGAGCCCACTAGGACGGGGTATGGCAGTAAATGGAAAAAGGGAGATAAAAGAACAATAAGGACTGGAAAATGTATAGAATATTAAAAGGTATTCCGCACATATTTATCAATTAGAGGACATACTGGGAGGATGTTTGCTATGCTATGTCTATATGAAATCCCTCCTCTCTTCTTTCTTTACATCAATGCTCTCCCTTCTGTTCAGCCTGCATGGCTGGAGAATGCTGTATGATGTCATGGAATGTTGGTGTGTGTACTTGTGGAGAGTGTCAGTTGGAGATGTAAGGCTGAGCAGAAGGAGGATGCTCCTGGTGGGGCTACTATTCCAGCTTAGACTAATGCTTACCATCTTACTACAATTTACCATCTATCTACTACCTGGAACTTAATACAATAAAGTACATCTTGGAACCTACCACCTTGTCTACTATTTGGACTAGTTTACTTAGTACATTCTGCCACAAAGGTACCATTATTCGTGATTGCTAAAACTTATAGACAGTGTTTAATTATATACAGGAGATAGTGGACAGGCAAAGCATACAAGGAATACAAATACATTCAAGGGACAATTTCATATTGTACAGCATAACAACATAAATATCCATTATAAGTTCAGTTTGATAGAGTGGCTACAAATCCACACCATTCCTCAGCAGCATTCAGATCTATATCAATAGAATTGATCCGTTCCATCCATTGACATTCCAGTCTCTGCAGGATATGCTTCATATCACCTCCTCTTTCAGGGATGGTTGCCTTTTCAATGACTTGCAATTTTAGTTCATCTGCTGTGTGGTTCTTTTCATTGTAGTGTGCCACCAATGGAGCATGCAGGACAGAACATCTTGTTTGGCTGCAATGGTGGCATATTCATGCTTTAATGGGTTGAGAAGTTTGTCCAATGTATGGTTATCGACCTGCGCTCCATATGCAGTATACCACTTTTTGTGTATTTCAGTTGGAAAAAAAGTTCAGGGATTATTTGACGTTATCATGTTCAAAGATATCTGTATCAAATGTAAGGGTACATGCAACTTAGTTACCACATCTGCGCTAACCTTTGATTTCTGGCAAACCCCAGACTGATTCTAGTGTCCTAGACTTTTGCCTAGTACTGCCTTGAGTAAAGAAATATATTAGGCGATCTTTGATGTTCTTGCCATGCTTGAATGTGAACATGGGTGATTACATTGCAGGATCTGTGTTTCTATTTAGATGCCAGTTTTTTTTCCATCAACTTCCGAATTTTGTTAGGTTGTATACCAAAAGTGGTGACACAGATCAATTTTTCAAGGGGTATTTTGTTTCTGGTAATGAGTAATTCTTCTCTCAGGCAGAACCACACACACTTGAGGGAATTTCTCACTATTTTATTTGGATAAACCAGGCTAACAGTGTGACTTTTAGAATTAGTGACTCTCTCATATAGTCTTCTTTTTCGGGAACAATTTCTGCGGAGACATAGAAATTGGCCAAATGGTAGCCCATCTCTTAATACACGAGGGTGATTGCTGTTATATGAGAAAAGGGTGTTTCTTTCAGTGGAGTTTCTATGAAGACTGGTGTACAATGCTCCATCCTCATGTATGATTGCTAGATCTAGGAAAGCTATTTCTGACTAACGTATTGTCGGAATCACTGACAGAATATAGAATACAAGAATATCGACTTATCAGAATATCAAAGTAAAAATATAGAATGACAGAATATCCACTCCCTATCTACAAACAGGTAAGTGCAAAAATATGGAATAAAAAATATCGATGTTAAAAATATAGAATGCTAAAATATCGAATTTTTTAAATGTCTTAAAAATGATATAACATTAATTAAATAAAACATATAAATAAGTAAAGCATACTCTAAATTAAGCAAAAAAAGGTCAAAATAAATAAATAAAAAATGTAATCTAAAAAACATAAATTAATTTTGTTTTATATACATATATTAATTTAATATTATTAAAAAGTAATTATTATTTATAATTTTAAAATGTTAAAAACATATTTTAAAATATAATTACATATATATATAAATAAACCTACAGTATAAATATAAAATACATAATATATGAGTTAAAACATTAAAAAAATATATTTTTTATTAATATTTTACAGTACATTAAATATACCAATAGTGAAAACGTTGCATAACGTAGGGGATAACATTACTATTCCCACTCCAGTGAGAGGGAATAGTAGGGTAAGTGTTGGATAGCGTGTGGGTGAAAATTACTATTCCCACTCCAGTGACTGCAAGAGTAGGGAAAGTGTTGGATAGAGGAGGGGTAAAAATTACTATTCCCACTCCAGTGAGTGCAAGAGTAGGGAAAGTGTTGGATAGCGGAGAGGTAAAAATGACTATTCCCACTCGAGTGAGTGCAACAGTTGGGAAAGTGTTGGATAGCGGGCGGGTAAAAATTACTATTCCCACTCCAATGAGTGCAAAAATAGGGAAAGTGTTGGATAGCGGGTGGGTAAAAATTATTATTCCCACTCCAATGAGTGCAAGAGTAGGGAAAGTGTTGAGTAGCGGGTGGGTAAAAATTACTATTCCCATCCCAGCGAGTGGTAGAGTAGGGAAAGTGTTGGATAGTGGGTGGGCAAAAATTACTATTCCCACTCCAGCGAGTGGAACAGTAGGGAAAGTGTTGGATAGCGGGTGGGTAAAAATTACTATTCCCACTCCAGCGAGTGTAAAAGTAGCGATAGTGTTGGATAGCGGGTGGGTAAAAATTACTATTCCCACCCCAGCCTGTGCAACAGTAGGGAAAGTGTTGGATAACTGGTGGGTAAAAATTACTTTTCCCACTCCAGCGAGTGCAACAGTAGGGAAAGTGTTGGATAACGGGTGGGTAAAAATTACTATTCCCACTCCAGCGAGTGCAAGAGTAGGGAAAGTGTTGGATAGCGGGTGGGTAAAAATTACTATTCCCACTCCAGCGAGTGGAAGAATAGAGAAAGTGTTGGATAGCGGGTGGGTAAAAATTACTATTCCCACTCCAGCGATTGCAAGAGTAGGGAAAGTGTTGGATAGCGGGTGGGTAAAAATTACTATTCCCACTCCAAACAGTGCAACAGTAGGGACATTGTTGGATAGCGGGTGGGTAAAAATTACTATTCCCACTCCAGCGAGTGGTACAGAAGGGAAAGTGTTGGATAGCGGGTGGGTAAAAATGACTATTCCCACTCCAAACAGTGCAACAGTAGGGAAAGTGTTGGATAGTGGGTGGGTAAAAATTACTATTCCGCTAAAAGAAAATCGATATTTTTAACAACTATATTATGACCTTCGATATTACGAACTTCGATATTATTAAAAACGTTATTTCTTACCTCCAATTCAATATTCTGAGCCACTTTATTTTTGTAAGTCGATATTATGGCAATTTTATATTTAAAATTCGATAGTTTGGCAACTCGATATTTAAAATTCGATATTTAGACTGTTCACCGTATGGTCGATGTAAACATTAAATGGTTTGAACATTATTGAGATATTTAACAAATTCATGGAAGTTATATTCGGAGCCGGACCTGATTAGAAAAATATCATTGATATAACGTTTCCAACATTTAATTTTGGGATGGTTTGTGTTGTGTACCATTAAGGAATATGTTTGTTCAATGAAACCCATACAGATATTAGCCAGATTGGGAGCGAAAACTGCTGCAATTGATGTCCCAAGGCACTGCTGGTAGTAGCTTTCATCAGACAAAAAGTAATTATATTGTAGTGCAATGCACAGTAGGGAGATAATGAAATTAGTGGGAACTTGCATGGGCCATGTTTATGTCTCAAGTAGTTTTTCTATTAGCTGGATATTCTCCTCCTGGGGTATGTTGGTGTATAGCAATGAAATATCAAGGGTGGCTAGCCAAACTATCCCAATGTTAAAAGACCTATTGTCAATTAGATTCATCATGAACATGCTATCTCTTGCAAAGGTCTCTTGTGTGGGGACAAAGTCAATATATCTTCCAATGGGTTCTAAGGTTGAACCACACCCTGATAGAATGGGGTGTCCATGGGGTTTCGTAATGCCTTTATGAATTTTTGGCAGGGTATAAAGGACAGGTGTTTGAGGGCTTTCAGTGTTCATGTATTTAAATTCTTTCTTATTGATATAGCCTAGTTCTCTGCCTTCAATTGTTAGTCTAAGGATCTCTGTTTTTATTGCAGACAGCAGATCAGAGGCCAATTTCTTGTGTCTCTGATATGTTATTCGCTTATGAATTTCCACATCATAATCCTTTTGTTCCTGAATTACGATTCGTCCGCCTTTATTGGCTGGTTTTAAAATGATGATCCTGTAATTTTTTAGATTTTATAGGGCTTTTCTTTCAGCTAAAGTAATGTTATAAGGAATAAAGCACCTGGATGAATTTGTCTTACTTTTCGGAAAAATTGAAACAACTCTGTTTTTAAGTTTAAAAAAGTTGTTTTTTTCCGTGATGACAAAAGATGGACTTCTCTTCAGCAATGAAATCTCCGCTGAGGATAGCAAGTGCTGTGATAGATTAAATATGGGTATCCTGTCTGTATTTCTTTTGTGTATGTCTAATATGGTTGTGGACCTCATTGGTAGTATTTCCTCCTTTTTTTACATTATACAGGGTACTGGTACCATGTCTTGCCCATGAATCATGGGCCTCTCTCTAAAACGGGCTGTCCTGGGTGGGTATCTGAACGAATAGGTCCAGGCTGTGTGTCCGAGTCCTCAAAGCCTCCTGAGGATTCTGAGAAAGTAATCAGCTGGTTTCTTTCGAACCTGCTCCACGTGTTCTATCTATTCTGAGTGGTTATGGCAGTGTAATAATCCTCTCTAAAGTAGGGATATGATTTCTCTTTAGTGACGTTTTTTATGTCTTTTGTAACCTTGTCTGCTTTTTTCTTTAGTTCGTATGCATTAAAATCATCAATCGTTTTGTTAAGTTTATCAAAGAGTGCTTTGGCTTCTGTCTCCTCCTAAAAGTTCTCGCTAGTTATCTTCTATCTCCTTTAATTCTGCCTTGGCCTGTTTTAGTGCAGTCTCTACTGCAAGCACCATCCAGTGGTGTGAGCACGTGGTGGAAATGTGGCTGAATCCACCTTTAAACTTTGGATCTTCTCTAAATATTCCTGGCACATTCCGAACTTGCAAACCTTGAGGTATGATTCCAGCTTTAAGGTACTCTGTGAGCATGTGTGCATGCAGCTCTGTTCTTACATGCTTTTTCTTGGCTTTCTCATGTTTCTCCAAGATTATCTGTTTTGGACTCACTGTTTTGTTTGGTTGTGCAGAGAACAGTGATGGACCACTAATAATTTTGGCTATATGTTCATCCGTGTATAAGGGAGCTTCTCTATTGGACATCTTACCCGAGGGTTTATTTAATGCCCTGTGTTTGAACAGGGTTAGAGGAAAATCCTAGAAGAGAATTATCCCCTTTTGGTATGGCCACCACTCTAAAAGTCGCGTATAAGGAAAGAGGAGCACCCTACTCACATGGAACCAGGGTAATTATAGTGTAGCAGGGATCAATGGTTCCTTTGGACTATCAACAAGCAATAAACAATAATAAACAGCACAATCGCAATAATCAAAGGCAATGAGATGTTAAAAAGAGAAAAAACATATATCACAAATTTTACATGAAGTCAAATTGTTGATATAAATACATATTCACATTTATTTAAATCCAGTGCATGGTGTCCCAAATGAAAGTGGAACTTATATTTCAAGGTTGTGACTGTTTGTGACTTAAAACAAGGTTTGAAGAAAATATACAAAGACGAATATCATGTTAATATACTAGTACTTGTAGCCTCCTAGTACAAACATAGGGGGTAGGAAATGGTTAGCTTTAGGTTATTGACGGCGTTTCAACCCAACTGTCAATATGGGGTCTCTTCAGGACCTAACAATGGAGGGAGACCTGAAAGAATGATAACCCGTGCATCAGTACAGAGGTTGTGGAGAAAGCCAGAATACTGCATCTAAAAGTGTTCCTTTACGGAAGGTATTCATACCTGAGAATGACTGACAGATCGTGTAGTGTGCACCTTATGGAATTGAAAAATAAGGGAAGGGTACTCACATAGGGCCCAGCCGGGCACTGTATGGGTGAGAAAAGGGGCAATTTTATAATGAGCATGAGCACAGTGTTGTGCAATTTGGTAAGACCAGAACTGGGTAAAATTCAGACTTATACAAAACAAAATGAGTACTACTGGTCTCATACCACAATAGGTACGGCTAAGGAACACAATCTAAAGCAGCCAGGCCTATGTTAGTCTGGAAATTATCCCATCAGCCCACCGGATAGCAGAACATCATTATCTGGGATTTTCTTGAGACTGGCATATGATAGTCGTCTCACCTGATATGTATATGAGGCGTCCTAGCAGAAACCACCAGTGATGGAACAAGCCATAAGATTTAGACTCTGTGGTGCTGAAAAACTAATTATGCAGTGTAACTCAAATGTGAAAGAAAAAAAAAGTGAGGATTAAAATTGACTCTTATGATAACACAGGTAAAATGTATGGGGAAAATATCATAATGTCAAGTCTAAAAACAGCGTGTAGGTAGTTTGTCAATATAACTACAGTCAGTTGACTTACGAGATCGACATGTGTCAGCCATACACGGTCAAAAAGTAGACAAACGGCTTTCTTCAGGACCAATATTTACACTACTGCCATAAATAATCATGATAAATGTAAACAAAATCAGGTAATACGATACATCCTACCATGAATTCCCGATGTGTAGGATGAGTACTACAAAATTGGATTCTTTCCTGAAAAATGTATATGCACAGGAGAAAACAAAACTTAAGATCACATGTATTAGCCGTATATATTTGCAATTTTCTATATAGGAGATCACCAAGGTATTCTTTTTAGTCAATCTATATCATCAATATATTACCTCACCCAATTATTCTCGGGAGTAAACCTCACCTCTCCTGGTGACAGCTCAGGTGATGAGGCCCGCTCTATAAGTGGATAAAAAATGGCAGAGGACTGTTAGAGTATCCCTCCCTCTTTTTCCACCAGTTTCAGAAAAACCAAAACTAGAACCAAACCTTGTTACTAAAAGAACACAAAAATGATGGCAAAACAGAACAGTCTCTCTCAATGACCCAAGTGCGCAAGTCCGGGTTCAAATGTACAGTCATCTATATGTAGAGTAATTGAAAGGTTTTTGTGTATTGATCCCTTCAGAGAAGTAATGTGAAGTTTTGAATAAATCACAATAGCTATTAACCACATGGGGATCTTCTGGTAGAACTTAGTGCTATATTCACTATGTTGCCTGCAAATTTCCCCTTGCTCATTGATATTACTAGAGCCTAGAGGAAATATTATTAGTAGGGGGCCAAAATACTAAAAATGCACCCTTGGAGTGAGACTCAGAATTAAATATAAAGCGCCCCATGCAGAGCGCCAAAATCCGCCTTCCTCGTCGTTAGTAAGACCGTCAGAGCTCGCAATCACCCTACCTGTCTGTCGGTACCTCGGGCTTGCGTCTGAGCCAAGGGGGAGGTACCGACAAGAACAGGAGGTTTTCCTTTTATCTGATTCGACTCTACAAAATGCGGACCGCAGAGGAAACCATGCGTGGTTGTAATTGCATCCCTTATCTGTTTGCGTATGCGTACTGCCGTAGGAGGTATCGTCAATTGCAAAGAGGGTCCCTTCATCTGATTGGATGCTAGGGACTGCAGACCCTAGAGTAAACCAAACACAGCTATGGCGTCGTATTTTGCTGTTCAAAATTCAAACTTACCCTAGTGGGGGAGAGGTACTGGCAGTCTATGAGGCTTGCTTGTATGTGGGCCTTGTAAAGAATATGGACGACCGACAACACATGTCCAAATGTGGTTATCTAAAAAAGAGGGAATGAAAAACGGGTTTACACCCTGAATGAAACTGTGGCAGCTGTGCTGTATGGAGAAATATGCAGGGGATTTCTTACCAGGTCGGGGGAGTGAAAGATCGCTCAATATGTTGAAACTGCCTGGGTAAGCTTAAATTAATTATGCCGGTGATGGGAGGACAACTGCTTCTGGCTGTCTCCACTTGTGTAAATGTAAATGTAAATGTAGTGCTTTTTATATAGCGCACAAATCACTCCTGAAGGGATCTCAAGGCGCTGTGCACATACCGCTGTGGAACCCTTCCTGGCCTTTCCCTGTGAAGTGCCCACTCCTGGGCACCCCCAAGGTGAAGCCATTCATTCTAGCGCTGTTGGGGCCGTTGTGGAGATTAAGCAAGCTATTGCAAAGAGTTGCAGAGTGGGACCCATGATTAGAATAGGCACCGAGGCGAGAATTATCAGCTCCGGGAATTTGAGCCCAAGACCCGCCGAGGCGGGAATTGAACCCTGGTCCGGGCCAGACCTCTGCATCAGGCTCTGCCGCTCTAACCATTGAGCCACATGTGGAATGACAAGAGTGATCCACTCATTGTGTTGTCGATTTATAGGCTAAAAACGTGCTCTGCCAGCCAATTGGGTGCAGTATGGCAGGCATTACTAATGAATACAGAGGAACACACAAATATTGTGCCGCTTTTAGGTTCAATTTAGGGCACCCAGTTACTTTCATTGGAGACTGCAGGTGGAGCCTACATTGCTTTCACAGTGAAACAGCTGCTGAACATGCAACTCCCTCTCTGTGAAATTTTAATGCTCTCACTTGCTGTAAGTGAAGCATTTGCTATGGATTCCATAGCAAGCAGCTATGTCCTGGGGGTGGGAACCCTGGAGCATAGCAGAAGCTGGCCCTGTGGTGCGGCAGTCCCCAGAGCCATGTATGACTCCAGGAGGAGTTTGCATGACCCCCTCCTTTCTTAGTTTTTGTCCCAGGGAGCTTGTTGTCCCTGGGGCTGCGGGTGGGATCTGCACGCCCTCACATTTATTCAACTTAACCCCTTCGTTGCTCATGACGGAAGTGTTCCGTCATGAGCATCGGTTGGCCTGTGCTCATGACAGAACCGTTCCGTCATGAGCCCGTTGGCTCATTAGAACCTTCAGCACAGTGCGAGAATTCTCGCTCCGCTGAAGGTGTTAAAGCTCCCAGGAGGTGGCAGCCCCGGGGGCTGCAGGGGGCACTGTGGCCCCTGCATTATTTTAACATAAAGCCCGAGAGGTGGCAGTTCCCTGGCTGGATGTGTCTGAGAGGCCTCCCATTTAAAATCGCATAAGCCCCGGGGAGGTAGTGGTCCCCAGGGCATAATACGCCCTCCCTTATTTGCAAAGATGCCCCAGGGAACTGGCCCACCCGGGGAGCGATAATTAAGAAAGCGTGGCAGTCCCTGCTTAACTATTTTTGACAAAATCTGAAGGCCCCACCAAAACGCTTAAAAATAATTGCTTGTTTGATCCTGCGGGGTCCCTGTGGAACCCCACAAAGATCCTAACCTCCCCCCTTTTATTTTTTTAAGTGTTTTATGTGACTTGGCTTAAGCCGAGTCACAAGATACTGGCAACACTTATTTGAAAATGTTGCCAGCCAATCAGATCTCAGCACGAGATAGAGGGTTAACGGCGGATCCTCGGTGTCCCTATATAAACAATTGGAAATTTCTTTAAATTACTCCACAGCTACTGAACTGATTTACACCAAATCACAAAAGGCACTTCCCTGAACCAACATCTGTATTTTTGCCCAATTTGGTGATTTGCCGTTCAGAAGTTCGGGATGTGGCAGTGGCTAAAGATTCCTATGGAATTTAACATGGGAAGGATGTGGTTTATTTTGTTGGCCTCTGCTAGATGGATCACCACTAAACTTTCAAGACAGCAGCTGAAGTGAGTGGACCAATGACTGATGTGATTACAATGAACTGGAGCTCTACGGATCTAATGTAGACAGTCTTTTTAATGTCTGTAATCATATTTTATCTAATGCCATTTTATGTATGTACTGTATGTTTATGCACTTTTATGGTTGAAACACACCGAATAAAGTCTCTTTTGAAATTGAAATTGAGTGGCAAACTATTTTTTAATATTTTGTGTGGATTCATCAAATGATGCCAACGTTACTGGTAAATGAAAAAAAGTTCTTTCTATGGAAGCTGCATCATAACTATAACTGCCTTCTGGCAGTTGCCAGTAGGTAGTTATAGTTAGAGCCTAGTTTCCTTAGGAAGATCATTTTTTGACTTGGCTATAACTTTGGCTTCATTTGACCAATCTTCATGAAATTTCCCCCCAGTGTCAAGGTAGGTTCTATTGCAATGGAAAGTTTGGGAGTTATCCGTGCAGTGGGAACCGAGAATTTGAGGCGTGAAATAAGGTTGCTTTTGTAATGTTAATTACCATAGGAAGCTTTAGCCACACCTACAGCCTGAACGGCTAAATGGACTTACACCGAATTTGGCAGGAAGGTAGATGTCGGTTCAAGGAAGGGCCCTTTACTTATTTGGTGTAAATCCATTCTGTGGTTGTTGAGAATTGTAAGTTTAAAGTTATAATGATATCTCTGGCTGCGGATATTTCACAGTGGTTTCACAATGAATCGCAAATGCATCCGCCAATGGGAATGCTCTGATTAGCTGCACACAACCTGAATAGAAAGTTGTGGCTTCCATTTTATCTATCCGGAACGGTTCCCAAGGCTGAAAATGTGTGTGAAAGCAAGCACACATAAGGGGCCAGGGTGGTGATACTCTATCCCCTTGATTGAGAAATGGGGGTGTTAGTGAAACAAGTTATGTGTCCAAACTAGATTTTTTAATTGCGTGCGATATTCACGACAACGCCGTGACCGCCAACACGGCCCAAAGTGTACCGCCATGGTGACATTGCAATTCTCTACGTCATCATGAATATTGGTGGAAATATAAAAAATATATCATTAAATCATTAATACACATTGTTATAGAGATATTGGGATTTTGAGAAATGTTTTTTTAGAGTTATTTATATAGTGAGTTATCTAGTGTGATGGTTAGAGTTAATTATATAGTTTAATTTTTTTTATGTCGTAGTATCTATTGAATTCCGGGTTTTGCGACATAACTGCCGGGATCACCATTACCGATGTCATCGTGATCTCCGGCCTCACTACATAAACCGAAAATAGGTTTTAGAGATGGTTGTTCTGGAGATACACTAGAAAAACATGAGTTTGAAGTGTAGAGTAATAAACCCTTAGTGTGTAAAATTCTGTAATATGTATGCATATATATGTTTTTTCACTTTATGGAAAAGGCCCGACCGTTGCAATTAACGGCAACGTCCCAACATCCAGAATAACCTAGAAAACTGAAAATGAGTCTGAAAGATGGTTTTTAAAGAAATGTATTACAAAAATATGAGTTTAAACACACTCTAGAAGAAATATGTATATATTAATATGTTTGGGTAATGTCCAGAATGCATTTTTTACATATTATTTGTGGATGCGTTGATGGTCATTGAATGTCTGCTTTTGTTTTCCATGTTTGCGACGTGTCCCTAGGGGTAGAAATGTCGGCGCGAAGATCCCCAAAAACTAAAACAAAAAAACATTTTGGAAAAAAACGTCACAATATTTCTGGTACTAGGGTGGTTCTGACAAGAGCTGTTGCATTTGTTGTGTCTATATGGCTGGTATACTAAGACCGGAGACAGAGTTTCAAGTTATTTAGAAACACCCTGTTGCTATCATCATTAAAGTGCACTGCATCATTTCTATAAATTCCGTGCATGTCAAAATGCAGATTGTTGTTATAGATACAGCCGATGCGATAGTCTCTGAGGAATGCAGAAACAGTTTTCTTGACATGTTTACTGGCTTTTGCAATCTGTGGACAGAATTGATTTGACTACTTCTATTTCTGTCTTTGGCATATATTAGAATACACCAACACAGTGTGAGGGAAAAGCAATATCAGTTTTGCAAAGGTTTTTTTTTCACTAGATTTTCCAGCCATACCCTAGACAATGTGCTTAGGTCTTAGCCACCAGAGTGCACAATCATGAGGTGAGGAGCTTGGGAATCCACAATGGATTTACCAAGAGCCACCAACTGATGAAACTTAAACCCTCTCTGGCCAAATCAAGTAATCTGCCCATTTGGCAAACCCCAGGCCCTGTTAATACCTCTCTTTTTGCAGCCTCTTTAGCCCAATAGATATAGCTGTGGATCAGAATCCATATCATCAGCATTTTGAAGTGAAGGAGCAATACTAGTCAGGAGAAGGCTGGAGTTAGTTTTCCAAAGGAAAAGCAGTCAAAATGGAGGTGTAAAAAAAAAGATATATTTCATTGGATGCTGACAGCATGAAAGTGAATAAAATTAGGTAGTGTGTTGGATACCCTGGTGAGAAGTCTTATTATTTGCTTTTGTTCAAAAAAGGAAATGTAATACAGACATGGATATCTTAATGAATCTGTGGAGTAAAGCACACCTGCTGTATCTTATTTGGAAGCAGCATGTTCCTATTAGAATGTGATGTGAACTAAACCTGTAGGTCACAAGTTGTGACCTACAGGTTTCACTGGGTTGCTAGTAACCCTGAGCGTAGTTCGCGGAGTCGGACTCCGCGGAGCTACGCGAAGACGTAGTTGCACTCTGCGAACTACGCGTAGCTCCGCAAGCATGCGGAGTTGCTTGCTGGGCCCGTTCGCGTGCCGTTTTTCGTCTTCGGGAGCACGGTGCGCGTGTTCGGGGCGTTGCCTGCATGCTCGGGATGGCTAGCGCGCTAAATTACCTCAGAGGTTTGTCCCGCCTGCTTGCGTTCCCTTATTTCCTGTTCCGGGTCACAATTAACGTGGTCGCCTTGTGCAAGACATGTTCGGGAACTCATCTTCTCGTTCGCACTACAAAAGTGCGTGATCGCGCTAAATATCGCGCGAACCTACCCATGCGGTCGTGATGGGTGCAGCCATCTTGGATCACACACTCTGGCTATGGTTTTGGGCCTACTTTTGCATCCTGTTAAAATCTCTTTAATCCTTGTCTTTTTACCCACTTTTTCTAACTTTCTTTAGTTATTACCTATTTCTCTCTGTGCCTAGGTTTATATTTTTCATTTTATTTCTACTTTTACAACTTTTCTATTGCTTTTTACTTCCTTCTTGTTCTTTTACCTTGCTTCTTCTTTCCCCTACCTTTTTGTCTTGAACTTTTAGTTTTCTTCTACCCTCCACCCACAACCATGGTCAAGGGCGCCAGCAGCAGCGGCGGCTCGAAGGGCAAGGCGCCAGTGCCCCAAAAAACTAGGCTGCCTTGCGGCAGAATGCGCCCCCTAGGGGTGAGGCCCCGCCAACTTTTTGGGGAGGAGGAGGTGGCTGCCCTGGTGTTTTTTATCCAGCGCTACCTCCCCTTGATGTTGGCAGCAGGTGGCAGGCCCGGCTCCGGCTACCAGCATATTGAGGAGCGTCTCCGGCGGTGGGTGAAGGTGCGCCGGGCAGTCTTCCGCTGCTCCGGTATCCGGCGTACCCACCATCAGCTGACCCACCGTTGGGCAGACATTTTGGACCGGGAGCAGGACCTGTTGGACCTGCTTGGCGTCGAGGTCGTGGGTCTTGGTGAGTGGCTACCCAAAAAAAAAAAGTGTGTGTATAATATATCTCTATAGTAGTATAAGTATTGTTATTGTATCTTTGTAAATCTTGGCTGAATAAGTAACGCGATGACTGGTGCTCCTAGTTACATTTCCGATGTATTCCGTTATTATATCTACTGTAATTGTATGACACTGGTCTATGCTGCGCTTCTTCATCTTCACTGACTCTTGCGTGTTCAATTTGGCGCTAGCTTTTGCTGTTTATTGGTGTGAGATTTTCTTTATTGTAGAGAACTGAAGTTAGTTAATGCTATTAATAGAGTCTTGTCCTTCCTTTGTCCGTCAGTGAAATAGCCGTTGATGGATAATTGTACGTGTTTGCAATGCATATTGTATCATTTTTTTTCACGGCCTTCTCTTCTGCATGAATAATACTCCTCTGGCAATGAATGCAAAAGTTACTTTGTTCTTCTTACCTCAGCCAGGGCCGGATTTAGGCATGTTCAAGCTGTGCAACTGCACAGGGCCACCAAACGCCAGGGGCCACCCCACCAATATATATCCTTAATTTAATAATCCTCAGAGGATGGATACATATTTGCGTGGCGGCCCCTGGCAGGGATTTGGTGCCTCCGGCTCTGTTCCACTTCCAAACACCCTGACTCCCCCCTCTTCACTGGCCTCCGTGCTCCGCCCCGACCTCCTCTTCCGGGCCCCCCACCTACGCTCCCTGGCCAGGAGTCCAGGACCACCATGAGCCTAGAGCCGCCCCTGCCTCAGCCCTCCATAGAACTGATGTAGTTTGTTTATTGAGTGGGTAGGGCAGCAGTAGCATTCAGTCAGTAGCAAAACAAAATATGATGCCATGAACGTACAATTTCGTGTTAGTTAGTATGCACAAAGTTAAGCATGTCTCCTCCTTGTGATCTATGCATTTTGCTGGCAAAAAATGAAAAAGAAATGGCTACTTACAGATAATTGATTGATTACCCCATTCTTGAATCTGTGGTGTTGTTCAGGTCTTACTGCCTCTGTGTTACTTAGTAATCTGCAATCAGAATGTTTATGGAACATTTGATTTGTTTTCTCCAAGTACACTAGTCAGTGAATCATGCAAGGCAGTAGTCATTTGGTAGACCAATGTTTGTTTCTTTTAATGTTGTAGCAGTGGTTTTTGAAATGCTGTCTATGTTTCACAGCACTCAATGTTTTCCTCTTTCTTTATTATTATTTCTTACATGAACCACAGAACCCAGGGGCAAGCAGAAGACTGGGACCGAGTCGGCGGGTGAACGCGAAGAACCACAGGCACAGAGCTCCTCTACTGAGGATCCTGCTGCTGTCCCTAGTAAGTCCAACAGTGTTTTCTTCTGGAACAATGATATTTCCCTAACTTTCTAACGGAGCTTTTTTTCCAACCGATTAATGACATTTCACCTAACTAAATTTTGACAAATGCTTGTTTTTGTTTTATGTTTGCAAAATTTTGGGTATTACTATCTGTCCCTGCCTTTCTGTTCCTTGAAAGAGCCTCTCTTATGACTCTCTGTGCTACTACTAGACTGTCTGTAGGTAAGCTTGCCCTGTTGCCCACTCTTTAGTTAAGGTATCAATCTTTTCAAAAAATCTGTGATCGAATAGCGGAAGGCACAGGGTCCACGCCTGTCCTTTTCCTCTGTAATGTCTCTTCTTTGCCAATTGACACCAACCAAGTATGCATGCAGATGTTGGTCTACTATTTTGTAAGCGTTAGTAATGAATACCACTACTACTCTTGCGGGTATTCTTCTATGCAGTCACATACATAACTATGTATGCACCCCAAAATTGGATGTTGTTGTTGATAGGCAGGTTGGACCTTACTTACTTACAGTCTTACACCTCAGTCACAGAACTCAGAGGAACCCACAATTCAATGAACGACAACCCATATGGGCTCAGTCATTGGTCAATTATTCAATTACCCCTTTTCTGAACCCCAATATGAAGATGCCAAATGCTTTTATTACACAATCCATAACCTAAGTAACCCCCTTTTGCTCACTCTCTCGTGTAAGTCTACAAGACAACAGACACTGAAAATATACTTCCGAGTCAATGTGGTACTTCAAAACCTTTATTTTGTTAGAAGTAACTAAGTAAGTAACATCAATGTTTTTAAGTTGTTCTGTGAAATACGTCAAGGGCAGGGCCACCAGAAAAAATCCAGAGTTAAAAAAGGCTCAATAAAAAGTAATCTACATTTGTACAGCTACCAGTGCACGATAGGGAAATGTGGGAAATGTCGGAGACCCCTCACCATTGAACGTATACTGGTTGCATATGCCTCTTTTTGGTAAGCTCTGGAAATCTTTGCTTCGTAGAAGGAAATCTTCTCATCTGCCGAAAGATAATGACAAAAGTGGTGCACGTTAGACAGTATGAAAACATTACATACATTTATTCAACTTTTTAGCTGTCATGCTAAAAAAAAGGTGTAACCTGAGGCTGTAAGGAAACTCGATTCCACAATCCACATTCAAAAAGTAAATACGGGCCTTTCTATTTTCCAAACTCTTCAGGTGTATGCTTTGAACTATCATGTGGCCTCAAAGGCGTCTTCTCGTACTGCGCAACAAGCTGTGAGGTAGCATGCGCAAAACTGTAGACATGTCATTGATGTACAAACTGGTTAGGTTACATGGTTCAGTTTAACTTTCCAAGGACTAGAGTAGCAGTATAGATGAGATGAGCTTGGGTACCATACCATACCAAATAAATGCTAATATGTGTAGTGTGTTACTTACTCTGCTGTACTAGGCAATGTGGACTACTACTGATTACGTTGTACTTAACTGTTTTGCAGAACTCCGTTCTTGGTGAACAAGTACAATGGGGGCTGTGCATCCATCTAAAAAGGTGTACTTAATTACTTATTTTTATTTTTGCAGAACCGGTACCATCCACCAGTGCCGACGGGGGCAGCGGCGCTGCAACGGCGTCAGCAAAGGCGATCCCGGAGGGGAATGGAGGACCACCAGAGGCACCTACAGCAGCACCGGCAGCAGCGGGGGAGGAGACAACAACGGTGGGCGATGGTAAGTTACATTCAATAGTGATCCGCATTACTTGGTGGGTGGGGAAAACTTCCTCACTGTACTCTGATATTTATAATGAACTTTAAGTTCTACTGGACAATATATGACGCCACCGTTGTCATTACCAAGCTTAGCAAAAGCATTACCACCGGCGAGAATTGATAAAATAAGTTATACAGGCCTCTTCTATGTGACTACAACTCAGCTGTGAAAGGTTGGTGGCAGACTAAAAAAGTCTTATCCACAACATTACATGACCGCGATGGATTAACATGAGATTGATTTTAAGTATGATGAAAGGAGCAAGGAAAAAGCTCTAATCATATAATATAGAAGGATACTTTGGAATCAGCAATGCAGGTGTTTGAGAGCAGTTGGATGCGTGGGTTGTTGTGGAAGCATAGAAAGCGGAAAACACAGCTGCCTGCGTGGGTGGGAGACACATCCAATATCGGTGGTTAGTGGATAGTGGATACTAGTGTTGGCAGCGGTGTTTTGGTTAAACACAAAGGCAAGGGAAGGAGGGGACGACTGGATGCATTCCGGGTCGTTGCTGGCGAAACACAAACCACCTAACGTTTGTTGGCGATATAAAGAATGATAGTCTCTAGAGTAGACATTTACTAGTACTAGCTGGCCACTGTTAATTTAATGTTAGTTTGAGACTGTCAATTTTCCCGGAAGCACAGAGTATATGATATAAAAAAACGAGATATGAAAAAGACAGGTGTTCGTATGTGACCGTTGAAGTACACCCATGCTATGTTACTAGGGCAGGCATAATGCCGTGCCAAAAAGGCAGACAAATGAAGTATATAAGGCGTAGAATGTTCAAGATAGATAAAACAACATTTTAGGTACTCAACTTGCTTGCTATTGCTACTGTACTGTGCCGCCCACTATGTGTTGGATCCATTTTGTGTTTTTGATTTGCTGGGATTTTTGATTACAACAATTCTGTCTCTTTCTTTATAGTTACTCCTTCTAAACCAACGAGGAAGGAGCTGGCAGTCCGGGCCCGTCAGCGGAAACTGCAGGCCATCGTTGAGGCCTACCGCCGGCTGGTGGCTCAGGCCGAGGAGGAGGAGGAGGAGGCGGCGGCAGCAGCTGCTGCCTCTTCCAATGCCCCGGCCCCCAAGCCTGCAGGAGTACGTCGGCGTGGTCAGGCAGCCACCCGCCGCCAGATTTTCCCCGCATCGTCCACCCCCCCACAACAACATGGCTGCCAATGTAGGTGCCGCCAGTTTTAGCGAAAAATTCTCCTCCGGGTAGCCAGGCTGGAGGCTCAAAGTAGTCAGACTAAAAGACAAATAGAGGAGCGTGTAAAGATCCTGGTGGATCAACACTTAAAAGCCCGCCGGCTATGAGATGGACCCTGTTTGCCCCTTTTTCAATCCTTTTGTTGGTGGGTGGGAATTGGGTGTTGGGTTTTTACTTTTTTTTTACATTACATTGAGCGTGGGAATTTGGTTGGGGTTAGGGGAGGCGGGTAGGGACAGCTGTGGTGTAGGATTTATATATATTTTATTTTTGTATCATCTTTAGTTATATATTACATTATGTTAAAAATAAACGAGACACAAAGTTATGTTCAAAAGAAAACATTTGAAGTTCATTTGCGTTTCTTTTGGGGTTGGAGGGGGGAGTGTTTCACCAAATAATGTACGTTGTGCAACCTCGCAAGGTTTAATTTGGCCATGCAGGTCGGCGGACAGTGCTTTTTAATAATAAAATATATTGCCCACATCTTTAACATGCAAACAGATAGATGCAGTAAACCCTCACCGAGTTATATTTGTAGTATTAGAAGAACGACCAGTCTGTCTTGCGTTATACCTCACTGCAAACTTATCTTACCTGTGATTGCTGATGAGATGATGATGATTTATCATGAAGTGTGGCACTGCAAGGGCTGCATTTGATTTCCAAGACAATGGCGAAGAATCTGTGGTTCAGAATCAGAACTTCTGTGATAGTAGTAGACAGACCCTGCCAGTAGCATTTAGAGACAAAAAGAAAGAGGCAGTCATTTGCGTGACAGACAATGTGGGGGTAGTATAAGTAAGTACAGTACATTGCATGGGTGACCCAATATTGCAACTGCTAAACTGAAACAAAACAATGGTTTTGGGGACTGGAAACTAAGTGCAAGAGAAGATAAGAAGAAGTTCAACTTTACTTGTAGTACTCACGGCAACGTCAAACTTTTCTAAATCATAATGCTTTAAACTTTAAACCCCAAAAATTACGCCAATTCATTAGATGCATTCGTTGTTTGATGTTAATGGTAAATTATTTGGCGTTATACACAGAGCTTGAGTTGGGAAGCCGCAGAAGATCCTGGCCATGCCTTGTTGACATTTCACTATTGTTGCTTTGACCACATCTGCCCCAGCAAGCGCGTGATCAAATTGTTGGTGTATATTTAATGTAAGAAACATCACACCTCAATGTAACCACGCAGCCCGGGGGAAGAGGGTTAGGGTTTGTTTAATGGATGGGTACGGGGGTTTTGGGAAAGGTTTGAGAAAGAAAAACAGTACGCATGGAGATTGGAGACAACAAAAGCAAAACAATGAAGACGATGATTTATGATGTTGATCCGCTAGCCAATGATTGTAAGCAATGGACGTAAGAAAAGGACACGCTGAATATCATTCTTGGTTTCCCGCAATCCAATTGCTTGATGATGAGGATTTGTGGTAAGGGTGAGAGTTGATGCTCATACTATAAAGCAGTGGGTGAAAGACGTCCAGCCTGAAAAAGAAAAGGCAAATACAAAAGAATGTGAATGACCTAAACAAATTGTAATACAGTGAAGATAAAAAAAACAATACAAGAGGAGTAGTCGTATGAGAGGACTTTCAGACTGAGGCGGCTTGGATACAATTTGTATAAGTCTACTAGTTGCATATCATTTTTAATCTAGAAGTACAAAAAAAGACAGGAGCCAGCACACAACAACAGGCCCACGACGACACAGGTTTACCCGTTATACAAACTGCATTTTCCTAAAAATTTCAGAGCCACAGAAAGGTGAATGAAATTGAAAAAGCAACCTAGCATTTACAAAATTAATCAACAAAATCAATGCGTCATTCTCAGTCATCAATCATACCACTATTGTACTCTACCACAGCACTGTGCACAAAAACATGTAGTAGCCTGGGTCTACTGTGCTGTGCCTCTTATTTGTATTTATTTATTACCTTGTATTCCACTCCAAGAAACATCGTGCATCAATCAGCTCAGATCCAACTGCCTGACAGCAAAGATATGGTGGTCACCATCATTATCATCAGCAACTCAGTCTGTAGTGAGTGACTATGATAAATTAAGTCCTGACTGCATCTGTAGTAGTAGGAACACAAGTGCGTAAATAATTTCTATTATTAGTAAATAACATGGAAAAATTGGCTATCACGTGAGTCTGAACTGAAGTTACTAGTAAACTTCAACTCCATGCACATTAGCTCAGAGTCAGCAAAAAAATACATCCAATGCAATGCATGGCATCATTCATTTTTATACCTGTTTTGCTCTTCTCTTTCACTGTCAGAAGATTGATCACAGATGCTGCCGAGCCTTTGTAATGCGAGTCATCACAACAAGTTGACTTCAGTTGTGGATGCCTGCTCAAGTTTCTTTTGACACAGAAGAGTCATCTCTGAATGCCTGCAGACAGAGGTGGTAGCCTTAGGAGTAAGACTCAGCAAGGCAGTTATTATGAGTTGCAGATTTCAAATGAAATAGAGGATGGCTGTAGTCAAGTACGGTTCACTTGTTATGGAGGGACTGTTAGAGGCTACATTATTGTTATTGTACTATACTCCATCTACAACATCAAATGTATGGCTGCCAAGATGGAATTGTATTGACTTGAGTGGGAGTCAAGAAGATGGAGCAAGACTCTGAGGAGTGCAGTCAACATGGAACATAAATGCACAGGCGTGCAACTCCAGGAGGTAACTAAAAAAGATACAGCGAAAATAAATGCACAGGTGTGCAACTCCAGTAGGTACATTAAAAGAATGAGTGGTGGGGATGGATTTGGTTGAGCTTTTTATTTTAAGATTAGCAGTTTTGCACCAGAAAGTCATTTTTAATAAGAAAATAAAGAACACAAATAAAAGAAGGGAAAAAGTCACAATTTAACAGCCTATTGGTCAGGGAAGAGGTGCTCGTCCTCAAACTCTGTGGGTCCGGACAGCAGTAGGTCATGTAACCCAGCGGTGATGAATTCTTCGGGCTCGCTTTCTTCATCCTGCTCTGATTCACGTACAGTATAGTCTGGTGGTATGAAGTGTTGATTCATTTTTATCATTGTCAGCCTCTCGACGCTTTTGGGGGAGAGACTGGTCCTTTTCGATGTCACAATGGCACCAGCAGCACTGAAAACCCGCTCAGAGGCGACACTGGCTACAGGACAAGCCAAATACTTTATCGCCAGCCTGCTCAGCACTGGCCACTGTCTCCTTCTTTCATACCAATAGACCAATGGGCTTTGCTCCATGAACACCTCTGTTGTGTCATCCAGATAGGCCTGAACCATCCGCTCAGTGTTCATTGGTCCTCGGCTTTGCTGCTCCTCTTTCCCCTTTGCAACAGCAACGGACTTACCCATCCCCTTCTGTAGAAAAAAAACAGTTATGCTTTTGGTTGTGTCTGCTGAATCAGATCGTGTAGGTGCTGCTTTTGGTACTGTTGGTGCCTGCTGGGAAGCGGACGCACCGCTCTCATGCTCTGATGAACTTGCCTGAGTTGCCTCAGGAGGATGGCCTGGAGTACTTTGACTGTCCTGGGCTGGCACTGGCAGGCTTTTAAGTAACAGCCGTTCAGTTTCGAAATCATTAGCTTCCACAGCTATGGAACTTTTGTAATTGGCAACATCCCCATCTGAAAAAGGAATGACTGCGCTACTGCTGACAAACAATTTGTACCGTGGATCCAAGATTGTTGCAGTTATGTAATTTGGATCTGACACAATCATTTTAAGCCTTGCATTTACAGATAAGCGGTTGCGTAAGGCCTTGGCCAAGGTACATGCATCAACTTTTTCTTCGTCACCTTCGTATGTTTCACAGACCTCCTTCAGCTGTTGCTCGAGCATGTACAACAATGGGATGGCTTGGCCCATAGTACAGTCCTCCCTGCTAACTGCACGTGTGAACACCTCAAAAGGTTGTAGCATCTCTGTCAAGCATTTAATGATGTCCCACTGCCACATCTCAACGGTCAGGCTTTTAAGATTAACAGTAGGATCCACTAATCTTCTTGACATTACATAAGCATTCAGTGGTATGTACTGCTCAAAGAGACGCTCAAGCATGAAATAAGTCGAGTTCCAACGTGTTGGGACCTCCTGGATCAGTGCTTTGACTGGCAAATTATGCTCCCGCTGAATGACGCATAGCAGCTTCCGCGCTTTGAAAGAATGGTTAAAATGCGTGCATATTCTTCTGCAGATGGTCAGTATGGTGCTGACTGGGAGTTCATTTTTCAGAAAGTCTTGCACGACTAAGTTAATGCAGTGTGCCAAACAGGGTACCCTGAAATACTGTCCATCTTTCATTGCCCTCACTACATTACTGCCATTGTCGGTGGCAACAAAACCAATCTTAAGGCCTCTTGGTTTCAGCCATTCAAAGACCTTGCTGTTAAAGTCAGACAAAATGTTGTCAGCAGTATGATTTTTCTCCATACCAAACATGGCTACAGTTGCATGTTTGCGAGTGTCATTGAAAATCCCAGCAACGTCAAGAAGGCCTGAAGTTAACTTGTCTTTCACACCTGCAAAAGAGATCCAGTGTGCGGTGATGCACATGTAATCTGCTGTGGCTTCGCGACTGCTCCACATGTCGGTTGTCAGGTGGATACAATGGACTCTGTTGTAAGGCTTTCCCAATCAATCCCAGCACGTCGTGGTGTAGTGCTGGAATAGCAACTCTTGCAAAATAGTAGCGACTGGGAACGTCCCATTTTGGGGCGAGTGTTGCCACTAATTGCTGAAATCCCACTGCCTCAACAAATGAAAATGGGAGAAGGTCGAGTGCCAACATTTTTGCAAGTTTCGCATTGTACAAACGTGCTGTTGGGTGGTTCCGCTCGTACTTTCCCTCCTGCCTAAACATGCCAGTAATGGTAAGCTGCTTGGTAATTCTTTCTGTTCTGCTAGACGGACCACCTTTCAACGCAGACTTTTCACTCCTTGTCCTTGGTGTCTCCGGCTGACCCTGGTGCCACTGAGAAGTTGCTGATGCTGAGGATTTGGACTGCACCACTCCAGTGCTGGCGACAGGGCTCATTTGTGTAGCACTCCCAGATAGAAGGTCATCGTCTCCCTCTTCTTCCATGAGTGGACCTTGTAGTACTGTATCCTCCCCACCAACACCAGTGCTTACATCTTTTAAGCTTGCAAGGTGGTTCTCCCATTGAATTGTGTGTGTTTTTTTCATATGGGTCGTTGGGCCTCCAGTACCAAAGTTTGTACCAATCTTACCACGACTAACATTGGTATGACAAATGGAGCATATAGCAATGTTCTCCTGATGTGGGTGAACCGTAAAAAAATCCCAGACTGGGGAGCTAAACTTTTGTCTCCTGCCATAGGAAGAGGAGGACCCACTTCCAATGCCGGATGAACTGGAGCCTTTTTGTTGGATTTCCCTATGTGACAGTTCAGTACTAGTACTGCCACTACCTACTTCTGTTGAGGTGGCGCTTGCGCTGGATGTCGCACGCTGCCGGGCCTTCGCTGATGCAAAAATGGGAGCTGGTGTTACTTTGGGTGCTGAGTGTGTAGGAGTTACACGTGCTACCTGCTCATCACGAATCGCAGCCCTTCTGGATAGGGTGAAAATGCTGGTCTCTACATCCTCTGCACCAGGAATAATGCTTGTGATGATGACATTGTCAGTGTCAGACCCGTCTTTATCACCATCAGTATCCTGCTCACCTACATCGAACTCCGGAAGTTCAAGCCTTGACGGATCCTTCCTTTTTCCAAGCCTGGTCTTAGGATGTCTCTCCTTTGAATGCTCAGTTACTCGTGGTGGACGCCATTCGTTATCAAGGTCATCTGAAGGGATGCTATGCGAAGAACTTGATGCACTGCCACTAACCCTGCTTTCCTTTCGTAAATTTAAAGACAGTAGATCACCTCCAGAAGTGGCTTCCTCTTCTTCTTGCTCGGAATGAGGCTCTACTTCCTGAACTGCCCCGACATCGGGAGGAACAACTTCTACTATTGCGTGCGGAGACGGTGGTTGTTGTTCTTGAGGAAGTACTATAGCGTGCTGTGGTTCTTCAACAACTACTATTGTGGGATTTTGTTGTTGTTGTTGAACAACTATTGCGGGCGGTGGTTGTGGTTTTTCAACAACTATTGCGGGAAGTGGTTGTGGTTGTTGAACATCTACTGCTGGCGGCGGTTGTTGAGCACTTTCATCTTGCGTGGATTGTGTGCTACTTTGAGACAGCGATAAGTTAAGTTCAGGCTCAGTATCACTGCTTTGTAACACTAGGCTGGCTACCTCTTCGACCCTCATGTGCTTGGCCCTGGGTTGGTGGCTTGCCCCCGCTAATGCGGATGTGCTGGCCCCAGCTTGCACCACGGACACCGCTGCTGCAGGCGTACGTTTTGGGGGCCCAAAAAAGGTTTGGGGGTCCATACCAGCCTTAAGTGACACTTCCTTCTTCTGTACCTTCTTCTCAGCAACTTTCTTGGTGGTGGAGGACCTGGTACCTGCTCTCTTAGGGCCCATCTTCTTCTTATGTCAGCACACAGCAGCACTCAGTAGCACAAATTGCAGAGATGTGTGGTCAGATGAGTCACACACCACACGTGGCGTACAATTGAAGGACGTCCGTCTGGCAGTTGAACGGGCGATGGATGAAAACAACCCGCACCTCCTCAGTCTTTTTCTGTGCACCTACAAGCAAAGAAGACAGAACACGTCAGTGAAACAAGCAGCAAGCCAGCACATGAACAATTGAAAGACACACAGGCCAATGTATAAAACACAAAAAAGAAGACTAATACTACCAGCACCACAGCTCCCAGCCACATGAAGTCCAGAAAGAACCAATAATAAAGTCAAGCAGGCCTATCATATACCAATATGGACAGAAAAAGGAGGATGCCTGCTACACATGAGTCATGACAGGTTAATGCAAGGAAAATCAAAATACCCCATGGCTAAGAGTTTGTAAAACTTCACTGCAAAAACACATACAAGCCATAAAATTATTACACACAAAAAAGTTACCTACCCCCCTGCCCAGACAACAAACTTGGAAATGCAATGGCATACACACATGCCGTAATGATGGTAATTAAATAGACCAAATAGAAACAGCTACATGAAGCAGCCCCGCTAACTAGTAACTACCACCTCTGGGACTCTGGCCTACTATCAGATCAGACCAAAAGCAGGGAGGCCAATGATAAATGCACAAAGGAAGTACCTACAAAATGGCCGCCACCACATGGCCTGTCCAGGAAGACAAAACTACAACCAAATAACACATAAATGAGGACTTTTTTGTAGCACAGGGGACACATTAAACATTTTCGAGGAACTTTTATGCAACTCGGGACATATTGTTCGCGAGAATGCAAAATCGGCGTGTTCGGCAACGCGAATCGAGTGAAAAGTCGTTATCGCGTTCCCGAGCCAGTACATTGAGCGCGCGAACAAGACAAAAAAGGTAAGGTCGCGTTCTCACACTGTGCGACGCTACCAAAAGTACGCGAGCAGTATTCCTAGGGTTACCTACTGGCAGGGAGTGCCATATTAGCTACACACAAGCAACCAAAAGCAAAAAATACCACCATTACAATAAATGTGAAGCAATCCAAAGCCATACACGGTGTAATTAAAGTTACACCACAAAAATAGTTGATTAACTTGAATGCACCTATGGCTGTGAGTAGTAGTACCTACTAAAGCCTTGGATGGCTATGGCAAAAGAAGAGAACCAGGGAAGGACACAGAAAATGGCCGCCTCCATAGGGCCAGGAGGACAGGGACACCCAAAAACAACATGGGGAAAGGATGCACCCAAAATGGCCTCCACCACATGGCATGGCCACCAACAACATGGCAAAATCAGTCACAAAGGAAGCATACACAAAATGGCCGCCACCACATGGCCTGCCCACCAACAACAACATAGCAGAATCATCACAAAGGAAGTAAGTACACACAAAATGGCCCTCACCACTACATGAAAAGAAAGAGAAGACAGACAATAAATGCCTATGCCAAAGGGACAATGCTTAGCTTCACAAAATGGACACACCACCCCCCAAATTGGTCACCCCAACCATAAACAAGAAATCATTACATAGAGGACAGAAAGGAACTGGGAGTGGCCCATGCTCCAGGAAGACAAAACTACAACCAAATAACACATAAATGAGGACTTTTTGTAGCACAGGGGACACATTAAACATTTTCGAGGAACTTTTATGCAACTCGGGACATATTGTTCGCGAGAATGCAAAATCGGCGTGTTCGGCAACGCGAATCGAGTGAAAAGTCGTTATCGCGTTCCCGAGCCAGTACATTGAGCGCGCGAACAAGACAAAAAAGGTAAGGTCGCGTTCTCACACGGTGCGACGTTACCAAAACTACCCGAGCTGTATTCCTAGGGTTACCTACTGGCAGGGAGTGCCATATTAGCTACACACAAGCAACCAAAAGCTGAAAGTACCACCATTACAAAAAATGTGAAGCAATCCAAAGCCATACACGGTGTAATTAAAGTTACACCACAAAAATAGTTGATTAACTTGAATGCACCTATGGCTGTGAGTAGTAGTACCTACTAAAGCCTTGGATGGCTATGGCAAAAGAAGAGAACCAGGGAAGGACACAGAAAATGGCCGCCTCCATAGGGCCAGGAGGACAGGGACACCCAAAAACAACATGGGGAAAGGATGCACCCAAAATGGCCTCCACCACATGGCATGGCCACCAACAACATGGCAAAATCAGTCACAAAGGAAGCATACACAAAATGGCCGCCACCACATGGCCTGCCCACCAACAACAACATAGCAGAATCATCACAAAGGAAGTAAGTACACGCAAAATGGCCCTCACCACTACATGAAAAGAAAGAGAAGACAGACAATAAATGCATATGCCAAAGGGACAATGCTTAGCTTCACAAAATGGACACACCACCCCCCAAATTGGTCACCCCAACCATAAACAAGAAATCATTACATAGAGGACAGAAAGGAACTGGGAGTGGCCCATGCTCCAGGAAGACAAAACTACAACCAAATAACAGATAAATGAGGACTTTTTGTAGCACAGGGGACACATTAAACATTTTCGAGGAACTTTTATGCAACTCGGGACATATTGTTCGCGAGAATGCAAAATCGGCGTGTTCGGCAACGCGAATCGAGTGAAAAGTCGTTATCGCGTTCCCAAGCCAGTACATTGAGCGCGCGAACAAGACAAAAAAGGTAAGGTCGCGTTCTCACACGGTGCGACGTTACCAAAACTACCCGAGCTGTATTCCTAGGGTTACCTAATGGCAGAAATTGACAGACACCCAAAACCTGACATACCCCACACATAAACATAAGATTTTCTAAATCAAACCAGTCCATCCATGATTTTCTAATTAGAGGTACACCAGAAAAACAGTTGATCACCTTTCATGACCCTATGACTAGTACCTCTGGCCTACTGGCAGAGTAGGCCACAAGTTTGGAGGCCTATGGCAAGAGCAAAGTGGCTGGGAAACATAACATGGCCACCAACAACACATGGCCAGGCCAACCACAGAAAGTTATTACAATGAACTCAAACATGCCTACACACTAACTACATGGAGTACTAGGGTCAGCTATTGGCTTAAAAAAATAAAAAACTATTAAATTACACAAACAGAAATTCCACAGCAGACATTGCTATTGCATAATGATGACCATAATCCAATGCCAGCCATGATGTTTGTTTACAAACTTGAATAAAAATTTAAACACAGAATTATGATTTTACCCATGGGTACCTCTCTATGTAGCCTGGATGAAATTTAAAAAGAAATACAAGTTGGGACCTCATAAAAGTATAGGCACCCATCAATAATTTAAATCAAGGAATGAATACTGTAGTTAAAAAATTTAAAATCAAACAAACACAAGTCTACAACATCATACTCACTCATACATTACTGAACTTACTTGAAAAAGAGAATTCAAAATCCAAAAGTCCTCAGTAAAATCCAAAAAAAGCAGTAATGCAGCCAACACACACAGAAAGTGATCCTGCCAGCTCAAAATCCAAATGAAAGTGACCACCTCATGGACAAAGCACTGGGAGGAGCCTGGTGGACAGGAACAGGAAGTTGTAAACTCCAGAGCCCTTCCTCCTTAATATTCAAAAATAGAGTAGAAACAGAAAGAGGACTCCTTCCCCCCAAAAAATACATCCAAAGGTACAACTTTGAGGGGTTTTTCACTTGTTTGCTAACCAAAATGGTAATTTATTATTATGGTTTAACTTTTAACATGCTCGCGAATTATTCTGTGCAAGATTGCAGATTCTGCGTGTTCGGCAACTCGATCTTACCAACAAACATACTCGCGCGTCCTCATGGCTTTATCGCGCTTCCAATGCCGTTATCGCGTTCTCCACAGTCGCACAGGAGGGTTTACAAACATGGTGGCAGACGCGACCGGGAAAAAGCGAACGCAGAACCAAGGTAAGCCATTGCCGCGCACGCGATAATGTTATTTAGCGCGCGACAACTACGCTCCGCACCGGATAGCGGAGTTATCGGCAGCTACGCGAACTCCGCGGAACGCGGAGTTGCCAAAACTCCGCAAACTCCGCAAACGGAGCGTAGTTCTTCGCCCAGGGTTAGTTGCTAGGTACACTGCGCTAAGAGTGTATTGGAGGGTAAGGGTGTTAAAGAGACAGAACATTTTTTTTAAGTTTAGGAATGACGACATAATTTAAATAATGGCAATGTTTAATTTCCAACTCAGGACTATGTGATAAACTGTTGTTTAGTCTTTAGATTTCAGAAAAGTGAACCTAGATATAGGTCTGCCTCCCTTTTTCTGACATTTCTCAGTGATGATCGCGAAAACATCACCAAAACACTCCGATAGGATCCTCGTTTTGAAAGAGAGGGAAAGGGTTAACAGATGCTAATCATTCACAAGTGGAGATGCAGTAGTCTAAAATGAAAAACATGAGTTGATTTGTAGTATTTATCATGATGATAGAGTGAAAAGTTGAAGACGTTGCCGTTTTAGAGTTACTTTGTATGAGAGTGGTATACCAATCTTGTGCTTAGTTTTTACAAATCCTAAAGGTGTCAAAAGTATCCACAGAGAGCTAAAACAACACTATAATCTACAAACTCAATTTACTCTTATTTACATAACTTCTTTGTATCCTTTACAAAACCACATTAGGAATGAAAATGTATATGGGTGTCTGATTAAAAAAAAAGAGCACCAGAGTGATGGGAATAAATATATGAGATGAACTGTATCTATTAGAGTGTATGTGTTTAAGAGGTTACAGCCTGGTCTGGTGGCTCAGTGGACTTATGCATCCAATGCAGGGGCCTGTGTTCAACCTCATGGCCACAGACTCAAATTCCAGCGGGTCCACTCAGCAATTCATCCATCTGAGGTCGATTAAATGAGTACCATTGAGTTGGGTAACAATAAACATATGTTATTCAGCACAAATATACCCCATTAGGGGTGAACATTTGCTTTACAAATACACATGTTATGTTAGCGGTGAATGTTTTGGAAAGTAAGAGAAAAATGAATCAGTTCCTCTTTATTACATTGTGTTTTTTAAACAAAAATACCAGTATAGTCTTGAGGAAATTTGCAATGAGTAATTAAGTATGTTTTAAATGTCTAAATATCATGTGCAGAATAGATACATCTGTTATTTGCATTCTGGGAATTGTAGTACTTTTAGTAACATTACTAAACAGGAATAGTGTAGTCAAAACGAAAGATGAGAACATGTTGTCCACCTGTATATGAATTAGAAAGAAGTAATACTTGTTAGGAATGTATTAGGTATGTATTGGGAAGTGTTTTTCAGTGTGAATTTTAACTTATATGCTTAGATCATAAGCTATTGTTTTTGTGCTTGCACATAGCTATATAAACGGTAGGACTTTTGAGTTTACTTAAAGATGCAGAGAGATATATATTTTTGGAAAGATGGCTTGAAGATGTACATCTATTAAAAAATCACATATGTGTTTATATGGTGATCTATCTTTAGTAAGGGTGATGAAAATATCATGTATATGGTGAGGGTAGTGTTTTTCTTTAAACATGGTTTGTTTAAAATTGAGGAGGATTAATAGTGATTCTGCATACCATTACTAAGCAAGTCAGAACAACGACTTGCGGGGGGGGGAAGGTGTTGGATGTAAAACTAACACCTTCCCTATTGTCCACACAGACTGGAGTTGGAATAGTAAATTATACTATTATACTATTCCAACATCCAGCGCCCCTCCCCCCCTCCGCAAGTCATTATTCTGACTTGCGGAGTAATGGTATGCAGAATCACAACACCATCGTTGTTACGATCGCGTTTTGATTCCCTGCGGGGAAAAAGACTGTGAGATAACAACATACATTCATGCTGAATATATGTTTTAGAAGCAGAAGACGCATTTGAGAAATGATGTAAAAGGTTTTGTGCTTTGGAAATATTTCAAAATGCTTTTTTCCATTTTAGAAACGTACTAATGCATGTGAATGCTGAGTAACAAAGCAATGTATGTTACAAGAGAGCCATGAATGCAATTATAAATCAAGCATGATACCAAGACTTCACTCACACATAGCTCAGAAGAAAAGCATTAATACAGTAACACAGTTAGTTTGATACTGACAAGGGATAACCAATGAATCAGAGCTATAATGACAATGTTATGTGTTTAACAGCAATGAAGGTACTTTTACAGTCAGTCAGGCAGCATTCAGGCACTCATGCAATCACCTAGCCACTAGTCAGGCAGTCGGCAAATCAGGGATTCACTATCCATGGAGTTATTCAATTACCTATACAATACACATGAACACTTGCAATGGAGTAGGCAGAAATTATATAGTCATTTAACTTTGCAGGCACAACGTATACATTCATCTAATCACCTAGGTACTAACTATTTACTTATGCAATGGACAAGGCTGTAACTGTGCAATCAATATAACATGTGCGCAGAACCTATGCAGCCATTTAAACACCCAGTTACAACCCATGCAGTCATTGAAATACTTAGGCACACATGTGCACTGAAGAAACACTCAGGCACTACTCATGCACTCATCTACCTATGTAGAGAGTACTATTGTAGTAAACCTTTCACCCATCCAGTACCTATGCAGTCATTTATTTACTGATGCAATAGTCCTGCACTAGTACAATCACCCCAGCAGTACACTTACTTTCATCCAATCTCTCAAGATTTAACAATGGACGCATTCAGTCACTCAGACACTAGTCATGTACATAGCCAGGCACTACTGATGCACTTATTCAGTTATCCAGGCACTATCCATGTAGTTATTTAAATATCCAAGCACTACCTGTTCACTCAACCAAAAACAGACGAGCAGCATCCAATCGCTGAAACACTATTCATGTACTCATAAAATCGGCTACGTGCTATGCATGGACTTAAAAAATCCTGCATGCACCATCCATGCGCTTTATAAATCACCTATATACTATGTATTTACTGTTGCAATCATCCAGGCACTAGAGGTGCACTCATTTAATTATCCCAGTAGTATCTATGTATGTATTGAATCATTGAGCATTAGTCATGCACTTGTCTTATCATTCAGGCTCTACTCATGCACTCATCCGAACACCCAGATACTAGTGGTATACTCAAGCAAACAGGCAGGAAGTAAGTATACAGATGTGCAATGCTTCCCAAAATTTTAATCTTATACATTTAAGTAGAAAAGTACTGAGATTCTAAATACAACAGTGACACAGTGGCAGAAATAGCTCTTTTGGTGTGTTTTTGGATTTACAGTGTTGAGTCACTGTATGTACTGTTACACTAGGGTAATGCAGCGCAGAGCAGCAAGCCATTTGGCTTCTCAATGCTGCATTACTTTCAAAGCACCGGGATGCGTCATATTTACAACAATATGATGGATCCCTGTGCTCTCCCCTGCGCTGGCGCACAACTGGCTGCCATGCTGCAATGGAAGAACCCTTGCATTATGGTGCAATGGTGCCTGTGTTGTGGGGATGATTGTTTTTGTGCAGAAAGGCACACCTTCCTGCACAAAAACAATCATGAGAGGTGTTTTCCTCTTTCTATGTGTGCTGCAGAAAGCAGCATGCATAGCAGGTGGAAAAATCAAGGAGAAATACAAATATTTCTTCATGTTGTGCTTCTACGCTCCCATGGGGAGGTGTAGAATTCTGCTGCATTCCCAGGTGTATGAATCGTTGTAAATCTGGGAATGTGTCAGAATGCATGGGAGTTGTGTGAGAACACCCACAGCAACACCCATGGCACGCTGCTTTCACCCAAAGTGCTGTATGGAAAGAGCCCGTATTTACAACGCTACACAATGCTACACGATGCTACAACGCTACGAAAAGCCAAACAGAGTGGCTTTACAAGGCCTTGCAAAACTATGCCAATGGTGTGTAAAAAAATGATGCTATTACGCATGGGGCTTGTAAACACGCTCCCTTGGCTTGATGTTCATTTTAAAAGTTACTACAGAGGTGATAAAGTGGTCTTTCACCATGTATAAGTGAGAACTGAGATATGGTGCAGCTGTGTTGTAGGGCAGAGTGCTGAAATCTTAAAAGGTAACTAATAAATAAAGTTTTGTATTTTGCTTTGGGTTTGCCATATTGAAGTAAGTGCATGTAGTAATTTAGCTAGGTTCATCTGTAGATTTAAAACTGCAAAATACCATAACAACTTTGTAGTATGTGTAGGCCAGTAGTTAAGTAGTTTGAAAAGTAGTTTGTACATTGGCTAGGGTAAAATATAGTTGTTTTATTTTACAGAACAATAAATACATAACTACACACAGTTAGAAAGCCTACAAAAGCTTTGAGGGAGACAAAACTGAAGCAATTACAGTATCTCTGCAGAAAGGAGTTACAAAGGGGCAAAATCTAGATAAAGTGCTGAAAGAAAAAAGAACTACTGGTAAGAGGACAAAGTAATTTCTTAAAAATATATGTGGACATTTGCAAAGATTACAAAATAAAGAAAATACAATTATGGCTATGATAAACAACAAGAGTGGACAAAGTGTACATTGGAAGAAGAGAAAAGATTGTAACAAACATAGACACAATATAACCAGGAGAAAGAAGCAGTTTAGTAGAGTAGTTATAAATTTAGTGAGAAATTAAAAAAAGTGTAGAAGAAGGCGAGATGAAGAGAAACAGAAAGAACAAGTTGAGAGAGTAGTGAAAAAGTGAATAACAACAACTGGCAAACAATAGCTGTGTATTTATTTGTCGAGCTATGGTTTGACTTGTCTATACAGCAAGTTATATGTACGTAGTGTTACAATAAATTAGAAGATAATAAAATGAACAGCACATAGATATTAGATTTGTAAGATAATAAAAATGCCTGCTAATGCATAAAACCTATGAAGGGTCAAACATGTTAAAAAAAACATTAACTTGTATTATTCTTTGCAGCATTGTGAAGGGCTGTTATGGTCTGCTCTCCAGTACTCACTACAACTCCACAATCCATGCAGTATGATGGCATCAGTGACAACCATGGAGCCAAATCATGAAGGTAAGATTGGACTTTTGAATGGACTTTCTGCTTCGGTGTTGTTGTGGCTGCTATTGAAGTCCAGAGTTCTTTAGTGTTGCGTTGCCTTAATGCTGCTCACTATGAACGGTATACAGCGGTTAGCACGCATTTTTTACAATGCGGTGCTGTTACCACGCTACTTTTACCACGCAAGTCGTTACAACGACTTGCGCTGGAGGGCGCTCCAGGATAGTAAATAATTTAATTTACTATCCAACTCCTTCCCTAGAGTCCACGGGGACTGGAGTTGGAATAGTAAATAAAAAAATGTACTATCCAGTGCCCCTCCACGCAAGTCGTTGTAACGACTTGCGTGGTAAAAGTAGCGTTGTAGCGGTACGCGTTGTAAAAGTATGCGTGGTCCGTCATATATCCCTATGAACTCCACTTAAGCAATGTTCTAGCTAGAATAATGTGCATGTTCTGAGAAGTGTATTATTCAATGATATTCCTTTATTTCTTTTTGACATGATTTTTGTTTTTGAATTTTTTTTGTGGTTTTGTAAAGTTTTTTTTAAAAGTGTTTTTTTATGGTAACAAAAATGGCAACTAATACAGGAGGAATTTAATTAATATGCACTGAGAAATGTGCAAAAAATATAAAAGGGGTAACAAAAATCATCCTGTATTATTTTTGGCATCATTGCACATATCTTTAACACACTGCTCACCAGTCACCAGCTCTTATAACAACACAATATGTGGCCATTCTTGAAAACTCTGGAGCCATATCTGTTGTATTGTGTACCTCTGAAGGGACTTTCTGGCCTGGAATTGCTGCTGTAGATGGTCCTCCAGCTTCCCTCTGCTTGATCGGCAATTGGAAACGTTTTGTATGATAGGTTTTCAGATGATATAACATGAACGTTGTCCCACATGAGTCCAAAAAAAAGTCTCCAGCCAAAATCTACCACCTGCTCACAATACATTTCTGGGAAAGAAGACTCAAGAGGTGTATACTTCCTATCCATTTTACTGGAAAGTATATTATTCAGTGATATTCCTTACTTTCCCAGTCATGTGATGTTTGCAGATTGTTCATTGCATTAGTTTTGCAGCAGTTTTTTTATTCCCCATGAATTTGTTTAACAATGGGTAGTTTGATGGGTGTTTGATAGTTATGTTCTATTTGTGAGTTCAGATGTTGAGTTATTTATTTAAACTTTTTTTTAAATAAATGTGTTGTTAAAAATAAGTCAAAACAATATGTTACTAAACAGCAAGACTCAAACTTTCTGTAAAAAATATCTATATATCTGTTTTACACTTTGTCTTTGTATTTGTGACTACTGATCTCATTGCGACCTCCGGTGTTGCTGTGAAGAAGTAAAAATGCAATTTTAATGTAGTTATTTCAACAAATGAAAACAAAGGGGAAAGTTAAATTAGTATCTTGCTAAATAGCTACACTGAAACCTTATGTAAAGTATGACCATATATGTGTTTTACACTTTGTTAAAAACACCCGGTATTCACAGTGTGGCCTTGCAATGACACTCATAGATCCATACAGGCAATACCTGTGCAATCATCAAGGACATCCTTTTTCCATCACTCTGAAAACGCGCCTCCTGGCATAGTACTGGTTAGGGGATGAAGTCCCCTTGGCTAGTGAGGGTATTTGGAGGCCAACTATCCCTCCTGTTACATACAGCAAGTCCCACACAGTCGGTTTGGTAAGAGGTCTTTGGCGGCCACACAACCTTCCTGCACTAATCTGCAAACGCGTCTCCTGGTACATGACTGATTGGGAATAAAGTTCTCTTGAATGCTAAAGGACCTTGGGGACCAAGAAGCCCTACTGGTACTTTCTTTAAGTCCTACACAGTGGGATTCCTGAGAGCATTCTGCAAAAACCATTGCTACTTAAAAAAACATGGAAATTCAGTGAAAAAAACAAAGGATACAGGTCAGTTATCTTTAGGAATTAGCATTTAAAAACCTTAAAAATTCACTGAAAAACTAAAGGTTACAGGGCTGTTATAGTTAGGAAATAGGATTTAAAAAACGTTGGAAATTCACTGAAAAAAACAAAGGTTACAGGGTCATTATAGTTCAGATTTTTCATGCACAAAACCAGAAAAATGTAGCCGTTATAGTTAGCTGAGCTAACTATAACCCATGCCCCTGCAAAGCTCCATTTATGATCTTACTTATTACAACACTCATGACATGGTCAGTGACATCACTGATAACATCTTCCGGTGACTGTGAGTGTTTCTAAAAAGTTTATGAGTGTTAAATATATATACACCAAGGTGTACTGATGAATCAGTCAGTGTATGAGTGATGGCATGGATGATTAGGGGGTGCGTTATTGACTGTATAAATTAGTGATTGCACATGTCACAGTGAATCTATGAGTGAATGACTAATTTGCATGAATGTCTGAGTTGGTGTGTAGGTGGCTGTACGGGTTGGTGCGGTACCTGACTAGCTTTTTGGGTTATTGATTAGTTGTCTGAGTACCTGTATGGATGTATGAGTATCTGTGTGGGCAGGTGAGGGTGTGTGTGACTCTTTGCATGGATGAGTGAGTAGGTTAATCAGTGGCTGTATGCATTCATGAGTGTATTTGTGAGGGGCCATATGGGTGAGTGAGTGAGTGTGCGTATGACTGTCGATGAGTGAATGGATGTGTCAGTGGTATATAGATGAGTAACTGCATATGTGAAAAGTAATATAGGTAAACAGGAGTATATAAGTGACTGTATCTGTGAGTGAGTGATTGTGAGTGGCTGTATGGGTGAGTGTGTGCTTGTGTCAGTGACACAAGTAAGTAAGTAAGTGAGTATGTCTTAGTACCTGTATGAATAAGTGAGTTGGTATGTGTTTAACTGTATAGGTGAGTAAGTGGCTGTGTAATTGACTCTATGGGTAGTGGGTAGGAGTGTGAGTAGCTCTATGGTTGACTGAGAGTGTATGTGTGGCTGCTTGAGTAGATATATCAGTGGATTTACTAGTGAGTGAGTTGGTGTACCAGTGGCTGTATGGGTGATTGAGTAGATGTGTCTGTGTAGATATATGAATCCGTGAGTGGGTATGTAGGGAATGGTATGGGTGTGTCAATGGTTTTCAGAATGATAGTGTAATAGTTGGAGTGGGTGCATGAAAGGTTACATGGGGTCAGGGTTTGTGCATCAGGGATTCTGTGGATGATATCATCAGTGATCTCATTTGAGATGTATGTCATCAGTGATGTCACTGACCATGTCATGAGTGATGTAATATGTGAGATAATAAGCAGAGCTTTGTGGGGGCTCAAGTTATAGTTAGCTCAGCTAAATATAACTGCTGAATTTCTTAGGTTTTGTGCGTGTGAATTCTGAGCAGTCGCCAGTAGGCAGTCATAGTTAGGTCCTTGTTTCCATAGAAAGAATGTTTCTTGTTTTGCCGATAACTTTGGCTCTGTTTAATGAATCCATGGGATATTTTCAAAACTAGCACGACCACCAATTCAGCTGCTCTCATGAAAGTTTTCGGGTGATCCATCAAGTGGGAACTGAGAAAAATGGGGGCCCAAAAACATGTTTTCCCCATGCAAATTCCCATAGGGATTTTAGACACAACTACAGTTTCAACTGCTGAATGGAATTACACCAAATTTGTCAGAAAGGTCACTGTTGGTTCAGAAAGCAAACTTATTGTGAATTGGTGTAAATCTGTTCAGTAGTTTTTGAGAGTTTATCAGATCTCCAAATTTACATGAAGAGACGTGGATCCTCTGAGGATCTGGCAGTCCCTTGCTCAAAGCTGAGTAATCCCTGGCCCCTTAACTGTAGTCCTGAGGTACCCCTGGGACCCAGACAGGGCCAAAAACATCATTTAAAAAAACATTGCCACAGGAATAAAATGGAGCGGAGAATCTGTGGCAAAATTTAAAAGTAAAAACAAGCATGGTCTCCCTCACTCAGTTAAATTTTAGGCCCCGGGGTGAAACAGGTCCTGGGGTCTTGCAGGTATTTAAAAAGAAAAGGTGGGGGCACACAGGGGCCCCTGTCCAAGGGCTTATTTTTGCCCCATCCAATACCAACACCCGGGGGACATTTTTACATTTAGCAGGGGGGCTCAGGAGGGGGGGGGGGGGGTCAGCTCAGCAGTCTCCCTCTTATTTAAAAGTAAATTTGGCCCAGGAGTTGGTAGTCCCCAGATCCTGGGACCACCACCTCCCCGGGCCTATTGATAAAATATAGTGGGGGCTGTGCGAACCCCCCCCAGTCCAGGGGACCAACACCTCCCTTGGCTAGTTTTACAAATTAATGGGCAGCGCAGACCCCAACTCCTGTGGACACCACCTCACAGGGCCCAATTTCCTTTTAAATAAGAGGGATGGGGCTCAGCAGACCCCCTCCAGGGCCATATATACTGCCCCGGGGACCACCACCTCCCTGGGGCTGGCCTGTGTAGATTAAAGAACGGGGCAGTGCAGCCCCCCTCCTGGAGCCAATAATGGCCCTGGGGACCCCCAGGGCAGACTCTTGTTATGTTCTGGGGTGCTTTTGCTTAGTGGGAGCTGTGACACCTCCCAGCATGGCAAAGCAACACAGTTCTGGTGAACGGGAGCAGTAAAGTGCTCCCGCCCACTGAAAGTGAAAGTTTCATCTCTTTCCCTGCCCACAGACATGCGGGCAGGGAAAGAGATGAAAGATTGCTCTTACACACCTGGAGCTGTATTTCAAGCAGCTCCCTTCTTGCAAGAGTAATGCCGTCTCCCGCAGGAGGTAGGGAGCAGGCAGGCACTGCGGGGGTTTTGAGCTTGAGGAGAAAGATAAGAATATAGGTAAAAAAGAGGCAGAGTAAAGGTCAGAAATTAGCAGAAAATGCACAATAAATGTCAGAAAGAGGCAGAACAAAGGTCAGAAATAAGCAGGAATAGGCAGAACAAAGGTCAGCAACAAGCAGAAAGAGGCAAGATAAGGATGAGGAACAAGCAGAAAAAGGCAGACTAGAGGTCAGTAACGAGCAGAAATAAGCAAATTGAGGTCAGAAATGAGCAGAAAGAGTCAAAATAAAAGTGAGAAACATGCAGAAAGAGGCAAGATAAAGGTGAGAAACTAGCAGAAAGAGGCAGAATAGGAATCAGAAATAAGCAGAAAGATACAAAATAGAGGTGAGAAACGAGCAGAAAGAGGCAAGATAAAGGTGAGAAATGAGAAGCAAGAGGCAAAATAAAGGTCATAAAGAAGCAGAAAGAGGCAGAATGAAGGCAAGAAATTAAATATAATCTACCATGTGTTCTGTTGGGTGAAACAATTGCTTAGTAAACAAAATAAATTAAAGAATCTGAAAGCACAGCAGTGTGTTTCCTGAATAGCAAGCAATGTCTGCTATGTAGTTTGAACATGAATGTAAGTCAAAACACTGTGCAAACAGAAATGTGTTCAAATGTATATCTCTTTAATTTATATGGTTGATTTTGTATATGACTGTCACATACACAGATAGCAAAACAAACAACATAAACCATGTGACTTTAGTGAGCCATGTGACATAAAGTGCATGCATGCTACAAACAAATATCCAAAGAGTACAAATTACATCAACGCATAGACAATACAGGCTAGTGTAGGTCCATCACTTTTTAAATATATAATGTTCTGCAAACATCCTTTGGTCTTCCTTCTTCTTAGTATAACGGTGATGAGACTGTTGACATGGGATAATCAAGAAGCGTCAACGTTTCAACCAAGAGGGTATGCATAATTCAATACACATCACAGCGGGTCTTCCTCAGGAATGGTCTATGACATGTGGACAGTCAAATAAAAAAAGAAAAAGAAAAAACTCCTTTCCTGGGTGGAGTCTCAATCTGTGCGAAAGAGAGGAATCCTGAGTCATCTTTTATAGGTAGGAAAATGCATCACAAATCAACAATGGGCCACTATTTCCTGATGATAAATCCTGGCCACAACTTGTGGAAATCACTGTCATGCAAATAGATACTTTAGGCAATCACGAGTAACATGGACAATTATTCCCTGAGTGTGAGTTACAAGGAGAACCCATACTGGTTATGACTTTCATCCTATTAGAATCTCTACTGGAGCTTGGCATTGAATGCCACAGTTCACCGGCGAGGTGGAGAAATGAGCAGAAAGAGGTAAAATAAACTACCCTTTGACAGTGAGTGTGTGAGTGAGTCCATGAGTGTCTCAGTTAATCTGTTAGTTATTATTAGAGTGTCTGAGTGGGTCTTTCAGAGGGAGTGTGAATATCTGAGGAGGTTTGAGAGTGGGTGCGTGAGTGTCCAAGTGGGTCTGTGAGTGGGTACATGAGTGGGTCTATGGATGAGCACATGGACTGGAGTCCACCTGCCATCCAAATAGACCCCTAAGTCAGTTTCTTGCTGCTGGTTTCTGACCTCTATTCTGCCTCTTTCTGCTCGTTTCTCATTTTTATTCTTCCTCTTTCTACTTGTTTCTGACCTTTATTCTGCCTCTGGCTGCTCGTTTCTGACCTCTATTTTGACGTTTTTTCCTTGTTTCGGCCCTTTATTATGCCTCTTGCAACTCGTTTTTTACTTCTATTTTGCCTCTTTCATCTCGTTTCTGACCTTTATTCTGCCTCTTTCTGCTCGTTTTTCACCTTTATTTTGCATTTTTCTGCTCGTTGACCTTTATTTTGCCTCTTGCTGATCATTTCTGACCTCTATTTTGCCTCATTCCTATAGTTTCTACCCTTAATTCTGCCTTTTACTCCATCTTTCTCATCTCTATTTTGCCTCTTTCTGCTCATTGCTAACCTTCATTTTGCCTCTGTCTGATAGTTTTTCACCTTTATTATGCCTCTTTCTGCTTGTTTCTGACCTTTATTCTGCCTCTTTCTGCTCATTGCTGACCTTTATTTCGTCTTTTTTTGTTCATTACTGACTTTTATTCTCCCTCTGTCTGCTCCATTTTGACCTTTTTCCTGCTTCTTTCTGCTAATTTCTCACTTTTATTCTGCCTATTTCAGCTCATTTCTAACCTTTATTTTGCCTCTTTCTGCTCTTTTCCCCAGGACTGCGGGGGAATCCTCAAGGCCTCGGCGTTCCCAACCAGCTCTCCACCTCCTGCAGGAGCCTGCGGTGTTACTGCATGGAGGGAACTGCTGGAAAGGCAGCTCCCTCCATGGAGAAGCAATCATTTCATCTCTTTCGCTGCCTTCATGTCTACCGGAAAGAGAAACCTCTGCTTCTAGCGGGCGGGAGGACTTCCCACTGGAAGAGGAGTGTTTGCTTCAACTTGGCGGGAGCTGTGAACCCCAACCAAGTTAAGGCAAACAGCTATGTCCTGGGGAAGGGCACCTGAGACATAGCAGGAGCTAGTTCTGCGGAGTGGCGGTCCTCAGGGCCATTTAGGGCTTCAAGAAGGGGGCCACGCAAATCCCCTCCTTTGGTGTTCAAAGGCCTGCTCCTGGAAGGTGGTGTTCCCGGGGCGTGGGTTCACCGTGCTGCTCCCTCACTCCATATTTAACTTAGCCCCAGGGGAGGTGGTGGTCCCCGGGGCTCTGGGGGCTCTGCGAGGCCCCCCATTTCTTTGTATTTAGCCCTTGGGAGGTGGTGGTTCCTGGGGCATGGGGGTCTGAGCTGCCACCCTATTTACTCAAATTAAGCCCTAGGGAAGTGGGGGTCATCGGGTTATAACTTGTCCCAATGGGGGGTTTGTGAACCCCCCTTTTTAAAAAAAAAAAAAGCATGCATATCGTGGGACATGGCCCACCTGTGTGCTATTTTCTTAAAAAACTGCATGCTTCTTTTTTTTTTTAGAGGATTTGTGGCTCTGTTGTATTCCCATGGCAATGTACTTGTTTTAAAGTACTTTTTGGCCCTGTTGGGTCACATGGGAACCCCAGGACCACAAATAGGGGGTCAGGGTATTCCTACCTGCCACTTTCACTCAAATAAAAAGTTTTTGTAGGACTCGGCTGACGCTGAGACCCAAGATGGCTGCCAGGACTTCCTGCTTGAAGTGTGCCAGCCATTCAGTTTTGAGCAGAGGGACTGTCGGATCCTCGAAAGATCCGCGTCCATATATATCCAAATTTGGATTTATTTTAATATCTCAAAAACTACTGAATAGACTTACACCAATTCACAAAAAGTTTGCTTTCTGAAACAACAGCGACCTTTCTGCCAAATTTGGTGCAATTCCGTTCCGCAGTTCGTTCTGTGGTTGTGTCGGAAATCCCTATGGGAATTTGCATTGGGAAAATGTGTTTTGGGCCCCCCCTTTTTTCTCGGTTTCCACTTGACTGATCAACCCGAACATTTCAAGATAGCAGCTGAAGTGAGTGTTGTATTAGTTTTGAAAATAATGGGAGGATTCATCATATGGCACCAAAGTTATTGGCACAACATAAAAACACTCTTTCTATGGAAACAAGATTCTAACTATAACTACCTACTGGTGACCTCCAGTAGGTAATGTAGTGATTATCAGTGTACAGTTATAGACACATTTGTATACATTCCTTTACATTTTAAGCAAGATTCTATTCCCATCTGCTGCTAAATACATGTCTTTTAAAAATTGTAGCACTGAGAAGAGGGGTCCCAGCAATAGATAACAAAATATACAAACTAGATAGCAAAAATAGTAGAAAATTAGTAAGAAAGCAGTCAATTGACATACATTGTTGTTTATTCACAATGTAGACATGTTTTGATTACCGCACACGTTTCATAAATATATATTCCAAAAAATGTTCAAAGTGCCCCTGGGAGGAAGGGAAGTGGTATAGTGAAGGGTAGTGTGGGTATAGGATAGTGACATAAAAAACAGCCAAGCGGCCTCACTGTACTATGTATTTTAAGTCAAACATAGACATAAAGACCATCAATGTAAAAATTCATTTGGCGGCAAACTTGGCCAACATCATTGTACAGACTTTGCAGTCTGACAGAAGAATCCCTGATCCACGTCTTGTGCATTTGTCCCGCTCTGAGCAACCTGAGACGGTATTATCTACTTCAAATATTCCGCCTCTTCCATATTAGAACTTGTCAGTCGGCAGTCATGTTAGTACTGAACAGTGAACAGCTGCAGATAGCCTGCAGGGCCACCCGTTTTTTTCAGAAAGTGAGCCTCCTATTGATGAAAAACGAAAATGAGGCAACCAATGGGACAAAATACAAAGTCTCACTGAAACAAAAGACTTTGAAGCCAAACAATGAAAGATAGACTTTTTTTACTCTGAAATGGTCACATGTCAGTAGATGTATTCTTATTTATTTTATTGGAATAAGTTCTCTTAAATTCTCTCTTTTTGTAAAGGTTTTTATTAACCATATACAATAAAAAATTTTACTTACTCATTTGGTAAATATCATGCTCCACATAATACAATCAATGTCACATTCATGGGGTAGAGCTGAGAAAGTACACAAAGCTGTCGACGTTTCGACCCCCTGAAAATGGCAGGCACTAATTATCTCCTTGCAGTGGGGTCTTCATCAGGACGGGGACGGGGCAGAAGACCTATTTAATGAGTAACGAATATATAATTTAATATGTTGCATAAATCAAAATAATTAAACGATTGAGCACATAAGTATGTTGGACAAGACATACCGAAGGGTTGTTTGTCTCAGGTAAGGATGGAGAAGAGGAACACTTTACCAAAAGGAAACTTCAAAACCTGTGAAGAAGAAGGGTATTGTAAATATGGACCCAAATGGAGTGACAAAGTCACAGTAAATTGGAAGGGGATAGTTGCGTGGGTTAGTTTAAAAAGAGACGCACATAGGTTGATAATGGTAGATCGGCCATCGGATCTGAAAGGAAGCAAAGCAACACGCCATTACTCCTGTGCATGCTCCGTTACTAAAGAGAGTCGCTTAACACAAGTTTTTTTTTAAAAAAAAGAGAGAGGAGGACTGGAGGAGGCTTACTGTGGTAGTGACGGCAGGAGCGTTCAAGATTCGCACGTGGGTCGGGCACATCGCGGTGATACCGCTGCGACGTAGACCGTCGTGAATTAGTACAACGTCTATGGAATAAAGGACCGGGGTCATAATTTTTCAAAAAATGGCAGAGACAGTCGAAAACAGGCAGTTCTTAGGACGTGTACATACCAGGAGAAGCTGGAGTTAATCCGTCTATGGACGAAGCGCGGTCAACAATGGAGACCGGCTTCTTCCTGATTAATGTGTAACCATTCGAATTGGAACACATGACCGCTGTTGGCGTGTTCGACAGTGGAAAAGGAGGAAAAGACTGGTAGAACCCTGTGGGGCTCCGCGGAATGAATGAAAATTGCGGCATGCATGTGGTGTCCTGTATAAAACCCCAATTATTGGCAGAATAAAAATATATATATTATCCACATATACATAAAAATTGTAGGCATGTCTAACCAGATATTATTGTTGTATATGTATCCCATGCCATAGTCCCAAAAGTATGTGAAGATCACTTTGTTAACATGTTTCTGGGATAGGCCATACACGTTAAGGATTGTCTGTCTGTGGTGGAATAGACACAGGGTCTTGATGAAGATCAAGTCTGCAGGAAACCTCTGAAGTGCAATGCCGCACATTTAAATTCATAGTTTAATGCAAACTGTAAATGATGGTATGATGGACCGTTTTATCTCTCTTGATAAATGTCACTTGCACCAAATATAATTTGGACTTACTCACTAAAGCAACCAATATACTTTCGTATCTATTTTTAAATGAAAAGAATTGGTTGAAAAAATGATATGTGACATATTTTGATGAAATGTTTTTCTCTCCAGCAGGTGTGAAAAATTGCCACACAGCAGATCTGCTGCAAACCTTGTGTCGGCAGTCTGATCGTCACTTTTATCCTAGCAGCTTGCTCTGGATTTTCCGTTTGCTGTTCCTCATGCCTGAAGCGATAAATAAACATTGGTAAAAGTTTTTTGGGGCCTTAAAAATAAAGAGCAGGTAAAAAACCTAGTTAGACTCTTTTGCTGTGGAGCTTCTCTAGCAAAAATTGTAGTAAAATGTATAATCAGGACAATATTTATTTGAATGTGAAATATTATAGTCTCAGAAACATTAAAACTTTGCCAGGGTGTTCAAAGATTAATAAATAATCTGCAGTACCAAGAACATGCCCTGGAGTTGCAGTACTGGCTACTGCTACTGCAAGGCTTCTGTTCACACCCTCCAACCAAGCCCAAAGCCCCACCAGCCCTACTATTCATAATGAGTTGTGTGTAGAGAGGGTGTGCTGTAGGCCTGGCCTTCAATGAGGCCTTGCATCCCTCCCACCCCATGCGTGCTGAGCATGGCTGTTAGCTGTATGCCAGGTCCTCACCCCACCATGGATGGCCAATCCACTATGTGTGCTTGGCCTGCAGCCGAGAGTAACATTAGTAGCATGGGTGTGCAATAGGGCCTGGATGGGGGTTAGGCTCTGTGTTTTCTCTCAGTGAGCAACTGACCCCGCTGGACCATGGGGAGTGGGCAACAGGACTTGCAGCCCACCCTCTGCAGATAGTTGACCACCACTGGGTGCTGCCTTTCCACGTGCGCAGATGGGAGGGCCACTGGGCATCAATTCTAGCCAATACCTGTGCCCCACCCATTTTGGGTAGGTGACTGACCCCCACTGTCATGGCCTTCAGCCTACTGAAGCAGGGATGGGCCATAAGCCCTGGCCTCTGGGCAGGCCATGTTCTCTACCCTCCATGGGTGGTCAACACCCACTGAGCATGGCCAAAGGCCTTGAGCAGCAGGAATGGGCATCAAGGCCTGGTCTCCATCTAGGCTCTGTACATTTCTGACATGAGGAGACTGTGTATTCCTGCTGTGCAAGCATAGTGGACTGGTCTTTAACCGGTATCTTCACCCCACCTGTTGCGAGCAGGAAACCTGGTTTGTGTATGGCCTTTGCCAATGTAAAAAGGGGCAGGGACACAGGGCCTGGCTCCACACAATGTAAGCAGGCAGTAGATCCCCATTGCACATGGCATTTGCCTATGCGCAGTGGAGGTGGGCCATAGGGGCTGGTGTCCAGAGTGGCCCTGTACCCCACCCAATGTGAGCAGGCAACCCCCTCTGCACACAGCCAAACAGTGGGCCGCCGAACCTTACCTATAGCCAGGCCCTGCACCCCACCCTCTGTGGCAGCCAGCTCCCTCTGGGTATGGCCTTCAGTGATGTGCAGTGGATTTGGTACTGAGGGCCTGAACTCTGGCCTCTGGCTTCTGTATCATAATTTTGGATATTGGTAGCCCCATGCATGCTTCCGGGAAAAGCATATTACAAAATGCATCATCTGCAAGGGTTTAACTCACAGTGCCATTTTACCTGCACATATTAACGAGGTTTAAACATTGAATCTCTTATGTATAATTTATTATATCCGTTGTATTCTCAGCTATTCATCACTGATCACAACATATTTAAAATGAGTAATTATGCAAAGTAGAATATACAGAAACTCTAGTAGTTTGACAGCATTGATCAGTAATACATTTCCAATTAAGTAGTTATCTGGGAATGTGTCCCCTTCCTGAAGCTAACATTTTCACTTGCTGACTTTAAAGGGGAATGCGAAAAAAAGCCATAGAAATGTGTAATCATTTCAGGGAGTCAGAAGAATGTAAGGCTAATACAGAACATCAATTGATTCTGACACAGAGTGGAACTTGCTAGAGAGAAGGTCACGACACAATATAAGAATATTCATTGCACCTCTTGGGACCAAACACACAAAAGGAATACATTACAGCTCATGGTACATTATGATGAGTGTGTATACATGGGGACACTGGTGGGCCTGCCATAAGAGAGTGTGACCTTCAGCACAGTGATGCTTTTACACTTCAAGAGATCAATTGTGTTGCTAAGCGTGCTTTTCTTGCGTCAGTCATGCTCTGACTTTTTAATTATTTGTGATGCTGCACATCCTCACAGTGCATTGCAAGGCCGCTTTTTTAATTCTTTCTTTCTCCTTTTTTTCACAGAGTCAAGCAATTTCATTTCTTTGGGCTCGCAATACTTTAGCATACGGAAAAGAACATGTTCAAACAGTGTATAGTAAATGCAAAAATATATTTGAAATGAATCAAAGACCTACGCCAGCAAAGAGAAAGCATGGCCAGTCTGAAACGGAGCACTTGAGTACATAAAAGAAATTTCTATCAAGTCAGTGCCAGGTACCGGAAGGAACACGCCATCTGCGGTCTGACCTAAAGAAGGTCCTAACCCAGGGCCGGACTGGCCATAGCGGGCACCGGGCAATACCCTGGTGCACCGCACGGGTGGGGGCCGGTTTTGGGCCCCTGGGGGCCGTTTTTGTTACAGGCCCTGTAACAAAATCGGGCGAAAACCGGCCCCGGAAAAGAGCTCAGCGGCACCCCCAACAGGGGGAGGGGGGGCGGCCGAGCACTTTGCCGGGGCCGGTTGTGTTTCCCAGTTCGGCCCTGTCCTAACCACTTCCTGCAGGGTGGTGCACAAAATGTTAGAGGAACAGGATGGGGGCAGTCCAGAGAAACCTGTTTAAGATCAGCATGGTGTTATGAAGCTGTGCTTAATTTGTGCAGGTAGTAGTCACAATCTTACCAGATTCGGGCAGAGGCTTGCTCTGCGAGTCGGCCAAGTGCTGCATGCACTTCTGGGGGGCACGCCCAGTGGCGGTGGCTAATCAGCAAGGCAGGAGGAGTAAGGAGTAGTTAGGCTGCGAACCGGCCATTTAATGCTGATAGCATCGTCGGAGTGCAACGGACGCACGCAGCGGGTGCGCCGCCGGCACGCCAAAGGCAAGCCGGTCTGCGCCCATCCACTGCCGTCTGGGGCCTCGGGCCAGTCACTATTACCAATTTTTGCAATACACCTCGAGGGACCCCCACTATAAACCTCGATCTGAATCCCTCTACGGGCTGCACATTGACCAAATCAAATATGGCACTCAGGGATGTTTTCCCTGAATTTGATCAAAGCTCCCCTGCTATGACAAACATTCAAAGGCAAGACAGTCAGGGGACACATAAATGGATATTTACATACTTAAACACACCCTCCCTGGTAAAACATAAACTGGATATATTTCAGCTCCTAGATTCAATGAAACCTGATATTCTTTTACTAACTGAAACTTGGCTTACCCCAGAATTTACCCTAGACATCTCTCTTGCTCTCCCTAACAACTATTATATTCTTCAGGCCAACCAACCAGTTGATAAAAAAGGAGGTGGGGTTGCCGCTAATATTCGTAGAGATCTGAAATTTACTAGGCTTACCACTTTAGACATTTCCTTAGTAGATAATCTAGTTATTAAACTAGACTTGGCTTCGGTGCCTTTGATTTGTGTCTGCTGTACAGACACCTCAGCGCATGCCGATTTTTCCTCAAAAACTCAGTGAACAGATGACCCACTTAATCATTAATCATGCAAACATTTTGCTCAATAGCGATTTTAATTACTGGGCCAATCCCATGGTGTGTGGCCCACATTCTGCTGAAATTACTGACCTACTCAGTGTGCTGTATTGTACTCAACACGTAACAGCCCCTACACATATTAAAGGACATATCAGATCAAATTTGGACATCCAACCTTGCACTTGGTCTGACCATTTCTTAATAAAGCTCTTTATCTGCAACACAAACGTAGGCAAACCCTCAACTAAAGGAGGGCTGAGGACAAGGGAATTGAACAACATCATTATGAAAGCCTTTTGCAGTTCACTGGCAGACACAGCTCCAATTATCAGCCAGCGGTTGATCTCGATCTCAGTGCAGAAAATATTGCAACTGGCTAACAGCAGACAGTAACATTGGGGAGACTTCCAAAATCAGCACTCGCTCTTTGACAGGGAAATGGTGGAATATCCTCAGTGATGATTGGGGCCGATGGCTATCAGGCTATGCCAGCCTTGCCGCTCGGCACAGAGGGCACTAGCGAACTGTCTGTTCAACAAGCATGTCTAAATTCAGAAACCACACCTTACATCATAGTCAGGTCTTCGTCTTGACAGTCCCTTGGTGGGCCAAATGAGCAGGATCCACCACTTGTTGTTGTAGTGCCCCAGGGATCATCAGACAGGAACCCCTCATGAGACAGTCTTGGGGAGACACGGCCAGATCTGAATGCACGTTGTATAGAGTCCATTACTACCCGTACTTCCGTCGTCCTGCAGGGTAATTTGTTGGTCAAGACATGCCATCTTCCCAAGGTCATAGCGAAAATGGCCAGTTTAATACACTCGTCATCAGCCGTGGCCTTCACAATCTCCTCAAATGAAATGGGCTGTGGTCTGGATCGCTCCACTACCAGCCTGACATACTCCTCCACTTCATCGGCATCTGAATCCCCTTTCTCCACAGATGGCCTTGCATGTCTTGAGAGGAAATTGGCAGGTTTCTAAGTTCCTGGGCAATAGACCACCATGAATTGGTATCCTTTTAATTGTAAAATCCATTTCAAGATCCTCAGTGGAGGTTTTGAATAAAGCCCAATGAATAATGGAATCAAAGCTTTGTTATCCGTGTAAAGCACAAACGGTTGATCATAGAGATAAGGATGAAAATTACGACACATAGAGTTAGGGATAAAAATTACGACAGCACCAGTGCACCTCGATGGCTTCTTTTTCAATGTGTGATATTGTTGCTCCACATTGGTTAGTGCACGGCTAACATACGCCACCGGAGCCCAGTCTCCATTGATCTGCCTCTGCCATAGAATGGCTCCAAGGCCAATGGGACTAGCACCCACTGACAAATCAGATTCCCAGGCGAGATCAAACTACACCAGAGCAGTGTCAGCTGATAATGCTTGTTTGGTAGCTCGAAAAGCCTCCTCCCCATCAGGCCTCCACTTCCAAATGGTGTTGGTCTTTGTCAGCTCTCTCAAGGGGGCGGTGAGTTTGGTCAGATTCTGAATGAAATGTCCACAGTATGTGACCATACCTAAGAAACTCCTCACACCCATGACAGTAGTGGGAGTCAGGGCTGGCTGGATGACCTGTACTTTGGCTGGATCAGGCAATACTCCAAGCTGGGAAGATCGGTATCCAATAAACCCTATTTCCTTCTGAAGGAAAGTGTACTTTTCTTGATGAAGCGTGACACCATTCTCTCTCAGGCACTGAAACTTGGCTTAGAGGCGATCAGGATATTCTTTCAGTGTGGGCGCATGTACCAGAATGTCATCACTGACATTGAGGACCCCTTCAAGCCCAGCCAATAAACCCCTTATGGTGTCTTGATTCTGGGTTCAAAAGTAGCTGGTGTTAGCCAGCTTGTAAATCCATTTTGGAGAACCACTGGGAGCCGCTCACCTCTGCCATGATGTTGTCTACAGTGGGCGTTAAATGATGTTCCCTTTTGATGGCTTGGTTAGATATCCTCATGTCTACGCAAATCCTCACTTCTCCAGGCTGTTTGGGTTTTTGCGCTACCACAATGGGGGATACCTATGGAGTCGGGTCATCCACCCGCTCGATGATGCCCACCTGTTCTAATTTTGCCAACTCTTCCTCTGCCTTTGGCCTGAGATGGAAGGCCAACTTTCGGTGCTTCAGCACAACCGGTTGGATTGAGTTGTCAACATGAAGACGGATCATGATATTTTTAAGGCATCCTATTCCCTTGAGGTCCAAATTCTGTCAACAGGCTCTCAATGCTTTCCTGATGTACCCTGAAGGCAAAAGCGACAAGCTGCAGGCGCTCTGCAGTCTGGCAGCTCAGTAGCATCCCTGATCCCCGTTTTGTGACATAGACTTTGGCACGAGTGGAACAAGATTTGTGAATGATTTCAGTGGTGAATGCTCAGGCCAGTGAGAGTGGAATGCTGGACCCATACGCGAACATTTGTGTAGAGGTGGGGGGTAGGGTTGGTTGTACAGGAAGTGTCCGCATCACTGATTGTTCCATAATTTTTATGGACATCCTGGTGCCAAACATTGATTGTACCTGGTGTCCTGCAACAAGCACACTGCATCTCGGGATTTGCTTTCTAGGACATCTGTCTGGTTGCATGGTGTGATTTACATGGACCGCTCCTTCAACATCGTCATAATTAAGCCCGGGGGGGTAACTCTGCTCCACCAGCAGAGTTTAGAGAGTTTTGCCTACTCCGCGCTCTGTTGAGAACACGCAGGCAAACAGGCAAAACTCTGACTCTGTGGCGGAGTGGAGTTAGCTGGCCCCTCCACCCGCCCTAATGTAATTATAATTAAAAAAGGCACTTACCTGCTGTGGCTGCCTCCTCCTCATTATTGTCTCTCTCTCCTTCCTTGTCCTCTCCATCTTCGTCCATGGAAATCCCTACGTTGATCGTCTTGCACGTTCGTGCGCGGAGCGAAGTTCAACAGAGTTTCTTTCCATCTCCGTGGAACTTCGCATAGTGGCACAACGCAAGCTCCACCCAGGGTTAGTCATTTTCCATGCCTTCCTCATCCTCAGGGACTTTAGAGGCACACAGGGTATTGACGGCCTTGGTCATCGGTAAGTATGAGCGGAAAATCTGTTCCGCTCGCGGATTTTGCGAATTTTCGGTAAATTCGCGATCCGCGAACTCCCGCGAATTTACAGAGAATTCGCAAATCCGCGAGCGGCGGATTATTCCGGGGGCAAAAGTTGAAGCCTGGCCTATTGTAACTATTTTAGGATGGCGCCGGCAAGCTGCCAGCACCATCCTAAAATAGTTACTAAGTTAGCTTCAACAGGAAGCTCTAATAGATAAAATAATGCAGGTTCTTGATTTTATCTATTAGAGCTTCCTGTTGAAGCTAATTTAGTAAGTATTTTAGGATGGCGCTGGCAGCTTGCCGGCGCCATCCTAAAATATTTACCATGCCCTTCCTGTGACTCATTCATCAGCCCAAAAACAATTGTGAGCGTCGTCGAGGCAGGTGTGCCTTCTTCACAAATCTACTGTGGAAAATCAGCTGTGATGCTGGATAGAGGCTTTTGCATCCGTGACTTTCACGAGCGCAATACTCGTGCTGTTTCTGTGACCAGGAGCTTATTTCTCTTCATCTGCTGAACTGATCTTTCTCTGACCTTTTATACACACTAGAAGCATGTGTGAACTCGCATGGTAGCCCTGCCCGTTTGGCCCCGCCCACACACTCGCGGTTTGCACCGTCTTCCTGCCATTCACCCACTATGATGGACAACTCACTCAAGGGACCCCTGCGCCCTTCGGGGCGATTGCATAGTAACACACACATGGTCGCTCAAACTAGTTGATGCTCAAATTCAGTGACTCATTCATTAGCCCAAAAACAATCGTGAGCGTCGTCGAGGCTGGACAGGTGTGCCTTCTTCCCAACTCTACCGTGGAAAATCAGCTGTGATGCTAGATAGAGGCTTTTGGATCTGTGACTTTCACGAGCGCAATACCCGTGCTGTTTCTGTGACCAGGAGCTTATTTCTCTTCATCTGCTGAACTGATCTTTCTCTGACCTTTTATACACACTAGAAGCATGTGTGAACTCGCATGGTAGCCCTGCCCGTTTGGCCCCGCCCACACACTCGCGGTTTGCACCGTCTTCCCGCCATTCACCCACTATGATGGACAGCTCACTCAAGGGACCCATGCGCCCTTCGGGGCGATTGCATAGTAACACACACATGGTCGCTCGAACTAGTTGATGCTCAAATTCAGTGACTCATTCATTAGCCCAAAAACAATCGTGAGCGTCATCGAGGCTGGACAGGTGTGCCTTCTTCCCAACTCTACCGTGGAAAATCAGCTGTGATGCTGGATAGAGGCTTTTGCATCCGTGACTTTCACGAGCGCAATACCCGTGCTGTTTCTGTGACCAGGAGCTTATTTCTCTTCATCTGCTGAACTGATCTTTCTCTGACCTTTTATACACACAAGAAGCATGTGCACTCGCATGGAAGCCCCGCCCCAAATCCACGATCCGCAAATCCACAAAATCCGCGGATCGTGGATCCGCAAAATCCGCCCATGCGACCCCTTTTGGGTGGTGGAGTGGCAAGTTTTTGTAAAATGGTTAGGTTTATTGCAAGCTGAGCACTTCTTCCCTTCGGCTGAGCATTGTTCTTGGTGCAAGAAGGGCCTACCACACCCATAACATGTTTTGGCATGGGTTGAGCCTTAGTACACATTTGCCTCTTTTCAGGGTTTTCCAAGGAAGATAGCGTTGACGGGTTCTGTCTTTATCTGGCGTTGCAACACCACTTCCATGTGCAATGCACGCACTGTGGACAGTTCTTTCGATCTTCCCATGGTTAACATGTCCATCATAGGCATCGAGGGACGTGAAAAATGCTCTCTCTCAGCTTTAGGGAGACACACCCCTGGATGAATTGCACCCGTATTTCATTTTTTCCATCTGGTAACATGCTAGCCAGATCTGTGAGGCAGGCGTAGACAACATACACCCACTCATCAGGTAGTTGTTTCGCTTGACCCAGTAGGAAACGTTTGTAATCCGGTTTTGCCAGGGGGCCGAAGTGAGCTGTTAGTGCTTGTTTCAAAGAAGTGCCATAAGTGTATGGACGTCCTGATTCCAAAAAGGGATTTTCCTAACTTGTGTAGGGCTGCACCCCCAAAGTGCAGAAGCATAGGTCACCTTCTGTCAATATATAGGGCCACCACATCAAAGTACGTTTCTAGGCGCTCCACCCATTCCATTCCATTTAGCTGCTTAAGCAGACAGGGGTACCATCAACCATGAATGGCTCGATTAGAGGTACAGTAAACATAATGGATATTAGGAACAGTTATCACCTGAAGGTGGCAAGTGTCTTTCCTGAACCACTTATGTGTCTATGTTTGACTAAAGGTAGAGGTGGTCTGATGAGCAAACTGAGGACCTCTGTGTCGACTGTCCACTTCCAAAAATTCTGCCAAATCCGAGGGAAGTGAGAAGACAAACACCAGTTCCAGAGAGGCAGAAATACAGGGGCAAGATGCAAATTCAGGTCAGTCACGTACTGCGAGAGTGGAAATAGGAGGAATACAGTGTCTCATTGGGACCTTCCATGTGGCACTAAAGAGATCATCCTCATAAATAATTAAGCTCCCCTCTAGCAAGATGAAACGGGCCTCAAACAGCGAGGGACATTGTGTTGGAATCAGTGTCACTTTGAGACCTCCCAGGTGATACAGAGGGAGCGTCCACAGTAGGAATCGATCTTCCTGCTGGCAAAGCAATGCGGGCTCCAAGCAGCAAAGGAGCTTACCTCCTTGGCAGCCGACATGGCTTCGGGTGGGAGGGGGCCTCCCAGCGTTTAGTGATGTCGGAGGGAGGGGCTCTGAAAACACTGGCACACGGAGGCCGCACCCTCACCGTCTGGAGAACTGAAGAGTGCCAAAGACACAGGGGTTCGCTTGAGGCAGTTGCAGGCACGAAGCAGCATTGGCAGGGTCCCTGCCATCGGAAGGGCAGATGGTGCAGTTGGAGACAGAAACTGTACACAAACAGCCACCGAGAAGGACAAGCCTGCAGGAGGCAAATTGGCTGTCAGGCAAGGTGTTGGGGAAAAGGCCGTCCGTGGGAACCGCTGCAATGTGGCGAAGGCAGCAACCTGGCCGGCAGACAAGGTAAGGGGACGTGGTGAGGAGCCAAGGCTTGACCTCCCTTGTCGCCAGTTGTTACGTTCCAGGAGAGAGCAGGCTGCTAGGATGTGAGTGTACATCCGGAAAGTACGACTTGTACACTGTCTCGGTTATCATGGACCACCAGGCAAGTTCCATGGGCATTTGTATTCATTTTCCCTTCCACCACTGGTATGAACCATTTCATCCGTGGTAAGAGGATTCATCCCGAGGATACCCCTCCTTTCTGGGCCTCCAGTGGATCGGCCCACCAACATAAAATTCAGGAAGGCATAATCAATAAACATTCTTCATATGATCACCTCATTTTCCAGCCATCTCTCAAACAGACTCTAAAGCCTTAATGTATTTTTCTTAGAATATTTTCTATTTAATTTATATATTGATGTCACTGATTGCAACCACTCAGATGCCCAGGACGGGTGTGGTCAAAGCTATCCCTACAAACAAACATATTCATGCAATCTGTCAGGACATTGGCCCACATGTATCATTGTAACATTTTGCGATTTCTTAATTGCGAAAATTAAGGAATCGCAATTAAGAAATCGCAAAATGCTATGCATTAAAAATTCGCAATATTTTTTGCGATTCAGTATTTTTCCTTAATTGCGATTCACAATTTGCGAATCACAATTAAGGAACACCCTTCCCATTGATTCCTATGGGCCAAAAGGCCCATAGGAATGAATGGGAAGGCATTTACATTTTGCGAATTTCAAATTGCGATTCGCAAAATGTGAATGCAATTTCAAGGGTGCAGGGGGGGTCCAGAGAACCCCTCCCTGCACCCCTGAAATGTAACTTTGAATGCAATTTACACACACACATGCCCCAAGGTCATGTGTGTGTGTAAATTAAAAGTGTCAAAAATGCAATTTGTGCATATTTTAAAGTTTTCGGTAAATTAGCATGAAGTTCAACTTCATGCTAATTTACCACTTCCAAATTGCGAATTCGCAATTACAAAATGATCATACATTGCATTTAAGAAATCTGAAATTGCGATTTCTTAAATGCAATCGCAATTTTAGAAATCGCAACATGGTTGCGATTCCTAAAATTGCGAAATGCATGATGCTTTCCAAATTAGTCAATTGCATTCGCAAACGACTGAAAATTGCGATTCGCACCGTTTGCGAATGCAATTGACTTTGATGCATGTGGGCGTTAGTGTATAACTGGATGAAATCAGTAATCAGGGGGAGATTGTTTTTGGCAAAGAAAATGTAATTCTGTAGGAGTTTAATATACACCTGACCGTTCCTGAAAGTCTAGAAACAAAAGGGCAAAGCAAACTGTGGACTGAAATAAGTTGGAGCTGACTGGGATAAGGTTAGTGGAACTGATGTGCAAAGGTAAACTATACAGATAAGGCATATATAATGAACAATAAACAATGAGAAGCAAAGGTGATGGTACAAACAGTAGAAAAATAGACAACCCTTTCTGTATGCTCTTTAGAAAGTGATCTCTGTGAGAAGAAAAGATGGGCCAAAAGTCAATGAGCATTTAATCTCATAGAGTCTGATAAGAAACCCAGCAGCTCTATGGCAGAAGAGTGCTGGGTGAGTCTTGGTGCCGTAGCTACAATGCCGCGGAATCTTATTGGCCATGTGGTAATGATAATGAAGATGTGAAAACAAACGCATGAGAAAACAAAAGGGAATGTACCAAGAAATATATAAAATAGAATCTGGGCACATGAAAAGCAGGATCGAATTATAACAACAATGACAGGATTGAATTCAAAATCTGTAGAAATGGGAACACAGAAATCAAAGAATAGGAAGGTCCAAACGAATAGCGGCAAAAACAAAGTGCACGGGCAAGGAATAAGAATTCAAGAACAAAAAATCAGCACACCAACACGGGCTAAACAGGGAGTATGCAAACGATAGAACTAAAACAATTGTTAAAAGAGGGGCCAGAGAGGCAGCAATAACAAGGAGCAGAAACAGGGGAAAAAAGTAAAAAACACTCAGTAGCAGTAAATAGTGAGCAAAAAAAAAGGGAACCGAAGGTAGAAAAAATCAAGGAGCAAACCCGGAATCACAATAACACCACAGAACTGGAACAAATATAAAGTTGGAGGCTCAGGGGAGGATCACCGCTGCTGAAGGTGAGCCCTCTGTGAGTCATCAACCAGGTGCAGGGAATAAGGGAACCACCAATGAAGGGAAAGCTAGACAGGAACTTGGAGAAGGTAAGGCCATGGAAGTCAGTAGGCACAAGGAGGGGAACATAGAAACCAGAAACATTGTGTGGAATGGATTTGAAAGCGTGACACGTTGAGGAAGCAAGTCCGAATGAGTCAGTAGGAGTCAGAAACCATCATGCTAAACTTGAAAGCATGATGCACACAGGACATGATTGGTTCAAGATTTGGCAACAGAGGGGAAACGTGCAACCAGTACTGGACCACACTGTGCCATGGAGAGTGAACTTGGATTGTCAGGTCTAAAGGCAGGTTCTTACAGTGCCTACAATAGCATCATTTAGCGGTCAGATGATTAAATCCTGGCAGAGTCCTCTCTGCTATTCAAAAAATGCTTAAACTGTAGTTAATGTCAACATTCTGGAGAAACATAAATGACATTGATTTATTCAGATATTCCCAGAAAGAGGATAGACACAAGCAGCTGATAAACAAATTAATGTGGTCGGCATTAGGTTCCATGCACTTCCAACAGATCTTGCTTCTCCTCTTGGCAATTTGCTTATTAACTCAATAAATTCTGTGTAAAGTAAAAAAAAAACTACTCCTTCTTAGTGTAGTATATTTCACAATAAAGTAAAGAATGTTTAAAGGTAATCGGCATAGATCTTCGAGCTTCGACATAGAAAAGTATCTAACCCGTGCTTGTGATATTGATTTCGAATTGTCACCCATTGCTTCACAAAGTGTCTATATCATCTTGTCATTTTTACCACTTGGGGCACACTTAGCAATTCCACTCCCATGTGCCGGGGGCCTCCATGCTTCATTTTCTGATGGAATCCAGGATGCCAAATGAAAATATGAAATCTTGACAAATATCCAACCAGATGTAACCCAGAATTTTAGACTCATTCTACTCAGAAGCTTGCCCTAGGTCTTAAATCAATCTTCCCACATAGGCAATTTAAATGCTTTCTTTAATGACCTCAGAGTCCGTAGACAGTCCATAATTGTGTCAGGGTTGCAGTAATTTTGGCATCCTAATTTTCATGTTACATCATGCAACATCTTTGCAGTGGATACAAAACCTTAAGACAAACCGTTTAGATGAACTTGAGGAAGGAAAATACGCAACCAAAACCCTACAGCTTCTTATTTTAAAAGCCCAGCAAAATATTTGGAAGTGATAGGCCTCCTTTATTAAAGTGCGTCTTGAACCTTTTTCAAGAACATCTAATGAAGTAGAATGTTCAAATGAAGCTACAAACCATATCCTGTTGCTTCAAAATGGTTTCTTCCTCCCTTGCTGGAATGACATTAAATAGACATTTTTATCAAATGTGCCCAATACAGTGAGGGGCCCTCTGCCTTTTTTTAAAAGCATATCAATTTCCTTTATACCCTTACTTAAATTGTGTTCTGGTATGTTAGTTCTAGAGTTATCATTAGGTCCAGGTATCTTATCTACTTGCATTCCGGTCGATCCTCATAAAGCTCCTTCCGGACCATTATTTCTTATTTAGGTTCATTAACCAAATAATCCAAAGTGAAGTGCCATCTCCTCAACACTGGGTATAGTCCTAACAGGTTCTGAAATGTATCAGGTCGCTGGCATAAACTACAACTTTACTTCAGAACCCCATACAAGAAATGAAATTATGATGTTGTCCACTCTGAAAGGCTGAGCTTGGGAGGCTTTATCACCATTTAATGTAATTACCACTAAGAAGCTATTATTTACCTCCACCATATCAATTGAACCTAAAGGTATATCTATCAAATATGGAAGGATCTCAGTTGCTCTTCATGGATGATGTTCTCCACTACTGTGCCCAATCTTTAAGGTTAGTATTCCTGAAAATACCTTGTAATCACAATGTAATGTATATAGTATTTACAGTTTTAGGGAACTTTGTGTGGCTTTAATTATTGTAATAATTGCTTCAACCCAAGATATGACAAACAAGAAACTACTGAAACAAACATGATGGAGGCAGGCATTCAGGTGCAAAAATGTAATTTATGTGAATGACACCTGTTAGACCTGGCACCTTGGCGTGAGTCTCCCTTCCACTTTTTGCTGATGTGCCTCCGATGTTTTGCTGGTTTTCCGATACTCAGGGCACTGCGCCACGGCTGACCCGTGCCGCAGTGCAAGTGCTCCCTACTGTAAATTGTACATGCGATTGGTATCCATGATTGGTTCATTGGATTTACTGTTAGTCCCTAGTAAAGTGCACTAGAGAGTGCCGGGGCTTGTAGATGCCAATACTGCTGGTGGGCCTGCAGCGCTGGTTGCGCCACCCACCGAAGCAGCCGTAAAGATGTGTCTGGGAACTGCGACCGCAGAACCCGCGTGCGGTCTCGTACTGTCACGCCAGCTGGGCAAGTGCACCCACTTGCCAGCCCCGAACCTTCCCTTGACTACATATTAGTCACCCCTATGGTAGGCCTGCGGGCAGGGTGCGTTGTAGGTGTAAGGTAGGACAAGCCCTGATGTGTGTGGCATGTCCTAGTAGTGACTTACCACCAAAACCGTATTTCACTATTGAAGGCTACCTGCTCCATTAGGCCAGACTGAGCTGCTGGAATTATTACACCCTATAATCCCAGCAGGCTCAAGGAGCATGGTAGCGAGTCATGTTTAGTATGCCTGAACTCAGGATGATGAAGTATTTCTTTTAGTAAAGTTCATTTTAGTATCCTGGGTTTGCAAATGCTACTTTTAGAAAGTTAGCATTTGCGTGCCTAACCATTTCAGCCGCCTCTGCTGGTATGTGTATCTGACTGTCTGGGACGTGTGAGTGACAGGGCTGGGGGGATGACAGGGGGTGAATGCGCAGGTTACACCTTAGTGGGAGGTGGGAGTGCCTCTTGACTCGAACTGCAACTGTGCTCTGCCACCACAATGCTGGCTCCACCCTCCTGGGGAGCGACTGATGACTCAGCCGGCACCTGGCCCAGGTAGGGCGAAGCCCCCATCAACAAGGTACTCTGGCCGCCCCTGTCCGCACAATGCTGGCTCCACCTCCTGTGGGGCGTCTGATGTGCCTGCCCCTCACACTGAAAGCAGAAGCCAGAGTACACCCACCAGGGTACTCAAGGACTGAGAGCGGCTATGCAAAGGCCCCCCTGGCCTGCGAGAACAAAAGACTTGGCCTATAAAAGAAGGAGCCCTGCTCCTTGAAAATTAGATCCTGTTTGGGCCACAGAAGGACTCTGCCCGACGAGAAGGACCGTGAGAGACAAGGAAGGGTGCTGACTCTTGCCTGTGTCTGGTGCCTTGCTACCGAAGGAGAGGAAGAAGAAAAGACCACGAGAAGACTTTTGCTTTACTTTGTGCCAAACTCTGCTAAAGAGATCTCCAAGGGCTTGCAACTGAACTTGCCCCCTGACCAGCGCCCCAGGACCAGTGGGCGCTACCCCCTGAAAGAAAGCGACTGCGGGTGCTGACCATCGCTGCAGTACCGACGGAGGAATCTCCTCCAAGGCGACGACATCTACCTGACCACCGTGACCGGGGCCCAAAGCAACAGCGAAAGCAAAGTGAGGACCAGCCGCCGCTGGCCCGAACACCGTGACCGCAACTGCACCGGGAGCCCGAGAGCAAAGCGAAGGAGGACCCGTCCGGTCCAAGCTCTCGAGTGGACTGCGCTACGAGCAGCCACTCACCTGCAAAGACGGACAGTTGCCCTGTGAGAATCCGCAAGGTCGGTAACCTGCCCGACAGCCCAGCTGTGAGCGCACAGCTGCACCGGCACTTGGCTGGGTACGTCCTGCACTTGGGGACCGTACTGCCACTTGCCACCACCGCACAGCCGCCGCCGCCAGGGTCGGAGCGGACGACGAGGAGAGGACCCTGCCGCCACAGAACACCGCTGCCCCGGATGACCCGTGAACTGCTCGGCTGAGAGCCGCAACGAACAGCGACCCCGGGAAGGCAACGCAACGTGGGACAGATCCCCTGAGAGCCGCCGGCTCCACAAGAACTTTGTTGACATCGGCCTGAGGGCCCTAAGAGAACGCTTAAACTGCTAGAAAGAACTGTGGTAACCTGAACTGAGTAACTTGCAACCGTTATCGTAAAGTACGTTGACTGTATTCACAAGCCTGCTTAAAATCTATATAAAGATATATATTTTTACAGAATACAGTCTGGTCTCGTTGTGTGGTGGGTTGGTTGTAAAGGTATACTATTGCAAGTGTTTAACCCTACGTGCCCCAAAGATTAGCCTACGACTGCTTAAGCCACACTACCTAGAGGGTAAGCATAGGTTGTCTGGAAGGTAACCCTCAGCCCTGACGAGGAAGAGAGAGTCCCTGCTTGTCGCTAGTGTTGCACTGCGCCAACTAGAGCCTCCCCCTTCCTACAACACCAATGTTCTTAGTAGAGCTATACAGTGAGCAAAGCGCATTTTAGAGCTGTAACAATTTGGTATTGCAAAGGATTGGCAAAATAAATGAATAAATATACACACACACGCGCATACCACACACACGTATTCACATTTATATCTTCACTGAAAAAACTAAGGTTAAAGTAAACATTATAGTTAAGTGTGATAAAAATATCTGTTTTTGTTTTTTTAAAAACCTTAGAAATTCACAGAAAAAAACAAAAGTTAAATAAACTTTATAGTTAGGTGATTATGTCAGAGATAACATTAACGTGTTGCACTTCAAAAAACACAGAAATTCAGCAGTTAACTTTAATAGAGCTAACTATACTGTGAACCCCCTCCATGCACTGCTTATGTACTCACATATTACATCACTCATGATATGTCCTATGACATCTTGTGTAACATCACCGGTGACATCTCAAATGACATCATTGATGATATCACTGATGACGTCATGCAATAAGTGTGCTAGTTTGTTTTTATAGTTCACATAGTGACACGTACTTACCATGTTACATCTCTACCTAATGTAGTACAGACTGTGTCCAGCTAATGAGTATAAGTGTTTATAGAATAGATGTTCTCCTAATGCACCTTAGGTGTGTAGAGGCTTGAGGCAGCATGTGCAGGGAGAAGTGGTATAGCTCAATAGGGTGAGACAAGGAGGGTGAAAATTGAACGACGTTATCTAAAAGAAAGAAACTGGCAGAAAACCTATGACGCAGGGAAAAAAATGCAGTATCTTGCTAAAGTTAAAGTCTACCACAGAGCCATATGTAGGGCTCGTGCGGCCTACTATTCCCAAGAGTTCAAACGCAGCCCCAATCCTACGAAGCTGATCTTTAAAGTTCTGAAAGACCTGACTGCTAAAAGAGCTCCAGCAGCCGAGATATGCTCAGTGTCCCACTGCGAAGAGCTTGCTTCCTTTTTTCTGGAAAAGGTGCACACTATCTATCGCTCCTTCCCTAGTACCATCCCTCAGAGTGAGGACTGGAGGTCTAAGTCCACTATGGATGTGGTTCTTCCCACAATTCCCGCAATCTCTGAGGCAGAGCTTGATAGGTTGGCGACCAAAGTAAAATCTGTATCTCCTACCGACCTGCTCAGACCCGCGCAGTTTAGGGAGTCGGCTGCACTATGCCTTACCCCTATGCGCCAACTCATTAATCTCTCGTTTTCCTCAGGGACAGTTCCAACGAAGTGGAAACAAGCCTACGTCACTCCTATCCTGAAGAAACCTGCATTGGACCCTCTCCTACTGGAGAACTACCGTCCGATCTCTCTTCTCCCGTGGGCCGCGAAGGTTGCGGAGGCTCATGCCAATGGAATCTTGACCATACATCTCCAGACTGCCAACATTCTGGATCCCTCTCAAAATGGATTTCGGGCAAGTCATAGCACCGAGACTGCTCTCCTTGCTATGACAGAACATCTGCGCGCTGTGCTTGACTCTGGCCAGACTGCAGCACTGGTGTTACTTGACCTCAGTGCCGCATTCGACACGGTCTTACACGAGATACTGCTATGACGTCTGGGAGAGGCGGGGGTCTGTGGGCTGGCACTTGAATGGCTTTGGTCATTTCTACAGGCCGCTCTTTTCGGGTCGCGACTCCTCCTTTTGAGTCCAAACCCTATTTCATCGAGCAGGGAGTGCCACAGGGGTCGGCACTAAGCCCCACATTGCTCAACCTGTACGTTCAGCCGCTGACTGCGGTCGCCAAGCAGTGGGGCCTGACTATGGTTTCGTATGCTGACGACACGCAGCTGGTGGTTGCACTTAGTGGGGACTCCAACTCTGAGGCCTCTCGGTTTAGGGAGGGTCTGACAGTAGTGGCAAGCTGGATGACGGCGAACTGCTTGCAGCTCAACGCTAAGAAAACTGAGGTACTTGTTGGTAAGCACAGCAACCTCTGGAGCGATCAGTGGTGGCCTCCAGAGCTAGGTCCAACCCCCATTCCAGTATCCGAGGTAGAAAATCTAGGTGTCTGGTTGACCCCCGCCCTCAGTTTCTGCGGACATACCAAAAAAGTGTCTGCCACATGCTTCGGTATTTTGCGTGGGCTCAGACCAATTTTAAAATTCTTCGATGCCTCTACCAGACAGCTGATAATCCAGGCTACCATACTCTCGCGGCTTGATTATGCGAGTTCGCTTCTGTTGGGGGCCAATCAGGCGGAAGTTACCCGGATGCAGCAGGTACAGAATGCGGCTGCTAGGGCCCTGGTGGGTCTTCCTAGATTCTGTTCAGCGAAGGAAACCATCTGGAAACTCCATTGGCTGCCCATGGCTCAAAGGATTGAGTTTAAGACCCTTTGTCTCTCCTTCAAGATCCTTAAACTGTCTTCTTCCCAGATCTTAGAACACCTTCTCACTCCCTACGTCCCCTCTTGCTCCTTGAGGTCATTGGGCCAAAACTTGGCTACAGTTCCACGGTTCAATGGCTGCAGAGCGGGAGGTCGCTCCTTCCGCTTTCGTGCGGCCAAGCTCTGGAATTCCTTACTAGCTCACATCCGTGACCTAGACGACCTGCTTATGTTTTGGAGGGCTATTAAAACCTATCTTTTCCCTCCTGGACCGTAATGGTCTGCTCTACTGATACCTCTCTTTTTGTTATGTATGCTGTGTTCTTTTTGCCAGTGAAAGCGCCGGGACGCCCGTTAGCTGGGGCAGCTGTGCGCTATACAAGTTATGATAACATAACATAACTCTCTCCATAGAGTAAACACTTTTTAAAGCACCCACTTTTCTACTTATAGCAACTTAATTTCTCAGTGTAGGTTTGGTGACTGTAAGATTTTTGATACAGGTAAAGGCTGTCTGTAGTAGGTTATTAATTTTGAAAGAGAAGCTCAGTATCTTGAGGAACTTTGCTTTCTCTGAACACTCATACAGTTGAACACCATGTACAATAGGTATTTCTGAATATTTTTAGATGATTGATAATGTGTACTAGGCTACCCGTGAAGTCTATGGAATTGGGTTAAAGTTGCACATAACCCATACTTGCTACATCCAAGGCAGTTGTATCTGTGATGGCATTAATGGTGCTTCATATTATTCTGAGCTATTTTGTACTTACTTTCAGGCCTATAATGCTGTACTAGTTTATAGAGCAAATTGTGCAAAAGAAGTTTGGATGATGTCATCAGTGATGTCCTCCATGATGTCATTTGAGATGTCATCAGTGGTGTCATAAAAGATGTCATAGAACATGTCATGAGTGATGTAATATGTCTGGTCATAAGCAGTGGATGGTGTGGGCACAAGTTATACTTAGCTCTGCTAACTATAACTGGCAAATTTCCGTGTTTTTTTAATGTTCAAAACATCACCTTTGTCTCTGGCATATTCATATAACTATAATTTTACTTGAACCTTTAGTTTTTTCAGACAATTTCAAGTTTTTTATTAATGTAAAGTAATATTTTATCACCATACATAAAACCAACCAACTGCCGCACTTAGCCTTTGGCTGTGCCTGGCTGGGGGTTTACCACAGGACCTCACCTGTGGCCAGGCCCTGTGACCAAATCCCCAGCAGGCAGTCAATTGCACACTGCGCATGGCAGTTGTTGTGCACAGCATAAGGTTGGCCTTCGGGCCTGGGGACCCTGTCCAGGACAAATACAAGAAAAAAAGGCCCTGGCAATACCAATAAAAAGGGGAGGTGGGCCATGTTAACCCTGGGGACTCCATCTCCCAGGGACCTATGTATTTTAAAGGGGAAGGGGGCCACATGGCCCCCTTTCCGAAGCCTTATTACATCCTGGGGACTCCATCCCCCAGGACTGTAATTGGGGGGTTGTGTGCCCCCCTCCCTGTGCCTTAAGCAGGCCCTGGGGAGTTCCCCAAGTCTGTCTTTGTTTTAAAGTGGAGGGGTGTCACATGGCCACCCTCTCTGAGTCTCGTTAGGCCCCTGGACCCATTCACAGGCTCCTCTTTCTAAAGGGAAGGAGGGAATGTGGGGCCATTACAGGTCCCAGAAAGCACATCACCAGGAGGACTACAACTTACAAAAAGGCAATGAAGCCCCCTCCCTGAATCTCTTTAGGACCTGAAAAACTCATCCAGGGGGCATTCTTTGGGTAGGGGGCATGTATCCCCCACTCCACAGCCCCATTAGGACCTGTACCCAATCTCTCAGGGCCTTCTGTTATTATTTAAGGGGAGGGGCCCACATTGCCCCCTCCCTAGTTTGAATAGGCCCTGGGGTCTCCATTAGAGGGCTAGGTTTTTTCTATAGGGGAGGGGGGTACGCAATCCCCCTCCCAAGCCTTTGAAAGGCCAATGGGGACCCCATCCCTGAGGGCCACTACTTATATTTAAGGGAAAGGGGTGCTGTGTGGCCCTGCCAGAGCAGTTTTTCTCCCTAGAGAACCCATCCCCACCGACCTGCATTAAGTAAAGACTGGTGCCCTAGTGCAACCCAATTAGGAAATCCACCAAAGAATGTCCCAACACAAATCTAGAATCAAGAATAAAGTAGAAACAGCGCCACTTGTGAACCATTGGACCATATTAAAACACCAAATAAGTGACCTCAAATGGACAGTCATTTCCAAGGTTGAAAAAGACCCACGTGGAGGCGACTTGGATCTAAAGCTGTCCAAAAGGGAGGGACTCTTGATCGTTAAGTTTGACACGGCTGTGTCAGGCCTTAACGAATTATCTGAGATCTATAAATTATAGACAATCCTGGTCCCTCAGGATTTCCACCAGATACTCAGTTCTGACCTGTTAGTATGCCATATTGTCCCGTATATGTAGCTCCTGTGCCAGCTCCCGCCTTCCCACCCCACTGGAACATCAGTGCCATCCCTCTGAATGTTTTTTCTTAGTTCCCAACCCAACGTGTGAGCAACGCTCTCATTCTTAAACTCGTTTTGAGCTTGCACACCAGCTTGCACTCTTTTTCACGCGAAATGAGTGTCCCCACCCGTGCAACCACTGGATTGTACTACATGTCCCAGCATCCCCTATTTCCATATAGGACACCGAGGCTCCGCTCCGCTTAATCAATCACTTCCAGACCTGTTGGATTATTGTGTATAACACAATATGTCCTTTTCTAAGGCCTCTGCGGACTCAAGTACCCCGTATTTCATATTTTTATACCATCCTTTACCTACTGAGGGTTAGACCTCCCCCGCGGCGCTGTCGGGGCTACATTACCCAAGACTAGCTGCGCTAGCGCATGCGCAGTCCATGCAGTGCTCCCGCTGTTGATTGACTCCAGGACCCGGATGCTTCATCCGTATTGCCATCGGTAAGTTCATGCCTCACCTTAAACCTTGAACCGTTCCTTATGACCGATGAGGCTGCCCCGACACACTCCTCTGAGGCCACGCTCAACCCTTGTTATATCCATTTTTAATAGCGCGGTGCCCCGGCTTCTACCAATTACATAACGCTTGATTCATCACTTTACTTCTGCTCCACCCCGCGTGGCCGGGCGAGGACACTAATGGTAAGACCACATCCAGCTTTCTATCTCTGAGCAATTCCAAAGCCCTCGGCGCATTCTCCACAATGTTTGCAAGATTTCAGGCAAATTGACATTTTGCTTGTTACAGCAGGTCCTCCCGAGGTCTCCCCCCACTCCAGCGAGCTGAGATAAAGAAAAAAAGAAATAAAGATGCCAGCAAGCTAAGGACATGGTGCACTCACCTTGAGGTAAGCCACCTGTCATGGTGTCCACCCACTTTCTTTGTCCAGGACACCAGTGCTTTGAAAGGATGCATTGCTGACAGACTTCCCTTTTCTCTTTCCCTTTTTTCCTTTTTCCAACTTCTCCAGGAGTCTACCTCTAAGAACACGACCTTTTAGCTAAGGATAGACTGGTAAGCTGGAGTTTTGCCCAGGTGTAGTAGCGCTCTTAAAGTTTCTTGGCTTCTAGACGCTAGACATATGTCTTTTTTTGTTTCTTTTTACAGAGCTGATTGGCCCTGAAGAGAACCCTGAGAGCTATAGGGATTCGAAACGCGTAGGCCGTTTGGTCCGCTGGTTGCGTCTTGGTGCTTATTTGTTTTGCATCTTGATTTGCATCTTTACACTTGAATTTTGATGATTATGTTTAAAAATGTTATGATTCAACTGAATTGTTTACAGTGTATTGCTTAGAACATTAGGGAATGTTCTTGATTTTTGTAGCAGACCGAGTACTTCACCAACTGGTGTATCGCCCCTCCAGAGTGTGTGGGGTACTTAGTTTGATAGTTTGAATGCAAGCTGTTTGATTGTGATATGCTTGAAGAGTTATGAGTGATGGTATGCATGAGGTTTTATCCCACTTTCGTGTCCTTATTTTCATTTTTGTCACACAATATTGTTTTGAATTGCAGCATTAATTCTTAAATTGTGTACAATCAACATATTTCACAATAAACAGCTATTCACTAGCATATACAAGTATTGAACTGTGGTCTTTACATTGGTTATCAACTTTTGTTTTGAAATCAAGCATCAGTATTGGCACTCCTCTTCTGTTGTTTAGTATATCAGGCTCAGTCTTACTGATTAGAGCCAGCCTCATTTGGTACTAGCTAGTGAAAACCCATGGCACCCACCATACACTTGTTGGGGGATGCTGGGGATCCCCAAGGTCTCGGCAGCCCCAGGGGGCTTCCTGCATGCTGCAGGAGCTGACATTGCCACTGCCCGCAGGGAGCAGCTATTCCTGCTTCTCCCTCCAGAAGGGAGACATCTCTTGATCAGCTTCCCTGACTTCAACAGTGTGTGCAGGGAAATAGATCAATAGTCTGCTCTCAACTGGGGGGAATGTTTTCAAAGCTCCCGCTGGTTAGGAGCAAACTCAGTGTTTACTCCTGAGTGTGGGGGGGGGGATTAAAAAATGCTCCTGCCAGGTGGGAGCGACCACAGGTTTCACTGCCTGCACAGGTGAGGACAGGGAAACCGCTGTTCCCCGGGGTTGGGCTCCCAGGGACACAGCAAGTGAGCCAGCCTTGAGAAAGGGGTCCTGCACAGCCCTTCTCCCTTTTAAAATGTTTAACAGTCACGGAAATGGGGTCCCCAGGAACTTTAGAGGCTCGGGAGGGAGGGATGCCATGCAGACTCCTCCTTTTTTGTGACATTTTGGCCTCAGGGTCGGATCCCTACGGCCTGTGGTGGCTCAGGGAGGCGGGCTGGGTGATTCCCTCTCCTTTTTTGGTGATTTAGGTTCCCCGAGTTGGCTCCCTGGGTCCTTGAATGGCTCAAAGAGGGGGGGCCATCCTACCCTCCCCCCCTGTTTTTGTTAATTTCAGCCCCGGGGTGGGCTACCCATGGCCTATATTAAATTGAGGATGAGGGGCACTTGGCCCCTTGCCCTTATTGAATGCAGCCCTGGAGGTGGGCTCTCTGGGGCCTATAATGAGTCGGGAAGTGGGACCACACGCCCCCGTCCACATAATGAAAAAAGGAGGCCCAGCCACCATTAGTTTTTTTTCAATCCCACAGGAGCTCCCTGGGATCACGACAACATTTGCTGATTTGTTTTTCATTTTTGGCCTAAGGGATCGCTTTGAGTCCCCCATGGGACCTAGGGGGGAAGGGTATCCCTACTGAATTTCCTTAATTTTTTTTGTATTCAACACTTCAGGACAGGTGACTAGGTCCCAGAGTCTTGTAGTGGCTGCCAACAAAATATTTCTGATGTTGCTGGCAGCCAATCGCTTGCAACCATGGGAGTCTGACACCCGCTGGAGCGAATTAGTACAAAGAAAAAATAAAAGCTCCCTGGGCCAATCAGAATGATCCATTTTTAAATTGGCGCTACTTCAAGAGTCTTTAGCCTTTCATGGACCCAACAATCCAGATATACAAATATGTTTTACCCTTCATTTTGATGGAGTGTGATGGTGCTCTGTTATTTGTAGGAGTGCATTATAATCATGGATAGTCCGCCGCTGCATGTATTCCTTTGTTTTGTTAACATTAGATCATTAGTAGGTGTTCTGAAATAACACGTGAAAGTGTAAATGGTAGGAAAAGTGATGTACCATGTGAAGGGACATTGTAGCATTCATGTTATATTATGGTAATCGATAGTATTTGATGTCATTTGCGTAACAAAGTTGCTCATATGTAATAATGCATTTGATTTAAACGTTCATCATATCAAAGTTTACACGTAGATGTGACTAAATGTGCTTAACATGTAGGATTTCATAAGTTGCTTTCAATTTGATGTGCTTTGAAATGCAATGATGTAGAAAGGCCTAAATGAAATGTTATATTCGAAAGGCCTGTGTACCTTATTCTTATGTAAGCCAATTTCTGTAGGCCTGAAATGCATTTTCCCTAGGGGCTCTTGAATGGGGCTGTTAGAGAAATTCATGTGTGTGTTGGATTTGTTCTGTTCACACGTTTCTGTTGCAGATAGAGAATGTCGTCTTTGTTAAACTCGTTCCCCTTGCACCCTTACACGTCTTGTCCCATCGTCATCCTGCAGCTTGGTTTTCGTAGAGTCTAAAAACTACGAAATCCAAATGCAAGGTACTTGAGAGACAATGGAGGCATTCTTATTCTCCCTCCCGTAAGATGGCATACAAGGTAGCTCTTAGAGACTACCATAAACAATGTAAGACCGCAATGCCCAGAATTGCCCGCGCACATTATTTTCTGTGGTGAAAAAACTAACAGGAGCAGATTCCACTCCCAGCCCCTCCAGCTTTGAATGAGGAACAGTGTAACTCAATTGCTGAGTTTTTTATCACCAAGGTAGAACGGATCTACGACTCGTTGGGTATTCGTCCTTTGAGCGCAGACTTACCCTCTACTCTTGTGCCAGCCCAAGACTGCCAACTTCCTATGATAACCAAACTCTCTGAGTGGTTGCCCTTTGATGATGTCTCCTTCGCCAATTGTCTTAAGAGCATTAGATCTGGCTCTCCCTGTGACCCTCTTCCGGCAAAAATTTTAAAACAGCTTGATTTAAACTCCCGTTGCGTACTGATGAAACTTCTGAATACCTCATTGACAGAATCATGTGTTCCACAGAAGTGGAAACACGCGATGGTAGTTCCCTTGCTGAAAAAAGCAGGTGCGGATGTTTCAAACCTATCCAATTATAGGCCCATTTCGTTGCTGCCTATTTTTCCAAAAATCTTAGAGAGGCACATTAATTCCCAACTATCTCATCTGGTAGAGAGTTCGGGCTATCTGCATCCATCACAATCTGGTTTCAGGGCCCACCACTCTACTGAAACCACTCTCTTGGGGGTTACTGAGAACCCGAGGCACAGTATCGATTGCGGGGAGACATCGGCGCTTATCCTGTTGGATTTAAGCGCTGCGTTCGATACTGTGTCTCACTCCATTCTTCTCACATCCCTCCAATCCTTGGGAGTTGGGGGTTCTGCCCTAACTTGGATAGCCTCTTTTCTGAGTGGGCGTACCTTCCAGGTTTTTTCGGCCAAAGCATCTTCTAAAATCTGTGCATCAGCGTACGGCGTTCCCCAGGGGTCTATTCTTAGCCCATTACTTTTTAACATCTATATTAGACCCCTGGCCACCATTGTGGAAGAAGCTGGCTTAACTTTATTTTCGTACCCCGATGATACACAAATTATTTTCTCTCTATCTAAAAGGGAAGGCAACAATATTTCGGCTCTTAAATTGGGTCTGTCCCCAGGTAAACTTCCTTAAGTTAAATGGCGATAAAACCAAGATTGTGATCCTGGGTAAGGACAAAGAACTCTGGGGCCCCCAACATTGGCCCAGAGTATGGGTCCTACCCCGAAGCCCGTGGTTCGCAATCTCGGATTTTTAATCGATGAAAAGCTCACTATGCGACAACAGGCCGTGAAGGTGGCTGCCATTTGCTTTGCCACACTAAAATGGCTCCAAAAAATCTTGTGGATGCTTCCGGTTCCCACTCAAAGGACGGTGGTCCAGGCTTTAATAACATCTCGCCTGGACTACGGGAATGTACTGTATCTTGGTGCCGATTTGACAACTGTGAAAAAACTTCAGGTTGTCCAAAATGCTGCCGCACTGTTGTTACGCAATGTTCCCCGGAAAACATCTGCATCCTTAGCCCTTCGCGACTTGCATTGGCTAGAAATTAAGAACATAATTAAATTTAAGGCTCTATGTTATATCTTCAAGATAAAACAGGGCTCTGCCCCTAGGTACCTTCACAGTCTCATTCATGCCTACATACCTAGCCGTACTCTCAGATCTGCAGGCAAAGGAGATTTTGTTGTTCCTAGATTTAGGCTGGTGAAGATGGGCGGCCGCTCATTCTCTCACCTGGGCACCAAATCTTGGAATGCTCTGCCTGTTAGGCTGAAGTTGGAAACTGATCTTGTCAGGTTTCGCAAGGGTTTAAAAACTTGGCTTTTCCAGCAATAATTTTTCAGAATAGTCTTTTTCTAGTTGTCCCACTCTTTGAAGCCTTGTAGTTCTTTCTTCTCCAGTCTATCCCTTGGCGCTGGGAAACCCACTGCGGGTAGCTGTGCACCTTATAAGTTTAAATAAATAAAATCTCTTTGCTATGGATTTGCACATAGAAATGACATTTATCTAACAGTTATACAAAAACTTAAACAATAGCGGCAAAAACACAGCCACTTGTGCGTGCTGATCCCCCTTTCCCCGCACCCCCACCCCCCAGCTCACCTCCGCACACGCATCTTCATCTGTGAGCGGGCATGCATCGCAGGCCTACGTGCCCAGAGGCTGGAAGACTGCATGACAGACTATCCGGACAGGAAAACAGCCCACGGTACACTCAAACCCCTCAGACCATCCATCTAGGTTGCTTCAGCATCCAAATCGCTAGTCCGCCCCGGCAGTTGAGCATGTGTTCCCACTGTTCCGCCATAGTCTCTTTTCGGAGCCCCGTCGTTTCCTCCCTCTGTATCCATTTCACCCTAGCCCACGGCTGAAGGGAAGAGACCCACGCCTGCGCAGCAGGTGGTTCGCGCACCCTCCACCGCCTCGTAAGGAGGCGCTTCGCCACCACCAACCCCAGGTCTAAAAAGCCGGAGAATGCCTTATCTTTGGGCGACCTCTTAAAGTGGTGTAAGATGTACTTAGGCCAGTTAAAGGGAACAGTGCGGCCCGTGCACGTCCCAAGCATTCCACCTATCGCATTCCAGTAAGTGCTCAGTCTGGGGCACCTCCATAAGAGGTGGAGAAGTCCTGCGTCCAGTTCATCGCACCTGGGGCATGACGCATCGGAACGATGGAAGTACCTATTGATTAGCTCCGGTGTGAGGTAGGTTCTATGAACAACGAAGAGTTGTATCTGGCGGAGGTGCATGTTTCAGGGAATGCGCACTGGGCTTTTAAGGGTTCTCTCCCACTCCTTATCGGTCAGTGCCAGTTCCATGTCTCACTCCCACTTGCCTCTGAGCGGAGTTAAACTGATCTCTTTGTGAGTCCTTAACGATGCGGCAAACCAACGGACCAGGTGTCTACCCCTTCCCATAATGTGCAGGTACTGTATGGTTAAATGTTGTTAGGGCTCTGTTGCCATGTCTCCTCATTTAGCCGCCATCTTTGCTACGAGCGAGCGATGCAGTAGGAACCCCCCAGGAGGTAGCCCGTTGTCAGATACCAGTGCCTCATAGGCCACCAGTGCTCTATCTCTGAAGAGATCGCCCAGTGTCTGGATATCGGCCTCTCTCCACTGCTCCAGCATGGAGTGCGTAATAGCCCCCCTGCCCCCTGGAGAGCCCTCCAAGGGTATAGCAGGTGCGTACGGGAGCACCTTTCGTGTGAGGAACAGGGCTCTGTGAAACATTTGTATGCCACGGCCAGCAGCGGCAGAGCGGGCTTCTCAGGCGCCGTCAACGGGTGGAAGAGCTTGGTGACACGGCACAAAAATTACTGTGGCTCGACCATAGCAGTGTCTTCCCTACCCCTGTCTGCCAACCAGCGGGCAGTCCATTGAAGCTGTGCAGCCAGGTAATAGTGCTCAAAGCAAGGGGCGGCCAGTCCTCCCCTGTCCGTGGGCACGAACAGTGTCGTCAACGCTAACCGATGTCGGGACGTGCCCCAGATGAAGTTCTTCAGGACCACATTGAGTTTTGTAAAGAAGGGGGCCGGGACGAAGAGGGGCAAATTGACGAAGTATTATAGGAGCCTGGGAAGCATGACAATTTTGGCAAGGGCCACTCTGCCCGTGATTGTCAACGGAAGCGTGGACCAAAAGCGTATCTGAGATCTGAGCAGTGCCACCGCCCGCCCTAGGTTTCCGTCGAACAGGTCAGCTGGTTGACGATAGATCTGGATCCCCAGATACTTAAAGGTGTCAGCCCTCCATTGGACTCTCATGCCCCCCAGGCAGTACTCCGGGCCTTCCAGCCCACTATTGAACGCATATAAACAGGACTTGGCCACGTTTACCCAAAGTCCTGAGATTTCTGCGAACTTACTCATCAGCTGGGCCAGTTGCTCTGGTATACAACTCACGTCTCGCACAAATACCAGCAGGTCATCAGTGTAAAGCGAAACCTGATGTACTGCATCTCCCAGAGGTATTCCCGCATCTAAGGTCTGCCGCATTGCCGCTGTCAGAGGCTCTATCGCCAGCGCAAACAATAGGGGTGACAGGGGACAACCTTGCCTAGTGCCCCTGCCCACCGCCACCACTTCAGAGATGTAGGGGCCCAGTCGTACGCGTACTACAGGGTTTTTGTATAGGAGGTCGACCATTTGTAGGAAGTCCACGTCGAACTCGAAGCACCTTAGCACCTCAGCTAAATACCCCCATTCCAGGCAGTCAAAAGCCTTTTCCAGGTCTAGCATTAGACATCCCGCCCTGGGCCATTTCTTCGCTGGCTCAGCCGCCACTCAGAAGAACCGCCTGAGGTTTAAGGATGTGGACCGCGCCGGCACAAACCCATTTTGATCAGGGTGTATAAGATGCGGAACCACCAGTGCTAGCCTTTCAGTAAGCAGCTTAGCAAGGATTTTGTAGTCGACATTAAGCATCACCAATGGCCTGTATGAACCCAGTGCTGTCGGATCTCTATCTGGCTTAGGCAATGAGACCAGGAAAGCTTCCCGCATGGACGGGGGGAGAGAGCCCTCAACGACTGCTGTGTTATACACGTGTAGGAGTAAGGGCGCAAAGGTGTCTCTGTAGGCTTTATAGTATTCGTCAGGCAGGCCATCGGGCCCGGGAAGTCTTCCCGGTCACTAGGGCCTGAATAGCATCTCCCACTTCCTCCAGTCTGAGGGGGGTGTTAAGGGCTCCCTTGTGTTCCTTCGGGACCACAGGCAAGGTGACCGAATCTAGAAAGGTTTCTAGCGCATGTCTGGGACGGGTTCCGCGGGCCCTATACAACTGTGTGTAGTGTCCGACCAAGGCACTGTGGATCTCACGCTGTGTATATACCACCTCCCCCTCTGCAGTATGAAGAGCTCCTATTGAGGCACTGTGGCTCTCCCACTGTATCAACCAGGCTAGTAGTCGGCCAGCCCTAACTGCCCTGGTGTGCGTTCTAGCTGTGTGCGCCGCATAGTTATGGCACCTCAACTGTTCCATAAGGGCTGCATGCCTAGCGCGCAGGTCACTCAGCGTGTGTGGTGTTCCCCGGCCCCTTCGCCCTCCCTCTCATACTGTAGGAGCTCATTTTCCAGACGTGTGAGGGTAGTGGACAGTGTTTTGCGTATGTTCCATGAGGCTCCTATGCAGTGTCCTCGGATGGCCACTTTGTGTGCATCCCATTCCACTGCAGCGCTACTTGCAGACCCCTTGTTAGCTTCAAAGTAGTCAATGACAGCCGTGCCCAACGAGGAGCGGAACTCGGGGTCCTCAAGCGCAGCAGGTTGTAGCCTTCATGTAGACACAGGTGAGTGGTCTGCCTCCCAGCTAAGTCTAAACCTTAGGGGGTTATGATCAGAATATGTTCTCCCCAAGCACTCCGACTCGGCGAGCAAAGGGAGCAGCAATTGGGTGCCAATTATCCAGTCCAGCCAGATATGTAGGTCATGTACTGAGGAGTAATATGAGTACACTCCGTCCGTGGGGTGTTGCACACGCCATAGGTCTTGCATCTCCCAGTGTGTGAGCCAATCTCTAAACGCTTGCGCATTTGACATCACCGCCGCAGCTCGGAGCGGGGGAAACAGAACGGTTCAGCCTCAAGCAAGCAAGCCAGTCGGGCTGAAGACGGCTGGAATGCCAGAAACCGGTCCTCGGAAGCTTGTTTCTGGTCCAGGGAAGACATAGCTTGGCAGTTCGGGCTGGACTGTTCCCATGAGGCACAGGGTCAGACTGATTTGCATATAGCCATGTCTGAACTGGGGTGGCAGAGTGGGCTAAAGAACGGTGATGGATTAAACCCAGATCTTTTGACTGGGTGTGAGTGTTTGATTGATTCAGATGCTCCGTCCATCACCACCCCCTTTTGTACCGCTTTTGGCCGCCATAAGTGTGGCAGGGTATGCTCAGAAGTGAGTCCCTTGCTCACTTTGCCACTGGATTCAAGCAAGCCGGACTGAAGACGGCTGGAATGCCAGAACCGGTCCTCGGAAGCTTGTTTCCGGTCCAGGGAAGACATGGCTTGGCAGTTCGGGCTGGACTGTTCCCATGAGGCACAGGGTCAGACTGATTTGCATATAGCCATGTCTGAACTCGGATGGCAGAGTGGGCTAAAGAACGGTGATGGATTAAACCCAGATCTTTTGACTGGGTGTGAGTGTTTGATTGAGTCAGATGCTCCGTCCATCACCACCCCCTTTTGTACTGCTTTTGGCCGCCATATGTGTGGCAGGGTATGCTCAGACGTGAGTCCCTTGCTCACTTTGCCACTGGATTCAAGCAAGCCGGGCTGAAGACGGCTGGAATGCCAGAAACCGGTCCTCGGAAGCTTGTTTCCGGTCCAGGGAAGACATGGCTTGGCAGTTCGGGCTGGTCTGTTCCCATGAGGCACAGGGTCAGACTGATTTGCATATAGCCTTGTCTAAACTGGGGTGGCAGAGTGGGCTAAAGAACGGTGATGGATTAAACCCAGATCTTTGGACTGGGTGTGAGTGTTTGATTGATTGTGATGCTCCGTCCATCACCCCCCCCTTTTGTAACGGTCCAGCTTCATGTCCAGTACCATGTTGAAATCTCTTCCTAACAACCAGGGGAGGCCAGCATACAAGTGAAGGACCTGATTCAAAGCCGCTAGGAAGGAAGTATGGTCCTTGTTTGGGGCATAAAGAGATTCTAACAGGACTTCCTTACCATTTAACCTTCCCAGCAGCAGGCAGAGAAGACTGAGTAGTGCCGTGACGGTGTGTGCATACCGCGGATATTCCAGGTCAGTATATTAGTTTGCGTCTTGAGTCTGCATGTGTCGCTACCACGCCTCGCCCGGGGAGCACCTCCAGAGGGGAAGGTGGACAGCATCTGAGGGGGGAGGGGGGTCAGTGTGACGCATGTTAAATGGAAAACAATTGAAAAGAACATTGGAACTAAAAGGGCGAGGCCCCAATAGGGCGTACTTCCAAACTTTAACAAGATCCACCCTCTAGAAAGGTGGTAGGTTAGCGCAGTGGCTGTCTGGGTGAGTGTGTTGCCAACAACCCAATCAATTCCCGCCCCAGTCACAGACCCCTGAGCTCTCAAGAAGCGCAAGAGGAATCTAGCGGGAGCAAGCGCATAGGGCCAGTGCGGGTCAGCCGTAACAGAGCCCAGGGACGGGGTAAGTGCCTAGCGCCTTCCGCTGCAGTTCGGCAGCCGCTCCCGCATGTGCTTGGCTAAGTGCCAACTTGTAACAGCATGTGTATACATGTCGGGAACCCCCCTCCCCTCTGATACAGCGCCAGGTACATCACCAGTATACAAAGGATACTATAAACAGTGTACTCAGGAGCATGGGCCCCTATGAGGCCTTTATAGACTAATAGTCAGTCACATGAGTTGGTCCGCTGTTTGGGGCGTCACCGCTGGCATGTTCATGTCTTCGGAGAGCACTGTGGAAGGGGATGAGGAGCCACTAGTTTCCGGATCTCTACGCATCTGGGAGTCCATGCAGCCGGCATCATTCACCACTCCCAGGGTCGCAACCGCATCGAGTGCGTCTTGTCTTTCCAGCCTCCGTTTCTCTGGGCTAGGTGCAGCAGGGCCCGGGCCACGGCGGCCCCCTCTCCTCCTGCGTCTCCTCGAGCGCTGCTCCTGACACCCGCCATCTTCTGAGCCCGTGGACCTCTCCCCCACCCATTGACCTGTCTCTTCCAGCCAGTCCCAGCCATCTGATGGGGTGTCAAAGAATCGGGCGCTGTCTTTCGAGATCACGCGGAGACGAGAGGGGAATAGCAAGGAGTAAGGTAACTTTAGCTCCCTAAGTTTCTTTTTTACAGCCATGTACATGTTCCTCCGCCTCTGCACTGCTGCCGTGTAGTCCGGAAAGAGCATGACGCAACTGTCTCTCACTGTAAGTACTTCTAATTTCCAAGTCTCGCGCAGCACCACATCTCGGTCGTTGTAATTTAGGAGCTTAAAGAGGAACGGACGAGGTCGGGCTCCAGGCTTGGGCACCTGCGCTGGCACCCTGTGCGCTCTTTCGATGGCGAAGTGTGGGGACAACACCCCTGGGGGTAATATCTCCTGTAACCAGCCCTCGGTGAACCGCTCCGGGTCTTTCCCTTCTTCGCCCTCCGGCAGGCAAACCACCCGCACATTGTTGCTCCGGGAGCGCCCTTCCGCATCCTCAATGCGATCTTCCAGCACATGCATTCTGTCCATGATATCCTGGAGTGCTGAGGTATGAGTTTGCACCACCGGTTGCAGTTCTTGTAGTGACTGACGTTGCGTAGCAACCGACTCCGACAGCTTGCGGTGGTCGGCATGTAGGAGGGTGAAGTCTGAGGTGACCTTATTGATCCGGGCCTCCAGCGACGCTTTAGTTTTCTCCAGAGTACTTCCAATGCGTTCCACCGCCGCCAACACAATATCCATCTTAGCAGCTAGTGTAGCGGTCGGTCCCAGGGTTCGGCTCTGGTGCCCGCGGCGGGCCAGGATCTTCAGCCGCTTGCTGCCGTTGCTGGGACTTGTCTCTGAGTCTGCCCATTGCCAGCTGTTGCGCATTAGGCATCTGCACTGGTCACCAGCAGTCCGCTCCCCTGTGGCGGGCCACCACGTGAAGGCTAGGAAAAAAAGGCCCCCTCTCTCGTTCCTTTGCAGCCCCGACTGCAGTGGGATGTTGTGGATCCCCGCCAGGTGGCTACACAGCAGGGTCTAGCTGTCAGGTGTCTCCTGTCAGCGCAGCAATTTGTCACACATGGCAGCACCGCTTCGGCCTCTTGTCACAAGGGGGGGACTAACTCTCGCTTCAGGGGCAACCTTACACACGTCCCCGCGCCAGCAAACTGCGGTCTCTCCTTGTCAGTGGCTCTGTGCAGTGCGGCCTTGGTGCCTCTGCTGAGGGAGTCCTGCCCAGGTCGGTCGCAAACTCCTGATGTCTCCTTTGTATACGGCGTGAATCGCGCTGCTGGAGGGGCTCTTCCACTCTGAAGGCGGAAGCGGCGGCCCTTATCTCAAGATGGCGCCCAGACTCCTGTAGTTCCAGTCGTATTGTCACAACCCTCGTGGCGCAGTGCCCAGAAGTCGTTAGAGCGTGTCCCAGTCACTGGTATCGCCTGCAGTAGGTCACCACCCCTCTCACCGCACACCGCACTTAGTTTGGTGTAGCGGCTCATCCTGTCAGCCCTCCACCAGCCAACTACTCATGGCCAGAGCGCTAGGGTGATCCGCCGAAAATCATCGTAGCAAAAAAAGGGGGGGTGGCCCTGCTGCCCCACTCGTGGCCTCCACTGTGCCAATATGAATACCTCCGGCACGGACCCAAGTCTCTGTGTCAGTGCAATCCCCCCATCAGCTCATGCTATCGATGCCAGCCCGACCTCCAGTGACTTCTCGTCAGCAAGCTGTCAAAATTAATGCCGTAAAGAGTACCTCGGGGGGCAGTGATGCTCGTGCCCTGCCACTGGCAAGACTGTTTTCCCAATGCAGAGGCCCAATGTTTGGGTAGTTCAATCAGCGTGTGGCCACCCGGTAGTTAGGCCTGCTTGCGGCTGCTCAACAGAAGGCAGGACTCCAAGGGCACCTCCTCTCCCAGCACCAAGAGCCCAGTAGGCCCCCGCTCTCTACCCTCCGTCTCGCCTTCGTAGATCTTCAGCTGCTGCCGCAGCCGCTCCAGGTGCCTCGAGACGGCTCCCTTACCCCCGTGTGTCAGTGTCTCTTGGAACTTCCCCAGTCCGCCCCGGGTCCCGCTCCTCACCGGCAGTGGCCGCGGCCCACGCTGTAGGTCGGCAGCGGATCAGTCCGGTGAGTCCTCAAAAGCCCCCACAGGCTTCAGATGACAAGGGGGCAGCATTTCAAGGCTCCGGGGCCGCCACAGCCCCCGTCCGCTCTCTCACCGGTGCTGGTCTTTCTTTCTTCTCCGCTACCGCCACAGTCGCCTTTTCCCCGGCCCGCTCCGGTCCTCACTCCGGACTTCTCGCTCCGCTGGAGGCGGTCAGCAGCGTTGGGTCTCGGAGCTCACCAGCCCTGCACGGGACGCTCCTCTGACAAATGCTGCAGGGCGTCTGGGTTAAAAGCGGCGCCCAGCACCTCGCTCCACACTGGCGGCAGCTCCTGTCTCTCCAATGGTCGCCTGGCCCCGGGGCAGTTTCGCGCCTTTCCGCAGGGAGGCCACGCCGCTGCTTCACTTCGTCTAGCTTCGCCGCCGTGGCCTCGATCTACAGTTTTCTGGTCGTCCCAGGCTCTACACCGCTTCCCCGCACCCGCTCAGTGAATCACAGGCACAAGGGCGCTTTCAGAGGATAATATTCAGGATAACGAAGGGGTCTGGTGACGGAGCTCTAGCAAGACACGTCCGCCAAGTTGGCTACATTGCTCAATGGCCCATGATAATTTATATTGAGACAATAAAATGCTATGTATTGTCAAGATTCAGACTAATAGCAGACAAACAATCAAACATACGATGCACAGGTGATGGAGTCGGTGTTGTAGTACGTTAGTGGAAGCTGAAAAACACTAGACTTTTACCTAGCTGAACATTCGTTATTTTCTACTTTTTGGTTTCCCTAGGCAATTTCCATTAAGCCCCCCAACTACTCATGCTGTATTTTGTGTACTTTTACTCACAAGGCTCCTAGTTTCTGACCAGTGAATATGGGGTGACATCCTGGGGTCTTCATACCCACTGGCAAAATGGTTAAACTTCATAACACAGTTGTATTAACAATATTGAAAGAGCCTGGCCATACATATTTACTCACTGCTGTTCTCCGTCTTCCCTACAGTGAATTCAGTAATGGCTGTTTCCACAACATCAAGATTGAGCAGTGCCATCTCTAGAATTAGATCATCTTTGTTGAAGAGTGCTGTCCTGTCCATTGATTCTCCCTCTCACTCTTGTTTTCCTCAGACTCTTAATGCAGGTAGCAAGGCCACCTTTACTAAGCTGCATAGGTATTCAGGGATGGCAGAGTTGTCAGCAGGTCTACATATCCACAATTCAACAGTAGGTCTGTCCTAAAAAATTGACCCATCTGAAACTCCCATTCAAGTAATTGCACAAGCCAATCCAAAAATCCATGAAAAATTAGAAGCTGCTAGTAAAGAATGAGCATTTCTATTAAATTGAATCAATCAAATAGCACCAAGTTGACCTACTGCTGGTAGAAACCCACTATTAAGTAATAATCTCCTCCTAACACACCCTAGAAATTCTTGGGGATCCACATAAATTGAGAGCTCTATGATGCAATGTCATCTATACCCGGTTTCACTTGACATCTGGGGCTTAGAGTGAATGAGAGGCTGAATGACGATATTCTCAAACAGAGATCTCCTGAGAAGTGTAGTAAAAGTGCAGATAAGGTAGTTATTTGATTAACTTGTAGAGAACTTAATCAAGGGAACTTTTCTTGTTTTTTTTTAGCTATAACTTTTGACCAACTCTCAACAGTTTTCTGATGATACTTTCAAGATAATATATATGCTATTTTATTTATATTGTGGATGCCATTACGTGAGCAATAACACTAAACTTGAATGACAGTCCTCTTACATCTGGGGCATTAATTGATCTGATGCTACAGATACAATCCCTGCAAAGATCTGCCAGGTTTCAAAACAGTGGTCCGGCAGTGTCTGAGGCTCTGCTTCCCAAAATGTGTTTCTGCTATTACATACATACATACATACAGACACGCTCAACATCTTTTCCAGCTGGTTGAATACATGTGATGAAAATCTGAAATTTACTGGGGAGGCTAGTACCACCAGTATTTCGCATTTAGACGTCTTGCTATACCCTAAAGACGGTAGGATCTTCACAGGAATATTTCAGAAACCAATGGCACGCAACTCCCTGCTGAGTTTTCAGAGCTTTCACCCACGGGCACTACTTAACAATCTCCCAGTGGGTCTCGAGGTTGCGCAGAAATTGTACGGAATTGGCCCAATACAAAAAACATGCAAAAAACCTGAGTGATGATCTTTTGTCAGAAAATATCCAGAACGTCTTATATAGGGCCAGCTAAGCGAGCGCGCAATAACAACAGAGAAGCGCTACTTGAATCACATGTGAAAACTAAAAGTGACAAGATGGTGTGTGTCACGACCTTCAGTGACTTGGCTTATAATACCAAAAAAGCCATTAACAAAAGCTGGCATATAGGGGATTTGGGGGGCAGCCGAGCACAGCGAGGTCTGCCTCCTGGGCAGATTGGGAGGGGGTGAGGCTAGACGGGCGTGGCCATTTTGTGACCTTGGGCTACTTTAGGAGTAGACCAAAAGTAGCCCAAAGTTGAAAGGCAGCCCAAAGCATATTTCACAGGGTATGCGCTATCCCAGCCACCATTTTAGGTTCTGGTGACCTGGTGGCTAGGAGTGCGGTACATGCAGTGTTTTTTGTCAGGTGGTCTGTGGTAGTTGGGAGGTTTTAGGGGTGGTTAGCGAGATGTATATTTTGGTTGCTGTCATGGCTTCTGAAGTTTTCTGGGCGCTTGTGGCCATTCGCCTTCTTAGCGAGGCGGGCCATGTGGATTGGCTGAGGTCTGGCCCCCCGGGCGGATTGCGCCCGGTGAGGTGCGCGTCGGCGGGCGTGGAGCCCTGCTCGCCACCCCGCAGAGCAACGAAAAGCAGGTGAGGGCGCAGGGCCTCACGGATGGAGGGCACGGCCCTGGAGATGCCGTGTGGGTGTGCGGGGGAGGGTGAGGCTCCAGGGATGGGCAGGAAAACGGCTGGGCGGGGGAGCGCTCCATGGGTCTCCCCGCCAGGACTGTCAGGGAAACACGGCCTCTCCAGTAGGATGGGAGCGGCCTCGGGAATGAGGAAGCCGGGTGAGGACAGCGGAGGAGAGTTTGTGGAGGCTCGGGCCTTCTCGGCGGGGCCTCCAGGGAGCGAATTGTTACCGGGAGAGGGAGAGGGGCGAGCCCATCCCCTGCAGCTGCGAATGAGGTTAGGGGCCCCCATGGGGAAAGAAAGTGGCCCGCTGTGAGGATCATTGGGGACAACATAAGGCAGGCCTGTTTTGGAGAGGTGGGTGGGCTCTGATGGCTCGGGGTGATGTGAGCTCTAGGGCTGCGGCCCTGGGGTCTACGGGTTGGAGTGAGGGGCCTTGAGGGGAAGGGCGGGGGCCTGGAGCATGAGGCAGGGGGATCGAGGGGGGTCCAGGAAGTGGTGCGTCAAGGGAGCTTGACGGGGCTGGGGGATTGGAGACTGAAGGGCAGGGGTGGGGGGCATGTCCCCAGGGTTTCCGGACTCAGGGGGCAGTGAGAGGGACGGGGAGGGTTTGGAGGTGTTCAAGTCTTGGGGGGAGGGGGTTTAAGATGCGCAGCATGAGGGCAGGCAGATAGGGGCCCGGGGGGCAGAGGATCCCCCCTCCTCATCGGATCGGGGGGGTCAGGACGGGAGGGAGGAAAGGTCAGCCCCCCCTGGAGGGAAGGTCAAGGGACCGATGAGCGGCTTCTTTGAAGCCAGGTAAATGCATGGCCAGTGCGGCCACTCTGATCGTATTGGGGGCTGTGGGGGACATGAGGGGGCAGGTTTATGAAGGGGACGTACGGGCTGAAGTTAGGTTTGGACCGGACAAAGTGCTGGAGGGAGGGCTGGTGGTTGCAGGTAAAGTACCGGAAGGCATGGATGGCATGGAGGAGGGGCCTCCGGATAAGGTGGACAGCCCGGGTAAGAGGCCGGGGAGGCAGAGAATAAAGGGTCCGGGGTGATGCACAGGCACTGAGAAGGCAGGCCTGAGACATCTCTTTGGGGCAACTCATGTGGGTGGCACAATCAGTGCTGCAGGCCCACTAGTAGCATTTGAATTAGCAGCCCTGGCACTCTTAGTGCACTTTACTAGGGACCTACTGGTAAAACATATATACCGATCATGGATAACCAATCACACTAACAATTTACACAGAGAGCATATGCACTTTAACACTGATCAGCAGTGGTAAAGTGTCCAAAGTTCTATAGCCAACAACCACAGGTCAGGAAAGACAAAGGAGGAAGAAGCAAAAAGTTTGGGGATAACCCTGCAAAAAGGCCATTTCCAACAACCTCCAACTTCTCAAACACTGTCTTCATGTCATACAGGCGTAGATGTTCAGCTCCTACCTAAAGCTCAAACTAACCAAGACAGAATTCCTGTTATTTGTCAAGAACAAACAAGAAACAGTACAAACCTTATTGGCTTCGAATCCCAGGTCACTTGCATTCACTCTGGACCATAGGCTTACACAGAATGGGGGGAGTGTAAAAGGGGGTGCTTGGTTTCTTCACTTGCCCTTTAATGACTATGTCCCTGGCCTTTGACATTGTCAAAAAAGATTGGAGGATGGATGACGTTAAAATGATGCCCCCTCTGAAAAAATACTGAAAAGGCCCATGCCCTGGACACTAACCTCACGCTCACGTAATATAAAATAAAACCCAAAAAAGACCTGGTACCACCTCTCTCTTAACAAAATGCAACCATGTCTTCAGGAAAGTGACTTCAGTACTGTTGCTCAAGTACTCATACTGTTGCATCTAGATGATGGTAACACCTTACTCCATGGCCTTCCAGACTCCCCACTGGTACCACTTAAGGGCATCCTGCATGCCACAGTAGACAATCTCACCACCTCTGGTCGTTCTCGGCACACCAGCAATCAGAACTCCTTCAGCCTGCAGACAAAGAAGTGTAAAAAAGAAGACAAAAGACAGCATGTCTTTTCCATCTATGCACCTTGGATCTGGAACAACATCTCTGAAAATATTAGAACCACACCAAGGCTGCTGCAATTTAATCAAGAGTTGAAAATGCACCTCTTTAAAGATCACTTCATCACAAAGCATTAACAGTCCACAAACCACAAACCTCTTTAATTGCTCATTGACAGTATGCTGGTCTTTCACCCTTCACAGTGCATTGCTGTCTTTTGACTATTTTTGCCTTTTTCTCTCTGTAGAAATAACACACGCATACATTTATGGTAAACAAACTAGTTGGAAAGTTAAAATACCATGGCAACTCAAAATGTTGCCAGGCACCTTTATAGTCAAAGTAAACTTCTGCTGTCGATATTACCCCAGAAGTCCCACCGGTTGTCCTCTATTCAGCCTAGCTGTCTCGACACTCCAGCCCTTACAGTCGCCAAAGGCTCACCTGCAACAGTCTTGTAGGAAAGCTCCCAACAGTCCTTGTCTGCAGCATTTCAGAAGCACACGAAGACCTAGAAGTGCTTTGCTTATTCCTGACAGTTGCTCAAGAAGGACCAACCTTTCTTGTTGATAGTTTAGATGGCAGCCTGTGATGACGGAGGCCTCTAATCTGGGAACAAGAATGAAGCTGGTTCCCGAGAGCAATCAGCAGGCCCATTCCCCTTCCAAGCTACAAGTACATCAAATGTCCCACCGCCCCCCCCCCCACAATTCTCCTGCAGTCTACTAAATTCTTTCTAAAGCACTGTAGTCCCATCCTTAATCAATGAAGAGTGGAATTAGTAGTCTCCAATGTAGCTGGCTTCACCCAAGAGAGGTTAAAGGCAGGGGGAGCCCATCACCCCATTGGAAGAGCTAATCCAGCTACCCATTGACCTACTATTAGTACTAACAGAAAAGGACCTGCAAATAGAGGTGTAAACCTGGGGTGAAAATCAGGGAAGCATAGGAAACTGGCCGAGAGCCATACTAATTATAAATGTATTTTGACAATGCCTGTCATTAAAGTATTCATATTCAGCCTTGGCTTGCCTTAACTGAAGGACAGTGCTGCCTTGTACTGTGGAGATACTAGAGAGTCCTGCAGTGTCAAAGGACTGAAACTTGGGATGCATGATCAAGAAGCAATTGTGGACTGAATCCTAAAGAACAAAAGAAGGGAGAGTATCCTAGGGAACAATATAAGGAATCTTTGCATGCCAGTTAAGCGAATGCCAATCAAGTGACCTATTGTTCCTGTTTATTCATGTCATAACTTTGATAGTATTGTTTTAAGAATTAATCAACCAGTTTGGTAAGGTCATCAGTTTTGGGTGGTGATGAGTAGATTTCAAATTCACATTACTCAGTCACTGAATCAAAGTACTCCAAAAATGTGAAATAAAACGGGACCTGTTGTCAATCACTATTTCTGAAGACCACCCATCGCCAGGAGGCAATGACCCCAATAGAAGAACCTTTGTCATGTCCTTATTGCACATAAGGTGATTATCATGCATCCATTTGAAAGCTGCTGAGAGACAATACTTAAGAATATCGCCTTCTACATGGGAGAAGCCTTGTTAAAGGAGAATAGAAGCTGCATGTCGTCTGCATAGGAAATATCCTCCACTCCAAAGGACTCCACCAGCTTCACCAGATGGACAAGATAAACATTCAAAAGAGTGGAGCTCAACTCAGATACATGTGGTACACTCATCGAAAGAGTCTTAGAACCTGAAGAAAAAGGGGCCATACAGACCACTTGGCTTTATTCTCCAGGAATACCACAGCTAATTGAGGGGCTGTGGGTACTCCATGATAAGGTGGAAAGTGAACATATCTGATGAAAAAAACTATTGCAACCTAGACTACAGTTTCCTTTCTGGAATGGTGTTAGTCTGTAAAAAGTCGAATGATATCTTCTTCCAAGGTTTGACTGAGGTAGTTAAGGGAAACAATAACCCAAAGGCTTTCTGATGAGTGGGTTTCATTTAAGCACAGGTGGCACACTTTTATACATACTATCCCATATCCTTTCTCTTGCACAGCCATCAGACACGACAGGCCACCAACACATACCTCATGTTTTTACTGTAGTGAGCCTTATTCGGGGAGTCATTACACCACAGCAAAATCGTTTCTTGTAGCCATCAACTTAGCAAAAATACATTTTTTAATCCAAAAAGAGTCCCTCTGTAACAATTATTTATGTAGGCTCCTCCTGCATCTGAAACTATTCTGGTCCCATGAACCTAAATATGCTTTTAAATGAGCCAAAAAACACTTCCAAGTCAGAAACAAGCAAGGCAAGACTTTTAATAATTATTAATGCATAACAACAAATATTTTGTTTGTACGTTGTTGGGATTTTTTTTATGTAAATGTCAGAAGAAAATAAAACATATTTTAATATTATTATATTTACATTAGCTATAGTTGTGTCACTATATATTAAATCAAGTTAATAGTGCTGAAGTTTCTTTTCTTTGTGTCTATATATTCTTTTCAATATTATTTTGTTTAATTCATTTTACACATTTTGCCCCTACACTTTACTGTGTGGAGATATCAGCCCAGCTGTGCAGCCCCTATGGTAAAATGCAATTTAACTTAATTTTCATTGAAACCCTTCACTAATCCAAATATATTAATTGAATTAAAAAATATACATTTCTGAAATTTGTATTAAAAAAATACATCCCCCTAATTTTTATTATGCATTAATAATACATGCTTTATTCGTAGATGTGCTCTACATTACATTTATTTATATATTTTAGCTATTTTAAATTAATGTATTTTAATATTATGTGCTATTGGGTTTGATTTTAACTCTGTCTCCATTACTTTCTATGGAAATGTACTGCATTGCAAGTTTTTGGCCATGTGTGGTGCTGAATTTACTCCAGCTCTGAGCTGGAGTAAGTTATTACTGTTTTGGGTCCCCTTTCGGCTGTAGTAACTTTGAAGTGCAGTTTGTGAATAGCAATGGACTTCCTCTTTTGTGGGTGGGTGCATGTCCATTCCTAAACCCTTCCCTAACCCTCTCTAACCCCCTCCCCTCCTCAATCCTCCCTATGCTCTTCCTATTTAGTAGCAAGTGTGTTGCTTTTTCTAGCCACTCCTCCTCGTCCCTCCTACAACCAAGTAGTAAAGTTACAAGTATGAGGATCTTCCAATAGAACAGATAGAAGAGGTGGAGGAGGAGATTTTCAGCTGTAGGTTTGTGAATAGTATTTCATTGAACTTTAGTAATACTATTTTAGTACTACCAAAGTGCTCCAAAATGCTGTATATGAATTGGCCCCATAGTTTTCAGAAGGGCTGTGATGAGAAAAGGTTATGTGTGGAAGGGTGACAATTTGATATTGATAACATTCTAAAGTATGACACAAATATGTCACACTCAGAAAAGTCAAGTGAATATCACAAACGGAGTAGGCAAGGATGGCTGGGGGATAATTGCGCTGGGTTATTGTGATAATAGTAATATGACTAGTACAGAAAACTCAAAGGATAAGGTCTAGGCCACCCATCTATAACCAAACAGGCATGATTAAATCAATACCTTACAAACATGAACAAAATGTATATCGTGAGCTAACACCAATTGATAGATATAAATAAGCAATTGCCAAGTCATATATATCTTCTCTTCTTCTTTTAATTTATTTTTTTTGTTTGTTTTTTTGCATTGAATCTTCTCACAAAACTCTAGCACGGCTAGAGTTTTGTGAGAAGATTCACTGCAAAAAAACAAAAAGAAAAAGAAGAAGAGAAGATATATATGACTTGGCAATTGCTTATTTATATCTATCTATTGGTGTTAGCTCAGGATATACATTTTGGTCAAGTGAATATCACTTTATACTTATGGGAAGGAGGATAAATGGAACATTGCAATGTAAAGCATGGGCCATCTGACATGGCAAACTTGAGCTTGTTGAATTAAATGCTGCTATGGAGTGATTGCACTAGTTGAAGTGGCTGGTGCTATGGAGTGCTTGCTTTTGAAAGAATTTGTTGCATTCACTAAGTCTAAAATAATGTTATACACCCTTCCATGTCATAGGAGAAAAGAGAAAATAAGCAGTGAACTTGCCAAAAATAAGATGCTTTGAATGGAATGTGCTTATTAAAATGATTTCAAAAGGTAACAAATGCCACCATTGTCATTTGATCTTTGTAGGAAGTTAGTTCAATGCTGTTAATCATGTAGGACGGTGGGTGGGGAGAGTGCCTCAGTTCTTTAATTACCTTCAATTAATTATCAGGAGACGAGATGCAATGAAAGTAACAGCGCTAATGGATCTGGTCACCACAGGTAATGGGAACAAAGGGCCTGATTTAGAGTCTGGTGAATGGTGAACTCTGTCACAAACATGACAACTGTCCCATCCACCATATTACAAGTGCCATTGGAAATAATGAGCTTGAATATGGCGGATGCGATGTCCGTCACGTTTATGATGGAGAAATGCATAAGCCAAACTCTAAATCAGGCCATAAGTATGTATGTGTGTATGTATGAATGCATGTAAGTAGGGGGTAATTCTAAAGCCAAAAGGCAGGGGATCATTGTAAAGGGTCAAAGATACAATCAATGGTGTGTTAATGGGGAAGCTAGGTGCTGAGAGTGGAGGTGGTCCTAGTATTGCTGTTCCAGTGTGTGCAATGGACCTGCCCTATTCAACAATTCTGCATTTGTTTTTAGAGAAGGAGCTTGTCACATATTGGGTAAGGTCAGACTGGCTGCCAGAATGAGACCCATTGCCATCGGAGGTCTGTGCACTCCCTCAGCCACCACAAACAGCACTGAATAGAAGCATGCAGTTTGGTAATATGGAAGTCACAACTCATGCGTTGCTTTGCCTGATAGGAACTTAGGGCATATTATCAAGGCGGGCGATATGATAATTTCATTGCCCTATTAGCAAGCTGTCGCTAACATCAGTTAGTGACAGCTTTTAGGTGATAGCGAGCGGTTTAGGGCCCGCTTTGCATGTCAGCGCTAATGACATGCAAAGTGGGCGTATCCAACCTGTAAGCGACTGAACTGCCGCTATCGCCGGATATTTTATCGCTTTGGAGATAAACGTTGCTAATAGCACGTTATCTCTGCGATAAAATCCGGCGATGCGTGGCGATAAAAAAAGTTTGCTAAGCTTATTTAGCGATAAATATCGCTAGTTGTTGATAATATGCCCCTTGTTTCCAGAGAAACTGCTTAGAGACGTGAACACTCATTATGGAAGAAAGTTTCTCCAGCACCTGAAATCACATGTATTTTTGTTAGAGCGTACCTGCCATCGAATACCATCACTGGAGAATGGGAAAGTCGGATTCAGCTGCATACATTTGAATATGAGACCAGGCAACTCCCAGTCTCATTAAGGGTTATCATCCCAACCTCCTTAACCACTCAGCTAACTAGAATGTATCTTAAGTTGTTATGGGATGCTGGAATTCAAAAGCTTTTGGAGTGTTATAAATCATAGGCATCACACCCTTAACCCATTCTCCTTATGGATGAGCTCTATCACATCATTGCAGGCCCTACTCTCCTTCGCCTCCAACCTGTTGTACAACAGAAGCCCTGTCAATAATTGAAAGCTGGTCACAAAAGAGATATTCAAATATTTAAAGCACAATGTTTCGTTCTCTAGGGCATAGCCTTCTTTGCATTAATCCAAAACCCTGGACATACTTGTACTTCACCTCCCTTGAATTTTCCCCATCTCTATAGTAGAAATATAAAGGTGACAGCTACAGGGGGGAAGGTGTGGCGCTCCTGTCTGCCAATATCACCCCTGAGGAAATGTGCGCTGGATATCCTGTAAAACCCAACTATTATATGCCTTCCCCATTTCTGATCAGAAGCAATCGACGGTCATAGCCAGAAACATTGTGAACTCATACAGAAGGCATGGAAAAACATTTCATTTTGATGGGCTTCTTCCTTCTGAACCAGTAGGCATTAACAATCTGCAACCCATAAAGGCCTTTCTTCACTTCTGTTAGTAAAGGGGAATGTTTATACTGTGTACGTAATAATATATCGTGAAATGAATTAAACCATACAGTAGTTTAAATTCAATTTAGTTTAAAAAGTGAACATTTAAGCTTAAAACGGTGGTGCCATAAAGAAGGAAACATAATGGGATTAACCAAAGCATAAAGCACAAACCCACAGATTCATTTTGAGTGCAAATCCACCAGCCATTACCAAGAATTAGTTAAGAATTAAAACAGCTTTTTGTTCTCAGTTGAAGCAGAGCTCCATGTTTGAATTTAAATAAATTCACTCTCGTATGACGATCTCTGCCACTTATTGCAAATTTCAAGGCCATCATTGTTCGATAGCGCCCTTATTACAGATGCAAGCCATTTTTGCTGTTTTACTAAAAGTGTAAGTCAAAGGAAGACAATGTACATTAATTATTTAGACTTACAGATGCACAGGCATCACTTTTTAGGAAATTCTTTGCAAGCTTACCATTCATGTCTGATCTAGGCCTGGGCAGAGTTCGCAGAGTTCTACTCTTCGGAACTCAGTGAAGTTCTGGTAAAATTCTGCCACGCTCTGTCAGTAGTAGTTTAGTCACACTGCTCGCCCTGAATTTTAGTGGAGGTGTTTTTCCCAAGCTGTCACACTATGCGTTGCACCAGAGGGTGCTGCTGCTTTCTGCAGCTTGAGTAGACATTCTACTCAAGCTGAAGCTTCATCAACGTGATTGGCAGATTTCTCAACACGAGTGGCCTCGACCTGGTGCGACCACCCACATTGTGTTATCTCACCAGGAATAGGTCTAGCGCTGGATTTTTTTCTCAAGAGTGCTCGCCAACGAGCCGCTTGAGAGAAAAAACTCTGCTCCGCGTCACTTCGCTGAGTTTTTTGGAACTCCACACTCTCTGTGGAGTGGGCAAAACTCTGTGAACTCCGTCGGCGGAGCATAATTCTGTGCCCACCCCTAATCTGAACTCCATTAATGGGATACATAAGAAACAAATGTGGATAAACCAATGTCTTATTGTTTTGGCAGGGAGACTTCCCATAATATAAGTTGAGTGATTTTTATGTTTAAAAAATCAGGGCCTGATTCAAAAAGGTAAGTTTACATGTTTAAGTTTAAGTTTTTTCAGTTTTCACAAAACTGCATTGTAATAAAAGGTTAAAGAGTGTGCAGACTCCGCAGGTGAGGCAGAGAACTACGTACATAAAAAGATAGGGCAAACCTATTTTTGTTATGTGAGGAGTTCTCTGCCCTGAATTCATGATAGCGCATTACAGCAACACCTTGAGAACTATCTTCTAAATAAATGGCAGTCACATGACTAGAGTCCATTTATTTGACTACCTGGGGATCAGATTCAATGATAAGTTATTTTGGTCTGAGCAAGTATCCAAATAGCAAAGATACTCTGCACCACTATAGTAATGCACTACACAGATTTTTGGTCAGGTGGAAAATACATTCTTAAGCCGTCTTCTCTGTTTGGAGCCTGGGACACCAATGTATGCCCTCAGGTTCAAATTGGGCATGAGGTCAATCAAACCACTCTAAAACCAATTTTATATTGGGTGTGAAACTGGACAAAGTCTGACAGGGATATTTATCGGAAAGCTGCCAGTGAATTATGGAGAAGTGATGGCGTAAATTGTCTACCTTGGTAGAAACCTATTTTTAAGATTCTCAAGATTTTAGGTTTTAATGATTATTGGAACAACCCCGTGACAATGACCTCGGCAACAGTGCAGCTACTTGTAAGAGTGTGGTGCAGCCACTCACCTGAAGTTCAGGTTGTCTGCAGGAGTGATGAACTGTCCTCTCCCCTCCTAGAACACCTCTCGGAACAACTGAACTCACTACAGGAATCCCTGCAGGTATCCCAAAAGGGAAGGGGAATAGGATGAGAAAAAGAGAGAGAACACTGCTGCTCCACACAGCCGGGTCCAACCTGGCACCCTTGAGGAGATCTGTTTGCAGAGTAGGGTCGCCTTTTTGAGGACTTGCGTTTCTCTATAAAATAAGAAATGCAACAGATGAGTACAGAGACACTTCTGGGCCACCCAGGCGCACTCAACGCAGAACGTTCATTATAAGCGAGTTATGTTAATCACCTGGTTCTCAAGAGGAGCTGCGATACTCTCTTAACCTTTGTCTGTAGGTTTCAGGAGAAAACAATCCAAATAGTAGTCCTCTAAGAACAATGCTACCAAAAAGGTGTCACTGGCTATGATTATGTGTCATCTGCAGCCAGGCAAACAAATGGCACTTAGACACGTCCTTTTGTTTGCACAAAACACCCGTAAACAAATATTCACATCTAGGTACAGGTGCAATGGGCTACATAAGCCAGAGTCCATACAATATGATGATCAGTGGGGTAACAGGATACTTCAATGCGCAAGGCGCGGTATGATGTTCACAATATAGTCTTAATATCAAAGTTCTATGCAAATAGTCTAGAAACAAAACTCTCAGAAGTTGGAACTAAGTTCAAACATAAAATGATCCCAAGCGCTTGGCTGAATACAAATATGAAATGAGTACAAACATAAAATGACTCCAAACGCTAAGTGTAATACAAATATGAAAGGAGATCTATCATCAAATGACTCCATTTGCTAAGAGTAATACAAATATGAAATGATTTCAACCATAAAATGACTCCAAGCGCTAAGTGTAATATAAATATGAAATGCCATAGTCTTGAATCAAAAGTCACTTGTGCCAAATACCAGATGGCCAATTCACATGGCAAATATACAAGGACGAGCCTTCCGCTACCAACAGAAAATGTCAGTCACACAGCCTTTCACTTCACACACAGCCTTAAAGCGCACTGCTCTTAGCTGTCCAATGCTTCCTGCAGTCCACGACCGGCGGGTGCTTCTGTCCAATGGTGAAAGAGGAAATCCTGAAGCGGTGACAGAAGCAGCTTCCAGCTGACATAGGAACCAGAAGATTAAGCCAAGCAATGACAAGAGCGAGGCATGGGCTTCTATTCAGTTCAGTGGCAGGTAACCACACATGGCTAGCCACACCCATAAGCATGCCAGGTGCCTCATCCACACAAATAAGCATGGCAGGTGCACATATCCAATAGTGTGACACTGTTGCTAGCCCCCAAAAAACAACAAGCATTGGCAAAATAAGCACTGGCACCAACAAACACAATACAAAGAAACAAACATTGGCAGTGGAAAGAAAAGGTAAAAAACAAACAATTTAGGGCCAGATGTAGGTAAAATAGATTTACCGATTTTTAGTTACCGAATTTTACTGATTCGGTAATTAAAAATCGGTAAATCTAAGGGGTGGATATGTAGGTATTCCAGATGTGCTGGAATACCGATTTGGAAGAATTCGGTATTTACCCTTTTGGTAAATACCAAATCGGTAATGCCCATTCATTCCTATGGGCTTTGAAACCCATAGGAATGAATGGGCATTACCGATTCGGTATTTACCGAATCGGTAAATACCGATTTTCACAAGGGTGCAGGGCGTGTCACTTTGACAACCTCTGGCACCCCCAAAACAGGCTCGAGTGCCATGTGGCAGGCATACATGCCCTAAGGTCAGGTCTGCCTGCCACATGGCATAGGTGTGCATGCACACATGTGCATGCACACCGGAATCGGTATTTTACCATCAAATTGGATTTGATGGTAAAATACCGATTCCGTAAGGCCTCTGGGACTCTGAAGAGTCCCACCTACATCTGGGTGCCTCAGAATCGGTAAAATTACCGAATTTTTATTTTACCGAATCGGTAAAATTACTGAATTGGTAATTTTACCGATTCAGTAAAATAATGCCCCCTACATACCTGTCACCCATTTACCGATCGGTAATGGCCGAAAATACCGATTTTCGGCCGTTACCGACCGACCTACATCTGGCCCCTAGTGGACATAAATGTGAGCAAACATGGACCCCAGAGGGTTCCGACATACTAGACATGTTGTGAAGCCCCTGACACTACTCAAGAATAAATATTGGGAGTTTGTTAGTTCAGCAACAAGAGGCCATTTGCTTACTCGATATTGAACAATCAAACCACCTGTGTTATTTGAATTTTATATGGACATTTTGTTTCCAGTTATGAAAAGATCACTCTATATTACATTTCGCCTGGGTATTTTACCAGTCAAACAAACTAACAAAAAATGGAAAAGTCACAAGTCAGCATCTACAAAATGTGACTGCCAACAAGGAGGAGAAAAAAATGTGCTTCACTTCATGTTGCTTTGTGCCCAGTCCTTGTCAGAAAGGAAAAAATATCTTAGGCTGCTGTTTATTACGTATAACATAAGGCGCTGTAAACAGCCATGACATTTGTCTGCAGCGCGATAGCAAGCCTATCTATAGGCCGGTGGGCAGATATATTTATGTGGCCTGGAGATTAATAAGAGGCACTACCCAAAGCAGATAAGCTTGATTAACTAAGTTGTATAAAACGCACACATAATGGAGGAACAAAGAGGTTCAAGAATAAGCGTTGCTCAGAAGTTGCTTCTCATGGAAATATTCTGCATAATGTTTTAATAGATATGGTTCGGTGGCATAGAACTGCTTTAGAACTATTCTTTAATGCTATTGAGTTTTCAAGGCTGGATATTTGGTTCATTTTAGGCTGATTCAGTCGAGTTTCCCTATCATTATTCTAGTCAAGCCTTTTATTTCCATTCACTTTATTCGGATATGATGAATTGATGATCAAACTACTGGATCCTTTCAGTCAGCACAATAGCAGAAATTCTGGACACGATTGCACCATGTTTATAAGCTATTTGGCAGCTAACAATTTTTATTGTTGGTTATGCTGAATATTTGCCTGGGAATATCGTATAGTGAAGCCTTATTGTATTAATATTACTTATCGGAAGTATATTCATTTTGTGGATTTCAAGCACCTTTTTATAAATGTTAGTATTTATACCAAAGCTTTCCACTATTAATTATTTTAATTCGATGTGATGAATGACCGATCAAAGCACTGAATTCAAATACCTGGCATTTTAATAGTCACATTGTATTGCAAAACTCCAATGTATTAACTTCGTGGATTTGAAATGTATCAAGTTCATAGATTTCTACAGTCTTTTTATATTGTACAGCTTATATTTCTAGCTTCAAACAAAAAACTTTTCTCATTTACTTCTGAAAACCACAATTACTGTGAATTACAATTACTGCATATGTGCTTCCAAAAACCACAACCCTTACTCCAACATCTGCTTCTTCTATTGCAGGTACACAGCCAGTCTTTGTTTCAGTGACAAAAAGAACAACAAGCATTGTCACTGTACTATGTGTGAGCAGTATTAATACCTTACCAAGCATACCAATATTGGGTGTGTCTTGTACGGCTTGTACATCTACAACACCAGCATGGTTCTGTATATGTACAAGCTCCAGTACTATAAACGTTAGTGGAAATGACTGAGGTAGATGAGGAAGAAGAGGAAGCCAATGTGCCCATGACAGAACAGAGGACTAATTCTGAATGTAGTTCTTTCTTCGAAGATGTCCAAAATCCTGTCCCACCAGAAGACGTCCTATTTGTCCTGACCATCATTAGTCTTGTTATACAGATTTATAAAATATTTATAGAAGTGAGGCATTGATGGAATTAAGTCACATAACCATTAAGAACACTCAAGTGACTAATAACTGCTGTGCCAAAAATGGGGTTACATCAACAGATGGCAGAATCTGTAGGGCAACTGGCAAGGGTTCAGAAGAAAGTGCATCATTCATAATGTTTGACATTACATACAGATGCAAGGAGACATGTTGTCCTCACAAAGAAGACAACTTAGGATCCGCATACAAGAATAAAAGATCAACAGATGACCAACCCGTCAGTTGATCCAAGCAGCCAGAGAGACAAACATCTGGAGAGGAAGAGTTATCTTCGTTTATGTCAATAGATGCCTAAGCACATGCATTTCAGTAGTACTATTGCATTCACCTACTACTGCTCAAATGGGCCACATCCTACCTCTTCTAGCAGTCTGTCTTCAACATCTTCTAGAAACTCGTGCCTCGTCCCAACAGATTTTTCCAGTATGTCAAAGAAGGAGGTCTACACATACTACACAACAGTCGTGGATTCTGCTTCTCTCGTGTATTAATACATAACTGGATTCCCTCCCATAAATGCAAATGTCGCCGAATAATCTACTTACGTCAGACCCAGAATCGATTGTGGTGCATGATTCTTGCCCTCAACTACTTTGTTCGCATAGTTGCTCATTTTGTATATAATCAAACCTCCATGTAAATGTATATGCTCTTCCTGATTCATAATAATTTTTACAAAGATGATTATTTAGACTTAATATCTTCCTCTGTTTTGGCCAATCACAGTAATAATAATACTTTATTGATTGATTATTTAAAATCTTCCAATATTGCAAATACGTAAAATTTACTTTGCTAATTAAAACCAATAAGAAAATCGTTGCAGCATAAAATTCATTTAAATTTCATTAAAACTAGTTCATTTTAAAAGTATTACTCTCCTAATTTTGTTTTCACTATCAGTAGGAATCTTACAAAGGTAGCGTTCATAGTTATATCATTTGATTGTAGGCAGCATTTCAGTGCATGCCTACATGTCCTTATTCCCCGTACATTAAAGGGTAATTTAAGTAAAGATCTTCTTTCATTTTGGAGTCCAGGACAAATACATAGAAGGTGGACCATGTTCTCCTCTCCATTATAACAGAGTCTGCATAATGTGCTAGTTTCCATATTTTTCCAAGTGGGGAGGTGACAAAGTCCCGGCAGAATACCAAATCTTGCTTTAAGAAGAATTTTTTTTTTTTCTGTCCAGGGTGTTTCCAAGTATCCTTGAACCTTCTTTTTGTTGTATCCATTTATTACTGTCCAAGCGTGTTTTCTTTTTGTCATATTTTCTTTGTCTTTTACAAGGGACAATTGATTTGCAGTTCTATTCATTATTTTTTTAAAAGATACATTACTTATCGTGTTGTTCCAAATTGTCATAACTGCAAACTCATTTATCGCTTCCTTAAGATAGTTCCCTGCCATTGACTTTACGTTATTATTTATTTCTTTCCATAATAACTGCGATATCTGGTTATCGTGATAATTTTTTATCCGGTTCCAGGTCTTAATAAATTGAGCCTTTCTCGCATAGTATAGGTTGCTTCGTCCGAACTCCAGTCTGATTTGGGCGGGCGAGGCATTATTTGGGAGGCGAAATAATGACTTGTATGTTTTAAATATAGCCTTAATCATTATTTCAACATCCTTTCCCATTAGTGCTTCACTGCCATATGTAATGGTTGGTAACAATCTTGCCCCTATAATCTTAATAGCGGCCCATATGTGTGGTTGCCAAGTGATTTTTGTAGGATTCTGAATGCTACTATCAATGCATTTGTCTTCCTTTGAGTATCCCTATTTTGTGTCTGATAGTTGCCCTTCTCATCAAAAATTACTCCCAGATACTTGTATATTTCAACTTGCTCTAGTTTGATGTTCTCCAAGTACCATTTGTTTTTATATCTTAGGTTTCTGTTCTTGGTGACTACCATGATTTTGGTTTTTGTTTCGTTTATCACCATCCCATTTTCCTTTGTATACGTCAGAGTTCGATTAATCAGCCGCTGTAATCCGACTTTAGTCTGGCTTAAGAGAATAGCATCATCTGCATACAGTAGATTAGAAATTTGCTTTCCAGCTAAATTTGGCAGGTGAGCATTTAGATCATCCAAGCTCTTAGTTAGGTCTGCCAAGAATAAATTGAAAAGAAGTGGAGCCAGTACACACCCTTGTTTAAGGCCTTCCTTTGCTGGAATTTCCTTTGATAGCGTTTGCCCATCCCCCATCCTTACCCTAACCCAGGTTTTACTATACAAGAGCTGAATCAGTTTCAACAGGTTCATTGGAATGTTTTTTTCCTGCAGCTTTTTCCATAGTAAATTTCTTTGTACAGAATCAAACGCTGCTTTGAAATCTACAAAGCATAGATACAAGGGTTGTTTAGCTCTGATTGACTTATCCATTAGAAGCGATATTGCCAAGATATTTGTTGTTGTCCCCAGCCCTTTAATAAAGCCAGTTTGATTAAGTGGCAGTATCTTCTTTTACATTGCCCATTCATCTAAGTTCGTAAGTAGGATCCTAGCAAACAGCTTGGCATCTGTATCCTGTAGGGTAATGAGCCTGTAATTTTCCGGAAGTGCCCAGTTTCCTTTTTTATAAATTGGAGTGCTTAAAGACCCTCTCCAAGGCTCGGGGATAAAGCCTTTCTGTATAATTTCCTTGACTAGCTTTTCTAAGTATTCTGCCCATAGTTCTGGTTTTCTTTGTGGAGAGTAAACGGGCCAATCCAGAAGTAAAGCGTATGCAGTATTTTCATTGAATTGCCCTTTTAATAAAAAAATGAATTGTGAGTACAATTTTGAAAGTACGAAAAGGAATTCTGAAACATATAAGGTCTATTAAAAATCATGATAAAAACTGCCCAGGAGCCGGACATTTCCAGCAACATCACAATGGAAGTAGAGAACTAATTAAGTACTTAGTTATTGACTGTGTTCCAAGAATGACATCAGTTGGAGACAAAGAGCAAGCACAGCGGAGGCTATAATCAAAATATATAATCTTATAAACACAATGGAGCCCAAGAAAATGAATAGTGATGAAGAAATGTATGTTCATCTGTAAATATATTGATGTAAACTCTTTCTTCTTAAGGGGAAGATTCCAGCTAGTGAATTTGTATTTTACTTTCAGATTTAATTGGGTGGCTCAGGACTTGTACATCCAAACAGAAGGATAACGGATAGTCATTGCATGAACTTGACATCCGTCCTATCATTTCAACTGACTCGGCATGTGTAGCCCACTGGGGCTAGATGGAAATCAGAATAACATGAATAAGGAATTGCACCAGGATGTCGGAATTCCACATTATATTGTGTTTGCTAGTGGTCCCGATGTCAATTGCATGTTGCAGTTTGTCAACTTGGGCAGGATTCAATAGAAAATGAATATACAGATCTTTCTGAGTAACCATACAACATTTGCCCAAGATGTTTTTTATCAACTAATATACACTGCAATAATGAAGTAATCATTGTGATACAATGATCTATACATAAATTATTTACACAATTTAAAGTAAAAATTCAATGAATGTGCATGAGTGAACAAGTATAAAGTGAATATATTTGAAGTTTGTGTTACTTAAAGTATCGAGTTGACTTACAGTTATATCACACTAAGTGGCAATTAAAAGTATTTTACAATTCTATGGTTTCTGTGGGTTGTATCTGACGATTTATTAAATAATTTCCACAATACATATAAAACATTTTTATGTTGTCAAATTCTTTTTTCAAGCGCTTATAAGGATTTTGGGTTTAAACACTGTATTTCTTTTATGTTTCTCACCACAATATTGGTCACATGATGAATGATTTGTATATATGGATGAAAACAAATGTGGCTTCCTACAATGAACAAGGCTGAGTAAGGTTTAAACATTTAGGTCAGTTTCTGTCTCTAAGCTTCCATTTGGATATTATTCTGTGAATTTGACTTTTCCTTTATATGAGAAAATGAACATCCTCATTTTGTTCATTTCTAATGGAAAAGCTTTATATTTTACAGCTGTTATTCCTTCATAACTTTTTGATTTGTAAAGCGCATGTTGGCGCTTAACAATAGATGCGTATTGTTACCCAGCTCAATGGCACTCATTTTCTCGACCCCAGAAGGATGAATGGCTGAATGGACCCACCGGGATTTCAACCTGTGACCATGAGGTTGAACAAATGCCTCTATAATGGACGCACTAGTTCACTAAGCTACATGACCCAGCATGTCAAGATGGCATTGAGGTGAATTTTATTATAAATTCTGCATTTTAGTGCTCTAGTTGTTCATTAAAACACTGTGGAAAGCTTCAGTGCACCTGCTGTTGTTGAAGTACATGTTTTACTCAGAATATCAGACTTTGGGCCTATTCACAAACTGTATTTTGTAGTACATGTAGTAGTGCTGTTATGTATCATTTTAGGACCCTATTGTAAGTTTCCCGATTCATGCCCTTATATAGGTATAAATCACCATCGGCCATATGTATCAACATTCTGTTTTGCGATTTCTAAATAGCGATCTTTAAGGAATCGCTATTTAGAAATCGCAAAATGACTAACCCACGCTATCGTCTGTCGACCCAGGGCGGTCGAGCTTTCTCTACTCTGCTCCCGGCAGCATGGAATAAACTTCCACCAGATCTCCGTAAGGAACCAAAGCTGCTGCCATTCCGTCGAATGCTAAAAACAATACTGTTCCGAGAAGCTTGGGGGGAGTTGTAGGGGAGCTGCCTGTTCTATGGAGTTGTCTGTTTGCCTGGCGATTCATTAAAATTCCTTAATTGCGATTAGCAAATTGCTAATCGCAATTAAGGAATAATTTCCCATTCATTTCTATGGGCCAGGAGGCCCATAGGAATGAAGGGGTAATTTGCGATTCGCAATTTGCAAATCGCAAATTGAGAATATTTTCAAGGGTGCAGGGGTGTCCAAAGAAAACCCTGTTGCACCCCTGAAATCTGCATGGGTGCACATGTGGCGCACATACATGCCCTAAGGGCATGTATGTACGTCACATGGCACTTTGAAAAATGAAAAAATATGCATTTTGAAAGGAATTCGCAACTTACCACCAACTAGAAGTTGGTGGTAATTTGCGATTCCTTAAGGCCAATTTGCAAATTTTTTTGGCTTCTTACACTGCATTTAAGTAATTGCAAAATTTGCGATTCCTTAAATGCAATCGCAAAATAAGGAATCGCACATTATGCGATTCCTTATTTTTAAAGCACATTTCCTTCATACATACCATTTGTCCAAATTGCATTCGCAAACGCCGAAATTCTGCGAATTTCGGCGTTTGCGAAGTCAATTTGACTTGATACATATGGCCCCATATCCTTATATAGGCATAGAAATCGTAACCATATTTAGGCATAGCTCATGCAGTCCAAATACGGCAGGGCTACTTCTACTAGTTCTGAAAATCAACAACAATTTCTTGAAAAACTCAGCTTCAGCAGGCGGGGACTTCCCCTTTCTTGAATATTGATTTGTCCAAGAAGTCATGGAGTTTTCAAAGAACTGAGGCTCTTTGATGACGTTATTATGTCCAACTGTACGTCAAAGTCGGCACCTTCAAGGTATAAATATGCCCACACTCGCCCAAGCAAACACACAGTGGTTTGGAGCAGTTCGACTATCTACTTGCCCGACGCGCCCTGCTACAACAAGTGCAGAAGGAAGCCAACCCTCCAGCGGACGCACTGAGAGAGACACTGTCTTTTCTCCTGCCGAGAAATCCAGCTCCAGCGTTTCCCAGCTGCCCTTGCGGGTTGTTGGGAAATCGAGTCCCAAGACTGACCTTCTCCATTCTAAACTAAGGTACGGAGCTGATTGGATCATTAGAGAAATCTTGGGCAGATTCTTGGCAAAAGAATACTACATTTATGCTACACCTCACTTACTCCTTCCCTCGTACTAAGCTTAGGTTAGGTACACCGGGGTAGCACCAGTTGAGTACTTTTGGCCTCTGTTATTTATGTATGTATTTATCTATGGTTTAGGAACCATAAAATGCTCTTACAGTATTATTTTATTCTACTATTTCTACTGTATGCATTATATTTTACAACCATTTTTACGATTGTAGCAGTTCATTTTTTATGCTTGAGAAAGAAGACTGTTCAATGAATCCTTTTATTGAAAATGCCCGTCTTTCTACTTTCTCTGCACCTCTAGTGAAACAAAGCATGCACCATTGACTGAGTGAAATATCTATCTATCGTTTCCACGACTCTGAAGATACGTTTTTATCTTGGGGAAACAAAGTTGTCATGTTTATGCGGTTGTCAGAGACTAATCCCTTCTTGTAAATTCGAGAAACTTTCTAGTGACCTCTGAGCTAGCTGGCACACACAATTAAGTCTAGTATATTTGTTAGAGATCTAGTCAACCTCATTCCTACGTCTAATCTATAGGATATATTATTCCAATGCGCAGAGCCTATTGGCAATATAGGAACTACACTACATGGCGCCCAACGTTTGGTAAGGCACTTATTTAACGCTAGATACTAGAGTAACTTAGTCGTGCTTTTTACAGAGAGCCCTTTATCCAGTAAAAAACTCCAATAGACGTCTGGAGTGGGTTAAAGGATAAAATATCCGCCTTAAACTGAGTAGGACGAAAAATCCTATGTATTAGTTTTTGGTTTTGTTCAAAGTTGAAGGATACAGGGTTCCAAAATATTGCGCACCTTATCTTTATTTCCTTGAAAACCTTCTCTGCAAAACTTGCAAAAAAATGCAATATAGCGATGAAGAGAGCAGTGGACCTGCAGAAACTGCAGCCCTACCGGTTTTTGACGTTACAGGTCTCCAACAAAATGACCCAGATGGTATAATCATCCTGGAAAATGTGAGAAAAGCCATAGCTATAAAGCTTATAGAAAATGGCCTATCACCGAGAGGTGGTACGGTTATATTTGTCATAGAGGCACATGAATATCGGCAGACAGAGGTATTCTATTCATGGATTGTCTTTTCACAGGCAAATCCAACAACACATGTGTTCCACTTCTATAAGATAGAGGAACATCGATCGGTATACGTTCCTATCGATGACATTAAAATTCCACTAACTTACCAAGAGCATCAGCTCTGGTTTAAAGGCGCCCTACAACATCAAGATCACATTACCAGGCTCGGTCCACTAGGTAGACCAGAAGCTACATGGCCGGTACTAGCCAGATTTACACCACATTCTAACATTGAAAGAATGTCAGATGTAGAACTGCTAGCTCAGCTAAAACAATTAAATAAAATACATAGGCAATTGGTACAATATGTCATGCGGACTTAGTTCAACCTGCTATAAGAATTCCACAGCACACCCCTCATCAGGGGAACACAAATAAAATCACACCACAGACTATACAGTCAGTAATCGGTAAGTTGCCTGCACAACGGGAACAAATTCCATTCTGGTTAGCCCAGAAAATTACTCAAATAGAGGCAGTATTTCCCGATAGTACACCTCATGAGAAACACAGGATTCTAATAATCTGTTTACCAATGGGGATTGCACCACACGTGGAGGACTGTGACACTTGGGGTACAGTCTTTGCTTCAATCTACACAAAAACACATGGTGTTCCATGTATGGCAGTAATTCCAGACGTTCTGAGACAGATTCAAAATGATTACGGTCCAGTACCGGCCTTGAATCTAGGTATGAAATTACTGAAAGATTTCAAACAGGTGTCAGCTATCTTAATAGCCAACATTAAAGGTGAAGCAGCATCAGTGGCAATCCGCCAGAAATTAAAAGAACTTGATATTACTGAGCAACCGTATGAACTTGCCAGACTTATTGAAAAATCCTATGAAGAACTAGGAAGTGATAGTTTGGGAGGGAAACCTGTAAAACCTGAACTAACAGAAAATACTGAAAAAGTTTTTATCAAAAACAATCTAACTACTCCTAAAAAGAAATGGGAAAATAGTAGACAGTCACTTCCTAAAGAGAAGCACTCTCAGTCCAGAAGTAGATCTCTGAAAAGAGGTATAACCTTAGAAATAGGGATAACTTAAGAAAACCTGATAGATATCAAGATACTGATACACGATCCTCTCGTACCTTTCAGTCTTCCTCCCAGAAATCCGAAAGAAGAGGATGATCAGAACAAAAAGAAGAACGCGTGAAGTCCAAAGACGATCAACAAGTTCTAAAAAATAAGAAAACTCAATTCCTCAAAGAGAAGGTAGCAAGTATTAAAATCAGACATGCAGAGGATCTTGAGGACACAACTCAAGAACGGGGAGTGGGCCCAGACAATGCTGGACAGCGCAGCAGAGGTCACCATAGCTCGCAGGATCCTGAAAGATCATCTGGAGACAGTGGATCTGAATGAATGCATTCAGGTTTAAACTGCCGACACCAGGGTTAGTGTACCCCATAAGTTATATGAAGTAACACGCCGAATAGAGGGGGATATAACTAGGAAGATAAAAGAACTCTTTGGGGAAAAATCATCTAAAGGTTATGACATCCTTCTAGTTGAAAAAGACTGCCACCTGAATTTGTCAGGGAGTGCCCACATGGTGAGGAGACCACTATGCCAGCCTTCTCTAATCATATTTCTATTCATAAAAAATACACCTATGCCAGAAAATGGGCTGTGGCTCAGGCTCCAGCATTATATAAAAATCATGTGGGATGGGATGAGAATTCTCCTCACCATAAAATTCTGTTAAAAAATCAACCAACTGCTCAGAAACAGTATCCAGTAAAGCAGGAAGCTAAAAAACAAGTCAGGGAGATCTTAGATCAACTTGAATACCAAGGGGTGATTGAAACATGCACCTCGTCAATGAACAATCCTTTGTTTCCTGTCTCCAAACCAGATGAAACATATTGTCTAGTTTTGGATTACAGACATTTAAACTCTTGTTGCAAAACGTTTGCAGTACAAAATTCACACAGTGCAGCACTAATAAATAATATTGTTAGAAAGAAATAATAAACTATTTTAGATATTTCAAACGGTTTCTTCTGTCAAAACATTGCACCAGAAGGCAGGTACTTGACCCTTTTCTCAATAATGGGGCACACCGGCACTTTTGTCGTCTCCCCCAGGGATTCAAGAACAGTCCTGGATTATTTTCAGCCAGAGTAACAGAGTTACTACAAACGTATGATGATGAGGCATTATCTTATGTCGATGACATCTACCTTACAGATGATGATTTGGACAGGCACTTGAACAGGGTGAACACCATAATACTTGGATTCGCCTCTGAAGGGTACAAATGCAACTTTAAAAAATAAAGAATTGCCCACCTCAACGTCCTATTTTTAGGATACAAACTTTCAAGTGAAGGCAAAAGCCTGGCAGCAAACTTTTTAGAAAAATGTGAGCTGCTTCAAACTCCAAAAACGCTGAAAAATTTACAGTCAACTCTAGGATTCCTAAACTTCAGAAGAACTTACATTCTCTTCAAACTAATCAAACCTGATTTCAAACCAACTAATTGGACTCAAAAACACAGGCATTTTGCGTTCAGTACAAACAGACATGTTGGCAACAACACACTTATAAACACGCGACAATGTACGCAACCTGATAGACTGGTTTTCTTCCTTTCTAGCCGGCCGCCAGCAAACGGTCTGGGCCTCGCCAGATTCCGCTGTTATGCCGCCTTTGGGAGTCGGGGTCCCACAGGGCTCGATTCTGAGCCCGACACTTTTTAAAATCTTCATGACCCCGTTGGCGGCGTTGGCGGAGTCGTATGGGGCCCAGATCGTATCCTATGCTGACGACACCCAGCTCCTCTTCTCGTGTAAGAGAGGAGGAGACTTTGACGGGGAGAGTATCCGGGATTGCCTTGGGGCTGTTTTCCAATGGTTCCAACTGAACAGCCTCAATTGCAATTCCGACAAATCTGAGGTACTCTTCTTTGGGTGTGACACAGAGCCAGATTGGCAGACCTGGTGGCCCATTAATATGTTTCCTCCGTCTTGCTCCTCCCAAATTGCCAAGAACCTGGGGGTCAAGATGGATAAGGGACTAACGATGAAATCCCAGATCCTTGGGGTGTCGGGCACTTGTTTCGGCATCCTTAGGATGCTGCGGAGGTTTCTGCCCCTGCTATCGGAGGAGCATAGGAAACTGACAGTGCAGGCTCTCATCGGGTCCAGCTTAGATTATTCTAACATTCTTTACCTGGGCCTGCCAGAGTATCTGCTGCAGCGGCTCCAAGTGGTGCAGAACGCTGCCGCGAGAGCAATTTTTGGTTTAAATAGACGGGCCAGTGCGTCTGGCCTGTTGAAAACCCTGCATTGGCTCCCAATCCGGAAGCGGATTGCCTTTAAGGCTCTGATTTTGGCCTATAAGGCGCTCCGCGCTGTGGGAGCAAAGTACCTTCAAAAAAGACTGGCCTTCTATCTCTGAGGTCGGAATCCCTGCTCTTGGCGGCTGTCCCACGTGTGAAGAGAGCTCGCCTGGGAGGCCGCTCTTTTGGACTACTGGCACCACAGCTGTGGAATTCTCTACCGATCACTTTGCGGGGAGCTACTAGTCTACTTGCCTTTAGAAAAGGCCTTAAAACCTGGCTGTTTACCCAGTAGCCCGTTTCTTTTGTGTATTTGCTCGTTCTGCCTTTCTCCTTCTTTTTTTAATGGTGTTATGTTATTGTGTTGCAGCCTCTCTTTTCCAAAAAGCGCCGGGACACTCTTTTTGAGTAGCCGTGCGCTATACAAAAGAATAAATAACATAACATAACATAACCTTGTTATCCAAATCATCCCAGGGAGATGCGGATTCACATACCTAACCTTTAATGAAGGTGAAAAGGTACCAATCGCTTACAAATCTCACTTGTACACACAAGCTGAAATGAAATTCACTTCAACAGAAAAAATTCTGACAGTGGTTCAGACTGCTGTAGCAAATGAGAGAAACCTCACACAGGGTAAACACATAAAAGTCGTTACACCTGTACCTGCCTTTGAGGCAGTGACAAAGGCAAGCATTCCAAATGCAAAAGTTCTACATCCAATATGGATACAATGGGTTAATTCTCTTGCTGCAACAGACGTTGAATACGTTTTTGACCCTTACTTGAAGACACAAGAATTTCTCCAATAAGAACAAGAATGTCCTCTGCCTACTGAAATTCTACCTCTAGAACATTACGGCTGTATAATTTATACAGATGGATCAGCACAGCCCGCGATTGGGGGCAAACAAGCTTACAGTGCTTCGTGCGCGATGGGTAAAGGTCTCTGGCGCGATGGTAAATTCAGACCTATGGTAACAAAAACTCAATCACTAGGAGACTGTACAGCTCAGCGAGCTGAACTCCAAGCATTCAAGATGGCGCTGGAAAATACTGATCGAAAATTCCCAACACTCATAGTGTGCGATTTGTATTACTGCGTCCAGTCTTACAATGAATATTTGCAGAACTGCGTTCAAAATGGTTTTAAAGACGCAAAAGGTGGCACAATCAAGCTTATAATGCTTTGGGAACAAGTAGTTCTTATGCAGAAGGAACTACAAAAGACTCACATGACCCATACACTGAGTCATCAGCGTGATGGCGTTCACGTTGCAGGGAATTCATTGGCTGATGAAGCCACGAAGGCAGCTGTGCAAACGGCTTGAGTAGCTGTAATTACTCATTCAAAAACTAAAAATAGGCAGCGAAATAATGCAAGCAGTCACTGCTTCAATAAAAGACAGTGGTAAAACACTACCATAGGGCTTTCCACTCAAGTACTCATATATAACTGATGCGAATAATGTTCCTTTTGCTCGAATCCCTGGAGTGGGGGATAGAGTAATCCCAAACATGGAACACCGGTTAGGACTAATCTTAGCAGCACACGAAGGTCTTGCCTCACCACATTCAGGTGTTTCTGCCACAGTTTCATTATTAAAACAACGATACTAGTGGCCGCGCATGAGGAAACAAAACAGAAACTATGTTTTGGAATGTGAAATCTGCCAGAAAATTAAAGTTTCAACAGTGAAACTCCCGGCGCAGACGCCCCTTCTGATTTCAGATAAACCACTAGCATCTGTTTACCTGGACCACTGTGATCCCTTACAAAGGGATGGTAACTATAAAAAGATCACGGTCACAGTGGATTCATGATCGAGATTCATTTCGATGAGGCCTCAGCGCTCAGCTGACGCCCGAACAGTTAGAAAGGATTTGCGAGTCTTTATCGGCACATAAGCAATCGGCACCCTACAGTCTGACCAGGGTCCTGCGTTTAGCTCTAGGGCTTACAAGGAGGCCATGGCCAGCTTGGGCGGTGCATTGCGATTTTAGAGTCCATTCCAACCAGAGGGAAATTTGGATGTGGAGAGAAAAAACAGTGACATAAAGCAATCTATAACAGCTAGGGTATTAGGTTCGGGTGATGGGTGGGTCAAACATCTAATAAATGTCCAACATAGTCTTAATAACCTGCCAAGAAATTCTCTGGGTGGAATCACTCCATATGAAATCCTTTTTGGTACTAGAATGTTGGTTGAAGACCTCCATTGTCACACTTCAGTGGTGGAACAAAAACCCTTTGATATCAAAGATCGTTTGGCTGTTTTACAGGACTTAAATGAAACAAGAAGAGGTCTAAGCAATACCAGCGAAAAGTCAATGACCACTGAAGAAAAACCATCTGTCCCAGCAAGACCTATCTGGATTCCAAAGATTGGGGATCTGGTCAGGGAAAAAATAGCGGACAAGAAGGAATTTGGACCTTCTTGCAGAAAACCAGTACCTGTACTAGCAATCCACGGATAAAGAACAGTACTACTGCCGCCCCTTGCTGGAAAAAAGGAGAACCGGTCTGTGTTTATTGAACTGGTAAAACCACACCATGTGTCTGATAATAAGTAGTAGGCCCAGTGGACTCCCAAGATGTAGCAGACGACCAAATCTTGCTTCTATCTAAGATGTTCAAACTGAAAGACTCATCACCTTTGAAGATTCTAAAGTGAGAAAAGAAGGACTATGCAATAAAGCCATGGAACTTGTGCCTCTTGAAACCCAAATAACAGTTCGTCAAGAAACTCCCGTCTACAATGAGGTAGCATCTTGTTGTATTTTTACAGCGATTAGATTAGGCATTAGCAGAAGACATCTTAGTTCTAGCCATTATCTTGGCATTTAGCGGACTCCATTTTGTATTTACGGCAGCCATCTTGTCTGCTACATGCTGCCTCGTGTCGACTATGTGCTTTGTCCTATCTTCCTGTCCACGGCGCTTGAAATCTGCCCGGCAACAAGTTATATTTAGCATCCCTCACTTTCGCGCATGTCAAGTAGGGTCCACATCTGTTAGTGATTCGTTCCAGATAGGAATGTGTTTGTCGACCCCCAAAACTGTTAGCTCCTCCCACTGATCGATTGTGCCTCTCGATATTATCTTATATGTACATAAACTGTGCTCTTGTGTTTGTACCGCCTTCTTTTGAGCCCCTGTGCGGGTATAAATAAACCATGCTTTCTTGGCTCGTTGTGCTGCTTCTTGCAATACCGAAGGGTACTGTTTGAACCGTAGCACCACCTCATGATGTGTAATAAATGTTACTTTTTCTATTCCAGTTTCTGTGCCAACTTCTTCCTATTGGTCTGAGGACTTTATGCAGAGAAGGGCGAACACCTTGCACTAGCGGGTCTGGCTGAGGCCTGCTACAACAATCTGACTAAACAAACATATCACAGGAAAAAACTGCCCAGAGATTTCAAAGAATCCGGAAGCAATACCAACAATTGACAGAACTGCATCTGGCTACGTTATCAACTTGGATAACTTCTCTGAGGATCCCAGTGAACCTGAAACTACGCCAGCAAAGACATCTTTCAAGGAAAATGTAAGGGAACTTGGTCAAGAGCTTACAAATACATATCTAGTTTCACCTTGGGTTGAACTTTGAATTGTGTTAGGTGTACTTTATCTCCTGCTATGGCTTATTCTTGTGTTAAGTTTGGGAAAGCTGAGCAAGTAAGAACATCAACTTGCTCCTGAAGCCACACAAATCATCTCATTGTGCACAGCGAGACCTGTCCTCAGTAAATATCACAGCAGTCCCACTACCTTGTGGAATAACATGGGATACAACTGATTATGACATTCATGGCCCTGTTGAGCTGCTAAAGATTCCTCATCAATTTAAGGTTTCCTTGAGTGATTTCGTCTCACCTAGCACATTTTCTGATGATTGGGACTTTGAAACTGTTAACATGATGGCAGACTTAGAAATGTCAGCAAAATTTACAAAACATGAATACTTAGAAGGTTCATCAAATTATGAAGAAATGTATTGTTTTAATCATTTTGGACATCATTACTTGTATAAATCTGCAAACCCTAGAAATGTTTCAACTTATAATCAATGGGAACGTTGTCCAACACCACGAAAACGTAGTTCTAAAACGTTTCTTAGAAAATGTCCATATTTTACAGGTTTTAATGTTACAAACCCAGAAAGTTTTTACTTTAAAAATGTGAATAAGACAGGCATGAAAAGTATGTCGACAAATACTAAACAAATTTATTCTGCTGTCTTTTATGCTCATTTGTCCACCTTAGGCTTTGACTTTTGGAAAGACAACATTGAGACAAAAACTGTTTGGGGTAAAAAAAGACTGGCAGGTACAAGGGTTAGAAGCATTGTTCAGAGCCTGCATCATCCCAGAACAAATGATGTTCCTAAATGACACTTTTCAACAGACATCTTGTCTTGGCATTGTTAAGATAAATGATTTAAACAAACCGTCCATACCTAAACCCACACCTGATAGTAATTTAACTTCAGAGGAGGAGGCAGACATAAATTATATTTTACAACAGAACAGAACAAATCCTAAATGGAAAAAATTGTTAATCTGCCCCACAGACACAAATAAATGTCAAGATAGATTCCTGAACAAGACACAAGGGTTCACAGTAACTCGGCCAGATCAAAGATATATCCAAAGACAACATCCAGGGATAATAACAACTTACAGTGTAGGAAAACTGTGCCTTGAATGGCTACAAAATTCCACACTTCCAGAAATAAAACAACACTTATCTTTGCTTAAAGATGGTGTTGATTTACGAGAATTCTTGATGGGACCTCGTAATCCACGTCATAAACATTTCATATTCGCCGGTATATACGCTGCAAACAATGAAGCATGGAAAGTCACTCAAATTGAAACAGCTGAAAGATTACGAGAAATTGATCATATTCATTTAGAGAAATCACTCTCTGTAGTTGACAATGGGTTAACAACTCTGTCGTCCAGAATTTATTCTTTGGACAGCATTGTATCATCTGCCATAGACATAATGGAACAGGACTTGCTAATGCTACAACATGGCCAGTCTCAATTACGTTCTATAATGCTATTAGGCTGGACGTTGCAAAACCTTTGTTCAGGCTATGTGCCTTGGCATCTAATCAACACTACGTCACTGTTTACTGTATTTAACCTTGCAGATAAACAAATCTTGTTGGCACAGAGGGGGGCAGACTATACGGTGCTGAGCATTGAAAAACTGGAGAGATTCCCATTGACCGTTTCTGAGAAACCATCAGTTGAATGGATAATACATGGCATCATCACAATCCCAGTGACGACTTTCCAGTTTCAGTATTGCTTAAAACACATACCAGCAGGTCTGTTTGAAAGGTTGGGTAAAGAATACATTAAGTCGACCTGGGGTTCAAGTTCAAGTTCAAGTTCAGGGATTTGTATAGCGCACTACTCACCCAGAGGGTCTCAAGGCGCTTGGGGAGGGAGGGGTTCATTTTTTGTTGAATAGCCAGGTTTTAAGTTCTTTTCTGAAGGAGATGTGGTTCTGAGTAAGGCGAAGGTGAGTGGGGAGTGAGTTCCAGGTCTTGTCCGTCAGGAAGGAGAAGGATCTGCCACCCATGGCGGATTTTCGGATGCGCGGGACTGCGGCGAGGGCTTGATTGGACGATCTTAGTTGGCGGGTGGGTGTGTAGAAGGATAGTCGAGTGTTGAGGCATTCGGGTCCTAGTTTGTAGAGGGCCTTGTGTGCGTGGGTGAGAAGACGGAATGTAATTCTCTTGTTGACGGGAAGCCAGTGGAGGTCTTTTAGGTGTCCGGTGATGTGATCTTGGCGAGGGATGTCCAATATGAGTCTCGCTGATGCGTTTTGGATGCTTTGGAGCTTTTTCTGTAATTTTGCTGTGATTCCGGCGTACAGTGTGTTACCATAATCCAGTCAACTCGCGACCAGTGTGTGGGTGACAGTCTTTCTTGTCTCGGGGGGATCCAGCGGAAGATCTTTTTGAGAATGCGAAGTACGTTGAAGCAGGAGGATGAGACTGCGTTGACTTGTCTGGACATCGAGAGAGAGGAGTCTAGGATGAAGCCAAGGTTACGTCTGTGGATATGGGTGCTGTGCCCAGAGCGGAAGGCCACCAGGAGTCGTCCCAGGCAGAGGGGGAAGATCCTAGGATGAGCACCTCCGTTTTGTCTGAGTTGAGTTTTAGGCGACTATGTTTCATCCATTCGGCTACTTCTTTCATGCCTTCGTGAAGATTGGTTTTGGCGGTGTTAGGGTCTTTTTGTGAGGAAAGGATTAACTGGGTGTCGTCAGCGTAAGAGATGATGTTAAGATTGTGTTGGCGTGTGATGGATGCGAGTGGGCTCATGTAAACGTTGAAGAGGGTGGGACTGAGTGAAGATCCTTGTGGTACGCCACAGATGACTTCAGTGGCATCTGAGTTGAATGGGGGAAGTCGGACTCTTTGAGTTCTCCCGGAGAGGAATGAGATGATCCAGTCCAAGGCTTTTCCTTGTATGCCGATGCTGCTGAGGCGTTGTATAAGGGTGCTGTGGCAGACTGTGTCGAAAGCGGCGGAGAGGTCGAGTAAAATGAGGGCCGCTGTTTCTCCGTTATCCAGTAGCGTTCGGATGTCGTCTGTTGCTGCAATGAGGGCGGTTTCGGTGCTGTGTTTGGCTCGGAATCCGGACTGAGAGGGATCGAGGGAGTTGTTGGATTCAAGGAAGATGGCGAGCTTGCTGTTGATGGCTTTCTCAATGACTTTGGCGGGAAAAGGGAGGAGGGATATGGGTCGGTAGTTTTTAAGTTCAGAGGGGTCTGCTGTGGGTTTCTTCAGGAGGGCCCTGAGTTCAGCGTGTTTCCAGCTTTCTGGGAAGGTGGCAGAGTTGAACGAGCAGTTGATGACATCACGGAGATAGGGTGCGATGATGGAGTCAGCTTTGTTGAAGATGTGGTGGGGGCAGGGGTCGGTTTGAGGTAATATAAATTTTATGGTCATGTTGTGTTCCCTAGCGAGTACCCCACCGACTCCATGTACGAGTTAAAAGTGCATGTAACTTCCCTCCTGTACCAGCTATGAAGACGCAAATACATTTGCGTCCAACGTTAACTTGTCCTCTTTCAGACCCACCATGAATGGGTTTGATGGTCCGTTCCTAAGTATGCTATGCCAACGTCTTTTTGAAGTGTACTCCTACGTTTTTCAGCCTGGCTGAAAGTAGGCCCTGAATCTCTGCCACCGAGCCTCTTTTCTGGCTTCTGACTGCGAGGGCCTCTGCCCAAGCAGCCCCCGTACCCGTGAACTCTGACTTACTTCTAGCGCGGCCCTCCGTGCTCAGCTCAGCCTGCTGCCTGCCAAGATTGACTATAACCTTCGAGTTATCTGTTTTCCTCCCCGAAGATACATTCCGGCCTGCTAGCTTCAGTAAACATCCTTCCTCAGCTACAGGGCTAAAGGGCCGACCTGTCTTTATGCAAGTAATTCATAGCCTCTGTTGCCATGCTTCCATGGAAGGCCCCATGCCCCCACGCTTCTCATACAGACACTCAGGCGCTTATACACGCACTCACAGCAAGTATAGAATAGCTTCTGCTCTAGAGACCTTTCTGCCCAGATAGCTTAGTTCCTAAACATCAGATATCAGATATGATAGAAGCACAAGTTGATCTGACATGCTAGACTTCTGTCTCTTTCCGCCAGTGTAAATGTCAAGTCCCCTGCACCCCGTCTATCACACGTCATGCAGCTGCGCGCGCATCCAAGCTTCCGATTTCTGCTGACATTGCAACATTCTGTTAGCACCACCCCTTGGTGCCACCCACTTGCGTCACCTATCAGTGACGTTTCTAGCACACACGCCTAGTTTACGCCTCTTGATGATGTACTAGCACCACGTGTATACTGTTATCTTGTCTTCTCTCAGCTGTTACGCCTCTTACATTGAACATTATGATGTAAATCAAGTATATAAGCTATGTATTGTCAATAAACGACGGCGCGCTCATCTATCCCTTCTGACATCCTGTGTGGTGGTCAGAACATGATATCCTGATTCCTTTATGAGGAATAAAACCCTTAGAAACTCTTACACCACGGACTCTGTTTTCCTTCATTTCGATTGAGTTATTATTGATTAAGTACTTACCTGCATAGAAATTAAGAGAGTAAATTAATTATTTACATCATTTTGGCGCCCGAATAGGGACCCCTCCCCCACCTCACGCGCCGGAAGGTGCGTTGCAATCCGTGTCCCCTGCCATCAGTTAGACGGACCACACGTGTACTGGCAGGATTTCCTGCATCCCCCTCTGACACACGGAGGTGACGAAGACTGCGATCAGTGCCCAGACGAGGCGGTGAGGAGTGCGGAGGATCCCGACCAGAGCCCAGCCGAAGGAAGCAAGGTCCGAGGTGTGAGGAGGCCCACCAGTTTTCCGAAGTTTTCCGAAGTTTTCCGAAGTTTTCCGAAGTTCCGAGTCGAGTCCAGTCGAGTTTTCCGAGGCCTTCTGTTTTCCGTGCTTCCCGGTGAGTACCATTGCTGGGTCGTATCTAGACGGGTTTGGGTACGCAAGTCCGGTCTGCACTGTTTTTAGGCAGTGTATCTGTACTGTTTAGCAGTATATAAAGTATTCCGAATTTCTGCACTGTTACAGCAGTGTATCTGTATCGTTGAGCGGTACATTCAGAGTAGGGGGAAGTTAGCTATGTCTTTAAATGTTTCATGTGATTAATGTCGTGGTATGAATGTGATTGTTTTTGTGCATTATTGTGTTTTTTTTTGTTTAAATAGTTACAGTTGACATTAAGTATCAAGGATCAAGCATTCCAGTATCAAGTAGGCACAATGCCGTTTTTTAACAAATTAAAGCAGATAGGAACTAGGAAAGGGATGTTAGAGGAAGAGATTCCAATCCCCCCTAGGGACACTCCAGGTAATTTCATGTATAATAAGCATGGCATAGACGCCATCTTGTATCTAGAGTTATGGACAGATTATACCAAGCACCTAGAGGAAAGATACCGATGGCCAGTTAACGGAACATGGGATGCCGAGTGCATCATAAAGGTAGAAGAAATATTACGGAAAAAGAAAGCTAGACAATCTCAGAAAGACGCCATAGAATTTTGGCGTAAGGAATCACGTAAGCGTGCTGATAGAGCACTCCGTAGAGAAGACAGGCTTAAAGAATCAGAAAAGGCCCAAGAAAACGAATTAGTTACTGAGGGAATTCGAGTAAAAGTAGAACAAATAGATCGTATCCTAAATGGCAAAGTGAACAACATGTATCTTTTGGCCGATGGTACCCCTGACGCCATTTCAGAAATACCGAAAAATTTGCCGTCACCATTGGTTCCAACTAAAGTAATGCATAAGACTACTAAAGACATATTCCTAAATTCATATCTCGAAGATGTAGCGCCAGCTTACACCAATCTGCCTGTTCGTGCCCTGCCTACTGACAGGGCCGGGGGTGGTACTGCCCCCCAAGATCACTCTCAGCCGACACCGAAAAAGACTAGTCCCGTTCCGCCAGCTCCGCCACTTCCCTCACCTAAAACTGATCTGCCGAAACCACTTCAATCAGATCCTACTAAAAGACAAATTCAGATACTGACTACACACAGAGATAATGCCCAAGTTTCCGCTTCAGGAGGTGCGACCGCGGGTCTCCAGACCCCGCCACCGACTCACAGATTAAATCTCAGAGGTATGCAGAGTCCTCTTACGCACAGATCCCCCCGTTCTTCTAATTCATCCCGTCTAGATGCACTAAAAGAAAATATGTCAGTTTGTAGATACGATCCAGAACCTGGACAGGACGACTTAATGGTATTAGCGTCTTTACGGTTAAGATCTGCTACTGATAGTTTGTTATGTTATGCAGGAATGAAGGAGCACCTAGATAGAATATATGAGTTCGTTCAAACGGGAAAGGACCCCGACAGTATTAAGGATGCCCTGGAGAAACAGAAAGTTACCATGCAAGCACTGATACTACGATTTTTCATAAATTGTCTAATAAGAGAACGAGACAGGCCCGGAACAGAGCAGAGTGAATTAGATGCATTGAACAAGTGGGGTCAAAATATAGCCGATGGAAAACATGACAGACAAAATTGCATAGAGGCCATGTATAAAAAGATTAAGAAAGCAGTGATAGCAGTACACGAGAAAGAGAAAGAAAAGGCTCCCTCCGAGGAGGAAGAAGAATCTGAAGAACTAGAACCGACTACAAGCACTATAGCATATGTAGGTAAGGGAACTTATCTTAGGAAGGGTATCCGTCCAGAAAGCAAGAGAGTTTTCTTCTCTGCCTTAACGAATCCGAATTCTGCTGAACATCAGTTCCAGGAAACTGATAAACGGCTTCGAGATCGAGTTGGGTACCATGTACTCAATTCTATGGATGAACAAGAATTAGCCCGATCAGCGGTATCATGGGCCGAAAATGCAGACATATATAATGATGACACCGTAGCACAGACATTTCTGAACCTCTCCCCCGACGAACAGAAATTAGCAGGTATATATATGATTCAGCACCTTCTCATTAAGTACAGAAAACATTATTCCGATCCAGGTCCCTTACATGAGACACTAGAAGCACTACTGATGGATAGATGGAGAGGCTTAAGCACTAAATTAGTTCAAATAATTCTAGAACAACGACGCAGATATGACACCTTTGTAAGTCCTGAATATGTTCCCGCCCCACCTCCAGAAAGGAAAATGTACCATATGCAGTGCGGGGGTGGTATTGAAAGTCAGAACCCCTTGCGAGAAGTGCACCCTGTTATGGGTGAGGATAAAATTTTGAAACGCGTGTATGTACACACGCCTCTGACTAAATTAGAACTGTTAGAAATGAAGAAATTAGTACCGTGCCATGATAAAGACCCTGCAGGTTTTCATAGAGAGCTCAAAGACATGTTATTAATGGGGGACTACACATATGATGATATCATGAAAATGTTGAAAGTATTATTGCCTACGGGTATATTCGAGAAATTAAAGGAAAAGGACTGGGAGGTGGGAGACGCAAAGATTGCCTGGGCAGAAATAGAGGATGAAGAAAAGAAACGGGTTCCAGGGTTAGGCCTTGGGGACAAAACTAAAGCATTACCAGGTTTGATAGTACAGGTCCTGCCCAGATTATTGACAACTAGAAAGGAGGATTGGGATGCAATCTCGTCCTGTAAACAGAAACATGATGAAGATACTAGCGACTTTTATTCAAGATTCGAGAAATGTTTTATTATCAATAGTGGCCTCCAGCCAAGTAGCGAGTCATACCCACATCTTTTTGTATCAAAGTTAGTCGAGAATTCCCTACCGTTAGTTAAAAATAGAGTGTATAAAGTCGAGAGTACATGGCAAGCAAATACGCCATCCCAGATGTTACAAATGTTACAATATCACCAGAATAGAATTAGGGAAGAACAAGATCAGGAACAGAAGCGCATGAAAGACACGAAAATGAAAATGTTAGTAGCCCAGACGGTCCCATCCGACAGTCACAGGAAAGGTACTACCCAGACAAGTCACGCTGCAGCTCCTGTTAAAGGGACATGCAATTATTGCAAGCAGCCAGGTCACTACGTACACGAATGTGCAGTTCTGAAACATAACATAGCGACAGGTAAAACTAAAGAGAGACCGCATCCGCCTAGACAAGACCATAACCAGCATCAGTCTACACAGAATACACAGCCCATGCATGCATCCGCACAGACAGCACAGACCGTAGCAGTACCACAGCCACAGCCCATTGCTGCAACTCAGCAAGTCTCACAACAGATGTACCAGTATGCCCAGTCAGCTTACCCCGAATATTCCCGATATACATGAAACAGCCTAGAGAGGGAAGGTGGCTTGCCTCTTATCGAGATTCCTGTAGATCAAGAAGGTCCTTATGTACACAGTCAGGTATTGGGGAAAGATAGAAAGTTTTTAATTGACACAGGGGCAAGTCGCACTACAATAAGTCATGACGAAGTTCCAGGGGCACCCCTCTCAGGCTCACAAAATGTTTCCCTTGGTTTTTCAGGACAACCTATTGTAAATGAAGTCTCAGAACCAGTTCCCCTGGCTGTGGGTCCATTATCACGCGTTACAGACCTGTTACTAACAAAATCATGTCCGGAAAATCTGTTAGGAATTAAAACACTGAAGGCTCTAGGAGCCATAATATGCTGCTCCCCGGAGGGGGTTAGACTCTTTCTGCGGGATTTCAAGGGTCATTACGTCCTTCGTGAGTTTGACGTCAGATTGAAAAATGTACCTGATTACTTGTGGGCAAAAGGCCCGACTGATGTAGGATGTATGCACATTACACCATACCGCGTTACCCTCAAGGCAGGTGTTGTATTACCCAGAATCAGACAATACAAGTTACCACCCGATGCTGTAGCGGCTTTACTGAAAATCATTGAAGAGCTCATTGCCCAAGGAGTGGTCGTCGAGACCGACTCCAATATCTGTAACTCACCCATCATTCCGATTCTTAAACGTACTGATCCCAATGCACCGCCAGTATATCGGCTGGTGATTGATCTTCGAGAATTGAATAAATGCATTATCCCACAGTATCCTGTGGTCCCCGATATATCATCTCTCTTGACTGCTATTGATTCAGAAGCAACGTTCTTTACTGTAATTGATCTCAAGAACGCCTTCTTCAGCGTGCCTATTGATCCAGAGAGCCAATATCTCTTCGGATTCTGTTTAAATGGACGCAGTTTCAAATTTTCGCGCGCACCTCAAGGATTCACAGAAAGCCCCAGCATCTATAGTCAAGCACTGAAAAGACAACTAGATTGTATTCAAATGCCAGTTAACACCGCTTTACTACAATACGTCGATGATCTGCTGATCACCGCACGAAGTGAGCCCGAATGTGAAAAAGCATCACTGACAGTTTTACATTTCCTGGCCGACAAGGGACACAAGGTGTCTCCTTCGAAGCTACAATTCTGTGTTCAGCAAGTTGTGTACTTGGGTCACTTGCTGTCCAAAGTGGGGAGACAGCTCACTCCCGATCGCATTCAGTTAATTGTGAACATGCCGCAACCCAAGACACAAAAGGAAGTGCGGGCCTTCATAGGCCTCACCTCGTACTGCAGACAATGGATTCCCCAGTATGCATTTCTAGCTAAACCACTCATCCAGTTAACGACACAGGAGGCAGCGACTTCGACTGTCCTCCCTTGGACTCAGGAACACACACAAGCTTTTGAAGAATTAAAGAAAGTTTTATGCCAAGCACCAGTTTTAGCGACACCATGTTACAGCAAACCGTTTACACTTTTTGTTACAGAACGTGATGGCACAGCGTTGTCTGTCCTCACTCAAGACCAAGCAGGTTCACATAAGCCTTGTGCTTATTTTTCTAGTACATTGGATTCAGTAGCTCAAGCACTCCCTGCGTGCTTAAAGTCAGTAGCAGCAACAGCGTTAGCAATAAGACAAAGTGATTCAATTGTTTTAGGTCATCAGTTAACAGTTCAAGTACCACATTCTGTAGAGGTTTTGTTAAACAGAACCCAGACTCAACACTTAACTATAGCACGACTGACAGGTTATGAATTAACACTATTCCAGCCACACATAGAAATCAGACGTTGCAGCATCCTGAACCCCGCAACACTGTTACCTACAGTAATGACAGATCCAGCTCCGCATGATTGTATAGAAATAATTAATGCAGTAACTAAGCCTAGACGAGACTTAACAGATGTCCCATTGACAAATCCAGACCTGACACTTTATGTGGACGGTTCATGCATGAGAACAAGTACAGGAGAATTAGTGGCCGCGTACGCCGTGACCACTGAAACTGAAATTAAAGAAACACATCGTATTGACACCCTGTCTGCTCAAGCAGCAGAGCTCATCGCTCTGACCCGAGCTTGTATTCTAGCCAAGAACAGAAATGTTAACATATACACAGATTCCCGCTATGCCTTCGGAGTTGTACACGACTTCGGAGTCCTCTGGCAAGAACGAGGTTTTCTGACTTCTCATGGGGCCAAGATACAACATGGCCCCCTCATTCAAGCACTGTTAGAAGCAATACATTTGCCCTCGGGCATATCAGTCATGAAGTGTAAGGCACATACTAAAGTCACAGATTCTGTTTCCCAGGGTAACGACCTGGCAGACCAGACAGCAAAACATACGGCATTGACTTACACCCAGACTACTGATGTGACAAAGACAATAGTACAAACACAGTGTATGACAGTTAGAGATCCCGCCCTAGACGTAATTGATATCCAGACACATGCTACTCCAGAGGAGATAAAGAAATGGACTGAACTAGGAGGGATTCAGACAGATCAAGGTTGGGTGACGAAGGGAAAATCTATATGGTTTCTCCCCGACTCAATGGTTCAAGTCATGATAAATACAGCACATAGTCCTGCCCATCTTGGAGAGAAAGCCATGTTAGACAGTTTACAGAATCTCTGGTACAACAAACACTTACGAGCAGCAGCAAAACAGAAAGTGCGTACTTGCATGATCTGTTGTCAGTTCAATCCAGGTAAAAGCGTCCCTGTTGAGCAAGGTGGATTTCATCCTCCCGATCACCCTTTTGAAGTCCTCCAGATGGATTATATCCAGATGAATAGCTGTAGAGGATTTAAGTATGTCCTTGTAATTGTTTGTGCTCTGTCCCGCTGGACCGAAGCATACCCAGTCCCAGACTACACTGCTCCGACCACTGCCAGACAGTTGGTTCGTGAATTCTTCCCACAGTACGGTTTGCCCCGTGTCGTGTATTCAGATAACGGACAGCCGTTCTCGTCCGAGCTGATGAGACAAGTTTCCCTCTTGCTAGGATATCAGTGGAGGTTCCACTGTGTCCGACATCCCGAAGCAGCTGGCCTTGTAGAAAGGCATAATCAGACACTAAAAATCCGTCTTGCCAAGATCTGTCAGGAAAAAGGGGTCGACTGGATAGTCGCCCTGCCCGTGGCACTATTCTACATGAGAATGGTCGCCCACTCGAGATCAGGGCTATCCCCGTACGAAGTGGTCTTTGGCAGACCGCCGAATATGTGGGGGACGCCCGTTCCGAAAAAGATCACTGATATTGATTGTAACATGTTGACAGATTACCTTGCCTCCTTGATGTCTGCACTCCAATCATGTCGTTCACAGGTTGCCGCAGCCTTCCCTGACAACACCGATGTAAAGGCGCATGAGGTCCGTCCAGGGGACCTGGTAGTCGTCCGGAATTTCGACCGGAAAAGTCCGCTGGAGCCCCGCTGGAAGTCTCCAAAGACCGTTCTGCTTACCACCAGGACCGCCGTGAAAATCGAGGGGAGAAAGGGGTGGGTCCACACGAGTCACATCAAACTATGCAATGAACTAAAAAACGGACTGAAACAGGACTCTGACTCGTCCACCCCCACCAAAGACTGTGTTGAAGCACAAGACGTTACTGTGCCTAAAAGAGAAAAGACTCCTCAAGAACTTTACCGTATGAAGCTTCGATCTAGCAAGTCAGACAGTTTAATTGTTTAAGTCCTCCCCTAGGTGAATCGGTTAAATAGTTTCTGACATGTATCCCCTAGATCGAGTTAGAGAGAGAGAGGAAAAGAGAAGAACATATTGCAAATCACTTCGTAGTCACTGCATAGTGACACTAATAATCATGTTTATTCTGAGTATTCTAATTATTATTGCCAGCATTCTGCTTCCTATGTACTGGCCTATTTTCAGGCGTGAACAATCTGCTTACAATGTCTCTGCTGAACACACTTTTAGTGAACTTCCCGCACATGAACTCTCTTACAGACTTGCGCTGCGCAACAATACATTCATTAGTATGTTACACCATTCCCATCAGACAAATAATGCTACAGACTGTTGGATATGTGGCCGACTCCCTCCCTACCAGAATTACAAGGGAGCTCTGCCTCTCTTTCCGTACCCATTCACTCACAATGGCTCCTGTGGAGCATGGTTTAAAATAATTAATTCTTTAGATCCTGATATTGCTGTTTTCGATGGGGGCTGGGTTTGGGGAAACTTGAACTTAGTCCTGCTCAACGTCTGTTATCCTGATCAAGAAGGACTTCCCACTCGAATAGGAACTGATCTAGAAAATGAAGTATATGGATTAGGTAATTACACAATTAGCCTTATGATCCTCACTGTTGAATCTGAAACTGCTCCAGTTCTGCCCCATATGTTAGTACTACCAGTCACAGGTGAATTATGTGTTAGCAAGAAAGGTTCAGTACACGTAGGTCATAGTAAATGCACTACTGTGGTCGAGTTCAGTGACCATGGTAAATCGTCTTTTAAAGCTACCAGTCATTCCTACTTTGTTTGTGGTCATACCGCATACATACGTTTGCCCCCAGATTGGGATGGTACCTGTTACATTGCATTCCTTCTGCCACCTGTTTTCCTAGCTCCTCCTGATTACCATAGAAATACGAATCTAGCACCGAATAGACCCAAAAGAGATATTCCCCTTGTCGACTACACAGAAACGGCATGGGAACAGTACACTGATTTCAATAAAGGATTCTTTTTCTTCCTAGGACCTGTCCAAAACAGTAAATTAATACGCAGATTAACGAGAACACTCGAAGCAGTAGTGAACGAAACTGCCTCCGCTCTAGGTAACTTAACAGAGGAGCAGTCTGCTATACGGACTGTTGTCCTTCAAAATCGTCTTGTGATTGACGTCATCTTGGCAGATAGAGGTGGAGCTTGTAAGGTCATCGGGTCAAGTTGCTGTGTTTTCATTCCACAAAACGCACCATCTGTCTATCAAGCTATCACCCGTTTACATAAAATTGCAAATCAGATACATCAGAATCCAGGCACCTGGACTTGGTCCGGTTGGTTCTGGACTACGTTAACAGCTTGGGGATGGAAGATCTTATCGTTCCTAGGCATTGGCCTTGTTATAGTATTCAGTTGTTGCCTGTGCCTGCAGTGTGGGCCAGCGATATGTGGACTGTGTGCCACATCCTGCATTGAGCATTCCAGTTGCCTCTCAAACAGTCAAAGAAAGAAAGACGAACATATAATGTTACAAGAACAAACCGATCGATTTATGAGGATCGATATATCATGAAGGGTCCGTAGGGAACAAGGAGGGAATGAGGTAATATAAATTTTATGGTCATGTTGTGTTCCCTAGCGAGTACCCCACCGACTCCATGTACGAGTTAAAAGTGCATGTAACTTCCCTCCTGTACCAGCTATGAAGACGCAAATACATTTGCGTCCAACGTTAACTTGTCCTCTTTCAGACCCACCATGAATGGGTTTGATGGTCCGTTCCTAAGTATGCTATGCCAACGTCTTTTTGAAGTGTACTCCTACGTTTTTCAGCCTGGCTGAAAGTAGGCCCTGAATCTCTGCCACCGAGCCTCTTTTCTGGCTTCTGACTGCGAGGGCCTCTGCCCAAGCAGCCCCCGTACCCGTGAACTCTGACTTACTTCTAGCGCGGCCCTCCGTGCTCAGCTCAGCCTGCTGCCTGCCAAGATTGACTATAACCTTCGAGTTATCTGTTTTCCTCCCCGAAGATACATTCCGGCCTGCTAGCTTCAGTAAACATCCTTCCTCAGCTACAGGGCTAAAGGGCCGACCTGTCTTTATGCAAGTAATTCATAGCCTCTGTTGCCATGCTTCCATGGAAGGCCCCATGCCCCCACGCTTCTCATACAGACACTCAGGCGCTTATACACGCACTCACAGCAAGTATAGAATAGCTTCTGCTCTAGAGACCTTTCTGCCCAGATAGCTTAGTTCCTAAACATCAGATATCAGATATGATAGAAGCACAAGTTGATCTGACATGCTAGACTTCTGTCTCTTTCCGCCAGTGTAAATGTCAAGTCCCCTGCACCCCGTCTATCACACGTCATGCAGCTGCGCGCGCATCCAAGCTTCCGATTTCTGCTGACATTGCAACATTCTGTTAGCACCACCCCTTGGTGCCACCCACTTGCGTCACCTATCAGTGACGTTTCTAGCACACACGCCTAGTTTACGCCTCTTGATGATGTACTAGCACCACGTGTATACTGTTATCTTGTCTTCTCTCAGCTGTTACGCCTCTTACATTGAACATTATGATGTAAATCAAGTATATAAGCTATGTATTGTCAATAAACGACGGCGCGCTCATCTATCCCTTCTGACATCCTGTGTGGTGGTCAGAACATGATATCCTGATTCCTTTATGAGGAATAAAACCCTTAGAAACTCTTACACCACGGACTCTGTTTTCCTTCATTTCGATTGAGTTATTATTGATTAAGTACTTACCTGCATAGAAATTAAGAGAGTAAATTAATTATTTACATCAGGTTGGCGAGCCAGAGTGGATTGAGTTCATTAGGCGGATGGTGTCTTCAGTGGTGATTGGGTTCCAGGCCCTGAGGGTGATAGTTGGCGGTGTAGATTCTGAGGGGGTTGGGAGGGGTTGTTCGCAGGGAGTGTTCTCGAAGCTGTTGTGAATGCCGGCAATTTTGTTGTAGAAGAAGGAGGATAACGCATCGCAGAGGTCTTGTGAGGGCGTGATGTCGTTAGATGCTGCGGTGGGGTTGGTGAATTCTTTGACGATGTTGAAAAGTTCCTTGCTGTTGTGGGCGTTGTTGTCGAGTCGATCCTTGAGTGCTGATTTCTTGGTGGATCGAATCAGTTGGTGGTGTTTGCGGGTGGCTACCTTGAGGGTGGCCATGTTGTCGGTGGTTGGGTTTTTTCTCCATGTTTTCTCTAGGGTGCGGCATAGCTTCTTGGATTTTTTAAAGTCATCATTGAACCATAAGTTCATTTTTTAAGGTCATGTTTACCATACACACACAAATGTTGGAGTGGGGGAAAGGAAGTATTTCTTAGTGGTAAAAATTGTGAAAACTCACTAAGCGGTACACTATTTTGTCAAGGTATTAATTTACACAGAGCCTGCAAAGGTTCTTCCAATAACCTTTCTTGCCACCTGCAGGATTCACCCACAGCGGTGATACATCCAATTTTCAGGCAGCTTTCCAATGGTAGCTACATTATGTTAAATGATCACAGCTGTTGTGGAATGATGCCAGGAATAAGCTATCTCGTTACTGTGTCAGCCAGGGTCACTTGCTGTATGCAAGTATTGTTTCCTAAAACCAAGACAGACGGGAATCGACACTATGGCTTTCACTGAACATCTCTTCTATACGAATTGATACTTTAAGCAGACTGAAAGCCATTCTTTTGCAAAAAACTGTGCCACTGACCTCGTCCAGAAAGACGTATGATCTGCAAGTTGCAAGGTCCTCTGCAGAGATACATGCATTATTATCAACAAGCTGCCCAATAAATTTCGCAGAAATGTTAGGTCGTATCTTTAACATGTCTGATACCAGCGGTATTGCACATGTATTTAAGACAATTTATTTCGGGACTGTTAGCACCCCTTGAAGCAGTCCTGGGCATTTTTCCTAACTTCATCCACTCTGTGTTCGGCGGCCTGCCTCTCATTTTGGGACTCGTAGCAGGGATTTTATTTTTATTCCTCCTGCTCCGTTATGGCACATCCGGATACCAGCGATACCCAAGCCAGCATGGAAAATGCGCTCCAGGCCATGAGGTATCGTGAGAGAATAACACAGATTCTTGGCTTGGCTCGTTTGAGAGATCTGAATACCACATGGTTCCTTTCATTCAGACCAATCTGGCAAGATTGCATCTTACCTGTTCTACGATGCCTGCTTTGTGGAGAGGAATGCGTGTTAGATGTCTGTCTAACACTACTATCGGTTATGCCAACGGATGCTGACGCATTACTGGGTCCCGTAGCGGCTCATGTGTTGTGTTGTCCTCAGCGGCTACCAATCCTGATGACGGCATTCATTGAGATCTCACCGGCAAATACAACTGGAAGTGAGATACGAGGACCAACAGGCACACAGGTACCATCTGATATGAACATTGCTAACGCAGCTGACGCTGACGGCGATGCTTCGCACCTGTGCACAATGGACCTTCTTAATGAAGCAGTCGAACTTTCATCTACTGTGGTAGATGATTTCTTTGCCAGCCTTGATGACTTAATGTTTGCTCCTGACACCGAGAGTAACTTTTGAAATTAGCACACAACGTTCTTTCGAACTCTGAAATTCGACCTTCACTTTTTCCAAAACAAAGCTACCAAGTGTGGAACTCTATTTTTACAACAGATTTATTTGACTTTTTCCAAAAAACAAAACGAACTTTGGCACAAAAAAGTTATTCTGCTATGGGATGGTCTCGACCTTTTTTCTTCTGTAACTAAGAGCCATTTCATAAATGTAATTTTCGTGATTCATTCAATTAGCATTGCTAAATATCATATAATACGCTTACAATTAAGTAATTTCCCTTAAATGTGTACTGTACAAAATGCTCATTTTTTTCGTGTGCAACAATTTCAAATGCATTTTATATGTTTTTTGGTGGTTGTAAACACTTTCTCTAGATTATATGTTTTAGTGCTTGAACTTAGATGAAAATGATACTGCGGGGTGGGTGTTATGTATCATTTTAGGACCCTATTGTAAGTTTCCCGATTCATGCCCTTATATAGGTATAAATCACCATATCCTTGCATAGGCATAGAAATCATAATCATATTTAGGCATAGCACATGCAGTCCAAATACTGCAGGGCTACTTCCACTAGTTCCGAAAATCCACAACGGTTTCTTGGAAAACTCAGCTTCAGCAGCCGGGGACTTCCCCTTGCTTGAATATTGATTTGTCCAGTTTTCAAAGAACTGAGATTCTTTGATGACGTTATTATTTCCAACTGTACGTCAAAGTCAGCACCTTCAAGGTATAAATATGCCCACACTCGCCCAAGCAAACACACGGTGGTTTAAAGCAGTTCGACTATCTACTTGCCCGACGCGCCCTGCTACAGCAAGTGCCGAAGGAAGCCGACCCTCCAGCAGACCCACTGAGAGAGACGCTGTCTTTTCTCCTGCTGAGAAATCCAGCTCCAGTGTTTCCAAGCTACCCTTGCGGGTTGCTGGGAAATCGAGCCCCTAGACTGACCTTCTTCATTCTAAACTAAGGTACGGAGCTGATAAGACCCTTAGAGAAATATTGGGCAGATTCTTGGCAAAAGAATACTACATTTATGCTACACCTCACTTACTCCTTCCCTTGTACTAAGCTTAGGTTAGTTACAAAGGGTCAGGAGTATTTTAGAAGCACCAGTTGAGTACTTTTAGCCTCTGTTCTTTATGTATGTATTTATCTATGGTTTAGGAACCATACAATGCTCTTACAGTATTATTTTATTCTACTATTTCTACTGTATGCATTATATTTTGCAACCAGTTTTATGATTGTACCAGTTCATTTCTTATGCTTGAGAAAGAAGACTGTTCAATAAATCCTTTTATTGAAAACGCCCATCTTTCTTCTTTCTCTGCACCTCTAGTGAAACGAAGCATGCACGATTGACTGAGTAAAATTTCTATCTATTGTTTCCACGACTCTAAAGATACGTTTTTATCTTGGGGAAACAAAGTTGTCATGTTTATGCGGTTCTCAGAGACTAATCCCTTCTATTGAATTTGAGAAAGTTTATAGTGACCTCTGAGCTGGCTGGCACACACAATTAAGTCTAGTATATTCGATAGAGACCTAGTCGACCTCAGTACTACGTCTAATCTATATGATATATTATTCCAATGCGCAGAGCCTATTGGGAATATAGGAAGTACAGTACAGTGCTATAATAGTACTCATAAAGTATTTCAAAATGCTCTTCACAAACCAATGAGTGTAAATCCCCACCTCTCCTATCTTTTCTATGGGGAGATTCTCACATATCTAAATTTACTATTTAGTATTAAATGTGGGTGGGACCATGGGAGTTGCTGAATGAAAGGGCATTATTACTACTAAGGGGCCAATTCCGTTTGGAAATTGAACCAACCGACACAGACCGGGAACGGAGTCCGACCGACACGTACAGGTGCCATACGACCCGTGTGGTACGATGCAACACCCGTGACATACAGCCAACCCGTACGGAATACTAACAGTACGACCGAGCCGTATGGAAACTAGTGATTCGTCCAGAAACCGGGCGAGATTCGCACCGACCGACAGGCACCAGGAATGAACCCGAACGGCACGTACCCGCCAAGTCCGACCCACGCAGCATGATGCAATGCGTGTGAAAGCAGACCGACTCGCATGGAGCTCAAGCCGCATGACCGACATTCACAGAAAACAGGTACCTGAAGCAACAGAGATATCCACGACCGACGCGTTTGAAACACAGAAGAAACTCAGCTTGAACGACTCGGAGAAGCCCGCACGAGCCAACAGCAGCGTCCAACTCGGTCAGAAGAACGTCTCCTTCATGCCTAAAAACACAAAGGAAAAAACACAAAAAAGGACCAAACAAGCAATGACAAAGCCAATAAATAGAAAAAAACGTGGAACAAAGACACATCCACAACTCCACCTATATAAAGGCCAAAAATCACCACCATGGTCCTTTGCAAATTCAACAGATCAGCCAGCAGAGAACACCATCAGACAGCAACCACACACGCACTCGCAACTCACCCATCACACAACCTTCACACCATTAGCACCTCTCCAAAAGCACTCTCACATACACCCAGCAAAACTGACACCCACACACCCTTACTTGCACCCTCACACACACATCACTCTCCAACACCACCCATCACCATGCCCCTAAAGAAGAATCCAAACTTAACAGTGAATTAGAAGTCCTGGTAGATGAAATCCTCAGAGTAGAGCCACATTTGTTTGGTACATTGGTCAAAAGGACCCCCATGTCACAGAAAGCAAAAATGTGGGTGAGGATTGTGAACAAGTTGAACGCACAAGCACCAACGTTGCGGACAACGGGTGGCATCCAGAACAGGTGGTATGATGTTCGCAGGAGGGTCAAGAAGCTCCTTGAGAAGGATCACGCCTTGAGTCAGCGTATTGGCGGTGGCCCTCCTGCCAAACCAGTGTACTTCAGGCCCTAGGAGGAGAAGGTGCGGGACATCCTACCACCAGAGAGCGTCCATGGTCTAGCAGACATACCAGAGCCTGGTGAGTACACACCCAATATACTCAATATTGTGTGGCAATACACACACATCACTGTCAAGGAGACAGTGAAACCATGCCCCTTTAGCAAAGCCACCGTAACTAAAAGATAATCATCCCAAGATGTGTATTCTAGTCAGACAAACACAATACCTGCCATCTCATAGTCATCTGTAACTGTGTCATGACATGTACAAACATAACAACAAATAGAGCAAGGCAGTGGCAAAGATCTAAATAAACATCATTAGACATTTTGCCACCACAAACACACTACCTCACAGTGAAGCTGACTGACAGGAAGGAATACTGGGTATGCTGGTGAAGTGAGTGTATCCAAAGGCATGATGGGATTTGTAGTCCCAGATAATGCTCCCCTTCCCAATGTGGCCCATCAAGACCTCTCTGAACCATACTGACATCACAGGGAGTGGAAAATAACTGACAAGATGGCTGACACTGGGTTCTGCTGTGGGGGTGTAAGGGTTGTGCTCAAATCAGAAGCAGCACATCACTGCTTGACATCCTGAAAGCCAACTTGCACACCCTGCAACAGAAGTACGTTTCATGGGGGGATGTCTGGCTGGCTGTGAAGGAGGACTGACAGCTCTGACCATACTTACCAGCATGTTTGGTCACACTCACCCCTCAACACAAACTCTACCCAACTCACCGGAGTTAATGCATTGCCTCACACTTGATTGCAATATCACCCAAAGATCCACCACACTGGGTTCTGCTGTGTTCAGCACAGGGATTCTATTTGGACTTGTAGCAGAACAAACACCAGGACAGCACTGTCAGCCATCTTGTCAGCACAGGCACAATCCCTCACAGGGAAGCAGAGTCAAAAGGAAGGAAGTATGGGCATGCTGGTAACGGGGTGTAGCCAAGAGCATGATGGGAGTTGCAGTCACAAACAATACTCACCCACCTCCATGGCCCAGTAAGCTCAAACTGAACCATGCTCACCTCACAGGGAGCGGAAATGGACTGACAAGATGTCTGACACTGGGCTCTGTTGTGGGGAGCACAAGGCCCTGCTGGGAACTGAGCACCAACAAACAACAGGACAGCACTGTTAGCCATCTTGTCAGCACAGGCACACTCCTTCACAGGGAAGCAGAGTCAAAAGGAAGGAAGTATGGGCATGCTGGGAAGGGGCTGTAACCAAGAGCATGATGGGAGTTGCAGTCACAGACAATACTCACCCACCTACATGGCCCAGTAAGCTCACACTGAACCATGTTCACCTCACAGGGAGTGGAAATGGATTGACAAGATGTCTGACACTGGGCTCTGTTGTGGGGAGCACACGGCCCTGCTGGGAACTATGCACCAACAAACAACAGGACAACACTGACTGATATCCTGAAAGATAACCTGCACCCACTGCAATGGTGGCACGCTTCATGATGGGATGACTGGCATTGGTGAGAAGGAGATCCTGATTTAAAACAAATACCACCGACACTAGCCATACACACACCTTCTCTGCTAAAACACATTGCACACGTGGTACCAGTCACTCACAAAGTAAATGCTCGGGCAAGATGGCTGACACATGGCCCTGATAAATGATGTGGTTGCAAATCACACATATGCCTTGGCCAACCCAAACACGTTCACACTCACAGCCATTGTAACTGTACATTTGAAATCACTGTCTTGGGATGCAGTGTCCAGGGGTGCCCCCTGGTCTGGCTGTGATGGTGTGTCTTGCAGAGGACAAGTGTGGAGATCCATATATAGTACATAGCACAAAACACACCAGAACTCACATTTACATCATTGACAGGGGACACCTGCCAGTGAATGGAATGGAATGGACACACCAATATAGCTTACACTGTAGCATGGTCTCATTCACACTAGGTGCTGTTGTGAGCTGCATTCCACTCCTACATTGTTCTGCAACATATGCATCCTTCGCACAACACACCACTCACTGTCATAGACACTGTAGAGACAAGGTATAACCTGGACTGCATTGGAGGAGACATGCTACTCACAGCAGTACAACCGCAACACACACAAGACTGGCTATCACTGTCATGAGCATGGAAAAGCCCGAGAGGTGACGTGCTCAATCCATATCACCATGGAGAACATTGGGAAGATAAATCACTTTTGCACAAACAAAAGTCAGCACCAGCATCATTAGCTACAGTGACATCATCACTTCTATGAAATGAGATGGCAACTAGGAACACAGAAAAAGAAAACAAACTCTCCAAAGAGATCTCAGGCATACCAGACTGTGACCATGTTGTACTGACACACCAATGTGACGCACAAAGACTAGCAAAAACTGCTACCACACATGCCCCAATTGTGCAATATAAGTGGAATTACAAGTATGTCCTCATCAAAGGTCAATTGTGAACAGGGATGACACACCTGTGGCAGCCATGTGATGGCCCTTGAGTTGCAAAGGCCATGTACAGTTAAATCTATACATGAGCTGGTCATGCACACACTTCGACATGCACATTGTAATGCTTCATGTTGGCTGGACAATGTGCCACAACAATATCAATCTCTGTCAGTGACAACTTAGGACAATGCAGTGTACAGGCACACATCCTGACGTACAGTTGCAAATGTCATGTATGTGAACCATTGATGCCTGTAGAAACATAACTTTCGTTGTGTGTCTTTTCAAAACAGAGGTGGTGCTGGGGACACAGCAGCAAATGAAGAGGAGTCCCTGTCCCACACTCCAGTGGACCCTGAGCTCTCTGGTGGTGATTAGTCTCTGTCCTCTTCGGATGACGAAGAACAACCTGGCACCTCCGGTGTGAGTCATCATGCAGCACCAGCAGTACAAACACCTGCACCCCCTTTTACCACTGCCTCCAACATCTGGCAACAGACAGAGCACCCCCGCCAACACGAACAGACCAAGGACACTGAATTCCAACAGCACAGGGACACCGGCCACCCAGGAAGCTACGGAAAACACCACCAGTAACAACACCCAAGCGGGCACAGGATCCTCTGTGCGTGCCACCCAGGTCCTGCCTGTGTGACTAGGGGTGGTGGGAGGGGTGGGAGGCAGAGTTCACAGCTTGCTGAGGGGTCTGGACTGCATGACGACCCCCAATTGATAGGCATCATAGCACCGGAGGATTCGGCAAGGTAGTGGGGATCCTCAAGGACATTCAACAAGAGCAGGCTGCCCATCTTTGTCGCATGGAGTCCAAGTGGGATGGACTTACTGCGTTGCATAGGGACATACTGACATGCCTCCGCCAGATCAGCACCAACATGTCCACACCTCCCTGTGTTCCCACAACATCTGTCGCTGCAAGATATGCAAATGCCACAGGAGGGAGGATGACTCTGGTAGAGAGTCCTCTGCACCCCAGATGCCTGCACCTGAGGATCCCCCCCCCAGAAGAAGAAGATGGCTAGTCCGAAGAAGGATAAGTAAGACACAGTTGCCCATGAACATCCCCCAGGAACACAAAACCTGTTCTGGAATTTTTTATTTGTGTGCAAACCGTTCACCTTGTTGTATATAACCCAACTCGCCAACATGACATGGAGGGTTCATGTGGGTCTAATGTAGCAAATGATTGTGGACTTTACTCTGGATATTTCAGCTACCAAGACTTCCAACTGTGAACTTTGGATTCCAAACCTAATGTACAGCACCCACAATTCTGTGCACTATCTTCCCACATGTATATAAATAAACTCACTATTACACCATACTTGCCTCTGTTGTGATTCCAACTTGGTATGTGTCATGGAGATGATGATCTGCTAAAGAACACAGTGCATGCTAACTACTACAGCAATGTGATTATCATTTTGTGAGTCATGGTGATGTGACACATATGAGGGAGACACACCACTAGGGCACCACAACACATACTCACCATGGCCATGTAACTCATTGCCTTCAAAGATGTTGACCAGAAATGCAGTGGAATGCGCAGACACCACACCTATCCACAATCAGTGATAACAAGCCAACAGGTGAGGTAATCAAATGTCAGACAGATGTATGAAGACAGACAACACACTTAGCAAAGTGAAGGACAGGTTAATTACACATCAGCAACTTGTTTATTCCACAACAGTTGCAAGGTAATTCCATGTGACAGTGGGCACATGGTCACCAAGTGTCGAAGAATTGATGTTCAGGTGTGTGTGATACATCACTTGATGAGAATCGACAACTTCCACTCTGGGTAAGGATTCTGAGTGTTGGGGGTCAGAGTTGACCAAACAACAGGCAAAGTACCCTGGGAAGGACAGACATAAGACACAGTCAAAAGCACAGCAGAACAGGATAGAAATGCAATACACATGCACAAAACATGTCACAAGAAACCTAGACAGAAACAAGTTAGCATATCAACACTATTGTGGAGTACAGACTATCTGATTACATTATTAATAATAATAATTATTATTATTATGAATAATATATTATGATATATTGATCTGGAGTACAGACTATCTTGATTGGATGCACGCATCTAATCAAGTTGCGCACAGACACACTCAAACACCAATTGAGCAGCACCAACACATTTCAGGCTAACTCAGTACATTGACATAACAAGCCTGTTGTGTGCGGACATCACCCTCATCATCATCATCACTGGCATTGTGGCTCAGGCCAGGATCCTCCACAGGGGGCGGGTGTAGGTCATCATCATCCTGGATGAGAGGCAACTTCTTCCACACTGCCATGTTGTGTATCATGCTGTATACTATGAAACTTGTGCACACCTTTGCACAGTCATTTGGGAGGGCCCCTCCGTTCTTGTCCAGGCAGCGGAAGCGGCTTTTCAGGAGACCAAATGTCCGCTCAATCACTCTCCTGGTCCAACCATGTGCCTCATTGTAGCGCATCTCGGCTGCTCTCACAGGGTTCCTGAGGGGTGTCAGCAACCATGGCATGTTGGGGTATCCGGAGTCACCTACATACAAACAATTGCACATTAGCTGAGTTTTGAAAGAGGGTGGAATACAGCATTGCCAAACAGACACAATGGTAAACAGTCAGTACACACTGACAAGCCAGGCACGCTGGTTTGGCATCTGTGACATCATTTTCACAATGCGACTACTCCTCATGATGTAGGCATCGTGTGCAGAACCGGGGAAACATACACACACATGTGTGAAACACATGTCCGCTAGACATACCACAAGAGCATTAATGGATTGGAAATGTTTCCTGTTCCGGTATTTCTGCTCATGTGTCCGTGGTGATACCAGGGCCACATGTGTACCATCAATAGATCCACTGACGTTCGGCATCCTCCCCAGTGTATAAAAAGCATCCTTTATGTCAGTGAGTTGACCTGGGCTAGGAAACTTGATGTACAGGTCAAGGAAATGCAACATCGCCTCCGAGACATCGCGAAGCACACAACTGAATACAGTTTGCGACATACCACCAGCAGTAGCCACAGTGTACTGGAAGGTACCGGTAGCAAAGAAGTGCAGGGCTGCCATCACCTTCAGCTTTGGGGTCAGTGCTCTAGGGTATGTCCAGCCAGGTAGCAGATGTGGCGCCAGCTGCTCCACCAACTTCTCAATCAGTGGCCTGGTGAAGCGGTAATGTCGAATGCAGGCGCGTTTCACCATGCTTTCAAGGTCTGGGAATGGTCTATGGACAGCTGGTGCCCTGCAGTACAGAGATGGGCAAAGGAAGATTCTACATTTATCCACCCATGTGGCTATGACCAAGCAAAATATCACATGACACATCATGACAATACACAATGAACTGAGGTGTGTGCTGTTGGGTTTGGACACATATGTCACCTTCATCATCTCACATCTCAAGTCAACATTTGTACATAAGTTCAATGTAGTGCAATGGCAAATCATTAAGCTGTGTCACAGTACCTATGTATTGCTGTCACGATCCAAACACACACCACAGTGACAAGTGAGGACTGATGCCTCCCAGGCATTACTTCTCTTTGACAGGCAGATACTCAGGGTCCCTGTATTGATACATGGACATTGGCATGACATGGTGTATCATGTACACCCCACAAACAAAACATGAGTTACACAGGTAGTGGCCCCTGTTGTCTCTGCAGGCCAATCAGGGATGTCTCTGAGACATACCCACAACATCAATGTTGATGCACAAACCTCATGGATGTGGAGACTGTCTCCCATTGGGCACATGGAATCAGAGACATCTTGGATACAACATGCACACAGACTAGGTGTACATCAGAATTGTGGTTATGGGTCTCTCTGTGATGTACATACCATCCCACCCAGGACTCAGGGTGTATGTGACATGTCATACACATATCCAACCTGCAACTGTGTCCATGACTCATGCCCATACCTGAACAGTTGCACATCACAGTGGTAATATGCACAACACACAAAGGATTCTGTACCCATGAACCCGTGCCCAACCTGGGAGTGGCTGCACCAAAGTGCCACACAACAAACCAAATGTTGCCCCCCATAACACACAGGTAATGCAGCCTTACATGCCATGGGATACAGTGAGGCACATGCTGTGGTGTTGTAGGTATGCACCTTAGTCCCTGGCAAGTAATCGTGTGTGGAATCCCTATACAGGTCACAGTAATGTTAACCGACGCGGGTGACTTCCACAGAAACGCATCGCACAGTTGTGGAACGAGCCGTGCACACGCCTTGCCCATTGCCTGCAATGTTAACAGACGCAGGTGACTTTAATGCATACGTGTCGTGCAGGCATGGACCGAGCCGTGCGCAAGCATAGCCCATTGCCTGCAATGTACACCGACGTGGGTAACTTTAATGCATATGCGTCGTACAGGCATCGACCGAGCTGTGCGCAAGCATAGCCCATTGCCTGCAAAGTTAACCGATGCGGGTGACTTCAATGCATAGGCGTCGTGCAGGCATGGACCAAGCTGTGCGCACGCATAGCACATTGAATTGTATGGAGACGGATGCGTGTGGATTTTCAAACTACACGTCATAGAGTTAGTTGACCGAGCCTTGCACACTCCTTGGCTATGGACTGTCATGGAGACGGACTCGGATTCAAAAATTGTACGAGCTGTGCGCTGGAAATTCAGTTGGCTGTCCACAACAATGTTGCAAATCCTAGGGTGTCAAGAAGCTGACATTTTGAATGATGCGGAAGATGTGTACGAGTCTCACAATAACATGGATTGGCCAGAATCATAGGATGCATCCGAGTTGGACCTATCACTTAGGACACATGGCACAGATTCTGCCTCTGCAGCACAGATATAAGGCTGGCTGGCCCACAGAGAGCTCACTTTCCTACACTACATGCTACACATCTCTGCTACCACTGCTGCTGTCTCTGCATCCTCTGGCTACTGCTATGGCACGCACTCTGGAGAGAGCCCCAGGCTTCACAGAGGAGGAGAACCAGGCCCTGCTGGACGGGCTCCTTCCACAGTGCTGCACACTGTATGGGAAACCAGGGAAGCAGGTGAGTGTGCAGTCCACTGCCTTCCTAATTGTTCATGGTGTCTGACTAGCTGTACTAGCAGTGTGTACACCAGTGGCAAGCATATGCACTGAGTACTTTCAACCCCCAAAGTGTGTAGGTAAATGTGATAAACAGGTGTCCTGCTGCAAAAGTGCATTTTCTGCAAGCGTTTACTTCCCAGGCAATGTTAGCATGTCAGACATGCAGGACAATTGTCCATTTCCATGGGTGCACTACCTGTGTACCCCATTTACCTTTGTGATGGCTACATGTATATCAAACTGTGTGCAGCACAAATATGTGGCATGTGTGGGAATGGCCTTTTCACTTTGTCATCCTCACAGGTTGATGCCCACCAGAAGCAGGAGATCTGGCTGACCATTGCCTGGGCAGTTAGATCAGTGGGGGTCTACAAGCGCAGAATCCGCAACTGCCAGAAGAGGTGGCAGGACCTTCGTGGCTGGACCCAGTGGATCACAAGGGTCCAGCTGAAGCTGTTGCCTCCTTGCAGGAGGGGCGGACACCGGACCCTGACCCCCCGCATGCTCAGGACTCTGGCGGTGGTCTTTCCAAATCGGGATGGGCAACTGAAGGCCAGATAGCAGCAAGGAGGGGGGAAGTCCATGCCTAATCTGTAAAATATGTCTGACATGTTATTTGCTGTCTTTTGGCCTGGTTACACTTCCACGTTACGTCGGTCTTGTAGTCCAGTACTCATGTTCCTCAACTGTGTAATGCACCCTCCTCATCTGATCCACAGGTGTGGCCCCTACAGTCTGTGGCTTGTTTCACTTGGGCACTGCAGTCAGCTATGCTTAAGGTTCTGGACTCTGTTGTGTGCTTTGTGGGTGGGTCAATTGTTTACACAATGCCTGATATCTGACATGTGATCAGTGTGTGCCTGATATGTGTTCCAATTGCTGGTCTGACTCACCACATGTGCCTGAGGTATTTAAAATACACACTTGCAGCAGGTGAGTCCCATTTTGGGGCCTCAGGAGTATGTATATCAAGTGTGTCACCCTTGCTCAGCCACCTGCCTACTGTCCAGAGCTATACACTGTTTCACGTTGACCTGGGCAGTTATGCTTCCTCCAGGACATTAAAACACTCTGTACCCACACTCCTGTGTATCAACTTACAGATTGTGCTTAGTGAAATGTGCCCTCAAGTGTCTGCCTCTGTGTCATTGTGGTGTGGCTTCATTTTTGGGACAACTGGGGTGTTCATAAGTTTGAGGGTCAGCAGTACATCTGAGATGTGATTATAGGAGACGAGACCTGTGTGACATATAGTTGTGTGCTCACTTGACTGTGCACAATGGTGTATGCAACTGTGAAGTTCAGGCAGTTGTGTTTCATTCAAAGCAGACTGTGAGGTGCTCATGTTCAAGGAGTTGTGTTTGCAGTCACTCATATGTCTGATTTGTATGATGTGGGATCATTAGAGTCCAGAATATGTTGTTTGCAGGGGATGGACAAGTGCAATTGTCAGCTGCAGAGTTTGCTTTACCCATGACGTATGATTGTGACACAGTGCAGACTGTTGTTGTCCGGATGCCCTGCCCCTGTGACATGAGATAGTGATGACTGACTTTCCAGGCATGCCTCTGCCATGGCATTGAACTTGCTAGGAGGGATCCTGCAGTGGAGTTAAATGTGCTCAATGCACCCCATTGTGGAATTGACTATCAGGTCATGAGGACATCATTGTGTGTGGTGCTGGGTATTCATCACATGCATGTGAAATGAGACTCTGGCCATCCCTTCATCCTGACACCTGTACTGAGTCAGTGGCAAGAGGTGTGATGTGTGTATAGTAACAAACGTCTACATGTTCACTTGCATGTCCAACAACTGTGTAGGTGGTGCATGTGTACACATTTGAGTATTAGCAGCCAACATGCAACAAACATATGGGTGCAAGTCCAGGAGGGATATGAGGGCCATGGTTGATGATCAGACTGACAATTGGCATATTCAAAACAGTGTGAGCACTTTGAGATATGTTCAGCTGCCAGGGCTTGCCCTGTGATGTGCTGTACTCACTGTGGTGTGTGCGGTCAGTGCAGGTGACTAATGTTGGTCTTGTTTTCATAATTCTATCCAGATACATCCACGCCCACAGGAGGGGACAGCGTCACAGACCAGGAGGAGCCACAGAGGCAGCCTCGGACAACAACTGAGGAGTTGAAGGGACCCAGTGGCACGGAGGGCGAGGGAAGCCACACCGAGGAGTCCTCAGCAACATCCACTTCAGCTGAGGACCACAGGAGCTTGGAGGATGACTCCTTTGTCTCCCTTGTGGAGGCGGGTGTCAGCAGCCACCAAACCCCAGCTAGTGAGGCTGTTCCGGCCACCACCACCACCACCATCCTCCCATCGGCTCCCATCCCAGAGGTCCGTGGAGGCTCCTGCGTTCGGGAGCATGTCTCCTTCATGCCAGGCACCCCAACCCCTGCCCCTGTGTCCCCTGCTGCCCTGAGTGTGGACTCTGTGGACTTGCTTTGACAGATCCATGTAGGGCAGACATCAATGCTGAGTGTCCTCCATGCACAAACCAGTCTGTTCAAACAACGCGTGTTGTTCATGGAGGGCATGTTATCGAGCATGTCTGCCCCACAGAGGACCAATCAGTCCATGGCCTCCTCCCTGACGGCAGCAGTATCCCTCCTCCAACAGTCCCTCATCCCTCCTACCTCTGCCCAATCCACAATTCCTAGCACCCTACCTGTCCCAGGCACACTCATACACCAGCACATTCACCCAAACCCACAGACACGAGTAGCACACAAACATACAAACCAATGTCTAAACATGCACACAAGTAACGACAGGGGACTGATACCACACTCACAGGGGATGGTTTGCAAACACACACACACAGGCATCCACAAACACTCCACAGTTCTCTGATACCTCTCCCTCCAAGAGCCCTTCCCTTGCCTCACCTGCAACGCCATCTCCCAATAAGCTCTTCCTCTGTAACCTTCGCCTCTTCTCCACCAATCCAGCAGATCCAGTGTAAAAGGGGAAGAGGTAGTCCCCACAAACAGAGGGGAGTGTCCCTCACACTCAGATACCCTCCCCCGGGTGCAGGCACACTGAGGCCCCCACCGCAAGTCCCCCCGGCCCGGACCTGGAAGAGCAAGACCCCACTCCCACCCCGCAGCTCCACAACACAGTCTACATCCTCCTTCCCCCAGCCACCACTCCACAAGTTCCCATGCCACACCCTGCCCCAGGTTCACCCACCCACAGATACACCATCCCTAAAATGCTCAGAACCTCTCCCTCTACCACTTGCTCTTCCACCACCACCAGCCTCGGTCACCTGTTTGTGCCACTGGTGTGGGGACCATGGCCCCCCTCTGTCCTGCCAACCACACCTGAACCCCATTCCGCTCCCATGGAGTTAGGCACTACAGTGAAGTCCACAACCACCCAGTCTGACTGGAGTACTGCAGTGGGGACCCAGTCCACTCCATCTGAAAAGCCCACTGCTGTTGTGCCAACACCCACCTCATCAGACTTGTGCCCCACAGTTGTGACGGTACCCACTATTTCAGACACCTCCACTGCAGTTGCCAGTGACTCTCCTGCACCCACCACCCCTTATCTGCCTCCTTCTGCTGAGCCCTGATCCTGTCCCTGTGGTACCTGTCCTGCCCCCATGTATGCCCCTCCGAGTGTATGTCCCCTGTCCTTAGCAGTGCAGGCAAGCAATGTGTGACAGCTATCACTCACACCCTATTTGGACTTCAGCTATGGACTGGACATTGGCCTTTGGGTTTTCTGGACTTTACATTTGATTTTCCAATTTGCTGAATAAATCATTTGTCTGTCATTCACTGTGGTTGTAGACTGTCCTTGTGTGATGAGTCTGTGCACCTTAGATCCTCCCTCTCAACATTACTGTGTTTGTCATGGGTGCCTGTACGAAGTCACCAGTCCATGTGGGCTTCACTGATGCACATTGGTTCAGTTCAGGGTGTGTGGTGTTAAGGGTGGATAGATGTGAATGTTTGCATGGCTCCGCTCCTACCTCACTTTTGTCCCTGGTTGACGGGCCATGCTGAGTGATTTGTGTTTGTGTAGGTGTGATGTACGTTTATGGCCCAGGACACATGTCTCAGTTTCTCAGTTTAAACAACATCTACCTTTGTCATCACAGTGGACGTGTCATGCAGGCTTGTGTCACCCCAATGTATGGTCCCTGGGGGTAGTGCTGTTGTAGGTCTGTCTCTTGCTGTTTTCTTTGCTGTTCATTCCAGCTTGTGTCACATGTGTCTGTTGGGATCCCTCTAATCTTACAATGCCTGATTGCCCGCTAAGGGTTGCCAAATTCATGGGTTACTTTTGTACGGCGCTGTGTCCACATCTGTGTCATTGCGGTTCAGCCCCCTCATGTGTTGTGTAGTTGCCTGGGGATACTGAGACACACAAACACATGTTGTGTCAGATGTGCAGTGTGAGGTTGCCTGCTTGTGTTTGTGCATCTGCACCAGTGCTTTGGTATTGCTGTTGTGGGCTATTGGCTGGATGTTGTTTGGGTGATTTTCCCTGTTGTCCCTGGGAGTCATATCTCATCGTTCTGCACAATTATCCCGGTTGTTAGGTCCCATTGCTGCCACGGAATGGGAGTTTGTGACCTGACACCTATAGTCTACAGTCTACACAGGATGTATTGATATGTGTGTCTCTTTTCGAGATGCCTGTGTGCATTATGATGGTCACTTCTGCTTTTGTGTCATTGTACACTGTATGCAATGTCAGCCCTCATGGGAGGTGCTTGTCTGCACATGGCCTAGAGTATGTTTTATTTTCACAGCACCGTTTGCCTCACCACATCTCAGTGGGTATGTGACACAACCTCTACTTTGCCACAAAAGGGTTTCATGTCCTGGGACCAGGAATCATATATGCAGTTTGGCATTTGCAGCTTTTACTATGATGACACTTACCTTTTGGTCAATGTGATGATGGGGGTTTAGACCCCATTTCCACAATGCTCAAGATTTGCTGCAGTTTGGAACCCCACATTTAACTTTTGTTCTACGCAGTGATGGGGGGGTTAGAGCACATAGACGCAGGGCTATTGTGATGCTTGACTTGTGTAGCACACACTCAGTTTTTGGTCACACATGTGATGTTAGATACATTGTATGTTTGAAGTCATAGTCACTGTTGTGGGCATTTTTCCCAGACTACACACTGTTGTCATGTTGTTAGGGGGGTGTATTTTGCTGACATACCTAATGTTGGTGTGTGATGGATGTGTGGCGCAGGTGTGGGTGTTGATATTGATAGTCACACCACACCCTATGAGTGGGGGTGGCAGTAGTGATAGGCAACATCCCCCCTATGAGTGGGGGTGGCTGTAGTGATAGGCAACATACCGCCTATGAGTGGGTGTGCCATTAGTGATAGGCAACATACCCCCTATGAGTGGGGGTGGCAGTAGTGATAGGCAACATGCCCCCTATGAGAGGGGGTGGCATTGGTGATAGGTAACATACCCCCTATGAGTGGGTGTTGCAGTAGTAATAGGCAACATACCCCCTATGAGTGGGGGTGGCAGTAGTGATAGGCAACATACACCCTATGAGTGGGGGTGGACGTAGTGATAGGCAACATACCGCCTATGAGTGGGGTGGGGCATTAGTGATAGGCAACATACCCCCGTGAGTGGGGGTGGCAGTAGTGATAGGCAACATGCCCCTATGAGGGGGATGGCAGTAGTGATAGGCAACATACCCCCTATGAGTAGGGGTGGCATTAGTGATAGGCAACATACCCCCTATGAGTGGTGTTGGCAGTAGTGATAGGCAACATACCCCCTGTGAGTGGGGGTGGCATTGTTGATAGGCAACATACCCCTTATGAGTTGGTGTGTCATTAGTGATAGGCAACATACCCCCTATGAGTGGGGGTAGCTGTAGTGATTGGCAACATGCCCTCTGTGAGTGGGGGTGGCAGTAGTGATAGGCAACATACCCCCTATGAGTGGGTGTGGCATTAGTGATAGGCAACATACCCCCTATGAGTGGGGGTGGCAGTAGTGATAGGCAAACTTGCCCCCTATGAGTGAGGGTGGCATTGGTGATAGGCAACATACCCCCATGAGTGGGTTTGGCAGTAGTGATAGGCAACATACCCCCTATGAGTCGGGTGGCAGTAGTGATAGGCAACATGCCCCCCTATGAGTGGGGGTGGCAGTAGAAATAGGCAGCATGCTCCCTATGAGTGGGGGTGGCATTGGTGATAGGCAACATACCCCCTATGAGTGGGTGTGGCAGTAGTGATAGGCAACATACCTGCTATGAGTGGGGGCGGCTGTAGTGATAGGCAACATGCCCCCTATGAGTGGGGTTGGCATTGTGATAAGCAACATACCCCCTATGAGTGGGGGTGGCAGTAGTGATAGGCAACATACCCCCTATAAGTTTGGGTGGGAGGAGTTTATTTATTTATTTTATTTATTTAAAGAGTTTTATATAGCGCTGGCTAGACCCGGAGGAATCAGAGCGTTTTACATGAGAATCAACAATGTAACAGAAAAAGTTCAACAATTACACATTAAATTCCAGAAAAATAGGCAATACAATTAGGAGAGGAGACAGAGGAGAGAGAAAAATAGTGGAGGGGGCGGGGGAGGTGAGAAAGGGAGGATAAGGGAAGAGACAATAAGGAGAGACAAAAAGAAAGTCTGTCTAAAGACCGACTAAAGACCGACTGGGTAGGTGAGGACCCAGGAGGGAATCCACAGCCCATCTCACCTATAGCTAAACCAGGAAGCTCCATCGGGCATCAGACATAAAAGAGTTCTGTCTCAATACTTTGAGAGAGGGGAGAAGGAGATACATAAATAGAGGTAGGATGTGGGAGGAGACAACACGAGGGACGAAAGGAAGTGCAACAATGTGCTTTAACAATGTAACAGATAAAAGATCAACAATTACAACATTACATCAGACAATCAGCAATACATTAGGAGAGGAGAGAAAGGAGAGAGAAAGGAAGTGGGGGATAGGTGAGGTGAGAACGTGAGGATAAGGGAAGAGACAACTGTAGAGACGAGAGGAAGTCCGTCTAAAGACCGACTGGGTAGGTGATGACCAAGGAGGGAATCCACGGTCCATCTCCCCTATAGCTAAACCAGGTAGCTCCATCGGGCATCAGACAAAGTAGTTAGGTCTCAAGTGTCGAGGGAAGAGGATCGCATAAAAACAGGATGGGAGTGAGATACGGCAGAAAGACGAAGGAAAGTCTGTCCAGAGGCGGGCTGGGTAGGGTCGAGGGAGAAATCCCAAAACCCATCTCCTCTATAGCTATCATGTAGCTCCACCGGGCTTTGGCCAAATAGCTAGGTCTCAATGAGAAACATTAAATAACATGGAGGGCAAAATAAATGGAGCGTAGAGGAGAGGGAACAGGGAAGGTGAGAAGGGTGGATATGGGAAGAGACAACCAGGAGAGACAAAATGAAATATGTCTAAAGGCCGACTGGGTAGGTGACGACCAAGAAGGGAATCCATAGCCCATCTCCCCTATAGCTAAACCAGGTAGCTCCATCGGGCAAAAAAGTTCAGTCTCAATACATTGAGAGAGGGGAGAAGTAGAGATATAAATAGAGGAGTTACATGCCCCCTATGTGTGCATTTACACCTCATTGCCAGATATCTCTCCCATAGAAAATAATGGAGGTAGGGGCTTAAAATAAAGCCCAAAAGGAAGTAATGTAGAATTAAAATAACAAGTATAAAATAGCTATAAAAAAAATCACATACATATAATTTTAAATAATACATCTAAAACTATAACATATTTAGGATTTAAATATAAAATATTTTAACACACCTTTTTGAATGTATACATTGAATTTAACATGTATTGTTAAATATAGTTAAATCACTTTTAATTAATTTTATACACTACTTTTAACAATTTAATAATTATTAATGCATAATAAAATATAATTTTAATTTAATTAGGAATTTATTTTTTTAATTTAAACTTCAGAAACTATTTTTTAAACATATATATTTAAATAACTTAAAGATTCAATTCAAAATGAAGTTAATCATGCTGTAGCTTTTTCATGTTGCTCTTCATTTAACCCAAACTTATAAAATTAATTTACATTATTATTTAACATAAAAATATTTTTATTTTTTTTAATAAAATAAACTTTTCTAATTATGCCTATATTTTATCATTGGGAAACACCACAGTCAGGGTGGAGATCTCCCTTTTGTAAAGTATAGGGAATATTAAAATATTCATGTTAAATTAGCAAAAATATTTTTATATTGAATATTATTGTACATTAATGTTATAGTTGTTTTAAATGTAGAAAAAAAGACAAAAAGTCCCAGTGCTATTAACTTAATTTTAAATTAGTGTAATGAATCTGCATGAACTTGGTCAGAGAGTTTATGTTTAGTCTACTATTGCTTTTCCCAGTTCCATACAGACCCATCAAGAGGGATAGGGGACTTTAAGGGGTGGGAGAAAGGAGTATTCATCTGCTAATAAATGTTGCACTGTTTAATAAAAACACAAAAAGTTTTCCAGCATTTTGTAGGTTTACCCTACTATTGGTTATATTACATTTTGAGCAGATCTATTGAGGAAAGAGATGAATGAGTGAGCAATTAGAGTTTCTATCACTAGCAACGTTGGAACTGTTCAATGAATCTCATAAAATGTGGCAGATAATAAATTAGTGGCAGATTTACAAATCTTTGGCACTGAGTTTGCATCCCAAAAAGCACATAAACCATGGGTGGTACATGGGCATTCCTGTGCTACCACCCACGCTTTTTGACTCAAAACCCTATTAACAATAGTAAACAGGGATGTACGCAAAAAATAATTCCACTTTCATGCAGGTGTTAAAAGGAGAAATACTTTTATTTCTCCTTTCATTTGCCGACTTTGCATGTCTGCTGTACTGTATTGTATGGCACACATATAAAGTAGGAAACGTTTTACAGTTGGTCTAGGCATAGTATTTTGTACTGGAAGGATACCGTTCCAGTATAAAACCTATGGTGCAAAGGTGTGTGCATGGTGCTCGGTAGCCTGATGGTGAGCCAATGCTGGGGATATAGGTGGAAAGTGACATATCTCTGTAGATATGGTGCTTTCCTCATCTCTCCCTGTCTTCAGCACAGCAACTTTGGTTGCTGTGCCCCGTTGTTAGATGGGGTCATTAGCCTGGCCTTAAGTTTGGTGCAAAGACAGGCATGCCATGTGTGGTAAAGGTCATGCAGCCAACCCTCGCAGTGCACAACCAAAGGCCTAGTGCATGGTGGGTTGGATGGCCAAGGTGGGTTGGAAGCACGACTTGGCCCAAGGCCCATTTCATGACGCTAAAGATTAAAGGTAAAGTAAATCATTACAAAAATGTAATTCACTGACAAAACATAATAAAAAAGGGGTTATGGTTTTGCCTCAAGCTTGTCAAACCACTGAAATTGTCAGTTAGTTATGGTTCGCAAGGCACACAACACATGCCAGAACTAGCAATATCTGGCATGCTCAAAACACCAATTTTGGAAAGGTACAGAGACAAAAAAAAGGTGCAATCAAGAGATCAATAAGGAACCATGGCAAGTGTGCAATTTATGTCCTTTTTTCTGTTTGTTGCTAACCATAACAGACAATGTCTAAGGTTTTACAAGTTTAAGACAGAACCATTACACTCTTTGTAACTATAAGATGTCAATTTCATTGGTTAGATATTTATGTAGAACAGATCTAGACCCATGGGCAGAAGAGTGCTTTACATGGAACATCAGTGTACATCATACTACAGTACCATCAAAATAAAGGAGAGTGGAGCATGAAACATTATTTTATAGTCTTGAGATATGATAGGTGGGTTTTTAGATACTTCTGGAAGGTTCAGCAGCCTTGGCAAGAGTAGGCCTAGATTAAATATTTTTTTAGTCTGTGCGCAAGAGTAAATCCAAAGGATTAGGGTTTATGGAGGAGCAATTAAAAGAATATTTTACAGAGTTCCATTTCTATTGGTGGAGATATATCTGGCAAGGAATGATCTCCAGGCTGTTAACTAAATGTGGGAAGTCATCTTACTTATATCAACAAAGGAGGGAACAGTGGGTAGACTATATTTAACGGGGTCCAGTGGACATGTCCGAAAGACTAGTAACACAAGAAGGGTACAAAGTTCCCGATGAGAGTGTGAAATACAAGTGAGTGTAAATGCGTGAGTAGCGTAGAAGATGGTAAAAAGGGAGGGGGGATTCCCTTTTTGGAACTAAAACCCTCACACACCCAGCAAGCTAAGTGTCATGCTTCATCATATGGGTTCTGCTCCTCGTCAGACTGGCGCTGCAATGCCTGATGGGCACCCACGAAGGGGCTCTTTATCGGAGATCTTTTGTTCCAGCCATATGGTGCATGCGTGTGAGAGGGCAAGTGAAAGTGTAGTCGTGAAGTGGTGGTGAATAAAAAAGGTGGGTCAGTCCACAGAGAACTTTATTGGAGTGGCTAACTCCTGTGATTAAAACGGGGTGGGAGGGGAGATATATGCTGAGACAGATACACAACAGAATATCTTCCACCCTCAGGTCAGGTCAACATGTTTCTTGCCGTCATGGCAATTCTTCAGGACCTCAGTGCTCAGTACTACACAGTGAAAAAAGTAAATGAATGTAAATTACAACCTTATTCCTTGCGGTCAATAAGTAGGCAGGCCAATTGGTCCTGCTTATGCGATGCGACCCTAAGCAGTTCCCTAAGGTGCCCCACAGTCTGCTCCCGTGGGACCTGCAACAATGAGTAAGGTACCTGGGGGAGAGAGAAGACACACAAAGTCATCTTACTTATCTTTAGAAACAATTTAGTTTTATCAGAATAGATGCTGTAAAAATAGCTGAATTTTTGGATAATGTCTCCAGAGCTTATTGGATCTAAATGTAATGTCAGTACTTCTTATGAGAGAAGCCAATTGGGCTAGGAAAAACAATACCTCATTTTTCTCTGCTGTAATTGGTTGGCAAGATGACATAAACCAATTCACAACAATGTTGTCAATCTTAATGCACTCCTTCAAGGTTTTTGTAAGCATTTTTTATGAACTGCATAAAAAACTGGCAATAGTTCAAGACAAGTAATTACACATAAGTATATTACTAGTGCAATGAAATTGGTCTTACCCACCAATCACCTCCTTAGAATAAATGTCAATGACACTACTGGAGTTTCATGAAGCAACATTTAGGGGGTCCATTATGATTGCGGGCGGATCGCCACCGCCCATACGGTGGTGGCGATCTGCCCACAGAAAACCTCTGCCTGCACTGAATTCTCCCCTTGCCACATTACCATGGCGTTGGGAGCCCGGCGAACGAAAAGTCCGTCCGCCGTATTTCCGACCAGTAGATGAGTCGACCGGGCGGAAGAGCTGCTAACATGGTGGCGGTGTCTGGGAGACTCCGCCATCCATATTAGCATAATGGCGGGGACATGCCTTTGGGGGGCCCCAGGGATTCTGGGGGAGGGAGTTGGACATGAGGGGGTACCTATGGTACCCCTCTGCATTTCGATATACAACATGGCACGCATAGCACGGTGCCTGTCACGTTGTGCATTGAACTGCATGATGTGCATTTTCAGCACTGCCAGCCGCAATGCTAAACATGCGGGATGCGCCCGCCGCTGTGGCGGGTGCATCCGAATGTCCCCCAAGGGACCCCCGCCCGACGCAGTCCCTTTTTGCAACGGGATCATCCTAATCTGCCCCTTAGTGTGAGAGAACATACTGAAAAACAGAATAACATGACAAATTATTCAATGACAGTCAGCAAACATCTTACAAAAAAATATGTCTTTGTGAGTATACAGTACACACATTTTCTATCTACTTTTCCCGTTGGGGGCAGGCAAAACCAAAAACCTAAACCAGCATGCATTACCAAGACAAAGGTTATCCATGCTAAAGCATATTCAAATGGACGACAAGCCCTCCGTTTACAAGGTAAGCACCATGAAACCACCTATTGCATTGTCCCTGTCAAGGCTACCCAGCAATTAGGCCTTGTTCCAAGTAACACCATGGGGACTGTAGGTATGTCGAGGAGCTAAATTGGGAAAGCTCAAGACTGGTTGGTAATTGCTGAGGTGATCAGAATCGACCCACCATTTCTTCTGCAGAGTAGAGACTTTACCAATATTAAGATGGTCAGGAAATTCATATTGAGTTATGTATGTTAACTAAGGGGCAGATTAAGATGGTGGACGGATTGGAGTCCGTCCACCATCGTGGTGGTGACCAGTACCATCCGCAATACATGCGGCTGTCCTGCACACCCAATTAGGATGCGACCTCTACCATGGCGGTCACATTTTGCACTTTAACATTGGGGTGGGTGCTGCTGACTGCAGCACCCACCGGTATGTTCAAAATGCATGTTGTGCATTTCACTGCGCTGCTTGTAGGCACCACATGGTGCTTGCCACTTGGTGCAGTGAAATATAAGCAGGCACAACTTGTACCTCCTCCAATGCACCACATCTCCCCCCAACACAAGGGGGGGCCCGCAACGGGGCCCCCAAAGCCAATCTCCACCAGCCTTTCAATAACGGTTTCGCCGCCACAGAAATGATGGCTGAAGACAGCATCCTAATTTGGTGGACGGTGTCTGCTAGGCACCACCACCATTTTATGGATGTAGACCACTCCACCAGGCATTCGGTACGATTGCCTGTGGCAGTTCTGTGGCGGACTGTCTTTGCGTCCACTACTTCGCAGTCTGGATCCCCCCCGCCATCATATTGTGGCGGGGAAAATCACAGTCTGATGCGGAAGGACCCGGTCGTTCTGCAATCATAATCAGCCCCTAAGTTTGTAGAACAAGATAAGAGATGGGGTTTTATTTTTTAGCTCAAAGGCCAGACAATTGTCTACAAAATGATTCAGAGCTTTCATTTGGAAATATATTCCTACTCTGTGTATGACTAAGCAAAATGTTGGATAGTTGAGGAAAGATAAACTCATTAGATCAAAAATGTAACTTCATGTTTCACATTGATGCCTTTTTCTTAACCGCGAAAGATAAGCAAGGATTAGTGGCAAATTGAGTTTAAAAAGAAAAGCCTTTGCACTGAAAATTTCCCTTTTGTATCGTCTTCAATTTTTTTAAGTTTTAGTAAATTAGAAACTGAAGGAGAGTGTTGCAAAATATCTTTAGTGCTATTGGTGATTTTCCAGAGTACAGCAGCCATTTGGCATTAGATTTGGTTTTCATGCGAGCAGCCTGTGTCAGTTTGGAGGAACGGCAGCACTGCTCTAAATCGACGGTATTTCCGCCACAACATATGGGCCGGGATACCCGCCACCCCTCCCAACACAATTCCCCATGTGAGGAGACAGACACAGATTTAAACTTTTGGAAGGCGGGGGGGCCTCACGACCCCCCCGGCCGTATTTATTAAAATATGAAACAAAATTTAAAACTTTAAATTAAAAACGTTTCATAATCATGTACAAATTCAACTTCAATTACATTTTGATGAAGACAGGTTTTTCAGGCTAACCTTAACAAATCTCTAATACAAAGGTTTCCTAGCCGAGTCTAGCATCCTGATAAATGCATTACATTTTGAATTTGTACAACCTAGCATTAAGGGCCAACGGCAAGGTCTTAACCGGTGTCAGATCCCTATCACTAACTTCCCGCCCTCACGGTGTGAGTAGCGCATGCGCAGAGGACTTTACCCTCGCAGCCAACTGTAACTTCCCTTGTCGTGGGGGCCCCCTTTCACTCTACGCCATCTTAAGGTCATCCGAGTCCCCGTGCGAGGTATCCGTAAGAAGGACAGCGTGGACTCCCCCCTTCCCCACACTCTCTTCCGCGGGAGCGGATATCCGGCCCCCGGGAAATTCGTGGGAGGGGCATATAGCCGTCTCCCCCTGAGAGGGGCCTATGGCCGTCTCCCCCTGGGTGACCCATCCGTAGTGGGTGCCGCCCCCCCGTGGGAGGGGTCAATGGCCGCCTCCCCCCGGGCGCTTCCATCCATAATGGGTGGCGCCCCCCCTAGGGACCTTGAAATCACTGCTCACCGATCATGACCTTACCGCCACAGGCCAGATAGTTCACCGACTATCTGGCCCCCCCACACCTCCTATAGGTCATGCCTCCTCAAACCCACTAGCCAAGCTACGAAGTCTTCTATGAGTAATTCATTCCCAGCCCTGGACAGATGCACCCCATCATTCGAATAACCGTGATCCCCCCTAAAACACCCATGGGAAATGCATTGGAGATGAGCGGAGCGAAACAGTTTCTCAATCTTGTTGTTGACCCTCTTTACCGAGTGGTTCAACGCTGACATAGACAAACCCCCCCGCCATATTCTCCTGGGAATCATGTGGGACCAGGCAATCATACACCCAGGGAGCCTCTTGGCCAACCAGCTAACTGCAGACAATATGTGCTCAACTAACACCCGTCTTCCCAGTCTCGCCAAGTCATTGCCCCCCACGTGCACTATGACTATAGATGGCGGTGACCTGTGCCGCCCTAAGAGTTCCTCCACAAATTTTTGCAATTGGTCAATACAGAGGCCTCCCTTCCCATGGAAGGTCACTCTGAACCCATATTCCTCAGATGCGTGGATCACGTCACCTACTTTGAATATGCCCCCGGCACGCCTCACGTATGAGTGGCCCACGACCCAGACCACTTGATCTCCAATCGGTGATCCCTTCCTGCTGGTCAGCTGATGCTGGGCCGATCCCAATTTCCGCCCCACGTGACAGGCTTGCGAAACTGTAATCCAAACAAAAGACAAGAAGCGTGAGTACAGTTCATCAGCTTTTTACAACATGTGCAGTCGCACATACCTCTTGAAACAGTTCGAGGACCAACGGCCTAATTGTTTCACCTCGTCCGCCTGCAGACCCCGAGCCATAGCTTCCGTAGCGGCCCCTTTTCTAAATGAATGGGTCCCAAAATCACCCGGGCTCAAGCCTGCCGCTGCAATCGTAATTGCCAGCACCCTCTGAAATTGAAATCTCGTCAATGGGGTGCCGTCCATGTGTCTAAGCAAGGCCCCCCCATGTTGTCAACCTCTGCTTTAGGTAGGCCTCCACATGCCCCCCTGGACAACCGGGGTTCCCCCGTGCGCGCTGCAACACCACACTATTCCCCAGGGCCTCCTGGTCTGTTTTTGACCTGGTTATCGAGATCAGCAGAGAATCGCCCCTCACTTGGTCGTGTTCCCTGCGTAAACCTCCTTCCACATCTTTCTTATTTGCTGCCACTAGTTCACTCACCCGCAGGGCCCCATAGAACGCCAATGCGAAAGCTGCTCGGAACAGTGTTACCTCGCTGGGTAAGGAGCATGTCTCATCCAATTTCGCCAGTAAGGTGGTCAATCTATCCAACCCAATCAGGTGCCTGTTATCCTGTCTGTGATCCTCCAGGCGCCGCCAGCCTCGGAGAGCCTTCTTGACTATGAAGGAATCCGTAGGGTCCCTCACCCCGTGGAGCTGCGCCATAAATGATATGGCGGCCCTATACCTGTTGGCGGTTGCCGCCGACCGGCCTTCTCTATGAAGGGCCACCAAAAATTGGAGGAAGGACTCTTCCCGCCCCCATCTATGCTCCCCTACTGGCCCCAGAAAGGCGCAGTATGAACGGAACGCCCCTTCATAAGCTTTCCTCGTCCTTGGCGCTAGACTGGCTGCCACGAGGTCTTGTAGTCCAGGGCACCGATCTGCCATAGTGCTTCGGGGAAAGGTGCCACCACTAGCTCCGCTGTGGGTAGATAACCCCTGAAAGCCTGCATTTTTGAACGAGAGAGTGCATCAGCTGCATTATTCAGTACACCCGGCACATGTTTTGCCCTGAACTGTACGTTTAATCTCATGCATCGCAGTACAATTTCTTTCAACAGTCGTAGGATCCATTTGCAGCGTGCTGCCTGGTGATTAATGCACTCGACCACTGTCATGTTATCTGACCAGAATACCACTGAGCGGTCCCTAAAGTCCTCTGGCCATGCCATCAGAGCCACCCAGATGGGAAATAACTCCAAGAAACCAATGTTACCTGTTAGGCCGCTTGAGTGCCACCACGCCGGCCATGTTTGTGCCGACCACCGGTTACCGAAAATTGCGCCAAACCCCACGCTCCCCGCCGAGTCGGTCCATAAGCCGAGCTCCTTCGACGAGGCTGGGGGTCTGTTCCACACCACTCGACCGTTGAAGTCCTCCAGAAATGCCAACCAAATGAGCATGTCCTGGCGAACCTCTGCCGAAAGTCTAGTGCGGTGGTGGTCCTCCTTGAGGCCCACCATAGCCTGTGCTATGGAACGCGAGAAAGGGCGAGCCATCGGCATCACCCTCAATGCAAAGTTAAGCTGTCCCACTGTCTGTTGTAACTGATGTAGGGTCACCTTCTCTGTTCGGAGACATTGTACCAGGGAGGCCCTAAACTTGGCCACCTTCTCATCCGGCAAGCGGAAAAAAAACCCTCCTCTGAGTCTAGTTCTATACCCAGAAACTCGAGGGAGGTAGACGGCCCGACCATCTTACCTGGTGCCAACGGGACCCCAAAACCCCGCATGAGCCCGCAGAAGTCCTGCAATGCCCGCGCACAGTCCTGAGTGCCCGCTGGGCCCAGAAACAGGAAATCAACCAAATAGTGCATCACCTGTCTGTGGCCCATGACCTCTGTGAAAACCCATACCAAAAAGGAGCTAAACATTTCAAAATAAGCACATGAAATCGAACAACCCATGGGCATGCATTTATCCATGTAGAATTTCCCCTTGGAACGTGAATCCCAGAAGCCGCTGGTCTTGAGGTTGTACTGGGAGTAACCTGAATGCAGATTCAATGTCTGATTTAGCCAACAATGCCCCGGGGCCCAGGCGATTCAACATTACGACTGCGTCATCGAACGATACATACTTCACTGAGCATACCTCGGGGTCAATCGCTTCATTTACTGATGCCCCCCTTGGGGCCGACAGATTGTGGATGAGTCTATACTCCCCCGGGTCCTTCTTCCGAACCACTCCTAAGGGTGAACACACAAAATCCGCTACTGGTGGGCCGCCAAATGGCCCTGCCACTCGCCTCAAGCTAACTTCTTTTGCTATCTTTTTCGCGGCCACCGCTGGGTTGTGCTGAATAGACAGCTGGTTTTTACAGGAAGGGCTCCCCCGAAAATTGCCCGCCGGGATCCTGAAGCCATATGAAAAGCCATCCCTCAGAGTCCCGGCGGACGCATGATCAGGGTATCGGTTCAGCCAAGGGGACAAAGCCAAGATATCTACGGGTGAAGATGTTTGCTTCCGAGGAACCGCATCAATCCTGCTCGGATCCCCCCTTTCCTCCTGCGCCATTGGTTTTAGATCGGCAACCGGTTTCCGGGTGTGAGGAATTCCCACAGCCCGAGCACGCGTGCCGGAACCTACACGTTCCCTGAGGCCTGTTACAAGTTCCTTTGTTGAATCCCCAACACACCCCTCGCTTGCCTCCATTCCAGCTAGACCTGGGCTGGGATTCCCCCCCCGGCGTTCGCCCGAAAGGGCTGTGACGGCCTCTGATGGAATCCCCCAGAGCCACTCGTGCTTGGCACCGAAGGACCCGCCGGCCCTGGCAAGAGCTGAGCGTGCCATGACACTGTATCCAAACAATCCCATGTCAAGGCCTGGTTAAACTCCTTTGCTTTTCTAAAGGAAACATCATACCCCTTCCATTCATTTCCCCCATACATCACATGGAAATTCATGATCCTGTTCTGATTACATGCCAGGTCGGTCAACACTTCTGGTTTACGTTCTCCGATAATTGCCGCGAAAATAGAAAATGCCCTGACCCAGTTCACCATGGTCTCCTCGACCCTGAACTCCGCCATCTTGGCCCGCCATACACTGGGGTGCCAGAGATCTTTCTGGGTCTTTGCATATTCTAACTCACGATGGTCAGTCAAAAGCGAAAACATGTTAATGTATTTGTCTCCCCACACCATCTCTTTCGTAGCCATGGGAATATGTTGAGATAAACTTTCCCACCTTGAGGTTACCGGGCCCTCCCCTACCAATGGCAACGCTGTCTTACCGGCTTCAGCCGAACTCCCGGCAGTGTCCGTTGTCTTCTCCCGATCGTCAGTCGTGACCTCCTGCGCCATCTGCGGGGGAATAGAAGATACATTCGCTGTCCCGGCATCCCTTGCCTGCCGCAACTGCTCAATAATTAATCTGGCTTCCTCGGCCGGGTCTCCCGCGGCCGCTGATCCCCCCGCTCCCTTCTTCAGCCAAGGTAATACCGCTGCTAACTGAAGTGCTAATTCCGGGGGCATCTGGTCATCCCCCAGTGGCGTGATAACCACGGGAATTGGCAGTCCCCCATCCGGTCCTGGTACCGGGCTAGCCACCGGCGCGACGGGAATCGGTGGAGTTACTAGTGGGACTGGGGCCTCGCTGAGACATGCCCTCCCCTTCCTTTTCTTGCCCTTATCCCCCGGGTGACGTTCGGCAATGCCGGTCCTATGACCTTTTTAGGCCGGCCCGAGGGGGCATTCTGGGCCTCCACCTGTTTCCTGATGGCCGCTAGGCCACGATCAAGCCGGTCTACTTTACCCAACTTCCGGTCCATCACCGCCACTTGGTTCACCAGCGTGGGCAGCATCCTTTCCATCTCGGTGCTCTTTCCGGATTTCGTGCCAGGCATGTCCTCGATCAATCCGTCCGACTTGACTTGCAAAGGTGACTTGATCTCCCAACACGCCTTGGTAACTGAAAGAGAAAGACAAGGATTACAAGTTCTCAAAAAAGTGCAGCTTGTTCCCTTGAGGGCTCACGAGCGACGAGTGGTGCAGCCTTCAGAGCACAGGAACAAGAGGAAGCTTCGTTGGATTCCCGCACTATTTATCTAGCTGCGGGAGGGCGGGAACCCGCCTCAAGCACACCCATCCATGCACGGACTTCCAGGCGGGTGTCTAGGACAACCTCTTTTGGGCAGGAGGGGCGTGCTCCGGCCACGCTGCTTTGGGCATACCAGCCGGGTCACGCCCCCCGCCCACAATGGTTTCCCGGGGGATCAGGGCACCCAACCATACGTTCGGGGGGACAGAGTGGTCTCCCCTTTCCAAACTCAAAGTTCCCTTGCTCTGTTTAGAATTGGATAAGATACGCGTTCAGTGGGAGAAGATATGCTGGCTCCACCAATGTAAACCTCTCTACTCCACCGAGGGGCCAACAGGTCAAAGCATCAGTTTTCCTCACTATAAGGGCAGGGCTATAATTATTCATTTTTCCTGCCAGTGCCCATGCCTCAAATGGCTCCCACAAACAGGAACATTGTAGCATATCCCTCACATGGGATTGCCTCTCTGGCATTATGCAGCACTTGGGTGGCATAGATCCCTGTTATACCACCTCACTCGAACCCTGTGTGTGCCAGCCAATTCGCCTGTCTCTCAATTTGTTATGGGTTTGGCTCAGACAGGCAATAAAATGATGCTGGTATTCTGGTCCCAAGCTGCCACCTCCTTGGATCACTCTGAGCAGGCACGTCGATTTCTCAGGTTCTGCTTCTCTTATAGGTGGTCCTTAGAGAATCATCGACTGGTTCTGTCCTGGGGCTGATGCACCATAGCAAAGCCACAGAGCTGCTGATGCGGAACCTGTAGCTGACACTGCTGGCACTGGAAAGTGGTGCAAGCTCACAGGGAATTTCAATATTTCACATTTCTAATGCTGAAAAAACACTGTGCAAAGATGGATAACACATTCGATTTGAGTTGTAGGTAGCATGCACCGAGCAGGCATATAACGTCCTGCTGTATGACCCATGGTATGCTCCTGCACCAACTACCATTTGTTGGTATAAGCTGCTCCACCACTAACTTAGCTCCTGCAAACAACCCCCCTTCAAAAGAAGAGAACATGTCAGCAGCAGGATTCTCATCTTTCAGAAGTCGGAAGGCAGAGCCTTCCGACATCTGTTCACTGGTACATATACGAGTATAAATGATTACACAGCCCGTAAGTTTCATAGCTGACATATTCAAAGAGGGCCTTGCATAGAACATCATCCTTGCCTGTGCCCTTCGATCCTGTAAATGTTCTCTAGAATCTTTTCATTCCAGATTAAAAAGCAGAGTTCTCCAAAAATAGAATGGTCTACTTCTTAGTTACTGCACATGGCTCAAGAACCAGTGGTTGAAGTCTCTTGACTGCACTGGTAATATTTAAAATATATTCCACTTATATTTTTTTCAATAAAAAAAACTTTTTATATAAAAAAAAACAAAAAAGTACTGTTTACAAGTCTACATCAAGTGTTCGTCCCTATTGCACAAAAATACAATGCCCAAGTTGTTCATCTACTTAGGATTAGGCATCCATGTACAGAAAAAACGGTAGGAATGCAAATATTCATTACAGAAGCAGACATGTATGGATGCACGCACATGACCATTCCATTTCAAGATGGCCACCACACTTGTACAGAAATGTAAACAACAGACCCTGAAAACTGCAGAGACGTGCACATCATGCTTACTGGCTAGCAAGCAAGGCAAATTAAATGATCACTTCTTGAGATCGTAGGAATGGGTGTTTTTATACTTGAAAGTTTAGCCAATGGAACCTTCAAACAAGTATTGTAAAAACTTTGCCCACACTATCTAATTTGAAATCGCCATTGAAAGACAAGGTAGCTGTCGGACTCGAGAGGGTTTAGATTCATGAAGAAACACAATTATTCGCCGGAACTGAAACAAATGCTTCTCTGCTCTATACATTTCTGGAAGGTCGGCTATGAAATTTCTTCTATAATTTGTCAAGCCAATGGTTCTGGCATCAAGGTGCTCATGTCCGTGTTAGCGCATTAAAGTTAGACCTATTGGCTTGGACATGCAAGGGGAGATTGTGTGTTTGTGAAGGGCTTATGTTTGGGTGCCTGAGTTATGACTTGATGGTGCCGGTGATGTGTAGGTCTAGGCCATAAGTAAGTGAGAGTGCCCTGTGCTTGTGGTTAAATTACTTTAGATTTTTAAAAGTAATGTGGGAAGGATGTTATGACTAAAGGAGACTTTCTGTAAAATATTGCCATTTTATTTTGTAGAAGAATGGCAGCAATAAATCTCGAGTCAAACGTGCTGGCTGCAAACTTGAAAAGAAGAAGCAGAGTAAAGATATTCTTGTGTAAGAAAAATCTATGTGCAAATTGATCGTGGTTGTATCTGATCTCATATTTTAGGACTATCCATTGAAATGTGCATTTAAAATATGTTTGCATTAATGTGCTCGTGTGTGCGTGAGAAAGTGCACACACATGAATGTTTGAGAAAAAATGTATATGTGAATGTGTTACAGTATGTGGGGTAGGTTTGTATGATTTTTTGTAAGTGTGCTAGTTCACTGCTTTGATTAAATAACGTGTATTTCTTTGTGGTTTCTATGCGTCTTTTCCTTTCTAACTGGACATTCTAACTGGTTTCTCTGGCTGACAGCCTGAACCACTCTCTCAAATCGCAACCCTGTGGGCAGTGTGGAAGGGCCTAGTCATTAAACTTCATCCACTTCAGCTAAAGTGATCAGGCAATTTCACTCATTTGTAATTCGTTCACAGATGGCGTCTGAGAAGCATACATTTGGAGCATGGCTCAGCATTTCATGCGCTAGATGGAGAAGGAGAATTTTCAGAGGCACAACCTATTATCTTTTGCCCAATAACTACTATCCACATCTGCACATGGCTCATTCATCCCAAGAATAAAGCTATAGTTTAATAAAAATACAAACAGCATGTTAATCACACAATTATTTAACAATAAGTTTAATGATGATTGGAAAGTAGGATGTTCTGTTTGCTCAACCCCTATATCCATGCTGTCAATTCTAACTTGTTTAGTAGTGTAATTTTATGGCAGGACCAGAGGCTCCTATTATGCTTCTTTTAATGTGCTTTATTTACATAGCAGCAGTCAAGAAAAAACTACAAACCCCATCAGGCTTACAAACAAAAAACCACTGGTGAGAGAACAGTAGAACAATCCCCAATCAATCAGGGTGAGAGAGCGCAAATTTGAATGAAAATTATGTATAGGCTATATTTACAAGCACATTGTATAAACGTAGGAATGAAACGTATATCGTAATGTGAAGTGACACTTATAGCATATAGAAAACTGATATAATCCAAAGTAATATAGGAAATGTAACTGTATTCACTTTAGAATATGTATCAGATTTAGAAGGCCCGTATACGTAGTGGGCTGATGTGTAAAAATGCTTACGAAATGTAGAACGTGCAAAGTAGAATTCATGTACGTGTGAAACGTTAAATGGAGAAGGGGCGAGAAATGTAACGTGGAGAAGTGCGCAGAAAGTATACATACGACGATGTAACGAATAAGCATATAACTTCGTACTCTATATATTATATATATTCTATGTAAAATGTATTCAAGTATAATCAAGACTTTGCTAAATACGAATATATAAATGTGTGCTAAAGGTTATACTGTGTAGAAGGCTTTTTGTGAAAATGTTAGAAGGGTTTAGGTCATTTGTGATTCTAACCTGACTGACCAAGGGTTAGCAAGAACACAGTCCGATGTATATAATTTAGCGGACTTACAGGAGTCGTAAATAGCTTGATGTGGACGTGAGAGCCAAGAAGTCTAGCACTTGTTAGATTTAAGGTGACAACGCTGGACAAAGTTTATGGCCTGAACGTGATGAGAAGCGCTAAGAATTTGAGACTTGTTTTTGAATGACCATTCACAGGACCTAGAAGGTCAAAGAATAGCAGTTGTAAGTTAAAGTCTTGTTTAAGTTCATATGATTTCTGATCTGAAAGTGTCAATTGAAGTTGCCAATAGGAAGATGAAGATGACATCTAAAGAAGAAAGGTCAACTTAACGGACGACGAAAGAGATGAAGCAATGGAAGAAGCCAGAAGCTGACATCATCGGGGAAAGTCCGTGGTGGGCGTCAAGGGGCGTTCCATCCACACTGTGATTGTGTATTTTAGGGACAGCACCCCGGGGATAAGATAGCGAATAGCCCAGCAGGGAGCTCAGAGAGAGAGAGAGAAGGGCGAAGCATAGATGACTTGAGCAGATGCGCTGAGAGAGATCAGAGCGCAAAAGAGCAGTAGGCCGAGGACCCTTAAGAAGAGCGGATGGGTAGGCAGAAAGGGTACTGCTTCTTAAACTTAAGTTACCTTTAGAGGCTAAGAGAGTTTGATCTTCTTTGGAAGTCAAACTGCTGACACCTTTTTAGGTTAGGAACTTGCGAAGTAGGGATGTCACATAGCATAGAGTAGGGACAGAGATAACGTGATATTTTTCTCTTTTCTGTAGATGACACCAAGGAACCACTTCACATCGAAGCTTTAAATTGCCGAATGTGGAATTGATTTTGTATTCTTTTGTATACTTTGATCCCGAGAGGATTGTATTTGCATTTAACTTTGAATTTTATATAAAACTTTTAAACTTTATCAGTTGTAAGTGGTTCTTCTGAGTGGCGTCCGTTAATGGGGTTTGTCTAAACCTATACAGGGGTTGTCTTTTACTCAATGACAGATACTAGCGGTCCAAAATAGATGAATGAGATAAGTTATTAAATTGATCATAAATTGATATCAAAATCTCATTCCCCGCAGTTGGTAGCAGAGAAATGATGGTTATCTTCTTGAGGAAGACGACCTAGGCCAGGTTTAGTTTACCCCAAGGTCCCTAGTCATCGACGACCAGAAGAAGAATCCCTGCCGAAGACAGTGCTGACGGTGCGACGAGAGAAAAAGCAGCAGAGTCGGTCGAGAGTGAGTATAAGGGTCATGCGTTGTAAGATTGCGGTGTTTTATGTTGTTCCTGTGTTGTAATGTCAAGCGGAGTTGAATGCCTGTAGTGTGATCGAGGGAAGGTTGTGAGCGCGCGCAACCGGATGAAATCTTATGTCCAGAGGACTTAAGTGGTTCGGGTGTATCGAACACCCAGAGTAATTTGTCTACCATTAAAAGGGAGTCATGAGGTACCATTGATTTCCCGACAGACCGATGATAGGGGGAGCGTAAGAGTGAGTGAATGAGTAACGGACGCTGGTCGTACGTTTACTGTGTGTAAGTAACCTATCAGTTGAGGCGATCGTCTGACCGTAAGAGGGAAGACGTTTCGTCAGTTGAGGTAGCAATTACAGTTAGACTGTGGCCGTACAGTCAGAGAAAAGTGATCGCTTGGACGGAAGTAGTCATTTTTCAGTGTATGAATGAAAACGCATGGGAAATCGTGAGACGAGTTGAGAACGAAGGAGAATTGCTGCAAGAGGGAACGAGTGACGTCAGCATAGAACCGCGCTGAGATTGGTTAGTTTGTCAGACGTCAGCGAAAGTCGCACTGAGATAGGCCGATTAGCGAGAGCCGCGTAGGGATTGGTTGTTGGTTGTCATCGGGACATAAACAAGGAAGAGTAAAGGGAAAAGTTGTAGTTTATCGAAAATGAAGTGTTTTAAGAGTTTAAGAGCACTCTTTAGGAGAAATAGAAGAAACTTATATGCCGGAGAAGAAGCTCCACCAGAAGGCACACCGGCTTATTATATGGCAGTGAATGTAGGCTTGCACTCGATATTATGGATTTCCGAGTGGAATAAGCTGACTGAAGGGAGTAAGGAACTGACGTTTCCGAGATTTGGAACGTTTAAGCTAGATGTGTTGAACCAACTGAAAGCGGTAATGCTTGCAACAAGACCTCTACCGAGGCCAACACAGTTCGAAGCACTTAGTGTATGGTTTAGAACAGCACACGAAAAGAGCGTAAAAAGGCGCCAAGAAAGAGTGAGAAGATCGGTAAAAGCAGTGCAGGATGCCAAATGGGATGAGGAAGCTAAGAAATGGAGGGTGCAAAAGATAGAAGCAGACAAACTGTTCACCATGGTAGAAGCCACGGGAGAAAAGAAACCTCTAGAGGAAGAAGAGGAAAGCGAGTCAGAAGAGGAACTGATAGAGAGGCTATTAACAGATAGACCACCTCCGTACAGCGGAGGGGCCGCAAGTCCTATATTACCACAAGAGGACGGAGCTAGATGGGGGGAATATAAATCGATCCCAGTAACGGATTGGGATGCCAAGAAAGAGGAGGAAGTACCTCAATCTAGTTCCGAACAAAGAGTAGTGGGAAGATTCGTGGTCCAGAAAATGCCAGAAACACAACATGCAAGGTCTTACCAAATGCCAGATGCTCTACAAGTACCGGTTACCATAGGCCCTATTGTGTCAATCTACAACCCAGAAGGGGTCCAGCAGGAGGAACAGGCACGATGGGACAGGGACAGGGCAGAGATGGAGAATAGGGATCAGAGGCAGATATTAGCACCGATGAGTCGGAGTACTCCATTAGATGCCGCAACAGGTCCCTGGGTAGAACAAGGGCGTCAAAGAGGGCCAATGGACTTAAGGGGACCAAAACCGAAAACCCATAAAGAATTAAGAGAATACTTGAAAGAATGGGATACTGCCGAAGAGGCTCGGAATAAAAGTTTAGAAACAGGAGCAGAGTGGAGAGACCAGGATAACAGGATCCTCTCTCATTGTGGAGCTGGCGAAAGCAGCCCGGAGTGGGAGAGAGGGAGTCAAGAAAGCAGAGGAAATAATTGCCCTACTATTAGCGGCAATAGGCAAATGTGCGACAACAGGAGTACAGGGTGTGGCGAAGTGCCTCGCGTCACCTTTAGTGAAGGAGAACAAAGGACGCAGGAGTATCGTAATACTTTCAGGTGCACTCACCATACCCCGGGTGAAACAGTGCAACATTGGAATCACGGAAACATGGAGAGTCGCGAAGCGTCTCGACATGCATCCGGCGATAGTAGACAAATTCATGACAATGTAGGGAGTCGCGAAACGTCTCGCCATACTTCTGGTGATCAGGATCGAGATCGTGGGAGCATGGGGAGCCATGAAGGACCTTATCGTTTATTGAGCGACACCAGACAGCAAGCGAGTTACAGTGATGTTGAACAGAACGGCGGATCCTATCTCGTATCTGGAGAAACCGAGCCAAAAAGGCGCAATGTAGGGATGGGGGATGGAGTAATGTTCCACCACACCCCACGGGAAGATGGAAAGGCTTGGGATCTAGAGAGGTGGGAACAAAGAGATGGAAGGAAAACTCCTCATAACTCACCTGTGTTCAGGCGTAGGGCGCATAGTGGAGGTGAGAGGGGTATGAACGAACCACCTAGGACTGACATACTGAGAGCTGAAATAAAAGCAAAACGGCTCGATGTAATGAGTTTAAAGTCAGACCTAGATGAAATAATTGACGGCACAGTGAAAATAGAGAGATTAGAATTGTACGCACCAGATGAAATATTGTTTATCTCCAAGGATGTTACTCGGAGAGCGAGGTCAGCTCATGAAAATTTATCGAATTTAGCAAATAGATATATGATAGACCTATCACGAACTAAAGCTTTACAGGGTAACCATAGGTTAACTTGCTCGGATCAGGATCTGGATGAGCGTAGAACGATCGCGCTGAAGGTACACATAAGGGAATTGATTCAGAGTATTAGAATATGGAGAGATCTGGATAGATGGGAGGAAAGATGGTCTAAGAAGGGATCCGTAAGAAGGAGTTCACTTACAAGGTCCCCGGATACAGACCTAATGCGAATGGAAGCATTCCCTTTGCGAGAAATCGCGAACGGAAATTACGTTCACGTACCATGGAGTAGGGGGGATTTGGCGGCATTTACCAATTCCTTCCCAAAGCTTAGAGAAAATCCCGTTGAGTGGTACAAGCAGGTAGAGAGGTTCGTGAAGATCTCTAAGGTGCTGTGGATCGATTTGAACACATTGTTCGATATCGTAGTACCCGGAGATTTGTGGACGGCATGCAAGCTTAGTGTTGAATGGCCTACTTGCGAGCCTCCGAGAGATATTCGGACAAATGGTCCATCAGTCAGAGTCATGGAGAAATACGAAAGAGTAATAACATGGCTAAAGGAGAAAGTGCCAGTACAAGACATAGATTGGGTTAAGATAGATCGAACAACTCAAGAGCCCAAAGAGACAGTTCACGAGTTCTATGAGAGGCTACTGAAAGCATTTAAGCAATACAGTGGGTTAGACGTAATGGATCCTAAGGACATAGGACAGTTTGTGTCGAAGTTTGTTTTAGGATTAAGACCAGACATAAGCCTGATGATACAACAGCATCTGATTTGTTGGCAGAACAAACCTTTAGATGAAATTCTTAGGTATGCAAGGTACTGTAGCGATGAAATAGATTCGAAAGCGAAGAAACTGAAGGAAAAGTTAATGCTGGTACAAATGCAAGCAGCTGGAAAGGGTGGACAGCGGCAACAGGGAATAGGAACGCAAGCAAAGAAGCAGAATAATCAGAGCAGAGATGAGGAAGAAAGACCGAGACCGAGAATGGATATCGCGACACTGAAAAAGACAACGAGGTGTCATCAGTGTAACGAAGTGGGACATTGGAGACGCGAGTGTCCTTACAATGTTGAGACAGGGGAATTGGAACAAGAGGAGGAAGAGGTACAGAATAACGTGGTTAAGGGAGCCGCAGCCCCGAAGGGAAAGTTTATCAAAGGGGGGACTCAGACCCCTCGAGCCCCGTTTCCTCAACCGCCTCGCATCACGAACGGAGGGAAAACCTATAGACAAATGCCATTGTTTGTAGGAGGAGAGGAATGCTATTACGTTGATCCTCTTACAGGACAACGAGTAAACAGGGAGGAAGACTGTACTCTAGGAGCAGCCCTGGAAGTAGATCAGAGAGGACCATACGTAGAGGCTGAAGTAGCTGGATGTCCTACAACCTTTTTGGTAGATACGGGTGCTACTCGATCTACGTTGAGATCAGCGGTAGTCCCAGGTTTGCCAATATCGGGAGAAACGATTCAGGTGGTAGGAGTCGCAAACAAGAGGATGACTAATCCTCTGACCGAGCCAGTGTCAGTAAAGATAGGGAATTACAGTGACGAACATCAGTTTGTGATCTGTGATTATAGCCCTGTGTGTTTGCTAGGAAGAGATCTATTGTGTAAACTGAATTGCACAATACATTGTACACCTGAAGGAGTAGAAGTACAGACAAATGATGAGGATGCTGATTTTAAAATTGTAAACTCGCAAGAGTGCGTGGAACTATATCCTACCTTAACAGTGGAGGAACTTCCACAGGATTTGAGAGAGAAAGTGTCAGCTGAGGTGTGGGATTTTACTGGAGAAGAAATAGGACTGATTAAAGGAGTAGATCCAGTAAAAATCTTGGTAAGACCAAATGCAGAGTATCCAAGAACCCCACAATACAAGTTGACTCCAGAGACGATTGCAGGAATAAAGCCTGTGATCGAATCCATGATTAAACAGGGAATACTGAAGGAGATCGTGGGAAGTCCATGTAACTCCCCGATTATGGGTTTGCAGAAGCCTAGTGGAAAATACAGAATAGTGCAGGATCTTCGGAAGATTAATAACATTGTTGTCTCATGTTGTCCAGTGGTACCGAATCCATCAGTGATATTATTTCAGATACCGTTCCAAGCTGAATGGTTTACCGTGATAGATTTGTGCCAGGCTTTCTTTTCGATACCTTTAGATGAAGAGAGCCAGTACCTTTTCGCTTTTAAGCTGGAAGATCGCGTCTTAACATGGTGTCGTATCCCTCAGGGGTATACAGAAAGCCCATCGATCTTTAACCAGTTATTAAAACGAAATCTTGAAAGTCTAGTACTGCCCAAGAATTCGGTTCTAGTCCAGTACATAGACGACCTCCTAGTTGCGTCAGAAACTGAGGAAGCTTGCAGAGAAGACACCATAACCTTGTTAAATCACTTGGCCGAGAATGGACACAAGGTGTCTCCAAGTAAATTGCAATATTGTAAGACTGAAGTGCAATACTTGGGCCATAGGATTGAAAAGGGAAAGCGGAAGGTGTCTCCAGACAGAATAGAGGCGATCATGAAAATGAATGCGCCTACAACACAAAGAGAAGTCAGGATGTTTCTAGGTATGGTCGGTTATTGTCGGCAGTGGATAGCCAACTTCTCACTGAAGGCAAAACCGTTATTACAACTGACGCATAAAGGAGTAAGTGATCCGGTACCATGGGACAAAGATTGTTTGATGGCGTTTTTGCAGCTGAGGGAGGACTTATGTCGTGCCCCGGCTTTAGGAATGCCTGATTACACAAAACCATTTTTGCTTTACTGCTGCGAAAGAGAGGGATGCGCTTTAGCAGTTCTAGCTCAGATCCACGGAGATGCGCGTAGACCAGTGGCGTATTTCTCGGCTACATTAGATCCAGTAGCCGCAGCGTTGCCCGGATGTCTCAAATCCGTAGCTGCAACGGGTGTCAGCATTGAACGATCTGAAAGCGTAGTCATGGGTCATCAGTTAGAGGTGTATGTACCACATTCTGTAGAATTGTTAATGACCAGGACTAAGACTCAGCATCTGACAAATAGCAGGCTCACACGCTACGAACAAGTCATACTGGCTGCCGAGAATGTGACCCTAAAAAGATGCTCCGTCTTGAATCCTGCAACTTTGATGCCACTTCCGAATGAGGTGGATGATGAAAATTGTACAGATCATGACTGCCTTGATGTGACTGAACTATGCACCAAACCGAGACCCGATATTGTAGATGAGCCATTGACTGACCCAGATGAAATTTTCTTTGTTGATGGTTCATGTGTAAGAGACAATGTCGGTCAGCTGAGAGCAGCTTATGCAGTTTGCACAATTACGAGAGTTATAGAAGCCGCTTGCCTGGAAGGAGTACACTCCGCTCAGGTAGCTGAAATTGTTGCTTTGACTCGTGCTTGCTTAGCGGGCGACAAACTTCGAGTCACAATATACACCGATAGCCAGTATGGTTTCGGGGTAGTTCACGATTACGGGCAGTTATGGTCTCAAAGAGGTTACATGACCTCCTCGGGTTCTTCCATTAGGAATGGAGAATTCGTGAGACTTTTGTTAGAAGCATTACAAGGTCCAACAGCCATAGCAGTGGTTAAATGCGCTGCGCATACAAAGAATGTTGACTTTGTGTCACTAGGAAACCGCTATGCGGATGAAGTAGCGCGTTATTGCGCAGAACAGGGATATTCTCACACTGATGTAAAAGTGGGGGGAATCCAGGAAAGAACTGAATTGACAATGTTGTTAGATACGGTAGATACGTGGGATGAATTAAGAAGTGTTCAGGAAAATGCACCAGATGATGAGAAAAAGAGTTGGGAAACAGCTGGTTGTTCTAGAAGTGAGATGAATTTCTGGATATCTGCAGATGGGAGAGCAGTTTTACCAAATGAACTTGTTAGTCCAATGGCAAGGAAATTGCATGGATCAGCACACATAGGAAGAGATGCTATGGTGAGAGTATTCAGACAAACGTGGTTTAATCCCAAATTTAGAGTAGCGGCAGAAGCTGTGTGTCAGCGATGTACGATCTGTCAGCAACTAAATGTGGGCAAGAGAACACCAGTTACATTGAGTCATATTGGGAGGTCTGGGGGGCCTTTCAATAGAATGCAGCTTGATTTTATAGAAATGCCTAAATGCAACAGACTCAGATACGTTTTAGTGATTGTTTGCATATTTTCTAGATGGGTTGAGGCTTACCCTACACGTAGGTGCGATACACTTACAGTAGCAAAATGGTTACTTAGAGAGTTAATACCGAGGTTTGGGGTGCCATCCTCTTTGGAATCGGACAGAGGAACTCATTTTAACAGCGAAATAGTGAAGATGCTATGTTCAGCTTTGAGTATCGATCAGAAGTTACACTGCAGCTATCGACCAGAAGCTTCAGGGATTGTAGAGCAAATCAACAGCACGATCAAGTCCAGACTTGCCAAAGTTTGTTCAGCAACATCCCTGAGTTGGCCAGACGCACTTCCAGTGGTTCTTATGAGCATACGTAGCACACCGGATAGGAAAACAGGTCTCTCTCCTCATGAAGTGCTAATGGGGAGAGCCATGAGATTGCCATCGGTTCCGACTGCAGCTCTAGTGAACATCACAGACGATTTGATCTTGGATTACTGTAAGGGACTATCTGATGCCGTTAATTCTGTGTCCCTCCAGGTCCAGGCTGCAGAGGTTCCATCAGCACAAGATTTGTGCCATGACCTGAGTCCGGGAGACTGGGTCCTGGTGAAGAAGCATGTAAGAAAGAACTGCTTAGACGTGCGCTGGAGAGGACCGTTTCAAGTTATACTTGTAATGAATACCGCAGTAAAGTGTGGAGGTCTGCCAAACTGGATACATGCCTCACACACCCGAAGAGTGCCAACACCTCTAGAAGAAACAGCTCCTCTCTCGGATGAGAATCCAGCGGAAAGCGGAGAAGCCATAGAGGGGGAAAGCCAAGCTGTGGAGGTGAGCGAAGAGGCTGAGATTGAGACGGAACAGGTCGACGAAGGTCAAGACACCAGTGGGACCGAAGTCGCCTCAGGAGAAGAAAGTAATTGGGAGTCCGATACAGATATCGAACAAACTGAGAGTGACCAAGAGACTGGTCCAAGAACAAGGAGCAGGAGGACAAAGAGAGACGAAGCCAGTTGGCCGGAGAGAAAGAAAAGGCCAAGCTCAGAAGAAAAGCAAGAAAGAACTCTTGTTCCGATTGCAGAGGAATCAGACCAGGAGGAGGAAACTACAGATTCAGGAACTGAAAGTCCAAGGAGATCGAGGAGAGTACGTGTGCCCTGCAGAAGGTACGCCACCCCAGAGTGGACTTATCTAGCAGATGTCTTGGGGACAGAAATCTGGGAGAGTGAAGAAAGTGAAAATAGTCGATCACGATCCATTTGTGGCAGTAGTCAAGTCAAAACCACTTTATTCGATTTAGTTAAAAATCATAAAAGCATTCTACAATCATATCAAGGGAAGGGCAGTAAAAATTCATAAGCAATTACAAAAAAGCATCAATCAGTAGTAATTTCATATAAAAATACATGATATGAGGAAACAACAATAATAAATAATTAATATACATTATAAAAACGCATCATATATGAGAAAATACTCAGTAAAATAGACATATAAAAATGAGAACAACATCCATTTCATTTATCTTCACACAACACTAATATTTACATCTTTAAGTCTTTTCCTCCTGATCCTAACCGCAGCCACAAGATAATTGGCCACGCTAAACATGGCCAACGTAGAATCCATTAATTGGAGGTACAGGAGTGCAGGTTTTGCCTGAAGGAAAGCTTTTTCCTTCAGTAATGGAACAAGGTATTTCTGTCTGGGCTCAATAAAGAAATTACAGAATAGCATAAAGTGCATATTATTTTGAGCAGAGAAATTGTCACAATTACAGACAGGGGCATCCTCCTCCTTAAACCATCCATGACTATCACACAAAACTGTATAAATCTGGTTAAACCGAAGTTTAACCAGAAGCCACCTATGAAAGGGGATAGTGACGATAGTAAGGTACGGTTGGATGGTAAGACGCGTAATGGTCAGGTAATGGGCTCTGACCGTGGGCTTGAGTAGTTGGCATTCTTCCCTCTCCACATTTTTCCTTGTTATAAAATTGGCCTTCACCCAAACTAAATCTGATTTCTTAAGGCTCAGGGGAGTAAGAAAAATATCAGGACGACCCAAATCCGAAGAGCACTTTTGTATGTGTGAAAGCCACTTAATGTTTTTATAATTGTCTAGTTTTAAACAGTCCGCCAGTATTTTATGATTAAGACCCAAGTTTTTATTGGTCCAAAGCCTTATCCATAGCAGGATAGGAGCCATAAGAAGGGTATCTGATATATAACCAAGCCCAACTTCCTGGTGGACTGAAAACGTGGCTGTAGATTGGGGAAGCCCTAGGGTGGAACACAGGAATTTATTTTCTTCCCTTTGAATAGACTCACTGTTTACGTAGCCCCACAAACCCGAGCCGTACCTGGCTATTGCCACTGGTTTTGCCCTGTACAAGTTAAGTAACGCGCCTGTTGGCTTCCCGCCCAATCTCCTAGCGAAACTTAGAATAGCAGTGGCTGAGCTTCTAACCGCTTTGGTTTTAGCTACAATTTGCGGAGCCCAACTCCCCTTGGTGTCAAAAATTACACCAAGGTATGTAAAAATTTTAACATTGGTGATTGGGTCACCATTACAAAAGAACTGTCTGGAGTTGTTTTTACCAGCCCCAAAAGCCATGACGTGTGATTTGGAGTTGTTTATCACTAGATCTAATGATGACATAAAATCATTAAAAGCATTTAAAAGTTTTTGTAGACCTATGGGAGTCCGAGCTATTAAAGCGGCATCATCCGCGTACAGGAGAACCGGAATACGAGTTTCCCCTGCACGCGGAATATCCAAGGTCGCAGATAAAAGGGTTTCCTCAAGTGAGTTTATATACAAGGTGAATAGCATGGGCGCAAGAATGCAGCCCTGCCGCACTCCCCTGCTAGATTTGAACCAAGCGGTACGATTACCTTCTTGGTCCATTCTGATTGAAGCTTTCAGATCTTTGTGTAATTCTGCCAAAAAATATACAAGAGGGGGATCCAGACCCAGCTTTAGCAACATGGTCCACAGCCGAGCTCTATTCACCAAATCAAAAGCTGTGGACAGGTCCATAAAAGCAACAAAAATTGACCCTTTTTTAACAGTTGTGTATTTCGAAATTAACAAATGAAGATTTAGGCATTGGTCCTCGGTCCCCCTCCCAGCACGGAACCCATATTGGGCATCTACTAAAATATTATTATCTGCGGACCAGGTGTTAATTCTAGCAAGCAGGACCTTGCCCAAAATCTTCATCGAAGAATCCAATAACGAAATTGGTCGAAAACACTTTGGGTCGCTTCTTAGGCCCTTTTTAAAAATAGGTACTATAATGGCACATGACCATGTTTTTGGCAACCCCCCCTCATACACACAATTAAAAACGTTAACTAAAATCTCGGCCCAAAACTCCGAGTTTAGTTTGTATAGGTCCGGAGGGACCCCATCCGGGCCCGGGGCTTTGTTTGCAGCTGAGCCTAAAATTGCCAGCTCTACTTCTGATTTGGTAAAATCTAAATTAATGGGTGAAACAGAGGAGTAAGGTATATTAAATACCTCAGCAATTTCATTGGAACCGTATATATTGGAGAAATGTTTAATCCAGTCGGCTTCAGATATGTTAATTTCAAGGTCCAGATTATTTGTGTGAGAGAACAAGGGATTATTAATTATACCCCAAAATTTGGAGCTATGTTTTAGGGTAATGGGGTCCATCAAAGAGTCCCAGGCTTCATCTTTGATGGCTTTTTTTCGAAGTTTGACTGCCAATGCATATTGTCTTCTTAGATCTGCAACCAAAGTCCTGTCTCTAGGTGATTGTTTAAGCCCTTTCAGCAGAGCTGAGTGTGCCTGTGAGCAGGAGTGGTCAAACCATCTACACACTGGGACAGAACCCCTCCCTGGTTTGACTCTAAGCTCTTTATCCACTCTGGCACAGATAGCTTCAAAGGCACTCACAACTTCCCTTCCCCTCATCTCTCTGTTCATACATTTCCCAAATTCAACTCCCATATCCTGCACAATACGACCATGGAAATCCTCTGGGCAGACTTTGCACCATTTGAGGCGTCTACCTTGGTCTTTACTCCTCACATCCCTTATAGAGGTAGCCCTTACTACTCCTTTATACAAACCAGCGAGAGTGTCCAGAACCAATAACACAGGGTTGTGGTCACTGAATCCACTAACGATTGCATTATAAAACAAAACATAACGAAGAAGCCCTGGAGACATAAAAAAATAGTCAATAATGGATTCACTGCCCCTTGCGTTGTACGTGACCACACGGTTTGATGTATCTACGAACCCTGGTTCATATAGGTCATTTGATGAGAGCAGGTTTTCCAACGCCACACCCTTGGGGCTATGTTCAAAGTGTGGCGGTGTAGTGTAATCAGGGCCATTTTCATCAATAATCTGGCAATGGGACTCACATAAATGAACATTAAAATCACCCATCATTATACACTGAACAAAAGTGGTTTGTTTTGACATGTATTTAGTTAAAAAGTATGATAGACCATCTAAAACAAAATTTGGGGGTCCCCCCTGCATGGAGTTGTAACAATTTATTAATACAATCTTATTCTTATCTGCCAAACAAATTTCCACCAGCTGAAAGTAGTGAGAAGAACTAGGGATTTCTCTAACATTACCTGCAATTTTAACTGAAACAAGGAATAGCAAACCCCCTCTGTCCCTGCCCGAAGTGGAACTCAGGGCATCAACAAAGAAGGAAATATATCCTTCTACCCAGAAACCTTTATCTTTCGTCCAAGTTTCTTGAAGTGCGACAATGTCATGGTTCTTCACTTGTTGTAACCAAATAGGGTCGTCTTGTTTTGCCCGTAGGCCCGCGATGTTCCATGATACTAACCGTATGTGCCCTTCCCCTAACTGTAATGGGTTATTAATGACAAATTCACCTCTAACAACAGGTAGGGCCACATCAGTATTGGTAGGGCCACATCAGTATTGTGGCAGTAGAGATATGGATGTTGACGCCTGGACTCGAGACTGAGGGATTACTGACTTTCACACTTCCCATACCCCCATATTTGAGTCAAATTCAAGATCTAGTACTAAATAGATTACAATTTCCAACTTTTGGCCAGCAAATGCCAGAAGAAGAAGAAAAAGTCATTCGTTTAGAATTATTAGAAATTGTTGTGAAAGCTGCAGGTGCGAGAATAATTGTTGATGCATAAAAGACTTTGTGTATAAACTATAAAGAAGAAGATAACCTAGCACCGAGTGGAAAGAAGAACAAAATTAGGGATTACATTTAGAGGACGGAGAAGGATTAGGGTTGTCCGTTGCTAAAAGAGAAAAGACATTATTGCGAAAAAGAGACTTTGTTATTAAAAAGCACTTTAAAGACTGAGAAAGCGAATAAAGCAACCAAAGACTGCAGAAGAAAAAAACTTTTCGCAAAAGAAGGAGCTACGCTGTTTTGATAACATGGAGAACGGCAACCCAAACCGAAAAGCTAGATGTATAGTAGGTACACTTATAGCAATAGTAATATTTCTCATAATTACAGTAGTGACAATATCATACATAATAGGACATGAAACAGATAAAGAAACAGCAAATGTACAGCCTATAACGACTTTGAGACCTGCTCTTGTGGGAAAGAACGAAGAGGGCAACGTTATACGTGAAAAGGCGTTATTGGCAGATGAAGCTCGTAGGTTACACATAGACGAGTCACAGGGAAACTTTAGGTCAAACGTATATGCTAAATTATTGTACGAGTATATCGATGCCATGGAGGCCAAAGATTGCTACGTTTGTATGCAATTGCCGGCTTCTGTAGACGAAGGCATTAGATATCATCATCTCCCATTGACTTATGGGATAACATGTAGTTTACTGCTTAGTATATTTTATGGTAGGGAAGGATTTGAGTACTACTTTTCAAATTATGATTCGGTACTGCCTGAAGTTCCGAATTATAAGCAAATGAATAAGTGGGACTATTACAAAAAGGAGGATAGACTAGCCAAATTCTTTCTTCCTTGGGATACACTAGATACATCATATGCACGCAGAAATAATCTAACTTGCAAAGTGTCAGAGGTTGAGAAGAAGTTCATAGGACAAGTAGATGATAGATACAGAAGGCAGAAGATTCTAAAAATGTCAGGACAATGGAAAACGGATTGGACCGAAGAAGAGAAGGCACATAAAAAGAAAGGTAGCAATGGTCCAATAGCATTGGATAGAACGCAGAAAGGAAAGTTATGTTTAACTCGAAGCAAGACATATTATGAGAGTGTATTTGTAGGTGAAGTGGATTGCGAACATGCTTTTCGTTTAGAGTACTATACGAAAGATTTTATGAAAGGAATGCAAGCGATTCCGAATGTGTATTTTGTATGTGGAAGAAATGCCTATGTAAAACTACCTGATAATTGGTATGGTTCGTGTTACTTGGCAATTGTCTTCCCCAAAATATATCATGCAAAAGATGTAGCGATAATAGAAGGAAAGGCTTCGAAGAGAGCGAAAAGGGAAGTAGGAGATGCAGAAGTAGTAGGAGATGTATTTGGAGCAATGTTTCCTATGTTAGGTTTAATACTCAACGACGTTAAAATCAGGAGACTGGCTACAGTTGTGGATAGATTATCTGCAAGTACTGCAAGGTCATTAATGTTGGTAGAAGGTGAGATGCAGTCGATTAGAGCAATGTTCTTCAGAACCGACTTGCTTTAGATGTACTGCTAGCAAAAGAAGGCGGAGTTTGTAAGGCTTTGAAGATTCAGGAATGTTGTACTTATATTCCTGATAATTCAAAACCACTTGAGAAAGTCATACGGAACATTACACAGATTCATCAAGAGATCGAAGATTTATCAAAAATAAATGTTTGGGAAAAAGTTGGTCATGGAGTAGGAAAGGTTGGGAGTTGGTTTGCCAACCTTGGGAAAAGCATGGTATGGTATATAATAAAGCCTGTATTGATAGTATTGATTTGTATAATCACATTGTTAGGTTTAGTAAAGTTGTATAAATGGTATAGATCGAACCGGTTACAACGAACAATGAGAGAGCAAGAAAGGAGATTAGCTGCTTTACAAGATCAACAGTATAAAAGTTTAAGAGCTCTCGAGACGATGAAAAGAGGGAATATTGTAACTAGTTCTGTTTAGAGATGTTATTCAAATTGCATTTAGTGATGACTCCTAAAAGTCATCAAAGGGGGGACTGAGAGAGCGCAAATTTGAATGAAAATTATGTATAGGCTATATTTACAAGCACATTGTATAAACGTAGGAATGAAACGTATATCGTAATGTGAAGTGACACTTATAGCATATAGAAAACTGATATAATCCAAAGTAATATAGGAAATGTAACTGTATTCACTTTAGAATATGTATCAGATTTAGAAGGCCCGTATACGTAGTGGGCTGATGTGTAAAAATGCTTACGAAATGTAGAACGTGCAAAGTAGAATTCATGTACGTGTGAAACGTTAAATGGAGAAGCGGCGAGAAATGTAACGTGGAGAAGTGCGCAGAAAGTATACATACGACGATGTAACGAATAAGCATATAACTTCGTACTCTATATATTATATATATTCTATGTAAAATGTATTCAAGTATAATCAAGACTTTGCTAAATACGAATATATAAATGTGTGCTAAAGGTTATACTGTGTAGAAGGCTTTTTGTGAAAATGTTAGAAGGGTTTAGGTCATTTGTGATTCTAACCTGACTGACCAAGGGTTAGCAAGAACACAGTCCGATGTATATAATTTAGCGGACTTACAGGAGTCGTAAATAGCTTGATGTGGACGTGAGAGCCAAGAAGTCTAGCACTTGTTAGATTTAAGGTGACAACGCTGGACAAAGTTTATGGCCTGAACGTGATGAGAAGCGCTAAGAATTTGAGACTTGTTTTTGAATGACCATTCACAGGACCTAGAAGGTCAAAGAATAGCAGTTGTAAGTTAAAGTCTTGTTTAAGTTCATATGATTTCTGATCTGAAAGTGTCAATTGAAGTTGCCAATAGGAAGATGAAGATGACATCTAAAGAAGAAAGGTCAACTTAACGGACGACGAAAGAGATGAAGCAATGGAAGAAGCCAGAAGCTGACATCATCGGGGAAAGTCCGTGGTGGGCGTCAAGGGGCGTTCCATCCACACTGTGATTGTGTATTTTAGGGACAGCACCCCGGGGATAAGATAGCGAATAGCCCAGCAGGGAGCTCAGAGAGAGAGAGAGAAGGGCGAAGCATAGATGACTTGAGCAGATGCGCTGAGAGAGATCAGAGCGCAAAAGAGCAGTAGGCCGAGGACCCTTAAGAAGAGCGGATGGGTAGGCAGAAAGGGTACTGCTTCTTAAACTTAAGTTACCTTTAGAGGCTAAGAGAGTTTGATCTTCTTTGGAAGTCAAACTGCTGACACCTTTTTAGGTTAGGAACTTGCGAAGTAGGGATGTCACATAGCATAGAGTAGGGACAGAGATAACGTGATATTTTTCTCTTTTCTGTAGATGACACCAAGGAACCACTTCACATCGAAGCTTTAAATTGCCGAATGTGGAATTGATTTTGTATTCTTTTGTATACTTTGATCCCGAGAGGATTGTATTTGCATTTAACTTTGACTTTTATATAAAACTTTTAAACTTTATCAGTTGTAAGTGGTTCTTCTGAGTGGCGTCCGTTAATGGGGTTTGTCTAAACCTATACAGGGGTTGTCTTTTACTCAATGACAGATACTAGCGGTCCAAAATAGATGAATGAGATAAGTTATTAAATTGATCATAAATTGATATCAAAATCTCATTCCCCGCAAGGGTCATGGAATCCCTATAATACCTATCTTGACTGCAAACAGTCCTTTTTTTAGGTTGAGCCTAGAGCCAGAGTTCATGGGCTGCTCTGCGAGACGTGGTGTAGTGGATTAGGGAATAGAAACCCCACCCACTCTCTCCCCATATTTGCCCTTGGCTTATGTCACTGTCCGTCCTAAATGCTGCCTTCTGATTAGTAAATAGGCTTGTTAGTCCCGCCTGTTTAAAAAGCTTCCACTGGCTGCCGGTAAAAAAGCATATTCTCTTCAAAACGCTGTGCCTGGCCCATAGACAGATGTATGAAAAAGGCCCCAGATATTGTTCCAAAAAACTTAGATGGTATCGGCCCCAAAGAGAACTTAGATCCAGAAACGAACTTTTACTGACGCCTTTAAGAATACGAACCTCCAGAAACGGTGGTCGTGCGTTCTCGTTTCTGGCTCCTGCTTCATGTAACAAAATGCCCTTTCATCTCCTTAGCACCCCTGAACACGGTTGTTTCTGTAAAAGGTTAAAGACCTGGCTTTTTGCAAATTAATTTACTCTATCTTCCTCTGTCAGAGACTGCTGCAAGCGCCATGAGACTCCTTGGATGTGATTTGTGTGCTATACAAATGTCCCTGACTTGACTTGACTTGGAACCGCCTCCTCTTCATTTGTCACTTCCCATAGCAACTGGTCCTTTTACTTCGGTTGTTACACGGTACCAGTTATTTAGTCTTTAAGCACATTTTCCTCATCCAGTTTCTCTTACTGCAGGCACGACGTGCTTTGGTGTCTTCTTTACACCTCCCTCCCTCCCATTGTTGTGCCTTCTTTAACACTCCCGCCCTTCCCTCCCGTTGTCCGTGCCTTAATTAACCTCCACCCTCCGCCCCATTGCTTGTACCTTTTCCCCCCGCCAGACCACCCTCCCTCTCTCCCGTTGTCTGTATGCCTACCATTTGCAATGCAATAGGTCTTGCATTTATGTGAGTTTGAGCTATTGGCATTGTAAATGACAATGCGTTTTATTTATGTTTTGGTTTTTAAAACATAAATAAAATGCATTGTCGTTTACAATGCCAATAGCTTAAACTGGCATAAATGTGCGACCTATTGCATTGCAAATGCTTGTTTCTTGCAGTTCGCAGTCAAGAAAAGATTTATTTGTCTTAAATTCCAATTATAAGACTGTGTAGTTTAATATTTAATATTTAAACTTTGTTGTTACGTTCCAAGTTTGTATTTTAGAGTTAAGCTGTATAATATTTTCATTTTCTTTCAATCATTGCACAAAACACACAACCTTCATCAAACTGCTGCTTACTGGCTTGGCTGACCATTGTTCTTCCTGCCGCACGTTTCCCTAATTAGTGCCTCTCACACTTTGGCTGCTTTATGCTGGAGCTCTGAAGGCTTTTCCTTCGTCACTGGAGCGCGTTTAGCTCCGTGCACTCTGTCAATTGATTTCTTCGGACCAAGCAATTCTCCGATGTGTACTAAGAAGCGGTTGATGCCTTCTCTGGGCATGGTCTTCTCAGAACTCTGCCTTCTTCTTTATTTTGCCTCACAGAATCTAACTCAAGGATTTCTCCACTCATTGTTGAGGGCCTTTTTTTCTCATTCTCTCTATTTGAAATATTTAACTCTTGTGCTCCCATCATACTTTGTCATATATTACTGTTTTTTTAAAAAAATTGGCTACATTGCATACTGGGTCACGGATATCAAGTATTCTTCTGGTTTAAAAGAAAATGACGAAGGAAGGGGAGGATTTTCGTAATAACCTAAATGTTTTTAGTCAGTCATCAGTGGAACAAGCATTATAAAAAAAGAATGTCCTCAGACATTTAACTCCTTGTCTCCATGCTTGATGGAATTTTTTCCAACCATAAGGCTACTACCCTACTCACCTTCTCGCCCCCTTACCTGGTCTGACCAATGGGCAGTCAACTGGCAGATTCAGTCAGAGAACTGCAAGTTGCATAGAAACACAATCCAAAAACCTGTAAGCAGACCTCGGCACAAAATTCAGGAGGCAGAACTGAGAGACACCCTTTCCCCTCGGCCAAAGGAATTTGCAGAGAACCTGGAACAAAGAGTGGAAAACTTTTCTATCTGGCTAAATTCAGTCTTGGACATAGTAGCACCACTGAGCCGTACAATGGTAGTTACAAAAGTATCCCAACCATGGAACAACAAAAATATTAGGAGATCAAGACAGGACTGTCGAAGGCAAAAACAAAGATGGAGGAAAAAGTATGATGTAGAAGGGAAAATCACATATAAATTAGCAGAACATTAAAAGAAATCTCGTATCAGCAAAAACCTCCTACTACTCCGATCAGATCAAAGCAGCCTGCGACGCAAATAAAATCCTTTTCCAAGTCATAAACAAACTGACCATACCTACTAGTCCAAACCATGCAGTAATAAATCAAGATTTTTTGCAACAAATTAGCATCTTTCTTTCAGGAAAAGGTTGCAAACATCTTCTCCAGACTCTCCGCTAAAATGGTAACGGGTGAAACTGGGGAGCATGCCCCCAATGACGTTAGCCACTTCTCCATTTTTAAGGCTCTCTCAGAGGAGCAACTGGCAAAACTCATTTCACTTAATAAATCTGGGGCACCTCAAGACCCCTGTCCCCCTAAGGTAATGCACATGATTCCTGCCCAAGTGGCGCAATACCTTGGCCATATACTGAATCCCATGTTGGGCGGGAAGAATTGTCCCAACACACTGGAAACATGTCTCCATTTTGCCTCTGCTAAAGAAGAAAACCGGTACGCATTGAATCCTAATAACTACTGCCCGATCTTGAGGCTCCCTTTTGCTGCCAAGCTGGCGGAGAAAGTTATGAATCAGCAACTTTCTGAGAACCTAGAGGAAAATCAACTTCTGTATGATACTCAACACGGTTTCAGAAAAAACTGAAGCACTGAGTCGGCTTTGGTAACAGCCACTGAGGAGTTTTGAGAAGTGCTGGACAGGGGATGGACCGCGGACCTTATCCTGTTGAATCTTTCAGTGGCTTTTGATATGGTTAGCCACAATAGCTTAGTGGACCGTATGCGCAGCCTAGGTATCGAGGATGCAGCACTAGATCTCCTCAAATCCTCCCTGACAAACAGACAGCATGAGTGTCAATGGGCAACTATACTTCTAAGCCTTTCTCCTTACCCTGTGGAGTCCCTCAGGGATCAGCTCTGAGCCCAACACTTTTTAACCTTTACGTGGCTCCACTAGCAACACTCATCAAAAGTGCAGGTTTTCACCTGGTGTCCTACGCCGATGACACCCAAATTGTGGTGTCTTTGGCAAAGCCCGAAAACAACTCAGGTATGGCACTCAAAAACTGTTTGACCAATGTAAGTAAGTGGATGAAATACAACTACCTCAAACTAAATGCCACCAAAACTGAGGTCATCCTCTTTGGTAACAACCCCTCACTCTGGAAGCCAGAATGGTGGCCACCCGAACTGGACTCACTCCCTGAACCAGTAAAAAAAGTCAAAAACCTTGGCGTGTTGATAGATAAAATACTGAAGTTCAGGGATCAAGTTAACAAAATCACATCAGTCTCCTTCCTTTCGCTATGGCTCATAAAAAGATTGAAACATTTCTGCCCCCTAAACTCCTGATAACATCTGTCACCGCATTGGTTCTTACGACGACAGATTACTGTAATAGCCTCTATCTCCCCCTCGCAGCGGGCCTTGAAAAGAAGCTACAGACCTTGCAAAATGCTGCTGCTTGTTTCCTTCTCAAAATTCCCAAATATGAATCCGCAAGAGGAGCCATCAGGAAACTGCACTGGCTGCCAGTTAAACAACGCTGCAAATTTAAGGCTCTGTGCCTGGCCTATAGAGCGCTGCATGGACTGGGGCCGGATCATTTTAGAGAGAGATTCAAATGGTACATCCCAGCCAGGACACTACACTCTGGCTCTGCAATAAATTTGATTGCTCCCTCCTTTAGGAGAACCAACTGGGATGGAAAGAGCTTCTTCAAGGCCACAGCTTTGCTCTGGAATAGTCTCCCATTAGCACTGAAAGTTGCTCCCTCTCTACTCACTTTCAGAAAGGCCCTAAAGACCTGGCTGTTCCCTCAGGAGACTTAAAGGCACCCTGCCCAAGCTAAACCTGATGAGGTTATCTAATACAGCAACCTGTTCAGTTGCTATAGCCCCTAGACGCCTAACGACATTAGTTGCACTTTAAAAATTAAATAAATAAATAAATAAGGAAACCTCACAAACCAGTTTCTTTCCAGACTCTTGCCAGGTGGGTTAGATGGGTTATGTCCCTACCGGGGACAGACACTTCCATTTTGTGGCTCATTTTTCTAGGGGTGCACTGGCATCCAAGGCCTTTTGTGCAGGTTTTTCGTCTAGAGGACATTCTTAGATTTGGCTGATTGGTCAAATGAGAATACTTTTTGTAGTTTTTTTCTCTAAACCTGTGCATATAGCTTCTTCTGTAGTGAATAACATGCTTTGAACAAGCACAATAGGAGCCTCTGGTCTTGCTATAGAAATGTAGATTTTCCTAGTATTCATGAAGAAAAGTCTTAATTTTATTAAAGACACTGAGCCAAGTATTATCCCACCACAATAGTTGCACTAGGTGTTTTCTTGCCCTCGCAGTGTCAGCTTCTACAATTTCTTCAGTCTCATAAAGCGGCTTCGGATTTCTTCATAATCAACAAGTTGGTTTCAGCATCTTCAAGGTCTTTGACCCTCCTGAATCTTACCATTAACTTTCCATCGTTTTCTTCAAGAAGCAGACTGTTGGGACTTTTCTTAAGAGAGCTTTACGTTTATATTAGCAGTCGCTATTGTGTTTCTCATTTTGCCTGCATTTCATAATTCCTTATGACTTCTCACTAAAAAAAGGGACTGTTTGCAGTCAAGATAGCTATTTCAGAGGTTTCATGTCACTGATTGGTTGGAGATTGCACTAGTGTTCTCTCACCATTGACTTATTGTTTGTAAGCTGGCGGGATTTTTAGTTTTTTGTTGTTTTTGACTGCTACTATTTAAATAAAGCAAGTAAAGAGAAGCATAATACTGGCCTATGTGTCTTTAATAAAATTAAGATTTGCCTTCATTAGGACTAGGAAAATCTACATTACAGCACACAAACACACAGTCACCCATTTCATAAAGTATTTCACAAATGATACATCAAGCAACAATGCAAGCTCCAAATCACAATATATATATGGTTCTATTCACAAACATTTTCTATTTTTTTGTTTGTTTTATATAGCGATATTGCACAAACTAGGCGAGAGACATCGGGTATCAGAGCGCTTTACATGAGTACCAGCTCTGTTAAAAGATGGACACATTCATTTTTGTTAGGCACGGGGAGATTATGATTTGCCCAGAATCACAGGATGTTGAGCGTCGCTGCCGAGACTCAAACCTGGTTCCTCAGCTTCAAAGTCAACCTCTCTAGCTGTAAGGCTACATCCTCTCCCCTTTATAGTGAGTAGGTGTTCCATAATCTTGTTCTACTCGTGGCTTACTACCATATTCCAGAAGTAAGCCAGAAGAACCTCTGACTTACTCCAGGCTTACTTCTGGCTTATTCCTGGAATTCAGCAGTATTCTATAAGTACTATAAGAGAAATTTAAGTAAATACTTTGTGAATCAGACTTACATAATTCAATAACATTTACTAAAACATTGTGTCAATGATATATTAATGAATGCTTAATATAAGGAATTAAGTACCGCCATAGCCGTACTTTATAAGTTTATTGAAATTCACTAAGGAATTGCATGACTGTATCGAGTTCCTTTATAAGGTTTTCGAACACTGAAGGTACTTGCAATGTCCTTATTATGTACGCCAGGGGGTACTTTATCCCATATAATACTTGATCACACCATCACTATTTCCACAAACTACTTAAAACCTTGCTGTGTAGCTCTTTCATATGAAAGAATGAGCAAGTTTGCAAACATGAAGAATAAAAGTAAAACCTCAAGTGCAAAATAAACACATCAAAAAACTGTTAGTTATTGTTGCAAACGGATATGAGAAACAGTACAATCCAAGTCAGTATTGTGAAAAAAAGGAATGTGTAGAAAAATGAAGAAAGGTTCTAGCTTTTCTCTAACTACCTAAGGAGTGCAAAGAATAAACATGATCTCTCTGCTTGTCATTGTAAGCTAAAAAATAGAACAGAAGAAATAAAAGCAAGGTTACATTTTCTTTGCTTTAAACAGCTGCTTCAATTATGCTCTGTGACCTCACCTGCCTTTCACCTCTGTGCTTCATAAGTCGTCAATTATAAATACTGGCCTTTATGCAGTGATTACAGAATCCCATGTATTATAGGTGTATAATGAAAGTGCAATAAGCTTGTGTTGGCATGTAACTATGCAGTACAGAGGTGTAACTAAACTTGCGGGGGCCCCCCTGCAAAGTGCATGGAGGGGCCCAACACTCCTACCCAGTCAGGAGCTCTCAGGCCCTGCCCACCCATGCACAGTGCCTGAGGGGGGCCCCTGGAGCTTGCCCCCCCAGCACGCTGGGGCTGCAGAGGCTATTGTTACACTTCTGATGCAGTAACTATTCTGCAACATAAACATTATGAAAAGCAAATATAAGCTCACTGGTGCTTGGGAACTGTAACACGCTTGTATATTATTTCATACAATTATGCTTTGTATTGCCCATTTCATGCTAATTCTGTATTTGGCTAATTCATCCGTGTCACAAATACAACCTTGCAGTGCAGTTGAATACTGCCTCCATGACCATCGATTCAATGTTTCTATTTAAAGCATAGGTAGAAGTTCTTTACCTAGGTTTCTGTTCAATATATGAACTGTATATCTTATATCTACTCACATTTGTGGGTTAACAAGCAAAGCAACAATGAGTCAAATAATACTCTATATTCTATTTAAACATTTCATTAATGTGAATTTCCTTCAAAATCACTTTTTTTGTTTTTCTGTTTTGTAACAAGATTGAAATACATTTTTCTCATACAAATGTACATGTTTGTGCATAATTATAATACAAAAGATATTCTATTTACAGTGTATGAAGAAAAAAAAACATGGATGCCGAAACACTTTTAAAGACAATGTAGTGAAAACGAAGGGTCCTACTTCACTATAAACATATATTGGGAAAATACATTATACTTTTCCTCGATAATAAATCAATACATGGTCCAAACTGGAGAAAAAGGTCAGAGAACTCCTGTCCATTTTATATTCGTTTACACCACATTTTGTTGGCTAAACTAAGCAGTTGGTAATCTATTTTGTTATTTACAAATGGCGATATTCTTGGCCCTGTGCAGTGTGCCAACGCGTTTCGACCTTCGTGTGGGGACCAGAAGGATTCAACAAAGGTCTTCCTTAGGGCTGGAATTTTCTGTGTAGGACACTCTTATTGATTGAGGCGTGTTTTTTTCAAACGGTTTTTGAAAGGAGTCCAAAACACTTCCTTGTTTTTCAGGCCAAGTTCGAATTTCTCTGGCAGTGTTCAATTTTCTCTGTATATGCACTGGGGGCCCAATGTAGGAGCCCTAATACCGGTCGGAAACGGCCGATTTCGGCCGTTTTCCGACCGGTATTAGGGTTTTCTAATGTAGGAGCATGCTTTACAGAATCGGTATTTTACCGAATCTGTATTTACAGATTCGGTAAAATTACCGATTCGGTAAATACAGACTCAGTAAAAATACTGATTCTGTAAATACAGACTCGGTAAAAATACCGATTCTGTAAAAGCACATGTAGGTAGCACATCTTTGAGTGCCGCAGGCCTTGCAGAATCGGTATTTTACCACCCAATCCAATTGGGTGGTAAAATACCGAATCCAGGTGTGCATGCACATGTGTGCATGCACACCTGTGCCATGTGACAGACAGACATGCCCTTAGGGCATTCATGTGTGCCACATGGCACACATGCCTGTATTTGGGGTGCTAGAGAGTGTCAAAGTGACACCCCCTGCACCCTTGCAGGAATCAGTAATTACCGAATCGGTAAAATACCGATTCGGTATTCACCATTGATTCCAATGGGCTTCAAGGCCCAAAGGAATCAATGGGGGATACCGATTCTGTATTTACTGAATCGGTAAATACCGAATCTTACAGATTCTGTATTTACCGATTCTGAAATACCTACATGTGCCCCCTTCTATTTTACCACTTCTTAAATACCGAATCGGTAAAATTCGGTATTTTAGAAGTGGTAAAATAGATATACCTACACCTAGCCCTTGGTGCCTTGGAAGATGGACAAAAGTCGATCTTTTCTTTCGACGCGCGCTTCACCATGTTAGTCCAGTTTCTTCGGCGCTCTGGTCGCGGGCTTCGGCTTCCGTGTATGACAAGCCCACGACCAGAGCTATGCCCCTTACCTGAATCATTCCCCCTTTTTCGTGAAAACATATACAGCCTTGTCATACATTACTTGATGTATACTTTGTTCTTCATATTAACAGGGGTACTCGGGATTCAGATTTTAACATACTCATGCTAGATATTATTTAATCATTGAATGGTGTATCAATAGTGTACATCACAGTGAATAGAGATCTGTATTTCATTAACACTATATTCAACCTTCATAAACCTGTATAATTCTTTATGGTAGACTAAGCAGAAACAAAAAGTACAACATCTGTTTTTTTTACCTTTCTTGAATTTTCACGGATAATGTTTGATGTGTCTGTTCATTACTAAGCACAATAAAATCTGGCATTTTCAATTGTCAAATGGTTTACAGAGGCAGCGTTGTCTGATTTATTGAAAAAGGTGGCTCGGAAAGAGCTAACTATAAAACAGCAAGTGCGATATACTGAAGGCATGTGAATTACTTCCTTCGCAGGGATAATGCAAATTAGAAGTATGTAAAGCTTTGTCTGCACCTGGGATCTTTAATGAGCATAAAACAAAATCAGACAGAAACTCTCGTGGGGAAAAGAGAGGATCGTTATTTGAATAACCTGCAGTGAATTCTAATCAATGCGACGTGACTTTGAAAATGAATACGGGTCTTTTGAAACGCACTGTACCGGAGCCGCAAAATTAATCATAAATTTACTGAACGCTGAAGCTGTAGAAGAATTGTCACTATTCCGTGCACGAATCTGCCGGCCAGCCGTGTCCTCGTGAAGGACAGGTCTGTCTCTATTGTGCTGACCTCGCGTTTTTTGCAAACGAATGCACTACTTTCAAAATATTCATTGAATATTAATTCCTATGTTTCCGTTCCTTCATAAACGACTTGTTTCGCCATCAGCCACGTCTGTACAGAGCCTAGACGAATACAAATATGCATTTATGACTATTTCTTATTCAAGGCCATTGCGTGTTCTAAAAAACAGCTACTTGGTCGTGTTTTCCCTTTTATTCCGTACAGATTTTAAGGTTTCCCCTCTGACTGGATTTCTGAAGGTAGTTTGGGCGTTTTCGGCGTATCTGCTTTGTGTTCACTCTTTCGACAATGAAAGAAGGCAGTGTTACCTTGTTTCTCTCTACACCACACACACGAGGCATCTGATTGAAGCATTTACAAAAGACGAGAAATCATGTTTAGACCAACAGTGAGCTAAATAAAAATATGCTGGTAGAACACAGGGGCATATTATCAAGGGGGTTTATCTCCGCTTTTTTGGCTTTAAAAGCCAAGAAAGCGGAGATAAAATTATCTCCCTATTACCTAGCTGCCGCTAACACCAGTTAGCGACAGCTAGTAGGAGATAGCGACCATCTTGGGCCCCACTTTGCATGTCAGTGATATTTGTCCCTAATGAGATGCAAAGTGGGCGTGCCAAGATGTTAGAGACTGAAAACAGTCGCTAACATCGCTATCTCCTATTACCAACTTTTGGAGATATTCGCGCTAAGCGGGAATATCTCCAAAAGCTAACACCTGCCCTGAGCAGTTCTTAGCCATGTTATCTATTGTAAGCAGGTACACGCAGACAGGGTTACTTGTTCAGTCTTCTTCTTTATTAGATAGTATCAGGTAATACAGCAACATGAACACCGGACCTCCTCCGCCTCTCCCTCCAGCAACTGCCTCCCACCTGCATTCTACAAATGCTCTACCACGCACTCCACACTCACACTCCATGCACGCTCTACACTAGCATACCATACACGCGCCACACACACACACGTGCCACACACACACAATACGTACACGAATACCACACACCCTCCTCCTTGAAAAACTAAGGAACCACCTTTAAGTTCACCCTAACTTGAAATCCAAAAACCTAGCTGGCATCTTCCTTACCCTATCGCCCCGGCGGAGACATTCACCAGTAATGTCGACATCAGAGCGAAATGGTACAACACCCTCAGCATCTATAACATTCCTAGCACTAGAAGAACCAACATCACGAGCGTCAACAACACCCCCAAGTTCACACGAACCTGCATTACCGGTCAGCCTCAAATCCTTAGCCAAACCAAAATCATCACCTAACAAATAACCACTACAAGACCCATCATCGGAATGTACACCAACCACACCCCTCCTCTCATTACAAAAACTCAATTGACGAAAATTCCACCTTTTGCCATCCTCCAACTCAACAGCACCACTAAAAACCTTAACCACCTTTAAAGGTTTGGACCACACACTTTCACCCTTCAATACCTTCCTAGGGTTCTTTACCCTAACCATCTGACCTACCTTAACTAGAGGCCAGTTACATCTGTTCCCATGATACAGCTGATTACGGTTTTGATACTTTTCAACTTCAGATCTGACTTCTTCATCAACATTCTTAGAGTCACATTGCATCTTATTATTCCTCTTTCTCAACCACCAGGGGACTAATCCCGCAAATGGCTTCCTGCCTCTTAAAATTTCAAAAGGTGTCTTCCCAGTAGCTGAGTGGGGAGTTACACGATAGGCAGTCAACCTCTCTTGCAAGGCTTTCCTCCAGGGTAACCCTGCACTTAATGCCAATTCAATCACTTCCTTGACCACCCTGTTGAAGCGCTCAACCTGGCCATTACCCTCTGGGTGGTACAGGGATGACTTAATATGCTTAATGCCCATAGCCAATAAAAACTCATCCATTTTTTGTGAAACAAATTGGGGCCCATTATCCGAGACCAACATTTCAGGTACACCCTCTCTCGAGAATACATCCTCTAAAAACTCAATGACAACATCCGTTGTCATCCCGTTCACCATTCTTACCTCGGGCCATTTCGAATAATAATCCACCAACACGATGGCATAACAGTCTGCAGAGGACAAGGCTGAAAATGGTCCCATAAAGTCGATAGCTACCTTCTGCCATGGATACTCGGGAAGCTCCACCATGGTCAATGGTACACTCAAAGGTTTAGCTACTTTATCACTGTTATTACAATTTTTGCAATCCCTAACTACTTTGTCCACCATAGAGTCCACACCTGGCCACCAAAACCACTCCTTAACTCTTCTCTTTGAACTAGACATGCCCCCATGTCCCGAATGGCTTCTCTCAGCAATGTCCTTCCTTAATCCCACTGGAGGCACAATTCTGTCACCCCTTAAGATGAGATCATTAACAATGCACAACTCATCCTTAATCTTGGAAAAGGCAATGGATTCACCGCGTAATTGTGACTCTCTAGGCCATCCTTTAACTATGAACTGTTTAACTTCTTTCAGGACCACATCCTTCTCCATCTCACTCACCCAAGATGCTTCAGAAATACCGCTAACAGTATTCTCAGCGTCAATAAGGAAAACATCCTTAGCGGTAAACGCCACTTCACAATCAGTGTTGGTCTTGAAATCCGACATACCTGCATTGGGTAATCTAGACAAGCCATCAGCAACAACATTGTCCTTGCCAGGAATATATTCAATGTCAAAACTAAACATTTGCAACTTTGAAGCCAACCGAGCCAATCTTGGTGTTAAGTTCTTCCCGCCCTCAGGCCTCAAAATGTTCACTAATGGTTTGTGGTCAGTACAGATTTTGAACTTCCTTCCCCATATATACATTCGAAACCTTTCAGCTGCCCATGAAGCAGCTAACAATTCCTTTTCTATAACGGAGTAGTTCCGTTCTGCTTTGGTTAGGGTACGTGAAGCATACGCTACTACCCATTTTTCAGACTTAGACCGTTGGGAAAACACAGCACCAATGCCATACCCAGACGCATCCACAGATAGAACACATTCTGCCATTGGTAAAAAGGGTTTCAAACAAGGCGTGGAAACTATTTCCTTCTTCACTTTCTCAAAACACATTCTCTGTTGATCACCCCATGAAAATGTAACACCTCTCTTTAGTAAGGATCTTAGCGATTCAACTTTTGAAGCATAGTTCTCAATAAATCGTGAATAAAATTCTGTCAGTCCCAGGAATGACATTAATTGTTCTTTGCTTGTAGGTTCTGGGACGGCTAAAATGGCATCAACATGGCTAATTTTGGGTCGAATGCCATCCTTAGATATGACATGACCTAAGTATTCCACTTCAGGTTTCCCAAACACACATTTCTCATTCTTGATAGTCAGTCCACTCCTTCTTAATGCTTCCAAAACTGCAAACAAGCCTTTATCATGACATTCTTTGTTTTTCCCAAATATTAAGATATCATCCTGAAACACTTTTGCATTTTCGATCCCCTGTAAAACTCTACACATTTCCCTTTGGAACACTGCAGATGCACTAGCGAGCCCAAAAGGCATGCGCTTATACCTAAACATCCCTTCTGTGGTAATAAAGGCGGTGCAATGTTTAGAATCATCCTCTAACACGATTTGATGGTATGCACTAGTTAGGTCTATCTTGGAAAACCAAGAAGAACCACCCACAGATGATGTCAATTCTTGCAAGTTTGGAAGAGGAAATGTGTCAACCCAAATAGCCTCGTTTAAACATCTTAGGTCTACACACAGGCGCAAATCGCCATTGGATTTAAGCGAAATAACTACTGGTGAAACCCAATCAGAACTTTCAACCGGTTCAATAATACCATCACTACACAGTTTTTTAAGTATCTCGCCCAATTTTTCTCTGTAACTGATCGGAACATTTCTAAGTTTTTGCCGAACAGGACATACGCCATCCCTTAGAATTATTCTGTGCTTAAATCCCACCATTTTACCAATTCCACTTGAGAATACATCAGAAAATTTTTCTGGAAGGCTCGAGTAAGCATCTTTTTCAATACACTCATCTTGAATAGAATAAACTGGGAATTCTCGTCTAGGGTCAATTTTCATGCCTAAATCGTAAATGTGTGGCCATCCCAAAATTGTTGCACCCTTATTGGCCACGTAAATTTTTCCCTGACAAGAATTACATCCAAAACTTATTTTGGCTATTATAAACCCTTCTAACGGTATTCTGTGTCCAGTGTAACTTCCAGGATGTATATCAGGACCTAATAATGGCCTGCCGGGCCATAAGGATTTAAATGAATCCATACCCATAATAGTATACCAGGCACAAGAATCCACCATGACCTTTACTTCTAGCCCATCAATATTAACAGAACAAGATGGTAACTTTTTAACTCTGCATGCCCCTTTAGCAATTTCATCGTGAATGCTGCATATGTCACCCACAACATGGAAAACATCATCTTGATTCCCATCTTGGACACAATTAATGTCATCCTGTTCGATATCTTGTAAGTAATTAACTTTAGCCTTGAAATTCCGACATACTCTGGTAAAATGTCCTTTCTTTTTACAGTTGGTACAGATTTTGTCAAGGGCAGGACACCATTTGTAATTGGCTAAATGAGTAGAAGACCCACATCTAAAGCATGCAAATTTTTTCGGGTCATTATTTCTTTCAAAACTTTTTTCATTTCCTTTCTTACTGGGATAAGAAGAGAAATTTGTTACCTTATTATCACTCTTGAATTTAGACATGTCACCCTTATTTACAGCATTAATGGAATTAGAATCAGACTCATTCTTTTCATTCCTGACCTCACGAATGCATTGATCAGAAATTTCTACACCCCTAGCTACTTCAATAGCATTCTTTAAAGAAGTGCTTCCAGATGACCATAGTTTCTCTTGAATTTTCTTTGATTTTGTCTTCATTAGAATCTGATCACGCAACACTTGGTCATATGTCATGCTCTCAAATTCACATGTGACAGCCAACCCTCTTAGAGCTGATACATATTGGTCAATAGATTCGTCACTTTTCTGAGCCCTTGAATAAAACTTGAACCTTTCCATCACTACGTTAATTTTCCTCCCAAATCTCTCTTGCATTTGTTTGACAGCACATTGGTAAACCCCCATATCACCAGCATTCTCAATTTTAGGAAGATTTTTAAATTCTCTTAATCCTACAGCACCTAATCTATGTTTAAGTAATGACACTTTCCTTTCTTGTGAAGACTCCTCTTCAGCTAAAACTTCTACATAGGCTTCAAACATGTCTAACCATAAGTCCCATGCAATAGGAGGTTCACCAGATTCTGCTAGAAAAAATGGTGGTGGATGGATTGAAGACATTTAAATGAAGTACACGTTATAACCATACAAGGAGAAAAAAAAAAAATTCCTTTGTAAGTACTTGCGCAAAAAGTTCACCAAAGTTCAAAATGGTATGTTAATACTTGACTTCTTCTAATTATGTTGCTCACTCAACTGCTAATGCTTGCGCAAATAGTTCACCAAAGTTCAAAATTTAGAATGGTACTTAACCTCTATGGTTGTGTTGCTCAACAGTTCGCCGGTTACACGATGTTAAAACTGGTAATTTGCAGAAAAAAAATCAACCGGCGTTGAAATTAACACTCAAAATTAATGTTAATTTACTTCTTTCCAAAGCGCGTTATTTCCTTAGCGCGTCTAGTACTTGGTGTGTTGCTCCGTAAACACGTTTCTATGCAACGAAGACAACAGAAATGGCCGCTGTGCGTAGAAATCAACGTGAGCGTGTTGACGATACTACGGAATCACGTGGTGACACTCAACGTAGTAATGACGTTGTGGCGTTGCTTGCCTGGAAACAATCCGCGCGAGCTGCTGCCGGTTCAGAAAGCAACTTGAAAGATGCACTATTGAAATAGTGTATTTGAAGGTAAAAATAATTTCTTTTTTTAAAAGAAAAACATACCAATTCGTCGAGGAGATCGCTGCTTGGCTTAGTTGAATCGTATCGTTTTGAAAGTAGTTGAGCAACAGTTAAATGACTAACAATAAAGTTAAAATTGTAAAAAAAATTCGTGCTCAATGTTGCTGTCGCTGAATCCCGCTCGTCGCCATATATTGTAAGCAGGTACACGCAGACAGGGTTACTTGTTCAGTCTTCTTCTTTATTAGATAGTATCAGGTAATACAGCAACATGAACACCGGACCTCCTCCGCCTCTCCCTCCAGCAACTGCCTCCCACCTGCATTCTACAAATGCTCTACCACGCACTCCACACTCACACTCCATGCACGCTCTACACTAGCATACCATACACGCGCCACACACACACACGTGCCACACACACACAATACGTACACGAATACCACATTATCCAATGGGAGGTGGATAACATGGCTAAGAGCATTAGCTCGCTAATGCATGAATATCGCTGACTTTTCAGCGATATTCATGCTTTGCGGCGATTTTTACCGCATTTGCGTTAAACCTTGGTAATACCAAGGTTTATTTGCGGTAAAAATCGCCGCAGCGCTGCGGTAAACTTTTGTCTCTAACCAAGCAATAGCGATAAGTATCGCTATTGCTTGGTAATATGCCCCTCAGTGTCTAGCACCAATCTGTCAACTGTTGCTTTTGCGAGATTGTCTTGATTATAATATACTAATATATATATATATATATATATATATATATATATATATATATATATATATATATATATATATATATATATATATATATATATATATATATATATATATATATTTTAAAGCTAAAACTCTATTTTTGGCACCCCTTCCTCAGTATACAATGCACATGCAAGGTATTTTTTTGCAGGTCAATATTTTTATTGTCAATGGTACTTGATGACTTGTAGACAATTACTTACCTGTATACGATCTTGGTGGTGTTATGACAAGCTAGGGATCGCATATTGTTATCCAATGCCCTTAGCTAGTCCATTGAGTCATTCAGAAAAATTTGCAGTAATTAAGACTCTTTCTCTGAGTGATGCCCCACTTTGCAACCACTTGCCAATGCATAACATGGTTCATCTTTACTAATTCCTTTCTGTTATTGTTCCTGCTTCTGATGAATCTTCCCTGAACCCTCCCTCAGATGACTCTGAATTGCAAAATTGAGGTATGTTTCCAACTTGCTCTTGAATGGGCCTTGAACACCATCCCACCCCAAGATCACAGGGCTGACTATGCCTCTTGTTTATAAGGGGTGCATACCCCTGTGCGAACGACACTTCATTTGAACCTTTAGCGTGGGGATTGAACTTACATCTTATGCCATCTTGTTCCTGCTTCTGACAGCATGGTGATGCCCTTTGCGTATCTTCCTTCCTTTAAATTGGCCAATTGCTTTTGATGTGGCAGTCAGATCAGGGAAGAAGCTTGGTATGATATTATTGGATGCTGAGATTTCCAACCATGTGGTTTGGGACTGTTTGTGGGTTACTATGTGGCATTTTGGGGTTGGTGATCGGTTTTGTAGATGGGTGCAGTCTTTATTAAGGACCCCACATACCAAGCTTGTGTTTTCTCGAATTTCCTCAAAACCTTTTAAGATTCAGCAGGGCACCCTGCAGGCGTGCCCACTTTTGCCCCTTTTGTTAGCTCTTTGCCTTGAACCTTATTTGCAATCATTGCTGAAAAATGACATCATTTGGCATATGGTTTCTGGAGACTACGAACTGAAAGTCAGCAATTATGCTGATGATGTCGCTACATATTTGAGCAAATTATCCAATGCCATGAAATGCGTGATTGAAGAGGCAGACCGGTTTGGTATATACTCTGGCTATAAATTAAATGTAGATAAAACTCAGTTGTTGAATTTCAAGCTGACTGTCCCAATGACTGGGGCTGTTCCTTCAACAACTTACCTGTGCATTAAACTGAGTGGGCAGATTGATAACATCTTTAAGCTAAATTGCGAGCCCCTGCTGCAATCAGTTGTCTCTAAATGGCGGTCTTGGAATAGCTTCCAATAAGTATCATCGGCCGCTGCAATAGTTAAGCCAGCATATTACTATGGAGCTACGGCGTGAAGGTTTGCTGAAATCTTCATTTAGCGCACCTGAATGAAAGGCCAACATAAACCCTGTAAAAAAGGTAACGCCACATAGGTACAATTTTGCAGTGCTTAACACCTGCTCTCTCCAAAAGCATCATTTGGAGGTCTTCTCGTTACTTCAGGAAGGCGGACTCGATATCTTCGGGGTCACTGAAACCTGGCTTGAAGAATCTTCAACTCCAGATTTGGTCACATCCTTGCCTCCATAAAAACTGGATTGGCACCATGAAGGGAGGGGGGGTGGCTTTTTTATACAACCGCTCCTTCAAAACGGAAATTATCTGTTCAGAAATTCTGGAGGGTGCGGATGTTCTAGGAGTTAAATTTTATTCGGTTACCGAATAATTGGTAATACTTCTAGTCTACTGCCCCCCCCATGTACATCACCAGGTTTTATTGACATTTTCCTGGAACTAGTCCATGACCTTCGTTCACGATACGAAGGATTGGTGGTAATGGGAGACTTTAATTTCCATTGAGAGAAATCTCCTAAAGATTGTCGGGCAAAACAGTAAGATGAGGCCATGACTTCTCTAGACCTTGGTCAACGGGTAGTGGGCTCGACACATGAGAAAGGTCATACATTAGATCTAATCTGGACGGCTGTCCCGCTGCCCTGCCCAATCACTATCTTTCCCTGCTCATGATCAGATCACCATTTGTTGCAGGGTCATCTTACATTCCCAGGGCGAGCGGGGAAACCATCATTAGGATGGAAAGTCCTAAGAAGTTGGAATAAGATCAGAGCAGATGATCTGACAGCCACCCTAAAAACCCCTGCCTTACTCAAGCAATCTGAGGGCGATATAGAGGCTGCTTGCCTCAATTTGACATCAAAACTTGAAAGGACCATCGAAGTAACTGCACCGGCCTGCAGGGTGAGAATTGTGGACAAGGGCAAAGGTGCCCCATGGTTCAACGACACCCTGAGGTTAAGGAAACGAGCTCTGCACAAAAGCAAAAGAGCATGGCGCAAAGAGTACGATCCTAGTACTTGGGCCATGTATGTGTTAGCATTCGCCACTTATAAACAGGCAATCATTGCTAGGAAAGCAGAAATCTATGAGGGCAGAATCGCGGTGGCAAGAAACCCTCAGAAAGATACTTTCAAGGTCCTGACAGAGTTAAGGAAAAACAAGGAGCAGAATATTTCCTTTACTCAGGAAGACTGTCACAAATTCCAGTCTTTCTTCACCAATAAAATATTGGATCTTTTGACAGAAATTCATCATACCCCGAGACTTGACAGCCCTGTATGCCCCTCACTGACACCCCCTGTGATTGTCCATCCCCTTAGCACACTGCCTCCACTTACTTAGGAGACTCTGGCTGACCTGACGGGGCGAGTTAAATCAGGGTCACCAGAGGAACCTTGCCCCCCCAGGATATTTAAGTTAGCTTTGCCAGGAATAGAGGACGATGTACTCTCCCTCCTCAATAGTTCCCTGGAAATAGGACAGGTCCCCATTAATTTAAAGGAGGGTCGTCTGATCCCGCTTTTGAAGAAGCCCGGTGCAGATTCTAAGATTTTGAAAAATTTTAGGCCTATTTCACAGCTCCTTTTTTTAGCTAAAGTAATTGAACAGCATGTTCTTCCACATCTTTCTCGTCATCTCGAAAACAACCAGCTGTTAGAACCAAACCATGCTGGCTTCAGTGCCCATCACAGCACTGAATTGGTCATGCTTTCCATGCTGGATGATCTGAGACTTAGGGCAGACAAAAAGACCCTGTGCGCCATGGTGCTGTTAGACCTCTCCGCGGCATTCGACACGGTCAATCACGACCAGTTATTGTCACGGTTGGGGGACTTCGGCATCCAGGGAACCGCGCATGCCTGGCTAACTTCATTTCTCCAAAACCGTTCTCAGAGAGTCCAATTGGCAAACTTGGTCTCCTTGCCAGCAGGTATCACATGCGGAGTTCCCCAAGGCTCTGCATTTTCCCCTCTTCTCTTTAACGTTTACCTGCAGCCTCTGATCTCTGCATTAAACCAGATGGAGTGTCGGATTTATAACTATGCCGATGCTACTCAAATCATTATCCAAATAGATAATTCATCCTCGGCATATGTTAGACTGCAAAATATATTAAAATTCATGGTTAATTGGATGTCCGCCAATACATTAAAGGTAAACCCGGACAAAACAGAGGTGCTGGCGATTGCCACAAAGTCCAGCCCCTGGAATGACCACTTTTGGCCAAAGAACTAGGGCCCTTTCCAGAAGCAGCAGTGACTGTGAAAAGCCTGGGCATTTATATAGATGCCAAGCTTTCTATGACAAAACAAGTCTCATCAGTCATCGGCACTTGTGTAGGCCTATTAAGACAATTGCGGAAAATATCCCGACTCTTGACTGCGGCAACTCTCAGACGGGAGGTATCAGCCTTGATCCTGTCGCGTCTGGACTATAGCAATTCATTGAATGCTGTCCTTCCCCAACAACTGTTGACTAGATTACAAATAGTCATGAATAACGCAGCAAGATTAATATTTAAAAAACAAGACGGGCGCACGCTACACCTTTGTTACGTGAGCTCCACTAGCTTCCAATTAGGCAGAGAATTATGTTCAAGGGCCTTTGTAAAAACATAAAGCCCTGTATGGACAAGCACCAAGATACATCATGTTCCTAGTAGGACGCTCCGATCGGCAGAGGCCACCCTCCGGGTTTCGCCGCTTTTTAGACTGTCTACTATGGGAGGGCGTGCCTTCTCTAACGTGATTCCAGTGGCCTGGAATAATTTGCCAGTGCACTTGCGCAAGGAACCGAACCTCTTACCCTTCAGGAAGATGCTCAAAACCGTGCTCTTCCTGGAGGCTTGGAGCACGTCCTAACAGCTCCTTAGCCCTTCATTGAACCAGTGTGTACCTTTTCACAGGCGCTTAGAGACCCCGGGCGCTTTATAAATCTAAATAAATAAATAAATAAAATAGCATAAAATGAATATACTGCCTAAATTCTTGTACTTATTTTGAGCAATCTCACTCATGGTCCCGGATTCATAAGTAGCTTCATTTGGGCATGTTAGGAGGCTCAATAATCTCTTTGATCTATAACGCTTCTGCCCAGGCAGGTGGGGTTTCTGGTACTAGATTTTAAATTGTAGTATTGGGAAGCGTTTGCCGTTCAATTCAGCAATTTGCTTACAATTTGCTTACATTAATTGAAACAAACCTGTCAATACTGGGATATCATCTGAATTGGGGTCTGATTGTAGTCTTTTTTTCTGCAGATTTGCGGACCCCAATTATTATAAGCGGGTTAAATTTAAGTTTTTCAAGGATATCATTTATATTTGGCAGGAGATATGTGCAACATTTTCTCTAATGTTAATGCATTGCTATATGCCACTCTGGGATAACCCTGCTTTCCATGAGGTATTTTAAGACCCTATCTGTTGAGCTTGGTCCCGCTTAGAGGTGGAAACTGTGGGGCAGTTGTACGATCTGAATAGATTTCATTTGTTTTGCTGGGCTAAGCCTTTTACGACATTCCCCAACATTTGTATTTAAATACTTTCAGCTAAGGAATTACTTTTTGTCTAGAAGCAAGGCTCCTATTGATTTGATAGGCTCTAACATCATAACATGCATGCATAAAGCTAGCAGGAAATCTTTAATTAGCATGATTTATCTTTGGTTTGGGAGCACAGCATGGACAATGGCTCACTTCTAGCTGCTAAGTGGAGTAAGATGCTCTCCTGTGAGATTGTACTATAACATATACAGTGCTCTGAAGACGGTGGGAAAGTCGCTGCACTCTGTTAAGCTCAAGCTACACCAATTCAAGACCATCTATATGCTATACTATACACCAGAGAAAATTATGAGGTGTGGTGGGAATCCTGACGCTGATAAACCTAGCTGCCCTAAGTGCTGGCGTTCTTCTGCAGACATCTTGCACATGTTTGTTACATGCCATGCTCTACAGGAGTTTTGGGTAGGAGTGAGTGAACTGACAGAATTATGTTGTGGTTTTGAAATAAAATTTACCCTGTAGGAGATAATGACGGGATAGAGAATGGCATTTGATTCTGACCTAAGATGGCTTTTGTCTATATACATTGTCCTGGCCAGACTCTGCCTTGCTAGATCCTGGGTGTCTTCAGCCCCGCTGCGGGCTACAGAGTGGTGGGCTAACATTCTGCAGAAATACTAGTCTGGACTTGCTCTGCCAAAGTAAGGGCTACTTGCTCGTTTAAGATGTTTGACAGACTCTAGTCAGAGTTCCACTGGAATTCATGATATAATCTGCAAAACTCACTGCGATTTGCCTACAGTGGATTTGAAGGGTTTCATAGGCCTCTGTCTGTTTTTATATCCTTCCTCTTTCTTTTGATTCTTCTCCTTTTGTATCTCTGTCTTTGGTTTGGGCACAACCCCTTATCATAGAGGGTGGGTAGATTGTTGCGTTTCTATATGTGTACCCAAGTGTTAACAACTGGGATTATCCCCAAACTATTTTTCCTACTTCTTTGTTATGACTGATTCTGACAAACATTTAAAAAAAGTAAAAAAAAAAAAAAGAGATTCCTGCAACAATGCTGGGAGTTTCCTAAATGTCGATTGCAATTCTCCACTAGGGATTGCACACCACATAGGTGGACTGCTGGGTCACCGACCAGAAATAAATTGACCACCGATTTCTTACCTTCAATTAGATCTAATTATTGCTTATTTAATTTGACGTATTATTTAAAATAATTTATTAAGAGACTAGTTAAACTAATACATTTATAATTAAAATAAATATATTGATGTTGCTGTTTAAGGTGCCATACCCACCTTTTTCTAAATACATTTTCTTATTGAGGAAATTATTTTATTGATTATATATCACTTATTATTGTTTAAGTTATTTAAAGGAAATTGTGTTATTTGTGTACCAAAGGGGAAATGCATTGCTTTTATTAAAACCACCTCATCAATTGTAATTCCAAAAACAAGAATCAAAAATCCAATCCACAACTAATATTGCTTGAAAATATATTTGCACAATGTATTTTTAATGGTATTACACATGGTTGCAGACTAGCACTCCACTTTCCTGTGTCAGAGCATCAACTACATTTGTTGGGCAAATAGATATCTGAGAGCCCACCGCAGAAGCAGAGCTTCTTTAATGTCCACCTAATCATTTTGAGAGGAAGTCATCAGATATCCCACTTTCTCAACTAGCAGCTGGATTTTCAAGTTACTCATCTAAATGACTTACAGTGCTGGACAATCCTTCCATCCTATATTCTTCCCCATTTTCCCCCCTTCGCCATGATCGGTTGTTTATTACAAGGATCATATCCTTTCCATAGACAGTCATTCAGGAATCCCCCTATGGAGGTCCAATGCCTGGATACTTGTGCTCATAAAACTGGATACTGACTTTTCTATTTGAATTCCTCTTTTTCTATTCCTTCTCTTGGTTTTGACTGAGGAAGTCCATAACATTGTCCTTCGAGGCTGCCTAGGGCTGGCTGCGTGGAATATTTACTGGCTTCACGCCATGTACCAGGACTTTGAGTCCATATGATGCCTGGCCCCAAGGTACACTCAAATGTTGTTGATTACATTATACATGCTGAGTTTGCTGGTATTTGGCAGTGAGTCTGTTTCACCTTTCAGTGCTTTTAGTGACTTCAGTTAACTTGATTACTCTCTGCGTTTGAGGGAAACCCTACTAGATAAGTAACCACTATATATTTGCCATCTTTATTAGTCAATGACGTTCCATTGGCGAGAGAAATTGATTTATTATCTTTTGAAAGGCGTTTTGATGTGGCGTCATCCATATACCAATTATAACTCAGTTTGTGATGTAAAACTTGCTCCTTAGCTTTTTTTAATTGGCCGTTATTAAATCACCATACACCTTTTACAAACACGAATGAAAGAAATATGTACCAGAGAGACATCACAACTGCTTTTTTTTCTTAACGAACATATTAGTTTGAAACTATACATTGGTAATTTTTATAGCATTGATGACTGGTTCATTTAATTACACAAGCGAATAAAATAGGCCATATGCATTAGAATAAATGGTAAATTTTGGGGATAGCAACTACTATTTCTGGGAATTAGGTGATACATTGAATGCACTAGGTTAGTTAAGAAAGTGCCTTATATGTCAATAAATAAATCTGGTGACCTTACTTGAATAAATGTCTTATGGACACAATCAGAGCATTAGCCTAAATCATGAAATAAATTGGAGATGTACATTTAAAAATAAATATGGGCATTGCATCTCACCGAAAACCAGTCTTATGCGATGTTATGACAATAAAGGTATGACATACAATCAAATTGAACTTTATGATCACTTTAAAGGTTGTTTTTAACCAAAGAAGCCGTGTGAACACAATGGACGTGGCTAAAAAAAATCAGGCAGAAATGTAACAATTCCCTAGTTTCTTTCTATATTCGGAGTAAATGTCTCACTGTCTTGGCATTCACAAATTATCCTAGTAGTATTCAGTCTTATAAAGCAGCAACTTTTTTTTGTGGATTTGATTTTCACACGAGCAATTATACATCTATGTAATAGTGTATGATTCTGTGTGAATTAAAGGATTTATGAGTGTAAATAAAAAGTTTGTACTTCCCAATTTGCATATGCAAGCCAACCTACGTCACAATATTCTCAATTAGGCCCAATAAGTGCAAAGACGGATGTTCGCCTAACTCTTTAATATCTTTCTTTGCAGTTGGAATATATCACTATGTGTAACTTCGTTCACATTACATTTCTTTCACTCAAATCTCAACATCCATGCTCCTACTGTGGCTGCAATTTCCCGAACAACACCTGTAAATGATTTAGTGGCTGATTTGAGCAACATACTTAGTTATTCACCCAACATGATTATTTTTTTTTAATGTTGCTTTAAGTCTTATTTAAGATGCTAATTATTGAGAGATGGAGTACAACAAACATTCAATGAGGAAGCAAAATATTCAGAGAAGCTACAATAAAATTATCTTATTTCTTACCTATCATCATCAATGATAACTTTATTTCGACCACTATGGGCCATAAAAGTACTTATTAAAACGAACATCATAGCATAAAAATCCATTTGCAAATGGTACATAAAATTTGATAAAAATGAATTTCATATATATACACCTATTTACAAACAAATCTATCATTATTAAAAATAGAATTAAACCATCTCATGTGTTATCAATGCAGTACAGAGCATTCAGTGCAAACCCGTAATCTATTTCAAGTCATAATATGGGTTCTGCGTTTAATCCACATGCAATGTAAAAACCGTGAGACAGCGAAAACAACAGGGGGATGTATGTCGTATTTTAAGACTCTTAGCGCATGATCACACTTACGAAAATCCAAGTTCTTACAGATAGGTTTAACCCAGCGACGGCGTGCCAGCCCATATGCCGGACAGACAAAGAACACATGACTTTCATTTTCCAGGGAATGTTCACACGCCGGGCACACAGAACATTTATTAGCGTCCCAACGGCTAGTAAGTGACCTTAATGGTAGTGTACCCAATCTAAACTGTAAGTACAGCTTTCTTGCTTGGGGAGGGTGTATCATGTCAAGGAATTCTTCTTTTTGTATTCTACTTTAATATCGAGGAATTGGGTTGTTAATGTACCAACTGAGCCGCTATTTCTTATCTATTATTGGGTCGCTGCACTGTAAGTGGAGAGTGCAAAAACAGTCAATGGGAATAACATTTGTGCCTAGCTAGAGTATATGTACCTGTTGGAGTAGTGAAGAAAGTATACTAATGTACCTTCATCGTGGAAAGTAAAACATAACAACATGTTAACACACTGCGCTGCATAGGGAGTTGAGGCTCACTTGCTATAGACATTGCTCGTTCACAATTGAAAATCAAAAAATTAAAATAGATCGGTTTGCTAAATCCAGCTCCGGCCCATGCAGGTAAGAGCGGTGGGGCTGGGTGGGGGATATTTTGATGGACAACGATGAGGGAGAGTTAATTATTTATTTAATTTCCCTTTGTCATTCTCCATCGAAATCCCTGCTCACCTGGCCCCCACCGCCCTACTGCTCTTACCTGCACAGGCCGCGGCTGGTTAAATTAGAAAGATGCAGAGGTGTATATTTACTTTCAATCAGAGAAGATGCATCAACATTTTGTTTTAATGAAACGATTCAGCTACAGCAGCCCACATTCAATAGGAAAGTTGTAAACGTGGATTGGGATGCTCATGGATAGGTTGCAGATTTGCAACTTTCTGGAACTCACACAATATTTAAGAGGTATACCAGAACAAACTGTGTCAGTTGCAGGTTTCCAAGTATATTCCTGGAAATCTTTGATGAGTTCCTTTTTTGGTCTGGTTTTACAGAGCAGGTGTCTGGTTGACCTGAGTTACTGTTATCATTTCTTAGTGTACTTTGATTGGGCTTTGGTATTGGTTGTTTGATGTATGACTCCACCTCCTATGGAGTGCTTTCATTATAATGCACAAGGGAATATTTTACATCTAAAAACTACTCTGGATCATTGCACATTAACCTCCTTATATCATCTCTAAAGAAAGCATTTGTTTTCTTTTTTTCACTGCAACATGCTTTTTAAATTATTTTCTTCAAGAATGAAATCCAGACCTATTGGATTTGTCAATGGTTGTTTGTTACTGTGGAGGCTTTTGTGTTGTACAACTATGCATGATGCCCCGCCATCAACTTAGTGCAATTGCACAAAATTAAATGTATTTTTGCCTTTGACTAAGTAACAGCCATGTATTGTCTGTGGGTACTGTGACAATGTACCGCTCTGGTATGAGAGATGTAATACACCTACTTGAATCTCTGAGAAAGATACTGTACTGAAAGACGAAGTTAAATCCAGGCAGTTTAATTCATATGGCAATTCTGCCTGTGATTAGGCACAACTATAAAACAGGGATCATTTATGACTCATCTACCCTTCACCAAACTGACAGAAAGCTAGTTGCTAGGACGGGAAGATTTCAAGCACTGGAATACTGTAGGCTGCAATGCTTCCAAAATATAATGTGGCATGTGTTATTTTCTATTCAATCCTTAATGCAGAAAGTTGTTTTGGAAGCCAAGCTTGATAGCCAGAAATTGGGACTAGTAAAAGTATAGTATCTGGGCATCAATTTGGAAAAAGGAATATGACTACAACATCAGTTGCGGCTGGCGCAAGTTTGAGAGGTGGGGGTCGGGCAGGGGGAAGTCACAGATGATGGAAAAAGGAACATAAATTTTTTTTTTTAAGAAAACCATTTACCTTGCACTCGCCTCATCGCCAACTAGGCAATGCAGCGAGCGCAAGGTAAGTGGTTTTATACATTTTTTATGTTATTTTCCCTATTCCGTTGTATGTCGACTTCCACCCGCCCCACCGCTCTTACCTGCACCGACCATTCCAGTACAATAGTCAACTAATATGATACATACATATTAGATAGAAATGCTGTCTATAATGGCTTCCGTCGTTCTGATCTTTTCCAATTAAGAAAACGGAGTTGTGATGTGGCCTGGAGGGGTGGCAGATAGTGAGAGGCTGGTACCATAAAAATTCTACCCCATCTGACTGCACTGGTTCACATTTCTTAGTATACATAGGAAAGCAAGGCAATCATTGCTTAAAAGTACAGCCTGCTTATTAGAAACACATGGATGGGGGGACATTACAAATATATATATCCATTTTTCACCCATTGGCATATAGCAATTACTTTCTTGGCGGCATAATTTCTGATTATTTCTCCTGTGGAACACTTGATATTATCGTCTCAGCCAGGCAACTGGAGTGTTGTGGTGTTAATCAAGCCACCCACGTTTCTGTAAACTTCACTGCTAACCATTACATATGTGGAGTTCTCTAGTGTTTGCATTCAATGTGTACAACATATTTATGAAAGGAATTGCTCCTACATTACGGGAAGTAACATAACTGTTATTTTTTTCTGATACTCATGTGTGAATTATTTGCATTTTATGCAAGCTCTGTTGAAGATGAGCGCAGCTGCAGTGTCTCCATGGGGGAGCAAGGGTGTTGCTTCCCTGCATTTGTTGTCTCTAGGCCCCAATAAAATGTTATGGAACAACATTTATATTTCTGGCTGCGGCACATTGTTTTAATTTCAGCTGAGTGCAGTGCACATTGCAGGTGGATGCCTTGTCAGTGCCTTCCAATCATTTGGGGGCAGGGGTGCATTTTATAGACAGCAAGGAGAGAGACTCAGACTGGCTGTGTCTGAAGTGTTAGTGCGCATGTTGTGTTGGACGGGCGTCATCCTATGACCAACCTGACATGCACACTTGAGGCCTCTCCACCAGCACAATGTTAGTGAGCCGGGGATCACAACGCAGGCTCTCCAGTCTCCAAAGTAGCGTAGGCTTTGATTGATCCGGCCAATCCTGGCACTGTTATTACGCTGTTTGATGATATAAGCTGCATATCCGCCGCAATTGCTCTGAAAAGAATGATTTTATTGAGGAATCAGAAGCCCTGACTATGAGATTACAACAGAGGGGATACCCAACACGAGTCATCAAAAAAGCCCGCAAAAGAGCGTTTAATGCAAACCGTGGCGCTCTGCTGTCTAAGAACATGAGACCCCAAACTAAGAAACCGGTGTTTGTATCCACCTTTAACACCGCATCACACCAATACAAAAAGTTGGTTCTGAAGAATTGGAAGATACTCAACACAGGGGGTATGAGTGTAGAGACACCGCTATTCTCTTTTAGACGCAGTCAGAACTTGAAGGACTTTCTCATACACACCAGACCCAGGGACCTAGGGCTGACAAGGGAGAATACTACTGTGACAGGTTTACCTAAACTGATCGGACACACACGATGCGGTTCATGTAGTGTCTGCCACTTGACTAACAACTCTACCACTCTTGATCTAGGGCTCCACACTCCCTGGGTACAGAGATCTCACACCAATTGTAATTCCCAGGGAGTGATCTACTTGCTAACCTGCCCTTGTCAAAAAAAGTATGTAGGGATGACAAGCAGAAAGGTGCGCACTAGAATCACGGAACATCGGAGCACAATAAGATGTGGCAAGAAAAATACGAAACTCACAGCCCACTTTTTTGAAACTGGACACAGTATAGAAGACCTTAAATGGACCGTGATAGAGAAGGTAAAACCTGGAAGACATCAAGCAGATGATCAAAGGGTATTACGCCAGCGAGAACAGCGATGGGTGTACCGTCTGAGAAGCCACCTAGTGGGACTAAACGACGACATTCCATGACAGTCACTGGGAAGATACCAAACATAACACTTTGATGTAATACTGACATAGGTGTTTTGATCATCGTCTTATTAGTAACATCTTAAGACATCCTCTATACACTAGGTTTTTAGGGAACCTTTGGTGCACGTTCGATTTCAATTAGGTACTGATTTCGGATTGTTCCTGCTGGGTTTAGGTTCTATCATTTATATTGTTTTATGTTACTATCATAACAATATTATTTTCGTAGACATGACCGCCGCATGGGACCTTTGATTTGGGTTGGATGCGAGTAATCATTCTAAGGGGACTGTATCAGAGAACAACTGCCCTACTTGGTTTATCAAGCCCTTAGGGAGTATTCCTCTTGGGACACTACATACAGTTAAGCCACACTACTAGTATAATCTAATGCTGGTACATATGGTCAGTTACAAACCTTGAGCATGAGGATACATCCCTTACAAACCCCCTCGTTGGGACGATTTTTCGCTCCTGCTGAAGCAATATGGAGTATGCCCAATAGTCACTCACCCATTCCTCCGAGCCTCGGGGGACCTATACTGATTGGTAATGCCCCCTGAACATCATTTACGCATTGATCTTTAGAACGGGTCCTGATACTCGGGGTTTGGGGTAATATGATTAGAATTATTGAGTGACGTGTCCTCTGGATATTAATTTACCATATTAATTTTCCATACAATACTCTCGCTGCATTTTACTGTGCGAGTAGTTGAGATCAGAGATATTCATTCACCTTGTTTATGGGGGATAATGGTGTGTTCCGTGTAGACCAGCTTTCCGGGTATTTGAGATCAAGATGACGGGCTGGCGATAGAGTCGGGAACTACATTACCCAACAGTACCCTAATTCCCCACGTCTCACGCCATGACGTCCTCACGCACGTGATGTCTGAAGGCAGGGGCAGAGTAGGAAATGGCTTGCTCTTCGTTAAATACTCATCCTGAGACCGCGTCTTCCATCTCCGCGGTGCTCCAAGGTACAGGAACTTTTGACAGGGCTAGCCCCAGAGAACGGTAAGGAGGTCGGGTGAGGGATGTATAGATCAGCTCCTCGATGTGACACTTGAGTGATGCCGGTACAGCAGAAGAGTCACCGATGGGTGACTGGATTGACACTAAACATCCTCTACATTTTACTATTCCTCCATAGATTGTGTTCTTAGGGAGACCCTCCTGGCGGACACCAGTTCGAGTTTGTGTATTACATAAACTCGGTAAGTTTGATCTACGAGTGGGTCATTAGCCTAAATGAAGTCTTTTTTCGACATGTCTTTTTATAGAGTGGTTTACACGTGGGGTGTGTGTGGGTTCACGGGAGTCCAAGGCTTGGCCATGCGAGCGGGAGTGTGTTGCGTACATCATTATAAGGTCACTAAACAAATGTCATGAATGAAGATGAAGTGATCGAAGTTAATCACCTGGAGTGTTTGGAGTAAAGAAACCCAGGCTGTAACACCATAGATATAAGGTTAACACTGGAACTTATGCAAGCATATTTCATTCATTTTGAGTAACACTCTATTTAGAGAAGTAGAAATCTAAAGGGGCGAGTAGAGTGAAGGGGGATAGAATGTGTGTCTCTATCATCACTCTTTGCTCTTTTCTAGTGAATGTCTTTCCCGCATTATGGGGTCTAATCTCCACTGAATGATCAGAAGATTTGGAGGAGTACGGATCTGAATGACCTACTCTAGTCTGGAGGCCCTGTGACCGAATTGCGGCAGGGCGATAAGTGGTTCTGATCGCAACAGTCCTGACGAAGACCGAGGTGACCTTTTAAGGCACAATTCAAGCAGTCGAAACATGTTGACTTCAGCAGGGTAGGAGGGAAGTCTTGAGGAACCTCATTTTCTCAATAAGACATTTTCCCATCCTTTTCTTACTTTTAATCGTGATAGGGGTATCAAACTGTGTCTAATAAAGTAATTATTTCTATTGGCACCATTAATCAGTTTTAATCACATCCTTACTGCACTTTTTTGTCGCACTATCAGTTAATCCACCAGGTATTCACTGCACGTTTTAATCACATCCTTACTGCACTTTTTTGCCGCACTATCAGTTAATCCACCAGGTGTTCACTGCACGTTCTATTACTTATGTGTGTTACTCGTTGTACGTATTGACTTATTTGGTTGTACATCTCGTAGTGTGGAATTTATTATTTTTTCCCCCTCCCTAATGCTCCGCCCTGGATGTGGCTACACCAGGGCATTTGTAGCAGGCTCTATGATAAAGCATGTCATTTACCTTGGTATGTGAGTGAGGGCAGTTTTTCCAAATTGGAAAATGTTCCTTTGTTGTGTCTTTGTTGTGTACTCTATATTCCCCCTTTGTGGGATCATTGGTATGTACCTGAGGGCCTGGGGTACTGGAGTTTAAACAGTATTGGCCCTCTCCCCTCATTTGTGTTGACAAGCTGCATAGGAGCAGTGTCTGGATTGACTCAAGAGAGACGAGGAGTAGACCTGGTCTTGGAGGCAGCAGGTTTGCCTTTACAGAAGAACATGGAAAATCACAGTATGGCTTAATAATGAAGCCATGCAGTGATTAGTCATTTTCTATCCCTTGCTGTCTTTCCTGCAGTTGCTACAGTCGCCATCTCACCATACCCTGGGACAGAGTGGAAAAGATGAGGGGTAAGCTACACCTGACTGAGAGTAGCTTAGAGATCTCCACTCCCTGTCATCAGTCATGGTTCCAAGTACGTAACCCATGAAGTGACATAGTAAGGGCTAACTGTTACGTTTTTTGGTGAACATAATCTGTGCTCAGTGTGCTGGTGTTACAGTTACGTAGAACTGAACACTGAGTCCCAGCATTGGCTCAACATCCTGTGAATATAGGCCCATGCCTATTCTCCTCATGCCTAAAATAATTAATGTGACCATTTGTAATTGTAACTGCTGTTCATGTACAGTGCTGCAATGCTAATGAAATTGATTTGCAAACTTAACATGTCTGGCAGTCTGGCAGTGGCAGCGCACTTGCAAATCTCCCTATATATATTTTTACTGAGCTTCTGTATCAGCTTGCTCATGAAAGGGCAGGGCCTGTACATTCTAGATCTATTTTAGAATCACAAGTCAATGGTAATTTTTCTCAGCATGAAAGCGTGGGGGGGGGAGAGAAATCGTTAGCAATGTAAGTCAGTTCAAAAGCAATTTCTCCAGACGCATAGTAACCACAGACCACCATATATGGTTGGTTAATTTATCACAAATCCAAAAATAACTGAACATAAATGTAGAGATGTCATTCTTGGAATGCTGATATGTTGCTTAGCAGCTTAGAATGTTATTGTTAGAAAGCATTGAGCTGAGCTGTGAAGCAAGCTGTGGATGAAGCTGGAGGTGCTACTACTACTCTACAATAAAGATTTCACTTCTTCAAATTGCCTGGACTCATCCTTACAATAAAGACACCTCAAGATATGGATGAAGAAATACATCAACAAATAGCCAAATCTGCTAATAAAGTTGAGTTGGTGCAGCATGCACAAGACAATTAACTCAAGAAATAGAATGCAAAGTTTCAAAAAGCATGAGTCCAAATTCCCCTGCATGGAGGGCTGACGAGCATAAAGCATCAATCTATCCCTATACTGTCACTAATGTGACATCCCTACTTAAGAATCCTTCAGGGTATAGTAAATAAGAAGGTGTCAGCCTGTGGAGTCTTCCTAAGGAGTCTCTCCACTTCAATGGGTCAGGTAGCATGAAGCCACTGAGTCAGAGCTTGTTCTAAGATGCTCTCTTTCCAAAGACAGAGAAGACGTGGGGTTCATTCCCTACTTGTAACGTTCTAATATCACAGGTATCTTCCCATGATTAATTTCGGGTCACGCCATCCACACTGACCACGTTCTCATAAGTAGTTTTCCACAGGACGGCGATGTTCCTAAACAGCAACATAATGCCCTTGATTCCCAGGCCTTCTCCAGGTTGAAAATACAACAGTTTTTCTTATGGGGCTTAACTCTCTATGTATCCTCTTTTCTCCTTGCCTAACTCCTAAAACAAATACATTATTCTCACTGACAAGGGCGCTTCTTCAACCTGCAACACAGACATGAGAAAGAACGAAATCCACAGCATACATGAAATTCAAACTGTTAATTCTATTCAGGCCTACAAGATCCAGCTAGCATAACAAAAAGGGAGCATGAGCTTTACGTAATTGCATAGAATATAAGACACATTCGGTTAATATTCCTACCCACATATAAAATGACACGAGTAATAAACACATGAAATAATGAATGGTCGTCAGCTGCACAACACAAATTATTCACATTATTGTTTTCTGCTACTTATATTTGATTTCCACATTAAGGAGGCGATTATGAAGGCAACCATAGAGTAGGAGGGAACCTCCGCATTGCCTGCGGAGTTCCTTCCTGTGCAATTAGGATGTGACCGCCACCCTGGCGGTCACATCCTCAATCTTTAACATTGCGGCGGGTGCAGCTTCAAGCTGCACCCGCCATAACATAGGAATGTAATGGGCAGAACTCCACATATCTTCCCCCCTTTCCTTAAAAGAAAGAGAAAAAGAAAAAATATATATACATACAAGAAGAGGAACAGTGACTAATCAAAAGGTTTCCTTGGAAATCTTCTTACCCTACAACTTCTCTATATGTTACAATCAGAAGAACACAAAGGCTGCAAACTTGAGTTATTATAACACTGCATGACCATGGCTAGGCGAGAAGCATTCCACCATTAACCATTGCCAAGGTGAATCACGTGGCCTTTAATGTCAACAATGCAGCAAGGTGATCTAAATTTGGACTTTCCTTTTTGCAATAAAAGAGGATCTTTAACCCTGACCAATCTCCTACTACAAACTTAACAACTCTCTTTTTCCTGAGAGGCACATCTTTTCATATTTGATATGATTAAAGTTGTCAAAGGTAATCTTAGCCCTAGAGGCCTCTGACGGTACATGAAAGACATCTTCAATAGGTTTCAGTTTCCAAAAGGGACAGAGAGAAGAAGAAAATGTTCTGCCCCTCATTAACTCAAAGGGAATCACACCAGAAACTGATTGGGGAGTGGTCCTATAAGCCTAAATCATGTTTCTTACAGCAGTTTCACAATCTCCATTGCTATTGAGAGTGCTTTGCACACATTCAACTAGTACCCTTTTAAACCTCTCAACTTTTCCATTCGATTTTGGAGGATATAGGGGAGTGCATAGATGTTTCACACCTTGTTTAGGAAGATACTCTTGCATGGAAGCGGAAGTAAATTGCACCCCTTTATGAGTTAATAGTTTCTCTGGAACACCCTCTCTAGAAAGGACATCCTGCAGGAAATGAATAGCAGACTTGGAATTGGGTTCAGAAATGCCTCTTACCTCTACCCATCTAGACAGATAATCAATTAGGACAAGTAAATACCTCATGCAGTTGGGCAAGACATGAAAAGGACCGAGAAAGTCGACAGAAACTGAGGTACTGGGTTTTTCAGAACCGGTACTGATCCGGTAACCCAGCGGTGTCAGGGATAACACCCGTAGACCTCGAGTACTTTCCTGATTCAGACCACAGAAACACGAGTCTTCTAGGTGAAATCAAGGATCAAATTTATTGGCTGCAACCAGGTAACAAGCGTCCTAGAAGTACAACAGCATGTATGTTCTCAGGAGACTGCTCAAATGTACAAAGCCTGGTCTCTTCTTTTATATATCTTTTTAGGCTTCAGGCAACATTCTTAAGTTCACGGTGCAAACATTCTAGAATTTACAGTGGGCTATTCACATATTTTCATTACAAGAGAAAAAGCAGAGTCATGGTGACATGTATACATTTAGTGTGTCCAGTTCGTGATCAATTACCCGGCCAGGCCCAACATTTCCATCAGATATCGGTGTACCCTCAATAAAACCGGGCTCCTCCTCATCATAAAGGAAAAGTGAAGAATAGAGCAGAGCCAGGTGTGAGCAAGATTTGGGCAGGGTGTGTGTGCGATGTACGCGATTTATGGCCTGTTGTGTGTTGATGCTATCTCGTTCGGCCACTGGGAGAGGAACTGACCAAACAGGTTTGGCTTGGGGCGATGGCTTCAGCTTGACCAGGTCACAGGGAAGTCAATTAAGGTGTACGTGTCCTTGATATCAAATTCAGCTGCAGTTGCAAGCCTATGTGAAGGGCAACATATAAGATGGATGCCAAAACGCAAAATGGCGGTCAAGGGTTCAGAAACGAAAATGACGATTTCGTGGTGAAATCGTTACCTGATTGTGACGCAAATGCTTGTGCACAATGTACAAGTCATTATCGGTATTTTGGCATAAAAATCGTCAAAATACGACAAAGTTTATTTCACGGGTTCCAGAAATTTTTCAGGAACTACAAACCCTACTTTTACCCTAACATAGGCAATTAGACCTAATCTCATGCTAGTCTGAGTCGAGGTCGATATTCCTAAAGTCATTGAGATGTTGCTGCAGCATCATTCTGGTGCTTAGTTCGTTTTGTGACACAGGCTTCCTTACACATGATGTAGCACAGAGGCCACACATTGCAGGAGCGCACTGCACACATAGACAGAACAGGAAGAGAATGGCTAGAACAATCCCAACGACCATCGGAAATCTTATGCAGTTTGGAGATGGCCTGGTACACTGTTGGAGCGTTATCTGGAATAAATATACAGCAACTCGATTGGATCAGCTTACATACCCCACCTCGGTCTGCAAGAATGACATCTAATGCGACCCTGTTCTGAAGGGTCATGAGTCGGTCCGACTGAAGCTCAGCAGTCAGATTACTAAGGGCACCAGCCGTTTTGATCACGGTGGATCCAACTACTCTTGTCAGCTGGCGAATGTTCCTACTGTTCACCATGGGCCCCCAAAATGGCAGAAAACCTTTCGCGAAATCACCAAACTCTTGTTCCGCGGTGTCGTCTTTACTCACAACACCCCTAACTATCCTTGTCCTATGGTAATCTGCCGCGGCCGTGTAGGTGGGTGGCAGCAGGAACGAGATGAAACATGTGCCCGAGAAGTCAGGGGGCAGCCATGTGTATGCTCTATCTTGGCAGATGAAATACGTGCCCTTAGCTGCTGAAAATGAGGGGGAGGTCTGAGACGGGTAGACATATGTTTCGGTACAGACACTATTCCCTAGCTGAGCTGTGGGATTTTTGCCATTTCCTTGCAGACATAGGTGACCTTGGTGGGGCACTATCCAGATTGGGGTGGATTTCTTTGCTCACTGGCTCTCACTTAAGAAAATTCCATACTTTGTTACATTCCATCTACGGTAGGCTTCTAGTTCGTCTCTGGGGAGAATTCTATATGTGTCGATATTTTGGCTCATATTTCTGATCCCCACTAGTAATGCCCCGTTGACTGAATTGCTGCCTGTGGAACGTGGGGAATATGGTTCGAGGGAGAATAAAAACAACGTTTGAAATGCCCACAAAGATCCGTAGTAACTAAAAGGTAGGACAAAATACGGGATACCCTTATCAGTCGTGTGTGGCATAAGTCCACATACCCAGCAATTTGTCGTGTTTATTACAACCTGGTGCTGGTGAAGAAGTTGAATGAATGAGTTATTAATAAACTCCAATCTCCTAGCTGACTCATGTTCAGGAAGGGGTTGAAAAGAATGCGCAGAAACAGTAGGAGGAGGTATGGGCGATGTAGTCGGGGCAGAGGACACTTGTAAAGAAAACAGTGTGTAACCTATTAAAAACATAATTGTACTCAGTAATAGGAAAATGCATAATAATAGAAAACTTTTTCTTGTCACCAATCCACATATTTTCGTTTTAAAATTTACAGGTTTGGCAGGTCTCTCCATGTTGAAAAACTCCATCCTCTATGTTGCTGCCCGTGGTGGGAGGTTGCTTCTGTCAAGGAGGGCCTCTGTTCAGTCCAGGGTAATTCCCTTAGACCAACCAGAACTGTAGACCTAATCGTCTCCAGCTGCGCTCCAAAGACTGCTTCAACCGCGGCCTTAGCAGCAGAACCCGGATGGCGGTTCGAAAAAACAAAAATGAGTAAGTTTCTCGGGTGGAGAGAGCTGCGTTTTCAAAAATAGTTCTTAAAGGGAAAAAAATGCTTATTAGTTTATCTTTTATTAGTTCGTATTTCTCGGCCTCAGATTATACCGTTGCTTTCCCGGTATTGTATGATCTTGAAACAGAGCTTCAGGTTCTGAGGTATCCAATCGAGCTGATGATGGCACAGCTGCTTGTAGCAAATTGTCACTTTCTGTCTCTGTAATTGTTCCTTTTACACGAGCATCACTGAAAGGGATGAATCTTGGTACGGATTCTGTCTCTGAGTCAGCGATACCCTCCTGGACCCACCGGTCATAAGGCAAAGGCAGCGGGACCCGTTTAGTGTGGGTCCCGTGTATCCAATTTTTCTTTCCCTCCACTCGGACGGCAGATCTCGCTGAGAGAAGGACCAAATGAGGACCGGTCCACCGGGGCTGGTCGTTTCTTGTTCTTTGGAAATTTTTCACGAGGACATATGTTCCAGGATCAATAGGGTGTCCTGGAGTTTCAGAGGCTTGAGGCAGTGAGTCGTGAACCTGTTGGTGTAAAACACGCAATTTAGCCGTCAAATCATACAAGTAGTCAAGCAAAACAGGATATTCTATTTCGCTAAATTTGGTGGGTTGGGTACTCCCCATATGTTGGCCGGACGGCCAAAGACAATTTCATAAGGGCTAAGTTTTACTCTGGAATGCACTGTCATTCTGGTGGATAGGAGCGCTAAGAGCAGAGCATCAGGCCATTTAAGACCAGTGCTCTCTTGGATCTTGGCTAATTTTAGTTTTAGGGTGCCGTTGTAGCATTCTACTAATCCAGCTGATTGGGGGTGGTTTGCAGCGTGGAACTTTTGTCGGATGCCTAGCCCTTCACACACTACTTTCATCACTCGTCCCACAAATTCACTCCCGTTGTCACTCCAGACCATTCTAGGCATTCCAAACCTAGGGAAGAATTCTTTCACAAGGGCTTTCGCTGTGGACAAGGCAGTGTTGTCCTTTAGGGGATATGCTTCTAAACATCTGGAGAAGACGCAAACAACAACGAGTACGTATTTTAAGTTGTTGCACCTCTCCATGTGTATGAAATCTAGCTGCAAAACCTCGAACGGATACGTAGGAGGTGCAAAATGACCAGCTGGAGTTCCCTTGCCAGGATTGTGTTTCAGACATATCATGCAATGTTTAACTACATTCTCCGCACACTTGGGTATTCCAGCATTCTGCCATACCGGGGCCAACAACTTGCAAATTCCTTTCACACTGATATGGGCCATTTCATGGGCCATTGTAACAACTGCAGGCACGTACGCATCTGGTAGCAACCATCTCTGATGCTCTGACAATTCGACCCAACAACCATTTGCATCCGTTCTGCCCGTACTTTCTTTCCACATGTTCAACTCTTCCTCTGTAGCCTCATATTGAATCGATTTCACACTCTCTATTGTGTCCTTACACATTCCAACATCACCTATCCATCTGGCAGGGCCTGCAACATACATTCGGTTCGTTACATTTCCTGCCGTTTCTTTCGCGACTTCGTCAGCAAACGCATTTCCACGACTAACATCGTCAGTCACCCTCTTGTGAGCGCTACATTTTACAATCGCCACTTGCAGAGGCAAAGTCAGTGATTCAAGAAGCTCATTCACCAACTGACCATGCTGGATCTTTGTGCCATGTGACGTCAGGAACCCACGTTCACGCCACAATCGTCCAAAACTATGGGCCACACCAAACGCATACTGACTGTCCGTGTACACATTCACTTTCATTCCTTTCGACAACACACACGCTCTTGTAAGTGCAACCAATTCCGCAGCCTGAGCTGAGTTAAATGGAATACGTTCACTTTCAACGACTGTATGCAAGGTGGTGACAGCATATGCTGCAGTCGTGTCACCATTCGGAAGCTTGAAGCATGAACCATCCACCCATAAGGTACCATCACATTCAGCAAGAGGAGTATCTTGGAGGTCTATTCTCCCTTTTGTTTCTTCTTCTGTTCTAAGAAAACAGTCATGCTGTTCCTCAGCATTCTCGGTCTCAACTGGGATTGGCAGTAATGTGGCGGGGTTTAGTGTACCGCATCTTTTGATGTGAACATGGCTCGCTAACAAAGTTAGTTCGTAACCAGACAATCGAGCACTAGTTAAGTGCTGTGTCTTGGTTCTGTTCAATAGCGTGTCCACTGCGTGTGGAACCATAACCACTAACGTGTTATTCATCACCAAACCAGCAGACTGTCGAATAGAAACAGCTGCTGCGGCTGTGGCTCTCAGACAACTCGGCAATGCCCTAGCTACCGGATCCAAAGTCGACGAAAAATATGCACATGGACGCTGCTTATCTCTAAACAACTGTGTCAACACTGATAATGCACAACCCTCTTGCTCATGGACATATAATGTAAAGGGCTTACTGTAGTTGGGGGTACCCAACACAGGAGCCGAACATAATGCTGTGCGCAATTCAGAGAAACTTTTCTGACACTCTTCGGACCAAGGCACGGGATTGGGTGTATCTTTACATGTTAATGCCACCAATGGTTTGGCCAGTAAAGAAATATTTGGAATCCACTGTCTACAGTACGATGTAATACCCAAGAAAGCACGCACTTCTCTCTGTGTTTTTGGTACACTTAATTTTGCTATTGCCTGGATTCTTTCTGGGGTCAGTTTCCTTCCCTCCTTCGATAAGAGATGACCTAAGTAGGTCACTTCTTGTCGACAATATTGTAATTTAGACAGGGACACCTTGTGATGCAGATCACACAAATGACGCAATAATGACAACGTGGCTTTTTTACATATTTCCTCAGAGTCTGCAGCAATAAGCAAGTCGTCGACATACTGAATGAGGGTATAACCTTCAGGTAAAACAATTGTATCAAGCTGTGTTTTTAGAGCTTGACTATATATTGATGGACTTTCACAGTAGCCCTGGGGAGCGCACTTAAAGCGGAAACTTCGTCCTCCTAAACTGGAGCCAGAAATATCCCTACTTTCCTCAGCATTTGGGATGCTGAAGAAAGCATTCTTCAAATCAATCACCGAAAACCACGTTGCAGAGGCAGGAATCATAGTCAACAGGGCAGTAATGTCAGGAACAACTGGAAATTGTGGCACTACTATTTTATTCACCTCTCTAAGGTCAATCACAAATCTATACACAGGTGGCTGAGATGGGTCAGTTCGTTTCAAAACAGGCAGAACAGGACTATTGCAAACGTTGCCTCTTGTCTCTTCAATCACATCTTTTTCAATCAAATCGTGAATGATCGCTAATAACGCTTTCTCACCTTCACTGGAGATCTTGTATTGGGGAATGCGAGGCATTCTAACATTGGCTCTCAATGTTACAACATATGGTGGTATTTCCAAGAGACCCACATCGTTAGGACCAGTAGCCCAAAGAATATTAGGTAGAGACAGCAATTCTGCCGGGATTTTATCTTTCGACAAATACATCGGAGAAACCACTTTCTTACCTAGTGTAAGTTGTACTCCCGAGGGAGAGCAGTACAGAGTCGCATACAATCTTTTTAGCAGGTCTAATCCCAACAAATTTTCACCACAACCTGTTGTCAAAATAAGAGTTGCTTCCAATTCACAAGGACCAACAGACAGGGACATGGGGCATGAAATCGGGTTCCTAACCGGGGCGCCAGAAAAACCTACAGAAACATTCATTTCGCCAGACAAAGGTGCGCCAGGGAGTTTTGAGTGCATCATAGATAGAACTCTTTGTAGCACCAGTATCCAACAGAAAAGGTTCAGACACACCTGATGTAATCACCTCAACATATGGCCCACTCTGATCTACTGGAACTGAAACAACTCCCTCTCTTTGTCCATGGCTGTCCTAGCAATCATTACCTCCGGTCCACTCATCTTCTGCATAATAATCATCAGCATAATACTGAGCTGTCCTACCAGATGTGTTATTCTGCTGGTCAAACTTATTCATAGAATCCTGAGGCGGAAAGGAGCGTGCGTTCTGAGGGACGTTTCCACGTCCTCTACCTCTAGGTGTTTGCTGAACACCCCTACCTCTTGTACCAGAAACACCATTCATGCGTTGTAATAAAACGGGACAGTTATTCTTATAATGACCCTCTTCTTTGCAATACGCACACTGATTGGGCCCATATGGTAAACATTGTTGGGGAAACTCTTTTCTTTGCGAGTTCCCCGAATACTGTTGAGGCTGCTGGTAATTATTCTGATAGTTATTTTGACTACCATTATTCTGACCATTACCACCACGTGGCGGATATGCTTGCTGTAATAAGACCTTCGTTTTCAACTCCTTAGCTTTCTTTTCTGCTCTATCTTTCTCATCTTTGTCTCTATTTTCGTAATATTGCGCAGTAGCCAATATCTGTGCTGAAGAGGAAACTGCCCATGAACTCTCTGAATCTTTCAACTTCTTACACAACTCTGGAAGCAGATTGTGCACGAATTTATCGACGAACAGTCGCTGACCACCTTCTGTGCTCATATCTTGACCACTGTGGTCAACAAACGTTTCTTCAAACCTGGTGAAGAAATCAGACACCGTTTCATCTTTCTTCTGCTTACACGCAGACAACTTATCCCAATTTACACGCAACGCAGGCATCATCGTCTTCATGTAATCGATGATCTTACTAGGGAGCTCAGTAATCAAATCTTCGGGCTTGGCGCCGCCTACTTGCCTATTGTCAGCATCTCTAAGGTTAACCCATGTATCACCTAATTCAACCACATGATCTGTATGACGAATCTTACTCCAAATAGGTTGTGGAACAACATTGCCAAACAACATGTCGATGTCTGCCAAATTCATAATACACAAACCCACAGTCTGAGTCAACTCTTTATAGTACCCTGCTGGGTTTTTGTGTGGATCAGGCAAAGACTGCTTAATTGCTAACACTTCTGCACGTTTCCAGGGGACATGCACCCAAACACTTTGGAAGTGAGCCGGTACAGCAGGTGGATTATTGGCCGGACCAGCGGCCACTGCTTCCTTCCATACAGGAGGAACCTCTCTCATTGGGTACTGTCCTTTTCTCTTAACGGATGAATCTTGTTCAAACAACGACTGAGAAACACCCTCATTCCTAAATGACAGTAATGTTGCAACTGCTTTGTCTACATCGGAACCCACAATCGTACCTTTTGCAAACTCAAACCGGACGTGACACAACTCAGACGGAATGGGCTTCAAATCATTTTCCTCCAAATCCTCATAAAGAAAAGTACACATTGTATCAAAGACATACCTCTGCTTCGGTGCTTCCCATTGGCGGAAAACATCCATAACAGACTCTAAGTCATATCTTGCGGGGTCGTTAATCCATTTACCAGCAAGACGATCTAATATTTCTTTCTCTCTAGAATCAGGCAGTTGACTACGTAACTGCGTGCGTTCCAAATCAGGGGTCGTACTATGTGACCCAAAGAAAGGAGAGAAAAGACTAGCAACAGTGTTTGTCATTCTCTGTCGAAGCGAAGGAGAGGTCGACAGGACAGGCGATAAAGCAGATTGAGAAGAAGCTAAGGCAGAAGCGGTAGCAGAGGAGGTGGCAAGAACAGGTGAATAAGTCGCAGGAGGTAGAGACGGAGCAGGTAGCAAAGTTGGTGGCCCTTGAGGAGGCTGCACCGGAGGAACAGGAGCCAGCTGAAGAGTAGCTGGTGGGTGCTGTGGAGGAACAGGAGGCACAACAACCATGGGTTGTATAACTAGAGGTTGTGGAGGTGCGGTAGCATTTTGCGCATATGGGGGTGGTGAACTTAACAAATTCGACATTAGAGGATCTTTTTCAAGCTCTTTTGCTGCTTCTTGCTGAAGAGGCGGCAAAACTGGATAACATTTATCTATTACCATTTTACGTTGCCTGTGCAACTGCTCGCTCATCTGTTCTTCTTCATTGTCTTTATGCTGCCTGGCAGCTTGCATTATCGAAATACCCCTTTCTCTCTTAATCCTCTTCTCTAATTTAATTTCTTTTTGTTTGGCCTCCTTACGCCATAGGCGGAAAGAGTCAAACATTGCCGGCCGGGCTTTCCTCTTGAAAAGTTTAACTTCGAGATTATCTAGGATTTCCGTATCAAAACTACCATATTGGGGCCATTTTAAAACACCATCCTTTCTGGTGTATTTGATCCACACTTCATTGTATGTGATGGGGCCTACCCCATGTTTCACATAAAGTTCATATGTTGGAGTTCCAATTGGAGGAACCGGACACGAGTCCTCCAATCGGGAATCCCTATTATTGCAACCAAGGCAAAACAAATTTCCAAGTCTGCTAAGACCAGGCATCTTCGCTCACTAGTCTAGCTTCAAACTTCAAAGGAATATCGATTACGATATTTCTCGTGAATACACGAGTCCTTCGGTTTTGGTGCTTGCAAGTACCAATACAAAACGGTCCAAAAGGGACACCAAACAAACTAAGGACTGGGAGGCGCTCCACTTATACTTAACTGAAATATCGATGACGTCACCAGAAGACTCGTCTATCGTTTCGCTCTACCAAACATCAAGGGTCCAAATCAGGGCGGCAGTCAGGGCAGCAGTCCTTCTTAGCCGTCGGGATGCGGAGAACCTCGCAGCAAAGACCTTCGAACCACGTCGACATGCAGGGGTCGCTGAAGTGGCTGGCCTTCCTCCGGAATTTTCACACGAAGCTCCTCACGAACCTCTGGCTTGGACCGGTACCGCTGATACCGCCCCAAGTTGGGCGCCAACTGAGGTACTGGGTTTTTCAGAACCGGTACTGATCCGGTAACCCAGCGGTGTCAGGGATAACACCCGTAGACCTCGAGTACTTTCCTGATTCAGACCACAGAAACACGAGTCTTCTAGGTGAAATCAAGGATCAAATTTATTGGCTGCAACCAGGTAACAAGCGTCCTAGAAGTACAACAGCATGTATGTTCTCAGGAGACTGCTCAAATGTACAAAGCCTGGTCTCTTCTTTTATACATCTTTTTAGGCTTTAGGCAACATTCTTAAGTTTACGGTGCAAACATTCTAGAATTTACAGTGGGCTATTCACATATTTTCATTACAAGAGAAAAAGCAGAGTCATGGTGACATGTATACATTTAGTGTGTCCAGTTCGTGATCAATTACCCGGCCAGGCCCAACATTTCCATCAGATATCGGTGTACCCTCAATAAAACCGGGCTCCTCCTCATCATAAAGGAAAAGGGAAGAATAGAGCAGAGCCAGGTGTGAGCAAGATTTGGGCAGGGTGTGTGTGTGATGTACGCGATTTATGGCCTGTTGTGTGTTGATGCTATCTCGTTCGGTCACTGGGAGAGGAACTGACCAAACAGGTTTGGCTTGGGGCGATGGCTTCAGCTTGACCAGGTCACAGGGAAGTCAATTAAGGTGTACGTGTCCTTGATATCAAATTCTGCTGCAGTTGCAAGCCTATGTGAAGGGCAACATATAAGATGGATGCCAAAACGCAAAATGGCGGTCAAAGGTTCAGAAACGAAAATGACGATTTCGTGGTGAAATCGTTGCCTGATTGTGACGCAAATGCTTGTGCACAATGTACTAGTCATTATCGGTATTTTGGCATAAAAATCTTCAAAATACGACAAAGTTTATTTCACGGGTTCCAGAAATTTTTCAGGAACTACAAAACCCTTTGCCAAACTCTTGCTGGACATGGGACTGGTTTGGGATCGGGAGTACTAGTGGTTAGGCGCTTGTAACGACAGGAACACTGGACACAGTTCCTGACAATACTATCAATGCCACGGTCCCAGCTAGCATAACAAAAAGGGAGCATGAGCTTTACGTAATTGCATAGAATATAAGACACATTCGGTTAATATTCCTACCCACATATAAAATGACACGAGTAATAAACACATGAAATAATGAATGGTCGTCAGCTGCACAACACAAATTATTCACATTATTGTTTTCTGCTACTTATATTTGATTTCCAAATTAAGGAGGCGATTATGAAGGCGACCATAGAGTAGGAGGGAACCTCCGCATTGCCTGCGGAGTTCCTGCCTGTGCGGTCACATCCTCAATCTTTAACATTGCGGCGGGTGCAGCTTCAAGCTGCACCCGCCATAACATATGAATGTAATGGGCAGAACTCCACATATCTTCCCCCCTTACCTTAAAAGAAAGAGAAAAAGAAAAAAAATATATATATACAAGAAGAGGAACAGTGACTAATCAAAAGGTTTCCTTGGAAATCTTCTTACCCTACAACTTCTCCATATGTTACAATCAGAAGAACACAAAGGCTGCAAACTTTATTATAACACTGCATGGCCATGGCTAGGCGAGAAGCATTCCACCATTAACCATTGCCAAGGTGAATCACGTGGCCTTTAATGTCAACAATGCAGCAAGGTGATCTAAATGTGGACTTTCCTTTTTGCAATAAAAGAGGATCTTTAACCCTGACCAATCTCCTACTACAAACTTAACCACTCTCTTTTTCCTGAGAGGCACATCTTTTCATATTTGATATGATTAAAGTTGTCAAAGGTAATCTTAGCCCTAGAGGCCTCTGACGGTACATGAAAGACATCTTCAATAGGTTTCAGTTTCCAAAAGGGACAGAGAGAAGAAGAAAATGTTCTGCCCCTCATTAACTCAAAGGGAATCACACCAGAAACTGATTGGGGAGTGGTCCTATAAGCCTAAATCATGTTTCTTACAGCAGTTTCACAATCTCCATTGCTATTGAGAGTGCTTTGCACACATTCAACTAGTACCCTTTTAAACCTCTCAACTTTTCCATTCGATTTTGGAGGATATAGGGGAGTGCATAGATGTTTCACACCTTGTTTAGTAAGATACTCTTGCATGGAAGCGGAAGTAAATTGCACCCCTTTATGAGTTAATAGTTTCTCTGGAACACCCTCTCTAGAAAGGACATCCTGCAGGAAATGAATAGCAGACTTGGAATTGGGTTCAGAAATGCCTCTTACCTCTACCCATCTAGACAGATAATCAATTAGGACAAGTAAATACCTCATGCAGTTGGGCAAGACATGAAAAGGACCGAGAAAGTCGACAGAAACCCTTTGCCAAACTCTTGCTGGACACGGGACTGGTTTGGGATCGGAGTACTAGTGGTTAGGCGCTTGTAACGACAGGAACACTGGACACAGTTCCTGACAATACTATCAATGCCACGGTCCCTGCTGGGCCATCAAAAATCATTTCTGATCCTGTGCTTGGTGGCATTCATACCTAAATGGCCAGAGTACGCTTGTTCCATTATCCTCATTCTGAAAATGTTAGGGGTAATAAGTTTGCTATCTCTAAACAACATGTGATTTTCAATAGAAAGTAATACTGAGATTTTACAATACGGTTGTAGGTCAATGGACAGGGATCTCTCCTTGGGCCAACTTTTGATAACAAATTTCACGACCTGCTTCAGAATGACATAATTGGTTAGAACGTTTTGCCAGAGCGTCATGTTGGGGCAAATGACAGTGTTGTCAACATTGGCAATGATACACTCCTCAATATCTTCCAGAATATCGGGATACATTTCAGAATTATCCACAGGAAGCCTGGATAGGAAATCCGCCTTAAAATGTTTTCCACCGGAGATGTGAAGCATAGAAAAATTGAATTCCAGGAGTTTGGTGGATAACCCAGCCAGTCTAGCTGGTAATTTTTTAATTTTGAGACCTGAGAGAATGTCCACTAAATGTTTGTAGTTGATTCTTAACCAAAACTTCCTTCCCCATACATAGGACTTGAATTGTTCGATGCCCCACACACAAGCCAGCATTTCCTTTTCTATTACAGAGTATCTCAATTCAACGTCTTTCATTCTCCTTGACACAAATCCCACAGTCATGTTCTTTCCACCATCCATTTGGGATAACACAGCACCCATACCATAGGCACTCGAATCTACCGTAATACAAGTATCGCACCCCTCAACATAGGCTTGGAGAGCTGGAGCAGACAAAATGCATTCTTTGATTTGGAATAAATGCTCCTGACAGGTGGCTGTCCAAATGAACTCTGAGCCTTTGTTTAAGAGATTCCTAAAACATTCAGTGAGACTGGAAAAATTCTTAATGAATTTGGTATAAAATTCACATAAAGCAAGGGAAGAGCGTAGTTGGTCTTTGTCCAGAGGATGTGGTGCAGTGACGATACCCTCAACAATACTAGGTTTGGGTTTGACTCCACCCTTGGTAAGGACATGACCAAGGTATACAATTTCATTTACAGAAAAGGTACATTTATCTTCTCTTAAAGTCACACCATTATCTTGGAGAGTCTGCAAAACTAGTTCTAAAACTTGATTGTGTTCAAGCTCTGTATCAGTATGCACTAGGATATCATCCTGGAAAATGACAACATTGGGAACATTCTGAAACATCCTGGTCATTACTTTCTGAAAAACAGAAGCTGCCGAGGCCAGTCCAAATGGCATGAAATAAAAATTTTAATGTACCATCAGATGTTACAAAGGCTGTTAAGTGGCGAGATTGTTCATCTAAAACTACCTGATGGTATGCTGAATGCAAATCTAGTTTGGAAAACCATTTGAACAGACCTACAGTAGTGATAAGATCATCAATGCGTGGTAAAGGAAAATTCTCCACCCAGATGGCCTTGTGAAGGGATCTTAGGTCAACACATAAGGGAAGTTCCCCAGACCTCTTTCTTTGCCAAAACATTAGGGGACAACCAGAGAGTGGCATCAACACGTTCAATAACACCTTCATTGAGCATTTTGTTTAACATAATGTTGAGATCATTCCTTACACTATGTGGAACATTCCTAAGTTTGTGTGTAGCAGGAGGTATGCTTTCTTTGACCTTGGTGGAATAGGTAAAATCTTTGATTTTGCCAATTCTTTTACCAAAAATCGATTCAATTTTTTGTTTTCATTAAGTAGAATTGGAAACTGAGTTTACCAAAGAAACAGGATTCTTTTGGCCTGGTCTAATGGTCATACCGAATTTTACTTGATGCCACCACCCTAAGACATTGATAACTTTTAGAGCAACATAGACTTTACCATGAATAGTTTTGTTTTGGAAGGAAATGTCAGCCCAAAATTAACCAGCAAGGTCAATCCTGCTACCCTTAAAAGCCGTAGTAATGACATCAATGGGTAACAAGGTAATGCGCTGCCAAATTTGTTTGTATTTATCAATGGAAATGATGATGATTCTAGCTCTCGAGTCAATGAGTAAAGAAATGTCATGACTCTAGATGGACACTTGAATATCTCTTTTCTGTATGTACATTATTCATTTCCAAGAATTCAACCAAAACAACAGAGAAGGATAACTCCTCAACTCTTTTTTCCAAATCCTCTGAACCCTCGATAATAGCAATCTCTTGAACAGACTTTTCCAAAATGACAAGTTTTCTTACACCTCCAATACTCTTGGGCAATGGCAGAGCAATTTCTGTAATTGAACAGTTGGGAGAATGAACCACATCTAAAGCACTGGAAACCAGAGTTGTTCCATGCAGGGGTCATACTTTTACTATTCTTATCCAACATATCATTACTCTGTATAGGTTTGGCATCGCTCGGAGATTGTCGAACGCTGCTAAAAACATTAGTGGTAGCGACAGTAGAATAAGTGTTAGACTCCAGCTGTTTTGAATTCAATTCTGAGCGTTCAATACACTTAGCCATGTCAATCCTTTCATCCAGGGAAGGATTATTGCAAGACAGAAGTTTCTGTTCAATTTTCTTAGAGTAGCATCTGCAAAGAATTTGATCTCTTATTAGCTGAGAAGTGAAATCATCAAAATCACAGTAGCTGGCCAAAAACTTCAAAGCAGTGACATAAGTGTCAATGGATTCATTTGGATTTTGAACACAGGTAAAAAATGTGTGCCAATGCACAACCAAATTGACTTTGCCTTCAAAATAAGTACTTGAGAGCTAGTTGGTATTCATCCACATCACCACTGTCGTGACGAGTGTATGTTGGTAAATTATCAAAAACATTGTGGCCTTCTACGCCTAAATAATAGTAGAGAAGATTACGTTTCCTATCAGGCTTAAATTTCATGCTATCAATAGCTCCAAAATATGCATTAAAGGATCTAAACCATAGCCGCCAATTTAATAGTGGTTCACCAGGATCTTGCAGAAAATAACTGGGAGGTGTAATGGATTGCATGGTGCAGCAAAGATTAGTAAAAAAGTCAGAAAGAAAAAGTGGAAGGATGAAAAGAAAACAGCAAGACAAAAGCAAAGAATGAAGAAGTGAGTAGGAGTTGATCAAAAAATAAAAAATATAAAAATTGAATAAAGACAGCAATGGAGCATTGAATCCCACAAAAATGTGCACATGAGTAAATGTGTGTATAAAAGGGTCCACAAGAACTGAGGCCACGCCCCTTTTTTCACCTCTCTGCAACGCAACTCTGTTGTGCTTACTGAAGGTACCTGGTGGGCTAGTTGGCCCCAGGGATCCTCAGGGTACAAGGGAACCTAATCCCCAACTTAAAATGCGCCACAGAGTACATTTGCATACTTGTCACATCCGACCCGCCCCCTGCCTTCACCAAACATGCCAAGTGGCTAATTTTAGGTTGGGGGATTAAGTCAGGCTCCCAGGCGGACCCGTGTCCCCCTAGGGTTTTTCGTCTGGCGCGTCCTATCTTAGAAGACCATATTATCTCCCTTCTCAACAGCTCAATGGAGACTGGCCATTTACCATTGAGTCTCAAGGAGGCACGTGTTAAGCCTCTGTTAAAGAAGTCTGGAGCCGACCCGGCTATTTTAAAAAACTACAGGCCGATATCCCAAATGCCTTTTCTGTCCAAGGTTTTGGAGCAACATGTGCTGAAGTCCCTTTCCTTATTCCTGGAATCACACCATGTACTCCGGTAGCGCCAGGCAGGGTTTCGTGAACACCACAGCACCGAGTTGGTGATGCTCTCGATGCTGAATGAGCTGAGAGGTATGACTGACAGTAAGAAACCGAGCGCCCTGATACTCCTAGACCTATCGGCGGCGTTCGATACTGTCAGCCATTCCCTGCTACTGGACAGATTGGCCACTTTTGGGATAAGGGGTCTGGCCCATCAATGGCTTCAATCCTTCCTGACGGGCAGGATGCAGAGGATTCAACTGGGGGATTCTATCTCCGAGGTGGGTGTTCTGGAGTGTGGAGTCCCTCAGGGCTCCGCATTATCTCCACTACTATTCAACCTCTACCTCCAACCGTTGATTGACTCTCTAGCGAACATGGGCTGTCGTGTGTTTAATTACGCTGACGACACCCAGTTGCTACTGAGTATTGACAACACGGTTCTGGCGCAGACTAATGTCCAGAACATTCTCAGACATACGGTTGGCTGGATGACTGCAAACCTGTTGAAAATAAACCTGAAAAAATGGAGGTTCTGGTGGTTTCAACCGTAGCCTCACCCTGGAGTGACCTATATTGGCCCCAGGAACTAGGTCCCTCACCGATACCGTGTGATAAAGTAAAAAGTCTCGGTATTAAGATTGACAGTGAATTGTCAATGGCCTGTCAGATTTCCTCAGTAGTAGGGATGTGTACTGGTTTGATCAGACAGCTGCGTAAGTTGGCCCCTCTTCTCTCCTTTTCCGCACTCCGTATGGTTGTTTCTGCTACCATCGTCTCGAGGCTGGATTATGGGAACGCCCTTTATTTAGGTCTGCCTAAAATCTTGACCAACAGATTGCAGGTGGTCCTGAATGATGCAGCGCGTCTGATCTTCAGGCTACCTAGAAGATCCCATGCCTCTCCTCTACTGCTCAAGCTACATTGGCTCCCTATCGAGCAGAGGGTGGAGTTTAAGAGCTTGTGCAAGGCCCATAAGGCTATCTATGGGCAAGCCCCTGCCTATATTAAAGAACGCTTGGAGGTTTATACCCCCAAGCGAGTTCGAGGTCTGCTGATTCCCAGTTACTGGTCTGCCCTCGTTATAAGCTGAAAACCAAAGGAGGGAGATCCTTTTCGGTTCTGGTTCCACAGATATGGAATAAATTACCAGAATCACTTCGGAGAGAAGCGAATCTCCTGCGTTTCAGGAAGCTGTTAAAAACTCTTCTATTTAGGGAGGCTTTTGGCCCATCCAAATAAGTTGCATTATAGGCCTTTTCTGCCTTCTTACGTTCTCAATCATTGCTGTTTGTTATCGGTCTTGAGCGCCTAGAGACCTGTAGGTGAGTTGGCGCTATAGAAAAAAAAAATAAAAAGGCCCCTTAAATCCTGAAGGTCCCTGGGGTCCAACTAGCTCACCAGGTATCTCCAGTAAGCGTCACAGAGCTACATTGCAGAGAGGTGTAAAAAGGGGAGTGGCCTCAGATCACCTCTCTTCAAATGCAGTCCTGTGGTACATCCTTCTTTATACCATTTAGTTTTTTCTTTTATTAATATTTTTGTGTGTGTTTTAATTTATCATAGTAACATATGATATTATTTCATTTATCTTTCCATTTTCATTCTTATATATATTTTTAATGACATTTTTTTAAAGTTCATTTATATAATTTAAAGTTATTATAATGTTAACTACCTTTAAACATGTATACATAGCTATATAATGTTGACACCTTGGTCTCAAAAGCTAACATGGTATGTGCCCCAAAGAGAATTCAGATCTAGCAACGAGTCACAACTGACGCCTCGGAAAATATCAACCTCCAGAAACTGAAGGCGTGCGTTCTCTTTCCTTGCCCCTGCCTCATGGAATAAAATGCCTCTTTATCTCCGTAATATTCCTGAACACAGCTGTTTTCGCAAAAAGCTAAAGACGTGTCTATTTTCATACTAGACCATTCTGTTTATCTCGTCAGAGCCATCTGCAAGCACCATGAGACTCCTAGGATGTGATTTGTGCGCGATACAAATGCCTTGACTTGACTTGACCTTTGTAGTGAATATTTCTGATCTTGATACAGTGTCTAAAGTCAATATTTTGTTCTTCCATATTTTTACCACAATATTTTTCATGCAATATTTTTGACTTTGATATTATGTCACAGAATCAATGTGAGAGGTTTGATGATGGAACAGCCATCAGTCTTTAGCAGCCCGCCCCTCACTGTCAAACCTAAATGAGGCCCATAATTACGAGATTGTTGGTTTTCACTGCTGTCCCAATGGCCATTCCCTGCCCCTCTAATGAGATCATTCATATTCCTGCCCACACCCCTCTGTTAGTATTGTGGAAAATGTGCTTTGTCAGTAAGTTTCATCTGAGGATGTAACTGTCTATAGATAAGGATACCATAAATAGACCTAAACCTAAAACATTTTCCTGTACTTTACCTGTTGCAGAAATGTCTGATATAGAATTATGCTTAAATCTATATAATTTATCAAGTCATGTCATATCTAAAGTATATGAAAAAAATCATCTGTATGAAGAGCATTATTCTAAATATTATTTGAGATTTTTGATATACTGAACTTTCATTACAATTATCCTTTGCAATGAGGAAAAATATACCAATTTCTCTTCATTAGCCTAATGTATTTGTGGAATGTATTTGTCTATGGACAGCCGCTAAATTATTCAAAGTTAAAATGTTGGATGAATTTCAAAGAGAATCTAGTTTTTTGATGAATTGGTGAATTTCTAAGGGACATATTATCAATAAACGGCATTGAAATTATTGTCGCTTTAGTGGCAGGAAACTGCAGCTGAAGCAACGATAATGGCCTTGATAATATGCCCTTGTGAATTCCCATAGAAGCCTATGTTCTGGTGTGAACATGGGCTTGTATGGGAATTCTCAAGGGCATATTATCAAGCCCATTATCGCCGCTTTCACTGTAGTTCCCTGCCGCTAAAGCGGCGATAATTGTTTATGCCGTTCTTGATAATATGCCCCTAAGTACTTTGAATTTTGATCCAGGGTGTGTTAGATATTTCGATGCTTACACAATAGTTCATATAAAATAACTAATGATAAATCTAACTGACTGCTATCTTCATTACCCATGAATGGACCTTTTCATTTCATTTTCTTATTTGTTCTGCTAGCAAATCAAATATTTTCTAATGGAAAGTGACAGGCTGTTCTCAATCACACTTGTTGGATTTAGTTGTTACAAGGTGCTAACCTTCCCTGTTTATACTGTGTAAATCATCTGTAGCCAATCAACTGTTTCAGATACCTCTTGAAGCTTATTTCGCTAGCCTCTCTAGACAATTTGTAGTATTTATTGTAATTGATAAGCTAATAAAAGCATCCCAGTTGTATTTTATTGTATTTATTTCTCTTTTATTTCACCATTTTGTGGATACATTTACATTGCTAATTCTTTTTCTAATTGAAAATAATTGGTCTCATTCGGTGATGGCTTTTGTTTGTATCATTGCTTCTATAAATTTCAAGAAATATTTAAATTACAAAGTAAATGTTGATGTTCTAAGCATTGAGTGTTGAAACTGGCGTTTCAGAACGTCACATTTGCTGGAGCTGTAGGAAGACACTTGTTCAGCTACACCCACCCCTCATTAGAGCAGGGAAGAATTGCCCCCCATGCTGCTTGTGCAACAAAAGTGAAAAATAAACAGTAATAAAATGAATCACCAATTTATTTTTCACTGCTCCCAGCCAGAGCAGTGTTTGGGGGCTGGGCTGTTGCTGACTGGCAGTGGGGGAGTGGTCACTCCACCAGTTTACGCTGTGCAAGTCACTTTGGGCGGCCGTCTTGTGACTTGTACACCTCTAGCAGACACAAGCCTCCTGTGCCTGCTGGAGCATTGAGGCAGCCCTCTGCATCCAATCCTGGCACTGCTCTCATGCTGCTCTTCTCCAGCATGAGAACAGTGTCTGAATTTGTAAAAGGGGGTTGCCTGAGGCTCCTTGAGGTGCAGTCCAGCTGAGTCCAGAAGAAACAAGAAAACACGGAGCAAAACACAGGTAAGTACATTTTTATTTATTTATCTCTTGTCTCTTAGTCCCCCCCGACGCACCTCTAGTGTTGAGGGTTAAGGCCCCTGTTATGATAAATGAAAAACCATCTAAGGCATCATAAGAAAGCAACATTCTAATGAGTGAAAGATGTGAGTAATGATAAAGTAATGAAACACATAACATATAAATATAACAGTCCCCCACTTCACTTGTTGTGGAATTGTAAGATTCTTATACAACATGATATTTGAGAGATAGGGTTTGATTGTGCAAAATGCCATTACCAAAATTATATGATTTACCCATAGCAGGCGAAGGGGAGACTTTTAAGAAATTGCTCTGTAAAATTGAAGACATTTTATTTTGAAATGTGTTGTAGTGGCAAATGTTATAATATGCAGGAATTGGAAGACCTTGCCTGCGTTGAAAGCACATCTGATAAAAGTGTGATTGATAACCCCCGCTCCTATTGGGCCAAATTCTCCAATTCAAGATGGAGAATTTCTAAGAGAAGAGTTAACCTCAACTGCTGGTGACCCTAGAGGGGTGCTAGGCTAAGGGGGACACTCCTACTCTGCTTACTAACTTTTTCGCTTGTCCTGCTGCCAAAAGTGGGGTGTGGGCACCTTCACTAGTTGGAGCTTCCCAAATTAGTGCATCACAAGGTGAGATACTTTGAGGCTCACCGCCAAGTGTTGCTGTTCCCGCCAGGGGGAGCTTTAAAGCACATCTACCCAGATCAAGCTTTGTTTCTGACCTCTGAGAGCACAAATGCTTTAAACCCATAAGGTCAGAAACCTGTCTGGTGGTGGCTGGCGGCGGAGACCAGTCAGCCAATACACTAGAGGTCAATTGTTTTCAGGGGACATCTCTAAGGTGCCATCTGAGTGCATTTTATAATAAATCCATTACTGGCATCAGTGTTGGTTTATTCTGCTGAGAAGTTTGATACCAAACTTCTCAGTCTTCAGTAATGCCACTGTGGAGCTGTGAAGCTAATGCTGACAAAATCCCAATCAATGTACTCAAAATGGCATTACTTAATTTATAATGTCTGGGAACGGCCCAGGCACTGTAGGAGCATAGCGCTCATACAGCTATGCCCTCACCTGTGATATGGTGGACCCTGCCTTAGGGCTGGGAGGCCTGCTATATAGGTGACTTAACCATTCCATAGGCAGTGTTCGTGGGTATGGCACACAGGAATGTGTGGCATGTCAAATCTTCACTTTGGTCTCGACCAAAACACACAGCCTGCAACGGCAGTGTGGGTGTGTGTGTGTGTTAAGGTGAGGGGTGTCTGAGGGTAGCATAACACATGCTACAGGCCTCGGGAGCCTTCTCTGGTCACAAGGCCCTTTAGTACCAAGGGTACCTTTTACAAGGGACTTACATGTGGACCAGCGGAGTGCCAATTGTAGGAACAAAGGTTCCGTTTTGGGAAAGAACACAGGCCTTGGGACCCTTATTGCCAGGGACCCAGGGTACACTACATCAAGTAAGCATCAGTTATCTGGCGAAAAATTAGGGCGTAACCATTAAAAAATGGGCTCTTCCCTACACAGATGTCAAAAGAAATCAGCTATGTCCCCTTTAGCCACACACAGTCAGGGCACCCAACAACAAACTTTCAGTCATAATGTCAGATAATGCAAATCTAATCTGTCCACATTTTTGCTCTTGAATCATGCTAGTATGAGATTGGATCAACACACCCCACCAAACCAAATAGGGAGGAAACATGGGTTCAAGGTAAAGAAACACTGGATGTAGCATAGGAGACCTGCAGTAGAATGAAACATCAATTTCAAAGACCAAATAAACAATACTTAGATGTAAATTTTAAGCTTTAGATCCAGGCACACTTTTCTGAAAATTATATGCATACCATGCACTAAGACGAGATAGTGAAACCTATAAGTCCATAGATCTCCATGAATTTATTTTGAAAGTAACAGAGAATGACAAATAAGAAAACTGAGAGGGGCCCTAAATACAATCAGTAAAGTTCTACTGTGCACCACAAGTAAATTGGCAAGGACAAAACATGAAAGTCCCTAACTCTAAAGGGATGTGTACGCTGGACAGTAGTGAGGTAATGTTTTCAGGATGTTAGCAACTTTTTCAACGCCTACTTATTAAGAAACATGGATGTGGGTGAAAGTGTTCTCTACATTTTCTGTTTCTCTTCATTCAGATAAACAAGTGCATGGCAGTCATGTTATGTTATGTTATGTTATAATTTTGTTAAGCGCGCAGCTGCCCCAGCTAAGGGGCGTCCCGGCGCTGTCAGTCTAATTGTGCAGAATAACAAAAGCTGGCCAAAGAAATCACAGTCCCTAAGACAATGGAAAGAGGAAGGTCTTAATGGCTTTCCGGAAAGTCAATATGTCCTCTATACCACGAATGGAGACTGGCAGAGAATTCCACAACTTAGCCGCCAAGAGCCGGAATGAACGGCCCCCGGCACGGCACAGTTTAATCCTAGGTATAATTACCAGATGTTGTCCCAAAGAGTGCAAGCTACGTTGGGGAATGTATGAGGTTAGAAGAGGCCGCAATAGCTCAGGACTTGTACCTTTTAAGATTTTAAACGCCATACAGAGTGTTTTAAACTGGATCCTTGCTTCAATCGGAAGCCAGTGTAAGCCTCTGATAGTGGCTCTGGCAGAGCATCTACGAGGGAGTCCAACCAGTGCTCGAGCCGCCGAGTTTTGGACTTGTTGGAGTCGCAAGATCTCAGCTTTGTTTGCGCCCAGAAGCAGAACGCTCGCATAGTCCAGGCGCAATAAAATCGTAGCCTGGACAATAAGCTGACGAACTGGTGCATTGAAGAACTTCAGGATGGGGTGGAGACTTCTCAACAGGCCCACACAGGTCGCAGCCACCTTCTTCGTGTGGGTCTGAAAATTGAGAGCCACATCCATCCATACTCCCAAGTTCTTAACTACTGGCTTAGGTGTTGGCATGGTACCCAGCGAAGCCGGCCACCAGTGTTCATTCCAGAGGGAGGTGTTTTACCCTACCAGCATCACTTCCGTTTTACTAGCATTTAGCTGCAAACAGTTATCAGCCATCCCCTGAGCAACTGCTGCCATTCCATCTCTGAATCTCGTGGCTGATATAGAAGGGCCTTAAGCTAGGGTATTGACCAGATGAGTATCGTCAGCATACGATACCAGCGTTAGGCCCCAGTCTTTAGCCACTACCGCGTGAGATTGTACATAGAGATTGAACAAAGTCATGCTCAACGCAGAGCCCTGCGGAACCCCCTGGCCGATGGAATGGGCTTGAGATAAAAACAGTGGTGCCGACACCCGAAAAGATCTATCCATAAGGAATGCTCGAAGCCATTCCAAGGCCCGGCCCGTAATCCCTATTGCCTCCAGGCGATACAACAAGATGTCATGAGACACCGTATCAAAGGCAGCGCTAAGATCTAGCAGAATAAGTACTGCACTCTGACCGGCGTCAAGAATCGTTCTTAAATGCTCAGTGGTGGCTAATAGGGCAGACTCGGTACTGTGACCCGATCTAAAACCGTTTTGCGACGGATCCAGGATGTCATTAAGGCTCATGTACCGAGATAGTACCTTGTTCACATGTGCCTCAGCAAGCTTAGCAGCCCACGGAAGCAAAGAAATCGGCCTGAAGCTGTCTGGGATAGATGGATCCAGTGTGGGCTTCTTAATGATGGGGGAGACCCAGGCCTGTTTCCAGGCTATGGGAACTCTGGCCGTGGTAAAGGATAGATTTAGTATATGGCCTAATGGCTGCTGAAAAAGCGCCAGTGACTCAATGAATTGCGCCGGCCTCATGGGGTCTGATGGAGATCCTGATTTGACCTGCTTACAGAGTTTAACAAGTTCCTCACAAGAGATCTCTGGTATAGCTGTCAAAGTGGAAACCCCATCTCTAACACTGACAAAACTCGGGACAGAGGAGAGTTGCGAGAATGTGTTGTAAATTTTTTGCACTTTATTTACAAAGAAAGAAGCAAGTTCTTCGCACTGCTGTGCCGATTTTACATAAGAACCAGAGACTCTGTTGTTCTTCAGCTCCTGGACAATCTTAAAAATGCATTTCGTGGGGTTGGGACTAACCCTAATTTCTTCAGCATAAAACTTAGCACATGTAGAACAAATCGCTTTATGATAGTGTTCTAGTTTGGCCAGGTAAACAGTTTTATGACCATCTTCATAATTCCTTCTCCATATCCGTTTGGCTCTTTTGCAGTCTTTTCTTAGGGCTCTCAGAGCCTCAGAATACCATGGATTGGAGACCGTCCTACGCCCCCTAACCCATTTAGCTGGAATAAAGGCATCAAGTCCCCCCCCAATCCAGTCACAGAAGGAGGTATATGCTACTTCAGGATCCACCATGTCCCCCATTGGAAACTCTCCCAGGAAGGCATGAAAATCATTTAGTTTAAGTTTGTGCCAAGGCCTTCTGAGAACCAAAGTGGTCCCATCAATCCTAAAAGGTTCAGCTATCTTCAAGCTGGCTTTTATCAAGTAATGGTCTGTCCATCCCATAGGCACAGGCTGGTCTATCTGCACTGCTTGGATATTAGAAAAGATGGGTCCAATATATGTCCTGCTGAATGGGTGGCATTGTGTACTAGTAAATCAAGCTGAAAGGCTGCAAAATCTGCCAGCAGTTTACAGATAGCCTGATCCAGTGTCTGATCAAAGTGGAGATTCAGGTCTCCTAAGATAGAAAAGTTAGCCAATCTCACCACTGATGAGCTAACCAGCTCTAGCAAAGCTTCGCTGAACTTAGACGCAGGACCCGGCGGGCGATAGATATAGAGCCCAGAAAATGTAAAATGTGGGCTTATTTCAAGCCTGAAACGGGCACATTCACTACCACATAAGGTCTCTGCCACAAAGGAGCAAGGATACTGCGCTTTGTCTATACCTGCTATTCCGCCACCCCTAGAGTCCCTGTTAAGAGTCTTAATCAAGTACCCTTCCGGAAGAGACAGACCAAGTATCCCTAGCATATATTCTCGCAACCAGGTTTCACAGATGAAGAAGACATCAGGAGACTCATCAGTGATTGGCGTGTGGACTTCCATATGATGTTTAGCGAGCGATCGCACGTTTAATTGGAAAACTGTAAACATGATTTGTTTACCTGAGAATATGGTCTGTCGCACCTCAGAGGGTGCACATGTAGAAAAGGCACAGGACTGGAAATTCAATCTTGTCTCACCTAGCTGGGACGGCAACTCCGTACAGACCACGTCAGTCGGCTTTAGTGTCATGAGTTTCTCTCTGTCATACTTACAGGAGGGAGGCCGACCCCGACCAGGGGTACTGACAAAAGGCGATGGACTGGCGATGACGGGCGATGACGGGCGCAGATAGGCTTGCCTTTGGCGCGCCGCCGGCGCCCTCTGCGCCCGCTGCGCCGCCGGGACCACATACACATTTTATAGTGTTATACATACAAACACATGGACTCTAAATGAGGATGTACAGAGTCACCAGACCCACGAATTACCTCACAGGAATGAAACAATCAACAGGTCACAAAAGGCTTTTACAAGGTAAATATTTACAAATACATCATGCAGCGCAGAGCAGCAAACTGCCTTGCTGCGCTGTGCTGCGTGATAGGGAAAGGCCAGGAATGCACCGTATTTAACATAATACATTGCATTCCTGTCTTATCTCAGCGCAGGTGCACATTGTGCTACCAAGCACCAATGCAGGCACCCTTGCACAACGGTTCATGGGTGCCTGTGTTGTAGGGAGGATTGTTTTTGGGTGGGGAGAGACACCTTCTTGCACAAAAACAATCCCTTGCGGCGTGTTCTTCTTTCTATGTGTGCTGCAAGGAGAAATAGCCTTATTTCCTCTGGGGATTCATAGCATGTTGACACATTCCCAGGTCTACCAATATTGGTAAACCAGTGAATGCGCCAAAATCAATGGGTGGTGGTGGAAACACCCATGCACTACCATGGAACACCTTCCTAGGGCAAAGTAACACAACCCAGTGATTTGAACTGCATTGCATTACTCCAGATTTATCAAGCCTCATGACCTCAACACTATCCTCACACTCAATGTCCTGTTCCCCACAGAAACCTGACTCAGACTGACATCAGCCCCTGATATCACCACTGCCGTCGTTCTGGAAGGATACAATATCTCCCTAGGAGACCACGTCAACAGACCACGTGGGTGTCTAGGGATCCCACACAAAGAATTCATTCACTGCACCACCATGACGGATGACAACACCCCAACCTTAGAACACCTGAACCTCCAGCTGCGACCAATCAAAAGAACCACCATCAAAGAAATCCTTGTCTACCACCCACCAGGACCAAGAACCAGCTTCAGCAACTTCCTCACTGATTTTATAGCCCCGCTCGCCATCGACACATCAGACTTCCTTCTCCTCCGTGACTTCAACTTGCACTTGCACGACCCCACTGACCAAAACTCAACCAATATCCTTGAAGGCTTGAAAGGCATTAGCCTCAATCAACTTGTCTGGGGTCCTACTCACACCAGAGGACAAAGGCTTGACCCCATTTTCACCTCCAGCAACAAGTTCAAGTTCAGCTACACCACGCATCTCAGCTGGATCAAACAGCATACCGTTCATTTCATCTCTTCACCAGAGTCACCACCACCCACTATGCTCAGCACCACACACCACAGCTGGAACAAGGTCACAGAAACTGAATGAACAACACCGGGGCCAACAACCAGCGGTTCCCATCCTGCAATATAGACCTCAACATAAGAAACTTCAACACCTTGATCACAGACTGTGCCAACATCATAGTACCACTGAAGGCCCCCATGCACAGAAGAACCTCAAAACATGCATGTTGGTACACAGAAGACCTGAGTGCCACGAAGCACGACTGCACACATCTTGAAAGGATATTGAACACCAGTAAGGATGACACACATTGAAACTTTTGCAAAATGGCACTCAGCACACACCACATTTAACTATGTGAGATGAAGAGAAGAGCCCTAACAGTACGCTTCGAAGGAAGCTCCAACAGCAGCAAAGAACTCCATCGTCAGGGAGTTCACCAACCCCCTGCTGTAGAGAAAACCCTTAACCCATCACAAGACCTCAGTGACAGATAAGCCAATTTCTTTGATCTGAAGATCGATAAAATATACATAAATTTCACCCCCAAACTGAATCGTCTGACTTCACAAACCAACCAGACACCAGCGAACTCACAGGGGCCTTCCAAGTGATGGCCTAAAAGCAGCTTTCTGGCCAGGACACCGTCACCACTGTGCAATCAGTGCACTGTGGCCCCCACCAACCCTTAACTCCACCACATCTTCAACTTGGGTAGACCCACAATCAGTTCAGTACTCACCACCATCGTGCACACCTCCATCGAAAGTGCAAACTACCCAAATGAGTGGAAACATGCAGAAGTCAGCACCCTATTCAAAAACCCTTCAGCCGATCCCCACAAATTAAGCAACTACAGACCCATCTCCCTGCTCCGCTTTTCAGTGAAAGCTCTGGAGAAAGTGATCAACCAGCAGCTCTCCAAATACCTGGAACATTATCAACACCTTAGCTAATTCCAATCCGGCTTCTTTAGCTGCCATAGCACCGAAACAGCCCTGACAACATCAGGACCCTTCTCGACAGGGGAGAAATGGCAGCTCTCATCCTCTTGGACCTCTCAGTTAGTTCAACACTGAATTGCACCACAGCCTTACCTCCCATGTACACAACATCTGTATCCAGGACCAAGCACTCACCTGGATAACTTTCTTCCTTATGGGAAGAACCTAACATTTATACCTGCCACCTTTCACCTCCAAGTGCAAGAACATCATCTGTGGTGTCCCTCAAGGCTCATCCCTCAGCCAAAATCTCTTCAACACATATATAACACCACTAGCCAACATTGTTTGGAGCCACAGACTCAACTTCATCTCCTATGCATACAACACCAACCTCATTCTCTCCCTATCCAAAGACTCCAACATCATCAAAACCAACTTCCTCAAATTCATGACAACGGTTGCCACCTGAATGAAGGAACATTGTCTGAAACTGAACATGAACAAAACTGAAGTGTAGCTCTTCCACAACAAACCCTTCCTATGAGAAGTTTCTTGATGGCCTGCGGAACTTAGACCCACTCCTACTCCCACAACCACACCAGAAACCTAGGCTTCATCCTGAACAGCAAACCCACCATGAAGCCCCAGATCAATGCTGTCACTTCCACCTGCATCTACGTCCTTGGCATGCTGCGCAAGATACTCAAAGGTCTCACACTGGACTCCAGATGTAACATCAGTCGAGCCCTCGTCACCAGATGACAGGACCACGGCAATGTATTTTACATCGGGACCTCCAATGACCTCCTCTACAGACTCTGAACCATCCGGACAGCCACAGCCATACTAGTCCTTGACCTCCAGTGCTGAGCACAAATCACTGCCCACCCTCAAATTCTCTGCTGGATCCGGGTCCAGAAGGCAATTAAAGATCCTCATCCACTCTTTCAAGGCACTGCACAACTCCGTCCCTGCATACATCAACCACTGACTCTACTTATACCAACTCAACAGGAACCTATGCGCCACTTCCCTCTCCCAGGTCAATACCCCCCAGATATGCATTCAAAAGACCAGAGTCCGCTCTTTCTCCTAACTCATAGCTGCGGCCTGGAATGGCCTTGTCAAAATTCTGAAAGCAGCTGAAGACCTAATTCTTCAAATTTTGCTCCGACTCCCTTCCAGCACCTGGATACCCTCACAGGGCATTAGCCACACTTTACAAGTTGACTGATTAATTGATCGATGGAACCATGGTACAGTGTGTGTGCTTTTCCCTGTAAATAAAATATGGTAAAATTGGTATAAACCTACTTGGTACATATAATTTACTCATACGTGCCTAGTAGATGGTTCTATGTGTAGCATAGGCCTTTAAATTAAATGCTTCTAGTGGACTGGAGCACTCCTACAGCCATCCACTAAAGTAGCTCCCAAAAACATGTCTCGGGCCTGCAATTGCAGTCTGCAGCACAGTTTTAAACTGCCAATTCAACCTGGCAAAAAAATATTTTGCCGGGAATAAACCTTTTTTTATAGTTATAAGTCACCCTTAAAATACACCCTAAATGATCATAGGACATGGTCTTTAAAAAGTAGAACATATTTCTTCAATGTTTTCTATGTCCTTGCACTGAAAACCCTCAAAGGTAATTTTTCAATGTGGCAAGGCCAGTCTCCCATAGACTGTGGTTTACCTCATTACATTTAATAAGTGATCAATTCAGTTTGTAAGCAGCTAGAGAGATACATCTTCCACTCATTTGAATTACAATTTAGTATCCTCTTTAGTGGTAAAGTCAGATTTTAAAGTAATGTTTTGGAAATGGAAATGCATCTTTTAGAAAGTTGGTATTTCCCTGCCTAAAGTTTCAGGGGCCTTTCTGTGAGTGGCCAGCAGTCCCTGGGCTGTTAATGGTTCCCCTACAGGAAAATGTGCATTGGACCCTTACAGTGGACAAAGGGCGTTGGTGTAGAGAGGAGTGGACCTTCCCAACAGAATGGCTGGGGAAGAGTTGTGCCCTGCCCTGATTACATTTCAAAAGGATCTGCCCCTGCACACAAAGGAAATTACCACCCACCCTGCCCCTGCCTTTTATTTCACTAGCCAGGCTGGAGCCAAACCCAGGCCTTATACACAACTTGACAGAACTAGCTTTGGAGGTAGAAAAAGGGTTGTCGCCCACCCAAGGCTTGTAGTGGGGATAAAACCTTCAGAACATGATCTCACCACACTATTAGGCCTGAAAGGATTCAGAGGGAGAATTGCCCTTGAAAAAGGAAGATTGAACCTGCTTGCCTTGAACCCAGGACCTAGCATGCGACCTCCTGTTTGAGCTTCGAGGACACAACAAGCTTCCAGGGCCTCTCTTGCTTCCAGGTAACCAGACAAAACTGGACTTGACCTCTTCCCCTCTGCTGGCCTCTGTGGTAGTGAATACAGACCCCTAAGTGCTGTCCTCAAGTACTGAGCCCTTAGCTGGATTTAGAGTGTACTTCTTCCTGCTTAACTGAAAGTCTAATGTGACCTCACACAGAGAACTGGAGACTAATGCAGAGCTTATCATTGCAGCACCATTCAGCTCTTGATTGGTGTCTTCACTGGATCTGACGCAGAGCCTTGCACTGAAGCACATGCAGTTTCTGATCACCGGCTTCAACGAACCTGACACAAAGCGACGCCGAGCCACACATCACAGCACTGTGCAGCCCTCGCATCAAAGTCGGAAGGTAAAACTCCAGCGGGACAAATCTAGTCATGGACCCAGCCCGAGCTCCATCGTGGTCGGCCTGAATTTGTGACTTTGTTCCAGTCTGACACGACCAGATACCTGCAGTTGACGCTTCACTCCTTTTCATGCTGTGTTTATAAAAAACATTAAGAATTAATGACTCTCGTTTTACTGATTGGATTTTTGACATTTTCATTTAATTTATTAAAATAGTTTCTATTTTTCTAAATTGGTTTGGGTTTTCACTTGTGCTGTGTTTTCACTATATTACTGTTTCAATGCAGCAAAAATACTTTTCAGATTGCTTCAAAGTTAAGCATGACTACTTTGTGCCAAACTACTAGCGAGTTAAGCACAGGTTTATTTATTGAAATTTGTGGTTCACCCTGAAGAGAACTGCGATTATTTTTTTTAATGGTTCCTCACCCCTTTAACAAAGTATTCATTGTGGAATAGTAATTGAACACTCTATTGACTGCTTATATGTGATTTTAAAGTCTCATCATACAGGGACTTAATTGCTTTGTGATATTAATTACTGTGTGATATCTTACAAAATGCATGCCATAGATCTCAAGACCTGTTATGTTACGTAGATTTGTAGAGCTCACTATTACCCAGGAGGGCATCCTGAGGCTGACCAGGAGTGAGCCCAAACAACCCAGAGGCCTAGTGGGACTACTCAGAAAACGAGGTCTGAAGTGAGGCATTCCACTCTTCAGGAACAATGTAGAGGAAAGCTCAACTGCTGGATTTGGTTTTCTGTAGGCGTGGAATTTGTTCAGGTAAGAGCCCAAACAAATGGAGGTGTCTGTAATGTTTGTGAAAGCAGATGCAATTGTTGAAGTATGCTGGGCCAATGGTATGTAGTACCTTGAAAGTATAGATGAGGAGTGGGAATTGTGCTAGTTTCTGTTTGGGTAGCTAGTTCAGCTCCTTCAGGTGTGGTGTGATGTGAGTGCAGTGTGGGAGGTTGAGAGGGATTCTATCTGCTGAGTTCTGCATGGTCTACAGCCTTCTGGTGAGTCCTGGTATAGAGGGTGTTCCCGTAATCCATCTTGCTTGCAACTATGACATGCGTTCAAGGTTTGCTGTGTGCTGATTTTGAACCACTTGAACATCTTCCAAATATTTTCAGGGCACAGAAATAGACGGAGGCGATGGCATGTTCTTGGGTGGGAATGTTGAGTTTGTTGTCGATGGCAATACCAAGGTTCATGGAGTGGGTGGTTTGAGTGGGTGTCTAGCTCTGATGGCCACCAAGTGGAGTCACATGGTGAAGTAATGTTCCCAAAGGTAACATATTTAGTCTAGTTAGTGTTCAGCTTTAGATAGTTGGTCTTCATCCATTCGGCAATTTCAGTCATGCAGGCATTGAACTTGAGAGTACAGGTACTGGATGTCTTGTCCATGAGGGATAGAATGAGTTGCATGTCATCCAAGTAGGAGAGGACGTTGATATTGTGAGAACGGCTGATGCTGACTAGAGGGATAATATATGCACTAAAGAGGGTTGGGGGTTCAGGGGTAACCTTTGCTGAACACAACAGATGATGTTGTGGGCATCTGAGGAGTGCAGAGCCAGGCTGAACATCTGGGTCTTTCCAGTAAGTAGATCCATCAGAGTGTATGCCCTTGGATTCCAATGTTGTGCAGGTGTTGTATGACCAGACTAAGGGGTGTTGAGGAGATGGTGGTTGCTGAGGTATTATGTGAGGCATCTGTGGATGATTATCTGTAAGACCATGTCCTGGAATGGTAGCAGGGAGATCAGTCTGCAGATGGAGCATTAAACGGACCATGGAGGGGTTCTTCAGCAATGGAAGGACATGTACATGTCTCCAAGCATCTGGGAAGGTCACAGAAGAGGTGGAGGCATTCAGAATGGTTGTGAGCATGGTGCACTTCTGATGGGTTGTAGACCTATGGAGTAGGTGTGACGGCTGCAGAGGTCTTATGAGGCTTGTGACTGGATAGACATCATGGGGGCAGACGTTTCTTCTGGGAGAACGTCAGACCATGTGATTATCACTGGTTCTTTGAATAAGATTGGTGGGCATTTGGTGAGGCCTGTGAGGTCTAGTTGCGGGTTGAATTTGCTGTAAATGGTGGTGATTTTGTTGCTGAAGAACTGATAAAGACTTCTCTGATGAATCAAAAATAGAGGTTCATTTGTTGTGCTGCAGTGGTTTTGTGCTTCCTATTTTTCTGTATCTTCTAGATTATTTGAATTATTCAGCAGGAATTGGTTGTTTGATTGTGACTGCTTAACTAGCTTGGTCTTTGAAGTGATGGCCAACATTCTCAAATCTTGAGCCAGGACCCTCACATTTATTGTCAGTTCCTTCTTTGTATGGGTCTTAATTATAGGTATGAAGCATATAATACCCAGATTTGTTTTGGGGACTTGCAATCCAATCCATCTAGTGGCATTAAGGATGTGTGGGTTTTCCTTCCCACGCATTCAAGTGCTACTAGTTCCCTATACTGGATGTTTTTCACCTGTGTGTCTGGCAGATATATGCAGGGGGTTTAAGAGCTCTGTCAGTCCTTCTGGGTGCTTCTTTTTAATTCTGGATTTCTTCTTGGTGCATAGTCTTTAGTCAGGTGATGTAAGTCACCCAAAAATCAACACTTTCTGATCATAAGGGGATAGTTTTTTGTTTTGTCTCCTCCAAAAATAGCTTATTGAAACCAAGGGCATGATATTATTGTAAAGAGAGGGAGATTTCATACTGTGCATTTCATCAATCAGTCTGCATAACTTCACCAAACAAAACACACATATGCATTTTCCTACAAAGACTTTTGTGTTAAAAGTAGACCATGCTGTAAGCCCAAGCATTGCCCTCCTTCATTGAGCAACCATGTAGAGGATAATACCTTGTTGTTTAGCTATTCATTTTTTCCAGTTTCTACTGCTGACATCAGAAAGCCCCTCATCTTCTGTTTGGGTGGGAGGGGGGAATTGAAGAGTCTGACTTTAAAGGGCATATCTGCTCAATACTGTAAATTTCAGTCCTATCTGCAACAATTCAGTAGAAATAAAATTGGTGTACCAACCCTCATATAGCAGTTTAGGGTTACAATTACATTTGCAGTTCCCTGAGTGAGGAGGGACAGCTCCATATCTATGACTAGTTCCATATTTTCACAAAGGAGGTAGGATTGAGGCTATTCTCGTACACCCCTGCTCTGTGGTCAAGGTTCCCAGCTGATTAGCAAGGTATTTTGCTGAGATTACATTTAAACTTGATCAGTCATTTACAAACGTCAATAGCTGGCATACAGGTTAAACTTGTAAAATGGCTTTATTATATTATATGTGTCTATCACCTTTTGCTCTTAGTGTGTTTCATGTTCAAATTATTTGGTTCACTGTGGAGAACCTTTGGGCTTTGACTACCCGTATTTTGTCTACTCTTGAGTCGGTTGTTTTTCCAGCAAGATCCTTCTCTCTGCAGGAATCAACACAGCAAGTCGAGTGCTTTGGGTTTAACATCGATTTGTTGTCTATAAATACAATTTGAAAGACAAATTATTAGTGGCAGATTCATTGATTTGATGCATTTTGAAATAATAAAGAAAAAATCACATGCAAACCGTTCCTAGTCAGTTAATGCACATTGGGTTATGTGTTCAATATGGATTCAATAAGGCTTCTTTTCAATGCATGACCTAAGCGGAGATGATTCTTACTCAGATATGGCACAAAACCAGGGAATGAAAAGAAACACATTTTTTAAATTACCAAAGAGGAAAAAGAAATAGAACACCAGGGGATTGAACTCAACATATGGGGTCACTTTTGAATCCTGCTTCTTTCTCTTTGAATTCTGTTCCCAATTTCAGCAGTGGTGTGATGAGATGGAGAGGAAGCAATTGGTGCTTGTAATGTACTGGCACACTTCCCTCAATATCCCATTGTGCCCCAGGCACTGCTACATGTTGTTACGACAGTCTACCCTCTATGTGATTTATATTCTCTTGTACATCAGACAGTATCACGAATGAGACCGACATGCTGTTCCCATCTCCCATTTTCCAACATCCACAGCACACAAACATATTCACCATTTTTACTTATACAAAGTACTTACAGGATGACAAATGACACAACGCAATTTTCATTCTATACATTTCTTAATGTATTAACATTTCCAGAGTCAAATTTTTTACAGCTAGCAATCTTGTTTAAAAAATCCTTCAAAACCTGGCTATTTTCATCCTAGTTCATCTGGGCACTGTATACGTTAGTGGGGTTTGCCTCTCCGGTATAGCGCCTATATACCTTCGGTGGTAATGCTCTCTATAAATTCAACTTTCATTTCAAAAGTTGGAACCGGATCACGCTCTCGGGGCTCCGACAGGGAGTAATGTCCATCATTCTCAGTGTTGTGATTTTCTGGCACGTGCAGCCCCAGTATACTGAGAACCTCTTCACTTACAGCCCTGCAATGTAGGTTTTGGTATCCAGCAAATTAGCTGATTGTGTGAGGAGATATTAGCTGATTCAGGTAAGTGGCTGTTGATGATGAGATGTTGTATGATGTTTGAATTACAAATTGAAATTTTATAAAGGGTTAAATCTGCCTTTCATTCTTATGATGCCAATAAATCCAACACTGCCAAAATGCATAATTGTAATACTATTTGCTCTTAGCCTTGTGCAATGGAAATAACGTGAGAGGAAATATTTTCTAACACCAATATTATTGGGAAGACTTAAATTTTTTAGTTTCATGTTTTGAAAATGGTTTGGTTTCCGTGTTATACCGTTTATGCAAAACTAGGATTTGTCCACTCTCACAACTTACCAAAACATGTGTTTTATCAAGAAACATTTTGGAAACTGAACAAGCTGATATATTGGCAAATTATAGCCATCCACTTTGAGGCAGGACTCAGTAAGAATTCAATGATTAGTATTAAAATGTGTTGCAAAGCGACCGCCATAATTTGAAACCATTGAGTCTCGAGTTACAAGCACACAGTTTTCCCACTGACCTGCTGTATAACAGTAGTGCAACTGCAAATCATGATAATGTGATTGAGCCAGCTGAGATACCTGGGTTGGGCTGACCAAAGTGTACTTAGGGAATTTGTATGTCACCCAGAAACGTCTTACCACTTTTGGGGGGATATTTAGGCCGCATGAAGGAGTGTGGCGCTCATCAAAAACTGCAGGTGAGTATTCGTGGGCAAAAAATGGGCTACATTTGTTTGGCCTTTTTAATTTCCACCTCTCCTCTTCCTCCACATCCCTCTCAGGCGAACCCCAAAGATGCTGTGAACAGGAGATGGGTCATTGTCAGATGATAATCATGTCCCGAGTTGGCACGGGTGACAGTTGGCTGAGAGTTCGGGCATAGTATGATCAAATGATTGCCATTCAGTCAGTCATCACACTACACATTCACCTACTTACCTACTCAGCTCTGAGGTGCTGGATAGGAAGTGAATGTTACAAATTAAGATGAGAGGGGTATGAGTCAAAGGGTTGGTTGATAAATGCAAGATTGAATACGTTGTCAGAAAGATGAATGAATGAGTGATTAGATGCACCAATGGGTGAATGGATCAGTGACAGTGCATGCAAGCATGAACAGGTGACTGGTAAGGATGAATAAAATTCAATGAATGAGTGAGGGCATGAATGGGTGAGTCAAAGGATGAGTGAGTTCATGTATTGCTGCACGAGAGATGGCAGCGAGGTGGCTCCTTCTCCTGCTCCGGTAGTATGTGCTCATAATTTTCACACTTCATAGAGGACACGCAGCAACCCTGTGTGCCCTCGCTTCTTAGAGTATTCTTACATATGTGTCAGGTGTGTCTCGAGCGATGGTTGTGATTCCACAGCAGTTTCACCTGACCTGGATTTCACCCGGCTGCTCCGGGCGCATCATCAATCAATCAATCACAATCACAGCATTTGTATAGCGCGCTACTCACCCGGAAGGGTCTCAAGGCGCTTGGGGGAAGGGGTCCGCTACTGCTCGAACAGCCAGGTCTTGAGTTGTCTCTTGAAGGCGAGGTGGTCCTGGGTCTGCCGGAGGTGGATGGGGAGGGAGTTCCATGTCTTGGCCGCCAGGTAGGAGAAGGATCTGCCTCCGGCGGTGGCTCTTCGGATGCGTGGAACGGTTGCGAGGGCGAGGCTGGTAGACCGTAGCTGGCGGGTGGGCGTGTAGAAGGTCAGGCGGTCATTGAGGTACTTGGGGCCCAGGTCGTGGAGAGACTTGTGTGCGTGGGTGAGGAACCTGAACGTGATCCTCTTGTCAACGAGGAGCCAGTGCAGGTCCCTCAGGTGGCCGGAGATGTGGCTGCGTCGGGGGATGTCCAAAATGAGTCGGACGGAGGCGTTCTGGATGCGTTGGAGTCTTTTCTGTAGCTTAGCTGTGGTTCCGGCGTAGAGGGTGTTTCCGTAGTCCAGTCGGCTGGTGACGAGGGCCTGGGTGACCGTCTTCCTGGTTTCGGTCGGGATCCATCGGAAGATCTTGTGAAGCATGCGAAGGGTGTGAAAGCATGATGAGGATACGGTGTTGACTTGTCTGGTCATCGAGAGGGAGGAGTCCAGGATGAAGCCCAGGTTGTGTGCGTGGTCTGTTGGCTTGAGGGCGGTGCCCAGGGCTGGGGGCCACCAGGCGTCGTTCCAGGCGGAGGGTGATGGTCCCAGGATGAGGACATCCGTCTTGTCAGAGTTCAGTTTCAGGCGGCTGTTCTTCATCCACTCGGCGACGTCTTTCATCCCTTCGTGTAGGCTGGTTCTGGCGGGATCGGGGTCGCTGGTGAGGGAGAGGATCAGCTGGGTGTCGTCGGCGTAGGAGAAGATGTTGAGGTTGTGTTGGCGTACGATGGCGGCTAGAGGTCTCATGTAGACGTTGAAGAGGGTGGGGCTGAGTGATGATCCTTGCGGGACTCCACAGATGACTTCGGTGGCCTCGGATCGAAACGGTGGGAGGCGGACTCTCTGTGTTCTTCCGGCGAGGAATGAGGTGATCCACTTCAGGGCCTTCTCTTGGATGCCGGTGTTGTCGAGGCGTTGGACTAGGGTGTGGTGGCAGACAGTGTCGAATGCTGCGGAGAGGTCCAGGAGGATGAGTGCCGCTGTTTCCCCGTTGTCGAGCAGGGCTCGGATGTCGTCGGTGGCTGCGATGAGGGTGGTCTCGGTGCTGTGGTTGGCTCTGAAACCGGACTGCGAGGGGTCGAGGGATCCGTTCGTCTCGAGGAAGGCGGCAAGCTGTTTGTTGATGATTTTCTCGATGACTTTGGCAGGAAAAGGGAGGAGCGAGATGGGTCGGAAGTTTTTGAGGTCGGTGGGGTCCGCTGTTGGTTTCTTCAGTAAGGCGCTGAGCTCAGCATGCTTCCAGATCTCCGGGAAGGTGGCGGTGTTGAAGGAGGTGTTGATGATGTCCCGGAGTTGGGGTGCGATGGTGGAGTCGGCCTTGTTGAAGACGTGTTGGGGGCAGGGGTCGGTTGGAGAGCCGGAGTGGATGGTGTTCATCGTGCGGGCTGTGTCTTCTGTAGTCACCGTGGTCCAGGTGCGGAGGGTGGCGGTGGGGTTCGTTGGTTCGGTGGTTGGGTGCGTGGATGGTGCGCCAAAACTGTTGTGGATGTCGGCAATCTTGCGGTGGAAGAACGAGGCGAGGGAGTCGCAGAGATCTTGTGAAGGGGTGATGTCGTTGTTGCCGGTGCTGGGGTTGGAGAACTCCTTCACGATGCTGAAGAGTTCCTTGCTGTCATGGGCGTTGTTGTCCAGTCGCTCCTTCAGTGATTTCTTCTTAGTGGTGCGGATGAGCTGGTGGTGCTTGCGGGTGGCGTGTTTGAGGGCGGTCATGTTGTCAGTGGTCCGGTCATGGAGCCAGGCTTTCTCAAGGGTGCGGCAGGTCTTCTTGGAGTCCTTGAGTTCGTTGGTGAACCAGGGTGCTTTCTTGCTTCTGGGTCTGCTGGGAGGGTTCTTCAATGGTGCGAGGTCATCAGCGCAGGCGGTCAGCCACTGCGTGAAGTTGCGGGCTGCTTCGTTGGCGTCTGATGGGCTGGCAGGTGGGTTCTGGCTTAGGGAGGTGGTGAGCTGGTCGGCGGTGATCTTGCTCCAGCTCCTGTGAGGAACCTGTTGCGGGTGGTGGTGGGTTGTGGTTTTTCTGAATCTGAAGTGGACGCAGCTGTGGTCGGTCCAGTGGAGTTCGGTGGAGTGGCTGAAGCTGATGTGCTTGCTGGATGAGAAGACAGGATCAAGCGTGTGGCCGGCGTAGTGGGTGGGAGTGTTGACCAGTTGCTTGAGGCCGAGGTTGGCGAGGTTGTCCAGCAGGGTGGCGGTGTTGCGGTCCTTGTTGTTCTCCAGGTGGAAGTTGAGATCCCCGAGGAGGATGTAGTCGGCGGAGGGGAGGGCGTGTGGGCTGATGAAGTCCGTGATGTCTTCGCCGAATTGCGTGCGTGGTCCCGGGGGTCAGTAGATGAGGGTGCCTCTGAGGGTCGTCTTTGGGTCGGTGTGAATCTGGAAGTGGAGGTGTTTAGCGGCGGCGAAGGTGTCGTTTGAGTTGGTCGTGATGCGGATGGTGTTCTTGTGGACGATGGCGATGCCTCCTCCGGTCTGGTTGATGCGGTCCCTCCTGATGATCTTGTATCCATCCGGGATGGCGATGGCGATGTCGGGGGCTGAGGAGGCGTTCATCCATGTTTCAGTGAGGAAGGCGATGTCTGGTGGTGTTGTGTCGAGGAGGTTCCAGATTTCTACGGCGTGTCTGTGGACGGAGCGGGTGTTGAGCAGGATGCACTTGAGGTCGCAGCTGGAGTTTGGCTTGGCGGGCGTGGTGCAGGGTCGGAGGCAGGAGAACTTGCAGGTTGTGCAGGTGAAGGGTCCGTGAATGCGTCTTGGGGCGGCTCGGCAGCAGGTGGGGTTTCGGCCGGCATTGAGTGCATTGAGGGCCGCGGCGTCGTAGGTCTGTCGGGTCGACTTGCATCGCTGGGGACCAGGGATCCTGGCACTGGGCGCGGTCCCGGTGCGGTCCCGGCGCGGACGGGCACAGACGGGCTTGCTTTAGGCAAGCCTTCGGTGCGCCAGCGGCGCGCCCGCTGCGGGCGTCCGCTGCGTGGCCTCGCAGCGGCCGCCATTTATGGGGTAGCTGGGGGAGGAGGGGTCAGCTGGGGGGTGGGCGGTGGGAGGGTAGGCATGGAAAAGACCGATTTGCGGTCAAAAAACGGTGGAAAAAGTATGGCGGGAGGGACTGAAGCAGAACGAAGGGGAATCTGTGGGGAGAAAAAACAGTGAACAGAGCCAGACAAAGATGGAAAAAACGAAGGGGAATCTGTGGGGAGAAAAAACCAGTGAACACAGACAGACAAAGGTGGCAAAGAACGAAGGGGAATCTGTGGGGAGAAAAAACCAGTGAACACAGACAGACAAAGGTGGCAAAGAACGAAGGGGAATCTTTGGGGAGAAAAAACAGTAAAAGACTGGGGGCAGGTGGCGGAGAGCACTGGTGGCGCTGCACGAGGCAGGGGGAGCGACCTACCCTTGGGTCAAGGGTCGCTACCTCAGCCTCGCAGCGGCCGCCATTTATGGGGTAGCTGGGGGAGGAGGGGTCAGCTGGGGGGTGGGCGGTGGGAGGGTAGGTGTGGAAAAGACCGATTTGCGGTCAAAAAACGGCGGAAAAAGAATGGCGGGAGGGACGGAAGCAGAACGAAGGGGAATCTGTGGGGAGAAAAAACAGTGAACAGAGCCAGACAAAGATGGAAAAAACGAAGGGGAATCTGTGGGGAGAAAAAACCAGTGAACACAGACAGACAAAGGTGGCAAAGAACGAAGGGGAATCTGTGGGGAGAAAAAACCAGTGAACACAGACAGACAAAGGTGGCAAAGAACGAAGGGGAATCTGTGGGGAGAAAAAACAGTTAAAGACTGGGGGCAGGTGGCGGAGAGCACTGGTGGTGCTGCACGAGGCAGGGGGAGCGACCTACCCTTGGGTAAAGGGTCGCTCCCCCTGTGCTCACATCTTGGAATAAACCTATTAAGAAAATACCACCATTCTTTGCCTGATGAATCTTCCACATATTGGTGATGAATACACCTGGACCCGCTCCCATTGCCCACTGAAGCCAGTTCATTTTTTCTTCCCATCAGTAATCTCACAGCCTCAGACCTTTACTACCCCGTCCAGGGTCCAAGCACTCTTCAGTGTTCCCTCCCCTCGGGTAGGTCTGTTTCCTGGATTTGGGCAAAATTGAGGTTACGCGCTTGGGCACTAGCATACTTCCTCATGCAGGCCCGTGTGCGTGACAAGCCCTGAGCGTGCTCCCTGCTCCGGTGCATTATGTCACGTCACATGACATCCAACGTGGCAGCCATTTTTGGGCAGTCTCATTCAAGTGACTCCATGGACATCATTACTAGGATCAGGAACAACTCCTTCTTGCATGTGATCCAGCGGGCTACCAACCTGCGGACATCTATCACTATATACTCATCTGGGCCCATAAACACACTCTCTCATATAGGCCGGTGAACACCGCTGGGGGTCAGGTTTATAGGGCTAAAATTGTACGTTCATTTGTATATCAATTTCTTTAATCTATTACTGATCCATAGCCCATCTATAACTAATGGATCTATTTTTGTTGAAAAGTAATTAGTGATATCCCATACGTTAATTCACCTTATTATCTTAATAAGGAACTGCAGACTCAGGAAAGTTTTAAAATGTTTATCTGATTAATCATCTGAGGAAAACAAATCACAGTGTTAACTACATCATTCGGAGGTAGTAAGACCAATTTACCTAATTTAGAATAAGATTCACAACAACGAGTACCTCAGGAAAAAGAGGAGAGAAAGAAAAAGCACATGGAGACAATACACAGAATTATATTTACCTGGGATGGTGCTAAAATCAGACCCCTCTGGCCAAGAGTTAATAGGACCCTTAGAAAGTTCAGGTGACAGGTACTTCGAGACAGTATAGGACAGGATAGATGACCTCTTGTGGATTCGATGCCTGCTTCTCACCCCTCTATGATACTAACTTCCTCCTCCTCGATTCTTCCGCGACCATCTTCTAATTCTATTACCTCCGCGATCTTCTTCTAAATCTAATTTGCTTTGAAATTCTAAGTCTGCTTCTTCAGGTATTCGATCAGCATTTGGACAGCATCTTGGTCTGTCAGCGTTCTGGCTGCGACAGCTCTCTCTAATCTAACTAACTACCTCAATTACACTTTCTTAATGACATGTACCATCCCTAAATGTTTCAACTTTATGAAACTCCTATTTCTGATTGGACGAGTTTAGGGGACGATCATCAAACCATGCTAAGTTTTAATACTTCTCTTATGTTCAATTGTTTAAGTTTGCGCCCATTAATTTGTTCTCCCAAGCTTTATTTCCCACCCATATTTGTAAACTTTATCGACAACAATGCATACAATTTTGCATTTGTCCATTGAAACTTCAGGATGTTCAGCCGGTTCCCAGGACATGTGTGGAGAATGTCCTTGGAGGAGTCCCAAGACTTGAGCTCACTGTTTCGGACTTGACCCTCTTGCGCATGCAGGCAAACCCACGTGGGTGTCAGACTTTAGCATTGTTCAGAGGCCCAAATACAAACTAATAGAGAGGTCAAAAGACAACGTGTTAAAATCAAAATAAAATGATTTCACTGTATACCACCTATCTCTACTCTAATCCCATTTACTTATAAAGGTTATTTATGCATCAGCACTTAGTATATAATGTGGTTTTAGTTTCAGCAAAGCAGATGCTTAGCACGTGAGTTTCCAAGCAGCCATATTGCACAGAAGCAGAATTTCCTCCAAGCGTTAAGACGTCATGCAGCTGACGCATGCGAAGTACATTTTAGCAGCCATCTTTAAACACACTCGGGTTACTTTTTCGTAAAACACCTATGGAAGCTTCCTCTATTCTAAAAATATACAGAATGTTGTGCATAATTAGTATTACATACATTATTAATACTTTGTTACGGGATTATATGGGAGGATTGCGTCGAGCAAGTCTCTTTTATACGAGTCCTTGCTCCATCACATGGCTGGTGAGCTATTATACTTTTTGCAAGCATTGTTTTCTCTTCATTTGCCACAATGCTTTATTCAACAATGCTCAGAATTTCTTTTTTAAATCATAGGAATATATATATATATATATATATATATATATAATATATATATATATATATATATATATATATATATACATATATATATATATATATATATATATATATATATATATATATATATATATATATATATATATATATATATATATATATATATATATCACGCTCACAGGTCTGCCACACAAATGAGGGAGCACTCGAGACAGCCGAGAAGGTTGGACCTTTAACCTTTAATTTGTGGTATGAAAAGCAACCACGCATAGGTTTTAATCACAGCAGTTCCTTCGTCTCGCCTTACGCGTTTCGAAATATATTCTTCTTCAGAGGCTTTGGTACGAAGAATACGTGCACCCTCCCACGCACTGGCTAAGTGGGCAGTGTCACGCCCCTCAGCATTGTGGGAGTTGAAGTCTTTTAGTTCCTGAATGGATGCACTTTTCTTATCTGCGTTTCAGTCTGTATGAGTTCAAGCTCTGGATGAGCCCCTTAGCGTGCCTCTGTTCTCATCCAACTCGCACTGCTCCACAAAGAGGTAGGAGATCCATCCTCAGGGCCCCCGCCTTTAACCGGGGTGTTGCTCGCCTCGCGGCTGGGCTGCCGCTATACATCACGCTCACAGGTCTGCCACACAAATGAGGGAGCACTCGAGACAGCCGAGAAGGTTGGACCTTTAACCTTTAATTCGTGGTATGAACAGCAACCACGCATAGGTTTTAATCACAGCAGTTCCTTGAGCTTGGATATATATATATATATATATATATATATATATATATATATATATATATATATATATATATTCACTGAAAAAACCATAGGTTATAGACCATATATAGTTAGGGATTAGCATTTACAAAACCTTGAAAATTCACTGCAAAAACCATTGGTTATAGACCATATATAGTTAGGGATTAGCATTTACAAAACCTTAATTTACTCGCACAAAACCATAGAAATTTGCATATATAGTTAGTTGCACTAACTATATATCGCGCACCCGCAATCCACTGCTGATGATGTCACATATTACATCATTCATGACATGGTCAGTGACATCACTGGTGACATCACTGATGACATCATCCAGTGACTGTATGTTTCTGTAAAGTTAAATTATGTCTTACATATTGAAGAATGAGTGGATATATAAGTGTCTGGATGAAGGATTTAGTAGGTGCATGACTGACTGAATGAGTGAGTGATTAAATGTGTCTCACTGAGAGCATGAGTTGGTGACTAAACTGTCTTAATTTGTGCATCATTATGTCTGTTGTTCTGTAAACTGCGATTCAGAAAAGGGGGTGGTGATGAACAGAGTGTCTGAATTAAGCAGACCACTCTTACCCAGTCCAAAGATCAGGGCTTGATCCATCACCGTTATTTATCTCACTGCCCCATCCCAGCTCAGAACCTGGCTATATGCAAATCAGTCTGTCCCTGGCCCAGTGCATCATGGGAACAGGGCAGACTAAACTACCAAGCCAATTCTTCACCAGAAAGGAGACAAGCTACCGGGGACCGGTTTCTGGCATTTCAGCCGTCTTCGGCCCGGCTTGCTTGAATCCTGATGGAGCAGTGAGAAAGGGACCCATGTCTGAGTATACCCTGCCACACCTATAGTGGCCAAAAACGATTCAGAAAAGGGGTGGTGATGAACAGAGTGTCTGAATTAAGCAGACCACTCTTACCCAGTCCAAAGATCAGGGCTTGATCCATCACCGTTATTTATCTCACTGCCCCATCCCAGCTCAGAACCTGGCTATATGCAAATCAGTCTGTCCCTGGCCCAGTGCATCATGGGAACAGGGCAGACTAAACTACCAAGCCAATTCTTCACCAGAAAGGAGACAAGCTACCGGGGACCGGTTTCTGGCATTTCAGCCGTCTTCGGCCCGGCTTGCTTGAATCCTGATGGAGCAGTGAGAAAGGGACCCATGTCTGAGTATACCCTGCCACACCTATAGTGGCCAAAAACGATTCAGAAAAGGGGGTGGTGATGAACAGAGTGTCTGAATTAAGCAGACCACTCTTACCCAGTCCAAAGATCAGGGCTTGATCCATCACCGTTATTTATCTCACTGCCCCATCCCAGCTCAGAACCTGGCTATATGCAAATCAGTCTGTCCCTGGCCCAGTGCATCATGGGAACAGGGCAGACTAAACTACCAAGCCAATTCTTCACCAGAAAGGAGACAAGCTACCGGGGACCGGTTTCTGGCATTTCAGCCGTCTTCGGCCCGGCTTGCTTGAATCCTGATGGAGCAGTGAGAAAGGGACCCATGTCTGAGTATACCCTGCCACACCTATAGTGGCCAAAAACGATTCAGAAAAGGGGGTGGTGATGAACAGAGTGTCTGAATTAAGCAGACCACTCTTACCCAGTCCAAAGATCAGGGCTTGATCCATCACCGTTATTTATCTCACTGCCCCATCCCAGCTCAGAACCTGGCTATATGCAAATCAGTCTGTCCCTGGCCCAGTGCATCATGGGAACAGGGCAGACTAAACTACCAAGCCAATTCTTCACCAGAAAGGAGACAAGCTACCGGGGACTGGTTTCTGGCATTTCACCCTTGACCCTTGCTCATTGCACCATCAGGATTCAAGCAAACCGGGCCGAAGACGGCTGTAATGCCAGAAACCGGTCCCCGGGAGCTTGTTTCCTTCCCAGTGTAAGAATTGGCTTCTGTAGTTTGGTTTGTCCTGTTCCCATCATGCACTGGGACAGGAACAGACTAATTTGCATACAGCCAGGTTCTGAAACTGGGATGGTGCAGTGAGCTAAAAAACGGTGTTGGATCTAACCCTGATCTTTTGACTGGGTGAGAGCTTTCTGCTTAATTCAGAGACTCTGTCCCTCACCATCCCTTTTTGTAAATATTTTTGTCCACCCTAAGCGTGGAAGGGTATTCTCAGATGTGAGACCCTTGCTCATTGCACGATCAGGATTCAAGCAAACCGGGCCGAAGACGGCTGTAATGCCAGAAACCGGTCCCCGGGAGCTTGTTTCCTTCCCAGTGTAAGAATTGGCTTCTGTAGTTTGGTTTGTCCTGTTCCCATCATGCACTGGGACAGGAACAGACTAATTTGCATACAGCCAGGTTCTGATACTGGGATGGTGCAGTGAGCTAAAAAACGGTGTTGGATCTAGCCCTGATCTTTTGACTGGGTGAGAGCTTTCTGCTTAATTCAGAGACTCTGTCCCTCACCATCCCTTTTTGTAAATATTTTTGTCCACCCTAAGCGTGGAAGGGTATTCTCAGATGTGAGACCCTTGCTCATTGCACCATCAGGATTCAAGCAAACCGGGCCGAAGACGGCTGTAATGCCAGAAACCGGTCCCCGGGAGCTTGTTTCCTTCCCAGTGTAAGAATTGGCTTCTGTAGTTTGGTTTGTCCTGTTCCCATCATGCACTGGGACAGGAACAGACTAATTTGCATACAGCCAGGTTCTGAAACTGGGATGGTGCAGTGAGCTAAAAAACGGTGTTGGATCTAGCCCTGATCTTTTGACTGGGTGAGAGCTTTCTGCTTAATTCAGAGACTCTGTCCCTCACCATCCCTTTTTGTAAATATTTTTGTCCACCCTAAGCGTGGAAGGGTATTCTCAGATGTGAGACCCTTGCTCATTGCACCATCAGGATTCAAGCAAACCGGGCCGAAGACGGCTGTAATGCCAGAAACCGGTCCCCGGGAGCTTGTTTCCTTCCCAGTGTAAGAATTGGCTTCTGTAGTTTGGTTTGTCCTGTTCCCATCATGCACTGGGACAGGAACAGACTAATTTGCATACAGCCAGGTTCTGAAACTGGGATGGTGCAGTGAGCTAAAAAACGGTGTTGGATCTAGCCCTGATCTTTTGACTGGGTGAGAGCTTTCTGCTTAATTCAGAGACTTTGTCCCTCACCATCCCTTTTTGTAAATATTTTTGTCCACCCTAAGCGTGGAAGGGTATTCTCAGATGTGAGACCCTTGCTCATTGCACCATCAGGATTCAAGCAAACCGGGCCGAAGACGGCTGTAATGCCAGAAACCGGTCCCCGGGAGCTTGTTTCCTTCCCAGTGTAAGAATTGGCTTCTGTAGTTTGGTTTGTCCTGTTCCCATCATGCACTGGGACAGGAACAGACTAATTTGCATACAGCCAGGTTCTGAAACTGGGATGGTGCAGTGAGCTAAAAAACGGTGTTGGATCTAACCCTGATCTTTTGACTGGGTGAGAGCTTTCTGCTTAATTCAGAGACTCTGTCCCTCACCATCCCTTTTTGTAAATATTTTTGTCCACCCTAAGCGTGGAAGGGTATTCTCAGATGTGAGACCCTTGCTCATTGCACCATCAGGATTCAAGCAAACCGGGCCGAAGACGGCTGTAATGCCAGAAACCGGTCCCCGGGAGCTTGTTTCCTTCCCAGTGTAAGAATTGGCTTCTGTAGTTTGGTTTGTCCTGTTCCCATCATGCACTGGGACAGGAACAGACTAATTTGCATACAGCCAGGTTCTGATACTGGGATGGTGCAGTGAGCTAAAAAACGGTGTTGGATCTAGCCCTGATCTTTTGACTGGGTGAGAGCTTTCTGCTTAATTCAGAGACTCTGTCCCTCACCATCCCTTTTTGTAAATATTTTTGTCCACCCTAAGCGTGGAAGGGTATTCTCAGATGTGAGACCCTTGCTCATTGCACCATCAGGATTCAAGCAAACCGGGCCGAAGACGGCTGTAATGCCAGAAACCGGTCCCCGGGAGCTTGTTTCCTTCCCAGTGTAAGAATTGGCTTCTGTAGTTTGGTTTGTCCTGTTCCCATCATGCACTGGGACAGGAACAGACTAATTTGCATACAGCCAGGTTCTGAAACTGGGATGGTGCAGTGAGCTAAAAAACGGTGTTGGATCTAGCCTTGATCTTTTGACTGGGTGAGAGCTTTCTGCTTAATTCAGAGACTCTGTCCCTCACCATCCCTTTTTGTAAATATTTTTGTCCACCCTAAGCGTGGAAGGGTATTCTCAGATGTGAGACCCTTGCTCATTGCACCATCAGGATTCAAGCAAACCGGGCCGAAGACGGCTGTAATGCCAGAAACCGGTCCCCGGGAGCTTGTTTCCTTCCCAGTGTAAGAATTGGCTTCTGTAGTTTGGTTTGTCCTGTTCCCATCATGCACTGGGACAGGAACAGACTAATTTGCATACAGCCAGGTTCTGAAACTGGGATGGTGCAGTGAGCTAAAAAACGGTGTTGGATCTAGCCCTGATCTTTTGACTGGGTGAGAGCTTTCTGCTTAATTCAGAGACTCTGTCCCTCACCATCCCTTTTTGTAAATATTTTTGTCCACCCTAAGCGTGGAAGGGTATTCTCAGATGTGAGACCCTTGCTCATTGCACCATCAGGATTCAAGCAAACCGGGCCGAAGACGGCTGTAATGCCAGAAACCGGTCCCCGGGAGCTTGTTTCCTTCCCAGTGTAAGAATTGGCTTCTGTAGTTTGGTTTGTCCTGTTCCCATCATGCACTGGGACAGGAACAGACTAATTTGCATACAGCCAGGTTCTGAAACTGGGATGGTGCAGTGAGCTAAAAAACGGTGTTGGATCTAGCCCTGATCTTTTGACTGGGTGAGAGCTTTCTGCTTAATTCAGAGACTCTGTCCCTCACCATCCCTTTTTGTAAATAGTTCTGTAAACTGCTGCATGTGTTGATCAGTAGCTATATGAGTAACTATATGGGTTATTGATTGGTTGCCCAAGTATTTGTATGGGAGACTGAGTGTGTGTGTGGGTGGCTGGGAGGTGTATGACTCTGTGCATAGATGTGTGAGCAGTTGATTCACTAGATGTATGGGTTCAAAAGTGCATGTGGAAACAGCTGTATGGGCGGTTAACTGTGTGCATGAGTGTATTGGTGAGTCAATGGATATCTCAGTGCTACCATGTCAAAGTAAGTACATATGTAAAACACAGTACATGTGAGAGTTGACATATATAAATAACTGTGCATAAGAGCCAGTGAATGTGTGAGTGGCTGTGTGGATCATTGTGAACTTGTATCAGGGATTGTATAAGAGAGTAAATATGTGTTAGTATGTTAGTATATGTTTGAATAAGTAAGGTGTGTATAACTGTATAGTTGAGGAAATGGAGGTGTGATTGATACTTTGCATGACTGACTAGGTGTGTGAGTAACTCCATGGATGAGTGACAGTCTGTGAGTGTCTGTTTACACTGAGTGGATCTAAGGTTATATTAGAGTCTTATCACATGAATGATGTCATCAGTGATGTCATCAGTGATGTCATTTAAGATGTCATCAGTGATGTCATCAGTGATGTCATTTGACATGTCATCAGTGATGTCATCAGTGATGTCATTTGACATTTCATCAGTGATGTCATCAGTGATGTCATTTGACATGTCATCAGTGATGTCATCAGTGATGTCATTTGAGATGTCATCAGTGGTGTCATCAGTGATGTCACTGACCATGTCATGAATGATGTAATATGTGACATCATCAGCAGTGGATTGCGGGTGCGCGATATATAGTTAGTGCAACTAACTATATATGCGAATTTCTATGGTTTTGTGCGAGTAAATTAAGGTTTTGTATGCTAATCCCTAACTATATATGGTCTATAACCAATGGTTTTTTCAGTGAATTTTCAAGGTTTTGTAAATGCTAATCCCTAACTATATATGGTCTATAACCTATGGTTTTTTCAGTGAATTTCATTGGTTTTTTAAAAGCTAATATCTATAGCTGTAACATATATTCTTATTCTAATTCACAAATATATTTTATATATTTTTGTATTATATTTTTTTAATTCAATTTATATCATAGTTTAAATTATATTTTCTTGTTTCGCAGCCGGTCCGCGAACCGGTAAACGTTCCGTTAGTGCAACTACCGCGTTAGAAAGCCACATCGTGACACGTCGCGTAAACGCAACGTATCGCGTTACTACGTAATGCCCCTTATGACGTGCTGCGTTAGCGCACCCGGAAGCGTTCTGGAACGTGAACCAAGGCGCGAAACGCAAAGCCCCGGAAACGATCCGAGGTGCCGCGCGTAACGCGTAACGTAAGCATAACAGGTCATGTGACTAGTTCATAAAACTTTTCATTGGTTCATTTTACTTTTAGTTTCCTAATGATGGAACGCTTGATCATATGATGTAAAAGAAACACTTTTCATTGGTTTAGAACATTTTTTTTTTCCCAAATGATGAAAGTCCCACCTTTTTTCCTCACTCCGACTTTCATTTTTATGAGAGAAAGACCTGTTTTTCCTTGCTAAGACATGGCTTTTATATTAGCTGCAGCTGGTGGATCCCCACCACCTCCACCACCACCAAAGAAGAGAGGACCAACTAGCCAGGTCATCTTCCATGAAGAGGAAGAAGAAGAGGAAGACGAGGAACAGGAGCAAGGGACAAGGGGGTTTTTGAAAGAAATGCCAAGGACGTCCCATGTGAAAGAGAATTTTATCTGGCAATTTTTTTCTTTTCCTTCTCATGAAAAGAAAGTAAATGCCAGGTACGTTACCTGCCTCATCTGCAAAGATAAACTCTCGAGAGGGACCGAAAAAAAATATAGCTATGGTAATCATACCATGCATCGACATATGGAGAGGTGGCACCCTCTTAATTATAGTGCTGCACAACTTAGAGATTTGGTGGATAACCCCCGACCGGCTAAAACATCCACCAATGACTTAGCAATAAGTGGATCAGAGGCAAGGGAAACGGTCCCAAATCTCCAAAAGAACTTTGGGCAGATGAGATTGACATGTGTAGCTTGTGGAAAATTAATTTCATGTGGAGAGAGGAGTATTACTTTAATAAATAGATCATATGAAAATCATCAATTTCCAAAACGTCCAAGAAAGTAAATTTTTTTTTTGTTGCTCCTGTTGAGCCCTTTGAAGTGAATCATTTTTGTTTCCCCTTCCTCAAAAAAACACAAAAAAAATATAAAACATCAAAAATAATTTAAAAAAAAGTTCTTTTCTGAACTACCTTCCCTTTTAATAAAAATTGCTAGAATGTTTAGCACTCTAGCATCCTCTATTTCTTTTGATTCGCTTCCCGGTTAGCGTTCCGGTACGCGAACCGGGAGCGAACTAAAAAAAATTGTTTTTTAAAAAAGACGAGTAAATAAACAGAGAGTAATGTGAAAAGAAAGACAAATAGAGGGAGTAACACACAGTTACTGTTGAAAGAGGGACTGATAAAAGAAGTGAAAAGAGTAGTATAAATAAGTAATAGAAAAAGAAATGAAGGAAGTAGCAAAGGCAGGAAACTAAGGGTTAAAGAAAAGAAGCAGTGGAACTAATAAAAGTTAAATCTGATAGACATGTAACGTAAAGAGTACTAAACACTTACCTTATAATTGTCATTACCGTACTGAATTATCATTTTTATACTTTTAATCTGAGTAAGAAAGAACAAAAAAATTTAAATTAATACAAGGTGGTAAAAAAAGAGTGAGCATGAGACAAAATGAATACACATTAGAAATCACAATTCAAAGTAGAAAATTAATTAAACATATTTAATGGTTTATTTTTGCTGTTATCAGAAAATATCAAATTTCACTGAAAACAGTGAGTTGAAGGTATTCATCATATAACAGCAGGGGAAAAAAAACACAATCAAAATGATTGTGTTTAAAAAACCCAAATAATATAACTAAGCAGAAATAGGAGCTTCTCCAAAGTAACTTACTTTCTATGACGTCAAAGGATATCCTATGAACAGCTTACACTCTGTTGTGCTGTTACTATTTTCTGCCCGCCACTTTCTGAAAGATAAACTCCATTGTTTTAAGAAAACTGAGACATACAAAGCAATTTAAAACAGCACACTAAGTTACAGCAACACCTAGAATCATTATAGTCCAATTACCTACCCTAAATTCTGACTTCAAAAATCAAGTCAAAAGGCAACATTGCTTCGTACTCAATTAGTAATGTTTGCTGAAAGACTAGCCATTTTTTAAATTTCAAATAAGCTGTGTAATATCCAGATGTTGTCAAAGGACCAGCATATTATATAATAGCTGCAGTTGCAAATGTTCTTCCTGAAATCGATGACTGTGTAGCCCAAAATTTTTTAATTAGACTTAACAACTTTTTTTCATCCAGTTTATGTAGGTCAAATTGTAAAATGACATTTCACCCATAAGTTTATATAAAAAATATGGACAGCATTGCAGACTTACGTTTCCTCTACTCTTTATTTTGATCTGCTGCTTGACTTAGCTTATAAAAACAAACAGTTTTCGCTCTGTACTACAATTATCCACAAGGCCATATAGAGTAGGAGCCATTAGAACCTCTGTAAATTCCTCTAAACAAATCTCAAGCTTCCTTTCCTAAAATTTTGGTTGTAAGAACACCAGGTAAGAATTTTGAAGGTGGAAAGGCAATCTTTTTTTGAAAGTTAAAACAGAATCATTGCAGAATGACCAACCGTTTCCAGATTTCAAATAAGCTGTATAATGTCCTGAATTAGTTGAAGGACCATTATGATATATAATTGCAGTAGTTTTAAAAGTCCTTCCTGATATTGACAACTGCGAAGCCACAAAATTATTAATTAGAGTTGTCAATTTAGTTCCATCAGGCCTACATCGTTGGAACATTAAAATGACATACTGGCCATAACTTCGTAAAATTAACGTGGACAGCATTCCAGACTTACATTGGCTGCACTCCATGTTTTGATCGGCTGCCTTTACTAGCTTATTGAAGGATACTGATTTACTGTCAGGCAAAGTTAAATATATAAATCTTTCTGAGTCTACACTAGTAGTACTTGATAGCCTACAGTTCTGGCAGTCATGCTGCCATTGATAAGAAAGGCCAAATAGATAATCTACATCTACACCCTTATCTTGCAATACATCAAGCATATACATTAAAAACTCCTGACAATCCTGCTGAATATTTTCAGAGAATTCTGTTTGACCTGAACATTCGTCTAACAGAAAACGAATTTCAGACACACTTTCTACTCTCGTTCTATCAGCACTACATTTCTCTAACACAGAATTCAACAAACAGCATAAACTTTGTTCCGAATTGATCACAATCTGTTCTTTGAAAGTCTCTAGTGAAAAGAGAACATTAACAACTACATTAGCATAGCAGTTGACACCAGAACTATTTTCAAAATTAAAACCAACAACATTTTCAACAGAATTCATTTTATTCCTGCTTACAATTTTTGGATCATCGACTTTTGGTCTTTTTGCATCAACCTCCCTACTATTACTGATATTTCTTCATTTCCGGCCTACCACACGTTTCTCAAACAAAGGATATTGAGGCAAATGTGGCGCATACTCTCTTCTTAACCTATTGTATTCCTTAACACAATCTAGATCCGTACAAATGTTTGTGACATCACAGTCAATCAAGTACAATCCCGATAAAGTTCTGACTCGTGACAATGCTACATAAACCATACCCTCTTTGAATACAGAACTGCCAATATTCACTAAGGCAGTGTCTACACTTAAACCTTGCGATTTATGAATTGTCACCGCATATGCCAAGCAAACAGGAAACTGCTTACGGCGAACCTATAAGTCTTTAACAAGCAAAAACCTAGCAGAGCAACGACCAATTAGCTGTACTTCCTCAATGCCATCAAATTTAATTTTTAAAAATTCAATTCCATCTCTACTTCTGTATTTCTCAAAATCAACAACATTACCCATTGATCCATTTACCAGACCTCTTTTAACATGTAAATTCCTTCTCAAAATGATTCGACAATTTAAGCACACATTCAAAGTCTTTTCAAAACCCGCAGTTTTAGATATAGTCTTCTCTAATAAATCCGATTTAGATTTCAAATTCTGAGACAAAATAATTGTTGCTCCCATATGCTCTATTTTGTCAATAGCTTCCAGTTTCACAATCTCTTGTTTTTCTAAATTCAACATTTTGTTGTTGAAGATGGAACATTCTGCAAGAGTTGGCATCAAACATATTCCAGATTTCTTCACAGTAATTTTCTGAAAAATATCCTCTGGCAAAACGTCTTCTTCTGGATATAAATTTGACAGTAAGCGTGCATGTAAAGCTTCTTTACCACGCTCAGTCACTTTCCCGATTCTAACATCTTGCAGAATATTCTTGTAATCTTCGTCCTTCGCCTGACGCATATTTTCACGCAGCTCAGCATAACTGAAGTTTAACCATATGTTAACGTTGCCAATACTCCCTAGGCACTTCTTGGTATCTTCATGTGTAAGCAGTTTAAACACTGGTTGTCCTTTCACTGGTGTCAGCTGCAGAAGATCACCAAAAACAATGATGTGTTTGCCACCGAATAACACATCATACTCTGTTTTAAGAACTTCCTGCATTCTCAAATGCACAAAAGCAAGCATGACATTGGAAACCATGCTTACTTCGTCAATGATAAGAAGTTTCATCTTCTTCAGGACTCTAGATACTTCACAACAAGCATCTCCAGATAACTTGTGGTATTGTAATTTGTTATCATGCTCCACTGGCAGCATCAGTAACTGATGCAAAGTAATCCCTTTAATGTTATGAGCTGCCAGTCCAGTTGGAGCAGTCACAACACAAGACAGCGATGACTCAGTCCTTTTCTGCAGATAACATGAAATTGCTTTAATAAGGAAACTTTTTCCAGTTCCTGCTTCTCCACTCACGTACAGTCGGACAGGCTTCAACGACGTACATGAGCACTCTTCCTTCTCATGACTTAATCCATGCTCAATTTGGTTGGTAACTTCGTCATATATTTTCCTCTGCTCAACGTTAAGTTGTCTTTCCAAATCTTCTAAGTTAACCGCATCCTTCTGAGCATGTGCCATGGCTCTTTCCACTTCAATCATGGCAGTGGCAGCTTCATTTTTAATAACTGGTTCTCCTAGTGGATCCTGACTCAATGAAACAGAACTCTGACTGTCCTGAGAACTGTCTCTAGCAATCTCGGCTGCAATTGTTGCTTCCTGCTCAATTTCTGCATTCAACATTTGTAGATATTTTGGAAAAACAGGACATTCTATGGACTCCTTGGCTGCATTGAAAGAGTCTTCGTAACAGAGGAAATCCCCAAGCAGTTCCTCTTCTGCACGCCAAGGCTTGAAAAGTTGCAAAAGAGCTAAATAGAAAAACTCTTTTCTTTCGGGAGATTCGCAATCCAATTTTCGATGATTTATCAATTGACATTTTTTTTGCTTGACCAGACATCCCTCACTTCCAATTACAGCATACACTCCTTTATCAATATCTTCTTTGATGTTCCTCTTGAAAACGTAATTTTGAAGAACATCATACAGACAAGCATTCTCCAGGTGACTGCTTCTATTTGGATAATATGTATCCAACATGTTGGTCTTCAAAATATCTGTACTGTTTGGCTCCTTCTCCGCCAAATACTCAATTTCCCGTACAGGTTTCAGAACTCGATTACGTGTTGCAGCAAGACCAAGACTCGCCCAAATGATACTCCTAGATTTGGCATAGAGACTTGCTGAAGATAACCGGTCAGAACATTCGTAAGCTCCAATTTCTCGATGCGACAACATCTTCAGACTGAAACTGTACAACTTCTTACTGAGGCTCTTTTCATGGGAAATATCCTCCCACATATCCTTCAGTTCTGTCTTTTCTTTTTTGGTGATGTAAGACGTCACATACCGAGCCACAGCCATACAGTTGTCAGCCACAAACTGTATATCCATGTTAGCATTCCACATGGACAAAATCACTGGGTTGTAGTCGTTGATGTACTTGGACTCTTCGTTTCTTTTCAAATTGTATGTGTTTTTGGGTGATTTCCTCGTCACATTATGTCGCAGCAAAGACATCAAATTGTTAACTCTTCCTTTTGATATCACCAACCGTGGAAATGCAAAACGACATTTGGTGTAATACTTGTCCTTGTTTCTGAATTTACGACGACAGTACTTTCCACAACGATGGCTTTGAAACCGTAAGACTTTTGTCTTCGTTTGTCTTTGGAACAGCACATGTAGCATACTGTTCTATGAAACTCATCACTAAGTCATCCGGATCTGTTCCAAATTTGGGTGCATCTTTGATCCATAGCAGCATATGTATATGAGGAGCACTTCTTGCTTGATACTCCTTTCTCCAGAAGAAATCCAACACCTCTCCAAGAGGTGGATTTTTCTTGTTCGTGATGAAAGACATCATAGCTTCAAATCTATGATTAAAGTACCTGCATACATTCACTGGATCCAAAGAGCACAGTTCTCCGGGTGTCTTGAATTCAATATTTTCAATGTTTCCATTTACCTCTCGTAGAAATTCAAGTAAGTCTTCCCAGCCATACTCAGCACAGCTGAGAGTGAGGAACCATGTGGGAGTTCCTAAATTCCTCAGCATACATTTTAAGTCACCATGACGGCGGTACCAATACTCATTAGTACCACGCTGACAAGCCATGAGATTAATCAGGTGAGAATCCAAAATACTGTCTTGCACATTGACTTTATCCATAAAGTCCCTTGCCGAGATATTTCGCAGTTGTACACCACTTTTCAGGATGTGATTCACTGCATAAGACAATCCAGAGAGATCACTTTCAAACAGTAGATGAAATAAATAGGGAATGCATTGTCGAAACCTAGGATCTTCTATATACAATCGTAAAGTCTGGTATTCTGAAGCAGGAATTTGAACAGGTCGCTCATCATATCGTCCTCCTCGACCTGTGGGAAATAACTGTGGGAAACATCGAGCTTCCAAACTTTCCTCCCAAACACTAATGGGACTCCCTTTGGCTTGTTTCATTTGAAACAACTCAATAGCATTCCCCATGACTTCCTTGGAATGCAAAGGATGAACACTATAATGTTCATATATTTCTTCCTTTTTAGAGGCTTCTACTTTCTCAATTTGTCCAGGACACAAATCGCTGTCCTCTTCTTCACTTACTTCCTCTTCTGCAACACATACATTCTTGTAGTACTTATTATTTTTTATCAAATACAATGTTGCCTTTTTGACTTTCCTAACATCCACTAAATATTGCCAGATTTTCTTACTCTTTGTCGGAACACCATTAACTATGATAACCAGAGGTTCCTCTTCCACTTTCTCTACTCCAATTGTATTAATGTTTTTCTTCAAATTCAAAGGTAAATAAACAACCCTTCCCTTTAATCCTCTCTGTAAATCTGATGGAGGCAACTTCCCTGTCTTTGGCTCCATTCGTACAATAGCCTGGAAGGGATGGACACTTTGAATCAAAATAGATTCATAAGTATTTAAATCCTTCAATTCAGAAGGAATGTCATCTAATTCCAGATTATTATAAACCGCTCTAGCAGGCATCTGGTTTTGGTTTAATTTGTTATAGCAATAAGTACACATACGTTGGTCCGCTCCCAAATCAAAACAATTTTCTACCATCAAGTATGTGGCAAAATCCTTCCATTCACTATTGTTTTCCATATCACTGTTTGCATATATATCCACTAACTTAGTCTGATTCTTATAATAAGTCCGTCGACAACACACACAAGTGAAATTAGGCCTCTCACTTGATTTCGCCATAAACGTGGAAATTTCCTTGTGAAACTTATCTGTACTGAAAATCTGTACACTGTCTTCCACATTACCTTCTTCTAGTGGTTCAATATCAACATTGTTCTCTTTACCAGCAAAGTAACAGAACTCAATTTCTTGACAAATATTCTTCACATCTACTTCAGAACCATGCAAAAGAGTTCTGCTTAATTTTTTAAGCATAATTGCTGGACTCTTAGCATAATACAACATTCTAACTAATTTCCTCACTTTATTATGATGCACTGCTAGCATCCTGAAATGATGAAATACACTCTGGCATACTCTCCTAGAAAGACAAGCCAGTGAATGACCACGCAAACCTGTCACTTGTCTCACTCTGCAAGAATCTAATTCTTGCAACAACTTTATTTTTTGCTTTACACTTTTCTTATGAAATGTCCGTATAAAATCACAAAGCAAATTGATGGAATCCTGTCGCACACTGCAAATAGAACTACACTTCCAGGTGTACACTGGTCCCTTAGGACGTCTCCCTAAAACCTCATCACTTAACGCCTCTTCTGCATCTGCAGACACAAGTATTTCTTTTTCAACCGGACGACCATCTTTTACCTCATATGCTCGACCACTGCTGTCAACTGCATGCACCAAATCATTGTCCTGAAAATAACTCTCCTCATTAAAAAATGCCTCACTATTTGAACTATGCATCCATTCTCCTAAGAAAACTTCACAAAAATTACTTCGATTAACTTCTCTCTTCCATCTACTATTAGATTTGAAAACATAGATTACCTTGTTTAGTTTCCTAATTCTATTAATTACCAAAATAAATACCTTTCGCTTAATTTCGAAAGCCTGATCAATAATTTTCTCTACATTTTTCTTTTTCTTATAAAATGACACTTTCTGTTGACCTTTTTTAAATTGTTTTAGCAAATTGACAATTACCCTGTTGCGGAACATTCGCTTACGAATGTCCCTGAATATATTTGCCCTTCTACTGCCATGCACAGAGTTATCTCCTGCTCTAGCACAAACTTTTTTGACGGGCCTTTCCTTTCCATTTAAATTGGCTCTCTTTTTCTGGACTAAAACTTGTTCTGTAGTTATACTTTTGTTTCTACAAATGTTTCTAAGGAATGATTTCGTTCTCTTACCCGGTGTTCTCTTCGTGCGTTGAGGTAATTTTAATGTAGAGGACTGCTGCAAGCTTTTAGTCAACTGCTGTCTTTGAAGTTTCGTAGCCTTTCGAATTCTATCCTTAGATGGCATTGTCTAATTTCCAAATAATCTGCAGTTGAATCTGTGGTAAAATATAATAAAAAATGTTATTAACCACTATTACCAAACAGTAAATCAATAACAGTAAGAATTAGATTCAACAATGCTATAAAAATGATTCAATAAAATATTTTTAATTTTACTGTGATAGTGATAACATTACAGGGATTTCATGCAAATGACTGCCCACCCTGCAACAAAAAGCCCACATGAAACTTTACGCACATTAAATTGTGTACTTACCTGCAATAATCCATATGCCAGTGTTTACGTCCCTCCACCCTGCCCCTCCCCCTCCCCGTCTAGCTGCCCCACCGTAACTCCCTCCACGACCCGCGGCTGCTGTTTTGCAACATGGTGCATCTTCTAAATCTCTCCTGCATTATAAAAGTGACGCAACAGCAACACAAAAGAGGCGCACAACCATCATAAATCTTTCCCTAAAACTTTAAGGGACAGATGTAGGTCGGTCGGTATCGGCCGAAAAACGGTATTTTCGGCCGTTACCGACCAGTTTACAAAATTTGTTATGTTGGAGGCAATATATTACCGAATCGGTAAAATTACAGAGTCGGTAATTTTACCGATTCGGTAAAATAAAACATCGGTAAATATACCGATTTGAAGCCACCCATATGTAGGTGGGACTCTTCAGAGTGCCAGGAGCCTTTACGAATCGGTATTTTACCATCAAAAACAATTTCACCGATTCTGTAAATGTAGATTTACCTACATGTGGCCTTGGATTTAGGCCCCTACATACCGATTGGCCATTTACCGGTCGGAAACGGCTGAAATCGGCCGTAACCAGTCGGTAAATGGCCTGAAACGACCACCTACATCGAGCCCTAAGTGTGCATGCAATTGATTTCAAACAAAGTTTTAAAACCTTTTATGCAAAACAATTATACACCTACATTCATGGGGAACTGACTTAAAATGCCCTAATACACATCAAAACGTTTTTTTAAGATACTTGCACCTTTTTTTCAATAACTTTTAACATGTAACTCAAACAATCATAATGAAAATATTACAGGCACACATAGGGGCGTATTTACAAGGGCCTTGCAGCACGGGGAAAGTGACTTCAAATGACCAGACACACATGGGGACGTATTTACAAGGCCCTTGTACCCGGGGGAAGTGACTTGAAATTGCTAAGCACACATAGGATGGTATTTACAATGCCCGTGCAACACTTATGCATCATTTTCTTTTAACATGGCTATGTAACTCAAACAATAAATCATTCCTATGGGCTTTCAAGCCCATAGGAATGATTAGGCATTACCGATTCGGTATTTACCGAATCGGTAATTAAAGAATTCACAAGGGTGCAGGGGGTATCACTTTGACACCCTCTGGCACCCTCAAAACAGGCGCAGGTGCCATGTGGCAGGCATACCTGCCCTAAGGGCTGGTCTGCCTTTCACATGACATAGGTGTGCATGCACACATGTGCATGCACACCGGAATCGGTATTTTACCATGAAGTTGGATTTCATGCTAAAATACCGATTCGTTAAGGCCTTTGAGACTCAAAAGACTCCCCCCTACATAGCAAATTTACAGAATCGGTAAAATTACCGATTCGGTATTTTACCGAACCAATAATTTTTCCGATTCTGTAAATGTAGATTTACCTACATGTGGCCTTGGATTTAGGCCCCTACATACCGATTGGCCATTTACCGGTCGGAAACGGCCGAAATCGGCCGTAACCGGTCGGTAAATGGCCTGAAACGACCACCTACATCGGGCCCTAAGTGTGCATGCATTTGATTTCAAAAAAAGTTTTTAAACCTTTTATGTAAAACAATAATACACCTACATTCATGGGGAACAGACTTAAAATGCCCTAATACACATGAAAACGTTTTTTTAAGGAACTTGCACCTTTTTTTCAATAACTTTTAACATGGCTATGTAACTCAAACAATCAAAATGAAAATTTTCCAGGCACACATGGGGGCGTATTTACAAGGGCCTTGCACTACGAGGAAAGTGACTTCAAATGACCAGACACACATGGGGACGTATTTACAAGGCCCTTGAACCCGGGGGAAGTGACTTGAAATTGCTAACCACACATAGGAGAGTATTTACAATGCCCGTGCAACACTTATGCATAATTTTTTACATATACACCGTAACAATAACAACACAAATGCATCATATATCTGTTTGGCAAAAGCGACGCATTGCAGGAGTCACATCACAAGTACATAATTTCTCATACTTTTTAAAGGCATGCCTTTTCCTTAAAAATGATTTTCTGATCATAATTTGAAAACACAGCACAGCTCCTATGTACATACACACCTTGTCAGTACTAATACTTTACATTATCTACAATTACAATTGGTAAAAGAATCCAAAATCGCCTTTGAAAGCAGAATGCAAACACTTGACGCAAAACATCATTTTAAATACACAGCTGACTTTCTTATTTACGCAAAAAAGCATACTAGTCTTTATCTAAAATATATAAACGATAACTCACCTTTACAAATTCTTTTTGAAATTCAAAACAGACTCAGAAACACACCAATTATTCTTTAGCAGAATTAAAGGTATGCACTCCAGAGGCTGGAACCAACAAAGGCACTGAAACGCTGATATTCATCACACATATCTCTCATGTCAGCCAATCAAAACTCTTCCCTCACTTTTTTCAAATCAACACCCTTCCCCCCTCTGCCCTTTCTACCTCTTTTCCATAGCAACTACCGCCTGCCAGACCTGTCATGTTCACAAGTTCACACAACAATGTTTCAAATGAACTCTGAACTCTCAGTACACCTGCTAATCCACTGCAATCTTTCATAACAACATTTTTAAATAACCATTCAAAATACATCTTGCAAAGAACACATCCATGCACCCTAACTTTCTGTTTTCAGCAATGGAAATACACCAATCACTGCTAATGAATCATTTGCACTTAAACTCCACAGTTTTTTTCATTACAAACTTCACTATTTCAACTGCCATTTCATTCCCACACTTCATCTGACTGCAGCAAAAACTCCTCTAGCCATGTTTTCAGTTTGGATTCTTGGACATAGCTAAATCCACTGGGCTTACAGGTATGCTGATAACAGAAATTTACACAACCTCAATTTACAAAATGTGGAAATCAAATGGATTGGTCGAAGAGGATTGAAATGTCACCAATTGATACCATTGGTGAAAACCTTTTTTAATTTGCCAACCCCTGACCTCATAATAGTGCACTGTGGAGGAAACGATTTGGGCACTTTGACTGGGGTAGGTCTGGAAATGCTCCTAAAAGACACCTTTGAGCAATTGATGACACTTTTTCCTCAAACTGCCTTGGTATATTCCAATATATGCCAAAGACAAAAATGGAGGTGGTCCAATCAATTTTTTCCACAAATTGAGAAATCGAGGAAGCATGTAAATAAGTCTGTTTCAGCTTACATGAGGGACCATGGAATGGGCTGCATCTACAACAGTAACTTGCGTTACTACATGCAAGATATCTACAGAGGAGATGGCGTGCATTTCTCAGATGAGGGGAACAGAGTTTTCATACTAAATTTAAGAATGTGTATTGGTTCCTACTTATAAGTTTCTAGAACTTACACAGAACCCAAAAGCTCTTTTCAGAGCTACCTTAACTTAGTTTACTCTTTTGAAATTTCGAATGTACCTTTTTTCTCTTATTTTCACTTATATTCGCTTCCCGGTTCGCTACCCAGTTCGCGTACCGGCAGCTAACCACCCGAAAAAATCAAATTTTTTTCTCGACATATATGAGCCTCCTCAGCCACCCTCATAAAACTTAGGGAGACAGGATACGTCTAAAGTACCCCAACCTACCCATTCTGAACATTATTTACCCTCCATCTTGTATCTCAATTCTACCGAAACACAAAATGGAGGACTCCCGTAACGCTGCAAGTTTGCGTACCGGGAAACGCACTGACAAGCACTCGCTCAAAAAAGGTGGGAAAGTAATTTACAGAAAAACCACTGGAGACACTTTCACCAATTAAACATTAGCTCATACTACATACCAATCCCTACCATTTTCACAAATTTCGTTGGAATACCATTTAGCCATTTAGCATGTAGAACTCTCTAAAATCCCTGAGGTAAATTACTTCACAAAACATATCGGAAGTGTTAGAAATGACAACCAATTAAAATATTACTTTCAATTTCTACTAATATATCATGACATTTGATTGGTTATGTACCTGAATATATATAAACAAAGAGAGAGAAACACAGCCATTTTGACTACTACTTCGTGAAGTGCATAACCACTAAAAATCAACTGATAACTTCAAGTTATATTTAAAAGGTAAGATATTATTTTTAAAACTGAAGTATGTTCTGTACTGAAAGCTAATTAGAAAAACATTTTCTGACAGTTATATTCTATCACTCTGTAATACTTATAGAATAAAATAGACTCTGTTTTAGTTATGGCAGGGCCAGTCCTAGGATTTGCGAGGCCCTGGGCTAAAAGGGAACGTGCGCGAGGCCCCCTCCAATTTACATAAGTGGCCCCTTGCAAGGAGAACATTCACAGACACTGTGGGGGCCCCATTGTCCAGCATTTTGATGCCCCCACAGTTTTAACTTTTACTCCACACGCATTTCTCACACCTTCATAGGTGTGAGAATTGATTGTGGTCTAAAAGTTAAAACTGTGGGTGCGCCAAAATGCTGGACAATGGGCCCCCCACAGTGTCTGTGAATGATCTCCTTGCAATTGAGGGAGCGTCGTCCTAAGAGACTGAGGCGAAATCAAACACACTCGCCTGTCAGCGCAACATCCATTTGAATAAAACGTGATGCCCGCAGCTTCCCTCCCATCATACTTAAGGATCTTAATGACAGTAATGAAAGTGCAGACACGCCAGCCTACTCAAGGTTACTATTTTGTTTCACTTCACAGGACTACGTTGACCATGAGTCCCGGTGTTGCCAGACTCCACCCACTCAGGGAGGACGACGCCAGCTGTTCAAACTAAAACGCATTTGACCAGCGTGAAGAGAACATGGTGTTGAACTGCGCACAGTCCATGAGGAAGGGGCGTTTGTGGCCCCGAAACGCGTCGGACCCAATTTTAATTCAGGGAAACCTGTGAACATTGCAGAGGCGCCAAATACAGACCGGAGGTTCGGATGAAGCGGTGAGCCCTCCCGAAGTGCTTGCGCAATTTGCTCTAATATATATATAAATATATATATATATATATATATATTTCAAAACTTTCACATATTTATAGCCTGGTATTTTCAAACAGTTTCAACAAGGCAACTCCTTAACAGATCACCCAGCCACCTCCCTTTTTAGCCAAACCAGGTAAACCAGCTATGAAGTGGTCAGAATGCCTCAGACTTTTTGAAAATTATCTTGTAGCAATCGATGCTGGTAATTACAATCCCCAAAGAAAATTTGCCTTTTTATTTGGCAGTTTGGGACGTGCTGCTTAGCAGATCTTTGATAATTTACCACAAATTCAAGCTCCTGCTGGGCGTTCTGGTGATTCACAATGCAATATTTTCATTGAGGCACTTCAACGTTTAAAGAAACAATTCGCAACGGAACCCTTTATAATGCTGGAGCGTCACAATTTTTTCAAACAGAAGCAACCTGAAGGTGAAAGTGTGTAAGAATACATTGCAGAACTTAGAATTTTGGCATCCACTTGCGATTTTGGTCCTTCTGTCGATACCAGCATACATGATCAATTTGTGTTCAGATGTTCTTCACTGAAAATACAGGAAAGAATATTAAGTTCCCGGAACCCCACCCTCGATGAGGTCATTGATTTACTTGGCAAAAAGCATTGAACGCTCTCTCATTTCTACTAAGGCTCTACATAGCTGTGCTTCAGGTAGAACCCTGACAACAGAGGATATATGTGTTGGGAATACAATGTGAAAAAACACCAAACCCACTCAACGCAAATCTGGCACCATGTGTTTCTAATGTGATTCTAGGAGTCCTATTGGTAGTTTTGCCGGTCTACTATGCTAGATGTGTCCTTGAATATGCACAAGCAGTAGAACCTCTTAGGTCCTTAACCCCTTCCCTGCTGGCCCGTTTCCGCCCCCGTGCGGTAAACAAACGAACAGGGGCGGGTCATGACGAACCCCAGCCGTCATCAGCACACGAGCACCGTAGTGCATGACGGCTGGGGTTCGTCACCAGCATGGAAGGGGTTAATGAGGAAAGGGACAACAGTTTTATGGTCCAAAGATAAAGAAACAGCATTTAACCAGGTCAACACACACATTGAGAGAGCTCCTGCATTAAGCGCCTTTCAAGAGGATCAACGTTATATTATCACAGTAGACGCGAGCCAGCTGGGTCATGGAGCCTTTTAAGTCAAAGGCTAGCTGGTAAAGAGAAAACAGTTGCATTTGCCTCAATGTGAAAGGCAATATAGGATCATCGAGCGTGAGGCATTATCTTGCATATGGGAGGTTCACAAGTTTAAAATGTACGTCTGGTGTCGTGAATTTGCCCTACAGACAGAACACAAGCCCCTGCTGCACGTTATTTAGACTGGAGCAAATAACAGCCTCACTGCAAGGTTAATGAGATTCGTTTCTAAGTTACAAGAATTCTTATCTGAAATTAGGCATGTGCCACGTGGCGAAAACTATCAAGCAGACTGCCTTTCACGCATGCCTGTTGAGGATGTGGAAGATAATGACATTGTGGGTGATGTGGTCAGTGTGGCTTATGTGGATGCTATCAGTGTTGAATATTGTGCAGGCTTGAATGAAACAAACAGATTGAATGCCTGTCAGCAGGATGAAACCTGCTGTAAAGTCTGTGAGTATGTCATCCAAGGTTGGCCAGAGAAAAGAACACTAAGTGGACCTTTAAAATCATTCGACCAAGTAGTAAATGACCTGTCTTTGGCCAATGGATTGCTCATGAGGGGGGTTTCGTACGTATCTCCCGGGAAATTGAGGAATTCTATTATGTAACAAGCACATCAAGGGCGTTTAGGGTCTACCAAAACCATCTTGAGAATTATATAGTGTTACTGGTAGCCAGGTATTGATGTCCAAGTAAAGTTCTTAATTGACAAGTGCCCGGAATGTCTCATATCTGACAAACACTGGAAAACCCACAACACTCCTTTACATCCTGTTCGGTAGCCTGATGCTGCATGGGAGAAGCTAGCGTTAGACTTTTCGGGGCCATTCATAATATTGCCTGCTCATATGAGGTACTTGGTACATTTGATAGATTATCATTCTAAATGGATGTGCTTTTCTTTTGTGAAATCTGCAGACACAGGGTAAGCCATTGAATCTTTAAAGCAAGTCTTCTGTATTGAAGGCTCACCCAAGCATGTAGTCAACAATGACGGATCACATTTCACTTCTGATCGCATGTCGAAATTTTTTGAGCAACATGACATCATACACTTGCAAACAGCTTTGTAGTCCCCACCATCAAACCCCCTCAACAAACCGATTGGTGGAAAGGGGGAACTGATTTATTAAGGAAGGGGTGCAAGCTGCATTATCGAGTGCGAGGGGCAAATTTACAAGCCCCTTGAGACATTTTTGCACCACTGTTGGGTTACTTGTGTGATGCAGCAGTGGCGTAAACAATGAAGCCAATTTACAATGTGATGCATCTAGGGAGATGCGTCACGTTGTAAAGCCTTGCATCACATTATATCTGCATCAGGTATAATGTATGCAGGATGGGCATTCCGAAGCAGGAAAGCCTTGTAAAAGTGACAGTCAAATCTACAAAACTTCTAGGACGCCACTTCCTTGTGCCTGCTTGACGCAGGCATAAGGAGTGATGCAGTACAATAAGTATAGGCCTCAGCATGCCTTGTTGGAGTTGCGTCATGCTTGCAAAACAACTCCAGCAATGCATGACTTTTGGGCCAACAGATGCGTCAGAATTTCTGAGCCATTCTGTCTATCCTGGCGCCATGGTGCACCTTATTGTAACTATGGCGCATCCATGGTGGCACAAGGATATAGCAGGCTGGCGCAGGGAAACTGATGCATCTCTACAGATGCATGCGTTTCTTGTAAATCTTGTAAATCTGCCCTGAGTCTTTTATATCTACAGCTGGGTTTTTAGTTTAAATGCTAGTCATTTCCTTAATAAGTACCCCAGTTTCTGGATCTGCCAGTTTGCATTCTCCCATCGTGTATTTTGCTGTGCATTCCAACAAGCAGCCGTGGTACTTCTTTCTCTGAGATAGACCATTTAGGTGATTATGTACCGCGGCAACCCAGGCCATGCAGTGTTTAGAATGCCTCTGATTTGGATTGTGGCATTCATAGGCATCACTTGTTTTCCATAGCGACCTCTACTGGTTCTAGAAGAGTGCAGGGGCAAGGTACCTAGCTGCTCGACTCTGTTATACACAGTGTATAGGAGGTAGATACTGCAAAGGGCCTCGCACTTATTCTACCCATATTTATAATCCAAGGTTTGTACAAGATAACATTTTCCTGAAATCATACGATCATCCTGTCAAGTTACGAAGTTGAGATGGGGACATAAGTTTCTAGATTCAAAGGGTAGCACCATAATCACTACACCACATTGAATGCCTTCTCAGTTTCTGGGTATGACAAAAGATGGTGAAAAGGAAAATTTCAAATAAAACGGGAATGTGAGTGAAGACCGTTGTAAAGTGGAGCCGGACACAAGTGATTTGGATAATAGCTTTATTTAAGGTAGAAACACTGGTACAGAAATAGCCTCTGCTCCTCTCCCAGCTCCAACGTCCACTGACAGCAATCTAGAACCTAAGGCTGATGTGGACAGAACTGAGCGAGACAGAGAATAGAATGGACATATATACTGGATGATACTTACAAAAGGAAGAGATGCTTACAAAATAAAGTGAAACATAACACATCTCCCCCCCCCCTTGAAAATAAAAATAAAATATTTACACTCTTCATCACAAACAAAATCTGCCATCCATTTAGGTTTAATACAGACACGTTTATCACAGCATACTAAACCACTGTCTTCATTGCAAACTCCTACATCAGGTACAACAACACACTACTAACCCAATTTTCCTTGGTGCTAAACGTAGTATTGTATTGTATTGTAATTGCATTTATATAGCGCTTACTACCCCTGACGAGGCGCCGAAGCTCTTTTTCAGTGAGTTGCACGCTACTCCGGGACCCATAGAGGATTAGTGTTGAATTAGTATAGTGAAACATGCAAGTACATTTTAAGTGATGGATAGATTAGTCAGTTATTTGGATTTGGAATGATAACAGAAGGAAAGAGGAGGACAAAGGTTTTTATTTATTTAGCGCTTGTTGATGCACGCTATTCAGGAAGCCTGCAGAGGAATAGTGGTGAATTAATATGGTGAAATATGAAGTAATTTCAGTGGTGGATATTAGTCAGTTACTTGGAGTGAGAAGGATAGCGGAGGGATAAAAGGGGAAGAAAGATTTGCATTCATATAGCACTTGTTACCCCTGATGGGTGTTGAATCGCTTTTCTGGCGAGTAGCACGCCTCTCCGGAACCCATAAAGGATTACTGTTGAAAATAAGTATAGTAAAAAAAAAATTGAAGTAATTTGAGTAGTGGATATGTTATTCAGTTATTTGGGTAGTATATTAGTATAGTTTAATATGGAATTTGAGAAGTGAACATGTTAGTCTGTTAATTTCGATTGAAAAGGATAGTGGAGGGATAAAAGAGTGAAAGATCTTTCTTTGTATTTTTTTTTAGGCCTTAACAATAGGAGCAGGCTTTTGGATGAGTAAAAAGGAGTTTTGGAGAGGAGGACTCAGAGGAAAGAGTTTAGAAAGGTTTGCTTTAGGGGATCGGTATAGTAAAGGAGGTGTCAGATGATGCAAGGAGGGAGTCTAGAAAGGGTTATTTTGGCAATCATAGTAGTGGTATGGGGTTTGGGATAAATGAGAGAGTGGATGTAGAGGATATATTGACAGATGTATAGGATGAGAGATAGGGTAGTGCATTGGAAGGAGTAGTAGAAAGAAGTTTGAGATGAGTCAGAAGGTTGGGCTAGAAGATATACTGAGCGAAGTTTAGGCTGAGAAATAGGGTTGTGCATTAGAAATGCTTAATTATACGAAAGTGATAAATACATAGATCCATAATTACATTGAAAGTATATAGATACACAAAGGAGGTAAGTATATGTAGATTAAAGATATTGATAGAGGCACAGGATGAGAAATAGGGTAGTGCATTGAATATGCTTTTTCAGGAGAAAAGAAACAGACAAACAGATCCAAGTACATGGAAGGTACATAGATGCTCAATGGAAGTATGTACGTGTAGACCAAAGATGATTTTTATTTATTTATTATTATTATTTTTTCTCTCAACAACATAATTATTTTACATGTTTATACAAAGTAATACACAAAGATAGGTATATATCTATAGTGAAAAAAAATGCTTGTATACAGATGGATATGCTGTACATTTCTGTTTGCGTATGGTGCTTATGTGGGGAAGAGCCAAATCTTGAGTAGTTTTCTGAAGATAAGGTGGTTGTCAGTGGACCTTATATTGGGGGGTAAAGAGTTCCATAGTTTGGCTGCTTAAACAGAGAAGGATGCGCCACCCATGGTTTTTTTCTTGTATGGTGGGATTTTGAAGCGAGATGCTCCTTTAGAGCGGAGGGTCCTTTGTTGAATGTGTTTGGTGATTTTATTCCTAATGAAGAGTGGTCCCATTCCATGTATTGCTTTCTGGGTGATACAAAGCAGCTTAAACGCGGATCTTCTGGCAACCGGTAACCAATGCAGGGCTTTCAAGGCAGGGGAGATGTGGTCTCGCAGTTTGATATGCAAGAGTAGTCTTGCAGCTGAGTTCTGAATCCGTTGTAGTCTTTTCATGGTCGTTAAAGGTGATCCGTGGTAGAGGCTATTGGCGTAATTGAGTATGGACAGAACAAGGGATTATGGTAGCTTGGACCTTGGAAATCCCAACTGAGGGAAAATGTGTTGCAGCGTCTTTATAGTAGCAAAGCTTGATCTTGCTAGTTAATCCACTTGGGCAGTCATTGACAGCTTGGAGTCCATGGTCATTCCGAGGTTTCTTACTTCCTTCGATACTTTAGGCAGTGATCCCAGTTCATCAGGCCATGCAGCAAGCGGGTTGTAATGTTTATAATCGCAACACCTGAGTATTTCAGTTTTTGAAGCATTCAATTTGAGATGGCTCCAGGTCATCCAGTGATCCACAGCTCTGAGACAGCTGAAAATTGGTGATTTTCCAATGTCTTTGGGCCATTCCAGTTGAAGGAGTATTTTCGTGTCATCTGCATAGTTATAGCACGTGAGGTGAAATTTATTGATCAGTACTGGTAATGACTTCATGTAGAGGTTGAAAAGCATGGGCGAGATGATAGAACCTTGAGGGACCCTTGCTTTTGTGGAGTATGGTTTGGATGAGAAAGGTGGGGTATGGATGACATGAGTTCTGTTTCGAAGGTAGGACACTATCCAGTCTGAAGCAGTTCACTCTATGTCAGCTTCATAGAGTCTTTGTTTCAGAGTGTCATGGTCAACCATCTCAAAGGCAGCTGAGAGGTCCAAGAGGAGTAGCCCGGCAAACCCCGTTGCAGTCAACTGTATTCTTTTTGTCATCCCAGATGGCAAGGAGGGCAGATTCAGTGCCTCTTCCCGGACGAAATTTGGAAGTCTGAAAGTATGTCATTCTCTGCAATGAATTGTGACATCTGGGTGAACGCTGCTCTTTCAATCAGTTTGCCCAGGCACGGTCCATTTGTAATGGGTCTGTAGTTGTCAGGGTTCAGCGGGTCCAAGTTTGTTTTCTTCAGTAAAGGGCCTATGTATGACTTTTTGAGTTCTTCTTGAAATATTCCAGTAGTTAAGGAATCGTTGATGATTCTTCTTACTGGAGTGGCAGCAGAGGTTGTTAAAAGAATTGTCTTGAAAGTTTGTGGCGGACAGGGGTCAGAAGCTCTGCCGGCAGGCTTGCTTGCTTTGACCAGGTCCATAAATTCTTTGTGTGAGATGTGTTGGAAGGAACAAAGAGGCTTGATTAGAGCATTCTTGGATTGTTGTTTTGTACAAGGGATAGTGCTGGTGCTTTGTTTCTGTTTTAAGTGTGATTCCAATGTGTCTGCTTTGTCCGGGTAATGATTTGCCAGTTTGTCTGTGAAATCTTGAGTTACAGGATGAGTTCCTTGTAGGCAATTTGGTTTGCGAAATTCATTGAGTATTTTATAGAATTCTTTATTTGCTCATTTAGCATTTTGAATTCTGTCTGAATAGTACCTTTTCTTAGCTTTTTTGATAGCAGACTTGTATAATCTGTTAATTTTCTGTAGGTGAAGTTTGTCTTGTTTGGCGTTTGTTTTGAGCCAGGTATGTTGCAGCTTTCTAATTTGTTGTTTTATGTCTTTTATTTCTATGTTTCTCCAAGGCGCTTTTTTCTTTTGTTCTGTTGTGTGGTTTTAAGTGGTATCAGGATGTCAAAAGCTTCCTGTAGCCACTCACATAGATTTTGAACAGAGTTTATGCTTTCCAGATTTGTACTGGATGTTAGTTGTGTTTCAAATTGAGTTTGTTCCACGGTTGATGGGTAGAAGGATGTAAGGTATTTGTAGGTGAGTCTCTAAGCGTTGTTTTATGTTGGAAAGCAAGCAAGTGGTGGTCTCACCATGTGTCTGGAGTTATAGTTTGAAAGGTAACTAGTTCAGTAATAGAAAAAATGACATTTAGGATATGTCTAGCGATGTGTGTCGGACTTTGAACAATCTGATGCAGGTTCAATGCGTCTAGGAAGTGATTATAGTTTTTGGCTGGGTCATATTGGGTTCATCAAACCAAATGTTAAGGCCCCTTAAGGCCTTGCTGGGTGCACCCCAAATCATTCTCCTCCATCTTTTGAGTTGCAGCCTACCTGTGCCCCAGATTGCAGTGAGCAGAGTCCAGGAAGTGGTAAGGAAACAGACTAGTGCTATCTCTTCCCAATTCAAAAAGTTGTTTAAAAAACGATTTTCACTTTTTGTATTTACTTTCTATGCCTGTGGTTGTTACAGTTAAAGATTTTAGTTTTAGCCTGCCTGTAATTGCATATTTTATCACCTGTGTTGTTTTTTACATTTGTGGTTTTCCCTGCCCATGATTGTCTCCATTTAATGTGTTGAATTGTGGGATTTGCAGTCCAACCTCTGAAGTTTTATCGCTCTCATTCCTTGGTGACAATTTTGTTTTCCCTCCAAATTTCTCCTTTGCTCTGTGCTAAGACCTGTATGTTAAAACAGTGCACTCCCAGCCACCATTTTGTGTTCACAAGCCAGTGACGGTACAAAAGGGGGTGGTAATGGACAGAGCATCTGAACCAATCAAACACTCACACCCAGTCAAAAGATCTGGGTTTAATCCATCACCGTTCTTTAGCCCACTCTGCCACCCCAGTTCAGACAAGGCTATATGCAAATCAGTCTGACCCTGTGCCTCATGGGAACAGTCCAGCCCGAACTGCCAAGCCATGCCTTCCCTGGACCGGAAACAAGCTTCTGAGGACCGGTTTCTGATTTGCATATGGCCATGTCTGAACTGGGGTGGCAGAGTGGGCTAAAGAACGGTGATGGATTAAACCCAGATCTTCTGACTGGGTGTGAGTGTTTGATTGATTCAGATGCTCCGTCCATCACCAACCCTTTTGTACCACAAGCCAGTGAAACCAGCCCCCTGCCTCCCCCCTCCCCAGCAACAGGGATTTATCTACATCAGAGGGTGCTTCTGTGAGCTGTTTAAACTGTGTTTTACTAGGGCCTGTGGACTTCCTTTTTTGGCCAGCAGGGGGGGTAAAGTTTTATTCAAACAGTATTGTTAGATTTCAAGTTGGTGAGGCCCTTACCTGCTGAAGTCCAAAGTGTGGATTGAGCATGATTGTCTCCTAGGAGATTCTGAACAGGTGAATCAGCTTCCAACTCCCTGGCCAGCAAACCTTGTCTGGGATCGCTGGGACCTTATATGGTCTGCTAGTGGTTGGCACATGTCTGTACTGATTGGTGATTGTTTCTGGTGTTTCTATTGGATTAGGGTTAATGTCCTCATTGGTTGGGTATTTGAGGGTTCTGATTGGTTTCTGGGTCTGTGATTCAATCATTGTAGGATTGGGACTAGGGCTAGGGTTTGGATTTCTATTGAAAGTAGGGACTAGGGCATCCTATGTTATTGGTTGTTGGGAGTAGGGTGGGACTAGGGCTAGGGTTAGACCTTTAATTGGAAGTAGCGATTAGGGCTTCTGGTGTGATTGGTTGCTGGACTAGGTGTGGGACTTAGAGTAGGGTTAGGCTTTCTATTGGAAGTAGGGACTGGGGCTACCTGTGCCATTGATTGCATGGACTTGTTTTGGGACTACTAGGCTAGGGTCTTTATTGGACATAGAGATCAGGTTTTTTTTAACTGATTGGGTGCTAGGACTAGGACTAAGATTGGCTGTAAGGTCCTGGTCTCCTATTGGTTCTAGATTTTAGAGCTAGTGTTGTGAATGGATAGTGTTAGGGCTAGGGTTCCCATTGGCTGAAGGGGTCACCTGATTACTAGAACCATAAAAAAAAGGCCAGGGCGTGGGTGTCATGGCCCGGTTGTCGGGGTTAAGGGCAGAGAGGACAAGGACAGTTGCCTGTTTGGGCCTGTTAAGGGCAGAGAGGACAAGGGCAGTTGCCTGTTTGAGCCTGTTAAGGGCAGAGAGGACAAGGGCAGTTGCCTGTTTGAGCCTGTTCGAGACTGGTCGGGACTAGGGCCAGAAATGCTGCCCTTTTTTCTCATTTAGCAATACCCAGCCCACACCATCCACATCCACAAACAGAGCAACACACTCACACCAAATGTTCACCACGCACAACACTGTGCACAGATTAATGTACCAGCCTGCACTACAAACCCAACTAAACCACATCTACACACCCTACTATCCCAACTACCAAACATATCCACCATCACCTACAAACAGTACACAAATCTATCTTATACCACTAACCAATACACTCATCACTAACACAACGCCAATCAACACCATGCATAACTACATCCCATTCAGACACACTCTCCCTGTTGTAATTACAGACCACCTTTTATCACTAACAAACCTATAATCATCCTTCCATCAGTTGTTCAACAAACAATGCACTTTGTTGCAAATATCCATTTAATTCCACTTAAGATAATACATTTCTTTATACTTATTGTGTTTCTGGACAATTCTAGATCTAACAACCTCCACTGGCACAGTGCTGGTTGCAGCCTCCAACAACCATTTCGAGTTACATTTAGATCTGGCACCACAACCTCACAGAACTTCAAAAGGGGATACTTCTAAAGCGTCATGAGGAGTAGTTCTATACATCCACATGGTCTTAAAAACTTGAACATCACAACCATTCTGAAGAGTAATTTGAATAGAGTTTTTCAAAACTCTGTTGAACCTCTCGATCATGCCATTACCCAAAGGGTTGTATAAGGAAGTCGTCCTATGTTTGAACCCAGTTTTTGTTGAAATATTCTTTAGCAAAGTTCAATAGAAATTGGACACCATTGTCCGAAATAACTTTAACAGGCAAACCTTCCTCAATAAATGTCCTGTCAAGAAATTTTTAAACTTCGTTAGAAGTAACCTTGTTCACAATTTTGATAACAGGTCATCTAGAAAAAACATCAATGAGAGCTGTGATATATTTCGCCTCAAAACCAATAGGTCTCATGATCTCAACAGCAATGGTATGCCATGGTTTAGTGGTACTATGGACTTACATATTTTGGTCTCAGCGTAACAAGAAATTTGTAAGAATTGGTGCACCACAGACAATCACGCACAATTCTTTTAATGAGTACATCAATTCCAGGCCACCAGAACCATTGTTGATCCTTTGTTTGGTCTTAACAATACCAACATGTTCTTCATGACACTGTTTAACAATATCAGACCTTAAAGAAGGAGGGACCATTCTGTCACCTCTGTAAATTGACCTCTTGATAACGGAGAGTTCATGTCTAATCTTCCAAAAAGGTTTCAAAACGTAAGGTACACCAGTTTTCCTAGGCCAACCAGACTTGATAAATCCAGTACACTTACTAAAACTCATCTTGTCACCAATTATTTTGTTTCATCACAATTGCTAAAATGAAAACAATAATATCACACACATGAACTTATGCACATCAGCAACATTCTATTTCACAACTACATTACTTCTAAAGTTCGTCCCCTACATGATTTGACGAACCAGAGACAAGTCCACACCTAGGTATAACTGTGCTTGGAATTAGTGAATAGCAATACAGTTTAAAATTACACTTAGGTGTATCAGTAAGTATCCACATGAGTGAATATACATTTGTATATTTCCCTTTGTGAGTAGTCCACAATGTACCTACGAATAGTGTGGGAGAGGTAGGGACATTACGGCCAGAGCTGTTGACTTTGGGATCCTCTCAACATTCTGCGATAATGGACAAATCAATACACCTCCAGCTTCCTAAAAACAAAATGAATGTGACCTTGTGTAATGTAACTAGTGACCTTGTAAAGGGCTCCAATACCTTTGGGTCATGTCCACACTATATAAATCTGAAAAAATAATAAATATGATGGGTCTCCATTATAGAACAACAGAATGGAAATTTCAGCAATGGAAGATGTAGTGGACCGATAGTGCGGTATCTAAACTGATTAGGAGGTTCCCACATAGTTAAACAAAACACACACCTGATTTTGCTGCATTGCAGACACCTTGGCAAGTTTAAGGCTTGACAAGTTAAATCTATCAATGTTGCAAAATATGATTACTTTCACATTTTGCAAAAGAATATAATTAACCATCTAACTAGCACTAACTTGCTGTAGAATAATAGGATTAAAAATGCAGCACACGTTAGCCACACTGATGAATTCTGCTATTAGAAGGATTGAGAGAAAGATGATATTCGTATGGGTTTTACTGTATGAGTGAGTGACTTTTTATATTTGGTTTTTAAAACGCTGGCTACAAAACAAACTCGGTGGCCTTATGTGTTTGTTTATCTCCCCGTATGGGAGGCAAACCTGCAACGCAAATCCCTACCCACTTTTACCTGCTCAACCAACGTAATCATAAATTATACTGCACCACATCTCGGAGGCTAATTCACTCCCTCGAGCTGCACATCACCCCTAATGGAGCCACGGATCCGCCAGATGAGGCTCGGCGCCCAGGAGACAAGGCCTCTGGGGAAGGCGAGGTCTTTCTAGGTTTACTCCGAAGAGCTTTGCAATCCTTCCCCGTCCAGTTGTTATTAGGCGTACAGTGGAAAATGAAAGAAGCCAGTGCATCCGCCCACAGCAGCCACAGTACACTCCATGGCCTGGTACTGATGACGATATGGGTCAACCTGCTACTGATTTCTCTGGTACCTAATCACCATGTGTCATATTTTCAGATAAACAGTACAGCCTACGTTTCCACTGAAAATGTTTGCTGCTTATATCATTTTTTTCCTGCTGTTTTTTACTATAGCATGTTTTTGCATTCTAGTATTACTTTCTGTCAATGAACGATAGATTTACACAGGAGAGATGATTTTTGGGGACACAAATCTGTATTTGGATATTCATATAGTGATTTTGTATATATATTTAAAATTCATTTTCAACATTCCAGTACAGCTCAGACATCACCGTCACCTAATTACACAAACACAAAAAAATGTGAGAGGTATGGACATAAAATAAGCATCAGCCAGTCGTTTACACATACTGCGTAGTGACGCACTAACGGACATAATATGGCCGAATCAGTGGAGCTGCCCAGACAGAAGAACACAGCCAGTGTGGCAAGATTATAGGCAGAGATTAGATTATCGACGGACTGGCAATCTTCAAACAATAGCCTCATAAACGCCCGATATTGGGTCTACAGTCCTCCGGGCGGGAATCGGTACACTGCTGTAGTAAGTACATTCTGAAGGGCTGCCACACATCCCTAGGTCTTGAGGGAGGCGGCAGCGTGGCCATATACAGTTCAAGTTGCTCATTACAATATGTTAAATTGGCAATCCATTGCTTGAGTTTCGTAGCCCAACCCCTGCTCCATTTACAAGCCACCAGATGCTTAGCCGAAAAGAGCCTAGGGCTTCAAGCTTGTTTCAACATCTTTTACATATCCTAATCGTCCTATGCACGGTCTACGGCAAGTGTATCCCCAATCATCTTGGTCCGGGCTAAAAAAAAAACTGCTTACAGTTTTTATAAATCGCTGGACAAGCCCCTGCCAAGTGAAATAATCCAGCATCCTTTTTCTTTCATCGCCAGCTCCTATCGTTCTCTTTCAGGCAATATTTATATAATGTCTTAAGGGTATAGTAGGCACATAGATGGAATTTATAATGTATATATACGAAGCTTACTGCTATCAGACAACTGTCCCTTTTGAGTTAAGCTATATTTCCACATCTCATCTGAAATTACCCGACCCAGTTCCTCCTCCCAATCCCTCCTAGTTTTCGGAGGCAGTATCTCAGTCTCCTCTTGGGCACTGGAATTGAGTGCTGTAATCAGTTGACTAGTAGATTTAGCAACAAGGAATGTATGCAGTGTGGCAAATACTGAGGTTCATTGGGGAGTCCCCGGATCTTACTTCTACAGCTACTTTTCAGACAGTGCTATGTAAAGACATCCAAGGGGGCTCCCAGGCCATCCCCTAGAAAGTCCACTAATTGTCAGAAAGGTGCCTTGTCGGAACAGGTCTCCGCAATGTTGCTGACCTTTCTCTTGCAATTAGGATTGTGTTAATCGTTCATGTGTGACAGGCAGTAGTGGGTGATGTCCTAGTTGCAGGCGGAGAGCGGTATAGGGCACTTGTGTCTGTCTTTTTCTTCAATCTGCCCCATGTGCTAATGGTGCACTCCACTGTGGTGTATTGCCCGCAGTTGGAGGCGAGTAGAGTTCCAATGATTGACTGCAGCAGAACTGGGAACATGTAAACCAACTTCACTGGCAGATGTGCAAGATAGGGTGTAGGATTGTACCAGTGGAGTGCAAAGGGGGCTGGGAGCATATATAGTAAAGTTCAAAGTCGGAAGTCTTGAATTCCCGTTTGTGAAATAGTAATGCAAGGGTTTCTCATTAAATGTGAGGTTGTTTTCCAGCCCATGCTAACCAAACCATTTGTGCCTTGAGATCCCCCAAAAATGCCATTGTCAGCAAAAGAGGTATACTAAAAAAAGATTAAATAGTTTCAGTAGCACCACTATCTTCATTAGCCATATGCAACCTGCCAACAACAGTGGAAGTGATATCCATCTGGAGGTCTGTTCAGTAACGTAGACCATCATAGTACCATAACCATGCGAATCATGGTCTCTCCATCCCTTTGTATCCAAAAACCTAAATATTGTAGCTTGTCAGTGCAACAGTACAGAGGAAAAATCTAGAGTGACCTTCGGGGTATTGATGTTAACAGAAAAATCAAATATTCTCCCAACTAATCCACACCAGAGTATACAGCAAATCGTATGAACTCACGCAGTATGACATTAAGGATGTCGTCAGGTTGCTGTAGGTACGGCGGGATGCCATCGGCATAGAGTGATACCAGCATATATCTGCTAGTTAATCTAAGGGCACATTCAGAATTAGGCCAACAGAGCCTAGCTGCCACGGCTGCATCTCACAAACAACAATGGTCCCCGGAAAAGGGAAATATGCAAACAATAAATATAGACTTAATTGTTACTATATTAAGTGGACATGTCCAGACGGACAGAGGTCTGATTTACTTAGTAGGCAATGAAGACATTTAACAAAACAATGGTTTTAACCATGATATCTTCCCTAGAGGCCACCATGCAACATCTCCATTCGTCCCTCGCCTAAACCAATTCCTTCCGCCTTCTCGGTAAGATAATTATTTCATGCAAGTGTACCACACGCTCGCCCGTTTTCTTATTGTTCCTCACTATTTTTCTTCAATCACTGCGACGTTATGTTGAATGTACCATTGTGTTGCAATTTCCGTATGCATGTCCATATAATGCCAGTAATAATTGTTGGGTCAAACGTTTTTACCGCTCCTCTTCCAAATACCTCCTTAACATGCCAATGTCATTGCAGCAATTTTTGTGTAACCCTTAGGTTAGGATATTAGGAATGCAATCTGACCAACAAGAATTGATGACACTGCTATGAGGGCGGAATTTGCAAACAAAACAGGTGATGGACAGAATGTGGATCAATGTCACACATTCACCCCAGTCCAAAGATCTGGGCCCAAATCCATTGTTTTTTTGCACTCCACACCACCCTGGGTTAGACAATGGCGATATGCAAATCAGCTCTGACCCTGTGCCCCATGGGAACAGTCCAGTCCGAACTACAAAAGCCATGTCCTTCCCAGAACGGAATCAAGCATCCGAGGACCGGACCGGTTTCGAGGTAACACCTCTCATCAGCCCGGCTAGCTTGACTCCAGTGGTGTGGAGTGCCTGGGACCCACGTCTGGGCATCCCCAGCGCACTTAGGGCGGAATTTGCAAACAAAACAGGTGATGGACAGAATGTGGATCAATGTCACACATTCACCCCAGTCCAAAGATCTGGGCCCAAATCCATCGTTTTTTTGCACTCCACACCACCGTGGGTTAGACAATGGTGATATGCAAATCAGCTCTGACCCTGTGCCCCATGGGAACAGTCCAGTCCGAACTACAAAAGCCATGTCCTTCCCAGAACGGAATCAAGCATCCGAGGACCGGACCGGTTTCGACGTAACACCTCTCATCAGCCCGGCTAGCTTGACTCCAGTGGTGTGGAGTGCCTGGGACCCACGTCTGGGCATCCCCAGCGCACTTAGGGCGGGATTTGCAGACAAAACAGGTGATGGACAGAATGTGGATCAATGTCACACATTCACCCCAGTCCAAAGATCTGGGCCCAAATCCATCGTTTTTTTGCACTCCACACCACCCTGGGTTAGACAATGGCGATATGCAAATCAGCTCTGACCCTGTGCCCCATGGGAACAGTCCAGTCCGAACTACAAAAGCCATGTCCTTCCCAGAACGGAATCAAGCATCCGAGGACCGGACCGGTTTCGAGGTAACACCTCTCATCAGCCCGGCTAGCTTGACTCCAGTGGTGTGGAGTGCCTGGGACCCACGTCTGGGCATCCCCAGCGCACTTAGGGCGGAATTTGCAAACAAAACAGGTGATGGACAGAATGTGGGTCAATGTCACACATTCACCCCAGTCCAAAGATCTGGGCCCAAATCCATCGTTTTTTTTGCACTCCACACCACCCTGGGTTAGACAATGGCGATATGCAAATCAGCTCTGACCCTGTGCCCCATGGGAACAGTCCAGTCCGAACTAAAAAAGCCATGTCCTTCCCAGAACGGAATCAAGCATCCGAGGACCGGACCGGTTTCGAGGTAACACCTCTCATCAGCCCGGCTAACTTGACTCCAGTGGTGTGGAGTGCCTGGGACCCACGTCTGGGCATCCCCAGCGCACTTAGGGCGGAATTTGCAAACAAAACATGTGATGGACACAATGTGGATCAATGTCACACATTCACCCCAGTCCAAAGATCTGGGCCCAAATCCATCGTTTTTTTGCACTCCACACCACCCTGGGTTAGACAATGGCGATATGCAAATCAGCTCTGACCCTGTGCCCCATGGGAATAGTCCATTCCGAACTACAAAAGCCATGTCCTTCCCAGAACGGAATCAAGCATCCGAGGACCGGACCGGTTTCGAGGTAACACCTCTCATCAGCCCGGCTAGCTTGACTCCAGTGGTGTGGAGTGCCTGGGACCCACGTCTGGGCATCCCCAGCGCACTTAGGGCGGAATTTGCAAACAAAACAGGTGATGGACAGAATGTGGATCAATGTCACACATTCACCCCAGTCCAAAGATCTGCTCTGCTATGAGGGGCACATGGTCACTCTCCCGGTTCGCACCCTGACTGTCAGCTGAGTAGACCTATTCGCTTCCTTTTACGCGCACAATTATCGTTTATTAATCTGCTGTTGCCTGCATGGTCCATTCTAATTTTCCATATGTATACTGTGCGGGCTCTTAATACCCTTGACCCTCCATGACACGCCTCACGTCTGGTAATCACAACACACTAGGTGGTCCAACTGTCCATCTAGATACATGCGTTTGCCATCCTACGTGTTCCGTATGTGCTATACACGCAGTTATACGCTCGGAATCTGGTACACCTCCTTGATTCACCCAATCGGTCCCCAGCACCCACCCCAATCGCGTCCCACTCCACGTAGGCCTTCTCCCAATGTGAACTACACAGATCCTTGCATGTCCTCCTTTTAGAGTTGCATGCAGCGTTGTCACCAATGACTTCTTGTACATATTGAACGTCTCCTAATTTGGGCGTCTCTGTATTTTCCCTCCCAATCCTTCCTCCCCAGGCATATGAGGCTCTAAAACGAATAGGCATGTATTCCATGTCTTGATGATGATCCTCTGATCTGTTCGCTGGATCGAAATGCCGTCTACACTGTAAAACACCTTATACACAAAAAACTTTTGTTTACTTAACTGTAAAGGTGTATTATGCGATTTGTTCTTTTTGCCACTGTTTATTCCCTATGTGCAACAAACCGAAAAGCTTTGCCTGAGCCCCCTGTGCTTCCCGTTTCCCCTCCCCTGTTTTGTATTCTCTTGGTTAAGTATGGCACAGGCTTGTGCCCCATTGTATGTAATGTTTTGTAATATGTCTTCATTGCCTAATAAGTAAATATTAGACCTCTGTCCGGCTGGACATGTCCACTTAATATAGTAACGATTGAGTCTATATTTATTGTTTGCATATTTCCCTTTTCCAGGGACCATTGTTGTTTAAAAGAATTGACTCCCAAGGTCCCTGGCCGGCTTCTTTGGGTTCCCTTGTTGTTTTTAAATATACGGCTCTATCTCAAGCGCAAACAAGAGTGGCAAAAGGTCTAGTGCCCCACGCCAATGTGAACGGTTCTAACATTACCCTGTTGATGCAAACTCTCACCATAGATTTGTCATACAGTAACTTTATCTATCCTAAGAAGGGGCTTGGCATACCCATCCTCTCTAGAATAGAAAATAGAAAGGCACACTTTAGAGAGTAAGATGCCTTAATGGCATCAAGAAATATCGCAGTTGTGATCAGCTCCAGGTTGAAAATGGCAAAAAGAGTGTGCAAATTATGTGCTGTGAAGTGCCCTGGAACAAATCCCATCTGATACAGCTAAACTGAATGAGGCATGAGTAGTGCAAGTCTATGAGACACTAATTTCACTAATAATTTCACATCACAGTTAAACAGCGACAGCTGCCGGGAAGAGTCACATAGAGAGGAGGGCTACCGGGCTTCAACACAGTAATGATCATCGCCCCCAACATTGTTTGTGACAATATTCCCTACTGTCTAGTTTACTCAGACATTACCTGGAATTTAGCGTCTAGTTATTGAGCATACCTCTGCCGGAATTCCATCTAGCCCTGGCGCTTTACAAGTGTGCAGTGAGTTTGTTGGCTAGCATAAAGAGTTGCTCCAAAAAGAGCCTATGCCCATCCTTAAGCCAGACCAGTACCACCATGTCAAGGAATTGTGCAAGAAGATCTTCTGGCTTCAAGTCAGTGCAGTTGTAGAGCACTTTAGAGTAATCTGCAAACACATTTAAGATGCCAGTTGGGTCATAAACAGCCACTTCTTGTATGTTACTTATCTCAGTGCTATTGTTTGTGGTTCTCAGGTACCTAAGCATTGAGGCCAATGCCCTCCCAATACTCTACCTTCCTTCTCCATATTTTATAGCCTAGGTGTATTCGCCCCTATATTTATATTCCCACTCAGCCCTATCACGGAATTCAGTAATATTGGTTCTATTTTTCTCTGGGGTGTTTCCTCGCTCCCCCTCCACAAATTCCGTTCCAAAGGTTTTAGTACTCTCTCTAGTTGCATTAAGTCTCTACGCAGAGAGTGGAGGACTCCACTATGCTTGGCTATACTAATACCCCAGATGGTAAATTCCCATATTGTGTCTAACGAGTACACTATACCTTTGTTGTCTTTACAGAATTCTAATATTTCCCCCTGCAGTTCATCTGCAAACACCGGGTCTACTAGTGTCTCAGGGGAGATCCGCCAGAAGCGTTGTGTGGAGTCTGTTTTCAGCAGTTTAAACCTCATCAGCACCAGAGAGTGATCTGAGAAGATACACATGATATGCTTAACACCAAAAGTCCATGTGGCCACCTCCCTGGTCACCAACCAGTAATCTAGCCATGACCATCCTCCATGTATCCTAGACTAGAAAGTACCCTCCCTGACCTCAGAGTCCTTGGTTCTCCAGTTATCAATTAGATGATGTTCCCTTATTATGGCATTTAGATGTACAGAGGCCAGACTACAGTAGCTGGGTAGGATATGTGATCTATCTCTTCTTTCTTGCAGCACACAACTGACGTTTCCACCCCAGAGTAGCACACGCAGGTTTGTAGCCAGAATTTATCAAAACAATTCCAGTTCATATGCATTTGGGCCATAGTAGTTCCTAAATGTTACCACTGAATTGGCAAAATTGCCCCATGTGATGCGTTATCACCCTTGTTCATCTGTGCAAGAGCACAACTCGCAGTAAGGGATTCCATGCTTTATTAATACGGCCACTCCTCTAGCATGTTTGGAGTATGAGGTGAAAAGCTGCTCTGATGCCCATTTTGTGGGAAGTCCACTCAATGCCCTGGATTTCAGATGCATTTCCTGCAGCAAAGCGATATTTACCTGATGTTGGTCTAAGGTTGAGAGTACTTGTCTCATTTTGTGAGGGTTATTGATTCCTCACACATTCCAAGTCAGGTACGTCAATGGGTCACGTAGTTCCATATCTCTTCTGTCTGGTAGCTAAGTGGATAATGTGACTGGTATGTGTGTCTGTGTACTTTCACGGGTCACATGGCTACCCATCCCCATAAATTTCTTCTCCCACTCTGGCAGGCCAATCCCACCAGGTCATCACTCCCACTCTGATTACCGCCGAACAGCTCACCGCCTCCCTCAACCAGAACACTCCCACCAGCACAACGGACCCCAACGAAGCAGCCAGCAACCTCACCAAGTAGCTGACCGCCTGCGCCGGCACCACTAAAGAACCCTCCCAGCAGACTCGGCAGCAAGAAAACCCCCTGGTTCACCGACGAACTCAAGGAATCCAAGAAGAACTGATGCACCCTCGAGAAAGCCTGGCGGCTCGACCAGACCACAGACAACAGGACCGCCCTCAAGCACACCACCCGCAAACACCATCAGCTGATCCGCGCCACCAAGAAGACGGCACTCAAAGAACGACTGGACAACAACGCCCACGACAGTAAGGAACTCTTCAGCATCGTCAAAGAGTTCTCCAACCCCAGCGCCGGAAACAACGACATCACTCCCTCGCAAGACCTCTGCAACTCACTCGCCTCATTCTTCCACCGCAAGATCGCCGACATACACAACAGCTTTGACGCACAGACCACGCACCCTACCACCGAACCAATGCCCGCCACCACCACCCTCTGCAACTGGACCCTGATCAGCACCGAAGACACCACCCGCACGATGAACTCCATCCACTCCGGATCACCAACCGACCCATGCCCACACCACGTCTTCAACAAAGCCGACGCCACCATCGCACCCCATCTCCGAGATATCATTAACTCCTCCTTCCACACCACCACCTTCCCGGAGAGCTGGAAGCATGCCGAGCGGACCGCCCTCCTCAAGAAACCAACGGCGGACCCCACCGACCTCAAGAACTACCGTCCCATCTCGCTCCTTCCTTTTCCGGCCAAAGTCATCGAGAAGACCGTCAACAGACAGCTTGCTGCCTTCCTCGAGACGAACGGATCCCTCGACCCCTCGCAGTCCGGGTTCCGGGCCAACCACAGCACCGAGATCGCCCTAATCGCAGCCACCGACGACATCAGAACCCTGATCGACAACGGGGAAACAGCGGCCCTCATCCTCCTGGACCGCTCTGCAGCGTTCGACACTTTCCCCTCTTTTTGTAGGGTCATCTACTACCCTTGGTTGCCCTGTTTCTTTAGTCCTGATGAAGACTCGCATGGCCCAGGCTTAACTTACCGCTAGGCCCTAAGTCGAGTCTAAACGCTGACGCCTTTGTTTTTTACCTGGACCTAAATTTACTGTATCATGTGCATACACATGACATATATGTGTCCTCTTTAAAATCTTTGTAATTAGTGGGTACAATTGAATATTTTGGTATTTTGGCTGGTCGGTAGACGGAGAGTAAGGGGGTATTCAGAAAAAATCTTGCAGGAGGCGATAAATAAGGCCAAAACTAAATCTAGAATGAGCCTTTTTTGCCTGAAACAGATACTTTGCCTGTCCCTAACACTGCTGTAATCCCCAAGAGTAACAATACTCCAAGATTAATCACAACATACAACAGGGAAGAACGGCAGTTAAGAGCCATATTAAACAAACACTGGCCAGTAGTGCTTACTGATAACATCCTTCGTAACAGAATAGCAGACAAACCTATAGTTACATTCAGAAGAAGCAGCACTATGGGCTCAGTGTTGGACCGAGTATCTCCAGAAGTCAAACAAGTCACCACGTGGCTGGCCCCAAAGAAGGGGTTTATAAAATGCACTTCATGTTGTGCTTGTTAATTTGGGTGCAATATGTCTAAATACTCTATACCTTTCAGTTCTATACCTAAATTGATTTTGGGAACCTACAATTGTAAAACCGAATATGCTGTGTATGTCCTAACGTGTACCTGTGGGCTGAGCTACGTGGGTAGCACGAAACTGCAGGTGCACGTCAGGATTTTGAAGCATATTAGGGCCATTCTCCACAGTGACGCAACATACCCTGTTGCGAGACATTTCAAGAAGGTGCATGCAAATAATATCAATTGCTTGTCCTATTATGTGATTGATTCTGTGGCAAAGAAAAGAAGGGGTGGCAATAGAGAGCGCCAACTCCGTCAGCTCGAAACTAAATACATTCTCGAGCTCGACTGTAAATGGCCCAACGGGTTGAATATCACTGAAGACATGCAATAGCTTTCTGTAAAAACATACTTCAGCTGCTATATCGTGGTTCTCAACTATCAATTAGGTTCAATCTTTGTAAATAGCAAATCTATGAATGTCCGTTTGAAAGCACATTAACTCTCTTTTAATTAATAATACTCTTTTTCCATTTGGTTTGATTTTCTCAATGTATTTAGCGTATACAGAATCAAATGCTTTAAGATGAAGGTGGCCTTTAACTATTGGTTAACAATTTTAGAAAATAGATTCATCTATATTTGCAATAAAAATAAAAGAATTGGGGGCAGGCCCTGGGGGATGGGGTTCCCAGGGCCAAAAAATTAGAAAAAAAGGGGGCTACACAGCCCCCCGTCTTTAAAATATATATTTTTTTAAACGGGATTGCAGCCCGAGGCCACACCCCCTTATTGCACCACTCTGCAAACACACCCCATGGCACGTTTGCAGAGGGGGAACAAATTCCCCTTGAATTCTTGGGTCCCTGGGGGCGAACTAACCCAACAGGTACCTCCAGTATGTGCAAGGCGGCTGCGTTGCAGAGAGGTGTTCTGAGGCAATGCCCCATTTTACAACTCTCTGCAACGCAGCTCTGTGGAGGTTACTGGAGGTAGCTGGTGGGCTAGCTGCGAACCAGGTACCCTCAGTATTCAAGGAGAATTAATCCCCCACCTTAAAACACATCACGGGGTGAAAGGAAGGGGCGGGGCCTGAGGTCACATGTGTGCAAACACGCCCTGTGACATGGTTTAAGTTGGAGAATTAATTCCTTGTCAATACTGAGGGTCCCTGGGAGCCAACTAGCCCACCAGGTACCTCTTGTAAGCGCCACGGAGCTGCGTTGAAGAGTGTTGTCAAAAGGGGCGTTGCCTCTGAACACCTCTCTGCAACGCAGTCCCCTGGTGCATACTAGAGGTACCTGGTGGGGTAGTTGGCCCCCAGGGGACCTCAGGATTCAAGGGCACTTAATCCGCAACTTAAAACGTGCCACAGGGCGTGTTTGCACACATGTCACCTCAGACCCCGCCCCCTTCCTTCACCATTGTACAAATATTCCTCTAAAATCAGCCGAACTACGAATTCCGATTTACTCATCTGTTATCAGGAGAGAACCCAGTGCGGCATCTTTTAACCCAGCACTGACCCTGAAAAGTAATTCTAAGCGTACTTACAGTAACTTGTATTTCCTTCCATAGGAATCCATTGTGTGGTTTTCACCAGAAAAGTTTCTAAGCGTCTATTTTCACAAACTACAAATATTCCTAAAAAATCACCTGTATGACTTGAACGCATTCTTTCAACTGTTTACAGGAGATGCACCAGTGCTTGATCCAGGATCCACCACTGGGTAAGAAAAAGTAACGATAACACTACTTACCTGCTAAGTGAATTTCCTTCCAAAGGGTAACATTGAGTGGCTTCACATGTCTTGAATGATGTACTATGTGACATCATCATCAGTGGATTGCGGGTGCGCGAGTTATAGTTAGTACAACTAACTATAACGGGGGAATTTCAATGGTTGTTATACGAGTGAAATGTCTAGCTAACTATAACACCCCTAAAACCTATGGGTTTTTTCAGTGAATATATATATATATATATATATATATGCGCTCCAACTCGCTTGCAAAGTGCCTCGTGCACTCAGCGGGTACGCAGACAGCAGAGAAGAAAACGCCAGAGCCGGTCTTTAAGTTGTAGTGCGTTTATTATGTGCAAATTCGGTGCATGTCGTCAGACGCGTTTCGGGCACATATATAGATATATATAGATATACTGACTATTATGCACTGGACACTTCAACAGCTTCTTGCATTGCTCATCATTTGGGCAGGGAGCATTATCCGTATGTATATTCCTAACGTGTCTACAGGCTGTTAGGCCGTTTATACTCATTTACGCAGCACCTTATTGCGCGATCACTGTCTTGTATTTCACATGTCAAGCCATCTATCTCCTTTGAGTATTCCGCAGACCTGCGGGTGTGCGTACTGTGGCCTCACGATGCGCGCATATGACCATCAGCTGTTTATTTGTCCTGTGAATTTCCACACAGAATTACTTATGGGTAAGATTAAGCATGGGCGAATTTTGAGAATCTGGCGTTCGCAAATTTTGCGAATTTGCGAACTCGCAATCCGCAAAATCCGAAAATTTGCGCGAATTTGCGGATTTTTTTTTGTGTTCGCAAGGGTTTCTGCCAGTTCGCGAGGGTTTGGTACCAGTTCGCAATCGCGAACTTACTTGTCGGCTCGCAACGGTCGCGACTATGTTGTTTCTACGTCTGGTTCATCATCACAGGTTCCCAGCACCCTCTGTTTCACCCCTGCCACCCTCTGTTTCACCCATGCCACCCTCTGTTACATCAATGCCACCCTCTGGTACATCATCACTGTAGATTATGGGGGGGAAAAGCAAGCACACCTGCCCTGCTTCAACTGACATGAATTAATTTGGGGTTGGTTTATTAATGTGTCACTGTTTTAAAATTCCAGGTCTGGCACCTGCTTCCTTATCAGTAATTTGCTTTCTGTTGCAGTGCAATTTTTTTTTCCAGGACCTTTGTGGCCTACTTGTAGCTATTCTATGAGCCTGCTGTGAGGGTCAGAGCAGGGTCATACAATTGTTGCAACTAGCAACTGAACTCTGGAGGGGCCCCAGTCAGGAAGCACTACAGGGAATGGTTACTAATGATGATGTTGAACTCTTGCACCTGCTGAGTGACTCGTTTTTCTGCAATTTCGCGGGATTCGCGGGGCGCGAACTTGCACTAGATCGGATTCGGAAGCCGCAAATTCGTGCGAATATGCAATTTGTGTTTTTGCGGCGTGTTAGTTCGGAATGTTTTGTGCGTTTTAGCGAGCCGCTTGTAGCACAAGGCGCGAAGTTAAAGGGCGCGGCCATCTTGTTTGCATGACGTATTTCCGTTTCCGGACGCGAAGTGTAATCTCGCAAAGTGAAAATCTCGCGCGAACTTACCCGCGCGGTCGTGAACGGGCGCGGCCATCTTGTTTCTCATTCATTGCTATGGTTCTGGGCATGCTTTTTGAATCCTCTCTAAATCTCTGCCATCCTTTGCTTGTTTGAAGTTGTTTTTGATCTATTTTACTTATTATCTATCCCTCTATTTTTCTAGCCCTATATTTTTGTGTTTACTGCTACATTTGGTTAATTTTAAACTACTTTTTTAAACTCTTTTCTTTTCTTCTCTTCCCTATTCTATTTTCTTTATTATTTAGCTTCCTTTCCGCCCAGACCATGGTGAAGGGAGCCGGGAAGCATCCCAAGAAGGGGAAGGGTCCCGCACCCCGTGCCCGGCTCCCGTGCGGGCGTTTGAGGGGGGAGACAGTCGCACCCCGGGAGATCTTCAGCCCGGAGGAGGTGGCCGCACTCATTTTTTATGTTCAGCGCCGCCTCCCCAGGACCATCATGGCAGGCGGCAGGATTGGTATCGGGTACGGGATCCGGGAGCGCCGGAAGCGGTGGGAGAAGGTGTGCCGGGCCATGTACCACCACTCTCGGGTCCGGCGCACCTACAACCAGGCCACCCACCGCTGGACGGATGTCCTAGACCGTGAACGCGATCTGCTCGACCTGCTTGGCCTTGAGATCCCCGGGCTTGGTGAGTAGTAGTAGCTATTTCTTTACTACTCTGTTTTCTCCTGCTCTGTGTGTTATTATCTTGCAAATTTTTGTTTTTTACCAAGAGCAATAATGCTGCTGATTACATTGTAGGTAAATTATATTTCAAAATCTTCTGTGCATTTCAGGTGCACTGCTCTCCTTCTCAGTAGTGTTGCTACTATGCTTATTTGTTTTCGATTTTGTGTTCATTTCATTGGCCTGCGAAATTATGTATGAGTGTAGTTTAAAGAACTGCGTAATGCTAGACACTAAGGGGCAGATTTATGAGGCCGTTGTGCCTCTTTGTGCCGCAATTGCGTCACTTTATTTGACGCAACTGTGGCGCAAACAATGCGCCCTATTTACAACGTGACGCATCTAGGAGATGCGTCACGTTGTAAAGCACTGCGCCATAAGGAGGCGTTCCTGCGCAGGGGGGGCGTTCCTGTACAGGAACGCCTCCTGAAAGTGGCTGAGTGAAATCTATGAGATTTCACTCAGTCACATTCAGGGCAATGCTGCATCAAAACCCTGCGCCTGCTTGAAGCAGGCGCAGGTCTTGACGCAGCCTTGTGTAGATGGGGCACCCCCGAACCTTGCTGGAGCTGCGTCGCTCTTGCGACGCAACTCCAGCAATGCACCACATTTCCGGCACAGATGCGTCATGCATCTGTGCCGTTTTTGCACCATGCACCATTGCACCATGGTGCGCCGCATTATAAATGCGGCGCACCATGGGTGGCGGAGCTGTGGCGCACTGTGGCGCACGTTAACTGGCGCATCCCTGGGGATGCGCCAGTTAACATAAATCTGCCCCTAAAGTTCAGATTTTTAATTACCGGCGCATCCCCGCAAAGTAGCAGGGATGCGCCAGTAATTGTGCGCCACGCCACCACCACCCATGGTGCGCCGTATTTACAATGCAGCGCACCATGGGCCCAAAACGTCACAAAAGCGTTACGCATCTGTGTCGTAAAGGCGGCGCATTGCTGGAGTTGCGTCGCAATGATGGCGCAGCTCCATCAATGCTCTGGGGTGCCCTATCTCCCAAATGCTGCGTCAAGCCGTACGTCTGCTTCAAGCAGGCGCAGGGTTTGAGTCACGCATCATTGTCGTTAAAGTGAGTGATTGAAATCTTGTAGATTTCCCTCAGCCACTTTTAGGATGCGTTCCTGCGTAGGAACGCCCTCCCTTGCGCCGGATCGCCACCTGATGGCGCAAGGCTTTACAACATGATGCATCTCCCATATGCGTCACGTTGTTAATATACGCCGCACCATTGCGCCTCTTTTGTTCTGCCGCTGCGTCACAAAAGTCACGCAACAATGGAGCAAAAGAGCCGCAAGGGGCTTCTAAATCAGCCCCTATAGACTCAAGTCCAGTCCTTCCTTTGTACACATGGCGATAAGAAGGAATAGTGGTGGTGGATTGATAGTTTGAGTATTTTAATGACTGGTTAATGTAGTAGGAAACTTTAGTGTTGTCGCTGATCTGCAATCACGATGGACTTTGTCTGTCACTTCGCGTGCTGCGGACTGCTGCCTGCCAATCCTAGGCAAACCTTTTTAGTACTTTGTTTAGTGAGTTACATAAGAAGTTTCCAATTTGACGGTCCGCAAATCAAGCAATACTAATAACGTAGTAGACCACATGAGATCGGTCAATAATATATCCCGTGGAATAGTTGTCTATTTGCTATTTCGCCAAAATATTTTGTTATTGTTCTTTTGAAATGTTTGATTTGGTTGACAAATATCATCCATGTTTTCTGGTCTTTCTTTCTTTCATGTTGTACATCAGCTCCCCCCAGGGGCAAGAGGACACAGGAGGAGGAGGGTGCTGTTCAGGATGCAGGCCAGGATCGGGCAGGCGAGGGCTCCTTTGCTGGCCCCAGTAAGTTTAAATTTTAATATAGAGTACTTATTTTTTCCTAGCGTTCCTCATTCGATTTTTTCTAAATCGTCTTTGATCTTCTTGTAGACTGGATCTGAATTCTTATCCTGCCTTGACTATGACTCCCTGTGGTATTACTAGATTATTCTTATTAGTCTGTCTGTGTAGCTAACTAAGATTGCACATTTGACAATTCCATTGGACTCCCATTCTAGTCAGCAATAGCTCTATGCACTGAGTGCAGTCCTCTGGGATTGTCCATAATGTCTTTTCAAGTCTCCTAAATGTTTATGCTTTGACAATTGCCAACAATAAAAAGGTGAATGACCACCAAGAAAGAATAAGATACTACTTTACTTTTGGTTTGGATAGTAGGACAATCCATTCTACTACTGTTGCAGGGACAAATCTGCACAAACAGAACTATGGACACTAAATAATGCATTGCTTAGCTTATCAATTATAATAGGTGCTGTTAGACTTTCCACATACCTCAGTGATAACAGACTTTGTAGTTGAACCCCCAATCTCCTTACTGACTAGATAGTGTGTCAGAGTCATTTAGCTCCCAAAGTCACCGATGATTGATCCCCAATGATGTCAGAGGCACGGACTCATGCTTGCAAAAATTCCAAAACCTTTAGCTCATCCACTCTAGTCTGGAGGACCAAAAACCACAGAGTCTATTTAAGTTTAAAAGCTTTATTAAAAGTAAACACATTTATTAAAATCAAGTTTGTCATAAAAGTAAACGTTTAACTGAAAATGGAAAAGTGCTTAGTGCTGACGATTAATTGGACACATTTCTTGTGGTCGAGCCGAGCTCTCACCTGGTTTGAACTTGATCCTGCTCGTGTTCTTAGAAGTCAAGCTTCTGTCTGTTAGGAGAAAAGTGGTGCGTGTTAAAAATAAAAAGCAAGCATTCATCAGTTGTGCCAAAAAGTGCAGCAAGACAACAGCCTTCCCTGGAAAAAGGGACATTTTTACTTTAGAGTAGACAGTCACAAATTATTACATTGTATTCTGTTTTTTTCACATTTCTTTCTTCCTCCAAGACCAAATATTATATAGTAGTGAGTGGTGTATTCTAACATTATTAAATGTACTTTGTAGGTGGAACATCTGGAGGCGGGGCCAGCGCGGAGGTGGTGGCATTGGACGAGGGGAACAACTCTGGGGAGGAGGCGGTGGAAGTGCCGGACAATTCTGTGAGGGATAACACGGTGGTGGCGGGCAGAGGTAAGCTATATATTCCTTACTTATTGAGATTGAAGACTGCAGAGTGTGCTTTCTGCACGGGTGTATTATAAATCAACCAGGTAGTAGCCTCCTCTAAATGTACTTCGACTTAGCTGTGAAGTTTTGGGCGAGAAAAATCCCAATCAGATCTGAGATGAACTTGATGGATGGGATGAACGAAAAGCGAAAGAAGGGTGTAAGTAAGTGTGGAAGGACGAGAAATGTAATGATGACTGGCAAAGAAGAATGATATGTGTTTGCTTGGTCCCCGAGGTGGCTGGGAAGGAAAGAATATGGTATGGTGCATGGCTGGGTGAATGATGAAGCAAGGATGGGTGGAAGGAGAACAGCCTGGGTGGGTGAAACAGAAACTGTATGTGTGCATATACTTTGAATGGATGGATGCCTGGATCCTGGTACTATCTGACTCTTAGATAGCATATGTGTATCTAGAGGGAGTAGACGGTCACTGGATGAACTAAGTGTTACTTTGAAGAGCATGTAACACCGCACCCGCACGTCCGTTCCAGTGTAGGAAAGGCAAGGAAAAGAAGTTGTAATTTTGTCCAAATACTACCATGAATAGTAGCAGTAGTTTTTATTGCAACTGCAAGCACAGTATATATCCGGTTATTACGGTGGACACTCCCTACCTCTCTTAATAACTTTAGTTTAGTAGTAGTAATTCATGTGTGGGTGTATGTTCACTCAATAATAAGCAAAGCACCTAAAGTCATCCCATATGTCATCAAATACATCCCATGTGAAGTGATAGATAATCAGATTATTTAGCTTCTTCATTTTCTTTTTCTAATACTCATTTGCACTATAGGGTGAAAGCTAAATTAATTAAGCAGTAGCCCTTTTAACAGAGTATTCTCAGTGCCACCCGTAATAGAAAAGTAAGAGCTTCACCACCTGCATGTACTGGACCGGTACAGTAACGCAAGTCTGTCTCACTCATCATGGTGTGCGTCTGTTTTTCTCGGGTGCAAGTTCACTGCGCTGGCATTATGCCGGCTTGCATAAGATAACGTACCAATTTTCCTAAACAAGAGAGAAGAAGAAGAAGAAGACTGGTGTACTGTCATAGTCGACTGTAATGGAAGTCCATAGTGCTCGTAGAATTTGTTCCTTAAACTCCCACTAATGTTAGAGCAAGGATGAAGAAGTCGGAGGTTACATAGATACTGTCCTCAATAGTTATGTACTGTGCTTTCAATTTGCTACTTGTACTGTGACACAACTTTCTGCTCAATCATTTTGTGTTAATCTTAAGGAGCATTGGTTACAGACTATGTCTTTCTTTCTTCATATAGTTGCTCCTTCCAAATCCAACAAACCATCAAGGAGGAGGGAGCTGGTTTGAAGGGCCCGGCAACGGAGGCTGGATGCCACTGTCGCTGAATATCGGCGGCTGGTGGCCCTGGAGGAGGAGGAGGAGACGCAGTCTACCGGTACTACAACAACATCCACTGGGACAGCTGCATCCTCCTCCGTGGCCCCACGGGCTGCCAGCCAGCGCAGTGCTCCAGCGGTACGGAGCCGGGCTACCAAAGCCAAACGCCACCGCCGAGCAGCAAAGACAGCAGCTGCCCCCCACAGGATTTGCAAGGCGCGCCGCTTATGCCTCAGAGTGTCCTACCTGGAGCAGGAGGTCCTAAGCTATAAGAACTTGGTGGAGGGCCTCCGCTTCGACCATGCCACCCTCCGCAAGGAGCATGATGCCCTGGCCGCTAAAGTCAACAGCACCCTGCCGTAGTGTCCCTTGCCCCTTTTTTAGAGACTTTTGGGGGGTGGGAATTGGGAGTTGGTTTTTTTTGGGGACTTTTGAAGGACAATCGTTGGGGTTAGGGAGGGTCTTGCGGGAGATTATTTTGTTAGGGCTATAAAAATATACTTTTTGAAACTTTATCTGACCATACCTGTTTTTTACTGCTTTTGAGTCTGGTGGGTGGGAGTTTAACAGTAAGTTTTTTTTCCTGAATAGTCCTAGGACTTTAGTAGTACTACTGTCAATCTCTCGTCTCTCCTAATACTCCATTATACTACCTCCAACCAAACGCTTATCCTACCTGTAATTTGTGTTTGAAAGTGGGGCTAGGCCCAGGGCTGGCTCCACGGGAAATGGCGATTAAGGTTAGCAATCCAGGACGGATGAAATTTCCTCCTCATTGCGGTGGTACTAGTGGTGTGACACAGTGGCAGTTGCATGCCTATGGAAAAAAAGAAAATGAAACCTGGTTTGTCCTTACTGTAGCAGTACAACGGTACGATAGAGAATATAGCAGGTGACAGTACACTAGAACAGTGCCACAATGTAGCCTAACAAATGGTAAAGTATTGATAGTATAACTTGTACTTTTGTTGGATTTTTGACATTGGCTACTACTACAAGAAATAGTACTGAAGCTGAGTAAGTCTAGAATATATCCTCGGATTCCTTCACCAGCCTGTTGCTATGACCTTATCCTCCCCAGCAAGTGTGTGGAATTATTGATGTCATTTAGTCACACATCAAGCAAAACCACACAGCCCGGGGGAAGAGGGTTAGGGTTTGTAAAATGGATGGGAATGGGGTTTCTTTTTGGGTCAAGTTAAGTCAAGTCATAGAATTTGTATAGCGCACTACCTACCCAGAGGGTCTCAAGGCGCTTAGAAAGGGGAGGGGGATTACTTGTCAAATATCCACGTTTTAAGTTGCTTTCTGAATGCTAGGTGGTTCTGGGTGAGGCGAAGGTGAGCGGGGAGTGAGTTCCATGTTTTAGCAGCCAGGTATGAGAAGGATCTGCCTCCCATGGTGGTCTTGTTGATGCGAGGTACAGTGGCGAGGGCTTGGCTGGAAGAACGTAGTTGGCGGGGGGGGTGTAGAAGGACAGTCGTGAGTTGAGGCATTCTGGTCCGATGTCGTAGAGTGATTTGTGTGCGTGGGTTAGCAGTCGGAAAGTGATTCTCTTATTGACGGGTAGCCAGTGGAGGTCTTTCAGGTGACCAGAGATGTGTTCGTTGCGCGGGATGTCTAATATGATCCTGGCTGAGGCGTTTTGGATTCGTTGGAGTTTCTTCTGGAGTTTAGCGGTAGTACCTGCGTAGAGGGTGTTTCCGTAGTCCAGTCGGCTCGTGACTAGAGCATGGGTGACTGTTCTCCTTGTTTCGGTGGGGATCCAGCGAAATGTTTTTCTGAGCATGCGAAGAATGTTGAAGCAGGATGAGGATATGGCGCTGACTTGTTTGTTCATTGAGAGTGAAGAATCCAGGATGAAGCCTAGGTTCCGTGCGTGGTCTGTCGGGATGGGTGCTTTTCCAAGGGCTTCCGGCCACCAAGAGTCGTCCCATGCAGAGGGCGATGTACCTAAGATGAGGACTTCTGTTTTGTCTGAGTTCAGTTTCAGATGGCTTTGTTTCATCCATTCGGCAACTTCTTTCATTCCTTCGTGTAGGTTAGTTTTGGCGGTGCTGGGGTCATTGGTGAGAGAGAGGATTAATTGAGTGTCATCTGCGTAAGAGATGATGTTGAGGTTGTGTTGACGGGCGATGGCCGCGAGGGGGCTCATGTATACGTTGAAAAGGGTGGGGCTGAGTGAAGATCCTTGTGGTACGCCACAGATGGCTTCAGTGGCCTCGGACTTGAATGGTGGGAGGCGGACTCTCTGGGTTCTTCCGGTGAGGAACGAGGTGATCCATTCAAGTGCTTTTCCTTGTATTCCGATGTTTTTGAGGCGTTGTAAGAGGGTGCTGTGGCAGACCGTGTCGAAGGCTGCAGAGAGGTCGAGGAGGATGAGGGCGACTGTGTCTCCATTGTCCAGTAGAGTTCGAATGTCGTCTGTAGCTGCGATGAGGGCGGTCTCAGTGCTGTGTTTTGCTCGGAAGCCAGATTGTGAGGAGTCGAGGGATTTGTTGGCTTCGAGGAAAGCGGCGAGCTGGTTGTTGACAGCTTTCTCGATGACTTTGGCCGGGAATGGAAGGAGCGAAATGGGGCGGTAATTTTTGAGTTCGGTGGGGTCTGCTGTGGGTTTTTTCAGAAGGGCGGTGAGTTCAGCGTGTTTCCAGCTTTCCGGGAAGGTGGCGGAGTTGAAGGAGCAGTTGATGACGTCTCGGAGGTGCAGTGCTATGATGGAGTCTGCTTTGTTGAGGATGTGGTGAGGACATGGGTCTGTGGGGGATCCTGAGTGGATGGAGTTCATCAGGCGGATGGTGTCCTCAGTGGAGATTGGGTTCCAGTCGTTAAGGGTGTTCACGGGGGGAGAATGTTCAGCAAATGGTTGGGTGGGTTGGTCTCCGGGTTGGTTGTCGAAGCTGTTGTGGATGTCTGCAATCTTGTTGTGGAAGAATGAGGCTAGGGAGTCGCAGAGGGCTTGAGAGGGGGTGATGTCGTTGGAGTTGGCCGAGGGGTTGGAAAATTCCTTGACGATGTTAAAGAGTTCCTTGCTGTTGTGGGCGTTGTTGTCAAGTCAATCCTTGAGTGCTGTTTTCTTGGCCTTTCGGATTAGTTGGTGGTGAGTGCGGGAGGCGTTTTTGAAGGCGTCCTTGGTGAAAAAAAGCACAGCATGGACAAACAATAATTGAACATAAAGAAATTTTTGGGTACAAAGCTAACCATAAATCTTTTACGTGACATAAAGGAAGTGCATGCACTACTGAATGCATTGTTACTGAAAAGTAAGTGGTACTTTCGACAACCGTGAATGACAGAATGCGACAGTACAGGGCTACATTAAATTAGGTTTAAAAAATAGCCGAAGTAAAACCTATAGAATGGCTGTAGGGATCAATTTAGAAGCAGAGAGAGATCCAAGAAATGCAGTCACACTCATAGAAGAAAACAATGGATACTGTATCTGTATGTTGTTGCAGTTGTCCTCCTGTTGAATTTGGTAAGTAAGTTGCATGCAGCAAACAATTCCTCTTATTAGCGGCACTCCTCCATTCCAGCTGACGCTTCGTCCATCAATGTTGGTGACCAGAAGACACCCTGTCCACTGCCTGTCTGGCGGATGCTGAATTGCGGCTCGCTAATGTGAAGCCTGACTCCATCCTTTTTTCCCCATTGCACAGACTGAAACCCGGCTGGTAATTATTGAACGAAAAACAGCACTGATAAATAAATATAAGGTATGTACGCTGTGTAGTGCAAAAAGTCCCACTTTGATTTTCCTAATAGACAGTACAATATTTTTGAAAGTGCGTACTCTGTCTGAGTCACCTTTTGAAGGATAAATAAGTATGGGCAAATTAATTTAGCGGATCTTTCCCCTCAAGCTAGGTGTACTGTAAACTGTGTTTTAGAACAAAATTAGACCTTCCCAGCAGTGCTCCCACCCAGACCCTTACTAAAGCCAGTCGCAAAAATGTAGAAGACCCCCAATCAGATCTCAAAAAACGAGGCCTAGCAGAAAACTGGTGACAAACCACTTGCAAGCAAAAGTATCCATAGCCAGCATCGCTCCAAGACTCGAAAACCCCCCCACCCAAACACATGCAATAGAAATACTGCTAACCCTAACGAGCCTTAAGTTAAGAATAGTGGCAAAGGCTTTCTTTAACTATGTCAAATCCCCCCTTTCCCACCATGGATTTTCTTCAAATGACTTGCAACCAAAATTACACATTCTCACGAGTGCTCTAAGACCCCAGAACTCAGTTGCAAAAATCTAGAACACCCCGAAACACATGCAATCCTGCTGCTAGGGCTAACCCTAACGAACCCTAAGTTACAAAAAAAGTGCCAAAAGGCTTTTCCTTATGGATTTTGTCCCAACCACTTCTATCCGGTATTAGACCTCCCCAGGAATGCCCCAAGACCCGCCAACCCACCCGCCAAAAAGCACAACACCCCCAAACAGCCAAAAAGGAAAATCTCATACTTACAATATTTCTCGGCCTTCGGTCCAAACGCGCTGTGCAGCTAGGACATAACTCCAGTTTTCCACCACGGATTTCCTGAAAAGCAAATGCAATCAAGATTAGACTGTCCCAGCAGTGCTCCCAGACCCCAAAACTCACCCACAAACACCCGGAACCCCCCCAAAGACAAGCAAGTCAGCAAAAACACACAAAAAATTCCGCCCCCGATTTGGTCCAAACAACTTTTATCCGGTATTAGAGCTTCCCAGCAATGGCCCCAGAGCCGTCAACCCAGGAGAAAACTAGTAGAAGACCCCCAAACAGCCAAAAAGCAAAAGTACAAAATTGGGGACTAAGTCATTTTTTTGCCAATTTCCCAAATCACTCCACGCACGCTCTGCAGCTAGGCCCTAACTCCCCTCTGCCACCATGGATTTGCTTCAAACCTCTTGCAAACTAAAGTATCCATAGCAAGCAGTGCTCCCAGACCCCGAAACCCACCCACAAACACCAGGAAGCCCCCCAAACAGGCCCCCGAAAATGCTACATTGAGCAAAATGTCAGAAATAGCAAAAAAAATCAACGTGGATTTTGTCCCAGCCACTTCTATCTGGTATTAGACCTTCCCAGGAATGCCCCAAGACCCGCCAACCCACCCGCCAAAACGCACAACACCCCCAAACAGCCAAAAAGGGAAATCTCATACTTACAATATTTCTCGGCCTTCGATCCAAACGCGCTGTGCAGCTAGGCCATAACTCCAGTTTTCCACCACGGATTTCCTGAAAAACAAATGCAATCAAGATTAGACTGTCCCAGCAGTGCTCCCAGACCCCAAAACTCACCCACAAACACCCGGAACCCCCCCAAAGAGCACCTCAAAGGCAAGCAAGTCAGCAAAAACACAAAAAAATGTTAGCCTCCGATTTGGTCCAAACCACTTTTATCCGGTATTAGAGCTTCCCAGCAATGGCCCAGAGCCGTCAACCCAGGAGAAAACTAGTAGAAGGCCCCCAAACAGCCAAAAAGCAAAAGTACAAAAATGGGGACTTAGTCATTTTTTTGCTAATTTCCCAAATCACTCCGCGCGCGCTCTGCAGCTAGGCCCTAACTCCCCTCTGCCACCATGGATTTGCTTCAAACCTCTTGCAAACTAAAGTATCCATAGCCAGCAGTGCTCCCAGACCCCGAAACCCACCCACAAACACCAGGAAGCCCCCCAAACAGTCCCCCGAAAACGCTACATTGAGCAAAATGTCAGAAATAGCAACAAAAAAAATCAGCGTGGATTTTGTCCCAACCACTTCTATCCGGTATTAGACCTTCCCAGGAATGCCTCAAGACCCGACAACCCACCCGCCAAAAAGCACAACACCCCCAAACAGCCAAAAAGGATAATCTCATACTTACAATATTTCTCGGCCTTTGGTCCAATCGCGCTGTGCAGCTCGGCCATAACTCCAGTTTTCCACCACGGATTTCCTGAAAAGCAAATGCAATCAAGATTAAACTGTCCCAGCAGTGCTCCCAGACCCCAAAACTCACCCACAAACACCTGGAACCCCCCCAAAGAGCACCTCAAAGGCAAGCAAGTCAGCAAAAACACAAAAAAATGTCCGCCTCCGATTTGGTCCAAACCACTTTTATCCGGTATTAGAGCTTCCCAGCAATGGCCCCAGAGCCGTCAACCCAGGAGAAAACTAGTAGAAGACCCCCAAACAGCCAAAAAGCAAAAGTACAAAAATGGGGACTTAGTCATTTTTTTGCCAATTTCCCAAATCACTCCGTGCGCGCTCTGCAGCTAGGTCCTAACTACCCTCTGCCACCATGGATTTGCTTCAAACCTCTTGCAAACTAAAGTATCCATAGCCAGAAGTGCTCCCAGACCCCGAAACCCACCCACAAACACCAGGAAGCCCCCCAAACAGGCCCCCGAAAACGCTACATTGAGCAAAATGTCAGAAATAGCAAAAAGAAAATCACCGTGGATTTTGTCCCAACCACTTCTATCCGGTATTAGACCTTCCCAGGAATGCCCCAAGACCCGCCAACCCACCCGCCTAAAAGCACAACACCCCCAAACAGCCAAAAAGGAAAATCTCATACTTAGAATATTTCTCGGCCTTCGGTCCAAACGCGCTGTGCAGCTAGGCCATAACTCCAGTTTTCCACCACGGATTTCCTGAAAAGCAAATGCAATCAAGATTAGACTGTCCCAGCAGTGCTCCCAGACCCCAAAACTCACCCACAAACACCCGGAACTCCACCAAAGAGCACCTCAAAGGCAAGCAAGTCAGCAAAAACACAAAAAAATGTCCGCCTCCGATTTGGTCCAAACCACTTTTATCCGGTATCAGAGCTTTCCAGCAATGGCCCCAGAGCCGTCAACCCAGGAGAAAACTAGTAGAAGACCCCCAAACAGCCAAAAAGCAAAAGTACAAAAATGGGGACTTAGTCATTTTTTTGCCAATTTCCCAAATCACTCCGCGCGCGCTCTGCAGCTAGGCCCTAACTCCCCTCTGCCACCATGGATTTGCTTCAAACCTCTTGCAAACTAAAGTATCCCTAGCCAGCAGTGCTCCCAGACCCCGAAACCCACCCACAAACACCAGGAAGTCCCCCAAACAGGCCCCCGAAAACGCTACATTGAGCAAAATGTCAGAAATAGCACACAAAAATTCCGCGTGGATTTTGTCCCAACCACTTCTATCTGGTATTAGACCTTCCCAGGAATGCCCCAAGACCCGCCAACCCACCCGCCAAAAAGCACAACACCCCCAAACAGCCAAAAAGGAAAATCTCATACTTACAATATTTCTCGGCCTTCGGTCCAAACGCGTTGTGCAGCTAGGCCATAACTCCAGTTTTCCACCTCGGATTTCCTGAAAAGCAAATGCAATCAAGATTAGACTGTCCCAGCAGTGCTCCCAGACCCTAAAACTCACCCACAAACACCCGGAACCCCCCCAAAGAGCACCTCAAAGGCAATCAAGTCAGCAAAAACACACAAAAAATTCCGCCTCAGATTTGGTCCAAACCACTTTTATCCGGTATTAGAGCTTCCCAGCAATGGCCCCAGAGCCGTCAACTCACCCGCAAAGAAGTAGAACACCCCCACAAGTGCTGAGTCTTTCTTCATTGGGCGTAATCCAGCCCTCTGCTTTGATGAAAATAGGAGTCTGGAGGAGGAGGATAGAGGAGCATGTTCTTCTGAACTTGTGAACCTGAGGAATGCAGACTGCGGCACCTTCAAATCAATAAGCAAACAAGTGAAGACAGTTCTGCTGATGGGCTTGTTTTTGTGATTAGGTGATTAAAGTTTGAATTATATTAACTGTGCACAACAAAGAAAGACAGACACACAGGAATAAAAGTGAATAAGGACGAAAAAGAAAGTTATTGATTCATTGTCTCATTTTCAGGGCTCGGTGTCAGGGTCCAGGAATAAGAATAAGGCTTTGTCATCATACTCTGCGAATTCAGGCAGGGTGAGCTCAGTGTCACCTAACAGAGAAGAAATTCCCTCATCTACGTTGCTGTCCACCCTGTCTTCATCCGGCGTGCTTTCTCGTACTTTGTAATCTGGTGGTATGAGGTGCTGATTCATCTTGATCATTGTTAACCTCTCCACATTTTTGGGCGAGAGGCGGCTCTGTTTGGGAGTTACAATGCCACCAGCAGCACTGAAAACACGTTCAGAAGACACGCTTGCGAGTGGGCAAGACAAGTAGTTTAAAGCCAGGTTGGAGAGCTGTGGCCACAATTCTTTTTTCCCATGCCAATACACCAATGGGTCAGCATTAACATAGACCTCTGTTGAGTCATTCAGATAGTCCTGCACCATCGACTCAAGGTCCTCCTCCAAGGTTCCTCCACTTTGCTTAGCTGTTGCTGTGACCTTTTGAGAACCAAACCCAAGCCAAGTTAGCCAATCCTCTTCTGCATCCAATGTTACTGTTGTGTCTGGTGCAGATGATCCGGTTGCCGGTGTCTTTAATGGCTGAGAGGTCACTTGTGCCACAGCCATAGGTGCAGAAGTGGATGGTTTTGACTGGGGATGGCCTGCTGATGCTGATGTACTGCCTTTTCCTTCAATGAGCTGCCGTTCTCTTTCAAACCTCTTGGCTGACAAGACTAGCCAACGTTTGTACTTTGTAACATCTTCATCAGCAAAAGGAAAGAATGCTCAGCCTGCCAGCGCCTTTTTGTAGCGTGGATCCAGAATAGTACCACAAAAGTAATGCTGTTCTGAGTGGATCATTTTAAGGCGTTCATCACCTTGTAGGCGCTCTAATAATTTCTCCGACAAAACAAAAGGGTCTTGGTTTTTTTCATTTGTTTGAAACACAGAAGATACCGCCTTCAGTTGGTGCTCCAGCATGTACAACAATGGGATAGCTTTTCCGAAATTACAGTCCTCCTTGCTGACTGCACGCGTGAAGACCTCAAAAGGACGAAGCATGAGTGTCAGGCTTTTAATTATTTCCCATTGCGCCGCATCCATCCTCAGGTCCTTGTGAGCTGTACCCTGTTTTAAGAAATAGTGATCGAGTACTGTATACTGCTCATACAGACGCTCAAGCATGTAGAAGGTTGAGTTCCAACGTATTGCCACCTCCTCGATGATTGCTTTCACTGGCATTCGACGTTCATGTAGCAGGCTCCTCAGATGCTTCCGGGCCTTAAAAGAATGGCTGAAATGGTTGCACATTTTTCGGCAGGTGTCCACTACCTCGAGCACTGGACTGTCTTTATCACTCAAGAATTTTTTAACAACCGGGTTTATACAGTGCTCCAAACACGGCACTCTGAAATAGTGACCCAGCTCCATGGCCTTAACTACACTGGTGCCATTATCCGTGGAAACATAACCAATCTGGTGTTTTTTTGGGGACAGCCAGTCAAGGACCTTAGTGTTAAACTCATCCAAAATGTTTTGTGCTGTGTGATGTTTCTCCAAACCAAACATGGCTAGTGTTGCATGTTTCTGAGCAGCTTTAAAAACTTGGTCCGGGTCAACACCTGCGTTTAGCTTTGCTTTAACCCCTGAAATAGAGACCCAGTGTGCAGTGATGCACATGTAATCAGAGCCTGCGCCACTGGTCCACATGTCTGTTGTCAGATGTATAGTGTGAACAGCACTCTTCTGCAAAGCTGCCCCAATCACCTCCAGCACATCTTCATGTAGTGCTGGAACCGCAACTCTGGCAAAATAGAACCGGCTAGGAACCTTCCATTTAGGGCAGAGCGCTGCGACTAATTCTAGAAAACCAACCCCTTCTACAAAAGAAAAAGGGAGAAGGTCCAGAGCTAGCATTTTAGCCAGCTTAGTGTTATACAGACGCATCAGTGGGTGGTTGCGTTCATATTGTGCTTCTGTAAATAACATCGTTTTAATGTTGCCCTGGACCAAGCATTTATGGGACGATGATGATGATATCTTCGACCCAGTTACGCTCGCTGATGAACTTTTTCGCATTGGTGTCTCACTCTCTCCCACACTCTTAGTGTGGCTCACATGGGGTGTGCTGCTGACAGGGGTACTGGGTGTAAGTGAAGTGTTTGACACGTCTTCTTCCTCTTCGTCATCATCAGATGAAACAGCATTACGTGCAATTCGGGCTTCCTTGATCGCCTGTAGGTGCGCAAACCATTTGACAGCGTGCTTTCTTTCAAGATGACCTCTCTGGCCTCCGGTACCATAGTTGGAACCAAACTTACCACGACTAACTGCCAACTTACTAATGCTACAAATGGCGAGGTTTTCCTTTTTTGCGCAAACACTAAAGAAGTCCCAAACTGCGGACTTGAAATGTCTTTGGGGGCCAGAGGAGGCGGCGATACAGGTGGTGGTGGTCCTGCTGCTAATGCCAGATGAAGTGGAGGATGTGGATTGCCGAACTTCAGTACGTTTTGCACTTTCACCGCCGCTAATTGAGGTCGAGGTGGATGGAGGTCCCTTCTGGCGAGTAAGAAATATGGAAGCGGTAGGTGTTGGTGTACTAGTTAACTCCAATGATTGTGGTGTTTCTTCCATTGCCTCCTCGTCGACAACATCATCACGCTCAGCAGCTTCTCGGGCTAGGGTCAAAATGTCTTTTTGCTGCATGCCCGCTGGGGCTGCAGTGACCTTTATGATGACTGCGTCGTCGTCGTGAGAGTCTTCATCAGCAGGAGTATCCGCCACTTCTTGTTGAGCCTCATCGCACTCCATAACTATGAGTCTTTCGACGACCTTCCTTTTACGCTTAACTACCTTTGTCAGATCATGGTGTGCCTCACTCTCAGACGGCAGTGATGGTGGTTCCCAATTTTGATCCGTATCATCAGAAGGAGGTGGGCTTGAAGAAGATGTAGACCTCACCCTTGATCTCTTCCTTGCTAAGGGTGTGGAAGACAATGAATGATCATCAGGAGGAGTGGCTTCCTCAAATGATACCTCGCCTTGATTGTCGATTTCCTGATGTGCCCCTACTTCGGGAGGAACAACTATTGGGGGCACTTGTGACCCTCCATGCACCTCTGCTTGCACATCTCCTTGCGCTGCCTCTCCTTCCACATGTACTTGGGCTTGTACTTGCACATGTGGTTGTTGTTGCGGCTGTGGTTGTTCAACACTCGTCAGATGAGTTACAACAACCTGTGTTGATTCAGGGACATTGCTGCTACTTTCTTGCGATGAGCCAACATCACTGGTCGATGGTGATTGAACAACTAGACTAAGTGCCTCTGCAGCACTCAAGGGCTTGGACTTAAGTTGGCTTGGTGGTGGTGGTGGCCCTGAGCCCAATAGAGCGGGGTGCTGCTCCCAGCTTGGTCCCCAGCAGATCCTGCTGCTGCTGCAGGCGTACTTTTTTTTTTACTCCCAAAAAACGTGGCGGGCGGCACACCAGTCTCCTTGGTAACTTGCTTCTTCTGCTCCTTACTGGCAACTTTCTTGCTAGAGGAGCTACGGGGAACTTTTTTTGGGGCCATCTTCTTCAGAGCAGGTCAGAACAGCAGGCCGCAGTTGCACGAGTTGCAGAGTTGTATGTGGCCAGACGTGACGTTGTGTGACGTTATGCTGCACACACACACCGCTGCAGGACTTCTTCCTGGCACTGGTGGTTCTCTTGAGTCTTGTGCACCTAAAGCAATGGAAGACAGAGGAACATCAGTTCAGTTATACACCCCAAAAAAATTGAAAAAACACAGAAAAATCAGCACAATCCCATGCCCTCCATGATGTTTAAATTCAAGACACCCCACAGAAAGACTAGGCACATGCACCACTCACTACCCCTAGTGAAAAGACCACAACAACAGCCCAAAAAAACGAAAATCACAGAAAAATCAGCACAATTCCAAGCCCTCCATGATGTTTAAATTCAAGACACCCCACAGAAAGACTAGGCCTATGCACCACTCAGTACCCCTGGGCATAAAGGTTGAAAGCTAGGCAAAATGGTTGCAGACCTAACAACACTGCCTGCATTCAAAATGGCCCCCTCCCTCCCAGCACATGGCCAGGGCCTATAGCAGCACTCAAAATGGCCCCCAGCCACATAGCCTGTCCTCATGAACACCCCAAAAAATCAAAAAACACAGAAAAATCAGAACAATCCCATGCCATCCAGGCCCTCCATGATGTTTAAATTCAAGACCCCCCACAGAAAGACTAGGCACATGCACCACTCACTACCCCTGGTGAAAAGGCCACAACAACAGCCCAAAAAAACGAAAATCACAGAAAAATCAGCACAATCCCAAGCCCTCCATGATGTTTAAATTCAAGACACCCCACAGAAAGACTAGGCCTATGCACCACTCAGTACCCCTGGGCATAAAGGTTGAAAGCTAGGCAAAATGGTTGCAGACCTAACAACACTGCCTGCATTCAAAATGGCCCCCTCCCTCCCAGCACATGGCCAGGGCCTGTAGCAGCACTCAAAATGGCCCCCAGCCACATGGCCTGTCCCCATGAACACCCCAAAAAATCGAAAAACACAGAAAAATCAGCACAATCCCATGCCATCCAGGCCCTCCATGATGTTTAAATTCAAGACACCCCACAGAAAGAGTAGGCACATGCACCACTCACTACCCCTGGTGAAAAGGCCACAACAACATCCCAAAAAAACGAAAATCACAGAAAAATCAGCACAATCCCAAGCCATCCAGGCCCTCCATGATGTTTTTATTAAAGAGGCCACACAGAAAGACTCAGTCCACCCACCACTGAGTACCCCTGGGCAAAAGGCCCCAACAACAGCCCAAAAATCGAAAATTACAAAATTGTAGTTGCAGCAACTGTAATGCCCCAAACAAACTTACTTGTGAAATTTCTAATCCAAAAGTGATCCAAAGAAAGTCAAAAAGGCCTCAAATCCAAATATCCAGCAGCATCCACAAAAAGTAATCCTTCCAGCTCCAGATCCAAATGAAAAGTGACCAGGAGATGGACAAACCACTGGGAGGAGCCTGCTGGACAGGAACAGGAAGTTGGAGACTGTGGGGCACTTCCTTCCTAAAAAATGGACTCCTTGCAATAAAAGTGCAGGCAAATGTCAACCTGAGGAGTTATTCAGATAAAAATCATCATTTTCAGAAGGTTTTTGCTGCTTGCTGGTGGATTTCTTGTGCAGAATTGCATATTTTTTATTTTCGCGAGTGCGAGATTGTTGCTGCCCGCCGCACGTACGGGTTCGCGATTGCGAACTCTTGCGATACGTGATCACGGCGTACTTGCGTTGACAAACTCTCGCTGTGCAAGGTGGCGAGCGCGATGACGTAATCGCGGTCGCCAAACTCCCGCGGGATCTCGCAGCAAGATCCAAAATGTCGCAGCGCTTGCAAAATATTGAGAAAAAAAACTCGGCAAACACTGAATGGCGGTAAGTAAACGCCGCGCGCCGCAAAATTGTATGCGTGCAAATTTGCGGATTTTCGGTAAATTCGCGAGCGTTCGCGGATTGCGAATTTACCGAAAATTCGCAAAATCCGCGAGCGAAGCAGATTTTCCGCCCACCCTTAGGTACGATGATGAGTTAATTTTGCCCAATGTACCGACGGTGAGCAGTTGAACACATTATTTGCATTGACATTTACATTTTAGCTGAGTGACACAATCTAATATGTCTACCAGATTTTTTGTTGAAATAGGACGTTATTATGTCTTGCATATTTCACACAGAAATATGAATGAATGGAATGAATGGAATCCTTAAACTATGATAAGTCATATTTCAGTGAGTTGTTGATCACATTATTTATTTTATCATTTAAGTTCCTCACTGTATGACACATTCCAACATGTCTGCCAGTTCTGTGTTGAATAGGAAGAATTTTAGGTCCTTTGTTTATGTTCATACTTTGCACACAGCTTTATCAGTATGGTTTTTGCACGCACTCACTTATGTGAACAAGGCTTCCCCAGAAGCCGAGACATGTTGTAGGTTAACGCCTTCGATGCTGTTGACGGAACGGTTCCGTCATGCACGTCGGGTGAGCTGTGCGGATGACGAACCGTTCCGTCATGACTCCGCCCGTGCAAGGCGGAGTCAGCATGGGTGGGGAATTCGCGCCGCAGCGATGCAGTTAAGAAACCCCCTTGGACTTTGGATTGCCTGGCGTTATCTTTGTGGCTGAGAGCGTACTTACTTGGAACTCTTTGCTGAATTGACTACTGGCGTGCTCGGCCAGTGCGTGCGCCACCTCCCAAGGGGGCACTAGCAGTTTAAACGGAGCGATTTTGGGATTTATATATAGATATACATATATATATATATATCCCGCTCCTGTTACACCAAATTACGAGAGTCACTCCGCGGGCGGGTGCCGTGTTGCGGTAGTGCCCCGCATTCATATGCCCTGTGTTCATATTTCGCAAGCTGTTTCTTCATAGCCTCTTGGATGTTCTTGTTGTTCCTTGTTGGTATTCTGTTGTAGTTCTTCTTCCAGGGATTCTATTTCCTTCAGGGCTTTGTCCCTGTCACTCCACGGGAATTGCACTACAATTTCCAACATGCCTTTACAAGAGATAACATGGAACAATGGTTGGACGAGGAGCAACCTCATGATTGCAATTGCCGATCCACGGCAAAACATGAATCATATTATCACTGTTGGACCGAACTGTTGAAATTGTAAAATTCAATATCGTTTTCTTTATTTCAATGCCGCATACAGGTCAGCTTCCAATTGTGACATAAGAGAAGCTGTGGAAAGTATATACTTCCAAGATGGCGCACGCCTTATGGCGTCTAGGCCAGCCCTTGTTTGTTTCTATGATGCAATGTTTAATGCTTTAAAAATGGCACAGCGCAGTGCGTTTGTTGACACTGATAAAGGAATTGCTTCCGAAACGCATCTGTCTACAAAAGATTAAAACACCGCTGAGCTGAGGTCCCGCGAGTGCTGTCTTCCTTTTTTGCGAGCTGAAGGGATTGTGAAGCATATATATATATATATATATATATATAGCACACTCCTCCGTTTTGGCGAAAGAATTGGGCGCACACTCGCCCAATTCTTTCGCCAAAACGGAGGAGTGTGCTATATTGAACGGCGAGGTTCCGCCGTAGGGAAACGCACCCACATCGAGCGCTCGAAGTGGCTGGGAAAGCAGGAACCAGCGTGTGAAGATATATATATATATATATATATATATATATATATATATATATATATATATATATATACTTCCAACTTGTCGCCAGCAACCGTCGGCAGGCAAACAGGTACACGGACTGCAATTAATCACCCAAGCCACACCTCTCTTTTTCAAAAAGATTTATTTCATTTTCGTGGTGGTGGTGGTGCTAGTCATCAGACGCGTTTCAGACTGGCGTCCTTGCTCACTGATGGGAGGGATTTGGAGAAACCATATTTTTAAGGGGAAGGAAAACATTACAATTTCGCGCCTTTCCAACAGGTAATTGAAATAGACAGAGGACTTCGAGACTCAAGTCTCTTTCATTCTGTGTTTTTACAGTCGCCATGTTGCTCTGGGAAAAAGCGATCGTAATGTTATCATTAATGCATATCAATTCCTGTCACATATATCACTTTATGTGTTGTATCATGAATCGTAAGCCGTTTTCATTATATGATTACACATTTGTTGTACAAATTAAATACACATGATCAAAAACGACTCAATTTTGGTATCACTAATGGTGCTCTAATATGACTGTACAAATACGGGATTATTCATATGCTCTTTTTGTGGAGTACATAGAGCTATACAGCCTACATGAATCACATTTCTTTTGATTTTTTGCGTACACATTGTGACTATGTATTACATGTTATCGTGGAAAGATTGGGTCATATTTCAATTTTTGGGAAATTTGACACCAAACCATTTGTTCCCATTCAGCCAGTGATGGTGTCCCGTTTAGCGAATTTTGCACAATATATAGCGGATTTGCACAAAAAAGAAGAAAATACATAAAATTAATAATATATTTTTGTACATGATTTTAATGTGATGTATAGAAAATTGTTGGTTACAGATTTTAATCAATATTTTTATTGGGAATGAATCACGATGAATTAAGTGGAACATCAAATTGAACAGATGAGCCGAGAGGGACATTCTCTTTTAAATCTGTTTTGTTTGTTATTATATATGGTGAACTACCATTTAAGTGTGGTTGAGGTGTTGAATGCACAATCATACTGTCAAACGTAAGCGCTACTTAACCAGGCTGAAGCATGTTTTTTATTTCCACAGGCTGTGGGGTCAGCTGACTGTGTACTGGCACTTTAAAGATGATGGGGGTGTAACCGACCATGTTATGTGATCAAGGGACTGAGGTCCCGAAACGCGTCATGGCGGCGTGTTCCGTGCACTAAGGATGAAATAAATCAACTTGCAAAATATCCACTTGGGTCCGGTTTCGTTATTTCCTTTGGAGTCTGACTTGGGGGATTTGGCGAAGTTCGTGGCACGTTATTACACCACCAGCTTCTGGGTGTATAACCGGACCCCGTCAGTGAACAGGGCGTAAGCGGAAGGAAGAAGCGTTTGCAGGTTTCTTTCCTGCAAGATTCAGTGGCTCTGGTAAGAGCAACCGCTACAGCCCCCGACGAGCGGAATTCTCCAAGGGCAGCCGCGGCATTGTAAGGCGAGGCAGTTCCCACGGATGTGGTAGAACCGGCGCCACGGTGAAGCAGCGGACGGCATGGTGTGGAGACCGCAAGCAACTTACCATCGGGACTGAAGGAGGAAGCAGCATAGCGTGACGGGTTACTTGAAGCCCGAGTGCGCAGAGCTGAGTGCAACTAATTATTCGTTAATAATCCTTAAAGAATCTCCGTGCACAGACCATGGCCGCCGCCGATGTGGTCAGATCCCGTGAGGAGGCAGCTGTTGAAATGTTTGACGATACTCCCGTCACGAGCATTAACCCTATGGCGCAAGCAGCGCAATCGAATGTGGGAAATAATGCCATGAAAGAACTTTTAAGAAAACTAGAAAAAGCCATGCGGACGGAACAGGCGAAATGGTGGGAGAGGAAGTCACTGTCCCGCTATTTGGAAGTTGGACGCGTTCCCCGGGGCTTAAGGATCATGCTGGCCCCCAGCTTTGAAAACCCGGACCCAGAGATGTTAAGTGAGTGGGCAAGGTGCAACCTGGACTCTTCGAGCAGACTACTCAGAATATTAGTCAAATATGCGGAGAGTGACGGAGCGAAACTGGGGGCAGTGATAAAAGATTTAAATGAGGAGATTAAGAAGCTTAATGATGCGGAACAGGAAAAACGATTGCGCGACGCAATGAAACAACGACTCACCAAGGAGGAGGAGGTAATCAAAAAGAGAAAGACCTTCAAATTTCAGAGGGACAAACTAGATTACCAGAACGGTCGTATTTTCACCTTCGCAAAAAAGTACGATCTTCAAAAGGGGACGACCGGACCTCGCTCCAAAGGTACAGGGCAAACAAGCAACAGGGGCCCCAGCCCCTCTACCTCGGAGTCAAACCTGAGTTCGATCCCAGGAAGTGAGTCAGAGAATGACCAACGCAATAATGAGGAAGCGGAGGGTTTTACCAAGCGGTCGCTGGGAGAGGAAGTGGAGTGCCTATGCAGCGACCGCAAGCAGACCCTAAGATCTCACACCGCTGGCAAGAAATCAGGCGGAAACGCAACCTCAAGCGCAAATGGCGGAGGAGGAGCCGGGCAACAAACCGGCGCAACGAAACCACCAGTGAGGGGCCGGGGACGAAAACGATGGAACCGCTAGTGAACAATCAAGTAAGCGACCAACTATCTGTGATTAACCTCTCAGATGTTCATTTAACTGTTAAAGAGACTAAAACATTATCATTAGGCTTGACTTATTGTCCCCCTTGTACATTCAATTATGCGCAAACAAGAATGGACTTTTTTAAATATATACGCAAACTGAAATTAAGAAAGCTATTCTTGCAGAACAAATTGAAAACGCGCATACCAACTCAGGATAATAATAGAACTGAGCTTGATCCGGGTCCATGCCTGGCGGGAGAGGTTGAGTTATATATGGACCTGGTTGAGTTGAACAGGGAAGGGGGAACCTCAGTGGATGTGGACATAGAGGACATAGAGGAACATATAAGAACAGATGCCCCGGGGGCTACGAGCTTTAGACCTAAATCAACGTTCAACCCCATATCGGTCTATGACAACATAGAAGTATTCAATAATCTGGTTATATCTGATTTTAAAGAGTTGCACCAGGCCTCCAGAACAAAGGACATTAGATCTAAGAATAGGTGCAATAATGCCTATGGGAGTCTAATGAAGAAACTGCAGGGGGAGAATACGGTGATTGTAAAACAATCAGATAAGGGGGGCAACATTGTCCTGTGGCCAAAACAATTGTACATGGAGGAGGCTTTACTGCAGTTGAATGATAGGAATTGTTACTGCAGGAGCGATTGGCGTACAGCTAGACAGGCGTGGGATGCTTTCAATACCAGATTATATGTGTGGAAGGGCATGGGATTACTCAGTGGGGATGAACAAAAATTCCTTAAATCCAATTATCCTGTGATCCCTGTGTTTTATATGATCCCGAAAGTCCACAAAAATCTGACCAAGCCCCCAGGGAGGCCTATAATCTCCGCCAGGCAGGGCCCTTTTGAGAATGCCTCTAAATATATTGATCACTTCCTGCAGGAACATCTGAGAGCGCTTCCCTCCTATATCAGGGATACGGGTGATTTTTTGGACAAAATCAGGACCATAGAGTGGCAGGAAGATTACCTTTTACTAACACTAGATGTAACTTCCTTATACACCAGTATTAATCACAACGATGGATTAAGGGCAGTAAAACACTATCTGGAGCGTAGACCTGCCTGTATGATGCAGCATAACAGCATGATAAGTGAGATGATTGAGATCTGCCTCAGAAGCAACTTCTTCTTGTTTCAAAAACAGGTTTTCCAACAACTAAGGGGAGTTGCGATGGGGGCCTGCTTCTCCCCTAGCTATGCCTGTCTGCATATGGGGCATTGGGAGGAGCAGGTCCTAGCAAGAACGTATGAGGGTACCATGGCAAATAACATCGTAGCCTGGTACAGATTTATTGATGACCTTTTCATCATTTGGAAGGGGTCAGAAGAGGAGGTTAACAAGTTCATAACCAACATTAATGAGAATGATCTTAATCTACATTTCACTGCTCAACTCAGCAGAACACAGGTCACCTTCTTAGATGTGGAAGTGAGCATTGCCAAGGGCAGAATAGTGACTGACCTGCATCGCAAGGCAACAGCTGGAAATACGGTGTTGCACGCCACCAGCCACCACCCGGCGCACTTGATTCGAAGCATTCCCTATGGGGAGATGCTGAGGATCAGGAGGATCTGTAGCACAAAGGAGAGCTGTGAACAGGCACAAAAAGCAAGCAGGAGTAGATTCATTGAAAGAGGCTACTCACGAGAAATGGTGGAGGGTGCCATGAGACGTGCCAACTTAACATCAGGGCACAGTCCAGTAACAGATGTTGGGCCCATACGGACCGCAGGGAAGGAGTCAGGTCAGCCTAGACTAATAACAGCATACAGCAGACAGCACAAAGAAATATTCAACATCATTCGCAGAAATTGGCAGGTGGTCAAGGGAGACCCAGTCATTGGTGGGACCCTTGCCGAGAGACCAGCTATTACTTACAGCAGAGCGAGGTCTATGAGCGACATGATAGTTAAGAGTAGCCCGGAAGTAGCCGATGACAACTGGCTGGGTAAGAGTAAGGGCTTCCTAAAGTGTGCAGTCTGCAAGGCATGCAGGATAGGAAAGAACAGGACCACCTATGTGACAGCTTTCAATAAGGAGGTGGTCTCGATTAAAAAGAAAATTACCTGCAAATCTGACTTCGTGGTCTATGTATTGGAATGTGCTTGTGGCCTGCGCTACGTGGGCAGCACCAAGCTGCAGGTGCACAAGCGCATTCTTCAGCACCTTAGAGCAGTGACCAACAAGGACGAGGCTTACCCTGTCGCCAGACATGTAAATATGTGCCATGGGGGGGACATAGGATGCTTGCAGTATTATGCGATTGACATGGTCCCGCCACTTCGTAGGGGTGGCGATAGGGAGGCCCGATTGAGAGTTCTGGAAACACGATATATTCTAGAACTCAATTCCAAGGCCCCCAATGGTCTAAATCAAACGGAAGACTTACACTCTTGTCTTTATTAGGGATCTAATATTTAGACCATTTGGACCAAAATCTGTCATTAACTGCAGAGTAATTGAGGGGCAATATGTATCATAGTCAAACATGTAAACAGTCTGCCTTCTGTTTTTAACTTCAATTTATGGTGAAGGGAGCGAAAACAATTTTTATCACTTGATTAGAGAGTCATTTTTATGATGTATCATAATTATGTTTGCGATATTCTTTTTAAAGTGCACCAGCTTTTGTACCCTTGATACAGCAGTGTGGAAGCAGTGGTTATGTGTAGCGGTTAAATGCCCACTTGGGCACAATTTTGAAATTTTGGGAAATTTGACACCAAACCATTTGTTCCCATTCAGCCAGTGATGGTGTCCCGTTTAGCGAATTTTGCACAATATATAGCGGATTTGCACAAAAAAGAAGAAAATACATAAAATTAATAATATATTTTTGTACATGATTTTAATGTGATGTATAGAAAATTGTTGGTTACAGATTTTAATCAATATTTTTATTGGGAATGAATCACGATGAATTAAGTGGAACATCAAATTGAACAGATGAGCCGAGAGGGACATTCTCTTTTAAATCTGTTTTGTTTGTTATTATATATGGTGAACTACCATTTAAGGGTGGTTGAGGTGTTGAATGCACAATCATACTGTCAAACGTAAGCGCTACTTAACCAGGCTGAAGCATGTTTTTTATTTCCACAGGCTGTAGGGTCAGCTGACTGTGTACTGGCACTTTAAAGATGATGGGGGTGTAACCGACCATGTTATGTGATCAAGGGACTGAGGTCCCGAAACGCGTCATGGCGGCGTGTTCCGTGCACTAAGGATGAAATAAATCAACTTGCAAAATATCCACTTGGGTCCGGTTTCGTTATTTCCTTTGGAGTCTGACTTGGGGGATTTGGCGAAGTTCGTGGCATATATATATATATATATATATATATATATATATAACCTACTGGCGGACGCCAGTAGGTAGTTATAGTTAGGATTTTTTTCAATGCAAAATCTCAAAATTTAATTATGAATAACTTAGGCGCCGGTTGACGAATCTGCCTGAAAATCTCTTCAAATTTGCCTTGCGGAGCTCCGGTCCTTCCTTGAAAGTTTGGGGGGAATTCGTGAAGCGGGGGCCGAGATAAAAGGGGGTCCCAAAACGTGTTTTCCCCATGTTAATTTTCATAGGGCGGTCGAACTCACTTTTAGCCCGAACGGCAGAATGGATTTCCACCAACCTTGGCAAAATTGTAGGGACTGGTAGCCGATGTGCCTTTGCTATGTCTCAAGATATGTGCTGAAGTGGTTTTTGAGTAATTTAGGTTAAAAAAAATATATATATCTATGGCAGCGCCCCGGTACGCGCACAGAGGAGCGCTCTGGGCGTGCCACGTGAGGTGCGCACGGAAAGCTGATTGGCTCGCAGGTGTCTGTAAACATTCGAAACAGTCCGGAGCGGCCGCCATCTTGTGTCTCGGTAGGATCGAGACACAAGAGGTGGGAAAAACAAAGGGGGAAATGACAATAAGGGGGCAGAGTAGACCCCCCTTGACCCCCTAGGTTTGATGTGGGGGCCCCGCGGGTGAAAAAAAATATTTTTTTTTGATTTGTGCGGGGGGAGCGCCCGGTACGCGCACCGGGGAGCGGACCGGGGAGCGTCCCATGGGGAAAAAGGAATGATAGAGTTTTTAAAAAATGTAGCCTTTTTTTAGAAATTGGAGCTAGTTCTAAAAAGAACTGTTTTTTTCTTCTTTTTGTTGTTTTATATATTTTTTAATGTTTTTTGAACATTTTGTACTTTTTTTTGCTTTTATGAACTATTTTGTATTTTTTTGGTTATTTTTATGGGGAGAAACAAAAAACAGGGAATTGAAAATGGCTCAACAGGAGCAAAAAAAAAATCTGGAAAAAAATTGGGTTTTTGGGGGCAATTGTGGTTGTCACCAGCAAGGAGGATGAGCTTTAGGCTCTGCTCACCATAGGAGATGGTCTTACCACAAAACATACAGGTGACCCTAAATTCTCCAAACCGTGGTTGAATCCCGATGGAATGGGTTGTTTTCGTTTTGTAGGTGCTGCGTGTAGATTGGGGAGGGTTGCTGGCCAGTTCTCTCATCTCTGCGGCAGCATATTAGTTAGGATTCTTGCGCTGCATGTGCCTTATCATGGTATTGTTCCCAAATGAATATTTTTTATTTGGGGTACCCCTTGAGAGTTCCATGTCACAGATAAGGCAAGTCACCTTTGCCGCATTCACTTTCTTTTTTCCCTCAGGGATGGAAAAAAACTCCCATACAATGTGTGGCTTGGGTTGGTATGGGGTATTGTGTTCTTCCAGCCACCTCCTCCTCGTCCCCTCCTCCTCTTCCTCCTCCTCCTCTTCTTCTTGACCACCAATGTGATGTTGTGGTGGTCCTCTTGGTGGTGGTGGTGGTGGTGGTGGTGCAGATGCTCCAGCTGATGCTGCTACTGTGGCCATTTCAAAGTACAAAATATACCTCAAAGATTTCAAAACAGGTCTTCCTCAGTCAAAGGACAAAGTCAGAATAAGGAAAAAAGGTGGGGTCTTTCATCATTTGGAAAAAAAAATGTCCTGAACCAATGAGAAGTGTTATTTTCATTTTAAAGACTAGGGATTTCATCATTATGAAACCAAAACTGTTCTGCACCAATTAAAAGTGTTATTTTCATGTCACATGACCCGACGCACTTACGCGACGCACCCCCGGGCGCGCCCCGGGTCGCGTCGCGTAAGCGCGTCGGATGTTTACGTTGCGCGATCCTATTCGCTCGAGTGCTTCCGGGTGCGCTTACGCTGTGCGTATCACGTGGATGCGGCTACGCAATACGTCACGATGATGTTTTCGTTCGCGGCAATAGCACTAACGGGACGCTCTCCGGAGCGCGCCCTGGGGCGCTTCAAAAGACTACGCTTTCCGGGGCGCTCACCGGGGCGCGCCCCGGGAGCGCTCCAGGGCAAAAAAAAATATATATATATACATTTAAAAAATTGTTTTAAATACAAATATAATATAGGATTCATTCATTTTCAAAAATATTACATATCATAGCTATAGACATTTGCTATTAGCAAAATTTTGAAATTCACTGAAAAAAACATAGGTTTGGGGCCTTATATATAGTTAGGAATTAGCATTTAAAAAACCTATGAAATTCACTGAAAAAAACATAGGTTTCACACCAGTTATAGTTAGGAATTAGCATTTAAAAAACCTATTAAATTCACTGAAAAAACCATAGGTTTCACACCAGTTATAGTTAGCTGGAAATTTTACTAACATAAAACCATTGAAATTCCCACTTTATGGTTAGTTGGACTCACTATAACTTGCGCGCCTGCAATGCACTGCTGATGACGTCACATATTACATCACTCATGACATGGTCAGTGACATCACTCATGGCATCACTGAAGACACCATCCAGTGAATGTGTGTCTTTCTGAAATATCAATATGTTTTATATATGTATTTGTAAAGGTCGATGGACGAATAAATGTTTAAATAAGTGTGTAAATGGATGTTTTTTTTAATAAAATATTGATTGGTTAACTGGCTTATAAAGTGTATCTTAGTGAATACATATATTAGCGAGTAATTTTTAAATATTTTAAATATATGTATCAGTGTTTCACTTTGTGTATAAGTGGCTGCATGGGTTGGTGACTGACTCACTGTTTGTATGTGTTTTTAAGACAGCGTATGTGCAGGACTGTATGGGTGGATGAGTGTGAATATGTGTGTGTTAGTGAGTGAATGCCTGCCTCACTAGTGTCTTTATGAGTAACTACATATGTTTTAATCTAGTTTATGTGAGTATTGATGTATATAAGTGAGTATATGTGAGAGTGAGAGATTGAAAGAGTTCCTGTTTAAATAAGTATGTTTTTTTATAAGTGATTGTTTAAGAGAGTAAGTATGTGTAAGTTTCCTTAGAAGTAATGTACTAGTGTGTGTATAGCTGTATATGCAAATAAAAGGATGTTCAATAGTTCATTTGCATGTGTGAGTATGTGTGTGAGTAACTTTTGGATGACTGTCGGTGTGTAACAGGATGTATATGTGTATCACAACATATGATGAGTGAGTATATGTCTGAGTGACTATATAGAACTGTTGCTGAATGAGAGGATGTGTATATAGATGGTGGAATTACTGAATTGGTTGTTGTAAGTGGTATGGGTATCTCAATTTTTTTGAAAATGTTAGTTTCTATTTTTGAATATGTGTTTCAAGGGTTACATTACACCGAAAGGAGGTCAGTCAGTCTGTCACAAGGATGGTGTCATCAGTGATGTCATGAGTGATGTCACTGACCATGTCATGAGTGATGTAATATGTGACGTCATCAGCAGTGCATTGCAGGCGCGCAAGTTATAGTGAGTCCAACTAACTATAACGTGGGAATTTCAATGGTTTTATGTCAGTAAAATTTCCAGCTAACTATAACTGGTGTGAAACCTATGGTTTTTTCAGTGAATTTAATAGGTTTTTTAAATGCTAATACCTAACTATAACTGGTGTGAAACCCATGGTTTTTTCAGTGAATATATATATATATAATAACACACACTCGTTTCTTTTCACGAAAGTAGACCGCACTCCGAGCTTTGATTTTACAAAAAAAAAGATATATATATACACTAATGCCTTGCATGTGAACAAGGGCTGCATAGCCCGAAACGCGTCATGTTTGGTTGGTAGCGGGAAAAAACTGGCAAATAAAAATACTCACCCGAATGCTGTGGTCTGTCTCCTACTTCGCCGGTCCGGTTGGATTGGAGGTGGTTCTTTGGAGTGACTGTTGATATATATATATATATATATATATTCACTGAAAAAACCATAGGTTATAGACCATATATAGTTAGGAATTCGCATTTACAAAACCTTATTTTACTCACACAAAACCATTGAAATTCCATATATAGTTAGTTGCACTAACTATATATCGCGCACCCGCAATCCACTGCTGATGATGTCACATATTACATCATTCATGACATGGTCAGTGACATCACTGATGACATCACTGATGACATCTCAAATGACATCACTGATGACATCTCAAATGACATCACTGATGACATCACTGATGACATCTCATTTGACATTACTGATCACATCACTGATGATATCATTCATGTGATAATACGATGAACCTCTTCAGACTCTAATATAACCTTAGATACAATCAGTGTAAATAGACACTCACAGACTGTCACTCATCCATGGAGTTACTCACACACCTAGTCAGTCATGCAAAGAATCAATCACACCTCCATTTCCTCAACTATACAGTTATACAAACTTTACTTATTCAAACATATACTAACACATATTTACTCTCTTATACAATCCCTGATACAAGTTCACAATGATCCATACAGCCACTCACACATTCACTGGCTCTTATGCACAGTTATTTATATATGTCAACTCTCACATGTACTGTGTTTTACATATGTACTTACTTTGACATGTAGCACTGAGATATCCATTCACTCACCAATACACTCATGCGCACAGTCAACCGCCCATACAGCTGTTTCCACATGCACTTTTGAAACCATACATCTAGTGAATCAACTGCTCACACATCTATGCACAGAGTCATACACCTCCCAGCCACCCACACACACACTCAGTCTCCCATACAAATACTTGGGCAACCAATCAATAACCCATATAGTTACTCATATAGCTACTTATCAACACATGCAACAGTTTACAGAACAACAGACATAATGATGCACAAATTAAGACAGTTTAGTCACTAAACCATGCACTCAGTGAGACACATTTAATCACTCACTCATACAGTCAGTCATGCACCTACTAAATCCTTCATCCAGACACTTATACATCCACTCATTCTTCAATATGTAAGACATATTTTAACTTTACAGAAACATACAGTCACTGGATGTTGTCATCAGTGATGTCATCAGTGATGTCATTTGAGATGTCATCAGTGATGTCATCAGTGATGTCACTGACCATGTCATGAATGATGTAATATGTGACATCATCAGCAGTGGATTGCGGGTGCGCGATATATAGTTAGTGCAACTAACTATATATGGAATTTCAATGGTTTTGTGTGAGTAAAATAAGGTTTTGTAAATGCGAATTCCTAACTATATATGGTCTATAACCTATGGTTTTTTCATTGAATTTTCAAGGTTTTGTAAATGCTAATTCCTAACTATATATGGTCTATAACCTATGGTTTTTTCAGTGAATTTTCAAGGTTTTGTAAATGCTAATTCCTAACTATATATGGTCTATAACCTATGGTTTTTTCAGTGAATATATATATATATACATACATATATAAACATATATCATCTGTATATCTATATAAATACAAACATAAATGCATGCATACATATACTTATATGCATTCCGATGCATGTTATTTACATGAAAGTTGAAAAAACACTAATAAAAGCAAAGCTAAAAAGCCACCTCATTACAAACAGAATGGCTTTAACTTAAACGAGGGCGAGATCTATTGCATTTTCAATGCTTGTTTACTTTGGTTCCATCAAGAAGGCATTCAGATGTGTCACACATTTGCCATAAATTCTGAATGTTAGCACTCTAGTTGCACATTAGATCACTGTAGTAAAGCTACTGCTCACCAGGGACGTCTGCTGCTGGTATTCAAAGTGCATGTTTCAGTCTGCATGTCAGAATTTTTTTAATGAAATAGAAGAGGATTTGAGAAGTCACTCAAAATGATCCCTAATTTTTCTTTCTGAAGCACTAATCATACTTTCTATGGCAAAATTAACCCCCTCATGTTGTTCCTTTTTAAATTGAGTGTTTTCAGACTTACCACTTCATTCCAATCAAGATGGCTTCTGGTGTGCCATACTTTTGTCATAAGTAAGACTGTTAGCGCTCTAGTTGTTCTTTAGAACACTCTGGGACATTCTGTCATTGGGCTATACTTGGGGTACATCTGGGTGATATTTGGGCTACATTTAGGCTCTTTTGTCTCTGGTGGCCATCTTGGGAGACTGTATGTCAGAATTTTTTAATGAAATTGAAGAGGGTTTGAGAAGTCACTCAAAATGTGCCCTAATTTTTCTTTCTGCAGCACTAATCATAATTCATATGGCAAAATATACCCCCTCATTTTGTTCCTTTTTAAATTAAATGTTTTAAGAGTTACCACTTTATTCCAATCAAGATGGCTTCAGGTGTGCCATACCTTTGTAATAAGTAGGACTGTTAGCGCTCTAGTTGTTCTTTAGAACACTCTGGGACATTCTGTCATTGGGCTATACTTGGGCTACATCTGGGTGATATTTGGGCTACATTTGGGCTCTTTTGTCTCTGGTGGCCATTTTGGGAGACTGCATGTCAGAATATTTTAATGAAATAGAAGAGGATTTGAAAAGTCACTCAAAATGTGCCCTAATTTTTCATTCTGCAGCACTAATCATACTTTCTATGGCAAAATATACCCCCTCATGTTTCTTTTTAAATTAAATGTTTTAAGAGTTATCACTTTATTCCAATCAAGATTGCTTCAGGTGTGCCATACCTTTGTAATAAGTAGGACTGTTAGCGCTCTAGTTGTTCTTTGGAACACTCTAGGAGGCTGCAGTAGAACACAAAGGAATCAACTGACAGTCTCTGTCCTTGTTGGATGTACATGTTTTACTGAGAATGTCAGACTTCATTTTCACATGACTGAGAAAGATAATGTGAATTTACAGAAAATATGCTTTCAGTTTAGCTTATAGATCCCCTTCCAAACCACTGTGGGAAAATCATGAGATATTAGTTTTCTTTCAAACAATATTCATGATATCACAGCAGAAGGTTTTTTCACATGGTAAAATCACCTTAGAACCCACCACAATTCCTAAAACGAGTATGGTACCATCAACAAATGATTTATAATGTAACTAAAGTCCTAAAACCCTCTATTAACTACAATGCTTTTTAATGAGGTGCTATCATGTATATTGGTCCCAAGAGGGCTGCCAACACTTCTTGGATGAAGTGCTGACAGCCAATCAGATCAGATGTGTGGTTAGGCTCCGCCCAGATATATATCTTTTTTTGAACCTAAATTACTCAAAATCCACTGGAGCACATATATTGAGACCTAGCAAAGGCACATCGGGCTAACAGTCCCTACAATTTTGCCAAGTTTCGTGCAAATCCATTCAGCCGTTCGAGCTAAAAGTGAGGCCAACCGCCCTATGGAAATTAACATGGGAAAAACGCGTTTTGGGACCCCCCTTTTTTCTCGGCCCCCCCTTGATGAAACCCCCCCAAATTGTCAGGGGCTGCTCAGAAACAAAATGTTCCATTTTCCTGAAAATTTCAGCCAATTCCGTCCACAAACGCCAAAGTTATTAGACATAGAATTTTCAAAAATCCCATAGAGAAAAAATCCTAACTATATATACCTACTGGCGACCGCCAGTAGGTAATATATATATATATGAAGAGGCTAAGAACGCCGAAATGCATCCGCCACCATGGGTGTCAGAACTCTACTCTGTGTGGGCAAGCTGATTAAATGCGCTTCCGAAAACCTCCTCAAGTGTGGCCTTTTCTCTTTCTGTGAAGGAGTCTGTTCGTGATACTTACCAGCGTGGTCACCAGCGACGCGCACAAAAGGCTCCCGCTTTCTTCAGAGGCCCTGTTTTGCTGGACTACTGTTCGCAGTTGTTTCTACTCCGGGTTACCGGAATTTTACAGGGTCCACCACGGATCACCGGAAGAAGTATGACGGTGAAGTTGCCACTGAGCAGCACGTCGGACTTGGAATCTGCCATGTCCCCCGCCAGAAAGGATTCCGTTGTGAAGTGGTTAAAGCGGATTGGGGACTGGAGGAAGCGCCGCTGCCCAATTGTGTTTGTTGAACTTTGGGGGCTTTTCACTGACATTGCAGCACAGACATTCTCCCCACCTCGTTTGCGATACTTACCAGGATCTTGCTGTTGCATGCTGGAACCTGTAGGCGCTGGGGCTCTAGCTGACCACAGGAAGTATATGCAGTGTGACATCATCGTCGTGGGAGTGGCTGCAGTCCGTGGATGAGATGAAGGCTGGACATTTGAACCTTCGCTCACACCCCTTCTTCCTGCACTTTCACCCGGCGCTGAAGAGGCTAAGAACGCCGAAATGCATCCGCCACCATGGGTGTCAGAACTCTACTCTGTGTGGGCAAGCTGATTAAATGCGCTTCCGAAAACCTCCTCAAGTGTGGCCTTTTCTCTTTCTGTGAAGGAGTCTGTTCGTGATATATATATATATATATATATATATATATATATATATATATATATATACTAATATAATAAAGAGAGAGCCCAAACCTTTGAGGCGGGTAATCTCAGGAACCACAGCACCAATCACAACACCCAATACAGGATTGGAAAGGGCAGTTGCAGCAGAAGGGCATAGGCTTTGCAGACGCCCACCATATACATTTAAAAGGTAAAAGAACTGTGCCAGCAAATAAGTCCCTTGTGGGCGTGTCTGCGTTGTGCTGTGGGCGTGTGCTGGGGCGTGACAAATGCTGGGGGCGTGTGGTACATTCCGCCCTTCATGCCATGTCTCATATCGTGTGCTGTGGGCGTGTGCTGGGGGCGTGGGCGTGGGCGGGGCGCGGGACTACGGAAAAAAAAGCGAGCGCTGTGCCCAATATTTCATTGTTTTTTCTTCCCAGGTTCTGTACATTCCAGCTCCGGGTGTCCACCCTGCTCCCGTTAAATACCCCTGCACCCCATAATCATAACCCACCCTTACTCTTTAAAATATCCCAACAACCTTAAACACTAACCCATCTTAACCTTGTAAATTTACCCTGTACCCCAAAACCCAAACCTATCCCTAAATCCTAAAAATACCCCTGTACCCCAAAACCCAAACCTGGCCATGAACCCTATAAATACCCCTGTACCTCAAAACCCAAACCTACCCCTGAACCCTAAAAATGCCTCTGTACCCCAAAACCCCAACCTAGCCCTGAACCCTAAAAATACCCCTGTACCCCAAAACCCAAACCTACCCCTGAACCCTAAAATACCCCTGTACGCCAAAAACCAAACCTAGCCCTGAACCCTTAAAATACCCCTGTACCCCAAAACCCAAACCTAGCCCTGAACCCTAAAATACCCCTGTAACCCAAAACCCAAACATAGCCCTGAACCCTTAAAATACCCCTGTACCCCAAAACCCAAACCTACCCCTGAACCCTAAAAATACCCCTGTACCCCAAATCCCAAACCTAGCCCTGAACCATAAAAATAACCCTGTACCCCAAAACCCAAACCTACCTCTGAACCCTAAAATACCCCTGTATCCCAAAACCCAAACCTAGCCCTGAACCCTAAAAATACCCATGTACCCCAAAACCCAAACCTAGCCCTGAACCCTTTAAATACCCCTGTACCCCAAAACCTAAACCTACCCCTGAACCCTAAAAATAACCCTATACCCCAAAACCCAAACCTAGCCCTGAACCCTAAAAATACCCCTGTACCCCAAAACCCATACCTATCCCTAAACCCTAAACCTACCCCTGTACCCCATAACCCAAAACTATATCTGAACCCTTAAAATACCCAAACACCCCAAAACATATACCTCAGTACCCCAATACATATACCTATACCCATACTTACCTTATCCAAACATTAACATGCGTTATAATGGCATTCTGGAGTCATGGTACTTTCATAATGAAAGTATGCGGAGCGATGGTATGCGGAAAGAAAGTTGCGGAATAATGGGTTTTTACCCTTCCCCGGTAAGTACATTGGTGGCACGGCTGCCCACATCTCCAGCAACATACTCATATTTTTTCACCACCGATTTGAAAAATGCACAGGTCTCTCTCATTGATGGCCAGCACCGACATACACTTTTAGACACACCTCTCACCACAAGTTCTAGAATTGCGAACTTTAGAGCTGGGGAGCTACGTTCGAATCTCGGCATCAGCTCAACATCCTGTGATTCCAGGCAAATCGCTTTGTCTCCCCGTGCCTACCACAAATGAATGTGTTCTTCTGTAATGTAAATTGTGCTCATGCCATGTATGTTGTCGAGTTCGCGCTATAAAATATTGTAAGGAAAAATAAAGTAGGGAAACTCGAGTTCTCACACTACTGAACGTGCACTCTTAAGTGCATCAGCAGTGCTCTGTGAATCGGAGCGTTTCACAGCCCTGTCACTGATAAGAAATGCTATCAAAACGAAATCCTACAAAACAATATACTACTGGCTGGCAGTAATTCATACCCGGACAACGTCGGGACGGGCTGCTAGTATATATATATATATATACCACTGGCGGACACCACTGGGTAGTTATAGTTAATTTTTTCACCATTTGACGAATCCTCACAAAACTTTCTAAAAAACAAAGTTCATCAACCTCAGCTCCTTCTATAAAGGTTTTGGGGTTATTCATCAAGGGGGGGCCGAGAAAAAGCAGATATCCTAAAACATATTTTCCCCATGCATAGGAAAATTAGACATAGCTAAAGCCAAAAGGGCTGAATGGATTTACACCAAACTTGGAAGAAAGCTAGATCTCGGCCTTAAAAGCATGTTTTTTGTAATTTGGTGTACATCCTTGCAGATGTTTTTGAGAAATTAAGAATTAAAATGCATGTATATAGCAAACCACAGATGAGCCATGGATTCAACAAATCAAAAGAAATAATCCAACTGGCTAGCATCACACCAACAAATATGTTGCAGCAGCCATTTTAGGACTAGGGGACATAGCCCTCTGTCCTACGAAAAGGTTAAAAAATATAGGTGGCAGGATAGGTATACCCTGCCCCCCTAACCCTTGTATCTGTGCTGTGGGAATGCAGAGGGTTTGCAACACCAATAAAAAAAAAAAACAAGATGGTCTCTCGCACTTTACAAAGGTAAGCCCCCACGGATGGGCCAGGACCGAGGTTTAAAAAAAATAATAATAAAGGTGAAGGGACATGCGGCACCCTTCGCCATCCATAGTAGACCCCGGGGACCTATCACTCGGGCTGCAATACAAATATTATGATGTGAGGGGCTTGCGGCCTCCCCCTACCCAGACAATTATGAGGCCCTTGGAACCACATCCGCTGGGTTGGCAAAACATTTAAAAATGCTGTGAGTGCCCTCGTGCTCACCCAGGACACCCACAGCAATCGTCCATGGGGCCATGGAGGAATCCCCAGGGCCTGCATGGCCGCTGCCGGCTCCTCTGCCTGCACTCATTGTAGTGCAAAAGGAGATAACCCAGGGGAGGCAGCTTTTCTCTGCTCCTGTACAGCGGTAACATACATGTATCCCCCTCCTTGCCAGAGCGCAAGCAGGGAGTTGAAGTACTCCCTGTTTATGCTCTTCCAAGGAGGGAACTGTTGTGTTTCGGATGATGGGTGTTCCGGGCATTGTCACCATTGAGCCCTGGAGGATAGGGTCACCAAGGATAATGGGTGGCTTAGGGAGGGGTGCCCCACACCCCTCCCCACCAAACAAATTTGGCCCTGGGAGATAGGGTCCCTGGAGCCCTTTTGAGGCCTAGGGAGTGGGGTCCTAAGGCCCCCTCCTCTTAAAAAAAATAATTAGGCTTGGGAATGGGGTCCTAGGGACCCCAGGGTCATAACAAGACTCGGTGAGAGGGCTAGCATGCCCCCTCAAAAAACATTATCGCCCCTGGAGGATTGGTCTCCAGGGCCCTTAAGTGGCTTGGGGAGGAGGACCACATGCCCCATACCCAAATAGTAAATGTCAGACTCAGAGGATGGGGCCCCTGCAGTCCTTATCTGGCTTGGGGAGGGGGTGGTCACAAGCCCCTCCTCAAATATAAAAGAAATTAAAAAACTGTGAAATTAGCAGAGGAGCCTCCCTAGGCCCATCAGTAAATGTGTAAAATGTAATTTAGCCCTCCATGACCATATCTTCTGCTCACATTAGGTTGATGTGTAGATTCTGTGTCATTTCCTTTGCACACTCATGGATGTACCATGCGATGCTAATGGGCAATTCCATTCTATGAAAGTGCTAAATAATGACTGGTCAAACCTTTATCCCATTTAATCCGAGGTCATTATATATTGTTTTGATCTCAGAATTATGGCCTTTGTTTCTATTAGAGTCTGTCCAAAGCCTTAATAATATATTTTAAAAATAGCTTGCATTTCTGATTCCCAGGTATTATAACCTCCTCAAGTTTCTGAGGAGTTACGTTTTTTTAAATAAAATATAAGAATACAGAAAACCCCTTTTTAGAATTTGACCTCAGCGGTTTCTGTCCTTGTTTTCTGCATCATTGATCATTTATATTATTTGTATCTATAGTTTCTGCATGGTGCTCCAGTAGCCTCCCTAGTGCTAAGGCAGGCACAACAAGTACTGATAAAGTATCACGTATGTACGGGTTAGTATGAGCGTTTTCAGAAATGTTAGAAACTTTCCAACGTCTGCCTCGTGTGCAAAACAAGGGCCAGGCAATCCAAACTCCTTGCTTATTTAATTAAATGAGGACCATTATAGATCTAGAAAGGCTTTAAAATGTATTTTTTTTCATTTTAAAGCTGTGCTGCTATTTGCAACATTTTCAGGACACGGGACTGCGTCCCTGATTCCTTTAACAGTGGCTGTAACATTTCTGTTTGTGTCCAATCAGAACGAGCACTCTTGTAGGACTTGCAGGAGCCTCTTGTTCCTGTCAGATGGTGAATAGGAAATAAGGGCATTACTGCCAATCATTGAACCTTCGTTTCTCAAAATCTACTGCACACATTTACAACACATCACAAAAAGCACACATTATATGTAAAGATCTAGCTTTCTGCCAACTTTGGTACAATTCTGTCTTAAATTCTCTATGGAAACTGCATGGGGAAATTACATGTTGTACACCGTCCTCCCCTTTTTACCAGGCCTCCCGCTTTATGGATCACCCCAAAACTTTCCAGGAAGGAGCTAAGGTGGATGACATTTTTGGGGGAAGATTTAGATTTGTGAAATGTTGCAAAAGTTATGAGCAAGCCGCCTGTCGATCAAATCAATTGGTCACGCCCAGGTAGCTATATCTAACTATTTTGGCCAATTTCCCAGATTCAATAGAGTATAATAGAAATCCTAGCATTGGTCAATCCATCTAGTTCAACAACTCTTGCAAATCAACTGACCTTCTAACTCCACTCCACCATCTTGTAGAGATGTGAGCCAAAAGCGTTTTTTTTAACTAAGTGGATTATTCTTTTCATTTTATAAAGAAAACATAATGTTAAAAGTTACTGCATTGCTATCATGTGGGTATCAGCAACTTAAAGTCATGCTGTCAAAACATCAGTCTATCAACATAATGTGAGCAGCCCTAGATCATCAGACGGAGCACATATAAAAGTGTACCACATGAGGTCAAATAAGTATATCTAACCATCCAACCCGCAGAATACAGTCCTCTCACTAATCAACGCACCAGGAGTGAAGAAGTTAGTCTAAGCCACAATTTTTGTTCCACTTTCCCTAAATCTTTGGGCACCCTAGACTAGCATATAGCGTTCATTCCACCAGCATGCACCTGTTCACATTGGCTCACAAGGTTCCAAATTGTAGATTAAATAGTCTACGCCACAATTTTTCGATATCATATGAGGAAATCATCAAGGGCATATCACAGAACATTCAGGACTATTTACTATAAAGTCATCTTAGTCACGAATGTGCACAGGGAACTCCATTATATTCGTGGGAACTCTTTCAGGAGTCTCTGGGAAGTCACTGGTTACTACTATGCTCAGATTGTTTCAGTTAGACCTGTTTTCCACAAGTGTCTTTGTTTGACCTTACTACTGGACCCCAAGAAACTGATCACCAAGTATACCTCTTTAGTACATAACCCTATGGATAGTGAAGAAGTCAGACCCTGAGATTTTCAGATTGTCAACAGGCAGCGCAGCACAGGTCTCCATGGTGTGCCCAAGCCCGACCAATAGGTGCAGGTGTGGTTTTTATGGTGCCAGTGTGTTGTCACAGGAGAGCCTAGAATACACCAGCACCAGTTCAGCAGTTAGCTCTGGAGTCCCTTTGTTTGTGGCTTGGCAGGTCTTGTGGATTGGGTTTCCTTCAGCCCAGACATAAATCCAACCCCTCATAGCTAGTGTGACCACCTCACATAAGGTCATTTCAGTCACTCTCTACAGTCCTGATCTTTTCACCTGCAATTTGTTGATTTGAGGTGCATTTGTCTAATTAGTTCAGTGAAAAGAGAACAAGACTAAAACACCCAGAATGAATTAGGATATCACATATAAGTTCAGGATTGGAAGCAGTGTCTGTAATTACGCGGGAGAAAGTGTTTACTCTAACCTAAAGAAGATAAGAGTCCACCCTTGGTTGTCATGATGAGTACTTAGCCATTGTTGTTGCAGGCTCCTCCATCAATTCTGTTAAATTGCAACACTCTCCTTCTCTTGTAGTTTTCAGCAAAATGCATTCTTGCTGTTTGCAGCGTGATGTGACTTCTTGGTGGTGGATTGTAGCATCAGAACCTTGGCTGACTTCCATGGGGGTACACAATAAAGTTACACTGCAGAGGTACTTAGGGGAGTCCTCGACTTCACCCTTGCAGAATGTTGCAGAGCCTTCAGCTCATCCCACCTTGACTCCTTCATGGCTCCCTCTTCTTCTGAGCAGCATCTTCCTTGTGTCAGGACTCCACCAGTGTCCAGCCTAATGATTTGGTCAGCCGCCTTTTTCCAGATCAACCTTTCCTGATAGGTCGAAGGGCTGCCCCAAGGTTTCTGACCCCAAACCTGGTAAGGATAGGTGGAGGGGGATGCCTCAACCCTGACACACAGACATTTTCTTGTTGCCATTGATATGGAGGCCGGGAATGCAGTAGAGACATCTTAGCACACTGGCTGAAAGTTTTTGTCCCATCTTTAAACCAAAGTTGCACATTGTAGTTTTGTATTCCAACTGCCAATTCTAAGTCTGGTTCTGGGAGGTGTAGTCAGCCAAAGTCTTTGTCACCATCTGTTAATAAGGGCACACACATATAGCAGACTGGATCACACAATTAATTTGGCAACCGGTGAAACTAACCTCTCCAGAGAACAATGGGTCATGAAAGATCACGGGAAACTCCCTAGCTTCAAAGGAGCTGTCTGTATCCTTTATTCAACACTCTTTAGTGTGATCAACTACAAAGGATCCCCGTAAATTTCTGAGGGCAGCCCTGCATTCACATCTACTCTGTGGGCCCCTCCTCTAACCCTTCATCTTAGGTACCACAAGTCAGGTTGCACGAACCTAGTGCACACAATCCAATGGAAGTGATATTCTTTACTGTCTATTGCACTCACACCAATGACTATAGTAAGGTCTGTGGAATAAAGTGACTTCCAACAAATTCAAGTAGATATCTTAGGCGTTTGTTCAAAATGTTACTGTAATTGAGAATTTATGTACCTGAACAGTATCTCTATATATCCAGCACTATCTAATTCCATGTGGAACAAATACTTTCTGAAAAGCAAACAGATGTAAAATTTGTATCTGAAATATACATGTATACTAGTATTTCTTACTATGCTTTGGATAAGTAGCTCTTGCGTCATCACTGCATGCTCCCTTATGGAAGATGAGTTACAGTTTCTACTTGGCTTCGGTAAAAGTGCAATATTACCGGCACAGTCGATAACATGTTGTTACCTAATATAGCAATGGTATATGCGTACTACAGCTCTCATACCTTAAACATGATATACGTCAACACAAATGCAATGATCCTCTTTAAGAATGCCTTCTGTTCCTTTGCAGACTACCTTAGTAGACTATAACCTTGATCTTAACATTTTGGATAAATGATCAAGAGAATAGTTCAAAGTTTGTTTTTAGCAAAATTACATCTTCAAAATACTTCTTTGTTATACGATGATCCATACAAACCATCCTTTAAGAAGCAACAGGCCTTTGCAAGGAAATCTGGAATCCATGTATTGAGATCCAGGAGGCATTGATTCTCTAGCAAACAATGCTGTGGACCACAAGGGAGTTACATCTAAAAATCCAAGATGACCTCCATCACTATGCAAACAGTTTGTTTAATGCAATGAATCATTATTTAATGCCAGCATACTGCGTCCTCTGTGCACACCCAGTTTCAGTCCAGACAGCACCGGCACTCTGTGATGACTATTAGCAGGATTGCTTACAGCCCAAGATCTTACGTACTGCATCCACGTGCACAGGTCACACAAAGTGGCAAGTAGCTCCACTTCCTGACACCATTCAAATAGAGCAAACATAAAATCTAACCCAGTGTGGCTAGAGCCACATGTATCATACTCTCTTTCTAGGCGCATCTTCCACACATGCTAATTTTTACACTCATACAACAACCAGGATGGTTGTAGGAGAATGTAAGTCCAATTTTAAAAGCAAGAGAGGTAGGTACGCAACTCTTCCTGATAGGGAGAGGTAAAGAGGTCCGCCTTGCCATTAGAAAAAATATTGCTGCTACCACTGCGTCTGGAGTACAGTGAGCTGATCATAGCCATGTTCAACATACCACCTGTGGCCTACAAATGCTTCTGCAGGAGCCTATATATAACACAAAACGTGATCCCCTATGCACCGGCAATACCGCTGGAGGGAATTCCCGCTGGGCAGGCGGTTCTGATGCCGATTACACTCAGGGAGTGGCAGGAAAAAGGTGTATTCACTCTTGGAGATCTGTATCATGAGGGGGCGCTTATGCCATATGCAACATTTGCGGATGAAGAGGGATTACCGCCTGGGCAGTTTCTCCCTCACTGTGCACTGGTTGCCTCGCTCACGGCAAAATGGGGGATGTCACTACAGATCTCACTATGCAATACCTACACGTCATGGGGCGAGATAGACACCTGTCACATTGGTTTGTAGCTTCCCTCAGGGCCCACACAACAATCAATCTTGATACCCTTTGCCTTAAATGGGAACAAGATCTGGGTCGCCAGTTCACAGACAAAGTGTGGGTCCAAGTACTTGAGAGCCTGACTCATATCCCTAGGAACATGCGCTTCCGTCAGATACAGTTGTTTATCGTACCAGCAATTTGACGGACGCCGCGTATCCTGCACGAAGCCTGAGACGCTGATCATCAATCGACCTCCATCCATTGGAGAATTTTCCTTGTATGTACTAGGAAACCCGTGGACTCGTGTTGCTGTTTTGTGACAATTTAGACACGGAGTTTGGACAACAACGAATTAACTTTCAGAATACTCGAGCTAGTTGGACTCCATATGTATACCATCAGCCTCGATCTGTTCGTGGAATTTCTTTCCCTGAAGTGACCCAGGAGATGTTACATTTCTTTTCGAATTCAGCCGGGATCGTTTTATTTTCAGTTGTTTGAACTTTCGGCTTCAGGATTGGTATTTGTCTTGAGCCCTCTGCTTCAATTATTGGAGCCACTGGCCCTTCTAGGTTGTCTAGACTTCGCATTTGCTGTTTCTTATCCTCGCTTCATTTGAACTGCATCTTAGGCATTGTCCTTGCCTAATTTACTTTTGGATGGAACGTCTTGATTTGGAATTTACCTTATCTGGGATCCATGCCTGTCTCTGACTTATTGGCACTTTGAATTATTGCTGTTTTTTTGTGCTGTTTGTTAAAATAAATTGTTCTCCCCACTTGTGCTCCTGAACTACAGAGAACTGTATCTTTAGTGCCCTGAGGAAGGTGTTGGCTACAAGGTAGCCTTGGTACTGAAACGCGCGTCGGCACAGTGCAGGACAGAGACATTTGGACATGGACTTCCAGTAAATGTTCAGACTTTATTGCCCACTCAAATTATCTGGTTGTGGTCTCTGTTCCTGTTTTGCTGTATATACGTATATATATTTATAGTGTAAATGCTGGATGTGAGTAGTTTTTACTGAGTGAGTAGTTAGATGAATGGGAGTTTTTTCATGTATGTGTCTGAGATTTGCTTTCTATTGTCTGATATCTATGTTTGTGGGGACGAAATATTTTGATTTGCTTACGTACAAAATCATCAAAAAAGTGTGGTTGTTTGTAGGATTCTTATTTGTTCAGCACATCATATGATTTTCGTATGCATCCTTATTTGATTTGTTGAATTATTTTGTTATCTATTCACCTAGTATATTTATTGTATCTCTAATAAATTTTGCTTGATTTGTATTATTGCTTTTGCTTATTTGGCATCACATTCTCCCTTTTTGGACATATGTAGATTTTTTGTGTTTTATTATTCCTGAGACATGTTTACGCTCTATCACCATCAGTTGGCAGGTGACACCTTTCCTCGCCTTTGTGAGGTAGAGCTTTCCTTGCAGTTGTTTATCATACATAGAGCATACCTCACGTCTGCGAAAATCAACCAATACTTTAATTGTGGCGGCGCTACATGGCTAAGATGAGAGGTGCTGGGGGTTGACTTGCTTCACATATTCTGGAGTTGCCATAAAGTGAGGGCATATTGGAGGGAAGTGGCCACATTGCTACACGCTTGCACTGGTCGGGAGTGGCCGTTCGAGTGGCCTGCATACCTATTACATACGTTCCACAGGACACCTGCCACGAAAATCATGTCCAGGTTCCTAGATTTGGGATTAATAGTGGCCAAGAGGCTGATTAGTAAAAAGTGGAAAGCACCTGACCCCCCTCATATACGCGCTTGGTGTAATTCCATGCTTGCATGGGCCAAAGCGGAACGTTTTGCTATTAAACATCAGGAAACCCTGGGGCTACGTAAGATCCCTATTGCCACATGCTGGGGCACCATATATACTGAGCTACAATAAATCACAAATACACCTCCTGTAGATCCATCCGACGCCCAAGCTACCGACCACTATTGCATGCACTGACTGGCACAACACATACACCGCGCCTCTCCCTTGACAGCAAACTGATTGACACAACATACGCATGCACATCTTGGACACAGGGAAGCAGCTGATAATTGTGGCTTGTTTGGACCACCTATGTCACGGTTAGTACATCTGTGTGGGGGTTGCGGGTCATAAGTTTTATATGTTTTATTGTACACGTTTTATTGCGCAATTACTTGTGAATCTTTTACTGCTGCCTAACTGTACACGAGCATCAGTGCAACCAACGACTCTGCATGGCCACATAAGTGAACGCATGCCAATGCCAACATGAACTAATACCCAAGTTTGATTAGACACTTGAGACTGTGAGATTGGCATGGACTACTATGTCCTCATGCCCCCTCTCCCCTTCGCTTTCTCCTTTCCTTGATTACATATTGGCGATGTACTGGAAATGCTCACATTGACTTTGCCCTTCCAAGTTTGTTAGGTTGCCTTGAAACATGTAATGACACTGTGTAAGCATCTACAGGTGGCGCAACCTGTAACGACTGAACCACCCAACAGTACGAATGCCTGTAATTGTCATGCTGCCCTTATGTGAAAACTCAATAAAAACAGATTCACAAAAAGGGGAGTCCACATGGTGTGCCCTTAGGTACCACAACGCCTTACTCTTAATCTCAGTCTGTGTTACAAGTAATACCTCTACATCTATGACCTTATGTATGATGATGTGGGGATCAAAACCATTAGATTGCAATGGGGAACTTGGAACAAGTGTGCATGCTCCTCAGAGCCATGCAAAGGAACTTTACTGTCCAAACAGATGCCTCCACCCTCTACCCAGACCTGAATTCTGTCTGACTTACTACACCATTGGAGGAGCTGGGTCGTCAGATTTGGAAAACTTCAAGAAAATCCATCTGCATTCCCATAGTGATGTCCAGTCAATGTAAAGAGATTGACCACTGGAATATCTAGGGGTTCTCTCCTGTCATAGCTGATAACCATTAGCATGGCTTGTGATCTATCTCAACCTCAAACGTGGTACTAAGCAAGTAAGGACTGTGACTCTGGAGGGCATGCGCCATGGCAAATCACTGTATTTCAATTGCCGTTCAGACCTGTTCCCTAGTCAGCAATCTGTGGCTGATGAAGGCAACGGAATGCTATCTTCCCTTATAGTTAAGCTGCCCTAACTCCCTTGTCAGAATCATTGGTTTGTACAATAAAGGATTAACTGTAGTCAGGGGAATTCAAGACTGTTGCCTGTACAATTCTGCCTTCAGGTCCTCAAAGGCATGCCGAAGCCCTTAGTACAGATCACAATATTAGGATACTTCTTGGAGGACAAGGTAGCTAAAGGGGCAATAATATTGCCATGACTAGCCACAAAATCCCTGCAGTGACTGGTGAGGACTAATGAAAGCCCTCCCTTGTGTTTCAGTTGTTAGAACTGCACTATCCAGTAGAGCTTGTACTTTCACTTCCAAAGGTTGTATATACCCGATCCACTGCTTGATGTCCGAAATCGACCACAGAGAGCTGACTCACATGGCACTTCGTAGCCTTGATGGTCAGCCCGGCCCCATTCATCCTCACAAACACTTGAACTTGGAGCTACAGGTAGTCCTCCCAAGAATTGCTGAAGACAGCACTGTCATCCAAGAATGCCACAGAGAACATTTACAGGCCAGACAACATATAGTCAACTAGGTGTTGAAAAGTGACAAGCAAACGTTTTACCCTAAAAGGCATAATATTTAATGGATAGAGGCCTTCTGGGGTAGCATGTAACCTGTTAGTATCCCCTGATCAGATCAAATGTATTAAGTGCTGCACTACTATTTCCAATCTGCACACCAGCTTCTCAGCACAAGTGATAAGATGGGTCTTCATCACCATCTAAGGGCCTGACAGTCCACGCAAAAGTGCAGGCTCATTAACTCCTGAATCAGAACTAGTACCACTGGTTAAGGCTGTAGATTACATGATGCGCTGTTAGAAGGTCACATCTTTGGTAACAGGAATTGATAAAGCAAGCAAATCTGGCTTTATTTGGCTAACATATGCAAATGAGGAAAGCATGATTAATGCTGAGTTAGTATTAAAGCACGTTCATTTTTTAATGTGTGGAGGGTGCATTTGCAACTCCAAGATCAGGGAAAACAGGCGTGAAAGCAACAATGTATATGTATCTGGGCACCTGAAGTGCAAAGGCAATGGGTTGCATGCTTTTTTTCGACTTGAAATGGGCACCGCCTCATCCAAAAATAGACTCCTGAAGTCTCACGCAATCACAGCTTTTGTTGTTGATCTCATTACACTTTACGGTGGATATTTTAGGATCAAGCCATTACAATCCGCAAAAACAAAACCCAATAAGGCAGGCTTCATGGTGCTAGCCTTGCACTCCATTTATGACAAATGCATAAAAAAATACCTGATGCAATAAAAAATAAAGTGTTTGCTTTCAGTGTAGAATGCATGCGTCAGATAAAGGACTTGCGGCCACATGCATCATTCCGGCCGTTTGCGAATTCCAAATTGCGAACAATAGGGAATCGCAATTTGGAATTCGCAAAATGGGATGCATGTATATTTTCCCAAAATATTTGCGATTCGGTAAAAATCACAATTTTTACTGAATCGCAAATATTATGCGAATTCTAATTTGCGATTTCGCATTTCCCATTGATTCCTATGGGCCAAAAGGCCCATAGGAATCAATGGGAATTGCGAATTCGCAAATTAGAATTCGCAAAATGTTAATGCATTCCATGGGTGCAGGGGGGGGGGGTCCAGAGGACCCCCCCGGCACCCCTGAAATGTATTTTAAAGTGGATGTTTCACACACACATGTCCTAAGGACATGTGTGTCTGTAACATGACAGTGTTTAAAATGCTAATTTGAGCATTTTAATTCTTTTTCGCAAATTACCACGAGGTTCACCCTCGTGGTAATTTGCACACCCTTATTGCGAATTCGCAATTTTAAAAACAATCATGCATTGCTTTTAAGGAATCGCAAATTTGCGATTCCTTAGAAGCAATCGCATTTTGGGAAATCGCTAAAAATAGTGATTTTTCCAAAAATGATTGATGCATACTAAAAAGATATTTAGGAATCGCAAACGGCCGATTTTACCGAATCGCACGGTTTGCGACTCCTAAATACCTTGATGCATGTGGCCGTAAATGTAACAAAAAAGTGATGATTATACTTTTTTGTTGCAAAATGGTCTCTCGTGGATTGCTATGGAAGCACTTCCTAAGAGCTGGAAGGATACACAAAGTACCCATTGGCATGAGGTGAGATAAGTTTACTCCTATGAAGTCTGTAGTACGACTTTGTAAATAGGGAACCAGGTTTGAATGTTACCATCGGCTCAACATCATGTGATTCTGGGCAAATCACCTAATCTCCCCGTGCTAAAAAACACGAATGTGTGTAATGCAATCTGTGCTCATGAAAAGCACTCCAATACCCTCGGGTCAAGTTCAGGCTATAGAAAAAAACTGCAAAATAATACATATATATATTTATATATACTTTGGAGCCGATAACTCATCTGTGTGTATTATTGTCTTAAGAAATAACTTCGGCATGAAAAGCGCTGTGACAGTAACCACCAGAGCTCTAGGTTTATTCCAATTGAAACATTTGAGGCCCCATTCCTCCCGTTTAATCTCACTAACACCAGTTTTAACTTTTATGGTGTACACATGACATTTTTTTTTATGTTTTCCTTTTTTACCTACCTCACTTTTCATAATATAATCTGTAATGCCACAATCAATTTTTCGTTTTATCTTTTTATTTAAATATGTTAATGAACATAATGGTAAAAAAGATTAATTAAAATAAATGTTGAGGATTCACATGAAATGTGTCTATTTGTATTAATACAACTGTGAATAAAGGGCACACTAAAATGATATGGCAGTGTCTGCATATATTCACTTCTTGTGTGCCCCATTAATTACTTTTTAAAGTAATTATTGTTCAATTATGTATTGAAAAGTTTTGTAGCTGATTTGTACTGATTTGGCTCAACAAACCACAGCATCCAAAGTTGTTTGGCTGCATTATGCAAGGAGAACAAGGCAGTGCAGAGCCATGTTTTTTTAGCATGACATACTGCGGTTCTTATCCCCAACACTAGTGCACAAACAGGCTTCCTAATCCTACCTACAAAATTTGCGCCGCGGTGCAAAGGTTTGTCCGTGGCCTAGCATAGGTTTTGTACTGGAAACCTACCCTTCCCAAACAAAACTCTATGCCTAGACATATAAAAAATCCACATCCACATATTTGCTGTGTGCTGTACAGTTTGGAACATATGCAATGTGTGAAATATTTTGGGAAATAAAAACATTTCTCCAAGTTAGTCCCTGCTTTGAAGAGGTGTATTTGTTTACACACAGCCAAGTCTAACTATCGTAGTAGATCAGGCTAGCATAAAAATTGATGGGCATATACGTTGTAACACCCATGTTCCACCCAAGTAATGTCCTTGATGGAATGAGGTGCATAGCAACACAAAGCACTATGGGCCCGATGTAGGTAATTGCAAAAAACACAGTTGATGGACAGAATGCAGAACAATGTCTTACATTCACCCCAGTACACAGATCTGGGCCTAAATCCATCGTTTTTTTGCACTCCACACCACCCTAGGTCAGACAATGGCTATATGCAAATCAGCCTTGACCCTGTGCCTCATGGGAACAGTCCAGCCCGAACTACCAAGCCATGTCTTTCCCAGACCGGAATCAAGCATCCAAGGACCGGTTTCTGGCTATCAGCCTTCTTCAGCCTGGATAGCTTGACTCCAGTGATGTGGAGAGCCTGGGACTCACGTCTGAGCATACCCAGCCCACTCGGGGTGAAAATTGCAAAAAACACAGTTGATGGACAGAATGCAGAACAATGTCTTACATTCACCCCAGTACAAAGATCTGGGCTTAAATCCATCGTTTTTTTGTACTCCACACCACCCTAGGTCAGACAATGGCTATATGCAAATCAGCCTTGACCCTGTGCCTCATGGGAACAGTCCAGCCCGAACTACCAAGCCATGTCTTTCCCAGACCGGAATCAAGCATCCAAGGACCGGTTTCTGGCTATCAGCCTTCTTCAGCCTGGATAGCTTGACTCCAGTGATGTGGAGAGCCTGGGACTCACGTCTGAGCATACCCAGCCCACTCGGGGTGAAAATTGCAAAAAACACAGTTGATGGACAGAATGCAGAACAATGTCTTACATTCACCCCAGTACAAAGATCTGGGCCTAAATCCATCATTTTTTTGCACTCCACACCATCCTAGGTCAAACAATGGCTATATGCAAATCAGCCTTGACCCTGTGCCTCATGGGAACAGTCCAGCCCAAACTACCAAGCCATGTCTTTCCCAGACCGGAATCAAGCATCCAAGGGCCGGTTTCTGGCTATCAGCCTTCTTCAGCCTGGAGAGCTTGACTCCATTGATGTGGAGAGCCTGGGACTCACGTCTGAGCATACCCAGCCCACTCGGGGTGAAAATTGCGAAAAACACAGTTGATGGACAGAATGCAGAACAATGTCTTACATTCACCCCAGTACAAAGATCTGGGCCTAAATCCATTGTTTTTTTGCACTCCGCGCCACCCTAGGTCAGACAATGGCTATGTGCAAATCAGCCTTGACCCTGTGCCTCATGGGAACAGTCCAGCCCGAACTATCAAGCCATGTCTTTCCCAGACCGGAATCAAGCATCCAAGGACCGGTTTCTGGCTCACTTTGCCACTGGATTCAAGCAAGCCGGGCTGAAGACGGCTGGAATGCCAGAAACCAGTCCTCGGAAGCTTGTTTCGGTCCAGGGAAGACATGGCTTGGCAGTTCGGGCTGGACTGTTCCCATGAGGCACAGGGTCAGACTGATTTGCATATAGCCATGTCCGAGCTGGGGTGGCAGAGTGGGCTAAAGAACGGTGATGGATTAAACCCAGATCTTTTGACTGGGTGTGAGTGTTTGATTGATTCAGATGCTCCGACCATCACCACCCCCTTTTGTCCCGAAGTAGGTAAATCTTATTTACCGACTCTAGAATATCGAATTTTACTGATTCGGTATTCTAGATTAGGTAAAAATCGATAATTTTTACCGAATCTGTATGATTTGCGCCGCGGTGCAAAGGTTTGTCCGTGGCCTAGCATAGGTTTTGTACTGGAAACCTACCCTTCCCAAACAAAACTCTATGCCTAGACATATAAAAAATCCACATCCACATATTTGCTGTGTGCTGTACAGTTTGGAACATATGCAATGTGTGAAATATTTTGGGAAATAAAAACATTTCTCCAAGTTAGTCCCTGCTTTGAAGAGGTGTATTTGTTCACACACAGCCAAGTCTAACTATCGTAGTAGATCAGGCTAGCATAAAAATTGATCGGGCATATACGTTGTAACACCCATGTTCCACCCAAGTAATGTCCTTGATGGAAAGAGGTGCATAGCAACACAAAGCACTATGGGCCCGATGTAGGTAATTGCAAAAAACACAGTTGATGGACAGAATGCAGAACAATGTCTTACATTCACCCCAGTACACAGATCTGGGCCTAAATCCATCATTTTTTTGCACTCCACACCACCCTAGGTCAGACAATGGCTATATGCAAATCAGCCTTGACCCTGTGCCTCATGGGAACAGTCCAGCCCAAACTACCAAGCCATGTCTTTCCCAGACCGGAATCAAGCATCCAAGGACCGGTTTCTGGCTATCAGCCTTCTTCAGCCTGGATAGCTTGACCCCAGTGATGTGGAGAGACTGGGACTCACGTCTGAGCATACCCAGCCCACTCGGGGTGAAAATTGCAAAAAACACAGTTGATGGACAGAATGCAGAACAATGTCTTACATTCACCCCAGTACAAAGATCTGGGCCTAAATCCATCGTTTTTTTGTACTCCACACCACCCTAGGTCAGACAATGGCTATATGCAAATCAGCCTTGACCGTGTGCCTCATGGGAACAGTCCAGCCCGAACTACCAAGCCATGTCTTTCCCAGACCGGAATCAAGCATCCAAGGACCGGTTTCTGGCTATCAGCCTTCTTCAGCCAGGATAGCTTGACTCCAGTGATGTGGAGAGCCTGGGACTCACGTCTGAGCATACCCAGCCCACTCGGGGTGAAAATTGCAAAAAACACAGTAGATGGACAGAATGCAGAACAATGTCTTACATTCACCCCAGTACAAAGATCTGGGCCTAAATCCATCATTTTTTTGCACTCCACACCACTCTAGGTCAAACAATGGCTATATGCAAATCAGCCTTGACCCTGTGCCTCATGGGAACAGTCCAGCCCGAATTACCAAGCCATGTCTTTCCCAGACCGGAATCAAGCATCCAAGGACCGGTTTCTGGCTATCAGCCTTCTTCAGCCTGGAGAGCTTGACTCCAGTGATGTGGAGAGCCTGTGACTCACATCTGAGCATACCCAGCCCACTCGGGGTGAAAATTGCGAAAAACACAGTTGATGGACAGAATGCAGAACAATGTCTTACATTCACCCCAGTGCAAAAATCTGGGCCTAAATCCATTGTTTTTTTGCACTCCACGCCACCCTAGGTCAGACAATGGCTATGTGCAAATCAGCCTTTACCCTGTGCCTCATGGGAACAGTCCAGCCCGAACTACCAAGCCATGTCTTTCCCAGACCGGAATCAAGCATCCAAGGACCGGTTTCTGGCTCACTTTGCCACTGGATTCAAGCAAGCCGGGCTGAAGACGGCTGGAATGCCAGAAACCAGTCCTCGGAAGCTTGTTTCCGGTCCAGGGAAGACATGGCTTGGCAGTTCGGGCTGGACTGTTCCCATGAGGCACAGGGTCAGACTGATTTGCATATAGCCATGTCTGAACTGGGGTGGCAGAGTGGGCTAAAGAACGGTGATGGATTAAACCCAGATCTTTTGACTGGGTGTGAGTGTTTGATTGATTCAGATGCTCCGTCCATCACCACCCCCTGTTGTCCCGAAGTAGGTAAATCTGATTTACCGACTCTAGAATATCGAATTTTACCGATTCGGTATTCTAGATTAGGTAAAAATCGGTAATTTTTACCGAATCTGTATGATTCGGTAAGTACCGAATCGGTATTTACCGATTCGGTAATTGACATTGATTCCTATGGGCCTCAGTAAAATTACCGATTTTACAAGGGGGACAGGGTGTCTCTTTGACACCCTGTTGCACCCCTGATTCAGGCTTGTGTGCCATGTGACACACAGACATGCACTTAGGGCATGTCTGTGTGCCACATGGCACAGGTGTACATGCACAGATGTGCATGTACACAGGTATTCGTTATTTACCACCAAATGTAAAAGATAGGCATTGCGAACACCGTAGTGGTGGTCGCACTGTAATGCCTATTGTGTGGCCGCCACCTTGAAGGTCAGCAGTCCCATTCCTCGATTCGATGGCGGACAGACTGAAGACTGAAGTCCGTCTGCCATCATAATCAGCCCCTAAGTTTGCAAACTTCTTGGTCTCAGCTTCATGCACAAACACTCTTAACATGTGCAGCCTGCTTTCGGGCCACTGGAGTTATGCAGCAATGGAGGCCAAAATTATGTCGCAGTGTTGACTAAATTATGCAACACTAAAAAGGCTGCAGCGTAATGATACTTTATTATTTTGACATATTTATACATACTAACAGCCTCTGGAAAGCTTTTGCCTCATTAGTACCTGTGTAACATACAAATGCAGCAATGGGAAAGGTGACCAGTCAAACTTTGCAAAAGGGCCCTACACTTGTAAATGTATGTATACTTGTAAAGCGCACTATCACCTGACAGGCATATTGGCGCTGTATACCGCTGTGGAACCCGTCCTGGCTTTCCCTGTGAGATGCTCCCTACTGGGCACCCCCAAGGTGAAACCAGGCATCCCAGCGCTTTAGGGCCGTTGTGGAGATTAAGCAAGCTATTGCCCAGAGTGAAGACCCATGATTAGAGTAGGCACCAAGGCGAGAATTTTCGAGTCCGTGGACATTGAGCCCAAGACCCTGCCGCATCGGGAATTGAACCCTGGTCCCGGCCAGACCACTGCATAAGGGTCTGCCGCTCTAACCATTGAGCCACACTTCTCCACTTCACAGCAACATAAGTCATATTTCTTTTAGTAATTTTTGATCCGTTTGAGCTACAAATTAGTTTTGGGTGAAATCGTTAGATTATGCAGCAGATGATGTATTATGTGGCAAACATGATACAGCCATAGTTATGTCGAAAACATTTTTACACTTAACTTAATTTTGCCCCAACATTGTAATTGATCAATTTGTAAGTTCCCCAAACCCAAAAGTTGAGTTTGGGCGCACTTTGCATTTTAAATTGCTTTTTCTTTTTAGCGCTGTGATATCCCTTGGGATGAATGTCGCGCGCTATAAATACCATAAATAAATAAATAAATAAAAGCAGTCCTACAACACAGGGCTACATTTAAACTGACCTCAGGCTTCAGCAGTGCACACATGCAAGAGCAGAAAGGGCTGCTGGCCTCTAAACTGCCATGCCCTAATATATTCTAGGGACTTAAAGGCAGTTCTAATCACCCTGCCCTATTATGTACTAGGACCTTATAGGAGAGGTCATGCCAATCATAGAGGTGTCATAACCCATAGTGCACCCTAGTGTATGTAGGTATTTTCACTGTATTTTTAAGTGTCTCTTTCAGAATAGCACTGGCCTGGGCCTGTTTAGGAAGAGGCCAGGGTCAGTCAGAGTCAGGTACCACCAGTACCAGTCAGCAAAAAGTTGGAGAGAGCCCCGGGCAGCTTTGCAACACCAGAGAAGCACAAACTCAGAATTTAAAACATAACACCATGGTTGGGGGTTCTCTTAAATAATCAGAATTGATTTCTATCCAAATTAACCCATTTTCCAACATTGGGATGAGGAAAGACTGGGGAAAAATCATAACCTTCTAATCTATACCTTGGAGTTTTCATGCAGCTCTTTCACGACGGTTAATAGCTCACAGTTCAATGTTAGGATTTTAACTTATAAATTGCAAATACCAAAAGAATCTCTCAGACAAAAGCATCAACTCACTGACCTATTTAATGATCTGCGTGGTACACGTGCTTTACAGCAGGCATATTACCCCGCTGTGGCTACCTTACCATGAGTCAAAACTTCCACTAGACAAACCCCCGATATCTCTCAATAAAGAACATTAATCACCGAAGTTCTCTTCACATTTTTATTGTTGCCCGAAAATTGCTGGAGACCAGGAATACATCAGCAGGTACTTTTCAAATCATAATGCACTTGCAAACACGACACTCCCGCCCTAAGTCAGTGACCTTTGTTTGCTTGGTGCATGAAGATGCAAGATTCATATACATGTTTTTTTAAACATTTGGTCTAATTACTATATGAATGTAAATAACAATAAACATAATGGAGACTGTGACTACATGCCTGCTTTTCTCAATATTTCACTTCGAAAGTATTGTATTTGTTTAATGGGCGGTGATTTGTATAGGTTCACTGGAAAGTCCAGAGGTTGTCCCTGTCCCCCCCAGAATTTTAGTGTCTCCTATGCCCCTGTCAATGCCATAGAAAAAGTGTGTGCCTCTTTGTGTCACTTTATGTAACTTATCACCAGCACTACCCATTAATAAATCTACGTCTTTGTTTCTAAGCTCTCCTACTTTGCACAGGTTTGCTTATATTGTTACTTTCTGAATCATAAGCAAGCTGTTAGAGGCCACCAATTTGTACTCATTGACCTATTGATTTATCTGTTTAACCATGCTCCCTCATGTACTTATCTTTGTAAAGCGCTCTGATATCTGCAAGGATCTTGTCCGCGCTATATAAAACTTTCAAAATAAAATAAAATAAATAAATAAATAATACATTTCCACGGTGTACTATTTATTTATCTATTTATTAGGTACTAATTGCTGAAGTGTAATCTAAAGTTGAATTCCATGTATGCCAGTACAATAATTATATTGATTTTACCTCTAGCATTCTTAAATCAGGCCTAGTATTTTTTTGCGACTGTGGGCACTTTATTTTAATTATTTTTTCCACAAGTGCATTGAGGGTTGGGCACGATTTTCTTGTTGTAAGACTTTTTTGCGGTCCACTGCTTGATTTTTTACTTGCCACTTGAATTTCCGAGCTACGTTCTAAAAGTGTATTTAAACAGTTACAACTATGCATTTATTAGAATGTATTTTTGAAATACCAAGAATTGGTGGGGGTGATACAATGGTCATGGGGGAGCGTTGCTTTGCTTTCTCACTCATGTTACACAAAAAAGACCCCTCTTTCCAGCTTGAATACATTGGGAAGCCAATAAAGGAATCTCCCCAGGTCTGGCCTGGAGGTCGGAAGGAGGAGGCATCCAGTATCCTTTTAATGTGCTGCAACGTAGAATAGAAGACATGCATAAGTAAAGATTTAAAGTAAATTTACATGACAGTTATCTTCGTTTCGGGCGAGAGCAGTCTCGGGTTGCAACATCGACTCATTGTCCAAAATGTTTACAGTGTCCGGACCTGACTTGGTGTCAGATGGGTCACCACTCCGGGGCTCTAGTGAGCATGATGAAAGGACCCGAGGCTAATGGTTAGGCGTAGGGCCTATCCACCCCGCTTATGATGTCAAGGAATTAACCATGCTATCCTTAATATACCCGTAGCACGATGCCACCATCTTCACTGTCACTTAACTTTAATCGCATATTATAAAACAGCATATTCTCCTCAATTTCGGGATTTCTTTGCATTACATCGACAGCGTCTCGCCTTCAATAAACATTTCACATTGGAATAATGGCGGGATGTGCCGATGGTGTTTGCTAATATGGCGGCAGCCCGTGTATAGAATGCAGTTCTCGCGTCTGAGCTCTTCCTGCGTGGCTCTCAGGCGCTTCGTTCCAGGTTGATATTGCATGCAAGGCCTGCTCTCGGCTTGCTCCCAAACAAGCAGGGGTGAAGCTTTTATTAGCATCCGCGCGGTAAACCCAGCGCCTTCCATCCCCGTGCACCTCATCTTGTGTGCAGCCTGGAACCTTCCTTTCACTTCCAATTAGTCTAATATATCCACTCGGCTCCGATTGGGGTGATAGATCGACTAGTGGGGGAGCGCGGGAGGTTTTCTCTGCCTGTCTACATTCCCATCGGCATGCAGCATTTGACAGATTGGACAGAGCTGCCACGAAGGAGTCTGACACAGATGGTGTAATTAGAAAATGCGACGTGAGAGTGTGAAATGTATCTTTGATCAGCACCTCCTTCCCAGATTGCCATCTATGTTAATGCGATGATGGTTTCTTGGAGATGGATCGAGGGAAACAACAGCCTCGAGCTACAGAGATGAGCGCCCCTCGCCGCGCTGAGCAGGCTCCGTGTTTACCATCCATGGAAAATCAACCCCGCCAGGAAGAGCAAACAGCCTTTAAATCACCAGATCCATATCTCAGGACGTATAACCTCCTCGAGATACTTTATTGGGCTTTTAATCGATGCAACATAACTTTAAACGTTGTTGGCCGGAGAAAGGCATACATTTTTTATGATACAGTGAACACTAAACAGTCTGTGGATGGGTAGGTATACCTCTAAAGATATGTGGCCTTCTTTAACACTCCCGTAAAAGGGCTTTGAAGCAGTCCCAGTGAGAGAAACTATTATGCTGGAGGTCCTCCCGCAAAACAAAACTTGAAGCACAAATCGTCCATTAACTGAGCGTGGCATAGACAGAGCGTGCCGCCTCCTTAACAATTTAACTAACTCTTTCCTTGGCATCCTCAGCTGCGAGTGGCTTGTAAACAGGCACACTGACAATCACAATAAAGCGTGCTTCTGTTCTCTGAAAGCACCTATGGGGCTCTTTCTTTGTACTTGTACATCTAGGGAAGGAAAACTAAAGTAGCTTAAAGAAAGGAATGTGAAGTTGCAGTAAGTTATGTTAGGTTAAATTACGTTAGACTGAAAAATCCTAACTTATGCTGTATTTTTCTTCTAGCTCTCACCTTCAGACCACTGCAAACGTCTGCTGTCAACATACTTTTGTATCCAAAATACTTTAAAATATACGTAGAGCGGGCTTAGTGTTAGTCAGCATCAACCAGTGGCGCCAAGACCAGACACCAGACAACCACGCGGCCCTCAAGGACGCCAGACGCAAGCACCACTAACTCATCCGATCTGCCAAAAGGACCTTCTTCAAGGAACGCATCGACAACAACGCACACAACTGCAAAGAGCTTTTCAGCATCGTGAAAGAACTCGCCTCTCCCAACTCCAGCTCCAACGACATCCCGCCGTCACAAGAACTCTTCAACTCCCTGGCCACCTTCGTCCACCGCAAGATCGCAGGCATCCATGACTGCTTCGACACCCAGATACCGACGACAGTCGCCGACACCCCGACTCAACGCCCTCCAAACACACCGACCTCCTGCTCTCCTGGAACAATGTCAATGACAAAGACACCATCAAAATCATGAATACCATCCACTTCGGCTCACCCTCTGACCCCTACCCCACCACATCTTCAACGAAGTAAGCTCCATCATCGCACCCCAACTCCGAAAGATCATCAACATCTCCTTCGAAACCGCCACCTTTCCGGAGAGCTGGATACACGTCAAAATCAACGCCCAACTCAAAAAGCCCAAAGCGGACCCTAAGACCTCAAGAACTTTTGACCCATTTCCCTGCTCCCATTTACGGCGAATGTCATTGAGAAGACTGCAAACTGACAACTGGCCCACTTCCTGGAGGAGAAAAACATCCTGGACTCCTTCCAATATGGTTTCTGCAGCAACCACAGCACCAAAACCGCCCTCATTGCTGCCACTGACGACATCAGGACCCTGCTGAACAAAGGCAAAACAGTGGCACTCATCCATCTAGACCTCTCGGCCACCTTCAACACTGTCTGCCACCACACGCTGCGCACACGCCTCCATGATGCAGGGATCCGTGACAAAACCTGAACTGGATCACCTCCTTCCTCACCGGCAGAACCCGGGGAGTCCACCTCCCCCATTCCAATCCGAAGCCACCACAATCACCTGCGGCGTACCCCAAGGATCATCCCTCAGCCTGACCCTTTTCAACATCTACATAGCACCGCTCGCCGATATCGTCCGAGCGCATCACCTCAACATTATCTCATACGCCGATGACACCCAGCTGATCCTCTCCCTCACCAAGGACCCAGCCACCGCCAAATCCAACCTTCACGAGGGAATGAAGGCCGTCGCAGAGTGGATGAAGATCAGCTGTCTGAAACTGAACTCTGACAAAACGGAGGTCCTCATCCTCGGCTCCACCCCCTGTGTATGGGATGACTCCTGGTGGCCGACCACGTTGGGAGCTGCCCCAACATCCACCAACCACGCACGCAACCTAGCTTCATCCTGGACTCAACGCTCTCTATGACCCAGCAAGTCAACGCTGTTCCCTCCTCCTGCTTCAACACCCTCCGCATGCTCCGCAAGATCTACAGATGGATCCTCACAAAAACCAGAATGACGGTCACCCAGCCCTCCTCAGCAGCAGGCTGGACTACGACAACACCCTCTTTGCAGGAACCTTGGCCAAACTCCAGAAACAACTCCAATGCATACAAAACGCCTCAGCACGCTCATCCTGGGAATCCCTGGCCACAGCCACATCACCGCCCACCTAAGAGACCTGCACTGGCTGCCGGTCAAACAAGAGGATCACCTTCAAGCTCCTCACCCACACTCACAGAGCTCTCCACTACACTGGACCAGCCTACCTCAACGAACGACTCACCTTCCACACCCTGAACCGCCAGCTTCGCTCCGCTGACCTCGCCACCGTCCCATGCATCTGCCAAACGACCACCGGTGGCAGGTCATTCTCCCACCTCGCCGCCAAGACATGGAACACCCTCCCCATCCACCTGCAACAGACCCAAGATCTGCTGACCTTCAGGAGACTTCTCAAAACCTGGCTGTTTGATCACTAGCTGCATCATCCCCCACCCACTCCAGTGCCTTGAGACCCTCACAGGTGAGTAGCGTGCTCTACAAATGTTTTGATTGATTGATTAATTGAACCATTGGCTTATTACGTGCTCTCTGTTTCAGCTATTCTCTTCAAGATTGTCAATCACAGTTTCGATCAGACCACTGTCGATTGGCTCTCTCACTTCTTGCATTCTATGTCCTTCTGCCTCCTTTCCAGGGTTTACATTGCACTACATGAAGGACTATTTTCTCTCCCTTGCCCTCTGTCATCCTCTCTAAGGACCTGATTACGAGTTTGGCAGAACGGGAGCAGGACCCCCACACTGGAGTCCCGCTCCGCCGAACCCATGTTCTCACCTCCCACCAGATTTTGACTTTTTCAGTCACTGGCAGGCAGTTCTTTGGTGTTCCCACAGCGGTGCCAATGGAATAGACACTGTAATGGGAACGCCAAAGGCAGTACCTGCACAGAATGGCCTAGTGCAGTCCATGCCGTGCAGGTACTAGGGCGCATGCACAAAGGGGGGTACAATATGTGCCCCACTGCATGCACCCCGTTGCCCAGAGGGAAAGGGAGGCCCTGTTGGGCCCACTTTGTTTCCTCTTTGCCAAGGTTTTCATGGAGTAGGAACTGCCAAGAGAACAGTGGAAGAGAGGAAACTCGTAGTATGCTTGCAGAGACAGGGCCAGTTCCATGAAACATATTGTAGCCTCAAGACTCTCTGATCCCTGGCAGTTGCAGCAGGGCAATGGTGGTCCAACCCCCCAAATCGTAATATGATCGGATCGCCGGTGCGGCAATGGCTGGACCACCACCGCAGTGCCACCACAAGTCTGATGGTCCTTAGTGGCTTAGCGGTTTATCAGTGTTCTCCTGTCCCTCGTCATCTCTTGCTTTCTACTTCTGCTTTCCCGCAGCTTGCACCCTCATGCGAGTGCTCTGTGTCCACTGACCATCAATCTGAGGACCCCACTTTTGTCTTTCTTACTTTGCCTTGAGCGTTTTCATACTGCATGCTGCACACCACACATCAGTATTGCAAAAGCATTAGCGCTGGCCAGCCATCTTGAAATGGTATTATTTTATTTTAAAAATGTTATGTAACGCGAACAGGGTATCAGAGCGCTGTACAGAATTGTCATCAGCAAATATAAAAAACATAAAGAAAGGTAAGTGAAGTTAGAACCTATGGGAAAACATTCAAGAATAGAGAGTAGTATCAAAGGAGCCATAGAGCTCTCTGACTAAAACATCATACAGTAGAAAAAACCAAGATGTGCAATTTGCATCAATGATTATTAACAAAAAGGAAACAAACAAACAAAAAAATCGACAGTTGATGCAGTTGAAGGAGCTATGAATGATCAATACGAAAAGACGGTAAAAAACAAGTCGCAGAACATCAGTGTAGGTACTTCGAGATTTTGGTTATAAGCAAAACACACGCGCATGATCAACGCGTTAACGTGCGTTCATTAGTAGTCTTTTGACCAATTTTTTAAAGGAAGAAGTGGATGGATTTGATCTGATCTCAAATGGCAAAGAGTTCCAGATTCTTGGAGCCAGACCTGTGAATTCACGGTTGTAAGATCTTTTCTTTTTGAATCTTGGAGGTTTCAGGAGAAGGGTGGACGTACTTCTAAGGTTCCGGCTGGAGCCCGAAAGCTCAAGCTTGTTTGCTCGGTAGTATGGAGTATTGTGGTGTATGGCTTTATGAGTCAGAGAAGCTACCTTGAGTTGGATTCTAGATTCAATAGATAACCAGTTTAGCTGCAAAAGGTCAGGAGTAATGTGATCAAATTTCGTAGAACCCGGTATAAGTCTTGCTGATGCATTCAAGATAGCTCTGAGTGGGGCCAGGCTAGTTTTGGGAAGTCCCGAAAGGATTACCAGTCCATTTTCCAATCTAGGGATAATCAGGGATTGAACCGCTGGCCTGAGACCTTTGGGGGGGGAGGAATAGTTTGATTTTCTTCAGTGTGTTGAGTTGGAAATTAGCTCCCCTAGTAGTAGCACTGATGTGTGCGTTCATGTTTAGGTGTTTATCCAAGGGGATCCCTAAAGATTTGGCTATAACGTGAGGTTTGCAGTTTAGTGCTGTTAGGTGTTTAATCCAGTCAAGTGCAGGTGCTGAGTGATTAGGTGGGGTATTCAAAAGAAATTCTGTTTTGAGAGTATTTAGTAGGAAATGGTTCTGAGCTAACCATTATTGAGTTTGGGCAAGTGCAGCATTTAAAGTTACAATGTCCTTTAGTGAGGAGATCTTCAAGTACAGTTGCATGTCATCCACATACATATGGTATTGAATGTTCGCTCTATTCAGGATGACCGCAAGAGGTTCCATAAATAGGTTGAAGAGGGTGGGCAATAGGGTAGAACCTTGGGGGACTCCAATCAAAACAGGAGTACTGGACGCGAGGGCATGATTAACTTTGATCCTTTGCATATGATTGTGAAGGAAGGAGGCAAACCAGTTTTGGACTGGGCCCGAAAAACCCATCCTATGTTTTAGGAGATCAATCAGAATTTCATGTTTGATGGTATCGAAGGCTGAGGATAGGTCTAAAAGGTTCAGGAGACAAGGGATACTTTGGTCAAGGGCTCTCATGGCGTTATCAACAGGGTGAGTTAGTGTCGTTTCAGTGATGTGCCCTGCTCTGAACCCTGACTGATGAGGATCCAGGAGTTGGTATTTCTCAATGTGGTTGCAGAGTTGTGAGTGTACGCATTTTTCAAGCAATTTTGCTAGAGTCATGCTGCTGGTGATAGGTCGGAAGTTGCTTGGATCTGATAGGTCCACGTTGTGCTTCTTAGGATGTAGTGTAGTTCCTATTTTCCCTATAGGCGATGCGCATTGGAATAACATAAACACCAGTGTAGACGTAGGACTGCGGTCTTCAAGGTCTCTACTGACTATGTTAGACTTAATTTAGGTTTGCGCCAGCTAGCTCAGAGGTCACTGGAAACTTTCTTGACTGAATAGGAAGTGATCAGCTTCCCTGGCTCAGACAAGAAGGGATTCAGCTTCTGACAACCGCATAAACATGACAACTTTGCTCCTCAGAATAAGAGTCAATCTCTAGAGTTGTGTGAAACAATAGACAGCTATTTCACTCAGTCAGTTGTGCAGATTTACTTTCACCAGGATGCAGAGAATAGAGAGACAGGCATTTTCAATAAAAGATATTATTTATTGAGCAGTCTTCCTTCTCATGCAAGAGAAATGAATTGCCACAATTGCAAGACTTGTTATTATAAAAAGTGCGTACAGTAAAAGGAGTATTATGAAATAATACTGTAAAAGCATTGATATGGTTTCTTAGCCATAAGATGGTTAAAATGAATAAAATATATACATTCATATATACATTGGCTAACGACCTCAACTGGTGCTTCTAACTACGCCTACCCCAGTGTACCTGACCTAAGCCTAATACAAAGGAGGGAGTAAGTAGCAGTTTAAGTTAAGTTGGTTTTGCCAAGAGTTTGTTTCAAGAATTCTCTCTAAGGGTTTAGTCAGCACCGTACCTCTGGAATAGAATGCAGGAGGTCTGGTATCTCCTCTCAGGACCCGATATTCCAGTCACCCGCAAGGGTAGGCTGGAAACGCCAGAGCTGGATTTTCTCGGCAGGAGAAATGACAGTGTCTTTCTCAGCGCGTCAAGGAGGAGAGGCAGCGTCCGTGGGCTTCTCGCATCTGCTGGGCTCTGCAAGGGGACAGCTGATCTGCTCCAGTATTCACCACCACTGTGTGCTTGCTTAAGGCAGCGTTGGTATATTTATACCTGAAAGGTGCCGAGTTTGACGTAAGTTTTTGGACATAAGACGTCAACTAAGAACTGGTCGTTCTTACAGTGCTCGCAGGAGTTCTATTACTAATCAAAACAAAGTAAGCAGGGCTTTCCCAGGTTGCTGGGGGATTGAGATGTCGAAAGAACTCGATGTGCTATCTAGGAATCTAAGGAAGTGGCTTCTGCTGTGTCATGGACTGTCATGAACTGCAGAGACGAGTTACTGAAATATGGCTCTGATCGTTATGCCATTATAGGGATATGTATTGATTATAGCTGTATAGGGGTATGAGGTCACAATATTGATCGGGGTCCTAGATAAAACACAACACCCACTCCACGAATTTATGTCCATCAAATAACTAAAAACTAAAGCAATAAGAAGCACGTGTATTCCTACCCACCCCAAAAGAAATTTTGAATTTGAAATGGTGTATATGAAATACATGGAAATTAATTGGTACTGTACGTTATCAAGCATAGTAATCATTCAAAAATATTGCATATGTAATTATTTGAACGATTCTGCGAAGAATTACACATGAAAAAGACTCTAAATACAGAAAAGAAGGGCGAGACTATTTCATCACATATAAATACAATTGCTGTAAAATGTGCTAGAGGCTAAGGTAAAATTTTGTCTCTAGATCTACTAAAAATAGAACCTCTGTTCTTTAAGAATAGTTCTACTTTAAGCAAAGGACGTGTGCCAGAAAAAAAGGTAAATATTTTGGAAAAATTAATTTCATGGTGAGCGGGGAAAAAATAGTTCAAAAACGCTTTTCAGTAGCTTTTTGTTTATCAAAGCTGAAGGCCGAATTCAGAGTTCATGGGAACGCTGTGTTTGGAATGTTTTTCCAAAAAGTTATTGTTTCTGTTCAGGGGAGAACAACATTTCAGACAGGCTCGCAAAGAATTGGTCTATATATTCAGGTGACAGTTCGACCAAGTTCGATAATGCTGTAACTTGGCAGTTGTGAGAATGATTGCTATCATTGATTTCAGGATCAGCAATGCTCATAGAAGGTCGTACCTGGGTGATGCTGCTTTCATTTCTTGCTTCACTGCCACCACCTAGTCGTAGCACAGGTGTCTCAACGAATGCCATCATCAGGATTGGTAACCGCTGGGGACAACATGATGCGTGAGCCGTTACTGGACTTAGCAACCTGGTCCATTGGTATTGCTGATGGTAGTGCAAGACAGGTGTCTAACACGCATTCCTCTCCGCATAGCATGCATCGAAGCACAGGTAAGATGCAGGTCTGCCATATAGGTCTAAATGAAAGAAGCCAGGTCATATTCAGATCTCGTAGCCGGGCTATTCCAAGGACTTTAGTTATGCAGTCCCGGTAGCGTATTGCTAGGATCGTTTCTTCCATCCGTCCCGGAGTCATGTCTGCGGTTTGGATTGCCATATCGGAGCAGGAGAGTCAAAAATAAAATACCTGCTACGAATCCCAAAAGTAGTGGTACGCTGCCAAAAATCGAATGTACAAAATTTGGAAAGATTCCCAGGACCGCTTCAAATGGTGTTAACAGTCCCGAAAAAACTGTCTTAAATACATTCGAGATACCACTGGCATTCGACATATTTAGGATTTGGCTGAGCATTTCTGTGAAATGCACCGGGCAATTTGTTGATAAAAGTGTATGCATCTCTGCCGCCGTCCTTGCAACTTGGAGATCATACGTCTCTTTTGATGACGAGATGGGCACTGTTGTCTGCAAAAGTACAGACTTCATTCTGCTTAAAGTATCAATTCGTATAGAAGAGATATTCAAACTAGGCCAAATCGGAGCCACAGAGTCTCCAGGGCCGTTTGGATACAATGCTTGCATACAGCGAGTGACCATGGAACTCACGCTTAAGAGATATGCTTTCCCTGGCACCAAGCCACAACAGCTGTGATCCGTTATTAGAACGTAACTGCCGTTAGAAAGTTGCCTAAAGAATGGCTCTATTTGTGCTGCAGGTGTGCCATGCTGGTGGCATGAAAGGTTGTTTGAAGTACTCTCACAGGCCCCATGTAAGTTAATACCTTGGCACAAAAGTATACCGCTTAGTGAAAGTTTACACTCATTACCACTAAGAAATACATTTTTGTTGTTGTAACTATAACATGTGTGTGTATAAGGTAATTTCCATGATGACTTAATGTATCCTTTACCCAACTTTTCATACTGGCCTGCCGGTATATACTCAAGGCAATTTTTAAATTGGAAAGTTGTTATCGGAATTTTGATAATCCCGTGTATTATCCATTCAATGACAGGTCTTTCTGACATTGTCAATGGTAATCTCTCAAGTCTTTCGATGCTCAGGATTGTATAGTCTGCTCCTTTCTGTGCCAAACTGATTTGTTTATCAGTAAGGTTAAAGATGGAAAACAATGACGTTGTGTTGATTAAACGCCATGGCACATAGCCCGAACGGAGATTTTGCAACGTCCAGCCTAGCTGTACAATAGAACGTAATTGGGACTGGCCATGTTGTAACATTAGCAAGTCCTGGTCTATTATATCAATAGCAGATGAATATATTCTGGAGGACAGAGTCATTAACCCATTGTCCACAACAGAAAGTGATTTTTCAAAATTAATAAGATCAATTTCTCGTATTTTCTCGGCTGTTTCAATTTGAGTTTCTTTCTAAGCCTCATTGTATGCCGCATATATGCTGGCCGCTATGAAACATTTTAGACGCTGTTTGCGTGGTCCCATAATGAAATCGCGCAAGTCAGCACCATTTTTAAGTAAAGACAAGTGTTGCTTAATTTGTGCCAGTGAGGATGTTTGTAGCCATTCAAGGCAGAGTTTCCCTACACTGTATGTTGTTACTATCCCTGGATGTTGTCTCTGGGAGTATCTAGGGTCTGGTCTGGACATTTTTAACCCCTGTATTTTGTTCAGGAATCTATCTTGACAGTTATTCGTGTCTGTAGGCCAGATTAACCACTTTTTCCAATCAGGATGTGTTCTGTTTTCATTTAAAATTTGGGATACGTCTATTTCAATATCTGTGGTTGCATTATCAGGTATTGGCTTTGGAATAGACGGTTTGTTAAGGTCTTTAATCTTGGCTAGACCAAGACAGGTTGTTTTTTGAATTGTGTCATTCAAGAACATTATTTGTTCTGGGATCATGCAGGCTCGAAATAATGCTTCTAGGCCTTGTACCAGCCAATCTTTTGTACCCCAGATGGTTTTTGTTTCAATGTTATTTTTCCAGAAATCAAAACCAAATGTAATCATTTTTTCATAAAATGCTTCTGAATATATCAATTTAGTATTTGTCAGCATGGTTTTCGTCCCTGTTTTATCCAACAGTATATAATAAAATGTTTCTGCATTACTCGTGTTAAACCCTGAGAAGTATTGGAATTTCTCATAGAATGTTTTTGAACTGCTTTTAGGTGGAGTAGCACAATGTTCCCATTGGTTATATTTAAAAACATTTCTAGGTTGAGCAGATTTATGTAAATAGTGGTCTGCGTAATGTGAAAAACAGTACATCTGTTCAAAATTAGATGAACCTTGTAAATAATCATGTTCTGTCAATTTTGCTGACAACACTAAATCCAACATTATATCATTTATACTTTTAAAGTCCCAATCATCAGAGAATGTACTTGGTTTTACAAAGTCACTTAATGAAACCTTAAACTGGTGAGGATATTTCAAGATCTCGACCGGGCCATATATTTCATAGTCTGTTTTGTCCCAAACTACCCCGCCGGGTATTGGAATGGCTGTGACATTTACTGATGATAGTTCTCTTTTCTCGACGTGAGATGATTTGTGAGGTTTCAGAACTAAGTTGATGTGTCCATTGAACTGTAATAACTTTCCCTAAAATTAAAACTAAAATTAGGCATAGTAGGAGTATAAGTACCCCTGATACAATCCAATGCTCGATCAATGGTGCATTCAGATATGCTTCTTTGATTTGATGAAAGAGTTCTATTGCTTTTTCTTTAAAAGTCTTTGTTTCTGGCGTAACTTCAGGGTCGCTTTGATCATCAGAAAAGTTGTCGAAATTGATGAAGTAGCCAGATGCAGTTCTGTCGATTGTTGGAATTGTTTTTCCAATTTGGCTTTCATTAGCACATTCTGATGCCACATCATTGTAGACTGGTGTTTCATGACGAACTGTTTCAATTTGTGTTTCAAGAGGCACAAGTTCCATGGCATTTCTGCATAGTCCTTTTTTATTCACTGCAGGTTTATCAAATGTGATTAGTCTTTCAGTTTGAACCTCTTGGATACTAGCAAATTTGGGTATTCTGTTACTTCTTGGGAGTCCACTGGGCCTGCTATTGATTATAGGCCACATGATTGTGGTTTTACCAGGTCAATTGATACAACTCTGTTCTCCGTTTTACCAGCAAAGGGCGGTAGTACTACTGATCTTGTTCCGTTGATTGCTAAGACAGGTACTGCTTTTCTGTAAGAAGGTCCAAATTCTTTCTTCACCGCTATTTTCTCTCTGACCAGATCCCCAATCTTTGGAATCCAGACAGGTCTTGCTGGGACAGGTGGTATGTCTTCAGTGGTGGTTTGCTGTTGTTTTAACTTTATGTTGCTCAGGGCTTTTCTTGTTTCATTTAAGTCCTGTAAAACAGCCAAACGATCTTTGATATCAAAGTCTTTATTCTTATCTTCTACCACTGAAGCAAGAGTATCTAAGTCCTGAACATGCATTCTAGTTCCGAACAATAGTTCGTACGGGCTGAAACCTTTTAGAGAATTTCTTGGCAAGTTGTTAAGACTACGTTGGACACTTATTAAATGTTTGACCCACCCATCACCCGAACCTAATACCTTTGCTGTTATAGATTGCTTTATATCTCGTTTTTTTCTTTCCACTACGCTGTTTCTCTCAGGATGGAAGGGACAAGAGAATCGCAATCCAATGCCCATGCTGGTCTTGGCCTCCTTATAAGCTCGAGAGTTAAAAGCAGGACCCTGGTCAGAATGAAGCATGGTAATTGCGTATGTGCCGATAAAGACTCGCAAATCTTTTATAACAGTTCTGGCGTCAGCCGAGCACTGGGGCCACATTTTTAAGTGAATGTAGTCTTAAACAATTAATAGGACGCTGGATTGCATGTGTAGATAGCTCTATGCTACCTTCATAGATGGCCATGGCATTACTCCGCTTGACTCGTTACTGCGATCTCTGTCGCAGTCTGGGCAGTTCTTTACAAATTTATAATGGTGCAGGCTCATCCCCGGCCACCAGTATACTGATTGTAATACTGTCAGAGATTCCTTCATCTGTTTGTGCCTTGGACCTTCACCCATGTATGCGTCTGCTATTAATAACTTTCTCCAATTCGGGTTTGGAATTACCCTAATTACCCTACTCCAGGGATTCCAGCAAAAGGAACGGAGTTTGCATCAATTACATATGTATAATTGAGTGGATAGTTCACAGGTAATGTTGCACAGTTGCCTTTTGAAGATGTTTTTACCACCAGCATGGTTTCCCCGTCTATGTATTTTTCTGAACGCTTTTTTGTGGCTACGGAAGACGGTTTAGTTGCTCCTGCTATGTCTGTATTAGCCAATGAATTCTCTGCAACGTGAACGCCATCACGTTGATGACTCAGAGTGTGTATCACGTGAGTCTTTTGTAGTTCTTTCTGAAAAAGAACTACTTGTTTCCAAAGCATTTTATGCTTGATTGTGGCACCTGTGTCATCCTTATAATCATTTTGAAGCCAGCTCTGCAAATCATTATTGTAATAATTGACGCAAAAATGCGAATCGCACATGATTAGTGTCGGGAATTCACGTTCGGCATTTTCAAGCGCCATCTTTAAAGATCTGATTTCAGCTCGCTGAGCCGAAGATTTTCTCAGTGATTCAGTTTTTGTTATTTTCGGTCTGAATTTACCGCAGAGCCAGCGACCTTTAATAATCGCGCAGGCTGCATCGTAGGATTTATCTTCTACATTGTAATGCTGTACAAATCTGTCTGTATAGATTATACAGGAGTACTGTTCTAGAGGGAGAATTTCGATTGCCAGAGGATATTCTTTTTCATATTTTAAATCATTCAGTTTTTTCATGTGCAGGGCAAAATAGTATTTCACGTCTTCTGCAGCAAGAGAGTGATCCTTTTGCCTTGTGCTAGTGCTCATTCTTTCGCTATAGCAGTTTGCACTGCCTTCACAGTATTTTCTGTGAGACTGAATGTTTTTTTCTGCTTGTGTGTACAAATGTGATTTGTAAGCCATTGGTACCGTTTCTCCCTCATTAGAGGTCAGGTACGTGAATCCGCATCTTCCTGGGATGACCCATATTACAAGGTTGCGTGTATTATCATGTGTTTCTAATTTTGTTTTTGCTAACATGTCTGTTTGCAACGATCTCAAAATTTCTGTGTGTTTTTGAGTCCAGTTGATTGGTTTAAAATCAGGTTTGATTAATTCGTAGAGAGGTTTAATCCTCTCTGCGTAGTTTAGAATGTAAGTTCTTCCGAAATTCAGGAAGCCTAGAATCGATTGTAAGTTCTTCAGCGTTTTCGGTGCTTGGAGTACAGCGCACTTCTCTAAGAAGTTGTCCGCTAGGCTTTTTCCTTCACTTGATAATTCGTATCCTAAGAATAAGACTGTTAGATGGGCAATTCTCGACTTTTTAAAGTTGAATTTGTAACCCTCTGCTGCGAACCCAAGTATTATGGTGTTCACCCTTTTCAAGTGAGTATCCAAGTCGTCGTCTGTGAGATAGATGTCATCGACATAAGATAATGCCTCATCATCATATATTTGTAGTAAATCTGTTACTCTGGCTGAGAATAGTCCTGGGCTGTTCTTGAATCCCTGTGGGAGCCTACAGAAATTTTTCTGTGACCCCATTATTGAGAAAGCGGTCAAGTACCTGCTTTCTGGTGCAATATTTTGGCAAAAGAACCCATTAGATATGTCTAATGTCGTTTTGTACTTTTTGCGAACTATGTTATTCATTAGTGCCGCACTGTGCGAATTTTGTACTGTAGATGTTCTGCAACATGAGTTAAGGTGTCTGTAGTCCAAGACTAGACGACACGAATCGTCTGGTTTGGAGACAGGAAACAAAGGATTTTTCATTTGAGAGGTGCATGTTTCAATTACCCCTTGGAATTCAAGTTGATTTAAAATCTCCCTGACCTGTTTTTTAGCTTCTTGCTTAATTGGGTTCTGCCTTTGTGCATTCGGTTGACTTTTTAACTGGATTTTGTGAGGAGGAGAGTCCTCATCCCATCCTACATGATTTTTATGTAATGCTGGTGCCTGGGCTACTGCCCATTTCCTTGCATATACATATTTAGTGTGAATTGGAATGTGATTTGAGAAGGCAGGCATAATCATTTCTTCGCCATGAGGGCACTCCCTGACAAACTCTGGGGGCCAATCTTTCTCGGCTAACAGGATGTCATAGCCTTTTGAGAGTTTATCCCAAAATATACCCCTTATTTTTCTAGTCTTATCTCCCTCTATACGCAGTGTTATTTCGTATATCTTATGAGGTTCGCTAACTCTGGTGTCTGCAGTTTCTACCTGAATGTATTCATTTGTGTCCACTGTCTCCAGATGACTCATCCGGATCTTGTGAGCTATGCTGATTTCTGCTGCACTGTCTAGCATTGTCTGAGCCCACTCTCCGTTTTTCAGCTGTGTCCTCAGTATTCTCGGCATGTTCGATTACTCTAATACTGGCTACCTTCTTCCTTGAGAATTGTAATTTTTTACTTTGAGCAGGTTCCTTGTCTTTGGACTTGGTGTGCTCTTCCCTTGGATCTGACCGTCCTCTTCTTTCCGATTTCTGCGAAAAAGATCGAGAGGGACGTGTATCAATACTTTGATATCTATCCGGCTTTTTCAAGTTATCCCTATTTCTAAGGTTATATCTTTTCTTAGAGTGTTCCCTCTGGGGAGACTGGTGTTCTCGAGTCAGAGTTCTTTTCCTCCGCCGAGGAGACCTTCCTCTGGACTGAAACTTTTTCTTTGGGAATGGATTGTTTATTTCCATCCCAGCTCTTTTTAGGAGTGTTTAGATTATTTTTAATAAATAATTTTTCAGGATTTTCAAGTAGTTGGGGTTTTACTGGTTTCCCACCCAAACTATCTCTACCTAATTCTTCATAGCATTTTTCTATAATTCTGGCAAACTCAATTGGTTGATCTGTTATATCTGTTTCTTTCAATTTCTGGCGGATCGCCACAGATGCTGCTTCCCCTTTTATGTTGGCTAATAATATAGCCGAGACCTGCTTGAAGTCTTTCAGTCATTTCATACCAAGAGTTAAAGCAGGTTCCGGACCGTATTCATTCTGAATTTGTTTCAGCACATCCGGTATTACCGCCATGGACGGAACACCATGTGTTTTTGTGTAAATGGAAGCAAAGACTGTACCCCAAGTGTCACAGTCCTCCACATGTGGAGCGACCCCCATTGGAAGGCAGATAGTCAGAATTCTGTGTTTCTCAATAGTGGTAGTATTCGGGAATACTGCCTCTATTTGAGTAATTTTCTGTGCTAACCAGAAAGGAATTTGTTCCCGTTTTGTGGGAGTTTTTCCAAGACATGATTGTATGTTCTGTGGTGTAATTTTATTTGTGTTCCCCTGATGAGGGGTCAGCTGTGGAACATTAACAGCTGTTTGGACTGTTGCAGTCCGCATTACATATTGGACTAACTGTCTATGTATTTTAATCAGTAATTTTAGCTGTGCTAAAAGTTCTTCTCTTGACATTTTTTCAATGTCTGGATGTGGTGTGTAGCTGGCTAGAACCGGCCACGTTGCTCCTGGTCTACCTAGTGGACCAAGCCTGGTGATGTGATCATTATGTTTTAGGGCGCCTTTAAACCAGAGCAGGTGCTCTTGGTATTTTAATGGGATTTCAATCTCCTCGAAAGGAGCGTACTCTTCTGGTGGTTCCTCTGTTTTGTAATACGGAAACTCGTGTGTTGTAGCGTTTGCCGCTGGAAAGTTTATCCAAGAATAGAATACCTCTGTCTGCCGATATTCGCGTGCCTCTATCACGAAAACGACTGTACCACCTCGTGATGTCAGTCCGTTTTCTATAAGTTTTGAAGTTATAGATTTTCTTATGTTTGCCGGGATGATAATCGCACCCGGTTCATTAATTCCTGTATCATCGGGACCCTGCTGATTCGCGTCTACCACGACTTCATTGGTTCTGTTGTTATTGCCATTTACTGACATTGTATTAACGAAGGTTTGCAGAGCATGTTTCCAACGAAACAAAGATTAGGTGCACAGTATTTTGGAACACTGTATCCTTCAACGTTGACTAAACCAGAAACATTACATAGGAATCTCTTCCTACTAAGTTCCGGCGGATTTTAACCTTTCACCCACTCCAGACGTCTATTGGAGTATTTACGGGAGAAAGGGTCTGTGTGAAAAAGCACGACTGAGTTACTCTAACGTCTTGCGTTAGTTTTATTGCCTTACCAAATGTTGGGCACCATGTATTGTAGTTCCTATTTTCCCTATAGGCCCTGCGCATTAGAATAACATAAACAGAAGTGTAGACGTAGGACGGCGGTCTTCTAGGTCTCTACTGACTTTGTTAGACTTAATTTAGGTTTGCGCCAGCTAGCTCAGAGTTCACTGGAAACTTTCTTGACTGAATAGGAAGTGATCAGCTTCCCTGGCTAAGACAAGGAGGGATTCAGCTTCCGACAACCGCATAAACATGACAACTTTGCTCCTCAGAAAAAGAGTCAATCTCTAGAGTCGTGTGAAACAATAGACAGCTATTTCACTCAGTCAGTTGTGCAGATTTACTTTCACCAGGATGCAGAGAATAGAGAGACGGGCGTTTTCAATAAAAGATATTATTTATTGAGCAGTCTTCCTTCTCATTCAAGAGAAATGGATTGCCACAATTGCAAGACTTGTTATTATAAAAAGTGTGTACAGTAAAAGGAGTATTACGAAATAATACTGTAAAAGCATTGATATGGTTTCTTAGCCATAAGATGGTTAAAATGAATAAAATATATACATTCATATATACATTGGCTAACGACCTCAACTGGTGCTTCTAACTACGCCTACCCCAGTGTACCTGACCTAAGCCTAATACAAGGGAGGGAGTAAGTAGCAGTTTAAGTTAAGTTGGTTTTGCCAAGAGTTTGTTTCAAGAATTCTCTCTAAGGGTTTAGTCAGCACCGTACCTCTGGAATAGAATGCAGGAGGTCTGGTATCTCCTCCCAGGACCCGATATCCCAGTCACCCGCAAGGGTAGGCTGGAAACGCCGGAGCTGGATTTTCTCGGCAGGAGAAAAGAGAGCGTCTTTCTCAGCGCGTGAAGGAGGAGGGGCAGCGTCCGTGGGCTTCTCGCATCTGCTGGGCTCTGCAAGGGGACAGCTGATCTGCTCCAGTATTCACCACCACCGTGTGCTTGCTTAAGGCAGCGTTAGTATATTTATACCTGAAAGGTACTGAGTTTGACGTAAGTTTTTGGACATAAGACGTCAATAAAGATGTCACTAATAACTGGTCGTTCTTACAGTGCTCGCAGGAGTTCTATTACTAATCAAAACAAAGCAAGCGGGGCTTTCCCAGGTTGCGGGGGGTTTGAGATGTCGAAAGAACTCAGTGTGCTATCTAGGAATCTAAGGAAGTGGCTTCTGCTGTGTCATGGACTGTCATGAACTGCAGAGACGAGTTACTGAAATATGGCTCTGATCGTTATGCCATTATAGGGATGTGTATTGATAATAGCCGTATAGGGGCATGAGGTCACAATATTGATCGGGGTCCTAGATAAAACACAACATGAGAGTGAGTTGCCCAACTTTTAGGCAGTCCGGTATCTTTCCTGTAAGAGGGGTTCATGAATGATCCTGGACCACAGAAGAAGAAAGGCTGAGATTAAATCTTTATTCAGCTTGGCGGGTAAAGAATCACCAAAATGGATGGAGGTTGATGCACTGAGATGCGAAGAATCTCAGTGCAGTCTGGTGGTAGAAAACTGCTCCAAAAGGCGTTTTGAGAGAGCTGCCCAAAGGCAAGTATATTGTCGTGGATTCTGCCACCTCCCCTATTCCTGCGGATAACAAAGTTGGGGTGGTAGGTAATAGCTTCAGCTCTATTTTCCTTGTTTTTTCAGCGAAGTGAGCTGTAAAAACTTCACCACTAAGGAACAAGGATAAGGGAGTAGAGTTCTGGTTAGAGGATTGGTTAGATTGTTCCTTAATGATTTCAAAGAGTTTTTTGGTCTGTTTTTGGCTCCATCTAGTTGAAATCTGAAGTGTTCGGTTTTCGTCAAGCGTATGTGTTTGTTGTAAACGCTCCTCGCTTTCCTCAATTGAGAGAGATGTGTGGTGTGGTGGAAGGCAAGATTCTCCAGAGTCTTTCAGAGAGTCTTAGATTGCGCCGTTCATCATTTAGGGCACCATTAAATCATGGTTTAGAAAGGTTGACTGGGATCTTTTTGAGCTGTTTCAGAGCAATGGAGTCAAGAATGTTAGAAAAGGTGTCAATGTAATGCTCAGAAAGATCATCAAGTTGGTCAAATTAGGGGTGGCTGAAGTCTATCTTTAGTGATTGATGTTATCATGTGAATGTCGAGGTCTCTCATATTGCGAGTCATTTGTTTTGCTTTAAGGGGTTGACCCTGTTGATCCAGTCCCTTGTCTAAGATGAGGAAGGGAATTTGAAAGTGATCAGACCAGTCACTGGGTAGGATTTCTCATATTTGTATGAGATTGTCTTTGGCAATGATGAGGTCTAGAGTGGCGCCATTTTTGTGAGTAGGACCTTTACAGAGCTGTGAGAAGTTGAGGTCAGAGAGGAATGCCTTAAAGGAATCGACTATAGGATTGCATGTGTCATTCCAATGAATGTTAAAGTCTCCAAGGAAAATGTGGCAGAGTTGATCCGAACTCGAGCTAATGACCTCCATGATTTGCTCTATGAAAACTGGATTATCACCAGGATGGTGATAGATCGAATGCAGCACACAAATCTTCTTACCTTTGTTCCAGATTTCAGAGACTAGCTGTTCAGAGGAGGACAAGACAGCACATGAAGATAGTTTAACTGTGAGGTTGGAGTGATGAATGCATGCACGCCCCCTCCTATTTTAACCAGTCGATCACTTCTGATAATAGAGTAGTCGGAATGGATTAAAGGGTCAAGAAATGGTACTTTAAAAAAAACTTGTACCAGTCCAAGATGGCAGTCACATTGTGTCTAAATGTGCAGTGTACACTCAATGTGATAATCGTCTTGGAATGGAACAAGTATAAAAAAATACAATTTCCAGATGCCCGCCCACCCTACAATTATTTTTCCAATGCTTATGCTGCAATTGGACTAGCAATGGCAGAAGCAATATCAGTGTTTGTAGGTAGATTAGTACTTAGTTTGAGCCAGTGGTTTCCAGTGCTTGTCGTGGAACTTAATTAACAACAGAGGCACTTACGATGGACTCACACATGGTAGCGATGTTTGTCTAATTTATGAACGAGCACAACAACAGTTATTTATTAATTTAAAATGCATTAAAAATTCCTAGTATTTGGTACCAAATCCATTCTTATAACTTTGGAGCCTGGAATAGTCAGAATAGTCACACATTATAGGAGTCTGATAGTTGGTAGTTTTGTTGTTACTGTAATTGCCACTGCTGACAGAGACAGTGGGCTGTGCAAGAGAAAGTGTCCTCCTGACAAGGGCCCTGGCACTGATTTGTTTACAAACTAAGCACAGAGGCAGATCAAATTAAAAAGTGTAAATAAAATAACATTGAGAAAGCCCGTTGACCGGGTGAGACCTATTAGCTTTTTGACTGCTTGCTTTTCATTGTGATTGCTACTTCTGAAGTCAGAGAGAGTTGAGTAAGAATTGAAAAATCAAGCAGTGGGAATATTGTGGAAAATTGGAGAGCAGCTCATGTAGCACTGAAATTCAAAGCCAAGGTTGAGGACTTGGCCAGCACAATGCATGTGTGCTAGAAAGTTACCCAGTATGCCTTGTTACAAAGAAAGGCTTCACAGTGGATTGCTTACAGTTAGTCTTTGTCACATATTACTGTTATTGCTTCCATTCCTGTACCTTGCATGCATTAGCTATCAGTGGGTTAGGACCGGTGTTACACTTTACGTAGGCCATTCCTAAATTTCGTTTTTTCCACCTTGCTACCTTGTTATGCTTTAAGTAGTGCTTGTTTGAGGGGTGCATGAGTATTCAGGCACGGGCAATATTAGTTACAGTCACTTAAGTAATGTTTGTCTCATTAACACTGGAATGTGACTTTCAATCTAAGAGATTAAACAGAAACTTAAAATTCTTATCAAATGGTGTCTGTTATAAGAGAGACGACTATCATTGTCAAAGCCAATATGACTTGCTTTTTCCCGTTAACAGTATTTGGTAATAGTCTGTTGATTTTGTGTTTATTGCTCCAATTTGTCTTAAAAAAAGAAAACTTCATAATAAAGTACAGGGCCGGACTTTATGTAGTGGGCATCGGGCATTTTCCTTCGAGACTGGAAGGATGGGGGCGGTTTTGAAGCGGGTGGGGCCGGTTTTGCATCAGTGCTGCAATATCAGCCCCCAGTAACAAAAGCAGCACACAAGCCTTTCTAGCCTCCTGCGGCCGGCTGTGCTTCCCTAGGGTCCAGGTAGCCATCCAGACGATCCCCTTCCCCCCGCCCCCGGACAGCCCAAAACAAATTGCCAAAACTGCCTTTGGTTCCCAGTCCAGCCCTGATGAAGTACCATCTATGGCTATAACAATACAGCAACTGTGACAGGTTGAAATAGCAGAGTTAAGCCGTGACTCCAATAAACAGTGCCATGATAAGGAGTAAAATGAGAGACATTTGTATTGTAAGTGATGAACTTAATAGACTTTAGACCCGAGTACGAGTTACTCCTAACTTTACCCATGAGTAAATTCCTGTTTACTAATGGGTTGCAATTACAAGTGTATTTAACGCATCCGATAATTATCAGATGTGTAAATTATAACTTGAACTTTGTTAAATTCCGACAGATCAAACCTGCGGAAATTGAACATGGAAATAGTATTTATTGGATCATGGGGATTTTGGTGCGTTAAACACCAAAAATGTCATGTTATTCCCCATAAACTCATAATAAGTGTTATTCATCACACCTGATAAATAACATACCCTGAGGTATCATTATTTATCAGGGGCACTAAATAACTCCTTAGCTCGTAATCAGGGCCAGATACTTTAACATATTGTATTGTAGATACTTTGACAAATGGCCAGTAATTTTGTTGTGCCTTTAAGCAAGCCAATGTGTATATCCATCTTTACCTTGGTAAGCAAAAAAGCTTACACCATGATAGGAAAATAAAAACAAGCTGTGGCAATGGCAATAAGTCTAGCTTTAAAGGGATGTTGTATTTAATGTGAAGCATTACAAGTAAATAGCATGGGAGATATTGATTTCAGTGCACACAAAAAAAATATAGAATATTATTGGTGTAGGTTTGAAAGGTCCAGTAACAGTTGCACTTTAAACCCAGACCTAAACATCCATGCAGGTTTATGACTGCCATCCTCCCATCTGTGCTGCTGCCAGAGGAAAACAACATAAATTATTTGAGTTATTTATGGCACTTTGATAGTATTCGAATGCCGTGTGTGCCCCTGAATTTTCAAGATTAGGCATCTGGACAAATAAACAAAATTATCCCAGCTGTGGAAAGCAAGCACTTTTTAAGTGGAAGCACACAACATCTGCCCAATCAAAACATGTACTCCTAGCTCTGAATAGGTAGAGAGGGTCAAAGCCCTATGTGATGATCACATAATTGTCTGGCAACAGCTGTTAGGTAAAGTCTTATCAAATTGACTATAGAACGATGATTATTGCATGGCAGGATACCATAGCCCATAATAAAGGCAAACAGCATGTCATCATGCCACTGAAGTAGATTCACACTAACGCTGAATTGTTAGCTAAATGTCATGTTGCATTTGCAGTATACCATACGATCTACCTGAGCATCATCAGGAAAACTTAGTAGGACAACAAATGGAACATTGTAACCATTCACAAATTGCCTTACCATTTTTGGATAGCCCAACCCAAAAATGAAAATCCAGAAAAAGCATTGGCAAAGGCAATAGTTTCGGCCTTTGAAAGTCATTAATCAACCTTTTGACCTTGCTAATGCTTGTTGCCAATGCTGATGAGCCGAAATGGCCAGCACAGAATCACCATTTATGTGTTATGATGATGCAGCAGATTTCTTTTTAAAGTTTTAATTTACCATTCCCAGTGCCTATGTTGGAGTGCTAAATTAAAAAATATATAAAGTGCACATAATCAAATTTAGGGCCAATCCTGACGATATATTGTAGGAAAGTAGGATCTGCTTCTTATGATAACCCCCACTTTTTGCTTGATGTGATGCTATTTTCGATTAGTCTGACTGGGATCCTGCTGATCAGGATCCCAGTCTATCTGCTTTCTCCCTAAAATTGTTGTGTTCAGTACTTAGGTACATCCCAGATTGGATACTAGGGTGCCCTTGTCAGTCCCTAGTATATGGTACCCATACACCCAGGGCATAGGTACCCCAGAGGTCTCCCATGGACTGCAACATGTATTATGCCACCTATGAGTGACCATTAAAAATGGAACTACAGGCCTGCCATTGCAACCCGTGTAAGTTGGTGCATGCACCACTTACTAAAGATATAGGTTTATTATTTCTAAGGGTCACTGCATTTAAAACCTATAAGTCACCCCTAAAGTAGGCCTTTACAATCCTTAAGGCAGGGTGCTGCATTCTAAGTGAGAGGGTGCCCCTTCTTGAGCAGGAGAGCCCTGCAGCCTACCGAATCCATTCTCCCAGGTTGTCAGTGAAGCAGGCTCATACTATGCAGAGGGCCACTGCGTAATCATGTGATGACCATCTCGAAAATGACTGCAACGAATCCTATCATGTTTGGCATCAAACATTTTGGAATCATACCCCCTTATTGTAAATGGTGTGGAAGGTTTGATTCCAAGCACTGGAAGAGCCCTCTGCTAGGTTCGCAGTGTTCCAGGTACCGCATTCTAGTCCCAGACAGCACAAAATGGCTTTTGCCGACGAGAGGCACATTACTACCCTCCTGCTACTGAGCCAAGCTCGAGCAGTGGAAGGTAGAACAATAGGCATCCTGTCCCAGGGAGGTATGACCACCACCAACACAGGATTTAGTGTATTAGAGCTGGGTGGGTGTGCGTGCCAGTGCCTGAAAGTCTGCATGAGGGGCACAATTGGTGTCCCTGTGCATAGTCCAGTTCACAGGCATGAACTGGACTATGCACAGGGGTGGTGAAGTTAGCTGAAGAACAATGATGGATTCTACCCAGATCTGTAACTGGGGTGAGTACCTGAAAAGTTTCAGTGCTCCGTCCATTATCTCCTTGTGTTTGCTTTGTTCGCCCTAAGTTGACAGGGTATGCCAAGAAGTGGGTCCCTTTCTCACTTTGCCACTGGATTCAAGCTAGCCTGGCTGATGAGGGTTGTTATCCCGAAACCTGTCCAAGGATGCTTGTTTCCGGTCCTGGGGGGATCTGGCCTGGCAGTTCAGGCTGGACTGGTCCCATGAGGCACAGGGTCAAGACTGATTTGCATATGGCTGGGTTTGAACTGGGGTGGTGAATTGAGCTAAACAGCGATGATGGATTCTACCCAGATCTGTGACTGGGGGTGAGTGTCTGAAAAGTCTCAGCACTCCATCCATCATCTCCTTGTGTTTGCCATAGTCCAATTCAAACTATTCCTTGGAGCCTTTGGCTTACACACGAGAGCGAAACTGGACAAAGGACATGGGAGTAACCTCCCCCCTGTCCAGACCCTCCCATGAATCTTCCCAACCCTCTCCTTAGGGTGGGGTAGTTAAGGGCTTACCTGGGTGTGTCCTATATTTGTTGTGGGATAAGATTCAAAACTGAAACCACTGCACTTCTACCGCCTGGGCACTCCGGACTTCATTTGGTCCTGACTTCATCTCCCTTCCAGTCTGCTGCATTGTCTGTGCCTGTGCATCATACAGGAACCTTTCAATGCCTGTGAAGCATCAAGGACTACCGAAGTAATCTCCCTTGGAGATATGAGCTCCTCCGGACTCTGTGGGCTTTGCAACACAGGTGGTGGTTTTCACCATCTTTATTGACCTGCTCTACCCTCTCACTAAGTTTAAGTCAGTAGTCCTCGGGGCTGCAATAACTCAACCCATGATTACTGCTTCCCCTTTTCTATTGCAAAGGCTAGTTGACATCTTTTCAAGAAGATCTATGGGCGCCAAGTAGTCTGAAACAAAAGCACCTCCAGTGACCAGAATCTTTAGCCACTCCACATTGTGTGCATCATGGCATGCATCTTTTGCTGAGTTGCTTGAGGTCCTCTCATGACTCCTGTGCCTCTGGCCTGTGGGTCCATTTGAGGGTCAGCTTTGTTTTCCTTGGTCTCCCCTGATTGCTTGGACCTTGCTTGACCCAACCGTGCACCTTCTTGCCTTCTGGCATAGGTTGCATTTGCCAAGGCTTGTTGGTGCTCCCGGCAGACACCCACCACTTAGCACTTGGCATCCTTTGTGGGACAGCTCGTATCCAGGTCCTGGTCATCCTCAGCATTGCCTAGTCAAGGTCACCGTCATCTTTCCTGAAGCACCCGACATCCGAGGGCATTCGTCTTCCAAGTCTCCTGGTCACCACTGAGTGACATAGACTCTTTCTCCTCTGCTTTCAGGTACTCCTCTGCAAGAATCCACATTTGGATTTCTCCGGACACTTTCTCCTCTTCCAGCAGCGACACATTCCTGAAGTCCTCCATTGGGTTTGACAGCGGTTTCGAAGTCACTTCACACCTATGCACCCGGCTTCCCTGGGATAGGTAACTTGGGTACCATGGTATCCACGGGTGGGGTGGCTCTCCAACCTTCTGTCTTCCATGGGATTTCTTCAGGGTCCACTTGGAAAGGTCCCTAATCTTTAAAAATCTAACCGCGACTTGCACATAGACTTGTACGGAGCACGCAGTTGTGTTCACATTCTGCACACGCTCTCCATGGGGTCCCTATCGACCTGCCTTGGGTGGTTCTGTGGGTCCCCAGAAATTCTACATCCTCTCGACATTGTCTTGACTCAAGTCATTGTTCTATACCACTTTCTTAGTATATGGTTTGGTCCTCCATGCATTAGTGCTATTTACTATGATTCCTTTTCTTTAGTATTGTGTGCTTTGTGTCTATCTCCATGTGGGAGATACTGTAACGTACTAGATAGCGTTATATAATAAATACATATTTTTATAAATACTTTGTGTGGTTCTTTTTCATTTAATCTATACTATAAGATTGCGCTCTGGTAGAGCAAACTGGTTTACACTCCTTCAAGATTAAGCCTGAGACTGCTCTCCACAGCTACTACTTGAATAGCTTTCTAAGGTTGTCTGAGACCCTGAGGGGTGAATGTGTGACATTGATCCACATTCGGTCCATCACTTGTTGTTTTTGCAATTGCCGCCCTAAGTGCGCTGGGGATGCCCAGACGTGGGTCCCAGGCACTCCACACCACTTGGAGTCAAGCTAGCCGGGCTGATGAGAGGTGTTACCTCGAAACCGGTCCGGTCCTCGGATGCTTGATTCCGTTCTGGGAAGGACATGGCTTTTGTAGTTCGGACTGGACTGTTCCCATGGGGCAACAGGGTCAGAGCTGATTTGCATATCGCCATTGTCTAACCCAGGGTGGTGTGGAGTGCAAAAAAACGATGGATTTGGGCCCAGATCTTTTGACTGGGGTGAATGTGTGACATTGATCCACATTCGGTCCATCACTTGTTGTTTTTGCAATTGCCGCCCTAAGTGCGCTGGGGATGCCCAGACGTGGGTCCCAGGCACTCCACACCACTTGGAGTCAAGCTAGCCGGGCTGATGAGAGGTGTTACCTCGAAACCGGTCCGGTCCTCGGATGCTTGATTCTGTTCTGGGAAGGACATGGCTTTTGTAGTTCGGACTGGACTGTTCCCATGGGGCAACAGGGTCAGAGCTGATTTGCATATCGCCATTGTCTAACCCAGGGTGGTGTGGAGTGCAAAAAAACGATGGATTTGGGCCCAGATCTTTTGACTGGGGTGAATGTGTGACATTGATCCACATTCGGTCCATCACTTGTTGTTTTTGCAATTGCCGCCCTAAGTGCGCTGGGGATGCCCAGACGTGGGTCCCAGGCACTCCACACCACTTGGAGTCAAGCTAGCCGGGCTGATGAGAGGTGTTACCTCGAAACCGGTCCGGTCCTCGGATGCTTGATTCCGTTCTGGGAAGGACATGGCTTTTGTAGTTCGGACTGGACTGTTCCCATGGGGCAACAGGGTCAGAGCTGATTTGCATATCGCCATTGTCTAACCCAGGGTGGTGTGGAGTGCAAAAAAACGATGGATTTGGGCCCAGATCTTTTGACTGGGGTGAATGTGTGACATTGATCCACATTCGGTCCATCACTTGTTGTTTTTGCAATAGTCAAGGTCACCGTCATCTTTCCTGAAGCACCCGACATCCGAGGGCATTCGTCTTCCAAGTCTCCTGGTCACCACTGAGTGACATAGACTCTTTCTCCTCTGCTTTCAGGTACTCCTCTGCAAGAATCCACATTTGGATTTCTCCGGACACTTTCTCCTCTTCCAGCAGCGACACATTCCTGAAGTCCTCCATTGGGTTTGACAGCGGTTTCGAAGTCACTTCACACCTATGCACCCGGCTTCCCTGGGATAGGTAACTTGGGTACCATGGTATCCACGGGTGGGGTGGCTCTCCAACCTTCTGTCTTCCACGGGATTTCTTCAGGGTCCACTTGGAAAGGTCCCTAATCTTTAAAAATCTAACCGTGACTTGCACATAGACTTGTACGGAGCACGCGGTTGTGTTCACATTCTGCACACGCTCTCCATGGGGTCCCTATCGACCTGCCTTGGGTGGTTCTGTGGGTCCCCAGAAATTCTACATCCTCTCAACATTGTCTTGACTCAAGTCATTGTTCTATACCACTTTCTTAGTATATGGTTTGGTCCTCCATGCATTAGTGCTATTTACTATGATTCCTTTTCTTTAGTATTGTGTGCTTTGTGTCTATCTCCATGTGGGAGATACTGTAACGTACTAGATAGCGTTATATAATAAATACATATTTTTATAAATACTTTGTGTGGTTCTTTTTCATTTAATCTATACTATAAGATTGCGCTCTGGTAGAGCAAACTGCTTTACACTCCTTCAAGATTAAGCCTGAGACTGCTCTCCACAGCTACTACTTGAATAGCTTTCTAAGGTTGTCTGAGACCTCCTAAATCACCATAAGGGTTGTCTGGACTGCATGGGCGGCTCCTCGATGTGGACAGAGGGGCATCACCCCACTGCTTTCTCACAGTGCGAGAAGCAGAAACATACAATGGTATTATAAATACCATTTTCTGTTTCTTCTTCTCGCACTGGGAGAAAGCAGAAGGGTTTGGTTGGGGGCAGGCGGATGGGCAGTCCTACTCTAGGGCAGGGGAGAGGTGGCTTGCCAACTCTGAGGACTCTGACTGTTTGGTCGAACCCACCAAACCAGTCATATGCACTCTCCCTTTTCTCCATGTAGGCTGTATGCAGCCTATGTGGAGAAAATGGCCTCCCCATGTGGCCAGCGTCCCAGCCAAACACAATGCTGCCATTGTGCCATTGTGATTGGGTGAGGGGAGGGAGGCTGCCTGCAGCTCCCTCCTGTTTCAGAGAAGATGATACAGGACCAACGATGCGGGACCGTAAAAGGTAAGTTAACTTTTATTTTTTTTAAATTAACCCCCCCATGCGACCCACGCTCCGCCACCCGTGATTCATACCAGCTGCGACTGCTGGACTGGTGCAAGGTGCCCACTTACATTAGTGGACATTAGTGGACATCATACACCAGGCCAGATTCTCACATGTATATTAACTCATGCCTCACCACCTATGCTCAAATGTGCAAAAAGACTCTGTAGCTGCCATTTTTTGCCATTGTTTACCTTTATAAGATGGGAAATGAGAGCGAGATGGTGAAAATAAAAAAATAAAAAAAATTGTCCTATAGTAATATCAGGGCCGCATTAGAGCAATGGTGCCCGGGCACCTCCGCACAACAATGCGATGAACTTGCAACCTTCTTTAGGGAAAAGGTAAAGAAAATCTATACCACCTTTCCTCAGAACCCTCCGGACACCTCCAAACCTCGTGAGCCTTTGCCTGACAGTCCCAGTCTGTCCCCCATCCCCAGCATAACACATGACGAACTTGCTAAACTGTGCACCAAAGTTAAATCTGGCTCTCCCACAGACGCCATGAGACCCGAAAAATTCCTAGAATCTCTGGAGTTTTTCCTTCCTCCTCTGACTACCCTACTTAACCTTTCATTCTCCTCAGCGGTGGTTCCCACTTGCTGGAAGCAGGCATGGGTCTCTCCAATCTTAAAAAAACCTACCCTAGACCCATCTAAACCAGAAAATTTTAGACCAATTTCACTGCTTCCATGGGCCTCAAAATTGGCAGAAGCCCACGTGAACAAGGTTCTTGCCAACTATATGACGCAACATCAAATCCTAGATCCATCACAGAACGGCTTCAGGCCAGGGTTCAGCACCGAATCCGCCCTGCTGACCACCGTTGAACACCTACGGGATATCCTGGATGCCGGTCAAAGTGCTGCGCTGATTTTACTCGACCTCAGCGCAGCCTTTGATACGGTCTCCCATTCTATCCTACTTAAAAGCCTCGAAGCCATAGGAATTAAAGACCTTGCCTTAGAGTGGTTCCGATCGTTCCTGACGGACAGATCTTTCCGGGTTTCTGCCCCCCCATTCACCTCCCAGCCTCACCCCATAGAGCAAGGCGTCCCCCAGGGATCGGCGCTCAGCCCGTCCCTACTTAATCTTTATGTCCAGCCTCTCGCTGAAATAGCAAAAGAATGGGACCTGACGCTGGTGTCGTACGCCGACGACACCCAGCTGGTCATCTCCCTGACCGAAGGCCCCTCGATCTCAGCGGCGAGATTCAAGAACGGATTACAGAAAGTCGCACGCTGGATGTCACACAACTGCCTCCAGTTGAATGCTGGCAAAACGGAGGTGCTGCTCCTAGGTAAAAATCCTGACTACTGGACTGATCACTGGTGGCCGTCTGCATTGGGCCCCATCCCTCCCCCCAAAACCGTGGTAAAAAACCTTGGCGTCTGGGTGGACGCATCTCTTAACTTCCAGACCCACACTAAGAAACTTGCTGCCACCTGTGTGGGCCTGTTGAGGAGCCTTCATCCAATTCTTGGTTTTTTTGACCACCATACGCGCCAGCTGATTGTCCAGTCTACCATCCTGGCTCGACTGGACTACGCCAATGTCCTTTTCCTTGGCCTTAACAAAGCTGAGATGGCGCGGCTACAACGCATACAAAACTCTGCTGCCAGGACAGTTGTAGGCCTCCCTCGTAGGTGCTCTGCAAGAAATACCATCCAGAAACTACACTGGCTGCGTATGGAAGCCCGAGTTCAGTTCAAAGCTCTTACTACTGTCTTTAAAATTCTTAAGACTGACTGCCCTGGTCTCTTGCGCCCACTCCTAGAGCCTTACACCCCTCAGCGTGCCCTACGCTCCTCGGGTCAAAATTTGGTTGTTACCCCACGTATAAGGCTAAGCAGAATAGGCGGCCGCTCTTTCAGAGTCTTGGGGGCAAGGCTCTGGAACTCCCTGCCACCCCACATTCGCTCCATGACCAATTTACTGGCCTTCCGCAAGGCGATTAAAACCATTCTATTCTCCCCATCCTAATCCCTATCTGTCCTTCCTTTCCCTTCCCTCCCTCAGGTTACTGTTATGGTTCAGCGCCGGGACGCCTCGTTGCTGGGGCAGCTGTTCGCACTTAATAAAACTTAATAACATAACATAACATAACATAACTGGCTTATTGCAAAATGAACCCTTTTTTCATGTGTTTTACTTTGGTAGCCAACAGAAATAGTGCACCAGCGGCTGAGAGCTCTGTAATTTTTGTTACTTAGATGTGTCCAGCAGCTAGAGCTGCTGCCTTTGAAACCTCGGAACACAGGTTCAAATATCATGCGATTCCAAGTAAATCGCTAAATCTCCCTTTGAGTGAAATGTCCAATCTCCACTTAATGCATATAATCATGTTGGTCATCTCTAAAGCCATCATATAATGTACAGTGCTCTGTTGCTTCATAGGTAAGTTTGCCCTATAAAAATATCAATCCATACATACAATTCTCAATTTTCTGTTCATTCAGTACAGTGACTTCATACTGCAGTGTTTTGGTAATTTATAGTTATGCAATTTGCCATCTACCTAGTAATTTCTAGACTAGAGTACTATTCATAACAGGTCACCAAACACAAATGTCAAAAACAAATATGTGTAGGTCACACAAGTGCATGTACACACACTCACACAGACAGCTATGGCATCAACGCTGCATTTACAAAGGCATAGAGGCTAAGCTAGATTTGCAGTAACTATTGGGATTAGAAAGGTTTCTTTTTACATACTTTACGTTTAGGAGATTTTCTGATGGAGTGTTTTAGTTGGGCAATAAGTGAATTTGTATAGTATTGAACTCAGAGTGAAATGGCAAATGTATTAGTATGAATTTACATGTTTTGCTTTTTTGATAGGTGCAAAACTTGATACTTACAGGACTAATTAGAGTCTGACATATGTCCTACCAGTCTGCCATGTAGGAAGAGGACCTGGTTTTCACCCCCTCAGGGAGAACCATCTCCCACATTTAGACATTCCCCTACCTGGCAGGTATCCATGTCACAAAAGTGTATCTGTTGCATTTGTGGAAGCGTATTCACACAGTTCTAATGCCAAGCAGTCTATGATTATTCCCTCATTTAGTTTTTTAGGTACTTTTAAGAGAAAACAACCAAAAGCAGAGATGTGTTTCTGAAAAGTCAATAATAATGGTCCTGGCACACTTTTTGTGTACCTAAGCCATTGTTTCTGTTCCCTGCACAGATCTGTATAGTGGGTAACTCCGTCGCACTCGTGTTGCAGTCAAGTTTTCAATCTGTCAATTGTTATTACCAAAGTAATCTCTAGGTTTGGGTCTGTAGGCTGTCGCCTTCTGTCCTTCAGGCGAACAGTGTTTGAACCAAAGTTGCTGCCTTTTCCTACGGGATAGGGTCACTGTCTACAGACTCTCTTGCAGCACGAGCCCATAGTCGGACACCCTCTGATTTAGCCCACAAGCCCCTTACGCTTACCATCGGCACGCTTTTGCAGTGTACTTTAATCATGACAGCATGCTCTCAGCGACACACCAGGCGTTATCGATTTACGTATTCACCTGTATTTATGTTTTTCCTAAGCACAGTCTGTATTGTCCACCACCGATATGGTCTGTTTTTCACATGCTACACACGTTTCACGCTTTAGCAATATTGACATGGTTTGAATCCATATCCATACCTATTTTCACAACTTCGTTTTCTTCCTGATATCACCAAACACTTTAAATGGGTGTCAAAACCACCGAGCACTTGTGTAGATAAACAAACTCATAGCTTTAGCCCTCCCAAGATCCTTATGCCGAAGGCTTTGTGCAAGCTCAAAATGGTATCATGGAACCTAGCCGGGATCAAATTAAAAATTACAGTCCCGCATTGGATCAATTTTATGGAAGCCTTCGACATCTGTATCCTCCAAGAAACCTGGAGCACCACTCCATATCACAAACCAGGCTTTTACATGTATTACAGTCCTGCAATTCAGAGCAAAATAGGATGCCCTGCAGGTGGTCTCTTGTTAGGGTAAAGATAGAACTTAACTGTCAAGTTTGCGAGCTCTCCTGCAATAACCCTGACATCTTGGGCATCCAGCTTAAGGGCACGACAGGCACTTTTGCCGTCATCTACAATGTCTATACCAGAGGTACTGGGGAGGGAGGTGCCAGACTATCTACCTTACAGCAACTGGAGGAGATCCTGGATAAAAGGTGCTTTACGCACCCCCTGATTTTTGCAGTGGATTTTAATGTGATGTTTGAACCCCTGATGAGGGACCATATATGCGAGGCAGGAGAGGAGGATGACCTATGGCTAGTTCCTCAACTTGAGCTAAGTCCAATACAAAATTGGTCACAAATGGCCTTACAGTTAATTGCCATTACTCTGGGGCACGGGCTGAGGGCCACAAATGAGTGGACCAAGTCTGATAAAATGGGTGCTAATACCTCTTATGGAATAAGCTATATAGATTACTTCCTTCTCGACTTGAGGTTATGGCCCTTACTCATAGTTATGATTGTGGGCGAGTCTTCAATTGCATCTAGAAAGCATTTAGTAACCAGAGAGCTCCTTCCATTGAATGATAATCGCCACAGTAAGTCGCAAAAAGTGGTCTTGGATGAGAGCAAACTTCAGCTACTCAAAAAAGAACTGACAATGTGCATGGCACACCTCACAGCCTTACTTGAGTGTCCAGAAGGTCTGGAAGCCATAGTACATAGGCACTCTTGTTTTTTCCAACAGCTGGTTGTGCACTTTGTTGATTCCTCGCCCCGTCGGGAGTACAGTTCTAGTACATCTTCAGGGACTGCATGGTTTAACCGTGAATGCAGGCAAATAAAACATCAATTCATGTAGAAGGTCCTACAACAAAGCCCAAGCTAAAGCAAAAAGAGAGTGTGGTGAGAGTAGGTGGAGGCTCATCGGAGAGGGATGTGCCCGCAAGGATTTCAAAACATTCTGGCTCATAGTGACTCAGGGGGACGCCAAGAGAATGTCAACATTTCCCCCCAAAAATGTGTATCACAATATGTTGGTCATTGATATTCTGTCATAAAACTAACAGCTGAGGCTCTCCGATCAGAAACTCTGCAGCTTAACCATCTCTCTACGGGTGGCGGAAGGAAGATTTTCGCAGGGGGAAAGCTTCACAATTTTGTGGTAGAACTCCAGCTCCACTGAACTCTATTTCCTGGTTTTTGTATAGTACAGAACACGTTTATCCTTAGCATCCACCTATGGTAATGAATCCTAGTGTAGAATTGACTCTCTTTTTTAATAGCAATTAACTCTGATGAGGAGGGTATTACTCATAAAAGTCAATCAATCCGGCTCTAATTTGTGTAGACTATCATTAATACCTACTCCTGCTCTTGACTGCATTAAACATCAATGACAATTAATTCTGCACTAGGATGGTCTGCTCATCAAAACATCAAAAGCAATCATTCCTATCACTAGTAACCGTGGCTGTCCAAGCTGAGAAGGCCATTTGAGATTTGTAGACAGAATATTTATGAGAAAGTGTACTTTACAATGGGACGACATGATCCACTCATATTGCTCTTTGTAGCGACAAGTCCACTATATGGCAAGGAATTTTGTCCATTCTTCATCATGGTTTATGTTAAAAAGAAAACACAGACTTTAGCAACTCTGTAAATCTTCACCACCCTATGAGGCTGGCCTAAACAACAGATGCCTCAGGGATGGATGTTGTATCTGATAACTATTAGATACTATAATCATGTTGCACTGTTTTCTTCATGTCACATTGAATAGCAAGAACCACAGTTAGTTACTAACTCCTGCCTGGAAGATATTCTTCAAAGACCCACCATTTTGTTCCACATTTCAAAAGCTATCTGATATAGGGGAAGGTGTAACAGGCTGCTTTTGTAATGCCCTTTTGGAATCACTTTCCACTTTACTCTCAGAGATGATAACAAAAACACATATATGAATGCTGGACAGCAATGGTGAACAGAACCATTATGAATGACTTGCAGGAGGAATAATTAGCCACTATGATCCATAAAGTTACTTGCGACTCTCGGTCAGTGTACCACGTTTTCAGCCCTGTGCTTTCATTTACCAAACAAGTGAACTGTGGGAGGTGCTGGTGTAAGGGAAATATTTGCACTACCACACCTGCTAATGATTTCTGAATAGAAAGCAAGGGCCTGGATGCATGGGAATAATTTTTGTAATTTTCGAAATACTATCAAGGCCCTTATGACATCGGAGTGGCTCACATGTATGCAGTTTGTAATACAATATAAACATGAGATGCAAATGTAATGGAGCATATTGTTAAAAAAGCAAGAGATGTGTAAAGAGTAAAGTTACTGTGTTACTGCATCACAAATTCCAAGGCATTTCACCAAGAACAAAAGAGGTTAGAGATATGGTCAATGACCTGGCACCCCTATAAGAAACAGTTCCTCAGTTCCAGTTGTGCATAATCGTAGAGGGTAATTTGAGGAAGGCACGTATACAATAAGATGGAAAAATAGGGATGTTGCGTATCAAAGTATGTCTTGAGCAGGTGACATTTCAGGGAGAACTTTAAAAAGTTGTAAGTGCTGAGCAGCTTAATAGAGGCTGGTAATGAGTTCCATATTTAAGTACATGCCTTGATAAAATTGGGTGCTGGAGGAACTTTTCTGAATCTATTTGCTCTATAGGTAATACTATATTTGTTTCTGACATTCCATAGCCCCCACAGATGGCACATTTCTGTGAAAGATATTTGAGTGTAATCATTGTAAGTTTAAAAAAAACTGTTGTTTAAGTGCATCTCAGCGTGCTTGGGAACTATTTAAAGAAGGAGAAAATTAGGAAGTTGTGCTCATTTTTGTGAGAATTAAAAAAAATCCTGACTGGAGCTCATAAGATAGATAGCGTTTAGAAGTGTAAGTCTCTTCTTCCGAAATCCAGTTATAACAGCATTCTTATGGTCCAGGTGAGAAATGGCAAAGGCTTGAACTGCAATATTGAAGGCAACTTGTAAGTAAAAAGGATTTATAGTGACAGAGAAATTCCAATTGGAATTTGCCCAGATTTATAATATAGGTTTTATGGTTTAGGGCCTGGTTTAGAGTTTGGCAGACAAGTTACGTTGTGGCAAATGTGACGTTCACTGTATTTCAAGTGGATTATATTCTATGGCACCTGTAATGTGGCAGAGAGGAATTCGCCACATTTGTGAAGGAAATACCCATTTGAAAAACTATAACACAGGCCATAGGTTTCCCACCTAATAGGACTCCCAGTAATTTGGCAGATTCAACACGTGAGACTGACAACCCACAGGAAACATCACATTTATCCACTTTTCACTCACGTCACATTCAGGTTAAGATAGAGAAGATATCCATCTGTTATGTTGATCTTTTATTATTTTTCTATAATATTGGTCAGGCAGGGGTGTCAGATTGAGCTGGTAGAGATTTTAAGTTATGATCAAGTATCATCTCCATAGAAGTGATACCAAATGTACGGAGTTTGATTTAAATATTTAAGAGTAAGCTTGAGAATATTGAGCGCTAGATAAACTTACAGTGATATGGGTTGTTTTATAAAGAGAGACTCACCAATTTTAACATGTTGACGCCTGTTGGCAAGAAAGGATTTTAATCACTTTATGATCATGTTATCTATACTGAGACTTGTATCGAGGCTGTAGAAGGAGCATACAATTCAATGTATCAGTGGTTGAGGATACATTTTAAATATTTAGGAGGCAATTGTAATTATTGTCAAAATCCTTAGGGAATAATATATCATGCCACAGTTGCTGCTTTATGAGTGTTAACCTGCTTGGTAACTGCCAATAAGACTGAGTACCTCCAGATCATTTCTGAGCTGGGATGCAGCACAGTTTTCCTCATTTTCATGACACATGCTAATCCTATATGGGACAAAAAGTCTCAAAACAGTTTTGGTCAACTGTTGCTTTTGAAACAGAGGGTCAACATGTACGATTTCAAATTGGCTATAAACGCAGCCATGTCCCAATCATAATTATTAATTCCTAGCCAGTTTGGTTTCGGAAATTGACTGATATGTGTTCCTAGCTGGTTAGGTGGCATTGGGTCTGCCACGTAAATGGATGGTTTCTTATGATTTGAAATATATTTAAGAAAATCCTATGTAATTAGTTTAAAAGTACACTATGATTGATTAAATTGATTATTCATGATAGAGGAGCATACTTTCTGACTAATCAGATGTATTTCCTGTTATTGTGGAAATTTGGCAAACTAATCCCATTTATCTGCCCTGGCGTCAATCTTAGTTGCTAGGTTGCCTGGCTCTTGCAGCAGGGCAGTCGCCATCTGTTTTGGCCCCATTGAGCTGGTTATTGTACTAGCTAGCTTTGTCCAGAGCTATATTTATTTGATGGTAATCTGCTCTTTCATATTTTAAGGTATGTCTATGGAAAGTGTGTGGGATTTTCTTCCAGTACCTGGTAAGGTTCTTCTTTCATTAGTAAGATTAGCACAGTACCATGCTGCAAATTATTTCACCTTCGTATTTTACAGAGCGAGAGGTGCTACCTAGTGTGACTAAAGATGATGTAATTGAGGATCACACAATGATAGATATATACTAAATAGTATACATGACCTCTGTCCAGCCGGACAGGTGTTTATTTTTAAATTATTGTACTGATTTTTTATATATATAAAACATTTATACAAAAGTGGGCACAACCTGTGACCCACAAACAACAAGTCAAAACAAGTGACAAAAACAGATATGCGAAAACGCACGAAAGCGGTCTGTACTTGTTATCTGATTTTACAGACTGAATTTCATTCATAGCAACCCATTGTTGAAAAAAATCAAAAGGTCAAACCAACATATGGAGCATTAAGTCTTGACTTATAAAAAATCAGTACAATAATTTAAAAATAAACACCTGTCCGGCTGGACAGAGGTCATGTATACTATTTAGTATATGTCTATCATTGTGTGATCCTCAATTACTAGGGTCCCCTGTTCTGTACAATAGATAACTACCCAAGGACCCTAGCCTTATTCCTTTTGGGTTTCCCTTGTCTTGTGAAATAAAGATGATGTAAGACCATTACATTCAGAACATAACTGGGGAACCAAAAGCTGCCCTGGCAAAAATAATCTCTCTTTCCATCCATGTATTCTCTCTCTCTCTGCCTCTCCTCTCTCCCTTGTCCCTCCCGCTCGGATTGTTTTATCTCTACCTTCCCCCTCCCGCCTCTCCTTTTCTCTTGAAGCCTTTCCCTGCTTATTGCAATTAGCCTCGGTGAGATGGGGAGTGCAATATGGGCTCTAGCCATGGCCCTGACCTTTCAAACCCAGCATCCAAGGGCTCCTCCACTACACTATGGGAAATGCCCGGTGGAATAAAAGGTCATCCGGCCCGATTGTATTGAGTGTATCTTTTATGGTTTTTTAACTGAATAAAGATTATTGAATGAATGAATGAATGAGTGAGGTGTCAGGAGGTGTGATCAGAGCGTCATAACCCTAGCATATGAACCACTTTGACACGAGACCATCTCAAAGTTCAATTCAAAAGACTTCTCTTATATGTACACTGATTGGTTTTACGTTTACTGATTTAAATTAGCATAATTAACAACCAGCCACATTTGTGGTTAACACAGCAGGCCACTAGGGAGCTCTGTTATGCCACCTGCCCCCACGTCTTATTCTTGTGCAGTCTCTGAACTGTACAGCAGGACATTTTCCCCTTTGCTGCACTGAGCAGAAAGCAGCTTTCTTCATCAGAATAAGCCATTAGCCGTAATGGCATGTAGGTGTAATGGAATGTACTCCAAACATCTGTGCTGAGTGCAGGGAGAAATTGCTGCATGCAGTCGCCGGTCTGTGGGGAGCTTGATTAAGAATTGCTTGAGAGGACTGGAGATGTGGCTCAGGATGCAAAAAAGCAGAGAGAAGAAAGCAAATCAGCGTCCATAGATTCGCGGATGTTCCTCAGCGAGAACAAAGAATTCTGTTCTTTGTTCTCACGTCGCCTGTTTTCCTCTATGTCGGGTTTCCTTTTATCAGCCACATCTACAAGAAAACAGCTGAGTTCAAAAGGCGGCGAACCAATCTGAAGAATGAAGAAAAAAAGAATAGTTTCACGTGTATTTTAACAATGAACTCTCATCCAGGCGTCTAGAAGTATATCACTCACTGTACAATGTATATTTGTAAAGGGGGAGAGATTTTTGGTACAGAGTTTCCCTTTCTTGCTACTCATACGTTCAATATTTTGCTGTACTTACCCCTAGTTTATTTGACTAAATGTGTTTTCTACTTATCTAGCGATACAGTCTGACTTGTGTCTGTCATCGACAAAGCTTTTTGCAATGAATGGCGCTGCGTTGTCATTATACATTGAATTGAAAAACAACGAAATATTAGTGTGTTGGCGAATACATGCGGTTCTGAAACCATCGCAGTGCGCTCTTGCTGTCTATTAAACTGGTAAGGGGTTCTTTCAAGGGTAGTTCTGCCGTGCGTCTCAAAGAGGGGGTGCCAGAAACATAAAAATAAAGGCGCGTAAAATAACGAGAGGTGTAGAGAGCTTATACGATTTGAAAATAATTAATGAGCCATCTAGGACGGACATAAACTCATTACTTAGGAACTGATTGTACAAACCTGTGCACAGAGCGAGGCTTTGTGTTTAAGTAAATCGTGTGCCTTCTCCTGAATGGCTACTGAGCCTGTGCTCGCCCGTATCCGTCTTCCTCCAGAATTAAGTAGCTGTCTTGGGCACGAGCCAAGATTGCCTCACGTCGAAGTTTAAAAATATGTAAAGAGACAAGGCTGTAATAAAAATGCAAAAGCTAATAATATTATGGCGGCTGGCGTTGTTTACAATGCAGAGCACCTGCTGCTAAAAAAAAAAGCGGGAAGAGTGGAAGCATCAAAGCATTCCTAACTGGAGCGTCTGGGCTCCCTGCCAACCGTGCAATGTGTTTCAGGTGCATTGTAAGTGGTTAGTGGGGACAATAAAAGGTGTGCAAGAAACAATCGGAAATGTTGAATTTCAGATGAGGAGCGTGTTCACAAATGAGATGCGCAGATTCGGCCCCCCACAAGCTCTGCGAAAATGGGGTGCCGCCTGTGTATTTAAAAATTATCCTTGTTATAGCTATGCTTGGCTTTTGATTGTAAAGTCTGTAAGAAATGGTGACGGTTTCCAGAAATGTGTGCGTTGTTGTGAGTGCCTCGGGCTTTATTTACAATTCATAAACCACCTTATTAGTTAATCTCTTTCCACGCGTTTATTTTATGCAATAGAGAAGCAGCCCCAGGACTGCGAGAGTGGCGCGAGCTCGCGGCTGCGCGCAGGGCACCGCATTCCTCCTAATAGACCACACTTTCCCTGTTTGCACCCACTTTAAGGACCACCGTGGTGTAAACAGTAAAAATGCACCCTATCTGCAAAAGGGCCCAGCTGCTTCATCAGCCAGAAATGCACTCTGCACGCCACTGCCCGAGCCTGGCAGTGTTAGCCGTCATTAAACCCCAACCTCTCACAACACTGCAGACAATTTTAACATCCAACCGGGCGAGGTACAGCATTGAACCCAGTGCAGCGCTGTGACTAAGCTAGGGAATGTATTGGAAGAGCAGAGCAGTACAAAATGTGCTTCAGGAGAGACTATATTCATATGTATGCCTAAAGAGATCAAAACCGATCAAAAAAATCTGCAGCTGTACACAGGTCATGTGCTGAATGGTACGAGGGTCACACTAAATGCAATGCCTGCATCACAAATCTTACTAAAAGATCACAGTGAGGCTAACACTGATGTCAGAGTTGACTGTGTGAGGTTTTTACAGGCATTCACTAATTAACAACAAACAGGTTCCAGAGAAAAGGCTCTTTACAGACATTCCTGTATTTAAATGAACAACTGAGGAAATGCTTCAATATTTTAGATGCAAGTTGTAGCCTACTTTTTTATATGCAGTGCCAGTACCTATATGTTGCAATAAAAAGAGATAAACAATTACAATTATTTCTAAAGTAAACAGGAAAGTGCCATTTTAATTTCACCACAACAATCCACTTACATAAAGGGTGAAACAGGCTCATTGGTTTAACTCCCATTTACAGGTATTACAGAAAGAATGTAAAAGGCTAAAAAGGAAATGGAGGAAAAAGATTGATTCTAGCCTCAAGTCTATATATATGGTTATTTTTCTCAATAAATATTTTTTTTCTCTGAAACATACAAATATTCAATGCAAAAAAAATTGAGAAAAGAAACCCAGAAAATAAGGAGATAATGTAAAAATAAAGTGCAAACTGTATCTCCCTGTTACTGTTAGGAGCTGGGCACAATTAAGCTCACTGGTGTGCTTGTGAAGCAACAAGCACCAAGGTCTACCTCGTGGTAGTTGCACTTTCAGTCCAGTAGGTGTAATGAAACACAAAATGGACGCTCAAAAACTTTGTGTACATATTTTTTATGTATTTATTTGCACACAGGTATCAGTCAGGTGCCAAGCAAACTCGTATCCCAAGCCAAATGCTCTTCGTGAAATTCAGTTTTTGAGCCCACTACTTCCTCCAAGATCTAAATGAACCATGTCAAGTTTTATAGAGGTGGTGATAATTACACAAAATGGTGCATTTTGAGGCAGCAAAGTTCCAGAACTGATCCAAATGCTTCTTCTAATCAAATACGACTAGTATCCCTCTTAAATGCGTGTTTCAATGTGCACTAAACCACTGTACTCGCATAATAATAGTTGTGCTACTTTTAATTTTTCTGTGCAATGTGTACTTCTCATAATGTACGCTTTTCTAAGTCCTTTTCGTGAACGCCTTCACATTGCTCCAAAGCGGCTGCCTTTTCACTCCAGGAGTGCTAGGATTGTTGAATGTGTTTCTTTGGCCTTTCTTCTGCACCATGTATTCTTGCAACTATGTTCCTAAAACTTCCCCGCTCTTTCTCACCCTTTTAAAAGAAAATTCTGTCGATTATGAACGCTTGTGAATTGAAAAAATACATCATATAAACAGCCCTCTACAGCATTTACTATTTCAAGTGATTTATGTCGAGCACTGGATCAATAACACATCTGCAGTTGTTGAACCTATTAAAATGAAGGTTCACTTCAATATTTCAAAATTGTCTGTAGGAAATGATCAGTAGTTTGAACATGGAACACACATTGGTAAGACTTTTGATGGGATGGCATACTCCTGTTTCTCCTGTCAAGCTCCTTTTAAGTAGGTTTGGACCATCAATTAGTGCGCCTCCCCATTTCCTATAGGACATTGACGCTGTGACATTCTGATAACCTCTGGAAACATGTTGGCTTTCAAGTGAACCTGCTGCTGATTTACTAACACAATATTACACAGAAAAAGGCAGGAGAATGTTCAGTGCATTAATTACATGGCTGAGGTCATGATTAGGAGTACCACCAATAAATCACATGTGGAAAATGCCCAATGTTTTAACTTCAGCATAATATCCTTTCTAAAGTTATAGGTCATTCTCTTGTTTATGTGACAAAAGTGCAAAAAATCGAGAACTGAAAGTGAATTGTTTTTCTATGAATTAAAATCCTTAACTGTTTGCATGCCCCAAAATGTACAGTTATTTCTATAACATAATGTTATAAATGAAAATGATTAACATAATATTGTGAATGTCAATAAGGCTAATAGCAAAAATATAATATTTTATTTAAATTAGATACCATTTAAGCCGTACCAATTAATATTTTGTGTTGAGTTTCTTGTTTTGATGACTCTTCGCAAGCTCAAGTGAGTGAATAACCGATGTAAGTATTAAAGCTGAAACTTGAATCTCTTCATTTGAACATAAAAACTAATTTGGAAAGGAATATCATTGCACTAAAAAATTGTAATACTATCATAGAAAGTGTTACCATTGCAAGAAAGTTAATGAATAATAATATAACTTTTGCAAGATAACATCAGGAATTAACTTTATTGATAATAGAAATTGTTCAAATCTTCGCCGGTGTTGAGTTTGTCAGTTGCCCACCACGTGAATAAAGTCTGTTAATAAAGACGAGCTGCTCCTTCAGTGAAAATGTTGGATTTCATAACCAAAGAAAAAGCATCTAGGTGCACTGCTCACGGCTGATGTACGTGACGCCTTACACTATTTTGGCTTAAAGAAAATCCAAGAATAACCTGATTCAACTTCTGGATTAAAGTTGTTGCGGGCAGCTCTGAATTATAGTGACACCGTTTTTGAGAGCATACATAAGCTAACACTGTCTGAAACTTCTCGATTGCAGGTTATTTGTACCCCAAGGATTGACACTGTGAGCTCTGTCAAGATTTTGCACAAATATTTTCAAAGGAGAAAATATAAAATTTCACAAAGATGATGCATAGTCTACCAGCTATCAAGGACCTCCCCATGCCTAGTCTGCATTTGATGGAAATACCAATTTGCCATAAGTAAGACCGAATTCTTCCACCAGTGGCCACTGAGGGAGCATGGTTTTCTGTATCTCAATCTCTGAGTGTAATCATTAAATAATCCCCGCCACTGGTCATATGGACCTTTAATGGTCGACAAAGAGAAATAAGGATCAATCATCTACAGAAACAATACATCGTTAAATACATTATTGAGTCAATAACAAGAGTTTGTGTGAGTTAAAGAGTTTATTGTATAATCTTTTATTTGTTAGATATTAATCTGAACATTTCAGCATTAAAAGCTAATATAATCCATCAATCGATATTCGATTATAAAATAGAACATAATGTTTGTCAAGATCAAAGACAAAATAGTAATAATGCATCAAGCGTCTTCCACATATGAAACTCTCTAGTCTAAATAAGATTTGAATTAAGAGGCGAAAATGTGGCGGTCCAGAAATTCATAAAGAATTCTGATTGAGAGAGATCAATGCGAATGCATAAAGCTTTTGCAAATCATACTGGGAATCTATTCTCAGTCACATTTCAGCAGATAAATAGAATTAGGCTAAGTAACCACTCATACAGAGAAGTCTAGGAGATCAGAGACAAGTCTCTAGTCAGACTGTCACCAAGATCTACCCTTAAACCTCCCCTTCACAGGCTCTTTGCGACTCCCTGAATACCTATTTCTTGGACAAAATTTCAAAAATCAAAGCCAATATCCCCCCCCCCTCCCCTTCCTTTCTCAACCCCCGGTCTCCATCAGCAGAGGCTCGCCTTGACTCGTTCCCCCTTCTGACTGAAGAGACCTTCCTCTCCCTTCTCCCCTTGGTCAAATCAGGGTCCCCTCTAGACCCTTGTCCTGCTCACATCCTCAGGAACATCTACGCGACCTGTGTGCAACCCCCTCTTACCTTTCTTAACAGCTCTCTGTCTCAGGGCGTCGTTACTCCATCCCTAAAAACAGCCATCATCGTTCCCATCCTCAAAAAACCTGGCGCTGACCCCTCCGCTCCAGTCAACTATCGCCCCATTTCTCTACTACCCTTCTTAGGGAAAGTACTGGAGCGACATGTGACCAGAGCGCTCACCACCTACATGGAAGAAAACTGAGTATTAGCCCCCCGTCAGGCCGGATTCCGCCCGCTCACTACACGGAGTCTGTGGTGTTATCGGTCCTCGACAACCTTAGAGAAGGTATGGACACCAACCTTCCCCAGGCCTTGGTCCTCCTCGACCTCTCCGCCGCCTTTGACACGGTTGATCACTCCATCTTACTCTCCTGTGTCAGGGCGGCTGGAGTCGGAGGTTCGGCCCTGGTCTGGCTGTCCTCCTTCCTCAGGGACCGTACCCAAGCGGTGCGCCTGGGCGACTTCTCGGCGGACCCACGGAAGGTACAATGCGGGGTTCCTCAGGGCTCCTCCCTTTCCCCACTTCTGTTCAATCTGTACATAGCCCCCCTCATCTTTGCTCTTCAGCAATTGGAGGTCTCCGTATATAACTATGCGGATGACCTCCAGCTCATTTTCTCCCTGTCACAATCCCCTGACTCCATATCAAACTTCCAATCTACTATGATCTTCATCCGGGACTGGATGAACTACAACCACCTGAAATTAAACCCAGACAAAACCGAACTGGTTTTAACAGGTGGTTGCTCCAGTCCCTGGACCCCCCTTTTTTGGCCTCCCTCCCTAGGTCCCCCTCCTTCCCCTTCTCCCTCTGTCAAAAGGCTTGGGATCAAGCTTAACGATCAACTCACCCTGCACTCCCAGGTAAGCTCAGCGGTGTCCTCTTCTTTTCTTTCACTTCGCACTATCCGTAAGGTCTCCCGCTTCTTTTCTTTCTCTGCCCGAAAACATATTGTCCTAGCAATGGTCATCTCTCGCTTAGACTATGGCAACGCTCTATACTGCGGCATGCCCGCATACAATAAACGATGATTACAGCTGGTCCAAAACCAGGCCGCCCGCCTAGTCTACAACTTGGCCAAATTCCATCACGTCACCCCACTCCTAAAGTTCCTGCACTGGCTCCCCATCCGGGAACGTTCCCAGTTTAAGATGGGCTGTATCACTTTTCAGGCTCGGGTCGGTTCCGCCCCAGCCTTTATCTCCTCGGAAATTAAAGCCTATGCCCCCGCTCGGGAACTGCGCTCATCTTCCCAACATCTGCTGACAGTTCCCCGCTTTAGGCGTAAAAAGTGGGGAGGCTCAAAATTCTCCACACTCGCCCCTACCTTCTGGAACTCTCTACCGGCCCACCTCAGATCCTCCACTCAATACCCTCACTTCCGAAAGGCGTTAAAAACCTTTCTCTTTCTACAAGCTTTCCCACTATAAATCCTCCCTATTCCCCCCTGACCTTCATGTTCTCTGAGGTTCAGTAAACCACAGCGCCATGAAACCGCCAGGTGCACGCGCGCTTTATAAATGATTTAAACTCAAACTCAACTCAAACTCAAACTCAATCTACTAGGGTCTGCTCTGCACGCCATCTGGTGGAGAAGTAATAATCCTGAACTACTCTAGGAACAATCAATAATATAAACAAGCAAATTCTATTTTCTTTTATATTCTTAATCCACCAAGAGATATGAACAAACTCCTTGGAAGAGGTTCACTCCCCATGTTCTCACCAGAGCATAATAGACTTTCAGACTTTAGTCCAAGGAAATGTTACAATAGTTTCTTGAGGTCCAAACGTCTTCCCATGAATCACTTCCTGTCATTATTGTCTCTTCCTGATGAGAACCCCACTATCAGTTTTCAAATATAAAACAAGTGTTGATTCACTAACAGTAGATTTCCAAAGTTGCAACAGCTTGAGCAAACAGAAGAAAAACATCTTGCACAAACAAGTATTCTATGTGAAAAGCAGGCCTCTCTGTGTTCATACATTATTTTTTCATTCAAAATTACATTGACAGGCTAACTTAGTCCAGCACTTGAATTATGTGCAGGCCTATAACATTCAAGTATGGTTACCTACTGCAAATTTTGCATTTAGCACATGCTTTATTGTTAGAACTGGCTATTTCTGGTAGGCTAAGGCTGACGCCAAAGCCAGGCAGAAACCACCATTCTAGTCAGGGCAAGGAAGTCACACGCCAAGATAACCTCTGCTCACCCCCTTGGTAGCTTGGCACAAGCAGTAAGGCTAAACTCGGAGGCAATGTGTAAAGCATTTGCGCCAGCGCACAACAGCAACAACATACTAGGCACACCACAAAAGAGACTCCACACAAGGTTATTATAAAAATAACTTTTGTATTGTAAAAACATATCAGATAAAATCACACATATACATTGTGCCAACTGGCACGGGCAATATTCACAGGGATTATGTACACCAGACAGGGCCACATGGGCGCCTGTCAGAATCAGATATAGTACTTCTAGATAAAATGTAGAATATAAAATCACTTCTAGAATAAAGAATAAATGTAACATAAAATAATAATCACAGATAACAACCAGTAACCACTGGTAACAGGAACCAGGACCTTACTAGGACCACCTGCACTAAGAAAGAAGAACCACCTAAGTATCACACAGCATTTAGGGGTCTAAGAAAGAATACATTACTCATGATGCAATAAACCTACATTCAGAGGAGTAGAAAAGAGAAACACATGATGCCTAAAGCATTCAGAGGTGTTAAGAATAAAGCACATGATGCAATAAAACACATTCAGGGGTGCAGCACAAGAAGACACATGATGACTAAACATTCAGAGGTGCAGCGCATGGAAAGAAAGACACATGATGCAGTAACACATTCAGAGGTGCATATAAATCAATAGCGCAAAAACTCACATTAGCTATAACTATTAAAAAGCATAGAAATCACATTGCGCCAACCCTACCTAAGCCACTACCTGTGGCAGTCCCTAGGCCAACTGGCCTTGTGGGGCAAAGATGCCCTGAGTCCAATGTCAGGGCGCGCTGCCATGCAGCGCCAGTCACAGAGTACAAAAAGCCTAAACGTGGCAGTTGCCCACAAAGTGCTGGGCAACTGTGGAATCGACAAAACTGCGCCAGGGCCCTCACTGGCCCTTAGGCGCCAACTGCGCCACTGCTGGAGCCACACAGGTTCTAAAACAAACGTTGGAGCCACACAGGCTCTTAAAAACACATATGGCCCCTCTGAGCCACACAGGCTCTCTAAACAATGATGCCCCCACGTTGGAGCTCTCAGGCTCTGGCACAAAACATGCCTTCAGGGAGCCTCTCGGGTCTCTGGACTGCGTTGGGGCGACCCGCTGCCAACTGGGGCCGCCCTGATTGCACCACCAACACTGGACCCCACGGAGCTCTCAAAACACGTTGGGGCGACCCACTGCCAACTGGGGCCGCCCTTGAAGCCCTCATGGCTTCAAACAAACAAGCAGCGCAAACTCATGCTATTGGGGGGGGCGGACACCGACAATGTGTCCCGGCGCCCCTCCCTTCTCCTCTGCCACTCGCTCACTGGTTCAGCTGACTCCTGCGCCGGCGGACAGTGCGGCACCTGCGGGGCTCCCTCCTTCCTTACGGGAGCTCCGCGCTGCTACCAGCGGCCTCAGCCGCTATTTCCCGCACTTCACCCGGGCCGGCAGGATCCCCGGTCTCCCTCGGCACACGGGAGACCGGGAGGACGATCTCCAATCAGGGCGCGGCGCTTCAAACGAGCCCCTCGTGACGCGGCAACTTTTTCCCGGGGCCCGCCAATCCCAGCGCGGCTCTCCGGGACCCGCCTCCAACAGCGGCCCAATCAGTGCGGGGCCTAACAGGGCGAGCCTCCCAGGCGCGCCAATCACAGCGCGGCACCTTCGCTCAGCTTCCCTCGGCGGCCATGCACCACAGCTCGGGCCACGGCGGTGAACAAAGGGGCATAACGAGGGGTAAGCACCCTCGAGGAGTATCCGACATTCAGAAGCGAGGTGGGCACTCGCCAAACAATCCAATAAACGGGGCGGCACCCGCAACGAAGCAAATAGCGATATCGGGCATGAAGCAGGGTGGCACCTGCAAAACCTCACGCAAAATGCGTGATAGCGACACGCTCGCTACGGGTCCAAAATAAAGCGCTCTCAAGCGCTATGGGACAAAAATAAAGCGCTTCCATCGCGCTGGGCACACTGACAGGACCCACAGGCCCCTGGAAAGGACCCCTATAACAAGAAGGGTCCCAGCATCACAGGTTAAGGTCTCCAGGGCAGAACAAAGTCCAGCAAAAGTCCTCAAAGATGCAGCCAGGCAGGGGGACAGCCAGGAAGAGTCCCCCAGCAGTCCATCAAATGTCCAGGAGCTGGGCAGGGCCCAGGGATTCCCCTGAGCCCCAGCAGCAGCATGCCCCTGGCAGATTCAAGTTAGAAACAAGAACATTTTGGAAGGGGACACAGCCCCTTCTCATACACAGGAAAGTCTTTGAAGTCCTTGGAAGTCCTTTGAAGCAGGCAGTGTGAGAACCAGCCAGAACTGGTTACAGGGAAGTCCCTTCAGTATCAGGGACAGAGGTGTCAGTCACCCAGCGGGAGGTGGAGCCAGCTTTGTAGTTAGGCAGGCACAGCCCTTCACTATCAGGTGCCATCTCCTCCCACTTCCCTGGCAGCAGATGCTGCCTTTCATCCATGGGCTGACTTCAGACAACCTCCTGGGCTCTCTAGCCCCTGTCATCCTCAAACCAGACAGTCAATCCACAAGCAGGCCCAGGCACTCTGGGCCAGGCTCACCAGCCAATCACACGCCAGCACCAACTCACACAAATATGCCAACTTCCAAAAGTAGCACTTCTAGACTAGACACAGTCATGCCGCATATATCATTTTGCAGCATTCGTTCTCACGAGTTCATACATACCAAACTCGCCCCTGCACTCCCCACACATCAGGAACTACCATGGGCATACATATTCCCCATTCATTCCTATGGGAGGGCAGGTCACTCACCATACATACACAGAGAGCTCCAGCACTTTACACTGTACCACAGTGAAAAAGTGCGCAGGCCTAAAATCACCAACACCAGGTTCCATAAACAGGCTAGGAAAAAGCAAAAAGTCTAGGGGTGAACCTGCCCAACGGGCCGGGTCCAACACAACCCCCTTCCAGCCAAAACGCAGGGTAGACCGATCACTCCACTGATGGGCTTCCTTGCTTTGGGCGACAAAACACGGACACGGACCCGCACAGCAGGGACACCTTCCGGTTTTACGCCACTCTGAACCCACCTGGGTACCTCCAAACAATAACTCTCTGACACAACTAGGATACCCCACTGGTACTCACTAGTCATCCACAGCCAAGACCAGGCCATAGGCCATCCAAATCACAGGTCCTAACTAATCCACAGAGTGGGGGGTAGTAACCCCTGGCATACAATAGCCATTCTCCACTCTCTCTCTCAGTGTAGCTACAACTACCACTGATCCAACAACCTAGGGTCCACACCCCCAGACTGACCAGAGGTCACGGGCAAGAATGCCCCACCCTACCTCTACTTCTGGGTTTCCGCACCCTCACAGAGAAGCATTCAGCAGAACACAATTCTCCTACCAGATCAGGACCTCACTCCATCACTGGTCTACCACCTGGAAACTATTCCACTTCTGAGGTACAAAACACACAGCACAGTCCCTCTTCAAGCAGGTGGGGGGACACAGCACACAGCAAAGCCCCCTTTCCTCTACCTTGGTGGAAACAACAAACTGCAGGTGAGCCCCAGAACACACAGCAAGGGCAGCCCCCTCAGTCTCTTCAGCTGATCCACTTTGGCGGAGATTCCTCTTGACCTAGAAGTTTCCTAATCTCCCAACCTAAGATCTAAACCCTCAGGTTGCACCGGGGTCAGAAGTAAGGACACCGTCCCTCTGCACCCCCTTCCAGTTCAGTATGTCTCAGGCTAGACAGAGCACACGCCAGCGGCGTATCAGCGACACACTCTCCTTCAGTACTCCCTATCACAGGGTGGTTCTCAGTATGTCCCAGGCTAGACAGAGCACACGCCAGCGGCGTATCAGTGACACACTTTCCTCCAGTACTCCTCCCAGGTCAGGCCACAACCCCAACCCGGCTTTCCCCCCTCCTCGGGGAACGACCTCCAGAGGCCCCACAAATGGTCAAGCACTCTAGACGGTCAAATTCTCAGCGAGCCAGGACTTCTGCACCCTCCACTAGGAGCGGTACTGCCCAACACTAGGACCGCCGGAGTTCTGGTTACAGACACTCCCCGTCAATCAATCAATCAATGACACTTATAAAGCGCGCTACATACCCGTAGGGTCTCAAGGCGCTGGGGGGGGGGGGGGCCGCTACTGCTCGAACAGCCAGGTCTTCAGCTTCTTCCTGAAGGAGAGGTGGTCTTGGGTCAGGCGCAGGTCGGGAGGGAGGGAGTTCCAGGTCTTGGCGGCCAGGTAGGAGAAGGACCTTCCTCCTGTAGTCGCTCTTCGGATGCGGGGGACGGCGGCGAGGGCGTGGTTGGCTGATCGGAGGTGGCGTTTGGGAGCGTAGAAGTTGACTCGGCTGTTGAGGTAGCTCGGGCCTTGGTCGTGTAGGGCTTTGTGTGCGTGGGTGAGGAGGCGGAAGGTGATTCTTTTGTTGACGGGGAGCCAGTGAAGGTCTCTCAGATGTCCGGAGATGTGGCTGGTTCGTGGGATGTCGAGGATGAGTCTGGCTGAGGCGTTCTGGATCCGCTGGAGTCTCTTCTGGAGCTTGGCGGTGGTACCGGCGTAGAGGGCGTTGCCGTAGTCCAGTCGGCTGGTGAGGAGGGCCTGGGTGACGGTCTTCCTGGTCTCGGTGGGGATCCACCAGAAGATCTTCCGTAGCATGCGTAGGATGTTGAAGCACGCCGAGGAGACGTTGTTGACTTGCCTGGTCATGGAGAGGGAGGAGTCCAGGATGAAGCCCAGGTTGCGTGCATGGTCTGTCGGTTTGGGTGCGGTGCCCAGGGTGGGAGGCCACCAGGAGTCGTCCCAGGCGGAGGGTGAGGGGCCCAGGATGAGGACCTCCGTCTTGTCCGAGTTCAGTTTCAGGCGGCTGGTCGTCATCCACTCGGCTACCTCTTTCATCCCTTCGTGCAGGTTGGCTCTGGCGGCGGTGGGGTCGTTGGTCAGGGAGAGGATCAGCTGGGTGTCGTCGGCGTAGGAGATTATGCTGAGGTTGTGTTTGCGTACGATGGCCGCGAGGGGGCTCATGTAGACGTTGAAGAGGGTGGGGCTCAGAGATGATCCTTGAGGGACGCCGCAGATGACTTCGGAGGCCTCTGATTTGTACGGTGGTAGGCGGACTCTCTGTGTTCTTCCGTTGAGGAAGGAGATGATCCATTCCAGCGCCTTGTCCTGGATTCCGATGTTGCTGAGGCGCCGTACTAGGGTGCGGTGGCAGACCGTGTCGAATGCCGCGGAGAGGTCTAGGAGGATGAGGGCTGCTGTTTCTCCATTGTCCATCAGGGCTCGGATGTCATCGGTGGCGGCGATGAGGGCGGTCTCGGTGCTGTGATTGGCTCGGAAGCCGGACTGTGAGGGGTCGAGAGATCCGTTCGTCTCGAGGAAGGCGGCCATCTGCTTGTTGACGGTCTTCTCGATGACTTTGGCTGGAAACCGGAGGAGCGAGATGGGGCGGTAGTTCTTGAGGTCGGTGGGGTCCGCTGTTGGTTTCTTGAGTAGAGCGCTGAGTTTGGCGTGTTTCCAGCTCTCAGGGAAGATGGTGGTGTCGAAGGATGTGTTGATGATGTCTCGCAGGTGGGGTGCGATGACAGCGTCGGCCTTGTTGAAGACGTGGTGAGGGCAGGGGTCGGTCGGTGATCCGGAGTGGATGGAGTTCATCGTGCGGATGGTGTCTTCGGTGCTGATCGGGGTCCAGGCGTGGAGGGTGGTGGTGGGGGGTGGTTGTTCGGTCATGGTGTGCGTTGGTTGGTTGTAGAAGCTGTTGTGTATGTCCGCGATCTTGTTGTGGAAGTATGAAGCGAGGGAGTTGCAGAGGTCTTGCAACGGGGTGATGTCGTTGTTTCCTGCGCTGGGGTTGGAAAGCTCTTTCACGATGTTGAAGAGTTCCTTGCAGTTGTGTGCGTTGTTGTCCAACCGGTCCTTGAATGCTGTTTTCTTGGCGGCGCGGATCAGCTGGTGGTGTTTCCGGGTGGCAAGTTTGAAGGAGGTCCTGTTGTCCGGTGTCGGTTCCTTTCTCCAGACTTTCTCGAGGGCTCGGCAGTTCTTCTTGGAGCTCTTGAGTTCGTCGGTGAACCATGGAGCCTTCTTGCTGCCGGGTCTGCTGGGCGGGGTCCTTAGTGGGGCGAGTTCGTCCGCGCAGTTGCTGATCCACTTCGTGAGGTTGTCGGCGGCCTGGCTGGGGTTCGCTGAGCTGGCAGGAGGGTGCTGGCTCAGGGAGGTGGCGAGCTGGTCTGCTGTGATCTTGTTCCAGCTTCTGCGGGCGGCCTGTTGCTGGTGGTGGTGGGTCGTCGTTCTCTTGAAGGTGAAGTGGACGCAGCTGTGGTCCGTCCATTGAAGCTCTGTGGCGTGGCTGAAGTCGATGTCTGTGCTGGAAGAGAAGACTGCGTCGAGTGTGTGTCCGGCGAGGTGGGTGGGGGTGGACACCAGTTGCTTGAGTCCCAGGTTGGTGAGGTTGTCGAGCAGGGTGCTGGTGTTGCGGTCGTTGTTGTTCTCTAGATGGAAGTTGAGGTCTCCCAGGAGGATGTAGTCAGCGGAGGGGAGGGCGTGCGGGCTGACGAAGTCGGCGATGTCCTCGCTGAATTGTGTGCGTGGTCCAGGGGGGTTGGTAGATCAGGGTGCCTCTGAGGGTGGTGTTCGGGTTGGTGTGGATCTGGAAATGCAGGTGTTCGGCGCTGGTCAGGGTGTTGTCGGTGCTGGTCGTGAGCCGGATGGTGTTCCTGTGGATGATGGCGATGCCTCCTCCCATCTGGTTGGCGTTTCGGTCCCTCCGGACGATCTTGTAGCCCTCTGGGATAGCGATGGCGATGTCCTCTAGACACAGGAAGATCTCCCTCAAATGACCTATGTACAGCTTAGGCCCCTGACCTGGCGCTCCCTTAGGGAACCCTCCAGGCCCTGAGATAGGGTTTCAGGCCAACGTGGGACACACCGTCCCACACTCACTCCGCCTCCACTGAGACAGGGCGTGAGCCCCTACACCCCTACCATACTACTGGGACCTAGCTGGGTTACACATGAACCTCTTCCCCTTTACAGGATCATCAGATACACAAGCCACTCCTTTTGGAACCACTCCCTAATGCCTCTGCAAGACATCTAGCACACCGCCAGACATCCACCTTCTTGTCCAGTGCCTCTGCAGGACCTCCTGCACACCACCAGAGGTACACCTCTCATGCAAGCTCTTTAACAAAAAGAAAACTCACACCAACTCCTCCAGTTCAGCACATCACTCATCCACACACTGGACACATTAAAGCTGCCACCACTGGATCCTACCACACTGGGGAATCCAGACACACACACTACACTCAGGGAACAACCACCCTCCTGAGCTAGTCATTTCTCCTCACACTCCCTCTCTTCCATCTACCCACACAGGGACAGGATTTGGGATTGGACACGAGACCCAGCAAGGGATTCCTAATCTATGGGAACCTCCCCCTCTAATGGCGTCCCGCCCTGTCACTTTCTCTCATCTGCCACTAAACATAAAGCGCAGGAACACATTTGAAAATGACACTCTTGAGGAAAAAAATCAAAAACAATAATCCCAAACATGTGACTATCTGAAAAAAACAATTGCAGAGTTTTGTGATGTAGCCAGTTGTCGCTATGGCACTGCGCAAACACATGTCCAAATCCGCACCGCTGACCACCAATGTTAGAACTGGTTATTTCTGGTAGGCTAAGGCTGACGCCAAAGCCAGGCAGAAACCACCATTCTAGTCAGGCAAGGAAGTCACACGCCAAGATAACCTCTGCTCACCCCCTTGGTAGCTTGGCACAAGCAGTAAGGCTAAACTCGGAGGCAATGTGTAAAGCATTTGCGCCAGCGCACAACAGCAACAACATACTAGGCACACCACAAAAGAGACTCCACACAAGGTTATTATAAAAATAACTTTTGTATTGTAAAAACATATCAGATAAAATCACACATATACATTGTGCCAACTGGCACGGGCAATATTCACAGGGATTATGTACACCAGACAGGGCCACATGGGCGCCTGTCAGAATCAGATATAGTACTTCTAGATAAAATGTAGAATATAAAATCACTTCTAGAATAAAGAATAAATGTAACATAAAATAATAATCACAGATAACAACCAGTAACCACTGGTAACAGGAACCAAGACCTTACTAGGACCACCTGCACTAAGAAAGAAGAACCACCTAAGTATCACACAGCATTTAGGGGTCTAAGAAAGAATACATTACTCATGATGCAATAAACCTACATTCAGAGGAGTAGAAAAGAGAAACACATGATGCCTAAAGCATTCAGAGGTGTTAAGAATAAAGCACATGATGCAATAAAACACATTCAGGGGTGCAGCGCAAGAAGACACATGATGACTAAACATTCAGAGGTGCAGCGCATGGAAAGAAAGACACATGATGCAGTAACACATTCAGAGGTGCATATAAATCAATAGCGCAAAAACTCACATTAGCAATAACTATTAAAATGCATAGAAATCACATTGCGCCAACCCTACCTAAGCCACTACCTGTGGCAGTCCCTAGGCCAACTGGCCTTGTGGGGCAAAGATGCCCTGAGTCCAATGTCAGGGCGCGCTGCCATGCAGCGCCAGTCACAGAGTACAAAAAGCCTAAACGTGGCAGTTGCCCACAAAGTGCTGGGCAACTGTGGAATCGACAAAACTGCGCCAGGGCCCTCACTGGCCCTTAGGCGCCAACTGCGCCACTGCTGGAGCCACACAGGTTCTAAAACAAACATTGGACCCACACAGGCTCTTAAAAACCCATATGGCCCCTCTGAGCCACACAGGCTCTCTAAACAATGATGCCCCCACGTTGGAGCTCTCAGGCTCTGTCACAAAACATACCTTCAGGGAGCCTCTCGGGGCTCTGGACTGCGTTGGGGCGCCCCGCTGCCAACTGGGGCCGCCCTGATTGCACCACCAACACTGGACCCCACAGAGCTCTCAAAACACGTTGGGGCGACCCACTGCCAACTGGGGCCGCCCTTGAAGCCCTCATGGCTTCAAACAAACAAGCAGCGCGAACTCGCGCTATTGGGGGGGGCGGACACCGACAATGTGTCCTGGCGCCCCTCCCTTCTCCTCTGCCACTCGCTCACCGGTTCAGCTGACTCCTGCGCCGGCGGACAGTGCGGCACCTGCAGGGCTCCCTCCTTCCTTACGGGAGCTCCGCGCTGCTACCAGCGGCCTCAGCCGCTATTTCCCGCACTTCACCCGGGCCGGCAGGATCCCCGGTCTCTCTCGGCAAACGGGAGACCGGGAGGACGATCTCCAATCAGGGCGCGGCGCTTCAAACGAGCCCCTCGTGACGCGGCAACTTCTTCCCGGGGCCCGCCAATCCCAGCGCGGCTCTCCGGGACCCGCCTCCAACAGCGGCCCAATCAGTGCACGGCCTAACAGGGCGAGCCTCCCAGGCGCGCCAATCACAGAGCGGCACCTTCGCTCAGCTTCCCTCGGCGGCCATGCACCACAGCTCGGGCCGCGGCGGTGAACAAAGGGGCATAACAAGGGGTAAGCACCCTCGAGGAGTATCCGACATTCAGAAGCGAGGTGGGCACTCGCCAAACAATCCAATAAATGGGGTGGCACCCGCAACGAAGCAAATAGCGATATCGGGCATGAAGCAGGGTGGCACCTGCAAAACCTCACGCAAAATGCGTGATAGCGACACGCTCGCTACGGGTCCAAAATAAAGCGCTCTCAAGCGCTATGGGACAAAAATAAAGCGCTTCCATCGCGCTGGGGACACTGGCAGGACCCACAGGCCCCTGGAAAGGACCCCTATAACAAGAAGGGTCCCAGCATCACAGGTTAAGGTCTCCAGGGCAGAACAAAGTCCAGCAAAAGTCCTCAAAGATGCAGCCAGGCAGGGGGACAGCCAGGAAGAGTCCCCCAGCAGTCCATCAAATGTCCAGGAGCTGGGCAGGGCCCAGGGATTCCCCTGAGCCCCAGCAGCAGCATGCCCCTGGCAGATTCAAGTTAGAAACAAGAACATTTTGGAAGGGGACACAGCCCCTTCTTATACACAGGAAAGTCTTTGAAGTCCTTGGAAGTCCTTTGAAGCAGGCAGTGTGAGAACCAGCCAGAACTGGTTACAGGGAAGTCCCTTCAGTATCAGGGACAGAGGTGTCAGTCGCCCAGCGGGAGGTGGAGCCAGCTTTGTAGTTAGGCAGGCACAGCCCTTCACTATCAGGTGCCATCTCCTCCCACTTCCCTGGCAGCAGATGCTGCCTTTCATCCATGGGCTGACTTCAGACAACCTCCTGGGTTCTCTAGCCCCTGTCATCCTCAAACCAGACAGTCAATCCACAAGCAGGCCCAGGCACTCTGGGCCAGGCTCACCAGCCAATCACACGCCAGCACCAACTCACACAAATATGCCAACTTCCAAAAGTAGCACTTCTAGACTAGACACAGTCATGCTGCATATATCATTTTGCAGCATTCGTTCTCACGAGTTCATACATACCAAACTCGCCCCTGCACTCCCCACACATCAGGAACTACCATGGGCATACATATTCCCCATTCATTCCTATGGGAGGGCAGGTCACTCACCATACATACACAGAGAGCTCCAGCACGTTACACTGTACCACAGTGAAAAAGTGCGCAGGCCTAAAATCACCAACACCAGGTTCCATAAACAGGCTAGGAAAAAGCAAAAAGTCTAGGGGTGAACCTGCCCAACGGGCCGGGTCCAACATTTATTTAAACTTAATATTTGTGTGTACTATTTTAAAATTGTTAATAGCAAAAAAAGATTCACTGCAGCACTACCTTTAGTTCTTGTTTTTCTTTTCCTCCCTGTTTTGATAGTGGGCCATCCTCCTTTTATCCCCTATTCAGCATACTTTCCTAGACCCAGTTTGGAACTGGCACTCCGGGTATGACCCTCATCAGTCACCATCCTGGCTTGCTTTTTCCCCCCTCCATTCTGGAGCTGGGCTGTCCTTATGTGAACCTCCTTTAGTCTGTCTCCACCTGTCTCCCACCCCAGTAAAGAGCTGCGATCCACCAGTGATTCCCTTTCACCTTTTAATTTTATACCACCCATAGGCAATAACCTTCCCCCATCTGAATCTGTTTCAACTACCTTTGTCTTTCCCCCTATATGAAGCTGGTTCTGGTCCTTGAGATCCCACTGAAATAAATGTCTCCTAGTTTATTGCTCCCAAATATGGAGCTGGGCCTCCGAATTGGGATCCTCCTTTGATCTCCAATTGCAACTTTGCTCCGCCCTCTAATACAGAGTTGTGAATGCCCATGGAACACAGAGTTCAGCTCTATTCTAAGTAATGGCCAAGGTACAGTAACCAAATATGGGGAGTAATGATAAATATCATAGCGGGCATGTATAAATGCAATATTTTCTTAGTCAAGAGGAGTATACTCCCCTATATTGGTGCTGGTAGGCAAGGCACCTTATTGAAACCAAGATTCACTTCTGTATCTATACTCTTAAGGGCCACACTATTCATGATAATGTTACACTGGTTGAACTTCAGGGTCTTAGTCTGTAAAGTACCAATCGTCACTCCTATATATCCTATTGATATCTACTGTAGTAATAAGTGCATATGTTGTACAATTTGGGAGTTTACATCTCTTTATTACCTTTAACTTCACGGATGCCCCTGTCCCCAGCAGAGCTCTCTCTGCCCATTTCCACCCCGCTGTACTGTGATCTCCTGTCCCAATGGCTTTGCTCTCTCTGGAACCCAATCAACGTCTTCCCCATGTTTGCTGTCAGGGATAGGTGAAACATACTGCATTTATAAATGCTTGTTTACAGAAATGATCCAGAAAAGGGGGTGGTGATGAACAGAGTGTCTGAATTAAGCAGACCACTCTTACCCAGTCCAAAGATCAGGGCTTGATCCATCACCGTTTTTTAGCTCACTGCACCATCCCAGCTCAGAACCTGGCTATATGCAAATTAGTCTGTTCCTGTCCCAGTGCATGATGGGAACAGGGCAAACCAAACTACCAAATGGCTCTGAAGATGAAGAGACTATTTTTTTTAAAAAGGGCGCGGGATCTCTTCTACCTTTGTTACCTCGGCAACACTAGCATGTACTGCCGAGAAGTCACTTAAAAAAAAAATCCAGATTTCTCTTCTACATTTGTTCACATTTGAGCATCACATCACGGTTCACCCACTGTTTCCTTTGTAGTTTGGTGGGAAAAGCTAACAAGTTGTCAACAAAGTAATGGTTTACTCCCATGAAACGGAAACATTTCAACACCATTATTGTATGTGCAGTACCAAGGAGATGTCTTTTGCATTAAAGAGTCCACCTTACATGATGAGCTTACACCGACTGCATTGTCTTTTGGTGCAGCACGTGATATTGTCATGCGTATTCAAAAAATCCCAGCTGGTGATTACTGGAATACATGACCTTTCTGATTTTCAGATGTATTTCGCTTTGGAATTTCAAAGGCTAACAGAGACAATAACATCCACCGCCGCAGGGATCGCCTACTAACTGCTCTTGCCAAGCTTGCTGTCAGTGTGTAGAGCACACGCACTGACATCTTTTTTCACCCTCACACAAACAACACATACATAATGACATTTATTGTCATTTCACTCAAACACTGCATGAAAGGGGGAGATATCGCATACTAATTTTCATGTCAAGCTGGGAAGAAACCATTGTCCTCTTTCTCTTCATTCCTATGCGGTGTACCTAAGACTGCTCAATGTTTCGAGTTTTTTCTAATTATTATGCTGCTTAAGCTCAAACTGCTAAATATAAAGTAATTAAAGCACAATCATACTTCCTAGGCAAAGTAATCATGCATTTTTCATTTTAGAGATTCTTTGTACCTGTAAATCTTTAATGAGAGAAAAACTACTCCACATCCTTTATGGCAGAGAACAGAATCTATGTAAAGAAAGTACACAATTTGAAAAACAAATGTTTGATTCGTTTGACATTCAAACATTGTACTTTCATATGATGTGTGCTGGGTGATATTAATATTTCCTTTTTTCCCAATATTTCATTATTCAATTCTAAGCATGCATCACTGTAAAATGATATTGCCAGTGTATGCAGATTCAGTGGCAGTCGGTGATATTTGAAAATGGTTGGGCGTACAGAAGCTCAGTTAAAAATATATGAAGGGAATTTGCAAGTGCGATTCCACTGCCAGACGTGTTAACTCTCGAAATCGATCTCATTGGCCTTGCAACGCTGTACATGAACACCAGTTACAATTACACATGGTCACGTTCAATTGTTTAGGCATGGGGAGAATAAGTGATTGGCCCAGAATTGCGGGATGTTGAGCTGACGTTGGGACTCAGTGTTCAGTTCTACATATCTATAACTCCAGCCCACTGAGTACAGATAATGTTCACCAAATAAACTTACTTGGGACCAGGACTGGAGGACGTGGAGTGGAGAGCTTTAAGTTACTCTTGGTCTGGTGGCGCTTATCCCTCGTCTTTTACACTCCGCCCCGGGGCATAATGAGGCAGGAACTGTAGCAACTGCAGCAAAGACAGCAAGGGATAGAAAATGACCTATTACTGTATGCCTTCATATAAAGTCATATTGAGATTGGCCCTGTTTTTCTGTGAAGCTAAACCTGCTGCCTCCAATACTAGGTCTACTTCTCACATATCTTGAACCAATCCAGACACTGCTCCTATGCTGTTTATACTGGCACACTGCATAAGAGCAGTACCAGGATTGGCTGGAACAGCCAAAGTCAGCTCTCCTTTGGAGACCAGAGGCTGTAGTACACATTATCACTGTTTGTGCTCAGCACACCTTTGAAAGGTGCGCAGGGCACAAACAGTGATAGTGCACCCCAATATGGTGTATGCGCTGCCCCCAGGGCAGGGTGCATTCAGTGACTGCACCCGCCTGCAAAGGGATGTCTGGGGGATCCATGGGACCCCCTTTGCCACCGGCAGAGGCTGCTGTCAGGAGGCGCACAGACAGTGCACCACCTATTAAATGGCACACTGTCAGTGCACCTCCTGAGGGCTTCTTTGACTCTGTGCCCGCGTCTGTAACATAGCGCGGGCACTGAGTCAAAGGAATGCCCTCATTTGCATAGGACACGCCCCTATGCAAATGAGAAAACAACCTCTGTTGAAAGCGTTGGTGCTTTAAGTGCTCCAGCGCTATCGGTATTATAGAAAGAGATGCACAAGCGTCTGTGTCCCCTTCTATAATGCCAAAGTGCCCCGGGGGTGCTCCAAGGGGGTGCAAATGCCCAGTGCGCCCCCGGGGCATCATCTGCAATATGGCTCCTGGGAGGCTGTGGCTGTGATCCATGGCTCACTAACGTTGTGCTGGTGGACAGGCCTCAAGTGCGCATGTCGGATCAGTTGTAGGAAGACACCCGTCCAACCTGACATTTAACCTAACATTTTAGACCCAGTACCTCTGCCTGCTGTCTATAGGATGTCCCCCCGACCCCACATAATTGCAAGAGAGTGACTAGGCCTCTGCCTACAATGTCCGCTGCACTGCACGCTGACATAAAAGCAATGCACCACAGCCAGAAACATAAAAGTTGTTAACTTACATTTAAAAAAAAATATTTTTACTAAACAAATATGAATCAACATGACATGATACAGTATCAACAATTGATAAGTTGCTGTATTACAATCTATTTTGGCAATTGCGCAATTATAACTCTGTATTTGGTGTCATAATCATGGCGGATCACCAGGTGTTTGCGTGATTGGGGGATGCAAATATTACCTCGAAATATATTCCAGTCAGTCCACATACAGGACCATTTTGTTGGAGATCACCTTGCCACATACACTGTATTTTCTCAGAACATACACCAGTCCATGTCCCTCTTCCATGCTGCAACAGTCGGCGCCTGTGCTGCCCCCCACATCTGTGCAATATTACGCTTTGCAATCATCAGTCCCAGCGTAACCCATTGGATTTGCTTGCTGTTCAAGTCAGTAGGTTTCCACACAATGATGAGACATCTTTTGGTTTCTAAGTGAATTGAAAGAGTGAGTACCTCACCAAGGGTGTCGTGTATTATCGTCCAATATCGCTGGATGTGTGGACGTATGTGAAGGAATGCTCCCTCCCCTCCACAGCGCCTCCTGCATTTCCCATCCTCTGTCTTCCTCATTCTCACTAACCTGTAGCAGGGCCGGCTCTAGGCTCATGGTGGCCCTGTGCAGGGAGCGTAGGTGGAGGCCCCGGAAGAGGGGGTCCGGCCGGGGCGGCGCTCAGGAAGGTGTTTTAATAATACGTCCAGAAAAGTCATTAGATGACCAGTACCTGCAGCTGCTCCTACCCTTCCGAATTCGTCTCAGAACGATACAATTTAAGCTACTCATACCAGTTTAGGGTGTCAGAGCACTAAACATCACACAGAGACAATGAGTTATATGTGTGTAAAGCAGTGTATAGGAAATGTTATGTACGACTGGTGTACAAAAGGAGTCATAGGTCATTTAAGCTGGGCATAGTATAAGAGTGCTTGATCTGGAGAAGCAGAATTTCAGAATTTTAAAATGTGCCACCATAGTTGGTTATTCTTTTTACTATTAAGAATTGATTTCTACCCAAATGAACCCCTTTGCAACATTATGATAATGAAAGACTGGGGGGAAATCAACTCTTAAACCTATACCTTGCAGTTTGCATGCAGCTGTTTGATAATTGTTTATAGCTCACTGTGCTATATTACGATTTTAATTTATACATTTCAACTATTAAAAGTATCTCTCCAACAAAAGCAGTAAGGCTCTGAACTATTTTAATTATATGCATTTCTGTGAGGTGCACGGTGCTCGTGCTCTGCAGCAGGCATATTAACCTTTACTCTGTGTAAAATTTCTACTAGACAAAACTCTTAACAATATCCAGGCGGTCCATTAATTTTGCTTGAAACTTGCTGGGGGTAAGGAACCTGTCTGTGCCATTGGAATGTGGCAGATATATCAGTGAGCGTGGGATATTGGCTGACATGAGGTCTGTGCCCCTCACCAAGGCCAGCAAATGTGCAAACTGATGTGGGTACATTACCACCGATCTACAAGAAGACCCGGGTGGCCTGTGGGATGAGTCTGCAAGGCATCGGTTAAAACTCCGGTCAAATCAAATGGAACAATCAGGTGAGCACAGAACAGATGTGCACTGGTCATGTGTGATAACGTCCGTGTGCAAGCCTGCTGACATCTTTACCAAACGTTGCTCCATCAGCGTAATTTGGACTAGGGTCGTGTAAATGACACAACCCTGTGCCCTGCAGTGCGTTTGTTGCTGTGGTTAACTTATATGGATCTATACCCCAAGGAGGCAGACTAACTGCATCTTCAGTTTTCAGTGCTCAATGCTGCTTTCCCTGCGATCGACCAGGCCCAGCTCCCACCCATCTTCTCAAAGAATGCCCTGCTGTCTAGCTAATGCTCCATCTACCACCTGCAGCGCCTCTCGATCGGCCTAAATTACAGCAGGGGCCGAGCCCCTGTACCCTTGTAGTCCATCTGAACGTGGATAGACTAAGTAAGGGTGTCTTTACTGTTGGGCCTCACAGCTTGGACCCCCTCCTACTTTCCTCCTTTCACTGAACTGCTGCACTCCAAACACACACTAGGCTCTGTCTGCCCTCGCCAACGCCCCCAACCACCCCCCCCCCCCTGTCAGGCACCCTGTGAGCCTATATGCATACAGCGGGTCAAGTCACTGCCTCTCTCTGCCATGATCCCTGCTGCTTGTGTGCCTCCCTAGTACATCGATCACGTGGATAGAGTTACTCACTGTGCAAGGCGAGAGTGGCGCAGCAATTAAGTAGGACCCGCCTCGTCGTGGCCACAACTCCTCCCGGCCGTGGCAAACGTCATCCGGACTCCGGCATGATTCAAAGTGACTCTCAGCAATAAATAAGAGTTCCCTTGGCCGCCGTGGTCCGCGGTCAGCTCCGGACAGTATCTCTGTATTTTCATTTCTTTCAAAATTTACCACATCGATTTGAGCTCTGCCTGCCATTATCAGTTCAACCTCCCTCCCACAACCATCCACTCGCGGCGGCGCTCTCACTGTTGTGATGTCATCTATCACGAAAGCCACGCTGCGGGTAATATTGTTACATTGTTGCTCTTGTGCTCTGCTGCAAGCCAGTCCCAAAGCCTGCCCGAAGCAGCACCATGCATGGTACACTGCTGCTTAGTGCTAAATTAAACTTTACTTGTCTCAGTGTGTGCGTCTGAAAGCGGCGCGGCGCCAGCCTGGCACAACAGGCTGCCGGGCAGATAGATTTGTTACACTTACATTGAAACACTCTTAGCCACCCCAGAGCTGAGAGCAGTCTTAACTATTAACATACTGAGCCTAGCTGCTGGCAGAAAGTCTGCGGGGAGAAGCAGCGCCCACAGCGCGGGCTGGCACCCTGCTGACCTAGAGTTTCAGAGTGGCATTAAATGCGTGACAATGCATTTCAGTGCGGTGATGTGGATCACCACACTGAAATGCTGGAGCGTCACACCTGATCGTGCGTGATACTTGACAGGCGTGGTGGCGGCCCCTGGGGTTTGGCGGCCCTGTGCAGGTGCACACTTTGCACATGCCTAAAGCCGGCCCTGCCTGTAATGTAAATGCAGTGTAATATATTTAGTTGTACCAGAAACATAACATTTTTATTGGTGCCAGGGGTCAACAAATACAGGGGGAAAACGCCCTTATGCCCCCATGGAGAAACTGCTGCTGTGCACATTTGCCTAAAACGTTTGTATATATAGCATTTGCTGGGTAAAATATTGTTGACACAAACTTATATGTATTGATTAAAGTATTCAGCTTAAACGACATCTAGAGGCCAGATGTACATTGTGCATTCATATCGGGCAGTGTATACTAATGTCCTGCAATATTTATCCTTTCTCAAACAGTCTTGCACTGGCATCTGCACCAATCGACCACTATAAAAATGTCATTTGCACTTTAAGACCAAAGAAAAATTTCCTTTTTGAATTAGTGAGTTGTGCAAAGTTTGTGCAAAATTGAACAGCGCATGTTGAAACTAGTGCTGCACAAGACTACAGAGAAACCTCAATTCAAAACGTAGAATTCAATAACATTTGAGTTTTCCACAGAGCCTGGTAAAGTGTTTTACTTGAAGAGTGACTCTATTATGCAACACACTGCCAGTGGCAATGTTTACCCCAGCTTGCAATTTGTTTACCTTTTATTCCTTCCCTATATGTATTTTGAATGTGCCTTCAGCAGTCTTCCTTGTCTATGCACATTTACACAGGCATGTGAGCATAGTTTGTGACATTCAGTACAATTCTTGTTTCTTAAAAGGCACATCAGAAAGGCACACGAGATCCTGCTTTCACTTGTGGTTGCTCAGTGTATGGTGGTGATCTGTTGAGGCTCAGTTTATTGGACGGTTGGGATTTCGATTTTTCCATTCATGTTAGTATTGCTGGTGAAGATAGCTCAAAAGTAAAACCTCCTTATTTTTCTAAGCATTTCTCAATGTTTCCTTTTCATACCCAGTTATGAAGACATTTAAACAAACTGCTGTATAATCCATCTCATCCACCACTCAAATGAATTCTTGTGTTGGCCTCTTCGGTGCCGGTTTTAAGGTTCTCCTGCAGTTGAGTGCTCAGAAGAACTGTTGGCTAAAACAGTGTATCAATCTCTTACAATGCTTCACCAAATCAGATCTTTCCTATGAATTGCTTAGTGGATTATGGGTATGTCTTGTAACTAATGAACGCTCGCCTTAGCTTCCAATGTCATCCTTTTTTCCTGTTTTAAACTGAATAATATGATAAAAGGGTTCCGATCACATTCCGGGCATTATTATTACAAAATCAATTGTAGAGGGAGCCTCTATGAAAAATATCGAAGTAGAGTAAGTGGGTTATTTGTAAGCAGGTATTTGAGTAACAGTGTAAAACTATGCAGCCTTTATATCTTGATACACTCAATTTAGGTGGTGTTAGTTTCTGTCGCTACTAAGATTGGCCTTATGCACAGTTGTCAAAAGTGACCAACATTCCAGGAAATCATATTTTTAAATTAATGTCCCATTTATGTACATCTATATGTGTAGTTTGAGATAGACTTCATAAATAATCAAGACATTAAGACCAAAGACCATACACTAGATGCTTAAAATAGGCTTAATAATTCAAACCGTTAGCTGATATGTTTTACCAATATTGACAATGCGGCCTTGCACAAATCATACACAAGCTACCTATGTAAATGAAGCTGTGCATATCATTGTACTACTGCAAGTGTTATAAAAAACAGTTATCCCCAAAGTGTATTCAATAAAAAAGGAAAACACTCTTGATGTTACAATTATCCAGTGAATTGCAATTTCCTGGCAAAGAAACTATGTTGGTATGACTAATCTGAAGAAATTAAGTCATATTAATGCTACTCTGTGCGAGAAAGTACTAACAAAGAAATATCTTTTAAGAATACTGGATGTTTTTATTTTAGAGAAAAGCGAAAAAGAGTCAATTTGGAGAATAAACTGATAAAGCCTGAGAAATTTCGGAGGTAGCCCAAAGTATTTAATCACAAAGAACAACATGGGGGTCTAAAAGGGAGCTATTGGTGATCCCTAGGTACACTAAACTCCTATAGAAGTGAGCAAGTGTGCAAGGTACTAGAACAAGCTTACTACCTTTAATAAACATAGAAATACAACCTCACAGTCATAGGACCCACTGCGATTGCTTGAGCAGACCCATACAGAGAAAAGAATAGGATTCCCATTAACCAAGTGTAGATCAAATATTTATTGGGCTGGCGTGTCTCCTGATCTATAAGACCATGCCATGCCTCAAACTCATCCGGGTCAAACCCTCAATCGCCGTGATGACCACAGAGCTATGATCTAGATGGGAATCAGTGCAGTGCCAAAAAGCAAAAGGTGGTGAATTTAAAAAAGGATAGAGAAACAATAGGAACAAACTTTAATCAACATTGTTCTCTCCTTATTAAAACCGAACAAGTGAAGCAGTTTAACCAAATAGCTGCATATCAAAAAGCCCAAAGTATTTAACAGCCAGTCAAGGTAGAAGTAGGGGTGTGCTAGTTGAACAATATCTGATTTCTTACACATAAGTTAATCAAACAGACCTTGCAAAGTTTTAAGCAGTCTAGGAACAAGGTCCTATCCTGCTTGCATTCCGACACTGTAATAGAAATTAAAGGAAGAGTTCATTTTTACTGTTGTCGAAGGTTTAGTCACATGAGCAACATGGCTATTAAAGACTGTTATTGAAAGACCCCATGCGAGAGAAGGTTTGACAATTCACATCCATTTAGAATGAGGTGAGGTTCTAGAAAAGAAATTGTAAATGTCATTAAAATAGTGAGGTGTGTATAACAGAGGCCATTTTCGGATCATTTGAGACTAACAATTAATGTTGGAAACGTGCATTACAAATATGCTGGTACTTAAATAAGAGTTGTATGATGGGAGTCACACATATAAATTAAAAAAGCGTTCTTAATTCTCTTATGTTAAATGGGTGATAGTAAACGTTGACAATTTAGTAAGCATAATAATGAAAAATGCTAATATTTCATAAATACCATCAAGCATCAATTATAAAATTATTATCATGTGTAATCACCATCTCAAGAGAAACTATAAAAAAATATTTAGCACCAGTGCACAGGAGTATAATGAGTCAGAAAATCCATACATTTGTGGAGTTGATACAGAGAGCTTTCTATTATTAGTGAAGAAAGAGATATGTACAAAAACTGAAGATGTATTAAAAAAAAGTATACAAAGCTTTGAATAACAGTCAGTGTGTCAATAAGTCAGTCCACTCGCTGAAAGTGTCTGATAGGGAATGTAATGTTTAAATATATGTAGGCATCTGGAAGAGGGCTTTGAACCGTTAGATTTGGTCTGTGTGAAATACTTCTTAGAGCAACTTGACAAACATTCAATTTAATGTGGACTCTGTAAACGAAGTAGCAATCAATGAAGGCGTAATATCATACAACCTATAGCAAACTACATCAAACATCCAAAAAAGAAATGATTATGTGATATATATTTGGTAAACGACTCCAAGTATACATCTGGTGATTATTGTGTTAGTCACTGATAACATTGAGATTGAAATTGACAACATGCAATACCATAGAACCCATTTTAGGATGCCATAATAAAACATAGTAAAGTGATGTTTGCCTAATACGCTACACACAAGACAAGTTACTCTTGAAGGGTTATACAAGCCACCTCATAACAAATGGATCAACAGAGGTGTACATACTTTAACCAATAATGCATTTCTCAAGTCTTTTGTAAAGCTCAAGAACATGTGTACAGGCAATTTACCCATACGCATTCACATCATTATAGTTGGTGATATTTTAGTTTTTCACATGGATTACAGTGCGAAACTAAAAAAAAATATATATATAAATATATATATACATATATATATATGTATATATATATACGCTTGATTAAAAAGCCTTCACAGAAATACGACTTCTGGAGTACGGTGGCCTTTTTTCGTTTGATTATATATATATATATATATATTCACTGAAAAAACCATAGGTTATAGACCATATATAGTTAGGAATTAGCATTTACAAAACCTTATTTTACTCACACAAAACCATTGAAATTCGCATATATAGTTAGTTGCACTAACTATATATCGCGCACCCGCATCCACTGCTGATCATGTCACATATTACATCATTCATGACATGGTCAGTGACATCACTGATGACATCACTGATGACATCTCAAATGACATCACTGATGACATCACTGATGACAACATCCAGTGACTGTATGTTTCTGTAAAGTTAAAATATGTCTTACATATTGAAGAATGAGTGAATGTATAAGTGTCTGGATGAAGGATTTAGTAGGTGCATGACTGACTGTATGAGTGAGTGATTAAATGTATCTCACTGAGTGCATGGGTTAGTGACTAAACTGTCTTAATTTGTGCATCATTATGTATGTTGTTCTGTAAACTGCTGCATGTGTTGATCAGTAGCTATATGAGTAACTATATGGGTTATTGATTGGTTGCCCAAGTATTTGTATGGGAGACTGAGTGTGTGTGTGGGTGGCTGGGAGGTGTATGACTCTGTGCATAGATGTGTGAGCAGTTGATTCACTAGATGTATGGGTTCAAAAGTGCATGTGGAAACAGCTGTATGGGCGGTTGACTGTGTGCATGAGTGTATTGGTGAGTGAATGGATATCTCAGTGCTACATGTCAAAGTAAGTACATATGTAAAACACAGTACATGTGAGAGTTGACATATATAAATAACTGTGCATAAGAGCCAGTGAATGTGTGAGTGGCTGTATGGATCATTGTGAACTTGTATCAGGGATTGTATAAGAGAGTAAATATGTGTTAGTATATGTTTGAATAAGTAAGGTGTGTATAACTGTATAGTTGAGGAAATGGAGGTGTGATTGATTTTTTGCATGACTGACTAGGTGTGTGAGTAACTCCACGGATGAGTGACAGTCTGTGAGTGTCTGTTTACACTGAGTGTATCTAAGGTTATATTAGAGTCTGAAGAGGTTCATCGTATAATCACATGAATGATGTCATCAGTGATGTGATCAGTAATGTCAAATGAGATGTCATCAGTGATGTCATCAGTGATGTCATTTGAGATGTCATCAGTGATGTCATCAGTGATGTCATTTGAGATGTCATCAGTGATGTCATCAGTGATGTCACTGACCATGTCATGAATGATGTAATATGTGACATGATCAGCAGTGGATTGCGGGTGCGCGATATATAGTTAGTACAACTAACTATATATGCGAATTTCAATGGTTTTGTGTGAGTAAAATAAGGTTTTGTAAATGCTAATTCCTAACTATATATAGTCTATAACCTATGTTTTTTTCAGTGAATTTTCAAGGTTTTGTAAATGCTAATTCCTAACTATATATGGTCTATAACCTATGGTTTTCCCAGCTACGCGTGTTTACACGTGGGCTGGTGGGAGGAGCAGGTCCTCACCGCGACGCACCGCACCACCATGGAAGATCACGTTGTCTGTTACCTACGGTATATAGACGATATATTCATGGTGTGGAAAGGGCCTAAGGAGGGAGCTATCTCTTTCATTGATGATATGAATAACAATGCCATGAATCTTAAATTTTCCATCAATATCAGCCAATGTAGAATGCAATTTCTAGATGTAGAGATTTATGTTTCTGAGAATAAGCTTATGACCACACTCCATAGGAAGGCGACGGCAGGTAATATGACCTTACATGCCGCCAGTATGCACCCGAAACACACCATCGTGGGGATTCCCTATGGAGAAATTCTTAGATTAAAAAGAATTTGTAGTCTGCCCTCTGACTTTGAAAAATGTTTAGAGGAATTGTTGGGGCGATTGAAAGCTAGGGGCTACTCTGAGAAAATCCTGAAGGAAGCGGTCGAAAAATCCAAATTGAGACCCAGAGAGAGTTTGTTCCCTTCCCGACAACCCGAGCCAGAGACTAGTATTGCACTTGATACTCTACATGATGTTCCTAGAATGATAACAGCCTTCAGCAGTGAGGACAGGAAATTGAAAGCAATCTTTAAAAAGAATTGGCCTATAGTGCTGAGTGACCACATATTAAACACTAGGTTACCAGCCAATCCCACTATTACCTTAAGACGGGCTAAAAGTATGGGATCTGTGTTGGACAAGCCGGCTCCTGAATTAAAAGCAAAAACCCCCTGGTTAAAACCTTCGAGGGGTTTTTTCAAATGTTCTAGCTGTCGCGCATGTAGATTTGGAGTAAATACATCCCAATATTTGACTCCATTTTCTAGTGAACCCAGAAAGATCTTGGGCAACTTCAACTGTAAAACGGATTTCGCTGTGTATGTCCTGACATGTACCTGCGGCTTACAATACGTGGGTAGTACCAAGCTGCAGGTGCATGTCAGGATTTTGCAGCATTTGCGCGCCTTTTTACACAGTGACCCTGCCTACCCGGTGGCACGCCACTTCAAAAGAGTGCACAACAAAGATCTCTCGTGCTTGAAGTATTTTGTAATAGGGTCCGTGCCACCTATGACCAGAGGAGGGGATAGGGAGTCACGATTAAGACAGCTAGAAACTAAGATGATATTGGAGCTCGATACACGCTGGCCTAATGGTTTGAATAATATAGATGAGTTACATCACTTCTTATAACCATATCAAATTCCTGTCGCTGTACACTTCCTGTTGATAAACACAGACCCATCCCCACTATCTTTCTCCCTCTTAGTTAGGTTCCCTATTTTGAGGTTGAGTTTGGGTCTGTTCATTCATTTTTGTCACCTAGATTGTATATATGGCTGTATATACTTTTTCTACTGATCTGTAAATTTGGAATGATTGAAATCCGTAATGAATTATTTGAAATTTTGATATATATGTATTTATGTGTATATATTGATCTATGTTGTATACATTTATACATATGTATTTATATGAGGAGTTTTGCACTTTTGTACTTTTGTAATTTTCTACTTTTCCACCTTTTTACAGATGTTGATACGATTTTGATACTGTTTTGCTACTGTTTTTCTATTTTTCTATTTTCCTATTTTTCTACTCTTGTACATATATGATTAATCAATAGGACAATGGAGGTGAACTTTGTAAATAAGCATATGTAAATTAATGTGGGTTGTAAATATGAGATGTAGAATTATGTATAGGTAGACCTATAAAATTGATAGGTCATTATATATCGACATATGATTATCTTAAACCCAGATTTTGTATATGGTTCTAGGTTCCTTCCATTTTAACTATTTATACTATTTATTATTATTAAAGTACGTGACATATACACATGAAATGATAGGGTAATCAATAACCCACTATTTATACATCTGTCAATACATATTTGCTTATCGTACTTGATATAATGACTGGTATTGCACTTTAGCTGGTTCAGCTTTTCTTTCTCATGCACTTTTTACAAATGTTGCACTTTACTCACTTAGCACTTTTCCATACGACTGCTAGTACATTGACGGATATACCCATACGCCTAAATTGTAGATATTAGAATTTCCCTGTTATTGTTTATTACTAAACAGATGTTTATCTGTTTTTTAAGTAAGGGAATTTTTTCTAAAAAAAAATTTCAATTTTTTTTTTTTTCTATTATACATAGGTTCTATGAGATACATGAATGTCATAAGTGGATTTAACCGGTGAGAATTTATGAATCATGTATAGCGATATCTGGATTTAACCAGTGATGTTTTTCTGTCTTTTGGTAAATGTTCCATTGGATACACTGTCACTTTACTGTGGAAGTATGTTGTTTATTTCTATAAAGTCACATGACTCACTATGTCACTGTGAGGGGTTGGTCACTATGTGTAATTAGCATATAAAAAAGCATTGAGTTCGATGTACTAATTGCAGCGTGAACAAGGGCACAACTTGCCAGAAACGCGTAGCTGCTTTCTGTTGTTCAATAAAACAACTCTGCTGATGTGCTGTGGTCCGTCTCCTTCCTGTTTGCTGGTGTGCTGCGTGGTTGCTGAAACACCGAGAGATCAGAGGAGTCACGTGTTGGATAGATATATATATATATATATATATATATATATATATATATATATATATATATATATATATATATATATATATATATATATATAACATTTCTATGGCAAAATGAAACCCCTCATTTTGTTCCTTTTCAAATTAAATGTATTAAGTGTTACCATTTTATTCCAATCAAGATGACTTCAGGTGTGCCATACTTTTGTCATAAGTAAGACTGTTAGCGTTCTAGTTGTTCTTTAGAACACTCTGGGACATTCTGTCATTGGGCTATAGTTGGGCTACATCTGGCTGATATTTGGGCTACATTTGGGCTCTTTTGTCTCTGGTGGCCATCTTGGGAGACTGCATATCTGAATTTTTTAAATGAAATATAAGAGGATTTGAGAAGTCACTCAAAATGTGCCCTAATTTTTCTTTCTTCAGCACTAATCATAGTTTCTATGGCAAAATGAACCCCCTCATTTTGTTCCTTTGCAAATTAAATGTTTTAAGTGTTAACACTTTATTCCAATCAAGATGACTTCAGGTGTGCCATACTTTTGTCATAAGTAAGACTGTTAGCGCTCTAGTTGTTCTTTAGAACACTCTGGGACATTCTGTCACTGGGCTATAGTTGGGCTACATCTGGCTGATATTTGGGCTACATTTGTTTTTTTTTGTCTCTGGTGGCCATCTTTGGGCTACATTGGGCTACATTGGGCTACATTGGGCTACATTGGGGCTCTAACATATATATAGCCCAATGTAGCCCAATATATATTTTTCAAAGTTAATTTTCGTAAAAACCACTGTAGCATATATCTTGAGACATAGCAAAGGCACATCAGGCTACCAGTCCCTACAATTTTGCCAGGTTTTGTGGAAATCCATTCAGCCGTTCGAGCTAAAAGTGAGTCCAACCGCCCTATGGAAAACTCAATGTTAAAAACACGTTTTGGGACCCCCCTTTTTTCTCGGCCCCCGCTTGATGAAACCCCCCCAAACTTTCAGGGGATGCTCAGAAACAAACTGTGCCATTTTCCTGAAAATTTCAGCCAATTCCGTCCATCAACGCCAAAGTTATTCAACATAGAATTTTCAGAAAACCCTATTCAAAAAGATCCTAACTATATATACCTACTGGCGACCGCCAGTAGGTAATATATATATATATATATATATATATATACATATATATATATATAATCAAACGAAAAAAGGCCACCGTACTCCAGAAGTCGTATTTCTGTGAAGGCTTTTTAATCAAGCGTAAATTCCACCACCATTACCAACACCCACCAACATTTCGACCAAGAAATGGTGCTAATCAAGGTACATGACTCCTTTCCTTGTGTCACCTAATTATAGTGTTCATTTTAAAGAAAACAGTACTGATGCATTCTGGTCTATGTAGTTCTTTGAATCACTTTTAAAGTCAATGCAATGTGCTTGTCTCATTCGTTTCATAACACTTATCTGCTTTAAATGCAAACGCAGTACTGATCATTTCTCAGTCGCTATAATTTGCTTATTTCTGTTTACATGTGGTTTTGTGCTACTTCTGCTGATACAAACTTTGTTGACATAGTATCAGAAAATTTCCTATACAATGTGTTGGCTTAGTGCCTATTTATGAATAGTTTTTTGTTTGATGAAATACCTGCGAGGCACGGTCTGGCCTTGACATGAGCACCCGCAGCTTTGAGCGTGCCGATTAAAGACTGTTTGTTATATATATATATATATATATATATATATATATATATATATATATATATATATATATATATATATATATATATATATATATATATATATATATATATATATATATATATATATATATATATATATATATATAAACAAAACACCTCCGTCTCAGGAGCCACCAACCCTTCAGGGCAGCCTCGCTTAACAGATGGACACGGAGACGCCCATCCTGCTTAACATCCAAGAAAAACTGCGAGGCACATTACCAGAGTTCAAGGGCATTTATTCACAGGTAAGGTAGCGCAGATATTCTCCATTGTCCTTACGCGTTTCGGCAGACATTCCGCCTTGATCACAGGAGGAGAAATAAACATTTTCTGTGCGTGAGAGCGCGCCTTTTAAAACTCTGAAAGTCACATGACTGGTGTTTCACGCACACAGTTCCCACAATGCCTCACCATCATAGTTTGTTGTTTCAACTGGAATCGTAGTGAGTCCTAGTGCATTTTCAAATAGAAAAATGTTTTTTCTTTAACGTGCAGGCAAAGTGCAATATTGAATATAGTTTACCAGTCTGGTGATTGTATTCGATTTCGCTGGTGCTGGATATTTACAGGTAACCTGTGGCAACGCCCTGCTCCGGCACGATCAGCATCAGAAGTTCCTCATGCTGAATCCCTTCCTTTTCACTGCAACTTTGCTGTACTAGCATAACCCAAGGTAGGTATGCAGCGTCGAGTGGGTGATGCTCCTGGATTCGTACACAAACAAAACACCTCCGTCTCAGGAGCCACCAACCCTTCAGGGCAGCCTCGCTTAACAGATGGACACGGAGACGCCCATCCTGCTTAACATCCAAGAAAAACTGCGAGGCACATTACCGGAGTTCAAGGGCATTTATTCACAGGTAAGGTAGCGCAGATATTCTCCATTGTCCTTACGCGTTTCGGCAGACATTTCGCCTTGATCACAGGAGGAGAAATAAACATTTTCTGTGCGTGAGAGCGCGCCTTTTAAAACTCTGAAAGTCACATGACTGGTGTTTCACGCATACAGTTCCCACAATGCCTCACCATCATAGTTCGTTGTTTCAACTGGAATCATAGTGAGTCCTAGTGCATTTTCAAATAGAAAAATGTTTTTTCTTTAACGTGCAGGCAAAGTGCAATATTGGATATAGTTTACCAGTCTGGTGATTGTATTCGATTTCGCTGGTGCTGGATATTTACAGGTAACCTGTGGCAACGCCCTGCTCCGGCACGATCAGCATCAGGAGTTCCTCATGCTGAATCCCTTCCTTTTCACTGCAACTTTGCTGTACTAGCATAACCCAAGGTAGGTATGCAGCGTCGAGTGGGTGATGCTCCTGGATTCTTACACAAACAAAACACCTCCGTCTCAGGAGCCACCAACCCTTCAGGGCAGCCTCGCTTAACAGATGGACACGGAGACGCCCATCCTGCTTAACATCCAAGAAAAACTGCGAGGCACATTACCGGAGTTCAAGGGCATTTATTCACAGGTAAGGTAGCGCAGATATTCTCCATTGTCCTTACGCGTTTCGGCAGACATTCGCCTTGATCACAGGAGGAGAAATAAACATTTTCTGTGCGTGAGAGCGCGCCTTTTAAAACTCTGAAAGTCACATGACTGGTGTTTCACGCATACAGTTCCCACAATGCCTCACCATCATAGTTCGTTGTTTCAACTGGAATCGTAGTGAGTCCTAGTGCATTTTCAAATAGAAAAATGTTTTTTCTTTAACGTGCAGGCAAAGTGCAATATTGGATATAGTTTACCAGTCTGGTGATTGTATTCGATTTCGCTGGTGCTGGATATTTACAGGTAACCTGTGGCAACGCCCTGCTCCGGCACGATCAGCATCAGGAGTTCCTCATGCTGAATCCCTTCCTTTTCACTGCAACTTTGCTGTACTAGCATAACCCAAGGTAGGTATGCAGCGTCGAGTGGGTCATGCTCCTGGATTCTTACACAAACAAAACACCTCTGTCTCAGGAGCCACCAACCCTTCAGGGCAGCCTCGCTTAACAGATGGACACGGAGACGCCCATCCTGCTTAACATCCAAGAAAAACTGCGAGGCACATTACCGGAGTTCAAGGGCATTTATTCACAGGTAAGGTAGCGCAGATATTCTCCATTGTCCTTACGCGTTTCGGCAGACATTCCGCCTTGATCACAGGAGGAGAAATAAACATTTTCTGTGCGTGAGAGCGCGCCTTTTAAAACTCTGAAAGTCACATGACTGGTGTTTCACGCATACAGTTCCCACAATGCCTCACCATCATAGTTCGTTGTTTCAACTGGAATCGTAGTGAGTCCTAGTGCATTTTCAAATAGAAAAATGTTTTTTCTTTAACGTGCAGGCAAAGTGCAATATTGGATATAGTTTACCAGTCTGGTGATTGTATTCGATTTCGCTGGTGCTGGATATTTACAGGTAACCTGTGGCAACCCCCTGCTCCGGCACGATCAGCATCAGGAGTTCCTCATGCTGAATCCCTTCCTTTTTTTTTACTGCAACTTTGCTGTACTAGCATAACCCAAGGTAGGTATGCAGCGTCGAGTGGGTCATGCTCCTGGATTCTTACACAAACAAAACACCTCCGTCTCAGGAGCCACCAACCCATCAGGGCAGCCTCGCTTAACAGAGTGACACGGAGACGCCCATCCTGCTTAACATCCAAGAAAAACTGCGAGGCACATTACCGGAGTTCAAGGGCATTTATTCACAGGTAAGGTAGCGCAGATATTCTCCATTGTCCTTACGCGTTTTGGTGGACATTCCGCCTTGATCACAGGAGTAGAAATAAAAATTTTCTGTGCGTGACTTCAGGTGTGCCATACTTTTGTCATAAGTAAGACTGTTAGCGCTCTAGTTGTTCTTTAGAACACTCTGGGACATTCTGTCACTGGGCTATAGTTGGGCTACATCTGGCTGATATTTGGGCTACATTTGTTTTTTTTTGTCTCTGGTGGCCATCTTTGGGCTACATTGGGCTACATTGGGCTACATTGGGCTACATTGGGGCTCTAACATATATATAGCCCAATGTAGCCCAATATATATTTTTCAAAGTTAATTTTCGTAAAAACCACTGTAGCATATATCTTGAGACATAGCAAAGGCACATCAGGCTACCAGTCCCTACAATTTTGCCAAGTTTTGTGGAAATCCATTCAGCCGTTCGAGCTAAAAGTGAGTCCAACCGCCCTATGGAAAACTCAATGTTAAAAACACGTTTTGGGACCCCCCTTTTTTCTCGGCCCCCGCTTGATGAAACCCCCCCCAAACTTTCAGGGGATGCTCAGAAACAAAATGTGCCATTTTCCTGAAAATTTCAGCCAATTCCGTCCATCAACGCCAAAGTTATTCAACATAGAATTTTCAGAAAACCCTATTCAAAAAGATCCTAACTATATATACCTACTGGCGACCGCCAGTAGGTAATATATATATATATATATATATATATATATATAATCAAACGAAAAAAGGCCACCGTACTCCAGAAGTCGTATTTCTGTGAAGGCTTTTTAATCAAGCGTAAATTCCACCACCATTACCAACACCCACCAACATTTCGACCAAGAAATGGTCCTAATCAAGGTACATGACTCCTTTCCTTGTGTCACCTAATTATAGTGTTCATTTTAAAGAAAACAGTACTGATGCATTCTGGTCTATGTAGTTCTTTGAATCACTTTTAAAGTCAATGCAATGTGCTTGTCTCATTCGTTTCATAACACTTATCTGCTTTAAATGCAAACGCAGTACTGATCATTTCTCAGTCGCTATAATTTGCTTATTTCTGTTTACATGTGGTTTTGTGCTACTTCTGCTGATACAAACTTTGTTGACATAGTATCAGAAAATTTCCTATAGAATGTGTTGGCTTAGTGCCTATTTATGAATAGTTTTTTGTTTGATGAAATACCTCCGAGGCACGGTCTGGCCTTGACATGAGCACCCGCAGCTTTGAGCGTGCCGATTACAGACTGTTTGTTATATATACATATATATATATATATATATATATATATATATATATATATATATATATATATATATATATATATATATATATATATATATATATATATATATATATATATATATATATATATATATATAAACAAAACACCTCCGTCTCAGGAGCCACCAACCCTTCAGGGCAGCCTCGCTTAACAAATGGACACGGAGACGCCCATCCTGCTTAACATCCAAGAAAAACTGCGAGGCACATTACCGGAGTTCAAGGGCATTTATTCACAGGTAAGGTAGCGCAGATATTCTCCATTGTCCTTACGCGTTTCGGCAGACATTCCGCCTTGATCACAGGAGGAGAAATAAACATTTTCTGTGCGTGAGAGCGCGCCTTTTAAAACTCTGAAAGTCACATGACTGGTGTTTCACGCATACAGTTCCCACAATGCCTCACCATCATAGTTCGTTGTTTCAACTGGAATCGTAGTGAGTCCTAGTGCATTTTCAAATAGAAAAATGTTTTTTCTTTAACGTGCAGGCAAAGTGCAATATTGGATATAGTTTACCAGTCTGGTGATTGTATTCGATTTCGCTGGTGCTGGATATTTACAGGTAACCTATACATTACACTGAAAAGAGGTCTGTCACTCTGTCACAAAGATGGTGTCATCAGTGATGTCATGAGTGATGTCACTGACCATGTCATGAGTGATGTAATATGTGACGTCATCAGCAATGCATTACACGCGCAAGTTATAGTGAGTCCAACTAACTATAACGTGGAATTTCAATGGTTTTATGTCAGTAAAATTTCCAGCTAACTATAACTGGTGTGAAACCTATGGTTTTTTCAGTGAATTTAATAGGTTTTTCAAATGCTAATTCCTAACTATAACTGGTGTGAAACCTATGGTTTTTTCAGTGAATATATATATATATATATATATAAATATATATATATATATATATATATATAATATATATATATATATATATATATATATATATATATATATATATATATATATATATATATATATATATATATATATATATATATATATATATATATATATATATATATATTTTTTGCTTGATTTTCTCTTACACAGGTAAAAGAATGGACCGCACTCTGGCATTCAGAATACTTCACACATTTTTTGTGGATTTAAACAGAAAACAGGACGCGTTTCGGCATCGCGCCTTTTTCCACTGTTCATTTATATATATATAAAGCGGTCCGAGGGGACCTGAGGAGATGCTTCATCTGCCTGGGAGCTTGGGACAGAGTCATGTTCCAAGCCAGCTGGTCGACACTACAGCCAGTGCCAACATCGGCCCCCCACACCACCAACCCAGATGCATAACCATGATGCATACTGGGATTTGGTTTTCAAGCATGATGGACGAGCTCTGACAGGTGAACCGATTACCAGGGGAGGAGCTTCGTTGTCGTCACCATTATTTCAGGTGCAGCCTTGCTATTGACTAATTGCTGGACTCTTTCAAGTGCAGGGTGCTGAGGAAGGCAGTTTCCTGCCGAAATGCATTCGCCGCCACTTACCCTTGCTGTCAGGAAATAAAGTATTTTCCAGGATCCCCCTCTGGCCTCCGCCGTTTTCTTTGTGAGGATGGAGTTACGTTCATATTTTCCGCGCTTTGCCAGTAGCGCGGTTCGGATGGCCCTGCTGTACAAGTGACCCGGATTTAAATTGGCGCTGCACTGCTTCACAGTGTTACTTCAACTCGAGGGAACGAGAGCTTCGTGGTCCGCTCTGTGGACAGATGGACTCGTGCGGAGTGAGGTATTCTACCTCCATTAGGACGTCTTGTGTTACGTGACTGTCCTCGCTCATTTGTCCATTTTGCCTACACGGTTGCAGCAGTCCGAGGGGACCTGAGGAGATGCTTCATCTGCCTGGGAGCTTGGGACAGAGTCATGTTCCAAGCCAGCTGGTCGACACTACAGCCAGTGCCAACATCGGCCCCCCACACCACCAATCCAGATGCATAACCATGATGCATACTGGGAGTTGGAGTTCAAGCATGATGGACGAGCTCTGACAGGTGAACCGATTACCAGGGGAGGAGCTTTGTTGTCGTCACCATTATTTCAGGTGCAGCCTTGCTATGGACTAATTGCTGGACTCTTTCAAGTGCAGGGCGCTGAGGAAGGCAGCTTCCTGCCGAAATGCATTCGCCGCCACTTACCCTTGCTGTCAGGAAATAAAGTATTTTCCAGGATCCCCCTCTGGCCTCCGCTGTTTTCTTTGTGAGGATGGAGTGACGCTCATATATATATATATATATACATATATATATATATATGTCATGTGATCAAGGGAGGGATCTCCCGAAACGCGTTATGGCGGCGCTGGCTGAATGAAGAATGCACTGAAAATACTGGGTCCACGCTCGTTTGTCTGTGTGGAAATTGGAGTGAAAACGAGTTGTAAAGGATATATATATATATATATATATATATATATATATATATATATATATATATATATATATATATATATTCACTGAAAAAACTATAGGTTTCAGGCCTGATATAGTTAGGAATTAGCATTTAAAAAACCTTTGAAATTCACTCAAAAATCTATAAGTTTTAGGGGTGTTATAGTTAGCTGGACATTTCACTCATACAAAACCATTGAAATTGCTCCTATATAGTTAGTTGTACTAACTATATTTCACGCACCCGCAATCCACTGCTGAAGATGTCACATATTACATCATTCATGAAATGGTCAGTGACATCACTGATGACATCTCAAATGACATCACTGATCACATCACTGATGACATCATCCAGTAAATGTGGTTTGCTTCGTTATTTAAATATGCATTATATATATGGTAATTTGCATTGAAGAATGAGTGGATATATAAAAATAAATATTTGGATGGAGGATTTAGTAGCAGTGTAATTGACTGTTTACTTTACCAATTTTTAGTGTCTCACTAAATATAGTGGGTAGAGACTAAACTGTGTGAATATCTGTATCACTTTGTCAGTTGTTGTGTAAACTGGTTCTACAGTTGGTTACCAGCTATGTGAAAGTCTATATTAGTTAGTGATTAGTTAACTGAGTATTTGTATGGGAGAGTGAATGTGTGTGTGGTTTGGTGGGGGGTGTGTGACTGCCCAAAGATCTGTGAATAGTTGATTTAGTAGATATATGAAGTTAAAACTACATGTTCTAACAGTTGTTTGGGTGAGTGTATATCTTTATGGGTGTGGTGATGAACAAATATATTTCTCAATGGTACGTGTCCAACAAACTAGTTAAATAAAAGGCAGTGTATTTGTCAGTTGTTGTATACAAATAAGTATACATAAGACTCAATGATTGTGTGAGTGACTGTATGGTTAACTGTATACTTGTAATAATGATTTTATAATACACTAAGTATGACTTACTATCTTAATGAATAGATGAAGTGGTTTTTGTATAAGTGTGTAGCTAAGTAAGTATGAAAGTATGATCCATTGTTTGCAAAAGTGAGTATGATAACTTCATATGTGAATAGGATGTCTGCTGGTGTGTAATGTCGATATAGGTGTATAAGTATTTTTGATAGTGTTCTGTTGTTCATTGACAGCATGTATGAGTGAATCTACAGGTAAGTGATTAGATGTGTGTATACATCTAGGAATCACTGAGTGGGTTTTTAAATACTTGTATTGCTGTGTCAATGGATTCAAATATGATACTCTGTATTTTACAAAGAGTGATGAAAGATTTTACTAGTGTATGAAAAGGTGTATGTGATTGTCACGTGGATGATATCATCAGTGATGTCATTTGAGATGTTGTCAGTGATGTCACTGACCATGTCATGAATGATGTAATATGTGACATCATCAGCAGTGGATTGCGGGTGCGCGAAATATAGTTAGTACAACTAACTATATAGGAGCAATTTCAATGGTTTTGTATGAGTGAAATGTTCAGCTAGCTATAACACCCCTAAAACTTATAGTTTTTTGAGTGAATTTCAAAGGTTTTTTAAATGCTAATTCCTAACAATATAAGGCCTGAAACCTATGGTTTTTTCCATGAATTTGCAAGGTTTTTTAAATGCTAATTCCTAACTAAGGGCCTCATTAGGATGGCGAACGGACCTGCGTCCGTCCGCCACCCCAGAGTAGGAGGGACCTTCCACAGGGGCAGCGGCGGTCCCTCCGTGCAGATTAGGATGTGACCGCCACCATGGCGGTCACATCCTGTATATTTAACATTGCGGCGGGTGCTGCTTGAAGCAGCACATGCCGCAATGTTAAATAAACCATATTTCCTTCGCGTGTACGAAGCTGCAGGCACCGCGTGGTGCCTGCCGCTTCGTGCACGCAAAGGCAGGGGGGTACCATAGGTACCCCCCATGAGCACCCCCCACCCTCCCTTCATCCCTGGGGGCCCACAACGGGCCCCCAAAGAAATGTCTGTATGCCTTTCTACGGCAGAAATGCCGCCGTGGAAAGGCATAGGACCGCCGCCATCCTAATATGGCTGGCGGTGTCTGATAGACACCGCCAGCCATGTTAGAGCTTTTCCGCCATGGTCAGAAGGCGACCGCGGCGGAAAAGCGGCGGACGGAAAAAAGATCCCCCCGCCATCCTAATCTGGCGGGGGGTCTTTTTCTGTCCGCAGCGGTTAATTCGCATCCTCCGGCCCGGCGGTAGCTTCCGCCGGCCCGGAGGATGCTGATTAACCGCAATCCTAATGAGCCCCTATATAAGGCCTGAAACCTATGGTTTTTTCAGTTAATTTTCAAAGGTTTTTTAAATGCTAATTCCTAACTATATCAGGCCTGAAACCTATGGTTTTCTCATTGAATTTCGAAGCGCAGCTCCATAGCGCTTACTGGAGATACCTGTTGGACTAGTTCCCTCTAGGGGACCTCTGGGTTGAACAGGAATTAATTCCCCAACTAAAACTGTGCAAACATGCCCTGTAGAGTGTTCTAAATTGGGGGAGTGAGACAGTTGAATTTTTTTTTAATTTTCCACTACTTTTATTGAGATTTTGAATGTTCCGGTTATTGACAGCACCAGTAATGAAGAAGTTTCTGTTGGAGGAGATGGCATGATGGATTTTTTTGATCAGTCTCTGGACGGCGAATTTCTCGAATGTTTGGAGACCATAGAGTTCCAGGAATCATCTTTGCAGACTTTTGATGAGGAGATTCCTGATGATGTGATTGATGAGGAAATTCCTGATGATGACATGTTACTAGTTCTTTTAAATTATGAAAATTCTGAAGAATAAATTTATATTTAGTAATTAAAAATAGTTTGAGACATTATTCATTTTTATTTGTCATTTATGAGGTAGTAGCGAAGTGATTGTGGTATAAAGTGAGACTTATAGTATAGAGTGCAACATTTTTGTGTTACATAGTGAGTTTACTCATAGTTACTTCCCTTCTCCCACTACATTTTCTCCAATGTGTATTTGACATCTCTTCTTCGTCTCCTGCCTCCTTTCTCTCACTGTCTGACTCTGATGCACCCTATCGCCGCCATTTTGTGTAGTTTCAGAAGAGAGTGAAATGTAATAGTTGAGAACGTGAAAAGGGGGCAGGGTAGAATGCCCCTGACCCCCTAGGCCTTCTCAGGGGGTCCCAGAAGGATCTGTTTCTGCTTTCCTGAGAGACTATGGTATGGGTTCCATATGCCACAATAACTTGCGTTACAACATGCAAGATATCTACAGAGGAGACGGTGTACATTTCTCAGATGAGGGGAACAGAGTCTTTCTTTCAAATTTTAGACTCTGCACCTGTACCCACTTGTAGGTACTTAAATCACCCACATAACACAACAGCTCTTTTTAGAGCTACCCTACCTCTAAGCACTCCAAATTCTTATTTTACACTATTTTCTTTCACTGTTTTTCCCTGTGGTACACTCAGGGTACGCGTACCTGGAAGCGTACATGGGAACGCACCCAGCGCTTACCCCGCAAAAATTTCAACAAAATTTCTTTAGTTTTTTTGCCCTTCAGGGTCCTTCTAGGCCCCGCTCAGAAAACATAGGGGGTCAGGGGGTGTGGACTCTGCCCCCTTTTAATCATTTCCCCCTTTTTTTTCACTTCTTGTGTCTCGATTCTACCGAGACACAAGATGGAGGACTCTCCGGACTGTTTGGAATGTTGACAGACACCCGAGAGCCAATCAGCTTTCCGCTTGCACACTTCCGTGGCGCGCCGGGTGCGCTTACCGGTACGCGTACCCTGAGCGCTCGAAGTGCACATATAGATATATACTTTTTTTAAAGTTAATTTTCGTAAAAACCACTGGAGCAACCAATTTTCACCAAATATAGAAAAGGCACTTCTGCGTACCAGTCCCTACAATTTTGCAAAGTTTGGTGTAATTCCATTTAGCGGTTCGGGCTGTAGCCGTGTCTGAACGTCCTATGGAAATTAACATGGGTAAAACATGTTTTGGGACCCCCCTTTTTTCTCGGCCCCTGCATTACGAATCCCCCCAAAACTTCCAGGGAAGGAGCGGAGCGAAGCTGGCCTAAATTTTTGAAAATTACACCCAAATTCCTCAACCGGCGCCAAAGTTATTCCCAATAGAATGTTGCGGATTTCCTATGGAAACTAGGTCCTAACTATATATACCTATAAATATATATATATATATGTGTGTGTGTGTATTCTCATGAATTCAACACCCTATAAGGCTCTTAACTTGATTGTGTCTCCCATGATCTTTGCCATGGAAACAAGCGCACACTAACATCGAAATAGGGTGTAACCTATATTGCAAGGTCACAGGATAGGAATCAACAACACAAAAATAGTTTGCTCTAGGACTACTTTGAGGACCAGCATTAAGGCCACTTGTTGTGGTGTTTTGTCTTTTTTGAGTTTGTGTTGTTATAATAATGCATCATATATGTGATATATCTATTATGTGAAGGTGGGGTCTCTGGGGCTCATTATAATATACTTTTAATTAGTGCTGTTATGGAATATTATGTTGCCCCTGTTCAGATATTTATGGCAAGACATAACCAGTATGATATAGCCGTTTCATTGATTTGTTTTTTTTATAAATAGTGGTTGATGTGTTAAATCTAATTTTATGTTGAAGAGAATAAGTGCAGCAGTACGCCATGTTACCTTGTTTCCCTCTTTCATGAAGGACTTTTCAGTAGTGAAATGAATAATAGGCGGGTGAGCAACTTGGGTTTCGAGGTAAACTCAAGCCAAATGCCTGACTGTGGCTCAGTTCGAGGTGGTCTTGAACCCTTAGGACCAAAATGAGCCATGATCTCACTTCCAACTCAATTTCTGCCTCTCATGTGCTAAATCTGCTTTTAAAATCTTGCTAAAAACTTGTCTTTTCCAAAACTGCTAATCTTCTCCTCACCATCCTCCATGTTGGAACTCTAGCATCATAACATTCTAACGAAGGCAGTGGCTACTTTCTAGAAATTAAATTTGTACAAAAATAACATGTGTCTTCTACCTGCTTCCAAAGTTCCAACCTCATGTGCCAAGTATTAAAGACAAAGTGTTAAACTTTGGCGTAAATGGGAGAGTGAAAGAGGTACCCATGTAGTGGCTGAACTGTACAACTTGAAGTCAGAAAACCTAGATTCAATCCCAGCTTCCAGGCATGATCAAATTGTGCGATCCTAGGGAAGTAGTATATGTCAAAGTGTCTTTTTTTCTTCTTTATTGCATATGAGAGCACCTTGACAATCATACAGGAGTTCAGGATGCATGCTGCACAGAATTTGCTTGATTTTACAGACAACAACTGTGTTCAGTGTTGCATAAGAATATAAGTCACCTATACCGTCACATGACAACTGATTTTTCTCTTGGTTCACTAATGGCATTGTCATCATAGAGGAGGTGGATATGAATGTTTCTGAGTTCATGTTTAAAAAAAAATACTTATAATATAGCCTCTCAATGTAGTGATAAATTCTGAAGTACTACTATGCAACTCTTCTGAATGGTAAAGAGGTACAGTTTTGAAGAGACTTTATCACATTTCTATAATTTATTTGTTGCAAGATTTACATGACAACATTTTTTGGGACGTGTGCCCGGGCTTGGCTCAGCTCTAGCTCAGATATCCCTGTTAAAGTTTTGGCCTTCCTGCCTGAAAAGGTTAAAGTATTACAAACATATTATTAGGTATGTCCATTTTATCTTCAGCACTGTCAAAAATTGGGGTTTTGAACACCCCCAGCTCCCACAACCAGCAACTCTACATAATTAATAAACTTATCAAGTATCTCGTTTCATGATCAATGCCTATCGGGTGTTTCGCAATGTTTGTAAGGTATTTGGAATTTGTAAACTAAATTATTACACTCCGATCAGGCAGAATGATAACCTTCCACTGATTTTCAAGAATGCTTACATTTACCAATGGTAATCGGTCGGTACCCGCCGACTAGGGGATCTGTACAATGCTGGTTGCATACGTTCATTCCAGAATCTGCAAATTCATTATAAACTGAGCAGTCACCAATCTTTTCAATACCAGTCAATAGCGAATTATCTCAAATATAAAACCGGAGGGTCAGCAGGATTCACAACGGTCGATCTTATCGACAAATTACTTGGCCCTAACTTACCCAGGATTGGTAGTATCTACAATATTTTGAACGAACAACGACCAGATGATCTGAGTAAGGCTGACTCCAAATGGCAGCTTAAGCTGAATTCTGCACTGAATGCTTTCTGCTCTGCCCTGGGCCTAGCGCAAACTTGTCTTTTATCTTCCAAGCTACAAGCACAATTTTATAAAACTATTTTTTTATATATAACCCCCAGTAGGGTATCTGAATGGGCAACTGGACCTGGGGCAAACTACCCACGCTGTATCGAATATAGTGCAGATTCGGTACATATGTTCGCCTCCTGTTCTAACCTTAAGCCTCTATTAACACAGGTCCAATGCTTCTTAAGCAGAATTCTTTCTCTAGACACATGTCTTACGCCCAGCACTATTAATTTAGGGCTTCATGATGATATTGACTTAAACGATTCAGAAAAGGGGGTGGTGATGAACAGAGTGTCTGAATTAAGCAGACCACTCTACCCAGTCCAAAGATCAGGGCTTGATCCATCACCGTTATTTATCTCACTGCACCATCCCAGCTCAGAACCTGGCTATATGCAAATCAGTCTGTCCCTGGCCCAGTGCATCATGGGAACAGGGCAGACTAAACTACCAAGACAATTCTTCACCAGAAAGGAGACAAGCTACCGGGGACCGGTTTCTGGAATTTCAGCCGTCTTCGGCCCGGCTTGCTTGAATCCTGATGGTGCAGTGAGAAAGGGACTCATGTCTGAGTATACCCTGCCACACCTATAGTGGCCAAAAACGATTCAGAAAAGGGGGTGGTGATGAACGGAGTGTCTGAATTAAGCAGACCACTCTTACCCAGTCCAAAGATCAGGGCTTGATCCATCACCGTTATTTATCTCACTGCACCATCCCAGCTCAGAACCTGGCTATATGCAAATCAGTCTGTCCCTGGCCCAGTGCATCATGGGAACAGGGCAGACTAAACTACCAAGCCAATTCTTCACCAGAAAGGAGACAAGCTACCGAGGACCGGTTTCTGGCATTTCAGCCGTCTTCGGCCCGGCTTGCTTGAATCCTGATGGTGCAGTGAGAAAGGGACTCATGTCTGAGTATACCCTGCCACACCTATAGTGGCCAAAAACGATTCAGAAAAGGGGGTGGTGATGAACAGAGTGTCTGAATTAAGCAGATCACTCTTACCCAGTCCAAAGATCAGGGCTTGATCCATCACCGTTATTTATCTCACTGCACCATCCCAGCTCAGCCGACGACGGCTGAAATGCCAGAAACTGGTCCCCGGAAGAATTGGTTGGTAGTTTGGTTTGCCCTGTTCCCATCATGCACTGGGACAGGAACAGACTAATTTGCATATAGCCAGGTTCTGAACTGGGATGGTGCAGTGAGCTAAAAAACGGTGTTGGATCGAGCCCTGATCTCTTGACTGGGTGAGAGTATTCTGCTTAATTCGGAAACTCTGTCCATCACCACCCCTTGTTGAGAAATATTTTGTCCACCCTAAGCGTGGAAGGGTATACTCAGATGTGAGTCCCTTGCTCATTGCACCATCAGGATTCAAGCAAGCCGGGCCGACGACGGCTGAAATGCCAGAAACCGGTCCCCGGAAGCTTGTTTCCTTCCCAGTGTAAGAATTGGCTTGGTAGTTTGGTTTGCCCTGTTCCCATCATGCACTGGGACAGGAACAGACTAATTTGCATATAGCCAGGTTCTGAACTGGGATGGTGCAGTGAGCTAAAAAACGGTGTTGGAAAGAGCCCTGATCTCTTGACTGGGTGAGAGTATTCTGCTTAATTCAGAAACTCTGTCCATCACCACCCCTTGTTGTTAAATATTTTGTCCACCCTAAGCGTGGAAGTGTATACTCAGATGTGAGTCCCTTGCTCATTGCACCATCAGGATTCAAGCAAGCCGGGCCGACGACGGCTGAAATGCCAGAAACCGGTCCCCGGAAGCTTGTTTCCTTCCCAGTGTAAGAATTGGCTTGGTAGTTTGGTTTGCCCTGTTCCCATCATGCACTGGGACAGGAACAGACTAATTTGCATATAGCCAGGTTCTGAACTGGGATGGTGCAGTGAGCTATAAAACGGCGTTGGATCGAGCCCTGATCTCTTGACTGGGTGAGAGTATTCTGCTTAATTCAGAAACTCTGTCCATCACCACCCCTTGTTGTTAATTATTTTGTCCACCCTAAGCGTGGAAGGGTATACTCAGATGTGAGTCCCTTGCTCATTGCACCATCAGGATTCAAGCAAGCCGGGCCGACGACGGCTGAAATGCCAGAAACCGGTCCCCGGAAGCTTGTTTCCTTCCCAGTGTAAGAATTGGCTTGGTAGTTTGGTTTGCCCTGTTCCCATCATGCACTGGGACAGGAACAGACTAATTTGCATATAGCCAGGTTTTGAACTGGGATGGTGCAGTGAGCTAGAAAACGGTATTGGATCGAGCCCTGATCTCTTGACTGGGTGAGAGTATTCTGCTTAATTCAGAAACTCTGTCCATCACCACCCCTTGTTGTTAAATATTTTGTCCACCCTAAGCGTGGAAGGGTATACTCAGATGTGAGTCCCTTGCTCATTGCACCATCAGGATTCAAGCAAGCCGGGCCGACGACGGCTGAAATGCCAGAAACCGGTCCCCGGAAGCTTGTTTCCTTCCCAGTGTAAGAATTGGCTTGGTAGTGTGGTTTGCCCTGTTCCCATCATGCACTGGGACAGGAACAGACTAATTTGCATATAGCCAGGTTCGGTACTGGGGTGGTGCAGTGAGCTATAAAACGGTGTTGGATCGAGCCCTGATCTCTTGACTGGGTGAGAGTATTCTGCTTAATTCAGAAACTCTGTCCATCACCACCCCTTGTTGTTAAATATTTTGTCCACCCTAAGCGTGGAAGTGTATACTCAGATGTGAGTCCCTTGCTCATTGCACCATCAGGATTCAAGCAAGCCGGGCCGACGACGGCTGAAATGCCAGAAACCGGTCCCCGGAAGCTTGTTTCCTTCCCAGTGTAAGAATTGGCTTGGTAGTTTGGTTTGCCCTGTTCCCATCATGCACTGGGACAGGAACAGACTAATTTGCATATAGCCAGGTTCTGAACTGGGATGGTGCAGTGAGCTATAAAACGGCGTTGGATCGAGCCCTGATCTCTTGACTGGGTGAGAGTATTCTGCTTAATTCAGAAACTCTGTCCATCACCACCCCTTGTTGTTAATTATTTTGTCCACCCTAAGCGTGGAAGGGTATACTCAGATGTGAGTCCCTTGCTCATTGCACCATCAGGATTCAAGCAAGCCGGGCCGACGACGGCTGAAATGCCAGAAACCGGTCCCCGGAAGCTTGTTTCCTTCCCAGTGTAAGAATTGGCTTGGTAGTTTGGTTTGCCCTGTTCCCATCATGCACTGGGACAGGAACAGACTAATTTGCATATAGCCAGGTTTTGAACTGGGATGGTGCAGTGAGCTAGAAAACGGTATTGGATCGAGCCCTGATCTCTTGACTGGGTGAGAGTATTCTGCTTAATTCAGAAACTCTGTCCATCACCACCCCTTGTTGTTAAATATTTTGTCCACCCTAAGCGTGGAAGGGTATACTCAGATGTGAGTCCCTTGCTCATTGCACCATCAGGATTCAAGCAAGCCGGGCCGACGACGGCTGAAATGCCAGAAACCGGTCCCCGGAAGCTTGTTTCCTTCCCAGTGTAAGAATTGGCTTGGTAGTGTGGTTTGCCCTGTTCCCATCATGCACTGGGACAGGAACAGACTAATTTGCATATAGCCAGGTTCGGTACTGGGGTGGTGCAGTGAGCTATAAAACGGTGTTGGATCGAGCCCTGATCTCTTGACTGGGTGAGAGTATTCTGCTTAATTCAGAAACTCTGTCCATCACCACCCCTTGTTGTTAAATATTTTGTCCACCCTAAGCGTGGAAGTGTATACTCAGATGTGAGTCCCTTGCTCATTGCACCATCAGGATTCAAGCAAGCCGGGCCGACGACGGCTGAAATGCCAGAAACCGGTCCCCGGAAGCTTGTTTCCTTCCCAGTGTAAGAATTGGCTTGGTAGTTTGGTTTGCCCTGTTCCCATCATGCACTGGGACAGGAACAGACTAATTTGCATATAGCCAGGTTCTGAACTGGGATGGTGCAGTGAGCTATAAAACGGCGTTGGATCGAGCCCTGATCTCTTGACTGGGTGAGAGTATTCTGCTTAATTCAGAAACTCTGTCCATCCCCACCCCTTGTTGTTAATTATTTTGTCCACCCTAAGCGTGGAAGGGTATACTCAGATGTGAGTCCCTTGCTCATTGCACCATCAGGATTCAAGCAAGCCGGGCCGACGACGGCTGAAATGCCAGAAACCGGTCCCCGGAAGCTTGTTTCCTTCCCAGTGTAAGAATTGGCTTGGTAGTTTGGTTTGCCCTGTTCCCATCATGCACTGGGACAGGAACAGACTAATTTGCATATAGCCAGGTTTTGAACTGGGATGGTGCAGTGAGCTAGAAAACGGTATTGGATCGAGCCCTGATCTCTTGACTGGGTGAGAGTATTCTGCTTAATTCAGAAACTCTGTCCATCACCACCCCTTGTTGTTAAATATTTTGTCCACCCTAAGCGTGGAAGGGTATACTCAGATGTGAGTCCCTTGCTCATTGCACCATCAGGATTCAAGCAAGCCGGGCCGACGACGGCTGAAATGCCAGAAACCGGTCCCCGGAAGCTTGTTTCCTTCCCAGTGTAAGAATTGGCTTGGTAGTTTGGTTTGCCCTGTTCCCATCATGCACTGGGACAGGAACAGACTAATTTGCATATAGCCAGGTTCTGAACTGGGATGGTGCAGTGAGCTATAAAACGGCGTTGGATCGAGCCCTGATCTCTTGACTGGGTGAGAGTATTCTGCTTAATTCAGAAACTCTGTCCATCACCACCCCTTGTTGTTAAATATTTTGTCCACCCTAAGCGTGGAAGGGTATACTCAGATGTGAGTCTCTTGCTCATTGCACCATCAGGATTCAAGCAAGCCGGGCCGACGACGGCTGAAATGCCAGAAACCGGTCCCCGGAAGCTGGTTTCCTTCCCAGTGTAAGAATTGGCTTGGTAGTTTGGTTTGCCCTGTTCCCATCATGCACTGGGACAGGAACAGACTAATTTGCATATAGCCAGGTTCTGAACTGGGATGGTGCAGTGAGCTATAAAACGGTGTTGGATCGAGCCCTGATCTCTTGACTGGGTGAGAGTATTCTGCTTAATTCAGAAACTCTGTCCATCACCACCCCTTGTTGTTAAATATTTTGTCCACCCTAAGCGTGGAAGGGTATACTCAGATGTGAGTCCCTTGCTCATTGCACCATCAGGATTCAAGCAAGCCAGGCCGACGACGGCTGAAATGCCAGAAACCGGTCCCCGGAAGCTTGTTTCCTTCCCAGTGTAAGAATTGGCTTGGTAGTTTGGTTTGCCCTGTTCCCATCATGCACTGGGACAGGAACAGACTAATTTGCATATAGCCAGGTTCTGAACCGGGATGGTGCAGTGAGCTAAAAAACGGTGTTGGATTGAGCCCTGATCTCTTGACTGGGTGAGAGTATTCTGCTTAATTCAGAAACTCTGTCCATCACCACCCCTTGTTGTTAAATATTTTGTCCACCCTAAGCGTGGAAGGGTATACTCAGATGTGAGTCCCTTGCTCATTGCACCATCAGGATTCAAGCAAGCCGGGCCGACGACGGCTGAAATGCCAGAAACCGGTCGCCGGAAGCTTGTTTCCTTCCCAGTGTAAGAATTGGCTTGGTAGTTTGGTTTGCCCTGTTCCCATCATGCACTGGGACAGGAACAGACTAATTTGCATATAGCCAGGTTCTGAACTGGGATGGTGCAGTGAGCTAAAAAACGGTGTTGGATAGAGCCCTGATCTCTTGACTGGGTGAGAGCATTCTGCTTAATTCAGAAACTCTGTCCATCACCACCCCTTGTTGTTAAATATTTTGTCCACCCTAAGCGTGGAAGGGTATACTCAAATGTGAGTCCCTTGCTCATTGCACCATCAGGATTCAAGCAAGCCGGGCCGACGACGGCTGAAATGCCAGAAACCGGTCCCCGGAAGCTTGTTTCCTTCCCAGTGTAAGAATTGGCTTGGTAGTTTGGTTTGCCCTGTTCCCATCAGGCACTGGGACAGGAACAGACTAATTTGCATATAGCCAGGTTCTGAACTGGGATGGTGCAGTGAGCTAAAAAACGGTGTTGGATCGAGCCCTGATCTCTTGACTGGGTGAGAGTATTCTGCTTAATTCAGAAACTCTGTCCATCACCACCCCTTGTTGTTAAATATTTTGTCCACCCTAAGCGTGGAAGGGTATACTCAGATGTGAGTCCCTTGCTCATTGCACCATCAGGATTCAAGCAAGTCGGGCCGACGACGGCTGAAATGCCAGAAACCGGTCCCCGGAAGCTTGTTTCCTTCCCAGTGTAAGAATTGGCTTGGTAGTTTGGTTTGCCCTGTTCCCATCATGCACTGGGACAGGAACAGACTAATTTGCATATAGCCAGGTTCTGAACTGGGATGGTGCAGTGAGCTATAAAACGGTGTTGGATCGAGCCCTGATCTCTTGACTGGGTGAGAGTATTCTGCTTAATTCAGAAACTCTGTCCATCACCACCCCTTGTTGTTAAATATTTTGTCCACCCTAAGCGTGGAAGGGTATACTCAGATGTGAGTCCCCTGCTCATTGCACCATCAGGATTCAAGCAAGCCGGGCCGACGACGGCTGAAATGCCAGAAACCGGTCCCCGGAAGCTTGTTTCCTTCCCAGTGTAAGAATTGGCTTGGTAGTGTGGTTTGCCCTGTTCCCATCATGCACTGGGACAGGAACAGACTAATTTGCATATAGCCAGGTTCGGTACTGGGGTGGTGCAGTGAGCTATAAAACGGTGTTGGATCGAGCCCTGATCTCTTGACTGGGTGAGAGTATTCTGCTTAATTCAGAAACTCTGTCCATCACCACCCCTTGTTGTTAAATATTTTGTCCACCCTAAGCGTGGAAGTGTATACTCAGATGTGAGTCCCTTGCTCATTGCACCATCAGGATTCAAGCAAGCCGGGCCGACGACGGCTGAAATGCCAGAAACCGGTCCCCGGAAGCTTGTTTCCTTCCCAGTGTAAGAATTGGCTTGGTAGTTTGGTTTGCCCTGTTCCCATCATGCACTGGGACAGGAACAGACTAATTTGCATATAGCCAGGTTCTGAACTGGGATGGTGCAGTGAGCTATAAAACGGCGTTGGATCGAGCCCTGATCTCTTGACTGGGTGAGAGTATTCTGCTTAATTCAGAAACTCTGTCCATCCCCACCCCTTGTTGTTAATTATTTTGTCCACCCTAAGCGTGGAAGGGTATACTCAGATGTGAGTCCCTTGCTCATTGCACCATCAGGATTCAAGCAAGCCGGGCCGACGACGGCTGAAATGCCAGAAACCGGTCCCCGGAAGCTTGTTTCCTTCCCAGTGTAAGAATTGGCTTGGTAGTTTGGTTTGCCCTGTTCCCATCATGCACTGGGACAGGAACAGACTAATTTGCATATAGCCAGGTTTTGAACTGGGATGGTGCAGTGAGCTAGAAAACGGTATTGGATCGAGCCCTGATCTCTTGACTGGGTGAGAGTATTCTGCTTAATTCAGAAACTCTGTCCATCACCACCCCTTGTTGTTAAATATTTTGTCCACCCTAAGCGTGGAAGGGTATACTCAGATGTGAGTCCCTTGCTCATTGCACCATCAGGATTCAAGCAAGCCGGGCCGACGACGGCTGAAATGCCAGAAACCGGTCCCCGGAAGCTTGTTTCCTTCCCAGTGTAAGAATTGGCTTGGTAGTGTGGTTTGCCCTGTTCCCATCATGCACTGGGACAGGAACGGACTAATTTGCATATAGCCAGGTTCGGTACTGGGGTGGTGCAGTGAGCTCAAAAACAGTGTTGGATCGAGCCCTGATCTCTTGACTGGTTGAGAGTATTCTACTTAATTCAGAAACTCTGTCCATCACCACCCCTTGTTGTTAAATATTTTGTCCACCCTAAGCGTGGAAGGGTATACTCAGATGTGAGTAGCTTGCTCATTGCACCATCAGGATTCAACCAAGCCAGGCCGACGACGGCTGAAATGCCAGAAACCGGTCCCCGGAAGCTTGTTTCCTTCCCAGTGTAAGAATTGGCTTGGTAGTTTGGTTTGCCCTATTCCCATCATGCACTGGGACAGGAACAGACTAATTTGCATATAGCCAGGTTCTGAACTGGGATGGTGCAGTGAGCTATAAAACGGCGTTGGATCGAGCCCTGATCTCTTGACTGGGTGAGAGTATTCTGCTTAATTCAGAAACTCTGTCCATCACCACCCCTTGTTGTTAAATATTTTGTCCACCCTAAGCGTGGAAGGGTATACTCAGATGTGAGTCTCTTGCTCATTGCACCATCAGGATTCAAGCAAGCCGGGCCGACGACGGCTGAAATGCCAGAAACCGGTCCCCGGAAGCTTGTTTCCTTCCCAGTGTAAGAATTGGCTTGGTAGTTTGGTTTGCCCTGTTCCCATCATGCACTGGGACAGGAACAGACTAATTTGCATATAGCCAGGTTCTGAACTGGGATGGTGCAGTGAGCTATAAAACGGTGTTGGATCGAGCCCTGATCTCTTGACTGGGTGAGAGTATTCTGCTTAATTCAGAAACTCTGTCCATCACCACCCCTTGTTGTTAAATATTTTGTCCACCCTAAGCGTGGAAGGGTATACTCAGATGTGAGTCCCTTGCTCATTGCACCATCAGGATTCAAGCAAGTCGGGCCGACGACGGCTGAAATGCCAGAAACCGGTCCCCGGAAGCTTGTTTCCTTCCCAGTGTAAGAATTGGCTTGGTAGTTTGGTTTGCCCTGTTCCCATCATGCACTGGGACAGGAACAGACTAATTTGCATATAGCCAGGTTCTGAACCGGGATGGTGCAGTGAGCTAAAAAACGGTGTTGGATAGAGCCCTGATCTCTTGACTGGGTGAGAGCATTCTGCTTAATTCAGAAACTCTGTCCATCACCACCCCTTGTTGTTAAATATTTTGTCCACCCTAAGCGTGGAAGGGTATACTCAGATGTGAGTCCCTTGCTCATTGCACCATCAGGATTCAAGCAAGCCGGGCCGACGACGGCTGAAATGCCAGAAACCGGTCCCCGGAAGCTTGTTTCCTTCCCAGTGTAAGAATTGGCTTGGTAGTTTGGTTTGCCCTGTTCCCATCATGCACTGGGACAGGAACAGACTAATTTGCATATAGCCAGGTTCTGAACTGGGATGGTGCAGTGAGCTAAAAAACGGTGTTGGATCGAGCCCTGATCTCTTGACCGGGTGAGAGTATTCTGCTCAATTCAGAAACTCTGTCCATCACCACCCCTTGTTGTTAAATATTTTGTCCACCCTAAGCGTGGAAGGGTATACTCAGATGTGAGTCCCTTGCTCATTGCACCATCAGGATTCAAGCAAGTCGGGCCGACGACGGCTGAAATGCCAGAAACCGGTCCCCGGAAGCTTGTTTCCTTCCCAGTGTAAGAATTGGCTTGGTAGTTTGGTTTGCCCTGTTCCCATCATGCACTGGGACAGGAACAGACTAATTTGCATATAGCCAGGTTCTGAACCGGGATGGTGCAGTGAGCTAAAAAACGGTGTTGGATAGAGCCCTGATCTCTTGACTGGGTGAGAGCATTCTGCTTAATTCAGAAACTCTGTCCATCACCACCCCTTGTTGTTAAATATTTTGTCCACCCTAAGCGTGGAAGGGTATACTCAGATGTGAGTCCCTTGCTCATTGCACCATCAGGATTCAAGCAAGCCGGGCCGACGACGGCTGAAATGCCAGAAACCGGTCCCCGGAAGCTTGTTTCCTTCCCAGTGTAAGAATTGGCTTGGTAGTTTGGTTTGCCCTGTTCCCATCATGCACTGGGACAGGAACAGACTAATTTGCATATAGCCAGGTTCTGAACTGGGATGGTGCAGTGAGCTAAAAAACGGTGTTGGATCGAGCCCTGATCTCTTGACCGGGTGAGAGTATTCTGCTCAATTCAGAAACTCTGTCCATCACCACCCCTTGTTGTTAAATATTTTGTCCACCCTAAGCGTGGAAGGGTATACTCAGATGTGAGCCCCTTGCTCATTGCATTATCAGGATTCAAGCAAGCCGGGCCGACGACGGCTGAAATGCCAGAAACCGGTCCCCGGAAGCTTGTTTCCTTCCCAGTGTAAGAATTGGCTTGGTAGTTTGGTTTGCCCTGTTCCCATCAGGCACTGGGACAGGAACAGACTAATTTGCATATAGCCAGGTTCTGAACTGGGATGGTGCAGTGAGCTAAACAACGGTGTTGGATCGAGCCCTGATCTCTTGACTGGGTGAGAGTATTCTGCTTAATTCAGAAACTCTGTCCATCACCACCCCTTGTTGTTAAATATTTTGTCCACCCTAAGCGTGGAAGGGTATACTCAGATGTGAGTCCCTTGCTCATTGCACCATCAGGATTCAAGCAAGTCGGGCCGACGACGGCTGAAATGCCAGAAACCGGTCCCCGGAAGCTTGTTTCCTTCCCAGTGTAAGAATTGGCTTGGTAGTTTGGTTTGCCCTGTTCCCATCAGGCACTGGGACAGGAACAGACTAATTTGCATATAGCCAGGTTCTGAACTGGGATGGTGCAGTGAGCTAAAAAACGGTGTTGGATCGAGCCCTGATCTCTTGACTGGGTGAGAGTATTCTGCTTAATTCAGAAACTCTGTCCATCACCACCCCTTGTTGTTAAATATTTTGTCCACCCTAAGCGTGGAAGGGTATACTCAGATGTGAGTCCCTTGCTCATTGCACCATCAGGATTCAAGCAAGTCGGGCCGACGACGGCTGAAATGCCAGAAACCGGTCCCCGGAAGCTTGTTTCCTTCCCAGTGTAAGAATTGGCTTGGTAGTTTGGTTTGCCCTGTTCCCATCATGCACTGGGACAGGAACAGACTAATTTGCATATAGCCAGGTTCTGAACTGGGATGGTGCAGTGAGCTATAAAACAGTGTTGGATCGAGCCCTGATCTCTTGACTGGGTGAGAGTATTCTGCTTAATTCAGAAACTCTGTCCATCACCACCCCTTGTTGTTAAATATTTTGTCCACCCTAAGCGTGGAAGGGTATACTCAGATGTGAGTCCCTTGCTCATTGCACCATCAGGATTCAAGCAAGCCGGGCCGACGACGGCTGAAATGCCAGAAACCGGTCCCCGGAAGCTTGTTTCCTTCCCAGTGTAAGAATTGGCTTGGTAGTGTGGTTTGCCCTGTTCCCATCATGCACTGGGACAGGAACAGACTAATTTGCATATAGCCAGGTTCGGTACTGGGGTGGTGCAGTGAGCTATAAAACGGTGTTGGATCGAGCCCTGATCTCTTGACTGGGTGAGAGTATTCTGCTTAATTCAGAAACTCTGTCCATCACCACCCCTTGTTGTTAAATATTTTGTCCACCCTAAGCGTGGAAGTGTATACTCAGATGTGAGTCCCTTGCTCATTGCACCATCAGGATTCAAGCAAGCCGGGCCGACGACGGCTGAAATGCCAGAAACCGGTCCCCGGAAGCTTGTTTCCTTCCCAGTGTAAGAATTGGCTTGGTAGTTTGGTTTGCCCTGTTCCCATCATGCACTGGGACAGGAACAGACTAATTTGCATATAGCCAGGTTCTGAACTGGGATGGTGCAGTGAGCTATAAAACGGCGTTGGATCGAGCCCTGATCTCTTGACTGGGTGAGAGTATTCTGCTTAATTCAGAAACTCTGTCCATCCCCACCCCTTGTTGTTAATTATTTTGTCCACCCTAAGCGTGGAAGGGTATACTCAGATGTGAGTCCCTTGCTCATTGCACCATCAGGATTCAAGCAAGCCGGGCCGACGACGGCTGAAATGCCAGAAACCGGTCCCCGGAAGCTTGTTTCCTTCCCAGTGTAAGAATTGGCTTGGTAGTTTGGTTTGCCCTGTTCCCATCATGCACTGGGACAGGAACAGACTAATTTGCATATAGCCAGGTTTTGAACTGGGATGGTGCAGTGAGCTAGAAAACGGTATTGGATCGAGCCCTGATCTCTTGACTGGGTGAGAGTATTCTGCTTAATTCAGAAACTCTGTCCATCACCACCCCTTGTTGTTAAATATTTTGTCCACCCTAAGCGTGGGAGGGTATACTCAGATGTGAGTCCCTTGCTCATTGCACCATCAGGATTCAAGCAAGCCGGGCCGACGACGGCTGAAATGCCAGAAACCGGTCCCCGGAAGCTTGTTTCCTTCCCAGTGTAAGAATTGGCTTGGTAGTGTGGTTTGCCCTGTTCCCATCATGCACTGGGACAGGAACGGACTAATTTGCATATAGCCAGGTTCGGTACTGGGGTGGTGCAGTGAGCTCAAAAACAGTGTTGGATCGAGCCCTGATCTCTTGACTGGTTGAGAGTATTCTACTTAATTCAGAAACTCTGTCCATCACCACCCCTTGTTGTTAAATATTTTGTCCACCCTAAGCGTGGACGGGTATACTCAGATGTGAGTCGCTTGCTCATTGCACCATCAGGATTCAACCAAGCCAGGCCGACGACGGCTGAAATGCCAGAAACCGGTCCCCGGAAGCTTGTTTCCTTCCCAGTGTAAGAATTGGCTTGGTAGTTTGGTTTGCCCTATTCCCATCATGCACTGGGACAGGAACAGACTAATTTGCATATAGCCAGGTTCTGAACTGGGATGGTGCAGTGAGCTATAAAACGGCGTTGGATCGAGCCCTGATCTCTTGACTGGGTGAGAGTATTCTGCTTAATTCAGAAACTCTGTCCATCACCACCCCTTGTTGTTAAATATTTTGTCCACCCTAAGCGTGGAAGGGTATACTCAGATGTGAGTCTCTTGCTCATTGCACCATCAGGATTCAAGCAAGCCGGGCCGATGACGGCTGAAATGCCAGAAACCGGTCCCCGGAAGCTTGTTTCCTTCCCAGTGTAAGAATTGGCTTGGTAGTTTGGTTTGCCCTGTTCCCATCATGCACTGGGACAGGAACAGACTAATTTGCATATAGCCAGGTTCTGAACTGGGATGGTGCAGTGAGCTATAAAACGGTGTTGGATCGAGCCCTGATCTCTTGACTGGGTGAGAGTATTCTGCTTAATTCAGAAACTCTGTCCATCACCACCCCTTGTTGTTAAATATTTTTTCCACCCTAAGCGTGGAAGGGTATACTCAGATGTGAGTCCCTTGCTCATTGCACCATCAGGATTCAAGCAAGTCGGGCCGACGACGGCTGAAATGCCAGAAACCGGTCCCCGGAAGCTTGTTTCCTTCCCAGTGTAAGAATTGGCTTGGTAGTTTGGTTTGCCCTGTTCCCATCATGCACTGGGACAGGAACAGACTAATTTGCATATAGCCAGGTTCTGAACCGGGATGGTGCAGTGAGCTAAAAAACGGTCTTGGATTGAGCCCTGATCTCTTGACTGGGTGAGAGTATTCTGCTTAATTCAGAAACTCTGTCCATCACCACCCCTTGTTGTTAAATATTTTGTCCACCCTAAGCGTGGAAGGGTATACTCAGATGTGAATCCCTTGCTCATTGCACCATCAGGATTCAAGCAAGCCGGGCCGACGACGGCTGAAATGCCAGAAACCGGTCGCCGGAAGCTTGTTTCCTTCCCAGTGTAAGAATTGGCTTGGTAGTTTGGTTTGCCCTGTTCCCATCATGCACTGGGACAGGAACAGACTAATTTGCATATAGCCAGGTTCTGAACTGGGATGGTGCAGTGAGCTAAAAAACGGTGTTGGATAGAGCCCTGATCTCTTGACTGGGTGAGAGCATTCTGCTTAATTCAGAAACTCTGTCCATCACCACCCCTTGTTGTTAAATATTTTGTCCACCCTAAGCGTGGAAGGGTATACTCAGATGTGAGTCCCTTGCTCATTGCACCATCAGGATTCAAGCAAGCCGGGCCGACGACGGCTGAAATGCCAGAAACCGGTCCCCGGAAGCTTGTTTCCTTCCCAGTGTAAGAATTGGCTTGGTAGTTTGGTTTGCCCTGTTCCCATCATGCACTGGGACAGGAACAGACTAATTTGCATATAGCCAGGTTCTGAACTGGGATGGTGCAGTGAGCTAAAAAACGGTGTTGGATCGAGCCCTGATCTCTTGACCGGGTGAGAGTATTCTGCTCAATTCAGAAACTCTGTCCATCACCACCCCTTGTTGTTAAATATTTTGTCCACCCTAAGCGTGGAAGGGTATACTCAGATGTGAGCCCCTTGCTCATTGCACCATCAGGATTCAAGCAAGCCGGGCCGACGACGGCTGAAATGCCAGAAACCGGTCCCCGGAAGCTTGTTTCCTTCCCAGTGTAAGAATTGGCTTGGTAGTTTGGTTTGCCCTGTTCCCATCAGGCACTGGGACAGGAACAGACTAATTTGCATATAGCCAGGTTCTGAACTGGGATGGTGCAGTGAGCTAAACAACGGTGTTGGATCGAGCCCTGATCTCTTGACTGGGTGAGAGTATTCTGCTTAATTCAGAAACTCTGTCCATCACCACCCCTTGTTGTTAAATATTTTGTCCACCCTAAGCGTGGAAGGATATACTCAGATGTGAGTCCCTTGCTCATTGCACCATCAGGATTCAAGCAAGTCGGGCCGACGACGGCTGAAATGCCAGAAACCGGTCCCCGGAAGCTTGTTTCCTTCCCAGTGTAAGAATTGGCTTGGTAGTTTGGTTTGCCTTGTTCCCATCATGCACTGGGACAGGAACAGACTAATTTGCATATAGCCAGGTTCTGAACTGGGATGGTGCAGTGAGCTATAAAACGGTGTTGGATCGAGCCCTGATCTCTTGACTGGGTGAGAGTATTCTGCTTAATTCAGAAACTCTGTCCATCACCACCCCTTGTTGTTAAATATTTTGTCCACCCTAAGCGTGGAAGGGTATACTCAGATGTGAGTCCCTTGCTCATTGCACCATCAGGATTCAAGCAAGCCGGGCCGACGACGGCTGAAATGCCAGAAACCGGTCCCCGGAAGCTTGTGTCCTTCCCAGTGTAAGAATTGGCTTGGTAGTTTGGTTTGCCCTGTTCCCATCATGCACTGGGACAGGAACAGACTAATTTGCATATAGCCAGGTTCTGAACCGGGATGGTGCAGTGAGCTAAAAAACGGTGTTGGATTGAGCCCTGATCTCTTGACTGGGTGAGAGTATTCTGCTTAATTCAGAAACTCTGTCCATCACCACCCCTTGTTGTTAAATATTTTGTCCACCCTAAGCGTGGAAGGGTATACTCAGATGTGAGTCCCTTGCTCATTGCACCATCAGGATTCAAGCAAGCCGGGCCGACGACAGCTGAAATGCCAGAAACCGGTCCCCGGAAGCTTGTTTCCTTCCCAGTGTAAGAATTGGCTTGGTAGTTTTGTTTGCCCTGTTCCCATCATGCACTGGGACAGGAACAGACTAATTTGCATATAGCCAGGTTCTGAACTGGGATGGTGCAGTGAGCTAAAAAACGGTGTTGGATAGAGCCCTGATCTCTTGACTGGGTGAGAGCATTCTGCTTAATTCAGAAACTCTGTCCATCACCACCCCTTGTTGTTAAATATTTTGTCCACCCTAAGCGTGGAAGGGTATACTCAGATGTGAGTCCCTTGCTCATTGCACCATCAGGATTCAAGCAAGCCGGGCCGACGACGGCTGAAATGCCAGAAACCGGTCCCCGGAAGCTTGTTTCCTTCCCAGTGTAAGAATTGGCTTGGTAGTTTGGTTTGCCCTGTTCCCATCATGCACTGGGACAGGAACAGACTAATTTGCATATAGCCAGGTTCTGAACTGGGATGGTGCAGTGAGCTAAAAAACGGTGTTGGATCGAGCACTGATCTCTTGACCGGGTGAGAGTATTCTGCTCAATTCAGAAACTCTGTCCATCACCACCCCTTGTTGTTAAATATTTTGTCCACCCTAAGCGTGGAAGGGTATACTCAGATGTGAGCCCCTTGCTCATTGCACCATCAGGATTCAAGCAAGCCGGGCCGACGACGGCTGAAATGCCAGAAACCGGTCCCCGGAAGCTTGTTTCCTTCCCAGTGTAAGAATTGGCTTGGTAGTTTGGTTTGCCCTGTTCCCATCAGGCACTGGGACAGGAACAGACTAATTTGCATATAGCCAGGTTCTGAACTGGGATGGTGCAGTGAGCTAAAAAACAGTGTTGGATCGAGCCCTGATCTCTTGACTGGGTGAGAGTATTCTGCTTAATTCAGAAACTCTGTCCATCACCACCCCTTGTTGTTAAATATTTTGTCCACCCTAAGCATGGAAGGGTATACTCAGATGTGAGTCCCTTGCTCATTGCACCATCAGGATTCAAGCAAGTCGGGCCGACGACGGCTGAAATGCCAGAAACCGGTCCCCGGAAGCTTGTTTCCTTACCAGTGTAAGAATTGGCTTGGTAGTTTGGTTTGCCCTGTTCCCATCATGCACTGGGACAGGAACAGACTAATTTGCATATAGCCAGGTTCTGAACTGGGATGGTGCAGTGAGCTAAAAAACGGTGTTGGATCGAGCCCTGATCTCTTGACTGGGTGAGAGTATTCTGCTTAATTCAGAAACTCTGTCCATCACCACCCCTTGTTGTTAAACATTTTGTCCACCCTAAGCGTGGAAGGGTATACTCAGATGTGAGTCCTTTGCTCATTGCACCATCAGGATTCAAGCAAGCCGGGCCGACGACGGCTGAAATGCCAGAAACCGGTCCCCGGAAGCTTGTTTCCTTCCCAGTGTAAGAATTGGCTTGGTAGTTTGGTTTGCCCTGTTCCCATCATGCACTGGGACAGGAACAGACTAATTTGCATATAGCCAGGTTCTGAACTGGGATGGTGCAGTGCGCTAAAAAACGGTGTTGGATCGAGCCCTGATCTCTTGACTGGGTGAGAGTATTCTGCTTAATTCAGAAACTCTGTCCATCACAACCCCTTGTTGTTAAATATTTTGTCCACCCTAAGCGTGGAAGGGTATACTCAGATGTGAGTCCCTTGCTCATTGCACCATCAGGATTCAAGCAAGCCGGGCCGACGACGGCTGAAATGCCAGAAACCGGTCCCCGGAAGCTTGTTTCCTTCCCAGTGTAAGAATTGGCTTGGTAGTTTGGTTTGCCCTGTTCCCATCATGCACTGGGACAGGAACAGACTAATTTGCATATAGCCAGGTTCTGAACTGGGATGGTGCAGTGAGCTAAAAAATGGTGTTGGATCGAGCCCTGATCTCTTGACTGGGTGAGAGTATTCTGCTTAATTCAGAAACTCTGTCCATCACCACCCCTTGTTGTTAGATATTGACTTAAAGGAAGGAGGAGCTCTGATATTTGTCGCAATGACTATCTTGCGGATATATATTGCCTCAAAGTGGAAAGATTTGAATCCCCCTTCATTTGGTCAGTTGCAAGCGAGATTGCTCGCCACATATAGGTTAGAATGGGCAATTTACTCTAAAAAGGGAAGGAGGGCAAAAAAAGGGTCTCCTGGATTGGGGCCCACTGAATAGATGGATGGACTCTTTGAATACCTGAATACTCAGACTACATGACATATGGGCTTGTTCTCTCTCTCCCTCCGCTCCCACTTCATCCTCCCTACCCACCCCCCTCCCGCCCCCCCGCCTCCCTCCCACCCCGTCTCCGTACTTTCATTATAACGGTGGCTCTATTCACCGCTTTTAAGTGATAGTACATGATTGTATTACAAGACACAATTAATTTTTCGTTAGTCCTCTTGCTTAGCAATTAACACCAAGGTAATACTGAATTGTATTTTGTACGGAAAACAGCCCTACACTTCGGTTTTGTTATAGCGACAAGCTTTATTAATAGTATGTTTTTTTTTCTCTGCTTCATTTTCTTTTTTTTCTTGACCCAGGGTGGGGGGTGGGGGTTCGGGAGACTATACTACCTGATTCTGTAAACTTTTGGTTCTGTTTTGTCTTTTAAAAAAATAAAAAAATTTGAAAAAAACATATGGATCATGGGAGCATGTCAGAAAGATGATGGGAGACTTGAATTACATGCAATTTCCTCTTTTCTCAAATGCCATGCCAAAATTATTTCCTGAGAAGGCATTTCCTTTCCTCATCAAATTCCATATATATTTTTTCTACTGGACATTACTGTGATCTTGAGCAGCAGGGAGTAAGCTGGACTGACCCAAGAACAGAAAGTGAAGCAAGAAATAGCATCATAACCAAGACAGTCTTTTTTTTATTTTCATGAATTAAAATTACAAAAGATACATGTTGATAAAACAAACACAGCAGCATTTAAAAAAAAATCAAGATTAATTTGTAAGTGTTGCTCTGCAAATGCATATCAAAGGTCTTCACACAGATATTTTATAATAACTTCTTGACTTTCCAGAATGTAAGAGTTATGACATTACGTGCAGACAACAGGGACTCCTTATTCATTCCTGCCATTGGATGAAAGATGACTCATGAATTTGCCAATCAACGGCTCATAAAAGCGATCCTTAAAATGTACCTGAATATTAAAATGTCAGTTCTACAGCGATGTTATAGTCCGAGCTGTTTTAGGTTTGTCATTTTGATTTTGATAAAATCTATATTTCCTAAGTGTGTTTTACCCCACCCCAAGGGGTCTTCTGGTGCGAGAATCTCTAATAGATATTTACTCGTATGCAATACAACATTACTCCATTTATCAACCTTGAAAGAATGAAAGCCTGAGTGGGCATGCAGGAATTCAAGCCTCTTATCATGGGATGAATATTTGGTCTACAGAGCCATCAGATCCTGATAAGCAAATGTAACTCAGCATTTTATTTATGGGTTAACAATAATGTCTGTTGTAAAAGCAGATGAGATGAAATGGAACATTGCAGTTGAAATGATTGCACCATTTATTAACATAATCAGAAGCTGTAAAATTGTTTGCAGCACTTTAGTGTCTCAAAGTGGTTGCCATACACACTTACCAATCTATTCTATAAAACTTGCAACAAAAGGTTTTAATAGTGTGATAATTACAATTGTAATAAAGGACAGTGTACTGAATTGTGAAGTGATCAAAAAGCTATTATCATGCGAAACACTTGCCGGAGGAGCAGAGCAGAGCACGGAGCATCGAAGGAGCGAGGGGAAAGCGTCCTTACCGTCTCCACCGGCTGAACCCTGCTGAACCCTGCTGAAACTGCCCCCCCGCGTAGAGAGGTGTTGAGACGCGGAGGGGGAGCGAGTGGGAGACCGCCAGAAATCGGAGCCGGAGCTCCGGTGCTCACAGCTACACCGGGAGAAAAGCGGGCGCCGCCCGGTAGCGGCGGGAATCGCCGCAGAGCTTCAGAGTTTCCTTTCCTTTCTGTAAAGCTCATTCCAGGCAACAGGCGGCTGGGACAGCGGGTCCCGAAAATAAAACTCTGCAAACTCCACAGAGACTCCACAGAGACAGAGATACTCGAGATACTCGAGCGGCTTTGCCTGCTTGCCTGTAAGAGGTGGAGCAACTATTGGAGAGCCAGCGCCTGAGCAGGCAGAAGCATCATTTCGGCGCGAAAGCGAAAGCTGAGAATTTTGTTATTTTACCATCAATCCGCAGCTACACCATCACGCTTAAAAGCCATCAAAGCTGCAAGGCAAAGGGAAAGATAAAAGCGGTGGATGTACTTGGGCTCGTATGGAGACGTGAACAGTGAACAGTAAGCTGTAAGCAGTAAGCAGTAAGCGGCAAAGCAAGCAATGGTGAGTGAAACCAGCAAGGGTGCCTAGGGGGTGACCAAATCATTGTTACAGCCGGCCCCTGCCCGCCCGCCCGCCCTGCCCGCCCCACAGCCAGCAGCTCATACCACGGTCAAGCACAGTGCATTGGGGCGGCAAGACACCCCCACTCTCATAGGGGCCTGAGACTTCAGCAGGAAAGGGGCTGAGTTAGCTCTGACCAGGGCTAGAGCACTGAAGTACAGGAGGCCGGCCCAGTACTATAGAACTACCTAGAGTGGAGGCTGCGCCGTCCCGGATCCTGCCCTAGCCAGAACCTGTACCTACCGAAGCTTTGGATAATATCTCACTCCTCGTTACCGCTCCGCACCCTCCCTGACGGCAGCCGCCCTTCCTGTGAGGGGTAGACGGGCTTGGGAGTACGCTGAGGAGCTGGCGTGGAGTTAGCGCAGGCCGCAGGGTAAGACAAGGCAAGGCGATATGAGATCAGGGCGAGTCCGTGGGTGCCCCACTAGTAAAGGAGGGACAAACAATCGGTCAAACAAACGAAAAAGATCGCCGAAGGCAGGCGAGGGGGCAAGGGAAGATCAAACAAGAAAATCCAGACAATTAACTCAGAGTGAAGGCTCATTAATTGACTTAACAACTGATAAACTTGACTTTATCTGTGCAAACAGTGAACAACCGGCAAATAGAGAGAAGAGCAGTAAAACAACAAAATCTAACTTCGCAATGCTCCAACCAAAAATGTTCACAAAATTTCATTTCCTAAAAAACATGGGGGACACATCGCCCTCCAACACCAATGAATCTTCAGGCCTTCAGGAACCTATTGAACCTCCCCAGACTAGTCAGTTAGTGTCTGTGCACAACACAGGTTCAGAAACCAACGACAAAAGTCAGAGAAGCCCTATCTCTACTGCCAGAGAATTACTGCAAGTGACATCAACCCCTCGGTGTGAGAAAAACAATTTCACAATGGCTGCGACAACTAAAGGGCCAATATGCAGTACGAAAATCGTTTTAGAACCAAACCTTATTCAAGTGCACAGAGCAAACAATAATAATATGAGCCGGCGTGCTCATTTGTCACCCAAAAGCCTTACAGACCCCGGCAAAACTGCTAGCAATAAACTAAGTGAGAGGACGGCATCTGGCAAGGGCAGCGATGCCGACAAACCTCCTCATCGCACAACGAACTGGACGTCAAAAATCCAAGCACCAAACAAAGACCCCACAAACCACAACGGGGCAAGTGAAAAAGACGCAAAGGAGTGTTGGGAAGAGAATGCCTTAACTCTTGGGAATTCAACTTTAAAACATTCCGAACGTACAACTGACCACAACAGCTCGATGAGGTCAGGGAAGGATATAGCAGATTCACACAGGCCACCAATCTCGCCCCTAGATGTGATAGAAATATCCTCATACCTGGGCAAGGAAGAGTGGGAAGACCTCGTAGCAGCATACACCCAAGACAAAAGCAGCAGTGAAACAAGTATGAACACATCCTTACCGATTGTTATAAACGATGCCTCATTGGATCACCCAGTAATGGACATGGGGACACCAGAGGTGGCCCAAAAAAGCCCCTTGTCTGAGGATAATCAGGTCAATACCTTGAATCAAACAAATCAGGGAAACGCATGGAAGAGCATGCTCAAAACAACACAACTCCTGGTAGATGCCCTCAACTACCAATCTGACAAAATGGACATCCAAATATCGCTACTTGATACATTGGCTGTATTTGTGGTGGCCATTGACGGGAAGCTGGGCACGCTTAATACGCTTCTTCAGAATAAATCGTCATCGTCGGACCAGGCATCTGGGCCTTATAATGAAGGATGCGGATGCGGCCCAATAATCGACAAGTTGTCGAGTCTACCAACAATAATGAGCGATTTGTGTACAGAACTTAGAAGAACACCCAAGTGCAGGCAAAGTATCCCCTGTACCAGCCCAGTCGTGGCGGCGACAAACCATCCAATGACCAAAGAAGCGCTGGGGAGCAAGGGTCAAATCAACCCTATTCCAAGGGCCCTCACACCCACAAAACCACAAAGTCCAGTGGTCAATGATATGGGAATCACAGAACCACAATTCTCCGAAAATACGGAGGAAGAAACAACAAACTTAAAAATGAACGCCAAACAAAGACGAGCAAAAAAACGCAAAGGCAGGAAACATAAAATTGATCTGCAACGTAACGGATTCCAACAACTTTTTGGGAACATACCGAACAGGGAACAAAGCATGGCACACCCTGAGGGTGCCACGTACCCACCAGAATCTGACGAAGTCATCGGCACACCTGAGTCCCCCATCAAGGCAACAACCACCAAAGGGCTGGGGGGCAACAGTAAAACAAAAACAAATCTGGAACTACATAGCACCTGCACTCAAAAAGAACCTGGAAAAGGAACACAAAATTCATGTCCCCAACTCAATGGAACTAGTAACATAACCCCTGCCTCCTGTGCGACACAAGCACAAACAAGCAGTATGCAGCCTAGCTCGGCCGGCCAGCAAATAAAAAACCATGGACCCACTAAGGGAACACAGTTTGGGATCAATCAAGGACCGTTTATGGGACCTAGTCAACCAATAATAAAGAGTGCATCAGCGGGAGAACGAAAAAACTCAACAGGCGTTGTCTGGTTTAACCAGGACTACACATCGCAAGGATGACACGACACTCTCAATAGAGGTAATATCTTAAGGCTGCTATCCCACATTCCATCCTTGACAGAATTAAAAAGCTTTGACCTGGAATCCATTGAATTTGTAGCCGACAAGGCTACAGGCAAAGAAAAAACAAAAGCAACCTGGAGAATCCTGGCAATTTCACAAAAAATAATTGCCGAGGCTGACATCTTTGGAAGCTGGGGGATCACAATAGAACCTTATGTCAAACCAAGGTACCCTGACATTCTAGTCCCGGTGGAAAAAGCGGCAGCTCCAGCTATCATGAATACTCTAAAAAATTCGGTCCTCAGAGGAGCGGTAGGGCCAGTGGTCAACAAAATTGATCCACACATCAATAGCACTGGAGCCACTGCAGATGAACACACACAAATGTATGACTCGGGATGGATTGCTAGAACATTAAATAACAACGAATGACAAATTGGCCACAAGCCAAAGGAAGACGTTTACGGCTCATTAAAAATATGCTCATGCAACATCAACGGCCTGGCTTCCAAAATAACTGACTCAGATTTTATGAATTACATCAGAAAATTTGATATAGTGGCACTCCAAGAGACATGGCTCACAGACCCCCCCAACCTCCATGGCTACTTACGTTTTTTCGCAGCTGCAAGTAGGACGGCTAAATATGGACACTCTAAAGGCGGCCTAGTAACCTATATACTGGTTACAAGTGTACTGACAGCAATAGAAGATGGACCATCCTCTACAGCCACCCTGGCTGTAAAAATCCGCTTGCCACAACTCAAACAAGGCATTACTGAAACCAATTTCCTTCTAATAAATGCCTACATTAACCCAAGAAGGAAAGGGAAAGCAACCAAAGACCTCTGTAGCCTCATGGAGACACATATAAGGGAAAGACCCACACTAAATGTTGTTCTTACCGGGGACTTTAACCTTAATCTCATGGGCGAGACGCAGGAAGATGAACAACTAATACAAAACGCAATTTGGGACATCCCAACACAAGCAACCTCACAGTTATCCAAAAAAAACAAACTAGGTAACAGGACACTAGAAGATCTGGAAAACTTTAACATTAGGGCCCTCAACGGAAGGACCTCTGGAGATAATACCCCAGTCGCAACCTTTCATTCAACAAAAACAAGCAGTATTCTAGACTATACTTTTATATCATTACCCTTTTTCCAGTCCTTAATATCATACCGGATTGGCTGCAGCGGGGAAAGTGATCATTGCCCCCAAGAAATTATCATCAAGATCATAAAGCCGAATTTTGAACGATCAACAGCGCCTAAAGAGTCAATCCAAACCATCAACTTCAAAAAAATCAAATATTCATCAGCGTTGGACGGAACGCTAGTGGAAAGGGCAAAACAGCACTTCGAGAGTCGCTCTGGGGATAGTGAAATAACAAAATGGGAACATTTTACAAGTACCATGTCTATGTATGCTACAAGACCCAAGTTTCAGTCACAATTGGGGGACGCAAGTTTCTGCAAATTCTCTCGAGAAGACCAAGGGAAAATTAAAGACATAAAGACCCTAATCAACCGTAAAATGAGAGAACTCCAAAGGAAACCCATGGATACCGTAAAGCAAAACCATCTACGAGAACTAAAATCAACACTAAAAAAACTAAAATGGGAAGCAAACAAATCAGCTGAGGACAATCTATGGGCGAGACTTCACTCCGATATCAAACCGAACGATGGAGCAAGATTCTGGAAATCAATAAATGCATTCATAAGACCCGCGCATCACGGGGTTTCTTCAAACATCTCAGAGGAAACCTGGGCAAGCTTTCTCGGCACCCATTTTAGTCAGACTGAAGGGAACAACCAACATTACGAGCCTGTCACTTATAAAAATTATACAATTACTGACACAAGGCCCACAGAATGCTTTACTCCAAATGATATTGTGAACTTACAGAACTTACAAAGCACCATCCAGCGCCAAATCAAAAAAGGAAGAAAGGAGGGAGCGCCAGGGCCAAATGGCATACCCCCTATTCTCTACAAACAAGATGTGCCAGGCTGAGCGGCAGCCCTGGAACCCCTCTTTCTGGAAATACGACAATTCAACACCATTCCAAGGTCCTGGAGGGGCTCCATCATCTCCCCAATCTATAAGGCAGGAGATAAGGCTTCCCCACATAACTACCGACTGGTGGCTTTAATTGATAACGAGGCAAAATACTTTGCAGGTACCCTACTTGAAGAGCTGACAGCCTGGGCTACAGAGAGATCCTTAATCCCTGCCAATCAGACAGGCTTTGCCAAGTCAGTAGGCACGATGACGAACATCCTGAGCATGGGTATGCTCATAGACAAAGCAGAATCTAAAAAAATGCCCATCCATTTCTGCTTCATCGACTACAAGGCCGCTTTCGACAACGTAAATCGGGAGCTTCTGTGGTCTAAATTGAACGACTGGGGGATCTCGAGACCCCTGCTGGATCTGCTCATCAACCTGCACACAGAAACTTGGGTACAGATAAAAATAGGGGATGGATCCGCCTTGTCAAGGCCCATACATACTAACAAGGGCCTAAAGCAAGGCTGCGTCCTGGCCCCCACGCTCTTTAACCTATTCCTAGGCGACCTTGTCCCAATACTAAATGGCTGCAATTCCCACGCCCCTAAACTAGGAGGGCTCCAGCTACCTTGTCTACTATACGCAGACGATATCGTCTTAATAAGCCACACTAAGGTAGGACTTCAACATCTTTTAGACGCAACACAAAGGTACTCAAGTAAGAACGATCTTACAATAAATCTGGGGAAAACTCAAACAATGACCATCAGCAGGAAAAAATGGAAATCAACATCATGGCATTGGAACATGACAAAAATCGAAGAAACTCCAACATACAAATATCTAGGAGTGAAGATCGACAACGGTGGGCAGTTCTCGGCTCACAGGACAAGCATACGAGGGAAAGGTCTTTCGTTAGCGATTTCGTTGAAGGCACTAAATCATAAACTCTCCGGCCCATCCCTGTTACCCCTGACGCAAGTAATTCGTGCCAAACTTCTTCCAACAATTACTTACGGGAGTGAGGCACTCAGAGGAAGGGATGCTAAGATCCTTGACAACACTATAACAACAGCTTACAGAATTATTTTCAGTCTACCCAAGCAAACCTCCCCCGCTCAAATCAGGCTCGAATTTGGCATCGACCAACAGCTCCTGGCAAGGCATGGAGCCTACGTGATAGCCTGGGACCGTGGGCCCGATTCACAGAATGAACTTACTACTTTTGGCATTCACAGAATGCACTTACTACTTTTGGTATTCACAGAATGAACTTACTCTTTTCGGTATTCACAGAAGTTAGGACTACTAACTTTAGGACTCCTAAATGCCTTCTGTGAATACCGAAAGTCTTAAAATTAGGATTTTTCTCAATTTAGTAGTAGTAAAGTTAGGACTACTAACTTTAGGACGCCTAAATGCCTTCTGTGAATACCGAAAGTCTTAAAATTAGGATTTTTCTCAATTTAGTAGTAGTAAAGTTAGGACTACTAACTTTAGGAGGCCTAAATGCCTTCTGTGAATACCGAAAGTCTTAAAATTAGGATTTTTCTCAATTTAGTAGCAGTAAAGTTAGGACTACTAACTTTAGGACGCCTAAATGCCTTCTGTGAATACCGAAAGTCTTAAAATTACGATTTTTCTCAATTTAGTAGTAGTAAAGTTAGGAGTCCTAACTTTACTACTACTAAATTGAGAAAAATCCTAATTTTAAGACTTTCGATATTCACAGAAGGCATTTAGGAGTCCTAAAGTTAGGAGTCCTAACTTCTGTGAATACCGAAATGAGTAAGTTCATTCCGTGAATACCAAAAGTAGTAAGTGCATTCTGTGAATGCCAAAAGTAGTAAGTGCATTCTGTGAATGCCAAAAGTAGTAAGTTCATTCTGTGAATCGGGCCCAAAGTGAGGAAATCAAAACAAGGAACCCTGAATGAACACCTGTGGAAGGAGTTAGAACAGCATCCTTCCTCAGCAGCAGCTAAGTACCTCACTGGCAGCCTGACGAATACAGGTCTTGAACAGCTCTGGAACACTCCAACAAGTCACACTAATTTCAAAAAACTGGTAAAAAAATCAATCAAAATACAATCATGGTTGCAAGACAAGGAAACCCTCTCGAAGAGAACACATGGCTGGTTGACTCTGAACTCGTACAAAACTAAAGCACAACAGCGCTATCTGGCCGAGGGGTATTCCAAAAGTGTCAAGATGTGCTTTCTAAGGCACAGGTTGGGCCTGCTACCTTGTACTCAAAATCTCCCACGCTGGCTCAAAATAAAAACTGACCCCCTCTGTCGGCTATGCGGTTTGGCAGAAGAGGATATGCTGCACTTGATATGCTCTTGTGAAAAACTACGGGACGAACGGAAACGCTGGCTAAAACACCACTTCAATCGGCAAGGGATCCGCACTAGACGGGCGGCGGTCCTTGCATGTTTTCATCCTAATGACCCTGGCTTGAACTGCAGCTTTGTAAAATTTCTGAAGGCAGTTGAAAAAAAGATGCCAAAAAACTCAATCCATAACTGCCCTAATTCAACCGACTTGACATCACTTCGCTGACGGTTTCACCGATTTTATGAGCTCATGCGGCCACTGAACAACAATTTACAAACATCAAGTCCAAATACAAGCACATCGGTCATAAGGAAATGTGAACATTCTAAATTTTAAATTTTGAGTCTTTTAAAACTGTAGTTTTATCCATTCTGTTCTTAACTCATTTTTATATTGCAATGGTTTTAAGTAACTATGCTAAATAAAGATTACTTACTTACTTACTTACTTGCCGGAGGACAGCGCAATATGTTATATGTGGGTAGACAAAAATGCAAAAAAATGCATACTCTTTATGGATATGGATTATGTAAGAGTAACATGATTGTTAGAGACAACATTTTCTATGTATTTTCTAAAATACATAAAATATGAGAACATATTTACATATTTAAAATAAAGCTCCTGCCGAAATAAATTATGTAAAGTACCCTCACAGTGCTTTATAGGGTCAGGGACTCCAAGGTGAGTTGCAATATCCTTTTAACATATGGCAGATGAAATTATATTCCTTATACTATATGGACACATCACACCCTTTCCACAAACCATTTATATCTCTGGGCCTCATTTATGAAGAATTTGCATAGGGTAGCGCCGTAAGCCTTCTTGCTGCACTACCCTACACCAATGTGAAAGGGCAGGATTGCAATGTAGTTTTGAAATACAGTGCATTCCTGTCTTTCCCCATGTGCTGGAGTACAACTTGCTGCGTAGCGCCAACATAGACACCCTTGCAACATGGTGCAAAGGTGTCTCTGTTGCAGGCAGGATTGTTTCTGTGCAGGATGGGGGGCACCTTTCCGCAAAGAAACAATCTCAAGAGGCGTTTTCCTCTTTCTATGCGTGCTGCAGAATGCCGCATACATGGAAATAGGAAAAAACGAGAAGAAATAAAACATAATATTTTTCCTTGTTATGCCTGCTCTGGGGAAGCGTCAGGTTTTAGCACTGCCCCAGGTTTACATGATTATGTAAATTTGGGGCAGCGTCAAAATTTATGGATGTTGCATGGGAAAATCCACTGCAAAGCCCATGGAACACCTCCTTGGCGCAGAGTGAGGCAATCCAGTGACTTGCGCTGCTTTGTCTTACTCCATACCTATGAGGCAATGCAAAGCCACAAGAGTGGTTTTACATCACCTCATAGATATGAAAGAGAGGCTTGTGCTGCCAGAGCGTAAAAAAAGTAACGCTCCGGTGGCGCAAGCATCTCGTAAATAAGCCCCTTAGGGCCAGATGTAGGTAAATCATTTTTACCGATTCTAAAATACCGAATTTTACCAAATCGGTATTTTAGAAAAGGTAAATGGTATGTAGGTAAAAAATCGGTAAAAAATACCGATTCGGTAAAATTCGGAATCCCCGAGTCGCTATTTTACGAATCGGTATTTACCGAATCTGCAAATACCGATTCGGTAAATCCCATTCATTCCTATGGGCCTGGATGCCCATAGGAATGAATGGGATTTACCGAATCAGTATTTACCGATTCGGTAAATACCGAATCAGTAAATACCGAGTCGAGGATACAAAAAAGCAAGCAGTTGAGCCACCAACCAATCAGGTGCTTCCACCCCGCCCCTCAGCCAACCAACAGAGCAAGCAACCAATCCTTTGCATCCACCCCACCCCAGAACCAGGAAGTGGCCACTCCCATGCAGGTGCAGAGTAACTGAACACCCAGGAGAGCAGTTACACACTGACAGGCTGTTGTTTAGCTGAGCTGTGCAGGACTAAGAAATGGAATCCGAGGACACCCAGAGGGAAGGTGCAAAGAGGAAGAGGAAGATGAAATTCAGCACAGGTGAACTCCAGGTGCTGGTGGAGGAGGTTGTTAAGCACTACCCCAAGACTTTTGGAAAGCAGTCTCTACAGGTAGCAGAGGCTGTGAAGAGGAACACCTGGCTGTGGATCCAGTCCAAAGTAAATGCAATAGGAGTGACAACCAGGGAAGTGGACGATCTGAAGAAGAGATGGTACGATCTCAGGATCATAACCAAAAAGAAATTGGCAGCAAGAAGTAAAGAGGCCAGTGCAACTGGTGGTGGAAAGAACAGGGCACCTGCTCTCAAGGATCTTGAAGAGCTCGTGGAGTCCACACTGGAGCCAGAGTGCGTTGTAGGAATTGGTGATGCAGACAGCTCAGCCCGAGCTGCATCAAAGAAAGGTAAGGGACATGTCCATCATTCCCCACCCCCTGCCTGTCTCCCTCCCCTTATGTGACTGTGTGTTGAGGTACTCCAGTACAGGGTTTTGTATCCACCTGCAATGCATGATGGTAGTTGTAGTTTTAAGTATTCACATCAGAGCAGGCAACACGAAAGAATGTCAGGCATGCCACACAATACAAATAGAGAAAGGGGAGGACCAGGAAATAGTGCAGAATAAATGTGATTTATTATAGGAATACACGGTGAAAGCACCACTAAGCCACTGTCCATATCTGTTCAAAGGAGAGACTTCGCGCATGACAATGCAGGAGAGGGAGAAAAGGCCACCCCAAAGGGAGAGGAGTGAGGAAGAAGCCAGGGATGCAGGGCCCAGCACAGCAACACCTCCAGCACCCTGCACACAAGCATCTCCCACAGCAGAGGCAGCCACCATGCAACTGCCATCATCTCCTCTGCTCTTTGACTCACCACGACATGAGCCTCAACAACTTGCAACACCAGCAGACTCTGAGGTGTCTGAAATCTTCAGGCCCAGGAGGCATGACGTTCCCCCCACAGAGAATCTTACAAACATCCTCTGATGAGGAAAGGCAGGGTGAGATACCAACAGAGTCAATGGCAGTACATACAGCTGGTCTTCCATCCACTCCTGTCACTGCTACTGGAGGCACAAGACACCGTAGAGTCCGGGAGGCAGGCTCCACTGGCCATGATGAGGGTGTCTTCCGTGGCCTCGAGACAACGATGGTCAAGGTGCAGCGCCTACAGGCGAAAGCAATTAGTACAGTGCACAGACAAATGCGCCATATGAACAAAAACTTTGACACCATGAACCAGGGGATAACATCAATGGCGGACAGCATGAGGGACATGGCCGATGGGGTCAGAGACATGTCACATTGTGTGATGGCTCTTTGTGATGAACTACACGAGGACCGAGCCCAAAGACGCAGGGAGAGGCAGTATATGCAACAGCAGACAAGGGGCATGCACCGGCTTGCAACAGCGACTTCACTGCTATGTCGCCGTTCTGTTGCTATGCAGGAAGGGCTGGTGCACTGCTGCACAGACCTGACAAGGGTGATGGAGCGAGTCACTACAGCAATGGAAGTGCTGCTGACTAACCAGTCTGCCACTACAGGAGGTGAAGGTTTAGGGGACACAGACAACACCAGTAGCAGGAGCAGCACCCCTATCCCAGAAATACGGAGGAGCAGCAGACACCAGACGACAGGCGCTGGCACAGCAGACAATGATCATGCCCAACCACAGGCATCACGCAGTGCAGTGCATGGGCTCAGGCAGTAAGGCTGGCTAATTTGAGTGGACATGTGAGGGTGAGGTAACCCCTGTCCGCACAGTTGTGCTAGGCACACTTAGGATGTAAAAAAGATGTCTTCATAAATGAACCGTAGTGCCAAATAAACTACGTTTACTGCATTTAAACCATTACTGTGTATCTCTACTTACTCAAATGTAGTTGTGTGTGATCTCTGCCCGTTTTTGTCTGCTGTCTGTCGGTGTTGGTACTCCTACTGTGTTGGCTGCAGGTAGTGGCTGGTCATCGTCATGGTCTTCATAGTCGCTCAATTCCACCTCGGTGCCCTTCTTAGTAGCGAGGTTGTGCAACATGGCACAAGTTGCAATGATCTTACAGCATATGAGTGGTGAGTACTGCCGTGCCCCTCCACTTTTGTGGAGGCAGCGGAACCTGCTCTTCAGAAGGCTAAAGGTGCGCTCCACGATGTTACGGTCGATTTATGTGCAACATTGTATCGCCTCTGGCTGGGGGTCGTGGGGTTGAGGTAGGGTGTCAGGATGAATGAATGGAGGGCATATACACTATCCCCTAATGTGAAATGAGAAAACAATTACTCACAGGCACACATTTACATATTTCTGCATTATGTATCAAGGGAGTGTCACACAGTAATTTACCTAGCAGGTATCTTTCGCCAATTTCCCCTGCTGTCAGGTGGGTGTATATCCCACTGTTTTGGAAGATGTAGGAGTCGTGGGTGCTTCCGGGGTACCTGGCCACTATGTCTGTGATCATGTACTTGGCATCACAGATAACATGTACATTTATTGTGTGAGATGACTTTCGGTTCCTGTAAATGTGCTCAGTGGCAGCAGGTGGGCATATTGGGATGTGGGTCCCATCAATGCGGCCAATCACGTGTGGAAAATTTGCCATTAGGTAGAAGTCAGTCTTGGTCTTGAGCAGGTCCGCATCAGTGTCCGGGAAGCGGATGTAATGCTCCTTTCTTTGCATCATGGCATCCAGGAACTTCCTGAAGAAATGGGACAGGCAGCTCTGGGACACCCCACCTACTGCAGCAACAACACTCTGGTAACTGCCAGATGCAAGCAGGTGTATGCTACAGAGTACCTGTACATGGGGTGGGATGGCGTGTGCCCTTTGGTGTAGGGTGCTCCAGGAGTGGGTGCAGGTCCCTAATCAGGTCTAGGATGGTTTGGGGGTGTAGCCTGTACCTTTGCAGGATCTCTGGCTCAGTCAGTTGGAAGAGTGTAATCCTTTGCCTGTAGACCTGCTCCTCCCTTCTCCATTCCCTCTCTCCTGCAGCCTGTAGCCGTAGCCGCCTTGCTATGACGTAGAATGCCGCCATTCTGGTAACACTGTTGCATTTTGGGGCCTGCACCTGGTTACCACCTGCTTTCAATCCATGCTAAATACCGACTCTTACATACCGAATTTGAAGCAAATTCGGTATTTTAGGGGTCACCTACATCTCAAAAGTCTTCTTTTTCCATTTCTTATTTTCCGAATCGGTAAATTTACCGATTCGGAATGTTTACCGATTGGGAAAATTTACCGATTCAGAATATTGACCGACTCGGTATTTTTTCCAACTCGGTAACTATACCGATTCGGTAATTCTACAGATTCGGAGAAATTATCGATTCGGTATTTTTTTGTGTGCCCTACATCTCAATGTCCAAATACCGGTCGGTAACGGCCGAAATTACCGATTTTCGGCCGTTACCGACCGGTATTTGGCTACCTACATCTGGCCCCCAGTGTTTTGCACTTTCATATGAAAGAGATACTGCAGTTACAGACATGAAGAGTAAAAGCAGAATCTGCATTGTGAAATTAAACATACCAATAAACAGTTAGTAATTTGTTGCAAAAATATATTAAATCAATTTAATGCGAACCATATTTAAAAAAAATTGTACCTCAGAATGGGTAGAAACAAGCAGAGAGATTTTCTGTAATTATCTATTCCATGCAAAACAAGCATTTGCAATGCAATGGTCTCGGCATCATTAAAGGTAGAGCTATTGGCATTGCTCATGACATTTCTTTTTTTTCTTTAAATCATAAATAAATGGCATTGTCATTTACATTGCCAATACACAGCACTCTGCACTCAACAGCACACACCACTCTGCACCTGCACTCACTGCTCTGCACACTCACTCTGCACACTCACTCTGCACTCACTACTCTGCACTCACTATTCTGCATTCTGCACACTCACTCTGCACTCACTACTCTGCACTCACTATTCTGATTCTGCATTCTGCACACTCACTCTGCACTCACTACTCTGCATTCTGCACACTCACTCTGCACTCACTACTCTGCATTCTGCACACTCACTCTGCACTCACTACTCTGCACTCACTATTCTGCATTCTGCACACTCACTCTGCACTCACTACTCTGCACTCACTACTCTGCACTCACTACTCTGCACTCTGCACTCACTACTCTGCACTCTGCACTCACTACTCTGCACTCACTACTCTGCACTCTGCACTCACTACTCTGCACTCTGCACTCACTACTCTGCACTCACTACTCTGCACTCTGCACTTACTACTCTGCACTCACTCACTACTCTGCACTCACTCACTACTCTGCACTCACTCACTACTCTGCATTCACTCACTACTCTGCACTCACTCACTACTCTGCACTCACTACTCTGCACTCACTACTCTGCACTCACTACTCTGCACTCACTACTCTGCACTCACTACTCACTACTCACCACTCTGCACTCACTACTCACTACTCTGCACTCACTACTCTGCACTCACTACTCTGCACTCACTACTCTGCACTCACTACTCACTACTCTGCACTCACTACTCACTACTCTGCACTCACTACTCAGCACTCACTACTCACTACTCTGCACTCACTACTCTGCACTCACTACTCTGCACTCACTACTCTGCACACACTACTCTGCACACACTACTCTGCACACACTACTCTGCACACACTACTCAGCACTCACTACTCTGCATTCTCCCTTCCGTAGTGTAAATGCCCTTCACGGCCGGATGCAGTATGTAGGTACTCTCATATATTTCTTGGCACCTACGATGTAAGACTGTGTGTTGGATGTAGGAGGACATATATAGCAGTTTTGTTTCACTCATTGCACTAGCACTGTGCTTTTATCCTCTCTTCTCCGTTTGATTAAACGCATCACTTATTAAGAGGGGGGCTTCGGGCAGCGCGTCTGGCGCTGTGACAGGGAAGGAACGCATGTCTCCTCACAGGAAAGGGTCGGCGGCAGCAGTGCTTTACTGCACATTCTGCAAAGCAACCCGCCGCATCAGCATCATCTCCAGCGCGTGGGGTCAACCGTAAAAAGTGCCCCGTGTCCAGAAACAGCATAACAAGTACCCAGGCACACGCGCTCCTCCGAGAGGGGCTCTTGGATAAATGCAGTTGGGTGGCACGCGCGGTATTTTTCGATGGGCCGCGAAATGGATTCGTCAAGATATGTTCTAGACCACCACCCATCTGTGAAAGTTTTCAAAAAATCTTTTACGTCGCTGCCAATACAGGCACAGCAGAGCTGCCAGACAGGCATGTGGCGAGCCAGCGAGCCCCGAGCTTACAGCACGTTAGACTGAGAGGCATATTATAACTATGCTGTTATGGGTATGGCTTAACACTAAAATACCTAGCGTACAAAGGCCAACATGTCATAACTAGTTTAAGATAACCTACAGAAACGGCATTGTTCCCTTGGCAGACATGGGACCCTATTCGAATGACTCAGATATTGTGTCACTGTGAAAGTACATACTGCATTCCCTTACTCGTTTGTATAAATATTCCGTCAATGGAAAAGCAGAACGAGCAAAAAATAGAAAACAAATGTCACACGTGGTATAAAAACATTTGTAAACATATATTAATGAACACTGTGCCCCGGAAGTCAGGCACGGTCGCCTGTGACGTGGGCGGGGCCACGTCCAGACCGGAAGAGGAGGCAGGCGGAGTCAAATGCGTCTCGCGCCCGGGGCTCCTGTGAGCGGTGTGGAGCCCCGGGGCCGCGCCAGCAGGAGGTTGGGCGCCGCGTGCTGAGAGCAGAGTCCCCGACATTGGCCAGGTAAGTTCCAAAAGGCTGGGGGGCTTGGTGCACTTGTGTGTGTGTGTGTGCGTGTATGCTCGTGTGTGTATGTCTGTGTGCGACGGTGACGGCGGGGGAAGGAGGGGGGGCCTCGGTGCACTTGTGTGTGTGTGCGCGTGTGTGTGTATGTGTCAGGGGGGGTGTCTCTGTATGTATGTATGTGCGTGCGTGCATGGGCGCTTGTGTGTGTGTATGCGCATGCGTGTGTGGTGCTTGAGCTTCCCAGGAGACAGCGCCTGGCCACAGCGCGCGGTCACGTTTCAAATCGGCTCCAAGGATGTGCGTGGCCGAAACTGTCTCCTGGGAAGCACACTCGCTAACAAAAGATCTCGGCGAGACGCGCTTCCGCGCGTTGAGCCGAGACCTAAAAAATATGTTGCCATGAAGTCCCCTTTAAGCTGATCACTGTTCATGTTAGAAAAACAGCTCAGAAGTTCTCTGACCCATGTTTCACCTTGGGTGCTGCTTCTGACAGCAGGTATTATGTTATTATAACTCAACCATAATGACTCCTAGTACCCTGAAGGTATAGGTTGCCACCCACGATAATGAATGTATACGATGATAACACACCGACAGACCAGGAAGGGGGGGAGGGAAATGGAGGGGGTAGTTCTCTTAGTTTGGGGTTGAGAAACTGAATATTTATGTCACGGTATGCTTAGAGACATTAGTAAATATTATGGATGAGTTTACGGGCCGTAATTATTATTCAATATGTTTTGTAGTGTGGAATTGATGGATACCAAACTCGAAATATGCATACTCACTTGCAGTAACAGATGTATCATGTTATGCCACAACGTAAATTGGAAACTGCCAAGAGCTTTTGTTATGATGTACGGCACCATGCATAATGGCTCAATAAAGTTTGTTTAACAAAAATCATAACTCAACCTTCATAAGTTATTTCAGCTGAGCAGCTACAACATTTCATTAGTGGAGGTGACTAGCAACTTCCCAACAAGACTGTAGTAACAAATTTAGCAATAGGTTTTCAAACTGAGATTGCAGGTTCCACACCTTATAAAAGATTCTCAAAGACACTACAAATGTGCAAGCACTTTTTATATCAAGCTCTGTCGAGGAGACTCGTCCATATCACAACTGGTTGAACTTTGCGTCAGTCGCAGCCAGCATGGCTCGCGGGTTGGCTGGCAGGTGCGGGGGGTCACAGGGGAGGTCACGCAGGGGGGGTTTAATTTAAAAAATAAATAAATAAACTTACCTTGAGGCCGGGTCCCGTGTCTTCTCAGTTCCTGCTCTCCTGCCTCCGACAGAAACAGGAAGCAGGCAGCCAGGCTCGCTCCCCTAAGCCAATCACAACGCTGCATGCAGCGTTGAGATTGGCCATATGGTTAGGCATGTTCTCCAGCCTGCACGGAGAAGGGCAAAGTGTGCATAACTGGTTTAGGGTGGCCAAGGAGGCTGACCAAACAGTCTATGCACACTCAGGAGTGGGCACACCGCTCCTCCCCTGCCCTGCTCCGATGGGTAATAACAAAAAGTTATTACCATTTTATGTTTCTGCTTCTCGCGCTGTGAGAAAGCAGTGGGGCGACGATCCTCCGCCTTAGCGGAGTAGCTACCCCTGCCTTGCGTGAATGGCAGTGTTTACCATAGGTACTACGAATAGCATTTATGTGCCATGTCATTATTTTGCTGTGGATTTATGCACCTGTGGTTTCTTGCTTTATGAAATCTCCATTCCAACTCGCTGAGACACCATTCTGAAAAGCCTCTCCACCTACCCAATCGCCGATACAGTTCTCCATTATCTGAAACCCTGATGCTTGGGTAAGTCGCTTATGCTCACCAGTTGGTTAGCAGTGGGGGGTGGTTGGATGGGGTGTCAGAACTTCACCGAAACATGTGGGTTTTTGTGAGGTAAGCTCAGCGTATGATGGCTAGCAATAAAGAAGAGTTCATAAAAACAAAATTGAGTTAACAGATTTTTAAAAAGCAACAGCATATAAGATTCTGTCTTTTCAAGGAAATACACTGATGAGGTGGGTGAAAATAGAAACACAACCGGTGTTGCACTTGAGCACTGGGATGGGAGCAGTAAATAGTGCAACTCTGTGACCCTCGTTCGTCACGCATGGCTGCAGGGACCCCTTGAACAGGTGCCAGCAGCGCCACTGATGAGATGCTGCGCTTTTCAGCTCTGCACCTCCGCGAAAACAGTTATCTAGGAACCGGTGAACGCTTCCCTAACAGCCTAACAGAGAAGCTGGCACCGGTGCCAAGTGGGGCATGCCAGATGTGCGAGTGCGTTCTGGGGAGCGGCATCAGCAGCTCCGGCAGAGAGCAATAGACATCAATCTGCAGACCGCTGGGACTTCAGAGGAGTGCTGTAAAAGCTGAACCCTGCCAAGACTGCATCAGATAAAGCCATCAACGCATTGTAAAAAAAAAAAAAAAAAAGACACAAAACCTATTTCGCGGTCTGCGCTGATCAAGCAATTACAATCATTGACTACATTAAGCAAAGAGCCAGTGGGGTTCCCTATAAAACTGCCTGCCAACTTGAATAATCAATAGACTCCATGTAGAGTAAATTAAATAACAGAAAAAAACTATTTGGAAAAGCTGAAGTTAAAGAAAGTCAATCAGCATCTCCTCATCCATGGCGAAACAAGCCTGCATTCAAAAAGATTATTGTGCCTGGGACAAATAACCAGCCCAGCTCACAAGGGTGTGTCTGAGAGTGTGGTTAAAAAAAGAGAAGGGTTGTTAAAATTGATGCCGCTAATTTGTTGGGCCGCATCATAACACATTTTTGCTTAGCGCTATTACCTGTCCTTGGTGGTAAGTGAGGCAGTGACTGGTGCAAAGTACTTTCACCACCCTATTTTCAAAGTAGACTTGTGGAGGCAATCATTTGTGACATTTCGTTTTGGTGTTGATGAATGTGTTGTTTTGCTGTGTTTTTTTTTGTGTGTTGCATCACTGCATTGTGCTGCTCCACGCTCTGGTCACGAGCCGACTGGACTACGGAAACACCCTCTACGCAGGTACTACCGCAAAACTCCAGAAGAAGCTCCAACGAATCCAAAACGCCTCAGCCAGGCTCATATTAGACATCCCACGCAACGAACACATCTCCGATCACCTTAAAGACCTCCACTGGCTACCCGTCAATAAAAGGATCACTTTCCGCCTGCTTACCCACGCACACAAATCACTCTACGACATCGGACCAGATTGCCTCAACTCACGACTGTCCTTCTACACCCCCTCCCGCCAACTACGTTCTTCCAGCCAAGCCCTCGCCACTGTACCTCGCATCAACAAGACCACCATGGGAGGCAGATCCTTTTCCTACCTGGCTGCCAAAACATGGAACTCACTCCCCGCGTACCTTTGCCTTACCCAGAACCACCTAGCATTCAGAAAGCAACTTAAAACATGGATATTTGACAAGTAACCCTCCTTCTCCTTCCTAAGCGCCTTGAAACCCTCTGGGTATGTAGTGCGCTATACAAATTCCATGACTTGACTTGACTTGACTTTTCTGGTTTCACTTTTTGGTGTGTCTTACCTAGTTATGTTTTGGTTGTGTTGTTATTTTGCTTTCTGTTACATTACTGTGTTTTGTTCGTTTCTTTTCTTTAGAGGTGTCAACAAATGCTCCTACATTTCCAACCAAAAGCCTCACATTCGTTTCACATGCCAGTGAGAAACAACCATTTAAAACTGTCTAAGGAGGTAAAGTACTGCTCCTCTAGTTCTTCATCTATTTAAGACACTAGTCAGGCCAAAACGGTGCCAGAGACCTGTATTAGCACTTGTAGAGCTCACTTTATTTGATACGAACCCTGGTGTTTTGCAGCGTTGCTCTTTGTTTGCTAGTGTGAGGATATCACATACAAGAGAAAACCCAAAGTGATAACTATAATAACATATTTGACACATAACTGCAGAGCACTCTGCACTTATGTTTCTGAAGCGAGCACTGCTAATGCATTGCACAATGCCGTTCATGCTGCGAGAGGATGAGCAGTTAATTGTGCATCTGCAATGTCGCTCAAATACTGATGAAATTACCTGAAGAAATCAATCATATTTCTATCTCACTCTCTTCTTGCTGTTTATCGGGACCGGACTCTAACTTGAGCTCTCCCTCACATAATTTATTCTTACACCTACTAAAGGTGATTTGATACTTGTTAATAATTCAAGTTAATTGAGGCAGGTCTTCAGGATTTTGGGATTCACTGCTTTCCAACGGAGCCAGGTCTTGAAATGGAAAAATTGTACTGGAAGCACAAAATGCCTACTGCAAAACTGAAGAAGTACACCTTTGTGTGTGCTTCCAGTCGCAAGGCTCTATGCGGATGCTAAAAGTGCATACACTGTTGAAGAATGACTGATTCAAAGGTGTATGTGATCATACCAAAGGCAAATCCGAGATTCTCACTCTTGCCAGGTGCATTTCCTACCATGCGATAGATCCCTGACTACAGTTCCAACTGTAGGACATGCAAAATGCTGAACTCTGTACCGATGGTCTACATTTTATGCCCCACTTCTCTCTGAAGGTGGACTTTCAGAGGTCACAAAGAGGTTCTTGATGACGCAATGGGGGTCTTTGGATGTGTGCAGGTATGTGGGAGTCCACCTCTAAAGGTAAGCCATGACATTTGTCTGTGCATCAATGACTGCTGAACCTACCTTTTGGTCCTGGAACTGCTTTGGTATCCACTCGACCAGTGTGTGTCTATGTAACAGCCTGGAATTCCGTACATGTAACATGATGATCCAGGTCGCACTGCAGTTGGTGTGGGGAAACATCCTTTATCCCGCAGCCTTTACAACAACCAGACTTTACAATGAAGTCAGTACCCCGCGTGCGACGTTACCACATGTTACTTTACCACATAAGTCGTTACAGCGACTCGCTGCAGGGGGCACGTTGTTGGACTGGTGTTGGATTTTTAAGTCCGACACTTTCCCTACTGTTGCGTAGACTAAGGTTGGAATAGTAATTTTTATTATTCCAAAGTCCAGGGCCCCCTAAAGCAAGTAGCAGCAAATTGTATGCTAAAGTAATGCGTGGCAACAATGTACGCGGGGTACTGACTGTGTTGTAAAGGCATGTGGGGTAAATGCCTGCGGGGCTCCGTCAAACAACCATTGGAGTGGGGGACTAGCCCTACCCTCCGCCTGCTCTCTAAGAACAAAAGTTCAGGCTCTTAAATGAAGGTCAGGCTATTAAATGAAGGCTGAGGTGAGCACATGCAGCAGACGTGCACAGTGGGAGCACCGCTGGCACTCAAATTGAACACCAACAGCAGGCATGTCTGTGCCCGTCCGCATCTGGATGGGGTCAGGAACCAGGAACTCTGTTCGTTTACTTTAAGATGGCGTGTTTTATTCGCTGAGCAAATATATGATTTAAATGTAAGCAATAAACACTGCTGTTTACATTCAATTGCTCCTCACTCTGCAACATTAGTTTGCAATACCTGCAGCTATAGCCTTTGAGTGCAACGCAGACCACTTGAAGTCAACCTTAATGAACTTGACACATGGCAAATGTTGCTGATTAATTACAGTTCACTAGCAAGTTATAAATTAGACATTTATATATGATGAACAGCTGGAGGCAGTTTTTCTAACAGAAACCGGTCTCCATGCTGACTCTAAGTCTGATATAGTACAGGCCTTAACAATGGGCAATATTATAACCAGACGTAATTGCTTAGATAAGATTGGCATTGGAATTGCTACACTAACCATGGTGGCACGATTTTGTGTTCATTCCCCTCTGCAATTACCAGAATGTGAAAGTACATGATTTTCTACCTTCACTTATTCTGGCACCTTGTTGTATCACCTACCTGGTCTGGCTACACAGTTTCTACACATGTTACCGGACTTATCGGCTAGCCTGGTGTTAAAAGGGCTAACTTTACCCTCCTGGGAGATCTGAACATTGATTTAGACGACCCCAAATGCACCAATGGAATTAATCATCTGCAGGACCTTGCTTCTTTGAAATTGGTACAGTTAGTCAGGCCACCAACACATAAGAAAGGTCACCTTCTGGGTCCAGTCTTTACCAACATTCCGAATATGTTAGTGAAGAAGCTCTCCCTATTATCTGGTCTGACCACTATATAATTCTGATTCTCCACCCAGCTCATAAAAATAGCACTTCGGTACCTATGTAACCGATTACAGACCGCTGCTTGTCAAAATTAGACCCTACTAAATTGAAACGTAATCTCCTTAATTCCAAACCCGATCTAGGAGATATTATAGCAGAGGCTGATTTAAATTCAAGGAATGGATTAAGCCTTTATTTGATTTGAACATTGCACTAAGGAAACAGAAACATGCCTATCATTCAAGACAGGCTCCTTGATTTAACTCCCAGTTACAGAGATTAAAGAAAGAATGTAAAAGGAATGTAAAAGGCTAAAAAGGAAATGGAGGAACAAGTTTGGTTCTAGCAACAATCTGAATATAAGAAAACATTTGAAAAATACCATTACATATCTCAGAGGCAACCTTGACCTCTTTTCTCTATCTCAAGGAAGAAGACTTAGTGGTTCTAATGAATGCAGGGAAATCTAGGTCTCCTCTTGACCCTGCCCCTTCTTATATTATGAATCAGTTGGCAGAAATTTTTTACCCACTGCTCGAAGGCGTATTGGATCTCTCTTTACAGTGCAGCATAGTTCCATATTCTTGAAACCATGCAGTGGTAAAGCTTCTATTAAAAAAACTTCCTAGACCCTTTGTCACCAGAAAATACAGGCCAACATCCCTGCTGCCTAGTGTGAGCAAGGCTTTGGAATAGCATGTCAATCTGCATCTCTCAGCTTTTTTGGAAAAGAACAACAAGTTTCCTCCCACACAAACTGGCTACTGGTTTGGATACAGTACGGGAACTGCTCTTCTAGCAGTAGTCGAAAAGGGGGTTTAGCTGCAGTTATTCTACTGGATCTGAGCACAGCTTTCGACACTGTATGTCATATAGTTTATTGCAGAGATTACAGAAGGCAGGAGTAACACCTAACTTTGAAAAGGCTATCCTCTTTTCGGGATTGCAGGTGCTTTCAGGTCTACGACAAGCTGTGTTTCTCTGAGTCTTTTCCTCTCCAGTGTGGAGTGCCATAGGGTTCCTCATTGAGCCCTACACTGTTTAATCTGTATGTAAATCATCTTGCAGAAGTTGTTCAGCTTCACGGATTTAGAATCATCCCATACGCGGATGATACTCAAATGATAATCTCCTTAAACCCCGAAGGCCTTTCTAAATCAGACCAGGTTAATCGTGTCTGAAGATAGTAGCCAAATGGATGGCAGCCGGTTGTCTGAAATTCAACGGAGATAAAACTGAAGTGATGGTTGTCCACAATGATTTCAACCATTGGTCCATGATCTGTTGGCCGGAGCCATTGGGTAGTCATCCCGTGCTGAAAGCGATGGTACAAAATCTAGACATTTGGCTAGATAATAAACTTACTTTTGAGACATATGTATGTAAAGTAGCAGCTACCTGTTATGGCATTCTGATAATGCTCATAAAGATTTTAGACTTCTTACTGTGCATGCCTTATTCTTACATGTTCATAGGTAGGTAAGCTCATCAACTCCAGAAACCAAAGCCACATATCCCAAAATGTGTAATGCTCCATTATGAATTCAGTGACAGGCACATGTTGGAGGATTTCTAAAAAAGGAATGTGTGCACTTTCTTCAAGAAAAAGAACAGCTAACATTTTGATCTTTAAAATCAGGAGAAGCATGGAAAACATGATTATGCTGATTAAGAGACATTGATTTTTATAAAGTAAATATTTACTAAATGTGAAGGAACTAGGTCAGTAAATAGGCGTAATTTCAGGGATCAGTTCACAGAGTGCAGAGGTTGGCTACATAGATTGCTAATAGACTCAGTTTAGGAAACTCTTCCCTCAAAGCAGGCCTGCATATTAATACCACAATTTTCTTCAAGAGTACGGTTCTCAAAGGTCCTGATAAGATAATAGAGGGAGTCCTCAACAGAGGAGTGCTTCGGCTGAATAACGTTTGTATTTCCTTTTATCCCCTTTGTTTATTTTTTTCCTTATACTTTGGGGAGCTTGGCCCCACCAATCACTCCTGTCTTATTTTAACTAGTTATGTTGGGCTTTATTAGAAGTGGACTGCCAGAATTGCGGGGGCGCAGTAGTGGTGGTCTTCCAACCTCCCCATTACGACCAGGGTGGTTGGCCCATCCTGTGACCTGTGCAACGGCCAGAGATTACAGATCCCTGGCAGTGGCACAGCTGAATTGTGGCAGAAATATGATTGGCAGGGTCGCCGCGGCCCGTCAAGCATATTACAAATTTTTTCACCACCACACTTTACATGATGGTGCGACCACCATGAAAAGTGTGGCTGTGAGGTAACAAAGGAGGCCCTACAGGGCTCCCTTGTGCCGCACATCATGTGGTTACACGGAGGGAGGCATATCATGTGTTCCCCTGTGTGCATGCACACCAGTAGCTGCATGGCATGGTCTGCAGCTGTCCATGCCGTGCAGGCACTGCCTTCGAAGTACCCATTGAGGTGACCTATTTCATAGGCACCGCCCCAGGAATGCCAAAGAACTACCAGCCAGGCAGGGGAAAACTCCTAATCTGGCGGGCAGTTTGTACATGGGTTTGGCGGTGCAGGAGAGGGGTGGTCCCGCTCCTCCACCGCTAAACTCTTAATAAGACCCTTTAGCTTGTAGTGTTCTCAGATGACTTTGTTATTTTAACTTGTGAAGTGTATTTCATTGGGTGATGCCATTACATTTCCTTCCATTTTTGTTGCCAATATCTACTACTATAGTAGTACGGAGGAAAGTGGGCTTCACTTCTCTTTCATTTTTACTCTAAACCACTAACAATGCTGCTAGAACCTGACATTTCTGTTGATAGGTCACAAGCCCACACACTGCTGCTATCTTCAAATTACACTGGGTATATTTACTGAGCACAGATGCTCAGTGGACATGTACAGTTGACACGTGCAGTGGATCCACTGCTGGTGCACCAAAGACCTGCAAAAGGCAAGCATGTCTTTCTATGCCCACACATCAGTACCGTAGACCATCCCAACATCTACCCTTTCACAATACGGTCACACTTTAGCACTGAGCTCCTTAACATTGGAATCTAAGTAAGAACTAGCTCTGACCTTGGCAACCATCTGCCCCATGGATCCATTGTGCTTCAATAAGTAGCCAGGGAAAATTTGCAATTCATATTTTGCAAACATTAACATGCCTCATTACTCTCCACTAAAGTATAAACTGGGTACAATTGACTTCTGCTCTCTTCCTAAATATGCCTCCAAGCTTTATTACCTAATTTCAGAACAGGATTTTGACATTCTCTGCCTCACTGAAATATGGCCATCTGACTCATCTGTCCTCGATCTCACCCTTGCTACTGCTTCAATTTACAAGATTCTTTATCTTGACCACCTTGGTGAAGTGGTGGCAGAATTGCTATCACCTCCCATGATACCTTTTCATTCTCTCTAATTTCTATGACTCCTTTTCCATCACCCAAATTCTTAATCAGCTCAATTTTCCTCCACATTTCACTCACTTACACTACAACGCACTTGTACCGCCCCTTGGCAACTCATACTGCTTTCTGCACTAATAGTGTGAGCTTTTTAGTCTCTATATCATAGACATATCTAGATTAATTCTCCTCTGTGATCTTAATCCCTCGCTTGAGAACCCTTCCAACTCTGGGTTACCAGCCTTCATTGATAGCTGTTCCATCTTAGCACTGTTCCTAAACGTTTCAGCCCTCATGCACAATGGTGATGTCTTTTTGGATCAGATCCTAACATCTTTCGATGACAGGATTGCGCCTGCCTTTACCTTGGGGGGATAACTATGTATTTTTGTCTTTTCTCATACCCCTCCCTAGTTTTTCTTTTCACTCTCTGCCAGCTCACAAAACAAGATGCTGCCCTGCGCATTTGTTAAACAAACAGATCTGACTAAAGCACTAACTTCCTATCAATATATCACCCAGAAAGAAATCAACAATGTTGCTATAAAGTTTAACTTAAGACTGCTTAAGGCAGTTGACAATGTGCTTTAATCGAAGCTCACGCATTCCTCTCACACCATTCCCAACCCTCTTATATTCCAAAGAACTGTCCAACATTAAGTGACAGTGTAAATGACTCAATCTCAAATACATTGCTACTCAACAAAAACTCTAGAAGAGGGCAATCAAATTCTCCTGCAGGAAAAACTATTTCTCCAAAATTGAAGGGCCCACTAATCGAAAAGAGAAGCATTTAATACAATATGTAAACTGCGCCTTCTCAACTGCAAAAAATACTCACTCCATCAATAATTCAGTGACCTTCACTCTCACTTTACTATTAAGATTGACAAGATCAGTCCCAATTTCAGCCACCAGAATAACTTAGATACCCAACCTGACAAATCCATTACCCTTTATACCATTAGACTCATTAACTTCATTTATCACCAGCATCAAATCTAATTGCTCTCAAGACCCATGCCCAACCCTCCATTTTTACAGCTATTACAAACACAATTCTCCTTATGCTCACAGAACTACTTAACTTTAATATTTTGTCTCCTGCTGTACCCAAGGTCTATAAATTGAGCCTCCTCTTAAAAAGACCACAGAGGACCCAGCCATACACACTTATTATTAGGCCATCTCATTAATGCTATTTCCTTTAAATTATTAGAAAACACCTTACACCGATATTGCTTCCAAATTTTGGAATCACCGCCATGGGCTTTTGGCCACACCACAAAACTGTGACACATGATCTCTGCATGATCTTGGGCAATTATAAACTCCTGCACCCTCTTCAGCAAATCAGAATCCAGGGTGTTGTTGTAGCTTGGATCTCGTATCTTCTAATAGGCCTATCCACTCTATTACTCTGGCTCCTTAATACTCACAGCTTAAGTCCCTTTCCTGTGAGATTCATCAAGTGTCATCATTAAGTCCCACAGCTTTAAATATTTATACTTCTCCTCTGGCTTGACTTGTCGAATCTTTTGGCCTCTAAATTACAAAATTTGTAGGTGACACCCAGATACATCTTAGACTAGACAGCAACCATCAACACTTTAGAGATAACTTCAGATGTTATCTCTACATTGTAGCCTATTAGATGAACTCCCTTCTGTTTGGCTAAAATATCTGGGCCCCACTCTCTCACACTTCCCAAGGTTCACAACCTGGAGTTTAATGTTTCAGCCTTCTAGTTGCAAATGGGGTCTGTCCATTTAGCCCACCAGGATATTTTGCTTTTGATCACCCAGTTTTTGGACCTTTGCTGTGGGTAACTCTCACTACCTGAGTCTCATTCATGTTAAATTCCTTACATTCGGATGGAGAGTGTTTACCACCAGTGTCTGCCTTTTAAAATAAGGATTCTTTGACACGTCAGTGTAAGATGCAGCTCAGCTGGTAACATGTGAGCACATCTGCACATGCGTGTGTGGACTGCATGTGAGAAACTACTATTGTGCGCTGCTGGGTATTGCAGTAAGGTAATATGACTGTGGCAGTTCTAAACTGAGAATTTGGACTGTCCTAATAACCCCTTTCACAAGCCTAAAACTTCCTTTGGAATATTAATAGGTCACCCCTAAGCAGGCCTTATAACCCACAGGGCAGGTTGCATAGTATTTAAAAGTAGGACATGTAAAAGGTTAATGATCCACATGCCCTTGCAGATCAAACAAACACTAAAACACTATTCTCACTATAGCAAGGCTGGCTGCTTTCAGAAGGAAACACTGGGCTACATTGCTACATTTAATAAATGCTAAATTCGGATTAGTAGAGGCTAGACAAATAATACACAGACTCATTTAATAGCTATCCAAAATCCAGTTTAAATGTAAAATCGAATTTTAGCTACCTATTAAACAAAAGGCACTTTAAAAAAGTGACCCTTTTCCTGCCTAAAGACTGTGGAGGCCTTTCTGTAATCTATGAGCTGGATGGGTCCCCTGTAGTGAGGTATGAATTGCTCCACAAGGGCAAAGGGCCTTTGATGTGGGAAGGTTTTGATCTTGCCCTGACAGGATAGCCTGAAGGGTGTGCAAAGTAACTTAATTAACATCAAAGGGGCCTTTCCTGTCACAGGCTGATGTAGCTCACACTTGCCCTGCCCTCTTACTCTGTCTGGTGTCAAGCACCAGACCCAGTGAGAGAGGATGTGCCCTAGAAAGGCTTTAGAGAGACCACATAAGAGGGACTTCTCTTTTTCATACCCACAGGTATGAATTGGGTAAAAAAGGTTCTGACATATTGTATTGTCCAGACTTCTGTGCAGGTAGGTTGGAACACGGTTGTGGGGGTGATGTGGCCAAGGGCTTGGCATCTAGAGCTTTCAACCTTCACTTATAAACCCTTGCACAAGGGAGACACAGTGAAAAAGACCTTGGATCTGGAAGCCAACAAAAGTGGAGTAATGGACAGGTGTAAGGAGAAGCCATCTGATGCCGTGATAAGGACTTTATATACTGCTGATCCCCAGTACTAGATGGGACTCTATAGAGCCAATGACAATGACCCCTTATGCCCCTCTGAGGACTAGCTAAGGAAGATCTAGACTCCACTGCCACCCTAAGTACTCTGCAAGACGGTCCAGAGGCTCTGGGTTTTGGGAGTGTGGGCAGGAGGATGCTCTGCTGAATGGCGGTAGAGGGACTGCACAAGATGCCGCTACCAGCAGGAGCGAAGAACCAGATGCCAGGAGAGGAGATTCTAGTCTGGTGCAGGGAACTAGTAACATAGCTCCCAGCAAAGTGTACCCCTTGGAGCCCAGGAGGCCTGTTGAACCTGGTGGCTAGAGGCAACCACCAGGAGTATCACAATCCCAGGGTTGCAAAAATCAGCTGCACAGGGCTCTGAGATATGCACTGTTAAAGATTTGACCATGTCCCCTTTTAAACAAGAGACCAAGCGAGTGGCAGTCCACTGAGATTTTTAACAATACTCCTGGGTGACCAGAGCCCTGGAGTTGGCGCTTTCTTCCTTAATTACTTTTGTTGCAGGGGTGGGTGTGCATGGGCCCTGACTCATTCTCAGCCCTGGGGATAACAGCACATTGAGTATTGTCCCGGGTGACTTCATTGCCATAGGACTAAAGGCGCTACAAGGAGGTCACTGGGGCTCTGGTGTCTTTCCCACCCCCATGTGCCCATGCCGGGGGAGACACAAGCACTAGTGTTAAAGGTATTGTTGCAGTCTCTTACCTGAAGAGGTGGGTGGGCCTTGCAGAGATGATATGGAACAAATCCCTCCTCCTGACTGTACCTACCAGCTAGTCTGTAGTTGCACAACTAGAAGGCCTGGTCAGAAATGGGTAGATGGACAGTTGGTGTTTGGTGCGTTGGTCCACTGTCAAGTTGTCGACCTGGAGTTATGTAAAAATATAGAGATGGCTTGAGAAGGATGTCCTACTCTGATAGCTGCTCTCCTTCCCTATCAACCATCCAACCCAACCCCAGTGTTCCCTAACTTGAGTAATCTTCCACCAGGGGAGGTTGTTGTAGCACCAGAAGATCTGGTTGTAGCAGGGATTTACAGGGCAGAATGGTGGAGGATACAATGGACCTTGCCAGTGTTGATGGTTAACAATGACCTGAATTACTAATGTAAAAAATAAAGTTTTACAGAATATCACAACACATACATGCAATGTCTTTCTTTAGTGACCACAGATCTGAAAGCACAATAGTATGTTTTATCTTAACCGTGTTGTATACCTGACAGGGTTCTGAAATGCTGCTGTACCATGAGATTGTAATGCACTTTCAATATCAAATGCCAAGTCAATGATATGTTCAAAAAACAAAGGCCTTGATTGTACCTTATTCTACTTCTTTCTCCTTTCATTTGTTTGTTGCAGTTACGTGAGTTGCAGACAGGGAATATGCAATTCCATATTACATGTATCCAGTGCACACCCCAGGCATCAAATTAGAGCAACACCTCAGGGAGAGATGATGCTTGCGAGGCGCAACTGCAGCCATGACTCTTTTTCCAGAAATGTATACAGGATATGGATATGCGGTTTACAATAAGAGGCTATAACACACAAACTATACAAACAGCTAGACACAAGGTTCTTAAAATAAACAGACAGGATACATTGAGAGAGAGAACAAGAAAGAGAGACACGTCAGGACGGGTCTGCCTTGTCACAGACTTCACTGGGATACCAAACTTATTACTTAGTAATATGCGTAAACATTGGCATATTTTACGTGCTGCTGGAAGAGTTTACCTCAGTGAGGTCAGATATCATGTTCCGAAGGGGTAGATCCTTAAGAGTTCTACTGAGCCCCAGTTATCCCACTTTGAGTTCACAAGAACATTGAATGAGACAACACACTTCGGGATTTTGCAAATGTGGACACTGCAGCATGTGCATGTGGACAGTAAGAGTTTTGAAATCCGATCAAATGTCAATAGTAACACAAAATGTGTACTTTATATATAATCTAATGCAAATGTGGTCGCATCTACGTAGGAAGCACGAATAGGACATAAAAAAGGTAAGCAAGCACATGAGAGGCTAGAAAGAACATGATGAGAGATACCCCATAGCAGTGCATGCAGCAGAATGTGGGGCACAAGGACAACAGAAGAGGTTTCGCTTTTATGGGTTAGAGCAGGTGTTCAGAGACCCCAAGGAGGAAACAGGCATCTCACCCTGAGAAGGAGGGAGGTGATGTGGATCATGCATTTTGAGAGCAGTGGAACAGGGCCTCAACACAGACCAGAAATTACGGTATTTTCTAGGTGAATGATGCTAAGAGAAGGATACATGATCTGAGTTGGTACTGTATCACGATGTTGTGATGAGGTCTATCTGTTATGCACCATTTTCTATTCATTGTTTTATACATTGTTTTTATATATTATCCTCATATAACTGTTCTCATAGATATTTGGTTGAACTTAATGGTTATGTTCCGTTTCCCTCAACGATATGTTGAATTGCCACCAGGATGCAAATTGCTAAGTTTGAATATACAGATGGACAGTCTCTGCAACTATTTAGAAGTGCTTTATAATTGAATATTGGATTGTGAGTGTTATGGAATATCCAAAAGCGAGGTAATACTTAGTGCTTAAGTGGTACAGATGGAAAATGTAATGAATTGTATTATCAGGATGTCAAAATGATGCTCACACTACATAAAGGTCTGCCCTAAATAGTATTGTTTTTGGTTGGGTTGACTATATGTCGGATTATAAAGGTCATAACAGATTGCGAATGGTGATATTCAAATTATGGACACACAGATACATTATGTAGTGAAAAACGCATGTCATATATTGTCGGTGTTTACTCTGTGTCTAAGTTGACTAATTCAACATTGTAAAGTCAGTTCAGTTCAAATAACTTTATTCAATTCAATCGAATAATAAAAGTTTACATACAATCTTAAAACAACAAAATTAAAATACTTGAAATAATTTTGTACAAAGAGGAAGAGGCTCATGCCATACTCCAACACATTTTTACAAAATACAGAATATAAAAAAAAACTAAAATCTATAAAAATGTAGGTTCATTTTAGGACTCATAGCGTTTCCTGATTAAAAAAGCAATTCTAAGGAAGTTTAGCACAGCACTACATATAACAGCAGTAGATAGCAACCGCAAATAATTAAAGCCCTCCTGATAAGAACAGGGACGAATTTAATTTAAAACAGGCTTAATAAAATGAGTCCTTGTGTCTCTGAAGAGTGTGTAAAACAGCATAAAGTGCATTGTGCTCTTATGGGCTAGATTATTACAGGGACAGGGGTTAAGCCTCTCACACCAACCCGCCTGTTTGGGAAAAGCCACAAGAAAGTGCAGTGTGCAAAGGCAAAGACTAGTCATGAAGAAACGCAAATGCATGTGCATAGTAAAAGACAAGTAAAATTGCTGTTGACTCCGAGGAACATAATCTTAGATTCCATTATCTTGATTAGAAATAGCTAGTTCAGTCTGGAATGCTGTTTTAATAACCTGTTTCATATTAGAATGGACACCCTCAGGGTTGTCATAATAACCTTCCAGGCCTATTTTATAAAAAGTGTCCTTGACATAACAGAGCCAGGGGAGTGACATTGCTTTATCAAGGCTCATGCAATCTCTGAGGATACTCCTTGCAAACAATAGGGCCTCAGAAGTCCAGATTTTGCCCCATAAAATCAGTGGGGCAATGTTTATTCTATCTTTCCCGAAATCCAATCCTACCTCCGAGTGGCAAAAAAGTGTAGGAGAGCTGCAGGGGATCATCAGTACCCTCTTTAAAAATGTATTCTCTAAAATCTAAATCTAGGAACTTTTATGGTAACCCCATACACCTGCACCAAAGGTGCCCACAGATAAACATTTTAGTTTATATAAAGTTATAATTTCAGTTACCGGCTTGTGTCCAAGCATACAAGCAAAACGAAAGAGCCCCTCTATAGTTCGGCCCTGGCCACAATTACATATTCCCAGTTTAGTTTATTGTTAAAAACGTTCCCATTTGTAAAATCAATTACATGTGGAATCCAGATTTGATACATTGTGAAGTGTGAGGCTCACATAGAGGGACAGGTGTACCCACCTTTTTACAGCTTGCAAATGGCCCAATTCACAAAATGTTGCCATTTGCAACCTGAAAAAGCATTTTTAAATGTACAAAGCCTTACTATAACCAGATCACAACTTTTGTTTACCAGTCGCTGTTAGGTAGAGGCGTGCCAGGGGCGTCTCTTCCAAATAACAAGTCACAGGGGCATGTATGAATGTTTTGCGACCGGTATGCAGCTGCAAAGCATTCATACTTTACTGACTCCGTGAAAGCGGGGGTAACCCATTCGCAAACGGGAAGAGGTCTCCAAGTAACCCCTTTCCCTTTGTGAATGCGGGCGCCATCATTTTTTAAGTGCAGGCAGTGGTCCCACAGACTATTGCCTACTCTTAAAAAATGAAAAGGACCCTTTTCATTTTTCTTTTTTAAATGCATCCTGTTTTCCTTTAGGGAAATTGGGCTCCATTTCAAAATAAAAAAATGCTTTATTTAAAAAGCAGTCACAGGCATTGTGGTCTACCGGACCAGCAGTCCACCATCCTTGTATGTATGTATGTATGTATGTATATGTATGTATAGGCATTTATATAGCGCAGTACTTACCCGTAGGGTCCCAAGGCGCTTCGACCGCTGCGAAACCCTTCCTGGCTTCCCTGAGAGATGGTCCCTTAATGGGTATCTCCAGGGTGAGACCAGGCATCCCCGGCGGTCTGGTGGGGCCGTTAGTGAAGATGAGGCAAGCTAATGCCCAGAGTTGCCGAGTGTGATCGCTGATCAGAGTGGGCACCGAGGCGAGAGAATTATCGAGTCCGCTGACCCTTGGTCCAGAAACCTGCCGCACCGGGAATCGAACCCTGGTCCCGGGCCGTCCTCTGCCGCCTCTAACCGGTGAGCCATTCCCAATGGGTCTCAAGTTGTTACCTGCCTCATGAATATTAATGAGGTAGGTCCCTTGCGACCCATTGGGGATCGCAAACAGTGTAAAACCCCAGAATTCGCTATTAGGACATTGCAAACAGAAGTCTAGGTACATCTGACCATAAGTGCATAGCGACAATACAGTGGAAACACTATGGTGTAAAGAACTCACCATAAATGTAAGAGTTAGCACGCTCTTGCTCGGAGCAGTAACTTAACAATAATGCGATGGTCTACTTGGGGACGAGATAAATATTATAATTGATGTTGATTGCACAACACCAGTTTGGCTTTGTAGTCTGTTTTCCTGCTTATGGACTAGATGAGTCACCAAAAGATGTGACGATGTAAGTGGCATATATGATGTCGGAGGTGGCAGGTATAATATACACGTTTGATCGATTGTTTGAAGAAACAATATAAGTACTTACCCATAGGAGTTTCATGGATATGCATTGATATGTGAAACAAAATGTGATAATTTGCGGTGTAGCATGAGGACAATTTAGAAATATGAGAAGATTATTATACTCAACATTTTTCATGAGAGAAATGGCAGCCACTTTAGCAGGAAGAGGCCCTTTTCTGCTCGGTTAGAATGCTGGAATCAGAGCATACTCACTCTCTCATTAGAGAGTGACAGGCAGGTAAGCCAGCTGAAGTTGGAATGGGGCTAAGACGGAGTGACATGTCCTCCTTGTAGATCATTGTGCTCTGATTTGTGTTTCGTATTTATTGTGGTTTGAGGACTTCCCTGGATTTAGGAAATACCTCACAATATTTGATATTGAACAGATTTGTGATATTTGAAAGAAGGATACAAGGTCATGGATAGTGGTGAGTAATATTACCGATCTGGACTACAATCACGAATATGTATTTATATCGGATAGTACATAATTGATTCTATCAATATGTCTAGGTGACGCTTGTGAAGATTCTATTGAATTTATCAAGGATGGAAGTACAACTGGGAGTAAGGTAGGCAGAGATTTGAAATGTTAGTAGATTTTGACCCTCCTTTTTGACTAAATTGGGTGGTCGTGGTGGGTATATATGATCTACTTGCAGTGGTAATTCCACAAAGTATACTACATTGACCATAGAGGTACTATAAATATATGTTATAGTTGGACGGTTGGTTCACATTATGGTGCAGTGATGTCTTAATACTTTGGGAGATACCATGCTTCGTGATTTTTCACTGATTGCAATTCACACAGATTGAGGTGCTGATTCTTATGAACACAGTCTTGTCTAAATATTGGATGCATGATTTTATTGGCACATTATAAATAATTACATAATTGCGCTATGGTCTCCACATGGGTTTCGACATACTTGACACTGAATGTGATTGCTGTTGAATACACAGATGTCACCAGATCATGGGTGCAATGTGGGTTGAATATGACATGTGATATTACAATTGGGATTCTTCTCTGTTTTTTTAGCCCTGAGGAAATTTTGGAGTATGCCCCATAGGGACGAAACATGTGTTGGCTCTAAGGCTAAAATCGAAGAAGAGGCCAGTAGGCAGAGAAATAAAAATCAAACATCAAAATATCAATATTGTTATAGGATATACCTTTTTGTACTCTAACATTTGATTTATCATGTGCTTGAGGCTGAAATGTATGCATTTGTGATCTTCGATCAAAAAAATGTTGGGGAGTTGGGTGAATCTTCCTACCTTTGAGAGCACCACAACTAAGATAGGAATAAGTTAGAAATTTAGTGGGATCATTAAGCGAGCACCGAAATCCTATCAAATCACTCCGCACACAAAATAAGTTCCCTCCTAAAGAAACCCTCTGCCAACCCCAGTGACCTGAAAAATTACTGCCAGATCTCCCTGCTCCTCTACCCGGCCAAAGTACTTGAGAAAGCCACCAACCAACAGCTCACCGAATACCTGGAACAAAACCACCTACTTGATGCCTCACAATCAGCATTCTGAGCCAACCACAGCACTGAGATCGCACTTATTTACCGCCACAGATGACATCACCTCTCACCAAACCCTAATCAACCGACTCTACAACATCGGCATACAGTAGAACACCCTCAAGTGGATCTCATCTTTTCTCACAGGACACACACAGAGCATCTGACTGCCCCCTTTCACCTCTGCAGCCAAGAACAAAATATTTCTATTAATATTATGGGGTGCTTTGGTGTACCCCAAAGATCATCTTTCAGCCCCACCCTGTTAAGCATCTACATGACCCCCCCTCGCAGATGTCGTCAGATCCCACAGACTCAACATAATCTCTTACACAGACAACACTCAATTTATCCTCTCGCTCAACGAGGACCTCACCAAAACCAACTTCTCCAACACCATAACCAAGGTAGCTAATTGGATGAGAAACAACTGCCTCAAACTCAACTCCAACAAAACAGAAGTACTGATCTTGAGGAAGAACACCTCCGTATGGGACCACAGCTTGTGGCCAGCAGAACTCGGACCAACACCCACACTGATTCCGACAGACCATGCATGCAACCTGGGCATCATCCTTGACAGCCAACTGACCATAAAATGACAAGTCAAAGTAGTGGCCTCCTCCTGCTTCAACACCCTTTGCATGCTCCACAGAATCTTCAGATGGAGCCCAATAAACACCAGAAACACCATCACGCAAGCCCTCATCACTAGCTGCCTCAACTACAGCAAGGCCCTCTTTACCAGAAACTCCCATTAGCAACTCAAAAATCTCTAGGCCATAGAGAACACCGCAGCCAGACTCATCCTGGGCCTCCCCATATGGATCCACATTAACCTCACCTTAAAAATCTCCACTGGCCCCCCATACAGAAGAGATGCTAGTCCACACAAAGCCCTACACGACGAAAGACCGTCTTACATAAACCATCGAATGAACTTCCACCTGCCCGTAAGACACCTGCGCTCCACCTCTTTCACCCTTGTACACACCCTCTACATCTTCTGCAGCAAGCGGCGCTCCTTCTCCTACATCGCCACCAAGTCCTGGAACAACCTGCCCCTCCACCTCCAAATGACACCCTCCCGGGCTGACTTCAGAAAGAAACTCAATACCTGGCTTTTCCATGGAGACAGGGCACACTCAGCACCCAGCTACCCCAGGGGTGACAGTGCTGTTCTATACAAATGCTGATTTAATAATTGATTGATTAATTAACTTTATGTAGTCATTCGAAGTGAAGGGATCCACTGCGCAAAGTGGGCTGACCCACTACTCTTTGCTAGATGCTGTGCTGGGCGGAAGCAAAATGTGAATGACAATTCAACAAACCAAATGAATGGATGGAGTCTACAGACCAAAGCCCCTCCCTGTATGTATTTTAGGTATGAATTTAATTGAAAACAATAGCTTACTGAGTCAGATAAAGCTGCCTCAAAAGCCAAAGGTAACCATAACATCGGGACCTCCTTTTCTTGCTTCACCTCGGACATCCTATTGTAAGATCTCTAAGCTAAACTCTACATCTTTTGCTCTTTAGGACACTCTATGAAGTCCTGTAAAATGTGAGTAATCAAGGTTGGCTAGTCGTCCACATCTTTGAAGATTTTAATTTTAAAAGGTTTCCTTTTCTCACTTAGATGCTGACATGTTTAACAAAAGACTTTACAGAAAAGTGTTCCCTCTTTTAGAATGCATGGAAGCAACAACAGAAATAAACTGATGGCAAACAATTGTACCCTATTTTATTACTTAAAATACATATATTTACACAACATGGTAACAGTGCCTTGAATAATTTCAAATCTCCCAGTATTTCCATTTGGTATAAAACTATAAATAGCAAACATGTTAAATTAGTTTAAAATAACCCTCTTTGGTTCAAGGCAAAGAGATTCAATCTAAATGCTCTTTTTACGATTGTTGAGAAAATTATATCACATTCTGGGGCATATTATCAAGAACTGCGATACAATTATTGCCCCTTTAGCGGCAGGAACTGCCGCTAAAACGGCGATAACGGGCTTGATAATATGCCCTTGTGAATTCCAATAGCAGCCCAGGTTAACACCAGAACCTGGGCTGCAATGGGAATTCACAAGGACATGTTATCAAGCCCATTATCGCCGTTTTAGCAGCAGTTTCCTGCCGCTAAAGCGGCTATAATTTAATCGCAGTTCTTAATAATATGCCCCGTTATCCTTAAAAGAGTGATGAAGTTACAGTTCACTGTGGTGGAAAGGCCGTCTTGATCCTCGGTACACAGTCCCGTTTTTATCAATTTGGTCCTTCAAGAAGCATTTTCTCAGGTTCGGTGAACTTCGCGGTACCCTTAGAAAATAATCCCGATGTGGTGCATGCGCTATGGTTTATAGAAGTAAGGGTTCATGTTATCGACATTAAGCAAATATTGGCTGAGGCAGGCAAGTAACCTTTTGTTCCCCACATGAAGATCCTTAGGGGATTATTTTGAAGAGAGTATACATGATGAAAGTAGCAAAATATATAAGGATAACACAGCAGAAGTACTGCAATATTGCTGGTTTTAGGACTGAGTGTCTTCTAGTTTTACGTCAAGCACGTATGAAGCCAACTCGATAAAGTGCTCTCCTGAATTGTGCCTATATGAATGATTTTATCACACATTTAGGTAGGCAGGTTTTTATTGTGGGGGAGAGAAGACAGAACTGAAAACAACATTTGAGAAAAGGGGTTCTTTTGTTGCCTCAACAGATTTTACTCGCTCCAGGACATTGAAAGTCCTTCACCCTGAATCAGAATTTGTTCTGGGTGAATCACCGTCTGAGGCCTTAGAGGAATCCAAACAAGCCTCTGTAACACTTTCGTTGAGGCACAAATCTCGAAACAAGGTTTCTGCTCCCCTTCTCTCGTGATGTATTTGCTATTTTCTATCCTTTTCTTTTTCCTCAACGTTGATTGAATTTCCCAAAAATGTTCAAGGGCTTCCCTTTGCTAATATATCACGCACCGTACAACTCTGCTTCTTTGCATGTGGCAGCTAACCTGGAAGTCCCATCAGTCCAGTCCCTGTTCCCCGTTCCCCTTTGAAATGATGCACCTACGTCCCTGCCCTCCCTCTGTGCTGTGCCATTACCTCTGCTTTTGTAAGAACGTGAAATGGATGCCCGGCTGAACATTGAGTACGGTGTTGGCTAGGCAAGGCTAGTGACAACTTCTTAGGGGTCCGGACTCTGTCAGAGTCAGTAGAATCTAAGCTGTGATCTGCTGTGGAGATCTTTTATTTGCTCATATATCAGAAGACATGTTGTTGATGAAAAACAAGTCTGTCATTTAAAACTACATCCCACAACTCTGCAACACGATGTCACGTTCTTATTATTTAGAAATCATCTAACACTACTGGTATGAGATGACCGGAACATTATGATTGTGCCAAATGGGCGTTTGGCTGGGATTAGCAACATTCATGTCATTGTAATTGCCTTTATATAGCGCTTACTACTCCTGACGAGGGGTCAAAATGCTTTTCGGTGAGCAGCACGCTACTCGGAACCCAAAAATGATTAATGGTGAATTTATATAGGAAAATAGAAAATTAATTTGAGCAGTGGACATTTGAGTGCTATTTGGGTTGAAAAGGATAGTGGAGGGAGAGAAGAGGGAGGGGTTTGCATTTATATAGAGTTTGGTGCCCCTGATTTGGTTTTACAACCAGATTTTATTGGGTTTTGAAGATATCATCAACATATATAGACGTTATGCGCGTCATATCTAGTACATATTACACAGCGCTGATACTCTCTGGTGCACTTATCGTAAATACCCTTTGAACAAAACAGTCCCCCTCCCCCCTTGAGTTGTGTTTATTTGAGCATAATGCAACCCCTAGATGTTGTTGGGTTCTTGTGAGTTAGTCGCTGGTTCTAGTGTACTGCGGTTCCTATCATCCCTGGTCCAGGTCCCCCTAGAGCTTGGTACCTCTGATGAGGCATCAAAGTGCTTTTTTTTAGGTGTGGCATGCTACTCCAGAACCCAAACAGGATTATTGGTGAATTAGTATAGGGAAATATGAAATTAATTTGATCAGTGGACATGCGAGTCTGTTCGCTGGATTGGAAAAGATAGTGGAGGGATAGAAGAGTGAAGGTTCTAGAAAGATATTTCAAGATGGTAGCAGCAGGAGAGGTTTGCAATGAGTAGGTACCAAGAGGGCTGAACCCACCAGCAGGGGGAATCACTGAAGAGGGTGATGGGGGAGTCTGTTTGAAGACTAGATACAGAAAAGCAGATGCCGTGGTAAGAGACTGATGCCGCGCCTGAGGCTTGGGTCCTACCTGTCCATGCAGCCAGGGCAGACATGTCGGGTTCGAGAGTGCATCTGTGAGTGCATGCTTGCTATTGCTTATTCGCACATTCACTCAGAGGGGCAAATGAAAGCACCCCGTCTCCCAGAGGGCTCACGCGCTGAATGAACAGACGCTCGAAACATATCAACATGTACAGGCTGCCAGGTGTACTTAAAGCGAGCTTAAAATGTCAGAGTTCCGCAGAAGAACGACACATCTTTCTGACGTCTTCGGCATTATTAAAGCGAAGCCGAAGAATAGGTCTATAAAACTGCAAATTGCAATTACGCTGAAATTCTTAAAGTTATGTCAAGTGCACAGGGCGACAGAGCCTTTTAGCAATCAAGATGCAGTGCGGTTGTTATGGCACTCTTTAAATCTCTCGGAATTGCTAACGAATAGGCAGATGTGGAAATTATGAGTAACATAATTGAAGATATTCAGGCTTTTAAATGGCCAAGCCCTCCACAATCAAGACAGTTCGAGTTCAGAATCTAATTTCGCAGTAACTACAATAGGTTGCAATAAAGCATTTTATCAAGTGCTCTGAAGTGCTCTTTTTGCACTCAGGGGCTGCATTACCGTGCACTCGACAGACAGGTTCAAGAATATGACTATCACACAATCCTCTTTTGTGAGCCGGCATTTGCCTGCCTAGATTTTTAAAAAGAACATTAAGCACAGCATTTCCATGTGTTCACTCTTTGTGTTACCTTCAGAGATTTGTATAGCAGAATGCCGATAGCCTGGGTGAGGGGAGTGGTAGCTTTGAAGGTTATGCAGGGTAATGCAAACTTCGGGGCTGATTTCGAATTAGGGAGGTGGTGGAGATAAGTCCTTCGGTTTGGTGGAGTACTTTCCTCCCACCATATTGAGGGTCCTTCGCTTGCCAAATTTAGAGCGGTCCACCAGCCCTGTAAACAAGTCCAAACGTTGGCAGGAACCGGCTTACGAGCGGTTCCTGTCACAGTACTAAAAAAGTGGGATTTTATTTTTGAAACACATTTCCCTTAGCACCACTCTAAATCAGGACAGTGCGATAGAGTACCTTCTCTGCCAAACTGTAAATCAGCCCCTTCATTCTGGGATTAATAGGGAGCCAGTGTAGCTGTCTTAGTACTGAGGTGATGTGACCAAATATATGGGGGCCACAAACCAAGCAACAGCTCTGAGAGAGGAAAGCATTTCAGGACTCAGGTGAGAGTTCAGTTTTCTGCGGATTGAGTATAAGGAAGTTTGTACATCAGCACCATTTAAATACAATATGGCACTAATCCACATCTAAAGCTATATTCTATTTTGCATAAAATACAGTGAGGGCATTGGGAGCGCTTTACAATGAACTGAGGAGAAGATAAACCGGAAAGCAGGCCAACAATCATAGAGACTGGAGAGTCACAGCTCACACATCATATAACGATTCCCTTGAACAATAACAAAAGGCTGGGACCCTCAGAGTTATTGTTGTGGGGCAGTACAATGAACAATGAGCATGCGCATGTTCCTTCCATACTATAGTGAGGAGAGTTGCCATGTCTGTGGGTGCCCTGCATCAGATGCCATCTGCACCAAGGTCAGAGGGGGGCATGAGCCAAAAGATGAGGATCAGTTAGAGTGATGGATGATTCATAAGGAGCACCATCTCATATGTATTTTAGTGCAGAACCAAGGAGCACATTTGAAGGTAGCTCATGCATGCCAGCACAAGATTTTTTGCTTGACATGCAGCACAAAGGATAATGCTATCCAGGGAGTCTGTAAATCAAGACCATCGAGACCACAACCTCTTAATCAAAAAATCTAAAATAAATACATTGGGTCTGATTTTATTTGTTTTGCTTTGCCTTACTCTTGGAGTACTTGTTACAATGATAAAAGTTCTTTGTAATGTAAGTAGATCCAATAGCCGTAGATGTTCTTGAATAGGTGTTTATTAGTTAAAAGTTGGTAATAAGGAAAACCCCACCGGGAGCAGCATCCAGCTGCCCAGCCCCACTCATTCAAACTGACCACACATTCAAACCATGCATACACGAACATTCTAATGACATCACACACACACAGGCTGAGCAGCAGGGAAAGAGATAATCAGAATATAACAGTACTCTTTGCATATTATTGAATTAAAGGGTAAGCTAATAACCCTAGCTTAGGGTACTCCTGGAGTAAGTCACACCTTCTCAAAACAAAACTTTATAAACTGGGCCCATGTCTGATCACACCTTCCAGAGGATTATCATCTGAGCTATCCCTTCAATCTAAATACCCTCACTCCTGATGCCCAAAGTTGAAATCACAATCTCCCAAACCACTACTTTTTACCCTTCATCACAAAATCCACTCCCTCCCGAAAACACAACATCCCTTCCTCACCTCCTCACTAAAGCTATAACCTCTTCAAAAGACAAGGACTTGTAAATATTTGTGTGTCCATTATCTTAGCTTAATACTTCCTCGTGATACTGAGAAACAATTTCTTAAGTTATTATCGCAAACCACAACCCCCATGCACTACACAAAGCACATAAACACATACCCTCTCCAGTTCAAAATGAAAGTCTTCCATACCTTGCCACCTCCATTCCAATGTCTTCCTTCCCATTCACTGATTTGCTAATCAACACTGCTGATGAGGCACTAAGCAGGTTAAGCTTTGAATGGCAACTGGTTTTCACAGAAATCATTAAGCTGGAGCACAGTGTGTGCATGCTAGAATTAGCATTTTGCCAGTTCTGTTTCTATACATAAGCTACATAAATGTTGGCCTATCGAACCTGTAGCTATATTACACTACAGGTAAAAAACATCATGTAACATTTTATTTATTTATAAAGTTTTGTATAGCGCAAACGTGACCCTTGCGGGTATCAGAGCGTTTCACAATTTTTGGTAGGGCAAATTTTGGGAGGCAAAATAATCATTACATAATTATGCAAGATGCGTGCAGGACTCCTGTAGGGTATCGGAGCTCATCATATAAGGGTACAGTAATGGGTGAGGAACATTTGAACATATGTATGTACAGTGCATGTTAACGATGTTGTTCACAATGTGTGGGAGTAGCTTCTGAATGTAGGTCTGAATATCTTTTCCCACTCTCGCAAGACCTTGAATCCTAATGTTTCAGCAAGATGGGTTTCCAGATCCCCTTGCTCTAAAGCTTTTTTACCCTTTGATATCACTCCGGATTGTGCCGACGTCATCATTTATTTGTTAAAATTTTTTGGGGAGGAACTCGTGTGATATTTGACTTATTTGATTGATTATCCAGTCAACAGTTGTTAGCCCAGCTGTTTAGTTTGCTGCCCACTACTAAGTTTGGTTTTATCCTAGTTAAGCACTGTATAGGAAACAGCCTTAAAAGAAGCCAAAAGGCCTAAAAGAATCAGGAATTCAACATCATCTTTGTCAGTGGTCAGCTGGAGGGCATCTAACAAGGACTTCAAGAGGAGTGCATTGGTCTAAAACCTGAATGTTGCGGGCTGAGCAATAATTTTCCAAATAATTTGATAACTGATTATTAGCCAGGCTTTGCATCCGTTTGGTGGCAAACGATAAAAATGATATAGTTCGGTAATTGACATAAACTTGAATTCTGCTCCAAAGGTAGCAGTATTTTCCAACCCATTAGGTACCTGGCCTGAAATATTAATTTTGTAAGTTCAATTCCAATAATTTCACAAACTATGTGAATGATCTTCATCTTACAGATATCCCGAAGAGATCTAGATAATGTCTTTTTCAGCTGCTCAATTAGCTCGTCCTCTTATACAGGCTTAAAACGCATAAAAGTGTTTCCTTGAGAAGTAGGGTCCAGTTGGTATGTTATTGAGGGGTCTGCAGACGGTGAGCTAATTTCTAAAATGCTTTCTACAAAAAAGTAATAGAGTTGGTTTTATAAAGTGTAGCCGGGCTGAGACTCACATCTTTCACGGCGAGTGGGCCAAACTCTCTAACAATCTCCAAAATCTGTCTAGCCCGAGAGGTGAACTAATTACTCTGAGCACAAAGTGAGTCGAATGTTTTGCTTTAATGGCTATTTTATAGGTTTTAAAATCTGTAAATGGCATTCTAATCAGGGTTTGAGTTAAAGCCTTTCCTCCGCTGTCTTTATGCTTTCTTACATAGGGCATGGAACAAAGAGTCTGCCTGCTACAAATCAAACACTGCACCCAACCAAGCAGTTAGGCTCTACTCCGGCTTAATTCTCCAAAGGCAATTTACTGACTAAAAATATATGTATGGACTTATATAAGGTTGGTTTTAGGTAGCCAGAGCAATTTCTTCTAGCAATATGTAAAGAAGAAAGAGGAATCAACAATGTGGGTTCACTCAATTAGGTGTCCTGTGTGCTCTTACCAAAGTACAAATGCAAATTAAAAAGAACTGTAATCATGATATTAGTTTTCCAAGACACTAACCATGTGAGTTGATGGCTTCGATCCTATGCTTATGTGAGGAACATCTTTGGTCCCTCATCATTTTCTTTGCTTTGGATAGCACTAGCCCTCCACTTTATTTCTACAACTAAGTGTTTCAAGGGGCCACAGAAAGACTGCATGGAACCAGTAAGTGTTGGGTAAAGCAGGAACAGATAAATAAATAATGGAAACGGGTGACTCTGGATTAATGCATTGATACATTTTACTAGATGAGTTGTAAGTACCCTAATGAAAGGTGTATTATATATACATATATACATATACATATATATATATATATATATATATATATATATATATATATATATATATATATACATATATATATATATATATATATATATATATATATATATATATATATATATATATATATATATATATATATATATATATATATATATATATATATATATATATATATATATATATATATGTATTTGTTTTAATTCTCCAGGATTTTTCATACATTGCTGGATCTGATTTGCAAAGAACTGGTGCTGTAGAGGACAATTTCCTGAGTGTGCTTGTACATGTAGGAGTGTTTGTGTCTGCATTTCCATCCTACCTGTTTGCCAAAGTCCAGGATTCCCTGGCACTATAAACCAATTTCCTGTTACTGTTCTGCCTTGCTCGTCTTTCGGAGTTCTTACAGTAATAGTGTACGAACAATTAATAAATTAGACACCCTGGCCAAAAATCTAGCGAATGCTGGAACAAAAATCAGTCCACACTAGCCTTTTGGATCAGCCACTTTGGCATTATACTATTGTCCAAAACCCCATCCACGCACAAGTTTATAGAGGACATTTTGGAATATGTACAACGCATAGAAAGCGCATTTACCATAATTTCACGTACAAGAAAAAACCAAGCAAGACGATAATATTATAAATAAACACAACCGTACTCAAATGAATTGTAAATATGAACGGTGCACAGTATTTTATGGTGATCATATGGAGTCACTGTCTTCTTTGTTTCCCTTTCACCGGTTGACGGGAACGATGAAGTCATATGTATGTTGTGAAATATCCGTCCCTTTGAATGACACATGTCATTGATGAATGTGTGTACCCATGAATATTACGGTTTCAGCACATCCATGATGCTCACATTGCTAAGACCAAATGTGACAACGGGATGAAAATTAAAATTAAAAATAGAAAAGCTTACATCAGTAGTCAGAGAACGGAGCTCTAGAGCAAATCAGTGCACGCCACATGATTCATAATCAAGTGTTAGCCACACAATTTATTTTTGCATTACCTTTGAGCTTTGGGATGTACTTCCTTGACTGTAATAATTACCTGCAGGTAATTACAAATGAAACAGAAGTTCTGGCAACATAATAGACTTGCACCCCATGCAACAAAAAATGATTGCTATTTCTCTTAATTTCTGTGAATAGTGGGTCATGGATGCTAATTAACTCCTCACATCCCGTTAAAAAAAAAAATAAAAGTCAATATTGTAAGACTCCGTCTTGGTACAAAATGTATAATTTTTGTGACTGAAAATATCTTATTGAAAGGGAGTCAAGATAAGAATTAGGGGGTCATTTTTGGGATTTCGCAGCGAGGGAGAACCCCCATAACCAGCTACTTCTTTACCTGTCAAAACCTCTGTTGCCTTTTTGCATTTAAAACTGGGGAAAGTGCCAGATTTACAACAGAGGACCCGACACCTGCTCCATCATTTCAAACCCTTGGCCTCGCAGCCACTGGACTACAGGTCATTGTGACGGCCACCCACCCTATTTTGGCCAGAAGGACCATTACTTGATTTATCTGGCTAGGGTGGCAAAGCAACGGTTCTCTGGTTTATTTCTGAAAAATAAAATACGTTATTAACCAAGTGCCACAAATAAGGTGCTCGTATGGCAAAGTTTCATTGTCTGCACCCCACTTACATACTTCACTATTATTTACAATAGCTGGTGGAGCTGTGTGTGGTGACCGTTTTTGCCGCCCTCATTGGACAGAAGACGTTTTACAGGGATGCTTGCCGCTGCGTGCTTGTACTAGACTGTCCCAGCCATCTTCTCTTGCAAGTGACCTTTTTGTTAGTATCTCTAACATTTTCAAAACTCATTGCATTTTTTTGCTGTAGTTTTTGTGTCTATAACAATCTTAGACCATAAATCGGAATAGTGCACACTTTATCAACAAAATTGAGAACTTGAATTTTTATCCTGACTTAGTTATTGGTGATGCTTGCTATTGAACAATTCTATCCCAATATTCTACAAGAAGATGACTTACAGTTGATGAACTCAAATACTGAGTGACTTCACAGTGTTCCTAACACAACTTGCCTGAATCACAATTACTTTCTCTTCCAACCATTTCAGATGCCTTCAAAACTCTTCTCAGTATAGATGATGGCTCATGGGCTTTCTGGAAGGGATTGAAATTTTGACATGGCATAAAGCCACCATGTGAAGCCTTTTGGACACATTAACAATTGACAGTTTGGTTCTATGACCTCACAGTCCTTCAGCACATATGTTCCTCCTATACGGCATCAATTTAAAAGAGTGCCTCCTGCACCCTTAATTTGTGTTGAACCTGTTTTGCTGTGAGCACTGCATCTTCTACATTTTTCAAATTCCTGTAATATATTTCCAAAAAATAAATGGCCAGTTGATGAGTGTTCTTACTATTGGAGCGTATACAACATGACTTCATTCCTCAAGCAGAGGCCAACCTAGATGCGCATAAGACGTTTGATACTATAGAATGGGAATATATAATGGCAGTGTTAAACAGTTATGTATAGGATGGGGCCTTCTTGGAATGGGAAGCATTATTGTATACTAATCTACTTGTAAACGTCCACACTGATACCCTGAATTTGCACCCTTTCTGATTTTAAGGGGGAATGATAAAGAGCAGCCTACTCCCTCTCCTAATATTTGCATTAGTAGTGGAGTCCTTGGGAAAATGAATGAAATATAGACATGCATGTTGAAGTGCCATATTCACATATGTAGGAGAGACAAGAAACTAGAGGAACATGGTGGCTTTCCTTTTTTATTTGAGCACGTAAGTGCTCAGCATATAGGCAGCATGCATGTGTCGTCCCCGAGTCACCCAAAGTCTAAATTCCTTTGCCCCACCTACTTTCATTCCCTGCCCTTGGAGGTGATGAACACGGGTTCACTCTAGGGGCACAATGCCTTCTATACAGTTATTGTGGACATGGCATTGCAAGTGGAGGTATTTGGACAATAAATTCATCTCACAATGTATTAATGCATATGAATGGCATTTTGCTGTATTAAAAGAACCCTGATGTTTTCTTTCCACAAATATGCAAAACAATCTTCTGTGAACAGAACCAAAGCCGTTGTATATCTGACACAGACAATGGGGGTGATTGGTATGGAAGTGTAAATCCTAATGGCCTGATTAGGAGTTCAGTGCTCCGACCGCCCGACCACCGCGGGCACTGGAAGACCGCAGTGCCAGGAGTCTTCCAACTGCCTTATCATGAGTTGACCGTGGTGCCCGCAGTGTGTCTGTGGCGGTCAAGCACCAGTGGTGAATGGTTTTCCAAATATATTGATGCCTGTGTGAGCATTTTGACTGCATGTGTTGAATGCTCTCATATGCATGAAACATGTGGAAAAATACCACCTAACCATTGCCAGAGTCTGGCCCATATTTGTGCACTTCAGACAATGGGTATATGGTACAAAAAGAACTTACCTGTATTTTACCGCAAATAGGGTGGTATTCTTCGGGGTGAAGATGCTGCTGTGAAGGTGGGATCTGGACAAAGCGATCTACGCCGACCTCTGAAAGGAAGAACAGAAAAGGGGTGATAATGCACCTGAAATTCTTTGTTTCCGCTGACTTGAAGACGGCAGTCCTCCCACCACTGTCAGCTCATCAGAAAGTTAACTTGTAATACGGATAGCAGTGGGACTCCTCAGTACCACCCTTTGGCTGCTGCTTTTCCCCAACTGGAGCTGTGGTGGTCTGCGGATGGCTGGCAGTGTTGGGGTTCGCGGGCGGTCATTGCAAAGGAAATATGACAATCTCGTAATACCACAGTCGGACCACTGGGCTTGAGGTGGTCGGACCGCAACCGCATGTACGGCATTTCCTGGACCGCCAAACTCGTAATAAGGCACTAAATATCCCTAGAGATCGCAAATCATTTAAATATATGGGAATTAATATAGGAGTGAATACACGATGGGAGTCTCTCAAGTATATGTAATTCTCTTGTTAGCTACACCGGAAGATTTTTTACGTAGATGCAGAATACATACACTGATACAAATAGACAATAAAACATAGGTGCACTCTGAAATTATTGTATATCAACTGAATGGTTCATGTGATCATATACCATTTATAAAGATCACAGGCAAAATTGGAGACAGCAAAAAGCATAACATCCCAAATAATTAGGGTACCATTTAGCTGCATTAGGGTCTATCACCAGATCGTATTATGCAGTAAATATTCTATGACCATGATGGGAAATATTTTTATGGTAGAAATGATGCCCCTGTTGCATATTATACACAATATACCAATGCTAATACTAGAACCATGTTTTAAGAGATTTGATTGATTGCTACAGAAGTTACTGTGGGCAGATGAGGTTGTGCTAGTGGCACTTATGATGCTACACTTACTGTGGTTGCATGGTACTGTGTTGAACCTGCATTTGCTGTGCAGATGGCAACACTCACCATGCACATCTTGGTTATTAATTGTTTCACCATCCTCGGTTAGAGGAAATGCTCTAGACAACTTTATATTCTATCTTTTCATCATACACCAGTGGAACGGTTAATTATGTCCCTTTTGAATTACCCTCCCCTTCAAGATGGGTAGAGATATGGTTTACCAGCCAGGGGTAGCCTTTCTACATTCTTCGTGGCTGAATACCTCTTTACACATGTTGGGGCTCTTCAGCACCAATTCATACATTCCACCTGTGTGAAATTTTACTGTGGTCATTTCCTGATCATACAGCATCTTTGCCATGCACACAGAATATATATTCACTTTTGACACTATGCCTTTAATTTTTGGTGGTATAGAATCTGCTTCCTTTGCTCCTGCAATGGTGTGCTGACCTGCAGCAACCTATCCATATCATTTTTCTTTTCAGCAATGTTCTCACATTGACCAAGCTGATCCCTGGGCTTCATTTTAGCACCTAACTGGAGACATGCTGGTTGGGCACTCCTTGCTCTTGTGCCTGAAGCTATTTTGGCCCATTGTTTTGAGTTATTTCAAGACTATGTTGCCCTTTTTGATTAATTTTCCTGTGGGACCTACCCACCTGCTGTTTGCCTTTACTTCAGAACCTTTATCACAGTGTAATTGACTTACATATGGGCATCTATAGACATAAGCACTTGGCTGTGTTTCGCACTTGAATCACCTCATCTGGTCCTAGTTATTTTTGGACCCTATGTAGTAGCATGTTTCCGGACTCTGGGCGGTGCTTGCCACCAGCTCGATCTCTTCATATGGTCCTTTTTATTACTGTACGCTGTACATTAGTATGTTACCAGACTCTTACTGATGTTCATGACCCTCGTTTTTTGTCATCTCGCCTCAAATTTCTTAGTTTAATTAATTTAGGACATTAATGTGGGCCACATCTGGACAAATCCTGGTGTTCATGCTTGGTACTTCCTCCATTTTGATTGGTGGGCCATCCTCATGCCAGGGACGTCCACCACTGACAAATTGCACTTTGTGCCTTCCCCCATTGTGGATACAGTGTTCATCCTAGTAAACTGTAAGTCATTGCTGCATCCACTACATAAGCCTTGTTTTCATAAATAATTCTAGTTTACTGATATACATCGTCCTATTGCACAGGTGCTTGTGAGTTCTGCTTTTGCAGGTACTTCACCTACTCCCTGGGGTGAACTCATAAATTATTTTAAGTTTTTTTTAATTATAAGTTATTCCCAATGGAATCCTCCATTGCATGTGTGTTTGACCTCTCCACAGATTTTTCACAAACTACACCCTTCCTTCATCATTATTCAGTTGCTTATTTGCTTTGTTGATATTTTCTAGGTATTCATTAGCTTCCAGTGGAGAGTAATATATTTTCTCTTTATGACCATATAATCTACAGAATAGTAGCTTCCTGCTTTATATCATACTGGCTCTAACTTTCTTCATTTATTAACTATGTAGTGATGATAAATCCTTCTGTACTCATTCAAGGTCTTTGTCCTGAAGATGACCATGTAAAAATGAAATCGGTCAAAAAGCTGCGGACACACACAGCTGCAAAGACATTCTTGGAATTTAAACTAATGCATAATATACATACTGATACAAATGAACTATAAAACATAGGTACATTCTGCAATTATTGTATATCAACTCAACGGTTAATGTGATCATATATATCATTTATAAAGATCACAGGCAAAATTGGAGACAGCAAACATCCCAAATAATTAGGGTACCATTTAGCTGCATTAGTGCCCATCACCAGATCTTATTATGAAGTAAAGATCTCTATAGTCCATTAAACGTTAATATATTGTGAGAGTCCTTTCGGGTAGTGGTGGGGGAACAGGACAGGCCAGCACTACAGAGCCACAGCCATGGGGGCTTTGGTAATGTGCCTTTACTCTCCTGGGGTCTGTTCAACTTTTACTGTGAAATACTGGGTTAAATACTGACCCTTCGGAATTTTGCACTGGTGGTAATGATGACAAACAGTCACAGGCTTCTCAGGGAGATTACTGTGGGGGTACGGCAAGCTTAACACGTAACAGTGAAATAATATAATTGTCCAGCACAGCACTTCTATTTATGTAAAGGATAGTACATTATTCTACTATAAAAACAATACTACCTACAACACAAAAGTTATCAGTTACCCAATACATGGTATTGAGGCTAATATGCTCGTAAGCTAGCCCTCTCTCTGTTAACAGTGGAATAGTCTTTCACCTGTTCTTTGACAACAGTGGTGGTCTTGGTGGATTCAAGGCTCTCAGTCTATGCTCACCACTTTTGTGCCGGGTAGTGGTTATGAAATTCAGCAGACACACTTGTGCCTGGCAGGCACAGATCTCCCAGAGGAGTCCCAAATACAGCTGTGTAATTAGTGGCTTCCGCTGTGGCCTTCCTACAAGCCTCAATGGCATCAGCAGCAGGTGGGCTTTGAATTTGAAGAGAGTCCTGTTCCTCTGATCTTTTAAGCCTTGATAGTAGTCGCACTGGGCCTCTCTCGGATGTGGCAATGTCACAGTTCTTTTTTCAGATGCAGGACTCTGGTGGTAACTTGATGCCTTCGAGGTGCTTTTTTGGCAAGGATGGCTAATTCCAGTTGGACACTCATACTCCAGTACCACAGCAGCGTAACAGTGCTTGGGCACAAACTGCCTCATGGCAGTTGCTTTGTCTTTGGAGTGGTGTTGTCCACTATGCACACTCTGGAGTAAAGCTGGGGTAGCCACTCAGGCAGTCAACAGGGTACGCAGGGGTGGGCACCACAGGTTTGCAGAATTCTTATTCTTTAGCATCAAAGCCAAGGTCATGCCATCCACAATCAGAGGAATACAGCAGATGATGTAGGATGCACCTGCTTCAGTGTTGCAGGCCTATCGAGCACACTCGGGCAAATGACGCATGTCTACAATGGGGATGTCTGGCTGAGCTGCTCAGCACATATTGGAAGTGATATGATTCCCTATATGAGTTTAGCAACCAGCTCCTAGTCTGGAGCACCATTCTTGCTAATTGGGAGCCTCTCATAGATGGACAACTGCTCTAAGGTCAACCGTATCTGACCACACCAGCATTCAGCTCATCCACTATGGTCTGCCTACTCCTTCGCTCTTGATCAGGCAGGACTCCTCCGTTTGTAGGTCAAACCAGGCAGTTATTCCTCCAGATCAAAGTCAAGATGATGTCCTTTCACCTCTGGGAAGCTGACTACCAGCAATGATTGCACAGTAGTTCTCTGAGTTCTCTGTGGAGCACCCCCTCCATGGTCAGTGAGAACTTTAAAATGGAACAACAAGTTTGTTAGAAGCTGCCACTCTCATATAGGAATGACAAACAAGGGATATGAATTCTCTGTCTGCCTTCTCAAAACCTGTTGTGTTGGTTGTCTTGTCATATGTCCTCTCCAGGCTGTTTTCCAGACCCTGCCTTTTCGTAGAGTGATGCTCTTCACAGCAGGGTTGTCTCCAGGCTAGAGCACCCGCAACAGAGGCACAAAGAGGTATGATCATCTGACAGTTATCAGGAAAAGAGACAAAGGACTGCCCATTAAAATGACACCTCACATCTGATAGCAAGAGCTGCAGCTTTACCATTTACCTCTACCATTTACCAAATGGCAATTTCAGGAAGACTAATCACGGCATTCTGTGTTAAAAGGACCTAACCAAATTTCCAAGGGAAACTTGTCTCCTCTTTCTCCACTTCATTTTCTAATGTGTCTCCCTCCATTTACAGGAATTGCAGCAAAGCACTTCAACAGTCTGAGAAAGCAACCTCACATCCTGAGTGTAGACATTAAAAGGACACATGGCTTCCAAAATGGAAACCACAGGCATGTGTCACTCTGACTTACACATACACACATGCAGTGTGTAACTCACTTATTTCACATACCACACATTCCTGTACATCTTCCACCTGAGCCAATCTGGGCTTGACCTAATTTCTGTATCAAGACAGCTCTGGAGGAGGTCTCCGAATTCATCAAGGGCACTCTAGACAAAGGTGGAAAGGTTGTCCTGATTATGTTGGATTTATTGGCAGCCTTTGATACGGTCTCTCATTCCAGACTTTTAGCTTGACTCCAATCAATTGGGACTGGTGGTACAGCTATGAAGTGTCTCACTTTATTTTTGGAAGAAAGAACTCAGGAAGTCTGGATGCGCCCTCTCGCCTCCAAAGTACAAGAGTTATCGGTTGGGGTGCCCCAAGGCTCGGCTCTCAGCCCTACATTATTCAATGTCTATTTTACACCATTAGCACTACTAGCCAAGATATTAGGGGTTAAAATAATCAATTATGCTGAAAACACTCTTCTTCTGTTCACCTATGGAAAGGGTGAGGAGATTGCTGAGGAGGCTATTAAAAGTTTTCTTTCACATATGTTCCTTTGGATGTCCATCAATCACTTGAAATGCAACCAGGGCAAGACTGAGATTCTATTCTTAGGTCTCCTCTCAGCAGACTAATGGAGGTCCTTCATTCCAAAGGATGAACCCCAACCTGACCCTCAACAGGCCACTGTTAAGAAGCTAGGCATCAAATTTGACGGCGCTCTTACCTTCAAACATCAAATTCAGGCAGTGACTGGTAAGCGTTTTGGGTTGCTCCGAATTCTGAAAAAGTTCTTCCCTTACTTTGTGAAACCCAGGGAAACATTGGTCCAGGCCTTGATTACATCCAGATTGGAATATGGCAGCGCCCTATATTTGGGTTTACCTGATTATCTTCTTAACAGACTCCAAGTGGTACAGAATTCGACAGCCCGCACTCTCCTTAACCTCCCCTTATGAGAAACACATGTCCCCTCATCTAAAGGCACTCTATTGGCTTCTTATTAAAAAACAGATGTAATTTCAAGACCGAAGGCGACCATTATGTATTATATCTTTTAATGTTAATCCTGCAGCACCTTTAAAAACATTATAACAATTAGAAACACTAGAACCAGAACACTCTATTCTATATATATCAATGATTCCGAACATTCTTCCCCTTTTACTAGCTGTTCCAGGAGAGATAAGTACCTTTTAAAGTGATCTATTTTAAAGTTAATTGGATTTGTTTATGGTCTATGAGCATGAGTGTTAAGTGAGTGTAGTATGAGCCAAATCTTCTAATATATAGACGTGTGGCTGGGATTTTTACTTTATTTAGCCAAGTATTTGGGGAAAATGATATAAGATATTTTTTTTTAATTGTTTGAGCATTTATTAGAAAATTAGAACTGTTTGGTTTTTCTGGTGAGGAGTGGAGCAGGTGTTAGTAAGTTAGTCGTTTTAGGTGGTGATTAATAGTTGGAGGAAGGATATTATATAATTGCTTATAGTAAGGAATTAAATGAGGATGACTGAGGGACAAATTGGTGAATTCCAATTGGCAGGTGAGATGGTTAATGAGGAGGTAGTGAAACACATGATTCAACATGAAATGAGGACGCAGGTAAAAGAGGCTGTGGATGGTGTACTTAAGAGTAGGAAAAGAGATTTGGAGTGTGGAGAGGAAGCTTTTTCAATGTCACAGGGGGAAGGTGTAAGTAGTGAAGGTTGTAGGAAAAAGAACAAAAAGACAAAACATATTGAAGAGGTAGAGTTGACAAAAAAGGAAAATGATGATCAAGTGATCTCCACAAAGATGGGTGTCCATGGTGGCACTTAAAGAAAAGTTGTCCTAACTGGCGCACAGGGAAAGGTTGCCCATAGCGGCACATAAGAGGAAGAGGATTTCGAGACTGAAATGTACAGAGGTGGAGTAATTGATGGAAAAGTTTTAGATAAGTACGTTTTGGATTTTCCTAAGGATGATGGGTTTGATGACATGTTGTAGGACATTGAAGGGTCATGTTCAGGAAATACAGTCAAATACCCATTTGGGGGAGACACGTTTACTCCTTTAAATATTAAGCACCCAAGGAGTCGTGAATGGTGGCCTATAGATCACGTGGGAAGTTTTATTAAAACGTGTGTTCAGAAACCCTTGGATAGGGAAGTACAAAGAGTTTTGAGAGCAGAATGTGCAAGGCCAGTGATAGAGGAAAATGCGTGTAGTACACCAAATTTGGACCCGGAGCTAATACGTTTTTTAATTCAGCTGGGCAGTGTCCCAAGTTAGGGGTTGGAAAAGTCAATGAAGATTTGTCAAAACAAACTTTTAGACATGGTGGGTCCCTTGAGTAGAGTACTGGACATTGTGGAGGATGCTTATGTGAATGAAGAGGAAGTGGACATAGATTTACTCAGAGGCTGGAGCCAGAGGGCTATGGTCATGCTTGGTAATGTGAATGTTTGTTTGCTGTAGGAAAGAAGGAGATCAATCCTTTAAAAAATAAACCTAAAGCTTGGGGATATGTTGCAGAAAGAGACCAGAGAGGAGGCAAAAGAATTGCTGTTTGGTGAAGGTCTCGTGAAGAGTATAGGAAAATATGTAAATACCTTTACAGCCCTGGATAATGTGCAAGGGAACATGAGGAAGGTATTTGGAAGTCAGCTTTTTGGCAGGGCAGGAGAAGGGGGCAATCTACTGGCCGAGGAGTTCAGAGGCCCCAGTGTGGTACCCAATATGGCTCACAGTACTATTCCTAGTATGGCAATTCGTTTAGGGGGAGAGGTTACCACTCAACCTCAGGATTTTACCCTAACAGAGGAAGGCTGGGTGGGTCAGGTAGAGAAAGATCTACAAGAGGAAGAGGCCAGTTGCATGACGGAGGACAAGGTGAGTATGGAGATCTCTTTTGGATTTACCCATGCAAAAGTAGGATATCCGAAGGTTTTTACAAAGAAATGGGAAAAGATAACAGTAGATCCTCCGGTATTAGATACAGTTCAAAGATATGTGATAGCATTTATGGAGTATCCACAACAAACATAGGAAAGAAGGAAATAAGAATGTCAAGGGAACAGGAGTTGGTTGTGGATTCAGAGATAGAATCATTAATTCTAAAAATGCAATAGAACAGGTGAAGGAAAGTGCAAAAGGTTTTGTGAGCAATATATTTTTGGTGAAGAAAAAAGACGATGGATGGAGGCCGGTTATAAACCTGCGAGAATTAAACAGGTTTTTGGTATACAGGCATTTCAAGATGGAGGGCATTATTGCTTACAGGATCTGTTGATGGAGAATGATTTGTTGGTGAAACTGGATGTGAAAGATGTCTATTTCACAATACCAATGGAAAAGGGCAGTCAAAGATTCCTACAATTTAGATGGAAAGGGATTCTTTATCAATTTTGATGTCTTCCATTTGGCCTGCCTTTGGCACCTTGGTGTTTCATGAAGGTAATCAGGGTGGTTGTGTCATTTTATTGCAAAAGAGGTTTGCGCATGATAATATATTTGGATGACATTTTTGTTAATGTCACAGGATCAAATGAAGTTAATTAATGTCAAATGAAGTTTTGGAGAAGTTGAAGGTTTTTGGATTTTTGGTAAACATAGAGAAATCAATTTTAGAGCCAACTTAGAGGTTCGAATTTTTGAGATTCCAGGTGAATACAGTGGAAGGTTTGTTGTTACTACCAGAAAAGAAGGTGAGGGTAATAAAGAAAGAGATACGTATGAAGAAATAGTTATTGACTTTGAGAGAGTTGTCAAGGATAGTAGGGTTGCTGTCCTCTTCAATTAAAGCAATTTTCCCGGGCCCTCTTCATTACAGAGGTTTGCAGAGGTTAAACGGAGAGGTGTTAAGGAGAGGATTATGATACAAAGACAAGATTTCCTTGAGTGTCGAAGCAAAGGAAGAATTGATGTGGTGGATAAAGGATATGGAGGCTTGGTATAGAAGAGCAATTTTTATACGTTCCCCGGATTTTGTTCTAGAGACAGATGCAAGTTTGAATGGATGGGGGGCACGACTAGGGGTGCAGGAGACAGGAGGTGTTTGTTCAACGGAAGGGAAATCAGCACATATAAACTGTTTGGAATTTACTGCAGGTTTGTATACAATGAACAGTTTCAGGAAGAATTTAGGAGGTCAGACAGTGTTGATAAAGATGGACAATGTGTTAGCAGTGACATATCTACAGATTAGGGAGAACATTGTCTAGAGGACTGGTGAGTTTAGCAAAGGATTTTGGGAATTTCTGTTTGGAACACAAAATTGCGGTAAAGGCAGAGTACCTACCAGGGGATTTGATTCAGACCGCAGATTGGAATTCAAGACATTTGAGAGATTTCAGCGACTGGAAGATGGATTTAAAATGTTTTTGAAGGTGGAAAAGATATGGAGTCCATTAGAGGTGGATCTTCTTGCAAGCAGTTTGACTTACCAGATAGATAGTTTTTACAGCTGGAGGCCGGATCCTTTGGTGTCAGCAGTGGACACATTCCAGCAGATTTGGGGATGTAAAAGAGCATATGTATTTCCTCCATTTGCAATGATACAGAGGGTTCTTATGAAAGTGAGGCAGGAGATATGTCAGCTAGTATGTTGACACCGTTTTGGGTGCCTCAAGTCTGGTTTCTATCGGTAATGGAGTTGGCATGTGCACAACCTTTTTTCATATCAGCGAGAGAGAGTCTGCTAAAAATGCAGATGGAGAGTAACATCCTCTAGTTCTCAGCTAGATGTTGAACCTTCTTGTCTGGAAAATATCAGGAGATCTAGCAGTTTTAGGGAACTTTAGGCTAGGGCTGCAGAGCTGTTGGAGGAATCAAGGGCACCTGGAACACGGAGGAGGTATGAAGAAATCTAGAAAATATAGTCTAGTTGGTACTTGGAAAGGGGTGTTGATCCCATGGAGACTACTATAGTTCAGGTGAATCATTTTTTGGAGGAAACATTTGAGGAAGGTTTAGGGTATCGTACTATTAATTGTTACAGGCCACTAATATCAGCTGGGCATGTACATGTTAATGACCGGACAGTAGGCAGAGATGTGATGGTTTGTAGGGTGCTAAAGATTATGAGGTTGAAAAGACCACCTAGAGCATATTACAGTGCTCTGTGGGATGTCAATGCAGTGCTGAACTTGTTTCTGAGTTGCCCTGCAAATAGATATTTAGATTTGAAACTACTTTCTGAAATTTAGCAACTTTGTTGTGTCTGGTGTCATACAGAAGGGTGTCAAATGTGAAGCCGTTGGGGGTAAGTAGTAAATTGTCAGGGCCAGAGGGTGTATTTTTTGTAAATTTGGAAAAGGACTAAGACAATGTCAGAATCAATCTTTTATCCAAGGTTACCCGAAGAAAAGAAGTTGTGTGTAGTGAAATGTATAGGAGAATATGAGAATAGAGTTATGAAGTTGAGAAAGCAGGGAGAGGATCAGTTGTTAATCGCATACGTGAAAACACACGGAGCTGTGAGTACAGTAACTATTCTGTGCGAGGTGCTATGGCAAGTAAGTTATGGTCGTCTGTATGAAATTTTGAAAGCAGATGATTGGTCTAATGTGGATGTTTTTGCTAAGCATTGTTTAAGACCAATAAAGCGGGTGCCGAATATTGTGCTAAAGGGCTTTCAACATGCATAATAGTAGCCTCCGGTCTTGAAATGAAATGGCGATTCTCCAAACAAATTGTAATGAGAATCAAGATTTCAATAAAGATGCGCAGGTTAACATTATCCCACCCTCCAACATCCTTTTGGGTTCCCCCAAACAATAAAGGAGGATTAAGTGAAGAGGAGGAGTGGTTAATGTTAGTACCTTAATTATGTAAAGTTGTAAGAAATTATTAATTTGAGTGATACTTCTGCATGATTATTGTATTTGTGAATTTGATATAAGCTTTGTAAAGGAAATGTTCATGAGATAATTGTTTATTTTCTTCATAGAATAGAGAAGGAGGAAGACGTATTAAAGATTTTCAAGGCGGATAAACTGTTTCATTGAAAGGGGAAGCAGTCCGCAGGATTAAAAGAGGAAGATTGTTCAGGTGCATGGATATTATGGACTATTGTGTTCTGGTTCTACTGTTTTAAATTGTCATAATGTTCTTTAAAGGTGCTGTAGGAGTAGCATTAAAAGATGTATTGTATAATGTTAGCCTCAGCGTCTTTAATTAAATCTTGATTCTCATTACATTTTATTTGGAGAATCACCATACTTTTCAAAAGGAGCTGGCTATTTGAGCAAGAGGGTTAAAGATTATTTCCACTCCAGAGACCATCGATCCTCCGATGGCTATTTGGCCAGAGTTTCCAGGATCTACTGTGCCAAAATCGTGGTAAGTCTTTTCCTACCTAAGTCCTATTGCCTAGAACAAGCTGAGTTTGCAGTTATGGACCTCCACCAAGCCAACCCTCTTTAATAGAAAGTTAAAAGCATGTCTCTTTCAATAAGAGTAATATATTGACTATGAGATACAGCTAGCCTTGGACCTAGCACATGAACACTCTTCGGAGTGACTGCACTCTCTACAAATCACATACATACATACATTCATTCATTCATGCACTCATGATCTGAGTGATAGGATTCTGGGTTCTTCATTAGCAGCAGTAATTTACACAAGTAGGTGAGTAGGCTCCCAATCCCAACACTCAAGTGAAAAGGCCTAGCCACACTAAGATCACTCCAAATCCTGGTATGCTAACGCCACTATGCTTTATGCCTTAATCCAGACCAATTGCTCGGCTCTGGCTAAGCTCTTTCTATGAATTTCTTTTATGCCCGTCTTTACTGGCTAAATAGTAAAACCCAGCCATAATTCAGTGTAGCAGGCCCATCGCATTCCTGTGCACCGGTGCCACTGCACCTTCTGTAATGATGATAGTTAGTCCTCCTTAAGAGCCTTCTACTGCCTGGCCCTTTTTACACTTCTTTCACAGTCACAGTCATTCCATGCAGCTACTTACACCATTTGATTTTAAAATCACACCCCATGCCACATTTTCCCAAACTCAGCAGAATCATTTGATTGCAAGTGAAAGCCTTTTTCGCTGCCATTATCGGGTGTTGTAGATCTTGAATTCAGAGGCGCACACCAGATAAACAGCAGCAACCTGTTGGGACAAACACCAAAGATCTAGCTGTGTAACCTTGCCCCAAAATTAGGGAGGAGTCGGGCGGCGCTAGAGAGCCCACAGCGAGATGTCCACATTTTAGTGCTGCTCGGCTGGTCAGGGCCAAAATCCATTAATTATCCAGCAAATGTACCACCGTCGACCCTGAAACGAAGAGGGAAACTGGACATCGTATCCTACAGAGTAAACCGGCGGCAGTAAGGTCAGTGAAATAAAGCCGGCGGACCCAGGACGTGAGATTACCCTCTGGCCAATTGTTAAATCCAGACAAGATGGCGGCCTCTACACCTCACTGGCAGGTATAGGTGGTAAATCAGCAAGATGAGACAGTGACTGGAGCTGTAAAGGACTGCTCTGGAAGGAGGGAGATACCGCTGTGCCCAGACTGCATGAAGTCAGTAAGTACAGTTCATTGGAAGAACTATCCTGACTCATAGCATACAAAATGCAAATTGCAGGACGAGCAGCAAAGGTAGCCACCGAGTGCCGAGAGTGTGCACTGCGGTGAGGGAACATAGATAGACCGCGATTCTGGGCACCAGCTCGCACATACTGTCGGAGCACATCATTGTGTGCTCTCTGTGCACTGATAATCATACCGGTGTGGCGCTCGCTGGAATAGCCGGGGACAGTTACGAAAGATAGTGTGAATGACATTGGCTGCCGTAGGTGTGGAGGACCACTAGAGGGTGATGCCATGAAGAAAAACCTGGGCGCTATCCTGATGTGAGTTGGCCTTTGATTAACCAATAGGTGACAGATACCTGACCCACCTGGATGTTGCAGCCCTGATGGGCTAGTGAGAAGAGCCCTGCAGAGTTCACAGCAGCTACGCATGGCGGGCTAAGAGCCCAGGACTCCCACAGGCCATCGAGATTGACAGTGCTCGAGATGTAGAAGAACAACAGTGCACTGTCTGGCAGAGGGGTGGCTGGAGATCGCACCTAACACACAACAAGGGCATGTGACACTACAGACTGGCAGAAAGGGGATAAGCTAAGACACCGGTTGGGGAAGCCCCTACAGTGAACTTGCTAGTGAAAGTGCAAAGATAGAAAAGCATGGGGAAAACAGACAAACAGCGGACAAAGCTCACATTTGAGTCCAGGTGTCTAAGTAAATCGCAACCTCAGATTGCTTTGTATTCTGAACAGGATATGGAGGCAAGTGGGGGCACTACCCTGGAGAGCACCCTGTTGGCAAAGCAACATAGTCTGCAGTCCATTGACAGCATGGACCATATGGCAACAATGCTGGATAAGCAGGGGGTCCGTATCACAGAAACGGAACAGCGGATCTCCGCAAAGGAAGATACCCTAGGCACTGTGCGCCCCTCCTGTGGGCAGATGGAGAAGCTACTAGCCGTTATCCAAGCCAAGAATGAAGACTTAGAAGCTAGATCTAGATGGAACAATCTCCGCATAACACGGGGGCCTGAGCCCACCAATACTGGCAGATTGGAGCTACATGTAGAAATCATGCTCAGGGACGTGTTTGGGGTGGAGCCCTTCTCGCCGGTCCTCCTTAAGGCAAACCGGTGCTGGGCGCTTCCCCGAGACCCATTAATGCGAAGGCATTAAATTACCGGGATCGGGACATGGCGCTAAGACTTGCGATGGAGAAAGGCGTCACGGTAAGAAGTGAATTTCAACAGGTTAAAAAGAAACTGCAGACACCGAATATTCAATATGCCATGCTTTATCCAGCTCACCTCAGGATCCAGCACAGGGGAAAAGATCTTTTTGTCACCCAAAGATGCACTGACATTTATTAAGCAGCAGGAAAATACAGTGTCGAATGGGCAGCCTGGTGATGGCTAAGACAATGTGGATTAATTCTGCGGGATGTAATAAGTAACCGTTAACATGCACAATATGTTGTGAGGAGTTGGGAGGTGGGATAAGGGACACTGAACTCACACAACAGACTGGCTGCCAACCAGTTGAACGCTACGGGAGGTGTGCCGGGTGGATTGCTGGTCATGATGACCACTAACTGGCAATGTAGGCACCATTGCAATATACGATGAATAGACATATGTACAAGATGACGAGATCACCAACTAGTACCGGACCAAGAAATTAGCACTACCCAACCAAGACATGCAGCCTGATTCATGAAAACCGGATTCTGCGATTCTCAATTAGCGATTACCTGCGAATCGCAATTGAGAAATCGCAGAACGGTATTCATGATGTTTTGCGATAAAAAAAAGCGATTCGCACGCGGCCGCAAAAACCGTTTGCGATTATCGAAAATCGCAGAAAAATCGCTATTTCCGGCTACATCCGTGTCGGATTTGCGATATCGCAAATAGCGATATTGCTAATTGCGAGATCGCAAAATCGCAAGATCGGGAAAATGGGAAGTCGCATTTCGAGCACAGTGATGACATCACAACCAGGAAGCAGCCAGTTCCCACCCCCATTCGCCACAGTGAGGCAGACCTCGAGGCAGCCACAGAGACAGCTCCTGCAATTCACCTTGGATTACCACTTTCCAACTACACTGCAGCTATGTCTGAGGAGGCAGTACCTGGGCCCAGCAACACCACAGGGCGCAAGAGAAAGCTAAAGTTCTCCGAGCAGGAGTTGGAGCACTTAATTGAAGGGGTGGTGGAGAACCACTCCAAACTGTTCGGGAAGGACTCAAGGAGGGTGCCCGAGCAGGAGAAGCGCAGGATCTGGGTGGGCATAGCGGCCGCTGTGAACTCTGTGGGTGTGGCCGACAAGTCACTCGATGAACTTAAGAAACGGTGGTACGACCTCCGAGGTCGTGCCAAAGAGAAGGTAGCTGAGAGGCTTGGAGAGTCCCTGGGCACTGGAGGGGGAGGACCTACAGTCCCTCCAAACACCCCCATGGAGGATCGAGTAGAAGACACGCTGGAGGCTGAGGCATGCATCGGAGTCACCCGTTTGGACTCATCCCGCCCCACCCAAGAGATCCAAGGTAAGTGGCATGTGACTGCGACCCTGTCCCCTATGAATGGCCATGACCATATAGCCTCCCATAATGTTCCATAGTCATGCCATCGGTGCACATCAGGTAATGCCCTAAAGCATTGTGGGACATGTAGTGTGGCCACAATGTAGAAGTACCCCAATGCAGACAGACAGGTTCAAAAGTACGCAAAGCCATAGGCAGTCAGGGAATGTCACCCAGCATGCATGTAGCAACTGCACGTGTGACAGATACATGCAACTAATGAACGTCCACTTCCCCTCACAGGTGGCGCAGACAGCAGCAACAGCGAGAGGCTGCAAATAGATGAGGAAGCACAGGATGACGAGGAGGTGCAGTTACATACACAGCCTCCTGCGTCTGCCGCAGCAACAACCCCTGCAGCCAGGTCCACTACCAGTGTGCCTCCAGCCCCTGCCGCAGCAACAACCCCTGCAGCCAGGTCCACTACCAGTGTGCCTCCAGCCTCTGCCGCAGCAACAACCCCTGCAGCCAGGTCCACTACCAGTGTGCCTCCAGCCCCTGCCGCAGCAACAACCCCTGCAGCCAGGTCCACTACCAGTGTGCCTCCAGCCCCTGCCGCACCAGCAATGCCTAGCTTGACTCCACCATCAGCTGGAGCATCAACATCAGGTCCCGTGACAGCGGCGACACAGCGGCCACCCACTGTGTCAGGCCAGCCTAGCAGGCGTGGCAGGTCTCGCCTGCAGACCAATGCTCCCAGCACCAGGAGGGGGAATGGACAGCGCCTGACGAGCATGAGTGTTGAACGTCGCATGCTCAGGATTCACCAGCTGCAGGCACGCCGGCAAGGGGCCATACAGCTTATAACATTGGCCGCAATGTGGCAGGTGTGGGGGACCGGATGGACCGCATGACGGCAGCCATGGCAGGTGTGGGGGAGGGGATGGCCCGCATGACTGCAGCCATGGAGGCCAACATAGCTGCAATGATTTCGCAGCGCAACACAGCCTGCCGCCGCCACCATCAGCTACTGACCCGGCTGACGGCTTACACCCGGTCAAACTATGTTGTTGGCAATGCCACCTCGCAGCTATCACGCCGGTCCCTGGCGCAGCAGCAGCAGCTCATTCAATGCTGCGAGGATGTGGCCAGGGTACTTGAGCACCTGACCACTGCCATGACCGCACTTCACCTTGCTCTACCTGCCACTGTCGGGGGTGATGATGCCAGTGAGGGGACATCAAGTGTGAGCAGCCACTCTGCCTCACACGTAGGGGTGCTGAGACGCAGCACCAGGCCCACTGCAGGGACACGTGCAGAGGCTGAGGTGGAGCCAGAGAGGCGCGCGGGTGCTTCGCGCCGGAGGCGCACTTGACTGAATAGTACTTGTACAGGCACAGTCTGAACATAAGCCTGCCCTGTGTATTGGACGCAGCAGTATGCTGAAATACTGTTTGCATTTGAAGGATGGCAACTGGAACCTTTTTTGTGATTCAAACAATAATATTTAATTTAGCATCCCACATTGGCGTTGTGTCATTATTAAATTTTGCATGCAATTGTGATTTGTTGGGTGAGGGGAGAGGGTGCACTAGAAACTGTTCATTGTGATGTGGTTGCGACGTCTGTGGCCTTCAGCTGGGTTCTCCCCGCGTGCATGGCGCGCATGTGCAGGTGGCCGGTCGTCCCCTTCCGATTCACTGCCAGAGATGTCGACAGGTATCCGGCGCTTGGTAGCAATGTTGTGTAGTATAGCACACACAGCCACAATGCGGCAGCAAACTTCAGGACTGTAGTACATGGCCCCACCTGTCTTGTGAAGTATGCGGAATCTGCTCTTCAGTAGCCCAAAAGTTCTCTCAATGCAATTCCTTGTGCGTATGTGTGCTACGTTGTAACGCCGTTGCTGTGGTGTAGCAGGGTTGAGGTATGGGGTGAGGAGGTATTCACGCAGGGCGTAGCCACTGTCACCTGAATGAGAGGAGCAGAGGGTGAGTGCCTGTGCAGCGCAGCTACTTCATCGCAGTGTGACATTGTGGGCAAAGTGTACTTACCAAGTAGGTGTCCTTCTCCGAAGTCTCCCCTGGCCAGTCGTGCGTGGAGGCCGCTGTGCCGGAATATGAATGAGTCATGTGTACTCCCAGAGTACTGTGCCACTATGTCCGTGATGTATGTCTTTGCAGTGCAGACCATCTGGATGTTGAGGGAGTGGTATGACTTGCGATTGCGGTACATGTACTCCGTTGCAGCTGTGGGGCAGATGTGGATGCGGGTACAGTCAATGCATCCTATCACGTGTGGGAAATGCGCAACATTGTAGAATTGAAGGTTGGTCTCATCCAATTCCTGTTGGCTTGTTGGAAATTTGTTGTGGTGGTGTAGCTGGGTCAGCATTGCGTCAAGGAAACTCCCTAGGCAGCGGGACATGGTGGGCTGGGATATCCCCCCAGCAGCCGCAACTATCCCCTGGAAGCTCCCGGAGGCCAGGAGGTGCAGGCTACACAATACCTGGACATGTGTTGGCACGGCATTGGTCCGCCTTGTTGGGTGCTGCATCAGGGGGTCAAGGTCCTGAATGAGCTTGATGATCATTGCCCCATTCAGGCGGTACTTTGCGTAAATTTGCTCTCTGGTTTGGCCCAGCAGGGAGACCCGCTGGCGGAAGATCCTGGCCTGGATTCTGCGTCTCCTCCGGGGTGCTCGCTGTAGCCTTCGCCGCCTGACCACCATGTACATTCCTGGCATTGTGACGCTCCTTATGCTGGTGCTGCTTCTCCTTAAGTGTGTTTGGGCAGGCCAGCACCAGTTGCTGATAGGCCAACGGTTTTACAAAAAATTTTTTACTATGGGTTTGATGTTACCACCTGCTTTGTGTTGTCCTTAAATTGCGCCTCGCAAAATGCGATTTTGGGGTTTTTTGCTAATTGCGATTTTTCATGAATCCCGATTGCGAGAAATTTGCGAATTCGCTATTATTTTCGCAGAATCCGTGATTTCTAGCTATTTCCGATTCGCAAATGGTCTACTGCTGGGATTCTGCGAATATTTTAGCGATTTCGCAATTCTGTGTTTGCGAATTCGCATTTTTCATGGTGAATTCCGATTATGGAAATTGCGCCCGCAATAGCATTTTCGCAGCTATTGCGAGCTCAATTTAGCTTCATGAATCAGGCTGATGGTCCGAGAGATTTCCCCAACCGCCGCCAACTAAAGGGGTTGTGAAGGCCCCTAGCAGCCCCCAGAGGAGATACCCCAAATGTTAAACACTCTGAAGAAGTACGCCTGTAGTCAGACTAAAAGTTGGCATAACTGTAGTATTCAGGTTGCAGGGGGATTTCTTTGGCATTTTTGGGATGCTAAGGCGTGGGGGTAAGGAAGTAAGGGTTCATTGTATAGCAATAAAGTGTTACAATCATAGTTCATGCATCAACATTATAGCTGCAAAATTGCCATTCATGATATTTGACAATGTCGACAGGCAGAATGGGTGATACAGCGAGGAACGCTATGGGATACATATAATGGGTCACTTGGAACGTCAGGGGCCTTAACAATCCCCATAAAACGAGACAGGTGTGGGCACATTTAGATTGGCAGGGCATACAGGTGGCACTACTGCAGGAAACGCACCTCACACGACATTCAGGGAAAAAAGTGGCTACGAAATGGGCTTGGCTGAAGATAACCTCCTCTTACCCTACATACTCGAGTGGGGTGATGATTCTCATCAAAAAGAAGTTGCCTTTTAAACCTATTTACACTCAGACAGATGAGCAGTGTAGATATATCATTGCACAGTGCAAACTGTGTGGTACTTTGATTAATGTTTGGTAATGTATATTGGCCCAATACTAATGACCCTGAGTTCTTTGAGTCAATATGGTCAAAATTGCACACTCTCCCACCCTTTGCAATACTCTGGGCGGGGGGGGACATTTTAATGTTTTACTGGCCTCACATGAGGATCATTTGCCCTCAACAGGGAACAATTAAACTGGCGACTGAGACATTGATGGGGGGAATGAGAGAGATGGGCATTATTGATATTTGGAGGCTGGGTAATCCTGAAAGTAAAGAGGGTACATATCATTCTTATGTTCATAAATCCTGGACCCTACTAGACTATTGGTTAGTCGCAAAGGAAGTAAACGCATGGACAGCCACAGTTCAACATTTGCCCAAAACGCTATCGGACCATGCCCTGGTTTTGTTGACAATGATGATCCTCCTGTGCACCCCACCACAATTCCAGAGGAGACTGCAGCCGCCCGCACTACTAGGTCAGGTCTTAAGGGAGGGAGTAGGATCAGCAATTGTAGAATATTTCAATAAAAATGAAGGGTCTGTACAATGCCTGGAAACTGTATGGGAAGCATTCAAAGTTACAATACGGGGGACGTGCATATGTTTTCAAGGTGGTATTCTCAGATCCATCCTTGGGTGACTCAAGCAGATTAAATTGGCCCTGGGGAAACTGAAAAGGACTTACAAGGCAGGCTACTCATAGGGAAGACACACTGGCAGAGATAAGAGAAAAAGTCCTGGTGTACAATGAAAAAGCAGAGCAGGAGGTGCAACGCATGTTGCTGGCGGTGGCGGGCCCATGTGTTTGGTGAGGGGGCTAGGTCAGGTTGAGTGTTGGCCAACAGAATAGCAAAGCTGTGGGCAAAATCACATACAGTGAAGGTGATGTCTGAAGAGGGCGCCATATGACATGACACACTGGGCATTTTGAATACATTTGGAGAATGTTATAAGCATATGTATGCTGCTCGTAGCTAGGCAGAGGAGCCAGAAACTCCGGTATATCTCAAGGATATCACCATGGTTTGACTCTCCAAGGGACAGCATGAATTCTTAGCTCAGCCATTCATGGAGGAGGAAGATCAGGAGGCTACCCGGAACATTTTTATAAATAATACGTTAATCTACTAGCCACACACATGCATTCTATGGATAAGGAGGCCTATCAGCATCACTGCCTACTTGACACACTCCAGGAAGCCCTTATTATCCCACTATTGAAACCCGACAAACCCTCTTATAGATGCAACTCATACCGTCCGCTGTCTATATTAAACACTGATGCTAAGATCCTGGCGAAGGCTCTGGCCACTAGACTCCGTCTACTGTTGCACGTTATGGTATCACCAGACCAATCAAGGTTTGTGCCAGCACGATCAACCTCACACAATTTGCACACACATTCGTGGTCCTGCACCAACTGGAACCCATGCTCCCAGGCACTGCGGTGGTACTAGATGACGCTAAGGCTTTTGAATCAATTCAATGGGGGTACATATTTGCAGTGATGCATTGTATAGGGGTTCCGCTAGCATTTAGGTGCTGAATTTGATACCGTTAATCACGGTATCCTTCTGCAGCATCTCCTGGACACTGGAATATCTGGCAGAGCTCTGGATTGGTTCAGTTCATATCTGAGCAACAGAGCCTTCCAGGTTTATGAGGGCAATGCCATCTCTACCAGTAAGCCTTTGGGCTGTGGAGTCCTGCAGGGATCTTCGTTGAGCCCGACGTTATTTAACGTCTATATGAGACCGCTGGCTGAGATCGTCCACCCATATGGGATCAAGATCATTACCTATGTGGACGATACTCAGCTTTTGGTCTCTCTTGCTCAAGAGGGTGGCTCCTTAGCAGGGGTGGATCTTGCAGGTTGTTTGGAGAGGGTCAAGAGCTGGATGACCAAGTCTTGTCTCAAACTCAATGGAGACAAGACTGAGCTCATGTTACTGGGTCGGCTCGCACCAGCTTCCATCGATGCGCTTTGGCCACCCTGTCTGGGCCCTTCTCCAGCACCCAAGGATACCATCAAGAGCCTTGGCATCTGGTTAGATAGGTCTCTGTCATTTGATCATTAGGCAACTAGACTATCTGCCATTTGCTTTGGCATCCTTAGAGTAATCAGAAAGATCCTTCCTCTGCTACCTTTTGAAGCAAAAAAGACTGTGATACAGGGCCTGATTCAATCCCGTTTGGATTTCGGGAATGCCCTGTATCTGGGAGCACCTGACTTTACCCTGTGGAAATTACAAATAATACAAAATTGTGCAGCCCGGACGCTTCTGAAAATCCCTCGTAGGTCATCTGTCAAGTCTTGGCTAATAAGCCTACACTGGCTCCCCGTTAGGGAGAGAGTCAGTTTTAAATCCCTATATATCGCTCACCAGGCTTTCTGGTCCACGGGCCCAGCAATCAATCTCTCCCTTATCACTCCGTACCACCCTGCCAGACAGTTGTGCTCAACTCATGCCACTCTGGCAATAGTACCCAAAATAAAGAGAACTAGAGCGGGAGGCCGCTCCTTCTCCTTTAATGTGGCCAAGATGTGGAATGCTCTCCCTCAACATCTAAGGTCTAACCCAGATCTCACTTTGTTCCGTAAGCAGCTGAAAACGTTCCTGTTCAACAAACAGTAGTTGCAATGGATATATCCTCTTGGCAACCGCACTCTCAGCTTCAATCTCTGCGCTTGGACGCCTCAGGGCAGCTATGTGCGCTCTATAAAATTCATTTTCATTTCATTTCATTCATTTCATTTCATTGGACTGCTGTACACGGACCGGTGGCCTGAGTACGGGTAAATGGACACACATCATAGAATTTTCAGATCCAACCCGGCACGCTGCAGGGATGTACACTGTCGCTATTGCTATCCGCTGAGGCGCAGGAGCCCCTTACCTGTATACTGCATCAGAGTCAATTTTGTCTGAGGCCATTGGCTATATCACTATATGCTGACGATATAATGCTATCTGTCAGGGACTCTGGGGAGCACTTGGAGCGTCTAATACGGAAATATATGAATTTTTAGTGGCATTCAGGATTGGGCATTAATTGGTCCAAATCACTCATCCTTCCTTTGACCAGTAGCAGAATACCTCACGCCATGGAATACCTCCTGGAATGGTGCGAAGACCCTGTCAAGTGTTTGGGGATATGAATGCATGAGGATCCCCAACTGGTAGTACAATATAATTACGGCAAGGCAATCTCAAACCTTGAAGAGCAGGTTTTGGGATGGATATGACTCCTGTTGTCCCTAGCTGACAGAATAGCTTTGATAAACATTATAGTGCTGCCCAAATTTTTATATTTATTCACTAATATCCTAATACACCTAACACAATCCATCTTTACTTTATTGCGCTCACTATTAATTAAACAGGCTTGGGCGGGAAGGCAACCTAGACTTAGATGGAAGATATTAACACTTTCATATGGCCAGGGAGAATTTGCAGCCCGAGATGTACAGTTATATTATTTATGTGCACAGGCACATTATGCTTACTACTGGCATCATGCTCCGGACCATATCCCGCATATAGCTGTGAAAAGTGATGCGGTCCATCCTGTCTCTCCTAGGACCATGATTTTGTCTGGAAAAATAGACACAGTACAAAGCACAGTGCCCTGATGGAAGAAATTAGGACCTAGAGAAAAGATAGAACCACGGTATGCCCTGGCCCTACACTCGAAACCCATTCAGAAATCTTGGTCACAAGAGAATCAGGCTCTTTAATCTCCGTGAAAGCGGTGGGGCTCCTTACCATGGGAGATGTCTATCGAGAGAGGAAATATATAGCTCCTCTACACTCCATACAGTGGACACTATCTCCCCCATGCTTCACTTTTCGTACAGCAGACTACGCGCAGCACTCTGCACACAATACATACCATTCCCAACTGAGCCGAGGGCTCTGGCAGCTCTCCAACTGCTATTCACAACAAATATGTGGACCCATTTAATTACGCGCTTATATAACGCATCATAGATAGATGAACAACCAATGGTAGAGGAGCCCTTGTCTAAATTGAATAATACCATTTGCACGCAAATTAGCACAGAAGACTGGAGATTATGCTGTAAGATAACAGGACAGTTGACAGCAAACTGCAACCTTAGAATTAGTCATTTCAAATACCTCCACCAAATATTTTACACCCCAAATCAACATTTGGATTAAGTGAGATGGCGGAATGCGCTTGGTGTTGGGCACCAGAAGCAGATTTTGTGCATTTAGCATGGGCATGCCCAAGGGTGCAGGTTTATTGGGAGCAAATCACAAGGATACTCATTGAAATAGTTATGGGCCAAGTCGAGTGAACTCCGCAGATATGCCTACAAGGCTTGATCAAACACATCCAATCGTTAAACCGTTCGTTCGTGGCCCTAGGCTTATATTAAGCAAAACGGAGGGTGGTGGAGTGGAAATAGCCCCAAAACAAGAATACTGGATGCGGGACATGGCATATTGTCAAGATCTACTTGAGTACTATGCTGAAGAGCTACCCCAGGCGTTGTGCCCTGAGATATATGGAGCCCTCTACTACGTATTTGCTTGCCAGGGTTGATGAATGATGAATGCAAGTACCGCTAACAAAGAGATGGATGTATTGCAATGCTGTGATCCCATTTATGGGAAACTAGACCTATGATTCGATGTATTGCACGAGTAAGGCTCAATAATGATGTAAATAACAGTTGGTAATGTTGACTGGATGTTTGTGTCTGAAAAAACTTTATTAAACATTTTTTTATAAAGAATAGGGAAGAACCTGGCAGAGCTTTGAAATGCCATCAATGAGGAAATTGGTACCTGCCTGTAAGCACTCATTCTGACTGCCTCCCTTCAGGTTTATATATGGTTTATAAACAATACCGTCCCAATGGAAATAATAATCGGAAATCTTCACCCAGTGGATTGGTTTTGTGAAATATGTTTGGGAAAGAAAATTTGTGCCAGACAATCTTTCTGCTTACAATATTCTAACATATATCTGTGCTAAGACACATTCAAATTAAAGAGCTGCTAACAAATGAGACATACAAAGGAATGTAAAATTAATAATGACGTGAACTGGTGGAGCTCAGTAAATTGTAAGAAAAAGTAAATCTCTGTCGTGTATGTACATTTGTGCCGAAATGTAATTTTCTAGGAAGGGGTGAAGATTCCAAACCTTTGTCCATATTACTTACACAGATACAAAAACATAAGGTAAAAAAAATAATAATAATTAGGAAATCCCACCAAATAGTTTTATAGTAAATGTACACACATAACCAACTCTTTAATTTGAAAAGGGCACAGCCTTTTATACAAAGCCGTAGAGAGCCTAAAGCATTCTATTTTACAAACCAGAAGAGGGTTTCAGTACTTTCAAAATTACATTTTATGCTCAAGCTGTTTCAAATACAATAGATTTTGTATGTCCTACACATCAGACACTACTGAAACATCACGCTCGGGATAAATCGAGCAGTAGTTTATGGCCACATCTGGCCTGACATTTGCCTCCTCATTTCGTACATGAACAGAAGGCACAAAATCATCAATGTCAGGCTGATTGGAAGAGCCTGCCTCACTGGCCATGGAATGCGTCTCCTTATGGTCACATTGTGCAGCATGCAGAAAGTAGGTACAACTTGTTCGTGACAGTCACAAGGGAGGCAACAGACCTACTCTTTAGTATCGATCCTAGCGTGAAGATTGGCATCACCTTATTCTATCTCAGCGGTATGCCTGGGGTGCACATTTGCTATAGTTTTCTACCAGTTGAGGGGTAAAAACTGTAAAACATTTGTTTGTTCTGTTTTTCCAGTAGATTCTTTATATTTTGGCACTGTGCATAATAAACCTGGTGTGTGAAATAATGGAAAACAAAAAACGGAGAAACCACGCTAGAGGAAACGAAATAATGGAAAACCAATTTTTGGGAAAGACAATTTTAAGGAAATACAAAACAAATCGAAAATGTAAGGAAATACTTTAAAGGAAAGATAATTTTAATGAAAAGTCTCAAATTAAAGTAAACTAAGGTGAAGGTTAGGGCTCGGTACTGTTTAGGGTGACAAGGGTTTTTTAGGTGTCAGGAATAATTGGAGATCAGGCATAGAAAAGATCAGCTATAGCAAATTGCGATGTCCAGGAGCAGGTCACGATCTGTCCCACGCAGGCTCTCACCGTCGGCGCAGTCGGCTTCTAGATTGGAGCAAACAACACTTGGCAAGAGCAATCCACGCAGGAGTGGGGATTGCTTCTCACGCGGACCAGGAGGGTCAGAGCGGGTGCTCCTTTTCAGAGGAGCTGGTGCACGTCTGGAGCAACCAGAATCGCAAGTCGGTTTTAGGTTTTCGTCTGCACAGGGGCCACAAGCCAGCTGGCAAGTGACCGGGCCAACGCGTCGAGCCAAAGCAAGCAGAAGGGCCCCACGCAGCACTCGTCGAGTGTAGAGGGGTGAGCTTTGGTGCAAGAGTGGCTCAGGGTTGGGGCTTCTCAAACGCCGGTGTACAGCTTCGAGGGTCACTTGTGGGCTGCACGGTCAGCGTCTCGTGATGTTTTCAAGATGGCGTGCCCCACGCTTCCGGTCGCCTCCACGGGTCTCAGCTCTGCAGGGGCTGTGGATCAGGCTGTAAGAAGGCAGGCAAGCTTGATCTCGTCAATCTTTGTCACTCGAGTTCCGGCGGGAACTGCAACAAAGCAGACGTCGAGGTGCTGGATGGTGCCTATTTGCACAGGGTGGTCACTCCTTGACCACAAGGGAGATTCTTCAGTCTTCTACATTGAGTAGGATGTCGAAGGGTACAGAGTTTTGTTTCAAATGTTTCATCAGGATAATCTGAGTGAGTTGGCACTGCTTCCATTCGTATACCAATCTAGGGGGCTGGATTACCTGCTAGGTCCCCTCCTATGGGTGGGACCCAGGAAGGGGGTGGATACACCCCTTTCCTTTGATCCAGGCTGCGCTGGGACAGGGGCTGGTGTGCCCCAGAACTGGTTTGGCCGGATTATGCAAGGGGAAGCCTTGTGCTCCCCAGGCAGTGTCTGGTTTCTTTCAAACCTCCCTGCTACAATCCACTATCTCCTGTCTGGCGTGGTGTAACACCGCCCTGCGACAGGAAACCCTTTGTCCAGGCCTCCTCTTCTGAGTTTCGGTCGGCAGCAGGAGGTCAGACTTGTGTCTGTGGCAGAAGCATCCATTTTGTGGATCTAAGGCTCTTTTAAAAATCAACCGCGTTTCAGTAAAGTAACATGCCTTCTCCCTCTAGAAGGGTGGAATGCTATCCCCGTCGACAGAACTGTCGAGGGGATAGAATTCCAAATCGTATGACACCTTACACGACATGTTTTGATAAAGCCAAACCAAAGTTGCTATATAACCGCGAGGATTATAAGGCATTTAATAGTATATGGTATGGCATTATCCCGGATCAGCTTAGGGAGTTGTTCCCGACAGCTGCAGACAGGCTCAGCTCATGCCAGAGCTTCATCTCACATTAAACCACGCACTCTGCCTTCAGGATTGATAAGGCCTTCCATAGGAGTGGCTCACAGGTTTATATGTGTCCTGATATAGGTTTAGATATAGGTATACTATATCTAAGCAAGGGGTGATTACACCCACTTGCCCCAGCTGAGTGATCAGCCAGTTGTGTCAATTTAAGAACCAGCCAGGGGTGGCAAAAGCTATGCTTCAGCCCCTGGTAGGCCTTGGTGGCACCTATGCCCTGAGCACCTATAGTGCATGGTACAGGGGCTAACAAGGAGTCAATTTCCAATTGTGGTATGTACCTATAGCACATGTATTACAAATTTAGAGAGAGAACAGCAGGCTGGGGGTCTGATTAGCAGGCCCACAGCCTCAGTAAGTCGAAAACCAGTGAAGCAAAAAGCAAAAATTGGGGTGACCATAGGATAGCAGACCCTACTCTCCTACAGACTGTCATAGAGAGAGTACCATTAGGGAGGCACCAGACGGATGACCAAAGAACCTTGCTACTTCGGGAGCAAAAATGGGTTTACCGTTTAAGGAGTCACATAGTTGGGCTGAACGATGAAATCCCTTGGCAGTCATTGGGAAGAGAGTAGAGATTAATATTGGGGAGACTGAAATATAAGAGTTACTTATAGTACCTTGATTGAGTGCACAACCTGTCCTTCATAATCGCCTGCTCTGGTTGCTGCTTCCCTTGATAGCGTAATTGTATGCCTTCTTTCTCCGCCCGCAACACTTCTGCTGTAGGGCATCAGCATCTTTCATAATAATCGCTTTGGGTTGCCTTTGGAGTAATTAAAACAGCACCTGTATAGTACGGGGTGAAACTACACTTCCCATCACACCCACATCCGTCTGTTCCGGTGGGAAATTAAAAATAACACCTGGAAGACATGGGGAAACATGAACATTATAGCAAAACCACATTTCCTATCACCCTTATGTCCGCCTCTCCTGGTGTTTCATGTGCCTTCTTCCTCCGCCCGTAACATCCTTGCTGTAGGGCACTAGCAAATTTCAAAAAATCTACTTTGGGTTTACATTGGAGGAATTATAACAGCACCTGCATACCACGGGGGAACTCTATGTATAGAATAACTAACTATATTTCCTATGATCCCTAAATCCGTTCGTTGCGGTGCGGAATTAATATAATTTCTTGAAGACACGGGGAAACGCTAGGAACACGATAGTGAAACTACATTTCCCATCACCTCCATGTCCACCTCTTCCAGGGCGTCATGACGCCCCAGGCCGGTCTGGCCAATCACGTGGGGCGGGAGCAACACAATCAAGGAAGTGAAGAGCCCTTTTTTGGGGGGGGGAAAACCTTTATTGTTACTTCAACCAGTTACAAATATGGGCCTACAACCACCAGGGCCGACCGCTAATCAGTTTCATCACAGCAAGTCAGTTAGGACACGACTCGGCAGCCCGGGAAGCGAAAGTACCACAAATTCGGTTAAAACTGGCTATTAAGCATACCACGCGAATGACAGGATTCTAAAGGCTCCATTTCACAATATAAAAAAAGGGAAGGATCAGGTGCCATACAATATCACAGAGTCGCATAAAGGGCGGGCATAATAGTAGGAGTTCCACAGTTAGATCGATCTCATTTAGGACAGTGGCGCTAAGGCATACAATTCAGGATAAACAAGCATACAATCACAGTTGGCACCAGTTAAGCGCCCGCCCAATAATACTGAAATACCGTGAAAAGTATAGCCACAGATAAGAAAAATTCGATAATTGACAAACAAGTGGACCCACTACGCTGACCCAACAAAGGAAGAAAGGAAAGAAAAGGCAAAAGGAAAGATACGAAAGACACACCTTGGATGGTGTTTGTTCCAATTTCCCTTCCATCACCACCCTGCCCCCCCTACCCCAGATTTGGACTGATCATTGCCTGATCCCCTTCCACATCTCCAGCTGCCACCCTCCTACCAGCAATAAACGCATTCCTCACCATGCTCACTCTACAAACTGGAAAACTGTCCAGAAAAATCTAATCCTCCATCCCTTTTCCCCAACCAACGCCCCCTCTCTATCGGGTAACATCGATAGAGATGCAGACCGCCTTCACAACTGGCTCTCACAAGAAATTGCTAAACGATGCCCATCCAATCAGCAGGATAGTATATTGAAGAAAACTAAAATCAAAGCTCCCTGGTATACGCCTGACTTAGCCTCCGCACATCTACTCTGCAGGAAAGCGGAACGTAAATGGCGCAGAACCTACGATAACGACGACCGAAGCACCTATATTCTGCAGAGGAAAAGCATATTCTGCAGAGGAAAAGCTATCTCTCCACCATCAAATCGGCCAAGAGAACTTACTACGTAAATGCCATTAAAGAAGCCAGCCAAAAGCAAAAAACTCTGTTTACAATAGTAAAGACCTTCACCAACCCCAAAGTTCTCCAACCCGAAATCCCCCCATCCCAAGATCTATGTGACAAAATCTCTGATTACTTTGACGATAAAATTACCTCCATTCAAAAAAACGTCCTCCCTCCCCCTTCAACACACAAAATCCCCGATCCGGACCAACCGTGCCTGACCGCTAACAGTCTCAAAAACTTCACTCCGGTTACTCTGGCTCAGACCAGAGAAGCGATCCTTTCCTGCAAATCTGGATCCCCCTCTGACCCCTGTCCCCCCAAGATTCTCCACCTCATCATTAATGTAGTCAACCCTATCGTCAATGAAATTATCAACCTGTCTCTCAGTTCCGGCTCTGTTCCTCTCTCATGGAAAAAAGGTGTGGTTAAGCCACTTATGAAAAGGCAAACAAATCCCCAACGGACTTGACCAACCTCCGTCCTATCACCCTTCTACCCGCTCTGGGAAAATAACAGAACAGCTAGTCCACAAAGAGCTCAAGACCTTTCTGGAATCCCATAACATACTCCATCCCCAGCAATCCGGGTTCCGGTCCAAACATTCAACTGAAACTGCCTTAATCGAACTGACCGACACCATTAAAACCCTACAAGACCAAAGGAAGAAGGCTATTCTGATCCTTCTTGACCTTACGGCAGCTTTCGATACCATATCCCACTCCATCCTGATTAATAGACTTATGGACATCGGCATCACCAACTCAGCCCTATCATGGATTAGATCTTTTCTTAGCGATAGGTCCCAAACTGTCACCCTTGGCTCCTTTCAATCCAATGAGAAAAAGGTGTCCTCCGGAGTCCCCCAAGGGTCCATCTTAAGCCCCCTCCTCTTCAAAATTTATCTCATCCCTCTTCTCACCCTGATAGAATCATTCGGCATAACCGTTACTTCTTATGCCGATGATACTCAGTTGATCATCCCCCTAGACGACAATTCCAACAAGGCAGAGCTCAATCTTAAACACTGCCTAACTGCAGTATTCCAATGGATGGACGCTAACCACTTCCGCTGCAACTCAAATAAAACTGAGATCCTCCCCATTGGAAAGAATGCCTCGTTCTGTCCTGCCCTGTGGTGCCTGACAACTCTGTGGCTCCCCCCCAGACCGTCACTTCTGCCAGAAACCTCGGGGTCCTTTTTGATTCTGACCTCTCATTCGATCACCACGTCACGTCCGTAGCAGGAAAATGCTTCGGCATAATCAAATCCCTGAGAAAGTTCTTTGATTTTCTCCCACTCGACTCTAGAAAGACAGTTACAGTAGCCCTCATGCTCTCACGAGTAGACTACTGTAACGGCCTTCTGGCAGGGACCAAGAAGTCCACTCTCTCGAAACTTCAAAGTGTTTTACACACCGCTGCCCGCCTTGTCCTAAAACTTCCATGCAAATCCTCAATCTCCGCAGCCCTAAAGACCTTACATTGGCTCCCCTTGCACAAGAGAATACTCTTTAAGATTCTCACCGTTGCCTTCCGAGCCTTTAACAAAACAGGTCCCTCTTATCTTACCAGACGCTTCCCTCACTACAATCCGAGTCGTTCCCTCCGATCCTCACAAGAAAACTTCATGACCTCCACCAAGTTCAACCTGAAGTCTAAAGGCGGAAAAACCCTTAGTACCCTGGCTATTAGAGCCTGGAACAGCATGCCCAGACACCTCAGACTTCAGACTCTTGAGAAACCTTTTAGGAAACTCCTCAAAACTTGGATTTTTAATCTCTCCGATGACAGGACTAAAGCCTCCATCTAGCCTCCCCCCTATCACTCTGTGACCTGGCCTCAAGGACTTACAGCGCCATGATGCTCCTTCCGGAGCGAACGCCGCGCTTTATAAATACCCCTCCAAATATCTAAATATCCAAAGAGAAAAAGGCCATAGAAACAATAAAGGCAATAAAGGCCTGAGGGCGCCGCTGTGTTGTGTTGGTGCTACGAACGCGGGCAAAACTATCAGTCCGGCATTTGTAAACAGAGGTTTACCGCTATATCCTTTCCTTTCATTGCGATATCGGTTGTGCTCCTGGGACACCCCCCTGCCAGACACCAGTTCGAGTTTATACATTATATAAACTCGGTGAATACCAATGTGGGCATAGTTGATCACGCCCGTTTTTACAACAACGTGAGAGGGAGCTGGTTGATTTGGGGAAGAGACGAGGTGATATGCAGTGTGTGTGTATATATGCAGCATTTTTTGTAAAAACACCAGTAATATTATTTAATGAGTGTTTTGGATTCCGATACCCGAGGGACCATTCTCAAAGCTGGGATAGGAGTCAAGAGGGTGCATTTTCACTCCTCTGACCACATAGGGAACTAAAATAAATGTTTGAAGTACAGGGATGAGAAGAGACCACCTGGGAGTGTAGCATGTCTATACTATCTCTTTTTGTTCTTTACTAGTTAATGTTCTACCTGACTATTGGGAACATTTTCCACACGTGACGAGAGGAGTTAGGATCTAAACAGACCGGCTCAGACTTCGGGGCATACTAACCTAAATAAGGTGGGGCCAGAAGTGGTACTGGAAGCGACATCAGTCCTGAAGAAGACCGGGGTGACCTTTCGAGGCACAGTAAGTTGGTCGAAACATGTTGACCATAGCAATACCAGGAGGGAAGTCTTGAGCAGCCTCATCTTCTTATCAAGACACTACCCATCCTTTTTCTTTTTAATCCTGGTGGGGGAACCTTGGAATAAAATGTTTTAGTTGGTATCCTTAAACCAGTTTTAACTCACTTCCAATTACCTGCACTTGTTTGGCGCATCATTAGTTTCAGTCACTTGGTGATTTGCACGGATATATGATGTTACAACGCGGACTGTAACAACGCATACCGTTACAACGCATCTTTTACAATGCGGATACTGTTACAACTCATGTATTTACAACGCAGGTACCTTTACAACGCATACCATTACAACGTAAGTATTGGTAAGTATATATTAATATTAATATTGTAATCGTAAATTAATTTTCTAAAATATAATTTAATGTAATTTAATTTAATTTAATTTCAATTAAATAATTTAATTTAAAATTAATTTTACTTTATTTTTACCCTGTACCCCTGTACCCCAAAAACTCAAAACTGACCCTCAACCCCAAAAATAAATTAAAGTAATTTAATTTAATGTAATTCCAATTAATTAATTTAATTAAATATTTTAATAAATTAAAATTCATTTTACTTTATTTTTACCCTGTACCCCTGTACCCCAAAAACTCAAAACTGACCCTCAACCCCAAAAATAATTTAATGTAATTTAATTTAATTTAATTACAATTAATTAATTTAATTTAAAATTAATTTTACATTATTTTTACCCTGTACCCCTGTACCCCAAAAACTAAAAACTGACCCTGAACCCTAAAAATACCCCTTTACCCAAAAACTAAAAACTGACCCTGAACCCTAAAAATACCCCTTTACCCAAAAACTAAAAACTGACCCTGAACCCTAAAAATACCCCTTTTCCCAAAAACTGAAAACTGACCCTGAACCCTAAAAATACCCCTTTACCCAAAAACTAAAAACTGACCCTGAACCCTAAAAATACCCCTTTACCCAAAAACTGAAAACTGACCCTGAACCCTAAAAATACCCCTTTACCCAAAAACTGAAAACTGACCCTGAACCCTAAAAATACCCCTTTACCCAAAAACTAAAAACTGACCCTGAACCCTAAAAATACCCCTTTACCCAAAAACTGAAAACTGACCCTGAACCCTAAAAATACCCCTTTACCCATAAACTGAAAACTGACCCTGAACCCTAAAAACACCCCTTTACCCAAAAACTAAAAACTGACCCTGAACCCTAAAAATACCCCTTTACCCAAAAACTGAAAACTGACCCTGAACCCTAAAAATACCCCTTTACCCATAAACTGAAAACTGACCCTGAACCCTAAAAATACCCCTTTACCCAAAAACTAAAAACTGACCCTGAACCCTAAAAATACCCCTTTACCCTAAAACCCAAAACTGACCCTGAACCCTAAAAATACCCCTTTACCCCAAACATATAACATTTAAAATATAATTATATACTTACCAATACTTACGTTGTAATGGTATGCGTTGTAAAGGTACCTGCGTTGTAAAAAAATGCGTTGTAAAAACATGAGTTGTAACAGTATCTGCGTTGTAATAGATGCGTTGTAACAGTATCGCGTTGTAAAAAATGCGTTGTAACAGGTGCATACCGATTTGCACTGCTCTATCACTTTGTATGTTACGTGTATTATGTGTTGAGTTTTGTGGTCGTACATTGTGTGGTGTGGAATTTATTATTTTTTCCCCCTCCCTTATGCTCCGCCCTGAGTGTGGCTACACCAGGGCGTATTGTAAGCAGGCCCTATGATGAAGCATGTCACATACTTCGGTATGTGAGTGAGGGCAGTTTTTTCAAACAGATGAGTTTGTCTGTTTTGTTATATGTTCTGCCTTGTGCTCCCCACCCCCCGTTGTGTGTTTACTTGAGAATTTATGGGGGTTCGGGGGGTAGAGTTTGTTTTTTGACCCTCTCCCCTTCTATGTGTAAAGTGAGGGTTTTTAAGGTTCAATTATGGGTTGCAGCTAGGGTGATGAAGAGTTTTAAGGGTTCAGGGTGGAGGTGGAGTCTGGGGTGGTGAGGAGTTTTAAGGATTCAGGGATAGGTAGAGTTAAGATGTAGAAGGGGATTTTTAGAGGTTAGGGATGAGTAGTTTAGGGTGATGAGGAGTTCTTATGTTATCTTTCAGGACGTTGGCGTTAACACTCTGGAACTCACTACCTGTGACTATCAGGAGTATGCAGAATCATCTGGCCTTTAGAAAGGCCATAAAACATTACTTTTCACAGTCTAGTCCCTGCCTCCTGTTTTTCCACCCTGTAATGCTATTTCTGGGTTAAGTGTGAGCGCAAAATCAGTTACGCTCGCGGATTTTGCGGATTTTCGGTAAATCCGCAATCCGCGAACGCTCGCGAATTTACCGAAAATCCGCAAATTCGCACGCAGCAGATTTTTTTTTCTTGGTGATACAATTTTGCGGCGCGCAGCGTTTACTTACCGTCATTCAGCGTTTGCCGAGTTGTTTTTTTCGATATTTTGCGAGTGCTGCGCCATTTTGGATCTTGCTGCCGGATCCAGCGGGAATTTGGCGAGCGCGATTACGTCATCGCGGCTTGCCAACTTGCACAGAGAGAGTTTGTCAACGCGAGTACGCCGTGATCACGTATCGCGGGACTTCGCAATTGCGAGCTTGTAGATGCTCGCGAAAATACAAAATTTGCAATTCTGCACAAGAAATCCACCAGCAAGCAGCATAAACCTTCGGGAAATGATGATTTTTATCTGAATAACTCCTCAGGTTGACATTTGCCTGCATTTTTTTTGCGAGGAGTCCATTTTGGGGAGGGGGGGTGGGAGGAAGGAAGTGCCCCACAGTCTTTAACTTCCTGTTCCTGTCCAGCAGGCTCCTCCCAGTGCTTTGTCCATCTCCTGGTCACTTTTCATTTGGATCTGGAGCTGGAAGGATTACTTTTTGTGGATGCTGCTGGATATTTGGATTTGAGGCCTTTTTGACTTTCTTTGGATCACTTTTGGATTAGAAATTTCACAAGTAAGCTTGTTTGGGGCATTACAGTTGCTGCAACTACAATTTTGGAATTTTCGATTTTTGGGCTGTTTTGGGGCCTTTTGCCCAAGGGTATTCAGTGGTGGGTGCACTGAGTCTTTCTGTGGGGTGTTTTGAATTTAAACATCATGGAGGGGCTAGATGGCTTGGGATTGTGCTGATTTTTCTGTGATTTTCGTTTTTTTGGCCTGTTGTGGCCTTTTCACCAGGGGTAGTGAGTGTTGCATGGGCCTAGTCTTTCTGTGGGTTGTCTTGAATTTAAACATCATGGAGGGGCTGGATGGCTTTGGATTGTGCTGATTTTTCTGTGTTTTTCGATTTTTTGGGGTGTTCATGGGGACAGACCATGTGGGTGGGGGCCATTTTGAGTGCTGCTACAGGCCCTGGCCATGTGCTGGGAGGCAGGGGGCCATTTTGAATGCAGGCAGTGTTGTTAGGCCTGCAACCATTTTGCCTAGTTTTCAACCTTTATGCCCAGGGGTAGTGAGTGTTGCATGGGCCTAGTCTTTCTGTGGGGTGTCTTGAATTTAAACATCATGGAGGGCCTGGATGGTTTGTGATTGTGCTGATTTTTCTGTGATTTTCGTTTTTTGGGCCTGTTGTTGTGGCCTTTTCACCAGGGGTAGTGAGTGTTGCATGGGCCGAGTTATTCTGTGAGTTGTCTTGAATTTAAACATCATGGAGGGCCTGGATGGCTTGGGATTGTGCAGATTTTTCTGTGATTTTCGTTTTTTTAGGGTGTTCATGGGGACAGGCCATGTGGTTGGGGGCCATTTTGAGTGCTGCTACAGGCCCTGGCCATGTGCTGGGAGGCAGGGGGCCATTTTGAATGCAGGCAGTGTTGTTAGGCCTGCAACCATTTTGCCTAGTTTTCAACCTTTATGCCCAGGGGTAGTGAGTGTTGCATGGGCCTAGTCTTTCTGTGGGGTGTCTTGAATTTAAACATCATGGAGGGCCTGGATGGTTTGGGATTGTGCTGATGTTTCTGTGATTTTCGTTTTTTGGGCCTGTTGTTGTGGCCTTTTCACCAAGGGTAGTGAGTGTTCCATGGGCCGTGTCTTTCTGTGGGTTGTCTTGAATTTAAACATCATGGAGGGGCTGGATGGCTTGGGATTGTGCTGATTTTTCTGTGATTTTCGTTTTTTTGGGGTGTTCATGGGAACAGGCCATGAGGGTGGGGGCCATTTTGAGTGCTGCTACAGGCCCTGGCCATGTGCTGGGAGGGAGGGGGCCATTTTGAATGCAGGCAGTGTTGTTAGGCCTGCAACCATTTTGCCTAGTTTTCAACCTTTATGCCCAGGGGTAGTGAGTGTTGCATGGTCCTAGTCCTTCTGTGGGGTGTCTTGAATTTAAACATCATGGAGGGCCTGGATGGTTTGGGATTGTGCTGATTTTTCTGTGATTTTCGTTTTTTGGGCCTGTTGTTGTGGCCTTTTCACCAGGGGTAGTGAGTGTTGCATGGGCATAGTCTTTCTGTGGGGTGTCTTGAATTTAAACATCATGGAGGGCATGGGATTGTGCTGATTTTTCAGTTTAAAAAAAAAAAAATTGGGGTGTATAACTGAACTGATGTTCCTCTGTCTTCCATTGCGTTTAGGTGCACAAGACTCAAGAGAACAACCAGTGCCAGGAAGAAGTCCTGAAGCGGTGTGTGTGTGCAGCATAACGTCACGCCTGGCCACAGACAACTCTGCAACTCGTGCAACTGCGGCCTGCTGTTCTGACCTGCTCTGAAGAAGATGGCCCCAAAAAAAGCTCTCCGTAGCTCATCTAGCGAGAAAGTTGCCAGTAAGGAGCAGAAGAAGCAAGTTACCAAGGAGGCTGGTGTGCCGGCCGCCGCGTTTTTTGGAAGTACGCCTGCAGCAGCAGCGGGATCTGCTGGGGACCAAGCTGGGAGCAGCACCCCCGCTCCATTGGGCTCAGTGCCTCCACCACCAACACCACACCAACTTAAGTCCAAGCCCTTGAGTGCTGCAGAGGCATTCAGTGTACTTCTTCAATCACCATCGACCAGTGATGTTGGCTCATCGCAAGAAAGTAGCAGCAATGTCCCTGAATCAACACAGGTTGTTGTAACTCATCTGACAAGTGTTGAACAACCACAGCCGCAACAACAACCACATGTGCAAGTACAAGCCCAAGTACATGTGGAAGGAGAGGCAGCGCAAGGAGATGCGCAAGCAGAGGTGCATGGATGGTCACAAGTGCCCACAATAGTTGTTCCTTCCGAAGTAGGGGCACATCAGGAAATCAACAATCCAGCCGAGGTATCATTTGAGGAAGCCACTCCTCCTGATGATCATTCATTGTCTTCCACATCCCTAGCAAGGAAAATATCAAGGTTGGTGTCTACATCTTCTTCAAGCCCACCTACTTCTGATGATACGGATCCCAATTGGGAACCAGCACCACTGCCATCTGAGAGTGAGGCACACCATGATGTGACAAAGGTACTTAAGCGTAAAAGGAAGGTCGTCGAAAAACTCATAGTTATGGAGTGTGATGAGGCTCAAAAAGAAGTGGCGGATACTCCTGCTGATGAAGACTCTCACGACGACGACGCAGTCATCATAAAGGTCACTGCAGCCCCAGCGGGCATGCAGCAAAAAGACATTTTGACCCTAGCCCGAGAAGCTGCTGAGCGTGATGATGTTGTCGACGAGGAGGCAATGGAAGAAACACCACAATCATTGGAGTTAACTAGTACACCAACACCTACCGCTTCCATATTTCTTAGTCGCCAGAAGGGACCTCCATCCACATCGACCTCAATTAGTGGTGGTGAAAGTGCAAAACGTACTGAAGTTCGGCAATCCACATCCTCCACTTCATCTGGCATTAGCAGCAGGACCACCACCACCAGTATCGCCGCCTCCTCCGGCCCCCAAAGACATTTTAAGTCCGCAGTTTGGGACTTCTTTAGTGTTTGCCCAAAAAAGGAAAACTTTGCCATTTGTACGTTGGCAGTTAGTCGTGGTAAGTTTGGTTCCAACTATGGCACCGGAGGCCAGAGAGGTTATCTTGAAAGAAAGCACGCTGTCAAATGGTTTGCGCACCTACAGGCGATCAAGGAAGCCCGAATTGCACGTAATGCTGTTTCATCTGATGATGACGAGGAGGAAGAAGACGTGTCAAACACTTCACTTACACCCAGTACCCCTGTCAGCAGCACACCCCATGTGAGCCACACTAAGAGTGTGGGAGAGAGTGAGACACCAATGCGAAAAAGTTCATCAGCGAGCGTAACTGGGTCGAAGATATCATCATCATCATCATCCCGTAAATGCTTGGTCCAGGGCAACATTAAAAAGATGCTGTTTACAGAAGCGCAATATGAATGCAACCACCCACTGACGCGTCTGTATAACACTAAGCTGGCTAAAATGCTAGCTCTGGACCTTCTCCCTTTTTCTTTTGTAGAAGGTGTTGGTTTTCTAGAATTAGCGGCAGCGCTCTGCCCTAAATGGAAGGTTCCTAGCCGGTTCTATTTTGCCAGAGTTGCGGTTCCAGCACTGCATGAAGATGTGCTGGAGGTGATTGGGGCAGCTTTGCAGAAGAGTGCTGTTCACACTATACATCTGACAACAGTCATGTGGACCAGTGGCGCAGGCGCTGATTACATGTGCATCACTGCACACTGGGTCTCTTTTTCAGGGGTTAAAGCAAAGCTAAACGCAGGTGTTGACCCGGACCAAGTTTTTAAAGCTGCTCGGAAACATGCAACACTAGCCATGTTTGGTTTGGAGAAACATCACACAGCACAAAACATTTTGGATGAGTTTAACACAAAGGTCCTTGACTGGCTGTCCCCAAAAAAACGCCAGATTGGTTATGTTTCCACGGATAATGGCTCCAATGTAGTTAAGGCCATGGAGCTGGGTCAGTATTTCAGAGTGCTGTGTTTGGCGCACTGTATAAACCTGGTTGTCAAAAAATTCTTGAGTGAGAAAGACAGTCCAGCGTACGAGGTAGTGGACACCTGCCGAAAAATGTGCGACCATTTCAGCCATTCTTTTAAGGCCCGGAAGCATCTGAGGAGCCTGCTACATGAACGTCGAATGCCAGTTAAAGCACTCATCCAGGAGGTGGCAACACGTTGGAACTCAACCTTCTACATGCTTGAGCGTCTGTATGAGCAGTATACGGTACTCAATCACTATTTCTTAAAACAGGGTACAGCTGAGAAGGACCTGAGGATGGGTGCGGCGCAATGGGACATAGTTAAAAGCCTAACACGCATGCTTCGTCCTTTTGAGGTCTTCACGCGTGCAGTTAGCAAGTAGGACTGTAATTTGGGAAAAGCTATCCCATTGTTGTACATGCTGGAGCACCAACTGAAGGAGGTGTCTTCTGTGTTTCAAAAAGATGAAAAAAACAAAGACCCTTTTGTTTTGGCGGAGAAATTATTAGAGCGCCTACAAGGTGATGAACGTCTTCAAATGATCCACTCACACCAGCATTACATTTGTGCTACGATTCTGGATCCACGCTACAAAAAGGCGCTGGCAGGCCGAGCATTCTTTCCTTTTGCTGATGAAGATGTTACAAAGTACAAACGTTGGCTAGCCATGTCAGCCAAGAGGTTTGAAAGAGAACGGCAGAAAATTGATGGAAAAGGCAGTACATCAGCATCAGCATCAGCAGGCCACCCCCGTCAAAACAATCCACTTCTGCACCTGTGGCACAAGTGACCTCTCAGCCGTTAAAGACACCGGCAACCGGATCATCTGCACCAGACACAACAGTAACATTGGATGCTGAAGAGGATTGGCTAAATCGGCTTGGGTTTGGTTCTCAAAAGGTCACAGCAAAAGCTAACCAAAGTGGAGGAACCTTGGAGGACCTTGAGTTGATGGTGCAGGACTATCTGAATGACTCAACAGAGGTCTATGTTAATGCTGAACCATTGGCGTATTGGCATGGGAAAAAAAGAATTGTGGCAACAGCTCTCCAACCTGGCTTTAAACTACTTGTCTTGCCCACTCGCAAGTGTGTCTTCTGAACGTGTTTTCAGTGCTGCTGGTGGGATTGTAACTCCCAAACGGAGCCGCCTCTCGCCCAAAAATGTGGAGAGGTTAACAATGATCAAGATGAATCAGCACCTCATACCACCAGATTACAAAGTACGAGAAAGCACGCCGCATGAAGACGAGGAGGACAGCAACGTAGATGAGGGAATTTATTCTCTGTTCGGTGAAACTGACCTCACCCTGCCTGAATTCGCAGAGTATGATGACGAACTCTTATTCTTATTCCCTGACACCGAGCCCTGAAAATGAGACAATGAATCAATAACTTTCTTTTTCGTCCTTATTCACTTTTATTCCTGTGTGGCTGTCTTTCTTTGTTGTGCACAGTTAATATAATTCAAACTTTAATCACCTAATCACAAAAACAAGCCCATCAGCAGAACTGTCTTCACTTGTTTGCTTATTGATTTGAAGGTGCCGCAGTCTGCATTCCTCAGGTTCACAAGTTCAGAAGAACATGCTCCTCTACCCTCCTCCTCCAGATTCCTATTTCCATCAAAGCAGAGGGCTGGATTACGCCCAATGAAGAAAGACTCAGCACTTTTGGGGGTGTTCTACTTCTTTGCGGGTGAGTTGACGGCTCTGGGGCCATTGCTGGAAAGCTCTAATACCGGATAAAAGTGGTTTGGACCAAATCAAAGGCGGAAATTTTTTTGTGTTTTTGCTAACTAGCTTGCCTTTGAGGTGCTCTTTGGGGGGGTTCCGGGTGTTTGTCGGTGAGTTTTGGGGTCTGGGAGCACTGCTGGGACAGTCTAATCTTGATTGCATTTGCTTTTCAGGAAATCCGTGGTGGAAAACTGGAGTTATGGCCAAGCTGCACAGCGCGTTTGGACCGAAGGCCGAGAAATATTGTAAGCATGAGATTTTGCTTTTGGGCTGTTTGGGGGTGTTGTGCTTTTTGGCGGGTGGGTTGGCGGGTCTTGGGGCATTCCTGGGAAGGTCTAATGCCGGATAGAAGTGGTTGGGACAAAATCCACGCTGATTTTTTGTTGTTGCTATTTCTGACATTTTGCTCAAAGTAGCGTTTTCGGGGGCCTGTTTGGGGGCTTCCTGGTGTTTGTGGTGGGTTTCGGGGTCTGGGAGCACTGCTGGCTATGGATACTTTAGTTTGCAAGAGGTTTGAAGCAAATCCATGGTGGCAGAGGGGAGTTAGGGCCTAGCTGCAGAGCGCGCGCAGAGTGATTTGGGAAATTGGCAAAAAAATGACTAAGTCCCCATTTTTGTACTTTTGCTCTTTGGCTGTTTGGGGGTCTTCTAATCGTTTTCTCCTGGGTTGACGGCTCTGGGGCCATTGCTGGGAAGCTCTAATACCGGATAAAAGTGGTTTGGACCAAATCGGAGGCGGAAATGTTTTTGTGTTTTTGCTGACTAGCTTGCCTTTGAGGTGCTCTTTGGGGGGGTTCCGGGTCTTTGTGGGTGAGTTTTGGGGTCTGGGAGCACTGCTGGGACAGTCTAATCTTGATTGCATTTGCTTTTCAGGAAATCCGTGGTGGAAAACTGGAGTTATAGCATAGCTGCACAGCGCATTCGGACCGAAGGCCGAGAAATATTGTAAGTATGAGATTTTGCATTTGGGCTGTTTGGGGGTGTTGTGCTTTTTGGCGGGTGGGTTGGTGGGTCTTGGGGCATTCCTGGGAAGGTCTAATACCTGATAGAAGTGGTTGGGACAAAATCCATAAGGAAAAGCCTTTTGGCACTTTTTGTAACTTAGGGTTCGTTAGGGTTAGCCCTAACAGCAGGATCGCATGTGTTTTGGGGTGTTCTAGATTTTTGCAACTGAGTTCTGGGGTCTTAGAGCACTTGTGAGAATTTGTAATTTTGGTTGCAAGTCATTTGAAGAAAATCCATGGTGGGAAAGGGGGGATTTGGCATAGTTAAAGAAAGCCTCTGCCACTATTCTTAACTTAGGGCTCGTTAGGGTTAGCAGTATTTCTATTGCATGTGTTTGGGTGGGGGGGTTTTCGAGTCTTGGAGCGATGCTGGCTATGGATACTTTTGCTTGCTTGCAAGTGGTTTGAATACAATCCACGGTGGGTAAGGGGGTATTTGGGCCTACTTTTACTTTCGAAGTACGTTTTGTCACCAGTTTTCTGCTAGGCCTCGTTTTTTGAGATCTGATTGGGGGTCTTCTACATTTTTGCAACTGGCTTTAGTAAGGGTCTGGGTGGACGCACTGCTGGGAAGGTCTAATTTTGTTCTAAAACACACTTTACAGTACACCTAGCTTGAGGGGAAAGATGCGCTAAATTAATTTGCCCATACTTATTTATCCTTGAAAAGGTGACTCAGACAGAGTACGCACTTTAAAAAATGTTGTACTGTCTATTAGGAAAATCAAAGTGTGACTTTTTGCACTACACAGCGTACATACCTTATATTTATTTATCAGTGCTGTTTTTCGTTCAATAATTACAGGCCGAGTTTCAGTCTATGCAATGGGGAAAAAAGGATGGAGTCAGGCTTCACATTAGCGAGCCGCAATTCAGCATCCGCCAGGCAGGCAGTGGACAGGGTGTCTTCTGGTCACCAACATTGATGGACGAAACGTCAGCTGGAATGGAGGAGTGCCGCTAATAAGAGGAATTGTTTGCTACATGCAACTTACTTACCAAATTCAACAGGACAACTACAACAATACAGATACCGTATCCATTCTTTTCTTCAATGAGTGTGTGTGACTGCATTTCTTGGATCTCTCTCTGCTTCTAAATTGATCCCTACAGCCATTCTATAGGTTTTACTTCGGCTATTTTTTAAACCTAATTTAATGTAGCCCTGTACTGTCGCATTCTGTCATTCACGGTTGTCGAAAGTACTACTTACTTTTCTGTAACAATGCATTCAGTAGTGCATGCACTTCCTTTATGTCACGTAAAAGATTTATGGTTAGCTTTGTACCCAAAAATTTCTTTATGTTCAATTATTGTTTGTCCATGCTGAGCTTTTTTTTTTTCTCTCAACAAAACCTACCCAAAAAGAAACCCCCATTCCCATCCATTTTACAAACCCTAATCCTCTTCCCCCCGGGTTGTGTGGTTTTGCTTGATGTGTGACTAAATGACATCAATAATTCCACACACTTGCTGGGAAGGATAAGGTCCTAGCAACAGGCTGGTGAAGGAATCCGAGGATATATTCTAGACTTACTCAGCTTCAGTACTATTTCTTGTAGTAGTAGCCAATGTCAAAGAAATCCTATAGAAGTACAAGTTATACTATCAATACTTTACCATTTGTTAGGCTACATTGTGGCACTGTTGTAGTCTAGTGTACTGTCACCTGCTATATTCTCTATCGTACCGTTGTAATGCTACAGTAAGGACAAACCAGGTTTCATTTTCTTTTTTTCCATAGCCATGCAACTGCCACTGTGTCACACCACTAGTACCACCGCAATGAGGAGGAAATTTCAGCAGCCCTGGATTGCAACCTTAATCGCCATTTCCCGTGGAGCCAGCCCTGGGCCTAGCCCTACTTTCAAACAGAAATTACAGGTAAGATAGGCGTTTGGTTGGAGGTAGTATAATGGAGTATTAGGAGAGACGAGAGATTGACAGTAGTACTACTAAAGTCCTAGGACTATTCAGGAAAACAAACTTACTGTTAAACCCCCACCCACCAGACTCAAAAGCAGTAAAAAACAAGTATGGTCAGATAAAGTTTCAAAAAGTATATTTTTATAGCCCTAACAAAATAATCTCCCGCAAGACCCTCCCTAACCCCAACGATTGTCCTTCAAAAGTCCCCAAAAAACCCAACTCCCAATTCCCACCCCCCAAAAGTCTCTAAAAAAGGGGCAAGGGACACTACGGCAGGGTGCTGTTGACTTTAGCAGCCAGGGCATCATGCTCCTTGCGGAGGGTGGCATGTTCGAAGCGGAGGCCCTCCACCAAGTTCTTATAGTTCCGGACCTCCTGCTCCAGGTAGGACAGTCTGAGGGATTAGCGGCGCCGGCGTGCCTTGCAAATCTTGTGGGGGGCAGCTGCTGTCTTTGCTGCTCGGCGGTGGCGTTTGGCTTTGGTAGCCCGGCTCCGTACCACTGGAGCACTGCGCTGGTTGGCAGCCCGCACGGAGGAGGATGCAGCTGTCCCAGGGGACGTTGTTGTAGTACCAGACTGCATCTCCTCCTCCTCCAGGGCCACCAGCCGCCGATATTCAGCGACAGTGGCATCCAGCCTCCGTTGCCGGGCCATTCAAGCCAGCTCCCTCCTCCTTGATGGTCTCTTGGATTTGGAAGGAGCAACTATATGAAGAAAGAAAGACATAGTCTGTAACCAATGCTCCTTAAGATTAACACAAAATGATTGAGCAGAAAGTTGTCACAGTACAAGTAGCAAATTGAAAGCACAGTACATAACTATTGAGGACAGTATTAATGTAACCTCTGACTTCTTCATCCTTGCTCTAACATTAGTGGGAGTTTAAGGAACAAATTCTACGAGCACTATGGACTTCCATTACAGTCGACTATGACAGTACACCAGTCTTATTCTTCTTCTCTCTTGTTTAGGAAAATTGGTACGTTATCTTATGCAAGCCGGCATAATGCCAGCGCAGTGAACTTGCACCCGAGAAAAACAGATGCACACCATGGTGAGTGAGACAGACTTGCGTTACTGTACCGGTCCAGTACATGCAGGTGGTGAAGCTCTTACTTTTCTATTACGGGTGGCACTGAGAATACTCTGTTGAAAGGGCTACTGCTTAATTAATTTAGCTTTCACCCTACAGTGCAAATGAGTATTAGAAAAGGAAAATGAAGAAGCTAAATAATCTGATTATCTATCACTTCACATGGGATGTATTTGATGACATATGGGATGACTTTAGGTGCTTTGCTTATTATTGAGTGAACAGTGATACACCCACACATGAATGATGTACTACTACTAAACTAAAGTTATTAAGAGAAGTAGGGAGTGTCCACCGTAATAACCGGATATATGCTGTGCTTGCAGTTGCAATACAAACTACTGCTACTATTCATGGTAGTATTTGGACAAAATTACAACTTCTTTTCCTTGCCTTTCCTACACTGGAATGGACGTGCGGGTGCGGTGTTACGTGCTCTTCAAAGTAACACTTAGTTCATCCAGTGACCGTCTACTCTCTCTAGATACTCATATGCTATCTAAGAGTCAGATAGTACCATGATCCAGGCATCCATCCATTCAAAGTATATGCACACATACAGTTTCTGGTTCACCCACCCAGGCTGTTCTCCTTCCACCCATCCTTGCTTAATCATTCACCCAGCCATGCACCATACCATATTCTTTCCTTCCCAGCCACCTCGGGAACCAAGCAAACACATATCATTCTTCTTTGCCAGTCATCATTACATTTCTCATCCTTCCACACTTACTTACACCCTTCTTTCGCTTTTCGTTCATCCCATCCATCAAGTTCATCTCAGATCTGATTGGGATTCTTCTCGCCAAAAACTTCACAGCTAAGTCTAAGTACATTTAGAGGAGGCTACTACCTGGTTTATTTATAATACACCCGTGCAGAAAGCACACTCTGCAGTCTTCAATCTCAATGAGTAAGGAATATATAGCTTACCTCTGCCCGCCACCACCGTGTTATCCCTCACAGGCATGTAAATGTAAATGTAAATGTGTTGTATTTGATTAGCGCGAACAGTAACCCGTAAGCATCCAGGCGCTTGTACTCCTACCACAAGGGAACCCCTCCTGGCTTTTCCTTGTGAGGTGTCCACTCCTGGGCATCCCATGGTGAAACCAGGCATCCCTTGTGTATCGGGGGCCGTTGTGGAGACTAAGCAAGCTATTGCCCAGAGTTGCAGCGTGGGGCCCATGCTTAGATTCGGCACTGAGGCGAGAATATCCGGTCAGAGGAATTTAAGCCCGATCCCGCCGAGGCGGGAATCGAACCCTGGTCCCTGGCCAGCGCTCTGCATCTAGGTCTGCCGCTCTAACCTTTGAGCCACACTTCTCCACATGTCCTTGTCCCGCACTTGCACCGCCTCCTCCCCAGAGTTGTCCTCCTCGTCCAATGCCGCCACCACCTCCGCGCTGGCCCCGCCTCCAGATGTTCCACCTACAAAGTACATTTAATAATGTTAGAATACACCACTCACTACTATATATTATTTGGTCTAGGAGGAAGAAAGAAATGTGAAAAAAACAGTATACAATTTAATAATTTGTGACTGTCTACTCTAAAGTAAAAATGTCCCTTTTTCCAGGGGAGGCTGTTGCCTTGCTGCACTTTTTGGCACAACTGATGAATGCTTGCTTTTTATTTTTAACACGCACCACTTTTTCTCCTAACAGACAGAAGCTTGACTTCTAAGAACACGAGCAGGATCAAGTTCAAACCAGGGGAGAGCTCGGCTCGACCACAAGAAATGTGTCCAATTAATCGTCAGCACTAAGCACTTTTCCATTTTCAGTTAAACGTTTACTTTTACGACAAACTTGATTTTAATAAATGTGTTTACTTTTAATAAAGCTTTTAAACTTAAATAGACTCTGTGGTTTTTGGTCCTCCAGACTAGAGTGGATGAGCTAAAGGTTTTGCAATTTTTGCAAGCATGAGTCCGTGCCTCTGACATCATTGGGGAATAATCATCGGTGACTTTGGGAGCTAAATGACTCTGCCACACGATCTAGTCAGTAAGGAGATTGGGGGTTCAACTACAAAGTCTGTTATCACTGAGGAATGTGGAAAGTCTAACAGCACCTATTATAATTGATAAGCTAAGCAATGCATTATATAGGGTCTGATTACGATAGCGGTTTTCCCGCATCCTCCGGGCCGGCGGAAGCCACCGCCGGCCCGGAGGATGCGGGAAAAACGGTGCGGACTGAAAAAGACCCCCCGCCAGATTAGGATGGCTGGGGGATCGTTTTTCAGTCCGCAGCTTTTCCGCCGCGGTCGCCTTCCGACCGCGGCGGAAAAGCTTTAACATGGCTGGCGGTGTCTATCAGACACCGCCAGCCATATTATGATGTCTGCGGAAAGATGCCTTTACACGGCGGCATTTCCGCCGTGTAAAGGCATACGGATTCGTGTTTGGGGGCCCGTTGCGGGCCCCCAGGGGTGAAGGGGGGGTGGGGGGTGCACATGGGGGGTACCTATGGTACCCCCCTGCATTTGCCTGCACAAAGCGGCAGGCACCGCGAGGTGCCTGCCGCTTTGTGCATGCAAATGCACAACTCACATTTTTATCATTGCAGTGGGTGCTGCTTCAAAATACAGGATGTGACCGCCAGTGTGGCGGTCACATCCTAATTTGCACGGAGGAACCGCCGCTGCCCCTGCGGACGGTCCCTCCTACTCTATGGTGGCGGACAGACTCAGGTCCGTCCGCCATCATAATCGACCCCTTAGTGTCCATAGTTCTGTTTGTGCAGATTTGTCCCTGCAACAGTAGTAGAATGGATTGTCCTCCTATCCAAACCAAAAGTAAAGTAGTATCTTATTCTTTCTTGGTGGTCATTCACCTTTTTATTGTTGGCAATTGTCAAAGCATAAACATTTAGAAGACTTTAAAAGACATTATGGACAATCCCAGAGGACTGCACTCTGTGCATAGAGCTATTGCTGACTAGAATGGGAGTCCAATGGAATTGCCAAATGTGCAATCTTAGTTAGCTACACAGACAGACTAATAAGAATAATCTAGTAATACCACACAGAGTCATAGTCGAGGCAGGATAAGAATTTAGATCCAGTCTACAAGAATATCAAAGACGATTTAGAAAAAATCGAATGAGGAACGCTGGGAAAAAATAAGTACTCTATATTAAAATTAAAACTTACTGGGGCCAGCAAAGGAGCCCTCGCCTGCCCGATACTGGCCTGCATCCTCAACAGCAACCTCCTCCTCCTCCTCCTCCTGTGTCCTCCTCTTGCCCCTGGGGGAATCTGATGTACAACATGAAAGAAAGAAAAACAGAGAACATGGATGATATTTGTCAACCAAATCAAACATTTCAAAAGAACTAACAAAATATTTTGGCGAAATAGCAAATAGACAACTATTCCACGGGATATATTATTGACCAATCTCATGTGGTCTACTACGTTATTAGTATTGCTTGATTTGCGGACCGTCGAATTGGAAACTTCTTATGTAACTCACTACACAAAGTACTAAAAAGGTTTGCCTAGGATTGGCAGGCAGCAGTCCGCAGCACGCGAAGTGACAGCCAAAGTCCATCGCGATTGCAGATCAGCGACAACACTAAAGTTTCCTACTACATTAACCAGTCATTAAAATACTCAAACTATCAATCCACCACCACTATTTCTTCCTATCGCCATGTGTACAAAGGAAGGACTGGACTCGAGTCTGTAGGGGCTGATTTAGAAGCCCCTTGCGGCTCTTTTGCTCCATTGTTGTGTGACTTTTGTGACGCAGCGGCAGCACAAAAAAGACGCAATGGTGCGGCGTATATTAACAACGTGACGCATATGGGAGATGCATCACGTTGTAAAGCCCTGCGCCATCAGAGGGCGTTCCGGCACAAGGGAGGGCGTTCCTGCGCAGGAACGCATCCTAAAAGTGGCTGAGGGAAATCTACAAGATTTCAATCACTCACTTTATCGACAATGATGCGTGACTCAAACCCTGCGCCTGCTTGAAGCAGACGTACGGCTTGACGCAGCATTGGGGAGATAGGGCACCCCAGAGCACTGATGGAGCTGCGCCATCGTTGCGACGCAACTCCAGCAACGCTTTGGTGATGTTTTGGGCCCATGGTGCGCCGCATTGTAAATATGGCGCACCATGGGTGATAGTGGCGTGGCGCTCAATTACTGGCGCATCCCTGCTACTTTGCAGCGATGCGCCGGTTATTAAAAATCTGAACCTTAGTGTGTAGCATTACGCAGTTCTTTAAACTACACTCATACATAATTTCACAGGCCAATGAAATGAACACAAAATCGAAAACAAATAAGCATAGTAGCAACACTACTGAGAAGGAGAGCAGTGCACCTGAAATGCACAGAAGATTTTGAAATATAATTTACCTACAATGTAATGAGCAGCATTATTGCTCTTGGTAAAAAAAAAAAAATTGCAATATAATAACACAGCAGGAGAAAACAGAGTAGTAAAGAAATAGCTACTACTACTACTCACCAAGCCCGGGGATCTCGAGGACAAGTAGGTCGAGCAGATCTCGTACACTGGTCAGGACATCCGTCCAGCGGTGGGTGGCCTGGTTGTAGGTGCGCCGGACCCGAGAGTGGTGGTACATGGCCCGGCACACCTTATCCCACCGCTTCCGGCGCTCCCGCATCCCGTACCCGCCTCCGATCTTGCCGCCTGCCATGATGGTCCTGGGGAGGTGGCGCTGTACATAGAACACTAGTGCGCCCACCTCCTCCGTGCTAAAGATCTCCCGTGGCATCACTAGCTCCCCCCTCAAACGCCCGCACGGAAGCCGGGCACGGGGTGCGGGACCCTTCCCCTTCTCGGGATGCTTCCTGGCTCCCTTCACCATGGTCTGGGCGGAAAGGAATAAAGAAAATAAAATAGGGAAGAGAAGAAAGAAAAGAGTTTAAAAAAGTAGTTTAAAATTAACAAAAAGTAGCAGTAAACACAAAAATATAGGGCTAGAAAAATAGAGGGATAGATAATAAGTAAAATAGATCAAATCAAACTTCAAACAAGCAAAGGATGGCAGAGATTTAGAGAGGATACAAGAAGCATGCCCAGAACCATAGCAATGAATGAGAAACAAGATGGCCGCGCCCGTTCACGACCGCACGGGTAAGTTCGCGCGAGATGTTCCTCGCGAACACTCGCGAAATTGTACTTGCGAGCCGCACACTTTGCGAGATTACACTTCGCGCCCGGAAACGGAAATACGTCATGCAAACAAGATGGCCGCGCCCTTGAACGACCCGAGGGTAACTTTGCGCCTTGCGCTACAAGCGGCTCGCGAAAACGCACAAAACCTTGCGAACTAACACGCCGCAAAAAAAGAAATCGCATATTCGCACGAATTCGCGGCTTCCGAATCCGATCTCGCGCGTGTTCGCGCCCCGCGAATCCCGCGAAATTGCAGAAAAACAAGTTTTGCAAAACTGAAAGCACTCGGCAGGTGCAAGAGTTCAAACTCATCATTAGTAACCATTCCCTGTAGTGCTTCCTGACTGGGGCCCCTCCAGAGTTCAGTTGCTAGTTGCAGCAATTGTATGACCCTGCTCTGACCCTCACAGCAGGCTCATAGAATAGCTACAAGTAGGCCACAAAGGTCATGGAAAAAAATTGCACTGCAACAGAAAGCAAATTACTGATAAGGAAGCAGGTGCCAGGCCTGGAATTTTAAAACAGTGACACATTAATAAACTAACCCCAAATTAATTCATGTCATTTGAAGCAGGGCAGGTGTGCTTGCTTTTCCCCCCCATAATCTACAGTGATGATGAACCAGAGGGTGGCATTGATGTAACAGAGGGTGGCATGGGTGAAACAGAGGGTGGCAGTGGTGAAACAGAGGGTGCTGGGAGGCTGTGATGATGAACCAGACGTAGAAACAACTTAGTCGCGACCGTTGCGAGCCGACAAGTAAGTTTGCAATTGCGAACTAGTACCAAACCCTCGCGAACTGGCAGAAACCCTTGCAAATACAAAAAAAAAAAATCTGCAAATTCGCGAGAATTCGCGGATTTTGCAGATTGCGAGTTCGCAAATTCGCAAAATTCGCGAACGCCAGATTCGCAAAATTCGCCCATGCTTAGTCAGGTTTAGCCTCTGGGGCAGCCATGCATTCTCCAAACCTTGTACCATAACGTAATATAACATTATTGGTCATGTATGGTTGGTGTTTAAGGGCAGTGAGGTTTTTAGGATGGGTGAGTTTGGGTGAAGTGTTTTAAGGGGTATGAAATGGGTGGGATTAATGCATAGAAAGGGTTTTTTAGGGTTCAGTAATGGGTGGAGCTAGGAGTAGCGAGTGATTTTATGTTTCAGGTTTGGTTGATTTTTGAGGTAGAAAGGGCTTTTAAGCGTCAGGGATGAGTGTAGGGATTGATGGTGTGTAGGGGTTGTGAGGGGTCAGCGATGGATGGTGTTTACAGGTGGTGGGTCAGAAAATAAATAAATCCGAAGTACTTGTTTGTCAATGTAAAATATATAAATATATAAATATGAAATAATGTCCCCTGAAGTAAAGTACTGAAATAAATATCTCTGACAAATCTGTTTTGAAATTAAAACCTACAACCATTGCATTTATACTTAAAGAAAAAGCACTGAAAAGAAATTCTATGAACTCTATGAAACGATAAATGCCATTCATTCTGAACATTTCCATTAAACAGTTTAGATGAAAAAGGTGTTTCAGTGATGGTATTTCCTATGAAATCACATACAACCCTATATTTGTCCTTATTTCACTGGGAAGACATTCCTACTAGGTGTTAAACACAAGAGAGGTCCTAGGGGAAAGTTTATAGACCCTATCTGTTAAGCCCCCTAAACAGAACTGACACCAACAAAAGATTAACAGAGAGTCCAACAAAAAAGTACCTTTACATGCAGAAAAAGGAAGTGATTTTAACTAACAATGAGTTCCCATCAGTCCACCATCGAGACCGCCCTTCATCATTTGGGATCTCTTAGGCATAGATAATTCACAATCAGGGGTGAAAAAACCTGTGTTGGTGATTAGTTGCCATACACAGGAAAAACCAGTATTTTAATCCTGATGTGAAATACTAATGTGAATGCGATGGCGTTTCTAGTGGTGAACTGAATAGCAGTGCTTGAGAGAAAGTGAGTAGTGAAAAAGATAGGAAAATCTAAAATTAGGTAGTGATTTGGGAAAACAATTTAATAAACACCCTCACACTCCTAAATCAATAAAAACAGTGCTAAATAGTGGTTTAACAAATGTCCACTATAAAGGATATAAGGTCGACATGTTTCTGCAGACGAATGAGGTCAAAAGATCCCCTGCTGCTTCCTCAGGACCATTAGAGCTACTGCTAGGTTAGATAAAAAGGATCATATCACCTGAAAGTGTATGTTTAATCATCCTCTCATCCCAACTGATGAGAGGGAACAGCCCCACCTCACCTGGCACGAGCTCAGGTAGTGGATGCACCGCACTCTCCGTCGGTACACCGGTCGTCCCTCACCCCTGATTGTGAATTATCTATGCCTAAGAGATCCCAAATGATGAAGGGCGGTCTCGATGGTGGACTGATGGGAACTCATTGTTAGTTAAAATCACTTCCTTTTTCTGCATGTAAAGGTACTTTTTTGTTGGACTCTCTGTTAATCTTTTGTTGGTGTCATTCCTACTAGGTGCCCAGTACTTAATTTGAGCCGGTGTTTGCAGATGGGACCAGTCATCATTTTTACGGACATGCACTGATTTTTTATCAAAATATTTTTGATCCAGAGCAAGAGAGAGAAAAACACAAAAGGGGAAAAGAAGGAGGAAGATAAAGATGGAAAAACTGTGACAAAGGAAGAAAGCATGGATGAAAAAGAACCTGTAAGAGTGAAGTAATCAAGAAGGTAGTTTTTGGTAGTGCAAACAAAAAGAGGAATGAGGTGGAATTATGACTATGTAGCCTTGGTCTTTGGAACACTGACATTCAGCAGTGCCAGCCACAGGTTTCTGAGCAAAACGTTGTGCCCAGCACTTTTTTTTAAACGATTTAAGCACTTTTTGTGTCATATGAGTTATGGAAGTCTGCTCAGTGCTCTAAGTATAGTTAAACACATCTGGAAGCACCCTCTAACATTAAATGCTGCAGGAGTGTAACTATTGCAGGCATCCATTTTACTGTAAGAGCAAACTCTGTTAACTATTCTTTCACTTACAAGCTCCACTATGACATGGCTTTAAGGTTTGTATAGAGAAAAAGCTGTTCAAATTATCAGGCTAGTAATTCAAGAGAATTCTTCTTTGAGTCAAGAATCCTTTTAGTTCCCACATATTGAGTGGTGGACAAATATATTCAGGAACTCCAATATCTCGTGCAAGAGATACTTCTGGCCTCTTCCACATACTGAGTTGCAATCAAACATGCATTCCCAAAATTCAAACTGAGGATGTGAAAGTCAATTAGGTAGGGATTTTAGATTGCATAATTTCAGCAAAAGAGAGAAATTACAGTGGCATCCAAGAAGAAGGTACTAGCATGCTGAGCTGATTTTTGGCAACACATGTCTTGTAATTAAAAAGCAAAACAAAGAATATTAAAAGGGGCTTACAGCCCACCCAATACTTAATATTCATAGGCTGCACGGTCACTCTCATTTTCTTGCTTCTCACTGGTCAGCATCATCAAGTTCACATCATCAGGTTTCACTTTCTGTTTCCTCAGCTGGTCCCTGGAGCTTGGACCAAGTACTGTTTCTGGCAGGCTGCCAGTGGCTGGTAGCCAGTTTCCTTCCACTGGCCGCATGCTTCTCAAGGTGCTTTTTTTTGTTATATTCAAGCACTCCATAAGAGTGCATGTTTTTCAGACGATCTCCCCTCCTCCCTTGCATTACTTCCACATTGTTACTTGCTTTATTTACGTTCCAGAATTCCATCAGAGTACAGTTGGTCTATAATAGGGGCAACATTTTGTGGCACCTGTCAACTCCATTCCATTGGCATAACTGAAGATAAACATGTTTATAAAGCTTCCTTGTGTGTTATACCTTTTGTGCTGCAGCTCACCAGCCACCAAGCCTTTTGTATAAACAAATGCTGGCCTCTCAGAGGCAGTTTGACAGAGTTTATGCTGACAGTGTGCAGGACTGGGTGAGGGGCATCCTGCTGAAGCAACTCTGTCCGTTACTGTCTCAAATAATGAATCCCAGTATGTAGAAATCTCCATCAGATATATAGGTGAGCTCATATGTCCACCAGATGTGTGATCATTCCAAAATGCTGAGAGCGTTTGGATACTACCTGCTTTTGACAATGCAATTTTTTTACTCACGTCACGAGGGAGAGAATTTAAGCTGGAGACCATCATGGGTTACTATCACAGGCTGACCATCTCAGCCAATAATCCTCCCAGAGTCAACATCTTAAGTATAATTGCGATGGACAGGGGTAATCAACAAGCCTGATATGTCTTAAAACATATTTCAAAGGAGTCAGATTTTAGTCGCAGTTATTTCAAAAATGATGGCTGTATGACGCAAGGGCTAATAGGTCCCGTCTGTTTCAGCGCACTACTTTATGAAGCACTTTCTAATATTACAGAGATATTGGTGTCTGCCCTCCTTTTCTATAGACAAAAGCCAATCAACTGCATTGAAGTGGGCCTTTTAAAAATACACATGTTCAACATCTGAAAACTGAATGTAGTTTCTATAAGGCCTGACAAAAAGAATAACAAGCACCGGCGGGGCCAACAGGTCTGCCCTTTAACAGGCCGTTGTTGACATATTTGGCTTTTACTGTTCTAAAATGGCCATCTGCCATGTTAGAACAGTAAAAGCCACAACAGCAATCAGAGCCATCATAGAGAGATTCACACATGCATTGAAAACATACAGACACATGTGATCATTCAGTGTTAATTTTTGAATGGTTTAATTCCAAGGTGGACGCTGTGTGCTTGCATGCATTGTCATATGGGTGCGCAAAGCAGGTGCATGATGTAGGAGCAGAAATTTTGGCTTTTTTAATCCCCCAACAAGACTGAGAACCATCCTAGAACAGTGTAATAAAAACAAGCACTGGCAAGCATTGACAAAGCCAATAGGCTTTGCCTATGCAAAATCTTTTAGCTTTGTCAATGTTTTTTACATATTGCATAGCAGTTGAGCTGCTGCAGAATATGGCTTAAAGTAAATAAAAAACGCTATGATGCGGTCAAAGTTGGCCATATTATAATGCTTTCTTTTTTTTACTTTAAGCCATTTTGTGCAGCAGGTCAACTGATGTGCACCATGTTAAAAAAAAAACAGCGACAAAGCAAATAGGCTTTGCCAATGCTTGTTTAAATTCAAATGGTTCTGCAATTTGGCAATTATACCTTGTTAAAACCTGTGGAGGAGGCATATACGTTCCACCCAGGTTGCTGGAGGGCTTCAGATTCACAAGTTGAACACCCAAGGCTATGCATTAGTTTTATGCATTATATGGATTTGAAGAATTACAGGGATTATTTCTCACAATCATCCTAATGGTTGTATGACAGAGGCATGCATGGCTAAACCACGCATGCCTCTACAATGTCGCCCGAACAACGAATGCATCTCACAACGCATTCCTTTACCACGCATGCCTTTACCACATAATTTTGCGGTAAAGGCATGACTAGTAAAGGGATATGTGTGGTAAAGATCACACCCCAGCACCCCGCCCTGAGCCCTAAAAACAAACCGAGCCCTGAAAACAACCACAACACCCGAGCCCTAAAAGCAACCCTGACCCCCATGAGCCCTTAAAACAAAATCCCCCCCGAGCCGTAAAGCCAACCGGAGCCCTTAAACGAACTCCGACCCCCCTGGGCATTAAAAACAACCCGACTCCTCAGCCCTAGATAAGACCTGACCCCCCAGTCCTTAAAACAACCTGACCCCCCCTGAGCCCTACAAATTACTCCACCTCTACAAACTACCACTCCACACCCCCAAACCCGCCCTCAAAAAACGTACCAGACCACGTCCATGTCTCCTGATCCTTCCTCTACTTGTGCCCGTCCATCCGCGCATCTAGACCGAGCACTGCATTAACCACTTATATTATATGCATGGTTAAGGCATATGAGTGAATAAGGCAAGCAATGTTCTGTTTGTGGGGAAATGGTACGCGTTGCTCAGTCCACGATGTAAAGGCCGTTTTCTATCCCAACTCTGTATGACCACTCCACTTCTATAACTATCTCCTTCGCCAACCCAAAGCTTTTGCACCCTATTATGCTTAGAATCTATAAACTGTCTTCTACACATAGAGCTGCACAATCAGTAGAACCTCATCATAACACAACATTATATTTTCCTATTGTTTCATCACCTGGTGTATGTTGCTTACTGTTGTTCACCATGATGCTCTCTTTTTTTTGTTAAATTTTGTTTTTTGGGATTTAGCATTTCATGTTACACGATAACACATAAAATCAGTATTGTATATTGACATGTGTTTGCAGACAGATGAAAAAATTAGTGTACAGAATAGAATGTACATTGTTACTGCATATCAAACACTATAGACCCAAGCACAGTGAAAAATTCTGGGAGGAACTCCTTGCTGGGCTCTATTTCTCTAGTATTAGTCTTTCTAAAACCCGGCTGGGTTAGTTTCCCATGAGTGTGGTTTGTTGTTTTATCCCCACATTTACCTTTGTGTGCTATCACAGATAATTTTGATGTGTTCCCGTTTGAGGGTCATCGGGTTCGGAAATGCCGATGAAGAAGCAAAACTATTAACTTGGGCGGGGGGGCGGGGGGGGGGGGGGGGGTGAGTGGGGAGGTTGAACTGGGAAGATGTTGGGGAGCTGCCGGGACATATGTCTGCTGTGAGATCAATTGTGTGGATGGTTGTATTTCCATTTCATCCTGTGGTGTCATGCATGTGTGTGTGTGTGTGTGTGTGTGGGGGGGGGGGTGATAGGGGGGTGGCGTGGTGAGTCGTCCTGGCTTAGTTGTTGAGACCACCTGATGTGGCCCTGACTTAGCACTGGCTTTAGATGTCTGGGCCCTGCCTTACACTTTCTGCTATCGGTCCCATCCTCTGTAGCCTCTCAATCTCAGACCAATGATGCTCTCTTTAATCTGATTCTTTTGGTTTCATGTAAAGCACTCTCAAAGATGCTGCTGTTACGCGCCATTTACTAATGTTAAAGAAATATGTAGAGGCCATGTTCACAAGGGGACACCTCAATCATTCTTAACTGAGCAACTGGAAATTTAGACAACAATGGCGAACTGTTGATTTTGAAAGGGTTTAGTCTCCTGTGATAGAGGGCGACAATCCATTCACCAATGCAAGTGCAAGACACAGAAGATATGGAGAATGGAGAATGCATCAATGCATTTGGAGAGAACGCGTATTTAAACGGACTAAAAGAGAACGGGACAAATGTAAAGGAGCAATTGCATTGCGCTAAACTTTCTTCGCAAATAAATAAAAATTGAAGAAAAATCAAGTGTATGCGCGCAAGAATTTAAGCAGTAAGAGTCGGTAATGTTTCAAAATTAAATCAATGAGTAATTGGAAAGATGGTTGAAAAACTGCGACATTTAGTTGACAGGTTAGATAGAAGAGAGTGCAGTAGGGCAACTGTAAAGTTAAGGGGACGACGGAAATCAGGAGGACGCAAAAAAGATGACTTATTGGGCACATCACTTTTCACTTACCGCATTCTTCTTAAAGCATAACAAAAGTACAGAAATATGGAGGGGGTTTAAGCCAGTTTATAGAAAAGGTATGCTGGCTGAAGCAAACAAAGTAAACGGTGGGTAAGTTAAACCATAACAGATGGGGAAAATCCTGGCATACTCCTGGACTTCCTTCAAATGTTGGCACGACCACTGACAGCTTCATTTAATCACAAGCTGAAGCCAGATAATGCGCCAGAAGGCAGGAGAAGCACACACATATTTCTTCTTAACAAACAGGAGAGTAGCAGTCCCTTTTTCTGCGCATATATTTCAGCATAACCTGCATAAAAGCATGAAATACGTTATGAGTATTCAGAGCATTTTTTTACCACCATTGGGTCTCCAAAACTGTGCAGAGAAAGAACTGGTGATTATGTAAAGCAGATAAAGGAAAACAAATAGCTATAAACTGGCAGACGTAAATTGGAGAAGAAATATGAAAGTTGTATTTATTGCTTAAAAATATAAATACATACACTGACTATAGTAATGTAATGGTTCGAGACTGAGCAGGTAGAAGATAGGTCTTGTTGATGGAAGGTTATGAAATAGCCTGGCGAGGTATCATCAACATTGGTAAAAAAAAAAACGCATACAATGCTTTTCAAGCAAAATTGGTCAATTTCAGATCAATGAAAGAGAATTCAGTAGGTCGGGGGATGGGCACGAATGACAAAAAGAATTGGAGACCGAGCAGATTCTTCAATGCAATAGAATTCAGAGAAATGGGTAAAATAGATTTGGCTTCTTCTTTGCAGTCAGTACCTATGTATCTCTGCAGTACTGATCAGGATCAAAGTGAACATAATAGTGTGTTGTTCATATTTAGAACCATGACAATGAACTCTTTGCTGAAACCAACAAACCAGATTCTGTTACTCTCTTTTGGTCCCACGAACCCAGCAGCAGAAGAATGAACAAGCACTGCCAAAGCCAATACTTCTTGACTACGTGAGAGCTACTGGCTCTTTTAGCCATGTTGTACAGAGGGAGAGGATTGGAGGGATGGGACAAATAACAAAGTGGGAGGGTGTGAGAGGAATAGGACCACACAACAAAGTTGGTGGGATGAGGAAAGCAAAGCATTAACACGAGAGAGGGTGGGAACGATAGGGCAAGCAACAATGTGGAAGGGGATGGGAGGGACAGGACAATCAACATCGGGCATGCAACAACACAAGGGGGTGGGAGAGCAGAGGCAAGTAAAAGAAAAAATCCCTATAAAACCACAACAAGTGGAAGGACACACACTGGGCAAGGAAGCAGTACTTTGGTCTTACTCGAGGGGATGGACAAGCACACGAAGAGGAAGTGAAGTTTGCACACGCTGACCAAAGATAAGCAAGGAAAAGAGAGTGATGGTGAAGCCAACCAATGGGCGATGTTGGACCTAGCCCCCTCTGCAGGGTCACCCCAAAACGTTTGCTTTTACCCTCCACATTTTTCTGAATTTATTTTTGCTGGCCTTATGACTCTGTGCACCTCACCGCTGCTAACCAGTGCTAAGTGATTGTGCTCTCTCTTCGAAACATGGTAGAATTGGCTTACACCCAATCTGCATATATAATTTCCTAGAAAGTCCCTAATAAAGGCACTACATGTGCCCAGGACCGGTAAATTTAATGCTACTTGTGGGCCTGCAGCACTAACTGTGCCACCCACTTAAGTAGCCCTTTAAACATGTTACAGACTTGCCATTGCAGCCTGTGTGTGCGGTTTTAAACTGCCATTTTCTCTGGGCTAAATAAACCTTTTGCTGGACCAGACTTTTCCAGGCCTGGCAAAAAGGACTTTCTTTCTTTCTGCAGGGTGCAGTGTATTTAAAAAGTGGGACATGCCTAGTAATGAAAAACTCTTAAATTCATTTGTCACTGCCGCAAGACCTACCTATCCCATAGGATAACACTGAACTTACCTCATTCCACTTAATAAGCTGTAATTTTTGGTGTCTTTGGAATTGTAATGAAAAATCCTCCCTTGTTGGATAGTCAGATTTTAAATTACAATTTCTAAAATGCCACTTTTAGAACGTTGACATTTTCCTTCCTTAGCCATTTGGTGCCTGAAAGCTGCCCCTGGGTCACATGACTGGGTGTAGCTAACCGTTGGATTTTGTGTATTCCTCCTAGACAGCCACACACAATAGAGAGCTTAGGTATGTCTGGATGGGCCATCACTGGCATGATAAGACGGTAAAGCTGGGCACTTACCTACTTACACTTAAATAGCCTGTGTCCTGCTTCCACTGCATCCCCTCTGTGTTAGACTTGGCATTTTTTGGCGTGTTTCCCCTAAGTTTTTGCTTTCTGCCCTCCCGGTTTTGACACTGTTTTTGCAGTGTTTCTGCTCACTTTTCGCACTGCTGATCAGTGGTAAAGGGCAAGTGCTCCTGTGGTAAAGTATGTTATGGATTGGTGTTTCCTTGATTGAATATTTATTTTTTTTGTCTGCCCCTAGTAAAGTGCACTGAGTGTGCCAGGGACTGTGAATTAAATGCCACGCGTGGGCTTGCAGCACAGATTGTGCCACCCACTTGAAGGCCCAGAAAAGGTACCTCACACCTGCCATTGCAGAGCCTGCATGCAGTTTGTAACTGTCATGTCAACTTGGCCTGTGCACACACTGGCCAGTCCCTAACCTTCTCTTTTCTTACATGTCAGGCACCCTTAGGTAGGCCCAAGGTACCCCTGTGGACAGGGTGCAGTGTATGTGAAAGATAGGACATGCCCTGGTGTGTGTGGCATGTCCTGATAGAGACTTAAAGCCCATTTCATTTTTCACTATTGTAAGGCTGCCTGTTCCCCATAGGACATAATGGGAAGTCTGTTTATAACATCTTATAAACATAACTGGCCCTGGGAACTAGGTAGGAAAATAAGATTTAGTATGCCTGAACTCAGAATCTAAAGATGCATCTTTTACTAAAGGTCAGTTTTGCATTCTGTGTTTGAAAATACCCCTTTTAGAAAGTAGGTATTTTCTTGCTCAGTCATCCTGTGTGCCTCTGCTGGAATGAGTATTGCCTATCTGGGTTTTGGACGACAGATGTCTAGGAAGCAAGAGTAGCTCCTGATAGTCTAGGTAGGTCAGGAAAAGGGCTGAATAGACCTGGGCTGCGATGCGGGAAGAGGGATGAGATTTCTTTGCATCTCAAAGGGCCTGGTCTGCCTCTGACAATGCCGTCTCCACCTCCTGCCAGGATATCACACCAGATATGGCAGAACTGGTTCTGGCTGGGCAAACTGGGGCCCAGACCCCTGAATTCATCTGGATCAAGAAGACTGCCAAGTAGAAGAGCAGGAGAAGCTGTGAGGAGGAACGACTGCTTTGCTGAGTGCTTTCTTGGGCTGACCTGCAGTGGCTGCTTCTGTCTTGGGCAGTGAAAGGCCTGGACTGGACTTTCTGCAACCTAAATTGTGAGCCTCTCCAAGAACTTGAGGTAGAGCTTGCCCCCTGTTCACGAAGACTCAGGAACCGCAAAGATTTCAAGCTCTTCTGCCCGCAGCACTGGGGACTGTGTGTTTTGTGCCACAACAGAGGAAAAGTAACCCGGTGACGTCTACGATGCCGCTGCCAACTCTGTGTCCTGACGGCACCAAGAGGGCACAGCCGCAACGCCGCACCGTGACCCTGGTCTCACCGACAATGCCTGCTGACCTAGCCACCGAGTCGCTGCTCGCACCGCGACCTGTGGGCACCGCACTTTGCACTGCCTTCCTTCACACCAAAGCCTCGGCAACACAGAGAGCACTGCCGCAATGCCTGAACGGGGTCCTGGTCTCACCGACGCCGCCTGCTGATGCCACCACCGAGCCGCTGCTCGTGGTTTGAGGGCACCACTTGTAAATGTAGTGTAATTCCTATATTCCCAATAGGCTCTGCGCATTGGAATAATATATCCTATAGATGTGGCGTAGGACTTATGTCGACTAGGTCTATATCGACTATATTAAACTTAATTGTGAGTGCCAGCTAGCTCAGAGGTCACTAGAAACTTTCTCGAATTCACAAGAAGGGATTTGTTTCTGACAACTGCATAAACATGACAACTTTGTTTCCCCAAGATAAAACTGATCATCAGAGTCGTGGAAACAATAGATAGATATTTCACTCAGTCAATCGTGCATGCTTAGTTTCGCCAGAGATGCAGAGAAATAGACAGATGGGTGTTTTCAATAAAAAGGTTTTATTGAACAGTCTTCTTTCTCAAGCATAAGAAATGAACTGCTACAATCGTAAAACTGGTTGTAAAATATAATGCATACAGTATAAAGAGTAGAATAAAATAATACTGTAAGAACATTGTATGGTTCCTAAACCATAGATAAATACATACATAAATAACAAAGGCTAAAAGTACTCAACTGATGCTTCTAAAATACGCCTACCCCGATGTACCTAACCTAAGCTTAGTACAGAAGAAGAAGTAAGTGGGGTGTAGCATAAATGTAGTATTCTTTTGCGAAGAATCTGTCCAAGATTTCTCTTAGGGTCTAATCAGCTCCGTACCTTAGTTTGGAATGAAGAAGGTCAGGCTCAGGACTTGATTTCCCAACAACCCGCAAGGGTAGCTTGGAAACACTGAAGCTGGATTTCTCGGCAGGAGAAAAGACAGCGTCTGTCTCAGTGCGTCTGCTGGAGGGTCGGCTTCCTTTGGCACTTGCGGTAGCAGGATACGTCGGGCAAGTATATAGTCGAACTGCTCCAAACCACTGTGTGTTTGCTAAGGCAAGTGTGGGCATATTTATACCTTGAAGTTGCCGAGTTTGACGTAAAGGTGGACATAATAACATCATTAAAGACTCTCAGTTCTTTGAAAACTCCTTGAGTTCTTGGACAAGTCAGTTCTCAAGCAAGGGAAAATCCCTAGCTGCTGAAGCCGAGTTTTCCAAGAAATCGTTGTAGATTTTCGGAACTAGTAGAAGTAGCCCTGCCGTATTTGGACTGCATGAGCTATGACTAAAGATGGTTATGATTCTTATGCCTATATAAGGACATAGAAATTTATATCTATATAAGGGCATGAATTGGGAAATTTACAGTAGTGTCCTAAAATGGTTCACAACAACCACTCCACGTAATCATGTTCATTCAAGATTAAGTACTAAACATAAAAGCTAGAGCATGTGTTTTTACAATCCCACCCTAAAAATACATGAAATGTATAAAAGAATGGTTATACACAAAATGAACATTTGTACAACATGCATCTAAGGGTAATGACTTCATTGTAAGCATATGGTATGATATTAGCAATGCTAACCAAATGAATCATGAAATTTACATTTATGAAATGGCTCTAGATACAGAAAAAAGGTCGAGACCATCCCATAGCAGAATATACAAGCTAGTTCGATTTGTGCATTAGGTCAATATTGTTTCTAGGAAGTAGTCAAAGAATTCTTGTTCTTTAAGAATAGTTCTACTTTAAGCAGATTGCTTTGTGCTAAAGTTCAGTCTGTTTCGGAAAAAAGTCACATTAAATTGTAGTGAAATAGAGTTTCAAAATTGGAAACATTTCTTGGGAGGTTATTAAGACTACTTTGGACATTTATTGGATGTTTGTTAATACCCTAGCTGTTATAGATTGCTTTATGTCACAGTTTTTCGCTCCACAACCAAATTTCCTTTAGGATGGAATAGACTCGAAAATTGCAATGCAATGCCCAAGCTGGCCATGGCCTCCTTGTAAGCCCTAGAGCTAAACGCAGGACCCTGGTCCGAATGTAGCATGCCAATTGCGTATGTGCCGATAAAGACTCGCAAATCTTTTATAACAGTTCGGGCGTCAGCCAAGCGCTGAGGCCACATCCAAATTAATCTTGAGCAGGAATCCACTGCAACCATGATATATTTATAGTTGTCATCCCTTTGTAAGTGATCACAGTGGTCCAGGTAAACACATGCTTGTGGTTTATCTGAAATCATAGGGGGTGTCTGCGCCGGGTGTTTCACTGATGAAACTTTCATTTTCTGGTAGATTTCACATTCCAAAACATAGTTTCTGGTTTATTTCCTCATGCGTGGCCACCAGTATCGCTGTTTTAATAATGAAACTGTGGCGGAACACCTGCGTGTGCAGAGGCAAGCCCTTTATGTGCTGCTAAGATTATTCGTGACCTGTTTTCCATGTTTGGGATTGCTCTATCTCCCACTCCAGGGATTCGAGCAAACGGAACATTATTTGCATCAGTTATATAGGAGTACTTGAGTGGAAAGCCTTTTGGTAGAGTTTTACCACTGTCTTTTATTGAAGCAGTGACAGCTTGCATTATTACGCTGTCTATTTTTGTTTTTGAACGAGTGATTGCAGCTACTGAAGCCGTTTGCACAGCTGCCTTCGAGGCTTCATCAGCCAATGAATTCCCTTCAACGTGAACGCCTTCACGATGACTCAGTGTATGGATCACATGAGTCTTTTGTAGTTCTTTCTGTAAAAGAACTACTTGTTCCCAAAGCATTTTATGCTTGATTGTGCCACCTTTTGCGTCTTTAAAACCATTTTGAACCCAGTTCTGCAGATATGCATTGTAAGACTGGACGCAGTAATACGAATCACACACTATAAGTGTGGGGAATTCGCGATCGGTATTTTCAAGCGCCATCTTGAAAGCCTGTAGTTCATCTCGCTGAGCTGTACAGTCTCCTAGCGATTGAGTTTTTGTGACCATAGGTCGAAATTTACCATCGCGCCAGAGACCGTTAACAATCGTGCACGCTGCACTACAAGCTTGTTTATCCCCAATTGCGGGTTGTGCTGATCTGTCTGTATATATTATACAGCCGTAATGTTCTAAAGGCAGAATTTCAGTCGGCAGAGGACATTCTTGTTAGTATTGGAGAAATTCTTGTGTCTTCAAGTAAAGGTCAAAAACATATTCAAAGTCTGTCGCAGCAAGAGAATTAGCCCATTGTATCCATCTTGGATGTAGAGCTTTTGCATTTGGAATGCTTGCCTTCGTAACTGCGTCTAAGGCAGGTACAGGTGTAAAGAATTTAATGCGTTTACTCTGTGCGAGGCCTCTCTCCTTTGCTACAGCAGCTTGAATCGCTGTCAGAATTTTTTCTGTTGAAGTGAATTTTATTTCAGCTTGTGTGTACAAGTGTGACTTGTAATCTATTGGTACCTTTTCACCTTCATTAAAGGTTAGGTATGTGAATCCTCATCTCCCTGGGATGATTCGGATTACAAGGTTGCGTACATTGTCGCGTGTTTGTAAGTGTGTTGTTGCCAACATGTCTGTTTGTACTGAACGCAAAATTTCTATGTGTTTTTGAGTCCAATTAGTAGGTTTGAAATCAGGTTTGATTAGTTTGTAGAGAGGTTTAACCCTTTCTGCGTAATTCAGAATGTAAGTTCTTCCGAAGTTTAGGAATCCTAGAATTGACTGTAAGTTTTTCAGCGTTTTTGGAGGTTGGAGCAGCGCACATTTTTCTAAAAAGTTGTCTGCTAGGCTTTTGCCTTCACTTGAAAGTTTGTATCCCAAGAATAGGACGTAGAGGTGGGCAATTCTTGATTTTTAAAAGTTGAATTTATCACCCTGTTCAAGTGCCTGTCCAAATCATCATCTGTAAGATAGATGTCATTGACATAAGATAATGCCTCATCATCATACGTTTGTAGTAACTCTGTTACTCTGGCTGAAAATAATCCTGGACTATTCTTGAATCCTTAGGGGAGGCGGCAAAATTGACGCTTTGTCCCCATTATTGAGAAAGCGGTCAAATGCCTGCTTTCTGGTTTCAATATTTTGACAGAAGAAACCGTTTGAAATGTCTAATGTCATTTTGTATTTTTTGCAAACAATGTTATTCATCAGTACTGCACTGTGTGCATTTTGTACTGCAAAAGTTTTGCACCAAGAGTTTAAATGTCTGTAATCCAAAACTAGACGATGTGATTCATCTGGTTTGGAGACAAGAAACAAAGGATTGTTCATGGACGAGGTGTATGTTTCAATAACCCCCTGGTATTCAAGTTGATCTAAGATCTCCCTGACTTGTTTTTTAGCTTCTTGCTTTACTGGGTACTGCCTCTGAGCAGTAGGTTTATTTTTTATCTGGACTTTATGGTGAGGAGAGTCCTCATCCTATCCCACATGATTTTTATATAATGCTGGAGCCTTGGCCACAGCCCATTTTCTGGCATAGGTGTATTTTTTATGAATAGGAATATGGTTTGAGAAGGCTGGCATAATGATTTCTTCGCCATGTGGGCACTCCCTGACAAATTCAGGTGGCCAGTCTTTTTCAGCCAGAAAGATGTCATAACCCTTAGATAGTTTTTCCCAAAAGAGTGCTTCTATTTTTTTAGTTATGTTCCCCTGTATCCGGAGTGTTACTTCATATAACTTATGGGGTATACTAACCCTGGTGTCGGCAGTTTCAATCTGAATGCATTCATTTAGATCCACTGTCTCCAGATGATCTTTCAGGATCCTGCGGGCTATGGTGACCTCTGCTGCGCTGTCCAGCATTGTCTGGGCCCACTCCCCGTTCTTGAGTTGTGTCCTCAAGATCCTCAGCATGTCTGATTTTAATACTTGCTACCTTCTTTTTGGAGAATTGAGTTTTCTCATTTTTTGGAACGTGCTGATCGTCTTTGGACTTCACATGTTCTTCTTTGTGTTCTGATCGTCCTCTTCTTTCGGATTTCTGCGAGGAAGTCTGAAAGGTACGAGAGGATTGTGTATCAGTATCTTGATATCTATCAGGTTTTCTTAAATTATCCCTATTTCTAAGGTTATACCTCTTTTCAGAGTGCTCCTTTTGAGGAGATCTACCTCTGGACTGAGAGCGCTTCTCTTTAGGAAGTGACTGTCTACTATTTTCCCATTTCTTTTTAGGAGTAGTTAGATTGTTTTTGATAAAAACTTTTCCAGGATTTTCTGTAATTCAGGCTTTACAGGTTTTCCTCCCAAACTATCTCTTCCTAGTTCTTCATAGGATTTCTCAATAATTCTGGCAAGCTCATACGGTTGCTCAGTAATATTGAGTTATTTTAATTTTTGACGGATTGCCACGGATGCTGCTTCACCTTTAATGTTAGCTAATAAAATAGCTGAGACTTGTTTGAAATCTTTCAGCAATTTCATACCGAGATTCAAGGCTGGTTCTGGACCGTATTCATTTTGAATCTGTCTCAGGACGTCTGGTATCAGTGCCAGAGACGGGACACCATGTGTTTTTATGTAAATTGAAGCAATGACTGTACACCAACTGTCACAGTACTCCACGTGTAGTGCAATCCCCATTGGTAAAAAGATTGTTAGAATCCTGTGTTTCTCGTGGGGTGTACTATCGGGAAATACTGCCTCAATCTGAGTAATTTTCTGGGCTAACCAGAATGGAATTTGTTCCCTTTTTGCTGACAACTTACAAATGACTGACTGTATAGTCTGTGGTGTGATTTTGTTTGTGTTCCCCTGATGAGGGGTGTGCTGTGGAATTCTTATAGCAGGTTGGACTGTTGAAGTCCGCATGGCATATTGTACCAATTGTCTATGTATTTCAATTAATTGTTTAAGCCGACCTAACAGTTCTGGACCGGTTATTTGTTCTATGGCAGGATGTGGTGTATATCTGGCTAGTACCGGCCATGTTGCTCCTGGTCTACCTAGTGGACCGAGCCTGGTAATGTGATTTTGATGTTGTAGGGCGCCTTTAAACCAGAGCTGATGCTGTTGGTAAGTTAGTGGAATTTCAACATCCTCGAAAGGAGCGTATTCCACGGGAGGTTCCTCCATCTTGTAGAAGTGGAACACATGTATTGTTGGATTTGCTGTGGAAAGATAATCCATGAATAGAATACCTCTGTCTGCCGATATTCATGTGCCTCTATGACAAATATGACTCTACCACCTCTTGGTGATAGGCCATTTATATAGGCTTTATAGCTTTGGCTTTCCGCACATTTTCTGGGATGTTTATAGCATCCACATCGTCATGTCGGAAACCTGTGGTGTCAAAACCTGGTTGGTTTGTATTTACTGCAGTTCCACTGCCACCAGGATTGTCTTCGTCTGACATTTTGTTTAAGAAGTTTGCAGAGCAAGTTTCAATGAAATAAAGATAAGGTGCGCAATATTTTGGAACACTGTATCCTTCAATGTTGAACAAAACCAAAACTAATACATAGGATTTTTCGTCCTACTCAGTTTATGGTGGATATTTTATCCTTTAACCCACTCCAGACCTCTAATGGAGTATATACGGGATAAATGGGTCTCTGTCAGAAGCACGACTGAGTTACTCTAGTATCTAGCGTTAAATTAGTGCCTTACGAAACGTTGTCGCCATGTAGTGTAGTTCCTATATTCCCATTAGGCTCTGCGCATTGGAATAATATATTCTATAGATGTGACGTAGGACTTATGTCCACTAGGTCTCTATTGAATATATTAAACTTAATTGTGAGTGCCAGCTAGCTCAGAGGTCACTAGAAACTTTCTCAAATTTATAAGAAGGGATTAGTTTCTGACAACCGCATAAACATGACAACTTTGTTTCCCCAAGATAAAACTGATCATCAGAGTCGTGGAAACAATAGATAGATATTTCACCCAGTTAATCGTGCATGCTTCATTTCACCAGAGGTGCAGAGAAATAGATATACGGGCGTTTTCAATAAAAAGGTTTTATTGAACAGTCTTCTTTCTCAAGCATTAGAAATGAACTGCTACAATCGTAAAACTGGTTGTAAAATATAATGCATACAGTATAAAGAGTAGAATAAAATAATACTGTAAGAACTTTGTATGGTTCCTAAACCATAGATAAATACATACATAAATAACAAAGGCTAAAAGTACTCAACTGGTGCTTCTAAAATACGCCTACCCCGATGTACCAAACCTAAGCTTAGTACGAGGAAAGAAGTAAGTGAGGTGTAGCATAAATGTAGTATTCTTTTGCGAAGAATCTGTCCAAGATTCCTCTTAGGGTCTAATCAGCTCCGTACCTTAGTTTGGAATGAAGAAGGTCAGGCTCAGGACTCGATTTCCCAACAAACCGCAAGGGTAGCTTGGAAACAGTGGAGCTGGATTTCTCGTTAGGAGAAAAGATAGCGTCTCTCTCAGTGGGTCTGCTGGAGGGTCGGCTTCCTTCGGCACTTGATGTAGCAGGATGCATCGAGAAAGTAGATAGTCGAACTGCTCCAAACCACTGTGTGTTTGCTAAGGCTAGTGTGGGCATATTTATACCTTGAAGTTGCCGAGTTTGATGTACAGGTGGACATAATAATGTCATTAAAGACTCTCAGTTCTTTGAAAACTCCATGAGTTCTTGGACAAGTCAGTTCTCCAGCAAGGGAAAATCCCTAGCTGCTGAAGCCGAGTTTTCCAAGAAGTCGTTGTAGATTTTCGGAACTAGTGGAAGTAGCCCGCCGTATTTGGACTGCATGAGCTATGACTAAATATGGTTATGATTCTTATGCCTATATAAGGACATAGTAATTTATACCTATATAAGGGCATGAATTGGGAAATTCACAATAGTGTCCTAAAATGGTTCACAACATAAAGTTAGACGACGCACCGCCCTCATCCCACACCGCAGCCTCGGCCTACAGATGCCGGCACCATCAACTCCCATTCGTCAGCCGACGACAACCCTTCAGCAACGATGACGCCGCTGCTTGCACTGTGACCTGCCAGGACCGTGGCGAGCACCATCTTCACCACGACCCTGGTCTCATCGCCACCGCCACCGCCATCTGATGCCCTCACCGAGCCGCTGCTCGCACCATAACCTGAGGGCACCGCACGCCGCACCGCCGCACCCAACGCCTGCCGGCACCAGCACTCCTGATCCCAACAGAAAGGAGCTCGACCTGCAACGCGCATGACTTCAAAGGCCTCAGCGCCCTGCATCTCTATTGTTTGCGGGTCTTCCCGACACTGTAGCTGAACCGCGCTGCCACGATCAACCTGAACTGTTTGGATTTATTTGCTCACAATGCCGTGATAGCCCCGGACAGAGCTATCAACATCAAGGAACTGTTTTTTAAAGCGTATGATAACAGTAGACTTTTAGGTACTGTATTGTGGATTTTTATCATTTTTTTGTCTTGTATATAAAAATATTGCATATTTTTCTAAAACTAGTGTGGTGTTCTTTTTTAGTGCTTACATTATTTGGACAAAGGCGTAAGCCCTTGCCAACTAGAGACCCTCATTTCTAACACCCTGTCTTTAGCCTGGAGCTAGGCCAGAGAAGGAAGGATGACTGGGGACTTCAAGCTTCTCCCATTTCAAAGGAAGGCAAATATTGGACCTCAGACACCAACTCTTCAGCACACTTCTGGATTTGTGAATACTCTGCTGTGGAAGAACTCTTCTACTGCTGAAAGGACTGCCACTCTGCTGGACTGCTTCTCTAAATATCGATGCCCTGCTGACTTGTTGCCTGTTGCCCTCTTACCTGGATGAGAAGGACTGGACCTGCATCTGTTAGACCCATGAGTCCAAGTGAATCAAAGGGATAGTTGGCTGGCCTTCTAACTATAGCCCCCGGGACAGATGGCACCAATAACCTTGAATCCAGCACCTGGACTCTGCCCTCTGTGAGTCCAACCCTGCCAAGCAGTGCCACCCCAAGTCCCGGATCCTTGGAAGTGGGCATGAATGTGCTCTGCCAACCCATTTGTGGTTCCTACAGAACAAATGCATATCCTCTGCTACGCAGCCCAATTCTGAGCAGAACCGATACATCGTCTCTGCTGTAACAGTTCCCCCATTGCAAGGACTCCACATCAACATTGCATCTCGTATTGGAATGGCCACTGTTCGAAGGTTCACCAATGCAGAACATCAGTCAGGATTCCTCAACCCGGATTTAAGATGCTCTTGTTCAGCCGGCCCACCTGAGTCCCTGTAGCTGGCTCGCAATCCATCACAGTCAGCCTAAACTGGTAATTTTTTCCCTGCACGGCGCAACCAGATATCGAGAGTTGGTGCTTTGTGCTTTTTGGAGTTATTTTACTGAAATATTTTAAATTGCATATCTCCAGTTCTACTGATTGGATTTCTGTTATTTTTGTCTTGTTTTAATTATTATAAATTTCTAAGGTGGTGTGGGAACCTTTTGTGTTGTGTTTTCTCTGTGTTACTGTTTCAAGTGTTGCACAAAGACTTTACAGATTGCCTCTAAGTTAAGCCTGACTGCTCTGTACTAAGCTACTGAAGGATTGAGCACAGGAAAATGTAGGGTTTCCGTGTGACTACACCCTGACAATGATTATGGTTCCTGCTTGAGTAGGGTTTCACCCCCTCAATCCGTACCCCAATTTTTTACAAGCGGGCTCTAAGCCCTCTGTAACTAAACAAAATGTCTTGCAAGTAACAGCACATGCACTGTCTCAGCCAAGGCATATAAAGGAGCCAAAACAAAGTGTGTCACAAAACTGTGTAGAGAAGGTAATCTAAACACATTAAAACGACCAACTATGTGCACGCCAGCCTTAGTACTGCTGTAATAGGAACAGTCAAGCTCAAACTGCCAAATAAAATCCCCACTGGTTGGGAAAATGCTGCACTGATCAATGATAGCTGTCAAGTGCAGTCTCAGTATAGGTGGTTTATTATTGCTGCTGAAAACATGCTGGTCATAATGGAAGGCAATCGTTATAGGCTCAGCAATAGAAAATGAGGGAAATATAAATCAAATAATTCACTAATGGAATGACAGGTTTTTAGCCAGGCACATTACCAGACTTGTTTCCATCTATGAACACTAAGAAATGCAGACTTTGAATATTAAAAAGCATGAAGATTGGCTGGGACTTGTCCTGGATCTTAAATAGTGTTAGTGGTACAACTATTATAATATCCAGCTACGTGGCCAAAATAATAAATGAAAAATCCCTACAAACCACATCCATCAATATAATGGATATATCTTCATTCTACATCTCCACTGAAGCAATACCACCCACACTTAATGATCCCCTGGTGGGTATCTGGCTCACTCAGTAAAGTTCTTGTGAGGAGAGGCAATAGAAGATTCACTTATGAACGTTAAACAGATTTCTCCTATAGAAGAGTTTAGTGATGCCAGCAGTGAGTCATTTGAGGGAAAGGTGACAACTCAGTAGTCAGTATCAGGAGTGACATGTGAAATACTAACTAAGAACGAAGGCTTTGGATGGCACATTGTGCTCTACCAGAATTCTGGCATGATGGGCTATCTCCAAGGTGAAACCAGGCATCCCCTGCATATGTGGGGGGGCCGTTGTGGAGATAAGGCAAGCTAATGACCCGAGTTGCCGAGTGTGATCCCTGGTTAGAGTAGGCACCGAGGCGAGAATTATCGAGTCCGCTGACCCTGGTCTACGACCCTGCCGCTTCGGGAATTGAACCCTGGTCCCGGGCCGTCCTCTGCTTCCGGGTCTGCCGCCTCTAACCAGTGAGCCACACCACTCCACACCGCTTATCTAGTTACCAACAATAAGCAGTAGGCTGGATGAAACCAGGTTGTCTGATCACAAAATCACTGGCATGGCACTGTGTGGAGGTGCACAGTTTTAACCCATCACTCACTGCATACACCTGAGCTTAAATTAATAAAGCAGTGAACAGATTTATCTGTCAAAATCTAGTTTGTTGTGCCATTGATCAGACCATACAATCCAAAGGTAAATGACACAGACACCGTATTACACTAGAATTCTGTTTGCACCAGGTCAGTACAGCTGTACTCCAAAGCAGGAATATTAGTAGTACGACTTGGCGGTAGCACATAAATATCTACACCGCATATGTCAAACCACAATCTGGAGGTTTTGCTTTGAAATGACTTGCAGTGAAAATATGCGCACAGTTTGTCTCCCAGCAAGAAAACAAAGAAGGTGACAGTGAGAATACAAAAAAAGAAACAACTCTGTTGAAAGGTGAAAAAACAACCAAATTAAACAATCTCTTAGAGGCGGTTATTTGCTAAAAACTATGATAAATAGAATACAGAAGAGAATAAAAAACATGAATGAAAAACAAGACATAATCAATTCTTAGGAATAGATGTAGTCAGCACTGAGTTGGAAAGAGAAAATGAAGGGATTATGATCTCTTTCCTAGTGTATCCTAAAATCAATCCATCAATGAATCTATAGATTGGTAGAGTGCTACTTGTCCTCCATCAGGGTATTCAGATGCTGGTAGGGTCAACTTGAATGTTCAAATAGCCAGGTCTTCAGGGACTTTCGGAATCCTGGAAGAGATGAGGTGGTCTGTAGATGACAGGGTAGCTCATTCTATACCTTTGCTACTAGGTAGGTGGACAAGCAACCTCTGCATCTGCTATGTCGGATGCAGGTGTTGATGGTTAAAGAAAGGGACGCTGATCAGAGGTGTCTGGTGGGCTGATGGAAGTTCAGGCAGTGATTCACAAAGGCGTGTCCACAGTTGTGCAGGGCCTTGTATGCATGGGTCAGCAGTTTGAACTGGCACTTGTTCTGTACAGGGAACCAGTGGAGTTCCCTGAGGTAGGGGGTGAAGTGGATTCATATAGGGAGATTCAGAATGAGTCTGGCTGCGGTGTTCGTAAGGTCTGTAGTCATCCGAGGAGGTGAGATGTGAGCCCAACATAGAGAACTTTGCCATAGTCCATTCGGCTGGAGATGAGGGTCTGGATGATGGTGCGTCTTGAGCTTTGGGATAGCCATTTGACTATCTTACAAAGCATAAAGAGGATGAACAAGGATAAGGAGAAGATGGAATTGACCTGAGTCATCACGATTAGCTTGTTGTCTAAAATGATGCCCAGGTTCCCAGTGTGTTTCATGGGGGTAGGAGTAGGTCAGAGTTCTGAGGGCCACCAGGATGCATCCCATGGGGAACTTTTGTTTCCAAAAACCAATACCTCTGTCTTTTCAAGTGTTGAGCTTCAGGCAGTTGTCCTTCATCTAGTTTGCAGGGTATGTCATGCAGTTGTGGAAGTTGGTCTTGGTGTCTTTGGTGTCTTTGGAGACGGAGAGGATGAGTTGTATGTAATCGGCATAGGATATGATGTTGAGTCCGTGGGTTTCGACAATTCTGGCCAAAGGTATCATATAAGTGTTGAAGAGGGTGGAGCTGAGCGAGGATCTTTGGGGTACTTCACAAATGATTGCCTTGGGTTTGGAGGTAAATACTTTTCGTGTTGGTTGAATGATTGATTTGACACAGAACAAAATCACTCCTTTTATCCAAATTTTATAAAAAGTCTAAGGTTAAGAACATGAATTTCCTGGACATCTGGACTGAGTTCTGAAAAAGGGAAATAAAATAGAGACTGTTAAAAAGAGAAAACATGATAACTGCATTAGACAGTAGACCCAGAGGATTTGCCAAACAATATGATGAAGCTAATATCAGACATAGGTATTTTATCTCTTTGAAGCTTACCACTGACCTACATAGAGAAGAGGACCCTAAATAAAGGAGCACTGAGGAATTAGATTTTGTGACCAAAAACTACGGTACAGAGAGTCCTGGATGCAGAATGATCTACTAGAGATGCAGCGCATACTAAAAACATGTTTCTAATTGAGATTACTGCCAAAGAAATAGATTCCAAAAGATGCCTTTCATGAACATAGGTTGATAACCAATGCCTAGTCAATCCTTGTGTGATAAGGTCATAAAGAGCTGCACAATTTATGCTATACTCAACTGTTACACATAATTACAGAACTGTTGATATCTATTTGATTATGTTACAAAACAAACATGAATAACTAGTGGGAATTGAGATATTTGACTACCAAAATGTATAATCTGTCATAGATTAATGCATTGAGGTAAATGGAGGCTGAAATGGGCCCAGATAAGTAAAACCCACCCAAATCAGCTATTTTCCGGTGCAGATAGACTTTCCTTTTGTTAAGCATGTGCAAATGTAACAGATTGTTAATTTACAAATTATTGGAAAGTGAATTATTATTTTGGGTGGACACTTATCTACCTAAAAGCCCAAGGTAATGACCTGCTATAAGGCATCATAAAGTAAATAAAATAAACTTTTGATCAATCCCTGATAACATGACAATGTGTAACACATTTAAACAGTGCATGAACAGCAGAAAAAGGAATAGCAAACACAACAAAACTCCACAACGAATTGTAAAATACAGAGAAACCCTTTATGCATAAAATAAGACCAAAACAGCAAAAATCCAATAAGGGGTACTGGAGATACACATTTTTAAAGAATAAAAGTAAAAAAGCACCAAGAAAAATAAAGCTCCCTATGAAGGCAATTCCTAGGTGGAACTTCAGGCCAACTCTGATGGAGCCCAGGTCAAATACACCAAGTAAATTGCTTCCAATGAAAGTCTGGAAGTCGAACAATTTGCATACGTTTCTAAGTCTCACTTTAGAAAGGGACTTTGTCACTTTCTTAAAGAAAAATTTTGAAATTCTTCAAAGTGTTAATGCATAATGGGAACTTTGTCACTTTGTGAGTAGAAAAATTCTCTCTGTGTGAGACACCACTGAAACTGTAGCTGTCAGTGTGGAACCAAAGGTCAGGTACTTGAAGCAGTTTGGTCCAGCTTGTGCTCTGGGGCTTTTGAGATTTCTCACTTAAAATTTCCTAAGCCATAACTCCAAATGTGACCTAGCCATGTTTTCAGCAGTGCAGAGGTCTCCATATGAAACAAAGCTGATATTCAGTCCATTTCTGTGAAACTGCCAGTCGGATAATTTTCGTGTGATCCCACTGACGCTCCGGAAGAAAAGCTTTCAAAAGTTTCCAAACTTTCTTCTGGTGCTAAAACAACCACAGGAGTACACTTATAAGGCCCTATGTCCTCACTAAAAGGCAGTTAGAGGCTGTCAGGGTGTCAGACAGAGGCCAAAGTCCAGTTCCAGTCCAGTAGCCACAGGCCAACTGGGATCCTTCATGGGAATGTCCTCTTTATGGTCCTGGAGCCACCCAAGGGATGAATTTATGATCCTTGGCACTATTTTGTCCTTAGATTTCTAGTGGAAGGTGGTCCAACCTCCTCAGGTTCTTCACACAGATCACGGATGCCAAGTGCAGCAGATTTCCACCTGGTTTCCTATCATATGTGCAGCAGTGTTCTTCAGAACTAGTTAAGGGATAGACAAGAATTGTAACCTGGCCCTGTTTTACCCCATTCAATGGTGAAAACATTTTACATGCACCTCAGACACCTGTAATACATGCATGTACACTGTTGTGGCAGCATGAGGGGCAGCAGCTCCCATGCTGAACATTCTGCTGAGCTCAGATGGGCCACCCATGACTATTCAGTTTGACCTATGAGTCAAGATGGTCTATTTTGCATCTCCTGGAAGGAATTTCACACCTCGTTACTGTTAGGGCACAGAAGACCAGCGTCTGCCTACAAAGGCTAAATAGTCAATAGTGACTCAGGTAAGTAAATATAACTTTTCTGAAAGTTATATTTCTTAGCTAGTTAAAAAAAAAACTTTAACAACAAATTGGATATTTAAGCCAGTTTGGAATAGTTATTGCACTTTTTCTGTAGCTATTTCCTACTGGAAAATGCAGAAATGATGGTTTAATCTGCTTTACCTGTATTTCCTATGGGAAAAGCTAAACCCAATACAGTGAACATAGCTTTTGGTGATTTATTCACCAAAAGGTACATGAACACATTAATTTAGTCATGGACCACTTTTACTCACAACTCGCATAATGGATTGTATAATATAGTATATTAGTTACTTATGTGACATTTTATATTACATTCCATAGGTGTAGATTGTACACCATATACAATGGCCTTATGGTCAAATTATATATGAAATATGGGGTTTTGAATCAATATCGACTTTGTTTTATGGGCCAGAGCCCATACACTGGTCACTAGATAGCAGTGTCCCAGTGTTAGAGTTCATAATTACCAGTAGGTGCATTCTAAAAAAAAAAAAAAACTGGGGGTGACCATTAGGGGGTTTGAGAAATTTACTTAAATTGCTTTTGCATAATCATGTGAAATTATGGTGAAATTATGGCAAAATTACGCCTGACTACGCAAAATGTGGGTGGGGCCCCCAGATGGCCAAAAGAAGACTTAGGCTAACCCAGACAGTGGCAGGATTATGAAATTGTTTAGAACATCTGTATATAAGCCAGCAGCTCCTGTGGTGGAGATATTCAAGGCCCAAGCAAGGGGGGGCTACACTATATGGGGCAATGTTCTACCTATGATCTCGTCAAGCTGGAAAACAACTTTTAGAGACAGTTTATAGGGCTTATAGGCCTTTCACGCAGCACCCCATTAGTTCCGCTCCGTATGGATCTGGGCATGAGGCCAATTGATGAAGAGATTGCCCTTAGGCCTCTGACTTTTTGGAACCGGCTATGGTTAACTCCAGAGCTGTCCTCCTACAAAGTCGAGCTAAAGGAGCTCCCCCTAAGATTAAATCCCAGCAAAATACCGTGGCTGGCCCACATAAATAATCTCTCTGCTAGGCTTGGCAGGTCAGAGCTATGGTCATCCCCAGAGTTATCATGTGCCTTGATATCCAGGTCGGACCTTGTAAAACACTATAGGCAATCCAACCTACTGTCCCTCCAAGAAAGTGCCAAAGAGGGCAGGCTGACGATGGAGTTCCTACAAATTAAAGAGGTATACAGAAAATAACTCTTTCTGGATGTAATTTACCCTCCTATGGCTAGGAAATTGCATCTGCAGTTCAGACTGGGGAATCTACCACTGGCAGTTCACACTAGCTTATGGGCTCCAGAGAACTCGAGTGTGTGTTCTGCATGTAATTTAACGGCCAAGTCTGAAATCCACATACTGTTTTTCTGCCTTGCATGTGTTCTGCTTCGTAAACGTTGGATAATCCAACTATGTAAAAACTTAGGAGTATCTTGTTTTTTAAATGCTATGTGGCACATAAGGAGAGGGCTTTTAAAGTAATTATAGGGGAGGAGCATTTGGAAAAAACCATTATACGTTATATTCGGTGTGCACCAAAATTAAGCACAACAACTCTTGTAAATTTTGTTCATTGTATTTTAATGACTGTTTTCATGAATTTTACATTTTTTGTGTGGCCGTCAGTCGTTTTAGTCTTGCACAAATGTATGGGATTGTAAATATTGATCAGTTTGCGCAAATGTCTGAAGAATTTCCATCTATTAATGTACTTTTATGGCTTGAGTGGTCGAAATAAAGTTTTCGACTGACTGACTTATGTGACATTTTATATTACATGCCAAAATGCTTTTGTAGTAATTCATTGCAACGGAGCTACTGAGAGGTGTTATTAGATGCCACCAAGTTATTATTATCCAGCTACCTGTTAACAGTTTACCATGAATTTTAAATGCACATTTCAGAAATCAAGATGGCAAAAGAGCATATATAGCATTCCGTTCTAACTCATTCTGTTCAACAAATAAACAATAGACACAGGCAAATCTTGTAAATCTTAAGAACAATGTTCATGAAGCTCAATACTTCAAACATCACTAGACATGTATTTGAGACATGGAAGCTCAATAGGACCACATTTCAGCTACATCTTCCGTTAGGTGTTCTTTAGAAAGAACAGCTGGGGTGTTAACCCCTATTCTGACCCAAAAATCAAGGGGCTTAAGAGCATCAGCTGTTTCAGGCGGTATGAAGAACAGCTCTAATTCTCAAAATGAGTCCCACTAATATCATCAATATAATATTTCAATCCACCTTCCACACTAATAGGCTTATTCATAAAGGTGTTTTTGGGTTTGTAAAGTATTACTCCTGACGTGCTCTTTCACGCGGTTTTGCATGTCTTTTTGAATTGTCCACAAAACATTTAAAATTGAAATAAAATTGGGATATCCTCGAAATAGAGATAGACAATTAGTACAAATAGAAAGGACTGTGCCCCACGGGCCATTTTACCAACAGGAAGCTGAACATGTCAGGGAGTGGTAATTCACGAAGGCATGTAAGAGTATGTAAAAGAGTATTTCTGTACTACTATTTTACTTACTCAAAACATTTTTTTTTAATTGTTTGCTAACTTTTAACAACAAGTAGTCAAATTAATCCACGATTTCAACCATATCCCATTGAATCAACTGGTATTACGGAATAGATGTTTCAGAGACTAGCAATAGAAAGGACATGAATAATAACAGATCGATTAGCTTGTCAAACTAAATATAATTTGACTTTAAGAGAAAAGTTGGAACCTGAAAATGCCGTCGCTTTAAAGTGTTCTTGGCATTAGTAATAGCAGCTATAGTGACCATAGAGGAATAAGAGAACCAAACATTTAAGACGATATAATTTGGCTTAAATTACATAACATAATGTTAAATAACTTCTAAATGAATTACAGAATTATGTAAAACCATTCTGGAGTAGCATTTCTCATATACCCAGGTCCATCCATTTTTCTATTTGAAAGACACTATATTATCGAATCCATGAATCCAATGAATGCAATCATGTTAAAAAATTGCCAACAAGCCACCATTTACAACATTTGCACAGTTTGGCATGGTGAACCGACTTGACTTGCTGTTCCTTTTCTTGTAAACCCCATTACTGTGCTTTTGTTCCCTCCTCATTCCTTCATCAACTGTCTTCTTTTGTTTGTTTCCTTTCTGTGGTACACCCTGGAGCCCACCATTCCACTCTATTGCTCCTCGACACTTTTCTTTTTTCTGAAAACACAAGCAATGACAAAGCTAATAGGTTTGATGTGTGTATGGCATTAAGACCAGGAGTACACACACTACACAAACATCAAACCTACTGGGATTGCCGATGCTTCTTTATCTGGCAGCACTGAAGAGTGAGCGGTGCAAAAGCAGAAAAGGGTTTCTTTCTTTTCTGTAGCATCCCTCTTTTAGATGTTTTCGCATACACTCCCTCGCCAGTGCTGTCAGCCATTCGTTAACTGATTTCATATATGAAGAGTCCCTACGGAACAGCAGAACCCATGCACCAGCACTTTTGCCGGACACCGTAACATTGCCTGCTCCGGACTACCATACCCAGCATCCCTAGCGCCAGGAGGCGCAAACGTGGTTCTCTGTGCGCCAGCCGGCGCATAAAGGGGCCCTTGGGCTCCCCAAGGGTACGCCCGTCTGCGCCCATATGAGCCCGGAGGAGGCCGGGCTGAGCTATAGTATTGACATTTCGATACCCGGACGACTTACCTTTGCTGTGTTAGGTACTGTGCAAAAATGCATAGTGGTATTATCGTCAGGGATCTTCAAAATGAGCAAACGCATGTCTGGCACTGGGCAGTGAGTCATGGGGACCCTGGATGCTTTCATTTTGAGGGCAGAATCAGCATTAATTCACGAAAACGAGCTCACAGAGCGCAGGCTATCGTTAGAGCCCAAGTCTTTCCAGAGTCGAGTTGTTCCTGCAGGGCCCCCTCTGCAACTTAACACCAAACATGCCTTACTTCAAACAAATCAGTCACAACCAATAGAGTTAGATTTGGAATCCACTACACCCTCTGAGTCATCAAATAGACCAAGTAGGCCTAATGTAACCACGAGGGGTCAGAAGGCCAAAGTAAGTCAAAGCAATACCCATTAACCACCATCAAAGAAGAGGAAGGGTTGGGGGTCAACAGAAACAAAAACAACATTCGCCAAAAGCACTGAGACGCAAAACTTAACCCATTGATATAGACTGTAGCCAGGGGCCTAATATAATGGCCTAATATAATGCCAACGTCTGTAACAATGAATGGTCCATCATTATGGTTTCAGGAGGAGGATTTTGGAACAGGTTAGAGACAATGATGTCAGTTTTGTTGAACCCATTGCCACAGAAATTATTCAAGATCGAGGATAGACTGACCAAACTAGAGGGGGTAGCAACCAGTAATCCCTCAGCTCACCTGGATATATGCAGAGGCTCTGAGACGCTGTCTAGCAGGGGGATGGGAATAGCGACTGGTCAACCTGTAAGCAACCCGACAAGTGGACAAGTACAACGTTCTAGTACATATACCAGTATGGTTAGAGACTCAGCACGATCTGACCCCCCACATCAAAGAGAAATACTGTCCCCACCAGTTCATCTAGGGATCCCGCACTGTTCAGAAGACCCGAACTCTACCCATATGCGGGTTACAACATCTTCAAACGGAGCTCTAACTGTAATGGGGAACACTATATCAGGCGATGGGGTGAGAGCAACAAATAGACAGAACTCTTGGAGATTTAAAAGGGGGGATTTTAGCAATCCAAATTTGAATTTGCATCTCTTGCCAGAAGCAACTGCTTACTTGGTTGTGCTAGTAAATGTCCCCTCTTTACCTCCCAATGTTCCTGAACAGTGGTCAACACTGAGGAATAAGTCTTTGTACTTACTGAGTGCCAGGACTGGTAAGACCAACACCCTCTTCTCTGAATTTAAGATGGTATGAAGAATTGGATGAGTAGGTAAATCAACCCAGTCATTAGCTGGTAATTGTGTGGTTTTGACATTTAGATCCCCAAGCCTGGGTCAACCTATCCGCTGTATGGCTGGGAATCGGTCTATCATGATGCAGGGCATAAACATTCTGCCACTGGGGTACTTTTATCAACCCCCTAGAGTCCCATGGTATAACCCTGTGGGGGAGACACTCCTAGGGAATAGACAGCCTAGATATGCGGTCCCAGTCAGTAATCGTTATGAAACTTTTACTTCATTAGAAGATTTAGACTGACTGATCTATCCGTTGGTGCCTCCTTTAATCCATGAGTTTGACCTAAATACACACCGATGTGATGAAATGCATAAACATAAACCACTCTTGGCCAGGCCCATATAGCTAAATGTAATCACTCTTCACCCACAGTTTTTATTGAGCAGGGGGAAATGGGTATGGGCACTACTAATCCGACCCTGGGTGTGACTTCTGAACTTATTGAATTTATAACTCTAGATCAGATGCTTTTTAAAAAGGGTGGTTCATTACCTAGCAAAGCAGCACCAACTAGCCCTCTAGACAACACTGATATAGCTTACTGCAATCTTATATCCTGGAACATTGCAGGATTAGGTTCCAAGATGAATAATCTTATTTTTTGCGAATTTGTATTAAATTATGATGTATTATGCCCCCATTAAACATGGGCGAAGGGAATAATCCACATCAATGGGTTCAAAACATTTCATACTCCAGCTGTTGAAGGGTCAAGTGGAAGGGCAAAGGGGGGGGGGCTTTGCACCTTTATATCTAATAGTCTGAAAATAATTAAGATAGAGCTGCATGCAGAGGAAACGTACTATCAATTGATCAAAATCCACGCTGATAGAAAACATTGTATTGCAGTGACAAATCTTTATTATAATATTCCCCTGGTTAACATTAGGGATGTAGTACAGAAATTGGGCAATGATTTGAAATCTTTCTGTAGTAACAACTCCAAAGATACAATGGTAACTCTGGGAGTGGATTTTAACTGCACTCTGTGCTCGTCTGTTGATGACAAATTATGTGGTTTGACAAATGAAGAAAGGATTAGCAACACCCACTTTGGAAACACCCATTATTAGGTGAGCTGTACAATGAAATGATTTTTAGTCTTGATCTGGATTTTGCAAATGAGCTAAGAGCTTTACCTGTTCATTTGTGCCATACCTTCAATGGTAGAGGTCTATATAGTACTATAGATTATGTACTGTTGTTCAATAGCCACGTGTGCAGACTTCACTCACTGAGTAATCATTCCCATTGTGTCTTTCTGTATCAATGCCGATAAGTAAGCCTGACAGACATGATAAGGTGTCCCAGGCCTTAGCAAATATTTCAATTGATAAAACAAATGATTATTACCTGTGCTGTTCAATGGTGGACCCTTTAATGATCACCAAACAAGTAGTAGCTAAATGTAGATCGGCCTTTCACACCTGCCTGAGTGAAGTAGATTCCCCAGATAGTATTTTATCCTCCTTCCAATCAATATCATGCACTATAACGGAGGCTTTATTCGTCCTGAACCGAAACAAAGGAAAATCTCAGGGATGGTTCGACTCAAAGTGCACGCAAGCTTATACCAACCTAAAACATGAATTACATAAGTCCCCATGAAATTCAAACAAGGTAAGGCAGGCAAGAGGGGAGTACAGGTTAGCACTCCGGGAAAGAAAAATTGTCCTAAGAATGGAAACTTGGGAATCCTTGCATAAGGCCTCCCTAACGGGAGACAGCTCTGCTTTCTGGAACATAGTAAAATTACCCTTTCTGAATCCTGGATGTGGCCCGACACTTGAGATCGCTATGTCTGATGATCAATGGATCAAACACTTCTCTAAGGTATATAGCGGTAAGGGAAACTTTGATATGCAATCAGATAACAACCAACGGGAACTTTCCCTGGATCCTCTGGTCCAATATTTTGATCTCCAGATTACACTGGAGGAAGTGAACTGGGCTCTCTCTGCAAGTCAGGGCAGTAAGGCTCCAGGGCCGGATGGGGTCCCTGTGGATCTCTTTAAGTCAAATACGGCCTTATGGGGCCTAGTATTACCCAGGTAATTAATGCTAGCTGTCTCGCCCCTTTTTTAACAGCTTGGGTTAAATCCACAATCGTGCCAATCTTCAAAAGGGGGACCGTCGGGATCCCAGATGCTACAGGCCCATTTCACTATTGGATTCATTGACCAAAGTAGGTGGTCATATACTCTTAGAAAATTTACATGAATGGGCAACGGACAATAAAGTCCTGTCTAATATTCAATACGGTTTTCGGGAGGGATTAGGGTAAGTCGAACAGAGTTTAAACTTAGCTATTTTTGTTGGAAAGTATACACGGGTGAAGAAGGGTTATTCTTAGCTTTCGTGGATCACACGACAGCTTTCGATTCTGTGAGGCATGGAGAGCTGTGGGAGATCTTCGAGGCAATGTGGTGGACACTCAAATTATCCACTTTCTTAGGCACTTATATAGCAGCACCAAGGCAAAAGTTCAATTTGGTCTGAGTTGCGATTTCCAATAAGGAGGGGGGTTAGGCAAGGATGTGTCCTAGCCCCCTTTCTTTTTAATCTTTATATCAACGGCCTGGGCAAGGCACTGCACAAGGGCAACCAAGACTTACCCTATATAGCTGGACGTCCAATACCTGCCCTCCTCTACGTGGACGATGCTGTTCTGATGTCCCGCACACAAGTAGGTTTGCAGAGGGTTTTAGATAGTTTTTCTAAGTTCATGGGTCATCTTGGCCTTAGGGTGAACACCTCTAAGACCTTTATAATGAGGTGCGGCCATGGTAGTCAGAGGTGCAGGGATATGTTTGTAGAAGGACAGAAGATTGGGCCCACAAAGAGATTTTCATACCTCGGAATACTCTTTGATGAAATGATTCATGGATTCAAGCCGTATTAGCAACAATGTTAGCATTTTTTAGGACTACAACTGCACTTGTTAACTTTCCAAGAAGACTGGGGAGAAGACCGCCAGTAGAGCTCTTCCAGATTTACAAAGTAAAATGTATTTCTACCACCATGTATGGGGCAGGGGTGTGGGGTTTCGTTGACATGCATCTGTTACAGTTGGTGAAAAACACCTTTTTAAGATACATTCTGGCTGTTCCAAGTAGTACATCTTTGCATGTTTGTCATGCTGAGTTGGGCTTATCGTATCTATTGCATATTCTATCACAGGCTGTGATACTATGCAACAAAAACATTTGTAAACATATGAATTTCTTTGTGGGTGGGTTGAAAATCCAAAATGAAGGATCCTAATCAAAAATGTCCTGAGGTTTTCCTGTTTCAAATTAAAGCACAATGGTGAATTGTACAATATCAATTAAACTATCAGTAACACCAACCATCTTATTGGCATATCACAGGAGGCAGTACTCTGCAAAAATCCACTTATGACACGCCTACATTAAGCCCTTATGAAACTTGAATTTTGAAGACATCTTGAATAAGGTATCCAGCACTGATATTGGGAAACTGGGGTGAAAAGTCTGCTATGACAGTGACCACTGAAGCAAAGAAGCAAAAAAACGAAAGTATTGAGCCATCATTGCAACACAGAGACATTTTGAAGCCTGATAAAGAATATGCCATGTACCTTAAATCATATGTTTGGTAACACATTTCTTCTCCTCTCAATACAATACTTCCTCTCGTTTGGTAAAAACTTGAAATACTCATACTGTATTTTTTCAGTTTATTTTACTTGAATTTGTTGAGCATAACATGTCACTGACAAATACAAATGGAATTAACTTGATTAAATGTAGCTTGGAATGTCCTATCACTTTCCCAGAAATGCAGTAAACCTGTATTTTGTAATATCTGATCAAGATCAAATGCAGGGTTACCCTCTTAAAACTCTCAATCCTATAGGAATGTTCTCTGAAGATGCTCTTGAAGGACTACTAGGCTATTGTGCAGTCAGAAAAAGGTCTTTTCAGCACCAGGAATATCCTCCTTTGAAATGAGAAGTATATTTCTGGCTAGCACTGCAAACTAGAAGTTGGAAAGTTCCACACTACTTAGAACTGCTGCTTTACTTTATGATGGCTTCGACCACGGATACTGTGCAATATAGATTAAATAAATCACAGCAGATATAAAGGTGAAGTGCTGGTCCCACAACCATATACAAAGCAACCCATGTACACTTTTACAACAGACATGAAAAACGAATGCAGAAAGCATAAAACTAAAAAACACTAAAAACAACATTTAACCAAATAATTTATTGAGCAAAGGCTTGGGCGGGCAATTCTAAAGCTGAGGGTAATTTAGGTAGTGATATGAAGTGCCTGATTCTGTTTTATTGGTCTACTACCACTAGGATTACTAGTCTTCTGTTACTATGGACCAGCTCGACAAAGAAGTCCATTGAAAAGGAGTGGTACGACACAGGAGGTATTGGGGTGGATCAGAGCCAACCTGTACGTTTTTGTTGATCTGACCTAAGCTCCTATTGCACAAGCAAAATAAAGTGTTCAGCAATTGATTTCATACCTGTCCGCCAGAAATGCCAGTGAATTAGGGCCAAAGTATTTTGTGTCCCTAAGTGTCCACATAGGTCAGAATCATGTTGCCAACATATAACTTATTGTTTTTATTTTGAAATAAGAACATACAGGAGGTTTTTGTGATCCAGCAGACCTCCTTTTTCATATCTTCTCAGTTGTTCCCGAAGCCAATCTATGTCTACTTTTCTAATATTTGCTTGTAGTATGTTCAAGAAATCTTTAGCTTTAACAACCAGTGCCACCTCTTCCACTTGCTTTGTTTTGCTTTGTAAAATGTGAGGTGGTTCTAATGTGACTTTCTGGTTTCCTCCATTGGATTGCAGGCTCTTGTGTTTAGTTTTGGGGTCCAGGAAGGTAAATTAACACAAAGTTGAAATCTGTAAAGAACAAAGATCAACATAGTTGTTGTGGGGTTAGAGCTCTTGCAGATTTAAAAACATTGACATTTCTGTGGTCTAAATACATTTCAATCATGTGCCTAGACCTCATTAAATATTGGTGCTATTCTTCAAAAGTGCTTGTAATGGCTAGTAGTTCTTTATAAGAAATGCTATATTTGACTTCACTTGAAGTGAATTTATGGGAACAGAATGCTACTGGGTAGATTTGATCGGTCTCATGATGTCTCTGAGACAAAACTCCACCCATATCATGATAGGTCATATTTGTCTCCAAGAGGAAAGGTTGCTGCAAATAGGGTGCCATAGCACAGGGGCCTGTGTAAAATGTTTCTTCAGGATTACAAAGGCATCTTCTGCTTCTGAGGTCCATTGGAAAGGCACCCTTTTTCAGCAAATGGGTCATAGGCTGGTAGAAATTTACAAACCCTAAGAAGCTTTTCTGGCTTTTAACTGAAGAGGGGGCATTGTACTATGTCCTGGATCATGTGATTGTTCATTCAAATTCCTTTGAAATTTATCACATATCCCAGAAACTCCATTTCATAGACGTGAATTAGACAATTCTCAAATCAGGCAAAGAGATGATGTTCCTGTAGCCATTGAAGATCTGCTTTTACATGGTTTACATGCTCCTCCTACAAATTAGAGTAAATTGGTATGTAATTGATGTAGAAGATGTAGAAAACATCCAGGTTCCCTCATTGGATTAAATACTTAAATAAGCTAATCCCCAAAAGGTTAAATTGCAAACTAGAAATACTATGTTTCAGATAACATGTGTGATACTAATCAATGCATAAAGATACTGTTCACACAATTGCATATTATAAGTAATGAAAGGTTTCCCACAGTCAATAAGAATTCACCTGTTCATAGGTTGCAACAACACATTAAATCTGTAATCATTATTGAAAACACAAGTGTAATTTGTATATATTTGAAATATTGTATACAGTGTTTATTTTCTTATTTTTGTCACAATTTTTGGGGTCTCATGTTTTCTCTACATGATTTGAGGTTGCATGAATGAATTGGCCATGTCCTGCTTCATCTCACTTAGTTTTGTGTTTGGGTCTACATTGGTGACACATATATAGGATTTTGGGTTGTCGGTGATACAATGTGTTTTGTTTATTAACTATCAGGTAGTCTGTTTTCGTGGTCTACTATAAAATAGAGCACATGACCTACAGATCCAGACATTTTTAAACCCGAATGCTGACGGTATGGTAATCACACTCTTGCAGCAGATGGTTGATTTGTGTAGCAGGCAGAATCAACAGATGAAGGTAAATTGGGACTAGCATTACTGGACACCGAAGCAGTTAACTTTACAGGCCATGCCTTTCATGAGCACTATATGCTTCTTTATAGGTGATACTGTAAACCTCTGGCAGATCCGTTAGCAGCTATTGATGGAAGAAGGACCCATGATTTTGTGGAGTGTTTACTTGGGAGCACTCGCTGTGATAACATTTGTGTACTTTACGTGTATATCGATGAAAAAACTGTAGTTTAGGTATTTACTATCTTTACTTCTACAGTCTCTCGAATTTCAGCAACTGCAGCCTTCCTTAACGACAATATTGAACTCTTGACCACACATCAAGTAAGGATTACAGTACATGCTGGTATCAGTAGTTTCACTTCACATCAAAGGTTTACTGTGTTTGCAGATCCATTTAAATAGTTTTTTTCATTGTGGGGTAATTATGGTATTGACTAGCGGTTTACACTGATGGTTGGTTTAGCTTTTCACACTTTTCATTTCTGCTTAGGCATATTTCTCTTTTGCTTGCCTTTCTGAATTTTCGTTTGGGTAACCAATACTGTTTTGAATATTTTGATTGATGACATAAACCTATGATTGTTGGAAATCTTGCCATTCTCATTCGGGACATAGAGATTCATAGCTGCCCTTTGTTGTTTCAAAAAATGAGCACTGTTCCGCTTCGAATGGTAATACTATTGTTATGTTTGCATTTACAGTTCCCCTGATGAAGGGCCAATGGCCTGAAATGCATCGGGAATTGTCCTGAAGCCCTGATTTCCTCTAATGTGTAAAGATGTCTGTACACACAATGTGATGTAACATTGTTTGTTGTATATGTATATAAGCTTTAATACAATGTCAAATTGAACATGTATAATGTTCATAATTTATTTCACATTAAATATAAAGATACTGAGTCAAGTTGCTTGCAAATCTTTCTCAATTTTGTATAAACTCAGGCATCACTTAGGAACCCATTGGGTCAAATAGTAGTGTGCATCGTATTGACTACATCAAGCAGTATACTTGTAAGGGACATTCCTAGAATGAGCCCAAATAATGGTCCGGCATAATAGCGCACAGGTCATGATGTTCGGACTGAGTGGTCAACAGCTTCTAATGGTTCTGGATGCTCTTTCTTTATTAATGGGATTTCTAGTTTTTTGGCATGATTCAGGTCTATTGCATATTTGTAGCCCGATATTCTAACAAAGTGGATACTTCCAATTTTGACCCACTAGGTAGATATATCTTCACATAGACATTCAAGTGTACTATCAGAACCTGTTGAGCATTGGCTACGTGTTTCGATATCTCAGGTGAACCTTTTCTCAGACAGGGAACATCAATTAAATCTGAGAGCTTTAATTTTCCAGCTCTGCACTGTCATCAATACCTGCATCAACTACTGTCTGATATTTTGCTGGGGGTTTTATCTTTGAGTTCTTAACCTTAATCCTTAATTAAATGGCCACTTCTGCCACAATACAGGCACAGCCTTAGCCTTCATCTCTTATTTCACTCTTCTAGGGTCAATTGCCTATCTAATTCCATTTACTTGCATAGGGTATACCCCATTGTATGGTTTAATAATGTCATCAGTTGCTGTCCTAGTGAATGATATTATGATAATTACGGTCACCTCTGGTTTTGTCCCCTCTTCTCTTTAGTAAGCTATGATTGAGTTGTACCGTCAGTTCAATCAACTCTTCTCAAGACTCCTAGAGATAACTACTTGGGGCAGTACGTCTTTCAACTCTCCCCTTAGTCCCTGGTAAATAGAGTTAGTTATCTTTTCTTCTGGCTACTCAGTCTCTGTGATTATTCGATTAAATGTTGTGATATATGTCAAAAGGTATTGTGATCCCTGCTAAAGGGTTGGTAATTTATTATATAAAGACACAGTTTGTGTTTTTTAATCAAAGAACTAATGTATTTCTCTACAAGAGGTAGCAAAATGACATAACCTAGGATCATTCTTTTCTATGATTTGTATTGACCAGCCTGCTGCACTTTCACCCAAACCGGACGAAACAAAGTCAGTTTTGGTCTGATTGCCTGGGAAGGCAGTGGGTTTGCACAATAAGTGTAGTTTTCACATGTGTAGCATATTTACTTTCACTTGTGCAGCACAATTTTTGGGGAGCTTGATAAAACTGTTCAGACTTGGCTAGATTTATCTCTGCTGGTTGTATTAACTGCCTCAGGATTGGGACCATGGCTGTAGTGGTGGGGATACTCCTGTTCCTACAGGGAAAGAAGGGACCCCCAGAGCTGGTCATTGGCAGAGGCAGGGTACAGGGCTTCAAATGTACTGGCCACTTCCCTTCTAATAGTTCCCAATTGCTTCCTTAAATCTTAGTTCTAAATTTTAGAGCCCCCTCACTTCTTGCTTCAAGGCCCTTATAGTGTCTAAAATAATTGTGAGAACCCTGTTCATGTCTGTTCCTCAGGCTGGGTTGCAACATGGTCTAGGCTATTTATCAGATCTGTCAGATTATATAAGTATTGATAACTACTAACCATGTAGTTTCTGGCGCAGCGAAAGCGATGCATAACAATAAGCCATTAATCTCTTTTAGCGCTTTCCACAGCAGGTGAATGCTGATACGCTCACTTTTGAAAAGTTACCAATGGGAGGGGGAATGGCATAAGAAAGAGAGAATACAACTGCTGTAATGATGTCTCACATTAGAATCAGGGGATCTGGTGTGTTTAATCACAACAGTTCTACAAGGTCTGGATTTGTACTGCTGTCTTGCTGAGAAGGGGACACATCCTCACACAGAACAGAGCTGCATTAAACCTTGTTTACTTATACTATGCTTGATATGTGTCGTTTATACTTGAAACCAATGCTAAACTTTCACCTGTAACACAGTCTGCAAAGAGACTATCCAGCGTGTTGGCTTGCAAGGGTACTTGTATTTGGTAGTAGTATGAGACAACCATAAGCTTACTCCAGCCCAAGTGCATTCAAATACTTGAAGTCAACTCTAGCACAGTTAAGTTTCACTTCAGTCCGGAACACTGTGCTCTGTCGTTCATGACTACTGACATATGTTTACCTCTTAGTTTCTCAATAGGTTCTTTGGAGTGCCTCTCCTGCTTGGTCTCTAAAAGTCTCGAAAATGTATTTTGTTCTTACTAATGTAAAACAATAGCTATGCACTAAGCACTGAACCCTGTACTTATCTGACCATGTTGTTCTTTTCTTTCGGTCTTTCAGATCACCAGAACTCGTGGTGGATGAGCTGGGAAAGTTTTCTGACCAACTGTGGAAGGTCAGAGCTGAAATGGAACCGGCATTCAACAGAATAATCACAGGTAAGTGTTCGAGCTTTTGTTGGCGGCTGTGGCAGCAATGAAGACTGTTGCCAAGCAGGGCATGGTCCACAGGGCATTGTCTTTATCAGCATGGACCCAAAATAGTTGCAGGGAATTCAAATTCTTGCACTTTCATGGGGAACCAGTGTAAATGATGTCGGAGATGATGGTGAGACAGAGGTGATGTGGTACCCATGATGATCTATGCTGCTGCATGAAGCATGCCTTTCAGTGGGGTGATGGTGGTCTCTGGGATGCCAGTGAGCAGGCTGCTACCTCCATCTAAGTGGGACCGGACTAGAGCCTGAATAGTCATTTCCAAGTCTTATCCATTGAGAAAATATTTAACTTTTCCTTCAGAGAGAATTGGAACCAGGCTGGGGTGACACATACAAAAATGTGTGAGGCTCTATAATGGGCTGTGGTCTAGTTGTTATGAACATGCATTTCGAACTTCCTGTTCTCTAGATCTTCTACCCTCTTCCTATCCTGTGAGATATTTGCTGGTTATATGTTCTCCTAATCATGTCAGTGGTAATAAAAGCAGTGGAGAGGTTGAGCAGGACCAGATGGCAAGGATCACTTTGTGATTGCGGGAGAGGCATCACCAACTAACTGAAGCATGGCTTTGTTAATCCTGCAGATTAGTCTGAACTGTCGTTGAGTATCTTGAAGCACGTTATTTTTGCTGACATGCTCTGGTGCTCTTGTAGCCCTGTGTCTGGGTTACAACTGTCTTCTCAATGATTTTTTCAACAAATGGGTGGTGGGTTATAGAATGGAAGTTTGCATGGTTGACTTGATCTACTATAGGCTTTTTCAGCAGTGCTGGTTCTGTCAAGACACGAGGCTGTCCAGGATGGTGCCCTGCATTAGGGAGGCAATGTGGAGAAGAAGTGTGAGGGCTTATCCTTGCAGAGGCTTGATGATGGATAATGGAAGCACATCATCTTTGTAGGACGTAGCTTTAAGTTAGTCCAAAATGTTGCAGATTGTGTGGCAGAGTGCTGCTGTCATGAGCTGGATTTCAGGTGATATACCTCTGACTGTTAGGAGGTCAAGAAGCTCAGTTCGATCTTTACTGCCTTGAAATATATCAGACTTTTGTACCCTAAATGCATAAAATACCACACAGGGAGAGAACTCAGTCGTATTGGATTAGGAATCCCCTCATAGCAACTAATGGTCGGGTGGCCATCTTGGAAAGGGACGGATATATTCCAGAACATCTCACCAGAGAATTCTGGAAAAGAGAACATAAAGCATTGTGGAGACACAAAGCCAAAGGTATCTTAAAGCAAGGCACCCCCAGCCCCCATGGAGAACAGCGAGAGTGAAAGAAATCAGACTATTGGGTCAGCCGCTATGAGGTAATTCTGACAGCCATGTGAGGTGATCCGCCAGCTGCAACCTTGTCAAAATTGCTTTGGTGAAAGCATACGTCCACTCCAGGTACACCAGAAGCCTTTCCTGCTTCTGAAACACAATTACTGTCTATGAAATATGTGCGAGGAGTATTCAGGGCTAATGTGCATCTCTCACTACAGACAACTACCTTCAGTGTTTTATGAAGATGCACTGTGATTTCAATTATGTTTAATGTGACTGCTTCATAAGCTATACAACAAATGTACATTTCTATTATAGACTCTGACACACTACAACCAATCATTTCCCCATCCTGTGCCAGTACATTAATATAATCTGTGTATCACAAGAAAGATTAGCAAGTGTGTACAGCAAATGTATGAGTTCAACATCCACAAGGATTGACTTCTGAAAATATTGCTTAAGTTAAGACTAAGGACATGTTTTTAGTTTGTCAGACAGGGTGCTCCATCGCAAATGTGAAGGAGTATCCTGCCATACAAACTCTTAGCTTGCGCGCCCTATTTTCAGTGAGTATTCCATCAACTGGGGTAGGACTTTACACCATTTGCCCTATTTAGGGGTGGACAGAGCAAAAACATTTTTTTCTGTCTGTCACTGCCAGAAAATACCTGACAGTAAGGATAGGAAAAGAAATAATGAACCCCCAACCCCTGTGAGAAAACTCCCACGTTGTGTGGGGGCATTTATTTTTTGTTTTACTATAACAAACTCCCACTTTGGCAGTTTGTTTTAGAGAAACAAAAAACTTTTGAAAAGTTTAATGGTCAGTCATCTTGTCTGACAGTGCCATCTCTCAAACGTTTCAGATTTTGACAGCAACAACTGTGATAGCATTGCCTGTCAATATACAAAGCAGTCTGTGGCAGACAACGCTAAGGCTGGAGGAACAAGCTCCAATTGGATGGCAAAGGTAAATTCCTCCACCATCCTGACAGAGCACCCTCTGTTTTCAAACTCTAAATCAGTCCCTAAATCCTCAAGAAAACATTTGCCTAAGAGTCTCTTTGGCAGATAGTTAAGTCTTTCATCGACTTCCAAGAATAAGAACAGCTTTCAAGGTTCCAAATCTCTAGTAACAACTTCATGGCTGCATCATGTATCTGATTCTTTAGCAAAAAAACTCTGAACCATGAGCAACGTGTTCTCTTGGAGTTCAAAATGGCTGCCTCCATTTGCAAATCTCGAGAGAATCAAAGAGCTTTTGGGACATGTAGTTTTTCTTGACTGAACTCATGTGTCTCTAAGACAAAGCCTCTCTACAAATAACACTCACACTACAGGCTCACCATTCACTCCAGGTACACCAGGAGTCTTGTCTGCTTCTGAAATGGATCAAATTCTTATTATTCACACTCTGAATGCACAATAGTAAAACGGAAAACATGTTTTTCTCTGTTGTAAGGTTAGTACCAGGAAGTGGTTTATTATACGGCTTTAATCCATATTGCTCGGATCTGCAGAACATTGAGACAATAGTAGGAGGATGGGACCTAAAATGCTGCATCCCCTGAGATCCAAAGAGCTGAAGAGAGTGGTTGAACGGTAGATAGTGAATCGCCATCTTTCTCGCTTACAATACCTACCTGAGGAAAAGAGTCAAATGGGGAATGATGCTGTAGCAGTGAAACTTAGCTTATGTGTTGCATCCTGTGATATCTACAAGTCCATAAGAGATTGCAGATCTGTGCTGAACTCAAAAGCAGCTCTTAGTCATATAGCCACCACCAAGCACATTGTCTGTGCCCACTGCCTGCTCAGAAAATAGGGAGACACACAGGGAAATGTGGGAGAGTGGTGGGAGAGCCAGATAATGAATACTATTGCAAGTGTCTGCCTGTAGATGGAGGTAGAGAAGAGAGTCAGGATGTCAAATTTTGTAAAAACAAATGCATATATCAGAAGTACAAGGGAATGGCGGGAGAATACGATTGCCGGAAACCAGGTATTTATTTTACATATATCGGTGGTTAGATAGGCAGGAGAGCAGAAATTAGTAATTTCAATGACTGCCTTACAGCGGGCCATTGGGATAGCCTGGAAGAAGGGGGTGGCTCACAAGAGAAGGCAGGATATAGACAACAGAATCTATCTCACAGCTGGCCAATTGATTGAGCTACAAGGGGATGGATCAGAAGCGAGAATATATCTAACATAAAGTTATTAATGGGTAGCTAGAATCAAAAGACACGTTGTTCACCTCAAAAACTACAAGAGATTCACTCTAGCCTATTATATCTGTCACAGCTGCTTGGTTAAAATCAAGCCCGTTATCCCATGTACAGTGCAATCGATACCGTGCACATTGGACTCCTGGTTGCTCTCGATGGTCAGCAGTTCAAATGCCTTGAGCCCTCGCCTCATACTCATCCTTGAAAATACTTATCCTGTCCATGAAGGATACACGTGTTGTCAGTAACACTTTTCATTCTTGGTAGTCGCATACGCACGTTGCCATATGTTTCAGCAAAATAGAAATGAAGAAAGCCTTCTGCATCATCAGGATGCCCTAGAGAGCATCATTCCTGGTAAAAGATGTGTCCATGCTTATAATTGACATCCACAAATATAAAACTCTATATACATTTTATATATCTGTATTAACTTGCATGTTTTCATGAGCCCAAGGGACACTAACAAACGCCTTCGAGCAATATAAGTCAACTAATAACATAACAATTAGTTCACACTGTTTTAATGCATTTCATTTATAGGCATACGTGTTTTTTTCAGTTCTTGCTTCCAGTGAATCTTGGACATGTGTGCATTTTTGAAAGTCTGCTAGCCATATGTCCACAATTTCAGTGACCATATGGTATGTGTCAGGAGACTATCTCTCTAAATCACTAAGTAAACTCAGGCTAGCTATTTCAATGCGGACTTGGGTGATGATAATTGAATGCCTTGATATTTTGCTAATAATTAATTCAGCTGCCTTCCCTCAGTTCTTTAAAGTTTGACACAGTCTTGAAATGTTTAATGATGACAACGAGCAGAGGCAGCCATTTGCAAATGACGTGGAAGTTATCAGTAGCAGGAAGAGTGAGGAAGAACCAACACAGACCGTGGTGAATGATGGCAAAGCTGTAGGCATGGAAGGGGTGGGAAGAGAAGAGACTGAGTAGGCACATACAGGCTCTGCTTTGCAGTATCTTCAACAAGACATGTAAACACGTGCAGCTTAAATAAAGCACAAAACTAAGGTTTCTATAGGCAGGGGTACACTGAAGAAGCAAGCATACAAGGCACCATAGTGTCGACTATTACCATGGTTTATGTTTTTGTAGGAATCTGCTACTTAGATCGGCACCTTTGCTGAGCCGAGCAGGATGTTTCGACAGAGTTCTACATTTCCTGAAAAGCAGTTTGTCTCAAGATGCAATTGTCTAATTTACTCTGTCTGGCATTCATTCAGGTTTGTTATGATTATTCACGTATTGTTCTATTAGATATGGATGGTCTAAATAATGCAGTTTATCAAGGATAAATGTGACTGCGGGCATAATACAATTTTTGGGTCTTGCTTACTTCCAGCTTTAGGTGTTTGATTTAGACCTATTCTCTATAATACATTGAAATGTATACATATAGTGAGCTTTGGGGTTTTGGGTGTGCCTCTTGATCTTGATTTGATGGCTTTCTTGTCTATCTCATGTCCTTGCTTTTTAGGTTTCGCCTGGCGAACAGCTGCGCATGCAGCGTTTCGCGCAGGCAAAAACCTTTGTTTACCAGTATGGACAAAAGTCCTGCCTCTCTGTTCCATTGGCTAGCTCCATAAATGGAGGCTAGCCATTGGAAGAGAGAGGCATCTGTCATTCTGCGAGGCGACTCGTGGGCGTTCCTGAGATTTTTTCTCATCCAGCCCCTTTTATCACGTCAGTGCGGTGGTGGGCGGGGTTTATTTTTTTGTTCGTCCAGGTTTCTTTTGGTCATTCCGCGGCCGACTGCCGCTGGAGGAAGTCCAGGTCCAGGTGAGTGCTGGCCGTTCCCACCGCCCCCCCCCTCCCGCTGTCCATGTGCCCGTTCCCGCACCCCCCTCCCGCTGTCCATGCCTTTCCCGCCCCCCTCCCGCTGTCCGTGCCTTTCCCGCCCCCCGCAGCGACCCCCCGGCGAAAAAGCAAGCTCGATCCCGCCACTGCGTCGAAAGAAGCAGTCCGTGCTCATCGAGTGGGACACGGGTGCGAGGATCGCTTCGAAGCCTCTCTCTTGCCCCAACGCCGCGCTTCGGCTGCAGACTGCGAGGTGAGACCCAGCAGGAGCCCCCCCAGATATGGCCGGGAGTCCGCAAACGGTGGTGGGCAGCCGGAAGCGCCTATCAACATACAGCGGCTCAGCGACTTGAGCATTTCCACGTCCTCCTCTGACTCTCTGGACCGTGACCAGACCATCCCGTTCTACGATGAGTAGGAACACTGAAACACGACCTCCCAAGCTTCACTGCCATGGAACGGGCCCACCGTCGATAAGGACATGTACACATATTGAGATTTAGCATGACAAAAGGATGTGCATCAGGGCGAGTGGGTCGTGGTGTGCAGGGGTGCATACGCTCAACAGTCAAGGTATTCCTATAAGTGGCTCACTCGATGAGTAAGTAAGGGAGGCAGCTCGAGGTTTCATGCCTAATGTCCAGAATTCTTACTATTTGTTCATAACCGGTAACACACATCTGTAGCCTAACTTTGTCTGCATGCAACACCTTAGGTCCAAGCCTTTCAGAAAGAGGATCACATGAACTAGTTTTTGGTGGTCATTGCTAAGCAAGAAACTATTAATTTAGTTGCTCCCACTTTTTTTTTTTTTTTTACAATGAAACAACACATACGTGACCTATTACACTTTCTATTCCCAGTGGCATTGTGTTTGGATATTGGCCGGTCATTTCTCCGCGCTAAACCCTTTGTCATGTGAACACGAAACAGGAGTTTCCTGGGTTGTAAAAGCTTTCATCTGTTTGCCCTAATCAACCCTGCCAAGTACTATAGATCAGGCGTTAGACTAACGCATTTTAGCGCTGGTGTCTGCATCACTGCATTCAAGTACTTAGTCAGACAAGCAGAGCTCTCTGACATCTTTGTTGATCACAGTGCTCTCCGAAAAGGAGCCTTGCACCCAGCGCTTAATCTGCATATTACCGCGCTGCCAGTAAAGCAGTCTAGCCTCTCCGCAGGGCTGGGAACTCTTTATTATGGTTACCCAGCAAAGTCAACATTGTTTCAGCCAAAGTCCAATTGTAATCCCTCTGGTAGCCTCATCGGCCACTCTCAGCCACGTGTGGACATCCGGCTAGTCGGAGTCTGTGAGGGGTGGGGCTAATTTTGCCTGGTGTATTTACAATATTCAAAACAGATCTCTTACTCTTCCATACTTGCAGGAGGCCTATAAGTGATGAAAACCTCAACTGATACGGGTCAGTCAGAAAGACACTACTGTTTGGGAAACCTGTGCTTAGTGATTTATAACTGCATTGTGCAACATCTATGGACGGGACCTGTGACTTGCTGCAAATATTTTTTCTAATGCATGCTCTTGTGTTACAATGAGACAGCAGATGCTCGCTCAGTGAGGGCTTCTGCTGTTCTTGGCATTCCATGTCACTTCTGGAGTGCCCGTTTGTGGATGCAGATCACCCTTACTCTCTCATAGTGCTTCAGTGCACAGGGCCGATGCGGCTGCCTTCACTATTTTATCCCACACACAAGCTTCTGGTTGTACCCCCTGCAGCCCTTTACAATCACGTCTCCTTTCCATATCAAGCAACAGAAGACGTCTCCTTCTCTTTTGCTTACTCATGTCTCCATGTTTTAAAAAGGAATAATTCTGCTCATGCTCTACATGGCTCTTCTGAATTCATAGAGTGCTCAATAAAACAAGAGTAGAATTTGATTTTCATCCACATAGTCTATATATATATATATATCATTTTAAGTAACATGTTTTTGACAATTATGTAACCTTTATTCGCAGGTACCTGTTATCATAAATGCTGTAGTTAAAACTGGCTTGAGTAACACCGCACCAATTACAGTCCATTTCATTGAGCCCATTGTTATAGCTAAAGACGATCGCTAGAGCAAATATAAGTGTACTGTGGTAATATGTAAGATTCTAGGAAACAAAATACCTCCTGTAGGCTTGAATGCAGTATAATAGCAATCAACCCTTATTATATTCCTAGTCACTTTTAACATATGCTTTTCACAATAAATACATTCAACCTCATGTTTTTGCATACATATTCATAATAAACTGATCAAACCTATTGCCTATAGTAACATTGATTTTAATTATTTTATAGACCTACCAGCTGAGATAAAGACTTAAAAAAAAAAACACAGCCTGTGTGCCTCTGCCTCGCGCTCTCATGAGGCTTGCCCAGTGCTGTGGCGGGCTGGGCAGTTTCCGAGTCCGCGATTCAACTGACTGTTGTGACACTGAGTAATTGTGATAACTTATTAGCAGGCAGCCGAGATCATAGGCGCTGGGGCCTCTTTCATCCTGTTTGGTACAGTCGGGTCCCACAGTGCTCTTGCCTTTCTGGTGCTTTGCAGCAGTTTTAAAATCTTTGTTAAGTTTCTTGTTTCTCAAATGGGTGTAATTTCCTTTGTTTATTTTTCTTTTGTCTTCATTGCTTACTTTTGCTCGCGAGAAAGTGTCACTCAGTCATTAACTGTCACTCATAATGAGACTGAAATAATGAAAATGTCATGCATAGGCAATCTGAAAATGTGGTAGCTGTGCCTAATTGAATGTTCTATGTAGAAGTGGACAGTTGTTTAGAGAGTTAATCAGACTCTGTTCTTTTTTAGGTTTCGCCTGCCGAAAGCTGCGCACTGCGCAGCCTTTCGCGCAGGCGAAATTTTATGTTAGAACAGTGCGGCCTTTGTTCCGCCTCTCTCTTCCATTGGCTAGCTCCATAAATGGAGGCTAGCCATTGGAAGAGAGAACTGTCCATCATTTCCTGAGGCGATTGGTGGGTGTTCCGCCGATTCTTTCCCTCTCCGCAACGTCATGAAGACGTGGCCACTGTGGGCGTGTACTTTTTTTTTTTTACACCGATGTTTGTGTTCATTGTTCGCCTTGTCCCTGTCCCGCTGGTTGTTTCCTGACCCCCCTCCCACTGTCTGTGTGCCCATCCCCCCTCCCGCTGTCTGTGTGCCCGCCCCCTCCCGATGTCCATGTGCCCACCCCCCTCCCGCTGTCCGTGTGCCCGTTAACCCGCCCCCCCTCCTGCTGTCCGTGAGCCCGTTCACCTGCCCCCCTCCCGATGTCCGTGAGCCCGTTCACCCGCCCTCCTCCCGCTATCCGTGAGCCCGTTCACCCGCCCCCCTCCCGCTGTCCATGAGCCCGTTACCCCGCCCCCTGCGCTGTCCGTGTGCCCGCCCCCTCCCGCTGTCCGTGTGATATTTTAGTAAACGGTTTCTAGGAGACGATATTCATGTCAGTTGATATTCTGACATTGTATTCTAGTGCTACCATGCTTGTGTGTCTAAGCACTAACTTTTAGGAGCATGCTTGGTTGCGCTCTGTTTATGCTGGAATCTTGCTGTTGTGCAGTTGCGCCCTGAACCTCAAACTTGTATGCCATTTCCAGGGGCCGATGTCTGGAGCAGCCAAGGATACCAGCTGCTGTGGTATAAATTGAGGGCAGGGGCCTGGATATTTATACCCAGAGGCAGTGCTTGTGGCAGACCCAGAAACCCATTAACATGCATAATGCCAGGTGGTTAGAAGGTCACTGGGGTCTGAGATAAAAGGACGCGCACGAATTGGTTTATATGAAAAGTTTTATCTACTCTTAGGCTAACCCAGTTCTGCGCTTTGTTCCTTTCCCGCAGACTGTTGTAAAGAAGAGATCTCTTTCAAGAGGCTGCCTGCTATCATTTGCTTTGTAGATGTTTGTTTACTGGCCTGCCTTAGAGTCACTGATTATACTGCAGCCCCATATGGTATCATTAATGACGAATTAAAGCCTTGCAGAGAGATGATTGCTCCGAGGATAGGTCAGAGAGGCGACCTGTTGCTGTTTCGGACTCCTACCTATTTCAGAGACAGAGGTGCCAGGCTGCCTACCTGGGGTTGCTGCCGGCCGGTCCCGGTGTGCTCCGGCGGGGGTTACTCCGATGGCCGTGTGTGCTCAGTCCAAGCTCCACGCCACTGACCCCGCGGCTTTAGATTATTTTCCCCTTTCGTCCCTGTCCCTGCTCTGTTTCCCTTTTCTTGTGTACTTTATCACTACCCTCTCTCTTAATTTCTTTGCACCCTTTCACTTTTGTCCTGCTCTCGTCGTGTGTCTTTTCTCCCCCTTTAATGATGTCAGTCGTTTTCGTTTTAGCCTTCTATTCCTGTCTTTCCTGGCCTCTCCCAAGTCTCACTCGTTATGTTCTGCTTCTCGTCCTGTCTTTCCTGGCCTCTCCCAAGTCTCACTCGTTATGTTCTGCTTCTTTTTCCCCGCCCTCTCTTTCACTGGCCCTCTTTCACACTTAATGACACACATCTCTCCCTCTTTCTTATTCCTGATTCCCTCTCATGGCCATTATTTCACAGGAAAGTTTGTGCCGCATATCTTCTTAACTGCTCACCCTTTGTAACCAGTCTAGAACAAAGCCGCCTGGAGAAGAATCAACACCGCTGTGTAATGCACAATAATTCCAAAGTAAAATACTGTGGCATCGGCCAGCACCTCGCCCCACAACACCCGCTGCAACAGGTTGTAACACCAAAACTTGTAGCTTGCGCTTCTGTTTTGTTGCTGTATAGCAGCAGTCCTGCTACTGTGAATTCATGGATTGTTTCTTTCACATGTATTTTGATGTGGTGGCAGTAAACGAACCAGGCTCAGAGCTTCTGAAAACTTTGCGCCCTTCTGTCCTAACGCCGCCTGATAGGATCCGAAAATACGAAAAAGCAAACCGGTAACCTGATTAAAGGACGTAGTATATGATATGGTACTACCACTTTATTTATATTGATGGGAATACATTTATACGGTTATGATTGTGTTTGTGCTCATGTGTTTATTGAACATGCATACAAGTAAATATTTATGGCAGAGTAATGACAATACATGCGATTTTACCTTGGACACAGTGCAGCGGTTGTTGTTCTGAATATGGTATTGGTATTTGAGTCCCAGTTTTTGCTTCTCAAAATCTGGCCACCATACTTAGCTGTGTTCCAAGTTTATACCACTGTGTTCACCCTCATTCTTTCTCTATTCACGTCTCCTCTTTTTATTCTCCCCTGACCCTTTCTTCCTTCCCTCGCTTCAATCTTCATCCTGCCATTTCCTCTCTTCCTTTCCTCTTCCATTACTTCCCAGGAAACTTTGCGCCTGTCTACCCTTCAGAGGACATTTATGAGTGCCTGTGAGCCATAAAGCACATTTCTTGTGCTTCATGAAAAACGGTCAACCACCAACCAGCCCTTTCATAAAGCTTGTATTGCCCACATTTGGATAATTACTTTACATATATATATGGCTCTGGGTGTGTGTGGGGCTCTGGGTTTGTGTGTGGCTGTGTGTGTGTGTGTGTGTGTGTGGCTCTGGGTGTGTGTGTGTGTGTGTGTGGCTCTGGGTGTGTGTGGCTCTGGGTGTGTGTGTGTGGCTCTGGGTGTGTGTGTGTGGCTCTGGGTGTGTGTGTGTGGTAGTAATTGCTGTCTGGTGAGCTCGTCCGTAGGGTACAATAGGTCTCACATTTGCGAGAGATTAAGCTAATGGCAATGTAAATGACAATGCCATTTATTTATCTGTTTTCAACCAACACATAAATACAAATTTTGTCATTTACAATGCCAATAGCTCTAACTTTTCCAAAGGTGAAACCATTGCATTGTAAATGCTTGTTATTCAATGGCTTCCTCTCTGTTCCTTGTTTGTCTCGCAACTCGAACATTTCTTCTTATCACTGCTTTGATTGAACGACGTGTGCCCTTCCACTTCGACCGCATATCCTTCGGAGCAATAAGTTTTGCTCTTCCAAGCGCTCAAATGAGTTTGTTCACCCACATCTTCCTGTCTAGTTTTTTTCCTTTTTTTCATAGTCTCCCCCAAGTTCTTGTGTTGCTCCCTTGCCCACATCACTTAGACATCTCCATATACAAAAAACAATATTAGTGTGTGAAGAAAAACTGTACCACTCACAAAAGAGAGTATTGTTTTCTTTCACTAGGAGGCTGTATTTTATGTAAAAATGAATTAGGCAATCTTTTACTCTATCTGCAGGGACTTCAAATTGGGGCCCTTCTGTAACAGCGCTACAGTGTTAATGATGCTAGTATTTAAAGGGATGCATCTGTGTGCTTTGAATGGAAATATGAAAGTGGGGGTACTCACTGTCTCACAGTACAGAGACAGTATATGCTCATGCAAAGCACCCCTGCATTTCCAAGATCAGTCCCACACATTGAATGTCAGCTTTCTTTGTGGGTCTGCATTTCCCAGGGGGGTTTTAAAATGTTAATTTTTATTGACTTGTCTGATTGCAGCAACGACAATGCTACTGTAGTACTACAGGGTGAAAGATGTTTTGATTTTGTGTGCTCTGTGTCCATTGCGTCTCACTCGACTCCTCAACTCCACAAGCTTGGAGGAGGATATAGGGAGAGAGGCGCTCTAGAGAGATAAAGAAACTGAAGGGTACATTAATGAGGAGGAATGAATGACATTACTACTAATACCACGCATGCTATTACAGCGCGGGTATTACTATGCTTGTACGCTCACAATGACCTACCATTACAAAGCATTCTTTTACAATGCACATGCCTTTACCACGCATCTCATTACAACACAAAGGCATGCATGGTAAAGGCATACACTTAGTGAAAGTGTGTATGGTAAGTAACACTACCCTGCCCTACCCTAAACCCTAATTCACTACCTCTGCACGTCCCACCTTACCCCAGCCCTTGCCATTTCCTAAACCCCTACCCCTGCATGACCACAGACCCCAATGCTTTCCCTACAGTAAACCCTGGCACACCACCCATGCGCACCCCGACCCTCAATCCTTCCCCTACCCTAAACCCTAGAACACTACCACTGCACGACTCCCAGTCCTCTCCCTACTCTAAACTCTAAAACACTACCTCTGCATGACCCCTGACCCCAATCCTTCACGTACCCTAATACCTAAATCGCTATCACTGCAAGACCCTCCCACAAAACCCAGTCCTCTCCCTACCCTAAAACACTACCCTGCACAACCCTGACTCCTAGTCCTCTCCTACCCTAAACCCTGAAACACTACCCCTGCATGACCCCCCCAACCTCAATCCTTTTATTACCCTAAACTACTACCGGTGCACGACCCTCGGCCCCCTTTTACCCTAAAATAGTAATCCCCTTCCCTAGGCCCAATCCCCCTTACATCTCTCTCCTCGTGGTTCCTCCCTTTCCTCATGGTTCCTGGTTCCTGCGGTCGTCTGAGGGGCGGTGCACATCGTTGTGAGGATGCGGAAGAGCCTCTGTTTCCTCACAACAATGTGGATCGCTTATATGATTTACAGCGTATGTGCTTTTACCATACATACCTTTACAACGAAATTTGTTGTAAAAGCATGCATGGTAAATTCACATGTGTTTCAAAAAATGAATAGTAAAGACTACGCGTTGTTACAAAGCATGCAGGGTAAAGCTTGCATTGTAAAGGCATGCGGGGTAACAGCCACGATGTAATAGCTGTTACCCGTGAGAAAACCTGTAAGCAATATAACTAATACAGTAATCAATGTTTTAGTGATCCAGCTAAAATAATTTGACTGTGAATGTCAGCTGTAGCATAGTATTTTCATGTAAATATGGGGTAGCATAAAAATAGCAGGGTACTCTCTCTTTCTGATACATAAAGATTCTTGTGTGTCACATGTTCACTCATGTGCCCAATCCGCACTGATAATGAGCCATGTGTTCTTCCAAACATTTATTCCTGCATTCAGCAGGATAGGAAGGGGGGGATGGAGCCTCATTATAGGTGCATTGTTTTCTATCAAGTTATAACCCATATAGTAAGTAGGCAGTTCTTTTCTTGTTTTATTGTTCGGATGCATACCTCTATGTCCAACCAGAAACTGACATGTTTAGAATTTTGAAAGTAAACACGTTATGATACATGGGCTAATTTGAAAGCGATGTGGCACAAATAAATACAGGAAATGCACATATCAAGAGAGCTAAGAAATCAAGCCCAAAATCCTCTGAGGAGTTAACTGAGAACATTTAGAAAATAACAAACAGTACTTAATGTGCATTTTGCAGCATAATGCCTACATAATTGGCCAAACGTCTAGAGATTCTGATTGGACATTAAAGAAATATCCCATTATTATCATAGTATGCTAGCCATGTTTCACCTGCCCTTTAAGTGTTGGGTGCCACAATCTCCAGTACATCTTTAAAACAATTACAGTAAAGCCTGGCATTTTAGTACTATTTTCCCACAAATCTGCTGCAGACCAACAGTTACACAGGCAGTTCAAATAGCCTGAATGTGCAAGTGCACATGTATGACTGCGTTCATGATGTATTTTGCATCTATTTTCTTTTTTACTTTCCATTTCCTTTCAATTGTAGGTTTCACTTAGATTGTAGGAGCCCGATTTTGAACAATACAGATGCTTACAGCGGGCTTTGGGTCACTCCACTGCTTCCTAATAATTGACTTTGTTGTAGTGTTATACTGGGCCCATAAACTCTTAAAATGTTTCTATTATTCTCTAACCACTTGCTACCTATCACACTCATTTGGTCCTCTGATGGATCTTCTTCTGTGATGAAAGGGACTAGATATTCGGTGGATGAGCAATTATCCAATGAGGGCCAGTAATAGGATAATAGGTAACTTCAAGTGTTACTCCTTACAATTAGAAAACCTCAAAGAACAAAAGTAAGGACATAAACCAGATGAGTTACCCACAATAAACAATGAGTTAGAATCACCAGAATTTCGTTTAAATGTTTAGTTATTCATCAACAAGTAAAGAACATTGTTATTAAAATAGGAACACACAGCACTATTATCAATTAGTGGAGAATTTATTGAAGTAATATCAAGTCTCAAAGATTCAGGGATGATCTGGAAAATCTCCCTCAGCTGAGGCATATTTGGACTCATACAGTGTATGTGTCATTAGGAGATCAGTTTAGCCGCATACAAACCCATAGCAAACTTTCAGTAAGTTCCAAGTGACCAGTTCCAGTTTGTTAAACACAGCAGTCTGTCGCTAGAACAGAACACCAGTCGGTGGCAAGTTTCAGCGACACGTCATAAGTAGCCGAAATACTTAAAATGCACAAAATTGAGCCATCTTCAAGCCAAGAATGGGTGCCAACATCACAGTCTGTAATGACATCGCTCGGTTCTTCCAGTCCAAAATAGCGGACATTTACACTGCTCTGGAGTCTCAGAGGCTTTCTACGGCGGAGCCACCAGTTACTGCAGCCCCGGATGTTCCATCGGCAGAGCCTCCCTTGGCCGGTTATCTGGAATCCTTCCCTCCGCTTTCCCTACAAGATCTCGACAAGCGGCTTGATAAAACCAAGTCAGGGTCTCCACTAGATGCTTGCCCTCTTAAGATCTTGAAGCAGTGCAGGGGATCTCTTTTACCCCCTTTACTTGAGATCATGAATGGGGCCATGAGGGATGGTGTCTTCCCACAGCAGTGGAAAAATGCTGTGGTCAAGCCCCTTCTTAAGAAACCCTCCCTTGATCCTGGGGTCCTAAAAAACTTCCGCCCCATCTCTCTGCTTCCGGCCCCTGCAAAGATGCTCGAATCCCATCTTAACGAGCATCTAGCTGCCTTTGTGGAGAATTCAGGCTGTCTTGACCCCTCCCAGCATGGTTTCAGGAGGGAACATAGCACCGAGTCCGCCCTCACCCTGGTTCTCGATTCCATCCGTATGAATGTGGATGAGGGCCGGACATCCCTCCTGATCCTCCTGGACCTCACAGCTGCCTTCGATACCCTATCTCCCCAGGTCTTAACATCTCAACTGGGTGAGATTGGGGTCCGGGGGGCAGCCCTTGGTCTGCTCTCTTCCTTTCTCGACCATAGGGAGCAGAAGGTAATGTTGGGAAAATTTCTATCTCCATCCCTGTCTGTGCAATGTGGGGTCCCTCAAGGGTCGGCGCTTAGTCCCACCCTTTTTAACATCTATGTGACCCCCCTTGCCAGACTTATCAGATCTTTTGGGATGGAGGTAGTTTCCTACGCGGACGACACGCAGATCCTCGTGTCTTTCTCCCAGACAATTGAGCTGACCGCCCCCAGATTTAGATCCTGTATGGAGGCCGTCGGCCAGTGGATGATATACAACTCACTCAAATTGAATGGGGAGAAAACCGAGGTGATGGTGTTCGGCGGAAGGGAAGATATCTGGTCCACGGAGTGGTGGCCTGACTCGCTTGGTTTGTGCCCCAAACCTACTTCTTTAGCCAAAAATCTTGGGGTAATGATTGACCCTACTCTGGACATGCGCCAGCAAGTCAACAGGACGGTATCGACCTGCTGGGGCATAATTCATGTTCTCAGGAAAATATGGAACTACCTTTCCCAGCCGGCAAGAAGACAACTTGCTGTCGCCCTTCTGGGATCGCGTCTGGACTACTGCAATGCGCTGTATGCTGGACTGAATAAGAGTCAGATGCAGCGCTTGCAGGTAGTCCAGAATGCGGCAGCTAGATTTGTCCTCGATCTTCCCCGTCGCACTTCGGCCACGCTGGCCAGGAAGCAGCTACATTGGCTTCCGATCAAGGAGCGGATTGTTTTCAAGTCCATGTGTATGGTCTATAAAGCCTTGGCCAAAAGCAGCCCCACAGGGATCAGAGCCATCCTGACATACTACAACCCTGGCAGGAGCCTCCGCTCCTCCAATCACTCTTTTCTCCACATCCCACGTATTCGGAAAGCCAGATGGGGTGGTAAGGCTTTCTCCCTCCTGGCCCCTAAATGGTGGAATGATCTTCCACTAGAACTTAGGTCCCTCCCTTCCCTCCAAACCTTCAGAGCAGCCCTTAAAACACGTCTCTTTATTCAAGCGTACAAGTAAGTGCATGACTGCCCGCTTTCTGATCTTTTTTTTGTTAGGCGCCTTGACACCTTCGGGTTTTAGTTTGCGCGGTACAAGATGCAAAATAAATAAATAAATAAATAAACAGTCCCAAAATCTGAGTAATTATACTCCATACGTTTCCAGGGTGATATCTCTTGGCATTCCCAGAAATGTCAGACCACTCTGTTCTATTGCCCAATCTCGATGAGTTAAGAGTGATGTAGTAGCAAAAAACAATACAATCCGGAAGAATTAGGTCATTTAAATGATGTAGTCTCCTTAAATCATGTAAGCTTAGTCATATGAACAATGAGATATTTCAGAGAGAAAAGACGCTATGACTCATCGATACACCTTCCCCAAGTAGCTGTTCTCGTATCTAACAGAAAATGTGCAACTGTAGTTGAGCTGTACTGAGGATGTCAAAAGAAACATTCAGAGTTAGAATACAAGTGGTAACTCTGCTCGATATTCCCACAGGCTTCAGTTCATGTTGGAAAAGAGAGCAAGATATAAGGCCTACATGAAATACAGCTAATACACAATGAATTATGGTGAATTATAAATCTCAAACCAACGACAACTAACATTATTAATTTCATAAGTGAATGCATTAATAAACATTCCAATCAAATCATAATTAATTCTTGTAAGTATAAAGTACTCATAAATTTTTTGTGAATGTCAGCATTACACATATAGGACAAATACGCATAAATCTCTTGACGTGAACGCTATTCAAAGCACACATATATAAAATTCAAGTTAGAAGAAAGTTTCACAAATAACTTTAACTAAACATGTGTAACACCTACTTTTCTTTTGTCATTTTCAGTGCACACGTTACAACATGGAACATGGAACAATAAATTCATATTTTTCTCATGTAAATTAATCTATTGAACATAGATTTGTTTTTTTCATTAATATCACATTATCAAATCATAAATCAAAATCATTACTAGTAGTTAATATTCACCTCTATTGATATTGTATAGAAAATGTAACATGTACAATTCTACCATTTGCATGTTTTTACGATGCAGTATCTAAATCAAGTTTGAATGTCATTATCAAAAACATGAAACTTAGCACACTGTTGTCATAATTTTGCATAAAATCTTGTCACAATAATTTTTTGTCGTAAATTTGTTAAGTGTAATCTCTGTTCTATCAATTACCTCTTCTAGTTCTATTTCTGATTTCTTTTTTTTCAATCTTCTTGTAACTTATAATCTTGTAAACTCGTAATCAGGTCCTGAGTAAGAAAGGCCCTGTCAGGTAATTGCTGCAGAATAAAATACCTACCTTTTATGTATGGAGACTCCTCACTCATAAAGAACTACTCATAATTCCCTTTGTGAATAGTAAACAATCGTAAACTTACACAAAGGGTGAGTTTAGCTTTGTGAATCAGTCCGAGAAAAGCGCACTTCTTCCAAGTCATAGTGATTGAAATAGAAAATACGATAACTGTTACCATAGGAGGTGGCAGAGAGTGCATAAATCATGAGCGCTGAATGAGTCAATAATGTCATATCATGTTAAAACTAAGCTAGAGAGCACAAGTCAAACATAGAGCAAGATGAACACAAGAGAGTGTACAGAGACTTTTTGCTCCGATTCCAAACAAAGTAGCAAAGAGTAAACCAGAAGTGAATATTCACAAACGTACCAGTGTAAACTCTAGGATGACATGATAGCCGTTCATGTAAACCAAAGCCCAGAGTGTTGTTTAAACAATGGTTGAAGTGTGTAAAAAAAGTTTGGGAACTGTGATCCTGAGTTCAGTGGAGTGGCATCAGTGTGCGTGGGGCACGGCCAGAGATGTTGCTAAAATTAACAATAGAAATAACATATTCTGTAACTATTTTCTTGGCCTTTCACCTGCAAGTAAATGCATTTAAATAAAACACGTCTTAAAAGGGAAAAAAAGCCAGGTAATGTAAACTTTGTGAAAAGCACTCTAGTACATTATGAAAGCTCCCTTGATTACTGTCATCAGAATAGATGTCTGCATGTGTCAGTCAAGGAACTGAATCTTGTTCTCTGCATTGGGTAATAGTGACATTTATTTATACTGCTCTAAGGTCCCAGCCTGTGACTAAAAGCACTGTGAATAGGCAACTCATTTTAAAATTGCATTACAGACAGTATAGATAGGCTGCTGCAAATTGTACCAAAAGATTGAGGGACTGATTATGGGTTTGGTGGAGTGGGAGCAGGGCGGCATGCCACCCATCAGACCTCACTGCAAGCTTGCCACATGATTACGAGTTTTCTCGTGGTCTGGTGGGCGGTTCTTTGGTGTTCCCATGGTGGTGGCTATTGAACCCCAAAGCCTGTTCTTGCATGACATGGGCTGTGCAGTCCATGCTGTGCAGGAAAGGGGGTGAATGCAGACAAGGGGGCACACCACAATGTGCCCCCTTGCATACATACTCAGGCCATGAGGGACCAGGGAGCCCTGTAGGGCCCCCTTAGTTTCCTCACCACTACAGGTTCCATGGCAGGCTCGAACCCATGAAATTTGTGGCAGTAAGGAAACTGGTAATATGCTTGGCAGTGCTGCAGCGGCACCAACAGCATATTACGGTCCTCAGACCGTTGCACCATCGCCAGGGATCACGGATCCCTGGTGGTTGCGACGGCCCATGGTGGTCTGACCTCCGTAGTTGTAATATGCAATCAAACCACTGGTGTGGCGGTCCCCGACCACCGATTCACCTCCACCGTGAGTTTGGGCATCCTATGGGCCGCCAAACTCATGATTAGGCCCTTAGTGTATGTTAAATAAGCGCTTCCAAAAATATATTTGTTTAGTAATTCACATTAGAATTGCACCTATTGCAAACCTTTTTTTAATAAATTTTCATTCAAAAGGATGCAATCTAGAACTTAGCCTTTCACACCCTTGCATTACCTCTCAAAAACAATAACATTTTTCACCATGCAACTTCAAATGAGTCCATCTGAAGTAAACAACTAAAGTAATATCGTATCTTCCAGTCAGTATTTACATTTACTGATTTACAAATTGCACACACATACTTGTCTTTCAGATAGCAGGCAGCCAGGCAAGAGGGCTTGTTGTTGAATAACTTTCTACCTTTCACTTGTCTTCACAGAACAGGAGATCACCATTCAACCCTTTCAGCATGAGTCACCTCAGGTCAGCCTTAAGAGTTCAGGAAGGGTTGTGTTTTAATAAAAAGTAAGATAACTGTTTTTTATCAATGTAAAAAAAGGTTTATAATCTCAATCCCAGTAGATGCAGCCTACTTCAACCACTGCATTTGAGGTACTTTGCAAAAGATTTTTGCCGGGACATGTTTATTAGCAGTCATAATAAAGCACATTTACAAGTAAAATACCATAGCTGCCAAGTGTTTCCATGCCATTAATGTTATTGTCTATCAATCAAGACAACTTATACCATCAGCACTGTGCATTCAGAGTTCTGCTAACCTACCTTTGTAATGGAAAGTCTGCGACTCCAAGTTCCTTAAAGCAACACTATATTAATTGAAAGGTTAATAAGTGCTAGGGTTATATCTGAACCCCATTTGTGGTGTAATTCTTCATCTTAAAATTCTCTGTTATCAATGGGAGTGTACTTGTACACTTGAGTCACATGCTTGGGAGTATCCTTGGGAATGATTAAACATACATCACAATTAGATCATGGACACAGCCAAGCATGGGCACTGTTACATTTTGGCAAAGTTTTCAGTGGATCTTAAAAATCAGGATAAAATGTGACAGCAAAACCAGAGGGCACATTCCAAAGCAGATGAAGCATACATTACAGTGTAAGAAACTGTATTTCAGCAAGATACTAACTAATGGATGATTTCCCACAAGTTGTTATGGAGTAAATTGATCCTATTGCGCTTCTGGGTGATCGAGCACTGTTCACCTTTTGTTAGTTATAGATGCAACTTAAGTGTGAGTGAGCAATGGGGGCTGGTACACTTAGCCATGCCACTCTAAGGATATTGGGCCTGATTCACACATTTTAGTTTCTAATACTTAAAGTAATATTACAATAATACTACCTATTTACTACAAAATGTAATTCACAAACCTACTTAGGCCCTCATTACAATGTCGGGCAGAATCACTTGCGCCCAACGCCTCTTCGGCATGGCACTGACTGACAGCCAGTCGGCGGTCCCGTCTGCCTCATTAGGATGCGGTCGAACACTGTTCAATCGCATTCCTACATTTTACTATGGGAGTATTCATTCCGGTAGTAAACAGGCTGTAATGCATGCTCCCATAGTAAAATGGGAGGTGTGGTTCATCCCTGCACCACATGACAGGCACCTCACCGTACCTGCCGCAAAGTGTAGTGATCAACAGGCGGGCAGCATAGGTGGCCCCCCCGGCCTCCTTCTGAAGGTCATGCACCCAAAGGGTTTCTATCAAAAAGGAGGGAAGAGGATTCAAGGTCCATTCAGTTCCCCTAGTTAGATACTGAATTAATCAAAAGGGAACGCATCCATATTTATATAGATATATGGTAATCTAGTTGCCCGATTACATATATTTCGAATTTTTTAACAACAGTGCCAACCTTTTCATTAAAAATTCTTTTTTGGTGACACACTGTTTTTATATTTTTCCCTTTCCTATTATTTCTGGACACTTCTACCTGGACCAGAGGTAGCCTCGGGTGAGGCAGGCATACCGCACGTTATTTGACTACCCTATGAATATGCCATGACGCCTGACGGGGCGGATAAAAGATACACCGCATCGACTAAATCAGGCTGTCTATGAGGGTTTTCAAAGACTAACCGAAGGTTTAGTAGACACCAGTGTCCATTCCCTTTTGATTAATTCAGTATCATGCTGTTGTATTCCACATGCAATGATGTATGTATCTCTTTAAGTAAGTTCTGCCTATTGTTGCTTCTGAGACATGGATAAATGAGATCATTAAGTTGTTTCCCAAAGTTTTTTCAAAGAAATTGGGAAAGTTACATAACTTTCAACACTTGATCAGACTTAAGAAAGGAACCATTCCTGTTACACAGAAGTTAAGAAATGTTCCCATAAATGTCAGAGATGATCTTAAAATACTTTTGAAAAATTTAATTGATGATGACATTATTGAAGAAGTTGAATCCTCCGAATGGGTTTCGCCCATCGTTTTAGCCCGAAAATCTGATCAAAGTCTCAGGCTATGTGTAGATTTAAGAGCCCTCAACTCAAACATTATAGTGGACTGCCATCCCCTTCCTAACATAAACGAGGTTGTATGTATGTTGGAGGGAGCGAAAGTCTTTTCCACATTTGATTTGCGATCAGCATATCACCAAATTGTGTTAGCAGATGAATCCAAGCAGATGACAGCTTTTCTCACTCCTGAGGGTTTATTTCAGTATAAAAGAATGCCCTTTGGTTTGGCCTCTGCGGCATCAGTTTTCCAACGCACTATGCATCATATTTTTAAAGATCTCTACAAGTTTGTGAGGTGTTTTCAAGACGACATTCTTGTGTTCTCTCCTGATAATGTGTCTCACAAAGATCATGTCATGGAGGTCTGTAAGAGGTTGGGAATGCATGGTCTCACACTAAAGGACAACAAGTGCAAAATGTTTTGTGAGTCTGTAGAATATCTTGGACACACCCTTACGGGCAATGGTGTTGTTCCGAAGAAATGTTTAGTTGAAGCTATTCTTAAAGCACCATGTCCTGACAACAAGGAAAAGTTACTCTCTTTCAATGGCTTGTGTGAATACTATAGCAAGTTCATTAAAGGGTTTGCAACCAAGATGGAACCCTTGAGAGAGTTGACAAGACAGAAAGTAGAGTTTTACTGGGGTGAGAAACAAGAGTCTGCTTTTCAAATCATCAAGCATGATATTGCCAATGCTCCTACATTGAAACCGTTCTGTGTCAATAAACTGTGTGTGGTTACTGTTGATGCTAGTGAGTATGGGTTAGGAGGGGTTTTATCACAAAAGTGTGGGAATGATGAGTGGTGTGTGGCGTTTGCTTCCCGTACTTTGAGTGAAACAGAAAGGAAGTATTCTGTCATTGAGAAAGAGCTTTTAGGATGTGTCTGGGGAGTAGAACATTTTCGGAATTTTCTATGGGGTAGTCGTTTTCTATTGAAAACGGACCATAAACCGCTGGTTTCCATACTTTCCCCTGGTGGTGGTCGGAACGCCACAGCACGGATTGCTAGACTGATGTCTCGCTTACAAGAGTACAATTTTGAGGTAGAGTATTTTCCTGGAAGGAGCAATGTTACGGCCGACTGTCTTTCTAGGCTTCCTTGTGAATCTAATTCTATTGCAGATGACAAAGGACAAGAGGATGTTGAGTTTGTTGCCTCTTTAAGGGATTTTTTAGGAGATGAATTCTCTTCCATTTCAGAATCTGTTTGGGATAATGCTGTCACACGTGACAAGAATTGGGGTACTCTTAAAGAGTATATCTTGAAGGGTTGGCCTAATAGCAACATGGTACCTCCAGAATTGAAGTCTTTTCATCAAGTGCTTAGTGAATTAGAAGTTGACAATGATTTGGTTTTCAAAAACGGAAAATGTGTACCTCCTGAGGATATGCAAGAGGAAATTATTAGGCTTGCTCATGAGTGCCATTTAGGTATGTCCTCCATGAAGAGATTAGTGAGAACTAGTTTTTGGTGGCCAGGAATGGATAAGATGATTGACAGAGTGGTTCGTGAATGCTCTATATGTGTCAGCAGTGATAAAATGTTGAAGACCTACCCTGCCCCACTCATACCTATTTCCTGGCCAGAGAATCCTTGGAGGAAGCTGGCACTTGATATTTCCGGTCCTTTCAATTGTCTACCTCAAGATGCCCGTTTTGCATTGGTGTTAATAGACTACCATTCCAAATGGCCTGAAGTTAGGTTTGTGTCTTCTGCTTCCTCGCAGGTCATTGTTGAATTCCTCAGAGAAGTTTTTGCAAGAGAAGGTAGCCCTGAGGTTTTGATTACCGATAATGGGGTGCAATTGATTTCTACTGAAGTAGAGGATTATCTCAAGTCTTGTGGGATTAAACATATCACTACACCCCTTTACGAACCACAAGGTAATGGACAGGTAGAAAGGTTTAATCGCGTCTTGAAAGATGCTGTTGAATGGGCAAGGAAGACTCCCAATGTGTGGAAAAAAATTATCAGAGAAAGGTTATGGCTGTATAGAATAACTCCCCACTCAGTTACTGAGCTTAGTCCTTTCCGTTTATTGAGAGGAAGGGAACCCGTGTCAAAGTTGTGTCCATGGTGGATGAAAGAGAAGTTTAGCTCTTCTGCTGGTTCTTCTCCTGCTGACGTGCGAAGCACTTCTTTGAGAGTCAAACATCATCAGGAGAAGATGAAGGAATATCATGATTCTAAGTACAATGTAAGAGTTCCTGATTTTGTAGTGGGAGATCTTGTCAGGATACGCAAACCTGGGTTTTTGATTAAAGGGGCTTCCAAGTTTGGGCCTATTCGAAAAGTTGTAAAAGTTAACACCCACAGCGTTATAACTAATGATGGCAAAGTCTGGAATGTCAGACGTGTGGTTAAGTGTTCTAATCTTCACACTCCTGCTTTTGACAATGTTAAGCCTCCTGTTAAAAATGATTCTGTTTCTTCTAGGGTCAAAATTAACAAGAGAAGTGTCAGTGTACCACTTAGGTTTAGAAATTGATTCAGTTCTCTATGTTTTTCACATTTTTATTGTTCTACAAAAATGTTTGTTTTTTCCTTTTGTAAAAATGTTTGCCCTTTCCATTATACGCCTAAATTCTTCATGCTTCTTCTGTTCTCTTCTTTCTTTTTATCTTTTTCCTTCCGCTTCTTTTTCTTTGAACTGTTTTCCTTCTTTTCTTTTTCTTTTTAGGGATAAGATGTGTTGTATTCCACATGCAATGATGTATGTATCTCTTTAAGTAAGTTCTGCCTATTGTTGCTTTACAAACCTTGCACTACAATCTGTTACTATGGGTCAAGGGTTCTAGATTCCAGTCTGCATAACTACTGGACCTGTCCTGCTGAGCAGATGCTGTACTGTGTTTCTCTGCTGAAATAAATCTTCTTTAATCAACTATCCTGGAGTGGATTACTACACATGCACCCAAAGGGGCCTGCTTGGGCCTCAAAGACACTTTCTAACATAGCTTCCATATCAGACAGATAAGCATGGAAACCATGTCAGAAACCGTCGGAGTAATCTCAAGCGTGGAAAGCCCCACCCTTGAGATCACTTGTCATATTCCTACTGGCAGACAGGCTCTCTGGGCCCATCTTGAGCCAGTCAAAATGACCAGCAGGTTTCCTTTCCAAACGCCTCCATCATAATGAGGCTGTTGTAAAGGCATCCGACCGGCCCATTATGATGCGGCTCAGAAGGCTACGACCGTCGGCCAGAGCTTTCTGTGGCACATCATAATCGGCTCCTTAGTAGAAAGGGTGGGAGGGACCAGCACAGTGGCTGAAAAAATGAGTATACTTATTAATAAATGGGAAGGGCTTAGAGAGGAGTAAGGTGGGGTTTAGAGATGGTTAGAGAGGGTGTGGCGCTGTGTCTAGGGTGACTGATACTGGAATCTGGGGCTCACGGTTCGATCACCAGTGGCAGGTCAGCCCAGCACCATGTGACTCTGGGCAATAGCTTGCTTAACCTTCCCGACGGCCCCCAGCACCGGGATGCCTTCGGGTAGCTGTTCGCGCTTTACAAATGCTGTATTTACAAATACTGGATTTATTCACAAACTGAACTTCTAACATTAATAAAAGCCAAACAGGACCCAAAACTGCAGCAAATGTACTTTAGCTCAGAGATGGAGTAAGTACAGCACAACACATGGCCAACCACTGGTACTGACACAACTCCCAGCGAAAATAATGGCAGTGGAGATGTAAAATAAAACTCCATAGCAAAAAATGGTAAAATAAATTAAATTAGTTAAATTAATTAAATGCATACATAAACTTAATTTAATGTTAACAAAATGTAATGTAAAACATCTATTATTTTATTTTAACATATTTTATTAAACTCTTTTGAATTGAAAAATTAGTGTAACATTAAGTTGTGTTAATATATTTATATTACTTTTATTATTTCTATATTTCACTTTAAACAATTTTAGTAAAAACTAAAAAATACATACATTTAACTTTAGGAGGCATTTTTTAATTTTAATATCCAGATAACATTTTTTTTATTTAATTTAATATATAAACGTAACACAATTGTAAGCTAAAATTGTCTTAATTGTGATGTAAAGTGTTTTATAACATTCTACATTTAAATTAAACATATACAATTAATTTCCATTCATATTTAATATGAAAATATCTTTACCGTTTTTTTTTATTTATTAGCTTTTTTTTACTTTCACCACAGGGAGATCTCCACTATCAGAGCAAAGTATAGGGAATTGGTTTCAAATGTTGAACAAAATAAACAGAATGCTACAACCCAATTGAAATTAATTTTGAATTACATATTTCATTACTTTAATATATTTTATTTATATTAAAGTTAAAACAAAATTCTACCTGAAGTAAAATCATCATATTAATTTATTATGTATTGAAACTTACAGAACAATATGTAAAGAATTAATTTAAAATATTATAATTATATGTTTGATTACTTCCCTTTATTATTAAATTTAAACAGGTTATTCAAATATGTTATCATAAAAGAATATATATTTGTTAATTATGTTTACATTTTATTAACATTAATTTATATATAAATAGATAGATAGATAGATAGATAGATAGATAGATAGATAGATAGATAGATAGATAGATAGATAGATAGATAGATAGATAGATAGACAGACAGACAGACAGACAGACAGACAGACAGACAGACAGACAGACAGATAGATAGATAGATAGACAGATAGATAGATAACCTTTAAAGTTCAAATAAATTAATTTAAGTTAGCATTATTTCCAATGGAGTTCTATATTAAGTCCCTGCCTCCATTGCTTTCCATGGGAGGGTGTTGCAATATCAGTGGTCGGCAATGTCAGGTGCTGGACTTTCTACTATTTCTTTTTGGTATTCATGATTTACACTCAGAAACTGAAATTTGTTTATATATGGAACCAATTGTGCCTCCCGACCATTTCTTTAAATGCCAGAACTACGTATTTTTAGATGAACTTGTATCATGTCTACATTGTATATTTGGAGAAATAAATGTTTTCATGTTCAACTCAGCAGGAAGAGGTACTTGATAGGAAATAGAGAGGCAGAACATCTTTGAACACCTTCACATCGTTGAACCACAATCTGGAGAAGATATAGTTGAGCATAAGGAGGCAGTGAAAAGACTTGATAGGGATTTTTATGTCCAAAGATGTTTATTTATTAAAATAAAGATGTTCTTAAGGCATCTGCATCCTAGGATTCCAAAGAATCATGTGTGACAACACTGAGTATTTTCACTACTCTCTCAGAAGTGAGAATTTTTACTGAACAATTAATATGTAACCAACTAGTTGTAAGTTGTAGAGACAAAGAAATACTAGAGGAGTCATTGACTTACAAAACTCCAATACTGTTGGAAGCTCTTTAAGTATGTGTTGAGAATTTGCAAGTGGATGATAAAGTGTAGAGTAAGGATGGTACAATTTTTGTACACTTAGGGCCCCATTACGATGTTGGTCGGAAAGCATTCTGACCGACTCACTGTCAGGATAGTTTCCGACCGAATCAGATTTGAGAAGCCTGATCGACTGACTGAATACAATGTTTACAAACACCGTTCGGGCGGACTCCCATTGACTTCAATGGGAGCCTGTGTTCCAACCGACAACACAGGCTCCGATTGAAAAAGGAATAGTCATAAAAATATTGCACCCTGTGGCGGGCACCCCTTGGCGCCTGCCACACCTTGCATAGTTGGAAAAAGGGGGCCTATGGGCACCCCATGGGACCCAACCAGATATTTCCAGGTGAAGGGGGGCCTACTACGGGCCCCCAAAGTTGGATTCCGATAGCCGATCTGTGTCGGACAAACCGATTCAGAAAGGCTGTCTGAATCCGACATCGTAATGGATCAGTCAAAAATGCATTCCGTAGACCCTTACGATTCGGCTCTGACTGACTGTTTCTCTGAATGCCGATCAGAACTGAGTCAGAACGACCGAACGGTTTCCGACTATCATAATCAGTCGGTCAGATGTGTTTCCGAGTCAGTTGAAAACACGGGTTCCGAATCAGATTTGGGCAACCAAATACCATTTGGAGCCTCTCTGACCGACACTGTAATCAGCCCTCCTAGTTCTTTTGGAAAAGAGTGCTGAGACAAGTTCTAATGTGAGCACAGCTGTGAAGGGTTCATGAATATCTTCCAATGAATCATTCTTCAGAATTGGATCTTTGAGTGATCAGATGAACTCAAAATTTTTCTTAATAAATAAAAAAGATTAATGCAATTTTTGCCAGAGTGTGTCAAGCAGGGCAGTGCAAGATTTCAGTATGTTAAGTGATGTGGATGGTTTGCAGGAAAGTATTAGTGAGATGGTCTTTAATATACAAATGTGTAATGCATAAAATTCTTTAGATAACAAATGTAGAGATCCTTTGAATGAAATTTTTATTGATGATACTATTCTGGATATAATGATTGAGTCTGGTGATATGTGATATGTGAATCCCTATAGAGCATGATTCCCCATTTTGCATTGGATTTAAGAGCAACCCTATGTTTGTGAATATATATTGGGTAACAAAGGGCGGTACAATTTCGGAAGATTCTAATTGGGGATGGTTGATATGGTCTTGCGTTCTTTCATACACAAACAAGTGACTATTTATTTTGAGTTATGAGAGTGTGAAAAAGATATTTTTGATTGTGAGTTCTTATTCATGTGAGTTTGAGATGTTACATAGAGAATCTGTTTGAAAGGTACAAGAATACATTTGCTAAAGGAATGGGTGAGTTGAGAGGTTACCAACATAAAATTGAGCTGAAAGATAATGTGACTCCAGTGAAACACAAAACTTAATAATAGAGTTAACATATCTGTTGGACAAAATTTGTAAGCAATGAATTATGGACGCTACAGACAAGAATGATTAAGGTTGTAGCAGTTGTAGTAGGATGACAAAAAAGCTCAGACTTTGTATGGACTTTCATATTAGTCTCAGTGAAGTCATCTGGGTGGACGGACATCTGCTACTAAAAATCAATGCTATTATGACATTATCTGGTAATTGTAAACCTGTTTCAAAATGTTACCTCAAGTCTGCACATTACCAAGTGTTGCTGTTGAAGGAATCCATCCAACTTAAAGCATTTACGCCCTCCCACCCCTGAAGGGGTAAAATGGGGTGCTTACATTTCAAGATTATCTTTTAGATTAAGAAGAGCCCGGGAGAGGTCGTAAAAAGTCTGGGAATTTCTGCATGACAAGTGATTAAAACTAGCTAGAAATAATTGATTTTTTTTCAAAGATTACATTAAATATTTGGGACATGTAATCACTCCAGAAGTGACTATTCCAAGACCAGGAATTTTAATGGCTTTTGAGGAAGCCTGTATTACAACAAACAGGAGTCAATTGCTTTATTTTTTTCCTTCATGTTTTCTCATATTAACTTTGTGCAAAATGTTTTAAGGGTAGCAGAAGTATTGAGTGTGATGTAGAAGAAGAGATCTAAGTTTATTTGAAAAGAGGAACAAAGCTGTGCTGTGTTTTTTAGCAAGTGCAAAAGATGTTCTTGGAAGCACCATTATTTTCCCTTCATGAACAAAACCTATCAGTCTGCATAACAGTTGATTAAAGTGCATATGGAATAGGGGCAGTGAGAACTCAAACAGGAAGGAACGTGTCTTCTCTTACGCTGGTAATGAGCAGGATAGTCTATACTATGTTAATGAAAATAACATTTTAGTTTGTACATGGTTGGTTTACAAGTATAAAAATCATATCTGCCAATCCAAGTTCACATTCAGAACAGACCATAAGCGACTTGCATATATCTTGGGTGGGGAAAATGTTCATTCTGGGACATCTACAGCGTGGTTGGTAAGTTTGGGTACAAAACTGTTGGAATATGTTTCGAGTACATTGTAAGAAAGCATAAAGGAAATACAAACTATTTGTCTGAAATGTCACTAGAAAATGAAATGGATAGTGGAGAAAAAGACAAAGAAAAAGATTTGGAGTGTCTTACAGCATCTATAGAATTAGAAGACAAGCTTGTGTGAGGGAGGAGGGAAGTCTTTTAGTAGGACCTTGTGTTGAACTAAGTCATATAATTTGATATACTTGGCTGACTAAGGGAAGGGTATCTTGGTTGGGAGTTGAAACCGTTTGGAAAGCAGTTACCAGAATTTATTGAGGAAGTGTTACTTGTTCAATTAGATACATTGATACTGCTAATGTGATAAGGAATGAACTTGTGCCTTTAGGCATGTAGGTCATCTGGGTATGACTGTGTACAAAAGGATGGTTTAACCCTTTCGCTGCGGCGGCTATTCCGCCGCAGCGCTAAAGGGGCGGGGTGGCCGCGCGGCCGCCGCATGCTGGTGACAGAACCGCTCCGTCACCAGCTACAGTTGAGCTGTGCTGGTGACGGAGCGGTTCCGTCATGACCCGCCCCGCTCATTAAGACTGCCGCGCAGGCGCGAAATTAGCGCCGCGCAGGCGCGGCGGCCGGGCCATGACGGAACCGCTCCGTCATCAGCACAGCTCAACTGTAGCTGATGACGGAGCGGTTCCGTCATCAGCAGGGGAGGGGTTAAGTCACATTGGTGGACAACAGTGAACAAACAAGTGGAGTTATAGTTTTTAATTGTGGGTAAGTGGTGTACAGGGTAAAAAAGTCCCATTGCGAATGATGAGTTTCCAAAAAGACCTTGTGGTAAATTGGATATAGATGTTTGGGCCCTTGACCTGTGGGTTTCAAGGAAAATCAGTTTGCCTTTGGTCTAGTTGAATTCATCTCCCAGTGGATTGAAGTCATGTTTGTAGGAAATCCTCATACTGAACCTGTGATCAGTTATTTTGCAGATGTATTGTCAAGAGAAGGGATATCTAAAGTCTTAATTTCAGACAAAAGTGTGCCATAAGTATCGGAGAACATGGAAGATTTCTTAGACAGCACTGATTTGTCTATAAAATGTACAGTTTTTATCAACCTCAGGTCAAATGTTTTAGTTGAATGAGATTACTGGATGGTTGGGGACTGTGCCTTATTGGCAGCAGTCAATGATATACTATCAGATGATGACTTGAGGGATTTATTGTTGGCTCATTGTACAACATATTGGCCAACTGGTGCCACTCTTTAGGCACTGGTGGGTCACAAGGCATGTTGGACAGTAAATCTGAGTTGGTAGCTGATTAGAGATTAAGGGAAGATATGTGGAAGGGGGATGATAATCATTTGAACTGTGCGATAGATGTTACATTTGTGGCAGAAGACATTGTGAAGATCAAGTTTCCTCAGAGGCGCTGCAGACGAAGGAAGCACCGGGCCACACCCACCTTATTTCACCTCATTGCACGCTGAAATGCAGCTGCTCTCAATGAGACAATGCGTAGTGTCCTCTGGGAGATGTAGTCCGTTTACTGCCTCCTTGAATGTTTGCTGGATTAAAGGCTCTCCATGAGCCCCGAGGAATTATGGCAGTGCTATGCCCATGTGCCGTGTGCCATATCAAGCTCCGAATCTTACAAGCTTGTGGCCCCCTTCACATGGGGTGGTGCTCGCTCAGCGGCTGGCCTGCCGCTTATATACCAAAGCTCCGAGGAATGACCAAGAACGAGCAGCACTCACACACAACACGCTTTTCCCCTTTAAAAGCGATTTTAATTATTGCACAGCTTCATTCCTCAGTTGTTCAAAGCATACGGCTACCGCCTGACGCGTTTCATAAATAACTTCCTCAGAGGCGCTGCAGTCGAAGGAAGCACCGGGCCACACCCGCCTTATTTCACCTCATCGCACGCTGATATGCAGCTGCTCTCAATGAGACAACGCGTAGTGTCCTCTGGGAGATGTAGTCCGTTTACTGCCTCCTTGAATGTTTGCTGGATTAAAGGCTCTCCATGAGCCCGAGGAATTATGGCAGTGCTATGCCCATGTGCCGTGTGCCATATCAAGCTCCGAATCTTACAAGCTTGTGGCCCCCTTCACATGGGGTGGTGCTCGCTCAGCGGCTGGCCTGCCGCTCATATACCAATGCTCCGAGGAATGACTAAGAACGAGCAGCACTCACACACAACACGCTTTTCCCCTTTAAAAGCGATTTTAATTATTGCACAGCTTCATTCCTCAGTTGTTCAAAGCACACGGCTGCCGCCTGACGCGTTTCGGAACTAACTTCCTCAGAGGCGCTGCAGTCGGAGGAAGCACCGGACCACACCCGCCTTATTTCACCTCATCCCCCGCTGATATGCAGCTGCTCTCAATGAGACAATGCGTAGTGTCCTCTGGGAGATGTAGTCCGTTTACTGCCTCCTTGAATGTTTGCTGGATTAAAGGCTCTCCATGAACCCCGACGCCCTATTTCAAATAAAAACGAATTTGAAAAGTGCAAGCTGAGTTTGGCGATCTTTCCTCATTGTCCATGAAGACGGGGCAGGTTTTGGCCCCGAAACGCATCGGACATTCTTTTAAACTAAGAGGGAGCTTTCAATCACCGTCAGGGTGCCACAAATAAACCGGAGGGTCAAGGTGCTGCAGTGAGCCCTCATCAAAGCGCTTGCGCAATTTGCTTTATATATATATATATATAACTTTGGCGCTGGTTGAGGAATCTGCCTGAAAATGTCCTCAAATTTGCCTTGCGGTGCCCCGGGCCTTCCCTGAAAGTTTGGGGGGGATTCGTCAAGCGGGGGCCAAGAAAAAAGGGGGGTCCCAAAACATGTTTTCCCCATGTTAATTTCCATAAGGCGGTCAACCTCACTTTTAGCCCGAACGGCTGATTGGATTTCCACCAAACTTGGCAAAATTGTAGGGACTGGTAGCCCGATGTGCCTTTGCTATGTCTCAAGATATGTGCTCCAGTGGATTTTGAGTAATTTAGGTTCAAAAAAATATATATATCTATAAGCGCTCCCCGGTACGCGCACCGGGGCGCTAACCAGCGCGCTACGCGAGTCCGCGCGTGGAAAGCTGATTGGCTCTCGGGTGTCTGTCAACATTCCAAACAGTCCGGAGTGGCCGCCATCTTGTGTCTCGGTAGGATCGAGACACAAGAGGTGGCAAAAACAAAGGGGGAAATGACCATAATGGGGCAGAGTAGACCCCCCCCCCTTGACCCCCTAGGTTTGATGTGGGGGCTATAAAAGGGCCCCGCGTTTTTTTTTTTTGATTTGCGCGGGGGGAGCGCCCGGTACGCGCACCGCGGAGCGTACCGAGAAGCGTTCCATGGGGAAAAAAGAATGATAGAGTTTTTAAAAAATGTAGCCTTTTTTTATAAATTGGAGGTAGTTCTAAAAAGAACAGTTTTTTTCTTCTTTTTGTTGTTTTATATATTTTTTATGTTTTTTGAACATTTTGTACTTTTTTTGGCTTTTATGAACTATTTTATATTTTTTTTGTTGTTTTTATGGGGAGAAACAAAAAACAGGGAATTGAAAACGGCTCAACTGAAGCAAAAAAAAATCAGGAAAAAATTAAGGATTTTTGGGGCATTTGTGGTTGTCACCAGCACGGTTGATGAGCGTTATGCTTAGCTCAACGTAGGTAATGGTCTTGCCACAAAAAATACAAGAGATCTTGTATTGCCCAAACTTTTGTTGAATGTTTGGGACCATCTCCCTTGCTTCTGGTCTCGATGGAGTGGGTTGCTTTTGTTTGGAGGTGCTGGGTGAAGATTGGGGAGGGTTGCTGGCCAGTTCTCTCACCTCTGCAGCAGTATAGTTGTTGGGATGCTTGCGCTGCATGTGCCGGATCATGGTGTTATTACCAAAGGAGTATTTTTTATTAGGGTTCCCCCTTGAAAGTTCAATGCCACAGGTTTGGCAAGTCACCTTTGGCGCATTCACTTTCTTCTTTCCCTCTGGGATGGAAAAAAACTCCCATACAATGTGCTACTTTGGCCTGTATGGGGTATTGTCTTCTGGCAGCCACCTCCTCCCCTCCTCCTCTTCCTCCTCCTCCTCCTCTTCTTCTTGACCGCCAATGTGATGTTGTGATGGTCCTCTTGGTGGTGGTGGTGGTGGTGGTGCAGATGCTCCAGCTGCTGCTGCTACTGTAGCCATTATAAAGTACAAAATATAACACAAAGATCTCCAAACAGGTCTTCCTCAGTCAAAGGACAAAGTCAGAATAAGGAAAAAAGGTGGGGGCTTTCATCATTTAGAAAAAGAAACTGTCCTGAACCAATGAAAAGTGTTATTTTCAGGTCACATGACCCGGGCTTTCATCATTTGGAAACCAAAACTGTTCTGCACCAATTAAAAGTGTTATTTTCAGGTCACATGACCCGACGCGCTTACGCGACGCGCCCCAGGGTGCGCTCGGGGGCGCGTCGCGTAAGCGCGTCAGATGCTTACGTTGCGCGATCGTATTCACTCAAGTGCTTCAGGGTGCGCTTACTCCGTGCGTATCACGCGGACGCGGCTACGCGATACGTCACGATGATGTTTTTCTTCACGGCAATATCGCTAACGGGACGCTCACCGGTGCGCGAACCGGGGCGCTCCGAAAAACTGCGCTTTCCAGTGCGCACACTGGGGTGCGCACCGGGAGCGCACCAGGGCAATTTTCTTTTTTTTTTAATTTAAAAAAAAATATATAGTATTATATAAATACAATATAGGATTCATTATAAAAAATATTACATTTCATAGGTTTAAGGCCCTATATATAGTTAGGAATTAGCATTTAAAAAACCTATGAAATTCACTGAAGAAAACATAGGTTTCACACCAGTTATAGTTAGGAATTAGTATTTAAAAAACCTATTAAATTCACTGAAAAAAACATAGGTTTCACACCAGTTATAGTTAGCTGGAAATTTTACTGACATAAAACCATAGAAATTCCAACGTTATAGTTAGTTGGACTCACTATAACAAGCGCGCCTGCAATGCACTGCTGATGACGTCACATATTACATCACTCATGACATCGTCAGTGACATCACTCATGACATCACTTATGACACCATCCTTGTGTCAGAGTGACAAACCTCCTTTTAGTGTAATGTAACCCTTGAAACACATATTCAAAAATAGAAACTAACATTTTCAAAAAAATTGAGATACTCATACCAGTTACAACAACCAATTCAGTAATTCCACCATCTATATACACATCCACTCATTCATCAACAGTTCTATATAGTCACTCATACATATACTCGCTCATCATATGTAGTGATACATCTATACATCCTGTTATACACCGACAGTCATCCAAAAGTTACTCACACACATACTCAAACATGCAAATACACTATAGAACATCCATTTATTTGCATATAAAACTATACACACACACACTACCTCCTTACTTCTAAGGAAACTTACACATACTTACTCTCTTAAACAATCACTTATAGAAACACATACTTATTTAAACAGGAACTCTTACAATCTCTTACTCTCACATATACTCACTTATATACATCAAAACTCACATACACTTGATTAAAATATATGTCGTTATTAAAAAAGACAATAGTGAGACAATCATTCACTCACTAACACACACATATACACACTCATCCACCCATACAGTCCTGCACATATGTTGTCTTCAAAACACATACAAACAGTGAGTCAGTCACCAACCCATGCAGCTACTTATACACAAAGTGAAACACCGATACATATATTTCAATATTTAAAAGTTACTCGCTAATATATGCATTCAATAAAATACACTTAAAAAGGCAGTTAACAAATCATTTTTTTTTAAAACATCCATTTACACACTTATTTAACCATTTATTCTTCCATCAACCTTTACAAATACAAATATAAAACATATTCTTTTTTCAGAAAAACACACATTCACTGGCTGGTGTCATCAATGATGTCATGAGTGATGTCACTGACGATGTCATGAGTGATGTAATATGTGACGTCATCAGCAGTGCATTGCAGGTGCGCTTGTTATAGTGAGTCCAACTAACTATAACGTTGGGATTTCGCTGGTTTTATGTCAGTAAAATTTCCAGCTAACTATACCTGGTGTAAAACCTATGGTTTTTTCAGTGAATATATATATATGAAGAAAGTTTTGTGATTTAAATCGGACCTTGCTTGGGTGGTCCGTGAAAGACAACGTGCCCTCTATTCAGGAGCAGTGGCGGGTAATGCACAAGCAAAGAGTGTGGGAGATATATATATTATATATATATATTCCTCTTCGATGCCCCTTCTTCACGGGCCATAAATGAGGCGCACACTGAGGGATTATATTATTCTTGGTTTATTCAAGCCACATATAAAAAAACACCCGACAGACGCGTTTTGGCTACATGCCTAGGTCAATGTCAGTAGGGTAAACATTATTCTTCCTTTTTGAAATCAAATCATAAACATAGACAGGGGAAGCAGTTCATTCAGGTTGTGTATAAAATGTAACGAGAGGTTAATGTGAGTCATAGCAGATCCTAGGTTTTGACAGCGGCCATCTTGAGATGTCTTATAAACCATACAATTCATTAACTCAACCATGGTATCTGCTATTCATTATTTACAAATGCATTATAGACATTCGTTCTCTACAACCTATATACAACTATTTACATCCTGTACAACTGATTTTTTAATACAGCCCTGAATGGGCATTGGGTGTTATGTGGTTTGTTAAACTCATATTCTTTGTTGGTAAATATGTAGATAGTAGAAAATGTGCAGGGGTCAGGTGACACTTTGCAGCTGTAAAGCAACACATGAACACCTTTGTAGTGCTGCTACAAGAAGAAAGAAGGCTTTGGGAAAGCCAATCAATCTTGTCATTGAAAACTATTTGCTCTACCAATGCATTTTGTTCATGCCATGTTGTATCTGAAAAAATGGGCATCATCATAATGTATGTATCTTTTTCATTGCCTGAATCTCTATATGAAAATAAAGTAGAGCGAAATTGCTTTAATTATGTTGAAACACCAGTGACAGTTTTCTGCCTGGCCCTTTAAATTAAGACTAAAATAAAATATACAAAAACCTGTGGGGGCAACAAAGGATTGGGTTGTGATAATGGGTGGGGGAAGGGAAAAGGAGCACACAAGGCAGCAAGCAACAAGGAGAGCATGGGGAGATGCACACGAAGGCAAGATCAACATGGTGGTGAAGGGAGAAGTACATGGACAAGAGTAAAAGAGCACAAGGGGAAAAGAAGCACATGGATGAGAGAGGGCAGCATGGTGCACATTGGGGGTAGAGAGGGACATTCTCATGGAGTTAACAAGCAAAAAGAAAAAAGTCTATTTTTTTCAATTGAGCAGTGAAGGGACACAAGTACAGGGCCTATGTTCCAGGGGTGAGACAAACACAAGATGGACCAAGCAAGCCATCAAATAAACAACAAGCAAAACATAGTGACAATAATACTAACCAATGGTAAGCAATGGCTGCCCTTTAAAGCCACTGTAATAGGTATTTGGCAACTGTCTGATAGACTTGACTTAAAAAGAGCCCTTCAAGAAAGCTGTGCAAGTATACAACTCACCCAATTAGAAAAAAATTATACTGTTGGATTTTTATGTTTTTAAAAAACCAAGGTATGATACTTTTTTTCCATTATAATTTGTTGATTAAGCTATGCTGCTATCTCTTTGCTTCCATGCTGAGGTGTCACCGTATGGTTCTTTAATGGAATGTGAAATGTCATTATATGAGCTTTCTGGTAACGAGTCTGTTGAGAAGGAACTCTTAATTTCTCGTCAGATACCTGTGAATACACCTACAAACAAAGCCTGGACCTGCATATGAAATCATGAAAGGACGGAGTACACAGTGCACTATGGTGAAAGCTTATATTTTATTTGTACTGTCACTTCTGACAACATTAGGGCAAAAGGGTACTTATTAATATTCATTTAGGGAAAGGTGTTTGGCATTTTTGCATTTTATTCTGTTTTGTGACTTGCTGGCTGGACTTAGAAATTGTACAGGTCTATTGAAGACCCTAATCAGACCTTAATCAGACATCATGTTTCACTACTGATTTCTGCAGTTTATTTCAACCTTACGCTAAATCCCTATATATGATTAAATGTGAATTTGGATTGAGTTCGAGACTAACCATATTTTGCATTCTGTAATGAAATGTACCTATATAATAAGCCTTCGAGGTTTCAAATGTATACCTTGTCTCAAGATGCTTATTCAGTATATTAGGCTATTTGATTTATTGAGAATCTAATCTATGATGGAATATGTTCCTCATATGTTCTTGAGGACAGCACCGCCCCCGATCCTGCGTACGTGCTTTATCTTTAGATTATCTGATAAAACAGCGTCAACACTACTGACATGGAGACATATGGTTGTATGCTGTATGGTACATTTGGATTCGCAATAGGGACAGCTTCCTTTTATTAAGCTATCACAGTTTTTCAAAGAATATTAAGGGGCAGATTTATGTTAACTGGCGCATCCCCAGGGATGCGCCAGTTAACGTGCGCCACAGCTCCGCCACCCATGGTGCAAAAACGGCACAGATGCGTGACGCATCTGTGCCGGAAATGTGGCGCATTGCTGGAGTTGCGTCGCAAGCGTGACGCAGCTCCGCAAGGCTCGGGGGTGCCCCATCTACACAATGCTGCATCAAGACCTACGCCTGCTTCAAGCAGGCGCAGGGTTTTGACGCAGCATTGGTCTGAAAGTGACTGAGTGAAATTTCACTTAGCCACTTTCAGGAGGCGTTCCTGCGCAGGAACGCCTTCCCCCCCCTGCGCAGGAATGCCTCCTTATGGCGCAGGGCTTTACAACGTGACGCATCTCCTAGATGCGTCACGTTGTAAATAGGGCGCATTGTTTTACGCCGCAGTTGCGTCAAATAAAGTGACGCAATTGCGGCGCAAGGGTATCATAAATCTGTCCCTAAGTATTTCCATGTAGCATGTATTCAGAAGCACTGGGTCGATTCTTAAAGACATTTAGGAGTATATGAAGTAGCACTCCTGTAGAAGTTCTTCACCTACTCTTAAATGTCTTCGTAAATCAGCCGTGCTGAAATATTGAACTCCCTATAGTAAAGTCAAAGGGGGTCAGCGTATTTTTTTTTGATGGAGTAACTGCATGAGTAATCCTGTTGATTTCCGTTTCTAGATGTTTTAGATTGCCCATCTGTGTTGCCACTTATCTTAAAATAATTTCTTTGCAGCATATTGTCTAACACCTACTTATCGTTAAACTCTATTTTGCTTGCATTAGTTTCCCAGACCTCTCGAGTTTCCCAGATCTATAAGCATAAGTAGGTCATCAGGCCAGGTTGTAAGCTTTGCTTTCTGGGGCTTGTGGTGTTGATTTTAAAGTCAGATAACGGGACCACAGGTCCTAAAACGCACATAAATCCTTGCGTGGATGAGTTGCGCGCTCACAAAGTTGTGGTAAACTTGAGACCGCTGATCTGTATTCTAATAAATGCTGTGTGAGCCCGAAGAGGTGGCCAGCCCCAAATACGGAAAAAATACATGTAACTCGTTGTGACATCAATCCGTATTTACGCGATTGCATGAGTGAATCTGCGGTACCTTGCACCGCGCAGCCGATGACAGAAAGGGTCACCGCCTGGGTTATTTTATTCTGCAAACAAATCTGCCTCGCACTTCCTATCAGCGCTAATCGCCGTGTAAGGCTGCCCTCGTTTTTCACCCCGTTATAGCGAGATGAAAGCATTCTTCGCATGCTCGGCTTTTTCAGGATACAACGCCAGGAGGTTAACAGTTGAAGGTCGCGAGCCTCGTCTCTCGCCACCTCGTCTGCTGCCAGCAGTAAATGTTCCAGCTGGTGTGGCGAAAGTAGTAGCCGGGTGCACTATTTGTGCGAGTGCGAGTGTGCCTGGCAGATGTACGAGGTTTAGTGCAACGAGGCCCGGCGCACCTGTCGCTTCCTCGCCATCTGCTCCCTGAAAGCTGCAGCGCCCCACCCCGTGGCCGGCAGCTGTGGCGAGAACTAATCCCCGTCCAACGGCATCAAAACACCGCCACTGATCCCTCAAAGAAGCAGACTGGCCACACTCCCCCCGGGGAACCTAATCTGCCATCAGCGGAGGGGTTTGTTTCTTTTCCTAATAAAAAGAGGCATTTAATTAAGCCCAGATAGCTATAATCTCATAATTAGGACTGCTTTAACTGCCACATTTAGCTTAACTGCAGTGTTGATTTCAATCCAATGAAAGCACGAGGAAACTTGTGAAAACATTTACAGTTGCCCGTTTGCAAAGGAATCTCTCCTGAATTAGGGTGTTTAAACTGTAGTTAACGGTGGGAGCAAAGAGAGGTCAAATGAGCGTTGTCAGCACCTGTGCTTGACTTGAGTGTCCACTGGACCCCTGTGCTGGGAAGCAAGCACCAAACCGCAATGATTCATGCATATCACTCACGTCCACCTCAACTTAATAAGAGAAGCCATCCCACAGAGAAACACTTGTCGAGCATGCACATTGCGCTTTGAAGGCTCGCTGCTTGTGTCAACCCCCTCCCACACACACACACACATACACACACAGACAGCTAGTGGGTCCAGGTGCAGTCAGCTCAACACAGCGCTTTCGATTGCGTCACGAGGTTTGTTTTACTTTCGTTGTGCAGAGCCATTTTGCTATGTTTACTAAGCAGTGGAAGCATGCATACCAAAATGGCTATTATTCAGATAGGAGCAATTAGAAGTGATAATACATATATGCGACACGTGAGACAACCCAGTGGAGAAACCATCTTTTTAAGCACTGGCAAGTTGCCATGTCAATGAGTGACCATCTGTTCCAGTCCAAGTTTTTTTATCATGCAGTGGCTTTATTTATCTTACTATAATACTAAGAATACAATAACCAGAATACAAAGAAAAAAAAAACAGATTAGCCGCAGCTAGTCACGTGTGGACTTGGGAACCGTGGCAGGTACGTTTTTTCAGAGGAGTTATGTGACGTTATTCTTAAATTAAAAACGTTGGCATGTTTTAGCTCATTGGAATGGCCAGAGGGTGGTGCAGGCCATGAACTAAACCTATCATATCTTGCAAATTCCAACAGCACTTATTGCAAATCAAAATCAACAAGTGGGGTCCTTAAGCGATTCCTAAACATGGTCAGCCTTTTCCAAAAATATGGAACCACATTTATGTATGCCTCTGCTTAAGCTCATGTGCGCTCAATTTTCCTACTTCCATACATAAGTATTTAGTCCAGTTTTCTCTTATATTCTAGGACGTGTAGTCCTTCTTTCATAATGGGATCAACAGGAACACAAATCTAGGTGAACTACTCACACATGGAACTGGGAAACTTTAGAGCTCACTGAAAATAAACAAATACATGTGCATCATAGTCATAAGTGCGATCTGTGGTCCCATGCCTTCAGTCAGTCCTCGATTTTTAACCCATAGCACATTGCATTTGGGGCCTTGTAATTTAATTTATTAGCCTTCAATTACTGCATGTAAAGAGCTGTTGGCTGAGAAAACTGTCTAAAGTGTCACATATGGCCTCGGCCCCTTGCCTGGTATGCAAATGACAAAAAACATATCACATTGGTACGTTTTCAAACCTGCAGTAATCAATTTCCTTTTCTACCAGATATGCTTTATGCTTTAACAGCATTTACAAATGTGTGTTATATCTTTAAACAGTTACTTGCAAGAATTCTGAGCTTGCCTGCACATTATTTATAGTGGTCAAACAAGTCTAGTAACAGTGATCATTTTATACATCACAATCCGAATATGTGGTTGTGGGTACAACATCTGAATCATGGAGAGGAAGGTCATGGAATGACTAAGGGTAAAAATGCTGTCTTAAATATATATCTACCTCACTATTGAGGGTCTTTTCACTGGGAGACCACCACATACATATGATGATGTGTCATCCCCAGATCTATTTCCAACACTGTCAGAGGTATAGCTGGCAGTTATACTGGCCATTTCCTAAGGCCCATAACTCCCAGATGAAGCACATTTTGAACAATACTTGTCCATACCTTTAGTAGGAAACTGCACTATCCAGAATATCTATCACCAGGAGTAAAGGTCTGGGCCATAATAATATCTTTAACATGTTTGTGAATACAATGAGCTTTAGATTCCATTCAAAGCACTGACCATTGATTTCACTGAACTATTAATAACATTCTCTAAGTCACCCCTGTACAGATCCTCACTGTCTTCCATTCTCTCATTTTGAGATGTGTCAGTCACGGCAGCTAAACAAATATACAGTAAAATACAATACAACATTTGAAATAATGAATTCATTCTTGCAGTTCTGTAAAATTAAAGATAACATGAATAATAAAGTAACAGTCAGTAAGGAATTGAACTCAGGTTCACATAGAGGGGAAACAATAGACAATTATGTTGTGCTAGCTGGCCCATGTTAATAAAGTGCCCGGATTAAAAAGCATTGAAAAAGCCCAGAATGGGAAATTGGGCTTGTTTTTACAAAGAAAAGAAGGTGGATTTTAGCCCCAGCCAGCTTTGTCAGTCAGTGTCAGAACCGGAGTTCAGATACCCCGTTGGCTCCCTGAGAACTCCAATAATGCTCAGGAGAAACTTCGACCTTAATAATATCACAAGAAGTAACAGCATATGACCATTGACCTTCATTTTTGTCTAGGAAGGCATCTTACATGACTCTAATACCACAACAGGTAACATTGCTGAAGTTTCATAATAACTGCATGATTAGTATAACAACATAACACAGACAAATGTCTATTTTAGATACCACCTATGTCATGGTTCTGGCTTCATGGACTTTTCTGAGAATCTGCTGCCTTGCATTTTCAGTGTTCCTCCTTTGGGTTCTAACAACTGGCCACTTGACTGATTGTTGGTCTATGCCAAACATTATGGCGAAAATATGCTCTTTTAGCTTACAAGGTGAAATTTGTGATTTTCTTGCATGTAAGATGAATTGACTGATAGATTCAAATTACATTGTTCTAGCCCTGAAGAAGTCTGTGGTTTAACACCACCAAAGATGAAACACGTGTTGGCAATGGCTAGAGAATTTTTAAGAAGACTTACAGCAAAAATAAAAGAAGAAAAGAAGAGACACGAGATTTTGTCATTTGCTTATTTATATATTCCTAATATCTGTCAGCTCAGGATACATATTGTGTTTATGTTATGTTATCAAAGCTTTATTTCGATATAGAAATATCTTAAAAGCACATAACAATAAAAATACAATTCATGTTATTAGTTAAAACACTTAATAAATAATTAAAAAGACAAGATAAAACAGCATTAAACCATTTACAGCTTTGAGTTAGTTAAAAAACGGGGGATCGCCTGAGAAAAATTCATCACATAACTTTGGATCTGATCACCCATGCCCAGCTAAGAAATTTAGCTACCCCAAAGGCCAGTACTGTATTAGGATCAGATTGTAAAATTCGTAACGCTAGGGCATAGCCTCTGGTCTCAAGTAGGCGACAGATTGGTTTTAGCCATTTGGATCTGGGCTTATTATAGGCACTGCAAACAAAAAAGACATGTGGGATGGTTTCCAGTTCAGCGCTGCAGTGCGGGCAGGTGGCAAGCGTCTGATGGGGGGGTTTCCATTTAGAGGTGCGTTCACGGACTGGTAGAGTTCCCATTCTAAACTGAACATATAGGGCCCTATCTTTAGGTTTTCTAATGAAATCCATATAGGGTTCAAGCAAGGGTACTGTCTTATGCAGATGAAACTCGTCAGTGAGTCTACCCAGATTATCCGCTCTAGATTCTTGGGCGTCTACCCACAGCCAGTATGCCCGCTTAACCTCCAGTTTGGATATTGAAGCACCGGACTCCCATATGGCCCACAGGCTAATGGCCTAAGGAGCTCCTACACTTTAGAGAGCCAGACAATTTTGTGGGAACCCTGCAAGTTCATAACTTCTTGTGTTTATGTTTATATGGTATTGATTTGATCATGCCTTTTGGTTGTAGATGGATGGCCTAAACCGTATCCTTGGAGCTTTTTATACTGTACAAATTACTTCTGTTATCACCACAGCCTAGCGCAACTATCACCCAGTCATCCTTCTTCTGTCTTGTTGACAAACGCACAAGCTTGACATCACATTGTCAAACAGATTCAAACTCACCCACTCACACTTGTTTTCTCAATCTCACTTATTCTCATTCACACTCTCACTCATTATTTTACACCGCTTTATATTAATTCTTAGTAATTCGCACTCCCTTGCATTCATTCTTAATCTCATTCACTTAACCTCATTTACTCCTACTTACTGACACTCAAATTCACACAATCTCACTCACTACCTGCTACTGACTCTTACTCACTTTTACACACGTGCATGTTTACACATACAGAAACACAATGTCAAACATACACACTCTCTCACATAAACACACTTTCACCCACAAGCATGCATACAACACACATTGAAACATAAAATTACAAGTATAGTGGTGCACCCAAAGAAAAAGTCTAATTGTAATGTCTGAAGTTCTTGTGTATTCTTTTTAATTCATCTCCAAATATTAAAACACTTTTTTTCCTTATGTTTTAATTTATAATAATTCAGCATCAGGCAACGTGTTTCGTTCAAGAATGAACATCTTCAGGACATATTCATTTCAAGAGGCAAGGTAGATTTTTGCCTTTACGATTACAACTGGACTTTTTCCTTGGGTGCACCACTATACCTCTAATTTTATGCTTCTCTGCTAGCTGAGGCATCAGTGATCGGCAGGTACTACTTAGTGAGTGCAACAAAATTATAACTTGGGGAGGTTTGGGAGGTGCAAAGTTGTTTGTTTAGCAAATGTTTGCAGTTGTTTGTACATATTTTAAACTACTTTTACTTACCACAGCTGCCAGCAAAAGTCTTGTGGCAGATAAATAAGCTCTATTTTTTAATTATATTCATCGTGAACATTAGAATATTATTCACTATTACTGCAATGTCGAAAGGGCAGAAAATAAAAAAATGCATAGCCGCCCCTTTTATCTTAGCAGTGGTTTTGCCACCTCTGAAGCCAGGGGTCACAAAGGTAGTGACAGGTTTGCAAGGAACAAGCCAAGTACCGTAAGTGCAGCCCCTAGATATACATAAACCACGTCTAGAAGCACCCAAAAACTTAATGTGTGGAAAAACTCTGTAATTAAGAACACACTGTGATTTACAAGGTGAATATTTGTAACAAATAGAAACATTTTTGAATTTTAATAGGAATTGAAAACAAAGCCATAATACCTAACTTAAGTGACAACCAGCAGCAGCAATAGGAAGTGAAGGGTGCTGTATGGACTATTTATATGGTTTTAATGATTCACAAGTGTATTCTACATTTGCAATCTAGCAACAGGGTGCTTCTGGGTATGATAGTTTTCTTTGGTTTCATATTTGTTTACTGTTATTATCTAGTTTCTATATGATAAAACAGCAGGGAAGACAGCATACTATGAGCATTAAGCATATACTTGTGGTGCTAAAAAGTGCAATGTGTAATTCTGACATCAGTGTAATAATGAATTCATCATGTATTACAAAGCCCATAATAGGTATTCTGCCATTTCTTCTAGCCTGGATCTGGTGATTTGCATTTCTTGTTTATCTGTGGATCCTTAATCCCCCTATCATAAAGATTAGAGGTACATCATAGAATCCATTACCAGTAAAAAGTAATCTTGCAGAGATTTATAATTACCATAAGCATTTGCTACAAAAACATCAAACCTAGGTCATGTTTCTAGAAACCTAACTATTGTCATGAGCTCTTCAGGGAAAATGTACAAAGTGCTAATCAACTGCATTCTCTACTGTCCCTGTTTATTGCACTCTCAACTAGTCAGTCCCAAACTACTGCACTGTATGTACTTCAATCAATCAATCTAGCAATATTTGTATAGCACAGGCTAATCACCCAAGCGGTATCCAGACGCTTTGCAGCAAATATCAGTTGGAGAAATTGGTCTTGAGTCCCATTCTGAAGTGGTTCAAAGAGGGTGAAGTGCAAAGGAAAAGTGGGTGGGAGTTGCCAGCTTTGTCAACGATGTGGAAGAAGGAAGATCCTACTGGGAGCCCATGGATCATATTGCACACATTTCTATTCTTGTGGGGTCTATTCTCAAAAGTAAATTAACACATATAGACTTACTTATGTGTAAACTAACTACTGCACCTAGTGGTACTTTTTCACCGTTTAATTTGCAGCTAGGAGCAGACTTGCCCTCACCCCTTTAAATCGGGGAGTGATGCCAGCTACAAGAGGATTTATGAGTGTAATGTTAGTACTCCTAACTTTTCACAAATATGCGGAGGTCTACGCCACTGGGATGGTGAACTCTCTATGGTAAACCATAGTGAACAAAAGAAAGCTTAATAATTTTTAAAACAAATAAAAATATTTTAATATAAAATAAAAATGTAAAGTAACTATAAATAATTATTATTATCCATGAACTAAAAAATAGATTACGGCCCGATTCACAAAGGGACTTACTTGTAGTAAAGTTACAAGTGTGGAGTCTTCTATTTCAGGGCAGAGTTTCCACACTCGTGGCAGAATCCCTGCACTCAGGGCAGAATCACTGCATTGCGCACTGTAGAGAGTTCACCGTATAGATATTCCACTCGAGTGTGGAAACTCTGCACTCGTAACATTAGTTCACGTAAGCCCTATTATGAAACGGGTAGTGGAATACATTGCGTCATAAAATTAAATGTTTTATAATAAATCAATGGAAAATAGTAATTACATTTATAACTAATAATATTTTAAAACATTTTAAGAAAAATTAACTTTCACTATTATTTTAATATGTAATTGTTATTTAGTACATTTCACGAAAACTAGTTTAATTATTAATACTTCATTCTAATTTTTTGTTTAAAATCCAAATTATTTAATCTATTTAATTAAAATTAATTTTTTAATACATATATATATATATATATATATATATATATATATATATATATATATATATATGCCTCGGCGGGTCTTGGGCTCAAAATTCCACGGACCTGATAATTCTCGCCTCGGTGCCTATTCCAATCAGGGAGTCCCACTCTGCAACTCTGGGCAATAGCTTGTTTAATCTCCACAACGGCCCCCACAACGCTAAGGATGCCTGGCCTCCACCTTGGGGGTGCCCAGGAGTGGGTGGACGCCTCACAGGGAAAGCCAGGATGGGTTCCACAGCGGTATTCATACAAGAGCCTTGAGACCCTTGCGGGCGAGTAGTGCGCTATACAAGTATCAATTTACATTTTACATTCCCCCTTTATAGTTAGTTGTATTAACTATAACTCGCGCGCCTGCAATCCACTGCTGATGATGTCACATATTACATCATTCATGACATGGTCAGTGACAAGTCGCATAGCAACCGAGTGGGAAAAGTTGTAGCCGTAGGACACCCTTTGCGGATCCTAGACAGCGACCCTAAAATGGCGGACACATTTCGTGCAGTAAATGAGTAGGGTGTTCGTAGGGTGCGCAACTGCAAAAAAAAAGAAAAAAATAATAAAAATAATTTAAGTATATTATAAACAATATAAAATAATGGAGAAAAAAATATTTGTATGTAAAAAAACAATTATAAAAAAATGTGTAATCTAATTTAAAAATAACATCTAAAAATGAAAAGATTAGAAAAATGTAACTTAGCAGTTAAATAGTGTCATCCTTACCTTTTCTTACTCAGTGGTGGATCCTGGATACAGCACTGCTGCATCTCCTCTAAACAGTTGAAAGAATGCAAATTACTAAAGAAGTGCGGAAGCCCACGTCTTTTTAAAAAAAAAATATCGCTAGAATGTGCGGATCATGCGCGCAGCCCGCGATTCCCCGCCCCCAAAAAAAACATAGGGGCCCTGGGAGACCTTGTGGGACCCTCTGAGGAGACCTAGAGGATAAGGGTGTGTCTACCTTCCCCCTTTTCACGTTTTAAACACACATTTCACACGCTTCTTCAGCCTACATTGTACTGAGACATAAAATGGCTGCCAATAGTTTCTAGTTTCGAATGTTGACAACCACTTGACAGACAATTAGCCTGCAGCGTGTGATCGGAAGGGTGCGCTTATGGTACGATGACAATAAGCGGAGTATACCTATTCAATTTTTTTATGGGAAGTGGGCCGCGTGGCCCCCCACCCGTACCCAATTCCGGGCCCCAGGGTCCCCAGCCCCAGGGCATGGCTAATTATATATTATTATTTTATGGAGGAGGGCTGCAAAGCCCCCCTGTAGAAGCCACTTCAAGACCACGGGGACATCCGAACTCCATCTATGTATGTACCCCGTAGGAGTTGCCTTCACTTTGCGCATGCATGTTTGTGGTAGCGCATGCGTATTAATGTTACACATGCGCACAATACGTCCCTCCGTCTGGCTATGTACCCCTAACGTATTTCATTTTATTTGCGCATGCTCAATTACAACATGCCCAATCACAGCTCTCACACCCAGTGACATTATGCTCAACCAATCATCCTTCTGCAACGCATTTATAAGCTGCCAACCCTCTTGAACTTTTCCTATTCCGCAGTCACAGCCATTGAGAGTGTTCGTATCCACTTCTTCATAGGTGAGCACTTTTTTTAAGAGTAATTAAATTAATTAATCTGAACAATCTTTAAATACCACGTAAATGCAAATTTATGTTCAATTTGGCAATGCTGTTTTTAAGCACGCTTTCCTGTTTTATATATCGTTAAAGTTGACTTCGTAACTTTTGTTTCTGTGAAAATCACTTAATCCTGGTGCGTTTGTTTAATTTGCCAAGCGCCATGCGGCCGCTCCTACAGCAGTGTGCTACGTGCTGTTCAAGTGAATGCGATGTAGATTTTCTCGTGTAAGTAGTGCGTCACTTGCCCCATGCATTGCAAAAGTAATGTTTTCGGCAAAAGTGTATTTTAGCATGCTTTCCAGCTCCTATAACTTAAATATTTTGCCTTGGTAGGCGATGTTTCTGAGCAAATTACTTAATCCTGCCGCATATAATTTTTTAAGTAGTGCGTCACATGCTGCTTCTTCCCCATGCACTGCACATGTAATTGATTGGTCAATGTTGTATTTTAGCACGCTCTCCATGTTTTTTAATAACCTTAAACTTCATTTTCCCCCTGTTCTATCTCATTATACAGATATCTCAACCATGAGATGTACTGGTCGCCACAAGCTGTCCTGCCCATACACTATACTACGTGGTGGTGAACAACTTGACACACCAGATCCACTGACTGCTCTCCATATGTTATCAGCCAACAATTGCAATGGACCTAATGGAGTTATAAGGTTTGTCTTCAACATTTCATAATCGAAAACCATTCTGAGATAAGCATTTGTGTATTTCATGTGTTTGCAGACGGATAACTGTGTTGTCATGTTTTACAAGAATTCGTAGGCATTCTGAAATCAACCAAACGTAAAAAAAGCATGTCCTCCCGATTTTACTGCCCAAATATGTGATTTAAAATTGAACAATGTATGAGTTATAATTTTTCTTGCTTCTATAAATATTTTTATAAAATATAAATCCGCATTGTGAGAGTCTTATAGACGTTTCGTTCTGAAACCCATTTCTCATTTGAATGCTCGTTACACGTTTTCAGCCTGTACTTCAGATACAAAGTAAAAATGTTGCTTTTTTTTAATTTAATTTTTTTAAACTTGTCTTTTAATTTTCCTTGCTATTCATTTCTGAATTTCTACATCATGGAAGTCCAAAAAGAGTTCTATCAGATCAAGCCCAGGAGTTTGTGAATGAAGTGAGTGACCAATCGCGGCCTAACATTTGTATAATGCAATACTATTTCCTATTTTGCTGTCCAAATATATCCTCTGATGATTACTTTTCATCCTCAATCCTATTGAGAACAATTGTTTTTATGAACATTAAAATTAAGCTTGGACATATGTACAACATATACATTTTAAACTATTTTTTCAGTTACCACAATGTTACATAAGTCAGCAGCAAGTTACCAACATTGAAATAAATATATCCTCCTGTTCCAGTTCATTTCACCTATGTCTCAAATATGGCACAAACTAGTTGTATGAAGCCAGAGAGATTCACACATTTTTTACGGACAACTTTAAGGTAAATACTCACAAAACGACTACTCGACGAAGTCAAAAAGTAATGGATATAAGTACTTGAGGGGTTTTCGTCGTAGATAATCTCAAAATCACACTTGTACGGGTAGGACTGATACAGAGCAGGAAGAGCCTCTCTCAATCTCCTTAACTCTTCCCTTGCAAAGTTGACCGGATTCTTAGTCTGCAAGTGCTTCTGCATACTTGCAGTTCCACACCAGTCCTCTTTATTGGGGTCTCCTCTTGAAGCAGTCTTGCATATGCGGCAAGTAACTTTTCTTGCATTCACCTTTTTTAAGACTTGTGAAAATTAATTTCAAAGCATTCAATAAATACGGTGTCACTATGCATTGTGTCAAATGCTGTATTAAAAATATGCAGAAAATGTTCCCTTTAATTGTTGTTAAGGTCTTTACAAGAGAATTTGAAAGGAGAAAGTAGGAGATGAATAACAGAGGTAGGACGTTATATTTCAAACTGCAAAAATTGATAAAAAGGGTGGACCAAAGTCTGCATGTACAATGCTAGTGGAAACGTTTCAGGCACACTGCAAACATTTAAAAAAATATAAATATCATCGAAGGTTACTTTGACTTGTAATGTTTGACCTCATTTAGTCACATCAATCTAATTTTTTTTTTGATAATCAACTATATTGGCACTTCGAAAACGACAAAGAAAAAACATTAGTGGTAGCTCAGCAATCATTAGACACAGGTAAAAACATTCAGCAGCATACATAGACGGGTGAGCGATGTCCCAGTCCGACAGCACAAACGTTGCGATGGAGCAAGACACAGAGCAAATATCAACGCTCATGGTGGCAGTAGGTTAAACCATTTCCCCCAAATTCTGGTAAATTGTTCTGGTGCAGCCCGGGATTCGCAAAGGGCCTCCTCCTGGATCCCACACCAGTCCACCCCCCTCCTCCAGCCCTTCACCGTTGGAGCTGAGTCTCGGAGCCAATGACGAGCAATATCGCGCTTGGCCACAGCCACCGCCGTCCCCAGCAGGCGCCTGTCCGGTCTATTGCCATCAAGGCCATCAAATTACCCTAGGAGCAGCCGAAGTGGATCATGAGGGACCTCCCAACCCAAGGCCTGTGTTAACTCCCTTTCCACTCCCCACCAGAACCTTTCCAGTCCCGGGCATGTCCACACCATGTGGAAGAAATCAGCTGGGGAACATCCGCATCTAGGGCAGTCTGGGGCAGCTCTCAAGTGGGCCCGAAAGAGCCTCTCTGGGGTGAGGTAGGACGTGTGTAGGTAGTATATATGTACCAGCCTCAACTTGGAGGATGTCGTCAGGGTACGTGGGGCCAACAAACATCTCTCCAGTCGGCCTCCTCCAGGGGTCCCACCCATCGCTCCCATCGGGCACGCAAGCGATCAAGGGACGCAGGGCTATTATTGATTAGGGCACAATAGATTCGGGACACTCCCACCCTCCCCAGGTCTCCCATCATCTCCTGGGCTTCTAATGGGTTAAATTCTGGGAGGGTAGTTGGTGCGGGGAGGTGCGCGTGGAGGGCGTGTCGCATCTGGAGGTAACGGAAATGTTGGGAATGTGAAAGGGCGTGACGCTGTTGTAGTTCGTCAAAGGCCCGGACGTGATCTCCCACCCATATATCTACGAGCACCGACACTCCAATGAGGTCCCAGCGTCGGAACCCCTCCAGGGACGATACCTCTAGGAGCCAGTTCCCATGCTAGAGTGACGTCTGGCTGGTGAGTGTACGGTCCCATCCCATGTGGCGTAGGGAGGCTCGCCAGGCCGAAAAGACCGCTCTGGTAATGGGGACCAGGGAGTTCGGAATCGGGCAGCCATAGAGGAGGGTTGAATCTGAGGGAAGTCCGTCTCTGCCAATTCCACCCGATATGCCGGGTGGGACCAGCCACTCGCAAACCAGTCATGGATAACTATCAATTTGATGGCAAGATAATAGAGGTAGAGATGAGTCACCCCTAGGCCTCCGTCATAGGGCGGAATGCGGCAGTGCGCGAGTGAAATCCGCGGTCGCCCGCCGCCCAAGAGGAACCTGGACAGGGATCCATCCAGCTCTCAAAACCAGGCGTGGGGAAGTGGGATGGAGGTGTTCTGCATGGTGTAAAGAAAACGGGGAAGAATCATCATCTTGAAAAGTGCGCTCCGCCCGAGGGGGTTGAGGGGAAGGGAGTGCCATTTCTTTAAGTCCGATCTCATTCGGGTCACCAGGGGCACGATATTCAGGGCCCATTCCAACTCCGGCAGGAAGGTCACCCATATCCCCAGATATTTGACCAAATTGTGGCGGATGGGAATGGATGACTGCCAGTCGAAACAATCCCGGGAGGGGTGCAATGGGACCAGGGTGGACTTGGCCATGTTAAGCCTGAGGCCGGAGACCTGCTCGAAGTCCCGGAGGAGGTGCAGGCATCTAGGGCCTGAGTTCGCCGGGTCTGCCAAATACAGAAGCACATCATCAGCGTAGAGGGTGATCTTATCTACGTGACTCTCATTCCAGGCCCACCCTTGGATAAGGCGATCCTGCCGGATGAGCGTGAGCGTCACCAGGGGCTCCATCACTAGCGCGAAAAGGAGTGGAGACAGGGGGCACCCCTGGTGCGTCCCTCTGCGAACCGGGAACGCCTGCGAGAGCGATCCATTGATGAGCACTCGTGCCCTGGGATTCGCATAAAGGACCCCAATATAGCTGGGGAACCGCGGGCCAAAACCCATTATCTGTAGCACGTCCTGCAGGTACTCCCAGCCCACCGTATCAAAAGCCTTCTCGAAGTAGAGAAAGAGGAGGGCTAGATAAGGGGACAAGCGGGATCGATGGGCTAAGGCCAGATGAAGGCCGCTGATACAGTGGCGGGTTCCCCTGGCCGGCATGAAGCCGCATTAGTCCGGGAGGACCAGGTCTTGTAAGAAGAGCTTAAGTCTTTGGGCCAGTACTGTGGTGAAGAGCTTAATTTCAGTATTAATAAGTGAGATAGAGTGGAAGTTCGCACAATCCAGTGAGGGCGGGTAGGACTTAGGAATAACCACAATCGTGGCCAGGTCTGAATCAGGAGGGAAGGTGCCTTTCTCTATCACATGGTGGAAGAGACGTAACAGCTGGGGTTCCAGAGTATCTCTAAAGGCTGCATAGAATTCTTGGGGGAATCCGTCTGGGCCCGGTGTTATGCCCCGATTCAGGAGGGGGATGGCCTCCAAGAGCTCCTCCTGCGAGAAGGGCCGCTCCAAGGATTCTGCATCTTCCAGAGCAAGGGAGGACATCTGCACGCCAGCACCGTCCAGGAGGGTGGCCAACAGCGCCTCCGGAGGGCGCGCCGTGTAGAGATGAGTATAAAAATCAGCAAAGGTTCCCGCTATGCCTTCAGACGGCGTCCGGAGGGTACCGCCCGGGCACGGATCTCTGGAATGACACAGTGGATCTTAGGGTAGGACACCAGGTTGTGAAGGAGTTTACCATTTTTATCACCCCACCCATAGATCCGCGCTACCGACGATCACCACAGCTGCTGGGCCGAGTCGAGCGAGATGTGGCGAATCTCTTCCCGGAGCAGTGCTAACTGTTGAGTGGGATCCCCTCGACCACTCGCGGCCTGCTCAGCCTCGAGCCGTGCCGCTCGGGACTCCAAGTGCACCAACCGGGCCAGCCGGTCCACTCGCTTGGCATGGACCCGTCACGGCTTTGCCAGCCTCCCATAGGGTACCCGGAGACGGGACCGAGCCCTCATTGGTGGCAAAATATTGGGCGAGTTCCTGTTCCAGCTCCTCCACTAGGGCCTGGTCTTGCAAGAACCAGGCATTGAGACCCCATACCGCACGTGGCCCCCCTGGGGCAAAGCCCATGCGGAAGGAGACCGGGGAGTGGTCCGACAACCCCCTTGGTAAAATTGTCACACCAGCGATCAAATGGCAGTCCCAGGGCCGGGAGTAGGAGAAGATCTATGCAGGAATGGGTGCAGTGAGAGGCCGAGGTTTGAGTGTATTGTGTCTTACTGGGGTTCCATACCCGCCAGGCATCACAGAGCCCCAGTGAGGACGCCCAGCCCGAGAGGGCCACCGCGGTAGGGGAGTAGGACACCGAAGGAGGGCCAGACGTGTCTCGCTCCAGCTGCATCACCGCGGTGAAATCACCACCCACCAGCGTGAGGCCGGGCGGGAGCTCGGAAAGGATATGTGTAAGGGAGCGCAGCGTCGGGGATAGAAGGGCGGGTGGGACATAGACATTCAGGATGTTCAGGGGGCAACCTTCCACCGTGCCCGAGACCGCAACATATCTCCCCTTTGGATCAGTGTAGGCTTTCGTCAGGGTGAAGGGGAGGCCCCTTCGGAGCAGAATCGCTGCTCCCCGGGACCCGCGCTGAAAGCCGGAGTGCCAGACCATCGCGAATCCGTACCGAGCTAGGAATTAACATTGGGTGCCTAGGAGGTGGGTCTCCTGGAGAAGGAGTACATCCGCTGAGAGGCGTTGCGCCGCTCAGAGGACTGCTGCACGCTTGATACGGCCGGGAAGACCATTCACGTTCCAGGAGAGAACGTGGAGGGGCCTAATCAGAGAGTAAGCCATTGGGGGGGTGGAGAAGTGGGCCAGCGCAGGGGCTACAGGGGAGCACGCCGCGGGGGTAGGACTCAGCACACCGCCCCGGGGTTAGAACACAGGGAGCGCAGAGCAGGTCAGCGGGGTCCTGGCGTCCGAGGCATCGGGAAGTCAGGAGGAAGGAGGGGGCGGCAGTCCTATGACTGTTCCTGTGACGGTCCAAAAGGGACTCAGAGGTACTAGAGCATCTGTGTGCTGTGAGTGCATGCCAGACAGAGTGCGCCCACCCCAGAATAGAGGTACAAAAGGGGGTGGTGATCGACGGAGCATCTGAATCAATCAAACACACACCCAGTCAAAGGATCTGGGTTTAATCCATCACCGTTCTTCAGCCCACTCTGCCACCCCAGTTCAGACATTGCTATATGAAAATCAGTCTGACCCTGTGCCTAATGGGAACAGTCCAGCCCGAACTGCTAAGCCATGTCTTCCCTGGACCGGAAACAAGCTTCTGAGGACCGGTTTCTGGCATTCCAGACGTCTTCAGCCCGGCTTGCTTGAATCCAGTGGCAAAGTGAGCAAGGGACTCACGTCTGAGCATACTCTGCCACACTTATGGCGGCCAAAAGCGGTACAAAAGGGGGTGGTAATGGACGGAGCTTCTGAATCAATCAAACACTCACACCCAGTGAAAAGATCTGGGTTTAATCCATCACCGTTCTTTAGCCCACTCTGCCACCCCAGTTCAGACATGGCTATATGCAAATCAGTCTGACCCTGTGCCTCATGGGAACAGTCCAGCCTGAACTGCTAAGCCATGTCATCCCTGGACCGGACACAAGCTTTGGAGGACCGGTTTCTGGCATTCCAGCCGTCTTCAGCCCGGCTTGCTTGAATCCAGTGGCAAAGTGAGCAAGGGACTCACGTCTGAGCATACCCTGCCACACTTATGGCGGCCAAAAGCGGTACAAAAGGGAGTGGTGATGACGGAGCATCTGAATCAATCAAACACTCACACCCAGTCAAAAGATCTGGGTTTATCCATCACCGTTCTTTAGCCCACTCTGCCACCCCAGTTCAGACATGGCTATATGCAAATCAGTCTGACCCTGTGCCTCATGGGAACAGTCCAACCCGAACTGCTAAGCCATGTCTTCCCTGGACCGGAAACAAGCTTCCGAGGACCGGTTTCTGACATTCCAGCCATCTTCAGCCCGGCTTGCTTGAATCCAGTGGCAAAGTGAGCAAGGGACTCACGTCTGAGCATACCCTGCCACACTTATGGCGGCCAAAAGCGGTACAAAAGGGGGTAGTGATGGACGGAGCATCTGAATCAATCAAACACTCACACCCAGTCAAAAGATCTGGGTTTAATCCATCACCGTTCTTTAGCCCACTCTGCCACCCCAGTTCAGACATGGATATATGCAAATCAGTCTGACCCTGCGCCTCATGGGAACAGTCCAGCCCGAACTGACAAGCCATGTCTACCCTGGACCGGAAACAAGCTTCCGAGGACCGGTTTCTGGCATTCCAGCCGCCTTCAGCTCGGAAGCTTGTTTCCGCTCCAGGGAAGACATGATTTATCCAAAAGTACCTGATCTGTTGGTCAAGTTGGCCTACTGGGATGCCACAACATTGTGAACTTTGATTACATTACATTTGCAGAACACGAGTGATTCGTGCCCACTAGGGCTACAAAATTGCATTTATTTTTTATACAATATTTACACACAAAATTGCATTTATGAGGGTAAATATGTTGCTCAGGATTGTCTAGCAGGTTACATATGTACCTTAGGCTTCCTGTATCAGAATTGGTCAATTTTGCCCACTGCGGCACTTAAATGTTGGGAATACTGCATTTGTTAATAGACATGTATCAGTTGATTATGATTAATTTAAGCCCACTTGGGCTACACAAATCAATTTGTTTGTTTATATAGTTATTGCATCCATGCTCACTGATAATGATGGCAACCCCTGGAGTTAGTAATGTACCTAGGGCTTTTTCGCCGGAAATTTAACACAAGCCGGTACCTCGAGCTGGTAAGCAGCTTCATGAGCTTTGAGTTTTTTTCACTTGGCGGGTTCCCGCCTCCACTTAATTTGAAAAACTAGCAGTATTCGAACTTTCACATTAATTGTTCATTTTATGATTCCGTACCAGTATTTTACTTTGATGTACCCTGTTATTGCATTTGGTAAATTTTATTTGCAAACATGATTGTGGCATGACTTAAGTGATTCACTTTGTCTTTAAACCAACACTCTTATTTCAATTATGTGAGCTTGCAGTTATGAAATCCAGCAATTCACACAATAGTGTCGTATTAATATGCTTTTTGACGCTCATGTTTTAATTCTTTATTGAGACGATTACACGAACAATCCCCTGTGAGGGAGTCTGTTGTCCATGTCCATAAGCATGCGATTTTCACTTTATTTACCTTCAAGTTAACATTGTTTACTGCCCGTGATGAAGGAGTGACTACAACTCCGAAATGCGTAGGACATCGTGCCTGAATAAACTTGTACTACAATACTTGTGGCCGCGGCTCCTTTGTTGTCAACTCGTCGTGAATGGGAGGAGTTCTAACATTGGTGACAGTGTGCGGAATATACAGGGGGTGGCTACCCCAGCCGTGAGCCCGCCGGATTTGTGGCTTGGGACAGCTAAATCTTTGTGGATATATATATATTGGTCCCGAGTCAGCCTGAAAAGGGGGCTGACATGGGAAAACTTCAAGCCGAAAAATTGGTTTATTAGAACAGCAAGATCAACTCACCGCCCACTGGAGGGTTTAATTTGCAGACAGCCGTCGGGACCACAGGCTCCATAATGCAACTCAAAAATGGAATGCTTCCACATTGAAATGCCATCGAAGAACAAGGTAAAAAATAACAATACTGAACTGTGGAACTAACGGACTGCCTGTGAGGTGCAGGACACCACTTTGAAAAAGTTTCCAAGGGAAACGAAACGCGTCAGTAAAGTCCTTAATCACGCTGTTCGCCTTTAATTAAAATGGCCATAAAATGAAGTCATGTGTGCGACTCAGCTTCTTTCCATGAGGGAAGATGGTTTTGACATTTATATCGGCTTGGTTCCGCCGAAGAGTACACGCACCGCCACAAGAGCGCCACACTCTCCCAAATTGAACCAAAGTGTGGGAATCGGTAATACGGACCTGGGAGAGAGGTGCCGCCGAGGACTGGACCTTGGTATTGGTCCCGAGTCAGCCTGAAAAGGGGGCTGACATGGGAAAACTTCAAGCCGAAAAATTGGTTTATTAGAACAGCAAGATCAACTCACCGCCCACTGGAGGGTTTAATTTGCAGACAGCCGTCGGGACCACAGGCTCCATAATGCAACTCAAAAATGGAATGCTTCCACATTGAAATGCCATCGAAGAACAAGGTAAAAAATAACAATACTGAACTGTGGAACTAACGGACTGCCTGTGAGGTGCAGGACACCACTTTGAAAAAGTTTCCAAGGGAAACGAAACGCGTCAGTAAAGTCCTTAATCACGCTGTTCGCCTTTAATTAAAATGGCCATAAAATGAAGTCATGTGTGCGACTCAGCTTCTTTCCATGAGGGAAGATGGTTTTGACATTTATATCGGCTTGGTTCCGCCGAAGAGTACACGCACCGCCACAAGAGCGCCACACTCTCCCAAATTGAACCAAAGTGTGGGAATCGGTAATACGGACCTGGGAGAGAGGTGCCGCCGAGGACTGGACCTTGGTATTGGTCCCGAGTCAGCCTGAAAAGGGGGCTGACATGGGAAAACTTCAAGCCGAAAAATTGGTTTATTAGAACAGCAAGATCAACTCACCGCCCACTGGAGGGTTTAATTTGCAGACAGCCGTCGGGACCACAGGCTCCATAATGCAACTCAAAAATGGAATGCTTCCACATTGAAATGCCATCGAAGAACAAGGTAAAAAATAACAATACTGAACTGTGGAACTAACGGACTGCCTGTGAGGTGCAGGACACCACTTTGAAAAAGTTTCCAAGGGAAACGAAACGCGTCAGTAAAGTCCTTAATCACGCTGTTCGCCTTTAATTAAAATGGCCATAAAATGAAGTCATGTGTGCGACTCAGCTTCTTTCCATGAGGGAAGATGGTTTTGACATATATATATATATATATATATAAATTCCACTGCAGAATCGGCACCAGCCCGAGCCTCTGTACACGGCGGGCAACACATCAGGGTTGCCACCCCTAATATTTCCCACAATCCAGTACAAGATCCTCTTTTCAAGAAAACACTGGTGCCGTGGCCTCAATAGAAAAATGTGTATATTTGCAACACAAAAAGTCCATACTCGTTTCGGAGTTTACGTCACTCCTTGTTCAAGGGCAAGGTTCAGTGTGATTGTTCTTACTTTTAAAGTGACAAGTGCTCATTTCCTGTGCAGTGACATACACATAGTAAACATACTGGTTTGGTTTGAGTGTTTTTAAATCAATAAAGTTTTTGTTGAACATTATTTTAGAGAACATTTCATTTATTTGTACGTATTTTAACAAATGCAGAAATTAGATTTGCCGCTCGTATAAAGCCCGTATCGGAATTCAATGCAATCAATTTTGGACTACAGTGTTTCAAAATAAATACACATCATGTGCATATATCTCATTCAGTTCTAGTGAGAATATATTATTACGCTCAAAGCGTGACACATTGTATCCGCAAAAACATCAACACAATGTGTTAAGGACAATTCAACCCAAGTGGGTAAACCCTTAATGCAGTATTTCCATCTGTATTTGAATCAAATACAATCTGGTAAGTTCAGGTCAATCAACCTTTCACCGCTTACTACTGGGGGATATGTCAAAGGCTGACAAGATTAATTCATGTCAGTGGAAAAGCGCCTAGTTTACACTGTAGAATGCCCAGCTCAAGTGAGCTCAGTCAATCCTGATTGTACATAACTTCCTTAAGGGAAGCTTTAAAGATTTTTGAGCTCATCTGCATTCTGCTTCTGTATACTGCAACAAACCAGACCAAAAACATTTATGTTAAAATAGAACTCGTACTGATATTGTAATTAGAAAATCAGATAAAGTGGGGAATATGGTTATCTGGCCACTCCAAATGTACGTAGAAGAGGGCTGCAAACAACTAGCCGATACTTACAGGTACTGTCTTACATCCAAAAGTGTCTATGAAAAGGCAAATAGTGATGTGTCTGACAAATTCATTGCCTGGCATGATCAAGGTATCCTTGACAGGGATGAATATTGGTTCTTAGTCTTTAAGGATCACAAAATCCCAATACTGTATCTTTTACCTAAGATACGTAAAGATGCGATTACTCCCCCCGGAAGACCAATTGCATCTTCGAGAGGTAGTCCACTCGAAAATATATCAAAATACGTTGATTTGTTTCTGCAGCCTGTAGTACAATGATAACCATCTTATGTTAAAGATACAGGTGATTTCCTGAAAATCACCAATGGAGTCACCTGGAAGAATGATTACCTTTTAATGAGCTCCCATCTGCCCGCCGCGACTTCTGCCGGCATGAAAATAAATTGAATAGACCCATCAGTGAAGAGGACGATGGCGCGACCTCAAAGGTGTCCTTAAAAAGACGTGACTGACACCTGTAAGCTGATTTGGAGTGACCGCCGAAGGCAGGAGAGGAAAGAGAAGTGCGGGCGCAGGGTGCGGATGCCAGATTGAAAGGAGGCGGCCCTAGGAGGTACAAAGAGCAAGGCGGGGGCCGGAGAATTCACCATTGGGGCCTAAGCACCCGGATAAGGCAGGACAAGGCGCCAGCCATATAGAAGACAGAGAAGGGATCCATACGGGGAAGGATCCAGCTCTCCGTGTTGCCGAGCCCCATAGAAGAGGATTTGGGCAGAGTGCCAGAGCCAGTGAAGCCGGCATGGATGTCGAGGTAGGGGAGAGAAACATGGAGGCACTAGGGGCAGTTGGCCCCCTAACAGAGGCACAGAGCTGAGGAGGATTGGCTGGGGTACAGAAATTCCCAGGGACGGAGTTGCAAGTCAATGGTCTGAAAGCAGCAGGTACCCACAGTGCCTCAGTCCCTGAAGGAGAAAGAAAGGGATATGAGAGAGCCAGGGTAGAGACATGCAGTAAAGCAGGTTGCAGGTATACCACAGAGAAGCTGAAGCACGCAGGGCAGAGAGGCGGAAAGCCACCGGTAAATTTCGCCCCAGCACACAATATCAGTGCCACCGAGCGAAGGGCATGTTGCAGACAAGGACATAAATACAGAGCCACACTGGAGAAGGTACAGACATTACAAGAAAAAGGGGAAATGCTGTGACCCAATCTCAAAAGGGCACAAAGAGCTCTTAAGAGAGGCCCAACCATTGCAGTGCTCTAAGGTCAGCCATAAGGAGAAGTAAGGAGATAAGAGCGAAGGCACAGAACAATTAGGTCAATGATGCGGGGGAAAAAGGGCATACATGTAAAAGAAATGTTCTCCAAGATATCTGGAGTGAGTGGAGTAGAGGGTGGAACCTCGCCGCCCACACAACGGGACAAGACACAGATGATGCAGAAGAACTTTTTTTTTTTTTACCAACTGTTCACCATGCTTAGAGAGGACCTACAGTCCCTTCCACGGGACTTCTCAAAGTAGATGAAAGAAGTCGGACAGGAGATGGACCCAGTGGGAGAGAGAGTGGCGAGTATCAAAGAACATAAGGTAGCTTGAGGTTAAGAAATAGAACAACTCCAACAGGAGGTCATAAGCCTCCGAACTCAGAATATTAATATCCAAGCTCAAGCAGAAGATTTGGAAAATAGGTCTCATAGGAACAACATTCAAGTCAAAGCTGTGCCCCTTAAGGAAGAAGGAGTGGACATAACGAGGTTTCTGCAAGGCCTCTTTAGAGACATTTTGCAAGTGCCCCAGGACTTTGAAATTCAAATAGACAAGACACACAGAGTAGGTTTGCCAAGAAGGGAGCTGACTCCTCCCACAGATATACTGGCGTATTTAAAGGATTTTCAGATGAAGGAACAACTTATGCGGAAGGCTCGCGGCAGACAACCACTGGTGTAGCAAGGACACACCATTGCTTTATACCAGGATTTGACTACAATAACTCTGCAGCAGATTCACGTGTTTAGGACGGTCACAATGCACCTGAGTAATTTAGGAATCCCATATTTATGGGGTCATCCCTTCAGAATAATCTTCAGCTGGAAAATCAAGCTGCACCAACTTAGATCGTTACAGGATACTTGCAGGCTACTGGGCATCGAGAACCCCCAATGGGAAGAAGCAGAGAAGGAGGACACCACAACACAGCGAGAGCAGTGGAGACGGGTACGAGGAGGCAAAGTCAGAGGAGGAGCAACAAAACCAGATCCCAAGATGATGACACTAGAGAGACAAGCCGTCCTGAAGCCATTCGCTGTCAAGACCTGCTCTAAAGATGTCACTTAAGCTGCCGGGGGTCAGATAAGTGATTCGAGATGTGTCAGGCGGGCGGTTGTGGAGACCATGGGAGCGGGGGGAGCTTGAAGGCCACATTAAGCACCATACTACTTCTTCTCCCAAGGAGACGTGGACACAAACTGTGGGTCCTCGACTATAATGTGAAATGTTTAATTTTGTTTCAGTTGGGGGAAAGGAGGGGGAGGAGATGCCGGTATACAGAGAATGTAGTTCCTAGAGAGAATCCGGGGGAAACCACAGGACAAATCAATAAAAAAGAAAGTTTGAAGGGAAAAGTAAAAAGAGTTGCAGCGTGCTCAGAGAGGCGGTGGGACGATACAGCAGATATGCCAAATGACATATTGATAGTCCTCACAATCAATGTGAAGGGGCCTAATAACCCCATTAAATGGTGAGCCATTCTTTCCTACATAGAGCATTCGGAAGCAGATATCCGCTGCTTACTACAGGAGACGCACCTCCTGTCTAAAGATTGGCATCGCCTAAGGTCAAGATCCTGCCCACAACAGTTCTTCTCGTCTAATACAGACAAGAAAGTCGCTATCCGGATCGCTAAACAATGTAAAGAGGTAGTCAGACACAAAGTTCCAGAAATCACAGGGAGACTGTTAGCATATAAGTTTCAATTTGCAGATCAGGCATTAGAGGTTGGGTTGATACGTGCATCAAACACAGGACAGGAAAGTTTCCTGATGGCAGCCCTGGAGGAGTCTTTGGTGGCATAAACATGTATGACATTGATAGGGGGGGTATAAACTTAGTCTTGGATGAGACCAAGGATAGATCGAGTAGCTGTTTCAATCAGAAGGGAGAACTATCACGAGAGGGAAAGGAATGGTTACAGGAGATGGGCCTAGTAGATCTGTGGAGAGTGGCACACCCCCAAACACTACAATAATCTTTTTTCTCACATACGCATGGGTCTTATGCAAGATTGGATTATTTTCTGGGAACTGCAGATATTAATAAGGCATTGAAAGAGATAGATATTGAACCTGCGGCGCTGTTTGATCATGATGCAGTGACCCTCGTCTTACAGTTACCACCACAGCGAAGGAGGGAAGGGTGCAGGAGACTGAAGTTAAGTATGCTTCATAAAAAGGTAGTGATACAACAACTTACCAAGTGTATTCAGGACTATTTAGGTATCAATGATTCCCCGAGGTATCCATTTCCATTGTGTGGGAGGCTCTGAAGGCGGCGGTGAGAGGTGAGCTAATAGCTATTGCGGCAGCTGAGAACAAAGAGCGTCAAGAGAAAAAGGACTAACTGAACACACAGGTTAAGGAACTGGAGAGAGCATCCAGGATGTGGAGACAACTGAAGGCAGCAAGAGCGCAGTTAGATGGAGTAGAAAATGCAGCGCTACTTTTAAAGCACTCCTAATATATTGAGGGAGATAGAACAGGACATCTGCTGGCAAGCAAACTAAGAGCTCAAAGGCGAAAAGCAAAGATATAATCTCTCAAGGAGCAGACAAGAGAGGAAATCACATCTGATGAGGACATAGCACACTCTTTCTGCAACTTTTACACAGAACTATATAATAGAGAAACCCAAGCGGAGAGTACAATAACAGCATATTAAAAGAATTTTCGCACGTCCAAGATCACTCCCGACCAGGCAGAACTCTTGACGCCCCTATAAGAATTGACGAGGTGGTTACAGCAATATCGAGGCTGAAACTCCTTAAGTCCCCATGACCCTTTTATATTCAACGAAGCACAAGGCAGGGGTGCCCTTTGTCACCCCTACTGTTTGCCCTCTACACCGAACCGCTGACCCAAAAGATTAGAGAGAACCCGGGCATTCAGGGGATTTTGTTTGTGGGAGAATCACACCCCATTAGCTTGTACGCAAACGATATATTATAAGCACTAGAGAACCCCAAAGGATCACTCCCTGCTTTTTCAGAAGAATTGGAATGATTTGGGCGGGCTTCAGGGTTCTGAGTAAATGTAAGTAAGTCACAGATTCTCAGTTTGAACTCCTCCACTCCGGACTCGGATACAGGTAAGATTTCCGCTCTTGGGATTCTGGTGGCAGCCACTATCCAACAGACAGTGGCATTGAATTACGATAAATTGACAAAGCAGACCAAGAAGGGCTTGAGGAATTGGGGCTTCCAACATTGAACTATACTGGGACGTATTGCAGCGATTAAAACGTGCATCCTACCTAAAGCACTATATTTATTTCAGACCTTACTGGTCTCCCCGCCAAAAGGTATCATCGCCTCGATGGAGGCGTACGTTCTGCGTTTCGTGTGGGCAGTGGCGAGACCGCATATGTGTAGTGCAGTGGGGTACTTGAGAGTGGAGAATGGGGGACCGGGGATTCCAAATCTCATGGACTATTATAAAGCGGATCAGTTGAGATTTCTGGTTGAGTAGAGCAGGACTGAGTCGGAGAAGAGATGGTTATTTCAGGATAGGGCAGAAGCAGGATTTCGCTGTGGAAAATCCCTTTCTTAAAGAAATCAGATAGGCCAATAAGTCTTCAGAGGTCCCCAATCATGAAGACCGTGATGAGAATATGGGATGAAGTGGCTGTCAAAAGGGATCTCACAACATTCCCATCACCCATGACACTACTTTTAGAAAATAGAGATTTCACCCCGGAAATGGAGAGTAGGCTTTCATTGCCTGACAAGAATCACAATGCAAATGAGCTAGACACTTGTTTGACATGGAGGACATTATCCCCTTTCCACAGCTGAGACACGATTATGTGCTGCCAGAGTCGGAAAGATTGCTATACTTGTAAATTCGGCACTGGTTGCTCAACCCAACCATAAGGCTGCAGGTTAGCCATAAGTTAACGAAATATGAAAAATCACTGATTACAAAACAGAATGATAAAGGATTGATCTCTGAAATCTATGCTATGCTACAATGACAGACCCACCTGCACCCCATGGCCAGCCAAAAAAGGTGGGAGAAGGAGTTGGGGCAGGATTTATCCCAAAAGGCATACATCGCGTAACATGCCCAGCTTTGAGACGGCCACCAAAATCGCCACATATTGGCACTTTACTCCAGTGCGCCTCAATAGGGGCAATCCAGACCACAGCCCTACATGCTGGAGGGTGTGCGGGGAAGAGGGGACTCTAGTGCACCTATTGTGGGTAGGCCAAGTCTTGAGAGAATATTGGACTAGAATTTGGGATGAAATTGACCATCAGTTTGAAACCCAGGTCCCCTGATTCCCAGGGTACGTGGTGTTGGACTTGCCAAATCCAATCACATTTCCATTAAAATCCCACAGAGGCAGGCAGATGGGGATGGTGCCGGGTGCGGCTCTCCAAAGTATACTAATGCATTGGGAGATACAAACAAAACCCACATATCTAGGCCGGCTGCATAGGTTTTGGTACATTTTAGGGATGGAGCTTATCAATGCTACGCTGACAAATTCCGAACCAGCATTCGAAGAAGTGTGGAGGCCTTTTCTTTCACGCCTATCGATGGAATTTAAGGCAATTACTTGGCCGAAATACCTTTGTTTGCTGCGGTTAACAGAAAGGGAGTGAAAACTCCCGAACGGGGAGGGAACTTAGAATGAAAGGCCCGAGGACCCCTAGAGAACTCATTAATGGAAGTAAATGAATACCGGTGAGGCTTCGAGGATCCCCCACAGTCCTGGGGAAAAAGAGAAGAAAGAGGCAAACCACCTCCCCTGGCCTAAACACATCTAATCGGGGGCCTTGCAGACCCCCAAGACACCCGGGACCTCCTCTTCCCTGGGGCCAAAAATGTAATAAAATAGTGGAAGAGGGACTGCTCTGCCCCCCTCCCAGGGTCACATAGGGCCAGCGGACTACCACTTCCCTGAAGCCGCCCCTGAAAAGTAAAGGAAGGGGCTGCAACCCCCCCTTCCCTGGAGCCACACATGGCCCTGGAGACCACCACCCCCCAGGGCTGGCTCCTGTAATGTCCCGGGATGCCACTGCTGGAACATCGCTGTTTGCTTTAGCTTGGACTTTTGAAGCATAAAAATGAAATGACATTTTCTATTTTGTTTAAAAAATCAAATTAAACTATCCAAATTGAGAAATGGAATCCATCGCTAGATGGTTTAATTTACTCTCTCCAAGGAAGTAGAGGTTAACACTTCCCCTTAGGGGACCACTGACTGCCTTATTTCTAGATTACTCAGCTTCTATGGTTATTGGGTTGACATTTTCAGACACATACGTATTACAAAGTGCAGCTTGTAAATTGGCCTCTTACTTTATAAGCAACGTCCCACTGTGTTATTAAGGCCACATTGGAGGATTCCACTGCTACTGTCCAGCTTATTCTATTTAATTTAGCGTGACGCTTTGATATAAACACACACGTTCCTATCTGCCTTGTTAAATACAGCAGTTAATTATCTTTATTAACAACATTTATCTCCAGATAGCTCTGCATATGCAAATAATAAAAAAAGTTTCTTATGCTGAAAGCTAACATATTTTGAAAAATGTTTAAAGTACATTGTATTTACCTCGTGTCCTGGATTCTTATTCTTCACCATTGCATCATTATACAAAATAAGCAACAGTGTAGCTAAGATGCTTATAGATATCTGGGCAAGCAAGGACGACATCCAGATTTATCATTCACCAAATTACTTGGCTCTATTCCACCATAAAAATCTGCTCTTGACATAAATTCTATATAAAAACAAAAATATGGGGCGCAAAACCATTTGTATTAGGTTTCCAATTAAGATAACTGTCAATGGCAACTGTATCCACATCTGTCTAATTTCTAATGGTATATAATTGAGCTAATAATGTTCATGCATGATGGTTAAAATCCTAATCCCCAAATATATCTGTGTTTTTGTCCCTCCAAGCTAAGGGCAACATTTCTTTTAAGTCATTCATAAGAATCACCTCATTGTTCTATTGATTTAATTACTAAAATGCTGGTTCCTTTGTAAAACCAGTGCAGTGAGATCTGTAAGTAGTAAATCAATATAGCACAATATTGTCCGTACTTAACCTGATTTTGTGGGAGGTCACTCAGACCTTGGTAGCCTCTGAAATAGTATTGTCTTTACTGCATATTAAAAATCAGTGATGTTTTACTACAATATAATGAGAAAGGAAACAGGGCAACCTAGCCTATTGCTGCCTACGTTTTTCAGAGTTCACATAGTGATTGTCTGTCAGGCAGGTGACTAATTGATACATGTGTAGTAAGTACATGGATGAAAGAACGGTGTTGGTTGTAGTGTCATCTATTAGTGGTGAGTTGGTGAGTTTTGAGGTCAAGCATGAGACCAGGAGGTTGTGCTCCAGACTTTAAAAACCTTATTGGCTAGTTTAATCTGCAATTTTTAAAAACTGATTTCAGAGGGGTCTGCTTTTTAAGTGAATTGGTAATGCTTGGTACAATATTAGCATTTTGGGTTCTGGGTCTAGTTCTTTCCATCAACTTTGCTGCCATGCTCATAGTTTTGGTGTGTAAAATTTGAGATAGGTTTGTATTTAACATGCTTTGGTGTCTAGCCTGATACAGTGGAACAATATAAAGGGTATCATCCCTACCTGAATGACAATGGGTTAAATCAATCAATCACTCAGAGTACTTGTAAAGCTTGCTACTTACCCGTGAGGGTCTCAAGGTGCTGAGGGGAGGGGGTGCCGCTACTCCTCGAAGAGCCAGGTCTTGAGTCTTCTGAAGGCGAGCATGTCCTGGGTCTGCCATAGGTGGGTAGGGAGGGTGTTCCAGGTCTTGGCGGCGAGGTAGGAGAAGGATCTGCCGCCGAAGGTTGTTTGTTGGATGCGGGGGACAGCGGTGAGGGCGAGACTGGCGGAGCGGAGCTGGCGGGTGGGGGTGTAGAAGCTGAGTCTGCTGTTAAGGTAGGTTGGTCCGGCGTTGTGGAGTGCTTTGCGTGCGTGGGTGAGGAGCTTGAAGGTGATCCTCTTGTTGACGGGGAGCCAGTGTAGGTCTCTCGGGTGGATGGTGATGTGGCTGCGGCGGGGGACAATGGCGATTAGTCGGGCGGAGGCGTTTTGGATGCGTTGTAGCCGTCGTAGGTGTTTGGCTGGGATTCCTGCGTAGAGTGCGTTGCCGTAGTGCAGTCTGTTGCTGACGAGGGCCTGTGTCATCATTCTTCTTGTTTCGGTCAGGATCCACTTGTAGATCCTGCGGAGCATGTGGAGGGTGTTATAGCAGGAGGAGGAGACGGTGCCGACCTGTTTAGACATGGAGAGGGAGGAGTCGAGGATGAATCCCAGGTTGCGTGCAAGGTCGGTGGGTGTCGGTGATGTTCCCAGTGTGGTCGGCCACCAGGAGTCGACCCCAGGCTGAGGGGGTGGGTCCGAGGATGAGTACCTCCGTCTTGTCCGAGTTCAGCTTCAGACGGCTCTTCCTCATCCAGTCGGCGACGGCCTTCATTCCCTTGTGGAGGTTGGTTTTGGCGGTGTGTGGGTCCTTGGTGAGGGAGAGGATGAGCTGGGTGTCATTGGCGTAGGAGATGATGTTGAAGTCGTGCTGGCGGGTCACTTGTGCGAGGTGGGCCATGTAGACTTTGAACAGTGTCGGGCTGAGCCCTGGGGGACGCAACAGATGATGTTGGTGGCCTCAGATCTGAAGGGCGGGAGGTCGGACGCTCTGGGTTCTGCCGGAGAGGAGGGACATGGTCCAGTCAAGGGCCTTCTCTTGGATTCCAGCTTCTAGGAGGCGTGTCTTTAGAGTGCGATGGCAGACCGTGGCAAAGGCGGCTTACAGGTCCAGGAGATTGAGGGCTGATGTTTCGCCGTTGTCTAGTTGGCGCCTGATGTCGTCTGTGGCGGCGATGAGGGTTGTCTTGGTGCTGTGAGTGCTGAATCTGGACTGGGACGAGTATAAGATGTTGTCTTCCAGGTGGCGGGCCAGTTGCATGTTGACGATTTTCTCGATGAGCTTCGCCGGGAACGGGAGCAGGGAGATGGGTCGGAAGTTCTTGAGATCCTTGGGGTCTGCCTTGGGCTTCTTGAGGAGGGCGTTGATTACGGAGTGTTTCCAGATATCTTGGAATGTTGCTGTTTCGAAGGAGATGTTGATGACCTTCCGTAGTTGGGGTGCGATGGCAGCGTCTGCTTTGTTGAATACGTGGTGTGGGCACGGGTCTGACTGAGATCCTGAGTGGATGGAGTTCATGACCATGCGTGTCTCGTCATCGTTGACGTTGGACCAGGAGGTCAGGCAGTTGGTGCTGGTGGTGTTAACCGGGGAGGTGGGGTCTGGCGTAGTCGGGACGGTCATGGTGTTGAAGCTGTCATGGATGTCAACGATCTTGCGGTGGAAGAAGATGGCTAGTGAGTCGCACAGTTCTCGTGAGGGCGGTATGTCGTTGGCGCTGGGGTTGGAGAGTTCCTTTACGGTGCTGAAGAGCTCTTTGCTGTTGTGTGCGTTGTTGTTCAGGCGGTCTTTGAAGGAGGATCTCTTGGCTAATCTGATGAGGTGGTGATGTCTGCGGGTGGCGTCCTTGTGGGCTGCATGGTTGTCCGGAGTGCATTCGTGGAGCCATATCTTCTGCAGTTTCCGGCATGCGTGTTTGGAGGCCTGCAGCTCATTGGTGAACCAGGTGGCTCTCTTGCTGGCGTGGCTTTTGGAGGGTTTCTTGAGTGGGGCGAGGGTGTTGGCGCAGTCGTCCATCCACTGTCTGAGGTTGCGGGCTGCGATGTCTGGGTTGGTATGGTCCGTGGGTGGGTTTTGGGCCAGGGTGGTGATCAGCTGGTCTTCAGTGACTTTGCTCCAGCAGCGGCGAGGTAGCTGTTGGGTGCGGTGGTGCATAGTTGGTTTGTTGAAGGTGAAATGGATGCAGTGGTGGTCGGTCCAGTGGAGTTCAGTGGTGTGGTCGTAGGTGACGTGGGTGCCTGTGGAGAAGATGGGGTCCAGCGTGTGGCCGGTGGGTCGGTTGGGTGCGGTGACGAGTTGTCTGAGGCCGAAGTTGGCGAGGTTGTCGATCAGGGTGGTGGAGTCGGCGTCGTTGTTGTTCTCGAGGAGGAAATTCAGGTCCCCGAGACTTTAATGATTTATTCCTTTTTAGGTAAAGACAGATTGAGAAAGGGAAATTAGATTTAGGGAATGGAAACCGTTATTTTATTAATTTTTCATGTTTCTGACCTAACTTTGGAATGTCAGTTATAATTTTCACTTTCTAATTAAAATGCTGCTTTCGTTATTGCTTAATAAATAAAGATTTTTAAACGTAAAATGCTCTTTCTTATGAATAATAAAGTTAATAAAATTAGTTTTAAAATGACAAGCTGGTCTTGTTTATTCATGGTCTAGTTTCCATTAGTTGATCCATCAACCATAGTGGTTTGGTTTAAGTGAAAAATCGATTTATATCATGATAATGAAAAATAAACTGCAGTTGTACATATTAGTGTAAATATTATGTGAATAGAATATAAATTAAATCACTTGATTCAGCTGCTCTTTAATTGTCTCATTGGTGTTATGGGCCTGTATAAGTGTTTCATAATTAATGGTGTGTATTGAGGTGATAGGTAGCGTTTGTGAGACAGTTTTTCTATAGGAGCGCTGAATCAAAAGTCACACTTCTGCTTGACCCAAAATATGTTCTGTTGGGCTCCCAAATGATGCTGCTGTCCCATGCCTTAAGCTCCTTTTTTGTGCCCTGGGACTGATGGTGGCCAAGAGAGATGTGGCCAGACTCTGGAGGGTGTTGGAAGTGCCAACCATTCATGAATGGAAGCAGGGAATGGATCTATACATGGGAGCAGAAAAGACCACGTACCTCAGCAGGGGATGCCCCCTTAAGTTCCATAATATATGGGGAAGTTGGATGAAGTATTAAGGAATCGGGTTTATGGAAGACTTCCCCGGTCCTGTGTCAAACCAGGAAGATTGATTGGTACTTACGAACTAAGAGGTGACTGGATGCCACTTGGACGTCACACTTTCTTTCCAATGGTGTTTGGGTACTTTACGAGTGTGTATCACGGTAGTAATTGTTGTGTACTCCCTCCGAATTTCCGTGATCCTTTGCGTCTGTTGCGCTTAACTGTGATCTTTTTTCTTATTGTTCTTGCATAAAATAAAGCCTTACAAAAAAATCATGGACGGAGGGATCCCCAACACGCTCCAGTGTAAATCTTTGATGTGTTCATGTGATGAGGGATAAATCAATCAAGCTGTGTACTCGTATTTATCCAAAACTATTACCGTATTTATGTATTTGTCTTAATTTAAAATGTTCTCAATCCGATTCTGCAGCGCCTCTTTTGGGCTGCCTGCGGTGAAAATACAGTAAAGTATGTTCTGTATGAAAAAATGTCCTCTGGATTTTAAATACATTTATGAAAGTGATTTTTGTTTTATTAGGGGAAACAGGCATAGCCACAGCACTTTCTTTGAAGCACGGTTTAATGCTGTACTCCGTTGTTTGACTGTCTTCGCGTTTAAAGCACGTTAGGGAGCATGAAGCAGAAGTCACACCTTTAGAGCATTAATGCAACAGTCTCTTTAAATTAGCAATTCCCCCTCTCCCCCAGGCAATATGTGGTTTGCAAACTTGAGACACGCTTCCTTCAGGCAACAAGCATTGTCTTTAAAATATGAAAGCAGGCGCCATATGGTGCCATGATGCAATATGTTCCTTTCCTGAAGATACACGTTTGCAGCCTCAGCGATACAAGACCATGTTTAAATAAAAGATGATGTCATATGGCGGAGGTCTGCACGCTGAATTTAAAAGGACTCCGAATACAACGTCCTTGTGGAACGCTGAACTGAAACTTCATTTCAGAACTTCCAACTAGAACACCGAGGGCGGTCTGCCTGCCTAGTTAATGTGAGCTGTGAGTATTTATTTTGATGCGTTCATTGCTCTCGCGGCCATTTTGTCCTCTCCACGCTTGTCACTACTCTCGTGAAAAAGATAGCCCACAATTTGGGAGAAAGTAAAACGGATAGATAATCCTGCAAGCCTACTAAACGCCTTGTTAAAAAGAGCGTCTTGTTGCCATTGGAGGAAAAGAATTCGAATAAGCATCACAAACGTGTCTTAATAGCCCAAGGAGCACTGCACCTTTGCTCCAGTCGTGAGTGTAGCACTGGGTGAAATCAAGGTTCATTGGTTGGAATCTCAGTATGAAACACTTTGGCCTTGTCTGACAAATGTTTTGACATGAGCAATATTGGCTTACACACAGGAAAGTTCTGAATTGTGCCTTTGTAATATTCTTTCAGTTCATGCTACATCATGTGATAGGTGGTATTATCAAAAGATGCATAATGTGGACCAAGAACAAATAAATTATGCACTGGATTCATAAAACTGGAAAACAGGACTTTTATATGTATGGGTGGGGAGTGCCAGATAGAGAGGGCATGAACATAAAATAACAAATATGGGCTTGCCATCAAAATCCCAACTTTGACAGTTCTCATGAAATCCATGAAAAGCATTTACTATTTTCTTTGACCACTTAACATAAACCGAAAGGAACCGATACTTACACTATGCAGATAGTGCCCTAAAACAGGTTTGCTGCGTCAAGAGGAGAGCATAGGCTACTGGCGTAAAGTAAAAGGATGGGGCCCCTCTGCAGAATGTGATGAGGGCCCCTGAGTCTGCCTCGTCTCAGAGATATTAATTGGCCTTGAATTGAATGGGGGCACCTGAAGGGCTGAGTGCCCCTCATGCGTTAGTGCTCACCCTGTGTTGCAAAATAATCTACTGTCAATATAATTATTTTGAACGTGTAACTCCCAATTTAAAACAAAGTTTTTGTTGTATTTCAATGTAAGTTCAAATACTGTTAGGGAGTGGATGCGGAGGTCTGTTCAGTCACTTACATGTTGCTCAATAAAAAGTCAACCAGGGCTCGTAATCAGCTTGAATTAGGTTGTATATAGAGCTTGCTCATACCTCCTTTTAGGAATCAGTGGATTTCTCCAGTTAAATAAAGTAGAATCTAATGTTTGACATCCTTTAGCCAACTCACTCAGCACTTTAACTTTCTTTCAGAGCAGGAATGGCCATTTCTTCATCTATTGGTAATTTGGTCAAAGGAGAAAAATTTGCCATATTTCAAAAGGTGTCCACGGGAGGTATGGGGGGCAGCCGAATGCAGTGAGGTCTGCCCCCCCGGGCAGATTTGAAGGGGTGGGACTGGCCGAATAATGGCAATTTTTGCGTTTATTGGGCTAGGGCATGTAGTAGTGTGGTAAATAATATATTACCCTGTCATAATTTCTATACATTAATAAGGATTGCTCATAAAAATGAGAGGCAGAGTCCGTGGTGTCCGGTTCAAAGGGCTTTAATACAAAAGCTCGAGCTTATGGAGAATCGGGTTCCATCACCTCTAAGGTTCAGGAAGGGTCGTCATCTGAATCTTTATTCACATAACACATTATATATAGTGAAACCATACATTGCATTGAATAGAGAAGGCGGGGCGCTCCAGGCGGAGCAAGTGAAAGAGAGAGATAAGAACACATGGGCGTGAAAGAAGGCGTACACATGGTTGTTCCCTTGATGAGTCACAGGTGTGTCATAGGTGGGTGGATGCATGGAGGAGATCTGCAGGGTCAGCAGGAACCTTTACCCTACTTGTGCGCGTGAAACTGGTCATGACGTGATTTACGTGTAACTGGAGGGAGCTGGGGGGAGCTGACTTTAGCACTAGTAGAGGAGTCTGGGATGTCAGAACGACCTGCACCTTTGGCACATCTGATATCTTGTGTTTGGAAGATGTATTGTCTGAAGTAAAGGTCTCTCGAGTAAAGGCTGTTCATCACTAAATGCTAGTGTGCGTGTATATTTCTTCGTGCATTACGTGGGGCCATGGGCCTTCTATGGAAACGGGTTCTGTAAATCACTTAAATGGAGACAGAAAGGCTAGGCCCTATCTTCTGCAGGCGGAATATGTTTACCCCTTTCATTAGACTGGAATGTGTTTTCTGTGCAGCTGAGCAGATAACGGTAGGCAAAATACTGTCTTTGGCAGGCCAGGCCGGGCACCTCTCGGCTGAGCAGGAAGTAAGGGAGAGGTCAGGGATGCATAACTAAACTGTAGCTTTCAGAGTCAGAAGAGGCTCGGAGCCTGAATTCGGGGCCTGGCTCGGCTGTGCCACAAAACGTGTGCATCTCGACTTTTAAACGTGTGCCATGCAAATGCATTGGGAACATAGGCCTCAGTGCAGAATTAACATTTCATTCATGGAGGGCCTAATAACTGACATGCTAACATTGGACGGAAATGCAGTGGCACTATTATTACAGGCATGGGAAGGGAATTACATGATGACATGGACATACATGGGGCATAGTTACATATATAGGGTGCGAGTGGGGGACACACTGGCCACATACAATTTCTATTTCCTCATTCCCTCCTTGTCCCCTACTGTGCCCTTCAGGACACATCTATATTCATGAGACCATCTATTTGTTCATATAGCATCATTTGCTCGTCTTTTTTCATTCGTGCACGTGAACGTGGACGGGGAATACAGGCAGTGGCACACAAGCCGCAAATCGCTGGGCCACATTGCAGACAGAGACAGCAACTGAATACTACGAGCAGTATTATTCCCAGGAATGACAACACTTTCCATCCCCAGGCTGATATCACACTCCAGAGCCAACCGGACCAAGTCCAGGTGCCTGGATTCGGGTGTATCTCGTGAGCTATCTTATGGAGTCTCGTTATGGCTGCATACACTGATGGCGCGTTATTAGGAATAAACACACAACAACTGGAGCCGATCACTCTACAAGCCCCGCCCCTATCTGCCAGGATGACGTCAAGAACAAGGCGGTTCTGAAGAACAACAAGTCTCATAGCAGACTGCTCCTCGGTCAAGTTACCTAAGGCAGAAGTAGTCTCATTCACTACTGCTTCCAGTGTTCTCGTTAACCTGCGTATTAATTTACTGTTTTGGACGGGACCTACGAACCAGAAGTATCCTTTAATGAAATCTTTATATTGCTCCCACGCTGACTCAGTCTGATCGACAACCGGGGAATCGGTCTCCCTCTTGTGTCTAACATGTACTAGTCGTGAGTCTCGATGATAATGGGATGGGGCTAGAAAAACAGGTGGCAGTAGGAACGCAATATAACACGTTCCACCCCAGTCTAAGGGCAGACGCACATAGGCCGTCTGACCACAAATGAAATAGGAATGGCGGGAAGCTTTGAAAGTAGACTTTCCTTTATGATTGAATTCGACCACAGTATTACAGTCACTGTGTCCTAAGTGCACTGAACCATTCTTTCTAACGCATAATTCACCTTTTACTGGTAAAACTGTTATAAACGTTGAACCCATATTTGTCTCAGACTGTACGTTCAGAATCATAAGACTAAGGGAAACATTTCCTAGTTCGTACACTTCATTTTCTAGATCTGTTCCTTTCCTTTGGGGAAAACCATCTTTGTCGGGAAAACATGCCTTATTCATTACTATATTCAGGTCCCCCCAAATCCATTCAGTCTGGGAATCTGTGAACTTTCTGTCTTGTAATGATGGCATTAAAGCAAACCATGCTCCGCACGAACCATTGTGCGAAAACGAATAAGGAAAAAGGGGCAGAACTCCCGTCGTTTTCTGATAAGGTGGGAGTCGGCCACATACCAAGCAATTCGTTACATTGCTGGTCTGGTGAGAATGATGTAACATACGAATAAAAGTATTGTTGCGTAGTGCTAGTCGATATGACAATTCATGAGGTGGCAGGTCACTGAATCAATCAATCAATCAATCAGTGACACTTATAAAGCGCGCTACATACCCGTAGGGTCTCAAGGCGCTGGGGGGGGGGGGGGGGTGCCGCTACTGCTCGAACAGCCAGGTCTTCAGCTTCTTCCTGAAGGAGAGGTGGTCTTGGGTCAGGCGCAGGTCGGTTGGGAGGGAGTTCCAGGTCTTGGCGGCCAAGTAGGAGAAGGACCTTCCTCCTGTAGTCGCTCTTCGGATGCGGGGGACGGCGGCGAGGGCGTGGTTGGCTGATCGGAGGTGGCGTTTGGGAGCGTAGAAGTTGACTCGGCTGTTGAGGTAGCTCGGGCCTTGGTCGTGTAGGGCTTTGTGTGCGTGGGTGAGGAGGCGGAAGGTGATTCTTTTGTTGACGGGGAGCCAGTGAAGGTCTCTCAGATGTCCGAAGATGTGGCTGGTTCGTGGGATGTCGAGGATGAGTCTGGCTGAGGCGTTCTGGATCCGCTGGAGTCTCTTCTGGAGCTTGGCGGTGGTACCGGCGTAGAGGGCGTTGCCGTAGTCCAGTCGGCTGGTGACGAGGGCCTGGGTGACGGTCTTCCTGGTCTCGGTGGGGATCCACCAGAAGATCTTCCGTAGCATGCGTAGGATGTTGAAGCACGCCGAGGAGACGTTGTTGACTTGCCTGGTCATGGAGAGGGAGGAGTCCAGGATGAAGCCCAGGTTGCGTGCATGGTCTGTCGGTTTGGGTGCGGTGCCCAGGGCGGGAGGCCACCAGGAGTCGTCCCAGGCGGAGGGTGAGGAGCCCAGGATGAGGACCTCCGTCTTGTCCGAGTTCAGTTTCAGGCGGCTGGTCGTCATCCACTCGGCTACCTCTTTCATCCCTTCGTGCAGGTTGGCTCTGGCGGCGGCGGGGTCGTTGGTCAGGGAGAGGATCAGCTGGGTGTCGTCGGCGTAGGAGATTATGCTGAGGTTGTGTTTGCGTACGATGGCCGCGAGGGGGCTCATGTAGACGTTGAAGAGGGTGGGGCTCAGAGATGATCCTTGGGGGACGCCGCAGATGACTTCGGAGGCCTCTAACTTGTACGGTGGTAGGCGGACTCTCTGTGTTCTTCCGTCGAGGAAGGAGATGATCCATTCCAGCGCCTTGTCCTGGATTCCGATGTTGCTGAGGCGCCGTACTAGGGTGCGGTGGCAGACCGTGTCGAATGCCGCGGAGAGGTCTAGGAGGATGAGGGCCGCTGTTTCTCCCTTGTCCATCAGGGCTCGGATGTCATCGGTGGCGGCGATGAGGGCGGTCTCGGTGCTGTGGTTGGCTCGGAATCCGGACTGTGAGGGGTCGAGGGATCCGTTCGTCTCGAGGAAGGCGGCCATCTGCTTGTTGACGGTCTTCTCGATGACTTTGGCTGGAAACGGGAGGAGCGAGATGGGGCGGTAATTCTTGAGGTCGGTGGGGTCCGCTGTTGGTTTCTTGAGTAGAGCGCTGAGTTCGGCGTGTTTCCAGCTCTCAGGGAAGATGGTGGTGTCGAAGGATGTGTTGATGATGTCTCGCAGGTGGGGTGCGATGACAGCGTCGGCCTTGTTGAAGACGTGGTGAGGGCAGGGGTCGGTCGGTGATCCGGAGTGGATGGAGTTCATCGTGCGGATGGTGTCTTCGGTGCTGATCGGGGTCCAGGCGTGGAGGGTGGTGGTGGGGGGTGGTTGTTCGGTCATGGTGTGCGTTGGTTGGTTGTCGAAGCTGCTGTGTATGTCCGTGATCTTGTTGTGGAAGTATGAAGCGAGGGAGTTGCAGAGGTCTTGCGATGGGGTGATGTCGTTGTTTCCTGCGCTGGGGTTGGAGAGCTCTTTCACGATGTTGAAGAGTTCCTTGCGGTTGTGTGCGTTGTTGTCCAACCGGTCCTTGAATGCTGTTTTCTTGGCGGCGCGGATCAGCTGGTGGTGTTTCCGGGTGGCAAGTTTGAAGCTGGTCCTGTTGTCCGGTGTCGGTTCCCTTCTCCAGACTTTCTCGAGGGCTCGGCAGTTCTTCTTGGAGCTCTTGAGTTCGTCGGTGAACCATGGGGCCTTCTTGCTGCCGGGTCTGCTAGGCGGGGTCCTCAGTGGGGCGAGTTCGTCCGCGCAGTTGCTGATCCACTTTGTGAAGTTGTCGGCGGCCTGGCTGGGGTTCGCTGAGCTGGCAGGAGGGTGCTGGCTCAGGGAGGTGGCGAGCTGGTCTGCTGTGATCTTGTTCCAGCTTCTGCGGGCGGCCTGTTGCTGGTGTTGGTGGGTCGTCGTTCTCTTGAAGGTGAAGTGGACGCAGCTGTGGTCCGTCCATTGAAGCTCTGTGGCGTGGCTGAAGTCGATGTCTGTGCTGGAAGAGAAGACTGCGTCGAGTGTGTGTCCGGCGAGGTGGGTGGGGGTGGACACCAGTTGCTTGAGTCCCAGGTTGGCGAGGTTGTCGAGCAGGGTGCTGGTGTTGCGGTCGTTGTTGTTCTCCAGGTGGAAGTTGAGGTCCCCCAGGAGGATGTAGTCAGCGGAGGGGAGGGCATGCGGGCTGACGAAGTCGGCGATGTCCTCGCTGAATTGCGTGCGTGGTCCAGGGGGTCGGTAGATCAGGGTGCCTCTGAGGGTGGTCTTCGGGTTGGTGTGGATCTGGAAATGCAGGTGTTCGGCGCTGGTCAGGGTGTTGTCGACGCTGGTCGTGAGACGGATGGTGCTCCTGTGGATGATGGCGATGCCTCCTCCCATCTGGTTGGCGTTTCGGTCCCTCCGGACGATCTTGTAGCCCTCTGGGATAGCGATGGCGATGTCGGGAGCTGAAGAGGCGTTCATCCAGGTCTCTGTGAGGAAGGCAATGTCATGTGCTTATCTAGGTTCCTGATCGATACTGTGACCTTATGCCCCTATTCGGCTATAAAGCCCTTTATTCCCTATATTGGCATAACCGTTCAAGTACGATTTTCTGAAAAGTCATCTCTGGCCTCACACGAGCAGAGCCACAGAGCCACATTCCAGCATGACTCTCTGCTACTTCCTTTGCGACCAATTAGTGCAATGACAGAGCAGCAGTCACTATCTGATATTCCTAGATAACACTCCGAGTTCTTCAACAAGATAAAAACTTAGCAAACCTGGAAATCCCCGCTTGCTATGTTTTGATTAGTAATGGAACTCTAATGAGCAACTGATAACTATCACTTCCTAGTGACATCTTTAATTGACGTCTTATGTCCAGCAAACTTGCGTCAAACCCGGCACCTGTCAGGTATAAATATTACCAACGTTGCCTTAAGCAATGAGCGAACATGTTGCTGATGCCAGCTGCCTGCATGACCCCGTGTTGGTAAAAACTAGCACTCTGTCGCTGCAGCCTGCTATCCTGTGGTGGTGAAGCTACTGATTACCATTATCGCCGCTACAGCGCGACCTATGGTGCAGTACGCTTGAGGAGCCGTGCAGCCGTCCTCTGCGAAGACATCCAGCCCAGCTGCCCGCGGACGCTGTCACCCCTCCTTCCTCGATGCGCTGAGAGAAGCCGCTGCCTTTCTCGTGCAGAGAAATCCAGTCCCGGCGCTTCCAGTTTACCCTCGCAGGTGACTGGGATATCGAGAGAGACCCCTGAAGGAGATACCAATCCTCCATCATTCTATTCAGAGGTATGGTGTTGACTAAACCCTTAGACGAGAATTCTTGAAACAAACCTTGGCAAAACCAACTTAACTTAAGCTACTTACTTACTCCCCTTCTCACGTGTTAGGCTTAGGTCAGGCACACTGGGGTAGGCTTAGTTAGAAGCACCAGTTGAGTATGTTAGCCTAATGTATATATGACTGTATATATGTTTTATTACTTTTAAACCATTGTATGGCTAAGAAACCATATCAATGCTTTTACAGTTCTATTTCGCTATTCTTATCTTACTGTACGTACTTTTTATAATAACAGTTATTGCAATTGTGGCAATACATTTCTCTTGTATGAGAAGAAAGACTGTTCAATAAATGTTAACCCTTTATTGATAAACGCCCGTCTCTCTATTCTCTACATACCGTGAAAGTAAACTGCACTAGACTGACTGAGTGAAATCTATGTCTATTGTTTCACACGACCCTAGAGATCGACTCTTGATCTGAGGAGCAAAGTTGTCATGTTGCACGGTTGTTGGAAAGCTGAATCCCTTCTTGTCTGTGCCAAGGAAGCTGATCACTTCCTATGCAGAGAAGAAAGTTTCCAGTGACCTCTGAGCTAGTTGGTAACACAACCCAATTAAGTTTAGCATAGTCAGTGGAGGCCTGGAATATAAGCAGTTCCACGTCGATACTACTGTTTATGTTATTCCAATGCGCAGGGCCTAGTGGGAAACTAGGAACTACACTACATGGCGCCCTAACGTTTGGTAAGGCGATAAACTAACGTAAGACTTGTAGAGTAACTCAGTCGTGCATATTTCACACCCCTTTCTCCCGTAAATACTCCAATAGACGTCTGGAGTGGGTGAAAGGTTAAAATCCGCCCGACCTTAGTAGGAAGAGATTCCTATGTAAAGCTCTGGTTTATTCAACGTTGAAGGATACAGTGTTCCAAAATATTGTGCACCTAATCTTTGTCTCCTTGGAGACCTACTCTGCAAAAACTGCATTTATACAATGTCAGTAGAAAACAACGGCACCACTGGGGCCGCAGTAGATGCGACTCAGCAAGGTCCCGAATACACAGACCCGGGTGCTATTATCATCCCGGTCCAGTTAAGAAGATCTATAACTTTAAAACTTATAGAAAACGGACTGCCACCTCAAGGTGGTACAGTAATTTTCGTGATAGAGGCTCACGAGTATCGGCAGACAGAGGTATTCTATTCATGGATAAACTTTCCAGCGGTAAACGCTATAACACAAGAGTTTCACTATTACAAAATAGAGGAACCTCCGGGAGAGTACGCTCCTTTCGAGGAGGTTGAAATCCCACTTAAATTTCAAGAGCACCTGCTCTGATTTAATGGCGCCCTAAAACACAATGATCACATAACCAGGCTCGGTCCACTAGGTAGACCAGGAGCCACGTGGCCGGTTCTAGCCAGCTACACACCACATCCTGACATTATAAAAATGTCTAGAGAAGAGCTGTTAGTACAGCTAAACACATTAATAAAAATACATAGGCAATTAGTCCAATATGTAATACGGACTGCAACAGTCCAGCCAGCTGTTAATTCACACCAGCTGACCCCTCATCAGGGGAACACAAATAAAATTACACCACAGAACATACAGTCATGTCTTGGTAAAACACCCGTAAAACGGGAACAAATTCCTTTCTGGTTAGCCCAGAAAATCACTCAAATAGAGGCAGTATTTCCTGATACTACCCCTATTGAGAAACACAGAATCTTGACCATCTGCCTTCCTATGGGAATCGCACCACACGTGGAGGACTGCGACACTTGGGGTACAGTCTTTGCTTCCATTTACACAAAAACACACGGTGTTCCGTCTATGGCGGTAATACCAGAAGTGCTAAAACAGATTCAAAATGAATTCGGTCCAGAACCAGCTTTAAATCTAGGTATGAAATTACTGAAAGACTTCAAGCAGGTCACGGCTATATTATTAGCCAACATAAAGGGAGAAGCAGCATCTGTGGCGATTCGCCAGAAGTTGAGGGAAACAGATATAAAAGATCCTGTTGAGCTTGCAAAAATCATAGAAAAATGCTATGAAGAATTAGGTAGAGACAGCTTGGGTGGGAAACCAGTTAAGCCCCAACTGCTCGAAAATCCAGAAAAATTATTTATTAAAAATAATTTAAACACTCCTAAAAAGAGCTGGGATGGAAATAAACAATCCACTCCCAAGGAAAAAGTTTTCCAGTCCAGAGGAAGGTCTCCTCGACGGAGGGAAAGAACTCCGACTCGAGAACGCCAGTCTCCCCAACGGGAGCCCTCTGAGAAAAGATATAACCTTAGAAATAGGGATAATATAAAAAAACCTGATAGATATCAAAGTATTGATACACGTCCCTCTCGATCTTTTCCACAGAATTCGGAAAGAAGAGGACGGTCAGACCCAGGAGAGCACACCAAGTCCAAAGACAAGGAACCTGCTCAATATAAGAAATCTCAATTTCCTAAAAAGAAGGTAGCCAGTATTAGAGTAATCAACCATGCCGAGAATACTGAGGACACAGTTGAAAAACGGGGAGTGGGCATTGACAATGTTGGACAGTGCAGCAGAAATCAGTATAGCGCGCAAGAACTTGATGAGTCATCTGGAGACAGTGGACACGAATGAATACATTCAGGTTGAAACTGCCGACGCCAGGCTTAGCGAGCCCCATAAAATATACGAAATAACATTGCGTATAGAGGGTGATAAGACTAGGAAAATTAAGGGTCTGTTTTGGGATAAGCTCTCAAAAGGCTATGATATTCTGTTAGCTGAAAAAGATTGGCCCCCGGAGTTTGTCAGGGAGTGCCCTCGTGGCGAAGAAGTGATTATGCCTGCCTTCTCGAATCACATACCGATTCACAAAAAATACACATATGCAAGGAAATGGGCAGTAGCCCAGGCACCTGCATTGTATAAAAATCATGTAGGATGGGATGAGGATTCACCGCCTCACAAAATCCAGCTAAAAAGTGAACCAACTGCCCAACGGCAGTATCCCATTAAGCAAGAAGCTAAAAAACAGGTCAGGGAGATCTTAGATCAACTTGAGTACCAGGGGGTGATTGAAACATGCACCTCTCAAATGAACAATCCTTTGTTTCCTGTCTCCAAGCCAGACAATTCATATCGTCTAGTTTTGGACTACAGACACCTTAATACATGTTGCAAAACTTTTGCAGTACAAAACTCGCATAGTGCAGCCCTAATGAATAATATAGTTAGGAAAAAATACAAAACGACATTAGACATTTCTAATGGTTTCTTTTGTCAAAACATTGCACCAGAAAGCAGATACTTGACCGCTTTCTCCGCATTTGGGTCACAGAAAAAATTCTGTCGACTCCCACAGGGGTTCAAGAACAGCCCAGGACTATTCTCAGCTAGGGTAACAGAGTTACTACAAATCTATGATGATGAAGCATTATCTTACGTAGATTATATTTATCTCACAGACGATGACTTGGATACTCACTTGAAAAGGGTGAACACCATTATACTTGGGTTCGCAGCAGAGGGTTACAAATTCAACTTTAAAAAGTCCCGAATTGCCCATCTGACAGTACTATTTTTAGGGTACGAATTATCAAGTGAAGGGAAAAGCCTAGCGGACAACTTCTTAGAGAAGTGCGCTGTACTCCAAGCTCCAAAAACGCTGAAGAATTTACAATCAATACTAGGTTTTCTGAATTTCGGAAGAACTTACATTCTAAATTACGCAGAGAGGGTTAAACCTCTCTACGAACTAATAAAACCTGATTTAAAACAAATCAATTGGACTCAAAAACACACAGAAATTTTGAGATCACTGCAAACAGACATGTTAGCAAAAACAAAATTAAATACACGTGACAACACAATCGATCTTGTAATCCGAGTCATCCCAGGAAGATGCGGGTTCTCGTACCTAACCTCCAATGAGGGAGAAAAGGTACCAATTTCAATTAAGTCTCACTTGTACACACAAGCAGAAAAAACATTCAGTCGCACAGAAAAAACTGTGAACGCAGTGCAAATCGCATTAGCAAATGAAAGAGAACTAGCACACGGCAAACGGATTAATATCCTTACAGCGGAATCCGCCTTCGAAGCGCTATTCAGCCCAGTAAACCTGCCTACAGTGTCACTGGATCCAAAATGGATACAATGCATAGATTCTCTAGGAGCGGAAGACGTGAAATACTATTTCGCCCCGCAATACGAAGAACTGAATGATTTAGAATATGAAGAAGAATATCCTCTGCCAATCGAAATCCTGCCTCTCCCACAATACGCATGTATAATCTATACAGATAGCTTTGTACAGCATTTCAACGTAGAGAGAAAATCCTACGATGCAGCATGTGCGATTATTAAAGGTCGTTGGCTGTGCGGTAAATTCAGACCGAAAGTAACAAAAACTGAATCTGTAAGAAACTGTTCGGTTCAGAGAACTGAAATCAGATCTTTAAAGATGGCGCTCGAAAATGCAGAACGCGAATTCCCCACACTTATCGTGTGCGATTCTCATTTTTGCGTCAATTCTTACAACAACAAACTGCAGAGTTAGATCGAAAACGACTACAAAGATGACACAGGTGCCACAATGAAGCATAAATTTCTTTGGGAACAAGTAGCTCTTTTACACAAAGAACTACAAAAGACTCACGTGATTCACGCACAGAGTCTTCAACGTGATGGCGTTCACGTTGCAGGGAATTCATTGGCTAATACAGCCACCACGGAAGCAACTAAACCGGCTTCCGTAGCCACAAAAAAGCGTACAGATAAGTATATAGACGGGGAAACTATGCTAGCAGTAAAAACGACCGTAAAAGGCGACTGTGCAGCACTACCCGTAAACTATCCACTCAATTATGCATACATAATCGATGCAAACTCCGTTCCTTTTGCTCGAATCCCTGGAGTGGGGGATAGAGTAATTCCAAACAGGAGCAGGAGGGGCTTCCTCCTACTGGAAGCACACATGGGGTTGGGTCTGAAACACCAAACAATCAAAACTTCTCTGAAAGAATTGCAATCAGAGTACTGGTGGCCAGGAATGAGTATAGATATTCAATGTTTTGCTCAAAATTGTGAAGACTGCAACAGAGATCGCAGTAATGAACAGGCCAGTGTAGTTTCAGGATCCCTTCTAGACAGCATAAGGCGGTCTATCTGCGCAATCAAAGAAGAGAAGCGCGTCCCAGTGTACAACGTTTAAGACGAAATGCACTTAAAAAATGAGGCCACCAGCACTCGGCTGACGCCTAGAACTGTTATAAAAGATTAGCGAGTCCATATCGGCACATACGCAATTACCACGTTCCATTCTGACCAGGGTCCTGCTTTCAGCTCTCGAGCCTATAAGAGGCCATGGCTAGCATGGGAATTGGGTTGCGGTATTCTTGTCCGTCGCACAAGTGTGGTAGAAAGAAAAAACCGGGACATAAAGCAATCTATAACAGCGAAGGTATTAGGTTCAGGCGCTGGGTGGGTCAAACATTTAATAAGTGTCCAGACTAGTCTTAACAACATGCCAAGAAATTCTCTAAAAGGTTTCAGCCCATACGAACTATTGTTCGGAATTAGAATGAACGTTCAGGACCTCGATAGTCAGATGTCAGTGGTACAAGAAGAAAAAACGCACTTTGATGTAAAAGACCGTTTGGCTGTTTTACAGGAACTGAATGAAACAAGAAAATCATTAAGCAACATAAAGTTAAAGCAACAGCCAAGTACCACTGACGAGGCACCACCCGCAACAGCCCCAGCAAGGCCTGTCTGGATTCCAAAGATTGGGGATCTAGTCAGAGAAAAGATCGCGGTTAAGAAGGAATTTGGGCCTTCTTACAGAAAAGCAGTACCTGTCTTAGCAGTCACCGGAACAAGATCAGTTGTGCTACCGCCCCTTGCTGGTAAAAAGGAGAACAGAGTCGTGTCCATCGATCTGGTAAAACCACAAGCATGTGGCCTATAATCAACAGTAGGCCCAGTGGACTCCCAAGAAACAACAGAATACCCAAACTTGCAACAATCCAAGAGGTTCAAACTGAAAGACTAATCACATTCGATCAGCCTGCAGTGCACAATGAAGGACTATGCAATAATGCCATGGAACTCGTGCCTCTTGAAACACAGATTGAAACAGTTCGTCAAGAAACAACACCAGTCTACAATGATGTGGCATCAGAAAGTGCTACCGAGAGACAGATTGAAAGAACAATCCCATCAATTGACAGAACTGCCTCTGGTTATTTCATCAACTTCGACAACTTCTCTGAAGATTTAAATGACCCGGAAGTGATGCCAGAAACAAAAAAGTCTTTTAAAGAAAAAGCAACGGAACTCTTTCATCAACTGAAGGAAATCTACCTCATTTCCCCTTGGCTAGAGTTCTGGTTCGGTCTAGGTGTATTTTTCCTCCTGCTTTGGCTCATCATGGTACTGTGTTTGGGAAAATTCATTGAAGGAAAATATATTACAATGGACACAGCAAGTCAGAACATCAACCTAGTCCTGAAACCACACAAATCATCCCACGTGAAGAAAAGAGAACTGTCAACAGTAAATGTCACAGCAATTCCAATACCTGGTGGGGTAGTATGGGAGAAAACAGACTATGAGATCTATGGTCCGGTCGAAATCCTGAAGTATCCTCATCAACTAAAGGTTTCCTTAAGTGACTTTGTGACACCAAGTACATTCTCTGATGATTGGGACTTTAACAGTATTAATGACATGATGTCTGATTTAGTAATGTCAGCTAGATTCACAGATCATGATTATTTACAAGGTTCATCTAGTTATGAGCAGTTATTCTGTTACACCCACTATGGGGATCATTACTTGCATAAATCTGCACAGCCTAGAAATGTTTTTATGTATAATCAATGGGAACATTGTTCTACACCACCTAAAAGCAGTTCTAAAGCATTTTTTGAGAAATTCAAATATTTTTCAGGGTTTAACACCAGTGATGCAGAAACGTTTTATTATAAACTGTTAGATAAAACAGGAATGAAAACAATGCTGACAAATTCTAAATTGATATATTCAGAAGCATTTTATGACAAAATGATGACAATTGGTTTTGATTATTGGAAAAATAATATTGAAACGAAAACAATTTGGGGTACAAAAGATTGGCAGGTGCAAGGCATAGAAGCACTGTTTAGAACCTGCATGATACCAGAACAAATGTTATTTTTAAATGACACTGTACACCAAACATCTTGTCTTGGCCTAGCTAAGAACAAAGACCTTAAAACACCGTCTATACCAAAGCCAATAGCTGAGAATACAACTGCAGATAATGAGTTAGACGTGTCACACATTTTACATTTCAACAGAACACATCCTGATTGGAAAAAGTGGTTAATCTGGCCTACAGACACAAATAGCTGTCAAGATAGGTTCCTGAATAAAACACAAGGGTTGAAAATGACCAGATTAGACCCAAGATACTCCCAGAGACAACATCCAGGGATTATAACCACATACAGTGTAGGGAAACTCTGCCTAGAATGGCTAACTACATCCACACTGGCTGAAATTAAGCAACACTTGTCTTTATTAAAAGATGGTGCTGATTTGCGCGATTTCATTCTTGGACCACGCAAACAGCGTCAAAAGCGTTTCATAGCGACCAGCATCTATGCTGCTTACAACGAGGCTTGGAAAGTAAAGCAAATTGAAACTGCTGAAAAAATACGAGAAATTGATCGTATTAATTTGGAAAAATCACTTTCTGTGGTAGACAATGGGTTAATGACTCTGTCTTCCAGAATATATTCTTTGGACAATATTGTATCCTCTGCCTTTGATGTGATGGACAGAGATTTGCTAATGTTACAACATGGCCAGTCTCAATTACGCTCTATTATAGAACTAGGCTGGACGCTGCAAAATCTTCGTTCAGGCTATGTGCCTTGGCGTTTAATCAACACAACGTCATTATTTTCCATTTTTAACCTTACTGATAAACAGATCAGTTTGGCACAGAAAGGAGCAGACTATACAATCTTGAGCATCGAGAAACTCGAGAGATTACCATTGACAATGTCAGGGAGTCCTGTCATTGAATGGATAATACACGGAATTATCACAATTCCGATAACAACTTTCCGATTTCATAAATGCCTTGAGTACATACCTGCTGGCCAATATGAACAATTGGGTAAGGGATATGTTAAATCCGAATGGAAATTACCATACACTCATTCTTGCTATAGTGACAGCGACAAAAATGTATTTCTTAGTGGTGAAAATTGTAAACACTCACTAAGCGGTATACTTTTGTGTCAGGGTATTAATTTACACGGAGCATGTGATGGAAATTCAAACAACCTCTCATGCCACCAGCTAGTCACACCTGCAACTCAGATAGAGCCCTTCTTTATGCAACTCGCAAACGGGAGTTACATTCTAAGAACGGATCACAGGTGCTGTGGCCTCGCGCCCGGAAAAAGTTATCTAGTACAAGTAACGTCCATGGTCAAATGTTGCATGCAAGCATTGTTCCCGAGCGGGCCTCCAGACATAGTGACTCCCCTCTGGCCTCGTCTGAATCTCTATTCTATACGAATTGATACATTAAGCAAAATGAAATCTGTGCTTTTACAGACAACAGTGCCTATAACGTCATCTAAAGAGACGTATGATCTTCTAGTCGCAAGGACGGCTACAGAAGTCCATGACCTTTTATCTACAAATTGCCCCGTGCATTTCGTACAAATGCTCGACCAACTCCTTAACATGTCTAGTGCTACAAGCATCCCAGGCATATTTAAGACAGTCTTTACGGGACTGCTAACACCCTTCCAGGCAATTTTGGGAATCTTTCCTAATTTTGTGCACTCCATCTTTGGTGGTATTCCACTATTTTTTGGACTCATCGCAGGAATTCTATTTTTGACCCTCCTGCTACGTTATGGCAAGCCTCGGCTCAGACATAGCTCCCATGGGAATGGAAGAGACAATCCTAGCAATGCGCTACAGGGACAGGATAACTAACGTCCTCGGATTGGCCAGGCTGAGAGATCTAAACATGACCTGGTTCCTTTCATTCAGACCGATATGGCAAAATTGCATTTTACCTGTGCTACGGTGTATGCTTTGCGGCGATGAATGCGTGTTGGACATCTGTCTTTCACTTCCATCAGCAGTACCAATGGACGTCGATACTTTGCTAAGTCCAATAACGGCTCACGCATTGTGTTGTCCCCAGCGGCTACCAATCCTGATGACGGCATTCGTGGAGACTCCTGTACTACAGCCAAGTGGTAACAGTGGAGCGAGTGACAAAAGCAACATCATCCAGGTACAACGTTCTGTGAGCATTGCTGGTCCTGCCTTCGATGACAGCAATCATTCTCACACCTGCCAAGTTACAGCGCTATCTAATTTGGTTGAACTATCACCTGATTTTGTAGACCAATTCTTTGCGAGCCTGTCTGATACGATGTTCTCACCCACAGAGAAACAATAACTTTTGAAAAGCTTTCCGACACACGGCGTTCCCATGAACTCTGAATTCGGCCTTCAGTTTTGATCAACATAAAACTGCCAGGAGCTTTGGTAAACTGATTTTTCTTTGAATTGGACAATTTTTCAAATATTGACCTTTTTTGGCACGAACAATTCTTTGCTTAACGTAAAAACTATTCTTAGAGAACAGAAGCTTCACACTTCTATTTCTAAACACATCTAGAGACGTAACAACATAACACCAGCCTCTAGCACACATATTATTACAATGCATTTTTATGTGATGATTTATCTCGCATTTCTTCTGTCAGAGATACTTCATGTGTAATTCTTTATGCATAATCGTTCATTGATTTCATATGCAATAATTTTTTGAATGATTACTATGCTTTTAAAACTACGTACAGTACCTAAATTCCATGTATTACAAGTACGCCTATTTCGAATGCATTTATGTATTTTGGGGTGGGCTATGTTACACAATGTTACACATGCATCTAATTGCTTAGTTTTAGTAATTTTGATGGACATGAATTCGTGGAGTGGGTGTCATGTGCTTATCTAGGTTCCTGATCGATACTGTGACCTTATGCCCCTATTCGGCTATAAAGCCCTTTATTCCCTATATTGGCATAACCGTTCAAGTACGATTTTCTGAAAAGTCATCTCTGGCCTCACACGAGCAGAGCCACAGAGCCACATTCCAGCATGACTCTCTGCTACTTCCTTTGCGACCAATTAGTGCAATGACAGAGCAGCAGTCACTATCTGATATTCCTAGATAACACTCCGAGTTCTTCAACAAGATAAAAACTTAGCAAACCTGGAAATCCCCGCTTGCTATGTTTTGATTAGTAATGGAACTCTAATGAGCAACTGATAACTATCACTTCCTAGTGACATCTTTAATTGACGTCTTATGTCCAGCAAACTTGCGTCAAACCCGGCACCTGTCAGGTATAAATATTACCAACGTTGCCTTAAGCAATGAGCGAACATGTTGCTGATGCCAGCTGCCTGCATGACCCCGTGTTGGTAAAAACTAGCACTCTGTCGCTGCAGCCTGCTATCCTGTGGTGGTGAAGCTACTGATTACCATTATCGCCGCTACAGCGCGACCTATGGTGCAGTACGTTTGAGGAGCCGTGCAGCCGTCCTCTGCGAAGACATCCAGCCCAGCTGCCCGCGGACGCTGTCACCCCTCCTTCCTCGATGCGCTGAGAGAAGCCGCTGCCTTTCTCGTGCAGAGAAATCCAGTCCCGGCGCTTCCAGTTTACCCTCGCAGGTGACTGGGATATCGAGAGAGACCCCTGAAGGAGATACCAATCCTCCATCATTCTATTCAGAGGTATGGTGTTGACTAAACCCTTAGACGAGAATTCTTGAAACAAACCTTGGCAAAACCAACTTAACTTAAGCTACTTACTTACTCCCCTTCTCACGTGTTAGGCTTAGGTCAGGCACACTGGGGTAGGCTTAGTTAGAAGCACCAGTTGAGTATGTTAGCCTAATGTATATATGACTGTATATATGTTTTATTACTTTTAAACCATTGTATGGCTAAGAAACCATATCAATGCTTTTACAGTTCTATTTCGCTATTCTTATCTTACTGTACGTACTTTTTATAATAACAGTTATTGCAATTGTGGCAATACATTTCTCTTGTATGAGAAGAAAGACTGTTCAATAAATGTTAACCCTTTATTGATAAACGCCCGTCTCTCTATTCTCTACATACCGTGAAAGTAAACTGCACTAGACTGACTGAGTGAAATCTATGTCTATTGTTTCACACGACCCTAGAGATCGACTCTTGATCTGAGGAGCAAAGTTGTCATGTTGCACGGTTGTTGGAAAGCTGAATCCCTTCTTGTCTGTGCCAAGGAAGCTGATCACTTCCTATGCAGAGAAGAAAGTTTCCAGTGACCTCTGAGCTAGTTGGTAACACAACCCAATTAAGTTTAGCATAGTCAGTGGAGGCCTGGAATATAAGCAGTTCCACGTCGATACTACTGTTTATGTTATTCCAATGCGCAGGGCCTAGTGGGAAACTAGGAACTACACTACAGCAACGTCAGGGGCTGTGGCGTCTAGGAGGTTCCAGAGTTCCAGAATGTGTGCTCAATAGTGTCATTGAAGGAAGAATGTATATGTGAACCAAGAGGAGGAAAGAAAACATGTAGCGTCAAGCTTATACATATAATTGATATACTTAGAAAAAACATAATGATCAGAGTTTCTATGCATCTGCTGCGTAAGTTTTTGCAGTATTTCTCTTTCATCTCTTTCTGTATATCTCTCTGTCTATTTGGGTCTATGATCTTATACATGTCAGGAACCTGTCTAACCGCTTCACCCGAGGGGGACTTAAACAATTAAACGCTGTCTGACTTACTAGACCGTAGCTTCAGCTTATACTCCTGTTGCGGAGTCTTTTCTAGCAAAGGGACTTTTGAGTCTCTGATATCAGGGCAGTCTTTAGAGTCTTTTATCGGGCCAAGTCCATGGAAGCGTTTCACGTGGTGGGCATGGAGCCAGCCCTTCCTCCCCTCGACCTTGACGGCAGTCCTCGTCGTCAGAAGAACCAGCTTTGGTGCGCGCCAGCGGGGCTCGAGAGGACTTGAACGATCAAAATTTCGGACAAAAACCAGATCCCCCGGAACAATCAAGTGGTCTTTCACCTGGGTGTTGTCGGGGAAGGCAGCTGCAACCTGTGAACGACAAGAAAGGAGTGCAGACATCAAGGAAGCCAGGTAATCTGTCAGCATATTACTGTCGACATCAGTGATCTTTTTCGGTATAGGCGTACCCCACATATTCGGCGGTCTACCAAAAACCACCTCGTACGGGGATAGTCCGGTTCTGGAATGGGCTACCATACGCATGTAAAAGAGGGCAACCGGCAAGGCTACCATCCAATCCATGCCTTTTTCTGCACAGACCTTCGCTAACTTGGTTTTAAGTGTCTGATTGTGTCTCTCTACGAGACCTGCTGCCTCGGGATGTCGTACGCAATGGAATCTCCACTGGTACCCTAACAGAAGAGATACTTGTTTCATCAGTTCAGAAGAGAATGGCTGACCATTGTCTGAGTACACGACACGGGGCAAGCCGTATCGCAGAAAGAATTCTCGGACCAACTGCTTGGCAGTGGTCACAGCAGTGTAATCTGGGACTGGGTACGCTTCTGTCCATCTAGATAGGGCACATACAACTACGAGGACGTACTTGTATCCTCGACATCTGTCCATCTGAATATAATCCATCTGGAGGACTTCAAAAGGGTGGTCAGGAGGATGAAATCCACCTTGTTCCACGGGAATGCCTTTGCCTGGATTGAACTGACAACAGATCATGCAGGTACGCACTTTCTGTTTTGCTGCTGCACGTAAATGCTTGTTGAACCAGATATTCTGTAGACTGTATAACATGGCCTTTTCTCCTAAGTGTGCTGGACTATGTGCTGTATTTATGATAACTTGAACCATGGAGTCAGGGAGAAACCATGTGGCTTTGCCTTTTGTCATCCAACCCTGATCTGTCTGGACCCCTCCTTGTTCAGTCCATTTCTTTATTTCATCTGGAGTGGCATGCGTCTGTATGTCGAATACATCTTGTGAGGGATCCCTGACTGTCATGCAATTTGTCAGTGGCGGTGCTTCTGTCTTTGTCGTGTCAGTTGGAATGTCTGTTTGAGTTTGGGCTGTAAGTTTAGCTGTTCGATCTGACAGGTCGTTACCCTGGGAAATGGTGTCAATGACTTTAGTGTGTGCCTTGCACTTCATGATGGCTATGGCTGTAGGCAAGTGTATAGCATCTAACAGAGCCTGAATGAGGGGACCATGCTGTATTTTAGTCCCATGAGAGGTCAGAAAGCCGTGAACGACTCCAAAGGCATACTGTGAATCCGTGTATATGTTTACTTTCAAGTTCTTGGCTCGTATACAGGCTTGGGTCAGAGCGATGAGCTCTGCTGCTTGAGCTGACAATGTATCAATGCGATGTGTCTCTATAACTTCAGTATCAGTGGTCACTGCATATGCGGCCACTAACTCTCCTGTGCTTGTTCTCATGCATGAACCATCTACATAAAGTGTCAGGTCTGGGTCCGTTAGTGCAATATCTGTCAAGTCTTGTCTTGGCTTCGTCACTGTATTAATTACTTCCACACAGTGATGTGGTGCAGGGTCTGCTGTGCTTGACGGTAAAAGTGTAGCAGGGTTCAGGGTGTTGCATCGTCTGATCTCTATGTGTGGCTGGAACAAGGTCAGTTCATATCCTGTCAGTCTTGCTATGGTCAGGTGTTGTGTCTGAGTCCTGTTCAAGAGAACCTCCACTGAGTGTGGAACCTGCACTGTCAGGGGATGCCCTAACACGATGGAATCGCTTTGTCTGATTGCTAGAGCTGTTGCTGCAACGGATTTTAGACACGCAGGCAGAGCCTGGGCCACTGGATCCAATGTACTAGAAAAATAAGCACAAGGCTTGTGTTTTCCTGCTTGATCTTGTGTAAGGACAGATAATGCTGTGCCTTCGTGTTCAGTGACAAAAAGTGTAAAAGGTTTGCTGTAACATGGAGTCGCTAAAACTGGTGCTTGACATAAAGCTTTTTTCAATTCATCAAATGCAAGTGTATGTTCCTGAGTCCAAGGGAGGACAGTCGAAGACTCTGCCTCCTGTGTTTTCAACTGTATGAGTGGTTTGGCTAGATATGCATACTGGGGAATCCATTGTCTGCAGTAAGAAGTAAGGCCAATGAAGGCCCGTACTTCCTTTTGTGTCTTGGGCTGTGGAAGATGTGCAATTAACTGAATGCGGTCTGGTGTCAGCTGTCTACCCCTCTTGGACAGCAAGTGTCCAAGGTACACCACTTGCTGGGCACAGAACTGTAACTTTGAAGGGGACACTTTGTGCCCCTTGTCTGCCAGGAAATATAAGACTGTCAGTGATGCACGTTCACAGTCTCGTTCTGTTCGTGCTGTGATCAAAAGATCGTCAACATATTGGAGCAATGCAGTGTCAGTAGGCATGTGAATGCTGTCTAGTTGTCTTTTCAATGCTTGACTATAAATACTAGGACTTTCTGTGAACCCTTGAGGAGCCCTCGTAAATTTGAAGCTGCGTCCATTTAAACAGAATCCGAAGAGGTACTGGCTCTCTGGATGGATTGGAACACTAAAGAAGGCGTTCTTGAGATCTATTACAGTAAAGAACGTCGCTTCGGAATCAATTGCAGTCAGTAATGAAGAAATGTCTGGAACCACTGGGTACTGTGGTATTCTGCATTTGTTCAGTTCTCGAAGGTCAATCACTAGTCTGTAGACTGGTGGTGCATTTGGGTCAGTTCGTTTAAGAATAGGAATGATAGGAGAATTACATACATTTGAGTCAGTTTCTACAACTACTCCTTGTGCAATGAGTTCATCAACAATTTTCAGTAATGCTACTACAGCATCAGGTGGTAACTTGTATTGTCGGATTCGTGGCAGTACTACTCCTTTCTTGAGTGTGACACGGTGTGGCGTAATTTGCATGTAACCTACATCAGTCGGACCTTGCGCCCATAAATGCTGTGGTACATTCTGGAGTCTGGGATCAAAATCTCTCAACACATAATGTCCTTTAAAATCACGTAAAAACAATCTCACTCCTTCCGGAGAACAACAAATCACTGCTCCTAATTCTTTCAATGTCTTTATACCAAGAAAGTTTTCTGGACATGATCTAGTAAGTAACAGGTCTGTAGTACGGGACAATGGACCGACTCCTAGGGAAACTGGCTTTGACACTTAGTTGACAATAGGCTTTCCTGAAAATCCCAGGGAAATATTCTGTGAGCCTGAGAGGGGTGCCCCTGGAACCTTGTCATGACTGATGGTAGTTCTGCTCGCCCCTGTGTCAATCAGAAATGTTCTGTCTTTTCCCAATACACGACTATGTACATAGGGACCCTCTTGATCTACAGGTACCTCAATAAGAGGCAATCCTACCTCCCTCTCTAGGCTGTTTCATGAGTACTGTTGATATTCTGGATAGTCTGACTGTGCGTACTGATACATTTGTTGCGTGACATGTTGTGTGGCAGCTATAGGTTGGGGTACAGCTACTGTCTGTTGCGTGTTCTGTGGCGTTTGCGTGTTCTGCGGAGTGTTATCCTGTCTAGGAGGACGTGGTCTTTCTTTTGTCTTGCCTGTAGCTATATTGTGTTTCAGGACAGCACATTCATTTACATAGTGACCTGGTTGCTTGCAATAATTACAGTTCCCTTTGACAGGTGCCGTGCCCTTTTTATGGCCATCAGCCGGTACTGTTTGTGCAACTAGTACTTTCATTTTCGTATCTTTCATGCGTCTCTTTTCGTGTTCCTGTTCCTCTCTAATTCTGTTCTGGTGGTACTGTAACATTTGCAACATTTGGGAAGGGCTATTTGCTTGCCAGGTACTCTCAACCTTCAGTACTCTATTTTTGATCGGGGGTAAGGAATTCTCTACTAATTTGCTCACAAAAAGATGTGGGTATGATTCACTATTTGTCTTCAGGTCACTATTAATAGTAAAACATTTTTCGAATCTAGAATAAAAATCACTAGTGTCTTCATCTGGTTTCTGTTTACAGGCTGAAATAGCATCCCAATCTTCCTTTTTAGTAATCAATAATCTCGGCAAGACCTGTATTAACAGTTCAGGTAGTGCTTTAGCTTTTTCCCCAAGACCAACACCAGGGCCTCGTGTTTTATCTTCGTCTTCCAATTCTGCCCAACTGATCTTTTTCTCTCCCACCTCCCAGTCTTTTTCTTTAAGCTTCTCATAAATGCCTGCTGGTAATAATACTTTCAATAATTTAATGATGTCAGCGTATGTGTAATCCCCTATGCGAAGAATGTCTTTTAGTTCACGGTGGAACCCCCCTGGCTCTTTATCATGACAAGGCAGTCATTTTTTCATTTCCAGTATTTCTATTTTCGTCAAGGGTGTGTAAACGTATACTCGTTGAAGCTCACCTCCTGTACTTCTAACGGGATGAACCTCTCGTAGGGGGTTCTGTCTGTCTATGTGGAAGGTCTTTCTTTCTCGGTGTCGGGCAGGAATCAAGTGCGTGGTCAGAAAAGTCAAGTACTTATGTCGTTGATCTAGAATGACATTAATTAATTCGGTACCTAGGCCTCTCCATCTCGCCAGAAGTAAATCGTCCAGTAATTTATACAAGGGACCTGGATCAGAATATTGGCTCTCGTATAATGTAATTAGATGTTGAACCATGTAAATACCAGCTAAACGCTGTTCTTCCGGAGGAAGGCTTAAGAACGTTTGCGCTACTATGTTGTCACTATATATGTTAGAATTACAAGCCCATTGAACTGCTGATCGGGCTAGTTCCTGTTCATGCATAGTGCAAAGTTCACCGCCCCCTACTCGTTTTCTCAGTGCATGTTCAGTAGCTTGAAATAGGTGTTCCAGCGAGTATCTTTCTGGTATGGGAGGGAGGGAATGTTTACTGTAGTTGAGGCCTTTTGGCCTGTCAAACTGTCTTGCCTTGCCTACGTAATTCATTTTATCAGCTTCCTCTGTTTCTGTCTCGTCCTCATCTGTGGCTAAGTCGTCCCCTTTCTCGCTTGTTCTTTCTTGTGTATATTCGGAATTTCTCTACGAATTTTCCTGTACATACATTCCATCTTTGATATTGTATCATGTTTACCGATAGCTATGTTGTCACTCCAAGTGGTCATACCTTTAGTTACTTCTTTATTTGGCTGGTCTTGTTCCCTGATCAGGCAATTAATCAAAAATCGTAAAAGCATGCCTTGGATCTCCGCCTTTCTATGTGCCATGGCCTCATGTATACTTTCGGGTCCCTCCCCCGTTCTAATGAAGTGGTATATTCTGTCTAAATGTTCCTTCATGTCTGGTAATGTCATCAAGTAGTCTGCAACGCGTCTTAATCGTACTGAGTATATGAGCATTGAACCTACACCTGGTACTGGATCATATATACAATTCGAAAACGTCACAGTTTGTCTAAAAGGTGTTGTTGTCGTTTTGGGCGTTCGTTGTAGTGCTAATTCTCGTAGTGCTCGTGATGGTGGTGGTGTGTGCAGTAAGTCTCCAGTGGGCCCCCCTCCCATTGCTCCTTGACTCGAATCGCCTTGGCTTGAGTCGTCTTTTACGGTCGGTGTCACTACTGGTGCAGGTTGATCTTGTGCTACGGGCGGATGGCTAAAAGGATTGTTTGGGTTGTTGACAGGAGGAGGAGGAGGAAAATCTACATTAACATAATCCGGAGCGGCGTCTTCCAAATAGGAGGAAAGAAAAATGTCCGCCGCTGTCTGTCTATGACTATGGACTTTAGTCGGGATCAATAGTGGCGGCAAGTTACTGGGTACTTCCGGGGTCACTTTAGGTAGTCCTTCGGCAAGGACGGGATACATGCCTTTAATAAGGGCATTTCTTTGTCTGTCTACTTGTTCTGCCTTAGCCCGTTCACCTTCTTCCTTTAGCTCTTTGTCTTTGGCTATTTCTGATGCTTCTCTACTTCTCTCTGCTTTGTGGATTTCCTTCTCTGTTCTCCTATGCGCTTCTTTACGCCACAATTCTATGGCATCTTTCTGGGATTGTCTAGCTTTCTTTTTCCATAGGGCTTCCTCTACTCTCATGATGCAATCAGCATCCCATATCCCTGAGACAGGCCATCTATATTTCTCTTCCAGATCCTTCGTGTAATCTACCCATAAGTCTAAAAACAGTATGGCATCTAGCCCGTGTTTCTGGTACATAAAATGGCCAGGAGTGTCCCTAGGCGGGACGGGAACTGCTTCTTCGAGTATCCCTTTCCTGGTCCCAATCTGACGTAATTTCGAAAACAGCGGCATGTTTGAACTAACTTTGAACAGAAATACAATAAGCACAAGAATAGACTGAAAACAATCACTCATACCACGACATAAAAAACATTAAAAACAGATACATCCTAACTAGGACATAGAAAAAACACAATCCTGGAAAACTTGTTTACTTTATGCACTGCAAGAACAGTACAGCCATACCGGTCTCGTAAAGAGACACGTCTTTACCGCATCCACCTAAATGGACACGTCTTTACCGGATCTGTGTACCCAGACCCGTCTTTACCGAGCTCAAATAAATGAACCCGTCTCTATGCGTTCCCCATAACAGTACTCACCGGGAAGCAAAAACTGAAGGCCTCGGAAACTCGATACTGAACTGGACTGCTACGGTTTCTGGTACTGCTGCTGCTGCGCATGCGCCTCGGAACAGGTGGGTCTCGGGATACCTCGGACCTTGCTCTCTCGGCTTGGGCTCTGGTCGGGATGGTCCGCAATCCTCACCGCCTCGTGTGGATGCCTGGTCGCAGTCTCCGCCTCCTCCGTGGGCCTGAGGGAGTTGGCAGGAAGTCCCGCAGTCGTGTACACTTGAAGTCCGTCACGGCTATAGAAGGGGTCAGGGGGCTGCACCTACATCGCCGGCGCGTGGGGAAGGGGACTGGTCCCTATTCGGGCGCCAGATTAATGTGGTAAATAATGTATTACCCTGTCATAATTTCTATACATTAATAAGGATTGCTCATAAAAATGAGAGGCAGAGTCCGTGGTGTCCGGTTCAAAGGGCTTTATAACAAAAGCTCGAGCTTATGGAGAATCGGGTTCCATCACCACTAAGGTTTAGGAAGGGTCGTCATCTGAATCTTTATTCACATAACACATTAAATATAGTGAAACCATACATTGCATTGAATAGAGAAGGCGGGGCGCTCCAGGCGGAGCAAGTGAAAGAGAGAGATAAGAACACATGGGCGTGAAAGAAGGCATACACATGGGTGTTCACTTGATGAGTCACAGGTGTGCCATAGGTGGGTGGATGCATGGAGGAGATCTGCAGGGTCAGCTGGAACCTTTACCCTACTTGTGCGCGCAAAACTGGTCATGACGTGAATTGGCGTGTAACTGGAGGGAGCTGGGGGAGCTGACTTTAGCACTAGTAGAGGAGTCTGGGATGTCAGAACGACCTGCACCTTTGGCACATCTGATATCTTGTGTTTGGAAGATGTATTGTCTGAAGTAAAGGTCTCTCGAGTAAAGGCTGTTCATCACTAAATGCTAGTGTGCGTGTATATTTGTTCGTGCATTACGTGGAGCCATGGGCCTTCTATGGAAACGGGTTCTGTAAATCACTTAAATGGAGACAGAAAGGCTAGGCCCTATCTTCTGCAGGCGGAATACGTTTACCCCTTTCATTAGACTGGAATGTGTTTTCTGTGCAGCTGAGCAGATAACGGTAGGCAAAATACTGTCTTTGGCAGGCCAGGCAGGGCACCTCTCGGCTGAGCAGGAAGTAAGGGAGAGGTCAGGGATGCATAACTAAACTGTAGCTTTCAGAGTCAGAAGAGGCTCGGAGCCTGAATTCGGGGCCTGGCTCGGCTGTGCCACAAAACGTGTGCATCTCGACTTTTAAACGTGTACCATGCAAATGCATTGGCAACATAGGCCTCAGTGCAGAATTAACATTTCATTCATGGAGGGCCTAATAACTGACATGCTAACATTGGACGGAAATGCAGTGGCACTATTATTACAGGCATGGGAAGGGAATTACATGATGACATGGACATACATGGGGCATAGTTACATATATAGGGTGCGAGTGGGGGACACACTGGCCACATAAAATTTCTATTTCCTCAGTAGCCCAATTAGAGCCCAAGTTTCATTAGGGATTGTGCAAGGCGCTCCCAGCCACCATTTTAGGTTTGGTGACCTGGTGGCTGGGAGCAGGGTAATGAAGCTGATTAAAGTTTTTGTGGTGGTAGTTTCTAAGGTTTAACTGTTTTATAAGCATGCAGGATTACCGAGTGCTACAGGCGGACCACATGCTGGGCGAGGCAGGGCATCTTGATCTCCTGATACCGGAGGCTGCCGGGGCTTCGGGCCCTCCGCTGTGTGATTGGCCGGGGTGGTGGCCACTGTCGTGGCCTGCACATAACCTAAGCGTGCCAAGATCAGGGTGATAAGTTCTCGGACCTCTCCTACGCTCAGAGAGCAGCCACTGGGTCTTCCGGGGCTACGGAGCCTCATGTGTGTTCTGAGGCTCTGGCAAGGGTGCGTGGGCCGGGTCCCACCTAAGCCGGAGGAGTACATCAGGTGCTCCACCGGCAAAGATGCAGGATAAAGTCTTGTCTACTCAGAGGAAAGGACTGAGTGTGTCCAAGACCCCTGGAGCAGCGGGTCTGGAGGAAAGGGAGGAGGCAGGGAGGAAGGAGAGGGGAGGGATGGTGTGAGGCTGCGGTACATCAGGAAGGAAGGCAGGGGACCCAGGCTTGGCAGAACCAGGAGGTTGGGCGTGGGGAGGGACCTAGAGAGGGTTTCCCTTGTGGGGATGATATTTACATGGCAGGGAATGAGCTGGCCCACGAATGTGATCAGCACTGGAAGTAGGATTATTCTAGGGGGAGAAGGGGACACCAGGGAAGAAGAGTGGTGAAGATTTAGGGCTGGAGGGGCAGTACAGAGGTCCTCATCGAGTCAGGCGGGAGGAGTTGGAACTCCCGGGGAAATGGGAGCCGGCAGGGGGCAACCATGCATGGGAGGGGTTAGATATCTTCACCTCTTGGAATGAGGAGCTAAGGGGTCTCAATAGTTTGAGGTAGGTGGACACACATTTGGAGCAGGGAGGATCTGTTGTGTTGGAGGAAAGGGGTATAATTCAGAACAAGCATTTGCATTGGTCTCACATTTACAAGAGTGTAAGCTATTGGCATTGTAAATGACAATGCCTTTTATTTATGTCTTAAAAACAAAAACAAAAATAAAAGGCATTGTTATTTGCAATGTCAATAGCTCAAACTTGTGTAAATGCGAGACCTATTGTTGAATAGTTAATGAGCTGCCCTGCTGCCTGGGAGGTCAGCCAAAACTGGCACATTCTAAAGTTTCCAGGCTTTTGTGTTACCTAAGATCTAGATCTAGCATCGGTGCCAAAGATGCGTCTACAACCCAACCACTATTAATACTAGTGACCCGGTCCTTGCCTTCCGGCTGCTCAGGGTCATTACCCGTCTGGTCCACCCGGACCAGTCGGGATTTATGTCAGCTAGAAACACCTCCCTCAATTTGCGTAGGCTCCAACAAGTACTGTGCCATGCTGACACTATTCGAGAGGATGCTGTCATGATCTCCCTTGACGCTGATTCAGCATTTGACACCATCGAGTGGCCTTATATGTTTGCTGTCCTTCACAAATTGGGCTTTGGGCCAGAGTTTACGAGCTGGATTCGGCTTCTCTACCAACAGCTGCTCTCCAAAGTAGTGGTTAACAACAGGAAGTCTGCAGTTTTCACTCTTAGTAGGGGCACCAGGCAGGGATGCCCCTTGTCCCCGCTTCTCTTTGACCTGGCCCTCGAGCCTCTGGCAATGTGGGTCCCCAACGACCCTGCCATAAGGGGCCTCAAAAGGACGTCCGGCTGGGAAGACTGTATATCACTGTATGCGGATGATATTTTGCTCTATCTGGCGTCCCCGGCTGCATCCCTCAGTGTGGTCCTGGACATATTCCATGTGTTTGGCAGATATGCTGGTTATTCTATAAACTGGACCAAATCAGTGTTATGTGCCCTCTACGGAAGAGGCCTGCGCTCCCTCGGCGATATCAACTGGCGGAAGCTACTGACGGCTTCAAATACTTGGGGTTCTGGGTCTCTAAAGATCCGTCCAGATTTTATGATCGCAATCTCCTGAATCCTCTCATGCGCCTTAAAGCTGATGTCCTTAATTGGAAATCGCTACCTTTATCTGTTTTGGGGCGTGCTGCCCTGTTCAGAATGATGTCCCTTCCCAGATTTGTATATGCTCTCCATAATACTCCACACTCCGTGGCACCCTCGTACTTTAAAGAAATTGATTGTATCATACAGGACCTGCTGTGGGAGGGTAAGCCTCCTAGTATTGCGATGCACAAGCTCACGCTGGGATGGTTCGATGGGCCATCGGATTTCCAGACATACAGAAGTACTACTGGGCATCACACCTTGCGGAGATTAACCAATGTATGTAGAGGTCAAAGGGCAACCCTGCCTTTCAGATCGACAGATGGGTTCTCTCAGGAGGTAACTTTGAAAGGGCCCTTTATGTACGGTCGTTGAAACCTGCCCTGACTGGCCCAACTGGGCATGCGGTGCAGGTGTGGAAGGCGGCTACCAAAAGTTTGGGATGGGAGAGGAAACTTACACAGGCCACACCACTCTGGTATAGCAAGCAATTGGGCAGGCTGATTCGCTCGAGGGGTATTGATTGTTGGAACCTTATTGGTATATCCACGGTGGGAGATTTGTGGAAGTCAGGTGAGGTGGTCCCTTTCCCTTGGCTGCAGCAGGAACATGAGTTAGCGCAATCAGAAGATTTTAGGTATCTCCAAATTAGACATGCCCTACTTGGGGTTCTCCCTAAAGGAAGTGAGTTCTCCCCACTTGAGGATAGAGTGCTAGATGGCGACCTGCTGGAGAAGGCCATTTCACTTATTTTCAAAAAACTGATTAACAACATGACAGATCCCCTGACTCACCGGAGGGTTAAATGGGACCACGACGTAGCGGGATTAGATGATGATGAGTTGCTGGTGGCGGTAGCCTTCCCCCAGGAGTTGGCCATATCTTCCAGACTGCACCTGGTACAGTTGAAACTTCTCCGTAGATCCTATCTGTCTGGGTCAATGTTGGTTCGTATGGGATATGGCTAAGACGGTTACTATGTAAGGCGGTGTAGGCAGGAGAGATCCTTTGTCCATACACTTTGGGAATGCACGACTATCCAGAGATATTGGGGGGCTGTAGCAAACCTTATGGAAGAAGTGTTGGGGCAGCAGATAGACTTTAACATTAAATTGGCCCTTCTAAACATCTGGGGCCCTACCGACCTAAACTCCAGGGTGTGTACTTGGGTTACCTTGGGGCTGATAGTGGCAAAAAGCAATATTGCAAGATTGTGGAGGGCTCAGAGCCCACCGGATATCGAAAACTGGGGTAAAGATATGGACTGGTGTATGGTCACAGAAAAGTCCATATATGAAGCCAGGGGGTGCCCGAATAAATGGATGCAAGTTTGGGGACAATGGAACATTCACAGAGGAGAGATATGTGAACCTCCAAGATCGAGAGAAGATGTTGTAGATGGGACCTGAATATGTGTCAATGGGGACTGAAATTATTGTTTTGTCACAGCTATGTCTTAAGTAACAATTGTAGTGTAACAATATTGCCAATGTACATGTACCATGTTTTTTTAATCAATCATGCCTTGATTGCAATAAAAAAAGTTTTAAAAAAAATCCTAGTGACCTAACGCAGCCAGCACGGCGATGTTGTCCATGTGGGGGCCCGCTGCAGACCCGAAATACTAAGTGTCACTGCCACCTGCACATATTATAGGGCTCAAGGTCTGTAATCCATTTAACTCACAGGCAGTAACTCCGTTAGCCTCGCGAGACGGCACCTTAAAGCTTGACACACCTTGGTCCCATGGAGTAGGAGCTGCTGAACCCGGGTTTTGTGTATTGGAGGTTGCAGTGCAGACCATAGCTTACCCCTGCGATTCTGAGCAGGGCTCTTTTGTGCCCTCTCTCTGCAGGGCGCCACTGTAGTGAATACCAATACGAACTTTAAACACATCTCGAGCGGCCCACGTTTGCACATTGTAACTAAGGGGACACAATGATTCCCTATACCAAGCACGCACACAGTATCCCCTGCCCCCAAAATACTCCAGATCAACGAATGGTTAAAATAAATACTACAAGTGCTAAACCGTACCGGATTTTAACCTGCTATGCTCTCTGTGTCGGGCCTTCCTTTTTTCGATCCTGCAGAGTCCCCGGGAAACACAGACAACTTCCTCCTCCTCCTCCTGCCCCCTCCCCAAAAAAAACAACATACACAGCCACTTCCGTTCCGGCACGACCTCTTCTACACGTTTAAAATAGATATTGCAACAAAAGTGTGCATATTTAAAATACATACTTCAACGAAGCAGAGCATCTAAAAAGAAAATCTCTGTTGCTCTACTACATTGCAGTGTGTATTTTAATCGTGCACACTTTTGATGTGGTATGTATTTCAAACGCGAGCACACTTTTGATTTTATTTTAAAGCACAAGTGCTGACGCGGCTCTGCATGGCGTCGTCCTGTCGCGGGAGCTTGTGTTTCAGCCGGCATGCCGAGAGCGGCTAAGCATGTGGAAGCAAGAGGGTGAGTGCCACATACTCCTCACAAAGAATAAAGCGACCGAGCTGCAAATAAAACAAGTGACAGGTTTGTTATTGATTTTAGGGACTGTGACATAGCCCCGGTGCAGAGACCAAGAAGTGCTTTGCTGTACAAGATCAGCGCACACCAAAATGTTTCGCAGCCAATGCTAGTCAGCCCCTTCCATTTGAAATGTTTACAAAAAAAACTACACTGAAGTAAAGTGTCTGCTGATCCCGTAGTTTTGAGAGACAACGTGCACCAAAATGTTTAAAACAACGAAAGTAGACTGAAGGAAAGTGTCAGCAGATCCCATAGTTTCGCGTGACAACGTGCATCATAATGTTTAAACAAGCAGGGCCGTGAAAGTGAAAGCAACCGTGCTGTGTTTATTTACTAACCTGATCCATGAGGAGAGGAGAAATGCAGCTGTATCCCTACGCACCGCTGCTCGCTCCCGACACCCAAACGCTGTGGGAGTGAATATTTTAAGAAGAGGTGGGACATGCACCCGCCTTTTGCCATTCGCGTGCTTTCATTATTGAAAGCGGTACAAAAGGGGGTGGTGATGGACGGAGCATCTAAACCAATCAAACACTCACACCCAGTCAACAGATCTGGGTTTAATCCATCACCGTTCTTCAGCCTACTCTGCCACCCCAGTTCAGACATGGCCATATGCAAATCAGTCTAACCCTGTGCCTCATGGGAACAGTCCAGCCCGAACTGTCAAGCCATGCCTTCCCTGGACCGGAAACAAGCTTCCGAGGACCGGTTTCTGGCATTTCAGCCATCTTCAGCCCGGCTTGCTTGAATCCAGTGGCAAAGTGAGCAAGGGACTCACGTCTGAGCATACCCTGCCAACTTATGGCGAACAAAGCGGTACAAAAGGGGGTGGTGATGGACGGAGCATCTGAACCAATCAAACACTCACACCCAGTCAACAGATCAGGGTTTAATCCATCACCGTTCTTTAGCCCACTCTGCCACCCCAGTTCAGACATGGCCATATGGAAATCAGTCTGACCCTGTGCCTCATGGGAACAGTCCAGCCCGAACTGCCAAGCCATGCCTTCCCAGGACCAGAAACAAGCTTCCGAGGACCGGTTCCTGGCATTTCAGCCGTCTTCAGCCTGGCTTGCTTGAATCCAGTGGCAAAGTGAGCAAGGGACTCACGTCTGAGCGGAGCGGATCCGAATGGTAAAAATGGAGAAAAAAAAAACGGGGTCTCACCCGTTCATTTAAATGAGGCTCCTGGTGTGTAATATTCCATGGCCAATCCTATTATTATATTGTGGGGTCTCTGTGGGACTGGGGGTCTTAATGTCACATGTAAAGTAGGCGCGGGAGGGCACAGAGACGTTTCACAGCCTAGGGGAATGCCACCTTCCTGGGTATTGTTGATTAATTGTTCGGAGGCTCCGAGGCCAACTGAAGTCCAGGAGATCGCCACCCTACGGTTCTTTACTTAAATATGCAGGATGGGCTTCGGCAGTCCCTGAAGCCTCAGTGGTCCTAGGCAGGGACTTTTTGGTTCTGTAATCACACGGGCAGTACTCGTGGTGTTATAAAGTGATGCACACATAGAAGCCTTGCAGTTGTAGAATTACGCAGGCTTTTTTTTATGTAATAGTCTGTTGGTTTATATTTGGTAGCTGCACCACAAAATTACAAATGTGTTCCCTCATAACCTCTTATAAACAGACGATTTTCACAATAAACTACAGAAAAGTGTTGTCAGAAAAAGAAGACCTATACACTCACTTATTTATTGGAAAAAAATAACCTTTATTAAAACAACACAAATAAATGGAAACGCAAGTTTATTAGAACAAACAACAGTATAACATGAAATACGTGGGTGGGACTCCTCCGGAAACAGCGTACAAAACCTGCAGGACAAATATGAAACATAAGTATGTGTGCCATGTGGAAGAGGAAAAGAAAGGTAGTCCTAATGAAAGGAAGATAGTGAGAACTGGAATGAAAGGGAGTGGTTGAAAGGGAGAAGAGGAGGGAGAGTCAAAAGAACAGAGGGAGGAGGAGACAGAGTGTGGGCCTACTGCACCCAGCCCTCAGTGTTTACCTCCTGTCAACCTTTTGTCTAGGATGCTGGGGTCCGCGAGAAAGAGTGTGGTCCAGCAAGTCCTTAAAATGAAACATATGAATGATGCTAGAGATTACATTATTAGCTACGGGAACATTGCTTGCCTGCACCTGTGCACCCAGGGAGCTGCACCCCAGCACCGTGCTCAATTGTAGGTCCTGCGCACCGGGGCTTCACTGCTCACCTTCCACCATTGGTGTGTCCAACGACATGTTGGTGCAAGCTCCAAGTCCAGGGTACCTTTGTAGGGTGGGAGAGCAGGTTTCCAGTCGAGGACGGCGTCTTGATACCACAATGGAAGGCGTCAGAATGCTGAGGGCATCATGACGGGGTGAGCACCCGCTCCGCCCATTTTGGCTTAATCAGTGTCTGAAAAGAGAGTAATAATTTAGTGGTGGAAACGTCTGGAGGTAAATTAAGGTTTATTTCAAGCTTAATAGAAAACACCAGTTGAGTGCATCCTTCGTTTTTGAAGTATGATCTAACAACTGTTAGTGGTAATCGTCGTTCAAAGAGGAGTTGGAGTGCACGAGAATACAAAAGGTTAAATAAAAATATGTTATGCCAGCGTTTATATACAAAGGAACAGAGCGCATGCTAGAAGCATAATGTACGGGTATAATGCAGTGGCGGAAGCCTGTGTGCATGTACACTTAGTAATGAGCTCACTACAGTGCCGTAAAAGCCAACGCCACATATCTGTGGGCAGTGCTGCCCGCTGGCTCTGGCCTACAGTACGGTTCAGCAGGTCCCTAAAATGAGACAGAGATGAGACTGAATCAGATCAGAGATCACATCATTAAACACGGCAACATCGCTTGTTCGCACCTGCGCACCCAGGCTGATGCACCCCACCCTTCCCGCAGCACTGTGCTCTACACGTGTCTGTAGGGTAGTGCTGCCCATTGGTTCAGGCCTACAGTACGGTCCAGCAGGTCATTAAAATGAGACAGAGATGTGACTGAATGAGGTCAGAGATCACATCCTTACGGACGGCCACATCGCTTTTTCGCATCTGGGCACCCAGGCTTATGCACCTAACCCCCCAGATTTTAGATTATTAGTTATGGAAACATCGCTTGCCTGCACCTGTGCACCCAGGCTGCTGCACCCCAGTCCCTTCCCCCGCACTGTGCTCAATTGTAGGTCCTGCGCACCGAGGCTTCACTGCTCACTTGCCACCATCGGTGTGTCGAACGACGTGCCAGTGCAAGCTCCGACTCCGGGGTACTTTTGTAGGGTGGGAGAGCTAGTCTCCGGTCGGGGACGATGTCTTCATAACATGATGTAAGGCGTCAGAATGCCCAGGGCATCCTTACAGGGTGAGCACCCGCTCCTCCCATTTTGGGGGAATTCATTCAGTGTCTGAAAAGAGAAAAATAATTTAATGGTGGAAACGAGTGGAGGTAAATGAAGGTTTATTTCAAGCTTAATAGAAAACACCAGTTGAGTGCATCCTTCGTTTTTAAAGTACGATCTAACAACTGTTAGTGGTAATTGTGGTTTAAAGAGGAGTTGGAGTGCACGAGAATACATAAGGTTAAATAATAATATGTTATACCAACGTTCACATACAAAGGAACAGAGCTCATGCTAGAAGCATTATGTGCGCGTGTATTGCAGTGGCAGAAGACTGTGGGCATGTACACTTAATAATGAGCTCACTACAGTGCCCTAAAAGCCAAGGCCACATGTCTGTAGGGAAACGCTGCCCGCTTGCTCAGGCCTACAGTACGGTCCAGCAGGCCCATACAATGAGACAGACATGTGACTGAATAAGGTCAGAGATCACATCATTACGCAGGGCAACTTCGCTTGTTCGGACCTGCGCACTCAGGCTGGTGCAGCCCACCACTCCCGCAGCACCGCGCTTAATTGGAGCCGCTGTGCACCCAGGCCCCACTGCTCACCTGCTGTGATTGTGTGTGCAAACACAACGGGCAGCAGTGTTCACAATTCTGTTGCAGTGTTGATTGCAGGATGGTGTACACCTCATGGATCCCTTTTTTTTATTGCACATTGTGGTATGCGAGGTGGATGCAGCCATATCACCTGAGACAGTGTGGAAGAACTGGGACTTGTGGCGTTATCATTATCCTATTTATACGTACACAAAGTTGGCTGGGATTGTGTACGCCAGGCCAGCGTATGAGTGTGAATATTTGTTCCGGGGACCTGGGCATTGTTCAGTTCCTGCCTGGCCAGAAAGTGTACTTATGTGCGTTTGTTTTGCAGTTTTGACGTCGCAGAATGCGCAATTTACATTAATGTAGCATGTATCGGGAGGGCAGCAACTATCGCTAATGAGATGCTGTTCGAAAATATTGAATGGCGAACATCACATGTCAATGGTGTGTGGTATTATTAAAAGTGTTGCTATTGTGAAGCGTGCACATGTGAATGTGCTTGGATGGAGGGAGGATCAGTAGTGAGGCTACGTCATACACAATGCTAACCCTCATGACAGTCAAGCAATGTATGTCAAAAGTGAATCTGAAAGTCTCCCGTATAACACACTACTATATTGGTAAAGCCTAACAACAGAGCGTACAGCAATACAAATCTATACATTACTGTTTACTGTTTGTCACATGTGAACTAGGATGTGCACTTTGCCCGTGGCTGATGATACTTCTTAGAGCCACCAATACCCAGGCCGAAAGGCAGAACAAAAATGTGCACACACGCACCAGGGGCATCGTGTAACACACATTTGCTTTTTGATGTAATGTTTGATATGAATGGCCATCAAACATGGAAGGTTAATGTACAGACCATGAATATGATGATTGTTGCATGTTGTGTGTAGTGTAAGATAAAAAACGCTCTTTAAGCAGAAGAGATGTCTCTCATCAAACGCTGTAGAGAGAATGACTAAAATGGGTGGGGTCGTCTAACTATTACAATGGGAAATATTATGAAGCAACCAAATGCTTTTTTAAGGTCACATGGCAATCGCACACCGAGCGTGCAAGGAGGCTGCATCAGACGTGATTTTGAGAAAATATATTTATCATAATATAAGTTTATTACAGTTAGAAGTATGTAAATGTTTAACATATTGTAGATTATCGCAAGCTCTCATATACTGTTTAAAGTTATTCAGATATACTTTTGAGATGAGACAAAAAAAAGAGGGAGAGGCGTACCTGGCGGGACCCCATGCATAAATGTCATAACGCATGGCATTGTACTGCGTACTCGTTGGATACCAAAGTAGCAGCTGGGGTGACTTCATGCGTATATGAGGTTACGCTGGACGAGGTGCCTCGAACCCATCTGATACGAAATGTGCATCTTTTACGAGTTTAGCAATATGGTGGATCGGATTCGCGTGGTGATGGAGCTTGGTATGCTACCGGTATTGGAGTGGTTTTCTCAACAACATAAAAAAAAGAGATGCATATTTTTGGGGAAATATATAAAACATTACAACATTTTTCAAGTTAAAATAAAAAAGCATATTAGAGTTCCAAAATATTGAAAAATATAATAGAAGAAATATAGGTTTTATAAACATTAAAATATGAAATAAACATTAAAAAAACTTTGAAATTCACTGAAAAAACCATAGGGTTTACAGACATTATAGTTTGGAATTAGCATTTAAAAAACCTTAGAAATTCACTAAAAAAACATAGGTTTCATGGACGTTATAGTTAGTTGGACATTTGACTCATATAAAACCAGAAAATCAATGATGTCATCTGAGATTTCATCAGTGATTTCATCAGTGATGCCACTGACCATGTCATGAGTGATGTAATATGTGATGTCATCACCAGTGCATTGCGGGTGTGCGAGATATAGTTAGTTCATCTAACTTTAACAGCTGAATTTCTCTGTAACTATAACGCCCTGAAACCTGTTTTGTGTGTGAATATATATATATATGTATATTGACAATATACATATATATTGACAAATTGACAAAGCCTGCTGCGCAGGCGAAACGCGTCTCTCTGTCTTTGCGGGGTCGTGGGAGACCTGAATCAATAAATTTGCCCTATTCCTACTGATCATGAGTACGTGCCATTTACTCTCTGGAGTCGGATGGATGTTTGGGATATATATATATATATATATATATATACATATTACCTACTGGCGGTCGCCAGTAGGTAGTTATAGTTAGGATTTTTTTCAATGCAAAATCTTTAAATTCTATTTGGAATAACTTTGGCGCCGGTTGACGAATCTGCCTGAAAATTTCCTCAGATTTGCCTCGTTGAGCTCCGGTCCTTCCCTGAAAGTTTGGGGGGGATTCGGCAAGCGGGGTCCGAGATAAAAGAGGGGTTCCAAAATGTGTTTTCCCCATGTTAATTTCCATAGGGCGGTCAAACTCACTTTTAGCCCAAACGGCTGAATGGATTTCCACCAAACTTGGCAAAATTGTAGGGACTGGTAGCCCGATGTGCCTTTGCTATGTCTCAAGATATGTGCTCCAGTGGATTTTGAGTAATTTAGGTTAAAGAAAATATATATATCTATATGCGCGCCCCGGTACGCGCACTGGGGAGCGCTCCGGGTGTGCCACGCGACTTGCGCACGGAAAGCTGATTGGCTCTCGGGTGTCTGTAAACATTGGAAACAGTCCAGTGCCGCCGGCATCTTGTGTCTCGGTAGGATCGAGACACAAGAGGTGGCCAAAACAAAGGGGGAAATGACCATAAGGGTGCAGGGATAGACCCCCCATTACCCCCTAGGTTTGATGTGGGGGCTATAAAAGGGCCCCGCGGGGCAAAAAAAAATTTTGGGGGATTTTTGATTTTCGCGGGGGAGAGCCCGGTACGCGCACCGGGAGTGCACCAGGGAGCGTACCGGGGAGCATACCATGGGGAAAAAAGAATGACAGTTTCGAAAAAATGTAGCTGTTTTAAAAAAAAATCTTTTTGTTGTTTTTTTTTTTTAATAAGTACCTACATGTAGAGACTTAGGGGCAGATTTACAAGCCACTTGCGCAACTTTTGCGTCACTTTTCTCATGTTAAACGTGACGCAAAGGTGGCGCAAAGGGCTTGCAAATCTGCCCCTTAAATTGTTGTTTTCCTCTCACTCCACTCCCACACTCACCTTCTTTCAGTCCCCCTGCTTTACTTCCCTTCCCCTCTCTTCCCTTCATTCGCTCCCTCAGTAATTCCTCTTCTCTCACTCACCTTACTCCACTTCACTCACTCCTTCTCTCATTCCCTCTGTCCTCTCACTTTCTCACTCCTCTTCCCTCATTCCTTCTGTCTCACCCTCACTCCCTCTATCCTCTCACTCTGTCACTCCCCCTTCACTCACCCTCACTCACCTTGCATTCCTCACTGTAATCAACTGACCTTTACTCACTCCCCTTCTGTCATTTGTTCCATCAGTCTCTTTCTCCCTTTCATTCAGTCATTTCATCCAAACAGTTATGCAGTACACATTTATTGAAAAAAGAACAACACAATATGTAAGCAATATAGCTCTTTTTGGAGAATTGGAGGTAGTTCGAAAAAGAACTGTTTTTTTTCTTCTTTTTTAGTTAAAATTTTTTTTTTACTTTTTCCGAACGTTTTTAAAAAATGTTTGTATTTTTTTCAGAACAAAAACAAAACTAGGGAATGCAAAACTACTCAACAGGAGCAAAAAAAAAGGAGAAAAATTAGGGCTGAGGGGCACAGCGGTGATCCTCCCTCTTTCTAACAATCAGCTCAATGCTCTGCTTCCCATAACAGAGCAGTTGGTCACACTGCTTACAACGAATTGTAATATCTGTAAAAACAGGCTGAATATTTGGGATCATCACTGCTGGTCTTCCTCTCACCGATGATGTTGAAGCTCCGGTGGAAGTGGAGGGGCCATCGGGTGGTGGATTGCGAGCCAGGGCCCTGGTGCTCTCCCGTGCATAATTAATCGGGTGCTTCCTCTCAACATGCCTGATTAAAGTAGCATTCCCGAAACTATACTTCCGGGTGGGATCCCCACGTGATAGGACAGTGTCACAAATTTTACAGGTGACTTTGGCTGCATTGCATTTTTTCTCCCCCTTTGGAAAAGAGAAAAACCTCTATATGAAGTGGTCCTTCACTTTTCTCTGTGGGGGGGCCTCAGGCAGGAATCCATCCGAAGAGTCTGAGGACTGGTCCTGGGAATGGCTCTGGGAACCAGACATGGTTGAATTAAATTTTTTTGCAGGAACAGACGAGAGGTGTTGTCTCAGCAAAAGCAAACAGGTTGTGAGGGAAATGGGTGGGGTGTTTCCCTACTTGTGAAAAAAAACTGTTATTAACCAATGAAAAGTGTTATTTTCAGGTCACATGACCCGACGCGCTTACGCTAGGCGCCCCGGGGCGCGTCGCGTAAGCGCGTCGGACGCTTACGTTGCGCGATCGTATTCACTCGAGTGCTTCCGGGTGCGCTTACGCCGTGCGTATCACGCGGATGCGGCTACGCGTTACGTCACGATTATGTTTCCGTTCGCGATATTGATGCTTACGGGACGCTCCCCGGTGCACGCCCCGGAGCGCTTGATAAAACAACGCTTTCTGGGGCGCTCACCGTGGCGCGCACCGGGAGCGCTCCAAGGCAAAAAAAAAATATATACAAAAAAAAAATATACAAAAAAAAATTTGGCAAAATTGTAGAGACTGGTAGCTTGATGTGCCTTTGCTATGTCTCAAGATATATGCTCAAGTGGTTTTTACGAAAATTAACTTTGAAAAAAATATATATTGGCCTACATTGGGCTATATATATGTTGAAGCCCAAATGTAGCCCAATGTAGCCCATTGTAGACCAATGTAGCCCAAAGATGGCCACCAGAGACAAAAAAAACAAATGTAGCCCAAATATCAGCCAGATGTAGCCCAAATATAGCCCAATGACAGAATGTCCCAGAGTGTTCTAAAGAACAACTAGAGCGCTAACAGTCTTACATATAAACTGAGACTTATAGTTAGGAATTAGCATTTAAAAAACCTTTGAAATTCACTGAAAAAAACCATAGGTTTCACACCAGTTATAGTTAGGAATTAGCATTAAAAAAACCTATTAAATTCACTGAAAAAACCATAGGTTTCACACCAGTTATAGTTAGCTGGAAATTTTACTGACATAAAACCATTGAAATTCCCACGTTATAGTTAGTTGGACTCACTATAACTTGCGCGTGCAATGCACTGCTGATGACGTCACATATTACATCACTCATGACATGGTCAGTGACATCACTCATGACATCACTGATGACACCATCCTTGTGACAGAGTGACAGACCTCCTTTCACTGTAATGTAACCCTTGAAACACATATTCAAAAATAGAAACTGAAATTTCTTTAAAAATGGAGATAACCATATCAGTAACAACAACCAATTCAGTAATTCCACCATCTATATACACATCTACTCATTCACAAACAGTTCAATATACTCACTCATACATATACTCACTCATCATATGTAGTGATACATCTATACATCCTGTTACACACTGACAGTCATCCAAAAGTTACTCACCACATAATCACACATGCAAATAAACAATTGAACATCCATTTTTTTGCATATAGAGCTATACACACACTACCACCTTACTTCTATTGAAATTAAAACATATTTATTCTCTTAAACAGTCCCTTATAGAAACACATACTTATTTAAACAGGAAATCTTACAATCTCTTACTCTCACATATACTCACTTATATACATCAATATTCACATATACTAGATTAAATCATATGTAGTTACTGATAAAGACAATAGTGAGAAAGTCATTCACTCACTAACATACACATATACACACTCATTCACCCATACAGTCCTGCACATATGCTGTCTTCAAAACTTATACAAACAGAGAGTCAGTCAATCATGCATCTATGTGCTAAGTAATACCCCCACCAAACCATATAGACACTCATACTGGTACCTAAAAAAACATATAATAACCCATGTACATACACATGTAGCTACTCACCAACCCATGCAGCTACTTATTCACAAAGTGAAACACTAATACTTATATTTAAAAATTTAAACATTACTCACTAATATTTATTTTTCAGAAAGACACACATTCACTGGATGGTGTCATCAGTGATGTCATGAGTGGTGTCACTGACCATGTCATGAGTGATGTAATATGTGACGTCATCAGCAGTGCATTGCACGTGCAAGTTATAGTGAGTCCAACTAACTATAACGTGGGAATTTCAATGGTTTTATGTCAGTAGAATTTCCAGCTAACTATAACTGGTGTGAAACCTATGTTTTTTTCAGTGAAACCTATGTTTTTTTCAGTGAATATATATATTGAGTAATTCGAGATACGATTCGGGTTACACTACCATCGTAATACCTATCAGTCAGCATGACAGACGAGGCTGTACGCCAGCGCGAAGCAGCAGCGGAAGAACTATTCTGCAAAAGACCGACAATAAATTCGAACACTGTACCCACTACTAGCGCGTCTGCAGGGACTGAAGAAAATGAAAAAACGCTACTTAGGGATCTAGAAAAGTACATGCGCTTGGAGATAACGAAATGGTGGGAGCATCGCTCACTATCTAAGTATGTGGAGGTAGGCCGGGTCCCGAGAGGTCTTCGTATCCTTTTCGCTCCGAGTTACGATAATCCCAACCCTGCAATGTTGAAGGAATGGGCACAGAATAACTTAGAGGCTTTCATGACCTCAGGCCGCATCCTGATAAAATATGCAGCGATCGACCGGGTGGAAATCTTAATGAAAATAGAGAACATTGAAGAAGAGCTAAAGAAATCCGCAAAGGTCGAATATATTAAAGCTGCCAGGAATGCTATTGATGAAAGACTACGCAAGCATGAGGAAAAAATCAAACATCGTAAAGCCCACAAGTTTGCCAGAGATGAATCAGACTACAACAACGGACAAATCTTCACATTCGCGCGTAAATATAATAACGAAAATCAAAAGAAGTTTGGGGAACAGAAAGGTAAAAGCAATGTGGAGAAAAGCACGCAAAAACCCACTGTAATGGAGGGAGCAGCGGCAGAAAATTCGAGTTTTGATTCAATCTCTATATCAAGTGAATCTAGCGTGGAGAGCGGAGAAAGGCCAACACCAGCAATTGTACTAGACATGGGTGAGGAACTGGATTATTTAGTAGCAGAGAGACTACGTACACTGAGACCGAGAAAGGACAACAAACAACAAAAAACACAAGAAAAAACAGACGAAGAAAAGAAAGACGAAAAAAGCACAAACAAAAGAGGAAAAAACAAAAAGAAAAGCAATTGGACACGGAAAAAGTAGATGTAGATAAAACCATCATCAATCTGTCCAACGTGCCTCTATCTGATGCGGAAAAAGCTTTGTTGTCTCTAGGTCTTAATTTCTGTCCTGGTCAAACGTTTAATTACAGCTCCACGAGAATAGATGTTTTCAGGTTTGTCAGAAAACTCAAGCTAAAAAAACATTTTTCTTTGAAGAATGACAAAGATAAAAATGAGGAGCGACAACGTGATATGAATGCTCATGTGGAAAGTTTAGGCATCAGGGCGGCAGATATTCCAACATACCTAGACCTACATGATCTTGATATTGGCGAGGCAGAAACTGATGAAACTGAATATGACCCTTCTACTCAGACCAGGATCAGAAATATCAACCTGCTACAAAAAGGAGCTGGGATCAGCCCCTTTAAGAAAAAATCCAAATACATCCCAATGATGCCGAGGGATGCGTTAGATACGTTTCATGATTGCGTGGTTGAGGACATTAAAAAACTGAACAGACAAGTACAGTCCAAAAGAACTAAACAGAAAAAACAGATTGAACAAAGGAAAAGAGACTATGCCAAGTTGATGAAAAAACTAAGTGAGAACAATGAAATCATCATTAAGAAATCGGATAAGGGCGGCAATCTAGTAATCTGGCCCCGAGAAGATTACATCAAGGAAGCAAAGCGCCAACTGAATGACATTAACTGTTATGAGCCATCCAATATCAAAAAGTATACTAGTGCCAGAGACTCCCTTAAGAAATTGTTGATGCAAGTGCGCAGTGATGGCTTAATATCTAATGATGAGTTCAAATTTACGCATAATGAAAACCCAATTGTGCCGGTTCTTTATTTAATACCTAAAGTGCATAAATGTGTTTCTCCTGTTCCTGGCAGGCCCATCATCTCCGCGATAGCGGGGGTGGCGGAACAGGTAGGCCAATATGTAGATTTCTTCCTACAAAACTCTGTTAAAACCCTGCCCAGTTACATCAGGGATACTGGTGATTTTCTGGGGAAAGTGAGAAATATTGAATGGTCTGAAGAAATGTATCTCATCTCACTAGACATTGAGTCTTTGTACACCAGCATAGACCACCAGGCAGGGCTGGCAGCTGTTAAATTCTTTTTGGACCAAAGACCGTGCGAATTCTATCAGCACAATAAGGCTCTAATTAATCTGATGAGCTGGTGTCTCAATAACAATTTCTTTCTATTCGGCAAGGAGTTGTTTAAACAACTAAGGGGCGTGGCAATGGGAGCCTGCTTCTCCCCCAGCTATGCGTGCTTGCACGTTGGCTGGTGGGAGGAGCAGGTCCTCAAGAGGGACTATTCTTCCATTTTTGAAAATAACATCAAGCACTACTATAGATATATCGATGATATTTTCATCGTGTGGCAAAGAAGTAAAGAGAAAGCAGTGGAATTCATTGAAAATATCAATGTAAATAATTTAAATCTCCACTTTACCTACCACATAGACAAATCCAGTTTAGAGTTTCTGGACGTCAAGTTGTATATAGTTGAAGGAAGAGTAGAAAGTACCCTGTTTAGAAAATCTACTGCAGGCAATGTCACGCTCCATGCCTCTAGTGCCCATCCCAGGCACTTGATTGCCAGTATCCCCTATGGGGAATTGTTACGCCTGAAAAGGATATGCAGCACGAAAGCTGAATTCAACACTTGTGCTGCAGAATCCATACGGCACATGAAAGCAAGAGGCTATTCTGATAAGATTCTGACAACAGCCCTAGCGAAAACATCTCTTAGATCAAGAGCTAGTCTGCTTCCAGCCTCTAGAGAGGAACAGTCTATCCCCCAGGATTCATCTGACTTACCAGTAACTTCTGGGACAGATGACTCTGATCAGTGTCCTAGACTTATCACTGCCTACAGCGAGAATGAACGTAAAATTAGATCCATCATCAATAAGAATTGGGCAATTGTATTAACTGATCCCGTTCTTAGGATGAATCTACCATCTAGCCCCACCATAACATTCAGCAGAGCAAGGAACATGGGAGCTGTGTTAGATCCAACAAGCCCTGAAATAAGAACTAAATCTAACTGGCTAAAACCCAAAGCTGGTTTTTACAAATGTTCCACATGCCGTGCGTGCAAGTTTGGGGTGAATACAACAGAATATCATACTCCCTTCAGTTCTACACCACATAAGATATTGGGCAACTACAACTGTAAAACTGAATTTGCAGTTTACGTTCTCACTTGTACCTGTGGCCTTAATTATATCGGTAGCACCAAACTGCAGGCACATGAGAGAATCCTCCAACATTTGCGTGCAATCTTGCATAGCGATCCCAATTATCCCGTGGCACGCCACTTTAAACAGGTACATGAAAACAACTTATCTTGTTTACAATACTATGTGGTATCCTCTATTCCAAAACCACGTAGAGGAGGGAACAGAGAGGCTTTGCTTAGAAGACTAGAAACTAAATTTATTCTTAACTTCGACAGCAAATGCCCAAATGGACTGAATAACACCGAAGATTTGTATACGTGTCTCTAAATTGAGTATTCTGTTTGTTCATTGAGGCGGAGTTAAATATGCTATATACCGTAGAATTTATTGCTGTTCCAGACGCAGATACCCTACACCTAGTAGGTTTTTATTTTTGGGGTGTAGGTAAGAAAATTCGGTAGCTTCTGACATTTGCTTTATGACGGCTGTCAATTTCTTACCTCACGAATGCACACTATGGCCAAGACATTGGATCAGAGGTTGGGCACCATTAGTATGAGAAAAGCTATTACCTTGAACAAGGTCCAGGGATTCACAACCATCTCGAATACCTGATGTCAACGCCTATTAAGTCTTTGTGTTGTGTCTTGGCCTAGTTTTGATTACAATATGCATCCTTTTTGTTGTAATCATTTTATTTGCACGAAACAATAATTTTTTGCACATGGGTAACTTAGGAAAAAATAAGTATTGCTGCTATGCTCTGTATTTTTGTTGCACATTCTTTTTAATCAGAGTCACGAATGAGTAATTATATGCATTTATGCAGTTATGATGAATTTTGTTATTGCACATAACAGTGTATATATGGATTTATCCAGTAATTTAAAATTGCCAAAGCGGACTGTCATTGAATCAGGACGATATTTTAGAATAATTACAGGTTCCGTTTTAATTAATTTAATAGACGGAATCAATATCGTTTTTTAGGGTAAATACTTCTAATGTCATAGTGAATGTTAGGCATTAGTTATATCACACCGATTGGAGAAAAAGATTTCAGTCTGTCTATCATGTCTATTACTAACTTGTCGAACATGTGACCTGAGAGGGAAGGGCATATCATTTAAATGGCCTCAACCGGCTACAGCCTGTATGTGATCAAGGGCGCCTGAGCCCGAAACGCGTCATCTGTTGATTGCTGCTGAAGGTTGAAATAAAATAACATCTTGCCTGACAAAGAAGTGGTTCGCCTCTCCTTCTTCGCCGCCGAGGCTTTTGGTGGAAGTGGTTGGAGTTTTGCCTGCGATATATATATATATATATATATATATATATATATATATATATATATATATATGTATATATATATATATATATATATATATTACCTACTGGCGGTCGCCAGTAGGTAGTTATAGTTAGGATTATTTTATCGCAACATTCTATTGTGAATAACCTTGGCGCCGGTTGATGAATCTGCCTGAAAATTTCCTCGAAAATGACTGGCGGCGCTCCGGTCCTTCCCTGAAAGTTTGGGGGGATTCATCAAGTGGGGGCCGAGATAAAAGGGGGGTCCCAAAACGTGTTTTCCCCATGTTAATTTCCATAGGGCGGTCGACCTCACTTTTAGCCCGAACGGCTGAATGGATTTCCACCAAACTTGGCAAAATTGTAGGGACTGGTAGCCCGATGTGCCTTTGCTATGTCTCAAGATATGTGCTCCAGTGGATTCTAAGTAATTTAGGTTCAAAAAAATATATATATTTATAAGCGCGCCCCGGTATGCTCACCGGAACGCGTACCAGCGCGCTACGTGAGTTCGCGAGCGGAAAGCTGATTGGCTCTCGGGTGTCTGTCAACATTCCAAACAGTCCGGAGCGGCCGCCATCTTGTGTATCGGTAGGATCGAGACACAAGAGGTGGAAAAAACAAAGGGGGAAATGACCAAAAGGGGGCAGAGTAGACCCCCCTGACCCCCTAGGTTTGATGTGGGGGCCATAAAAGGGCCCCACGGGACAAAAAAAAATATATGTTCTCGATTTTCGCGGGGGGAGCGCCCGGTACGCGCACCAGGGTGCGTACCGGGGAGCGTACCATAGGGGGAAAAGAATGACAGTTTTTAAAAAAAGTACCTTTTAAAAAAAATGTGTTCTTTTTGTTGTTTTTTATTTTTTTGGTTTTAAGTACCTACATGTAGGTACCAATGCAGAGACTTAAATTTAATGTACACCGTCTCCTCTGTAGACATCTTGCATGTTGTTATAGAACCTATTGTGGTATATGGAATCCATACCATAGTCTGTCAGGAAAGCAGAAACAGATACTTTAAGCAGTCCCTGAGAAGGCCTAGGGGATCATGGGTAGTCTATCCTGCTCCCTTATGATGAAAAAGAGATGTAAAATACACATTGGAGATAATATAGTGGGAGAAAGTAAGTAACTACGAGCAAACTTACTATGTAACACCAAAAAGTTGCACAGTATACTGTTATTCTCACTTCATATTATAATCATTTTGGTACTACTTCATGAATTACATATAAAAATTAATAAAGTATCAAACAATTTTTGATTATTAAATATAAATTTATTCTTCTGATTCTTTTTCAAAATTTAATAAAACTTCTAACATTATATTGTCCGGAATTTCCATATAATTATCATTGCATGATTCAATTTGTTCCAAGCAGTCTATTAATTGTTGGTCCAAAGAGTCATCTATGAAATCCAACTCATCTTTTTTTTCTTCTGGATTTTCAACCTTTACTTAGAAAGAAATAACATTGGATTGTTGTTTTGCTTCCATTTTCTTTCTGTAAATTGCAGAAAAAATAACTATATCAGTAGAGTTAGGGTACTTTTGGGTTTAAGATCAGACAGGTACTTCTGAGTTTTTAACAGTGAATTAATTTTTAGGCGGTGTATGGTTTCAGGCAGGAAGTAGAACTATTAAAAAGTGCATGTGATGAAGCCTAAGTAAATTCATAATTATACCAGAGAAGCCTAACTCAATCCATAACTATAACAGAGAAGCCTATCTCAATCTATAACTATTACAGAGGGACAGTATATAACTATCAGAAAACGTTTTCCCAAATTAACTTAAAGTGCACAACATAGTTTCCCTTCAAAATTAACAACTTATCTTTGTCAAAGTAGTTGAAGTTTTCAGTGAAAATCCTTTTCAAATGTATCTCAGGTAGTAGTAGTCAAAATGGCTGTGTTTCCCTCTCTTTTTTCATACATATTCATGTACATAACCAATCAAATGTCAGCACATAAAAGTACAAAATGAAAGTAACATTTTAATTGGTTGTAAATTCTAACACTTTCATATGTGTTTTTGTCATGTAAATTACCTACAGCCTAAATGGCTCAATGGAATACCACCAAATTTGGGAAAATGGTAGGGACTGCTATGTAGTAGGGCCTATTCTATATTTGGTGAAAGTGTCTCCAGTGGTTTTTATGTAAATTAACTTCCCACATTTTTTTGGGAGCGCCTACCGGTGCGCGCTCCGGTACGCGCACCGGGAGCGCTACAGGAGTCCGTCATTTTGTGTTTCGGTAGAATTGAGGCACAAGATGGAGGACAAACAATGTTGGGAATGGGTAAAAGGGGGCACGGTAGACACCCTCTGACCCTCTAGGTTTTCTGAGGGGAGTTTAGGAGGTACATATATGCAAAAAAAATTAATTTTGCCGGGGAGCGCCCGGTACGCCCACCGGGGAGCGTACCGGGGAGCGTACTTAGATAAAAAATAGTGAAAAAAGTTAGAGAAAGATAATCATTTTGAGTGATCAGAGGTAGGGTAGCTCTGAAAAGAGCTTTTGGGTTCTGTGGCTGATTTAGGTACCTACAAGTAGGTTCCAATGCACAGTTTTAAGTTCAGGAGGAATATTCTATTCCCCTCATCTGAGAAGTGCACACCATCTCCTCTGTAGATATCTTGCATGTTGTAACGCAAGTTATTGTTGTATATTGAACCCATTCCATAGTCTCTCATGTAAGCAGAAACAGATGTATTCACATGTTTCTGTGTTTTCAAATTGTGGACAAAATTGGTTGGACCAGTTCCATTTCTGTCTTTGACATATATTGGAATATACCAAGGCAGTTTGTGGAAAAAGTGCCATCAATTGACCAAAGGTGTCCTTTAAAAGCATTTCCAGACCTACCCCAGTCAAAGTGCCCAAGTCATTTCCACCACAGTGCACAATTAAGAGGTCAGGGTGTGGCAGATGCAAAAAGGTTTTCACCAATGGTATCAATTGGTGACATCTCAATCCTCTCTGGCCAATCCACTTGATCTCCACATTTGGTAAATCAAGGTTGTGAAAATTTCTGATAGCTGCATACCTTTGAGTCCAGTGGATGTAGCTATGTCCAATAATCCAGACAGAATACATGGTGAGAGAAGGTTCTGGTGCAGTCAGATGAAGTGTGGGAATGAAATGGCAGTTGGAACAGTAGGAGTTTACAAAAAAATAACTGTGGAGTTTCACTGCTCACAAGCATTGGATTCAAATAGTTGAAAACTGAAAGTTAGGGTGCTTGGTTGTGTTGTGTGAAAGAAGCAATTTGAATGGTTAAGAAAAAGTCATTTAAAGAAACATTGCACTGGATAAGCTGGTGTATTGAGAGGTCAAACATCCTTGCTGAGTTGATTTGCAACATTGTAGAATAAACTTTTGAACCTGAGAGTTCAATGAGGAGGGAGTTGAAATGGTAACAGGTAGAAAGGGCTGAGGGGGAAGGGTGTTGGTTTGAAAATAGTGAGGGAAGAGTTTTAATTGGTTGAAATGAGGCATATGTGTGTAGAATTAGAGGTTTTCTGTGCCAGTCTTGGTTGCAGTGTCTGGAGTGCATACCTTTTGCTCTGCTAAAGAAAAATTGGTGTGTGTGTCTGACACTGTTCTCAATCTCCCAAAGCATTTGTAAAGGTGAGTAATGATTCATTTAATTTAGATAGAGACTTGTATGCTCTATGGAGAAGATTTGGAAGCAGATTGTGTTTTTTTAATGTTGCTTTGTGTCATGTTTTTTGATAATGCTTGGTAAAAAGATTTTGCTGTATAGAGGAATTGTTTTATGTAAAATTGAGAAGTTTCAGTAGTGACATGGAATGCTTGTACATAGGAGTTGTGCTGCGTTTCGAAAATGTTATTAAAAAAACGATTTTGGGGTAAATGAATGGCTTTTATATTTTTGAGAAGGAATGCTTAGTGTCTGCCTGATTAAATAAATATATTTGAACCTTCCACAATGATGTCACCTGTGTTACCTCAGATTAGGAAGCAGATTGAGCTTCTTTCTTGTTGGTTTGTGTCATGTTTTTTGATAATGCTTGGTAATAAGATTTTGCTGCGTAGAGGATTTGTATTATGTAAAATTGAGAAGTTTCAGTAGTGACATGGAATGCTTGTACATAGGACCTGTGCTGTGTTTCTAAAATGTTATTAAAAAAACGATTTTGGGGTGAATGAATGGCTTTTATATTTTTGAGAAGGAATACATAGGGGCACATTAGGATGGCGGGCGGGCTTTGCCCGCTCACCACCCTAGCGAAACTCGGGACCGCCCGCCTGAAGGGTGGGGGTCCCGACATTGCCATCAGGATGCACCCGCCACAGTGGCGGGCGCATTCCTCAATTTAACATTGTGGCGGGCGGTGCTCACTGCTCCGCCCACCACAATGTTAAAAACAGAAGCACGCATTTGCATATTCGAAGCGGCAGGCACCGCGCGGTGCCTGCCTCTTCGAGTATGCAAAGGCAGGGGAGTACCACAGGTACCCCCCGTGTGCCACCCCCCTTTGGCCTTCACTCTGGGGGCCCACAGGGGGCCCCCAGAGTGAACACCGCATGCCTTTCCGTGGCGGCATTGCCGCCACGGAAAGGCATTGACAAATGCCTATTCTAATATGGCTGGCGGTGTCTGATAGACACCGCCACCATGTTCTCCCTTTTCCGCCCCGGCCGCTATGCGACCGGGCGGAAAACAGGCGGGCGGTCTTTCTCAGCGCTGCGGTCCCCTCCGCCATCGTAATATGGTGGGGGGGAATGCAGGGAAGGATGGCGGGCGGATTGCCTCCGCCAGGGTGGCACCCTGGCAGAGGCAATCCGCCCGCCATCCTAATGGGCCCCATAGTGTCTGCCTGATTAAATAAATATATTTGAACCTTTCACAATGATGTCACCTGCGTTACCTCAGATTAGGAAGCAGATAGAGCTTCTTTCTTGTTGGTTTGTGTCATGTTTTTTGATAATGCTTGGTAAAAAAGATTTTGCTGCATAGAGGAATTGTATAATGTAAAATTGAGAAGTTTCAGTAGTGACATGGAATGCTTGTACATAGGACTTGTGCTGTGTTTCTAAAATGTTATTTAAAAAACGATTTTGGGGTAAATGAATGGCTTTTACATTTTTGAGAAGGAATAAATAGTGTAGATGAGGTGAGGCCTGTCCAGGGGTGTAGATGAGGCGAGGCCTGTCCAGGGGTGCAGATGAGGTGAGGCCTGTTCAGGGTTGCAGATGAGGTCAGGCTTGTACAGGGGTCCAGAGGAGGCGAGGCCTGTATTCAAGAGTGTAGTGGGAGAGAAGCCTGTCCAGGGGTGCAAAAGAGGTGAGGCCTGTGTCTAAGATTGCTGTGGGGGAGAGGCTTCATGAAGTCCAACCCACTGCATTCTTAGACACAGGCCTCACCACCTCTGCTCCCCTGGACAGGCCTCACCTCCTCTGCACTTCTGGACAGGCCTCACCTCATCTACATCCTTGGACACGCCTCTCTCCCACCACACTCTTGATCACAGGCATCACCTCTTCTACAACCTTGAACAGGACTGTTTTCCTCTGACTGCTGGACAGGCCTCACCTCCTCTGCACCCCTGGACATGCCTCACCTCATCTGCACAATCTGCTTCCTAATCTGAGGAAACACAGGTGAAATGTGCAATCATGTACACAGTATTTAAACCTTGTGAATAATGTAAAACCAATTCATGTGCTGTAAATCAATTTTTACATAACATTTAAAAAACAGAGCACAGGTCATATGTACAAGCATTTTATTACACAACGAAACGTCACTTATTTTCAAAATACAATTCCTTTATGCATCAACATTTCTTTACCAAGCATTATTATTATTTTTACACCTGTCCCCTTCTAACACCCTCACTCTGACTTATTCCTTTTTACATCCTGACTCTGTGTTACACTCTCTTACACTCTGTCTTTGACTTACTTTCTGTTACACCCTGTCTCTCATTTATTCCCTCTCTCTATTTGTTTTTTTCCAGCAAATTCTAAATCATACTCTGTCTTACATCCTCTTCCTGATTTTGTCCATCTTACAAACATTTCTGTTTGTAACATTCTCTCCCTGTTGTACTCCCTATTACACCTTTTGTGTGTTTTACACCCTCTCTCCCTCTTTCTGACTTTTTCATTCTCTTCCTTTCTTCCTGTTACATCCTATGTCTGACCTACTTCTTGTTCAAGTATCAAGTAAGCTTTATTTCGACAATTGTCATAAAAGCATGTTCCACATATAAAAGTACATGTGTAAACTTCTAGTAGTTTTACTTCTTGTTATATCCTCTCTCTTTTTTTACTACCTCTTACACCCTCTCTCAAACTTACTCTCTCTCTTTTCCTTTTACAGGCTCTCTCTGTGTAAGTCTCTTTTATATCCTCTTCCCTTCTAACAACTTGTCTCTGTCTTACATCCTTTTACATTATTGCACAGTCTCCCTTCATATGAGGAGGAAGGGAATAACATTTAGCCTTAGCAAATACTGGAGAAAAAGTCGTATATTGCTTTTTGGATGGGGAGATTCCTTTTTCATCCCTTGATTACCAGTAACTTCCATAGTAATTAGAGTAATCATTATAAACCTGTGATGACAACGATATGCTTCGGGTGGACCAGTTATTATATGGATTATGACTCTTCAACCAAGGAATTCCAAAAATACAGTTTCATTTGGGATGGCAATGGTATCTAAAGACAAACCTCAGTATGATCCACAAAATAAAACATTTAAAGGAGGAGAGGCCTCATGTATAGGTCCTGATGTTAATTGTTACCCAACAACAGCTTAAATCATTTCAGGAATCTTCTTAAGTCTTTTAGGGTTATTTTTCCTAGTTGACCAGTCCTGATAAATGAACATGACACATGCAACACTATCTTGCAATGCTGAAGTATTAACAATCTTCTTTCATTTTTCTTTATAGCAATTGTGAAAGGTATAAGTGATTAGCACTATGATTCAAAGAAGATTCAATAAATGGATGCCAAAGCTCTTCTCCCTTCAACTCAGAAGGTGGTTAAGTTCTTACAAAATTCCTTTGCTGCAGTTTAAAACTAGCCTGAAACGTATGCCTAATTTTGCTACGCTACAGACACAAACGAGCCTTATACTGGCACTGATTTTCATTTTGCAAAAGGGACCCTTCACATTTAGTATTTACATTGGATCTTCCTTAGTTAATGGGTCTGCTGGAACTTCAGATCAACCAGAAAAGAAAACAGTAGAGAAATTGGCAAAGTTTCTCCAGGAATTACTTCTCTCATTTGCATGGCGCAGCGAACCTGCGCAGTGGGTGCGCCAGAGGCGCGCCAAAGGCAAGCCATCTGCACACATCCACGCCTGAACGGGTCCAAGGGCCAGGACCCCTGGTCAATTCATGACCTACTCAGCAGACGATCTAAGGCCATTAGCCCATGAGAACTACACCTTGGATAAAAGGCTAGAAGACACTCTGAGGTCAGAATATATACTGGGAAACAAAGGGGGTGGCAGACACACGGCCCCACAACCATCTCCCCACAAAAATACAGAGTCTGGCAACTTGCCAGGACTTGTAAATGTAAATGTATTGCGATTTATATAGCGCACGTATCACCCGAAGGCATCAAGGCTCTTGCCTTGGGAACCCGTCCTGGTATTCCCCTGTGAGATAACCCCAGCAGGGTATCCACAAGGTGAAAGCCAGGCATCCCGCCGCGAAGGGCCGTAGTGGAGATTAAGCAAGCTATTGCCCAGAGTCGCAGAGTGTGAACCCATGAGTCGAGTAGGCACCGGAACAAGAATTATCGAGTCCGTGGAATTTTTTGAGCCCAAGACCAGCCGAGGCTGGGAATTGAACCCTGGTCCAGGACCGATCTCAGCTTCCGGGTCTGCCGCCTCTAACCCCTGAGCCACACTTCTCCACTTAAGACTTAAGATGGCAGTTTTAAATACACGCTCCCCGCAGAAACATAGCCTTGAAATCTACTCGCCCTCCAGGATGGGGCAATGAATAAACTGCCGGTCACTGAAACCTGGCTTGAGGACACCTCAATCCCGGATGTCGTGGCGGCCCTCCCCGGGGATTTTGATATCTCATGGCACAACAGACAAGGGAAGACTATAGGAGGGGGAGTAGCTATATTCTATAACAAACGACTAGCTGTAGATAAGATAGTGGCAGAAAGCCTTGATAGTGCTGACATTTTGGGGTTACAAATTGGCTCCAAATCCTCTTGCTTGACACTCCTAGTGGCATATTTCCCCCCTGGATTAACCCCCAACTTTTTTGAGCTATTCAAGGAAATCATCTGTGATTTTTGTTTGCGGTACCAATGACTCCTGGTTGTGGGGGATTTTCATTACCACTGGGATAAAGCACCATGGGAATTGCTTGCCAGTCAATTCGAGGAAGCCATGAGCTTGATGGGGCTCCATCAGCTGGTTGATTCCCCTACTCATATCAAGAGGCATATCCTCAACCTCATTTGGACCACTCAGCCTTTGACAAAACTAATAGAGATTAGCCCCTGCGGCTGTTCAGACCACTCACTTATCAGCTGCTGGGTTTCGCTGGCCTGCCAAAAAACACAACCACCCCAGAGTGGAGAGTGGTGCATGGCTGGAATAAAATCGAGGCAGGCAGCCTAGAGGGTACCCTGCTCAGTATCCCTCATAAAAATGATATAACAGGCAACCTCGAGGTTTAATGAGGACTTGAGGGGAAGGAAGCAAACCCTTTGCCAATCTTGCCAGCACAGATCTAGGATCAAAAACAGAATCTTGACAGCACCAATGGTGGAACATTATGTAGCGGCAAATCATGATGAAAATGACCTTAAGTGGTCAGTTTTGTACACTTTGAAACCATTGAACTGCACGGTAAATGTTGAGAAAGTGCTCCTACAAAAAGAAGCATATCTGATTCTCAAGTTTAATAGTACGCAAACAGGGCTAAATAGCCTGTCAGAGATAGCAAGGTTATAGATCATCTGGTGCTTTCTAGGAATATGGTATCCATGAAGTGCTTTGACTGTCCTTGCTAACCTTCGAATTGCCCTTTTTCTTAAATATACCTTGTCTAAACTACACTGTAGAGAGGTCACTCGCTGCATTGGCTACCCTGAATAAGTGCAGGCCATAACGTCTCAGTCTCTCCAGCGTTGCATGCCTGTCGCATCGAAGTCTTATGTATATTGCCCTTAAACAAGGCAGGCCTGTTTTGGCACCACACTATTCCCTATATGGCTGGCAATTTCAATGATTTATCATAAATGCTCCGGAACTGCGCCCCTTCCCCCCGTGTTTTTTGAAAAGAGAGCGGTGTCTGTGTTTCTACCCGCATGCTTCGAAAAAGATAACATTTTGACAACCAGTGTACCATTACAATTAGATCTTATATGCGGCAACTTGTAATTCTACACAGACTTCATATTTGGTTGTCTTCACATGTAGACTTAACAATAGACTACATCTCCCACAATGCAATGACTCAAGTCCCTACATTTAATAAGCCGAATTTTGCCCGGTCGCCATCTTGAGTCGATCGTAGAGTTAGCAAGCAACATCGGGGAGCGAGGTAGGTGCCGTTTCACTGACAAGCATTCCCTTGAAGAGCATTTTTATAATTTAGACCTGGAAGGTGAACAAACAGAGTGCGAAAACCGTTTCTGTTATCCCAACAGCCAACCCACTACCGTCATTGGAAAAGCCTGTGAAGCACACCACGCCACATTTGAGGTACGCGATTACCGGTTGCATACTAGATAGGAAAATGCTAATGCCTTACGCGGCAGTAAGTAATAATAATGTTATTCATCTTTGCAGTTTCAATTTTGTTGGAGGATAATACCAGGAAACCTATTAACACAAAGTCTAGGATTTCCACCAGTTAATTATTATTATTAATTATTATTAAAGGGGTTTGTAAAGCGCCTGGTGACGCCTCCCGGCGTGTCCCCGCGCTGTGGAGAGAGAGTGATAGGAGGGGGAAAGAGATACAGACGACTATAGGGTGAAGAGGTAGGTTTTCAGCAGTTTTCTAAAAGATGCCTCGTTGATTTCTAATCTGATGTACGTGGGGAGGGTATTCCACTTCTTAGCTGCCAAAGTGCGGAAGGACCTACCTCCCATTCTAGCTCTTTTAGGGAGCGATGTTTTAAGCAGGCCCATTCCCTTGGATCTGAGGGATCTGTTGGGCTCATACAGTACCGCCAGATCGGACAGGTAGGAGGGGGCTTTTTGGTGAATAATCCTGTGGCACCATAGGAGAGCTTTGAATAGTATTCTCTTGCTAATAGGCAGCCAGTGGAGGGTGGCCAGGGAAGGTCTGGAGGGAGCTCTGCGGGGAAGTCTTAGCACTAGACGTGCGGCTGAGTTTTGCAAGACTTGTAATCTTCTGATGTTTTTTTCGGTCGCGCCCAGCAGTAGCACATTCCCATAATCTATTCGGGAGGTAATAAGTGCCTGAGTCATGGTACGCCTGGAGTTCAGCGGGAGCAAGTCCAGGGTACGGTTGAGGGTTTTCATGACTCCAAAGCACTTGCCTACTGTTTTTTTGACATGGCTGTCAAAGGAGAGCTTATTGTCTATCCAGACACCTAAGTTCTTGGCTTCTTGATTGGGAGTGGGTAAGGGTCCCAGACAGGTAGGCCACCAGTCTTTCGTCCATTTAGTGTCATTTCCTCCAATTATAAGTACCTCAGTTTTTGTGCCATTTAATTTGAGGCAGTGTTCAGTCATCCAGGCAGCAAGCTTGCACATGCAGGATTTGAAATTGTCGGCTTCGGATGAGGGAGCTTGAGACAGGGAGATTAGAAGTTGAGTATCGTCGGCGTAAGAGACAAGCTCTACGCCGAACGATTGTACCACCTCCGCCAACGGTGCCATGTACAAGTTAAACAAGGTCGGACTCAGGGCAGAGCCCTGAGGCACCCCCTGTTCAAGCATCACGCTGTCCGATAGAAAAGTCCCTCTTTGGACCTGAAAGCTCCTGTTGATAAGAAAAGCCTTCAGCCAGCCTAACGCCTCTTTGGTGACCCCCGCTCAAGATGGAATGTGCTACAGTGTCAAACGCGGCACTGAGGTCCAGCATGATGAGAGCCATGGTCTTGCCCTCATCGGCTCCTTCCCGCAGAGTTTCGGTCGCTCTCAAGAGAGCTGTCTCAGTAGAGAAGCCCGATCTGAAACCCGACTGCGATATATGGAAGGCATTCTGGGTTTCAAGATGGGCCATGAGTTGGACATTGGCTACTTTCTCTGCTAGTTTTGCAAGATAGGGTAGCAAGGAAATTGGGCGTAAGTTCTCTAGTATGTCCTGACTCATATTAGGCTTTTTTTTGATTGGGAGCACTATGGCTTGTTTCCATTCCGTGGGTAAGCAGGCAGTAGAAAAAGATACTTGAAGCATGTGTCTAAAATGGGGCTCTAAGACCGAGATAGACGTAGCCAAGATTTTAGGTGGCGCAGGATCTCGTGGAGAGCCGGATTTGATGCTTTTGCACATTTTAGCCAGTGTTTCAACGGGAGGGACAGAGAATACACACAGACATGATTGTGTACGTATGTGGTCATCATTCTCCGTGAATTCAATGCCAGGTTTTATATTGCTGGAGAAATTGGCATATATATTAGTGATTTTTCCTGAGAAATACTTAGCAATATTATTGCAGGTTTCTACTGAGTCATTCTGAGAGGTGGAGTTGGAGTCGATAATAGAGATTTCCTTATAAATCTGAAAGAGCTCCTTGGAGGAGTTTTCAGCTTCCAGGATCCGGTTGGTATAGTGAGATGCCTTGGACAAACGTATCTTTTTATTATACTCTTTTTGCGCTGCTTTATACTGGGTTTTAATTTCTGGGCAGTATTTAAGACGCCATTCTCTTTCAAGCTTTTTACAAGCAGTTTTGAGGGTCTGGAGCTCCTGACCGAACCAGGGGCACGATTTTTTAGTTCTCATAGCGTTGGTTACTGTGCGAATCGGGGCTGTGATGTCAAGAGCCTTTGTGAAGCAATTTTGAAGGTGTTTATATGCGGTCTCATAGTCGGTTCCTCTAGGAGGCCCTGCATCCTGAACAAGTTTTGTAAACGTGTCTGCCGAGAAATTTTTCCATTTCCTGCGTTTATATCGCTGAGAGCTTTGATTGTGATGTTCAGTCCTATCTAGTTGGAAACGTATGGGGATAATGAAGTGATCAGACCATGGTATAGGCTGGGGAGGTAGGATCTGAACTCCCTTCCAGTTCCCAAAAACTGGGTCCAATAAATGTCCTAGTTGGTGTGACGGATCATTATTTTTTAGTTCTAATTGTAGGGAGAGTAACTCAGACTTAATGTCTGTCGCCTCCTTATCGAGGGGGTCGTCAAAATGGACGTTTAGATCTCCTAGCACTAGTACTCGAGTTTTTCTAAGTGCTAGATGGGTTAGGGCTTCCATGAGAGTGGGAGTAAAATCATAGAGCCTTCCAGGGGGACGGTACACAAGGATACCTGAAATAGAGTGGTTGGGTCCCGTATTGATAGTGAAGGAGCCAGCTTCACTATGGTCCACCGAGACGGGGGAAAGGGTGCATTCAAGAGGGGCTTTAGTAGCAATGGCAATGCCACCACCTCTGCCATCATTCCTAATCAGTCTGGAGAGGGAGTATCCGGGAGGTAGCGCCTGAATGATATCGGGGTCTGAGTATTCGTCCAGCCATGTTTCCGTGAGAAACAGGATGTTGATGTTGTCATCCTCGAGTAAATCAAAGATTTCTGAGCAGTGTTTACGAAGAGATCTGCAGTTAAGCAGGGCTGCTTTGATTGTGTTGATCGTGCTGGAAGTAGTAGCATGGTTGTGGGGGACAAAAGTGCATATGGTACAGGTTTTTAGCAATAGGGCATTCATAGAGTGTTTGCAGCATGAGGGAGTGTTGGGCTGGATGTCCAGCAGTTCCTGTCTGCCATACCTTATGATATTTGGTGTGGGAGATCCAGAGTTTATGGCCCCGCGCCCCGTCCGGCCGCGGACGGGCGCAGACGGGCTTGACTTTGGCTCGACTTCGGCGCGCTTCTGGCGCGCCCGCTGCACACGTCCGCTGCGCGGTCGCTGACCAAAGCACATTTATAGCGAAGGGAAGGGGTCGCTAGAGCGCTGACCTGTGATCCCTGAGCCCGGAAGTGCAAGGCTCCTCCTCGCCCTCCGCATCAAACGCCCATGATTGGACGCGGCGGAGCGGGGCGGGAGTGGGTGGTATACTAAACAGCCTGAAGGAGTTTTGCAGTGAATACAAATGTTAACAGGTACAACATACACTGAACGTTTTAAAATAGCCTTAATCGCTAGATAAAAACAACCGCTATGACAACAGCGCGAGCAGTGTAGTTAACAGCAGTTTGAGCGCTAAGTGAATAGAGGCTGCCTCTGCCACCGGCAACACTCTTCTCCACAGCGCGAAAGAAACCCAGCTGACCTTAAATAGACTTTCCTCTCACAGCGTCGCTAGAGCGCTGACCTGTGATCCCTGAGCCCGGAAGTGCAAGGCTCCTCCTCGCCCTCCGCAACCAGTGATTCGCTTTTTTCAAAAATAAGAAGAAAAAAGGTATGTCTGAGACTCATTTGTCAAAGAACATCCTAACAACAGAGTGGTTAATGCACGCGAGTGACACCAACCATTTCTCTTAACCAGTTGGCTGTTTTCTATTTAATATGGAGGCAATCATGGAATAGAGAAGGAAGACTTTAAAGGTTGCACTTCCACGTGATAAAGTTTGTGGAAGCACTCAAATGAATTTCCCAGCTCCCATTCTTTCTGAAATGTTTTGGTAGGCCCTTACAAAAGTTATAGGATAGGATAGGATAGGATGTGAATTTGTAGAGCGCGAATTGCTGCCCAGAGGCGTCCAAGCGCTAGGAATACCGTGAGTCCGACCCTGAGGAACCCAGAGGGGAGAGAGTGGGAGTTAGTTAGACTGGGTGAAATAGGAAGGTTTTCAGCTGTTTACGGAGTACTGAGTCTCACTTGAATGGGTGCGAGTCTGGAATGTTGTGAATAAAACGTTATTGTTTTCTTTGCATCTTCCATAGATACAATGACAACGCCCTGAAAAGATCCCAGGAACTTTGTGCTGGAATCGAAACGCGTTGGCATGTAATAAGGAGGACTTTTGGTTATTCATAGTCCTAAACCAGCAAGCGCTGGTCCAAATAGTCGTCATAGATTGACTTAACGCCTTTAATTTTGAACTGATTGCAGTGTCATTTTTCAAGGCACATGATTATATGATGTACAGTCTTGTCTAATAGTCTAGTGTTTTATGTAGGATGTTGAAACTTAATTGATTGTGTTTTATGTAGGATATGTAAGATGTTGACACTTAATTGATTTAAAGCCTTTTTGTAAATGTCATTATTTGTTTGTAAATTCCATTGTATATTAGTGTAAATTAGTGTAAATATGTGGATGTATAGGTGTCTTTTTTGCTGATAAAATGTTTTCTTTAAAAATTAAAAAAAACAAACACAAGCAAGTGGTATAAATAAAAATACTTGGTCGAATTAGACAAGCAGTGTTTTCGACCTATTTGAATTTTGGGTACAAATGATGGTGGTTAGGCATTTTTGTGATTTTCTCATTTAAATATGGTCCAGCCTATCCACCTGTCCTCAAGGGCCTAACTCATTAGGTTTTCAAATTTTAGCGCGGATTGCTATCCGCGAGAGCTTTGAGGACACTCCATATGCTTTTTATAAGTAAGACAGAGTGCCTCCTTGGGAGACACTGCGTCTCCCTGCATTATGGCAGATAAAGACACACTGACTTTCAGTGAAAATCTTATTCAAAATCTGATTGACTCCTCTCTGTTCGCCAATGTGACACTCAGTACTACTGCCAAACAAGAAAATGAATCAGATAAACTGATATGGTTACAGAAAAAACATGTGAGAACAGAGTTACATGGGCATTTTCTCCTGAAACACCTAAAGGGAGGCACCTTCCCTTGGGGTCTGCAGGTGAAAAATGTTCCTGTAATCTTCATCGAAGACACAGAGTATAAAAAAGGCTTCAGTTTTACTAACACCAAGTGCAGCGGGACCTGGTGGTCCACACTACAGAAACTGCACAGAGACTGTGCCTTAAAGTAGAAAAAGACATTGAGGAGCTGACTGAAGCAATCAGAAACAGCCAGGTTGTCACGGACGTCAAAGCATTTCTGAACAAAATAGACAAAGAGATCAGAATCTTTAAGGATAATACCATCAATGATAAAAGTTCCAAATATGATAGGGACATAAAAGCATTCAAGATTGAACAGGTCTACCCCTTTTTAAAGGAAGACTACTACACTCAGCAAGACTCTTGCAGAGCACTATCAACTCATCAAGGCCGGTCGAGGAACAGGTTTACAACCTTTTCGGATACCTCATCATCTGACTCCTCTGGGTCGGACAATAGAAATAATCAAAAGAAGCAGGTGTCTTTTTTAGATCAGGGACAACAACCAAAAGCCCGCTACAAAGCGCCTTGGGAAATGCCGACGAGGAACCGCTCCTACAAATCGTAGGCGGTCCCAGTTCTGTAGTCTATTTATCTGCCAGAACTTTAACTAGTGATGAGGTGGCTGTGTTAAATTTGGGACTCAAATTTGTGCCTTGCAAATAGACGTATTTCACTAGGCTCAAATTGGAAACCATCAAATTTTGTTGTAAAATAAGGCTTAAAGCCTTTTTCGCCAATCAACCAGCCTCATCAAACACAGAAGTTACTAGACTTAGAAATAAATCCAATTTTGTCCCGAATCATAACATTCCCAAATAAATTTTTGCTTTTGAGCAAGTGCTCCTGTCAGCCATCAACACACTGGAGAAGGGTAAGAGTTATGTGCAACAAAATATGGGCCAAAAACAACGTGCAGCAATAAAGGCACTCAAGGAAGACACTTCCATAGTAATCAAGCAGGCCGACAAAGGCGGTGCTGTAGTTGTCTGGTCCCGTGAGAAATATCTAATAGAAGGGACTAAACAGGTCAATAATGAAACTTGGTACAGACGTCTACCTGAAGACCCTGTCAGAGACATTCAAGGGCTCTGTCTGAGACATTGCAACGAGGCAGGGAGAAGGGGTTTCTGGGTGCCAAAGAATATGACTATCTTTCTAAGAAATGCCCCAGAACCCCTGTTCTCTACAATCCGCCAAAGATTCATAAGAACCTTCAAGACCCCCTGGGGCGCCCAATAGTTTCGGGTTGTGATTCCTGTTTGGAGCCCATCTCCCAATATGTTGGCTTATTTTTGAAACCTTTCCTGGCTGAAGTCAAATCCTATCTAAGAGACACAACAGACTTTCTGTTGAAAGTCGAGGGAACACAGTTTGATCCACAACTACAGTTAATAGTCACGATGGACGTTACCTCCCTCTATACGCAGATCCCACAGGAGGAAGCGTTAGAGGTGATGGAGCTATACCTTGACAAAAGAGAAAGACCACATAGAGTGCCCACCTCATTTATCTTAAGATTGGCAGAGATTGCACTTAAGAAGAACTACTTCTCCTTTAATGGCGAACACTTTATGCAGGTCAAGGGCAGGATGTATGACGGTACAACGCGTACCGTCACAACGCATCCCTTTAGCACGCATTCCTTACAACGCAAGTCGTTACCACAACTTGCGTTGGGGGTGCGGATTTCGAATAGTATAATTTACTATTCTAACACCAGTCCCCGTGGACCCTAGGGAAGGTGTTGGGATAGTAAATTAACTCATTTTTAAACCTTTAGCGCCCTCCAGCGCAAGTCGTGGTAACGACTTGCGTTGTAAGGGATGCGTGCTAAAGGTACTGCGTTGTGAAAACTTCGTGGTAAACGATGTTCATCCAAGGGCACTGCGATGGGGTGTCCTTATGCCCCAGAGATGGCTGTGCTCTTTATGGCACAATATGAGGAGAGATTTGTTGAGAATAATAATCCATTCAGACAGTACATCGCCCAGTGGTATCGGTATATAGACGATGTTTAGCTCCTGTGGCAGGGGAGCCTGGCTCATCTGTTGGCGTTCCACGAATGGCTCAACATGAGGCATGGAGATATTCAATTCTCCATTGCACATAGTAACACCAGCATGACTTTTCTTGACGTTGAAATAACATGCGTCGCATGCAAATTGAAATCATCCCTCTATAAGAAAACCACAGATAGGAATACCATCTTGCACCACAAAAGTGCCCATCCGAGGAACTTGAAAACAAATCTTCCTTATGGGCAATTATTGCGCAAAAGGAGAAATTGTTCGGATGTGAATGATTTTGAGACACATGCTCACAATTTCTGTAACAAGATTGAACAAAGAGGGTACCCCAAGAAGTTATTAAAACACTCACTCAAAAGGGCTCGCTTCACTCCAAGGCGAATGCCTGCTCCAAGTGAGAAAGAAGCCTGAATTGGAAAGACTAGTATGTGTCACCACGTTTGGTCCTGACACTCATAAACTCAGGCAAGCTGTTCTTAATAACTGGCACTTACTCGAAAACCTTGAGTGCTCTTTTCCCCGTCCCTTATTTGCCTATAAGAAGAATCAGAACCTTGGACAACAAATCATGAGAGCTGATGTCTCATTGCCTAAAAAGAAAAACATCTACTGGCACAGTGGAATCTGAAACCAATCACAGTGGAGTTCTGGACTTTTCGGTACCGTCCAGAGGTGTCAGGGACAACACCCGAAGACCCCTGAGGTCTACCTGTCTTGGTGCACAAATAAACAGAAACACGGGCTTCTCGATGGTGGCGTCAAAGACCAAAGGTTTATTACTGCAGGGACACAGAAATCACAGAATCTACACACGGGCAGAGTCTAGGAGACTGTTCGAATTGTATTCAGTGGTTGCTCCTTAAATACAGTTTTTTTTAGCTTGGGGCAACATTCTCCACATTCTAGTGTGCTTCTAAAACATGATGTCCGAAACAATAAATATTTGGCGTTGCACAAGAATCGTCAACAATATCTGATGTCAAAACATTACAATCGAGCGGTTCCCACCGTTCCATCATAATTTCATGTCATCTCTTCATTCAAGAGCCGGACCGCCTCATCGTAAATTTCGTTACCTCCCCCTAATAAAGGCCCAGAAGGAAAGGAGCAGAGCCAGGTGCTGAAGATAGAAAAACAGGATTAGAGATGTTTATGGGTCGTAAATGGGCAAGACTACCAGCTTCGGCCACCTAATCATGATCAGGCCAACGAACACGAGAACCAGTATAGCAGGACTGGCCTCGGGCAGAGGAGGCAGCTTCTGTCGAGTCATGCGGCCACAGCGTTTCTGCCCTAAAGTGCACGTGTCACAAGAGAGGTGAATCGTCGGCTAAAGCCTACATGTCCTTAATTGAAATCAAATGATCAGGGGTCACTGCGTGTTCATTGACTATGTGAGGGCAAGAAAACAAGATGGATGCCATGATCTAAAATGGATGCCATCGGTGTATCGGAAATGTGTTTATAACAAGAGTGCTCTTGCTCGTAGCGTAGCAAAAACACCAGGATATACTAAATGGATCATTTGCGGTTCAACGGTACCAAGATTATGAGTTTACGACAATGTTGAAAACACGGGTTCAAATCGTCACGGAACCTCAGACCCTCCTTTTGCCCTTACATAGGCAATTACTCAATCCATATCAGAATCTATCTCCATGTTCATTAGGTCAGTGACATGTTGTTGCATCATCATCCTTTCTCGTACCTTGTCTCCAAATACAGGCGTTTTTCTGAGACAGGTTGCAGCACAGAGGCTACTCAAAGCGGGACCACATTGGATAATAAGGCAGCACGAGAATAGGAATACTAAGATAATACCAACGGCCATCAGAACCTTCCATCCGCACGCTGATAGTAGAGTCCAGAGCCATTCCATTAAGGACCAGTTTCCCTTGTCTACATGGATAGAGTCAGAAATGTTATGAAGCTTAGAGATCGCTTCATATACTGTCGGAGCATTATTGGGAATAAAAACACAGCAGCTCGATTGGATCATTCTACATACCCCACCTCGATCTGCAAGTATTACGTCTAGAACCATACGATTCTGCAACGTCATGAGACGATCCGCCTGGAGCTCAGCTGTTAAATTACTAAGGGCACCAGCAGTTTCTGTAATAGTAGATTCAACTACCCGTGTTAGCTGACGTATATTTCTACTATTGGCCATAGGCCCCCAGAACGGAAGGAATCCTTTGAAGAAGTCTCCGGCTTCCTGACCAGCGGTATCTTCCTTGCTGAAAACACCTCTTGCTACTCTGGTCTTGTGATAATCTGAAGAGGCAGTGTATGTCGGAGGCAATAGTCGAGCAATATAGCATGAACCTGAAAAGTCAGCAGGTAACCATGTATACGCCCTATCCTGACAAATGAAGTAGGTACCCCTAGCAGTAAGAAAGGCAGGGGAAGAGTTAGACGGATACACATGAGTCTCAACGCACTCACTCTTCCCTAGCTGAGCTCTTGGATTTCTCCCATTTCCTTGCAAACAGACTTGACCTCGGTGAGGTACGACCCAAATTGGAGTGGAGCTCTTACGCTTGCTTTCACCCAAACTAATGCGATACTCTGTAGAATTCCAACTCAGATATACTCGTAGTTCATCCCTAGGATAAGATGGGGTGTTATTGACGTCTTTAATCATGTCAATGATTCCCTTGACTAAAGCTTTATTGGCAGAGTTATATTTAGCGGAACGTGGTGGACGCGGAGGATAGGTCTCAAGGGCATAGACAAAAATAGTCTGAAAGGCCTGAAATGATCCATTATAGCTAAAAGGCAAGACCAGATAGGGAATGCCTTTATCCATAGTGTGTGGTATCAGACCACATACCAAGCAGTCTGTTGTGTTAACTACCAGTTGGTGTTGATGCAAGAGTTGTACAAAAGTGTTGTTTATGAATTCTGAGCGTCGAGCTTGTTCGTGTTCAGGAAACGGATGGAAAGAATGGTAAGAAGCAATAGTAGAAGAAACAGGATCAAGGGGAGGTACTGTAGTTGTAATCGGTGCAAAAACCAAATGGATACCAAAGACGATTCCACCCACCAACATTATTAAAACAATTAGAAACATAATTGCACATTGTATCATAAAACATTTGTTGTGAAGAATCTTGTACAGTCTATTTCTGCGAACATAAATTACATTCTCTCGGTGTAGCTCAGGAAGCTCCATCTTCTACAACCGCTCGCGACCACTGATGGTATGTACTTAGTTGAAAATGCCTCTACCAACCCTGGGAGTTCCCAGGATTGACAGAAAGACCGACCTTGTGTCTGGCCCCTGCAGATTCAACTAGGCACAAAGCCACGACCCTACGGCTACCCAGACGGCAAGGTATTAAGCACAAATAGAAATAAACAGTGAAATGAAAAATGTTCAGCAAACTTCCTGGCTGGAGGCAATGTATCAGAGCAAAACTGAAAAGGCAGTTTCCTGCTTTATTTGTCCTTTGATTGAGAACGTAAGTTGTATCTCAGTTTTCCTGGAGTAGTTTGATCCGGAAATAGATTGTGTTCAGCAGGAGTAACAATGTTCAGGTTCGCAGATGACAAGTGTTCGTTTGATGCAGAGGGCAAATGTTCAGTGTTCAAAGGAGCAGTTTCAGATGGGGAATCAGAGTTTGGTGAATCAGTGATTAGTTCTGCATCGCTGAAAGGAGTGTATCTAGGAATTTGTTCAGTTTCAGAGGCACCAATTCCTTTCCTCACCCAGTTATCGTACGGGAGTGGTAAGGGCACACGCTTGGTGTGCGTTGCGTGGATCCAGTTTTTTCGACCGGCCACTCGTACAGCAGTCCTCGTCGCCAAAAGCACCTGGTATGGTCCAACGAATTTTGGTTGAAGATTTCTGGTTCGTCCAAAGTTCTTTACGACGATGAAGTCTCCAGGTTTCAGCTGATGGCCTGGACTTTCCGGAGGCTTTGGCAATGCATCGAAAACCTGTTGATGAATGAGACTCAATTTAGCAGTCAAGTCAAAAAGATAATCGATTAACATTGGGTATTCCAGCTGCTTAAACTCCCTAGGTCTTGGTACTCCCCAAATATTAGCAGGGCGACCGAACACTATCTCATAGGGACTAAGCCCTACTCGGGAATGCACAGTCGCTCTTGTGGATAACAGAGCCAAAGGTAAGGCGTCTGGCCAGGCCAAGCCCGTGGAGGCTTGTATCTTAGCCCGTTTCAGTTTGAGGGTGCCATTGTACCCTTCAACTAAACCTGCTGACTGGGGATGATTCGCACTGTGGAACTTTTGCTTTATGCCTAAGCCTGCACACACACTTTGCATAACTTTCCCTACGAACTAACTTCCATTATCTGACCATACAATCCGTGGCATGCCGTACCTAGGGAAGTATTCCTTGAGGAGAATTTTGGCAGTCGACAAAGCAGTATTGTCTTTAAGTGGATAAGCTTCAATCCATCTTGAAAAAGCACAATCTCAAGTACGTACCACTAGTACGTACTTGAGATTATTACATCGGTCCATGTGAATGAAGTCTAACTGAATCACTTCAAAGGGACAGGAAGGTGGAGCGAAATGGCCAGCAGGTGTTGGGTTTCCCTTGTCAGGATTATGCATCAGGCATATCATACAGTTTCTCACCACTCTTTCTGCACACTTACTAATCCCATCATTCTTCCAGACTGGAGCCAACATCTTACAAATCCCTTTAGAACTGATGTGCGCTGCTCCATGCGCCATCGTTACTACCGCAAGCACATACGCATCAGGCAACATCCAACGCTGTTGTTCCGTCAAATCAATCCAACATCCATTCGAGTCCAATTTACCCGTTTCTTTCCATGCAAGTTTTTCCTCCTCAGTCGCTTCTTCTTGAATCGCTCTCACACTCTCCATTGTATCTTCATACATTCCCGAATCAGTAACCCATCTTGCAGATGTTGCAACATACATTCTACTCATCGGGTTCCTAGCTGTCTGTTTTGCTGTTTCATCAGCAAAGGCATTTCTTTGACCAACATCATCCGTGATTGCTCGATGAGCACTGCACTTCACAATCGCAACTTCCATTGGTAAGGTTAGAGATTCCAACAAGTCATTAACTAGCTGACCATGCTGTATCTTAGTCCCATGGGACGTAATAAAACCTCTTTCCTTTCACAATCGTCCAAAACTATGGGCTACGCCAAATGCGTACTGACTATCTGTGAACACATTCACTCTCTTTCCCTTAGCTAAAACACACGCTCTAGTCAATGCGATCAATTCTGCAGCTTGGGCAGAATTCTGACTCACTCTTGCAGTCTCCACAATCGTACTCAAAGTCGTTACTGCATAGGCAGCTGTCACATCACCATTTTCCAATTTAAAACACGACCCATCAACATACAACGTGCCATCTGGGTCTGACAACGGAGTGTCTTTTAAATCAATTCGTCCTTTTGTCTCTTCCTCTGTTCTAAAACAACAGTCATGTGGTTCGGAATCACTCGACTCTTGACTAGTCGGCAACAATGTTGCTGGATTCAATACATTGCATCTTTTGATCTGAATATCACTCGCTAACAGTGTCAACTCATAGCCTGATAATCTAGCACTGGTAAGATGCTGCGTCTTTGTTCGGTTCATGAGTGTATCCACCGCATGTGGAACCATGACCACTAGCATGTTGTTCATAACCAAACCAGCAGATTGTCGAATGGACGCTGCGGCTGCCGCTGTAGCTCTCAAGCAGCTAGGCAACGCTCTGGCTACCGGATCTAATGTTGATGAAAAATACACACAAAGGCGTTGTTTATCACCAAATTGCTGTGTCAGAACACTCAACGCGCAACCTTCTCTCTCGTGGACATAGAGTGTGAATGGCTTACTGTAGTCAGGTGTTCCCAACACAGGAGCTGAACATAGTGCATTTCGTAACTCAGAAAAGCTCTGCTGACATTCGTCAGACCATGGCACTGGATTCGGAACACCTTTCCCAGTCAAAGCCACCAACGGTTTTGCCAAAAGAGAAAAATTTGGGATCCATTGCCTACAGTATGAAGTAATACCCAAAAACGCACGCACTTCTCTCTGTGTGCTAGGAACATTCATCTGCGTAATTGCTTTTATTCTCTCTGGGGTCAACCTTCTTCCCTCCTTTGACAAGAGATGACCTAGGTAGGTCACTTCTTGGCAACAATATTGCATTTTGGAAGGAGATACCTTGTGATTCAAATCAGACAAATGATGCAATAAGGAAATTGTAGCTGCTTTGCAAGTTTCCTTGTCATCGGCAGCCACTAGAAGATCATCGACATATTGTACTAAGGCAGAACCAGGAGGAAGTACAAAAGAATCTAACTGACTTTTTAATGCCTGACTGTAAATGGATGGGCTTTCACAATAGCCTTGTGGAGCACATTTAAACCTGAAGCTTCGTCCTCCTAGAGAGAAGCCGAAAATATCTCTGCTTTCCTCGGCTATTGGAATGCTGAAAAAGGCATTTTTCAAGTCGATCACAGAGAACCAAGTGGCTGTAGCAGGGATCAACGTTAACAATGCAGTAATGTCCGGAACCACAGGAAACTGTGGAATCACAATTTTATTAACCTCTCTAAGATCAATTACAAATCTATAGACTGGAGGTTTTGTTGGGTCAGTTCGTTTCAGAATAGGCAGTACAGGACTATTACAGACATTTCCTCTAGTTTCCTCTATTACGTCCTTTTTGATCAAATCTTGCACTATCAATAGGAGCGCACGCTCACCTTCACTAGAAATTTTGTATTGTGGAATTCGTGGAAATTTAACATTTGCTTTCAAAGTCACTACATATGGCGGAATTTCCAAAAGGCCTACATCGTTAGGACCAGTCGCCCAAAGAGTATCAGGGAGAGAACGCAGCTCCAGTGGGAGCGCATCCATTGACAAATACATCGGGGAGATGATTCTCTTACCTAATGTAAGCTGTACTCCTGAAGGAGAACAGTACAATGTCGCATATAGGCGTTTTAACAAGTCTAAACCAAGCAGATTTTCATTACAACCAGTTGTCAAAAATCAAGGGTGCTTTCAATTGACGAGGCCCAACAGAAATAGACAAAGGACCAGAAACAGGGTTGTGAACAGAGGTGCCTGAAAAACCTACAGAAACATTTGTTAAGCCGGACAAAGGTGCGCCAGGGAGTTTTGCATGTATGATAGAACTTTTTGCTGCACCAGTATCCAACAGAAACGGTTCGACTACACCTGATGTGGCTACTGCGACATAAGGCCCACTCTGGTCTACTGGAACTGACACTACTCCCTCTCTTTGTCCATGGCTGTCCTAGTACTCATTTTGCTGAAATTCCTCACCAACTTCACAATAATCCTCAACATGATACTGTTGAGATCTAGCTGGCTGTGTAGACTGATTAGTTCGTTGATCAAAATAATTAGAAGGACGATCATTCGTTTGTGGAGGCATAGCACCTCATCCTCGACCTCTAGAATTTTGCATAGAACCACCACGACCTCTCTGAGCTGCTGCAGCATTATTCTGTGCCAGTACCGGACACTCATTCTTGTAATGACCTTCCTTTTTGCAATAAGCACATTGATTCCATTGGTATTGCGGTCTCTGTGAACCATAGTCATTCCTCTGATATGACCTTTGCTGCGTATTCGTTTGATTCGTACGAGGCGGATAAGCTTGTTGCAAAAGGACCTTAGTTTTTAAATCTTTCGTCTTTTTATCTGATTTTTCCTTCTCTTCTTTATCCCTATTTTCATAGTACTGGGCAGTTGCAAGTATCTGCGCAGTCGTAGAGACAGCCCACGCACTTTCAGAATTCTTCAATTTATTACTAAGTTCTGGCGACAGATTGTGCACAAACTTATCAACAAATAATCTCTGACCTCCTTCTGTGCTCATATCCTGACCACTGTGATCTACGAAAGTCTCTTCGAATCTGGTGAAAAAGTCAGAGACACTTTCGTCTTTCTTCTGCCTGCATGTGGACAACTTGTCCCAGTTAACACGCAATGCCGGCATCAGAGTTTTCATTAGGTCAATTATTCTACCGGGCAAATTAGCAATTAAAGGTTCAGGTTTAGAACCCCCAATTTGTTGACCATCTGCCGCAATAATAGCTGCCCAGTCACCACCCAGAGCAACTGGATGATTTTCTCTACGAATTTTAGCCCAAATTGGTTGCGGTACTACATTACCAAATAGCATATCAATGTCCGCTAGATTCATTACACAAGCTTCAACCGTCTGAGCCAATTCTTTGTAATACCCAGCAGGATTTTTACGCGGATCTGGCAAGGCCTGTTTCACTGCTAACACTTCAGCTCGCTTCCACGGAATGTGTATCCACACTCTCTGGAATTGCGCTGGAGCGGCTACAATACCATTCACTGCATCAGCTTGCACAGCATCGCGCCATATCGGCGGAACCTCTCTCATGGGGTATTGACGACTTTTATTTGCACTACCACCCCTTGTTGAACGGAGAGAAGGATCAACCCTAAAATCTAAAATTAGTTCCATCGCTTCTTTTATCTCTTTACCAACTATCATTCCTGCGGCAAATTTTTGCTGAGTATGAATTAATTCGTCTGGAACTTGTTCGGAATCATTCTCATCCCATTCCTCACGCAACAGAGAACACATGACATCAAACACATAGCGTTGTGTCGGTTCGTTCCATTGCATAAATGTATCTAATACATCTCGTACACTATATCTTCCCACTTTCGAAACCCATCTAAGAGCAGTGGAATCTAATATTCCTTGTTCTTCGATACTAGGAAGCTGACTACGTCTCTGAACAGATTCAGAGGTAGGACTCTTAATCAAAGTTTTGTAGAAAGGAGAGCGAATATTAGTGACAGAATCGGTGATTCTCCGACGAACAGAAAGCGGAGTCATGTAGCTAGAGGAAGTTTGAAGTAGAGTAGTAGTCGGGACAGAAGAAACAGAACCAGTAGGTGTAAGAGGCAAAGTAGCTTGCGAGGTAACAGGTATTAACGGTACAGGTATAGGCAAAGGAGCAGGAGCTGACAACCCTGGAAGAGGAGGTGCCGGAGGAACATTGATAACCTCAGGGACGACAGGAGCTTGATTCAAGGGAGCAGGAGCAGGTATACCAGGCTGTCCAGCAACCGTTAACACCACATTCGGCAGAGGTGGAGCCGTAGCACCCTGTGCATACGGTGGAGGAGACCTCAACAAATAAGACAACAGAGGATCATTTTCAGAATCCTCCAGTATCTTAGTTGTACTAGATGGCAACGCAGGGTAGCACTTGTCTATCGCTAAATTACGCTCTCTATCGGCTACCTCTATCGCTTTCTCAGATTCATTAAGTTGCAGCTGCTTGGCAGACTGTTCTAAAGTCAACTCCTGTTCTTTCTGTTCTTTCTTCAACTTTTTAATCTCTCTCTGTTTGGATTCTTTTTGCCAACAACGGAAAGAATCAAACATTGCCGGCCGGGCTTTCTTTTTAAACAATCTTCTTTCTAGATTATCTGGAATTTCAGGTTCGAAACTACCATGTAGTGGCCAACTAAGGACACCATCTTTCTCTGTATAGCGGATCCATACCTCGTTATAAGAGATAGGGCCCACACCAAATTTGCAATAAAGATCATAAAGAGGAGTTCCAATCGGAGGAACCGAACACGAGTCCTCCAACCGGGAATCGCTGTTGCAACCAAAACATGAAAACACAGAACTTTTCCGACTTACCATTTTAGAAACCGGAACACAGAACAAACACAAATGACAGTGCGCACTCGAACTTAGGCCTACCAAAGTGAACAAAATGTATCGATACCCAGACTAAACCAAAAGATTATCGTAACCAGAACAACCAGTGATAATCTTACGAAACCAAACCAAACCAAGGAACTAAAAAGGATTATCTGAACCCTTTACGAAGTAACCAAACAACTCGCAACCACTAAATACTTAACTGAGGTACTGAAGACGTCACCAAGGAGAAACCCGTCACGTCTCGCTGTACTAAGGTCTGCACCTCGGGTCCAAGACAGGGTGACGGTCAAGGCAACGGACCACTGCAGCCGTCCGAACGGGAACCCTCGTGGAAGAGAACGTCAGGCCACTTTGCGATATGCCGGGATCGATGAAGTGGGGCGCCTCCCTCCGGAATCTTCACACGAAGCTTCTCGAACTCTTCAGGCTTTTGGACCGGAACCAAATGACGTCGCCCTACGTTGGGCGCCAATTGGATTTCTAGACTTTTCGGTACCGTCCAGAGGTGTCAGGGACAACACCCGAAGACCCCTGAGTTCTACCTGTCTTGGTGCACAAATAAACAGAAACACGGGCTTCTCGATGGTGGCGTCAAAGACCAAAGGTTTATTACTGCAGGGACACAGAAATCACAGAATCTACACACGGGCAGAGTCTAGGAGACTGTTCGAATTGTATTCAGTGGTTGCTCCTTAAATACAGTTTTTTTTAGCTTGGGGCAACATTCTCCACATTCTAGTGTGCTTCTAAAACATGATGTCCGAAACAATAAATATTTGGCGTTGCACAAGAATCGTCAACAATATCTGATGTCAAAACATTACAATCGAGCGGTTCCCACCGTTCCATCATAATTTCATGTCATCTCTTCATTCAAGAGCCGGACCGCCTCATCGTAAATTTCGTTACCTCCCCCTAATAAAGGCCCAGAAGGAAAGGAGCAGAGCCAGGTGCTGAAGATAGAAAAACAGGATAAGAGATGTTTATGGGTCGTAAATGGGCAAGACTACCAGCTTCGGCCACCTAATCATGATCAGGCCAACGAACACGAGAACCAGTATAGCAGGACTGGCCTCGGGCAGAGGAGGCTGCTTCTGTCGAGTCATGCGGCCACAGCGTTTCTGCCCTAAAGTGCACGTGTCACAAGAGAGGTGAATCGTCGGCTAAAGCCTACGTGTCCTTAATTGAAATCAAATGATCAGGGGTCACTGCGTGTTCATTGACTATGTGAGGGCAAGAAAACAAGATGGATGCCATGATCTAAAATGGATGCCATCGGTGTATCGGAAATGTGTTTATAACAAGAGTGCTCTTGCTCGTAGCGTAGCAAAAACACCAGGATATACTAAATGGATCATTTGCGGTTCAACGGTACCAAGATTATGAGTTTACGACAATGTTGAAAACACGGGTTCAAATCGTCACGGAACCTCAACAGGGCACCACAAATGTGGGACCTGTGTTGCTTGCCCCAGTACTATGGAAGGCAGCGGGTTTTGCCATGCAGGAACCAAATGGAAACACCTTGAATTCTCTAACTGTAAGATCAAGAACGTTACCTATGTGATCCAATACCCATGTGAAAAGATATAAATTGGGAAAACATGCCAACAGGTTAATTTTTTTGCGCATCAGCCAGCACAGATCTAGGATCAAAAACAGAATCTTGACAGCACCAATGGTGGAACATTATGTAGCGGCAAATCATGATGAAAATGACCTTTAGTGGTCAGTTTTGTACACTTTGAAACCATTGAACCGCACAGTAAATGTTGAGAAAGTGCTCCTACAAAAAGAAGCATATCTGATGCTCAAGTTTAATAGTACGCAAACAGGGCTAAATAGCCTGTCTGAGATAGCGAGGTTATAGATCATCTGGTGCTTTCTAGGAATATGGTATCCATGAAGTGCTTTGACTGTCCTTGCTAACCTTCGAATTGCCCTTTTTCTTAAATATACCTTGTCTAAACTACACTGTAGAGAGGACACTCGCTGCATTGGCTACCCTGAATAAGTGCAGGCCATAACGTCTCAGTCTCTCCAGCGTTGCATGTCCCTGGCATCGTAGTCTTATGTATATTGCCCTTAAACAAGGCAGGCCTATTTTGGCACCACGGCTATTCCTTATATGGCTGGCAATTTCAATGATTTATTAATCAGCTCCGGAACTGCGCCCCTTCCCCCCGTGTTTTTTGAAAAGAGAGCGGTGTCTGAGTTTCTACCCGCATGCTTCGAAAAAGATAAATTCCTGACAACCAGTGTACCATTACCATAAGATCTTATATGCGGCAACTTGTAATTCTACACAGACTTCATATTTGGTTGTCTTCACATGTAGACTTAACAATAGACTACATCTCCCACAATGCAATGGCTCGAGTCCATACATTTAATAAGCCGAATTTTGCCTGTTCGCCATCTTGATTTGATCGTAGAGTTAGCCAGCAACAGCGGGGAGCGAGGTAGGTGCCGTTTCACTGACAAGCATTCCCTTGAAGAGCATTTTTATAATTTAGACCTGGAAGGTGAACAAACAGAGTGCGATAAACGTTTCTGTTATCCCAACAGCCAACCCACTACCGTCATTGGAAAAGCCCGTGAAGCACACCACGCCACATTTGAGGTACGCGATTACCGGGTGCATACTAGATAGGCAAATACTAATGCCTTACGCGGCAGTAAGTAATAATATTGTTATTCATCTTTGCAGTTTCAATTTTGTTGGAGGATAATACCCAGAAACCTATTAACACCAAGTCTAGGATTTTGCACCAGTTAAATTCTGCAACCAGTGATTCGCTTTTTTCAAAAATAAGAAGAATAAAGGTATGTCTGAGACTCATTTGTCAAAGAACACCCTAACAACAGAGTGGTTAATGCACGCGAGTGACACCAACCATTTCTCTTAACAGGTTGGCTGTTTTCCGTTTAATATGGAGGCAATCATGGAATATAGAAGGAAGACTTTAAAGGTTGCACTTCCACGTGATAAAGTTTGTGAAAGCACTCAAATGAATTTCCCAGCTCCCATTCTTTCTGAAATGTTTTGGTAGGTCCTTACAAAAGTTATAAATACTGAGTCTCACTTGAACGGGTACGAGTCTGGAATGTTGTGAATAAACCTTTATTGTATTCTTTGCATCTTCCATAGATACAATGACAACGCCCTGAAGAGATCCCAGGAACTTTGTCCTGGAATCGAAATGCGTCGGCATGTAATAAAGAGGACTCTTGGTTATTGATAGTTTGAAACCAGCAAGCGCTGGTCCAAATAGTCGTCATAGATTGACTTAACTCCTTCGATTTTGAACCGATTGAAGTGTCATTTTTCAAGGCACATGATTATATGATATACAGTCTTGTCTAATAGTCTTGTGTTTTATGTAGGATTTGTAGGGTGTTGACACTTAATTGATTGTGTTTTATGTAGGATATGTAGGATGTTGACACTTCATTGATTTAAAGCCTTTTTGTAAATGTCATTATTTGTTTGTAAATTCCATTGTATATTAGTGTAAATTAGTGTAAATATGTGGATGTATAGGTGTCTTTTTTGCTGATAAAATGTTTTCTTTAAAAATTAAAAAAAACAAACACAAGCAAGTGGTATAAATAAAAATACTTGGTCGAATTAGACAAGCAGTGTTTTCGACCTATTTGAATTTTGGGTACAAATAATGATGGTTAGGCATTTTTGTGTTTTTCTAATCTGAGAGGCTTTGGTGCAAATCCTATGACCCAGCTGTGCTCAGAAGCTACAAAATTATCCTAGTCACTTACAAAAAAGTTATCATTTCCAGGAAGGCGGAAAATACTATGAGGCAAGAATCGCAGATGCCATAAATAAACAGAAAGGAACCTTCAGCATCACCTTCACCAATGGCTCGAATCCTTTCTATCCGGTCGCTCTCAAAGGGTCCAACTAGGTGAACAGGTATCGAACATTGGCGCACTCACCTGTGGTATCCCCCAGGGCTCAGCTCTGTCGCCTCTCTTGTTTAACATCTACCTCCAGCCACTAGTGGCCGCACTGATGCACATGGAGTGCCAAGTATAGACGATACACAGCTGATTCTCCAGATCGATAACTCCTGTCAAGCCCACGCCCATGTGCAAAACCTACTCAGATACACGGTCAGTTGGACTCGCTAAAAATTAACCCTGATAAAACTGAGGTCCTAGTCATGCCATCTAAAAGTCATCCCTGGAGTGACCTCTTCTGGCCACAAGAGCTGGGCACCACCCCTACCTCTGTTCCAGTTGTGAAAAGCCTAGGCATCAAGATTGATGCCAACCTCTTAATGGCTACTCAATTCTCTGTCGTGGTCGGTTCATGTGTGGATCTACTGAGACAGCTGCGGAGACTTGCCCCGCTCCTCTCTTCAGCCACACTACAGATGGTCATGTCAGCTATGATCATGTCCAGACTAGATTATGTCAATGGCATATATATTGGTCTCCCAGAGAAACTTAAAAAGCTGCAAGCGACCATGAATGATGCAGCTAGGCTGATTTTCAGGCTCCCCAGATGAGCTCACGCTACCCCCCCTGTGGCAACAACTACACCGGCTTCCCATTAAACAGAGAGCCAAGTTTAAAAGCCTCTGCATCGCCCACACGGCCAGGCCCCAATTTACATCAAGGAGCGCCTAGGGCACTACGTGCCAGGAAAAACACTTCGATCATCCGAGACAGGCCTCTTGGTCCATCCCCGGTTCAAAACCCCATCTAAAGGCGGTAGAGCCTTTTCTGTTTTAACCTCTTTCATGTGGGCGTGTACGTTGGACTGCCGGTTGCCGTTCAATCTGTGCACGCTTGTAATTCGCCCGCACAGCGGGTAAATCTTGCATGCAGCGAAGTGGTTAATTCCCCAACTATCGTCTGCCTGAAAATCTGACTGAAAATCTTCGCAAGGAACCCACACTTCTCTCTTTCAGGAAAGAACTCAAAACTGTGCTGTTTAGGGAGGCTCTGGACACAGCATAAAATCCCTCCAAGCATTACATCTTTGACTGCTGGTGGGTTTGGCTACCTTCTCAAAGCGCTAAGAGACCTGCTGGTGTTTATACGCTATACAAATCCAAGTTAACATAACATTTATTCTCTCATGTAATCTACGTCCAAATAGCAGCAAAACGTCCATATGTTTAGAAAAAAAGAAGAATGTTGTACACAAATTGATTAATCCTTAATTTCTTCTTTCAACCCGCATTGGAATGAAGTCACATGTTTTTTTCTCCCTAGGTAGTTTCAGCTTCCAATACATCAGTTCAATCCACATAACTCAATACATCATTCACAACATTTTGCATAATAAAATGCTTCCTCAGCATAATACTCAAACTCTGAACATTCAAGCATCTTCTTAAAGGCTACCAAGACCGTATAATAAAACTGTAGACTGGGATCCATATTGGTTACACAAGGTGTTGTTCAAGCGGATTGGTGTCAGTACAACGCGTTATTTTACAACGTATTCCGTTACAACGCGATTTTTACAACGCAAAAACCATTACAATGCATGCCATTACAACGCATGGCATTACATAGCAGATACTTTTACAACGCATGCCATTACATCGTAAGTATAGGTAAGTATATCTTTTAAAAAAAATGTAATAAAGTTAATTAAATTAATTTAAATTAATAAAAATAATATAACATTTTTAAAACAGTAATTAATTTAATTATAGTAATTTAATTAATATTAAAATTGATATTAATTTAATATATTTAAAATAATATAATTAATGAAATATAAAAAATTTATAAATAGAAAATAATGTAATTAATTAAAATAAATATTATTATAATTTAATTAAATTATAAATAATACATAATATAATTATATTTAATATAATTAAAAGAATTTAATTAATTAAACATTTTTAAATAATATATTTTAATTATAATCGTTTATTAATACAATTAAATTAATAATTGTAAATATAGTTATTAATGTAATTAAATTAAATAAAATTAATTTAATTAATTTAATTTATATAAAGTCGTAATACCCCTGTACCCCAAAAAACAAACCCAGCCCTAAAACATAAAAACACCCCTGTACCCCAAAACCCAAACCCAGCCCTAAAACCTAAAAATACCCCTGTACCCCAAAAACCAAACCCAGCCCTAAAACCTAAAAATACCCCTGTACCCCAAAACCCAAACCCTGCCCTAAAACCTAAAAACACCCCTGTACCCCAAAACCCAAACCCTGCCCTAAAACCTAAAAACACCCCTGTACCCCAAAACCCAAACCCTGCCCTAAAACCTAAAAACACCCCTGTACCCCAAAACCCAAACCCTACCCTAAAACCTAAAAACACCCCTGTACCCCAAAACCCAAACCCTGCCCTAAAACCTAAAAACACCCCTGTACCCCAAAACCCAAACCCTGCCCTAAAACCTAAAAACACCCCTGTACCCCAAAGCCCAAACCCTACCCTAAAACCTAAAAACACCCCTGTACCCCAAAACCCAAACCCTGCCCTAAAACCTAAAAACACCCCTGTACCCCAAAACCCAAACCCTGCCCTAAAACCTAAAAACACCCCTGTACCCCAAAACCCAAACCCTACCCTAAAAACACCCCTGTACCCCAAAACCCAAACCCTACCCTAAAACCTAAAAACACCCCTGTACCCCAAAACCCAAACCCTACCCTAAAACCTAAAAACACCCCTGTACCCCAAAACCCAAACACTGCCCTAAAACCTAAAAATACCCAAACACCCCAAAACATATACATCAGTACCCCAAAACATATACTCCTATACTCATATTTATTTAAAAAAATACTTAAATTAATATATTTAATTTATAATATTTAAAAACGAAATAAATATTTTTTTATAATTAATAATAATTAAATCAATTATAAAATATTAAATAAAAAAAAAAAATTTAAATACTTACCAATACTTACGATGTAATGGTATGCGTTGTAATAGCATCTGCTATGTAATGCCATGCGTTGTAATGGCATGCATTGTAATGGTATTTGCGATGTAATAGCTGCGTTGTAACAGCATTACGTTGTAAAAGATGCGTTGTAGCAGTAACACACCGTTCAAGCTAATACTGAACCAGTAAGGTCACTAATCAGGTATTCTATGTTGCCTTGATTTTGACAAAACTGTGCAGGAAACATAGCAAAGTTTACCATCAGTGAATCCAAAACATATTTTAACTTTACAACACACCCAGAAGAATGTGAGGCACTAAAGAGAACAACTGGAGAACTGACAGACCATGACAATACAATCTGTGTTAGTGCTGATTTCTTAAGATACAATTAATGTAATGCAGATGGTGGATCTTGAGAAGGAGCCCAAGTGTTTCTGAAGCTAGAGTTGTTGGTGTTCCAAACTTTTAAGAACTTAATGCTGAGAAGCTCTATAAACTTCACTTTGTGATTGGCCAAGAAAAAGGCAACTTCACCCCATTGCTACAGTGTCACTCTGCAGAGAATGGCACACATAAAATGTGTCAAATCTCTCCTTAAGAGGATGGCAGCTAGGAAGAACAACCTATAATGGGAAATAACACCTTTTTGGAAATCTTATGTCTTCATTGAAGATGAAAATTATATAGAAGATTGTTAGCAAGACACTAAACTGCTCCTGACATCAGGAGCAAAACTCTAAGACAAAACTGGAAGCAAAGGGGCAAATAATAGGACACAAAATAGAAAATTAGTGTATTCCAATGCATACACTACTTGAAAATGGCAGTGTATATATTATACCGACAGGAACTGATATCATAGGAAGAACTGAGCCTAATCTTGGATTGGGAACCTATGTTTAACATGTCATGGCCAACTATCTCGCGGATAGGGCTGGTATATAGAACGTGTCCATGCTTAACTTTAGGAACACCTTTATTGTAAAGACATCTTGCAGCATAAGTGTAGCAATACGATAAAGTCTCTTAAAAATTCAAAAAGTGTATTCATTTGCATGCAGAACTGTTTCACATTAGTACATCAGATTATATCAGTGCATTGAGATGCATTTTTTTAAGTGACAGTTTTCAAACATGAATTTGAAACATTCATGATAAGAATGGCAATAGTGAATTAAAGGGCAAGTCACTGTGTGGGTGCCCAGGGTTAAACAATATTATAGTTTATTAAATCAAACACAGGAGAAGGTTTTGTGCACATCCTAAAGACATGTACAACGAAGTCCACTTATATGTGATAATAAAGAAAAATGAGTGAATGTCAAATAAAACAATTGCCTAGGATCATACAATTTGGTCAACTAGGGAATCCGGGATTGATCCTATGTTTTCTAATTTCACAGTGTGCAATTTAGCCACTAGATGTACAAGCTTTGCTTCCCCTGCAACCACCTTACTCCTCAACACCATGATGGCATTAATGCAGCACTCAATCACATCATAGACCAAATTTTTGGGCCCCTGGGAAAATGTTTGCAAGTTCCCATGCTCTATTGCGTTCCCATCTGCAGACTTTTACAGTTACAACACATACATCTGATATTCTGGAGTTCATATGACAAACATGGGGTGCTCTTTTAACTCAGACATACTTGTGCATCAATGTGTAGACAAAGTATGCACAATCAATAATGAACTTGAAAATAGATGGCAGGTGACCTCTACCCCATTTTCATATCATTCTATTCTCAAACCATCGGAGAATGGCAAATGCTTCAATGAGCATACACTAAGGACCTGATTATGAGTTTGGCCGTACGGCAGCGGGACCACGCCGCTGCCACACTATCAAACCCGGGTGCGCCTCACCCTCCACATTATGACTTTTTCAGGCACTGAAGGGTGGCTCTTTGGCATTCCCACAAATAGGCACCACAATGGGGACGTCAAAGGCAGAATCTGTACGGCATGGACTTGAGCAGTCCGTATTGTACAGGCACTGGGGTGCATGCACACAAGGGGGCACAACATATGCCCCCCTGAATTCACTCCATGGCCCTGAGGGAACAGGGGCCCTGTAGGGCCCCCTTTGTTTCCTCTCCACCCTGGTTTCATGGCGGAGGAACCGCCATGAAAACCGTGGTGGAGAGGAAACTCGTAATATGCTTGGTGGGACCGCAGTGGACACTCCAAGCAAATTGCAGCCTCAAGACCGCCGCACCACTGCATGTTTGATCCCTGGTGGTTGCAGCAGTGCAATGGTGGTCCACCACCCTAGTTGTAATAGGGCGGTCAGAAGACCGGCAATGCTATGCCTCCACATGTCTGGCTGTCCGTAGACCACCAGGCGCGTAATCAGGCCCCTAGTCTTAAGGGTTGAAGAATATCTCCTCACATTGTCACCAGAGGGAAGATTGCTATTGACCTGGAGGTGGCAGCAAATGCAGTAGTTTGAGAAGGTAAATTATATACTTTACGAACTTCAAGAGCCTACAATATCTAATTGCTTTGATACCACTGTGATATCTGGTACTAAGATATGCTTATAGGGACCAGACATTCCTACGTGATGATCATATTAATTTCAAGGAGAATAGACCCATGCTATGAAACCAATTCTGTTTACAAAAAAATAGATCTGTGCTTTGTCATGCTGGATTGACAGTTTTAACAGAAGTGGCTAACATCAAACAAACAGACATTCTGCAGAATACTGTAAACATGTTACTGTTCTGTTAAAATATTCTTTAGAAGGATGTAAGCATACTGCCACTGCTTCCGAGCTGATATGACTAAACAGTGTCTGCCAGTGCTACTGCATTGAGATCAGTTCCTGACCATGTCATACAGCTAGATCAGGTAGCATATTGGAAACATTTCTGTGTAGAATCAAGTGTGCTATGTGCAAAAATGTAGTAATAAGCTATTTTTTCTGTTTTTGTAAATCATGCTTATGATATGAAGATCAAGATCTTAGTGAATATATTTGTAAAAGTATGGTAACCCGTGATTAAAATGTGCCATCAGTTACTCCAGCCCCTTTAAAAAACTGTAGAATCAAAGTGTTTCTCATCTGTCATCAGGAGCAACTTACTGGTATGCAGTATCTGTACAGGGACAATTTACCTAATTGCATCTAGAGTCCTAGCCTACATACATAGAAACAATGCTGGGTGCAGAATGATTAAATGTATAGCAATGAATACATCCTAAAATTCTGTTTATTGACACGTGCCTTCCTTCCAGTGTTTTCTTTAAGTCCGTTTATGAGCAGGCACTTAAACACAATTATCAATTCCCTTTTATTTTATAATATGTATGTTATGTTATCAGTTATTCTATAGTGTACTAATGACTGCAATGGTATTCAGGCACTCTGTAGCAAATATGTGAGGCCAGCCCTGGTGACTTACTCAACAACCTAGGTCTTCAGCTTCTTGGGAAAGTCAAGAAGAGAGAAGGATACTCTGATGAGTTATGGGAGGTCATTCTAGGCTTTTGGGGCCAGGTACACGAAGAAGCAGCACCCTGCTCTGCTTTTGTGTATGCGTGGGGTGTGTCCAAGTGAGCCACCAGCAGAAAGAAGGTGTCTGAAATATTGGTAGAAGTGAATGTAGCTGCTAAGGTTGACAGGGCCAAAGTTATGGTGAGCTTTTTAGGTGTGGGTGGAGACTTTAAAGTGTGTGTACTTGTGTATCGGGATATCGGGAATCAGTCGAGCTCCTAAGGTGTGGTATGATGTGGGCACAGCATGGGAGGTTAAGCATTAGTCTGGGTGATGCATACCGATTAAATGATTGAAAGTCCACTTGTTTTCTGGGATTGGTTTGAGTGGAGTTTTCCAGAAAAGTCCCTAAATTCTCCTAGTATGCCACTGAGAAACAAATATTCTTTGATTTGTAAGGAGGAACAAGAACCACTTGTATCCAACATTGGCACTTGGATGAAACGGTACAAAAGAGAATAAATTACCTTTCTTGTGTTATTTGTAGAGAGGTTGGGTTACTTGGAGCTGTTGTCCAGGATCTCAAGCTCTACTATTGAAATGATTCAGCTTTACTCAAAGCGTTTACTGTGTTTTGACTCTCATAAGTCAAGGTGCTATCCTTTAGTGCAAGTCTTTTGGGATTTTTCTTCAATATCCGAAGCAAAACAAAAGCTCAAGTTGACAAAATATCTTGCCTCTGGAGTAGCCTAACAACCTCTGACCTCTGCAATTTTTTTATTTCAACGTCCAAACTTTCAATCTATTCTGCTGGTTTGCATACTTTGCCCTCATCCTGAAAGTGTTTACATTTCTTGAGTACCTAGGTTATATCCCATAAATCAGTCTGTCTCATTGTCTTTAGCTATTGCGTCGTGTCCTGCAAACTTTCTTTTACAAACACTGTTTTGAAAGACCCGAGACAGCCCTGATGGCCGCAAAAGACAACATCCACACCCTCCTCAACAGAGGAGAATCAGCTGCCCTAAACTTGCTTAACATCTCTGCGTCCTTCAACACAGTCTCCTACCACACACACATCAATTGACTACCCCAGATTGGAATTCCAGACAATGAGCTCAGATGGATGGTATCCTTTCTCAAGAGTCACACCCAGAAAGTCTGCCTGAATCCCTTCACCTCACAACCCAAGCACACCATCTGCGGTGAACTCCAAGGCGCATCCCTCAGTCTATCCCTCTTCAACATCTACATGACTCCATTCGCAGACATCATCACCATTATCTCCTGCACCAATGATACCCAGCTCGTACTCCAGCTCTCAGGGGACCTCACCTCAACAAAGACCAGCTTCTTCAACTGTATGAAGATCGTCTCAGCCTGGAAGAAGGAAAATTGACTGAAGCTCAACATGGACAAAACTGAAGTTCTAATCTTCCGCAGATAAGCTTTCATCTGTAATGACTCCTAGTGGCCGGCGGAGCTTGGACCCACCCTCATGCCAAAAACCACACCCTGCATCCTTGGCATCATCCTGGACAGCAAACTCTTCATGAAATATCAGGTCAACACTGTCTCCTCAGTCTGCTTCCTCACGCTCCACAAAGTTTTCAAGTGGCTCCCCATCAGCACCAAGCAAATTGTGATAGAGGCCCTCATCACCAGCCGACAGGACTACGACGAACGCACTCTTTGCAGGCACCACCATCAAACTCATGCAAAGTCTCCAAACATGCCAGAACGCAGCTGCAAGACTGATCCTCAACCTGCCCAAGAGGACCCTCATCACCCAGCACCTGAAGGACCTCCACAGGAAGTCTAGAAGAGATGCCATTTAAGCTTCAGATCCATGCCTACATAGCCCTCCACGACCAAGGACCTTCCAACATGTACCACCGCCTGCACTTCCACTGCCTATCAGGAATCCCTGCTCTGCACACCTTGCCCCCGCACAGATACCATGTTTCCGCAGCTCCAGAGGACGCTCCTTTACCCACCTTGCCGAAAAATCCAGGAACACCCTTCCCCTCAACCTCTGCACCACACCCTCAATGATCCACTTCAGGAAGGGACTCAGAACCTGGCGCTTCACTTGATAATTGCAGGCCAGCGTATGAATACCCTCTCGGGGGAGAATCCACGCTATGCAAGTACTTCTTGATGGATCGATTGATTTGAGCTCTGTCCATTCTGATACACACCAGAGTTTACTTGGAGAATCTTTTGGAAGAGAATTGATCGCAGAAATGAGCAGAGCAATTCAATGCACAAGTTAATGCAACACAATTCTAATTAAGGGCCAAAATAAGCAAAATGTTAAAACAATATTTTATTTATGGACAGCAGGTTCTGTATTTACATTCACGGTTTCTTGTTTCATTGAGCCTTGTGTGCACATCTTTTATTTTGGGAATCCTTGCAGCTTGTCAGTTTTGTGCTGTGAAGCGTAGACAAATGTTTCTTAACAAAGGCGAGTGCCTGACATCTGTTATACCACTTCGTATGTGTGAGAAGATTAGCATGTGTCCCCTGAAAAATCTTAATTTTACGAATCCCTTCGTGTACTTCGTTTATTTAATTTCACATAGGATACGTCTACCCTGTGAAGAAGAAACAGCCCTCTCCACCAGGAAGCACAGTGTCATACAAAGAATAGGCAATACATGGCCAATGAAAGACAGCACTTTAGAGAGAGACTGATACAGAGCACACGTTTATTTAAACCTCTCGGCGTATGGGTGAAGGTGTGCAGTAACCCTGCGCTTACATTTGCATGCTCGACCTCTGTGAGTTACTGGGTAAACGCTGTTGAAGAAAAGCATCATTTGTGCGAAATCAATTCTATTGGCAAATGGAAATACAGTTACTATCAATGCATGCATTACATTTCAGGAGCAACATTTCATCCTTCACCTTGCTATGCGAACTGCCAGCATGTTACATCTTTAAAATTCTTGCATAGAAGCCGCACTCTCCAAAAATATCCTGGACATGTGAACTCATGCATATTCATAAGTGTGCAGATGCACCAAATTAGTGGCGCAAGAATGCTTTTTCTATTTTTTTTTTATTTTTTTTTACTGTTGTGGAAAGTACAATCTGGCTGTGTGCCGCGCACAAAGAGGAATGCCAAGCACTAAAAAAGTTTCCTTGCATATAACACTGAAAACAATATCAGATGTCGAAGATTTTAAATTCAGCACCATCCATCATAATACTCTGGTAGAAATGCACAGCTGGCTTGATGATGAGTGACAAATCAAAAGTCAAAGTGAAACTTCCCGATCATCTGAGCCCTCGCCACCCGATTAGCAGAAGAAAAACAGGGCAGATGGAGCGCGCGGCAGCCGCGCGGAGGGAACAGATGGCCGCTACGAACTTGATATATGAAATTAATAACACTTTCTCAAATACAATTTAATAGCATGAATACATTACCTGAATTTTCATAACTGCGAGCAGGCAATTTAAATGAGGTTTTGCAGATTAACAGAGGATATGGCACTGATATTCAGAGAAGAATACATCTATATTGCAAGTACTATGTACATTTATTGTGAAGCATTAGATTTCCTGTCACTTCTCTCTCATATGATCAAACCTGAGACATTCTGACATTTAAATGGGAGATCTGAACGATAGATGTTTCTGTGCGTCAAATGAAAGTAATATGAGCGAAGTCTACTTCGGCAATGCATGGCGGCCTATTATATGCAAAATTAGGATTTTTTTAAATATACATTGCGAATTTGGCCCGAGGACATTTCAACGCTTTCCACGTGCGCCAGGTTAAATCACAAAATGTAGGCAAAAAAAGTATTAATATTACTATTTTTATTGGCACGAGGAGATTAAGTAATATGCCCAGAATCACAGGAAGTTGAGCCGAAGATTAGAATCGAACCTGGTTCCCCAGTTCAAAAGTCTGGCTGTTAGGCCACATCTCCTCCTTGATCCTTGATGCCCCGTCATTTGTTCTGCAGGCAGATGGCCCGATTCACAAAGCTTTTTGCAAATTTTAATTTACAGGTGAAAATGGCAAAAATATTCACAAATGTTAAATAATCACATAGATGTGATGTAATATAATGTAAGAGTACATCTCCGTCTAAAGGCAGAAAGTGTGTTTTTCAGGGCATAGATGTCCAGGAAATATTAGGGACACACACAATTCCAAGAGGTAATGGATCTGTTCCATGATACATACACAGCTTGAAACAGCGATAGATTAACTCATGTTAAGAGCAGGAATAAGTCTGATTTCAGGATTTAATGGGAGGGTAACAGGCCTAAAATTGAAGTGGTGCATGGAAAGTACTCTATCTAAGGGAAAAGTATTTCCCTATGAGAAAAAAAAGTGCAATTACATCAATGCAATGACATTTTCACGTGACACGTTTGCAGTTTGTAGTAAAGACATTGAGAAGTCACTAATTTTTCCTGGAGTATTCCTGAAAAAACAAGTTCCTGATATGCATAAATCTGTTTACAAGGAAGGGGTTGGAAGTTGTTTATCTGTTGGATATGATTCACAAAGAAAGTAGTAGCTATAATTCAATGGCTTATGCCTACCATTATCATAAAATGACATCAATCATTGTAGTGTTCCAACAATCCCATGGCTACACATGGAAATTTACCAAAAGCATATATGTATATGTCTATGCCTGACCTTAATCTAGCAGATTAACCACACTTAGAATATTTACAGTCAGAACCAAATGTACTTCAACTGTTAATTTTTTTTATTCTCCCCCCAAAAATATTTATTCTGCTGAAGTATTTTCGACCTCTATACTTCCTTGAAAAACTGAAGTTTGTATTGGGTTTTCACACCTAATTTGTGTAAGATGAGGCCCCACCATTAAAAACCCTGAAACTCTGAACTCCGACCCTCGACCAAGATTATACTGACAGAAATTGTTGACAAAAAATGTAACCTCATATTTTTCTCTCATAACATTATGCTTTGCATCAACACCTTTGAAGAGGTCATGAATATTAACAGCATATCAAGGACACTTGATGTCCCATTTGCTCTTAACAAGGCCTACCCCTTAATCGCTATTTTCAATGGAAAGATCACAATTCAAGCATGTGATGCTATCACAGAAAATTCGCCCTCCACCTTTATACGCTTGTTCATTTAGTTAACAGCTGGTAGATACCCTCTATTAATATTCCCTATGATCTTGCATAAAATGAAGTAATGCCAGCAGCCTCTTCTCAGCCCTTACCACCCTCCAGTATCCAATCCCCACATTTCAGAGCTCAAAGCCTGCCCCTTTGATTACAATCTACAGTCCATGTGTCACTTCTGGTTTGTGAGCCAAAACCTGCTTCACTGTTGCCTCTTCCCCTTAGGCTAATGACCACTTCAAGTTGGGCTACTGACCTAACTGTGCCACTGGAACCAAGCTACACCCAACTGGAGAGCCCAAGGGTTTGCCCAGACATATATCCCTTGCCCCCTGAGCTGCTGGAGTCAAGGTACACCTGACTGAAGACACCCAATTAGGGTGAAACTAGTTTTGGGTTGCTTGAGGTCCGAATACAGAGGACCAGGCTTGGCAGTTCAGACTGGACTGTTCCTATTGAAGGAGGACCAAGGATAATTTGCACATAACTGGGACTAATCTGATATGGCATAGTGGGCAAAAGAATGATGGGTTGGGATGCTACCCTGAGTGGTTGCCAGAGCTTAGAAAAATTGTAAGCACTCCTCCCATCACCTTTTTTTTATTTGAAAATGACTTCACCCAACATGCTTTAAACCCATGCATATCAATGGGGCCATTCTGCATTTGATTATACCAAATCCCTTCTCATCTCTCCTTTTCCAATTCTAGAACATGTGGTCAACCCAAGCAATTCAAAATCTGGACAAGAAACACTAAGTGCATCAACCAAGATGGCCTGGAAGCATGCCTTAAAGTCAGCCTTCTTCATTCTGTGGAAAATGTTTTCTCACTGAATGTATCATACATGCCCGTTGATGAATAATTATGCTGATTATGTGCTACTGATAATTCTAGGCTGCTCAACTACTATCTCTGTAAACACTAACGGCCATATGTAGGTAAATACTATTTACCGATTCTAAAATACCAACATTTTACTGATTCAGTATTTTAGAATCTGTAAATGGTATGTAGGTATCGATTCGGTAATTTTTACCGAATCGGTAAAATTCGGTAAATACCGATTCATATTTACCGATTTGGTATTCCCCATTCATTCCTATGGGCCTGGAGGACCATAGGAATGACTGGGAATTACCAATTCGGTAAATACCGAATCGGTAATAGGGGGAAGACTTACAAGGGTGGCAGGGTGTCACATTGACACTCTGTTGCACCCCTGAATAGTGCATGGGTGCACATGTGGCACACATACATGCCCTAAGGGCATGTATGTCTGCCACATGGCACTTTTGGAAAAGAACAAATTTGCTTTTTCACAGCTTTTCGATATTTACCACCAACTTGTAGTTGGTGGTAAATAACAAATCCTTAAATGACAAATGCACTCACTTGAGTGCTCCCTACATTACGGATTTGGTAATTTACCGAATCAGTATTTAAGAATTCGGTAATTTACTGATTCCTTAAGTTACCGATTCGGGAAATTACTGAATCCTTAAATTAGGCCCCTACATCTAATACCGGTCAGTAACAGCCGAAATTCGGTAATTTCGGCTGTTACAGACCGGTATTGGGCTACCTACATCTGGCCCTAAATCCCTAAGTTTCATTGTAGACCGAAACTCTTTTTTGGGGCTTCAACCCTTCTTACCAACCCAAAACTTGAAAACTTTGACACAAGCTATGGTCCTCTCCAGACTGGACTGCAGGAATGTCAATTTAGCTAGAATTCTCAAAACTCACATAGCTCAGATGGAAGCCTCTCTGAATCCATCGCTCATCTGGTCTTAGGGGCTGACAGGTCTGATCTCAACACTAAGATCTTGTCTTCCCTTAGTAGGCTGCCTATTGAGGGAGATTTATGTTTATTGCTGCCTCTTTAGTTCACAGAATCAACTCTCATCAGTTGCACTACCTAGCTAACAATCTGAACCCCTCTGATGGCTCGCCTGAATGGAAAAACAACTGACCTTGAACCAGTTCTTTTTTGTACGTACTCTTAGAATTTGGATCTCGATTTCCCTGAAATTAAAATGCTAACTTGTCTACCAGTGTTTAGAAATTAACTCAAATACTTCCACCTCAATAAGTTCTTTCTTAACCCCACACTAGTCTAGATGGACCAGTTATTTTGGAACACGTGGAATGTAGTTTAATAAGTCTGTGGTCTATATCTCTCTTCCCACCTGAGCAACACTATCGGCACTGAATGGCTTTGGCTAGTGTGGCATGCTGGTGGGCTAAGTTTATTTGCCTGGAACATAGACTACTTTGGTGTCTGACTCCCTCCATTTTCCAAAGCCTAAGTCATCATCTGCTTGTATAGTCATACTTTACTATTGTTCAGTATGTCTTTATGATGTGCATTCTCCTTAATAGCTACCCGTATGTCCTGGAACACTGCACACAGAGCACATGACTTGTTTTGCTATAGCTTGCTTGTGTGCTTATTATCTTGATACCACCCAATTCCCTTCCCTTTGACTTCTCTGTTTCCACTCATATATGTTTTCGCTGGGTTTTGTAAAGCACTTTACAGCTCTAGAGCCTAGCACAAGCTATATAAAAACCTTTCTGGCATGAATAGTAGGGGTCTAAATATGGTATGCAAACCATTCAGAAGGATTATTGATGTGCATGAACTAAAACATTTGTTAGTGTTGACTTCCCAGGATTCTGAGTGCTCCCTCAGTTAACTCAAAATGTATTCGTTCAGAAATTGCGCCTTACTTGCACACATTTGCACCTTGAGATGGAACTTTTTTGCACACCTCAGCAATTTCAAGCACTACAGTTTTCTAATATGCAGCTAAGAAGTGTGATTGCAATGTACAGCAACTGGGCAACTGGCATAACTGTGGGCCTGATTATGATGGCAGTTGGACCGCCACCATCAACCGAAGGGTGGCGGTCGCACCGCCATCGGTCCGTCGAGGTCCGCCTGCTGCATTTCAATGGCGGGCAGATGGTTGCCGTTTGGAGAGACCGAACGCCATGCATCCAACTGACTCAAGAAGCCCGTCCGAAGGATTTGAATCCCTACAACAGTGGCGGTGCCTGCTCAGGCTCTGCCATAGGGATTACAAGGCCCTTACCGCCGGCCGTTTCACGGCAGTTGACCCGCTATGAAAAGCCAGACAGAGAGGGACTTTGGGGCCCATAGCTTGCCCCCCTTCCTCTCAGCCTTGTTTTCTGGGGGCACCATATCCCTGCACCATGTGGCAGGCACAGTATGGTGCCTGCCAGATAGTGCAGGGCCATGCAAAATGTGTATTTTTCGTACTGTAGAGTGTGCTTGCAGCCCGCAGCACACGCCGCAATACAAAACATACACATTGCAACCGCCTTCAAGGCGGTTGCATCGTATTCCCTATGGCAGGACCGCCGACAGCTAGATGTGCGGTCCCATTCCGAAAGATCAGAATCAGGCCCTGTGTTGGTAAAACATGGGTTGCCAGCAAACAGAGCCATGGGCATCATGTGAAGGATAGTTGTCCCGGGCGGAGAAAAGAAACAATGGCCTTCATGTGCAGGGAGACAACTCCCTGTGCATCAACTTTCATTTTATTTTTGTATGTTATGAACAATCTTCCATATTCAAAGCCTGTGAAGTACACAAAGATGGATGTTGATCTAGAGGAAAAAAAAAGCACCTGCTCTTCACTAAGCTCTGCAGTAAGTGCACCCGGCACACCAGCAGGGGCACGTTCAAGATATACACACCATGCATGCAGGAATATGTCACTAAGGTGGACGCTCCTCCTCCAGGGGATGGGTTTCAGTGCCTATGCTAACCTGGTGAGGTGGTAGGCAATGTTTGTGACCATTGCCACTAATGTGATATTGCCCTGTGCTTCCTTAACTTTAATGTCTGCTGTCAGACATGGCTCTGTATCTTGGGATATTTAATTCTGCTCAGCGTGCGTTACACTTCTCTTTCCTTAGTTGCTTCAGAATCAAAGCAGAATGGAATTGGAGGCTTTAGGGTTGCTGTTTCCCAGTACAAATTCATCCTTGACAGCACCTCTGGCTGGGTGATTCACGAGACATACGGTAGATCTCAAGGGAAGGGCACTCTTCTCTATCAGAATAGCTGTGTTATGCCGTCAGACAGTCAGCACAGAAAGTGAGCACTGGGGAATATACAGCTCTGCTCAACATCAGGTACGGGAGATCCCTCAGGAGATAAGTCTATCTCCACCATATGTGCAGAAGTCATTAAAAAAAAAGCTACATTTTTTTGTCAAACAATTTTGTCACATACGCACAATGAAACAGATGACATGTAACTCATGCTTGTTGACAGTGTGCATCGTACAGTTATATTTTTGACAAACAATTAGAAAGCTGTTAAAGAAACCAAAGAGCTGCCAAATGAAGGAAAACAGGGTTTATTCATGAACAAGCCAAGCAAATGCATAAGAAGGCAAATCAAATCTGTTAATCAGCTGATGATTAACAGACTGGGACACTTGTATTCTTTTCAAAGGTTTACATTTTTATTAGAGATTGCAGAACAGCTATACTATAAAAGAGCTTCCACCACAGGCACCATAATGTTATCTTTCTGAGACTGATCGTGGCTGGTGTGCACTTTACATACTGTCTTAGTCACAGAGAAGGCAGGCCCAATTAGGCACAGGAGTTGTACACGTTGCTCAATGATTTGTGTGGGACTGAGTGTTTAGACTTCGTCCTTGTCTCCAGTGTCTTCCTGTCAAACTTTGGGATGGACCCATAAGCGATATACCTACATGATACCTACACGATCAATTAAAATAGTGTGGAAGAAAGAGGAGAACTACTCACTGGAGCTACCAGTGCAGGCTACTGTTATTGTGGTTTACAGCACCCCGGGCTCCTCATCCTTGGTGTCTTCCTCGTGGGATGGACAGGCTGGCAGTCAAAAGTTCGTAGCATACGGAGGGCAAATCTGATGTTGCCTATAATGTATGTATATTGCAGACTAGAGGGTCTTGTTGAATCTTGCTGCTTGCCTAGCGACATAAATCCCCATGAGAGTGTTATCAGTCCTCTGGGAGGAAAAAAGAAAGGGTATGAGGGGCATATTATCAAGACAGGCGATAAAATGATCGCCGCTTCAGCGGCAGAAAACTGCAGCTAAAACAGCGATAATGGGCTTGATAATGTGCTCTATGGAGTTCCAATTGAAGCCCATGTTAGATGTCCTTCACATCTAACAAGGGCTTCAATTGGAATTCCATAGAGCATATTATCAAGCCCATTATCGCTGTTTTAGCGTAAGTTTTCTGCCGCTAAAGCGGCGATCATTTTATCGCCTGTCGTGATAATATGCACCTCAGTGTCATCACCAGCCAAATTAAAAATATGTCCATTGTGGTGTAAATCGGTACATTTATTACTACCATGGACATGATCAAAACTTGCTATGCACACGTTGAGACCTTTATTATGAAAAAAAGATGACTATGCTTTACTGCTTACTTTTCGCAGATTCTCCAGGGCCAATTGACCGTCATAATTGTCTCTCAATAAATGTAATATATAAACTTAACAAGTGAAAACGGGGATTTGTCATAAGTGCTTAGTGTCATGCATATATGCATGCATTGAAAGAACACCGTCAAAAAAGGAAAAAAGACTTTGCTCTCATAAGTATAATCTAGGTGTGAGAGTACCTATCTCCTGCCGGGCACCCTAGTGTCAAAACACCTTTTAAAGTCTGCTAAACAAAATTGCAAAGCATGTGCACAGGACCCCGTTATGAGTTGGCTCAAGTGCTATCCCTCAGCAGCTCTGGGTATCTACAAATGGCCTAGTGTTTGTGAACCTAACATTGTCAAGTCCTGAAACAATGGGCCCAGTTTTTCCAGGTGCAGATCTGCACCTTGTAAATATAAGAACAGACAGAGGCAGAGGCTAAGTAAGAGGTTAAGGCTGGCCCCTAGCCACGCCCACCAGCCCCATACAGGCATCAGATAATGCTAAAGCAAGAGAGATACAGTCACCCGACCCCCAGGCACCCTCCTTGTCCCCAATACTCTAGCCCGCACAGCCACCCTCCAACAGATATTTGCCACCAGCATAGAGAAAATGGGAAATAGCCACATAAAACTGGCTGAATTGTGAAAATGTGTCCGGTAGGTTATTCACAATTTCAGGGAGTTTAAGTCAAATTGAGCTATCAGCAGAACTCATTAATTATGGACCCAATGTCTCCCCAGGGAGAGAATGAAGCACTTGAAATAAGAGCAATAGTGGTCACTCTTATTAATTCAAAATATAAAAGGGTGGTATGACTTACTCTTGTAGTACTCTGGCTTAGTAATGAAGACAAGAACCCAGAAGAAGGCCTGACTTACTTTTTGACTTCAGTAACAAGTCAGAAGTGCTCCAAGATTAACCCACAGAAACATATTTGAGAATTGGGCCCACTAGAAAGTCTGACTTACAACGAATATCAGAAATAAGACAGCAGTAATGGTGGTGCTAATTTGGTAGTGTGTTCAGTCTTTAAAAGGTCAGTTTGATTAAAAAACGCTTAAATCCATTGGTCAGGCGTGAGAAAATATTGGACAATCAATATTTATATTTTGTATTGCACACCCACATTTAACATGAGGTCATCAATCTAAGAGATGGTTTCAAAAACACAGGCTAAAGGTGTGGGAAATTTAAGAGGCTCAACAACATGAGTCTGATTGCATCTTTCAAACAACACCAAAGTTTGTACAGAGTGCAGTATATTGGCTGATCTATGCCATTCTTTTCCACACAGGTCTGCAGAGAGGCCCCGCACGGTCTGGTTTGGTTCCTTGTCTGAGCAGGGACTACATGCTAAGATTTTGATGTCTGCACAGAGACGAGGGACTTGTGAAGTGTTGCACACTGGCGTTGCACCTTTGAATTGATTTATTGTCTGGGGAGGCAGGTGCAACATTGTCTCTGTAGGAAAGACGATCCTTTTGATGCTGAGAGACTTGAAATTATAACATACACTTCTTTCAATTGGTATCCAGTACAGCATACTCGGAGTTGGGTTGATGCTATCACATGATTGTAAATTCAGAAGACGCGTGGCTGCAGTGCAACACTGCAAGCAGTAATCTCAGAAGCAGGTCCAACACCACTGGGCAGACATGATGAAGCAAGACGAGGCCCTCTGCAGCACCTCACGATCTATCATCAGATCGGATATTTAGAGCTACGGGGACCGGAGGATTTTCAAAGAACCCCCCCCCAGCATCCTTGCGCCTCCATTCTCTTCGCGCATTGTGTACTTTTCTTATTTACTTGAAATTGTGTCCTGACACCCGTCCATCCTTTGTCACCTACCTTATCCTTTGACCTTCTATTGAAGTGACCCTGATCTGTTACCCACCTGGATGTTGTCTTCAGTGTGTTTTTTGAACTTCATTCACTCCCTCCTCATCTCTTGGATACTGCTTCTACCCTGCGTTCCCTAACCTTCAGAATCTCTACCCGTCAGAGCGATTCATTGTGTTGTAGCCTACCGTACCTTGACCCGTAATCGTGCTTTTCTTGCATCTGCCCTAAAGGTACACCCCACATTTGTCTCCACGGAGCCATCCGCCCTGAGGAAGGTGAGACCTGTAATAGGTCATACACCGAAACGCGCCTCGGCACCGCTATAAAGAAAATTCCTGGAGTGACCACATATATATATTTGTATAAATTGTTTTCATTTTGTCTTTATATTGTTTTTACTCACATCAGCCTGCTGGATCCGATAACCTTTACTGAATGAACCCTAGAGACATCCGTAAAAATCGATTTCCTAAAAACATCTTGATAAATTGATATACATGTAGGATATTTATTGTCATTTATGATTGTTATTTACTATTGTGGTTTCCTCCTCCTTTCAAAACAGTTTTAACCTCAGTTGGAATGATAGGATCCTTTAGGATCAGGACGAATGAGAATGATTGTGTGATGAGTATATTTTGTTTTGAATGGTTGAATGATTGACTTGTGGGGATGTTTATCTTTTTTGTCACATTGTATTAATGAATATTAACTAATTGATTTCTAAATACATTTTGACTAATGTGAATCTATGAACAGGTTTCATCTTTGTTCCTAGGCCAGTGCTCGTTGGGAGGGAGATTGAATCATTGGCGACTTTTCAGCTCCTTTTTGATTTAATACGGGTGGAGACTTTTTCTGTAATTTTGATTGGTTGATTCAGCCACCACACAGCCTACATTGTGGATAGACTATTTTCTTAAACTATGCTGTTGTTTTATTGGCCAACAAGTACTTTAAATATGGTTGTATTGGGTTCACTGAGTAATTGAGAAGCTCCTACTCAGCACGGACGCCTTTACATGATGCTCTAACTTCGCTCGACAGATGAGGGGTAGAGACACTTTACAAAATGGACAACTGTTTTTTTGGAAGTATTTAGCTATATGGTAAGAGATAGGAATATCATCTTTCTGGGTATTGGTTCCATAATAGTGGGTACTACCCGTTTTCTTTTTTCATAAGAGACAAATAGAATGATGTTGTCTACTTTTCCTCATTATCCTAGCTTGCTTTTATATTTTGTCTAGCCACAATTTGTGGGCATTTTGATAGCATTTTTACATGTATACTCAATAGGAGATAGATGAATTTTACATATAGCTGCTTTTGGATTTTTCCCATTAGATCCCACTGAGGAGAGACTGGCCGTTCCTAAACTCATATGGACTAGCCACATGTCAAAGTACAAAGTGAGTAGTCAGATTAGAATGAACGGGTTAGTTTGCATATCTTCTTTGGACTGATGTTGGGTTCTTGGTAAGTGTGTTTATAAATACGTATAAACCAAGGGAAATAGTGATTTTATAAAGGGTTATCTTTTCATAGTTTGTCCTTAGATCCCACTAGGGATTGACTGGTGGGTATCTAACTGATAAGAACTAACCTGTTCTGGATTGCTACACTCAGAAGCGCTAAGTGAGTAGTGTGAGTCAATATACTTATTTTCTTTAACTACATGATGGGGCATTGGGCAAAACTGACTATGAGCTAAGGGAACAAAAGACCAGGGTTTTTTCCCAATAGTTTTCAGGGTTTGAACCTCAAGCTCAAAAGGTTTTCTGATATATTCAGTGTATGGAAAGTGTTGGGAATAATGAAAAAAATGTTCTGAAGTAGATATACTTAAAAATAATAAAATAATACAGGTGTATGGTACTAGTATTTCCTAGGAGGGGATGGGATTTTGTCATGCACTTTATGATTAGCCTCATGTGAATACTTTGTGTGTCCGATATATACTTTTTGTTAGCATGTCTGGGGGAATAGGTGGGAAGTAATGTTTTATTTTATGTAGTGTTTTCTTAGGTAAATGCCATATGGTGATTAACAACAATGGAAGTTCTAGGGGGCGTGGCTTGTGAGCCAGTAATGGCGGACGTGTGAGGCGAGAGCTCCGCGCAGGCCTAGTAAATTATCCTTTAAATTGTGGTGACGGCCCAAACCTGGGGGCTCGCTGAGGTAGACCCATTTGCCAGAAGTATACCGGAGTACAAACCGATCCCTAGGAGGCCTCGGGGTGACAAGAGGAGCGGAGCAGAAACAAGTGTGTGCGACACCACAGTCTGAGCAAGATGGCGGCCTGGGGCTCCGGGGCCTGAAAAGAGAAATGACGAGCCCTGATTGGTCAACAGAGAGACGCAGACAAGGAAAGACTGCTAACGGAGTGGAGAGCAGCACCGGAGACCGGTGTCCCTGTGGGGAGCCGAGCTGGGGCTGGAGAGTGGAGCAAGCTGGCCCTGGCTGTGGACCCCGAACACAGAAGGCCCACTGACATCCTGGGGCCAGACGGGCCTGAGTGAGTCTAGAGACACCGCGCCAAAGATTGCCGCCAGGGTGTCTATCTGTTCCAGAACGGTCTGTGGCACCCAGTCGGAAGGAGATAGATGTAGAGCTCCCATCAGTCACTAACAGACCGGGAGGTGCTGAAGCGACCAGCACTGAGATGGAGGCTGCCCGACAGCCAAGTGACTTTCCCTATATACCGCTGTGACGACTGGGAGCCGGGGGGCTCCGGCGCAGAACTTGCCGAGGTGCCCCACAACACAATCCTACCCCTTTGAGGCCTAGGGGTGGTAGGAGGAGTGGTGTGGCTAAAGTGTGTGAGGGACCGTGGCCTGGATAAGAAGGCAGCCCGAAGCCCCGTAGATCTGGCATGAGAAGGTGACGTGCCCAGACTGGGCAGCGGCAGGACGCAACCAGAGGAATACAACTAGCAGAGTGGGGAGCGGCATCAGTGGCGTGCAGCATCGTTGGGAACTGCCTGGGGCTAGAGAGCAGAGTGCATCGGCCCTGACTAGGAACCCTGAGCACTAAAGCAACGCACCTGCATCTAGAGGCCAGGTGGGTCAGATCGATCCAGGGGATGCAGCGCTGGAGGCTCCTATCCTGGGGCTGACCAGGGCTGGAGAGGACTGTAACCCCCAGCTGATGGGGGATTAGTGCAGTGTTTCTGGCAGATACCAACACGCCGGGAGATGCTGAGGTGACCAGTAGCCTCGGGAAGACGGGGGAAAACCAGTGTAGCTGGAGGACCGCAGAGGGCAGGAATCCAATTGAATAGTCGCTTAGAGAGAAGGCAGCTGTTGAGCAGGCTGGAGACCCTAGGGAGCTGAGACGGTCACGATTCGTGCAGTGACCCTGGGAGGCCTGTAGGGTGGATTTGGGACTGAGTGGGGCCCTGGACCAGGCTAGATGGCTGCGACCTACCACGTTTACAAAACGGAGCTGCACCGAGAAGACACAGGGAGGTATTGAGGCAGTGTGAGGTCCTCTCTGAATCCACTAAGGGGTATAGTAGTCGATCGGGCTGACAGCGCCTGGATCAGGGCCATTATAGAAGGACACAGACAAACAGATCTAGCGGGTCCCAGTGGTGATACTTGTGAAGACTGTGTAACAGACACAGGCAGTGGAGGCGAAACAGGCAGCTGTGAAGGTCAAGTGGCTTGACTCTGGTGGGGTGCGAAGCGTAGAGCTGGGCTGAAACCCTAATAACTAGTCCCTGGTGGGCCAGGGAAGGGCGAATCAGATCCCCTTTCGGATATTATAACCACTTGCAGATGGGGAAGTTCAGCAGAAAGCAGACGTGCGTCTCCCTGAGCAAGATGAAACCACACCTGACCAAATGCAGAAGTAGCCGAGTCATGAACCTTTGGAAAAGCCAGTCCAGCAACAATGAATCAAATACTAGAAGCCATTACCGACACCAAGGCAACGCTCCATCAAAACATAAGTACTGTGGCAGTGGGCCTGGGCCTGTTAAGAGCGAAACACACCAAATTCTCTGGCAGCAATCACACAGGCGCAGCAAGCCTTGTCCAAACAGATGGGGGACATATCCAACAGACTCAATATGTTGGAAAAGAGAGCTGATGCTGCCGAAGGGTGAAATCAGAGGAATAATGTAAGGATCCTAGGTTTGCTAGAATGAATGGAGGGCAACTACATGATCCTGTACTTCCTAGTTTTCTTTGTGACGTGGTGGCGCCGGAGGGCTTGTCCCAGTTTTACTCGTTGGAGAGGGCGTACCGAGTAGCTGCCCGGGCACCAGCCCTGGAGAGACCCCCGCACCATGTGGTGGCTAGACTGCTCCACTTTAAAAATAGGGACACGTTATTGCAAAAAGCACGTGTTGACGGGTCATTCATGGTGAAAAACAGTAACGTTTTTTTTTTATTCCCTGATTAAACCCTGGAAGTTCAGAGGCGTCACACCTCCTTCCTTGAAGTTAAGAGGGCCATACGGGAAGAAGGGATCCAATATTGACTGATGTTTCCAGCCCGACTACGGATAATGTTAGATGGGCAGACGCACTTCTGTGATGATCCCACAGCAGCGTGGGATTGGTTAGAAAGCTACAAAATGGAGGGTCCAACTGCGACATAAAAACCGATAACCCAGTCTAGAGAATTGGAACCCGGAAGAGACTTCGACAGCTGCGTGAGGCTCCAAAGAAGCAGAGCTCTTCACAGACAGAATAGGAACGAGCGGAGGCTTTAAAGGCGGTGGCAGCCATGATGATGTGACGAAGATCGTCATCGGAGAGAGGCTCCGGATCAAAGAGAGGGACTCATGGGACAGACTCGGACACATCTCGGAGTGACAGCGTTAAGATGCCAATTGTGACCCCGAACACAGCTGACGAGATTGTATAAGTGGAGACTTGCCAATTGCATACTCCTCTCTCACCCCATCCTTCTTTGCCTGTTGCTCCTCTCACATTTGTTTTCCCCCACACTTTAAATCTCCTTTTCTTTGATTGGGGGTTCCTAGGAATGTGGGCGGTGGCCTGGTGCGCCCCTGGGTGAGGGTTGGATCGGCCACCTTTGGCCTACGCACCATGGGTTAATGGGAAAACCACTGTAAGGGCACCTGTAGTGACAGGCCCGCTCCCCTCAAGTCCTTGCAATAGTAGCGTTGGGCCTTAACTTGTTGATGCAGTCTTGTCTGCGAGTTGGGTGGATAGCCATTGCTTGACCATCCTGGGATTGGGGAGTTGTCCTATTGAGGGTGTTTGTAATTAATTGTTATTCTCTGCGTATATGGGGGAGTGAAGGGGTGAAGCTTGGTGTGATGGCGGCCGGGAATGTGGTGGGGGTTGGAATGGGGCAGTCTCAGATAACATCCCGACTAATGCATAACCTGTTTAAGTTTGTAACATGGAATATAAGAGGAATGGGTTCCATGGCCAAAAGGTATAAGATATACGCATATCCAAAGAGGAGAGATGTGCATGTAGCCCTCTTGCAACAGACGCCTTTTATTAGTAGCGAGCTGGACAAACTTTGCAGGAGGTGGAAGGGCCGTATAAATGCTACTACCTACTCTGCATTTGCTAGGGTGGTAATGATATGGGTGCGACCCGGGTTCTCTTTTCAGCACATCCGTACCAAGGTTGACAGTGAAGGCAGGTATGTGCTAGTAGCTGGGAGACTGGCAGGAAGGAAAGTGACGTTTGGGGTGTGTATGCACCAAATACAGAACAGGTGACATTCCTTACCGTCCTCTCAGCTCAGATGGTTGAATACATGGGAGGGTACACAGTTATTGAGGGTGATTTTAATTGTGTGGTGGATAATGCAGTGGATCACTCACATCCACCTCTCCCAGGAGTGCACACTCACTGGGTAGCCGCGGGGTTCCAAGACTGGATTAAGCATTGGGGATTGGAAGACATATGGAGGGCACAGCATGCTAATGATAGAGAATACTCATACTTCTCACCATTGCATCAGGTACATACTAGGCTATATATGTTCTTATGCAAGCTGATTCAGCGCCTCAGTTACACAAACAGGATACCTGGGTAGGACCCTCTCTTAGTCTCCTGCTGCTGACTCAACAGCCCTTTGGGATATGGCCCCCGATCCCGTTGTGGAGGTTGACTCCCCGTACGTTGGAAGATGCACCTTTCTGTGAGTCTTTGAGGGCTCTTATTGAGACATACTTTTTAATAAATGCTGACTCCGCATCCTTGGTGTTGGTGGAATGGGAGGCATTTAAGGTGGTGGTGAGGGGACACTGTCCAGGGCAATTGATTGGCGCGCGACGGGAAATCAGGCAAGAACTATTAGACATGGAGGCTCAAATTCGGCAACTGGACAATATTCAGGGACAAGAGGCCACCTCTGCCACACGTTTACAATCGACCCATGCTACATATAGTAATGCGCTGGAGAGGCTGAGGTGCCACAGCTATAGGGAATATCTAGACAGAGTACAGAAAGAAGAAGGGAGGCCAGGTCACCTACTGGCATGGCTGATTATGCTGGAAAGTCGAGGGACCCGATTATGCAGGATTCAGACGGATTCTGGGGAACTGGTGGTCTATGATCCTGATGACATTAATATACTCTTCTGCACCTACTATGTGAAGTTATATACTAGCCCTGGTCGGGTCCCTCACTCCTCTAATTGGGAGTTCCTGGAGTCACTGCCTATAGGGACACTGGACTAGCCGTTTCAAGATGATTCGGGAGCCCCAGTGACCCTACATGAAGTCAGAGCTGCCATTGCAGATATGGCGAGGGGAAAGACTCCAGGTTCTGATGGACTCCAGCAGAATTTTATACAGCATATGTGGTTCTACTGGTGCCAAGGTTAGTGACTCTATACGTGGAGGCCCTGGAACGGGGAGGCCTCCCCAAGTCAACCCAGAGTGCGTAGGTGATACCCCTTCCCCAGACTGAAGATGCCAATGCCCCAGTAACAGAGTACAGGCCACTCTCCATGCTCAACATCGATTTTAAGATCCTTAGAAAGATACTGGCGCTCAGGCTGCTTCCACACATGCATTCTATCATTCACAAAGACCAAAACGGAATCATCCTCTCCCGTAGAGTGTCCCCTCTCACCCTTGTTGTTTGCCCTGGCTATTGAAACCCTTGCAGAACTGATTCGGCAGGGTGGAGAGGGGATGGTTCTTCAACTAGATGGGCGGACACACATGGTTTAATTGTTTGCGGACGCTCTACTGATATATTTAGGAATTGCAGTGTCTGGTACCGCAACAGTCCTAGCACTTTTAGAGCAGTTTGAGACCCTGTCCAGCCTACGGGTTAGCAAGAAAAATACATATTTGTTTTCACTGCTGGGACCGGCACCCCAGCCGACACTATTAACAGCTTATATCAACTGGGCCCCTCACTCATTTAAATATTTAGGAATACATGTCTTTCATTCTTTGGATGACTTAAAGGAAGGGAACCTAGGCAGGGCATTGAGGTATCTCCGGACCAATGTCCTTTTTTGGTGCACACTGCAGCTGCCAATTATGGCTCGGAGCTCTTTGAATAAAATGGTTATGTTGCAGAGACTATTGTATTTTTTAATTATTTTGCTGACCTGGATGCCTCGGGGATGGTTTAGAGCCCTGAATGCCCTGATGAGAGACCTTATATGGGGAGATGGTAGATGAAGAGTCTCCCTGCAGACATGACAACGCCCGATGGCGGAGGGCGGCCTGGGTGTGCCTGATGTTGAGCTGTACATGTTGGTGACTCACCTGCAGTGGCTAGCAAAGTGGGTAGAGGGTGTGAACGAGGAGGGAACCTGATTCACGGAGCCAAATGGTAACCCGGATCTACTGTTAGCCAAATTGGTGAGACCTACAGTTGTCACCCTTTATAGGTCAGTGTTGCAATTTACAGCTATACACACTTGGGAATGTTGCCAGAGTCAGCTGAGCGGGACCTCGTGGTATTCCCCCTCACTGCAGTTGGTTGGGCTCCCACTTGGAAGTCCAGTGACAACATTTACGGCAGAGCAGCTGGAGTAATTGACAGAGGTGGGCTTAGGCACGGTAGGGGACTGCTATCAGGATGGATCATTAGTCCCGTTTGCGGATCTGGTTGAAAGTTGTGGTCTTCCCCCTTGCCAGCTCCTGTGGTATGAAGCCTTGGTTCGCACCTTTGGGCAAATATGGGAATTGGGTAGGGATGAACCGGTGACCCACCCGGGAATGTAGGCCCTCTCACTCTGTGTTCTGCGATGCACCAGGTGAGGTGGCACCAAGAGGCACCAAGAGGCCCTGGTCACTGCGTCTATTAGCCCCATTGGGAATCTGCGAGGGAAGCGGGAAAGGGCAGTACGCAGTTTAACTATATCCATATGATCTATATGACTCCCCATAGACTCAATGTTACATATGGAGGCGAAGTGAGGCATTGCCTGAGGTATGCTTACACGGACTTTATGCATATAACCTGGAGTTGTAGCGTCTTAAAGGTTTATTGGGAAGGGATGCTGGCTTACATCAAGGATGCACTGGGGAGACAGTTGGAGCCTACTGCAGAGGCATGCTTATTAGGGCTCTTCCCACGATTCCCTAAATGAAAAGTGGGGAATCGATTAATAAATCTTGCCTTAGGCCTAGCTAAAAGATGAATAGCATTGGCGTGGAAATCCCCTTCTGGGCCACAGGTAGCCAGCTGGAACAGGGATGTTATTGGTTGGGCAGGAGCAGTAGGCAAAGCCCTGAGTTGGGAGGAAGCAAGAGGCATACAGAGACAGCCGATAACAGATCTCTGGAAGAAAGCGCTATCGACATGGAAAACCCAGAATGAGAACGAGAAATGGGGATGGGAATGGGAGTGATAGTGAAGGATTCATACATAGCCATGTAGGAGGTATATAGGAGGACAAGACCCTGAAGGAGTGAGACATGCTGCACAGACAGCCATTCAGAGGAGTGTGAGTGTGCAGTCCTAGCGGTGAGACAGACAAGTGGAGGACTGTAGATTAAGGCCTAAAAGTGGGAACACATATCCAGACACCCCCCCCCCCCGGCCCCCCAGCCTCATCACCCTGCTAGACATACCCTGTAGAGGAATAGTCACTTCATTATTGCGATTTACATATGCATCTCCAGAACCGGCTGATCTGCTCCCCCACTGTACACGAAGTTCCATTAGTAGTTTCCTTTTCTTTTTCTAGTTTACCTTTTTTTTCTGATGTAAATGTTCACGATTAATTAAACATGAGTAACTCAGATGGAGACAATACCTGAACCCATTTCTGTGGTCGAATATGCCCACCGAGACAAGGCAAGGAAGAAGCGATGGGTAAGGCTCACGGATAGGGTAGACAACAGTGGGCTGGGCGATACCAGTCTCCAGAGTGAAATGTATGCAGACTTGCCTAACTGTCAAATAAGAATATGTTGAATTATTTCCATGTTATGCTTGTACGATTGTGCTAAAATTCAAAATGTCAATAAAAATATGTTAACAAAACCAATGGAAGTTCTTAAGATAGTGTGATGGGAGGGCAAGATGGCGGCCACACCTGCGGCCGAGTAAGCTGGCTCTTTTCCCTTGAGTAACCTCCTCCTACCTACCTGCTTGGACGGGCTCACAACCGGATCTCTTACCTGCTGGTATGATCTGAAGGCTTTGTGCAAAGCACCACGAGCTGGCAGGTGCCGCTGTGAGTCTCCTACTCTTCCAGATTCAGCCGTCTCTCCCAACAGTCCCAATGCCACTGAAATCCACAAAAGGTGCTAGGAGTCGTGGACCACCCACTGTGAAGGGAACTGGAGCAGGGAACTGGAGCAGGGGCTGGAGCAGGAGTGGAGTGCAGCGGGCGGTCAGAGCTGTATCCCTAGATTGTGGAGAGGTGACTCAGAAGACTGGTGCCTCCACCCGTGGCTGGAAAACGCTACCGTCACTTTTCCAAGCCCAGATGGCGAAGACCAGAAAGATGCAAGCAACTAAGACCAAGATTAATGTTTACTGCAGCTATGGCCATCATGACAGCTGCAGGGAGCCCCCCTGAGCTCGGAAGCAATACGCCAGTCCACGACTCACTCTGTTGCAAAGAGATGAGCGAGGGTAATGGGAAATCTGTGGAGAAGAGCAGGAGTCTTCTGAATATGGGGGAGTCTGAGACTATGGTGGGGGATGCTTGGCTGGAGAGGGGGCTGGGGTTGCTATACCAGCAGACCCCTGAGTGACCTCTCGGGAGAGTGAAGTCTTAAAAGCACCCAAAGGTTAAAAAAGGGGGCTCTGAGAGATTCCATAGGGGGAAAAAATTGAGGGAAAAAGCCATAGCAGGGAGCTGTAATACCTCAATATTGGGGGACCTAGACCGTAGCTGGGTCAATCCGGGCTCCTTAAAAGAGGTGGATTCTGGTGATAAGCTTTTCCCAATGTCAGACCCTTCTAGTTCTTCAGGTGATGAGAGCCTGGGAGGTATAAAGGACTGGACTGGAGAAGAACTCACTCACAGGGACAAGAGCATCACAAGCAGCCTGCATTTTGGAGAGGGGGTAAATGGTGATGCAGGAGGTAGTCCCTCAATTAGTCCTTCTACTGTTTGAAAGCAAAGAGAAGACAGAGAACTGGTCATGATTGAGTTTTAGGGGGCCGTGGTCTCGTTAGTATGGGATTACTCCTTTATCGCAAAACACACAAGGTGATGGACGGAATGTTGCACATTAGCAAAATATTCACCCGCAGTCACAGATCTGGGTTTAATCCATCGTTATCTTGCTCACCAAGCCACCCCAGTTCAGACATGGCCATATGCAAATCAGTCTTGACCCTGTGCCTCATGGGAACAGTCCAGCCCGAACTGCCAAGCCATGTCTTCCCTGGACCGGAATCAAGCATCCTAGGACTGGTTTCTGGCTATCAGCCGTCATCAGCCAGGATAGCTTGACTCCAGTGGCATAGTGAGCACGGGACCCACGTCTGGGCATACCCTTCCCACATAGGGCGAACAGCAAAACACACAAGGTGATGGACGGAATGTTGCACATTAGCAAAACATTCACCCCCAGTCACAGATATGGGTTTAATCCATCGTTACTTTGCTCACCACACCACCCCAGTTCAGACAAGGCCATATGCAAATCAGTCTTGACTCTGTGCCTGATGGGAACAGTCCAGCCTGAACAGCCCTGTGCTAAGAGGCACCGGGTCAAGACTGATTTGCATATGGCCATGTCCGAGCTGGGGTGAATGTGGCTTGATACAATGTGTGGTTGACAAGGTATCAAGCTCTTTGGCACTAGCTACGGTCGCCCGCTGCAAGGCCAGGATCAATTTATTATGGTCTAAAGATATTGCCTCCAGGTACCAAACTTATAGGAGAGAATGCTATGAATTTGGGGAGTCTACTGGAAGATGCCTAGCTAAACGAGTTAGGAATAAGGAGACTGAGCTGGGTATTGCGCTTATAGAAGACTCAGCCGGGAAATTATGTTATGTTATGTTATGTTATTTGCGATTTTTATAGCGCTAAATCACCGCCAGGTCTCTTAGCGCTTATTAGTTAGTAAGCCCCTTGAGATTTTAGCAGTACTAAGATCTTTTATTAGGATTTTTACACAGGGAAGGTCAGAATAGTGGAAACCCCATCCTGCTCCCTACCGCAATCCATGTTCAACCAGACCTTGAGTAGTGAAGATGCTGCAGATTTAGAAATGCATATTACCCAAGAAGAGGTTGAGAGTGCTATTAAGTTATTGGTGGAGGGTAAAGCAGCTTATCTTCATAAATTACCTATGGAATTTTATAAGACATTTTTTGGGGAACTTAAAAGGGAAATGCTGATAGTTTTTCAGGCTGCACAGCAAGGGTAGGTTTCAGTATCATGGGATACGGCTCTTATTATTTTTCAAAAAAGGGATAAACCACAAACCCTTCCTGGATCATACAGAACTATCTCGCTTCTAATTTGCGATGGTAACTCTATAATCTTGGCAGCACAGCAATCCAGGGTTATAACCCCCTTGGTTTCAATACGTTAGCACAGCTTTATCCTGGGAAGAGGCACGGACAACTAAATTAATCAGGTGGTGACTATGTTTGATATAGCCAAAGTTCAGCAGACTCCACTTGGGTTGATACTTCTCGATGGTGGGAAACCATTTGGCCATGTCTCTTAGGAGGTTTTATGGATAGTGATCTGTCGTACAGGTTTTGGGTGTGGCTTTATTAACGCAGTTAATTAACAAATTACATTGCGCACTGCAACGCCAAATTGGCGATGCAGCGTGCAATATAATACATTTTATTAATGTATTTATTTACTCAACTCCGTTCAGCCCAATTCTAGAGTTTACTACCCCCCCACCCTGCCCCTCTCCCACCCCACCGCCCGGCAGCCCTCCCTCGAGGAACCGCTACTGATGGGTAGCTTTTAAAGTTTGGAAACAGGTCCACAAGAGCCTGAAATTGGGAGAATTGATTATTATACTCCTATTAATGCACCTCAGTTACTACCCCCTATTTTCTGGGATACAAGTATGGGTAGGTGGAAATTCAAGGGGATCTCAATTATAGGGGATTTTTATGAGAATGGTAACCTGTGTACTTTTGAGCAATTTAGGGAGTCTCTACATGGGCCTTCTGAAAATACAGGAGGATGACGTTGAAGAGCACAATAAGAAATGTAATAACAGATTTTGGCATGGAGAGGGACTTTCACAGAGATTGATTGACATGGCAGAGAAAATCCTGATTTCCTTAAGTCTCAGGGCCCAGCACTATAAAACCATCTATAATCTGTAATATTCACCCTTGAAGATGTTGAAGTGGGGTGGGGTAAATGATGGCAAATGCTTTTGGTGCAGAGCTGACTCAGCTAATAGTCTTCACGTGTTCTTTGCCTTCACGAAGCTGCTGCAGCTTATTTTGGGGATAGTCAAAAAGAACTACAAGTGGTTCTGTTGGGGAGCACAAACAAATTCCTTCGATACATATAAGACAATAGTCAACAAGGTTGAAATCTAGTAAAGGCTTTTGAGACTTTTGAACAATGGATTACAAAAGCGGGAATTATTTCAATGTGTAATATTTACTACTTCATTTGTTGGCTGTCAGTTATAAACATTTCAAATTTTCAAAAATTGTGACAGATAATAAGAGTGAAGTGATTGAAAAAAGTGACAGCAGTGACCTTGTGGTATGTTACATAAAGTGTACAGATATTATACAGAATGCAGTGTTTAAAAAGGAAAACTCAACACTGAACAATTTTACAAATTCGCTCAATCCTTCTATTTAATTTATTCTCAAGGTTGAGTGGTTTATGGGGCATGAGCAGGGGTAACTGTTGACATTTCGACCCTATGATTTGCGCAGATGAAATGCGTCATGGCGGGTCTTCCTCAGGACAAGATACAGTAGACAGCCTAGTGGGTAAAGGATTTGAATGTCAGGCTAATGTGTCCCATGAGTGATGATGTTGTAATTCAGTGGTCATTAAAATTGTAAGACTCACCAATTCAAAACTGATTATGATATTCCGACTTCATGTGATTGGAAGGGAATTGGGCTTGGATCCTGAAACTGTGACGTTAAAATGAACTGAGGTGAGAAATTATGTTCACCTTGTACAGTAAAAAGACAAGAGGGGTGGGGGGGAAGGAAATTTAGAAATGAATTCAGCCCTTACCATCCATCAGGTCAAAGGACCTGTGATGCTTTAAGTCATGGTAATGCCCATACGGTTGGAGGGTGGGCGCTGTCCCCTTGATTAAACGTAGAGTAAAGTGTTGCAATGGCGAATCTTCCACTCTTTCCGTTGCTGTGAAAAAGATATAAACCTGTCTGGGTTAAGGCAAGCAAGTTGGCTTAAACAGGGGAAAACAGGAGGTTGCAGGGAGGGAGGGTCAATCACATACCTTGAGTCTTGAACACAATGAATGTGTATTCATTCGAAAGTAAAAAGAGGTCTGGGCCCTCGCGAAGCTGCTAACAACTGCGAGTAGGGCAAGCAGCGAATCAAGCACGTTTCCCGCATTCGAGTTTGGGATTGTTGCACGTTGGCTAGCGCCGCAGTCATGGTCAGCATAACTTGATTGGGAAGCCACATAGTCAACAACTGTGTGCTACGTGAAATGGTTAAGTGAATATGTGAGCCGCGGTATGCTCCTGTGTCAAAAAAGCGGGTTGCGAACACTCAAGCTTCCCAATTGTGTGGCAAACAAAGAGCAAATCCTGAGGCTGGGATGTGCCTAGTCAAAACAACCACGTATGGGGGGTGGGTGTTTAGATCATATGAGTGCCTGGACTGGGGGTGACTTAAATCGAGTCAGTTACTCGGACAATACATACTGTGGTTGTAGCAGATGTTTGTAGTAATACATGGTGATGCATGTATGATTGTACAGAGTATGTAATCACTAAAACATTGGCTCACAAACACAGTAGAAAACAAGCATATAGATGCAATTGAGTGATTTGTTTATATTTACAAACTGTTAAAAGTACAAAACAGCAGTGGGTGGTTATTGTACTAGTTCCCTCATGCCTTTTGTCTAATAAAGGCAGCTATTATAATATTTTAAACAGTTGGGATACTATGTTACCCCATTGAATGGAATAGTCTTTTAGGGATAGAGCTCTTTTTAACTCTGTGATGGGGTAGAAATCACACTTACCCTGATGGCTATGTTACTAGGTGTCGCAGAGGACTTGGTGTCTAGACTTGGTACACCGCAGGTGGGCTGTATTATACTTATGGCAACTGCTGTGACTCGGCTCTGTATCACCTCATCATGGTTGCAAAAAGAATCACCCTCTTTTGAAATGTGGAAAGCCAGGTTTTTTGCATTTTTTAGCTAAGAGCACAGTTTAAACTCCCTCAAAGGACCCCGTAGAGGGAACCTTGGCCTAAAGGTTTGGGGAGATATATTAGACCATGTGAATGATGAAAGCAATGATTTTTAAATCTCTTACCTTCTCTTATTTCCTTTAATTATTCTGATGTGATGCCTTGCTTGCTTATGATAGTATTGACTATTCTGACTGTTTTAGTTAGGTGCAGATGGCTGTTAGTTTTTAATATGTAATATGAAATTTGAACGTTATGTACGCAAGCTAAATTAACTTTTTGTATTTTGATATTTGATATATGGTATATTTTTATTGTGATATTAACTACTGCACCACTCTGACAACATGGCTTAAGTGAACAAAAAAAGATATTGAACATTTCACATAACTATAACGTTACTTTAGCCTTTGCTTTTTTAGTTAATATATTTATTTATGTGTTACCTAGTGGCGTCACCACTGGAGTGAGGACCCCGATTCCATAATGAATGGATTTTTCGGTTTGCAAACAACTTTGATGGCATTTGATGATTTTTCATGAAACGTAATAAAAATGTCTCATCCAAACAAAACAAAAAAAGAAGTTCTTAAGATGTTTTTTGTAGATTATGGGAAATATCTCTTTGTAAAACTGTATATATTTTTTAAATCTACAGCCCTGATGAAGTCCTTGACAGGACGAACAACGCTGACTGTATACAGTATTGATGAAAACAAATAAAGATGTAAAAAAACAGAAGATGGAAATTATTTCAACTATTTTGAATTTGTATGGACGGACAAAACTACTTGATATTGAGTGTCCTCTCTACAATAAGGTATTGTACATCCTTTATGAATGTCAGGGTTACATCACTGTAAGGAATACTTTGCTAAAAGCATAAGAGTACCTCAGAATGAAGAAACAAAATGAGATAATGAGATTCCTCCTAGGGAACCAATTCTCTCATCTTACTTGAAAAGTGGTAAACAGCCATCTGACAACAATTAAAAAACTTGGAAAAAGAATTTGAAATATGTACCTCAATAGATTCCACCATGATCAAGGGGAGCTGCAGCTCCTTTGATTACCAGGGCTTGTACTTGAGTGCATTGTGTGCCTAACTATGTCTTAAAAAGGGAATCCCGCAAGATTAGACTGCAGATAATAACCAGCTTTTGGGACTTTTGTTTCAGCAGACTGAGCAATGCGCTAGTGGAATACTGATTCAGATATCACTTATTTGGAGGAAGGGTAAAAAGGGGACGGGTCAAGTGAGTTTATGTACTTAATAATACATATTTGAAGAAATCCAGCAATAGGAAAAAAGGCAGTACATCCTTGCAAATATCCCTATCGTATATTGGATCAGGGCTGAGCTGAGGAACAAAAAGAAGTCCTCGCAAAAATACTAAGACCCGCCCCACTCCCTTTGTCTCCATGTGTAATCTCTCTTTCCATCCATCTATTCTCTCTCTCCCTCTCTTTCTCTCCCATCTCTTATACCTCTCTGATCACATTCTATCTACCCTCCCTTCCCTCTTTTTCTCTCTCTAAAAGCCTCCCTGTGGCTAAAGTAATTAACAGTAAGGAACTGGGGAAGTGACAGTGTTTCAGGGAGCGGCTTTGGGCTTGCAAAACCATCCTCCAAGGGCTCCAGCCAACTGGGCAAATGCCCAGTGGAATAAAAGGCCTGAGAGGTTCTGCATTTGCTGTTGGCTTGGAAACGTTATTTGTTTTACTTTCACATAGCACACACAAAGTTATGGCTGACGCCAGAACACTTTACTTGCATATAGAACATATATACATGGTATACCATTTCAAATAGTGCTACTTGCAATTATTACAGACATAGAGACATAGAATTCAAGAGGAAGTAACATTTCAAACTCCCTCACAGTGTTTTCTAACATGAAGAGAAGGTTTTATTACAGTCAGAAAGGGAATGCCAATTTACCAGCAACTATTAACTCCTTTGTTGCAAGTTGAATAAGAGGAGCAGGACCCTGTTCTTCAGTTTTAGTGCATCATCTGTTTACTATTTACTCTTTCATCTCTTTCTTGAATACAATTTAAGAGGTTTCCGTTCTGTGCGAAGGGGAATAATGTTCCATTTTCTTCAGGATGCCCGAACAAAGGAGTGGTATATTACCTTTTGTCTCTTGAATTTTTAGCATGAGCATTTCCTTGATCCTAAAGTTTCTCTTTTTAACCCTGGACATCCTGTGCTATTAACGTTAGAGCTTTTTGGTGACATAGCAATGGAATACCTTATGGAAATGGAATCATTTGTTTAGTTTAATTCATTCACCTACTAGATAATAATCAGATACGTTTTGGTAACGTTTTGTTTCCGGTAGGAACATGTGATGTATTTCACTAAATGGTTGTAAAGAGACTGGGTACCCTTAGCATTGTCATGTCCAAGGAGACTGCTTCTTTTACATATCATGTACCATTTCCTATTCGATTATTAAACCTAGGGTTAGGATTAGCTACTACTGTATGCTGAAAGGTGTATAACATTTCAATTAACTAAAGTTGAAAATTTGGAGAAGAACATCACATCACATTAGTTGTTGACTCCATTCATTCATTGCACTTAGCACTCCATCAATTTTTGCATCCGCCTTGACTAGTTTGTGCCATAACAGCAACCACCCTGTCCTTCAAGACCAAAATCACCAAGAAAAATCAGGTTACTATGTAAAACGAACCACACATACCAGAAGACATCTCAGACCTTGGTCCTCATTCTGATACACAGTAACAAACTCAACCTAACGTCTTTCTCACTAAAACATCAAATGTTGAAAACGGCTTATTTGTGTCGTTAACTGAAATCATTACTATTTAGAAGCATACATTGCCATAAACATAAAAGAAAAAGACAAACTTAGACACATATAAAACAGCCATGAAATGAATGAACATAAAAATACCTCTAATGAAAGCCTAAAACAATTTTACAAAAGCTAAAACAACACATTGATCTGGACTTTCATTATATTATCTACTTAAAACAAGTAAATAGCACAGTTCTTCAAGCAGTACAAAGGATGGACTTTGACATTAAAAACAACATTATCATCTTGCGAACATGATTACTCGCCTCTTTCCAAGCTTTAACACCTGCCTTGTTAATTCTTCGAAGCTAGAGTAGCGTTCGGAGTGCTACAAAGGCGCGACAGAGAGACAGAGAGAGAGTATGTGCTTTTCATTAAGGACGTGTGCAATTTCCATTCTTGGCTAAACTCAATAAATCAATTATCAAAAATCATAGTTGCACAAACCCACAAGCTTCTAGAGAAGACAGGGATTGAGGTACTGCCAGAACATGACTAGACCAGAGTGCTTCTCCATTGACATACCTTAATGGTCATGATCACATTAAGTATATTTAATAGGAAGGTTCGCTGCATTTTTAAATACATGATAAGACATGTAAATATTCCATATTGGGGTAAATTCTAGGTTAGAGGCTGAGCATTCAATATGATGACCGACATTTTGTTCAAGACAATTCCCTAATTGCACCCAAAAATGATGGCTTTTAATGGGCCAATTGCAGCACTTACATACAATGACACATCTTTACAAATGCATGCTCCGACTCAAATAGCTGTTTAATCAATCACCGTGGGGGATCTTTAGATTCATGGCATGCTTCATCAAGTGCTAAGGAAATCGAATCACATCACTCCTACTTTAAAGATCTACCCTGGCTAAACTTGCAAGCCCATATCATGTTCATTGCATGCTGCACCACCAAAAATGCTTAAACGACTAACACAATGTACTACTTAGCTGAAAAATCTACCATCTCATACAGTGTCTACCACATGAGATGCCACATTATTGGCAGTCGTGGAGTCAAGAAGTGGTGGTAAGAAAATATCTTGGATAAAACACTTTTCATGCTACTTATGGAATTGGAACTTCATAACACCTCGCACCAGGAGCATAAATTCACATCTGTATGCCAGAAAATACTGTAATTCAATCTCTTCAGGGAGATCGGACAACTCTCCTCCCCCAGGCCAGCCTTGTAACTCGTATGTGTACATTCTTCCCTAATCTTGTATCCACTGCACTCCAACTAGGTATGGAAGTCAATATTTAATGATTAAAATATCTTTGCAATATAGGATAAAACATTAATGCTTAGAATCAATAAAACCCAAGAAGTAAAATTAAAAACAAACTCTGTCAGTCGAATATTAAGGTCCAGAGCTAAAGTCTAAGGTATGTTAGAAGGTTCTAAATTGCAATAAATAAGTGCAAACAGTGTCAGAAAAAGAGAAAAGCAGCATAGCATCTTTGGTCTGTGAGGTTTAAGCCACTTTGAAGCACTAATTGTAGGCTGAACAATTGGTTCAGTAATGTTGCTCTGATTCGGTGTTTATGAAATTGCGTCCTCTAGTCTCCGTTTCATATTATTAATCTATTTGCCGAACTTTTCCAGCTCCACGGGCTCCATGATGCTGAACACCAAGTTTACGGCCCATTACAATTTCGGACATCATGGGCGATAAAGAGTGACTTTAACAAACAGTGGAGTGGTGTAAGAAGTGAGGAACAGCAGCAAAGCAGGTGATTAAAAGATTCATTTTTGAGGTTACATAGTCGGCAATTTTCAATTTCCATAGGAGATGGCCATCTCAGGTTTAATTCCTTGATTTTTAGGCCTATTAACCTGGCGAAAAGGATTGGTTTTAGGCCGCCTTTATGGAGTGTGCTTGACAAATAAGGTTGCAGTCAAAGGAAATCCGCTGACATACAACAGCCCCATGGCTTGCAGAACTCTTTAGTTTTAAGCTGGTGTCACTTGCCTTGGATAGTGTGTTTTGGTTTGTTTTTTCAGGGCGTGTATTTGAGATTTGAAGGGTGTTGATTGAGAGTTGTGGATATTGTGACTATGGATTCCCACTTTGACTAAAAATGGGTCTGAGGGCTGATTTCGTTGCATTATTTTATAATAGTAATTTATAAAGGCAGCCATACTCACCCACGTTTGGGCCACCAGTCCAAATTCCAGCCTCATCAGGCAACTCCAAAGATACAAAGGAAGGCTGAAGACTCTTTTATGAGGCTTGACTTGATATTTGCCCAGGGTATGTACTAACTGACCTGGTTAATTTTCTTAACTGCAAGCAATCGTTGGCAACAGAGTGGCTGCCAGAACCATTCTTATTGGACCAGTGGACGGGCTTTCCAGAGAGTTATTCAGTTTACATACACTGATGATGGTTGCCTCAGCTTTTGTAGTGGCATGTATCAATTTGTTTTTATGCCCACCTTTAGTGGGGAACCATACACCCAGGTAGTTGTAAGCGTAGGCATTCCAGGCTCCACCTGTAGATTGATATTTTTGACTGGGTGTTCAAAGTCGAGAGTTTTGGTCTTGGAACCATTTGCTACCATTTTGTTAGTCATAATATAATTGTGCAATGCATTCAGGGCTCTCTGCAGGCCTATTCTCGAATGGTCCAGGAGGACGATATAGTAGGCATATTGCAGTATATCTGCCTTGATTCTGCCGATCTTCGGAGGGATAAGGTTGTCATGTTTCAATACATTGCCCATGCTGACCATATAAAGATTAAATATGAGGAACGCAAGCACACACCCTTGCTTAAGGCCTTTGTCAGTCATGCTCTTCCTAGAGATGGGTGTGTCAGCTTGACTCTGACCCAGGTGGAGGTATATTGAGATGAAATAGCTATAGGTAAGGAGTTTAAGATGCCCCATCCCCAGAGCTTTTTCCATAGACTGTTCCTACATACCCGGTCACAGGCTGCAGAGTAAGCCACAAAACAGGCGAGGAGTGAGAGTTCTTTCTTACTCATTGCTATGTAAGATAGGTAAGGAAGTGCCACAATTTTGTCCAGTGTAGAAGAATTTGCCCTAAAACTTGATTGCGTGAATGGGATTATGTCATTAACTTCTGCCTAGCCTTGGAGTTCTTTCAGTAGGACGGACGCTTCAATGTTCAAGAAGGCAATGAGGCAGTAGTTGGATGGATCCGCCTTGTCACCCATCTTGTGACTGGGACTCAGGATAGATCCCGTCCATTTCTCTTGAATCTATGCAGTCAATTGACAAGGTTGGTAGAGAGGGAACAGTATTGCAGTCTACAGCGCAAGATCCCATTTGAAGACTGCTGCAGGTATGCCATTTGGGCCGGGTGCCCCAGTAGCTCTGGTCTTTTTCAGAATTCTGGAGATATCGGGCCCAACAGTGCTGGCTCCTGGTGTGGTATTTCAGTGCTGTCGGTTTGAGGCTCCAAGTCATTGTCTGGTGGGTTCTCAACGGCATATAGGTTTCGTACCTGACTGATTAATTTTGGTTCAGGGACAGCGTTAACTCTTGTTGTTACAGGGCATGCTTTGTTCTTGAGATACCTCCACAGATCTGCCTGTCCCGGCTTGCTCAACAGCGAGTACTCATGCAGCCATTCTGTCTCTGTCTGTTCACGCTTAGCATCCCAGACCATCAGTTTATGCTATTTTTTTGTGTTAGTAGTCTAGCAACCAATTCTGCTTTAGCAGCAACTCTTTGTTTCCTTGGACAGATGTTTTAGACCCTATGTACCCTCAGTTTGCTTGCAGTGATGTGAGGGGTTCCGTGGAGTTTTGGCAGAGTCAAATTAAGAACATGAGTTATTACCAAACACACTGTGTAGTTCACTGACCATTAAGTCGCAGTTGACCAAGAGAGTTTCATCACTTATGGTCTTGAGATGCACGCCTCTTGACTCCCAGACTTTACGTTTCTGCAAATTCACAGGGCCTCGTTTGATTCTTCTGATTAAGTTGTATCTTTCTCCACTCGTAGAATCAGTTATTATTTCGACGTTTTTAAGCTCGTTGGAACTGACTTTAAGGGACGTGATGAGTGGAAGATGGTCACTTTCTGAACGAGGCAAAATGTCAAATCTTGCTACCACATCGAAGATCCTTTCTGTGGTTATCACATAGTTCAAGGTGCTTATTCTTTTGAAGGACTTTTGAAATGTAAGTGGTGGCTAGTTGTTTTCAATAATATGCTGGATGGAACTCAGGCGATGTGGTTGGAAAGAATGGCTAAAAAACTGTCAGTTTCATATCCATTTGCCAGGTTTGTCACTTATGTACCCAAGGATGACTGGTTGAAATCTCAGCACATTTTCATACAGGATGGATTCAAGTGAGTCGTAGAGCTAAGTCAGCCTTACCGGGAGTTCTGCGCCTAAGCAGTTACAATATTTATTAACAAGCAGGATCTTCACATTCTGGACATTTATTTGCGAGTCTTACAGGGACACCAGTTGGAACATTTCATCATGAGCAGGTCACCTATCAGAATGAGGACATTACAGCTGTGGACTTAAGTATCTGCTATTTTCCATTATATGATGCTAATGCAAGAGTTGCTCTTGGGTTCAGACTGTGGAGAGTAATTTCCTGGGCTAGGAATGATTCCTTACGTTATTTGGAAGCATTGTAGATAGCCAACTCCTGTCATTTCCTCGTTTCAGTTTTATCTAAAGCAATTCTAATTATTGGGCCGAGTTGGTTACCATAGGAGTGTGCTATCCACAGTTATAGGTCAGATTAAGTTGTGAGTTTCTGGCCCCCCAGAGGATACTGCGTGGCTGGGTCATAGGCCTTAAATGGCCTCATTGTTCCTTCAGTGGGTGCAGGTATTTTGGGGCCAGAGGTTCCCTGATCTCTGCACTGCATTCGTCAAACGCTGTCTTGCTGGACAGAATGTCTGCAACTAGTGTGGAGGATTTAAATGTTACAATTGCTGATTCAGACCCATTTGGGCTGTTTGTCAATGTTCGGAAATTAACTGCCAAGACATTTAAGTGGATATTCATGCTAGTTGCTGGATGTTTTCAGTCTCAGCAGGTGAACGGTTTGGTATGTCGTGTTGGCCCTTTGAATGATAGAGGGGTATAAGGATCAATTGTGCCGGTGCTCGTTCAAATCTGTGCTGTGCTGTGCTGTGAAGCTATTGTTACACATTGGGCTGGCAACGTGTTTATCCCCAGGTTTCCCTCTCTGGTACAGATTTGCACAATTTTGAGAGATAGTCATGTTATCCGGGTCTAGAGTTTTGAAATAAATTGGAGATCTTTGTGCAGTTTGTACTGGCTTTTACCAAGCATTTATTGTTATTTGGTTAAACCTTCGCTGATCTTGAGAATGGGAGAGAGTGTCCTGGGTGCCTGTTTGAACTGACCCGTTTCCAGAGTCCTCTGGTGCCAAGCAGGAGTGCACATGCAGTTCCTCAGGTTGATTTGTACTACCCCCACTTGGTATCTACCCTGGTGGTGGTATTTCCTGGGAGATACGCCTTGGCTGGCATTTTGGTTGGCAAATGTGTCCGCGTTTGGGGCAGGTTTTGTGATAGTAGTTTGTTATTGTTTTATAGCTTTGTTTTGAGACTTTTTCATCTTTTCCTGGATCTTTTTGATAGTGGTCTACCCCATAAGCTATCCGCCTGAGTTGGTTCTGTAAGACTGTCACTGACAGTAGTAGTTGCACTCCATGGTCCTCTGATACATGCAGAAGCCGTTGTGGATGAAGTAGCTGGGCAGTCAAGCTGTGCGGCTACGGTTAGGTTCGCACTTGGTAGGCCTTCAATGGCAGTAAGGGTAACAACAGCTAAAGTGACCGGGTTACCCCACTGAGAAGCTATGTTTTGAGTTCTGCTTGGTTGGCCTTTGGGGGGTGGGGGTCACATAATCTATAGTGACTGAATTGACCTTGTTCACCAGTGGATGGGCTGTGTTTTGCAGATCACAACTAATGGTTTCCGAACTGGGCACTAATGTGTTTGGTAAGCCCTTACTAGATAGAATAGCTTCTGTTCCAGCTGAAGATGGAGGTATATCTTCGTGCCCGAACAGGTTGGGTTGCACCCCGGGCCCTAGTACATGCTAATGATTGTAAGCTTGTTACATTTGGGCCCACAGAGGTTACTGTGGTAATCAGGGATGAGGTGTGCGTTGTGTGCCTGTATCGATCGAATCTAGTAAAGTCTGCTTCCAGGCTGTTATTATAATTGTTAAGACCGCTGGAAGGGTGCTTAATGTTTCTACTGTTGGATGACAGAAGCAGGGACTAACCTTTCACAGGTTTTATTAGCAAATTGCACACTTAGGGCATCTAGTTTGAGCTCTAACCTGGTTATGGATACATCTAGTGTATTTATTAGGTCTGGAGTTCCAGTTTGGTTGACTGCCAGTTCTGGGCTGTTATTGTGGTGGCCAAGGTGGAATTAATAGAGGCCAGTAGATTCTCCTGCTCTATGTCAGTGAGAAGGAGGGAATGTCCTGGCCCCGCACCACTGATTAACTGTGTCTGCATGAAATTCTGGGCCAGAGGGGACCAATCATCTCTCAATGTGAATTTTTTAGTTGGTTTTTCAGAGTTTGTCTTTGGGATGACTGTGCTTTATGGAGAGCTAGTGCCCAGGTAATTGCATTTGTCAAAGGCTTCAAACCACTTGTACATGCTCCTCTCCAGGAGCACAGCATCCTCTGCAGGGTTCAGTGTTGATGCCTGCACCCTATTGATCTTAAAGGGCCCATGAGTTTTTTGGGATTGCTCCTTTGCTTGGGTCTCCAAAGAAATAGTGGAAGTGCAGAGGTATGGCTTGGAGGTTCTAAAGAATATTGATTTCTAAGTATGTTATTGGTGTATTGAAGTTTGTGCAAACACTAGGAGATAATGGACAGTGCTCTGAAACTTTTCAGAGACTCACCCCCAGTCACAGATCTGGGTTAAATCCATCATCCTTCTATAGCTCACTTTGTCACCCCAGTTGAGACCCATCCATATGCCAATCAGTCTTGACCCTGTTCCTCATGGGAACAGTCCAGCCCGAACTGCCTAGCCAGGTCTTCCCTGGACCAGAAAAAAGCATCCTGGGAGCGGCTTTGGGGTATCACCCCTCATCTGCCAGGCTAGCTTGAATCTAGTGGCAAAGTAAGCAAGGGGTCCAAGTCTGGGCATACCCTGCCAACTTAGGGGCAGGGGATGACAGACAGAGGGCTGAAACTTTTCAGACACTCACCCCAGTCACAGATCTGGGTTGAATCCATCATCGTTCTTTATCTCACTTCAGCACCCCAGTTCAGACCCAGCCATATGCAAATCACTCTTGACCCTGTTGCTCATGGGAACAGTGCAGCCCGAACTGCCAACATGAAGTTTGTGTCCAAACTTTGCAATTGGTGTGGACCATTACCACGTTGTTGTTCTTAGGTCCTGTTCCAGTGATTCACTCAGTATACTGTGTGATGACTTTTTGATGATGGAGATGTCTCTGTATGAGGAGGGGAAGAAGAGATCTGATGATGTGGTGCGTCTTGGGTAGGCTCTGTGGGTGAGACTGGAATTGAGTGCTCCAAGTGTACAGGGAGCTCTTGAACTGATGCATCCTGAGATTCGATTTGGGATCACCTGTCCTTCTGTAAGAAGAATCCATTTAATCTTGCCTTGCAGGGCAAGTAATTGTCACCAATGGTGCTTGGACTAGGGTGCGAAGCTGTCACACTCGATTTCAGGGTGAGCTTGGGACTCTTAAGGTAGACCTCCGTTTATGTTGTTTTTGTGTTGATCTGCCCACACACAGTCATTGGGGAGCTTGAAGCATTCTGGGTCACATGAGCGAGGGCTAAGGGTGAGGCTTTTTGACTACCCCAACTTGCGGTTTGCTAGACACTGAACTCTTCTTGTTTACAGTGGCACTTGTGCGTCTGTAGAGGAAAAGATTGTGCAATAGTTTCGACACTGATAAAAGTGGGTTGTATGGTTTGTCTCATTTCCTTTGTGTGAGTCGGGCCCTGCATCTGGTTTTAGGGGTGCTGGTGACATATGATTGGCCCGCCTAGAGTTTTCTCACACCTGAGTTGGTAATTTTAACTAAAGTTTGGACTTCGTTTCTTTGGACTCCGTTGGGCTAGTGGTAGGTTTTTAAGGCAGGTGCTTGGCGTGGGTCTCAACCCAGCTTTTGGATATTGCTGGACATTGCTCAGTAAGGTGGTCAGAGGATGCAAAGAAGTGTGGGGGGCAGGAGTAATAGAGCAGGGAAGCTCACAGAGTAGTGAAAGCCACACTGGGAATCCTAGCCTGGCTTCTTCTGCCACACTCTGGCTCTACCCTAGGGCCGCAGGACTAACACCGCCATCACACTAACTTACACCTATACCTGCACTAACCCCTAACACCTGTAAACCTTGCCTTAGTCCAACTTGTATCCTCCGCATTTGCTTATCCTGCCCATCCACTTGATCGGCTTCTCTTGTGGTACAGCAGGAAACAAGAGTGGAAGAGGTGGGGTCTGGGAGGCATCCTGGTATCCCGGACGGGGCGTGAAGAGCTAGAAAAGAAGAATGCATAGCTGAGGGGCGACACCACTGTAGGCCAAGATGCCCAGACTCCCCAAGGGAGCAGGTCTCTGTCCTGCAGAGTTCATATGGTGTTCAGATGGCGCTATGTGGCGCTATGTTAGACTTGGTGGTGCAGGTGACTTTGTAGTAGACTCACTCTCTCAGGCTCACGGGCACCTTGTATGTAAAGGGTGTGGGCCTCTTGCACTTCAAGCCTGCACTTCCCAACCACAAAACAGTAAAACTCAGCAAGAGACAAAGACCTGAGGGCTGCTAGCCTGCCTACCTGCCCCCTGCGGGCCACACCCTCTCTGCATCATCCCTGCAGCTTACTCAGCTGCTTACTCGGTGCCGCATATCCACAAGGCCCCACTCCCTGGCCCCCTCTGTGTTCTCGGGGCTCGCATCTCATGAGCTAGCAACTGTGGCTTGGGCTCGGGATTCACGGACCAGGGTGGCCTAGGTTGCCTCAGCAGCTCTGCTCGCTGTCTGCGCTTGAGAACTGCGACATGTCACTTCTGGTTGAGGTGTATAATGTCTCAAGTTCCCACTCCAACTAGTTTAATGTTTTATCATTGCCAGCACCTAAATGAATGAATGAATATAGAATTTGCTAAGTTTCCTGCAACCCCAAAATGAATATCTTGAGGCTGAGAGAGAAAAAAATACTAACATGCAAGATAAGCAAAGCAAGTATGCATCAAATTACCCATAAAATATAACTCAAATTCAATTTACTCTATAAATGTAGAGTTCACCAAAGCAAATGACCCCCCACCCCGCACTTTTTCTTTCTGCTTTTTTCAAGTGATCTTTGTGTGTTTTGTGCCACGACTCAATCTCATGTGTCATTGGAAAGTGGAATGCCCTCTGTGCTTTTTGTTGTGGCCGAGAGAGGGAAATGTTACACAGGATCTGGCTTCATTTTAAGACCTGCCTATTTGTGTAAATGTAGTCGATTTAGATATTTGTTTTAAGACAAAAGAAGGTCAGTCTGTCAGGGCGATGCAGAAGGAATTCCTGAATATTCGGAGGTTTCCAAGAAACCCTCTGCGATGCAAATGTACCCAAACCGTCCCAAGAATTATGTGTTATTATCGCAATGTGCTTTAATGTAAGATATAAAAAATACTTAACGGACAATGTACGTTTTCAGAAATGACAATGTATGTATTCTTGTCTAAAATCAGGCAGGCTCTTTCAAATCAGGTGCATTTTACATGTTCTATTGTTGATTTTTGAGTGCTGATTTTATGTCTTGTCCATTGTAAACAGATATTTATAATAGAACAGCAGATTCTGATAATTTTCTAAAAATGTGTTTTTCCATCTAACTATGATGATCCCTGATGAACTATCAGTAGATTTTCTACTGAAGTCATATCCATCATTAAAGCACTCTAGCATCTCTGGGTCTGGTACGCTCTATATAAAACAACTCATAAACAATTTAAATACTTACTGCAACTCATAACACATATTGTGGTCCAGTTCACAAGCGTGTAAGGGATCAAAGGAGACGGAAGTGCTAGGTCGAGACAAGAGCTTGATATACTAATCCCTGTTTGCAAACCAGGATGTACAAATCGCACACCAACTGATTTGCAAATATGGATGCAATTTGTGATGTTGACCTATATGCTAAAAGGTCACATTGCAGGTTGTCCAGACATTCAGGATCACAAACTGTCCTGCCTAAGGAATATTAATTAAAGAGGTTGTAATTTCCAACCGCTTGTGATTGTGATCCAGCGATCTTGGAGTAATACATTTCTAACATACAAGACCCAATTCCATTACCCACCAAGTTCCTTCACGCTGGGTTAGTGAATTTCCATAAATGTACCAAACTTACTAATCACCAATTTGTATTGTCATTCTAGTATACCAATTGTGGCAATGTGATCTTTTTATAGTTGACCGGGTTTGGCAAACTAATACTTAGTTCAAAAATAATACTCATAATCTTAATATATACACCTCTAAATGAAGACAGTCTTTGTTATATTTATAATGTTTATCTAAATAATGTCCAAAAATGCTCATCAGTACCAACATATGGTACAAATCATAGATCGTCAAAGAACAAAGAACATCAGAAGAGAACATTACAAATTCATATCAATGACAATGCATAACGGAGTGGAAAGGCGTAGAGACAAATGTGTAAGAGACAAAATACATTTGCAAATGATTATGCAAATTCATATTTCAGTCTATACTAACCCAAATAAGAATAGGAAATCTACTCTCTGGCCATGAGAGCAGCAAGGCCCCCCAAGAAGATTTGAAGAGGCAAAGACTAAGTCAGGAATCAGTAGACAGGAACAGGATAGCAAACCGACGACAGCGACGATCTCCCAGTCTGATCACCTCAACCATCAGAACGCGCATCGGTAACCTATCCCACCAAGCACCTCAATTAAACCCTAAAACCCAATTGTCCAACCCACACTTGTATCTAACGAAGGGTTATTCTACATTTGATTGGTTAAGGAAGTGGGTGTATTGTCATACCACTCTCGGCATGTCCATCTCACTAAATGTCCCATTGTTTTATTTATTCATCATGAAAACTTCCACCCCAGGAAATATGATTCAATCCATTATCAAATGTTCTCTTCCTTCATACGGGTTATGTAACAAACTTTGCATAACATTTGTCCTGATTGTGCCTCTCCAGAGGAAGTGTTTCCTCCACTCAAAGAATCAAATCATGTTTTCATGCATAGTTCTTGGCAGACATTCAAATTTTCAAATAACAACACACGACACAAGACTTGCTAAGGCAGAGACATGCTCATACAATATGGCGGAAAGAATCTCAGACATTGCTTACAGCACTCTTTTGTGGTTTCAAAGTGTGTGATTCTCAAAATCACAGCAGTATCTGTGTCCTCAGGGCAGTGAGCCAAAAGGACAAAATCTTTGAAGGATCCCTTCCCTTCGTTTTCTGGCTTTATTTGCATGCTTTTTCCTTTTATTCCTTTAACCCCATAACTTCATGCAGAGCAGAAAAGCATGCTTCTGTGGGAGACAAACACAGGCATTATTATTCACTTGTAATGCTTTTTTACTATGCACCAGCCCAATGCTGCATCTATCCATGTGCAACCCGTGTTAAAATTACTTTCCTAGCAAACATTATTAACATGCACTAAAGCAGCATTAGTCTTTTTACTTTTGTTTTGTCCAAAGCAAATTGCGGCCTAGTTCAGTACTTTAGTACGTACTTGCGCAGTAGCATTCTCCGTCATTTTAGACGCTTTTCCGCACACTGTTGTTAAATGTTACTGAGGGTTCAATGCGAGCAGGCTTTATTTCACGAAAACCCTGCTCCATCAACTGTGAATATAATCATGGTAGCCTGCAAGGGACAGCAGGCCTCCCTCTCTGAATTTGCATTCCCAAATAGGAAACTTTTTTTTTCAGCAGAGAATGTCGATTAAAAGCACAGATGTTGGGGGAGCAGGCAGGTTTCCGAAGGTCTACTGACTGCTCACCTGAGGCCACTCGACATGATTCCCAGAGGGAAGCTGTCACACATGGATAGCTTCCCCCTTGTGAATTAATTATCATCCCTACTGGGAGTCAGTAACTTTTCAATAGTTTGCAACCGCAACTTCAGACACAAGCCATTGATACCTTTCATTATGATTCCCAAAGCAGAGAGTGGTGCCACACTCACTCCCCTCCTTTTTGAGATTCAGAATGAGTTGCAAAAGTATTTTATCAGTCTGAAAATCTCTTCTGACTATTAAAATATCTTAATTGAGGCTCACTGCCCTGAGGACACAGATCCTGCTGTGATTTTGAGAATCACACACTTTGAAACCCCAAAAGAGTGCTGTACGCAATGTCTGAGATTCTTTCCGCCATATTGTATGAGCATGTCTCTGCCTTCGCAAGTCTTGAGTCGTGTGTTGTTATTCGCTCATTTGAAGGCGAGACTTGTACCAACATTTCATTCTAGCCATCTTTAAAGAAGCATCAATCCAGGCAAGTGAATTCACCTTGAGACAAGCCCCCGCTTTCTGCTATGCCTCATATCTAGGATACAATCCTGTCAAAATTATGAAAAAGATCCTTAACGTTTTGTGGTGCTGTCAGTTCAAGAGCTGAGTGGGAGGCCTTCTGGTGTATTGTCATCGATTGCGTTAGATTGCACTTGTTGACAGAGCGAGAGTGAGCCTCATCTGTGACCAGATGGAGACGTCATCTGCTCACCAGTCAAGAATGGCATAAACAGCCGCAAACCAGGGAGAGATGGATGAAGATACGTGGAAATATAAACGCAAATAAACCGCGCATTTGTTTTGTGAAAGTACAGAAAGGAACTCGGATTTCAAAGTAGGGACCAAAACAAACATACCATGTTGGACAGGATGACAGCAATAAATGCACAATAGTCTGTCTACACAATGCAAATCTGTGTGCATTAATACCCACGTTTAACATGAAGGCGTTCTAGCTATAAACAGACTGGTGATAGGATTGCGCAAGAGCAGCAGATCTAAAAATGCAGGATTTAAGCGAGGGCATTTCATCTCTCTGAGATGTCAGGTGACAGCACCATGCAACTACCAGCTCACTTCCAACTTTTGTCAATCAATGCTCGATTGCTGCTACATTCTATTGAAAACTATTCACAGCATGCATCAACCTTTCTCAAGTTTTCAGAATCTGTGAGAAGTCACCTACTTTCATTGCACAATTAAACTTGAAAGAAACTTTTGTATTTGAGGCCACAAACAGCTAAGCATAGAAACACCTCTTTTATACTGTTAAGAAGCATCTAAAAACTATCCGACCAGTTTTCTTCACTAAAGAAGTAACACTTAAAATTATTTTAATCATAAAATAAAGATTTCACATGCTTGCACACAACCTATTGCTCAAGGATGGCGTACCCCCTACTAGGTACCTTTCTTGGTTGTGTCCTCAAAGGCCACTTCAGAGATGAAAGGGTGTTGAGATCAGCCAGTGAGCTGCTTCATTAAAAGAGAAATAAATGAAAAGAGCATTGAAGTCGCTCACCTGCTTCAGTATAATCATTTTAGTGCATTAAGTTCAAGGACTAGATAGCCAATTAGAGTCAGTCCATCACTGAAAACCACAATCAGTCAGGTTATCTCTGGTAACATGCAGTGCTCTATATCGGTCTAAAATTAAAAAAATATATGTTCGTCTGAATACACCAACTCATTGTTACTACATTACTGACATACATTTTTTGTGCATTTCAGATCCAAATGTCAATACATATTTATCTCCATACCATCAGTATTCATAATAACAATAATCTCTTGCCAATATACTGTACACATTCTGCAGTAACAGTTCTTAATATTCCAAACGCAGCAGCATTTTTCTTTAAACCTTAAAAGGATGAATCCTTAAGTGGATCGACCATATCTGAAACCCTTGGCATACAGGTTAGACACCAAACTCGTAAGTATGTCCGTTATGAATAAGGCTTCCAGTTTTTCGTTTCTACTGATTTTTACAGAAGAATACAGAAAGAAAACGATCTATTTTCCTGTCTCTGTTAATGTTTGTATACAGAGAAATGTGGAAGATAGATCTTCTTTGGATGATGCGCACTACTGTCAATCACGAGTGCGAGATACAGATTGACAGTTAAGGGAGTTAGAAGACATTTACTAATGAAGCATAAATAAGTGTAGATGTACCGCTGTTTACTCTGCTCTACAGTACGAATGTTTTCAGATGACTGTATTGACATACATATATATATGTGACCAAGCTCCGTTCGCGGAGCGAAACGCGTCAGGGAGGGCACTTGCTCTGACACTTTTAAATAAACTTTTGCACTGCTGACACTTTCACCGGTGTTATGGCGTCAATGATTTAACATTGAATCGATTGTGGAGAGGAGGTCTGCGCCCGTGCAGCGAGAAGCGGTCGGGATATATATAAGGTCCCCTTGCACCCACCGGGAAGACCTATCATCTCTGCCAGAGGCAGTCTCCTGGAACATACTTCTGTTTATATAGATTATTTTTTACAGGGGTATGTGCAACAACTTGGGTCATATGTTCAAGACACAGGGGACTTTTTATTGAAAATCAAGGATGTGGAATGGGTTACTGGGGATTGGCTAATCGCCCTTGATGTATCATCACTTTATACAAGTATAGCTCACAGTGATGGCTTGAATGCAGTTCAACATTACCTATCTAGAAGGGGCCCTGAATGTAATGAACACAATGCAATGCTTCTAGAAATGTTAGAATTTTGTTTGGTCAACAATGTTTTCCTGTTCAACCAGCAATTATACCGCCAACTACAGGGAGTAGCAATGGGGGCCAGCTTCTCCCCAAGCTTCGCATGTTTACACATGGGGGCTTGGGAGGAGCTGGTCCTTGGCTTTGAATACCAACACAACATTCGCAACAACTTGGTGGCATGGTTTCGTTTTATCGACGACTTGTTGGTGATTTGGAGGGGTAGTCAGGATGATGCACTTAAGTTCATCCATGACATCAATGAAAACAAATTAAATTTAAAGTTTACAGCTACCCTTAGTCAGGAGAAGGTAACATTCCTTGACACTGAACTGTATATTAATAATGGACACCTAGAATCCAGAATTTTCCGCAAGGCGACTGCTGGTAATAGCATTCTTCATGCTGCAAGTGCACATCAGGCACATTTGGTTTCCAGCATCCCTTATGGGGAAATGCTACGACTACGACGAGTCTGTAGCAACTCTGTAGATTTAGAGAAGGCCCAGGGAGAAAGCGAGTTGCGCTTTCTTGAGCGAGGATATTCGAGCCAATTAATAAAAAGGGCCAAACAGAAATCCATGGTACTATCTAGGGAAGAACTCCTGGTGAAGAAATCTGATCGACAGACAATATCTACTAGTGATACACAGAATGTTGGAAAGAAGGGAGCTAGTTGTTTCCGAATAATAGCAGGATACAACAAACAACATCGGCAAGTGCGCAGGATCATTGATAGACACTGGCCATTGGTGATGAAGGACAATATCATTGGTAAAGATGTCCCCAAAAGAGTATCCCTCACCTTTAGCAAAGCTCCATCCTTACGTGATCACATAGTGGTAACAAACCCCGAACCCTTTGTAAAATCTTCATGGTGGCAGGAAAACAAAGGCTTTTATAAATGCAAAACCTGTAAGGCCTGCCTCCATGGAGTAAACACCAAAACTTACAAAGATGGCTTTTCAGATATTCAACATCAGATCACACAGGTCCTTACCTGCAAAACGGAATTTGCAGTCTACATTTTACAGTGCCCCTGCCAGCTCAGATATGTGGGCAGCACCAAAGATGCTGTCCACAAACGCATCCTCCAACATCTGCGTGCAATCACGAATGGTGACAACACCTATCCTGTGGCACGCCACTTTAGGGAGTGTCATCAGAGCAACAATACCAGCCTGAAATATTGGGTGATGGACGCAGTTATGAATAGTAGAAGAGGAGGGGACAGGGACGCAAAACTCAGAAGGCTCGAAACCAAATACATCCTCTTACTTAACACAAAGACCCCTGCAGGCCTTAATATTACAGAAGATTTATATACATGCTTGCCTTAAGATCTCATAAATAAAAGACTTTTATGTCAGAGGACTCCTCCCTGTGGATAGCACATATAGGAGTCACCCGGCTGGATGACTATATATGTGCACCATGGGGAGGCTGCGACCTGACATATATCCGAGAACAGTAACTGATTTAAGCTGCTACTTACATTGATATGACATTGATTTTAAATTCACCACTTTGAGCACTTTATACAGATAGAGACTTTGTGGACCCTGATATCCAATCAGTCCTCTGTGATTTATTGTTTTAGGGATTTTTTTGTGTGATATCACGGAATATGGACTAGAAACAATGTATTTTGATTATTTTGAGACTGTGAATTATGTGGTTTGTTGAAATGCACAAATGATAGAGAATTGCCAGGTTTTATATTTGATATAAATTTGACAAGTTTTTATCTGACGATACCAGGCGTATATTTTATTCTTGACTTACTGGTTCTGAAAGTAATATCAGCCATGAATGTGGACTTAGGTCTAGAATTAGAGATAATAGCGTATTTTGCACATATTGATGGTGGACAGTATGCCCAATTTGCCATATTTGCACAGTTTGCGGTATTTGCACATGACTAAGCACTGAAAGCAATATTTGCATATCCTTAATTATGCATTTGCACTTTATTTTTTACCCTTGACCATATGTCCAGACAATCTATTAATTCATGCAATACTTTTAAATGTCAGATAAATATTATCTTTTTAAAGCTTTGTAAAACATGTAAATAACTGGAACATGATATATTAGATAAAAACAAGTATTTTACTGTGATTTCTTTTTCTAGCGAACCAAGTAATTTTACATTTTGTGATATTATATTATCAAGTGTATTTATCAGGGTATTATACTGATATTACAATGAAGTGACTATAATTTGGTTGCTTTAGGTTAACTACCAAGTGAACGTAGTATGTTTTCTATGTCCATACTAAAAATGCACAGGTGATGTTAATTTTATTCAACACTTGCACTTTAAAAGGGCTGTCCTTTCAAGACAACATTGTCATGTGAACAAGGCTCCGTTGAGCCGAAACGTCTTTGACTATTCTCTGCGAATAAAGAATTTCAGCAACTAATTGGTCCGTGTCCGTGTCTCCTTGCCGGCTGGCGAGACTCCAGAAAGCGTTTGGAAGCGGAACGAGTGATATATATATATACCTTAAACCTTTTGGGGATTCAAATGTGGGTGGATATTTATCAGTTAAGTAAGTGTGGAAATATAAATATTGCAGCTCCAATTATACACTAAACGCAAAATTAGGGGGTCATTACGATCGCGGACGGACTTGAGTCCGTCCGCGACCCCAGAGCATGAGGGAACGTCCGCATGGGCTGCGGCGTTCCCTCTGTGCAGATTAGGATGTGACCACCAGGGTGGTGGTCACATCCTCTATTTTAACATTGCGGCGGGTGGAGCTTCAAGCTGCACCCGCAGCAATGTTAAAAATGCAGGCACAGCATTTGCGTGCACAAAGCGGCAGGCACCGCGCGGTGCCTGCTGCATTGTGCACGCAAATGCAGGGGGTACCTATGGTACCCCCCATGTGCACCCCCCACTACACCTAGGGGGCCCGCAACGGGCCCCCGCAGTGCAGTTACACATGCTTTTCCACGGCAGAAAAGCCGCCACGGAAAAGCATGTTCCCAAGCACATCCTAATCTGGCTGACGGTGTCTGAGAGACACCGTCACCATTTTAGTGCTTTTCCGCCGCGGTTGTAAGCCAGCCGCGGCGGAAAAGCTGCGGACCTAAACCATGACCCACCAGCCATCCTAATGTGGCGGTGGGTCCTGGTGGGTCCGCAGAGGATTTTCCGCATCCTCCGGGCCGGCGGTGGCTTCCTCCGGCCCGGGGGATGCGGAAAATCCTCCATCGTAATGACCCCCTAAATATGGAAAATGCAAATACAAAATTGCAATAAATACATATGGAAACTACAGATCGCAATGTCCCAAAAATAAACACCATGAAGCCGGGGTCCCAAATTATGAACTAAGCTACAAGCTCTTCACTAACCAGTGCAGAAGCACAGCAGATACTGCTCACAATGCTAAAACATTTTGCACCCAAATGACAATGATCTTTGTGCTCCTACGATGAGTTTTAGGCTGCAAAATAAAAATAAAAATGTTTTTCCAACCTAAACTGTACTGTAGCTTTTTTTTGTGAATGTTTTCATGTCTGTGTAACAGATAACAATACTACAGAGATTAACCTGGTGCTGACCTTTTCAGAAGTGAAACTTTTTTCATCGTCAGCCTTTGACTAAGAACAAGAGAGAGAGTGGCAGATAAGAGAGAGAGTGGCAGATAAGAGAGAATGAGAAAGATAGAAAAAAGTGAGAATTAGGAGAGGAGACAGAGGGTGGTGGAAGAAGGAGGCATGAGGTAGGATCAAGATTAGGCAGGTTTGCCGTTCAGGAACCCCAGCTTTCAGCTGTGTAGACTCCTAAGAAAAACCTGTACACTATGTTTAAAAAAACAAAAATAAAATAAGCACTGTAACCCTCCATAGTCTGTGACAGTGTGGGTAGATTTTTTTTCTTCTATTTCCTTTCTTGTACAATATTTGTTTCCGGATTAGGTGGTAAAGGACTCTTGGGATAATCTATGAATTACATAGAGCTCCTGAAAATTCTCTTTCGTACAACATTTTGGGCAAAGTTGGTGCAGTCTTTGTATGCTGGGAATATTGAATCTCAAATATCCATGGAACAGAATATCATAACTGCAATAATGAGAGACAAAATATCAAAAGGTACATTTCTATACATTTTATGTATGTAACTAAACATATAGGACCTTGGTGATATTTATATATTTTCAAGGTACATAAATATAAAGTTAAGAGTAGGAAATCTTTATCTTCCTCTGTGCACTTACCACTTAATATTTTGTGACTTAAAATTGTGGTAACGATAGGCTATGTCCCATTGATATTTGGGATGCGATATTCCCTACTACAATTATTGTAGTCGATACCTATGTGCCCTCTCTCCACGTCTTTCTTTGAGCATCACATTTGATGTATTTTATTATAGGTTTTATTCCACAAAAGCAAAGTGCAATTTACTAAATAAATATAGGGCTGAAAGTGATCCTTTTTTGCACCGAACGCCCAGGACCTTTCCTTTGCTGCTTTCTCTGCCGGGAGTTTGCTGCCGTCACTCTGCCCTGCTGCCCTGTGCCATTCCCCCATCGCCGCAAGCGCCGCAGGTCACCAGGCGCTGCCGCAGAGGGGGGGAACTGTGCACTACATTACCCAGGAGCCTCAGCTTGCCCACGCCTCCAAACGCGCCCGGAGGCGCTAGATAAAGGCGTCAGACCTACAGGCGAGTGGATTGCCAGTATAGTGAAGCTCACCTTGATTGCACCGAATGCCCAGGACCTTTCCTTTGCTGCTTTCTCTGCCGGGAGTTTGCTGCCGTCACTCTGCCCTGCTACCCTGTGCCGTTCCCCCCGCCGCAAGCGCCGCAGGTCACCAGGCGCTGCCGCAGAGCGGGGGGAACTGTACACTACATTACCCAGGAGCCTCAGCTTCCCCACGCCTCCAAACGCACCCGGAGGCACTAGAAAAAGGCCTCAGACCTCCTGCCTCGCGGGACGTGCGCGTGTGGTCGCCGGACTGAGCCCGGGCAGATGGCGGGCAGTCTGTGGCCATCCGGGGCTGGCCAAGGCTGGGCTGGGCCACCCCTCTTGGCCCTTTGATCTCCTAGACATTCTAGTAAGGTTTCTTATTGTTCATTAACTGGTCCTGCGTTATTCGTACTGTTTACTGTGTTAAACATAGTGCACAAACAATGAATAACATCTCGAGCCTCGGGCGGAAGTCATCAATGGGTGGGTCTGTTAGAGGGACTATGGACGCCTTCATCACAAGGGCTGCTTCAGTATTGGAAAAAGAAATAGCCCTTACTGAGAGACGAATATCTACCGAATGGCAAAACAAGCGTTCATCCCTGGGGGCTATAAATCTAGCCAAAACGCCTACATATATCACTGATAACACTGATAACAATGACCAACTAAGAGATACAAGCATTCCATTGCTATTACAAGATTCTCCAATCCGACCAGTGATTCACAGGGACCCAATTATTTCTGATACCACCTTAGATTCACTACTGGAAACTTCACCGAAAGACTCTCTGCTTGAAATCCCCAACAAAGACACTTCTAAAAAGACCATAAGTGCTAAACACACAGGGGTGGGTATTCCCCAAAAAAGAGGGGGGGTAGGAAGCAAAGGGGAAATAGTGCCAAATCCCGTAGATCCACTAATACCCCGAAGAAAAACTTAGGTTCCCCAGCAAGGTCTAATGAGTACTATAGAGCATTTAATCAAATCCTTGCTGCTACTTATAGTGGAAAGAGTCAAGCGTATAAATGAGCAACTAGGGTCCATCATTGACACTGTAACTATTAACTCTAACCTACTAAAAGAGGTGTTGCCCAGACAATCTCCTACGACTGACTCAGAGATGAGAGTAGGACAGTCTGCTCCTACTAATAAAAATAGTAGTAAGCAAACCCCCAAAGACCATGATAGAATAAATAGTACACAGACTCTGAACACAGCTCCAGATCTTCCTAGACAAAAGGAAACAGTTGAAAATAGACCCCCTATCACAAATGATAAGAAAATCGAGGATAAAAAACAGAGGTCCCCCGATAAGGTTAAGCAGACAACGGGGCCTCCGATTTGTATTGACCTGCCACCTGAGGCAGAACCACTTGTAATTATACTAACAGCAGTCCCTCCACTTCCTGCAGGGAAATTTGAGAACTATCAGACCCTTAAGAATAAAGCCATGTATTGGCTATGGGCAAATAGCCCACTTCCTTCTCCTCTGGATGGTGAAATCATAAATGTCAGAACGACGGGATGGGTAGGGAGGAGACCAAAGGACAATCCTGGACATATAATTATAATAAACTTCCGAGACTGCAGAATGACAAATCACATTCGCGAATGGTATTGTGAGGGCTATGAGGGAGGTATAACCCCAAGATCCTTGAGTTACTTTTATCCGATATCTTTAGTGGCTAACCCATGGAGATACTGAAATCAAGCCTCCCGTACCACCAGGCCACCCATGTTTAACATTCCCATCTATAATAGATTCTCTTCACTCATGGGGATGGAGGGGGTTGACTGACTACCAACTGAGAGTGCCAAGCCTACGGGGGACTATGAGCCCCTCTTAACCCTAGCCCAGAAGGAAGACCTAAAGGAATGAATGTCATACAGACAATTAGTTATGTAGAAGAGGTAATTAATACTAATGGGGATAACCCTATGGCGGTTACTCAAACAACCCCGCCTAGTGCATTACGTACTATATGTCAAGACCCAAAGGTAATCTCGAGAGCGGAGACACTGACCAATAGATCCTGTTGTCCCAGAAAATATAGCAACTGCCCAAACTTATCCATCATCTCCTGGAACATCGCAGGGTTAAACAGAAATTTGGTGGATCCAAACTGGTACTCATTTATAGAATCGTATGATATCAAACTCCTGCAGGAGACTTGGATGCCAGAAAGCCCCTATAGGGTAGGATACAAAACGTATGGGATCGGGGCAACACGCTCACCAAAAGGAAGACCCTCTGGAGGTCTAGTTATTTGGGTTCGTGTATCCTTGCAAGCCGAGATTACCTCTCTAGACATTGATTCCCAAGACATACTGGGTCTAAAGTTTAGAGATAAAGAAGATAAAGTCACATATCTCTTTACTGTTTACAATAGACCATCGCCCTCACAGGGCTTATCGAATGTTATCAACCAGCTTGACTGTGCTCTAGACACTTTAGGCCATAGCCCAAGGGTATTTATTGCTGGTGATTTTAACTGTAATTTTGAGCCGGTACATGGTTTTGGTGATCTGATGGAGCTGCAGGACCAAGCATATACCATTCCATCCCTGGCTAGTGAAAAGCAGGTCAAATGCACTGCAGCAGGGACTCAGCTTTTAGGACTAACCTTGGCTCACAACCTTAGATCCTGCAATGGTCGCCTTCCTTCTGATAGACCTAAGGCCTACACATTCTTTAGAGGGAATTCACAAAGTTACATAGATTATAAGTTGGCGTCACTAAGTTGTTGGAGCTTCTTGCGTGACCTTAAAATAATCACTAGAACAGAGAGTGACCATTTACCTTTGTCCCTGAGGGCTTCCCCTGAACTCCTTTCTATAGCGAATTCCATAAAAGACAACTACGGCACTCTAGATGATCAGATAATGTTAAATAGGAATGATCGTGCTATAAAATGGTCCAACTTCTTAGGGGATAAGGGGCACTGACCAAAATCTATTTAGCCTTCTCAGAAACATTATCTAAGTATACCGAGAGCAATACAGCACCAATCTCAATATCTGACCTACATGGTAGGTTGGCAGAAGCTCTCGGTCCCATACTAAGTAAAACAACCCAAAGCATGAGGGGAAAGGCAAGTGACAGGGTTAGTAATGGAAAACCCTGGTACTCTAAGGATTGTCGTATAGCAAAGTCGGAGCTAATAGTAGCAATAAAAAGAAAGGACTTTTCTAAAATAAAGACACTAAGGGGTGCATATAATCAAATAATTGACGCCGCCAAAAGAGCCTGGGACGAGGAGATATGGGAGGGTCTCATTAGAGCAGCCAAGACAAAGGACCAGACAGGGTTCTGGAACCTAATGACGAAAGGTAATAGGGCCGGTAGCAAACAGCGTGATTTATTCCTGGATGAGGATACCTGGGTCAATCATTTCTCCAAGCTCTATTCTGAATCAAAAATTAACCCAATGCTAATAATTCAGAGTTGACGGGTGATATGATTGAGTCAGCGAAGGCAGCTAACTTATATTTCACATTAAAAGAGACAAATTATGTTGTTGAAACATTAAAACCTGGGAAAGCGGCGGGAATAGACAAAATCCTTGCAGACCTTTTAAAACACGATCTGACAACTTGGGTCCCTTATATGAATGGTTTATGTAATGCCATAGCAAATTTTGACCCCATACCAAAATCATGGAGGGGGGCGGAGATTGTCACAATTTTTAAAAAAGGGGAATAGACTGGATCCGGCGAATTACCGCCCGATCAGTCTTATAGACATTCCACAAAAATTATTTGCAAGACACATATTGTTGCGCCTATCATCCTGGATCGAAGAGGTGGACTTGCTAACAAAATACCAAGCAGGGTTCCGAAAAAAGATTAGTACGACCGACCAGGTCTTTAGGTTTTTATGCCTGTGCTGGAAATATATTAAGGTCAGACATAGTACATTGTATGTAGCATTCGTGGATCTAAGAGCTGCTTTCGATTTGGTTCCTAGAAACAGTCTCTGGATCCACTTAAGAAACCTTGGAATGCCCATCGAATTGCAAGTGCAAATAATTAGAATACATGAAAATAATTTTGCAAAAGTAAGATGGGGGCCCCGGGGAGAACTCACCAAAGAAATCCCAGTGAAGCGTGGTGTGCGACATGGTTGTGTGCTCGCGCCAACCTTGTTCTCCCTCTATGTAAAAGTGATTCGCCCAAGCTAGGGGGGGAGGGGATTCCTGCATTACTTTTTGCAGATGACACTATTCTAATTTCACAAACTCCTGGTGGGCTCCAAAATATGATAAACACTTTCCACTTATACTGTACCAAAAAGGGTCTTGAGATTAACCCGACCAAAACAAAATATATGTCTATTAACCCAAGTAAATTTTTCAAAAATAAGTTGGAACTTCAAGGTGAAAGATTGGAATATGTGAACAGTTTCAATTACTTAGGTATCACGTTAGATTCCAAAATGGCGTGGAAACCTCAATTAGAAAAAAACAAATTAATCCTGCTCCAAAACTTTATGCCAATATTGAAGAAACACGGAGGGAGTACCTCAAAGGCTGTATTACCTGCCATTGAGGTCTACAAATGTAAGGCACAATCCGCAGCCCTCTATGGGGCAGAACTTTGGGGCCCGCATTGTAAACATAACTTTGAAGTGGGTGAGAATTACTTTGTGCGAAGGTTACTATTGTTGCCAAGAAGAACACCACTGGTACCTATTTTTTTGGATATCACCCTAAAGCGCACTGATAGTTTAGCAGCGCTACGTGCCCTCATGTACTGGATAAGAATCTGAACCAGTGATGAGCTTATCCACTACAGACTGGGCCTACAAGAGCGAATGCCCTTTGGTATTGTAAAGGATATCCCCTGGTTCAAACACATTGCCATCTGGTTAAAAAAATAGGACTACTAACTTATTGGGAAAAATCTGAGGAGCTAATCAAATCATGTAGCAAAATAGCAAAGCGCCGATTTTGGGACTACCAACGCGAAACCCTACTACGGGATGCTAGTTTAGGACCGTTATCCACAAGGTTCCTTCAGTTTAAAGATGAGCCCAAATTTGAATCTTTTTTAGATGAGGTTTATCCCCCGGTGGCAAAATCCTTATACCTCAAATTTAGATATGGGGTCCTACAGACCAACGTCAAAAAATCCAAATGGGGCAACAAGACTCTTGATAAAGACTCAGACAAATGCAGTTTCTGTAAAAATGTTGCACTGGTCAAGGAAAATGTTTCACACATTTTATTTTTCTGCCCGGAGTACAAAATCCAGAGGGAAAGATGGATCAAACCCTTATGTAAAACCCTCAAAGTAAGACACTATAGGGAGGCAGAACGAATTCTCCTATTAGATACTGCACGACTGATAGTATTTTGTGTGTCTAGATTTCTTATGCGTGTAATGTTCCATAGAGCCAAAAATGGTTTGAAACTGTAACTTTAGTTGACCATTAAGTAAGCAATTAGTGAATAGTATGTAGACTGCCTTAACATATTTAGACGACACAGGTTTTTAACATATAATTTGTGTGTAGCAACAATGATTGGTTGTCGAATAGCAATCCTTTCATTTTTTAATCTTGTCTGAATAGTAATAGTTTTTAATTACGATACTTGATAGTCAGACTACCACCCCATGGCTAAGGCATATCAAGACATGGCTGAATAATATAGGATTGAAACATTTTTGGGAGAACCCAGATCAATTACCCGTCAACCCCAAACTAATTCTAAAAAGGGCCTTTTGGAATTTCTTATTAAATAGGACTGTAAATAACCCAACTAGTGGGACCTTAGTTGCAAAGTTCCTAAACTTTAAGGACGAACCCTTTTATGAGATTTTTATGGATGAAATAGAGCCCCCTCTGACCAAAACTTTATTTTTAAAATTTAGGTATGGAAATTTATTAATTAAAACCACTTTGGCTCGTTGGGCCAGGAACCGCGATTCATCGTCCCTAGCAATGGACGAAACTTGCCCTATGTGTGATCAAAATCAGATTGAAAACGAGCAGCATATCCTCCTTTTCTGTCCTTTTTATGTCCAGGCAAGAAAGAGATGGATTAAACCAATATGCCTACTTTTGGGCTTGAAGTCTTGTTCACAGGCTCTGAGAATCCTAACAACAAATACATCTCAACAGATAATATTTAGCGTTAGTAGATTTTTACTTTCTATCTTTTATCAAAGAAAAAAAATGGGGCATCAATTGTAACTGAACTGATTGCTTGGAATTGACATGTTGGACCATTCTATGATTTAAGAATGTATGTTTCCGCTCAAATTATCATCCAACTTGAACTGTACTTTTTAACTAATGTGTTTTATGCTTTTATGTAGTGACATGTTTTTATCTACTAATGAAATTGTAATGTAAAGCATGCATTGTTCTTTTATGGCATTTAAGCCGAAATAAAGAATTTGAATGAATGAATTGGAATGTATGAACTAAAATTTAGTATACCCCCGCCTATCTAATTTTTCCTGATGTAAATATTTTACACCTTTTATTCCATTTCAGTGTTTTTAGAAATTTCCGATGAATTGTGTAAATCTTTCCCCCATCCATGACATAGGACTTAGTCAGTTATTAAAAATCTTTTGCTGTGACGATGATCTTAAATTCCAATGTGATGTACTTTTATTATGAACTTTTATGGTTTAGAAAAAAATGAAATAAAGTTTGAATTGAATTGAATTGAATGGAATTGATCCTTTAAAGGTGGGCACCATATGTAGCTATATAGTGACACATAAGGAGACGTAGATACAAATGGGCAGATAGACCAGCTGGCAGGCACTCACTAGAAATTATTTCTCTCTCACACGTAAAGACACGCACCATTTAAGCAGGCATGCAGAAATAGCTAACGCGAAAGAAGACCATTGCACCACTTACAAATGGGCAGGTATAGTCCATTAAATCAATCCACATAGACCCATAAAACTGACCCATACTGACATACAGGGCTTGCCTTGCTGGCATTCACATTTCCAAACAAGCCAGACCTTTTCTGGCCTTAGCCTCAGTACAAATATCCTCAAATCTACCTTTCCACTTTGTAGATAAATGTAGCCAATGTCATCTGCAGCGGAGAGTCTTCTTCTGAATGTATGCAGGTGACTATCAGTTGCACATCAGTTGTGCAACTGAACAGGTCGTCTCATACCTTAAAATGTCATATGATAGGGATTAGACTGATGTGAGATCATTCTGGCCAGATTGTCAATAATCAAGCTAAGCTTTGTCTCCGATAACATAAACATTTTCCAATACCTTTCTTTTGAAATAATTATTTATGAGAAAAGGGATGGATTTAATGATCAATATATTCATAATTCACAAAGGTACATGGGTGGGGAAAGAGGGTGGTGAGAACTTCGAGGAGCTCTCTTACTGATAATGTTTCAGTAATTTAAGTGTAAGTAGGGTAACACTAAACAAATGTTATTCAGCAATCGTTATGCCAAAATGAATTAGCAACACTCCTGGACATTCAGAGTGTTAAAGGAAGCTATGAATCGAGATAAAGCAAATCAACATTTCAGGGAAGAAGTGTTGAATCTAGGCACGTAGGGATATGTATGCATTTTTAAAACTTAAGTAATCTAATCTAAAGTCTTTTAAAATGGCAGGTTGTGGAGGTTTCATAGAATATCTGTATTCTGGTTTTCAATGGGTCTTTGCAGCATGTGCATGCACAGTGAGGCTCAAGACAGTTTGCACATAATTACTAGTGATACCAATTGAATTCAACCTTCAGACCAGGATCTCCATAGCTACTGAACAACAGTTCCCTTTGTATTCTACAACAAGAGGACACCACACATGTTCCTAATAAAATAAAAGGTCGTAGTATTACAACACCTAGAAAGACACAAGTCAAAAATAAATAAAAACAAATATGACAAATAATTTGACTACATATTGGTACTTAAGCTAAATATAATTAATCAAGAAAATAAACTTCACGGTTTGAATGGCAGAATTCTGGTGAATGGTACATCTTGAGGCAGAGGAACATGGCGGCCGCCGCTTGAACGGCCGCGGGTGCACCTCCTCAGGCTTTTAATGGCGGGGGGACCACAAGGCTCCGATGACCTCTCTTAACGTCTCCTACGCCCTACTATTACCTGGAAGATATATCCTTTTTAAATCGGATTTTGGATTAATTACCTTTGTGGTGTTGTGCTGTTTTACACACTGAGCCGCGGCTGCGGGACTCTAGCGTGGTTCTGCATGGTTGTTGCAGGCGCGGACCCGCTCTCACCAATCCAGGCAGAGGCAGGGGCTGTGGCGGTTGACGCTCTAGCTTACCCAGCTCCCTCCGGCTGTGGCGACGTCAGTATCGGTGAGCTCAGTCCAGGCACACGGAGCTCTGGTTGGAGGTTGGAGATAGCAGCAAGCAAGTGGAATCAGTGCGAGCTTCTCCCCCTGCTGGAGTGTGGCGAACGAGGAAGAGCGTACAGGTTGGAAGTTTCTGTTTTTTCCTCAGAGCAGGTAGGGGAGGCCGGGGCCCGACGCATCGCCTTAGGGAGGGCCTCCATGGTGGTTAATTCTCTTGAATGCTCCTCTTCAGTGGAAAAACTATCGCAGATAAGCTAGATAGTGATTTTCATAAAGGAGACACTGTCTATGAAAGAGAGAAATATTCTCTGTAAGGTTTCTCCGGACTGTATGGAGAGGGGGGCTGCTCTTCAAGAGGGTACATCTCCCCCTAAGCTGACCAGATACTCACTGCGGGCAAGGGCGGCTCATTTGGCATCAAATAATTTGATAACACATCCTATTTTACCACAGTGAGTATCTCCCCCAGTGGCAGAAGTAAAAACCTCGGCAAAACAGAGACAACCAGCAGGGGGTTCTGGGTTATTCGTAACCCCAGCGAAACCCAAATCCCAAAGAGGCAAGGCAAAAGCGCAGGACAAGAAAGCTGCTTCTACCAGATCTAAAATTACTCCGTCACTGAAAACCTTTATCAGGTCATGTCCCTTTACTCAATGAAAGTGCCATTTCTGCTTTCTCTTCAATCTGGCATAGAAGGGACATTTGCAGTCATGTCCGATTCTAATTCAGAGTTTACTTCTGTTATCACTGAGGTCCTTGAACCATCCTTGGCTCCTTTGTTTACATCTGAGGTTTTAATAACGGAGACATCAAGGGCTAGCCTCTCTGAACATAAAGGACATAATGGTACTCAGGAAAAAAACGCTCTGCTGAACGCCAGCGATTTAACGGACCCTGTTGAGGGCGTTGTAATATCTACTTCGGAGCTGGAGGAGCATCCGGCCATCACCCTTTCAAACAGATATTCACTACTCGGTCTACAGAAGGGGCCTGATAAAAAATTAGTCTCAGACCAGAGGATGAAATCGGGAGGTGGCTAGGCCTTAGAGGAGGGGATAGGGATAGGCGATGACAGACAAAAATCCCCTGAGAAGGTCGGTGTTGGACCCCGCCCTTTTGGCAGGTTCACCCTGAGACTTTTTGCTTTTTCCTAGCCTGTTTTTGAGACCTGGTGTGGAGATTTTAGGCCTCTACGCACTTTTTGACTGTGGTACAGTGTAAAGTGCGTGAGCTCTCTGTGTATGTCTGGTGAGTGACCTGCCCTCCCATAGGAATGAATGGGGAATATGTATGCCCATGGTAGTTCCTGATGTGTGGGGAGTGCAGGGTCGAGTTTGGTATGTGCGAACTTGTGAGATTGAATGCTGCGCAATGATATATGCAACATGATTGTGTCTAGTGTAGAAGTGCCACTTTTAGAAGTTGGCATATTTGTGTAATTTGTGTCTGGCATTTGATTGGCCGGTGAGCCTGGCTCCAAGAGTCTGGATGGGCCTGCTTGTGGATTGACTGTCTGGTTTGAGGGTGACAGGGGCTGGGGAGCCCCCAGGAGGTTGTCTGAGTCCGCCCATGATTGAATGACTGCATCTGCAACTAGAGAGGTGGGAGGAGATAGCACCTGGGAGTGAATAGGGCTGTGCCTACCTCCCACAATGCTGGCTCCATCTCCTGCTGGGTGGCTGTGACCTCTGCCCCTCACACTGAAAGGAAGGAAGAAGCCAGGAAGCCCAAGTGCTCCAGCAACACCCAGAACTGGTTTAGACCGGGCTCAGGGCCCATTTGCACAAAGACTTCAAAGAATTTTAGGGGTATAAGAGAAGGACCCCTGACAACAGATTTTTAAGATTCTACAATCAAGAGGAACCTCTGCTGGAAGAAGAACTGCTGAAGAACTGAAGGAAGATTGCCTTGCTGTGTGCTTTAAGGGCTGACCTGTTCTGCTGTTCATCTAAAGCTAAGGAGAAGAAGGGACTTTGCTGTGTGCTGTGACCCTGCCTGCTTGACCTACAAATACTTTGCTGTGTGCTGTGTCTCTGAATCTCAAAGGGCCCGAGAAGAGCTGGCCTCCTGTTATGCAACCCAGGGACAGAATGGTTGCTAAAGACTAAAAGACTCTGCTGTCCCCCCCCCCCCTGAAGCTGCTGTGTGCCATCAAGATCGTGGGCTGTTTGACAGGGTTTCTGCTATTTGCCCCGTGTAGCGCGCTGGCTGCTCTCTGACCCGAGTGAGAGTGCCGCGCTGGTAATTGCCTGCAACCAGCTGCCGTGTTGGGGGATTGACATGCTCATCGGACGTGTGTGGTGGTGGCTGTGAGATCGTGGGCGTCCCCAGGGCCACATAATCCCCTGCGAGGATTTGGGGCTTCAAGATCAGCCTGTTAACCCTGGGCGCATTTTAATAATCTGCCCGCATCTCACCGCCGCGGCCCGGGGGCCTTAAACTGATCAGAAGCTGCCGTTCGCATCCCCAGAGCCGCGGAGAAAGCACCGGAGGGGCCGCGCATTGATTGGCTGCCACAGAGGGTTTGCCGGTAAGAGTCGCGTTATGATTGGCCGCTGCTGTGGGCCTGTCCCGGAGAGTCGCGCTCTGGTTGGTCGAGGCGCCCGCAGAAGCTCCAACGTCACCGGGGGCTCGCCGCAAGGGCCGCGCTGGGATTGGCCCATCGCTCGTGACCTGCTCGAGGAGGCCCAGCATCGAAGAAGCTGTCCCATGGGACCCCGAAGCGCCGAGTGACCTTCTGCCTGCAAGGAGATACTGCGCCCGGCCCGAATCCTGGTGAGTCAGTGCATTAGAGAAGCCTTGACTGTGAAGTCTCAAAGAAGGGGGCCGATTGCCTGGATCATCGCGGAGCGCTGTGTGGGGCATTTCTAAAGTACGGCAGAAGCGGCAGGAAGCGCTAAGAGGGGGTGAAGAGTCTAAGGGCATATTTCAACCCCCAAGAGCCTCGCTGAGCACGGGGGACCCGGGGACTGCCGCCCAGTGTGTGATCTCGCTAATAAGAGTGGATAGAGCAGCCTGAGAGAAGCGCTACAGTGAAGTAGCGCTAAGCAACCATAGAATCATTTTATAAGCAACCATAGCCTACAAACATATTCTTTGAGTAACTATTTCATTTAAGAGACTGAGACTGCTTTTTCAAATGTGTGGAACATTCCTAGACGTGAGATAAATATCAGAGAGATACTAAGAGAAACCAAGAGAATGTGCAATCATACTGTAACTGCCTTTTTATTGCTGAAACTAGATAAAGCTATAATATACTTACCTGTGTGGTCTACATTTGTGGTGTACTGGGGGGGTCATTGTGGTGATTTGCAAATACTTTGACACATTGCCTTGGGGATAAGCCTGCCTGCTCGTGCCAAACTACCTATAGGGTGAGCAGGGGTTATCTACTGTGTGTGTCCCTGTACCCTGACTAGAAGCAAGGGTCCCTATTTGGTCTCAGGTACTTACCTCTGCCAATTTGAGACCCCCAGATCTAACGTCGGGTTAGAGTCGATGGAGGAGCCATGTAAGGGGCAGAAGGAAGATCCCTGTAGTCTTAATGGATTCCAATGTCCCTAGTAGTAAAAACGCCTTATCCCCTCTCCCGATAATTCTGAGTTCCTAAGCTCCAAATTCTTACTCCTGGCAGACATTCTCCTAGCCCCGAAAGATGAGATGGTGAGCAGATTCACTGTTTCAGAAGCAAATCAAGCGGAGTTGGTGAATAGGTTTTCAGTCTCTGAGGCAAACCAGGCGGTTATTCGTTCTTCTTGCGAGATTCTTGCTAACAAGCTAGTAGTAATAGTAGTAACTGAGCTTATAAAGCGCCTGGTTACACAAGCCAGTGTGTCCCCGCGCTGTACTGCTGAGGAACCCATCCTGGCCTGCTCCTATGAGGCGCCCACTCCTGGGCTCCCCAAGGTGAAGCCAGGCATCCTTAGCGATTAGGGCCGGTGTGGAGATTAAGCAAGCTATTGCCCAGAGTTGCAGAGTGGGACACATGATTAGAGTAGGCACTGTGGCGAGAATTATCTGGTCCGCGGACATTGAGCCCAATACCCTGCTGCGACGGGAATTGAACCCTGGTCCCGGGTCAGATCTCTGCATCAGGGTCTGCCGCTCTAACCAGTGAGTCACACTTCTCCGTTAGAAGATGTCATCACAAGGACTGAGGCAGTCAAAGAGAAAATCTGTAAGATGAAGAATACTATGGAGTCTACCTCTTTTCAGTTGGAGAAATTAGCAATTCAAAACAAGGAGCTTAAGAATGATATTGAAAGATTGGAGAACCACTCAAGAAAAAAAAATCTGAAATTTTTAAACATCCCAGAAGCAATGGCAGGAGAAGATATAAAGAGGTTTCTGATCTAATTATTGAAGGGCACGGTTCCTAAGAGTTTTCCTTAAGTGGACTTAATACATGAAATTCAGAGGGTTCACAGAGACCCATTTAAAAGGAATCCGGGCAGACAAAAACCACGGAAAATCCTGGTTAATTTCTTATCAAACTCCATCAAAGAATAGATTCTTTCCACTGCCCTAAAAGAAGGGGTTATATCTTCTCCTTTATCAGATTTATCTCCTTTCTCTTTCTCCATCAGCTCTGGCATTTCCCACATAACGGCGGAAAGGCAGTGGGAACTGGGTAAAAGACTGGCTGAATTAAACAGCTTAAGGGAAAAGGCCCAATTGAGGTTCCCTGCCACGTTGTGAGTCATGTGGAATAACCATATGCATATGATCAGATTAACCAGTGAAGTAGATACTCTAATAGCAAAAATCCAACATGAGAAACAGGGAGGGTCTTAGGGTAGAGAAGTTTAGGTCTCCTAAGAAGGAAGCTTCCCCACCACCAACTATAGTAATTTTTTGGGTGATCTTTATAGCCTTGAGAGAGATGTGTCCAAATAGGCTTTTGCCTATTGGAAGGTAGGGTTCCTCATGCTGGTTGGGGCACTAGGGGGCACGGAGGGTGTGGGTTGGTGGGGGTAGGGGTGGGGGGCAGGGGAGCACAGGGTGGGGGTAAAATAGGTTAAACATGTTTCTCATCTGACAGGTTAAGCAAAACAGACTTTATTTTTCTTGGTTTAAGCAGAGTATTCCTCCAAGACCTCGGTAAAAGGTTTCAAGCTGCGGAAAGGTAAAATGAAGGGGGGCCAGAATATTCAATTTATTTCCTGGAACCTGAATGGTCTGAGGTGTCCTAGGAGGTAAAGATTGATCTTTAACTTTTTAGAGCTGTCTCCTTCCCAGGTATGTTTGCTGCAAGAAACTCATTTAAAAATCCCATGGATACAATGTTACTGCCACTCCCAGCAATCATCAAACATTTGTGCGGTGGCAATTTTGGTGAAGAAAGGAATTACTTGCACAATAAAATCAGCCCAGACAGACCAAACAGGTAGATGGATCATCGCTCAGCTAGACTTTGAGGCGGAAGTGATGACTTGTTCATCTTATTATGGCCCTAATATAGATGACCCATCCTTTCTGGTCAAACTTCAGGACAATTAAATTATGGTAAATCCACCCCTAATTATAGGAGGGGATTTTAATGTTCGACTTGATCCAGTAAAGGATAGATCTAATGCGAGTCATATTATAGGGTCCCCCCCGGTCTCGTAGGGTTATGAAAAACGTACTTTCTAATATTAATCTAGTAGACCTATGGAGAGCTAAGATGGGGAGTGTAGATGGGTTTACATTTCACTGTAAGAAAAATCATCATTCCTCAAGAATAGAATATGTCCTGATAAATAGAGAGAACGCAAATAATGTTGTCAGTATATCGGTACTTCCGAGCCATCTTTCGGACCATGCTCCCCTTTTGTTCCTATATTCAGTGAATAACATCTCGGTACAATCAAGGTGGACTTGAAGAGGACAATGTTATCCAATGCTGGAATTATACAGGAAATTAAAAAGAGTTCTCTGGAATTATTTTCCTTCAATTTAGGCTCTACCTCAATAGAGGTTGTGTGGGATGCCTATAAGGCAAATTTGAGAAGGATCCTACGTAGCCTAATAAGTTCAAAGAATAGGCGCCTTAGAATTACAGACTTTGGAGGGCAGATTCTCTATTCTTGAAGGGAAAAGGAGCCAGACTGCTCAGGAGAGTTTAGAAAATTGGTGCAGATAGAGGAGAGACTTGAGGAGGTTAGGTGGGACCTTAGGACACTCCTCGATTTGAAATGTAAGGCCCAATGGCAAGTTCACAATATGCAAACAAAAATTTGAGTATGGGAAAAGAGCTGGTGCTATATTGACCTGGGAGGCAAGGATAGATCGGGCAAAAAATACCATCAATGAACTCATCATTGATAATGCTGGCACCAAATCCATCAAGCCCGCAGAAATGCAGAACTGCCTTTTATCCCTCTTTTCGAATCTCTACAAGGAGAATATTGATCCTTCACAAGAGTCAATAAGTTTGTGGCTAGGGGATAAGGCTATTCCTGCTCTTATGGATTCTGCCAGAGCTCTTTTAGATTCACCCATATCCATGGAGGAGCATGGAGAGAAAATAAAGATGGCCAAAAACAAGAAGGCAGCGGGTCTTGATGCTCTCCCTAATGAAATCTATAAAGTATTAATTGACAAACTTTTGCCTACGCTCCTCACCCTATTTAATTTGGTCTACTGCTCTGCAGGGGTGATCCCCAGATCTTGGAAGGAGGCCACAATTGTCTTAATCTTGAAACCTGGCAAGGACCCCCTGATGTCCGATTCCTACCGTCCAATCTCTCTGCTGAATGCTGATTACAAAATCTTTATGAGTATTTTGGCAGGGAAATTGGCAAAACTGGCACCAAGCCTGAATTAACACTGACCAGAAAGGTTTTATGGTTGAGGGAGTCATTCAGGAACAATCTCAGTTACTGATGGGCACTATCAATCTTGCTGAAACTAGAGGGGATCCCTTGGCAGTAGTGGCCTTAGATGCCGCTAAGGAATTCGATCGGGTGTGTTGGAAATATCCTTGGGAGGTGCTGGAGGTCGTGTGTATGGGTCCAATCTTTGTCCAGACGTTAAAGACTGTTATTCTGGGGCTTCAGCGAAGATCCTGTTAAATGGCTCCCTGACTCCAAGCTTTGCATTCCAGAGAGGGATAAGACAGGGGTGTCCCCTTTCTCTCCTTTTGTTCAATAAATTGTGCCTCTTGCACAGGCGATAAGGCTGGATAACATTATAAGCCCTTTTAAATCGCAATCGAGTGTAAAATCGCCCTATATGCGAACAATGTTATAATCTATACCGCTGACCCTGACATTTCCATTCTGCTTATTGAAACCTTATTGATGGAGTTTGGCATGATTTCTGGATATCTCGCGAACTCGGCTAAAACCGAGGTCATGTGCTGGAATACAGTGTACAGTCAAGGCCCCATTAGTAGAGAATTTAGATATCTAGGAATTAAAATAGCTAAGGATTTGAATGAATTCCCCTGAGAAACCTTAAAAAAATAGAAAAATACATTGCCTTCCTCTTTGCTAGGTGGATAAACCTCCCTTTGACGATCTACGGGAGGGTCAACTTGGTAAAAATGTCGGTATTACCTAAATTGACTTTCCTTTTTAGTGCAGTGCCTCTCATTTTCCCACAGAAAAATATTAGTGAGACTCCGGGCAAAATTGGTAGTTTTATATGGGGTCAAAAAAGTGCTAGGCTATTCTGGAAAAAACTAAGAAGGAAACTTTTAAAAGGCGGCTTGGCACTTCCTGATATTAATTGGTACCTACTGGCTTTCCAATTTAAGGTCATAAGGATGCTGTTGGCTACTCCGGAGGAAACTACATGGGGTAGACTTTTGGGTGAATTGGCCTTAGTAGAGGGGGGCAGTGGCAAGTGGGGTTTCTATACAAATTCGGGGCACCCAGATTTTTCAAGCGTATGTGTCTTAAGGTTTTTGAAAGCAGCCTCGTTGGCTTGGCACAAATTAAGACGTATTTGGGGTATAGGCTATTTCTCCCCTTTTGCATGAATCTGGGATTCCCCGGGACCCCCCCCCCGCGCTTGGGCGACAGCATGGCAATCCCGATTAGAAGAGCAGGTTTGGAGAGGTGGTCGGATCCCTAATCCAAATATAATCATCAACATGCACTTGTGCTACAGACCCATACCACTCATCTCATACTCACTTTTGTAATAAGATCTTTAGCTTCCCCTGTCACTTGTCTAAGTTTCCTTTTAATCCTCCACCTTTACCATCCACAATTGACATAATTGCGACATCCCTCCCCTTTCTCTCACCAGTTTAAAAGGTGACTTACCCATCTGCCCAGAGAGGAGTGGCCCCATGTGACTGCAATAACTCTCACAGCTTTCACAGTATCTACCTTGCTTCTGTAAGCACTTAAAATACATTCTTCTAAAACCTAATAGAAACTTGACACTTTCCCATTGCTCTGATGTCATAAAGAGATGTTTAATAGCACATCAGTCCAAGTACTCATACCAGGTGTGAACTGTACTTCATTGTCAATGAGTACTACTTCTGCCATTCCCTTTTCAGCATAACAATTTTTGAAACATTTTAACCAAACTTTCTGTGGGGAGCTCATTTACACATTTGGCTTTTGCCCATCTCATCCATGTGAACAATCATATACTTCATCTGTTTGGGTCAGATTTGGAATGGTCCTAAACCTACCCTTATATTTTTTTGATGTACTCTCAGTAAACTGGTTTCTCAGCTGCTGTCCCAGTCGCTTACATAACATTGAACATACTCCTTTATTATCCTTTCAAAATTGCCATCTTTCCTGGACCACTAGAATTCATTCCTTAGTCTCCTCACTGTGATGTTCATGCCTAATTGGTCAGGTGTGTTGAGTCTATAATGCTGTCCCTAAAGCTCATTGGAGGTACCAGCTTATCACCTCTAACCAAATCACCTTTCATTTATATACCATCAGATATCTTACCAAAAGATTGTATTTCTTTTTTAAAGGCCTTTTTCAACGCAAGGAGATTTCATCTTTTCTGATTTCTTTACAATAAGACTTTATTATCACTGATTTGTTCACATTAGCTCTAATTCATTTCCCCACCTCATCATGTGCAGATCCTTAGAGTTCTTTTCATTGTTCCCAGAACGGGCAGCTTCTGTCAGTGGTGGAATTGTGAGCTTAGGGGGAGCTTGGAGGAAGTGATGCTTCGACAAGGGTTAAGCCTAAACTTTGGTCAAGAATGTGGGCTAAGTAATGTTCTACTATAGAATGTGTTGACCTTTCACAAGGCACAAAGGGACAGTGAAAAAGCATACAGGACCTGGACCGCCGATGCCAGCCAGGGATGGATAAAGCCACTGCAGAATGAGTGCCCCGCTCATAGCCCTGCTCCAAAAGTTCTAATGCTGGAGTGTGGGTTGAGAAACATTATGCATTTCGGTAAGAGTACACCGGCTTCGGAGGGAGACGGAATCCTTATTCTTAGGCTCAGGACAGAGCGGAGTTCAAAGATCGCTCTAGGACTGTAAACTGGTATTTAAGAAGTTAGCACACAACGGTACCTCAATTCCAGGAAAAATAATAATTGAACATCAGTCACATTTATTTAGTGCCCTCTACCATAGTTTGTAGTTTCCAAGCACTATATTGATTAATGGCAATAAAAAAGGAGACTTAAGATGTTTATTTTAAGAACAACGTACAAATGGAGTGCTAACTCTCTCCTCCTGAAACCACAGATCCTTCGCAAAAAGAGAACGTGTCAATGAGCTTTCTCCGGCTCTGCTCCATAGATCTGGAACTCTCTCAATATGGAAATACGCAGAATCTCCTCCAAGGTTGCCTTCAAATTGGAAGTAAAAAGATTCCTCATGGACAAGTTCCTACCATAAAATGGTCTTGGATCGTCTGCTCTAATGCTCTGGATTTACACCCTAAGTCCTGCCTTTGGTGTTATTCTGCATTACTAGTCACTTGCTCCCCAACCAGTTCTCCATGGTCCAATTATTATCTTACCCTTTGTTGTCCCTTTTGTTCGTAACCTTTTTGTTTGATATGCATATTTGATTTGTTTGGGTTGTTATTCCTTTTGATGATTGTACTGTAAATATTACCTTCCTCTCCCTCAAATTGTAAAGAGCTCTGATATCCTTTAAAGTAAAGTAAAGTTGAAGACTGAGTTTTATGCATAGAATTAAATTTGGCTCTGCCCCTAGATATCTACAATCTCTGGTACACACTTACCATCCGGCTCGATGCCTGAGATCGGCATCTCAGGGCTTGTTCAGCGTGCCCAAAGTCCGCCGAGCCAGGATGGGTGGCAGGTCCTTCTCATTCTTGGGACCTAAGTTGTGGAAATCACTCCCCCTTAACCTATGTACAGAAACAAATTATGTTCAGTTTTGCAGAGCCCTAAAGACTTGGCTGTTTAATCAGTAATATAACCCTGCCTTGCATCCGAGCACTATGACCTGCTCAGCGGCTATCTTTTTCTTCAGCGCCGGGAAACCTTTTTTGGGTAGCTGTCGCGCTTTAAAAACTCAATAAATAAATAAATAAATCCTTCGGGATCACGTTTGCGCTACATAAAACTTTATAAATAAAATAAAATATATAAATGAAAAAGTGTATGCTCTCACTGGCGTCGAACCTTTAAAGAAAACACGTGGTCAATTGGCATACCAAGATAAAAAAATTAGCAAAGAGTCACCAGTAAATCGATAGGTCTGGCTTGTGCTAGTTTAGCTGACAACCATGGTTTGCCGATATGCGTTTTTAATGTTTGTTTGATTTCTAAAAATCTTGCAGTCCTGCATTTTAAACTGAGACAATAGCCACTGAAAGTTGGGGTTAGGGGCTGTAGGACCCCCAAATAGTCAGGCTGGAGTTCAGAAGGCGAATTAGCAATAAATATGCAGTATATGTAATACATTTTGTGTTTCTCTTGTCACATTTGCTCTGCATTCAAAGACAGAGGTTAAATGGCAGGCTATGTCAACTGACAAATGTTTGCTTCTTTTTTTAACATGAAGATTGGTGTTAACTTATTTTCTGACTGCGAAGTTGGAGGATTTGTTAAAGTGCCCTGTCTGACAATCTTTTTTTGCACAAAAGCAATTCTGCCCATAATGCAGGCACTTTTGCAGGAAGGCTCAAGCGTGTCTGAGTTGGTACTAGGCATCTTCAAGTGCATCAGTGCAAGGAGGAAGCAGAAGTGTCCATATCTTAGTAGATATGGTGCATTTCTACTCTCTCCATTTCACGTAATGCAGCACAGTAAATATGCTTGCTGTCCTGCCGCGCGTGAAATGCTAGTAAATATGCCCCTTGGTGGCCTTGAGTTCTGAAGATGTAGTCTTTGTTTATACGAACCCTGTTAAGTTTTCAAAAATCAACAATTAACATTGATAAACTCATTTATCTATTTTTTCAGCAATTGAAATCCCTTCAACATCTGAAGAAAAAATATTTTGTACAACCTCCTTGCAGATCACAAGACACAATGTGCATCAAATGCTTTTAAAATCTCTGTTATCTTGCCTTTTACGGTCAGTTGGGAATGTTATTAGTGCTGAAGCTTCCACGCAGAAGGTAAACCCTACATTAATTGTGAACTGTGTAACCCTGATACCATCACCTCTGGTAACTCTGGACCACAGATGGCCCTACTCAATTGTCGGTCCCTCCCAAAGCACACCCATGAAACTAACCTGTTGATTCAGGATCAAGGTCTGGATGTTTTGTTTCTTACAGAAACTTGGCTCACTGACTGGTCAGATGCTGACATTGTCAACGCCCTACCCCCAGGCTACCTAATTCAAACCCTACACAGACCTCGTGGCAGAGGCGGCGGCCTTGCGATAATCCACAGAGAACACCTTGCTTGCAGAATCAGCAATGCCAATATCGAAGACTGTGAGAGCTGCCACTTCGCTCTTCAAATATCCCCTGTCCATTCCCTCTCGGGACTGCTGATCTACCGCCCGCCGGGAACTCCAGGGAAATTCCCCAGTGCTCTTGTTAACAGTGTCTCACAGATAGCATCCTCCTCTCCCACCTTCCTTCTCGTGGGTGACCTCAATCTTCACATATCAGACCCCACAGATATAACCGCGTCCGAACTTCTTCGTGACCTCACGTCTTTCGATATTCGGTTGGTTAATGCAGGACCCACCCACGACAAGGGACACCTCCTGGACCCTGTCCTTACCAACATCACGGACATCACCACTAGCTCTCCCCTGCCCCTTCCCTGGACTGACCACTTTCTAATCCCCATTTTCTGGAATTTCCCCATCCCACCTTCCCAACAGACTAAAACCCGGGTCACCGACCGGCGCTGGCACAAACTCGTGCCAGACAAATGGATCACCATTCTCAGGGATACTCTCCCCTCCCCTATCCTAGACCCAGCCATTGCTGATAAACAGTTCAATTCTTGCCTTACCTCTTCATTGGACAAACTTCTCCCCAAAACTACCACCCTCAGGCGAATCAAAAGAGTGAGCCCTGCCCCTTGGTACACTCCGGAACTCAATCTTTTACGGAAAGAATTTAAAAAAACGGAGCACTCCTGGAGGAAGGACAAGTCGATTGCCAAGAAGGATGATTACCAGACCTCCTTAAAAAATTACAAAAACGCCCTTCGTAATACTAAAAGCATATTTTTCCAGGAGAGGATAAAAAACTCTGCTTGCTCCAGCAAGGATACTTTTATCATTTTAAAAGAACTACTTAAAGCCCCTCACTCTGGACCTAGAACTCCACCAGACCCCAAAACAGATGAAGAAAAATGCCTCAAACTGGCCAACTTCTTCGAGGAAAAGATTCAGAAAATCCTTGTCTCCATTCCTCCTACTAATTTCAGCGACGAAGAGGGAACCAATACGATTTCCACCTCTCCCCGGTTAACCTCCTGGGGACCAGTAACAGCCGAAGAGGTCGCTACCTCGCTAGACACCATCAAAAGCGGATCTCCTAGGGACCCTGTTCCGCTACGCATCCTTAAAAATGTAGCTCCGACCATCGTCCCTCCCCTCACCCATCTCATTAACACCTCACTGCTACAGGGAATTGTTCCCTCGAGCTGGAAAGCGGCTGTCGTAAAGGCGCTACTGAAAAATCCCTCCCTGGACCCCTTGGACCTGGCCATCTACAGGCCAATCTCCCTTCTCCACGGAATCAGCAAAATTGCTGAAAAGCTTGTGAATAAAAAACTTTCGCAGTACCTGGAAAACAACAATCTGCTTAGGTGCTCGCAGACCGGATTCCGCCCAGGGCAGGGCACTGACATCGCCCTTCTCGCAGCGGTGGAAGAGGCCAGAGCACTTCTGGACTCGGGAGGATCAGTGGCAGTGATCATCCTCGACCTCAGTGCGGCCTTCGACACCGTTAACCACCGGCTCCTAATCCATCAACTTAGGAATATCGGTGTGGAGGGCACTGCGCTGACCTGGCTCACCTCTTTCCTTAGCCAACGATCCTTTCAGGTCTGGGAGAATGACACACGGTCCCCCGAAACCCCCCTCCAATGTGGCGTGCCCCAGGGTTCATCCCTGAGCCCGACATTATTCAATGTTTACATGTCCCCATTGGAGGAGGTCGTCAACCCGTTCGCAGTGAGTATCGTCAGCTATACTGATGACACTCAACTAGTGGTGTCCCTGTCTCACCCAAATCAAGAACCTTCGGATTTATACAACTGTCTGACGCAAATACAAGGATCGATGAACGGCTCGTCTTTGAAGCTTAACGGCTCAAAGACAGATATTCTCCTCCTTGGTCGCAGGGGCTTTCCCTCTCGCAGAACATCTGGCCCCCCTGCCTGGGTGATCCCCCTGCCCCTAAATCTGAGATTAAAAGCCTGGGTATCTGGCTCGAAAAAGATCTGTCTTTTAAGACACAAGCCAATAAAATCGCGGGGACTTGCTTCGGGCTCATCAAATCAACCAGGAAAATTCTGCCCCTACTTTCTCCTGCCTCCCAGAAACTGTTATTCCAAGGCCTTATTTTATCAAGGCTGGATTACAGTAACACCATCTACTTAGGCGCTCCCGAGGCAACCCTTAACAAATTACATAGGATCCAGAACGCCGCGGCTCGGATCCTTACCAATACTCCGGCCAGAGCTTCGGCAAAACCAGCCCTGAAACTCCTCCACTGGCTGCCAGCAAGAGAGCGGGTGAAGTTCAAGGCTCTTTGTCTGTCCCACAGACTTCTACAAAGCAAAGGCCCCCCTATTTTGAGAAAATTTATCAGGCCCTACAAAGCCCCAAGAGCCCTCCGATCCGATCAGGAATACTTTATCACCGTACCCAGAGTCAAGAAGGTGCGTACGGGCGGGCGGTGCTTTTCTGTTAACACTGCCCGCCTCTGGAATTCTCTACCCCGCGACCTTAGAACGGAACCAGACTATCTCCGATTCAGGAAGCGGCTAAAAACACACCTTTTCCCCTGATCTGACCACCCCCCCGCCCCAGTGACCCTCAGATGTGTGGATCTTAGCGCTGGGATACTTACGGGTGAATACGCGCTTTATAAAACCCAATCTAATCTAATCTAATCTAAGCTTCCTCTAACCCCTGACAAAGCGTACTCACCAGTAATGGGATATAAAGGAAGGAGCAGCCAGAGAACATGCATTTAAATAATAATGCCTCCACTGCACCATGTTTTTAATTGAACTATACTTGTTCATAGACCCTTCATTTACCACTAACTGTTAGTAAGCGACAGGTAAGTGGTGATTATAAAAACTGAATTTTAACGACACGCATTGTAATTGTATCACTGTCTCATGTGGCAGAACTGGTTTTAGATGGTTCTGCTTTTAAATATCCTATCCCGGCTTCTCTCCAGTCACAACCTTTGTGTAGTAATGTCTGGGAACCCTAAACGAGAGAACAAAGATGTGTGAGGTTTCTTCACTCAACTGTCATCAACCCAACTGAAACGTAGACAAAATCTGGGCCTCACCTAAAGGGACCCCTTTACCTTGCACAACAGAATCTACAGTTAAACACCTGACCCCTTCCATCCATCAGAGGAAAGTGCTTTAGAAAGAATAATCAACAGCCACCTTATCACTATACACCTTACCTCAGTGTGCAACCTCCACACACAGGGACTAAATCCATACTCTTCCTCTGTCTCTCCCTCGTTCTTCAATGTCGAAATAGACACATTCAAAATAGATCACACTTTGCTTAGTAATTAGTACTAGGAGCCAGATTTGAATTTAACATCTGAAGACATTTGCTCCGGCATTTGTAGAATCTCTGTTTCAATGTTTGAATCAATTGCTCGAATGTTTATTGTTATGATCTCCAGGGTGCTATTTCCTTTAATAACAGCCTACTGCTCTTCATATTTCCCTACATATTTCCTCTCTTTGCTGAAACAGTGGTCTAGTGTCAGTCTAGTAGTGTAAAGATTATTCACCTGATTCTAGGGTCTAGCAAAAGACTTGCCTCCCTAATTTGCATATTATCTCAAAAATCATCCTCTACATTTCAACCATTTGCCATGAAAACTAACCTTTACTCAAAGTGTCGGACTGTCACCTCTCCTTTTTTCTCTCAAATAGCCCTTCCTTTCATCGTTTGCATGTCTCCGCTCTCTGACCACAGCATTCTGAAAGTCACATGCATCTTTGCTTTATTCTCTATTTATGTATTTCTACAAATTGCCCACAATTAATTTCAAAGATCACAGCCACTCCTTCTTTTAACGTCATACCCCTGCAGGCTAATAATACCTAATCTCCTCCCACACAGCTATTACACCCACCAAGCATCTTCATGAACTCACATGCCCTCGCACTAATGATCACATCAAACTCCTATTCATTGAATCAACCACAAAGAAACTGGAGTGAATGCATGGAATGTTTTTGAAAGTGATTGTAGGAAAGTGCCCTTTTTGTATGATCACTCTCACACTTCTATCACCAATGCTGATGGTTTTGACTCTGAAAGTGCACTGGAACCTGCTACCCAGGTCCCAGTGCCAGTGCTCACTCCCTAAAATATGAAGCATGTGAATTGGTAACTACAATTGACAAGGTCTTTAACCTCTTTATAAGTCCCTGCTAAGTGATGCCAGTGGAACCCAGGGCATGAGAGTTAAAGGGGTTACCAGCTCCTGTAGCACTGACTGTGCCACCCTGAGTGACCCAAATAAAGAGATGCCAGCAGGCCCATCATTGCAGATTGCAGGAGCAGAGCAAACTGCTTAAAACTCAAACATTGTCCTCATCATTAGTGGCAAGATCACAGCACTACTTTTAATATATGCCAGTCACAATCTTATATGTCCCTATAATAGCATCTTTCCATTAAGGGCTACTATATGTGTTTGGGGGACTGAAGATAACACTGCCTGGTACCTGGGCATCCCAAGGTTGCCAGCTCCATTATGGTCTCACTGAAAAGTGTCATGTTTGGTATCAAACAATTTGTCTCATCAAACACGACTAGTTACCCATGTCAGATTTGATGTGGCATGCACCCAGATGGCTACCTTAGGTTGTCCATCTGGTTGCCCCAACCTTTTCTGTGCCTTGGCTGACAGTCTGCAAGCAGCTGCCACCAAGAGAGGAATCTGACCCACTTTCAGGAGGTGTAAACAATCCCAGGAGTCAGAAAGGAAGGCCTGGCTGGGCAAGAGGTGTCACCTCCCTTCCCAAAAGGATGGCTAGTGACGTGGCACATCAACGCAGTGATATTCAAAGCTCCCACTGCCTCTGAAATGCAACCAAGCTTCCTCACCGAGGTGGAAACAGCCAACCCCCGTCCCCAGCCACATTTGCAACCCGAGCAGGTGGGAAAATTAGATAGAAGGCATACACCCCCAGACAGCTAGCCACATCCCTATGGTAAGCTACCTTGCCTTTATAGCCAAAGAAGGGTTCTAACATTTTTTAAAGTGTCCGAATAGAGGCTTCTGGGTAGAGAAGGTGCCACACGCTTCCTGAAGTAGTCACCTCAGGGGTGTTTTTGCCTCTGGGGCTAGTAGTCCATTGGTTACGAGCTCCTACACCCCTAATGCCTCTAAATCTAACATTTAAGGGTCTCCCCTGCCACCAGAACCTCAGATCTGATAAACGTGCAACCAAGGACAAAGAAGAAACCCGAATCTGTGGGTCCAGGTCTTGCACAAAGCAAAGGTGCAATAAACTGCAGCTGTGGCAACCACCCTGAAACTGCATGACTGCGACTTGTCCTAGACCAGAGACCAGTTCCAAAGGAAAGAGGAACCCCTGTGCATGCCAAAGGCAACTCCAAAACTTATTTGGACTAGAGGTACTAGTCCTCTGCAGCCCGCAGGTAAAACATGCTCCCTGAACTAAAGAATCACTGGCCATCTGACCTGCCACGGGATTGTCCAAAAGAAAATAGTCCAGTGCATTGTGGCAAATGTAGTCCTGACCTCCATCAAGTTTCAGGCGGCTTCTGCTTTCCTCCGGATTCCAGGATGTTGAAATACCCAAAGGCTGGGTTTGCTGTTGCCAAGGCTTTTAGTGGCTAGTCAGGCTACCTCTACCTTTATTTGATACTGTGCATGTAGGGAACCCCGCAGCTCCTTAAACCCAATTTCCCCAGTGGCCCCATTGTCAATATTTTGCACCAGTTTCCTCACCCACACCATCCAAGCAGCAACATCAGCACCCATGCCTCCTTTGTTCAGTACCAGAGACTGCAAGGACAACCATGCACCAGAGCCCCAGGAGCCAGGTAAAATTCAATAGACTGTTAGATCCTGGTACTGGTACCATACCACCGATTGGTTTCCACTGAACTCAGCCTGCAAGTGACAGATTACCACTAGAGTAATTTCCCATTGACTGCAATGTTATTGTTTTGCAAGAGTGCAATGCACTGATTCATTTTTCCTTTAAAAGTCCGTAACTCCGGTTATACTCATATGATTGCCTTCATTTTGCTGTCTAAAATTATGGTAAAATCTGCTTTATTTTCACAAATTAATGTCAGATTTCTTTCAAGTCTTGTCTATACCTTTTTGTCCATGTTGGTACTCTGAAATGCTCAACACATGTTCCTCTAGTAAAGCCTTAGTGTTCTTTGCTACACTACCAGGACTGAGCTAGGGATTTAATAGTGTGAATCCAAAGGATCTATTTGCGGTATTGTGAAATTATTATATAGTAAAGCCTAACTAGCCTCACTACATAATGAAACACTTTCCAATAGTGAGGGCATAAGATTGATCCTAATAACCAACACCACCAAATAACACTGGATTCCCCTCTTACCTTGGCTTTCGGAACAGCATGCTATCCGGCTTAAAGCGCTCAACACTTTGTCAACGACAGTAAATGCAATTAAAATACAATAACAATCAAAGGCCATCCATTACTTGGAAGTGAAATCCATTTTCCAGAACTAACCTCTCAAAACACTCCTTTGTCCATACTTTTGAAAAAGCAATGCTGTCCCTCATGGACTGTCAGCTAGCACTCTGGATGAAGAAAGAAATTCTTGTTGGTGCTGGCAGCCCGCAATAGCTTAACATCATACGGTAAACTGCACCGCATGATTTCCCAAAATCTATGCAAAAGAATAAAGCTTTCCTTGCGGCAATATTTGAGGATGACAATGTTACAACTCTCCTGTAGACAGCACATCCTAGTGCTCAGTGAACCAGTCATCTAAACCACTGCTACCCGAGGAGTCCAGACATTGTCTTAGAGTGCCTTAAACCTGACACACCAATTTGTAAATAGATACTAGCAGAGGAAGTTATTTTAGTCGCTTTAAGGCTAAGCTATTTATTATTAATCTATGTGAATATTTTAGAAAAAAATACCTGTTAGTCCTTATCTAAAAAGGAAGCGAGTTTATAGACCACTTTACGAGCAATCTGCATAGTTTTGAAAACTGACCAAAAATCCTACAAATAGCTGATTTAAAGGCTGTTTATGGATGGGATTTTTAAAAGAAGTAGTGATAAAAAGAATCCTTGTGCAGTCCCACAGTTCATACGTAAGTTGGTAGATAAGGATTTATCTTGGTGTCATCGGGTATTACTAACAAAAAGCCAATACACGTTTTCACCACTCAACACTACTTCCATCGAATACAATTTTTTTTTAAAGCAGAAGACTCAAGGTATTAAACACCACCAATCTAACAACTGCAAAATCCAGCCCTCATCAAGAATGTGCCAGAAAGAGGCTTGAATATCCAAGAAGTACATCTCACTTGTGGTATTGGGAGAAATGCTAGATCACCGGTCACCCAAGATGTAATCCTACTCAAAAAATGTGGCAATTGCATTATAACAGTTTTTTCTTCAGTTTCAATTTAACTGATACACTGGGGCTTGGATTTCTGTTAATGGACTGATATGGGTCCTGTAAAGTACTCTTAATAACAGCTGTTGGTCAACAATGCATGGTGATGATCCATAACAATTGCATCAAGAGTGAGCATGCGTGTGCTTACTTCAAAGGATTCTCTGTGCAAGCTATACTGTGTTGATGCATGACTTTGGTATAAATGTTATTTGCTGCAACTATATAAGAATTCTCAATAAAAGGCAAAAAATAGATTGTACCATTGAGATTGTCTTTACCGACTTACTGCAGGTCCTGGAGAGCGCAGCACCATTCCCTTTCCCTCTTAATACACTGTTTATCAAATGATGCCTTGCAGGCAGTTGTCATATCAGTAATAAAAGCTGCTTCATTGGATCCCCAGAAGTGCAAGATTGCTTGATCCAGAAAGGGGTCAAGAAATCTACCCATGAAAGCCTGATGGAGAAGCCATGCCAGCATTGCCTCCGCATAAGGTTTGCTAGGTAACAGAACAATGTCACAGAATCTCACGTCCCTTCCATATCAGATGGATTGGCAACATTCTGTGCAGGAGGCAGACTGCTCATGCTGTGCCCTGTTGTCTGTTTGCATGTTTCCATTGTTAGTATTCTGTATCCAAAGTACAGTGAGCCACATTCATAAAAATATACCCATTCATGACCAGCTGAAAGCTCCTTGCTGATATATAGGGACAATTTTACAGCGCACATGTCCATATTCACCTCCATGCATAGGGCAGGACTAGACGAGCAGCACACGTGCCGCACTGTCCTGCTCAACAGTAAAGCAGCAGAAACGCCGAGTGGTTTCCTCTTCCTTTTCTTGAATGTAAGCCCAGTGCTTTAAATTGGCAGGTACTGTCCAGTACTGAGTGCCTGCACTTCTTTAATTTGAAAGGAAGAGTACCATCACTTCTCAGCACTGCTGCAATATATTTAATGGGAGAGTACCCGCACTTCTCAGGAGCGAACAGGCACTCTATATATTGAGTACCAGCACTTCTCTATTTCCATTTAAAGTGCTGTGTAAGCCTGCAATGAACCAGTCCCCAACCTGCATTATGGCTTCTCCTGTGAGAGTCCTGCACCACTTGACCGAACCAAGCACTCGTTATGGGTCACATTCCCAATTTAAGTTCACACTTGGATTTGCACATGCGTAAATCTGTTTTTTAAATGTTCTTGTTGTTATTTAATATTTTTTTCTCCTAGTCGAAAAAAGGAATACGCCTTTGTAATCAAGATGAGTATATACCGAGCATAATTAACAATCACCTGAGTGTACCTGAGAGGGTATTTGGTGTATCGAATTTTGTATATGTATGCACTTTATTAGTCATCTGGAACAGAAAATCTGTAGAGAAGATAATTAAAACATCACATACAACTTAGTTGTAGCTCATAAAAGGAGTGTTCGTGAGAGAAAATTGTGAAATAGTTCACCTAGCATACTAGCTCTTTCATACATAAAACATTAAGTTTACAGCAAATTATAATGTGTCCATTTTTTTTAAACATTTGGTACAAGACATGGGAATATTAAGTGACCCGTTAATTGATTATCAGATAACCTAGCAGTTTACTCCAACGCCACTGTCTTTGTTGGGCGAATGGAAAGCAAAGAAGCCTGTGTCTGTTTAACTGCTAGAATTCTGCTAGTTAAATAAATAGAAAATTAATAGTATCCTCTGTGCCCTCCTGCCCCTAAAGAGCCTGCAGTTGCAGGTATGCTATCTTCCGGTTTGTTTGTCATAGATTTGGTCAACCTATAATAACTCACCCTGTATAGGCTTTTAAATCCTTGGCAGACGTGTGACTCCCCACTAGTGCTTCAACTTGTCTGAGATGTTTATCTCGAATTATTGACTTCATTTACTGGTTGTCTGAGGACTGCGTTCATAACCTCGGAAGTGCCTGTTAATATCCAGCTAAAAGGTGTTTCCTTTGTAGTAGCTCTTACGGCCGATAGTGCAAACAGACGATTCTGGTTTCTTTACATATTGAGGTATTTGGTTCCAACACGAACTCGTGACCTATCAGAATTGTTTAGAATTACAATAACCAGTCACAGATTGCCAAAGCAGAAATTCCTCTAATTCATCATGAGATAAGGACTTCTGACAACATTCTCTTGGGAGCTGAAGAAAAAGAAAAGCCTGAATGGATTGCGTAAAGTAATGATGCAAGCAACAGATCGTTCGGGCTTTTCCTCTCTCTCGCTCACACACACACACACACCCTCACACACACACACACTGGAGGAAGGCTGCAAGTCGCCTGGGCAGACAGAGAAGCTGCTATCAGAATGAAAGGAGACAGAAACCAGAGCTGCCTGCACTGCTCTGCCTGCTTCTGCTCAGCGTCCGTGTCTGCTGGGACTTGATACAAGGCAGAGGCCGCCGAGGATGCCAGGAACTCTCGAGGACCACCAGGGCAAACACAGGAACAGTCAGGGCCTGACACTTACCCGGGCCGCGTGCCAGGTTTATCACGTGCGTGAATGGCGTCTGTGGAAGGCAACAAAGCTGCGTCGCGAGACTGGCTGCTCTCTTCATCGCAAGCACTTTATCTGAGAGGAAAGACAGTACCATTTATAGTAGCTTTCCGTTTCCGAACGTTGCAAAGTATTTACACATCAGCTATTGGATTTCTGGAGTTTCTGTATGTGACCCTTTGTATATATTCAGATGGAAATTACACATGGTAGAGCAGGTTGTGCTTAGTTTCTCCCAATAGATGTGTATGAGTGTGTGGGTGTGCGTTTGTGCGTGTGCATGTGTGTGTGTGTGTGTTGGGGTGCAAATGTTCCCTGAAATAGACATATGCCCCTGCCTTGAGTGCACAAATGCTTGTGAATACAGTATCCTGACTTTGTTTGCGGTGATGTCATGTTAAACTAGCCTGTACCCTGAGTCCTAGGCCTATCCCTGATGATGCGAGGTTATGAAGAACCGTTTATACCCACTTACTGGGTCTCGGTGGCGGGGGAACCTACCAAGTCTTCCATACCCTCCTTATATAGAAAAAGGAGACACAGGAGCCTTCGTCTGCAGGAGGAACCAAGTTTTATTCAAATAGCCCGGGCTATGGAACAGAGGCATAGATTCATCAACCGAAATTGCAATCGCAATTGCTACAAAACAGCTATTGCGATCGCAATTTCCGCACACGCAATTCATTAGGCAAAAAACCACCAAATTGCGAATTCGCAAACATAAATTCGCAGAATCAATGTGGAACCCCCTTAGCGAATTTGTAACAGCGATTTTCCACTTATTGTGCGAATTATTTTGCGAATTCGCAATTAAATCGCAAATTCAATTAATCAAACATTGCAAATTGCGAAAAAAAACAAAATCGATAAATGCGAGTCGCAATTTAAGGAGAAGTCAAACCAGGTGGTAACCATGAAGTACAATTGGTAAAAAAAAAATTCTAACAAGAAACAGGTGCGGGGTAAAACAAACACACTTAAGGAGACACAGTAGGAGCATGAGGACATTCACAATGCCAGGTCTGTATATCGTGGCAAGGTGGCTGAGGCTCCAGGCTGCAGCCCGGAACCAACGCAGGATCCAGGAGCGCATCTTCCGGCTGCGGATAACATTCCTGGGCCAGGCTGAAGAGGAGATCTACTCCAAATACAGGCTGAATGGGGCAATGATAACTAAGCTCATCCGAGACCTTGACCCCCTGATGCAGCACCCAACAAGGAGGACCAATGCCGTGCCCACCCATGTCCAGGTCCTGTGCTGCCTGCAAATTCTGGCCTCCGGAAGCTTCCAGGGGATAGTTGCATATACAGGGGGGATCTCCCAGAGCACACTGTCACGCTGCCTACGGAGTTTCCTGGACGCCATGCTGAGCCGGATACACCACTACATAACCTTCCCAACCACCCAACAGGACTTAAACCAAACAAAGCTTGACTTCTATAACACCGCGCAATTCCCCCATGCAATTGTCTGCATTGACTGTACCCACATCCACATCTGCCCACCCGCTGAGACAGAATACATGTACCGGAAACGCAAGTCCTACCACTCACTAAACATACAGATGGTCTGCAATGCAAAGACATTCATCACCGACATAGTGGCCCAAAACCCCGGGAGCAGGACTAAAAACCAAACAAAGCTTGACTTCTATAACACCGCGCAATTCCCCCATGCAATTTTCTGCATTGACTGTACCCACATCCACATCTGCCCACCCGCTGAGACAGAATACATGTACCGGAAACGCAAGTCCTACCACTCACTAAACATACAGATGGTCTGCAATGCAAAGACATTCATCACCGACATAGTGGCCCAAAACCCGGGGAGCACGCATGATTCGTTCATCTTCAGGCACATCGGCATACACACCCGCTTGGCCAGGGGTGACTTTGGCGAAGGACATCTCCTAGGTAAATACACATGCCCACATACAGTATATCAAGACCATGTAGCTGCGCATAACAGGCACTGACCCTCTGCTCCCATCCTTCAGGTGACAGCGACTACAGCTTCCGTGAGTACCTCCTCACCCCATACCTCAACCCTGCTACACCACAGGAACGGCGTTACAGTGCTGCGCATATTCACACAAGAAATGTCATTGAGCGGACATTTGGGATGTTAAAGAGCCAATTCTGCATCCTACACAAGACTGGTGGGGCCCTCAAATACCAGCCTGAGGTCTGCTGCTGCATTGTGGCCGTATGTGCCATACTCCACAATATTGCTACCAAGCGGAGGATACCTGTGAAGATCTCTGGTAGTGAGTCGGAGGGGGACAACCGGCCACCTGCACATGTGCATCATGCATGCGGGGAGAATCCTACAGAAAGACACAGGCGCCACAAACATTACACTGAACTTTTTTAGTGCACCCATACCCCTCACACATCACTGCACTCATTCAAGCCACATGAAATAATGACATGAGTAATATTTGAGTTCAAAATAAATTATCATTCTATTTTTTGAACAAGATCTAGAACTTTTTTGTATTTTACAAACAACATAACTGCTGTATTGCATCATACAGCCTCTTCAATGCAGAGCAGGCGTGCTTGGTACATCAGCATGGCACTGCTGCTAATGTTCAGCCATTCACTGGCGACTCCTGCCGGACGCATCCTGCAGTGTCCGGCCGTGATGCAGCACTGGGCCTGGTACTGCGATGCCGTTCTGGTGCCACCGGCACAGACAGGCTGCTCAGGCTGGATGTGCCCTCACTTGCATCATCACTCCCCCCTTGCATGGGCATGGCCACATACCTGTTGGTTTTGGATTGCGGTGGTGACCTGCTCCAGGGTCCTTGCAACATCCTGGCTGCATTGCACCATTTGAATTTGCATTACATGGGACCGGCGTGACAGATGGGATGTTGCATTCCCGATCAGGTGGTTTGACCTGGTATATGCTGATAGCCGGGTCAGCAGCAGGCGGTGGCGGGTGATGTCCTGCTGTGACACCATCAGTTGGCTGCTCTCCTTCACTGCAGCAGTCAACTCCTGCATACTTTCCGTGAGCTGATTCACATTGCGTGCAGTCTTGTACAGCTGTAGCTGCATGGCTGCCATGTGCTGTGCCTACTTGCGGTGCACAGCTAGCATCCAGCGTTCGATCCCTAGCCCTGGATCTTGGGCCTGTTGCTCCCTCTCTGCTCGTGTGCCCCCATTGCGCTGCCGCCTCAACCGGCCGCTTGCCTGCCACCGCAAAGTGGCTGTGCGGCGTGTCTGCCTCCTGGGTGGTGGTGGGGCCTGTTCCACTGCCATGTGTGACGCATGGGGTGGTTGCACTCCTGTGGCTGCAGTGGTGGCCCTGTCAGCATGTGGAGGTGGTGGTACTGGTGCAGGTGCAGGTGTGTGTGACGGTCCAGGTTGTGGGGCAGGATGGCTCTCTCCCTCCGTCTCCTCTAGGGTCTCCTCGATATGGAGTGCCTCGCTGTCTGTGGTCTCTGCTTCTGCAGCACCTGTGATGTAAATGAGTGCATGATTATTGATATGAATCTTGCACATGGGATGTTGCAACATAAATGCAGGCTTGCATTCCCTGACTGGCTTTAGGGATATGTTTCGCTTGACAGTTCGGCTGTGTGTGGCTATCAGGGAACTATTGTCACAGTACAAGTCCCACAATGCAATAGTGCATTTCTGATGTGTAGGGACTGCATTACTGGGGTTATCTAATGGCTAGCTTGGGGGCATGGGCATTCTTAGGGGACGGGGTCGCAGTTGCATGGCTCCTTGTGATTGTTGTGTGGGTCGGGAGGTGTCCAGCTGAGTGACCCCCACGCAGGCTGCAGGGTTGATGGTGTCCTCAACCAGGTCTTCAAGTGGTGTGTTGGCGGCAACTGTAGGGTCTCCTCCTCCTGTGACATGTTGCTCCCCCAGCCTCTCTGCTATGCGCTCCTTGGCATGCCCTCTGAGGTCATACCACCTCTTCTTTAGGTCATCAATTGACCGCTGGGTAAATCATACGGCGTTTACCTTCGCCCTGATGCGCAGCCAAATGCGCCTTTTGTAGGCCTCGGGCACCTTTCTGGACAGCTTCCCAAAAAGCTTATCATCTTCCCTGCTGACTCCCTCAATCATGAACTCCAGGTCCTGTTCTAAAAACTTTATTTTTCTTTTCCTGCCAGTTTCACTGGCTCCTGCTGCATCCTAGGACATTGTGGTGTTGGATGTCTGTTCTGTTGTGGGGCTGCAGGGTGTGTCTTCTAGAGCTCAGGGCTGTGCCTCCTCCTCCCTCCAGCTCTGTGTTCAGAATGAGTAAGTGAACTGCCTACTTCCTGGTTGTGATGTCATCATTGTGCTCAAAATGCGACTTCCCGTTTTTGCGATCTCGCAATTTGCGAAATCGCAATTTGCGATTTCGATAATTGCAAAATCACAATTTCGGGTTGGGAAAACAGGAGATTCTGCGAATTTTCTGTGATTTTTGAAAATTCGCATTCGGCGATTGTGGCCCATTGCGAATCGCATTTTTTAATCGCATTTTTTGATGCATCCCGTTCTGCGAATCCCAATTTGCGATTCATTATTTTTCCCAAATTGAAATTCGCAGAATGAGTGCTTGATGCATCTGGGGGAGAGTCCCAAGCTCGTTGGAAACAAGACAGAGGAGGCTGCTGCTTCACTGCGCAGCTTACAGGCCTTATATACACATTTCCCATCTTAAGAAACCAGTTCGGATGGGGGCCTGGCGCCCCCAAGTCAGAATGCACTTACGCCATTCTTTGTTCAGGCAGGACCAGGGCTGCAACAGATGGTACAAAAGATTACGGACAGGTCTTGCAAAACAGGATATGTATGTGGGAGAACAGACAGATCTTGAACAGCAGGATATGTGAAAGAAACAAGTTCTGGGACGGTGGTGTGACCAAGTCTTACGAAACAGGGTGGGTGTGGGCAGGAGTTCAGTCCGAGGGTGGTGAGGCCAATTCTTTGTTCCCTTTTTCGAAATTGGCTCAACCACAAGGAGCAGGAAGGGCAGGGTGGTCGTGACAGTTAGAGTTTCATCAGACATCAGCAGAAACGACCAGGAGGGTCGTGCAGAGGTATTTGACACGAAATGGCAATGCAAAAATAATAGAGTCCTGACACAAAATAAATGCCGACAAGAAGAACACTTTTCCTCAGACCCTCATTTTGCCATTGAGTAGCAAATGCCCTAGGAAATGTTGATATTCATGAGACGATCTGTTTCATGTTGGAGCATCTTTGATCTCTGACGCGAGACGTATCTGAGAGGACGACCAATATGATTAACTTAAATCATGCTTTGATGAGCTGAACTCTATTTATTTGTGTGGTTGGAAGAGCACACACTTTTTTATACTTGAAAAGGAGCATCATACTTCGCAGTGACTATTTGAAGAAGGTTTAGAATATTTGACCATTATATCAAAAGCTTATGGGATTTATTCTCCAGTTTGTTGTCGTTTTTATGAACATTATCTCTTAGGAGAAATTGAAAACGCTCGCATTAATAGAATTGGTAGCTGACTTAGTATTGAGAAGGTTAGCAGGTGCTACCGTATATTTAGATTCTACCATCTTTTTTTTAACCTGATGTTGGAGATAGGACTCTATTATGTATGTCCCCTGAGAATTGTAAGTCTGCATCTGGAGAGGTCCTGAGGAAGGTGGCTTGCTCCACCGAAACGCGCGTCAACCATTCTAGTGCAGAATCTCATTTAATGTCCTGAGATTCACTTATTAATAAAGATTTGTTTTTGTCAATTAGATCCCATCCTTGTTCAGATTTTGCTGATGTGATGATATGTGTGAGTATGATTGGTGTCAGAGTGGTATGATTCCAGGGACTGTGTATATATATTTGTGATAAATTGTGAATTTCTATTTTGATGAATTGTGTTTGTTCTTTTGATAATTGTTTTTTTTTCTTTTAATGTATATATTTATGCAGATTTTTTCTATTTATCTAAATTACTTAATAATGTGTCCATGTAATTAATGATTAATATGATTATTGTGTGCTATAAAACATCAGATGTAATATACTGCTCTTAAAAAAAAGAAAATGAAAGAGATTTATTGTTTTGAAAAAAGAAAAAGGAAAATAGAACCTGTGCAAATAATAAATAATGAAATGAACTTTTTTTGATTGTCACTGATGTACTTTTGAGACTAAATACATAAATAAGGAAAATGAATTATATCATGAGTGAATAATTACGGTCTAAGAGGGAACTATATTTTTTGTGTTCTTGTTGGAGCATCATCTTCATATTGGTGTCGTAAATGTTAGAAGGTTGAGACTTGAGAGGCTGATGCAGACGTTGGATGGCATCATATACTGTGGGTGTGTGATCTGGAATATGCACACAGCAGCTGGAGCCAATCAATTTACACACACCACCACGATCAGCGAGGATGATGTCAAGGACTATACGATTTTGAAGTGTTACAAGGCGGTTCGCCTGTAGCTCTGCAGTGATGTTGGAGAGGGCACCAGCTGTTTCTGTGATGGTAGCCTCAAGGACCCTGGTCAGTCCTTGTGTAGCCTGACTGTTTGCCATGGGGCCCCAGAATGGGAGGAACCCCTTAAAGAAGTTCCCGGCTTCCTGGCCTACTGTATCCTCAGCCGATATGACACCCCCTACGTGAGCGGCACAAAGCTCCCATCATCAACAGGTGGTAATCTCCATGGGTTGAATATGTTGGTGGAAGGAAGAAGACAGATAGCAGGAACCAGACCAGTTACGGGCGAGCCAAGTGTAGGCTGCTGTGCCACAGATAAAATAAGTGTTGGGGGACGCCACCAACTTTGGAGGAGACGTAGACTTTAAAGTTTTAATAATGTCACATACTAGTACCAACTTTCTTAGTTCCCAAGCCATGGATGCAGACACGGCCCCACACATTTATAACATTCAGAGTGTTTCGTACACCAGGTAGTAGCCTTCTGGCGTGAAATTTGGTAAATGTTTGTCGAGAAGTTGAGTTAAATACCACCATCTCACCGAGTTCATCTGTTGGTAATAGCAATGTTGATGAGCCGGTCGGGCAAAAAGGATTGTTGGTATTGCCAGACCTGTTTCGCCAGAAGTCATCTCGAAATGTTCCAAGGACAGAATTGGCAGTACCATTAATAGTATAGGTCTCCTGCATCAACATCCACCATGCAAGTCAGGACCCAGAAATGGAAAAAGGATAAGGAAAGAATGGGACAGGTTGTGTCATAGCATGCGGCATCAGTCCACATACCCAACAGTTGGAAGTATTTATGATCAGCTGATGATGACGTAACATCTGGACAAAGGTGTTATTGAAAAATTCTGCACGGTGGGGTAAGTCGTGAGTGGGTAACGTGAAATACTGATGCTCTGCTGGAGTCAGGGTAGGAGTTGGTGGGGGTAACAGGATAGTAGATCAGTAACATCCAATCGATGATATACAAGATGATTGAGACAAACAGCGTCACCACGGTGGCCATGAAGCACTTGCTATATAGGAGACTGACATATCGCTTCTGGACTTGGGTGTATTAGATGGCTGCCATTGTACTAAGCCAGGGACCACTAGTGGCTGTCTGTGATTGGTGGTTGCTTCACTGGATGCAGGTGCTAAGATCCCTAGGGGCGTACCTTAGTCTGACACACCAGCACCGGTCTTAGCCTGGAGATCACAGCCCTACAGCCTATAGGTACCTGGGCGAAGTCAAGGGCAAGCCTTCCCTCTGGAACACAAGTTATATCGGGTAGAAGTAGGAACAGTATGGTCGGGGAATAATTGTTCCTGATGCTGAGCAGAGTGAGGGGAGTATTCCACCTTTCCCTTTAGTAGACTGTCACTCTCTGCTTCCGTAGATGCGAAATGTAATCTTGCATCGCTAAATGAAACAAACGTCGGGGGTATTTCTGTCTTTGAGTCTCCTCGTCCTTCTCTCACCCAATGATAATAGGGGAGAGGCAGAGGCACTCGTCTACAGTGTTTCGCGTGGATCCAGTTCTTCCGTCCTTCAACTTTCACAGCAGTGCGGGAGGCCAGTAACACCTGACGGGGCTGTGTCCAGTGGGGCTCGAGGCTCTTAGTAAGTTAAAAGTTGCGAATCAGAACCCAGTTGCCAGGTTGGATAACGTGTCCTGGGTCCTCACTTTTATCAGGTATGGCCTCATGCACCTGGTGGTAACGAGTACGAAAGGTGTTAGTCAAACTGTACAGATAATCAGTCAACCCAGGGTATTCAACATCAGACAGTTTCTTAGGCCGTGGAACACCCCACACATTGGCAGGCCTCCCGAACACAATCTCATGGGGAGATAGTTCTATCCTGATATGGGCTGTTGTCCTGACAGACAGCAGAGCCAGGGGCAGAGCATCAACCCAAGTGACACCTGTCTCGGTTACAATCTTGGCCATTTTAGTCTTTCGGATGCCATTGTACACCTCCACTAGACATGCTGACCGGGGGTGGTTAGCTGATTTAATGTTTGTTTCATACCCAGTGCTGAACAGACATACTCCATTATTTGAGCAGTAAAGTGTGACCCGTTGTCACTCCAGACCAAACGGGGCAAACTAAATCGTTGGGAAGTATTCTTTCAATAGTATTTTGGCGGTAGTGATAGCGGTGCAGTCTTTGAAAGGGTACGCCTCCACCCATCGGCTGAAGGTACAGACCACCACCAGGACGTATTTTAAATTGTTACATCTGTCTATCTGGTTGTAATCCATCTGGAGGGCTTCGAAAGGAAAGGTGGGGGGGGAATCCTCCCCCAGGGGATACTGTACCTTTTCCCGGGTTGTACATAAGGCAAATCATGCATGTTTTGACCATCCTCTCAGCATATGCTGGTGTCTTTGAGTTATGCCAGGTGGATTCCAGCAACTTACATATCCCTTTCGCACTAATGTGAGCAGGGCCATGGGCCATCATTACTACCGGTAGTACATAACTGTCGGGCAACATCCATTGTGTCTCCATAGTGATACGGGCCCAACAACCATCTATTTCCTTTACCGCTAAATGCTCCGTCCACATCCTCAGCTCATCAGGGGTAGCATGGGACTGAATATCGATCAGACTCTGTACTGTATCTTCAACCATGCCTCCTCTGCCACCCACCTGGTGGGACCTCCCACATACATTCCTTCCTTTTTAGGTCTCGCCTGTCGATGCGCATGCGCATCGAGCAAGCGAGACTATGGTGGCTTATCGTGGCGATTCCTTGCAGTGCACGAGAAATTTAAGCTCAATGCGCATGCGCATTGAGCTTAAAAGCGCGTGCACATGCCCCCAGCCGCCTGCCTTGCCTACTCTCCCAGCTGGTGCCGCTCCACCCCCTGCGGCATCAAAGGCTTTCACGGCCGGCCGGCCATGCTTTCAGTTTCACGACCGGCCGGCCGTGTGAAGTACATTTCAAAGCCCGCTCTCCCTGCTCCGCCCCCTGCTCCGGCCGAGACGCATTTCTCCTCCCTCCTCCCCCCTCCTGGGTCAGGTTACCCTGCTTTCTCTTTCGCTTTTTTTTCACCCGGTGACATTGTTGCCTTTAGCCCTTCCCTCACCTCCTCAAGCCGTTGCTCGTTGCCTCTTACTCTCTCTCTCACACATGCACACTCTTTTCCCCTCTCTCTCGTCCCTCACTTTATGCCTCTCTCCCTCCTTCTCGTTTTGTCTCTCTAAATCTCTCCTCTGTTCTCTCTCTCATCTACTTCTTCTCTGTTCACCTCTCTCCTTGCCGTCTCCTTTGTCTCACACTCTAATATCCTTCACGATAAAGTCTCCTATGCCAGATGCACTTCTCTTTCCCCTTCAGACTGCAAGGGCTCTTTCCCAACACCCCACCCCCACACCTTTACCCCCCACCCTCACCTGTCTTAACTCACTCTCTATTTGATCTTCTTCCTCGTACTCATACACTCGCGTTCAGGAGTCTCGCCTTCTCTACACCGCGGAGCTTTCTGTGTCAGTCCAGCCGCTTCTTTCTGTCTTCATTTACTGTCTCCTGCACAAAACGGCTTTCCTCTCATTGGCATTGCTTTTCTGCTCTTTTCAACCTTGGTGGTGCTAATAACTAAGATGGTTGGGGAGAGGGGGTGCGTGAGGAGCACGGCATGCATTTTTTCCCCTTTGAGAGCAAAACCTCTGTGCTGACACTGTGTATGCAACGCATGTTATTTCTAAAGACATTATCAGCCGTAAGCTAACGAATGCCAGCGTAAAGTAAACGCCTCCCTTGTGTGTTCTGTTCACAGTAATCTCTGTTGTATTGATGTAAATATTAAAATAATGGAGAGGGAAGGAAGTCCTAGCCCTACCCCCCAACCACCCCTCCCCCCGCCCCACCCCCGAAGAGCATTTCTAGACTCAGCCCGCCTAACACTAATGCGCCTTTAATTAATCCAACTCAGTTGTAAATTATATAAAATCTACTTCAAATCCAGCCCAAATCGCACTATTTGCATATTTATTGCCTAATGGGGGTAGAAACTCTAGTTATAGTGAGTGAATGGTAAAAAAAATGCATGATTGACCTAATACTGGCGGGCATTTTACTCTCAATAGGTAGGATATTTTACATTATACACCACTACCTGTAAACAAATGTGACAGAAAGGTAAAATAAAGTCACGTTCCAATTAGGAAAAACATTAGCTGTGTGCAGCCAAAAATCAGTGTTGGCAGGACCTAGGTCACATACTTAAATCTTAGGCTGAACATGTCATCAAGACTCTGTTTTCCCAGTTATGGGCTTTTTTTTACCAGTACTAACGTTCAGATGTATTAGTGCAACCGGCTTACTAGTATCAAATCCCAAGAGTGGAAAAAGTGTTCGGGTGACAAGGAGTCACAAAGGAGCTACTCTGCTATAAAACTCACCCACCCTCACCCTCACTCACCCTCAACCCCTCACTCACCCTCACTCACCCTCAACACCTCACAATGACTCACACTCACCCTCACACACCCTCACCCTCACACACCGTCACACACCCTCTGCATAACAACACCTCTCACACCCTCACTCCCCCTCACACACACTCACACTCACGCAACGTCACACACCCGAAGCCTCACACCCCCTCACTCACACTCACCCTCACACCCCCTAACCCGCACACCCCCTAACGCTCACACCCCCTAACGCTCACACCCCCTAACAATCACCCCCTAACCATCACCCCCTCACTCTCACCCCACACCCTTACCCCCTCACTCTCACCCCACACCCTCACCCCTCACCCTCACCCCTCACCCCCTCACCCTCACCCCCTCACCCTCACCCCCTCACCCTCCACCCTCACTCACCCTCAACCCCTCACCCTCACACCCACAACCCTTCGCCCTCAACCTCTCACTCACCCTCAACACCTCAGCCTCACCCTCACTCACCCTCAACCCCTCACACTCACTCACCCTCACTCACCCTCAACTCCTCACCCTCACTCACCCTCACTCACCCTCACCCTCACCCTCACTCACCCTCACCCACACTCACCCTCCCTCAACCCCTCACCCTCACTCACCCTCACTCACCCTCAACCCCTCACCCTCACCCTCAAACCTTCACCATCAACCCCTCACTCACCCTCACTCAGCCTCAACTACTCTCACTCACCCTCAACCCCTCACCCTAACTCACCCTCACCCTCACTCACCCTCAACACCTCACTCACCCTCACCCTCACTCACCCTCAACACCTCACCCTCAACCTCAACCCCTCACCCTCACTCACCCTCACCCTCACTCACCCTCACCCTCACTCACCCTCACTTTCACTCACCCTCAACCCCTCACCCTCACTCACCCTCACTCACCCTCACTCACCCTCACTCACCCTCACTCACCCTCACTCACCCTCAACCCCTCACCCTCACTCACCCTCACTCACCCTCACCCACCCTCACTCTCACCCTCACTCACCCTCAACCCCTCACCCTCACACAGTGCAATAGGTCTCAGACCATTTCAGTTAGAGCTTTAAGAAATGTTTATGGCTTTTTTATTTGTAATTCTTTAGCATTGGCTACAGGAAACAAAAATGCTAAACATTTACAAAAAAACCCATAAACAATTCTAAAAGCACTAACTCTAATGGTGCGAGACCTATTGCATTTCCAATGCTTGTTCTTAAGAGCTGTCTGTCTGGCTGTCTGATCAGCGAGGGCATTACCTTTTCCAACAACATCCATCACTTTCTTATGTGCTTTACATTTTATAATAGCTACCTTTCTGAGAAATGTCAGGGAATCTATTAATCAGTGAATTAGGGGGCCATGTTGAATTTTCGTACCATGTGAAGTAAGGAAATTCCTTTCTTTCCACAGTCTCCAAAAGTTGTGAGCCACCCCAAAGGCATACTGACTGTCAGTGTAGATATTAACCGTTATTCCTTTGCTTAACTCACAGGCTCTAGTGAGGGCTATTCATTCTGCAACCTGAGCAGAGCACTGCAGAATCTGAGCTGTTTCTACTACTTGCTCCAATGTCATAAGGATGTAGGCTGCTGATGTGTTACCATCTGGCCCTCTAAGACATGATCCATCCACATACAGTGTACCTTCTGGGTCTGCTATCAGGGTATCCTGTAAGTCAACCCGTCCCTTCGTCTCCTCCTCTGTCCTCAATATACAGTCATGTGGATCTAAACAGGCATCCTGAGTATCCAGTGGGAGTAAGGGGGTGGGATTCAGTACAGTGCATCTCTTGATGTTAATGTGGCTGGAAAAGAGTGTCAATTCATGTCCTGTGAATCGTGCGCTAGTAAGGTACTGTGTCTTGGTGTTATTAAGGAGGGTATCCACAAAATGGGGAACCATCAGAGTCACGGGGGAGTTCATGACGATCACCGCACTCTGACGGTCCATGAGTACGGCCGCAGCTGTCGCCCTTAAGCATCCTAGGAAAGCCCTCGCAACAGGATCTAAGGTAGCTGAAGAATAGGCACATGGCCGATGGTGACCTCCGAATATCTAGGTCAAGACAGAGAATGCACAGCCGTTTGTCTCATGTACAAAAAATTGTTTGTTATAATCAGGAGTACGGAGGACTGGAGCAGTACACAGAGCTCTTTTTAAATACTGGAATACCTGCGTATGCTTTCTGGTCCATGGAAAGGAACTGTCTGATATGTCTATAGTGGTGAGGGCAAGAAGAGGTTTGACAATGGCTGAAAAATTGGAAATCCACTGTCTGCAGTATGAGGTCAGACCTATGAAGGCGCCAACCTGCTTTTGTGTCCCGTAGGGATGCCATAGCATTAATAACGGCTACACGATCAGCGGTGAGATGCCTTGCCTCCTTCGAGAGAAGATGACCTAAATAGGTCACCTTCTCTTGAAAAAACTGAAGCTTTTTTAAAGAGACTTTGTGGTTATGGAGGGCAAGGCGGCACAACAAACAGAGAGTAGCCTCTTTACATGTCGGGCGGAATTTGCAGTATTGAGGAGGTCATCAACATATTGCAGCAGTGTGGAATTATCGGGGAGTTCCAAGGAATCTAGTTGACTTTTGAGAGCTTGACTATAGATACTGGGGCTCTCGGTGAAGCCTTGAGGGGTGCGGCAAACTCTAAAGCTCTGCCCACCAAGGGAGAAACCAAAAAAATGTCTGCTGTCAGGATGTATAGGAATACTGAAAAAGGCATTCTTCAGGTCTGTGACAGAAAAGTGCATGGCATCAGAAGGGAAGATCGTCAAGAGGGCTGGAATATCGGGGACAACAGGATATAGGGAGATCTTTATTTTTTTAAGGGCTCTCAGGTCAATCACAAATCTATATATATTCAGGGAGAGAGCATCTCCATTGGTCTTTTTAAGAACCGGAATAATGGGACTGTTACAGATATTACCACATGTCTCCTCCACTACGACCTTGTCCATCAATTCAGATATTATTGTTAAAAGGGCCGCTTCTTCTTCTGCGGGCAGTCAATACTATCAAAGGTGGGGAAGGATGGCGCCGGGTTGAATACGTATCACATGAGGGGGTATATTGAGACAGTCGACATCAGTGTCTGATGATGCCCAGAGGGAGGAAGGTAAAGACTGTAACTCTGGTGGAAGGGGATCGGACAGATACATGTAGGAGGCTGTGGTGGGGGAAATTGTTAGGGATACACCTTGGGGACTACATGATATGGTCGCATACAGAGCTTTCAGTAAATCCAGGACTAATAAGTATTCACTGCATCCTGTAGTGAGGACCAAGGGGGCGTCAACATGTGCGGGGCCAATATCGAGATGGAGGGGTTCAGAGACAGAGCTGGTCACGGGTGTTCCTGCAAAACCCACGTAGAGATTCATGTTGCCAGAAAGGGGTGCCTCCAGGACTGACAGAAGTGCAATACCTCTTGGCCCCAGTATCCATCCAGAAGAAAATTCTGATCATTCCCCACAACTGACATTTAAAGATACGGGTCCCTTTGATCCACTGGAATTTGCAGTATAGTAATACCCCTTTCCTGGCTGTCCTATGCTTGATAGAACCTTTTCTCATCAACTTCATCATAATCATCATTGTAATAAATGCGTGTTACTTGGTATCATTCAAACCTATTGGCCGGGCGTTACCGGACAGGGGTGTCATCCCTGGATCTATGCTCTTTGTCCTGCGGATGGGGCGGGCCATGGTCCCTAGTTGGCCTCCCCTCCCTAGGAGCACGAGGCCGAGTCTTTCCTGTTTGGATTTTTTCAGCTAATATGGGACACTCATCTATCCAGTGGCTGTACCCTTTACAATAAGCACACTGATCTGTTTGGAGGGCTCCCGTGCATTGAGGGCCTGAGTGGGTAGACTGGCAAGCCCTCCGAGGGGGTTGGGGCTGTGGTCTGAAATTCCCGGGGGCATTGGGACCCCTGGGAGGGTAGCCTGCTGTAGAAGTACCTTAGTCTTAAGATCCCTAGCCCTCTTACTTTCCTTTTCTCTATCTTCTATCTTCATTATCCTCATGTGGAGAAGCGTGGCTCAGTGGTTAGAGGCGGCAGACCCAGAAGCTGAGATCGGCCGTGGACCAGGGTTCGATTCCCCGCCTCGGCGGGTCTCGGGCTCAAAAATTCCACGGAGTCGTCAATTCTCACTCTGGTGCCTACTCGACTCACGGGGTCACACTCTGCGACTCTGGGCAATAGCTTGCTTAATCTCCACTACGGCCCCTCGCGGCGGGATGCCTGGCTTTCACCTTGTGGATACCCTGCCGGGGTATCTCACAGGGGAATACCAGGACGGGTTCCCTAAGCAAGCGCCTTGAGGCCCCTGGGTTAAAGTGCGCTATATAAATCGAAACACATTTACATTTACATTTATTCTTGTGATACTGTACCATAGCCAAGATACCAGTCATAGTCTGGGCAGACCATGTACTCTTAACCTTCTTGAGCCTGGCGTGAATCTCAGGAAGCAAATTGCTGACAAACTTATCGACAAATACTGGGCTAGAGCCTGGGATCCAGGGGTCCAAGCCACTATGTCCCTTGTATTCTGTTTCGAAACGGGTAAAGAAGTCAGCCACACTTTCATCTTTTCGCTGCCTACAGACATTTATCTTATCCCAGTTGATGACTGTTTCTGGCAAAAAAGTTTTCATAAGCGTTATTATTTTACCGGGTGAAGAACAGTTTATACCCACTTACTGGGTCTCGGTGGCGAGGGAACCGCCCAAGTCTTCCATACCCTCCTTAAATAGAAAAATGAGACACAAGAGCCTTAGTCTGCAGGAGGAACCAGGTTTTATTCGAATAGCCTGGGATATGGAACAGAGTCCAAAGCTCGTCGGAGACTAGACAGCGGAGGCTGCTGCTTCACTCCACAGCTTACAGGCCTTATATACACATTTCCCACCTTAAGAAACCAGTTTGGGTGGGGGCCTGGCGCCCGAGTCAAAATGCAGTCACACCATTCTTTGTTCAGACAGGACGGGGGCTGCAACAGATGGTACAAAAGATGACGGACAGGTCTTGCAAAACAGGATATGTACGTGAGAGAACAGACAGATCTTGAACAACAGGATATGTGAAAGGAACAAGTTCTAGGACAGTGGCGTGACCAAGTCTTGCGAAACAGGATGGATGTGTGCAGGAGTTCAGTCCGAGGGGGGTGAGGCCAATTCTTTGTTCCCTTCTCGAAATTGGCTCAACCACAAGGAGCAGGAAGGGCAGGGTGGTCTTGACAGTTAGAATTTCATCAGACATCAGCAGAAAAAACCAGGAGGGTTGTGCAGAGGTGTTTGACACGAAATGGCAATGCAAAAAATAATGGAGTCCTGACACAAAATAAATGCCGACAAGAAGGACACTTTTCCTCAGACCCTCCTTTTTGTAATTGAGTGGCAAATACCCTAGGAAACGTCGATATTCATGAGATCATCTGTTTCTTGTTGGAGCATCATCTTCATATTGGTGTCATGAATGTTAGAGGGTTGAGGCTTGAGAGCCTGAACACACGTTGCACAGAGCATTGGCAGGCACTGAATGCACAAACAGCAGGAGACTAGGGCAGCCACTCCCAAAGCAAGGAAGATGAGGACCCTCCACCCCCATTGAGAAAGGAGGCCCCAGATCCAGCCTGTGAGGGACCAGTTGCCTTCATCCTGATGAATTTCAGAGGAAAGGTGATGCAGATGTTGGATGGCATAATATACTGTGGGTGCGTGATCTGGAATATACACACAGCAGCTAGAGCCAATCAATTTACACACACCACCTCAATCAGCGAGGATGATGTCAAGGACCATACGATTTTGAAGTGTTACAAGGCGGTTTGCCTGCAGCTCTGCAGTGATGTTGGAGAGGGTACCAGCTGTTTCTGTGATGGTGGCCTCAAGGACCCTGGTCAGTCCTTGTATAGCCCGACTGTTTGCCACGGGCCCCAAAATGGGAGGAAACCCTTAAAGAAGTCCCCTGCTTCCTGGCCTACTGTATCCTCAGCCAATATGACACCCCTACCCCCTGGAGAAGTGTGGCTCAATGGTTAGAGTGGCAGACCCTGATGCAGAGGTCTAGCCCGGGACCAGGGTTCAATTCCCCGCCTCGGCGGGTCTTGGGCTCAAAATTCCACGGACCTGATAATTCTCGCCTCGGTGCCTATTCCAATCATGGAGTCCCACTCTGCAACTCTGGGCAATAGCTTGCTTAATCTCCACAACGGCCCCCACAACGCTAAGGATGCCTGGCCTTCACCCTGGGGGTGCCCAGGAGTGGACGCCTCACAGGGAAAGCCAGGATGGGTTCCACAGCGGTATTCGTACAAGCGCCTTGAGACCCTTGCGGGTAAGTAGTGCGCTATACAAGTATCAATTTACATTACATTACGTGAGCGGCACAAAGTGCCCTTCATCAACAGGTGGTAATCTCCATGGGTAGAATACGTTTGTGGAAGGAGGAAGGCCATATAGCAGGTACCAGACCAGTTACGGGGGAGCCAAGTGTAGGCTGCTGTGCCACAGATAAAATAAGTGTTGGGGGACGCTACCAACTTTGGAGGAGACATAGAGTTTAAAGTTTTAATGATGTCACGTATACTAGTACCAACTTTCTTAGTTTCCAAGTCATGGATGCAGACATGGCCCGCACATTTATAACATTCAGAGTGTTTCGTACATCAGGTAGTAGCCTTCTGGTGCAAAATTTGGTAAATGTTTGTCGAGAAGTTGAGTTAAAAACCACCATCTCACCGAGGTCATCCGTTGGTAATAGCAATGTTGATGAGCTGGTCAGGCAAAAAGGGGTGTTGGTATTGCCAGACCTGTTTTGCCAGAAGTCATCTCGAAATGTTCCAAGGAGAGAATTGGCAGTACCATTGATAGTATAGGCCTCCTGCATCAACATCCACCATGCAAGACAGGACCCAGAAATGGAAAAAGGATAAGGAGAGAATGGGACAGGTTGTGCCATAGCATGCTGCATCAGTCCACATACCCAACAGTTGGAAGTATTTATGATCAGCTGATGATGATGTAACATCTGGACAAAGGTTTTATTGAAAAATTCTGCACGGTGGGGTAATTCCTGGGTGGGTAATGTGAAATACTGATGTTCTGCAGGAGTCGGGGTAGGAGTTGGTGGGGTAACAGGATAGTAGATCAGTAACATCCAACCAATGATAGACAAGATGAATGAGACAAACAGCGTCACCACGGGGGCCACGAAGCACTTGCGAAATATCGTTTCGGTACTTGGGTGTATTGGACGGCTGCCATTGTACTTAGCCAGGGACCAGTAGCGGCTGTCTGTGATTGGTGGTTGCTTCACTGGATGCAGGTGCCGAGAGCCCTAGGGGGGTACCTTGGTCTGATAGCCGGGAGATCACAGCCCTACAGCCTATAGGTACTTGAGCGAAGTTAAGGGCAAGCCTTCCTTCTGAAACACGTTATATCGGGTAGAAGTAGGATCAGTATGGTCAGGGAATAATTGTTCCTAATGCTGAGCAGAGTGACAGGAGTGTTCCACCTTTCCCTTTAGTATACTGTCACTTTCTGCTTCTGTAGATGTGAAATGTAATCTTGCGTTGCTGAATGGGATAAACGTCGGGACTATTTCTGTCTCTGAGTCTCCTCATCCTTCTCTTACCCACTGATCATAGGGGAGAGGCAGAGGCACTCGTCTGCAATGCGTCGCGAGGATCCAGTTCTTCCGACCTTCAACTTTCACGGCAGTGCGGGTGGCCAGTAACACCTGACGGGGCTGTGTCCAGCGGGGCTCAAGGCTCTTAGTGTGTTGAAAGTTGCGAATGAAAATCCAGTCGCCAGGTTGGATAACGTGTCCTGGGCCCTCGCTTTTGTGAGGCATGGCCTCATGCACCTGGTGGTAAAGAGTACAAAAGGTGTTAATCAAACTGTACAGATAATCAGTCAACACAGGGTATTCAACATCAGACAGTTTCTGGGGCCGTGGAACTGTAGAACCGACTCTTTGGAGACCTCTCCCCCACTAGGAGAGTCAAAGCCAGTGGTGCTGGGGACAAGTTCTTCGTCAGTCTTGTGGTGCAATCGTGGCCAGGGGACATCTGTCTCTGATTGCACAATGTCCACAGCCTTGTGCTTCCTTGCTCAATGGTGTGGTCACAGGGCGCAGGCTCGTGCTTCCTTGATTGGATGGTGTAGTCATGTGGCACAGCCTCGTGCTTCCTTGAGCAAATGGTGTGGTCACGGGGCACAGGAGTTGTGTCAGGTTGAGTTACTGACAATGCACAGGATGTAGCTTAGTCTTTGACACAACTGGGGGGGGGTGAGGCACACAGGCAGCTTCTCGGAATCGGCTCAACCACAAGGAGCGGGGGGGTTGTGCAAGTTTCAACAGGGACGTGGAAAGCAGTTATTCACCAAGTTGCTGAGAGCATGGCAACACAAAATGTCATGTGGGTCATTTTAAAACACAGTTTAACAGTCCCTCCTTTTGCCATGCAGAGGCAACAATCAGTCATCATCCAGGTCAATGTCCATCATCTCCTGGACCTCTTTCTCGATCATCATCAAGGCATTGTGATGGTGTGGATTCACTTATTTGTGTTCCAAAGAGGTGGCACAGAGCCCACACAGCGCAGGCATGCATTGAACACAGAGGCAGCAAGAGAACAATGCGGCTGCAAGGATTGCAATGAAAATCATTATCTTCCATCTTCATTGAGATACAATGCTCCAAAACCAGCCTGTTAGGGACCATGATCCCTCATCCCGATGAAGGTCGGAAGCAATCTTGTGGAGCTTCTGGATTGCCTGATAAACTGTCGGTGCATTATTGGGGATGTAAATTCAGCAACTTGTTTTGATCAATGGGCAGACTCCTCCACGGTCCGCCAGCACTATGTCAGGTGCCATTCTGTTCTGTAAAGTCATGAGGCAGTCCACTTGAAGTTCAGCCGTGATATTACTGAGGCACCGTCAGTTGCGTTGACGATGGACTCTACCACCCGGGTGAGACAATGTGCGACTATTGACCATAGGGCCCCAAAAGAGGAGGAACCCTTTAGCAAAGTCACCAACTTCTTGGCCAACTTTGTCTTCAGCATCAACCACACCTCTCTTCTGGATGTGGTGTTTTGCATCGGCTGTGAAGATGGGGGGGGAGCAACTAAGCAATGTAACAGCTGCCTGCCCTAGACTTGGGCAGCCAGGTGTAGGCCTTGTTTCCACACACAAAGTACGTATTCAGCGAGGACACCAGAGCTGGGAGAGTCAAACCATTGAGCTGCAGTGTGTAGGCACAGTCGCTTTCTCCCACCCATACTGTTCCACTGCTCTTCATGCAGTATTTTCCGGGATGTGGGTAGACAGGGAGATCTCTGATAGGTGGAAGTCTTTTCTTTCCCCCACCATTGTAAATGTTCGATGGATAAAAGGACCCATGATTGTTTTCATACTCGTTCTTCTCTGCTGAATCTTTATTCATGCTTGGCCACTCCGCAGCCATGATGTGGCGGAAGGCTTGTCTGCTACTGATCTTCCCAGGGATCGTGTGGATGTATCACCTGAATAGAATGCATCAAAGAACACAGTGTACCAGCCGTAGGCCGAACCAGCTCGAGAGAAAGGAGCAGAAATCAGGAACATTCCAGTGCTTGCAGTGTGGGGCAGCAGCCCACATACCCAACAGTTTGTTGTGTTCACCACAAGCTGGTGATGGTGTAACATTTGAATGAAAGTGTTGTTTAAGAAACCTGTCCTTCTGTTTTTTTCATGGGTGGGTAATGACATATGTTGATGAGGCGATTCTGTAGAGGTAGGAGGCTCAGGTGCTACAAGGGCAGCGTGTATTACCCATCCGAGGCAGGCCAGTCCCAGTGAAATAGTCATTAGTATGATTAGACAGATCGAGTACCGGCCACGTATTGCCTTCATGTACTCTTGTTTCTTTATTTCTTTGCTCTTCAAGCTTTCAGTGTTCATTTTGTTCATCGTCTGCTTCAGTTGGTCTTCCCTAGTTGCTGCCTGTGATTGGTGGTTGCTTTACCGGTCAGTGATCCCGGCAATCCAATTGGCACGTTCCGGTCCGCCGTACCGGCTCCGGTCAAAAATAAAAAAAAATTAAAAATGTGCTGGTGTATCACAGCCCTGCAGCAGTTTGTCAGACCATGTCAAGCAGAGGGCAGAGACCTTTGTCTCTTCAGTCCTTTTTTTTGGGTCGGAGTTTGTACCGGGTAGACCTAGGCGTTGTCTGATCAGGAAACAAAGGCTCTGGCTGTTGAGTGTCCCTCAACCTCAGATGAGGAGGAATGGCAGATTGCAGGATGTCGTCGTCCTCTCGTTCTGAAGCAATGTTGGCGACACTGAAGGGTACAAAGCGCGGGACCTTTTAGCATTCGTCATTTCCCAGGCCTTCCTTGACCCACCGGTCGTATGGTAGTGGTAGAGGCACCTTCTTGCAATGCACTCCGTAGACCCAGTTTTTTCTTCCTGCCACCTTCACTGCAGACATGGTCGCCAGCAACACTTGCCGGGGCGGCTTCCACCTCGGCTCCAAGTTCTTTGTTCTCTGGAAGTTCCGGATGCAAAACCAGTCACCGGGTTGGATGGTTTGACCAGGGCCCTTTGGTTTGGGTGGCAGGATATCTTGTACCTGCCGATGAATGAGACGTAGGTTAGTGGTCAATTCATGTAAATAATCAATCAACAATGGGTATTCAATGTCAGAGTACTTCTTGGGGCGAGGTACTCCCCAAATATTGCTGGCTGACCAAACACTATTTCGTATGGAGATAGTCCGGTACGAGAATGTGCCGTGGCTCTAGTTGATAGGAGGGCAAGGGGATGGGCGTCCGGCCAAGACAGTCCTGTGTCAGCCTGGATCTTTGCCATTTTTAATTTCAGTGTTCCATTGTGGCGCTCAACCAAACCTGCTGACTGGGGCGATTGGCGGCATGGAATTTCTGTCTGATCCCCATCCCTATACACACTTTCTTCATTATTTCCCCTGTAAAGTGGCTTCCGTTGTCGTTCCAGATAATTCTGGGCATCCCAAATCTGGGAAAAATTCCTTCAACAGTATTTTGTCAGTGCTTATAGCAGTGTAGTTCTTAAGGGGGTAGGCTTCGATCCACTTACTAAAGGCACACACGACTACCAGGACATATCGGAGATTATTGCGTCTTTCCATCTGTATGTAATCTATTTGGAGAACTTCGAAGGGGTAAGATGGGGGTGCAAAATTCCCAGTAGGTGTCGGTGTGCCTTTTCCGGGGTTATGCATCAAACAAATCATGCAATGCCTGACTAACCTCTCAGCATATTTTGGGATGTGTTTGTTTTGCCATACAAGGAGCTAGCAATTTGCAAATGCCTTTTGCACTAATGTGAGCTGGGCCATGAGCCATAGTGACCACTGTCAAAACATAGGCATCGGGTAACAACCATCGCTGTTGTTCAGAGAGATCCGTCCAACAGCCATTCTCATTTAATAGGCCTGTTTGCTCTTCCCAGAGAGCCTTTTCCTCTCTGGTCACCTCTGCCTGTATTTCCTTCACATTCTCAATAGTGTCCTCGTGCATCCCTTTCTACGGTACCCAGTTTGTGGGGCCAGCTACATACATACGGGCAGAGACATATTTAGCTGTTGCCTTTGCAGTCTGGTCAAAATTATGGGCCCAGCCAAAGGCGTACTGGCTGTCAGTGTAAATGTTCACGGCCATCCAGGTACTTAGTTCACAAGCTCCGATTAGTGCCACTAACTCAGCAGCCTGGGCTGATTGGTAGGGTATTCTCTCACTCTCTACTACTGTCTGTAACGTGGTGATGGCGTAGGCAGCAGTTGTGCTGCCATCAGGAAGTTTGAAGTAAGAACCATCCACGTACAGGGTACCATCAGGGTCAGTTAGGGGTGTGTCTGTCAAATCCACACGGCCTTTAGTTTCTTCCTCCGTCCGGAGGACACAATCATGTGGATCAGAACTAGTGTCATCATTAACAAAGGGTAGCAATGTGGCTGGATTGAGCGTAGTGCATCAGCGGATGGTGATATGACTGGCTAAGAGAGTCAATTTATATCCGGACAAATGTGCACTAGTAAGGTGTTGGATTTTTGTCCTATTTAATAAAGTGTCAACTGCGTGAGGAACCATAACTGTAAGCGCAGTGTCAAGGACCAGGCCAGCAGATTGGCGAATGGATATGGCAGCTGCAGCTGCTGCTCTCAAGCAACTGGGTAGTGCACGGGCTACGGGATCTAGAACTGCAGAAAAATATGCACAGGGGCGTTGTCTGTCACCAAAACACTTTGTTAGCACTGACAATGCACAACCATTATGCTCGTGTACAAAAAGAGTGAAGGGTTTCTGATAATTAGGGATGCCTAGCACCGGGGCCGAACACAAGGCTGTTTTCAGTTCTTCAAATACATGTTGGCACTCATTTGTCCAAGGGAGTGGGTGGGAAACATCTTTAAGTGTGAGGCTCAAGAAAGGTTTAAAGAGTAAAGAAAAATTGGGTATCCACTGGTGGCAGTAGGAGGTGATACCAATAAAAGCACGTACCTCTTTCTGCGTTTTTGGTGGGGGCATCTTACTGATTGTTTGTATTCATTCAGGGGTGAGGCGGCGTCCCTCTTTCAACAGGAGATGACCTAAGTAGGTCACCTCATGTCCACAATATTGGAGTTTGGAGAGGGAAAATTTGTGATTGAACTTTGCCAGATGCAGGAACAATTTCATTGTAGCTTCATTACTTAACGCCTCGGTATCTGCCGCTATAAGGAAATCATCAATGTACTGGAGTAGTGCGGTACCTTGGGGTAGGTTCAGGGAATCAAGTTGGCCCTTGAGGGCCTGACTGTAAATTGAGGGGCACTCTGTATATCCTTGTGGAGCTCTGCAGAACCGGAAACTCCATCAAGCCAATGAGAATCCAAAAAGGTCCCTACTCTGTTCATCAACGGCTAACTAAAGAAGGCGTTTTTTAAGTCAATGACAGAGAAAAAACATGCAGTCGGGGGAACCATAGTAAGTAGGGTGGGATATCTGGGACCAAAGGAAATTGGGGTACTACTATTTTGTTTATCTTGCGTAAATCAATGACAAAATGATAAACAGGGGACATGGAAGGATCGGTGCATTTTAGGACAGGCAAAATTGGGCTATTGCACACATTTCCTCTTGTCTCTTCAACCACGCCCTTGTCAAAATGTTCAGAAATGATCTGGAGTAATGCCCTTTCCCCATCATTGGGTATTTTGTATTGGGGAAGTCGGGGAGGGCGAGCATTTTCCTTTAGGGTAACAGAAAAGGGGGGTATGGACAAAAGGCCAACATCAGTATCACCTTGAGCCCTAGAGCAGGAAGGACATTCTGGAGTTCCTGGGGAATGGGATCTGGGGAGGCCAAATATACTGGATGTGTGGTAGCGGTACCCATAGTGATGTAAACCCCATCAGGAGAACAGTATATGGTGGCATGTAATCTTTTTAATAGATCTAAACCCAAAGAATTTTCGCCACATGTGGAAGTCAAAACCAAAGGGGAATCAATCATGTAGGGTCCTATTGTTAGTTCCAGTGGTTGTGATATGGGGCTAGATACTGGGGTGCCAGAAAACCCTACAGAAATGTTATTCACGCCAGACAAAGGGGCCCCAGGGACTTTGGACCTAGCAATAGAACTTTTTGTTGCACCAGTGTTGACCAATAATTTTTCCGTAGACCCCAGTGTTGTAACATGAACATACGGTCCCTTTTGGTCAACAGGAATAGGCACGGGTCCCTTCTCTTGTCCTTGGCAATCCTAGTGAACATGAACCCCGTCGATTCTTCACGCTCATAATCCCCAGTAAAATAATTGCGGTCCTCATAATTAGTGGTATCAAATCTATTTTCTTGCATAAGGGGGCGCCTGTCCTATAACTGTGTTCTAGGTCCTCCTTGCCTTCGTCCTCTCTGGGGAAGTTGTCCTGTGAAGCGGTCAGTGGGGGTAGAGTTGTTCTGGGCCAACAAGGGACACTCGTCGCGCCAATGACCCTCCTGGCGACAATAAGCGCACTGGTTGGGTCTCAGCGGTGGGCGAGCTGTCACAGGGGCAGGTCTCTGAGCTATTCGTTGAAACTTTGGGGCACCTCTGTTTTGGGTCTGGGTCTGGTATGCTTGTTGGAGTAACACCTTTGTCTTTAAGTCTTTAGTCTTTTTATCCGTTCTATCACGCTCTTCATTCTCCCTATTCTCATAGTACTGGGTCATTGTCAAAATACCAGACGGGGTGGAGATGGGCCATGCACTTTCTGACATTTTTAGTTTAGTTCCAAGCTCTGGTAACAGATTAGACACAAATTTATCCACAAACAGTCGCTGTCCCCCTTCTAAAGTCATGTCCTGTCCACTATAGTCAGTGAATGTGCTTTCGAATCGCGTGAAAAGTCAGAGACACTTTCATCTTTCTTCTGTTTGCAAGCAGCTAATCTGTCCCAATTGATATGGTGAGGTGTCAACATCTTTTTCATGGCAGTTAGTATCTGGGCCGGAAGGGCTAAGATCATGGGATCGGGTTTCTCACCACCAGTTCGAGCTCTGGCAGCTTCCTCAAATTCCTTCCATGTATGGCCAAATTCTGTCTGATCATTATGGCGTCTTTTGGACCATACTTCAGTCGGTACTACTTGTCCCATTAACATGTCTATATCTGCTAAAGTCATTACGCAAGATTGGAGTGTCTGAGTCAATTCCTTATAATAACCTGCTGGATTTTTATGTGTGTCAGGCAATTGGTTTTTAAGTTTGAGGACGTCAGACCTTTTCCAAGGAACAAGGCCCACATCTGCCTAAAACCTGCCGGTATGTCAGGCTGCTTATCTACCCCAACAACGCGGTCCCTCCAAACAGGCTGTACCTCCCTCATTGGGAAACCCTTATTTAACGAAACACCAGATAAGGAGTCTCTGTAGGCTACTAACGTGATTAGATTGCATAATAGTGCTGGGCCCTGAATGTCCCCTTTTCAACCTTATGGCGAAGGTCAGACAGACCTGGGGGTGGACCTGATTCTACAAAATCCTCCCACATTTGGATCAGTATGTCACACATTTCACAAAAGATGTCAATCTGTTGAATGCGCGTCCACTGATCCATTGTCATCCATATATCCTTAGCGGTGTACATAGTGTTATTTTCCATCCACACACAAGCTTGTTGACTCAGTCGTTCCTGTGTACTACCTATCAGTCTGCGCAAGGTGCGCCGTCTGGGAGTGGGAGGTCTATGCGGAGTTGCATAAGGGATGTAATCACGGACCACTGACCATGCATTCGCTAATAGTTCTGCGCTGGGGGAAGGTGTCGGATGACTGTCAACAAGAAATGGGTTGGTTGCAACAGGAGTTGAAGGCATATTAGGTTTGACAGGTACAGGTTCAGTGGAAGGTGCAACAAGAGGAAAAGAAGGGTGGACTTGCATTGGTACAGTGGCCTGAACAGTCGGGCATTGTGAACAAGTGGCTGCGGAATTGGACAAACCAGGGCATGGGCAGGGGCAGCAACTGGAGCAGTAGCAGGGGTCAATTGGGTGGGATTAAGGGACGGATACATGGCGGGAGTATAGGGTGGAGGGAGGTTCAACATGGAGGACATGAGAGGGTCATCCTCCTTGTCCCGGGCCTTATCGGGGACCTTTTTTGTAACGTAACATCCATCTGTCTGCATTCTATTTAATATATCATGTATTACTATACCCTCTTCTATTCTCTGATTATCATGATTCTGGGCTTTCTGAATCACACTGATACGCATTACTTTAGCTTTGTTCTTTTTGAGTTTGACTTCTTTCTGTTTGGACTCCTTGCGCCAAACCTGAAAGGAATCAAACATCGAAGGTCTAGCTTTTCTTTGAAACAACTTTTCCTCTAAATTATCTAATACAGGAGGTTCAAAACTACCGTACATTGGCCATTGTAATTCAGCACTACCTTTTGTATATCTGTGCCAAAGTGAAGAAAACATAATCGGGTCAACACCATGTTTAGCATAGACTTCATGATCAGGGGTCCCCAAAGGAGGAATCGTACAAGATTCCTCCAATGCGTACAATAACAACCACACCATTTCATGAATTTACTAAATCCAGGCAACTCTAGACGTGTATCCTGGTTCTAAACAACAAATGGTAAAATCTCGCTGTGCACTAAACTAGATGTATCCTTCATACAGTCCGCATCACCTATACAATGCTCACATTGCAATGTTCCATTAGTGACTGCTAACCCAATCATGGATGTCAAATCTTCTACTTCTGAGGCTGACACGTATGTCTCCATGGCACTTATTAACGCGCGCTCCTTGGGCAAACATTGCCAGGATATAGCTGACCTCATTAGTGACTCTAATCTAGATGTGCTCTATATTACAGAGACATGGTCCGACCAGGCATCTGCCCCTGACTATGTCACGGCAGTCCCCCCAGGTTATATTGCCTACCGACAGGATAGGCCTATAGGAAAAGGAGGAGGGATAGCCATTATAGCGAGAGACCATTTCAAAGTCTGCTGCTCGCCTATCCCTATCAACGCATGCGAAGCCATGCTTTTTGATATAAAGTTGTCCCCCACCTATAATTTCAAGGGAACTCTGATCTATAGACCCCCGGGGACAAGATCCGCGTTTCTCGCAAATCTCAGCAACATCACTGAGTCTATAGCATCAGAAGACTCTACTACAATTATGGGAGATTTCAATTTCTATTTAGAGCTTCTCAGTGATAGGGATACTTCAACCCTTGTATCTGACCTAGATATAATGGGCCTTAGACAACTGGTTACAACTCCCACCCACCAGGCAGGCCATACGCTAGATGGAATTTTTACGAATGTGGAAGGACTGTGTATCACTTCAGTGCTCCCTATGACCTGGACAGATCATTCAGTTATTTTTAGCAGACTCACCATCAAAGGTTCACAGAGAATAAAAGCGGCCCCTGCGAAAAAGAGCACGTTCAAAGCATGGAAGGACATTAATCCTAATGACCTAACGTTGCTTCTCAATACCACAATGCCGGAATTATCCACTGACCGCAACCAACCAATTCCAAAAGTGGTTGGGTGATGCCACGACTCAGCTGGCACCCACCAAATCAATATCTAAAAATAGAAATACGCCTAAAGCTCTGTGGTACACGGCAGAACTTAAAACCCAAAAACAGTTAACCAGGAACTTGGAAAGACACTGGCGAAGAACTTATGAAAGTGAAAACAAGGAAAAATATAAGAAAGCCCTGGTCACTTATAAAGCTATGATAATAGCAGCAAAAAAAGATTTCTTCACACGTCATATAGAAACTGCTAAAAATTCCAGCAAACAGCTATATCACATTGCCAAAACCCTTGTGGGCAATGCCCCGGACCTTAACCCACCTCCATCGCAAGCACTATGTGATGCTTTATCGGAGTTCTTTTTTGCAAAGGTTAATGACATCTATCAAGCCTTCAACTTAGATCAGGCCAGTAGCAGCGCTACTACTCCCATGGCCAGTTCCAAAGCCACCTTGACCTGTTTTAGCCCCCTTACCACTGACCAAATTAAGGGAATAGTAACCACGATTAAAGCTGGTTCTGCCCTGGATCCATGCCCAACCTCCGTACTCGCCACTGTACCAGAGACAGTCATCCCCATTATAACCCTGGTCTGTAATACAATTCTGGCATCTGGATCTTACCCTGACTCACTTAAAAACACCTTGATCAAGCCTTTGCTCAAAAAGCCTGGGTTAGATAAAGGTGAATTAAAAAACTACCGCCCTATAGCAAGTCTCCCTTTCTTAGCCAAGGTCATAGAAAAGGCTATGAACCAGCACCTATCAGCTTACATAGAAAACAACAATCTGCTTGATGATACGCAGTTCGGTTTCCGCAAACATCACGGCACTGAAACCGCTCTCATCAAAGCAGCTGATGACATAAGAGTCATCCGCGACCAGGGAGGAACTGCTCTGTTAGTTCTCCTGGACTTGTCAGCTGCTTTCGACACGGTTGACCACAAGATCTTGGTTGACCGTGTCGAGAGGATGGGCATCACGCTCACGGCTAAGGACTTACTTGCTTCCTTTCTGGCCAACAGAACTCAGGCGGTTACAGTGGGCCCCTTCCAGTCGGCTGATCTGTCGCTACCGTGTGGGGTACCCCAAGGCTCATCCCTAAGTCCGACACTATTTAATATATATGTGTCGGACCTTGCTAGTGTCATCAAAGCACACGGGATGGGCCTAACCTCATACGCTGACGACACTCAGCTGGTGCTGGCTATAAAGGGCGACGGACAGAGGGTAAATGTAAATGTGGGATACTTGTATAGCGCACAGTTACTCTACCCGAGTGTCCCGGCGCTGTAGACCGCTGGGGAACCCGTCCTGGTTTTTCCCTGTGAGATGGTCCCTTTTCTGGGTATCTCCAGGGTGAAACCAGGCATCCCTGGCGTCTGTGGGGGGCCGTTGTAGAGATGAGGCAAGCTAAGGCAGAGAGATTCCAAAGCGGGATGATTGCTATCGGCGAGTGGATGGCAAGGAATTGCCTAAAGCTTAACTCCGATAAGACGGAGGTGGTCATCTTGGGTAATCTCTCCCCAGCCTGGTCGGAAACCAGGTGGCCATCGGGCTTGGGCACAACTCCCAGCCCCACGGTCAAAGTCAGAAACCTAGGTGTTACCTTCGACGACCAGCTTAACTTTATGGCCCATGCAAACAAGGTGGCAGCTAACGCCCATTTCAAGCTCAGAATGGTAAGAAAAATCACACCTTATTTACCAGACTCAGCAGCAAAAACTTTAGTTACCTCTCTAGTGCTTACATCGCTAGACTACTGCAACGGTCTGCTGCTCAATGCTCAGAGCAGAGTTATCAAAAAACTACAGACCGTGCAGAATGCTGCCGCTCGCGTTCTGTCAAAAAAACCCAAGTTTGCACCTATTTCGGACATGCTTAGAAGCTATCACTGGCTGTCCGTCCACAATAGGGTCAAATTCAAATCTCTCTGTACAGTATATAAGTCTCTACAGGATCAGGGACCTCGATTTCTCAAAAATCAACTGATACCCTACAACCCAACCAGAACTCTCAGATCCACTTCTCTTAACCAATTAGTGGTTCAACGAAGCCAAACAGTCTCTTGGGGTGATCGCCGCTTCTCAATTGCGGCTCCCAGACTTTGGAACACTTTGCCTAACCATATAAAAACAAGTTCCACACTTCTTCAGTTCAGAAAAAAACTGAAAACATGGTTATTCAATCAGTAATCCACATCTCTGTACTTCCTGAACATGGTGAGACATTACTGCATATTTAGCGCCGAGACGCCCAAGGGTAATTGTACGCGCTCTACAAATGGCATTAATAATAATAATAATAATAACATTTACAGCATAGAACTGTACTTACCCCTTGGCTTCGGCTTTTGCAAAAGTCGAATCAAATACCAAAACCAAAATTCAATTCACCAAAGAAGTGGGCCACTCCCACTCTTACCTGACCGTTAGTCTTCCATCACACGGCGAGTATCACAAAGGTCTCGATCTCCAAAAGACTAGGAACCAGAACTGGGGCGTCAGTCGAGGCCGCAGTCGGGTAGCCCACTAGAAGGAGGAATCACACGATTTGAGACCTCGGTCCCACAAAGACAATATTTCAGCCAATGCAGTGGCACGCCTCCCTTGGAATTCGATCACAGACCCCTCACGACCACCAGGCTCGATGACGACCACCGGAGACGCCCCACGTTGGGTGACAAATTGTAGAACCGGCTCTTTGGAGACCTCTCCCCCACTAGGAGAGTCAAAGCCAGTGGTGCAGGGGACACCTTAGAATCTACGGGTTCTCTTTGTTCAAGTCATACATTACTAAAGAGACCAGGACAACCAGCCATGGAGGGAAGTAAGTTATTATTAACTCAAGCTAAGGACAGGGTCCCAGAATGGTACAAAGACAATTCTACGGAGACTGCTGCTTCAATCCGCAGCGCACACATACTTATAGTGCTAGCCACGCCCATTTGCACAATACATAGTTCCACATTTTGATAAGTTCCTCATTTGACAAGTTCTTCGTCAGTCTTGTGGTGCAATCGTGGCCAGGGGACATCTGTCTCTGATTGCACAATGTCCACAGCCTCGTGCTTCCTTGCTCAATGGTGTGGTCACAGGGCGCAGCCTCGTGCTTCCTTCATCTGATGGTGTGGTCATGGGGCTCAGCCTTGGGCACAGGAGTTGTGACAGGCTGAGTTATTGACAATGCACAGGATGTAGCTGAGTCTTTGACACAACTGGGGGGGTGAGGCAGACAGGCAGCTTCTCGGAATCGGCTCAACCACAAGGAGCGGTGAGGGTTGTGTAAGTTTCAACAGGGACGTGGAAAACAGTTCTTCACCCAAGTTGCAGAGAGCATGGCAACAAAAAATGGAGTCGTGTGGGTCATTTTAAAACACAGTTCAACAGAACACCCCACACATTGGCAGGCCTCCCGAACACAATTTCATGAGGAGACAGTCCTATCCTGGTATGGGCCGTTGTCCTGACAGACAGCAGAGCATCAACCCAAGTGACACCTGTCTCGGCTACAATCTTAACCATTTTAGTCTTTAGGATGCCATTGTACACCTCCACTATGTGGAATTTTAGTTTGCGATCTGAACATCATCTGCGCCAGCTTGTCGCCTATGTACTACGTGCACGGCAGCCATTTTAGATATCATGGTCTCCCTGTCCACGATCGATCGCCAGCGCGCCCCTCTGACCCAGCAAGCATCCTCCGCGCACCCTGGCTCCCCCTCCCTCCTCCTTATGAGCATGACCCTACTGCATGACCCTGTCCTTGGGAGTCACGCCAGCGCCTGACCAACACCTCCTCTCCTCCCATGAATGCCCCTCTGTTGATAAACCTCCCCTCTGCACTGGATTGTCCACGCAGCATGAATACCACTCCATTGATGGCCCCTCACCCCGTGTCCGACTGTCCACACAGGTCCGAGGCCATTGCCTAAGCCGGGAGATATCATTCACTGCCCCTTATTGTATGAGGTCGCTCTCCTTCAAAGGACCCTCTATTGATCCAGGCCTCCCCACCCCCTGTGATATGATCAGGCGCACACATCCTAAGACTCGACGGAACACTTAGCTGCGTGATGACCCCCTCCTCTTATCAGCAGGTTGAGGACCTCTATTGTAAAGGTATATGGGGGTGGGATTGACACGAGGATTACGGGGATGTCTTTTCCTTTATACCACAATGTTCTGATTGTAATAAAGAAAGGTCACATGCCATAAACCGGTGTATAAGAGGCCAGGCCTCCGAGAGGCTGTTAGAGCACCTCGAGACGATACCTTGTTGTCTGATCTGATGTGTTCTGCTCCGTCGGAATAAACTTCTGTTTCCTGCCTTCTGGTCTCCGGCGCCTGCCTCATTGCTTGGTAAACTTGAATGGTACAAGGGCGGTTAGCGCCGGGCAAATCCTGAGAAAGGTCCTAGCCCTACCTTTTTCCACAATTGGCGTCCCAAAGCGTGGGGCCCATCAGCGACACGTGGATCCAGTGGGAGAGGTCCCGATGACAGAGTGAACGACTGCAACGATCGGGAAGAGCTCGTGTCCGATAGACCCTCGTCTGACAGCCGATCATCCGACCTTCACTAGTTCTGAACAGACCTCTCTCGAGTGATCTACGGTCCTGACTGGGAACCATCAGGAGTGCCGCGAACATCACGAAGGAGAGAGGACGATCGGGCGCTGGATCCAGAGGACAGGAAACCGTCCATGCGGTCCGGGTAAGGTCGTGTAAACACGACGAATTGAGGAAAATTGTTTTTGTTTGGATAATACTAGTATTACGCTTTGTTGAAACCTCTGGAGATTCGCTGTCTGCAAACGGAGAAAAACAACAGGCTCTCTCTTTGCAAACAGTGAAGGATAGGTAACGCAGACTTTTGTCCCCGTTGTAATCCGTCGTGCCTATCTTCCTCCCCCACTGTTTCCCGAACTGTCGTTCGTGGATTATTGTCTGGAGATTCTTTTTCTGCAAACAGGGAAGAACAAGGTCTCTCTTTGCAGGGAGAGAAAGAGTGGGTAACGATAACTTTTCGTGCCCACTTATTCTCCCCACTGAATTGTTTTGATTGACCGATTGTTCGGTATTGGTTCGTTTGAGGTATTCACCGCCGGCAAACAACGGAGAATAGAAATATTCTGTCTAGTCTTTGCCCGCCGTGATAAGATAGGTAGTGCAGACTTTTGTCCCCGTTGTAATCCGTCATGCCTATCTTCTCCCCACTGGTTGGTAGCCTGTTTAGCCCGGACCGCTTATTAGAGATGAACCATCCAGCTCCACTGGAGGGCACCCCTAATAACGACATGTTCACTAAGTATGGACTAGTCGCTATAGCTTACACTAAACTATGGCATAAATATACGAAAAAGAACCCTGAAAGTCAGTGGCCACTGATAGGTTCCTTTAATGAAAATAAAATAAAAACATTAGAAATAGCGCTCCAGAAGAATAAGACCACGCCCACTATGCTCGACAGTATCGGCATGTGGCGCAAAGAAACGGAACAACGAAAGAAAAGAGAAGAAGCAAAAATAGGGAAAGAATTACGAAAGGCAGCCCACCTGGCCGCAAAGCAACTAGAAGAGGAAATAAAAGAAAGAAAAGAAGCTACACAGAACCAAGAATCAGGGTCAACAGGCCAATGTCCTGTTAGGACCCCCTCTGCGCTCTACCCTGAATTGCCCTCCAAACAACGGGCAAACGATGAGTTACTGCTAGGTCCCCCAATCATCTACATGCCCCCTCCATATGCTCCCAGCCAACAAAGCCTGCAAGCCCCGAGTGTGAGTGAAAGTGACCCTAGCGCTAGTGCACCAGCCCTCACGGCCTCTGCACCAGCCACATTAACAACTTCGTCAGACGATCCAGAGGCTAGCAAACAATCACCAGCCAGACTAAATAGGTTGAGCAAAGATGAGCGGGATGGGATCGACAAAATAGCAAAGACATTAGTAGAACGAAGGGAGAGCGAAGAATACACAATGAGCATATATAATTCACATGCCGACAGCCACAGACGGCATTTCATCTTGCGATTCAGCTACCACACCCTGAACGCGTATGAAGATAGGTATCAGAGTAAGGGTCCCGCTAAACTAACAACACTGTATAGGAAGATTGATGTTGGAGATGGGACTGAACGTGAGGCGACGGAGCTCTTCATGCAAATGCTTGAGGTCTTCCGCCACCTCGCGGAACAGAAACCAGAAGCCAAGGTTACGGTCCCTGAAACAACCTCGGCAGAAGTAGCCAATACTATGATGCCTATCAGAGAAGCGGCTCCTTACTGGATCCCGCCACGGGGCCAGGGAACGAGCGATGATATTAATAATGAAAATGCAAAAGGGAGGGTTGTGTACAATTGGGTTTACCAACCATGGGACCGACAAGATATCTTAACCTTCAAACAAACCCTGCCCGATTTAAGAAAGAACCCGACGGCATTTTATACCGAATTAGGCACAGCCTTGGGTTCGACAATAATGACTTTAGCGGACATTGACTTGTTCTTTGGGTTATGCCTGCCAGCTGACGTGTGGAAGCAAATCCGGAAGGCTGACCACACGGATCTGTTTGGACATACCTGGGACCAACTCGGTAAACTAGATAGACAGCGAGAGCCGGGGAGTAAACCAGTGAAAGACATACTGGAACTCCCAGACAAACTGGTTCAGAAGTTAAAAACACTGGTCCCGGAAAGAAAAGTAGACTGGTCGATAGTCACGGCCTGTCGACAGAAACCCCAGGAAGATGTGTCAGAATACTTCTCCCGATTCGAGACAGTGTTCTCCGACTACAGTGGCCAAGACATGACCACCGCAACCGGACAGCACCTGTTTGTGCAAAATTATGTAAAGGGACTAACACAAGAAGTCTCCCAAAAACTGCAGACGAGTGAGAGTAGTTGGGGGGCCTCCAAACCCGCAGCTATCCTTCAGATGGCTCAGTATTACGAGCACCAAAAGAATGAGAATGATAGGGCGTCCGAGAAAAAGAAGAAAGATTTAAAGGAAAGGGTAATGATAGCCCAGATACAGGGTATAGCGGTAGGACGGGAACACCAAAGGGGGAACTACCAATCAACCACCCCCAGAGACCTACCTCCTAAAGATCACACCCCAACATCCCACACTGGACGGAGAGACATTAGCAATGACCAATGCGCCTTCTGCAAAGGGTTCGGCCATTGGAAATCCCAGTGTCCGGTCTTGCTAGAAGTGAATAGAAATAGAGACTCCAGGGATGTGGCAGGTGGTCCGAGAAATAGAGTACAAGGACGAGGGAGCACCAACGACACCAGCAATGACAGATCAGGGAGACTGAACACCTTTGACGGTCCCCGACAGAACCAATATCAGCTGTCCGAAGGTGAAAATGCCCCCGACTTTGCATAGGACTGCCAGGGGCAAGGGAGGGATCCAGTCGAGCTCTGTGTTGACCAGCAAGGTCCTTATGTCACCGCTAAGGTCCTGGGTACAGAGTCTCCATTCTTGGTAGACACTGGGGCGACACGTAGTGTGTTATCAAAACGACTGATTCCAAGGGCACCCTTGTCTGGCTCACACATAACGTCGATAGGTTTCGATGGAACGCCCTCCACTAACCCCCTGTCCGTACCTATTACCTTTGACCTAGAAAACAACACCACTGACGCGACATTTCTACTCTCCTCCAACTCCCCTGACGCCATTATGGGCATTGACTTACTGAAACATTTTCGAGCTACCATTAGGTGTTCCCCAGATGGAATACGAGTCATCCTGTACGACAACCCAGACATGCCCAGATCCCGTCCCCCACGACACATGTGCTCCATAACTGACGCTGACCTGTCCCTGCTTGACACCCTGCCTCCGTACCTGTGGGCCAAAAATGACTCTGATGTGGGGCGAATGATGATTGATCCTATTCACATAACTGTACGACAGGACGCTATGCTCCCGAAACTCCCGCAATATCGGATATCGCCAGAGGGTGAGAAGGCACTGGTAGCGATCATTCAGTCTCTGGTAGATGCAGGAGTGGTTGAAGAGGTGGTTAGCAACGTCTGCAACAGCCCAATCCTACCTATTGTTAAGAAGCAAGGTGAAGGAGATGAGAAAGCGTACCGCTTCATCATCGACTTACGAGAGATTAACAAAGTGGTTGTACCCCAATATCCTGTAGTCTCTGATATCACCACCATTCTGACCCTCATCCCGTCCACTGCCACCACCTTCTCTGTTATCGACCTTAAAAACGCGTTTTTCTCTATCCCCATTCATCCAGACAGCCGTTATCTCTTCGGCTTCACTTTAAAATCCCGCTCGTACCGATTTTGTAGAGCTCCCCAGGGGTACACTGAAAGTCCCAGCATTTACAGCCAGGCCCTCAAAAGACAGCTGGATGCCTTCCAGCTACCAGAGGGAGTGGTGTTGATCCAATATGTCGATGATATCCTTTTGGCGGCCGACACCACCCCGCTTGCAACGACAGCCACCGTCCAACTCCTACACTTTCTTGCAGAAAATGGCCATAAAGTCTCCAAGAAGAAGTTTCAGTTCTGTCAGCCACAGGTGACTTACCTAGGCCATCTTCTGTCCAAAGAAGGGAGGAAACTTACACCCGACCGAATCCAAACCATCCTAGACACCCCCATCCCAAAAACACAAAAGCAGGTCCGCTCTTTGGTTGGCCTAACCTCTTTTTGCAGACAGTGGTTGCCTAATTACAGCCTCATTGTGAAACCATTACTTGCCCTGCTGACCAAAGATGTCCCCTCCCCGCTTCCTTGGACCGCTGAGTGCCAAGCCTCCTTTAAGGAATTACGGGATGCACTCTGCTCAGCGCCTGTCCTAGGAACCCCGGATTACTCCAAACCCTTCTCCCTCTTCACCCACGAAAGGGAGGGATGCGCATTGTCTGTCCTAACTCAATCAATTGGTCCTAAGCAGCGCCCTTGTGCCTACTTCTCCGCCACTCTTGATCCTGTAGCCAGAGCTTTGCCTGCCTGCCTTCGAGCAGTAGCCGCCGCTGCTGTCTCTATCCGTCAGAGCGAGGGAATTGTACTTTCCAACTCCCTCACAGTGCTAGTACCCCATGCAGTCGACACCCTCTTGAACCAGACCAAGACCCAACACCTGACTAGCGCACGACTGACAGGGTACGAGTTGACTCTGCTTGCACCCCACATCACACTAAAGAGATGCACGACTTTGAATCCTGCCACATTGTTACCCCTGCCTGAAAATGACCCCGACATTCCTCCCATCCACAACTGTGTGACCCTCACGGACGAACAAACTAGGAGTAGGGTTGACCTCCGAGACACTGCTTTTCCTGACCCCGATGGAGAGCTATGGGTAGACGGCTCATGCATCAAACTCCCAGATGGCACCACTTCAGCTGCCTATGCAGTAACGACAGCCCGAACAGTAGTTGAGACAGCCTGCATCACACAACGATCTGCCCAGGCAGCAGAGCTGATAGCCCTCACCCGAGCATGCATCATAGCCGCAGGGACCACCACGAACGTATATACGGACAGCCAGTATGCCTTCGGAGTGGTCCACCATTTTGGGCTCCTGTGGAGGGAGAGGGGATTCCTGACGTCCCACGGCACCCCGATCCTCCACGGAGATCTAGTCTCCGCTCTGATTGAAGCAGTTCTCCTCCCCAAACGATTAGCGGTGATAAAATGTCAGGCACACAAAAGGGTGACAGACTTGGTCGGACAAGGGAATGCATTGGCCGACATCACTGCACGAACCACAGCTGAGAATAGGACGGTGACACGCATGTACATGACCAGGTCACAAGCAGAAACAGTCGGCCAGCACCCCTCACGAGCTGACTAAGTGGGCAAGGGTGGGTTTGAAGGATGAGGAGGGCTGTTGGCGAACGAAGGATGCAAGCAAATGGTTGCTGCCCGACTCATATCTGATTCCCATACTGACAATGGCTCACTCCCCCGCACACATAGGATCTGCACCCATGATCGAACTCATTTCCAAAGTCTGGCATAACGACAAAATCCCTGACTCAGCCAGACGCCTAGTTCAGCAGTGCCTTATCTGTCTGCAACACAACCCCGGGAAAGGAACTGTAGTACCCCGGGGAGGGTTTGGGACCCCCAATCACCCCTTCGAGGTCCTTCAGATGGACTTCATCCAACTAGAGAGATGCCAAAGCCTGAAGTATGTACTAGTCATTGTGTGTGCCTTCAGCAAATGGGTAGAAGCCTATCCAACCCGTGACAACACTGCCATGACTACTGCCAAAGTACTACTGAAGGAATTCTTCCCTCGCTATGGCCTTTGTCGAATTTTATGGAGCGACAATGGCCCCCACTTCATAGCTGAGGTTATCCAATTAATCCTAAAGGGGTTGGGGGTGAAGCAACGATTTCATGCGGTCTTCCACCCCCAATCCGCCGGTCTAGTGGAACGCCATAATGCCACACTGAAGCTGAAACTGGCAAAAATAGTGGCCACCACTGGACTTAACTGGCCGGATGCCCTCCCACTGGCTTTGTTATCGATGCGCTCCACTCCCACCAAGCACCATTTGACCCCCTACGAGGTCGTGTTTGGGCGACCGATGAATCTCTGGACTGCTCCCAAACCGACCTCCATTCATGACGTCCCGGACGTCCTACTGTCTGATTATTTGTGCAAGTTAACTAAAACGTTGTCTGTCATTCATCAACAGGTGCAGCAGGCCATCCCCGATGCTTCCAGGGGCCCCGGCCATGACATCCAACCGGGAGATTTCGTATTGATACGAAATTTCCAGCGAACCAAGAGTCTGGAACCTCGGTGGACGGGCCCCTGGCAAGTGCTGATCACCACCCGAACGGCACTCCGAGTGGAGGGGAAGAAGCACTGGCTGCACGCGCATCATTGCCGGAAGGTCTCTGCAAACCTGGCCACGACAGAAAACGTCAGCACCCAAGAAGAGCTCCTGAGCAAAGACCGACCGATATTGGACTGTTATCCCGATACTGAGGCACTCGAACTTGCAAAATTCTCTGATCCCACTGTGCCATCCAGAGAAGGGTATTTCCTGCGTCGAAAGGAGGGAGTTTCGGCTAAGTAGGCCACGGACTAAGTTAAATCTCAGAACGGTGACCTAAACACAATCAAGGGTTGCCGGGAGAGAAGCTAAACGAAGTCTGTGGTTCTGCCCACTACCGAGCCCCTTGAAGGTGATGGAAGCGCCAGATAAGAAGATGATGGAAGCGCCAGATATGAAGATGATGGAAGCAACAGGAAATACTCAGTATAGAAATCCAAAGACTGACAACTTGCACAAATCAAAGACAATTGCACTCTTCATTGTCTTCCTCTTCTGCCTCCTCCTCATGACCTCCTTCTGGATTCTGGAGGAAAGCACACCGGCCCATGAGGCATTGCTACCTACTGCACAGCCGACCCCCCTGAAAGAGCATCACCTAATCTCTCTGTCGCCTCAGCTCCGAGAAAGGCGCAGGGAATTCTGGAACAATTCCTTCGTGCAACTGTTGCACCAACACAACCTTGCTGCGAATGCTACGAACTGTTGGATCTGCGGGTTGCTCCCGCATGCCACTGGACACTCCATCCCCTTCATCCCTTCACCCTTCTCAGTTCACGGCTCTTGCCTCGCCTGGTTGATCCTCATGCAAGAGAGCCACAAGGACAACGCCACCTCCAGCCGGACAGTGTCACACTTCTACTCTGGGTTTTGGCTGAACAAAACAGGAAAGACCCCTGCTGCCCTGTGTCCTGCGCTCGCAGGCGCCACCTTCATCAAAGACATTCCAGCCAAAGAACGAGCCGAAGTACAGGTGCTCCACAATCCAGCCAGAACCACCTTCACTCATCTGCAAAAACAAACTACCGCCACTCTAACTGTGGCCCTGTCTGTTATCAATGTCACAGGTCTCGTGTGTCTCGAAGGCCATGGAACGCAGCTGGTGGGTCACAGCGCCTGCCGAATCACCAGAACATTGGACTCAGCTGACCCCCCTTCCTTTGTTGCTTCTCCGAACATGTACTTTGTGTGTGGCACCAAAGCTTACACCTGGCTCCCGAAGGGTTGGAGGGGTATCTGTTACATTGCCTTCGTTCTTCCACCCACATATGTAGCCCCTGCCAACCATCACCGGCAGAGGCGTGCAGACGACCTTGGACAAGCCGACTCCACCGGAGCACAGTTCCTGGATGCAGCAAAGGGTCTTGTTCCTCTGTGGGGCCCAATGGCAAACAGCCGTGCTATCCGACACCTGACCCAGGCAGTAGAAACAACGATCAACATCACGGCTGGCATCCTCGCCAACAACACTGCGGAGCTTCAGGCGGTCCGCCTCGTGACCCTTCAAAATCGTCTTGTCCTAGACGTAGTCCTAGCCGACCGAGGAGGAGCATGCCGCATCATCGGATCCAGCTGCTGCACCTACGTGCCAGACAACTCGCCTTCAGTCTACAAAGCCATTGAACACCTCCACAGACTTTCCTCAGAGGTTCACCAAGAACAGGAAGGATGGTCGCTCGGGAGCTGGTTTTGGGACACTTTGAAGAATTGGGGCTGGAAGTTGTTTTCCTTCGTGCTGATACCTGTTGTAATATTATGTGGGTGTTGCCTAGGTATCCAATGTCTGCCACCTTTGTGCGGCCTTGTTTCTAACTGTATGTGCCCAAAGACTTTGGACTTCCGAAATGAGCACATGAGCCCCCTCTATGAAGTAGAAATATGTGGCCTTATGGGGATAAATCCAAACTGACAAGTTGGCGAGACATGTTAAAAGGGAGGACTGTGGAATTTTAGTTTGCGATCTGAACATCATCTGCGCCAGCTTGTCGCCTATGTACTACGTGCACGGCAGCCATTTTAGATATCATGGTCTCCCTGTCCACGATCGATCGCCAGCGCGCCCCTCTGACCCAGCAAGCATCCTCCGCGCACCCTGGCTCCCCCTCCCTCCTCCTTATGAGCATGACCCTACTGCATGACCCTGTCCTTGGGAGTCACGCCAGCGCCTGACCAACACCTCCTCTCCTCCCATGAATGCCCCTCTGTTGATAAACCTCCCCTCTGCACTGGATTGTCCACGCAGCATGAATACCACTCCATTGATGGCCCCTCACCCCGTGTCCGACTGTCCACACAGGTCCGAGGCCATTGCCTAAGCCGGGAGATATCATTCACTGCCCCTTATTGTATGAGGTCGCTCTCCTTCAAAGGACCCTCTATTGATCCAGGCCTCCCCACCCCCTGTGATATGATCAGGCGCACACATCCTAAGACTCGACGGAACACTTAGCTGCGTGATGACCCCCTCCTCTTATCAGCAGGTTGAGGACCTCTATTGTAAAGGTATATGGGGGTGGGATTGACACGAGGATTACGGGGATGTCTTTTCCTTTATACCACAATGTTCTGATTGTAATAAAGAAAGGTCACATGCCATAAACCGGTGTATAAGAGGCCAGGCCTCCGAGAGGCTGTTAGAGCACCTCGAGACGATACCTTGTTGTCTGATCTGATGTGTTCTGCTCCGTCGGAATAAACTTCTGTTTCCTGCCTTCTGGTCTCCGGCGCCTGCCTCATTGCTTGGTAAACTTGAATGGTACAAGGGCGGTTAGCGCCGGGCAAATCCTGAGAAAGGTCCTAGCCCTACCTTTTTCCACAACTAGACCTGCTGACTGGGGGAGGTTAGCTGCATGACATTTTTGTTTCATACCCAGTGCTGAACAGACATACTCCATTATTTGAGCCGTAAATGTGCCCCGTTGTCACTCCAAACCAAACGGGGCAAACAAAATTGTGGGAAGTATTCTTTCAATAGTATTTTGGCGGTAGTGATAGCGGTGCAGTCATTGACAGGGTAGGCCTCCAGCCATTGGCTGAAGGTACAGACCACCACCAGGACTTATTTTAAATTGTTACATCTGTCCATCTGGATATAATCCATCTGGAGGGCTTCGAAAGGAAAGTTAGGGGGGAGAATCCTCCTCCAGGGGTCACTGTACCTTTTCCCGGGTTGTACATAAGGCAAATCATGCATGTCTTTGCCATCCTCTCAGCATATGCTGATATCTTTGAGTTATGCCAGGTGGGTTCCAGCAACTTACATATCCTTTTCACACGAATGTGAGCAGGGCCATGGGCCATCGTTACTACCGGTAGCACATGACTGTTGGGCAACATCCATTGTCTCTCCATAGTGATACAGGCCCAACAACCATCTATTTCCTTTACCGCTAAATGCTCCGTCCACATCCTCAGCTCCTCAGGGGTAGTATGGGACTGAATATCGATCACACTCTGTACTGTATCTTCAACCATGCCCCCCTCTGCCACCCACCTGGCCAGACCTCCCACATCCATTCCTTCCTTTTTAGGTCGAGCCTGGCGTACGCAGCGCAAAGCGCTGTCGCCAGCGAGGCTTATTGTTCAGCGACTTGCCTCGGAAGTGGGACAGGAGATGGGCACGTGCAGGGCAATTGGCGATTGGAGCAGGTGCACATGCACATACAGCCACGTGCTGTGCACATCTTCTGTCTACCTTCTGTCTAGGTAAGGCAGCTGCATGCGGTAAGTGCGGCAAGAAACACACACACATGCACGCATCAGCCGCTCCCAGCCAGTGCACCCATGCTTGTCTCCCTCAACAACAGAGACACACACACACACCAGACGCCCCCTGCCGCTTTCCCTCCCTCCGGTGTTTCAGGCCATGCTCTGACCTAAGTGCCCTTCTGATGTAGGGTCCATAGCACACGCTCTCCGACTCGGCCCGCTCTCACCTGCTGAACTTCAGCAGTGCCTGCTTCGCCGAGTTGTACGCTTCCTGTTTTTTTGTTCATTTTTTTGCTCTAAGCTCTTTGGCGGCCCCCTACCTGGGCCCCACCAGCCCCGCAGCACTTAGTCAGGCGCTGCCACGGTCACGAGCTGCAGGTCGCGCCGATGTGCACGCTCACACCGTGCTTACAACGTGCGGGTGCTCATTCCCTTTCCATTGTTTAAAGGAGGTGTTGTTTCACTGTTTCTTTTACTGCGGACAGGGATATCTCTGGAAGGCTGGGGATGCGGCAGGGAGTACGGAGATCTGCACCCAACTGCCAACCCCCTAATTAAGTTACGTAGCTGACCACGCACGGTGCCTCATACGATGGTTTGCGCCCTCCGTCCTCCGAAACAAGCGCTGTCACACGAAGCCCCCTCTGACGGTCATCTTAAAGGGGCCAGGCGATGCGCCTCCTCTTGCTGCACTCTAGAAGTGGGGACGGGCGTACTTTTCCAAGTTTCCTACTTTCAAATATCCCTCAATCCAGTTGAAGTAATTACGAAAATTTCTCTCACGTGGGTGAGCACGTGGGCTGGCAGGCGCTAAAGCTTCCAGGGAGCTCCCTTTCCACTGCATTTGTTTTTGTACAGTGAAGTTAAACTGGACCCCATGTCACGACTGACTTGTTCAGCCAGTTCTGACTTTTTAGCAAGTAACACCAATGTAACTTGTAGTTTTTATTTTTGATTGTAAGTAGCGGGGCTGCATGTTCCCCTGCGGAAAGTCGTTGAATGGAACCCTGGATGAAACATCCACATTTCATGGGGGTCACTTCACAGCTGTGCTGTTCACCGGCTGCAGTACTCCCTTACTCTAGGTGCTGTTAGTGCATGCTGTTAGCGCATGCTTCGCATGCTGTAAATTGTATGCATGTCAACGCAGGCTTAACATTTGAATGAGTTTTACCTCAACCAACAGGTTGGCTGCGAGTTCTAGATGTTCCAATCTCTAATGAAGAAAACTAAAAATAAATAAAATAAAAAATAATGTATACAATTTTATTTTCTACTCGACAGCTTAACCAATGGGGACAAGTTTCAGAGTATCAGATGGTTACTTACACGCCTCCTGTAAAAACAAGATAAATGTACAGCTATCAAGAAGGTACATAGGACGGGGGGTTGAATTTTGCCAAAGTATAGGTAGCTTTAAACACCCCTGTGTTCTCTGATATCAGTTTTGATCTATTTATTGAGTCGAGAGTACACGTGACCTCAAATTAGATAAACTTTGAACTGTGACAAACGTGGGGCAACCAAATGTTATGTTATACTAGGAAAACGTATGGAGCAGAGGTACAGCCAAGGGTTTCTTGGTGCACTGCCAGGAGAGAAAGGAGAGTTGGTGCATGCTAAGCAGAGGCTTGCTTAAACAGCCAGGCCTTCAAAAGCTTCCTGTAACTCAACAGGAATTGCAATTCTCCTATTAACATGACCAGAGAATCTGATTTCATTAAAGACACGGAGGCTGACATTATGCATTATCCTTTAATAGCAACTCACAGCAGCCGCACTACATCACAAAGGATAAAGTTCTAGAGTCTACACAACACAGGATAAGGGATGTAACCAGGAAACAGTCTGCCTCTTTTAAAAGAATCGCAGCAGGAACGTTTTTAGAAAATGGCGAGATCCAACTTGAACTTGTAAATCCATCTTGAACTTGACTTCGGAGTCTCAAAAGGAAAGGACCAGACGGTTAAACGGAATTACCTGGAAAGGAGAAAAGATAGGTTTAGGAACCATATCCAGAAAAGCCTAGAGAGCAACATTTTCATAAAAGGCAAGATAACAGAAGCATAACAACAACTGATGTTAACAATAAACTCAGTATTGAAGCAATAAAATCAGCATTGAAACATTGAAACATTGACAAAGGGAGGAGGGAGGGATAATGTCAGCCTCCGTGTCTTTAATGAAATCCAGATTCTCTGGTCATGTTAATAGGAGAATCACAATTTTATTACAAGACCGTGAGCTACATTATGCATGTTCGTTGCCCCGAAGGACAGCATCAGACATATGCTCGAAAGGCTTGCAATAATGACGGGCAAATGTGTTAGCATTTGACCAGGCAGCAGCTTTTAGGATATCATCCAACTTACCACCGGACCAAAATGGCTTACTGGCCATAGCTCCTCTGATAGAATGTGCTTGAAACCTGGCGATGTCAATACCAGCTAGACTCATGGTAGACCTAACCCACCTAGCTATGGAGGAAGAAGTAACAGGTTTAAACGGCTTAACAAAGGAAACTAAAAGTTGATTTGCATTGTTAGGGCGAAGGTTACACATTCTCGAGTCATACTCCTTCATACAAGCAACAACACAAAGTTTGGGGAAAAGGTCAAAGCGAGGATAAAAGATAAAATCTGACATGGTTTTAGTTCTCCTTAGAATTTCAAACTTAACACCAAACATATCATAACATCTATTAGAAATATCTAAGCTTTTGATGTCAGAGACTCTCCAATAGGAGATTAAACATAAGAGAGTAGCAAGTTCGAAGGAGAGAAATTTCCTGTTATGGGAAGAGTTCTAGAATAGCCTTAACATCCCAAAGAGTCTGGTACTTAGGTTTAGGGGGTCTCCTTAGTCTAATACTCTTGAGGACTCTACAAATGATAGCATTCTTACCTACCGATTTACCGTTGATGGGTGAATAGCCCGCAGAGTTTTTTTCCAGATTGTTGGTGTTTAGTTTGGCAGCTTATTTTTCAGACCTTTTGGGCGTTAATGAAAAGATCACAATGTAATCGGCAAAGGCCAAGTGAGTAATAAAGAGGTTGAACCTTCTGAACTCTCCAGGCAAAATAGCATTTCGGAGATGTCTAAAGAGAACATTAAAGGTGCACACACACACACACACACACAACACCACACACACACACAACACTACACAACACCACACACACACACCACACACACACACACACCCACACACACACACACAACACCACACACACACACACACACTCACAACCACACTCACAACCACACTTACAACCACACTCACAACTACACTCACAACCACACACTCACAACCACACTCACAACCACACACTCACAACCACACACTCACACCCACACACTCACAACCACACACTCACAACCACACACACGCACAACCACACACACAAACACACACACAGCCACAACCACACACACAATCACACCCACACACACACAACCACACACACAACCACACACACAACCACACAGTCAATGCACACTTTCACAGACACCATAAGTAGTCAGTGCATGCTTTCACCAGGCACAAACACCACCAGCGTTCAATGCATGCTTCCACCAGGCACACACCACCAGCTTTCAGTGCACGCTTTCACTGGGAACAAACACCACCAGCCGTCAGTGCATGCTTCCACCAGGCACACACCGCCAGACGTCAGTGCATGCTTTCACCAGACACACACACACCACCAGCCATCAGTGCACACTTTCACCAGGCACACACACACCACCAGCTGTCAGGGCATGCTTTCACCAGGCACACACACACCACCAGCCATCAGTGCACGCTTTCACCAGGCACACACACACACACCACCTGCCGTCAGTGCACGCTTTCACCAGGCACACACCACCACCCGTCAGTGCATGCTTTCACCAGGCACGCACACCACCATCCGTCAGTGCACCCTTTCACCAGTTACACACACCACCAGCCATCAGTGCACGCTTCCACCAGGCACACACACCACCAGCCATCAGTTCACAATTTCTACAGGCACACACACCACCAGCCATCAGTGCACACATCAATTGTTAACACATCCACAATTAACTATTGTAGCAATCGCAGTATGCCACACTTTACTTTTAAACATATTCATCTAAAGCGCAGTATGACACCATTGCTACAAAAATAAATACAAATTTTTTTGACCTACAATTTATAGACTTTTGTTGCAATTGGTGTTGCAATATTTAGCAATGCCAACTGCTCAAACTTAATTAATGCGAGACCTATTGCATTGCAAATGCTTGTTCTTAAGAGCTGTCTGTCTGGCTGTCTGGTCAGCCAGGGCATTGCCTTTTCCAATATCATCCGTCACTTTCTTATGCGCTTTACATTTCATAATAGTTACCTTTCTGGGAAATGTCAGGAAGTCTAATAATCGATGAATTAGGGGGCCATGTTGAATTTTCGGCCCATGTGAAGTAAGGAAATTTCTTTCTTTCCACAGTCTCCGAAAGTTGTGAGCCACCCCAAAGGCATACTGACTGTTAGTGTAGATATTAACCGTTATTCCTTTGCTTAACTCACAGGCTCTAGTGAAGGCCACTAATTCTGCAGGCTGAGCAGAACACTGCGGAATCTGAGCTGTTTCTACTACTTGCTCCAATGTCGTGAGGGTGTAGGTGGCTGATATGTTACCATCTGGCCCTTTGAGACATGATCCGTCTACATACAGTGTACCTTCTGGGTCTGCTATCGGGGTATCCTGTAAGTCAACCCGTCCCTTCGTCTCCTCCTCTGTACTCAATATACAGTCATGTGGATCTAAACAAGCATCCTGAGTGTTCAGTGGATGTAAGGTGGCGGGATTCAGTACAGTGCATCTCTTGATGTTAATGTGGCTGGAAAAGAGTGTCAATTCATATCCTGTGAGTCATGCGCTAGTGAGGTACTGTGTCTTGGTGTTATTAAGGAAGGTATCCACAGAAAGGGGAACCATCAGAGTCAAGGGGGAGTTCATGACGATCACCGCACTCTGACGGACCATGAGTGGGCCGCAGCTGTCGCCCGTAGGCATCCTGGGAGAGCCCTCGCAACAGGATCTAATATGGCTGCAAAATAGGCACATGGCCGATGGTGACCTCCGAATATCTGGGTCAAGACAGCGCAAGCACAGCCGTCTGTCTCATGTACAAAAAGAAAAAATTGTTTGTTATAATCAGGAGTACCTAGGACTGGAGCAGTACACAGAGCTCTTTTTAAATCCTGGAAGGCCTGCTTGTTTGTCCATGGAAAAGAACTGTCTGATTTGTCTTTAGTGGTGAGGGCAAGAAGAGGTTTGTCTATGCAAAGAGTTGTTGTGCTGTTCCTAACAAAAGAACGGATTGGTACAGTCAGTGATGTGAATGGATTATGGGAGGGTGGTCAGAAGTTCACCCTGGGAATCCATTTTGTTGGATTTAATGCCCTCACACACCCTTTCAGGTGTCATGCTTCATCATTTGGGCTTGCTCCTCATTGGGTCGGCGGTGCAATACCCAATGGGCGACACCTCAAAGAGGGGCTCTTTGGCGGAGATCTTTTTCCAACTGCCGTATAGATGAAGTGTGGGTATGGGGCCAGATGCAGGTGGTAGACATGGGTATTGTGGGTTAAAATAAAGCTAGTGTTTAATTTGTCCTTGATTTTAATTATCTGTACTCGTTAGAATTAAATTACTAGTGGCATGGTATTAGAAACATATAACTGATATTTTGCTGTAGAGAGAGGACTAATCAGCTGTGTAGTTCATCTCTCTGTTTATCTCATCGGTAAATGTGTGAGGAATTCATTGGTATTGATGTGCATTCCCCGTGTATCAAGAGAGGTTGTCTGCAAAGCGGAAGTTAGGGTCTTATCACTTCTGTTCCGATATGTCTTTGTGGGGTCCTCTATGCAGTGCATCTCCTGTGTGCCCGTTAAAATGGTAAAGCTATCGCTGGTCTGTGGTGAAAAAGCGGGTCCTCGGTATAACGCGGTGGCGGAATACCGGAACAGTTTGCCATGCGTGCATGTAACAGCCGAAGCCGTTTAAGTTCTGAGTCTGTAGAGCGCCCGTTATTTGAGCGTAATATCGAAGCAGAATTGCCATGCGTGCATGTATTTGCCACGGCTGATTGAGCCCTGTGTCTCTAGAGCGCCCGTTATTTGCGTGGGTGAAATGTAAACTGGTAGTAGGCGCTGTCCTATTTCTCCATGTTTCTACTAAATGGTAGTGGGTACTTAGTTATCCTGCTCTAAAGGATTCTCGTTTTGAGTCACTTACTTGGTAGTATCCTGAGCTGCACGTCTAGCACCTACCCATCGCCGCTGGAACCGGGTGGATGGGTGGTGTGCTCGGACTTCCTGTTTATATGTTAAAGTCAGGATGCCTCTCATTGGGTCTCTATAATGGCGGCCATCTTAACATATGTAAAACGGCACAGAGCTCGTGATTAATATATTTAAGAGGCTATCTGAGTGTTTTGTCACCGAATACTTGGTGGTTCAGACACATAAAAGAAGAGCTAAAAACCTTTCATTAACCCTTGTATACCTTTATCGTAATTACGAAAACAATATAGAGGGCACAAAATAACAATAGGGAGAGTTTAATAGAACTAAGAGAAAGAAATACCACAGCCTCCCAACGAATGACATGTGTGACCACATTCACTCCAAAATCCAATCAAATAGGAAAAATAGTGAAACGCCATTGGCCCATACTTAATACTGGTACCTTAAGCATAGACCAACCAAGGTTTGCCTTCAAAAGTTCTAAAAACATAAAGGACATCTTGATCCACACTAGACCCAAGACCAGAAATGAACCGAACAGACAAAATACTCTATGGAATCTACCACCTGTAACTGGCCATTATCCTTGCGGTAATTGCGCAGCATGCCCATTCACCAAAAAGTACAAATGCACCACCTTATCCGAATCATTTAAATGGGAAATGAAAAACCACACAAATTGTAATAGTACTAACTGCATTTATTTGATCATATGCCCATGCAATTTGTACTATATTGGCATGACGACACGCAATGATAAAACCAGAATTTCTGAACACTGCAGTAACCTTAGATGTAAAAAGGACAACACAAAAATGTGCAAGCACTTCCTAGAAAGGAATCACTCCCCAGACTCAATTCAATGGCTCGTTCTGGAAGCTTGCCCATATACCTCCAAAGAAGGGCTATTCCATAAAGAACAGCTGTGGATCCATAGGTTATCTAGTGACAGTAATGGTCTGAACGAAGACATACCTTGGACCACCCTCTAATTGATTTTCTAGATGTAACCTAACTCTATTTCTCAACACAACGAGAGTCTAAAACTGAAAATAAGAAAACACAAAGGTATACTGAAGATTATTGATTTCATCAAATGGTGACAGTCACCTCCACCAGTACTCTTCAGTTGGAGAACCTTTCTTACACTAATTTCACCATTCCAATATGGCCGACACGTTCACATCACTTCCACTAGACTATTTAAATGCTATAGCACTACCAAAGATTATGCTGGCTAATACTACCCTACTGACATGGGAATAACGACATGAATGTACTCAAAGTCTTTATATCACCCACTAGTCCCGAAGAAATACACATACTTGTGCTTTGAAATCACTATACCGTGGTTGTATATATATATTGTTTTCGTAATTACGATAAAGGTATACAAGGGTTAATGAAAGGTTTTTAGCTCTTCTTTTATGTGTCTGAACCACCAAGTATTCGGTGACAAAACACTGAGATAGCCTCTTAAATATATTAATCACGAGCTCTGTGCCGTTTTACATATGTTAAGATGGCCACCATTATAGAGACCCAATGAGAGGCATCCTGACTTTAACATATAAACAGGAAGTCCGAGCACACCACCCATCCACCCGGTTCCAGCGGCGATGGGTAGGTGCTAGACGTGCAGCTCAGGATACTACCAAGTAAGTGGCTCAAACACGAGAATCCTTTAGAGCAGGATAACTAAGTACCCACTACCATTTAGTAGAAACATGGAGAAATAGGACAGCGCCTACTACCAGTTTACATTTCACCCACGCAAATAACGGGCGCTCTAGAGACACAGGGCTCAATCAGCCGCGGCAAATGCATGCACGCATGGCAATTCTGCTTCGATAATACGCTCGAATAACGGGCGCTCTACAGACCCAGAACTTAAATGGCTTCGGCTGTTACATGCACGCATGGCAAACTGTTCCGGTATTCCGCCACCGCGTTATACCGAGGACCCGCTTTTTCACCTCAGACCAGCGATAGCTTTACCATTTTAACGGGCACACAGGAGACGCACTGCATAGAGGACCCCACAAAGACATATCGGAACAGAAGTGATAAGACCCTAACTTCAGCTTTGCAGACAACCTCTCTTGATACACGGGGAATGCACATCAATACCAATGAATTCCTCACACATTTACCGATGAGATAAACAGAGAGATGGACTACACAGCTGACTAGTCCTCCCTCTACAGCAAAATATCAGTTATATGTTTCTAATACCATGCCACTAGTAATTTTGTTCTAACGAGTACAGATAATTAAAATCAAGGACAAATTAAACACAGTAACCTTTTTTCTTTTACCAGCAATCCCCGCTATTCATAGTCCTAGTGAAGTTCAACTAGAAAACCTTGATATTTAACCTGTTCATTTGACTGATGAATGTGTGTCTATAAAATTGTGATTCTCACCAATAAATTTGTAAAAAACCAGCAGCCTTTAAGATGTTCCCCCTATACATACAGCCACATGGTGGAAGATCTCCCTGAAGCTTTACCCGCTGGACACTGTCGTTGCTTGATTGTTTTTAATGCTAGGTGAGTTTTGAATAGTTGTAGGATACCATATTGGTATTCCATAACCTTTTAGTCTGGTTTTATATTCACAAGTCACTCTCACAGAACTACCACTTTTGAGAGTGCCTGCTACACTTGTGCAATGGTGTTGTGACACGCACCGACCATCACTGGCATGTAAAATGCACAAGTATGACAGTCACTGATGTACTTCTCTATCAACATCTCGTTGTGATATGCTTGTGCCTTTCTCTCAACAGGTATTGACAATTGCAACGCAAGAAGGGTAATATAATAGTGTTATCCTCTCTAAATACATATATTGTGGTAGCCATAGGAGCATACATACACCACACCCTATATAAATTAGTGTAGACAGTTTCCCTCACACTTAGATACCTGCTAACATAGTCCATCGTGGTCCTGAAGAATCACTAGATATTCTCTTTATAGCGTGAAACATGTTGACCTGACTACAACAACCTCTGGATCAGAGTTGGAAACATTATTTTCCATTACTCTCCTCCAGGATAATCGTTTTTACCCAAAGCAGTGGCCCTCTGAATAAAGTACTCTTGGTACCACTAGCTTTATTTTAGCCCACAATACCCACGTCTACCACCTGCATCTGGCCCCATACCCACACTTCATCTATACGGCAGTTGGAAAAAGATCTCCGCCAAAGAGCCCCTCTTTGAGGTGTCGGCTGTTGGGTATTGCACCGCCGACCCAACGAGGAGCAAGCCCAAATGATGAAGCATGACACCTGAAAGGGTGTGTGAGGGCATTAAATCCAACAAAATGGATTCCCAGAGTGAACTTCTGACCACCCTCCTGAGGAAATAGAAATTTTACGTGGCCAGTGTGCCCCCTACATGCACCCCATGTCTGTACATATACCCCATGTATGTCCATGTCATCATGCAATTCCCTTCTCATGCCTGTAATAATAATGCCTCTGCATTTCCGTCCAAATGTTAGCATGTCAGTTACCAGGCCCTCCATGAAAGAAGCGTTAATTCTGTACTGAGGCCTATGTTGCCAATGTATTTACATGGTGTACGTGTAAAAGTCGAAATGAGCACGTTTTGTGGCTCAGCCGAGCCAGGACCCGAATTCAGGCCCCATGCCTCCTGACACTCTGAAAGCTGCAGTTTAGCTATGTATCCCTGACCTCTCACATACTTCCTGCTCAGCCGAGAGGTGCCTAGCCCGGCCTGCCAAGACAGTATTTTGCTTACAGTTATCTGCCCTGCTCCACCGAAACACATTCCTGCTTAATGAAAAGGGTAAATATATTCCGCCTGCAGAAGATAGGGCCTAGCCTTTCTGTCTCCATTCAAGTGATTTACAGAACTCGCATCCATAGAAGGCCCATGGCCCCACACAATGTACGAAGTAATATATGCACACACTGGCTCTTAGTGATGAGCAACCTTTGCTCGAGCGACCTTTAATTCAGATAATACATCCTCCAAGCTCAAGATATCAGATAATACCAGAGGTGCAGGTCGTCCTGACATCCAAGACATCCCTACTAGCACGAAAGTCAGCTCCCCCCAGTTTCCCCCAGTTATACGTCAATTCCACGTCATGACCAGTTTGCCCGCACAAGTAGGGTAAAGGTTCCTGCTGACCATGCAGACCCCCTCCATGTATCCACCCATCTATGACACCTCAAGGGAACACCCACGTGTACGCCTTCTTACATGCCCTTTTCACGCCCATGTGCTCTTATCTCTCTCCTTCACTTGCTCCGCCTGGAGCGCTCCGCCTTCTCTATCCAAGTCAATGTATGTTTTAACTATATATAATGAGTTCTGTGAATAAAGATCCAGATGACGATCCTTCCTGATCCCTAGTGGTGATGGAACCCGATTCTCCCTTAACTCGAGTTAGTGAATTAAAGCCCTTCTGAATCGGACACTACGGACTCTGCCTCTCATTATATGCATGATCCTTATTAATGTATAGAAATTCTGACAGGGTAATTAATTTATTTACCACACTCCCATAATCCATTCACATCACTGACTCTACCAATCCGTTTTTTTGTTAGGAACAGCACGAAAACTCTTTGCATAGACGTACTTTCAGGGCACTTCCTGACTGGACCTTCTGTTCTCCATAGAACAGTAATTGCCCTTTACTCCTTATTTTTGATACCCAAGAAGAGGTTTGACCATGCCTGAAAAATTGAAAATCCACTGTCTGCAGTATGAGGTTTGACCTATTATGGCTCGCACCTGCTTTTGTGTCCGTGGGGCCGCCATAGCATTGATAACGGCTACACGATCAGCGGTGAGCAGCCTTCCTTCCTTCGAGAGGAGATGACCTAAATAGGTCACCTTCAAGGTGGCGTAACAAACAGAGAGTAGCTTCTTTACATGTCTGGGCTGAATTTGCAGTAATGAGGAGGTCATCAAGATACTGCAGTAGTGTGGAATTATCAGGGAGTTCCAAGGAATCTAGTTCACTTTTGAGAGCTTGACTATAGATACTGGGACTCTCGGTGAAGCCTTGAGGGGCAGCGGCAAAATCTAAAGCTCCCAAGGGAGAAACCCAAAAAATGTCTGCTGTCAGGATGTATAGGAAGCCTGAAAAAGGCATTCTTCAGGTCTATGACTGAAAAGTGCGTGGCATCAAAAGGGACCATCGTAAAGAGGGCTGTAATGTCGGGGACAACAGGGTATTGGGAGATCGTTATTTTGTTATGGGCTCTCAGGTCAATCACAGATCTGTATATTTTAGGGGAGAGAGCATCTCCACTGGTCTTTTTAAGAACCGGAATAATGGGACTGTTAGAGATATTACCAGATGTCTCCTCCACTACGCCCTTGTCCAGCAATTCAGATATTATTGTTAAAAAGGACACTTCTCCTTCCGCGGGCAGTCAATACTGTCGAAGGCGGGGAAGGATGGCGCCGGGCTGAATACGTACCACATGAGGGGGTATATTGAGACAGCCAACATCAGTGTCTGATGATGCCCAGAGGGAGTAAGGTAAAGACTGCAACTCTGGTGGGAAGGGACTGGACAGATACATATAGGAGGCTGTGGTGGGGGAAATTGTTAGGGATACACCCTGGTGACTACTTGATATGGTCGCATACAGAGCTTTCAGTAAATCCAGGCCTAATACGTTTTCACTGCAACCTGTAGTGAGGACCAAGGGAGCATCAACATGTGCGGGGCCAATATATAGAGGGAGGGGTTCAGAGACAGGGCTGGTCATGGGTGTTCCTGCAAAACCCACGGAGACATTGATGTTGCCAGAAAGGGATGCCTCTGGGACTGACAGACGTGCAATAGAAGACCGGGTGGTCCCAGTATCCAGAAGCAAATTCTGATTGTTCCCCACGACTGACAATTGAACATACGGACCCCTTTGATCCACTGGAATTTTCACTCTAGTAATACCCCTTTCATGGCTGTACTATGTTTGATAAAACCCTGTTTCATCAACTTCATCATAATCATCATTGTAATAAGTGCATGTTGCATTGTATCTATCAAACCTGTTGGCCAGGCGCTGCCGGACAGGGGTGTCAACCCTGGATCTATGCTCTTTGTCCTGCGGACAGGGCGGGCCATGGTCCCTAGTTGGCCTCCCCTCCCTAGGAGCATAAGGCCAAGTCTTCTCTGTTCGGATGTTTTCAGCTAATACTGGACACTCATCTATCCAATGGCCGAACCATTTACAATAAGCACACTGATCAGTTTGAAGGGCTCCCGTGCATTGAGGGCCTGAGGGCGTAGACTGGCGAGCCCTCGGAGGGGGTTGGGGCTGTGGTCTGAAATTCCTGTGGGCATTTGGACCTTGGGGAGGGTAATTCTGCTGCAGAGGTACCTTAGTCTTAAGATCCCTAGCCCTCTTACTTTCCTTTTCTTTATCTTCCTTCTCCCTATTCTCGTGATACTGTGCCATAGCCAAGATGCTAGTCATAGTCAGGGCAGACCATGTACTTTCAACCTTCTTGAGCCTGGCTGAAATCTCAGGAAGCAAGTTGCTGACAAACTTATCGACAAATACTGGGCTAGAGCCTGGGATACCGGGGTCCAAGCCACTATGTCCCTTGTATTCTGTTTCAAAACGGGTAAAGAAGTCAGCCACACTTTCATCTTTTCGTTGCCTACAGGTATTTATCTTATCCCAGTTAATGACTGTTTCTGGCAAAAATGTTTTCATAAGTGTTATTATTTTACCGGGCAAAGTCAGGATGGCAGCTTCTGACTTAGTCCCCCCTGCCCTTGCGTCTTCCATAGCTTCCAGATTAGCCCATTTACCTCCCATCTCTACTTCATGGTCAGTATGTCGAATCTTATCCCGAATTTCAGTAGGAATGACCGTACCAAAGAGCAAGTCGATGTCTTCAAGAATAAGTGTACCAGCAGATATTATCTGGCCTAATTCTTTGTAAAAGGCAGCCGGAGGATCTGGTAACTGCCCTTTCAACTGCATTACCGCTGACATTTTCCAAGGGACATGAACCCACAGCCTATTCCAGTGGGCTTCAACAGGCCCTCGGCCATTATTTTTGGCATCGGTGAGTGTGTTAACAAAGACATTGTCTCTAGAGGGGGTTTGGGGGAGGCGGTCATATCACGGTAAGCTATCAAAGCGGACATAACGCCAAACATTCCCTCTCCCTGTACATCGCCTTTTTTTATTTGTGACCTGAGGTCCACTAATCCGGTGGGTATGTGCATAAATGAATTCTCGAATCTCTGAATAACCAAGGTATACATGCATTCAGCCCAAGTGGTCTGTTCCATAATTGTCCATTGGGAAAAGGTGGACCATATTTCGTTAAGTGGATAAATAGTCTCGCTATTTATCCAACATTCACAATGTTGCTTTTGCAGGTCATCTCCTCGAAGGGGCTAAAAGCTGACTGCAGAGCGCAAGAAGCTAGTCGGAGGGAATTCAATAATCTATATAAATCCTGCTTAACCGTAAACCATGGGGAAGAAGGGAAGGGGCGGGCAGGGGTAAAGCTGCAGGGATTGGGTGGATGGGGACTCGTTGTCATTCCCTTGGCGAGGACAGCGGTAGTGTGCGCAGTCGGTGTCATAGGCGCCAAAATAGGGGGCTCCGTGTGACGGGGGAACAGTAGGAGGGGCAGTGGGGGCAGGAGTGTGCAGCACGGCTGGTGCAGGTGCATGCGGGACAGGGGGTGTCAGCGCAGGGTACAAGGGGGCATAAGCAGGAGGACTTCCCAACATGGTATCAAGCAGGGAATCGCCCTCTTCTCTCCCTTCCATAAAGCCTTTTCCTTTCTTTTCACGGGTCGGGTGGCACTTCTGCACCCGCGCCCTATGTTCCCTACCAGCTATCTCTACAGATTTTTCCATTTGATCCTGTAAGTGCTCCCTAGCATGGTCAGCCATTGACATCCGCTCCCGCTTCCTTTCTAGTGCCTTTTCCTTCTTTGCTCTCTGCTCAATTTCCTTCCTTCACAACCTGACAGACTCAAACATCGAGGGATGAATCCTCCATTTTAACAGCTGTTCCTCTAGATATGCCATAACTTGCGGGTCAAAAGACCCATAAGGCAGCCATTGTAATTCTGAGTTACTTCGTTTATTGTATTTGGTCCAAAAAGGGGAAAACATTATAGCAGAAGGACCATGTTTAGTATACATGGTGTGACCAGGGGTCCCCTCTGGAGGAAGCGGACAGGCCGCCTCCAGCTGGGAGTCCTGTGTTTACATACTTTCTTAAACTTACTACTGGCAGGCATGCCTGTAAACAGATAACAGACAACAGCGGGTTTAAAAAAGCTCACCTCGCTGGCTTTTGCAAAAGTCAATAGCAGCAGAATCATAAAGACTCGGTAGGTGATCAGTCCACCCTTACCTGTCAGGGGTAGTTCTCTTCTGCAGACGTAGGGCTGTGTCCTGTTCCAGAAATCAGGTGGGGGACTCCAGCGAGGACACGGCCATGTCGCCCAGACCGGGCGGGGAGGCACAGCGGGTGAATTGTTCGGCTACCGGACTGCAAGAATCCCTTGGGTAGGGTACCTCCATCGGAGTTTCTCTGTGCACCTCCTCACATCCACCGGGCCTGACCTTCATGCTCGTGGGGTCCCTATTCGTGCACCATTTGAAGAACCATTTATACCCACTTACTGGGTCTTGGTGGCGGGGGAACCGCCCAAGTCTTCCATAACCTCCTTATGTAGAAAAAGGAGACACAGGAGCCTTCGTCTGCAGGAGGAACCAAGTTTTTTCCGAATAGCCCAGGCTATGGAACAGAGTTCCACGCTCGTCGGAGACAAGACAGAGGCGGATGCTGCTTCACTCTGCAGCTTACAGGCCTTATGTACACATTTCCCACCTTAAGAAACCAGTTCAGATGGGGGCATGGCGCCCCCGAGTCAGAATGCAGTTACGCCGTTCTTTGTTCAGGCAGGACGGGGGCTGCAATAGATGGCACAAAAGATTACAGACAGGTCTTACAAAACAGGATATGTACAAGAGAGGACAGACAGATCATGAACAACAGGATATGTGAAAGAAACAAGTTCTGGGACGGTGGTGTGACCAAGTCTTGCGAACAGGGTGGGTGTGTGCAGGATTTCAGTCCGAGGGTGGTGAGGCCAATTCTTTGTTCCCTTTTTGGAAATTGGCTCAACCACCAGGAGCAGGAAGGGCAGGGTGGTTGTGACAGTTAGAGTTTCATCAGACATCAGCAGAAACGACCAGGAGGGTTCTGCAGAGGTGTTTGACACGAAATGACAATGCAAAAATAATGGAGTCCTGACACAAAATAAATGCCGACAAGAAGGACACTTTTCCTCAGTTCAACACTTCCTCTGTGACCTGGAGAGGCACTGCAAGAGTGCGCTGCTAGTGGGAATCGGACTACAGTCCATGCCCTCGGAGCGCTGCACAAAGGGGTGGTTGCAGCATACCGTGTTTTGTGAAACAGTAGTTCAAACAGACCTTCTTCTCTGTGTCAAGGAGAGGCAAGTCCCCTGGGTCCTCTTGTGAAAAGTTCAGTAGTTATTTGAAACCCAGGACCCTGCGCTAACATTCTATCTCAGTGTTGAGTGTGTGCTGTGAGTGTAGTAGCACTTGCATGGTATAAGGATTGTGAGTTGTAATACTCTGAGTACTAGGGCCTGTGAAACCAATTTTGGATTCCCTTGGGACAGCATGACATAAGATGGAGGATGAACATAACTCCTCCAGATAGTGTATTGCATGCATTCCTGTAATCAAATTGAGGAAAGCCAGTCAATGAATGGATGAAGATGAAGACAGAACTATCGTTAGAAATTCAAGGAGGATCTTGCTAGCAAAGGCTGCTGATTAGCACTTTCCAAGCACTGCCATTTGGTGCACGGGAGAGGGAAACTTTACAGTTTATTTGCAATTTATTTTCTTCAAGATAAGGCCATTTTTAGGCAGGACCTGCCTTTTGCCTATCCTTTATTACAGCTCCAGGTAAGCAGATGTGCAGGGCATTTTCCATTCAATGCTTGTTTTGGATATTCCTGCTTTGAGCCAGCCCTGTTGCTCCCTTCTATGACCGACATCACTATCTCCTAATAGTGTGTCTAAGGAATAGACAGAAAGTAGTATTTTTATTTATTTATTTATTTATTTATTTATTTATTTATTTATTTTGGGTTTTGAAACATTTTATTGTATATTTCTCAGTGTACACTGCCTTTTGCCTGCAACCCTGGGGCTGGTGGCATAATAGCTGGATCGCAATACACAGCTAAGTTAGCCAACATCCCAAGGGGCAGGCAGCGAGGTATATATAGCGTGCAGTTCAGCTTTATACACAATCTGCAAAACAAAGAAACATATTCCCAAACATAATCTTCAATTACCCTTTCAAGCCTCCCCCCCCCATCCCTCAACATCAGAAAACCATCTTTATGAAGCACTTGTTTGGTCTCTCTCGTCCTGTCTACTGTTGCATCCCGGCACATAAACATCCCTACCCCTTCCGCTAAGACGATTCACAGTAACTCACTTGTACTCTACCTAATACGTGGTGTCCCACTACGCCTGCTATATGGTCCCCTAGCTTTACACAGCCAATCATTCCCTCTGGTAGTCAGCCCCGTCAGATCGCAACAAAGCAGCAAATGATTCCCAAATGTCAGTCGGTCTGGATCTACTCGGCATTGATTCCCAAAAAACCGACAGTTGTTGCAATATGTCACCGCCCTAACCCATGCAGCCATCGTGGGTGGGTTTGGCTTCTTCCAATGAATAGCTACTTGTCTTTTTGCCAATAGCAGCAGCATCGCCGTAAGTTTGCAGCGTTCGCTATGTATTTCCTGTACATATCCTAATAATGCCACCAGAGGCGTGAGTTGTAATGTGACATTTGTTATGCACTCTATGTGTCTAAAAACCTCCACCCAGTATTTCGCTATGGGTCCGCAATCCCAAGCCAAATGAGTAAATGTGGCTCTCCGGACCCCACATCTCCAGCATCCTGCATCTGGAAGCAAGCCCATGCGTAGCAGCTGTGACGGTGTGCGATATAATCTATGCAGGAAATGAAATGAATTAACCTGAGTCTATAATTTGGCGAAAGGTGTTCCAACTGTGTACAGCAGAACTGCCACTGCTTGTCATTAATAACCAACCCTGCTTCTTCTTCCCATTCTGTCTTGGATGTAGTGTACGTGACTGGGGATTCACTCTGTGTAGTGCTGTAGAGGCATGTAATTAGTTTCCGAGGTGATGGGTTTAATAAAATATTCTCCAGTGCAGGCAAGGTGGGCGGTTCGCCAGGGAATTCTTTATATTTGGACCTGCACGCCGCCCTAATCTGATAGTATAATAGCGCATCAGATGCCATTGGCGTTTGTGAGTTCCACATATGCAACATTGTTAAGAACTCACCTCCCGGGAATAGGTCACTTCCTTTCACCAGGTTACATGATTTTGCCCGCAGCCAAGTTGCCTTTTCTAATAGGGGCCCGATTAAGGGGTTAGCGTCCAGTGGCATAGACGGCGCGTATAGTACTTCCTGCTTTGCCCTTTTTGCTATACCATTCCAGGCCCATCTCACCGCCTCTACTGTGTCAATTTCCTGCTGTGGACGCTTATAAGGGTGGAACACAGCCGTGTTTAGTGGAAGTGGCGCAATCCTATCTATTTCTATCGCCACATGTGGCTGAAATGGTTAGGGGTGGTGTAAGAAATGTAGGAATTGCGCCTGCGCGCTATAGGCATATCGTTCGAAGTCCAGGGCTCCCAACCTACTTTGTGTAAAGGGCAACGTGAGAATGTTCCACGAAATTCGGGGTTGCCTGCCCGCCCACACTAACTCCAGTACACTAGAGCGAAGTCTCCTAAAGAAATGGGCATTCAGTGGCATAGGGATATTTACAAAAAGTTATAGGAATTTGGGCAGGATCACCATCTTAGCGATAGCTATGCGTCCTGTTAAGTACAGTGGTGACTTCTTCCACCTCGGCAGCTTACTTTCCAGCCAATCTGTTGCCCTGCAATAGTTTGCTGCCCATATCTCCTGCACAGACCTACTTATATGGATAGCTAGATATTTCGTCTCTCCCTCTGCCCACTGAATCGGGAACTCCAACACAAAGGGGTCAGTAGTGTCAGTCAAGGGCAATATCACAGACTTGTTCCAGTTTATCTGATTGCCCATCAATCCACAGTATCGTATGCACTCCATCATCAATACATCAAAGGTGTCGACGGGGTTCGTTAGGTATACGGTTATATCATCTGCATACCTTGATATCAAAATACCTCTGATCGTAAATCCAATGCTCTTTTGCATGTGGAATTGCAGAAGCTTGTCCGCCAGGGGTTCCATTGCTATAGCAAACAACAGCGGCGACAATGGGCACCCCTGTCGTGTCCCCCTAGTGATGCTAAAGAGTTCAGATATCTGTCCATTTACCTTTAACCTGGCTGTGGGGCAGGTATACAAAATCTGAATTTGCTTTATGAACAACGGGCTGAAACCTAGTTTCGCTAGCACAGCAAAGAGGAATTTCCATTCAAGAGAATCAAAAGCTTTTGTGGCGTCCAACAGCGCAGGTGCAGCTTTTACCTGGGGGTCTAGGTAAATAAGTACCCCAAAGAGTGTCCGTAGGTTGTGAGCATTGGAGCGTCCCGGTATGAAGCCACACTGATCCGGTAGAGCTATTTGCGTCAGCATAGGCTGTAATTTGTTGGCAAGTAGCTTAGCGTATATTTTAGTTTAGTTTATAAGGGACAACGGACGATATGAGTCCGGCGAGGTCTGGTCTTTGTCCGGTTTTAGAATAGTTACTATGGTGGCCTCATGAAGCGTCGGGGGAAGCATTCCGGTCTCCATGGCCTCTTGATAGACTTGTAACAGCCTGGGGGCCAGGATATCCACATACTCTTTATAGAATGCTGCTGTGAGGCCGTCTGCCCCTGGGGCCTTGTCACTTGGCATGCTGCTTATGACTTGTGTGACATCCTCTATTGTAATTGGAAGCTCCATATATTTCCGAGCTCCATCGTTAAACCAGGCCAGCCCTATATCTTCCAAGTAATCAGCTATATCTGTTTGTGACAGGTTCGTTTGTGATCTGTACAGTTTTGATCAGTGGTTTGACATCTCGCTCAGGACGTTGGGCGGTGCACGTATCACCTCTCCCTTATCCGTGCGCAGTTCCGTGATATAGACTGAGCCTCTAGGCGTGCGCAACAGGCAAGCTAGCGTTTTACCTGGTCTATCACTTTCCCCATATCGTCGCGCCTGGGCATGTTTACAGAGGTATGCCGTCTCCCTCTCAGCCTCCTCCTGGAACACCATCAATTTAGTCCTAATGGTCGCACCGGTGACTGGTGATGGATCTTGTATTTGCAAGCATTCTAGCTCCCCTAGCTCCCTCTCCAGTCTGCTAAGTGTGCTGCGGATGTCACCCAGTACGCCAGAGTGCAGGGCTATGCAGTTCCATCTTAAAACCGCCTTAAAAGCTTCCCAGAGCACCCCCGGTGAGTCAACTGTGCCTTCATTCAATGTGAAATATTCTATAATTTTGTTGTGTAGGTCCTCTTGGAAGACCAAGTCCAACAATGCCTTAGATGGGAATTTCCAGGCGAATGGCTGGGCATATGCAGGGGGTAGGTGCAAAATGATCTGGGCTGGGGCATGATCAGATAGCGTGCGGGGATGGTGCGTGGTGTCAGCTAGCCAGGTATGTAGGTCTTTCGATACTAACCAGTAATATAGGTGTGACCATGCGCTACGGTGATGTGTAATGCATGTACCCTCTTTTGTTGTGGGATGCAGGGCTCTCCAGGAGTCTATAAGGTGGAGATCTTCAATGATATCGTGCAGTGTGTCAGCTGCTCTTGTGTGATTTGCTCGAGGGGAACCCTGCTGCTCCATCATCATTGACAGTACCACGGTAAAGTCACCTCCCCACAGGATTGTCTTGTGCCCTAATGTTCGTATTCTATGCCAGAGGTCCTGGAAAAATTCTGGGCTGTCTGTGTTTGGGCCATAAACATTGAATAATGCTATTGGTGTGTGACATATTCTCCTTGCAATATTAGGCATCGTCCCTCCCGATCTACTGTAGTGGTGTGGGTTCGCCACTGCAGGCCTCTGTGCAGAAGGATCGCCACTCCCCTAGAATAGTTGGAGTAGCCAGCCTCTACAACCACCTCCCAGCGATTATTCCTTAATATCCCTGCTGTTGCATTCGTCAGGTGTGTTTCCTGCAGAAAACATATATCTACCCCGTGTCTAGAAAGGTAGGTCTTAGTTAATCTCATTTTCCTACGATCATTTAATCCCCTGACATTCCACGTGAGTCATGTGAGTGTGTTGCGGTTACGTGAGTGTGCCATTTCCATTCATAGAGTTCCAACATATCGCGTGTCTGCAGTTGGGACTGAGACGTATCATGTTGATGTGCTTATGCAGTTGTAAAATAGAGAAGCTTTTCCTCATCTCCAACTATGATCGTAGATACAGGAGATCCATCGTACATGTGTAATACTTTGTTTTCCAAACCAATAGAAAGGGGTTAAAACCCATTACAACCACCCCCCACTCTAACCCCCCAATCAGGTTGAGCAATTCCCTCCCCTTTCACCCACAACAACATCCAAGTCAAACATAGTGTCCAACTAAAGGGAATCATCCCATGGGGTGCGTAGGTCACCAGCAGTTAACCCTGTACTTATGACAGGGTGGTCGAGCTGCAAATACCACGCACATACATCCTGAGCTCACCTTATTACAGCAGTGCATACCAGTCATTAGGGGGATCATCAAATTCTAGGTTTGTTGGCTCTCTCCAAAGGAAGCAAAATACTCATCTTACCAATCTGTGGCCAGTTCACTGTTACTCTGCACTCACTGTGTTCAATCAATATCCATAATTTATGCCACAGCCCTCTGGATATCACTCGTTATTGCTGAGTCAGCCCTCCACCTGCCCCTCTTCAGAAGTCTTATGTTGTTTTTGGTCCTTCGCCATTTGTTTTGCATAGGTGAGTGCCGCATTTGCGTCCGTAAAGACAGTGGGCCTACCAGGACTCTGCACACGCAGCTTGGCCGGGAAGATCAGTGCGTACTTTGTCCCTAGTTGTTGAAATATTTTCTTTGCAGGGAGAAATTCCCTACGGGCAGCCTGTACCTGCAGGGTAAACTTCGGATACATCGCCACATCATTTCCACGGTATTGGATGGCGCACTTTTCCCTGGCTAGGCGTAATATTGAGTCCCGGTCTCTATAGTTGAGCACGCGTGCCAAGATTGGCCTCACCGGTGCACCGGGCTTCAGCCTAGGTCCTAGGGACCTGTGCGCTCTCTCTATAAGGAAAATCGAAGAAAGGTTTGGTCCAAACAGGTCTTTCATCATAGTTTCAAGGTACTGCTCCATATTCTGGATGTCTGTCGATTCGGCAATACCCGTGATCCATATGTTGTTTCTTCTCGATCTCGCCTCCAAATCCTCATTCTTCTGTTGAATTAGAGCCAGCACCTTGTCCATACCTCTTAGTTTCTTCTCCATGTCTGTTTGGCCTTCCTCCATCTCCGTCACTCTGGTCTCCAGGACAATTACACGCCCCTCCTGTTTGTCCATTCGTTATGTAATCTTGTCCATACGTTCAGCCAGCGTGTCCATCTTGGAATCGTTGTCCTGGCGACTGGTTTTCAATTCCTGGAACATTGACCGGACGTCCTCCGCCGGCAATTGGGCATTCTCTGCGTCATCAACTACCTCACAATCTGCGGCATCTGTTTCGGTAGTTTTGTTGGACTTCTTATCAAAGTTAAGTCTTGGTTGCCTCGTGTCAGGCTTCCCCATGGTTATGTAGGGCGTGTTGTTTCTGCGAGATTCTTGCTTACGGTAAGTGTGACCTGCATCAGCTGCCGTCGTGGCACGCTCTGAGGTTGGTCACTCGCGGGCGGTTTAAAGATGATTCGCCTGAGGCCTCGAGCGTCCAATATCATGCTAGCCGGGTTTGTCCACAGGCGCAGAACACCAATGATGGTTACAGTCTGCGTCCCGAGCCTTTCCAGACCGCCAGTGTCAAGATGTGTCGGGCACTCTTCAGCTGTGTCACCACAGTTCACCCGCCAGCTCAGCTGTCACCAATTTGGGAGGGCAATTTCAAACAACGCATCTGCGCACCACACTCGACAGTGCTCCCAAATCGCGATCTGTCCCCTCGACACGTTCTCGCTGGCAATTAAGGCAGTCCAGCCTCCCTGTAGGCCGTTCCTACAATCTGGTGCAGCCGCAGCAGTCTCCACGTTCTGGGGAAGTAAGGCTCGGGCCCCACCGGTCAGCTCGTAAAGAGGATCTCACCTCAGTGATTCGAGAGGGTTTACACTTCCAGCAGTGATCAGAGTTCAGTGCGATGCCTCCCGCTCTGCAGGCTTTAAGTCATCTTTTTCCCTTTTTTTCCCTATATATCCCAATGCGTGCTGTCCCAGTATTTGTGCTAAGCCGTTGCAGCCTTCACCAGAGGGCACATAGCGCTCGCGGTCCCGGCGCTCTTTCACTGCCGCTCGCGGCTCTCAAAATGGCGGCCGCTTGTGCCGGGTGGCTCCAGTAATCTTTAAGTGGACAGGGTGGCCCCTACGGTCCCTTGTCCTGCCTGTCTCTCGAGTGGTGGGACTCGCGCCTCGCGAAGTCCTCAACAATTGCTGCCCCTGCCAGCTGGATCACCAGACTTCACCTTGTGCGTGATCACCTGGTCTTCTCTCTCCCGGGCCGTGTCGCACGCCTCAGGTCACAGGCCACACAATTCTCTGCACTCTCGCCCTTGGGGTTCGTCCAGCAGCCCTCTAATGCCCCGCCGCTCCTCTCTCTGGGCAGCCGATGGGCCCGCTGCAAAAGCGGGAGCATTCGCCGCTTTCCGACCAGGATCGGCACCTCGCACCCCAGGCAGCCTGCCACGCAAGCTCCCGGCTGCAGCCAGCCATGCAGGCCCCACTCCGGGTCCAGGCCGTCCCACGCTGGAGCATCTGTCTCCCGTCTAGTACAGACGCCGGGGCAGCACCGGTGCACGCAGAATCAGCCCCGCACCTTTTGCTATGGGTTTCGCTCAGTGTTTGGCGTGTGGACCTCGGATAATAACGGATTAATGGGCTCGACCGGCGGAGCGGCGTTAGCAAGCGGCCATTCCGCTTCACGGCCAAGCCATGCCCCCAAAAAGTAGTATTTAAAGGAGAATCATCCCAAAGTGGTTCAGAAACCTTATACTGTGGATTCACACCCTCTCTCTGAAAAATGTGTATAAAAGTGGGATTAAAACCGTTCCACTATGTTCTAGTTTCAAGTTCCAGGTTCTTCATGACCAAGAAAGGGTGTGTTTCCTGGAGCACTTAAAGTGCCACTGTGTGACTCTGCATAGTGTCAACATGACAGCCAGTTTCCCAGTGATGGATAATTTGCTGAAGTCTGTACTTTTCTGCTGGAAATGTTGATGGTTTGCCTAGTGACTTGAAGCCTGCATACATACTGAGAGAAGGTGAGTGCCTAGAGCTATAGGTGAAGAGACTGTCCCATAGAACTAGTCCAGCATGCTCTCGGCATGTGGAAGAGCCAGAAATGACTGCGGTATAGGTCGAAGCCAGGAGTTAACCTTGTTTTGAGGGAGTGCGCTGGTGAGTGGTTCCTAAGACCTTACAAGTAGGAGCACCACCAAGTCATCTGCCAGTCTGCAGTCAGACAGAAAACTAGTGCTGCCTTTGCTGATGCTAGAGAAGAAGAGTCTCCAAGTAAGTGGGAGCTCAATCCACTTGTAACATCATTGCTGGTGAATCTACCCAAAAGCTACAACTACTGTGCCTATGTACCTGTCTGCAATTGGCCTGGAGGGCCATAACTGCCAAAGACATCATACCACTGCACATTCAAGGATAGTTGGTGACCAGACTGTGTTAACCACCTTTATTTTATTGTTCTCTCCCCCTCCGATGCACTGTTTACCTATTTTTCATGCTGTATTTTTTTATCTCTGGTTTGCTTCCTTATTGCCTGCCTACTATGTAATGCAATTTCCGTCTGTTTTTTACAGTGTATATGTAAACCGCTCTGATACTTACGGGTCCAGCTAGCGCTATATTAAACTTTTAAAATAAGATAAAAACAGTAATTTCTACATTCTGTCCAGCAATTCCTGTTCTGAAGGGAGGTCGCTGTTGAGGTTCCCACAGTGAGATGCTGCCACTGTGTAGAGTGCGGATGTGAATGACACTCACAGCAACATCAGATCTGCAACAAACATCAAGCAGATAGAGCAGGTTTAGCCTATCTCCTTGAAACAATGGTCTAATGATGCACAGACTAATATGGTGTGAGGACTTTACAATTTGTGTCCCAGTGAACATCTAGAAGGAGAATTGCTTAAATTAGTTATGCATCTTACCAGATGGGCAGATAGTAGTGATCTGCATCTTTGCCTCATTCATGACCATGGACACATAACCCTGGTGAACCATAGCCATTAGAGATCTCCCAGAACAGGGAGAGGATACCGAAAAGAGTTGTAGCAACTTCCTGAAGATTGCAACTGAAAGTACTATTCTGTTCTGTTTTGTTGCAAGATTACATTATTTTTTCTATTTTAAAAGAAAGATAAGCAGCAGGCTGGACACTACCTTATTCTGTCTGTTGTTTTACTTTTGGGTTCTGAGCTCACATCAGTAACCTGAGTAGCCTTGACTGCTGACCATTGATACACAGACAGTCAAGAGTGAAATGGGTTGTATTTAGCACAGTTTGCAGAGCTATAGTAGGATGGACCACCCCTAAGGCATCCCACAGTAGCTCCTGCCTGCTCTGTGGCCCTACAAACAAGATCTGACAGTTTGCTTGTGTGTCAGCCTTTGAGTATAGTTCTGGTGTCTCACTGCACTGATGCATACATTGCTGCAGCCGGTTTAAAGGTTTTATCAATTTGTATTGGTGCAAATAGCCCTTTCCAACCCCCTTGCAAGGCCTAAGGCACTTTTTGGGTTGCCCAGTTTTTTATTTGTATAGTGCTTCTGCTGGAACTTTTTCAGGAGTCTTATTGCAGACAGGGATTGCTGGACTCAAATTGTGACAATCGCATTCTTTCACCTCTGGTGCACTAGGTTTTAAGCTCACTCTTGAGCCCATAAAGGTGTACCTAGTACAACCCTTTGACACTTGAACCTCAGAATAGTGAAATCACAGAGTTCAAAACTTACTCAGGGAAGTGGTCTGTACTGTTAGAACCTTAGAACTAAATTGAACAGCAAATATAAATCCATGAATTAATACCCATCTAGTGCTTTTACCGCTAAAGAAAACGTCTTTTAGTTCCAAAACACAATACAAGACTAGTAATCATCCAAAGGCTCATCAATACCTTAACTATTGATTACAAAATTGCAGTGGCTTATGAGACACCATGGTCACTCCTTTAGGACAGGTACAAGTGTCTGTCAGCGGACTGTCTGTAGTGCCAGTATCAGTCATAGGGATGCCACGCTCAAGTGACACTGCTCATGCTCCAGTCACCTCTTTGTTGGCTCATTCCTTGGAACAGCAGAATAGCCCATCACCCTACCAAGGCAAGGATATCATCCTGGGCCCCTTCAGGGATGACAAGTCATCAATGGACGCCTTCTCCAAAGGGCGGGTGGGGTGCCTCCGTTCCTAGAACAGCACTTACTCCAGAACGGAGGCTTGTCAGTTGGGACAACCAAATGCAAACGCTATTCTTTTAGCGCCTAACATTCTAGCTGCTCAGTGTCTTTCGGGAGAAAGCCTAAAAAGCACACAGTTGATTCACAGTAGTCGCCTACAGTTACAGCTTCATGTGTACGCGGGCCTCCCAGAACTCACATGCTGACTGAGTAATCTAATTCTCCCTCGAGTCACACAGGTGGCTTAAATTCATCCACCTCAGCCTTTTTACTTTCCCCTTCTTATAGACAGAGTCTTAATTATGAAAAGACACCTCCAATTCCCGTTCTAAGCAGTTGGACCGCTCCTGTCTTTCAGGTGGGTCCAATCACCTTCTTCTGAAAGACTTCTGATCATGTACCTGACAAAGGGGAGCTGTCCTTCAGTACCTCGTCCACACACAACAGAAGATTTTTTTGTCACTACTGATTCGAGACCTCAGATTTAGGTAGAGAAATCTTGGGACCCCGGCTGAAAATTTCTGTCTCATCGTTATAATGAGGTTGCAGATAAAGTTTGTGTGCTCCAAGTTCACTTCAAGGACCAATATTTGGAAGTTTCTGCTTTTTTTGCTTATTCCTTCCCAATTGGTCCAGCCACAGTCCTTGTCTTTAAGTGTCAGAAGGAAAGTCAAGCGGAGGTAGAAGGCATCTGTCAGGGGAGACTCAAAACAAGTAGGCAAAAGAGGAAGAGGCTGTTCCCCCCCCCACCTAGCTGTTAAACTCCGGGGTCAGCATTTTGAGAAATCAATAGAAACGAAAGAGCAGAACCCTCTGTCTACTCTCCTATACACCCTAGAGGCTGGTTGACTATGAAGGGCCTCAGTAAAGTCCTCAATGAGCCCTAATTCACTATATGGGGCTATCTCCAGTCTCCATCGCAGTTACCACTGGATGGATTCCTGTGAAGTCACATCTACATGTAACAGACACACTCCATGCATAACCTCTTCATACAAAAAATACAAACAGATGCTGCACCCATATCACACATCGGATGAAAAGAAGGATCTAGTTGCACGTTTCTTAGAGGCCAATTTAAAAATACACGAGAGGCCAGTAGGTGGCTCGCCCTGGCAGTTTACCAGCAAAAAGTCCTATCTTTACTCCATAACCTGTCCTTGTCTCCACTGTCAGACTTCAGGAGCCAATGATCTGACAGGAGTCATGCAAAGCAAAAGGAAGACAACATCGCTTGTCCCTGCAGAAAACAGCTGGTGGTCACATTCTGTGTTACAAGAAGCTCTCATGGCACATGCATGATTGTCAGATATGCTGAGGCAAAAAAGACAAAAACCCAGCCGTGGCTCCTGAAGGTAAGTGCGGTGGGGCAGGACGCGGGGAGGGGGGGGGGGGTGGGGAGTTAGCAGACGACGGAATAGTGAAAATCAAATAAAAAAATAAATCCTATTCCGTTATCTGTCAACTCTCCCCCATACCGCACCGCCGCGCTTACCTGCAGGAGCTGCGGCTGCTCCACACCACTGAAGAGATCATTAAGCACTTTGATTTGAGTCATGCTCTTGGGCCCCTTTTGGAATACATGTCTGCAAGGGTGTTTTTTGTCCTATATAGATCACATCGCAGAGATTTGTGAAGTTCAATGGTGTGGTAGGTGCACAATAGGCTGAGTGTCGCTGTGCACAACCAAGGCTGTTGCTGAGAGTCGCTGATTATAGATACAGCTATTTTTGCAAGTCCTCAACATCAATGTTGGTTGAGTGGCATCATATTCAGAATTCAACATTATTTGTGAGGTTTGATATGGCTTTTGAAGGACATCTGGTGGCATCAGAGGAGCCAAACTATTAAAGGAACTGTTAAACCACCTGAAGTTAGTACATGAAGTTTAAAAGAGGGTGATATCGCAGCTTTTCTGTGGAGGCGCTGTAAAACTTTCAAAGCGTATTATATGAATGTTTTACCCAGGAAAACTGAGAAGATGCAGAAGAGCAACTCATTGGAGGCATTAATAGAATAGCAAGTATTATTACACTGAGGTTCTACCAGGAGCGAAAGAAGAGCAACACCAGAGCAATCCACTGGGGGCACTGTTGAATCCACAAAGGAGTGATGTGTGGAGTTAGTCAGATAAGGGGGGAGGGGCTAAAGGCTAGATGGGAGAGTGGATAATAGCAATCAGTTCATTTCTGTTGGGGAAACAACACCCTAGCTCTTGACGCTGGACTGTAACTGAGCCTTCAACTCTATATCCTCTCACTTGGCGAGTCACTGTCAGAATAACAGATCGAATGCTGTAGGATGCACTCAGACTTTTGTGTTTCTGGACTTGATAAAATGGTCTCCCTTGTGTTGGTTAGCAATAAACATATATGTTAAGAGATAGCTTATATATTGTTTCTTCTTATTTTCCATGTATCCAACTCAAGGATCATTGTAGCTCTATATTTCTCCTTTCCAGATAAACAGGCACTCTGATAATTAGCGGCAATTGATCGAGTAGCAAATCAATATCTGCCCTCAAGGTGCAGCCAGAGGATTTGGTCATTTATTTTGATTAACCCTCCAAAGATTAACTGAGGAATGATTTAGAATTTGGTTTACAGAAATTGCACAAACACCACACCAGCAATGCAAAATCCACGACATAGCAAGAGTAATTTCGTCTGCTTGTTTCTGACAATGGTGCAAATTCCACCAACAGAATTTCCAACAGTTCAGAATGGTACAGAGGAGGGTTGAATAGCGTCCATAGCCCTGATATAAGAGTGGCATTCAAGGAATACTATGAAAACTTGTACTGGTCCTGCACGCCAGATGACGGCATGGCCATTAATGATTTTCCAGATGAAGTGATAACTCCATGGCTGGAGTAAAATAAGAAGAAACTGCTAATTCTTCTAGAGTGATTAAAAAACAAAACGCTATCAAAGATATGCCTAAAGTTAAGGACCCCTTTATGGATGGCTCATTAGCTACATTTTAACAAGAGTTTAGTGAGACACACACTGGAATCTCATTTACAGGCAATGTATGCAAGGGCAGGAGAGACAGGTGAGATTCCCTCACACTGCACTACAGAGGCTTGTCTTGGGACATCTTGTTGCAATACTCATCCTCGAGAGCCCATATTAGAGTCAATACGTTGTCCCTCCTGCTAGATATTAAAACGGGCACCCTGCAAGCCTGCCAATGTTTTAATTCATAATAGAATGTTTTTTTAAACAGATTTTATGTTATTGACATATATATATATTTAACATTTTTATATAATTTTAAAATGATAAAATAAATTCAAATTACTATTTCAATAATTGTTTTAAAGTAAATATATATATATATGTATTATTATGTATGTGTGTTTAACTTTTTTAATTATGTGTATTTGTTATATTTTTTAAAACGTATATTAAATCTACTTTCTTTTTTAAAATTAATCTTATTATTTAATATATTTATTATTTTAAAAACTATATATATATATAGATATATATATATATATATATATATATACAAATCGATACTTTGTACAGCTATATATTTAACATCGATAATTTTTTCTTGATATTTTTGTACTTACCTGTTTAAGTATAGGGAGTCAGTGAACCCTAGAGCCTCTGGTAAGCAGGATAAGAGAATGCAGTCAGATACTAGTCTAAAATACGGCAACAAGAGGGTGCTTACTTCTCTATGCTGATTATAATTTACTGTGTATATAAAACAAACAGACTCTGGACAAAGGTTGTCAGCAGAAAAAAATTTACGTTTGCTGGTTATCAGGATTCATCATTAATTGGAACAAATCTGAGCTGGTGTAGATGACTCTCTAAATTGCCCTCTTTGAAGTGGAATTCCCGGTGTCCTGTTGCAATGGAGGGACTCATCAATGTGGTATCTGAGTATATAGATTCACAGAAATGCAGAAACGCCTGGTAGCAGAGAAATGTGGGACTGTGATGCAGAAAATCCAGGGTTTGCTAGACACTGGCTTACCTCACTCCTATCAATGTCAGGCCATTAGCACCTCTCAAAAAAAGGTGCTACTTCCTCAGCTTCTGTACTTTACTTTTTTTATTAACATCCCAGTACCACTAACACACACATTCTTTGAGCAGCCGTGTACACTACTAATCAAGTTAATCTGGGCTAACAAGCAACCGAGACTGAACAGGGAGACACTCACAGTGTGTCATCATTGGGGCGGAGAGGCTTGCAGTACCAGACCCGGAGCTTTATTTTTGTGTCACGCAGGCACAGTATGCTCATTATTGGTTTCACTCTGCTGTATCTCTGCTACCTATGGAGGTGGAAAGAAAAACATGTGCAGCTAGCCCCTTAAATGCAATCTTTCTCTAGAAGCTCAGAGCATGCAAGCGCAGAAGAATGCACAAATTGGATTTGCAACCACTTGTCCAACTTGGGTGGATCCAGATGCCAGTACCCCTTGGAGGTGTCCGTCCATGGCGATCCATGTGCGCCCCAGTAGCAGAACTGAAGGCTCTCTGGCGCTAACAGAAGGAGGTTTCATTCATTTGAAGGCACATTTTTGTCCTTAGAGCACTTTAAGGTGCTTAGTGATACTAATCCTCTACATATTTGCCCCTACTATAGATTGCACAGTTTTCCTTATGGGCAACCTGCTACAGCCAAAAGAGTTGTCAAACTATATCGCCATCATTGACCTCTTCAAGACTGAAATGTGGAAAGACCTTATCTGCTGTAATGATCCAGCCGATACTTCTGCACTCTTTCTGTTCTCCACCTCTAGACCAAAGGACATCTGGTACCTCCTCTGAAGATGCTTGACAAAAAAGCGACACAGGGAGTAACTCTGCACTCAACATACACCGGAGCACTGGGAGACATGCTTGGTGTGATCACATAGACAGAGAAACAAAAGGTAACACAAAGCACCCACTTTCTCGAATAATGGAAATGGTTAAAGTTTGATATTAAGATGTCATTGATGCATCTAGTGCTGCAAAGTACTGTACAGTGCTATATTTCATCAATGTCGACCTGCCATGTACATTATATGCACATGCATATGTGATAATTATAACAACTGCTAAATAAAAATAAATAATATTATGTATGTATTATTATTATTATTATTATTAATAATAATAATAATAATAATAATAATAATAATAATAATAATAATAATACTAATAATAATAATAATAATAATAATAATAATAATAATAATAATAATAATAATAGGAACAATCCTCCAGTGCATACATTCACAGAAGACATGTCTTTAATGAAGAGATGCACTATTTCCAGTCACCTTCCACAGCCCACTGATCTAAAATACATACCACATTAAATGGAACATCTGCCACATTCCACCATTTGAGCTCAGGTTCTTACGCTGACATGATGGTCGGTAGCCCTAGCGATCAAGTAGCTGACATTCCCACCGGGTGAACTGACTTCCAATCCCCTCGTCAGGGGTAGTAAGAGATAAATAAATACAATTACAATACAATACAATATCTAAAGTGAACATGTTGACAGTTTGAGCATGCTCTGCAGTGCTGTTTGAAAATAGATTTCCCATCAACATTTCACTATTACATTATTTCTTAATTCTAGTCTGATTAAGGCCCAACGCAACATACTGTGTATACCACTCCCGTTACTAAATTGCCAGGCATGTTCTTCATTACAGTGCTCTCAGCTGCTTCTTGCAGTCAAGTCTGTGTATAGTCATGAATCAATGCAGGCCAACCCTTCCATTCAATCAGTGGCAGGAGGGGCACCTGCCTAATGGCCGAGGACTTGCATCCCCTTGCTAACAAAGGAAAAATAAAATGATAATAAAAGCATGTTATTATTTTATGTTTGTCTAACTGCTGACAACGCAGTCTTCAATGGGGAGGGCCAGGCAATACTGTTTCAGAGGGGGAACATCCTTTACCATGCGGATGTTACCCAGCAGTACCCTTACAACGCGTAAGTCGTAACCACGACTTGCGCTGGAGGGCGCAAAAGGACAAGGAATAGTAGATTTACTATTCCAACACCTTCCCTACTGTACGTAGGCTGGTGTTGGAATAGTAAATTAAACTATTCCTAAGTCCGCACCCCTACAGCACAAGTTGTGGTAGTGACTTGCGTTGTAAAATACGCGTTGTAACGGTACGCGTGGTAATACCACGCTTTGTAACAACGTACATCCGTTTCAGAGGCATGCAAGGCGGAGGAGTGGTGAGCACCTTTAAGTGTGCATGTGTTTGTGGTTCTAAGCAAGGCAAACAAACTTGCACACTTAAATTTCTCCAACCCCACTATGTTGCACAGCCAGGTTGGAAAACACCCCATGCTCCAGTGCACTGTCTGAGTGGCAAACGGAGCCGCTCAGACCAATCCCAGCACTTCTCTCATTTTGGAAATAGTATTTCCAGCATGAGAAAAGTGTTGGCATTTTGCATCAAGGACCCTGTGCAGTTGGAGTCCAGGATCGGAGAAGAGAAGGAAGGTGGCGGCCTTCGGAGCAACAGGTAAGTGAGATTTTGATTATGATCAGTGGTAGGGTGAACTGGGAACTTTTCTGTTTCATGAGTATCCTGCTAAATGCTATAGGATATGACTGCTACAGTTATCTCCACACAAATTCGAGACGAAAGTCAATAATCGGTGAATTTACCTCAGTTCCATCCAATGGCTTTCAAGGAAAGACTTCTACGCACTCCATGGCATAATCATAGCTCATGACGATGGTGCACGTACGTACCAAACCAAAATTCGTCTCCTAAGTGTGATATTTGTATTCAGCTACTTTACTGGCACATGGTAAGAAATGTGTTTTTTCTTTGTTTTCCATCAGTTATTTTGCAGTATGTTTCCAGTCCTATGTATGTTAAAATGTCTGACATCATTTTCAGCTGATTTCCACAACTTTAAATCAACTCTCTGGCCAGAAAACATATTACCACCAATTTAAATTTTGGGATATGAGTTACCAACCATTTCGAAAACATGCCATTCATGCCTTTTATATCTTTTATCCTGATGTCATTTTTGTCAGAGTAAAGCGTAACTTACACCGTGACACAGGTGCACCTGTTTCATTGGAGTCTTGCAAGTGAAGGTTGATGAAATTAAGGCTGTATTTGTCTTTTTCACCCTCCTAGGTAAAGTGCCATTTTTCGTGAAAAAAACGTCTCTTGCAATTGGGGTTTGTTTGGAATAAGTAGGGTTTATGTGTGTTCTGTTTTCATTCAATTTAAGAAGCTCTATTGTGTTTACATCTTTGTAAGAGACGCTGCTGAGCTTTGTGGTCAGTATTTCCTTGTTTTAAGAATTCCTCTCGAGAATGTCCAAAAATGTCGGAAGCACCACTAACGGTGGCCTCAGCATAAATGGCAGCTTAAATTTGACTTTTAAGCATCAGTCAACTTTCCTTGTGGGCGACAAGATGTAATTAGGGGTGCCTTATATGTATTTTAAAGCAGGGTTTCCTGCATGTCAAATGACAACAGGTTTTTAGGCTGCTACACATGGTGGACCTAAGGCCATGTTTTACAAGCCAACCCCTGTGGATGCCACAATACATGCTGAAGTCCACAGGTGGCATTTAACTTCCAGGTTCAGGGTACATTTTCCTCAGGAAACAGCCTTTATACTGAACGCTGAAAAATGAGATGCCTTTACAACTAAGGCACTTTGACAACATCATTACAACGCCTGCCTTTACAACAAATGTTCTTACAACAAGTATGCTTTTACCACGGATGCTCTTACAACAAATTGTGTTGTAAATGCGTGAATGGTAATGGTACAGGTAAGTATTAATTGTAAGTATGAAGTGTTTTACATGTATATATATACAGCCAATTGAATTATTGTTAAAGACCACAATATAAACAACATCATTGTGTTCATATGTCGAAACATCAGGTTTTATGAATTGGAAAACCTGGATGATTTTAAAGCATTTATAAGTATTTATATTTATTTATATGCTATATTTGCACAGATCAGGTGGCGTCATTTGCACACATGCATTTGCACTTTTTCTACGCGCATTGCACTTTTCAGTGACATATGATCAGTGGTTATACTAAGTTGTCTTTTTGCAATTGAATATACAAGCGCATTTATGCGAGTATCATGTGCCACCACAAATGGGCGTTATCAACATTTGTTTGATATTGAATTCTAAAAGAACGATAAAATTTACAATTTTATAAAAATGTAAATGTCAGTGTAAACTTTGGCAACAAAATGTAAATAATGCATTAATACCTCCTTTTATTCAACTGTATATATATATATATATCAAATGATGGCATGGAAAACAGACTAGCTATGTCGAATATATGTAGTATGTTCTCAGTTTTAACGCTTCTAATCACATGGTGTTGCAAAAAGAAAAAAATGGTAATTTGAATTTGTGCAATGGACCCTTTAAAAGGGATGTTCCTTTACTTGCCTGACGATCTGTGACCAAGGGCGGACGCCCGAAACGCGTCAGATTTGATGAACTTGCCTCTCCATTAATATTGCCAAATGAAGATTGGGACTCGCGTGGTTTTTCTGTTCAGCTGCCTTGCCGGTGGTTTGTGATGAAAAATTGCTGTTGTTTAATATATATATATATATATATATATATATATATATATATATATATATATATATATATTTACTGAAAAAACAAAGGTCCCTAAACGATCAGAAACCAAAGCCGCTCTCAAAACCCTCCACTGGTTGCCAGTAAGAAGCAGAGTGGAATTCAAAGCCCTCTGTACATGCCACCGCATCCTGGCTAAGAAATCTCCTATTCCACTCCAGAACTTAGTGACAAGGTATACACCTGCACGCGAGCTGCGCTCCTCATATGAGGGCCTACTTCAGGTTCCTAGGGTAAAAAGAGCCCGTATGGGCGGACGCTCTTTCCGCTATCTGGCAGCGAAAAGCTGGAATTCCCTCCCTCTCCATCTCCGTCTGGATCCATCCGAATCCAGCTTCCGCAAGAACCTAAAAACACACCTGTTCTCCAGATAACGGATCACTGGTCTCCACCTCGCTCAGAGTTCTTCAGTTGCAGCGCGGGGACACGCTTTGGCGTAACCAAGCGCTTTATAAGCTACCCTTAATAATAATAATAATATAGGGCTGTTATAGTTAGGTTTAGCGTTCACTCGTTACAAAACCATAGAACTTCAGTGTTTATAATTACTTGAGCTGATTATAATGTATGCCCCCACAATGCCCTGCTTTTGACTTCACATATTACATCACTTATGACATGGTCAGTGACATCACTGATGACATCTCAAATGACATCACTAATCACATCATCCAGTGATTCTGAGTGTTTTCTAAAAACAATTGTATTAAAGAGATATAGTAAGATACTAGAAATGTTAAATTAGTAAACTTTGTGTACTACTAATAAGTGATACTATGTGTAACAAATATTATGTGAGTGAATGTGTGACTGTGTGTATCCATGTGTGAATTGCTGTCTGAGTGGTTCTATAGGTGTGTGAGTGGTTGCATGGATTAGTAAGTGGCTGTATTGGTGTGTGAGTGGGTGTGTAAGTTGCTGTATGGGTGAGTGAGTGTGTGGCTATGTGGGTGTGTCAGTGGTGTATGGGTGACTGAGTGGATGCATAAGTGTTGTCTGGGTGAGTGAGTGCATGTGTGAGTGACAGCATGGCTGAGTGAGTAAATGTGAGAGTGGCTGTATGAGTAAGTGTATACTTATGTTCGTGATTGTACAGGTAAGTGAATACTTGTGCTAGTATATGTATGAGTAAGAGGGTGGGTATGTGAGTAACTGTATGAGTGAGTGAGAGGCCGTGTGAGTGACTCTATGAGTGAGTGGGTAGGGGTGTGAGTAGCTGTATGGGTGTCTGACTCAGTGTGTGAGTGGTGAGTGAGTAGGTGCATGAGTGACTGGGTGAGTTCGTGGTTGCGTGAATGGGTGAGTAGATGTGTGAGTGGCTCCATAAATCAGTGAGTGTGTGTGCTTGTCTGGGGCTGTCAATGGGTATGTGAGTGTTTGTGAGGGGAGTAGGACCAGGTGCATGAGACTTTTTATGGGTATGTGTGTTGGTGTGAGTGGTTCTGTGGATGATGTCAGCAGTGATGTCAATTGAGATGTCAATAGTAATGTTATCAGTGATATCACTGACCATTTCATGAGTGGTGTAATATGTGAGGTCAATAGCAGTGCATTGTGGGGCCATACGTTATAGTTAGTCAGATAATTATAACTGCTGAATTTCTATGACTTTGTACAAGTGAAATCTGAGCCTATAACTTTTGGGGTTTTTCTGTGAATTTCTATGGTTTTTGTATTTCTATTTCCTAAATATAATATCCCTGTAACCTTCGTTTACAGTGAATTTCTAAGGACTTTTTTAAACTCTATTTCCTAACTATTATGTCCCTGTAACCTTTGATCTTTTTAGTGACTTTCTATGTTTTTTTGATTGTATTTCCTAACTATAACATCCATGTAACCTTTGATTTTCAGTGAATTTATAAGGTTTTTAATTCTTTTTCTTAACTATAACATGCGTGTGTGACTGTATTGGTCTGTAAGTGGGTGTGTGAGTGCCTCTGTGGGTCTGTGAGTGGGTACGATAGTGCCTTTGTTGGTCTGTGACTGGATCTGTGAATGATGCAATCATCTGTGAGTGGACGTGTGAGTGGATATGTGGGTCTGTGAGTGAGTGGGTGTGTGAGTGCCTGTGTGAGTCTGTGTGGGTTTGTGAGTGCCTGTGCGGATGTGTTAATGGGTCTGTGAGTAGATGTGTGAGTGTCTGTGTGTGTCTGTGAGAGGGTGTGTGAGTGCCTGTGTGTGTCTGCGAGTGGATGTGTGAGTGGTGCAATGGAATTTAGGCATTTGCATACTTAGGGTATTTAAAAGGAAGAACCATGGACTCTCCTCTCACTTTGAGATGACAAGAAAGAAACCACTCATCACAGTCACTACAGACCAGATTGTGCTCCATTAGATCAATGATGCATTCACCTCCATTAAGTGTTTCAGCTTGTTTTTCAACATAGAATCCGAGCGGAAATACATTTAATTTGCCTTCGCCAAGCCCAAGAAGTTATGAACGTTTGTGCTTTACTGAAGTGGAGCTTCAACTCGGGCATCTGCTATGTTTATATTTGTAAGTTCTTCTCAGTGAGGTATATCTTCTGTGAAATGTGTACCAGGGCCTGAATGAAACCTAATTTTTTCCCAGAAAAGTCCCCAATTTTGCCACATAACATCATGAAGCAGTCTTTGACACCAGGTTTTTTAGTATTAGGGTCTTTAAACCTTGAACATATGTTATGATTTTTTAACAAAATTACTTTTAATTGGTTTTTCCCGCTTTTGCGATGGTGCCCATTCCTCCCGTGACGTTGGTGACCGTAAATATGCCGGTACGCACAAACATCTTGTGATTTGGAAATGAAGACATCTGATTGAAGTAATCAGATTTCAGTAATATTGGAAGGAAGTTCCCACCTCTTTCTTCCTTCTTGAATATTCCTCTGTGGGAAAGGAACACTTTTGGAGCTCTGGTGGAGATATGGAAAAAAGGGAGCATTTTGGTCAGTTTTTTTGCACTTTTTGGAAAAATAAAATGGCATCTTGGTCAACTGAGGAGGAAGAACATCTGCCAAGCAAAACTCAAGAGCAGGAGTTGCCGGCAGGAGAGGAAAACCCTGATGATGATGAGCCACCACCCAAGAAGCTGGTTTTTTTTTTATAATCCCTTCGGGTGAGAGCAAGACTAGTGCAAAAAAAAGTAAAATGTTCTTTGTGCATGAAAACAGTTTCACGTGGTATTGCCAAGATCTACTCTTGTAGTACTACCTCAATGCTATGCCACTTAAAAACAAACCACAAAAGTTAATTGAAAATGGCACAAAGTGAAAGAGAGAAAGATCAGCCAAGCACATCTGCAGCGGCACCACCTACTACAGTAAATACAATGCCAACTGAAATGCAGAGACACCAGCCTGATATCTGTCCTCAATTACGCCGTGTGACTATATGCTGTTTGGATTGTAATGAGACCCTTACTGCTGGAGCTTCTGTTGACATTATAGTGGACATTGCTCACAAACACAAATGTTCATTTTTTGTTATTATTTTCTCCAGTTTTTGAACTGCTGTATTATTTTTAACTTCTGTTCATTTTTGCCATGCTTGCCATTTTTTAATACAAAAAAAAGAAATTATTAACAAACATGAAAATATTAGAAACAGTTAAAAAAACAAAAAAATACAGGGCCTCATTTATGAAAAGTGACGCATCGCTGCGTGAAAACAGCGATGCGTCACTTTTCACTGCGCCCTCCTTGCGACACCAATGATGCGTCATATTTAATGTATGATGCATCATGTCGCCAGGTCTTACAGATACGTCAGTATTTCTGACGTATCTGTAAGCGCAAAAGTGACGCATTGCTGGAGTGTGTCACAAAAGTGACGCAACTCCAGCAATGCGTCCTTTCACATGGGGAAAGCCCCATATGAAAGGGCTTGCGTCGGTCTTACGCCTGCTGTGAGGCAGGCGCAAGATTTTGATGCAACAGCATCCTAAAAGTGACGCAGTGAAATCTCATAGATTTCACTGCGTCACTATTACGAGGCTTTTTGCAGGGGAACGCCCCCTCTGCATACATTATACCTGACGCAGGTATAATGTGGCGCAGGGGTTTAAAAAGTGACGCATCTACCTAGATGCGTCACTTTTTAAATATGGCGCAACAAGGCGCATATTTTACGCCGCCGGTGCGTCACAAAAAGTGACGCACCGGCGGCGCAAAACTGACGCAAGGCCTCATAAATAAGGGCCACAGTTCTTTAGAGAACCGCCTTTCATGGTTAAAAAAAGGAAAATTGTAAGTCTGCAATAAGTGCATGATTGGTGCATGCATGATTCAATGACTGTTTCACTGTTGCATGTATGATTGAATGAGTACGTGAGTGTTAAAAGGATAATTGAATGAGTGGTGGATAAATGATTCAATGAGCGAATAAGCAGTGTCTGGTTGATTGGGTGAGTGCTTCGGTAGTGCCTGGATAATTGGATGAGTAATGACTGGGTGATTGCATGACTTGATGAGTAGTGGCAGGGCGACCAGATGACTGCATGAGTAGTGCCTGGAAGATTGGATTAGTTCATAAGTAGTGCCTGGGTGATTGGATGAGAGCATGAGTTGTGCCTGGGTGATTGTATGAGTGGATGAGTAGCGCATGGGTGATTGCATGAGTGAAGGATTAGTGCCTGGGTGATTGCATAAGTGCCTGAGTAGTACCTTGGTGATTGAATGAGTGCATGAGTAGTGCCTAGATGATTGCATGAGTGGGATGAGTAGTACCTGGTTAACTGGATGAGTTCACGAGTACTGCCTGTGTGATTGGATGAGTGCTTAAGTAGTGCCTCCGTGATTGTATGAGAGCATGAGTAATGTCTGTGTGATTGTATGAGTATATAAGTAGTGCCTGGGTGATTGGTTGAGTGCATGAGTAGTTACTGTATGAGTGAATGAGTGAATGCAAATCGGTGCATACGTTTGTCAGTGGGTTTGTAACTGGGTGTTTAAATCTTTCAGTGTCCGTGTGGGTCTGTATGTGGGTGCATCAGTGTCTGAGTAGATGTTCGAGAGGGTGCATGAGTCCTGAGAGGCATTTGTGAATAGGTGTATCAGTTTCTAAGTGGGTCTGTCAGTAGAATTTTTGAATCTCTGAGTGAGTCTGTATGTGACTGTGTGAGTCTCTAAGTGGATCTGTACATAAGTGTATTAGTGTCTGAGTGTGTCTCAAAATGGCTGCATGAGTTTCTGAATAAGTCTGCAAATGGGTGCATGAGTGTGTGAGTGGGTTCGTAACTTGGTGTCTAAGTCTTTCAGTGGGTTAGTCAATCAATGTATCAGTATCTGTATGGGTCTGTTAGTGAGTCCATAAATGTCTCATAGATGTTTGAGTAGGTCCATTAGTCTCCCACTGGGTCAAGGAGTAGGTGTGCCAGTCTCTGAGTGGGTCTGTATATGGGTGTGTGAGACTTTGAATGGCTCTGTACGTAGGATTATGAAACTCGGAGTGGGTCTACAAATGGGTGCATGAGTGTTTGAGTAGATGAGTTAGTAAATGAGTGTTATTGTAAGTGGGTGTACAAGTCGTTGGTGTATGAGTGTCTGTGTGTGTGTGTGTGTTTAGCAGTAATCTGTGTGTGTGTTCATCAGTATGTAAATAAAACTACTGGTGTGTGCTTGAATGTTTATATTTTTAAAATGTTTACCATTTTCATGATGCTGTTGAAATAGTCGTGATGTAGCTCGACGTAACATGGGAGGCCACTCTGGTGTAGTCGTCGAGAATATCATGCATGCTCCAAAAAATCTATTTAGGACAGATAACTTGCCTAATTAACGCATCCATTTAGCAAACATGGGGTCAGAGTAGTTCCACCCTGACCCCTTGTAGCACTTTTTACACAGATGTTCAGCCCTGAGAACCATTCCTGAGTTATAAAATGGCAGCCACAACTTTCCATTCACCTTACGGCAGTCCAATCACCGCATTCCTTTCGGTGCTTATCGTCGCGATAAATCGCAACACCTCCACAAAATATCCACGGCCCCAGATATATAAAAGTATTTCTTCTTAAATTTCCCCCAAAATACTGAATGGGTTTACACCAAATAACCAAAAGTGTAATTTGCATAACCAAATTTAGCTTACTTCTAAATTTGATGTAATTCTATTCAATGGTTCGGTCTAAAGTCATGTTGACTGGTTCCTATGGGAATTAACATTGCAAAGGTCCCTTTTTCAACCCCATTTTTCTCAGCCCCCACTTCACAAATAATATATATATATATATATATATATATATATATATATATATATATATATATATATATATATATATATTCAGTGAAAAAAGAAAGGTTACAGGGACGTTATAGTTAGGCTGATATTTCACTCATACAAAACCAGAGAAATTCAGCAGTTACAGTTAGTGGAGCTAACTTTCACTCATGCCCCTATCAATCAATCAATCAAAGCATTTAGATAGCGCACTACTCACCCAGAGGGTCTCAAGGCGCTAGGGGAGGGGGGTCCGCTACTGCTCGAACAGCCAGGTCTTGAGTTGCTTCCTGAAGGCGAGGTGGTTCTGGGTCAGGCCGAGGTGGGTCGGGAGGGAGTTCCAAGTCTTGGCGGCGAGGTAGGAGAAGGACCGTACCCCTGTGGTGGCTCTTCGGATGCGGGGGACGGCGGCGAGGGCGTGGCCGGTCGATCGAAGCTGGCGTTTGGGAGCGTAGAAGTTGAGGCGGCTGTTAAGGTATCCTGGGCCTTGGTTGTGTAGGGCTTTGTGTGCGTGGGTGAGGAGACGGAAGGTAATTCTCTTGTTGACCGGGAGCCAGTGCAGGTCTCTCAGGTGTCCGGAGATGTGGCTGCGACGGGGATGTCCAGGATGAGTCGTGCTTAGGCGTTCTGGATCCGCTGGAGTCTCTTCTGGAGTTTGGCGGTTGTTCCGGCGTAGAGGGAGTTGCCGTAGTCCAGACGGCTGGTGACGAGGGCCTGGGCGACCGTCATCCTGGTCTCGGTGGGGATCCATCGGAAGATCTTACGTAGCATGCGCAGGATGTTGAAGCACGACGAGGAGACGGCGTTGACTTGTCTGGTCATGGAGAGGGAGGAGTCCAGGATGAAGCCCAGGTTGCGTGCGTGGTCTGTTAGTTTGGGTGCACTGCCTAGGGCAGGGGGGCCACCAGGAGTCGTTCCAGGCTGAGGGTGAAGATCCCAGGATGAGGACTTCCGTCTTGTCCGAGTTCAGTTTCAGGCGGCTGTTCTTCATCCATTCGGCTACCTCTCTCATCCCTTCGTGAAGGTTGGCTCTGGCGGTGGCGGGGTCGTTGGTGAGGGAGAGGATCAGCTGGGTGTCGTCGGCATAAGAGATGATGTTGAGGTTGTGCTGGCGTGCAATATCTGCGAGGGGGCTCATGTAGACGTTGAAGAGGGTTGGACTGAGCGAGGAGCCTTGAGGAACGCCGCAGATGACTTCGGTGGCTTCTGATCTGAACGGGGGGAGGCGGACTCTCTGTGTCCTTCCGGCGAGGAAGGAGATGATCCACTCCAGTGCCTTCTCCTGGATTCCGACGTTGCTGAGGCGCTGCACTAGGGTGCGGTGACAGACAGTGTCGAAGGCCGCGTAGAGGTCTAGGAGGATGAGGGCTGCTGTTTCTCCATTGTCAAGCAGGGCTCGGATGTCATCGGTGGCTGCGATCAGGGCGGTCTCGGTGCTGTGGTTGGCCCGGAAGCCAGACTGCGAGAGGTTGAGGGATCCGTTCATCTCGAGGAAGGCGGCCAGCAGCTTGTTGACGGTTTTCTCGATGACTGTTGCAGGGAACGGGAGCAGCGAGATGGGGCGGTAGTTCTTGAGGTCGGTGGGGTCGGCTGATGGCTTCTTTAGTAGAGCGCTGAGTTTGGCATGCTTCCAGCTCTCCGGGAAGGTAGCGGTGTCGAAGGAGATGTTGATGATGTCCCGCAGGTGGGGTGCGATGACCGCGTCAGCCTTGTTGAAGACCTGGTGAGGGCAGGGGTCGGTCGGCGATCCGGAGTGGATGGAGTTCATCGTGCGGACGGTGTCTTCGGTGCTGATCGGGGTCCTGGCGCGGAGGGTGGTGGTGGGGGGGCGGTGGTTCGGTCATGGTGTGCGTCGGTTGAGTGCTGAAGCTGTTGTGTATGTCCGCTATCTTGTTGTGGAAGTAGGAGGCGAGGGAGGTGCAGACGTCTTGCGAAGGGGTGATGTCGTTGTTTCTGGCGTTGGGGTTGGAGAGCTCTTTAACGATGTTGAAGAGTTCCTTGCTGTTGTGTGCGTTGTTGTCCAGTCGTTCCTTGAATGCAGTTTTCTTGGTGGCGTGGATCAGTTGGTGGTGTTTTTGGGTGGCGAGCTTGAGGGCAGTCATGTTGTCCGGTGTTGGGTCTCTGCGCCAGGCTCTCTCGAGGGCTCGGCAGTTCTTCTTGGAGCTCTTGAGTTCGTCGGTGAACCATGGGGCTTTCTTGCTGCCGGGTCTGCTAGGCGGGGTCCTCAGGGGGGCGAGGTCGTCTGCGCAGTCGCTGATCCACTTCGTGAGGTTGGTGGCCGCTTGGCTGGGGTTCGTTGCGCTGGTGGGTGGGTTCTTGCTCAGGGAAGTCGCGAGCTGGTCGGCTGTGATCTTGTTCCAGCTTCTGCGTGAAGCCTGTTGCTGGTGGTGGTGGATCGTGGTCCTTCTGAAGCTGAAGTGGACGCAGCTGTGGTCCGTCCAGTGGAGTCCGGTGGCGTGGCTGAAGGTGATGTCCTTGCTGGATGAGAAGACGGGGTCGAGTGTGTGTCCGGCGTAGTGGGTGGGGGTGGTCACCAGCTGCTTGAGTCCGAGGTTTGCGAGGTTGTCCAGCAGGGTGGTGGTGTTGCGGTCGTTGTTGTTCGCCAGGTGGAAGTTGAGGTCCCCGAGGAGGATGTAGTCAGCGGAGGGGAGGGCGTGCGGGCTGACAAAGTCGGCGATGTCCTCGCTGAATTGTGTGCGTGGTCCCGGGGGTCTGTAGATGAGGGTGCCTCTGAGGGTGGTCTTGGGGTTGATGTGGTCTTGGAAGTGCAGGTGCTCGGCATGTGCGAGGGTGTCGTCGGTGTTGGTCGTGATGCGGATGGTGTTCTTGTGGATGATGGCGATGCCTCTTCTAGTCTGGTTGATGCGGTCCCTCCGGATGATCTTGTAGCCGTCTGGGATGGCGATGTCGGGCGCTGAAGAGGCGTTCATCCAGGTTTCCGTGAGGAAGGTGACGTCTGGGGCTGTGGTGTCGAGCAGGTTCCAGAGCTCGACGGCGTGTCTGTGGACGGAGCGGGTGTTGAGCAGGATGCATTTCAGGTGGCTGCTGCTGTTGCTCGTCTTGGTCTTGGTCGGTGCTGGAGTAGTGCAGTTCCGGATGCAGGTGAACTTGCAGGAGTGGCAGCAGAAGGGTACGTGGGTGCGTCTCGGGGTGGCTCGGTAGCAGCCCGGGATTCAGCCGGCGTTGAGTGCGTTAAGTTCAGTGGCGTCGTAGGTCCGGCGGGTTGGCTGGTGTCTGCGGGGGCCAGGGGTCATGGCACTGGGCGCGGTTCAGGCGTGGACGGGCGCAGACAGGCTTACCTTTGGCGCACCTTTGGCGCTCAGTCGGTGCTCCCGCTGCACGCGTCCGCTGCTTGGTCGCTCTGGGGGCGTCATAAGAAGGGAGCCGGGAGGGAGGGTCCGGTGGGAGGCGGGAGCGTGGGATCCAATCGGCTGGCGTGGGGGCGGGGCCGCAGGCAGTCAGCGGCGGGAAAACAGGTGCAGGCTTGGCGGGCGGCACTGCGGCGGCTGGGGTGCTGGAATCGGCGTCGGCGCTAATCACAGGCAGCAGGTGAGGCACAGGAAGCAGGAGAGGCAAGGAGCGTGCGGGCGACCATGCACTGCTTATGATCTCACATATTACATCAGTCATGACATTGTCAGTGACTCAAATTACATATCTGATGACATTACTGATGACATAATTTAGTGTCTGTGAGTTTTTTTTAAATGTTTGATTGTTAAATATATATAACTAGGCATATTGATGAACCAGTGGCTGTATGAGTTCCCGTATGGATGATTCAGTGGGTGAATGACTGACTGTTTAAGAGACTGATTAGGCATCTCAGTGAATATATGGGTGAGTGACTAGGGTTTGAGATTGTTTGTATCTGTCTGTCAGATGTGGCTCTATGTTTTGGTGAGTGGGTATGTGATTGGCTGCATGGGTGATTGATTGGGTGTTAGAGTACCTGTATGAATGTCTGTGTGGCTAGGTGAGAGGTAGGCCTGGACATAGTTCGCAGAGTTTTGCTACACAGAACTTCTCGAAGTTACAAAAAAAACTCAGCAAAGTTCCATGAGTGCAGTACGAACTGCAATCTGTGCTGGTATTCCTGCAGCTCTGGTAGAAATTCTACCGAGCGGCAGCTTGCGCTCGCGAACTTACCGTTCGTGATTGCAAGTGGAGAAAAAACTCTCCTGCACATCGGGAAGCAGAGTTTTCTGCACTTCGTGTGCTCCGCGGTGTGCAGAAAACCTTTTTGTGCTCCGCCGACTGCAGAAAACTCCACAAACTCCATGAACGAAGTGAAGTTCACAGCTCAGGCCTAGTGAGAGGGTGTGACTGCCTCCATGGATAAGTGAGTGGGTGAGACAGTGGCTGTATGGGTTAGTGAGTGTGTAAGTGAGAGGCTATATTGGTGACTGAGTATGTGTATGGGTGTGTCAGTGAGTGACTGAATGTGTCAGTGGTATAGGGGTAAGCAACTCTATATGCAAAAAGCAGTATAGGTGAGTGTTGGAATATATGAGTGATTGTATGAGTGAGTGAAGGATTAAGATAATAGCTGTATGGGTGAGTGCGTGCTTGTGTCAGTGACTGTATAGGTGAGTGAGCATGTGTTAGTATCTGTATGAATAAGTGAGTGACTGTGTATAATTGTAAATTTGAGTAAATTGCTGTGTGAGTGAGTAGGTGTGTGAGTAGCTCTATGAGTAACTGACAGTTTGTGAATGGCTGTATGGGTGTATGAGTGGATATATCAGTGGCCATATTAGTGAGCGAGTTGTGTGGACCTATGAATCAGAGAGTGGGTTGGTAATTACTGGCATGTGTGTGTCAATGGTTTTGAGAATGGTAGTGTGGAAGCTGGAGTGGGTGTATGAAAGGTTATTTGATGGTGTAAGTGGGTGCATCAGAGAGTTTATGGATAATGTCATTTGGGATGTAATCAGTCATGTCCATGTAATGAGTGATGTAATATGTGAGGTCATAAGCAGTGCATTGCAGGGGCATAAGTTATAATTGGCTTAAATTCATTAGCTTTGTATGACTGAAATCTAAGCTTAACTTTAAGGCCCCTGTTTCCAGTGAATTTCTAAGGTTTTTGTAAATTCTATTTCCTAACTATAACGTCCCAGTAATAGTTCATTTTTTAAAGCTATATATACATATAGATACATACATATATATATACTTTATGCTCCATTGTATGTCATTCCTTCCCATTCACTCGCGATCGGGTGCTTTACGAGCGCGTTGACAGACGCCGAGCGAATTTTGCGGATCTCGCGTTCGCGAATTTTGCGGATTTGCGGATTCGCAATCCGCAAAATCCGCGAATTCCCGCGAATTTGCGGATTTTTTTTTTTGTGTTCGCCCGTGTTTCTGCCAGTTCGCGAGGGTTTTGTACACTTTCGCAAATTGCGAACTTACCTGTCGGGTCGCAAGTTTCGCGAACTTGTTGTTTCTACGTGTCCAGCCTGTTTGGGACACTCTTCTTCATCACTGCCACTCTCTGTCACCACTGCCACTCTCTGACTACTCATGCCACCCTCTGGCCCACCCATGCCACCCTCTGTTTCATCACCACACCCTCTGGTTGTCCAGTGTACATTATTTTCGGCAAAGCAAAGCACACCTTCCCTGCCTCAAGTGACCTGAATTAATTTGGGGCTGATTAATGTGTCACAGAATATTTTTTTAGCTGGCACCTGCTTCCTTAGTGCGCCCTGATTAGTGATCTTTTGCACTTGCTAAGTGCTTTCATTGTTGCAAAATTAGTTACAACACCTGCCCTGCCCCAACTGACAATAATGAATTAGGGGCTGATTAATGGATTTTAACTTCCAGCCTGGCTCCTGCTTGTCTCCCTTAGCTGTAATTCAGGACCTTTGTGGCATATGTGTAACTATTCTGAGGTTCAGAGCAGGGTCACATAATAGTTTCAACTGGCAACTGAACTCTGGAGGGGCCCCTCAGGAAGCACTACAGGAAATGGCTACTAATGATGAGCCTGAACTTTTGAACCTGGTAAGTAGTTACTTTCAGTTTTGCTAAGATCGTATTTCTGCAATTTTGCACTTATTCGCGGGGCGCGAACTCACGCGAACTCACGCGAACAGTGCAAGCAGTGCGAGCAAAATCCGCTGCTCGCGGATTTGCGGATTTTGCGGGAGATTCGCAAATCTCGTGGATTGCGGATTTCCCGAAAATCCGCAAAATCCGCGAGCGAAACGGATTTTCCGCCCATGCTTACAGACGCCGCGCGGATCACACAAATACAAAGCTCCGCTGCACAAAATGCATAAGCACTCACAGGAACACTGTAAATCACAGATTTTATTGGGTTTTCAAAGAGTACACCTCCAGGCGCGTTTCGCGTTACCGCCTTTCTCAATAGTTGCCGGCGCCGCCATGAGGCAAGTTTAAATATTGCAGTACTGGTAAAATAAACAAAGGACACCCAACTTAAGTCAGAAAAGGTGTCGGCCATTTCTAAACATATACAATGGTAAAGAAAAAGTCAAAAACACATCAATCACAGCATAAATATAACTGTTTCCCTTTAGACATGTAACTAAACATTACGTAAATTATGATGCTCTGGAGGGGCTTAATTGTTTAACCTACTGATACTCCAGTACCTCTTTGGCTAAAAATGTAGTAAATCTAGCCCTTAATGGGCCACACTCTGGGCCAATAAACCAGTACATTTAAACAGTACAGAATCACATGTTATACATTACTGAATGGGGAGCACTACAGATGTACGGCCATCTCCTCACCACTATTTAGGCCACCTGGGCTCTTGGTTTGATTTTCAATGATGTGCTGTGCTTCCAAACTGCGTAACTGTAAGAGTCTATTCCCTCCTCTCACATTTATGGGCACTTGGTCCATACAAAAGAAGCTCAAAAGATCTCCATTGCTGTTATGGAACCTCTCAGAATGCCTAGCCACTGGATATAATGGATCCCTATTCTGTATGGCCCTGAGGTGTTCCAAAATCCTTATTTTAGTGTGATGGATCATACTTCCAATGTAACGCAAGCCACACGGACATACCAAACAGTATACCGTGTGGCTTGTGTTACAGTTCATCAGGCTTTTGATCTTCATAGGTTCCTTCATGCCTGGTACCTGATATTCTAACACTTTCCTGCTATTTTTACAAGCCCTGCACTTGAGACATGGGTAAAACCCTGCCAATTTCCCAAATTGGAACACTCTACTCTCCTTCTCACAATGACTCTGCACTAATCTAATCCGCAAGGATCTCGCTCTTCTGAAAGTTAAAAGAGGCGCCCTGGGTAGATCCTTCCCTATTACTGGATCCGACCTCAAAAAATGACCATTTTTGGCAAAGATCCTCCTGATATTCATAGAGTCACAGGAGTAATCGGTTATCATCCTCAAGCTGTTAGCATTATCTTCTTTTGCTTTCTCTTTCTTGATGTTAGATTTGCCTACAGCTATCAACTCTCCTCTAGATTTCTTGTCAACTTTGGATTTCGCCACATCAAGAGTGGCCTTACTGTATCCTATTGCCTCAAACCTCCTCATGCTTTCTTTAGCAACAGCTTGGAAATCACACGCCTGTGTGCAATTTCTTTTAATTCTTAAAAGATCGCCATACGGAATGCTAATTATTGTTTTCTCTGGATGGCAGCTGTTGGCGTGTAGTATGGAATTCTCTGAAGTTGGTTTTCTGTGCATGCTGTGCACAGTCTGACCTCTACAGGGAAAACCTTCAGGTCTAAAAAATTAACCACTTCCGCACTCACTTTGCCTGTGAATTTGAGGTTCAGATTATTTCTATTGAGGATCTCAATGTATGGCCTGGCTGATTCCTCCGTGCCTCTGTAGAAGATAAAAAGATTGTCTATATATCTGGTCCAACTTACAACCCTACGGGTCCATTCTGTATTCAGATCTGCCCAGGCCACCTGCTCCTCCCACCAGCCCACGAAGAGGTTGGCGTAGCTAGGGGTAAAGCAGGTGCCCATTTATACATATGTTCACACCATCCTGCTCCAGCAATGAAGAAGGCACGTACACAAAGATGTCAGTATAGGGCTTTCTTTATTGCCATGAGTCTCACTCGACCTAGCAGCTAACAAGAGACACGTTTCAGCTTCCAAGAAGCCTTTGTCAATCTAATTGGCGCAATGCAGACATGCATATTTGTAGCCCTTCACTTTAGACAAGATAGAGGAAATACTTGTTTCTGTGGATTTTCGCGCTACAAGCAAAATGTATACAGTTAGTATAAAGACGCAATTGATGATTGACAAGTTCATGTAAATAAACGTGCATAGTGCAACCATTGAGATTTACATATCTTAGCATAGTGCCTGCTCAAACAACAAAGCTAGCCGGTATAACATGCTGTATTTAAATGCATACACCATAAGTAAAATAATTCACTTGCCTAATAGGGAACATGTTAAAAAATAGCTTGCTGCCGCCAATCGCTCTAAAGTGCCCATTTATATATAAAAAAACAGACAAAATACATTATTAAAAGAACTGTGCTGACTGGATCTCAATAACATTGCCCAAAGACCGCTTTCTCCCCATGATGTCTGGAAATAATGTAACCTCATATATCGGTATCTACAACACTTCAACAGTGAATTGAAGGAAAACATTCAATGAGTTCTTTTCACACCAGCAGCAATAAAATATGGTGTCGGTACATAAAAACTGAGGCCAAACAACACCTAATGTGTATATTAATGACACAAATGCCCGCCTCCCGGTAAACACTTGTGTCCCCGTGGGGACTACTTTTCCCATAATGCTGCATGGCGGTCTTATGAAAGTCCCCAGTTCACTGAGCGCATGAGAGAAGGTCCATGTCATTGATTAAACATACCGAAGTCCGTGCATATATCAATATTGAGAAAGCGGTAAATAAAGTCATTAGTAGGGAAATGTTCCTCAAAGTTTATGAAGGCAGGCAACATAGGAATGCAGATACTTTAGACACCAAACTGCGAGGTCGATAAAGATCAATCAAACAAAAAATTACATATGCTAGACAATCCTCACCGCTTCTGCGTCGGCATCCGCGGTCCCAGTCACTGGAGAGGGCCAGTATCCAGAGTAAGGCATTTCTAGCGTTCGGAAATGCGGACCCCGTGCTGGCAGTCGGCAACCCGCCCCACTGTGGATCCTGGTATCCCATCCACTGTCCTTATTTCTCTTTCTGGCGTCTGTTCTGGGGGCTACAGCGCTAGCATTCCTAAACTTTCCCAAACAAAAGCTGTCCAAAGGTAGATACATATGTATGTATATATATATATATATATATATATATATATATATATATATATATATATATATATATATATATATATATATATATATATATATATATATATTTGTAGTCTTTTTTATCCGTGAATCCACTCACACAGGAACGATGAAGTGCGGACCCTTCATGCCATGTATTTTTAGGTCGAGCCTGGGAATACGCATCCGAAGGATGCGGTCCAGGTGGAGAACTATAGCTAGCTGACTCGGGGGAATGAAGGACAAGAAACTGCCACGCGCTTCTCTCCGGCTGGATTCAGCTGCGTGCACGCGCACCCACACTCACGCATGCTCACATCACAGCCACATGCATACACAGCCACACGCATACACAGGCACACCCCCCCCACCCCCGCACCTACACACACACTAGCGCGCCTACACGCACACACAGAGACCCCCCACACACACACCAGCGCACCTACACACACGCACACACACATACAAAGACCCCCCTCCCCCGCCGCCGCCATCGTACACACACACACCAGCACCGGACCCCATTCACCGGCTACGCAGGATTTCTCTTCTCTGGGGCGGCCCCGGGGCTCTCCGTAGCTCACGGGAGCCCCGGGCCGCGGGAGGACTCAGCTTCTTTGCTCCATCCCGGCGGGCAGCCAATCATAGCCCAGCAGCAGGCGGGACTTCCTTCTTTCTTCTGGCCCGGCCCACGTCTTCTCTCCCGTTGCCTGGCTTCCTGCCTCAGGGGTCCGCCAATGGCAGCGCGGCCCCGAGCAGGGAGGCGGGCACAGCGTTTCCTCTGGAAACCCGGGCCCGTCGGCGGTGATATTTTTAAAGTCACTACCCAGCCACATGCTGCCTTGAAAACACTGATGACTCTACTATTGTTATGAAATGGGCGAAGGTTCATAGAAAGATATTTGGATCTGAGACAAATGTATACAAAATATACGTGGGGGGAGGGGGGGGTGACAAACAATTATTGGTTTTGGAAATATTTTTTGGTCAATGGCTATCTTTAGGACTTTTGAATACAAAACGAAAACCTGAGGTGTTGTAAAAAACAATGCATCTAAATGAGAAACTATTACCAGCTACGCGCAAATTATTAATTCGATGAATAGTTGGTTAAATTTCAACTAAATTTCACATGCCAGAAATTCCGTAGGGAAAAGGACAACGTTTGTGAATGTTTGGCATAAATAACTCTGACAGCTTTTATTTTATTCATCAACAAGGAACATGTTTTTTCTGCATCGCATATGCAATCTTACTTAAGGTTGCAGGATCAAATGCCTTCCACTGCTGAGGATTGCTAACAGGTCTGTGGAAGGAGGTGAAATTTAGAACCTCTCACGTCTCCGATTGTGGAGACCGCATATATACCAACAGCAGACACAGTCCAAACCCTCCGACGCCTCACACTGTGTGTTGAACCCTCGTACACTCTTGCACCTCGTGCTCATTCATCTGTATACTGGCACCTTCCCACAGAACTTTCAAGTTTCCCAGGCCTCTCCATGTTGGGCAGACAGCCAAACAAATACATTATTTTGTTGTGCTCCGTGGCCTATCATCACAAAGTAAACACAGTTTGTGCGTTACGTTTTATTTTTAAACGTGCAGTAGAAGTTTGTGGTAGCTTATGGGAAAGGTGGTTTTCCATTACCAGTATCGGCAATAAAACGCAAAATTCAGTTTTCACTAGCTATTGGCCAGCATCTTTCTAGTCAACAGCAGGTGTTGCTCTAAGAACTCTCTATGAGTTACTGTGACACGCAGTGAGATCCGTGCTTGTCACGGGCCTGCCATGCTGCTCACGAATGGGCAGCGTGGGCTCCTAAAATAGAAACCAATCAACAGATTTGCACAGCTGTGACCATAAATGCTCTTAAGCAAAGTTTAAGGTCGATAATATTAAACCTCCAGCGGACAGAAGGCACTGTGATACATCGAGGCGCTGCGGTGCATCGAGGCGCTGCGATGCATCGAGGCGCTGCGATGCATCGAGGCGCTGCGATGCTTCAAGGCGCTGTGATGCATGGAAGCGCTGCGGTGCATAGAGGCGCTGCGGTGCATAGAGGGGCTGTGATACATCGAGGCGCCTCGGTCCATTGTTCATCACCACCTCGCGGACCGACCACGCAGGCCCCCGGAGTGGCGGCCCAATTACTTATTGATTCCCATTCCGCCCTTATCGGCTGCTTGTCTTCTCAGATTGTTTCCAGAGTGTTCTCGGCGCACTTTAAGCTGCGGGGCCCTGATCCCTCCTTTAAGCCGGCGCCGCTCAATCACGGGCCACAAGACGAGTGGTCTTGGACAGACATCCCTCAGTCCACGCCGCTCGGAGCCAGCAAAGGTCACTCCGAGGCGGCCCCGGGGCTTAGCCCACGTCACGTGCCGGTGTTTAACTCCCAGAGACCGCTGCTCCTGGAAGGTCGAGCCTTCATCCTGACAGCCAGGCGCCTACGGACCTTGTCAGGCAGTGACCAGTCACTCCATCAGGGCACTGCACGGGGCCTCTCAGAGGTCTGGCCAGGCATTCCACGAACACTTGTATTAAAGCAAAGCTTCCGAAACCCTTTAGAACCACATCTCAGTAACCAGGGGCGTAATTTTATAGATTTTTGACCAGATTTGCATTCTATTTATGTACCCTCTTTACAAGCATCAATCTGTGCAACCATTCAACAACACCTAGTTCAAATATATTCTCTCAATGTTTCAAGCTTTATTATGTGTAACAAAAAGATGTTAAGATTTCACTTCTGTTCTTGGATTTTCGGCCCAATAAAATACATTGAACATAATCTTCACAAAAGTTATTTACACAACTTCAAGCTATAGCCATTATAAATGACAATAACTTTTATTTAAGTATTAATTATTGAAAAAAAATTAAAAGCCATTGCTATTTGTAATATCAATACATGTAAGTCACGTAAATACAACACATGTTGCATGCTATACGTGTCACATTTGAGAAAGTTATAACTATTGGCATTGTAAATGACAAAGCTATTAATTTCGCTATTTTCAAAAACAAAACATAAATAAAAAATGTGTCATTTACAATACCAATAGCTCAAAATTTCCTAATGCGAGACCTATTGCATTGCAAATACTTGTTTATTTTTCAATCACCCTGCATCGATGCCGCGTTTCAGCCCCACCTGGGCCTTGATCACTTGACGTGTTGTGTATGTGTGTGAGGACATTTAAAGTGCTAGTGCAGGTTACAATTGCAGCTGATCATTGCAAAAGAAGCAGGGAAGAAAGACTTTCTTTCTCAAATGCCGGCATGGTGCGCAGTCAAAAGACTCTAGAAAAGAGCACACTCATAAATAACTGCATAAATCCATGAATGTAGAGCAAGGACATCATTATATACAGTAATATACTTATAATACCAGGGTAAAACATTAAGCATTTAAAATCTATAAAAACATTAAAAAAATGTAGAAAAGCTAAAAATGCAGATTTAAATACCACAATAGTAAAAATAAATCTGTTGTACCCTGAATGTCCAATTAAAAGCAATATTGAGTGCAAATAACACTAGTGTCAACATGTAAGTTTGAAAAAAAGAAAAAGGACATATTCATTTTCCTCCTGTATATATATATATATATATATATATAACCAAGTTTCTCTTGTATATGCTCCCAATCTTTGAAGTGGCGTGAGACCGGCGAGATGACCGGTAAATAAAATCCAAAATAAATGAAGTCCCACTCATGCTCTCAGGGGAAAATCAAACGCAGTAGTCACAGGAAAGTACAAGCAAATTGGGGGTTTATTTGATTCATAAACCCACCGTGACGCATTTTGCCACCGGAGTGGCTTGTTCACACAGCGTTTGTGTATTTGGCAAACCATTTACAAGACATTTGCATAAAAGACGGACTCCATGTCAATACACTGCCCTGGAACTGGAGGTCATCTTATAGTGTCTACGGATCAGCAACAATACATGAAAATGAATAAATTGTTAAACACTCCAAGTTTTGCATCTATATACACTAGTTATTGTCTTGCGATTGTGTGGCAGATGTGAGAATTGTGTTAATTGTAATCATGCCGATTAGGAAATGCCGCAATGGTAAAGAGCGTGCATAGAATCTTAAAGATCGATATCACTATATAAAAACCAACGTTTTTGGTCAACGTGTTTCATGTCACGGTTTCGTGGCATGTGAAAGGGAAATTTGGGACCGTGTCATGTGCCCGAAGGTCCGCAATGGTTTGTGAGCTTGGTAATCTGACTGTAATGAACTAAAATTACAGTTCTAAATTTGCTATTGAGAAAATGTGCTTAAATCCAATTGATTGGCATTTTATCATTCAACCCTGCTTGGTTGGTAATGTAGTCTCAATGAATACAGTCTTGACAATGTTAAAAACGAGACTGGAATGAAATTGGAATGAAGTAGTGAACCTTGTTAGTGGGTGAGGAGGGTTTGTATAAGTGTGTAGCTTAGTAAATGTAAGTAGGATCAATTGTTTGCATAAGTGAGTAGGATGACTGCATAAGTGAATGGGATGTGTGCTGATGTGTAATGTCGATGCAGGTGTATAAGTATATTTAATGGTGTTCTACTGATCTTTGTTAGCATGTATGAGTGAATCTATAGGTAGGTGTTTAGATGTGTGTGTAGATGTAGGAATCACTGAGTGGGATTTTAGAAACTTGTATTGGTGTGTCAGTAGTTTCAAATATGGTACTCCATATTTTATAATGAGTGTTGAAAGGTTATACTAGTGTATGATGAGATGTATCAGATTGTCACGTGGACGATGTCATCAGTGATGTAATTTGAGATGCATCAGTGATGTCACTGACCATGTCATGAATGATGTAATATGTGACATCATCTGCAGTGGATTGTGGGCGCCCGAGTTATACTTAGTACAACTAACTATAATGGAGGAATTATAATGGTTTTGTACGAGTGGAATGTCCAGCTAACTAGAACACCCCTAAAACCTATGTTTTTTTCCGTGAATTAAAAGAATGTCAAGTAAGGACGTACAAACATATTTCCAAGGGACAGCGTATCTCCGTGTTGGTGCGCCCAATGTAGCGCTCTCCCAGTGTATCGAGTGACACGTCACGTCTCCTTTACTTCATGGAGACGTGCCCCCCCTACTTACATTTTCGAAGCCCCGGGGGGTGGTGGTCCCCAGGACTGGGGGGTCCATCACGGACCCCCCAATCTAAATATTTAGAGCCCCGGAAGGTGGCGGTCCCCAGGACGTGTGGGGGGGCTTGAGCTCCCCCACACAGGGTATTTTTTTTTAAAAGCCCTGGTGGTGGCGGTCCCCTGGGCTGCAGGGGGCAGTGTGCCACCTCCCAATCAAAATTCAATCGAGCCCCGGGGATGGCGGTCCCTGGGGCTGCGGGGGCTGTGAGCCCCCGCCATTGTTTTTTGAAAGCCCCGGGGTGGCGGTCCCCGGGGCTGGGGGAGCCTGAGAGCCCCTGAAACTAATTTAAAGAAGCCCCAGGGATGGCGGTCCCCAGGACTGGGGGGGCCTGAGAGCCCCCACCTAATGTAAATAAGCCCCAGGGGTAGAAGTCCCCGGGGCTGGGGGTACTGGAGATCCCCCCCACTTAATTCAAAGAAGCCCTGGGGGAGGCAGTCCCCGGGGCTGGGGGACCCCTCTGGGCCTCCCATTACATAATAAGTATTGCCCCTGGAATTTGGCCCCCTGGGACTAATTAACAACAAGGCGCGGGAGTCCACGATTCATTTTTTTTTAATGTCGGCCGAAATTCGCACTGGGTGCGGGAATCTCGATGATTTTATTTTTTTTAAAAAATGCTTTTTTTGGCCCTGGGGGTCCTTGTGGGACCCAGTGAGCAGGCCTAGGGGGTCAGGGTGTTTCTACCCTGCCCCCTTTCTTGCGTTTTTCAAGTTTTTCTGCTTTCTTGTGCCTTGGTTCTACTGAGGTTCAAGATGGCTGCCAACACTTCCTGGAGTGTTGATAGCTAATTAGCATACAGCTCATGCTCGGCAGGGTGAGCGGATCCTGCGCGGCCATAGATATATATTTGATTTTACTTTTGATTTTCTCAGGAACTACTTTACGGATTTACACCATTTAATAAAAAGGCATGACTCTGAACCAAGGGCTACTGCTTTGCCAAATTTGGTGTATTTCCGTTCAGCAGTTCAGGCTGCATCTGCGATTAAAGGTTCCTACGAGAAATTGCATGGGGAAAACACATTTTCGGACCCCCCTTTTTTCTCGGCCCCCACTTGACGAATCACCCCGAGACTTGCAGGCTAGAAGTGGAACGGAGCGCCCCAGCAGTTTTGAAAATTTCACGAAGATTCGTCAACCGGGGCCAAAGTTATTCCAAATAGAATGTTGCGGATTTCCTATGGATAATAGGTCCTAACTATAACTATGCATTACCTACAGAGGATCGTCAGTAGGTAGTTATAGTTAGGACCTTGTTTCTCTTCAAAAAGTGTTTTTCCTTTTGCCACTATCTTTAGCGCTGTTTGACGAATCTTTGTTAAATTGTCAACACTAATGCCCGCTCAGGTAAGCTCATGTCTTGAAAGTTTAGGGGTGTTTGTCATGTGGGAACCGAGAAAAAAGGGGGGTCCCAAAACATGTTTTCTGAATGTTAATTTTCATGGGAAACATTAGCCAAGGCTATAGCCCGAACTGCTGAACGTAATTACATACAATTTGGCAAAAAGGTAGCTTTAGGTTCAGACAGCGACCTTTTTTTAAATGGTGTTATCAGTTCAGTAGTTCCTGAGAAATAAACATTTAAAAACATTAGTATCTGGTGACTGTGGTGGATGCACGAACCCTTCCGATCACAAGCTTATTTCTGATTGGCTGCCAACACTTCAAAACAAGGAAGTGTTGGCTGTCATCTTGTGACTCGGTTGAACCGATTAACAAGTAAATAGGTGAAAAAAGTAGAGGGGGCTTTAATATTTCAATGCGGGTGGCCTTGCACCCCTCGCTTCCCTGGGAACCACCATCTCCCCAGGTATATTTTTAAAAATATAGACTATTTGAGGAGGGACCCTAGGGGCATGGAATAATTAACATGGTTTTTCGTTGTGGACTCCCGGCCCCGGGGACCACCACTTCCCTGGGGCTTTAAATATGATTAAGGGTGGCCATGCGGCCCCCCTAGTGGAGGCCTCCATGGCTCTGGGGACTGCCACCCCCCAGGGCCGGCTCCAGCAATGTCTCCGGTGCCCACTCCAGGGACACTGGAGTTTGCGAGGGCAGGGTAGAGTATGGGCTTGGGCCAAAATTGGCCTTAGTAGGGGGGATATGCAGCCTCCCCTCCAAATTATTAAAAATAAAGGCAGGGCAGGGCAGGCCCCGGGTATGGGGTCTCCGGGGCCAAAAGTGGCCCAGGGAAGGGAGGGCAAGTGGCCTCTCTTCCATAAACATTTTTTTGCTGGCCCCCGGGGATGGAGTCCCTGGGGCGGAAATTGGCATCAGGAAGGGGCCATGAGCCCCCTCCCTTTACAATATATATATATTTTTTAAAAGGGTTCAGGTCCCAGGGGATGGGGTCCCCAGGCCCAAAATGTTCAGGTGAAAAGGGGCCACACAGCCCACTTCCTAGAAAAAGAAAATGGTAATTAGCTAGAGGCCCCGCCCCTTCCCTGCACAACTCTTGGTTGGGGAATGAAGTCCCTGTCACTACTGAGGGTCCTTAGGGGCCAACTAGCCGACCATATACCTCCAGTAAGCCCTACACAGCTGCTTCACTGAAAGGTGGTAGGAGGCCACACCCATTTTTACACCACTATGCAAATGCACCTCTTGGTGCACTGGTGGTGGACTGATGAGGTCCACTTGTGTCCTGGGGACATCAGAAGTAAACTGGACTTCATCCGCAAGCAGCAGTGAACCAGGTGCCGCATTTGCAGAGTGGTATAAAAAGGGCACATGGCCTTTGAATCCCATTCAGCAATCCAGCTGTGTGGGACTTCCTGGAGGTAAAAGGAAGGCTGGTTGGCCACAAGGGACCTCAAGATATAAGGGGACTTCATCCCCCAACCCAGAGTGTGCCAGGAGGTGTATTTGCAGAGTGGTGGAGAAAAGGGTTATGGCCTGGTACCACCTCTCAGCAATCCCACTGTGTGTGGCTTACTGGAGGTAACAGGTAGGCTAGTTGGCCTCTAAGACCCCCAACCCAAAGGGGACTTCAATCCCTATTCAAGAGCATGCCAGGGAGCGTGTTTGCAGAGTGGTGGGCGAAGGGGGCATGGCTGCTATGATAACTTAGCAATCCTGATGTGTGGGACATACGGGAGGTAATAGGAGGGGTAGGTGGCCCTCAAGGATGTCCTTGGGGTCCAACTACCCCTCCTGTTACCTCCAGTAAGTCCCACAGAGTGGGATTGCTAAGAGTTCCTTGTAGGCCGTGCCCCCTTTCACAACCACTCTGCAAAGGCGCCCCCTGTCACACTGCTGGTTGGGTGATGAAGTTCATTTTACTCCTGAGAGACTTTGGGGTCCAAGAAGCCCTCCTGGTACCTCCTGCAAGTCCAACGCAGAGGAATTCCTAAGCACTGGTCGGAAGCCCAGCCCCCTTTCTCCAGCACTCTGCCAATGCTACAACTAGATAAAGAAGCATTTGCAATGCAATAGGTCTTTCATTTGTGAGAGTTAGAGCTATTGGAGTTGTTAATGTAAAAGTTTTTTAATAATATTTTTGGGAGTGGAGTGGATGTACATTGTGTTTAGTGAAATTATATGCAGTGAAATGATGTGGCTAGAAAGTATGTGGCATTTAGTGTATAGGAATTATGTAGAGCGGGATTATGTGTTAAGGAGAGTAATTATGTGGTATGGTAGTCTGTGTTGTGGAGTGGTAACCTCAGGTTTAGTCTTGCTCATTTCGATAGAAGCTAAACTATAAACTCAATGAGACACAAAAAGAAGGACCCAATGAGGAGCACTTCTAGTCCTATTGAGAGATATGAGCAAGGCCAGTGGAATTATGTGACTGTTCGGCTGTACCGATCGTCGCATATTGTACATTTTCCGCATTTGCCAAATAATGCATCTACTGCATAATCTGCATATTTGAACAACAAAATAACCTTGTTTCTAGCTCAAATGTTGCCCAAAATGCAGTGGCAGTTGTTATAGCGTAGTAGAAGGTCCTCTGCAAAGTTGGAATGGTCACCTGTTACTTATTGTTAAATGTGGGTGTTAAATTGGTACTAATGGTTGCAAACCACTCTTGCTTCTTTCTGCTCCTCTCTTGCCTATTTCTCCATTTCCCATTGCTTCTTTTTGTACCTTTCTTCCTTTTCTGCACATCTTTTCAACTTTCTGCACCTCCCTTCTTTCTGCACCTCTCACTTCTTTCTGCACCTCTCTTGCGTCTTTCTTCTGCACGTCTCTTGCCACATTATGCACCTGTGTTGCTACTTTCTGCACTTCTCTTGCCTCTTTCTGCATCGCCTTTCTTTCTTTATGTACCTCTCTTGCCTCTTTCTGCACATCTCTTGCCTCTTTTCACAGTTACCTTTCCTCTTTCTTCACCTCACTTGCTTCTTTCTGTACTTCCCTTGCTTCTTTCTGCATCCTTGCCTCTTTCTGCATTTCTGTTGCCTCTTTCTGTACTTCTCTTGTCTCTTTCTGCACCCCTCTTGCCTATTTCTGCACCCTCTTTTCCTCCTTCTGCACCTCTGTTGCTTCTTTCTGCACCCCTCTTCCTTCTTTTTGCACCTCTCTTGCCTCTCTCTCCACCTCTCTTCCTTCTTTTTACACCACTTTTCCCTCTTTCATCACCTTTCTTGCCCCTTTCTGCACCTCTGTTCCTTCTTTCTGCAGTTGATTCTTTCTTCACCTCTCTTGCTGCTTTCTGTACCCCTCTTCCTTCTCCCCTGTTGCTTGGTTCTGCATCTCTCTTGCCTCTTTCTGCACTTCTCTTGCCTCTTTCTGCATTTCTGTGGCTTCTTTCTGCACTTCTCTTGTCTCTTTCTGCACCCCTCTTGCCTCCTTATGTACCTCTGTTGCTTTTTTCTGCACTTCTCTTGCTTCTTTCTGTACCTTTGTTGCTTCTCTCTGTACCCCTCTTCCTTCTTTTTGCACCTCTCTTGCCGCTCTCTCCACCTCTCTTCCCTCTTTCTGCACCCCATTTCCCTCTTTTGTCACCTTTCTTGCTTATTTCTGCGCTTCTCTTGTTTCTTTCAGCTCCTCTCTTGCCTGTTTCTGTAAATCTCTTGCCTCTTTCTGCAGTTCTCTTGCCTGTTTCTGCATCTCTTTTGCTTCTTTCTGCGCCCCTTTTTCCTTTTTCTGCACCTCTGTTGCTTCTTTATGCAGTTGATTCTTTCTTCACCTCTCTTGCTGCTTTCTGCACCCCTTTCCTCTTTCTGCACCTCTGCAGAAAGTAGCATCAGAGGTGCATCATGCAGCAAGAGAGGTGCAAAGAAAGAAGCAAAGGGGTGCAGAAAGAAGCGAGAGGTACAGAAAGAAGAGAGGAGTAGAAAATTGAAAAGATGTGCAGAAAAGGAAGAAAGGTGCTGAAAGCAGAAAGGTAAATGCAGAAATAGGCAAGAGAGGTGCAGAAAGAAGCAAGAGTGGTTTGCAACCATTAGTACCAATTTAACACCCACATTTAACAATAAATAACAGGTGACCATTCCAACTTTGCAGAAGACCTTCTACCACACTATAACACCTGCCACTGTATTTTTGGTAACGTTTGAGCCATTTGAGCTAGAAACAAGGTTTTTTTGTTCAAATCTACAGATTATGCAGCAGATTCTTTATGTTGCAAATGCGGAAAATGTATAATATGTGACAATCGGTACAGCCGAACAATCACATAATTCCACTGGCCCTGCTCATAACTCTCACTAGGACTAGAAGTGCTGCTCATTGGTTTCTTCTTTTTATGTCTCATTGACACCTTCTGCACCTCTGTTGTTTCTTTCTTCACTTGTCTTCCCTCGTTCTGCAAATCTCTTGCCTTTTTCTGCACCTCTCTTGCCACTTTCTGTAGTTCTCTTGCCTCTTTCTGCAGCTCTGTTGCTTCTATATGCACTTCTATTGCTTCTTTTTGGACATCTCTTACCTCTTTCTGCACCTCACTTGTCTCTTTCTGCACCTCTATTGGTTGTTTTTACAACTCTCTTGTCTCTTCCACCACGTCTCTTGTTTCTTTCTACACCTCTTTTGCTTGTTTCAGCACTTCTCTTCCCTCTTTCTGTACCTCTCTTGCCTCTCTGCACCACTGTTGCCTTTTTTTGCGCTTTGGTTGCTTCTTTCTGCACCCCTGTTCTCTCTATCTGCACCTTCTGTGCCTGTTTCTCCACCTCTCCTGCCGGTTTCTGCACCTCTGTTCCCTCTCTCTGCACTTTTCGGCCTCTTTCTGCACCTCTGTTGCTTCTTTCAGCACTTCTCTTGCTTCTTTCTGCACCTTGCTTGCTTCTTTCTATAGCCATTTTCTGCACCCTTCTTCCCACTTTGTGCACCCCGCTTGCCTCTTTCTGCACCTCTCCTTCCTCTTTCTGAAGGTTTTTTGCCTCTTTCCGCACCTCTTTTGCTTCTTTCTGCACTTCTGCTGACTCGTTCTGCCTCCCTCTTGCCTCTTTCTGCACCTCTGCTGTTGGTTCTTTCTGCACTGTGCTTGCTTTTTTCTGCACCTCCCTTGCAAATTTCTGCACCTCTTTCTGCACCCCTGTTCTCTCTTTCTATACCTCTTTTGTCTGTTTCTGCAACTCTCTTGCCTCTTTCTGCCGTTCTCTTACCTCTTTCTGTACCTCTGTTGCTTCTTTCTGCACTTCTCTTGCCTCTTTCTGTACCTCTCTTGCCTATTGCGGCACCTCTGTGGGTTTTTTCTGCTCTTCTCTTGCTTTTTAATGCATTACTCTTGCTTCTTTCTGCACCCCTCTTGCCTCTTTCTGTACCCCTTTTTTCTTTCCGTACCCCTCTTGCCTGTTTCTGCAATTCTCTTAAAACTTTCTGCAGTTCTCTCTTCCTTCTGCTTCTCTGTTGCTTCTTTCTGTAGTTCTCTTGCCTCTTTATGCACTACTCTTCCCTGTTTCTGCACCTCACTTGCCTCCTTCTGTACCTCTCTAGCCTCATTCTGCACTTCTCTAATCTTTTTCTACACCTCACTTGCCTCTTTCTGCACTTCTCTTGCTTTTTCTGTACCTTTATTTGTTGTTTCTGCAACTCTATTGTCTCTTCCGTCACTTCTCTTGCTTCTTTCTACACCTCTTTTGCTTCTTTCAGCACTTCTCTTTCCTCTTTCTCTACCCCTCTTACCTCTCTCTGCACCACTGTTACATTTTTCTGCACTTTGCTTGCTTCTTTCTGCACCCCACTTGCCTCTTTCTGTACCCCTCTTCCCTCTTTCTGTACCTCTCTTGCCTCTTTCTGCATCCCAGTTCTCTCTATCTGTACCTGCTGTGCCTGTTTCTTCACCTCTTCTGCCTATTTCTGCACCTCTGTGGCTTCTTTCAGCACTTCTCTTGCTTCTTTCTGTACCCCTCTTGCCTTTTTCTATACCCCTCTTTCTTCTTTCTGTACCCCTCTTGCCTGTTTCTGCAATTTCTTGCCTCTTTCTGCAACCCTCTCCTCCTTCTGCACCTCTGTTGCTTCTTTTTGCACTTCTCTTGCCTCTTTCTACACTACTCACCCCTGTTTCTGCACCTCTCTTGCCTCTTTCTACCCCTCTGTTGCTTCTTTCAGCACTTCTCTTGCCTGTTTCTGCAACTGTCTTGTCGGAATCTGCACCACTGTTGTCTTTTTCTGCACCTCACTTGCTTATTTCTGCACCCCTGTTGCCTCTTACTGCACCCCTCTTTCTGAACTTAAATGTTCCTCTTTCTGCACCACTATTGTCTTCTTCTGCACCACACTTGCTTCTTTCTGCATCCCTGTTGTCTCTTTCTGCACCCCCTTCCCTGTTTCTGTACTTCAATTGCCTCTTTCTGCACCTCTCCTGCCTGATTTTTGCACCTCTGTTGCCTCGTTCTGCACTTCTCCTGCCTCTTTCTACACCTCTGTTGCTTCTTTCTGTACTTCTCTTCCCTCTTTCTGTACCCCTCTTCCTTCTTTCTGTACCTATGGCGCTTCTTTCTGCACCTCTCTTGATTCTTTCTGCACCCCTCTTGTCTCTTTCTGCACCCGTCTTCCCTCTTTGTGCACCTCGCTTGCTTCTTTCCGCACTTCTCTTCCAAATACCTATACCCCTCATGCCACTTTTTGCACCTCTGTTGGTTCTTTCTGCACTGCTCTTCCTTTTTTATGCACTACTCTTGCAAATGTTTGTACCCCTCTTGCCTCTTTCTGTACCCCTCTTACTGCACCTCTCTTGCCGCTGTCTGCACCCCTGTTCTCTATTTCTGCACCTCGTTTGCCTGTTTCCACAACTCGCTTGCCTCTTTCTGCAGTTCTCTTGCTTCTTTCTGCATCTCTGTTGCTTCTTTCTGAACTTCTCTTGCTTTTTTGTATCTGTCTTGCTTCTTTCTGCACTCCTCATACCTCTTTCTGCACCCCTCTTTCTTCTTTCTGGACTTTTCCTGCATCATTCTGCACCCCTCTTGCCTGTTTCTGTACCTCACATGCCTCTTTCTGTACCTCTCTTGCGTCTTTGTATACTTCTCTTGCCTCTTTCTGTACCTCACTTGCACTTCTCTTGCTTTTTTATGCAAATCTGTTGTTTTTTCTGCAATTTTCTTTGTCTCTGTCATCACTTATCTTGCTTCTTTCTACACCACTGTTCTTTCTTTCAGCACTTCTCGTGCCTTTTTTGCACTTCTCTTTCATGTTTCTGTATCTGTCTTGCCTCATTCTGCACCACTGTTGCCTCTTTCTGCACCCTTTTCCCTCTTTTTGCACCTCTGTTGCATCTTTCTGCACTTCTCTTACTTCGTTCAGCATCTCTCTTGCTTCTTTCTGTACCCCTCTTACCATTTTCTGCACCCTTCTTTCCTCTTTGGACATCTCTCTTGCCTCTTTCTGCTCCTCTCCTTCTTCTTTCTGCACCTCTCCTATCTGTTTTTGAACCTCTGTTACCTCTTTCTGCACTTCTCTTGCCTCTTTATGCACGTCTGTTGCTTCTTTCTGCACTTCTCTTGCCTCTTTCAGCACCCCTCTTCCCTCTTCTTGTACCTCTGTTGCTTCTTTCTATACTTCTCTTGCTTCTACCTTGTTGTACACAAATTTACAGAGTATGCTATTTGAAACACAGGTATTATTTGTGTGTTTATTTCTATGTAATATGTCACTAGGTAAAAGCAGAGACACACGCATGCATACCTTCACAAACGTAGTCAGCCGTACAACATCGATATGGTTAGGATTGCTATTTTACATTTGGTATCCCTAACATTCTAAGTAGTTGGTGAACAGAGAACCTTCAAGAGAAAAGTGAGGTTTAAGACATCTTGGGAGAAGGATTAGTGATTAGGTTACTTTGTATGAGTCTGTGGAAAGATGCAATCAATGTAGGCCACTTTTTGTACCTCTGTTGCTTCTTTCCGTGCTTCTCCGGCTTCTTTTTGCACCTTTCTTCCTCTTTCTGGACTTCTGTTGCCTCTTTCTGCATTTTGCTTGCTTCTTTCAACACCTTTTTTCCTCTTTCTGTGCCTCTCTTGCTTCTTTCTGCACTCCTCTAGCTTCTTTCTGCGTCTTTCTTCCTCTTTCTGTGCATGTCCTACCTATATAGGCATAGTTAGAAATTAGCATTTGATAACCCTCAGAAATCCACTGAAAAAACCATAGGTTTCAGGGATGTTATGGATTGTAGTGGCATTTAAAAAACCTTAGAAATTCCCTGAAAAGACATCAGGTTTCAGGGACATATTAGTTAGGATTTAGCATTCAAAAACCTTAGATACTCACTATAAAAAAACACTGGTTTCAGGGACGCTATAGTTAGGCTGACATTCACTCATACAAAAGCAGAGAAATTCTGGTGTTGTTAGCTGAGCTAACTATAACTCGCACCCCTGCAATGCACTGCTGATGACATCACATATTACATCACTCATGACATGGGCAGTGACATCACTGGTGACATCACTGATGACATCTCAAATTACATCACTGATGACATCATCCATGTAATATCTGATGAACCTCCTCATACCCTAATATAACCTTTCACACCCACTCTAAAATACAGACTACCATTCTCGAAACCATAGACACCAATACCAGTTAGTACATACACACTCCTCACTAATTCATAGGTCTACACACTCAGCGAGTCAATCACCCATAGAGTCACTAATTCACACAGTCACTCATTAATACAGCCACTGATGTATGCACTCATAGTCCCATACATACACTCACACACCGCCACTCACCCTAAGAGTTACTCACACACCTAGTCAGTCACCCATAGAATCAATCACACTGCCTCACCTATACAGTTATACACACAACCATCTCACTTATTCAAACAGATACTAATACACTATATCTATCTTATACAATCACTGGCACAAGCATACACTAATCCATACAGCCACTCTCAGAATCACTCACTCTTACAAATAGTCACTTATATAGTCCAACACTCACATATACTGCCTTTCACATATGTAGTTACTCAAACATATACCACTGAGACATCGATTCACTCATCATCACAGCCATACTCATACTCACTCACCCATTCTGCGCCTCGCAGATACACTCATGAACTCATACACCCAGTGAATCACCCACTCACACATCCACACACACAATCAGGCACCCATACAGGTACTCAGGCAACCAATCATTAACCCATATAGACACTCATGTAGCTACTCACCAACCCATGCAACCACTTACACACCAACTGACAGACTGATACAGACAAGCACCCAAGATGCACCAAACATCTAGGAGTGACATGCAGTATGATTAAGATATGCGGCATGTGGCGCTAATACACGTCCACGGACAAGTCTGTGGAAATGTTGGGGTGGCTACCGGTGAGCACGAGTAAACAATCGTAAGCACGGGGTTTCCTTGCATTCAGTTATCCAGGTGTGTCAGTTCAATTACACAGAGCACTGTCAGAATCATAGCAATGAAGTCATTCGTGAGCGCTGTGTCCCTACCCTGGTAGCTGATGTAACACTTTATTGCACAATTCACGATCAGCCTTTGAACAATGAATAGAATTGTTTTAGCTGTTTTTCATTTTTTGATGCATGCTACTTTAAATGTCACAAATTTGGAATGTTGTACACGTAGGGCAATATGTAAGCCTTTAATTTTTTTTCCTAATGAAGTCTAAATAATTGAACAATGCATCTTGAATAATGTACCAGTGACTAGGACTTGAGGAGTGAAGGTTGAACTCTTCTATGTCCATCTATGACAGCGTCATGGCAATGGTCACCGTAGCAACCAGTAACCAGTTGTAACCAGCCACAGTGAGAGTGTTGGAATGTGTGTATATAATTGCATTGGTCATACTGAGCAGATGTAGTGAGCAAGGCGGAGGCTTCTGCCGAAACGCGTCTGAGCAGCAACATATGGAATAAATCTTACTTGAGAAGAAATTCACGATGTCAGTGCCTTCCTTAATTGGAGCATGTTTGGACTGGTAAACAATATATATATATATAGCGAGAGAGAGAGAGGGATAAATGTGTATATATATATATATTCCACACGTACAACCCAGCGCAATCCTTCCAAAGTTGGTCGAAAAGGAATCACACAGGAGCCGTGGCCTCTATTCAAGTGCAGGTTTATTGCAGACACAACGTCCTACGCGTTTCGGAGTAGGATCACTCCTTCGTCACGGGCAAACTTTGTGCATTTCATCATTGTTAATAAAGTAAAAATTACGTGTCACGTGATACAATCAACATAAACAAAATACTGCTTCATATTATTACATCATATGAGTATTTCAAGTTTGTTAAAAAAGGTTTTTTGAAGGGAAAGGTGACTGACTAGCATAGTTTGAACATTGTTATAAAGTCCCAAATGTATAATGGGATGTAATCTCATGATTTTCGAGTAGCGCTTTTGGCAAACCACATCAATTTGTAATGGTTAATGGTCACTTCTTATACTTTTCGTCCATGGACATAAATAAGACTGGTATTGCTTACAATTGTGGACGTCCAAAACAAATTAAACTTAAAACGTTTTAAACATATATCAACCGTCCTGAGATTCGAACCCGTCATCTCAAAAGACAAAACCAATACTTGGGTGTATTAACCACTAGTGCTACGTGCAATTTATATTACTCCACTCCGAAAGTTGCAGTATTTGCAAGTTAAGTCGGCAGTTTCTTGGCTAACCTCACAAGTAATCAGGTACAGTGGTTTAAGGAACATGTATTATCAGAATGGATTTGTGATTTACAAAATGTTAACGCCCAAGTGGGCAAAAATTCAAATGAACTTTCGGTTTGCTGCACAAGGTTGTAAGGGCAACAGGATTACTGACTAGCATAGTATCAATCATACTAAGTCACAATTGGAATTACTTGGGGTAGCAGGTTAACACAACATATTAGGATTCTTTACGTCAATGTAACTGATAATTCTTCCAATTTTAGAAAGTAAAAACATTTCAAACATAATCAACCATCCTGAGATGCGAACCCATCATCTCTGAAGACAAAACCAATGCGTATCTGTGTTTAAACACAGAAGCTACGCGTAGTTTGCATTATTTTACCCCGAAGGAGGCAGAATATACAGGTGGAGTCAAACTAATACTTAGTTGACTAAGCAAATGTCCAAATACAGTATTCATGGAGCATAAGGATTTGAGAAGGACTCAAGTTTGCCAAGAAAACATGAAGACACGAACCGTGGTAAATCTTTCTAATTACAAACTAAGTAATGATGAATTAGATGTTTTAATGCTAGGCTTATCATTTTGCCCAACATCTAGATTTAACTATACTGAAACTAGGATTGACTTATTCCATTATATAAGAAAGCTGAAATTGAAAAAATGGTTTTCGAACAAACCTAAAAAACAAGACATTGAACGATCTAAAGATCAATTGGATCTTCAAATAAAAGACATTGAGACTTTTCATGTGGCTCAGGAATTGGCAGGAATAGCCAACACAGATTTACCTGTTGATTTGATGGCTCAAACTCCTTTTATGCCTAAATCGGTGTTTTTACCTCAAATCAATTGTGAGGTAATAAATTGTTTTGAGAAAGGGATGGTCAATGAATTGAAAAGATTGAAAAATCACAAGACACACTTAAGAACTAATTTAAATCCTAATCAACGTCAAGCTTTGAACAAACTGGAATCCAACCAGGACTTTGTTATCAAACAGAGTGATAAAGGGGGAAATGTGGTTATTTGGCCTGTTGACATGTATAGACAAGAGGGACTTTCACAACTATCGGACACCAGTAGATATTGCCAAACTACTAGATCAGTTTATGATCAAGCAATGTCTATGGTTGCCAACCAGATTACTGAGTGGAAGGATGAATGCATATTAAGTTCAGATGAATTTTCCTACTAGGCATGCAAATACCCAAAATTACCTGTGCTATATCTGCTTCCCAAATTGCACAAAAATGCCCAACGGCCACCAGGGAGGCCTATTGTTTCCTCCTGTGGGAGTGCCTTGGAGAATACTTCAAAATATGTAGATTATTTTCTCCAGCCCTTGGTACAATCCCTCCCATCATATGTTCGTGACACTGGTGACTTTTTAAAGCACATTACTGGTATGGAATGGTCCCCAAATTATCTCATGCTAGGACTAGATGTTTGTAGTCTTTATACGAGCATTCCGCAAACTCTAGGCCTAGAAACCTGTAAATATTTCCTCCAAAGCAGACCAGCAGGCTTTCTACAACATACCGAGATGTTGCTCAAAATGATTGAGATGTGTTTGAGCAACAATTTTTTCCTTTTCGATAAGAACATCTATAGGCAAATCCAGGGGATGGCAATGGGAACTTGCTTCGCCCCCAGCTTTGCAGGTTTATACCTGGGCTGGTGGGAGGAGCAGGTTGTCCACAAGATCGAGCTATTCAAGAACCATGCCGTCCTCTGGCTACGCTATATAGATGATATCTTTTGTGTGTGGAGTGGCACTGAGACACAAGCCATTGAATTTGTGGAGATACTAAATACTAACCAGATGAATCTCCAATTCACACACCAAATCAGCAAAGATAACATGGAATTCCTGGATCTTAAACTTGAGACCAAAAATAACACCATAGAAAGTTCCTTATTCAGAAAATCTACGGCTGGCAACAGTCTACTCCATGCTGACAGTTGCCATCCACATAACCTCATACAGAGCATACCCTTTGGGGAGCTGTTGCGGGCTCGCAGAAATTGCAGCACAACCAATAATTTTGAAATTGAAAAAACAATCATGAAAGAGCGATTTTTAGCACGTGGTTACAGTGCTAAAATTGTGAAAAAAGCCATAAATAAAGTAGAAGCTCTTAACCGCCAGGAACTTCTGTTTCCCCCTGGAAATGAATCAACCATCAAGTCCAAAGAAACTGTTAGGTTTATCACCACCTACAGTACACATGCATGGGAAGTCAGAAGGAGCCTTAAAAAGTTTTGGGAAGTTCTTAAAACTGGCAAAGACTTGAAGGAGTATATAGGAGATTATCCATCCCTTACCTTTCGAAAACCTAAGTCATTAAGAGATCAATTGTGTAACAACATGATCCCCAATCTGAGAAAGGACAATGCAGTTAAAGGCTTTTTTACCTGCAATCAATGTAAGGCCTGCAAGTACAGTAACAGTATAAAATCAGTGAAATTTAGCAATAATGAAGCTCCGTGGGTTATACAAAAACATCTGAATTGTAATACGGAATATGTGGTGTACATTCTCAAGTGTCCATGTTCAAAATATTACATAGGGAGCACCATCCACCAAGGCAAGAAAAGAGTGTTAGAGCACTTGAGGGCTATCAATAAAAAAGACAAAACCTACCCAGTAGCCCGCCATTTTCAAGAGAACCACAATAGTAATGCCAATCTCATTAAATTTGCTGCCATTGATTGTGTTTCCCCTAATGTGAGAGGTGGCAATAGATTGCTTGAACTCAGGAAACTGGAGTCCAAATTCATTATTAGATTCAACACTATGGTGCCCCATGGGTTGAATATGGATGAGGAATTATCGGTACATTTGTACTAAACGGTCAATGCACGTTTGAGTCGAATTGTTCATGTATTCTGCTGCCTATTTCCTGTTTGCTGTTTTTAGAATTTTGTGTGCCTTCTTCAGTAACCTCTGTTGCGGTATGAAGATTTTAATAGACATTTTGTCTTATCTTTTCTTAAGGTAACAGATGCTTTGGGAAGAGGTGACGAATTGGCTACCCTTTGAACATTTGCCCACAGGGGCAGCACTCCGGCAATCTCCCTAAACTATATTCTTGCCCACTTGGGCATTAACTTCCAGTGCTGACCGGGATGTATGAGTCCTTCTCAAATCCTTATGCTCCATGAATACTGTATTTGGACATTTGCTTAGTCAACTAAGTATTAGTTTGACTCCACCTGTATATTCTGCCTCCTTCGGGGTAACATAATGCAAACTACGCGTAGCTTCTGTGTTTAAACACACATACGCATTGGTTTTGTCTTCAGAGATGATGGGTTCGCATCTCAGGATGGTTGATTATGTTTGAAATGTTTTTACTTTCGAAAATTGCAAGAATTATCAGTTACATTGACGTAAAGAATCCTAATATGTTGTGTTAACCTGCTACCCCAAGTAATTCCAATTGTGACTTAGTATGATTGATACTATGCTAGTCAGTAATCCTGTTGCCCTTACAACCTTGTGCAGCAAACCGAAAGTTCATTTGAATTTTTGCCCACTTGGGCGTTAACATTTTGTAAATCACAAATCCATTCTGATAATACATGTTCCTTAAACCACTGTACCTGATTACTTGTGAGGTTAGCCAAGAAACTGCCGACTTTACTTGCAAATACTGCAACTTTCGGAGTGGAGTAATATAAATTGCATGTAGCACTAGTGGTTAATACACCCAAGTATTGGTTTTGTCTTTTGAGATGACGGGTTCGCATCTCAGGACGGTTGATATATGTTTAAAACGTTTTAAGTTTAATTTGTTTTGGACGTCCACAATTGTAAGCAATACCAGTCTTATTTATGTCCATGGACGAAAAGTATAAGAAGTGACCATTAACCATTACAAATTGATGTGGTTTGCCAAAAGCGCTACTCGAAAATCATGGGATTACATCCCATTATACATTTGGGACTTTATAACAATGTTCAAACTATGCTAGTCAGTCACCTTTCCCTTCAAAAAACCTTTTTTAACAAACTTGAAATACTCATATGATGTAATAATATGAAGCAGTATTTTGTTTATGTTGATTGTATCACGTGACACGTTATTTTTACTTTATTAACTATGATGAAATGCACAAAGTTTGCCCGTGACGAAGGAGTGATCCTACTCCGAAACGCGTAGGACGTTGTGTCTGCAATAAACCTGCACTTGAATAGAGGCCACGGCTCCTGTGTGATTCCTTTTCGACCAACTTTGGAAGGATTGCGCTGGGTTGTACGTGTGGAATATTTTGGGGGTGGCTACCCCGGCCGTGAGCCCGCCGAAACAGAGGCTCGGGAACAGCTACAAACTTTGTGTTCATATATATATCTATATATATATATATATATATATCTATATATATATATATATATATATAGATATATATATATATATATATATTCAATGAAAAAACCATTGGTTATAGAACATATATAGTTAGGAATTTTCATTTACAAAACCTTATTTTACTCGCATAAAACCATTGAAATTCCATATATAGTTAGATGCGCTAACTATATATCGCGCACCCACAATCCACTGCTGATGATGTCACATATTACATCATTCATGACATGGTCAGTGACATCACTGATGACATCACTGATGACATCTCAAATGACATCACTGATGACATCACTGATGACAACATCCAGTGACTGTATGTTTCTGTAAAGTTAAAATATGTCTTACATATTGAAGAATGAGTGGATGTATAAATGTCTGGATGAAGGATTTAGTAGGTGCATGACTGATTGTATGAGGGAGTGATTAAATGTGTCTCACTGAGTGCATGGGTTAGTGAATAAACTATATTAGTTTGTGCATCATTATATCTGTTGTTCTGTAAACTGCTGCATGTGTTGATCAGTAGCTATATGAATAACTATATGGGTTATTGATTGGTTGCTCAAGTATTTGTATGGGAGACTGAGTATATGTGTGAGTGGCTGGGAGGTGTGTGACTCTGTGCATAGATGTGTGAACAGCTGATTCACTAGATGTATGGGTTCAAAACTGCATGTGGAAACAACTGTATGGGTGGTTGACTGTGTGTATAAGTGTATTGGTGAGTGAATGGATATCTCAGTGCTACATGTCAAAGTAAGTACATATGTAAAAGACAGTACATGTGAGAGTTGACATATATAAATACCTGTGCATAAGAGCCAGTGAATGTGTGAGTGGCTGTATGGATCATTGTGAACTTGTATCATGGATTGTATAAGAGAGAAAATATGTGTTAGTATATATTTGAATAAGTAAAGTTTGTATAACTGTATAGTTCAGGAAGTGGAGGTGTGATTGATTGTTTGCATGACTGACTAGTTGTGTGAGTAACTCCATGGATGAGTGACAGTCTGTGAGTGTCTGTTTACACTGATTGTATCTAAGGTTATATTAGAATCTGAAGAGGTTCATTGTATTATCACATGAATGATATCATGACTGATGTCACCAGTGATGTCATTTGAGATGTCATCAGTGATGTCATCAGTGATGTCATTTGATATGTCATCAGTGATGTCATCAGTGATGTCATTTGAGATGTCATCAGTGATGTCATCAGTGATGTCACTGACCATGTCATGAATGATGTAATATGTGACATCATCAGCAGTGGATTGCGGGTGCGCGATATATAGTTAGCGCATCTAACTATATATGGAATTTCAATGGTTTTATGCGAGTAAAATAAGGTTTTGTAAATGAAAATTCCTAACTATATATGTTCTATAACCAATGGTTTTTTCATTGAATTTTCAAGGTTTTGTAAATGCAAATTCCTAACTATATATGGACTATAACCTATGGTTTTTTCTGTGAATTTCAATGGTTTTTTGAAAGCTAATATCTGTATCTGTAAAATGTATTCTTCTTTAAATCTTAAAATATATTTTACATGTTTTTTATAAATTTAAAAAAAAAAAAAAAATGTTGTTGCGCTCCTAGTCCGCGAACCGGTCAGCTTCCTGTTAGCTCAATTTAAAGCCGCAACTTGGTGCGCGAACCGGTAATCGTTCCTTTAGCGTAACTGTTACGTTATCATGACGTTTTGCGTTGTCGCGTAATATGTTATCCGATGCGCCAATTTAGCGGACCCGGAAGCGGTCCGGAAAGCGGCGCAAAGCGCGAAACGTAAAGACAGCACGTCATGTGACTTTTCATTGGTTCATTTCACTTTTGGTTTCCTAATGATGTAATACTAGGTCATGTGATCTAAAATTAACACTTTTCATTGGTTTAGAACTTTTGCTTTTCCCAAATGATGAAAACCCCTCCTTCTTTCCTCACTCTGACTTTCATCTTGGTGAGAGAAAGACCCTTTTACATTCTAGAGAAATGGCTTCAGTTGTTGCTTCTGGTAGTGTTCCCCCACCACCACCTCCACCTCCTCATGGAAAGAAAGGACCACCTACTCAACCAATCTTTGAAGAAGAGGAAGATCAGGAAGAGGAGGAAGAGCCTGAATTTTTGCCTGAGGAGCCCAGGAGGTACAACAGAAAGGAAAATTTCATCTGGCAATTTTTTAAATTTCCACCAGGGCAAAAGAAAAGTCAACGCAAGATATGTCTTTTGCCGTATCTGTGATGAACGCCTTTCAAGGGGGACGGACAAAAAATATAGTTTTGGAAATTTTACAATGCACAGGCACATGAGTAGGTGGCACCCAAATAATTATAGTGCTGCTCAGCTTCGCAACGAACAACAAAATCCCCCGGCAATAGCAAGAAGATCTGTCGTGCCGGAAATATCGGGACCAGAGGCAAGGGAGTTGATCCCGAATATTCAAATGGACATGGGGGAAGTGAAACAAATGTGTGTGTGGTGCAATCAAATATTATGCTACCGAGAAAGTAGCATTACTCTTATAATAAGAGCAATCAAAAATCATGTATGTCCAAAACGCCCCAAAAAATAAATTCTTCTTTTTTTTGTTGCTCCTGTTGAGCCCTTTTCAATGAATCATTTTTGTTTCCTCCCTCCACCCAAAAAATAAAAAAAATTACAAAATGTTCAGAAAAAAACAAAAAAATATAAAAAATGTTCAGAAAAATAATTAAAAAAAATTAAAACAACAAAAACCAAAAAAAAAGTTCTTTTCAGAACTACCTCCCCATTATAAAAAAAAATTGGTAGAATTTTTGGAACTCTGCCAAGCTCTATTTCTTTTAGTTCGCTCCCAGTTCGCACTCCGGTACGCGAACCAGGAGCGAACCAAACATTTTTTTTTTTTAAAAAAACAGTAAGTATAAGGAAAGGAAACAGACAGTTATGTTACAAGAAAGACAGCTATAGGGAGTAAAGAAAAGATACTGTTACCCGCAATTCACTTCTGATCATGTCATATATTACATCATTTTTGACATGGTCAGTGACATCATCAGCAGTGGATTGCGAGTAACAGTATCTTTTGTTTACTTCCTATAACAGTCTTTCTTGTAACATAAATGTCTGTTTCCTATCCTTATACTTACTGTTCTTGTTTTAAAAAATTTTTGAGATCATTCACAAACAGTAACATTAATAGAGACAGAATGAGTGAATAATAATGAAGAAGAGAGGGAGTGAGAAAAATACTGGAAGGAGTAGAATAATTAAGTAATAGAGAAAGGAATGAGAGAAGAAGCAAACACAGGAAAGTAAAGATTAAAGAAATGAAGCAGTAGAACTAATAGATGTTAAATGTGATAGAGTAAATGATTGATTGAGGGTGACGATAAGGTGTGTCCTCTCTAAAAGTTTGTTTAAGATGAAGCGTACTCAGGGTTGCATATCAAATTTATGCTTGTTGAAGAATACAGAGGAGATAATACATGTGAAGACCTACCATTGTAGTAAAACATGCCCACTTATTACATCATTCATAACATAGTCAGTGACATCATCAGCAGTGGAATGCGGGTTAAAAAAGTAGAAAACATTTACCTTATAATTCTTGTTAACTTTTAAAGAAAATTTTTCATACTTTCAATCTGTAAAAGAGAGAACAAACATTTCCAAAAATATTAAAACATGTATTTAAAAATTAGAAAAAAGAAGGGAAAAGGTTCAAGAAGAAACAGTTTTTAAACAACTTTGACACTTACAGAAGCCTCTGCTTCTCTACGACCCCTACACAATCCTAAAGATATTTATTTTAAACAAACAGTATCTTCATGCTGATGAAATGAGGCCTATTTTGCAACATGGTGCTTCTTTTGCATTGCTGATGTCTCACAATAGTGATGCAATAGCAGCGCAAAAGAGATGTAAAGCCATCATAAAATTGTGTCTAACATTTTAAATGATTGTTTCAGGATGCAAATAAGATGTGTGCTTTCAAGAGCTTTCTTTGAGGTGAGGCCTATTCCTTTTTTAAAAAAAAAACAGTACCCAGAAGTACAGCACTGTAAGCATTAAAATTGACACTTACAGAAGACTCAGTTTCTCCATATCTACCTCACATTTCTAAATGTATATCATAAGTACAAAAAGCAGAACATTAATTATACATGTTAAATGGTTTATTTTTGCTGTTCTCAGAATGTATCAAATTTCACTTAAATCAGTGACTTGAAGGTATTCATCATGTAACAGCGGGGAAAAAAAAACACAATCAAAATGATTGTGTTTAAAAAACCCATACAACCTAAGAAATCTGAATTCAAAACTCCTTAAAATTAACTTACTTTCAATGACGTCGAAGGATCACCTATGAACAGCGTCCACTCTGTTGTGCTATAAATATTTTCAGTCCGCCACTTTCTGAAAGAAAACCTCCATCGTTTTGAAAAATATGTTACATACAAGAAAAGACTTCTCACATTCTATCACATGTTTCCACTAGGCCAAATCATGTTGCAGCGATTCGCAACTCTTGTAATTCTTCCAATCAAATCCCGTCATTTTCTATTTTCGCAACTTTCAAAAAGAAAACATTTGAGATTATTTTCACAATCCTGGACTACTAATATCTTACTCTTCTTTGTCACTCATGTTCTCCTTTTCCTATGACACTGATACTGCTTACTATGAAGCAGACTTACTTGCATCAGGTTTATATAGTTGGATTTTTAAATTGACATTATAATTAAAAGTTTTGGACCAATAATCTAGACAGCATTGCAGACTTACATTCCCTCTACTTGATGAACCTTTTGCAATTCCTCACAGGAAATCCCAAAATTCTTTCTTTAAAATTTTGGTTTTAAAAACACCAGGTAACAATTTTTTAAGGTCAAACGGCAATTTTTTTTTGAAAGTTACAACGGAATCATTGCAGAATGACCAGCCGTTTCGAGACTTTAAATAAGCTGTATAATGTCCTGATGTTGTTGAAGGACCATCGTGATAGATAATTGCTACAGTTACAAAAGTCCTTCCTGATATTGACAGCTGAGAAGCCACAATTTTTTTTATTAAAGTTGACAATTTTGATCCATCAGGCCTACATCGTTGGATCATTAAAATGACATACTGGCCATATCTACGTATAAATAATGTTGACATCATTTCAGATTTACATTGGCTACACTCCATGTTGTGATCCGCTGCATTTACTAGCTTATTAAAGGACACTGATTTACTGTCTGGCAAAGTTAAATATATAAATCTTTCTGAGTCTACACTAGTAGTACTTGATACCATACAGTTCTCGCAGTCATGCTGCCATTGATAAGAAAGCCCAAACAGGTGATCTACATCTACACCCTCATCTTGCAATACATCAAGCATATACATTAAAAACTCCTGACAATCTTGCTGATTATTTTCAGAGAAGTCTGTTTGACCTGAACATTCATCTAACAGATAACGAACTTCAGACACACTTTCTACTTTTGTTCGATCAGTGCTACATTTTTCGAAAACAGAATTCAACAAACAGCATAAAATTTGTTCTGAATTCAACAGAATCTGTTCTTTTAAATTCTCTAGTGAAAAGAGAACATTAACCACTACATTTGCATAGCAGTTGACACCAGAACTGTTTTCAAATTGAAAACCGACAACATCTTCAACAGAATCCACTTTCTTTCTGCTAACAATTTTCGGTTCATCGACTTTTGGTCTTTTTGCTACAACCTCCCTACTATTACTGATATTTCTACGTTTCCGGCCTACCACACGTTTCTCAAACAAAGGATATTGAGGCAAATGTGGCGCATACTCTCTTCTTAACCTATTGTATTCCTTAACACAATCTAGATCCGCACAAATGTTTGTGACATCACAGTCAATCAAGTACAATCCCGATAAAGTTCTAACTCGTGACAATGCCACATATGCCATACCCTCCTTGAACACAGAACTGCCAATATTCACCAATGCACTGTCTACACTTAAACCTTGAGATTTATGGATTGTCACCGCATATGCCAAGCAAACAGGAAACTGCTTACGGCGAACATATAAGTCTTTAACAAGCAAAAACCTAGCAGAACAACGACCAATTAGCTGTACTTCCTCAATGCCATCAAATTTAATTTTTAAAAATTCTATTCCATCTCTATTTCTGTATTTCTCAAAATCAACAACATTACCCATTGATCCATTTACCAGACCTCTTTCAACATGTAAATTCCTTCTCAAAATAATTCGGCAATTTAAACACACATTCAAAGTCTTTTCAAAACCCACTGTTTTAGATATAGTCTTCTCTAATGAATCCAATTTTGATTTCAAATTCTCTGACAAAATAATTGTTGATCCCATATGCTCTATTTTGTCAATAGCTTCAAGTTTCACAATCTCTTGCTTTTCTAAATTCAACATTTTGTTGTTGAAGATGGCACATTCTGCAAGAGTTGGCATCAAACATATTCCGGATTTCTTCTCAGTAATTTTCTGAAAAATATTCTCAGCCACAATCTCTTGTTCGGGATATAAATTTGAAAGTAATCGTGCATTTAAAGCTTCTTTTCTATGCTCGGTCACTTTTCCAATTCTAATATCTTGTAGAATATTCTTGTAATCTTCATCTTTTGCCTGACGCATATTTTCATGCAGTTCAGCATAATTGAAGTTTAACCATATATTGACGTTGCCAATGCTCCCTAGGCACTTCCTGGTATCTTCATGCGTGAGTATTTTGAACACAGGTTGTCCTTTTACTGGTGTCAGCTGCAGAAGATCTCCGAAAACAATGATGTGTTTGCCACCAAATAACACATCATATTCAGTTTTAAGTACTTCTTGCATTCTCAAATGCACAAAGGCAAGCATGACATTGGAAACCATACTTACTTCGTCAATGATAAGTAGTTTCATTTTCCTCAAGACTCTTGAAACTTCACAGCAAGCATCCCCAGATAACTTGTGGTATTGTAATTTGTTGTCATGCTCCACCGGCAGCATCAGTAGACGATGCAAAGTAATACCTTTAATGTTATGTGCTGCAAGTCCAGTAGGAGCGGTGACAACACAAGACAGCGATGACTCAGTCCTTTCCTGCAGATAGCATGAAATTGCTTTAATGAGGAAACTTTTTCCAGTTCCCGCTTCTCCACTCACATACAGTCGGACAGGCTTCAACGATGTACATGAGCACTCTTTCTTCTCATGACTTAATCCATGCTCAATTTGCTTGGTAACTTCATCATATATTTTCCTCTGCTCAACGTTGAGTTGTTTTTCCAAGTCTTCTAAGTTAACTGAATCCTCCTGAGCATGTGCCATGGCTCTTTCCACTTCATTCATAGCAGTGGCAGCTTCATTTTCGATAATAGGTCCTCCAAGTGGATCTTGACTCAATGAAACAGAACTCTGACTGTCCTGAGAACTGTCTCTGGCAATCTCGGCTGCAATCGTTGCTTCCTGCTCAATTTCCAAAGTTAGCATTTCTTGATATTTGGGAAAAGCAGGACATTCTATGGTCTCCTTAGCAGTAGTGAAAGAGTCTTCGTAACAGAGGAAATCTCCAAGCAGTTCCTCTTCTGCACGCCAAGGCTTGAAAAGTTGCAAAAGTGCTAAATAGAAAAACTCCTTTTTTTCTGGAGATTCGCCACTCAATTTTCGATGGTTTACTAATTGGCATTTTCTTTGCTTGACCAGGCATCCCTCACTTCCAATTACAGCATACACTCCTTTCTCAATATCTTCTTTGATGTTCCTCTTGAATATATAATTTTGTAGAACCTCATATAGACAAACATTCTCAAGGTGACTGCTTCGATTTGGATAATATGTATCCAACATGTTGTTCTTCAAAATGTCGGTACTGTTTGGTTCCTTTTCTGCCAAATATTCAATTTCCCGGACAGGTTTTAGAACTCGATTTCGCGTTGCAGCAAGACCAAGACTCGCCCAAACAATACTCCTGGATTTGGCATAGAGACTTGCTGAAGACAATCGATCTGAACATTCGTAAGCTCCGATTTCTCGATGCGACAACATCTTCAGACTGAAACTGTACAACTTCTTGCTGAGGCTCTTTTCATGGGAAATGTCCTCCAACATATCCTTCAGTTCTGTCTTTTCTTTTTTGGTGATGTAAGATGTCACATACCGAGCCACAGCCATACAGTTGTCACCCACAAACTGTATATCCATGTTAGCATTCCACATGGACAAAATCACTGGGTTGTAGTCGTTGATGTACTTGGACTCTTCGTTCCTTTTCAAATTGTATGTATTTTTGGGTGATTTCCTCGTCACATTATGTCGCAGTGAAGACATCAAACTGTTCACTCTTCCTTTAGAAATCACCGGTCGTGGAAAGTTGAAACGACATTTGGTGTAGAACTTGTCCTTGTTTCTGAATTTACGACAACAGTACTTTCCACAACGATGGCTTTGGAAACGTAGAACTTGTTCTCTTAGGCTTTTCTTCTCCGTTGCGTTTGGAACAGCACACGTAGAATACTGTTCTATGAAATTCATCACTAAGTCATCCGGATCTGTTCCAAATTTAGGTGCATCCTTGATCCACAACAACATATGTATATGAGGAGCACCTCTTGCTTGGTACTCCTTTCTCCAGAAGAAATCCAACACCTCTCCAAGAGGTGGATTCTTCTTATTTGTGATGAAAGACATCATAGCTTCAAATCTATGATTGAAGTACCTGCATACATTCACAGGATCCAAAGAACACAGTTCTCCAGGTGTCTTGAATTCAATGTTTTCAATATTTCCATTTGCCTCTCGTAGAAATTCAAGTAAGTCTTCCCAGCCATACTCGGCACAGCTCAGAGTGAGGAACCATGTCGGAGTTCCTAAGTTCCTCAGCATACATTTTAAATCACCATGACGACGGTACCAGTACTCATTAGTACCACGCTGACACGCCATGAGATTAATTAAGTGAGAATCCAAAATACTGTCTTGGACATTGACTTTATGCATAAAGTCCCTTGCCGAGATATTTCGCATCTGTATACCACTTTTTAAGATGTGGTTCACTGCATATGACAGTCCAGGCAGATCGCTTTCAAACAGGAGATGAAACAAATAGGGAATGCATTGACGAAACCTAGGATCTTCTGCATACAATCGTAAAGTCCGGTATTCAGACGCAGGAATTTGATGAGATCGCTCATCATATCTTCCTCCTCGACCTGTGGGAAATAGCTGTGGGAAACACCGAGCTTCCAAACTTTCCTCCCAAACACTAATGGGACTCCCTTTGGCTTGTTTCATTTGAAACAACTCAATAGCATTCCCCATGACTTCCTTGGAATGCAATGGATGAACACTATAATGTTCATATATTTCTTCACTTTTAGAGGCCTCTACTTTCTCAATTTGGCCAGCACACAAATCGCTATCCTCTTCATCACTTACTTCCTCTTCTGCAACATATACATTCTTATAGTACTTATTATTTTTCTTCAAATACACTGTTGCCTTTTTGACTTTCCTAACATCCACTAAATCTTGCCATATTTTCTTATTCTTTGTCGGAACCCCATTAACCAAGATAACCAGAGGTTCCTCTTCCACTTTTTCTATTCCAATTGTGTTAATGTTTTTGTTCAAATCTAGAGGCAAATAAACAACTCTTCCCTTTAATCCTCTCTGTAAATCTGCTGGAGGCAACTTCCCTGTCTTTGGCTCCATTCTTACAATAGCCTGAAAGGGATGGATACTTTGAATCAAAATAGATTCATAAGTATTTAAATCCTTCAATTCAGAAGGAATCTCAACCAATTCCAGATTATTATGAACTGCCCTAGCAGGCATCTGGTTTTGGTTTAATTTATTACAACAATAAGTACACACACGTTGATCCGATCCCAAATCAAAATAATTTTCTACCATCAAGTATGTGGCAAAATCCTTCCATTCACTATTATTTTCCCTTTCACTTTTTGCATATAAATCCACTACCTTAGTCTGATTCTTATAATAAGTGCGTCGACAACATACACAAATGAAATTAGGCCTCTCACTTGATTTCATCTGAAACGTGGCAATTTCCTTCTGAAAATTATCTGTACTGGAAACCTGTACATTATCTTCAACATTACCCTCTACTTCAGGGTCAATTTGAACATTCTCATCTTTACTACTAAAGTAACAAAACTCAATTTCTTCACAAATATTCTTCACATCTATTTCAGAACCATGCAAAAGTGCAGCACATAATTGTTTAAGCATAATTGCTGGACTCTTAGCATAATACAACATTCTCACTAATTTTCTCACTTTATTATGATGCACTGCTAGCATCCTGAAATGATGAAAAACACTCTGGCATACTCTCCTGGAAAGACAAGCCAGTGAATGACCACGCAAACCTGTCATTTGTCTCACTCTGCAAGGATCTAATTCTTGCAACAACTTCATTTTCTGCTTCAAACTTTTCTTATTAAATGTCCGTATAAAATCACAAAGCAAATTGATGGAAACCTGTCGCACACTGCAAATAGAACTACACTTCCAAATGTACACAGGACCCTTAGGACGTCTTCCTAAAACCTCATCACTTAGCACCTCTTCTGTCTCTGTTGTCACAAGTTTTTCTTTTTCAACTGGACAACCATCCTTCACTTCATAAGCTCGACCACTGGTGTCAACTGCAAACACCAAATCATTATCCTGAAAATAACTCTCCTCATTAAAAAATGCCTCAGAACTTGAACTATGCATCCATTCTCCGGAAAAAACTTCACAAAAGTTACTACGATTTACTACTCTCTTCCATCTACTGTTTGTTTTGAAATCAGAAATTACCTTGCTTAGTTTCCTAATTCTATTGATTACCAAAATAAACAACTTTCGCTTAATTTCAAAAGCATGATCAATAATTTTCTCTACATTTTTCTTCTTCTTATAAAATGCCGCTTTCTGTTGGCCTTTCTTAATATTTTTTAATAAATTAACTATTATCCTGTTACGGAACATTCGTTTTCGAATGTCCCTAAACTGTTGTTTCCTTCTACTATCATGCACAGAGTTATCTCTTCCTCTACCAGTAACATTTTTGATGGGTCTTTCCTTTCCATTTAAATTGCTCTTCTTTTTGTGAACTGAAACATTTTTGCGATAAATACTTTTTTTACTAAAAATATTTCTTAAGAATGATTTTGTGCTCTTACCCGGAGCTTTCTTGGTGTTTTGATAAGTATTTGGGGAAGAGGACTGCTGCAATAAAAAATCATCCTGCTGTCTTTGACGTTTTCTAGCCTTTCTAATTCTATTTTTCGTAGGCATTTTTCAAAATATGAAAAGATCTGCAGTTGAATCTGTGGAAAAATATAATAAAAAATGTTATTAACCACTATTACCAAACAGTAAATGAATAACAGTCATCAAAAACTTAATGCCCTACTTATTATTTAACATAGCAAATCTTTTGCACCAGCACTGCATCACAAAAATGACACACAGTGGTACAAAACAGGCATACAACAATCATAAATCTCTCCCTAATATTTTAAATGATTAATTCAGGATGACGATAAGGTGTGGCCTATCTAAAGGTTTGTTTAGGCCCAGATCTTTGGACTGGGGTGAATGTATGTCATTGATCCTCATTCAGTCCATCGCCTGTTTTGTTTATTTGAGGTGAGGCCAACACATGGTTGCAGATAAGATTTTCACTGAAGAAAACAAAGGAGATAATACATGTGAAGGCCTACCAATGAAGTAAGTCATTATTTGAAATCAATTACATTTCTGGATATGTACTGCTAAAGCTTCATACGTTGTTTTGGGTCATATTTATAAGGCATATGAGTGTGTATGATGTTATTTTTCCTTTTTAAATGGAAAGCGTTCTTCATGGTGCAAGTTTCTTGTAAATACGCTCCCACTTGCGTTTGGCAAATTTAGATTTTGATTATGGGAGTTACATAGCCATGTTAATAATGTCAAAAAAATGGTGCTAGGGCATTCCAGAAAACGCTTTCATGTGTCTCAAGGACATTTTCAGTCATTTCCTCTTGAATGCAGGTATATAATTGATTTATATGCTGTGTTTAAAAACGATTATTTGAAATCAATTACATTTCTGGATATGTCCTGCTAGAGCTTCATAGGTTGTTTTGGGTCATATTTATAAGGCATATGAGTGTCTATAATGTTATTTTTCCTTTTTAAATGGAAAGCGTTCTTCATGATGCAAGTTTCTTGTAAATACGCTCCCACCTGCGAAACGGAACTTTGTGATGCGAAGATGATTGGCTCCCCGGTGTCTGTCAACATTCTAAACAGTCCGGAGCGGCCGCCATCTTATCTCTCGGTAGGATCGAGAGAGAAGAAGAGGTGAAAAACGAAGGGGGAATTTAATGAAAGAGGGCAAGGTATACCCCTCTTGACCCCCTAGGAATGTTGTTGGGATTTTTAAAGGGTCCCGTGGGAAAAATAAAAAAATATATATTTTTCACGGTATAAGCGCTTCCCGAACCGCGAACTGGGCCGCAAACTGGTAGCGAAACGGGAATTCGCCATTTTGTGCTTCGTTTTAATTAAATTACTAGGTATAAGGGGCTGCGGGAGACCATTTTCTGCTTCGTTTTAATTAAATTACTAGGTATAAGGGGGTGCGGGAGACGTATCCTAATCCCTTATATTTTCTGAGGGTGGCTGAGGAGGCTCATATATGTTGATACATGTCTTCCAGCGGCTGTGCGTGAGCTTTTTTTTTGCTGCGTCACGTCTGTTAACGTTCGATTCGAAGGAAATCAGGAACTGTTGACCATCAATTTGTCAGTGCGATAAAGTATTTTGTTATAAATGAATCCTTATTGATAAACATTGTCTGCGCCATCTTGCCTTTTTTACAATGCCACAATTTTGTCGTGCACGGCAGCCATTTTACATGCCAGGCCGGTCCCAGGCTATCACCTAGCCCTGCGGATGTACTTTATGGCCCTAGCTGTAGAGAATCCAGACATGCCAACCCTCCCGATTCAGGCGTCAGACTACTGATTTCAGTGGTACTCTCCCGCCTCCCGATTCCTGCAAGCAAAAACCCGGGGGCATATTACCAACAACTAGCGATAACTTGTTTAGAGACAAAAATTATCGCCGCACATCGGCGATTTTTATCGCAGATAAACCTTGCTATTAGCAAGGTTTATCGCAAATGCGATAAAAAACGGCCGCAATGCATGAATATCGCTGAAAAGTCAGCGATATTCATGCAATATCCAGCAAATGCTCTTAGCCATGTTATCCACCTCCCATTGGATAACATGGCTAAGAACTGCTCGCAAATGCGATAAAAAACGGCCGCAATGCATGAATATCGCTGAAAAGTCAGCGATATTCATGCATTATCCAGCAAATGCTCTTAGCCATGTTATCCACCTCCCATTGGATAACATGGCTAAGAACTGCTCAGGGCCCCATAAGGAACGCTTTCCATTTAAAAAGGAAAAAATAACATCATAGAAAATAATCGTTTTTAAACACAGCATATAAATAAATTGTATACCTGCATTCAAGAGGAAATGACTGAAAATGTCCTTGAGACACATGAAAGCGTTTTCTGGAATGCCCTAGCACCATTTTTTGGACATTATTAACATGGCTATGTAACTCCCATAATCAAAATCTAAATTTGCCAAGCGCAGGTGGGAGCGTATTTACAAGACACTTGCCCCATGAGGAATGCTTTCCATTTAAAAAGGAAAAATAACATCATACACACTCATATGCCTTATAAATATGACCCAAAACAAGGTATGAAGCTTTAGCAGTACATATCCAGAAATGTAATTGATTTCAAATAATGGTTTTTAAAAACAACATATCTGTTTCAGCTTACATAAGAGACCATGGAATGGGCTTCATATACAACAATAACTTGTGTTACTGCACGCCAGAATGCTACACCGAATATGCAATTACAATTTCTCAAAGTAACAAAATCTATTTCTATATCACTAGAGACAAAGCCACATTTTAAAAACACAGCTTTCTTCATCATTTTCTCCTTAAATCATACTATTCTCTATCTAAAATAAATAAATCTTTTCTCACCTTAGCAAATACTTTTTGAGTTTTGAAAACAGTCTCAGAAATACACCAAATTGTCTTCAGCAGAAGAAAATGGATGCACTCCAGAGGCTGCAGCTATTGAAAGCACAGAAATACAGATATTCATTTCACATATCTCTCATATTAGCCAATCATAACTCTTCCCTCACTTTTTTCAAATCAAAACCCTTCCCCCCTCTGCCCTCTCTGCCTTTTTTCCATAGCAACCACCTCCTGGAAGACCTCTCATGTTTGCAAATTCACACAACAATGTTTCAATTGAACTCTGAACTCTCAGTGCACCTGCATATCCAGTGCAATCTTTCATTAAATGTTTCTTCCTTAACCATTCAAATTACATCTTTCAAAGAACACATCCATGCACCCTAACTTTCTGTTTTCAGAAATGGAAATGCACCAATCACTGCTAATGAATCATTAGCATTGGAAATCCACCGTTTTTTTTCTTTACAAACTCCTACTGTTTCAACTGCCCTTTCATTACCACACTTCATCTGACTGCAGCCCAACCTTCTCCCACCATGTTTAAGGTCTGGATTGTTGGACATAGTTACATCCACTGGGCTCAAAGGTATGCTGCGAACCGAAATTTACACAACCTCAATTTACAAGATGTGGAAATAAAGTGGTTGGGCCAAAGAGGATTAAAATGTCACCAATTGATACCATTTGTGAAAACCTTTATGCATTTGCCAAAACCTGACCTGTTAATAGTGCACTGTGGAGGTAATGATTTGGGCACTTTGACTGGGGTAGGTCTGGAAATGCTTTTAAAGGACACCTTTGAGCAATTAATGGCACTTTTTCCTCAAACTGCCTTGGTATATTCCAATATATGCCAAAGACAGAAATGGAGGTGGTCCAACCAATTTTGTCCACAAATTGAGAAAGCGAGGAAGCATGTAAACAAATCTGTTTCAGCTTACATGAGAGACCATGGAATGGGCTCCTTGTACAACAATAACTTGCGTTACTACATGCAAGATATCTACAGAGGAGATGGAGTTCACTTCTCAGATGAGGGCAACAGAATTTTCATTCTGAATTTAAGACTGTGCATTGGTACCTACTTATAAGTACCTAAATGTACCATAAACCCAAAAGCTCTTCTCAGAGCTACCCTTCATCTGATCACTCACAATTAATATTTTTCTCTAACTTATTTCTGTAATTTTCAACAAACTACGCTCAAAGAGCGCTACCCGGTACGCGAACTGAAAGCTAACCGCGCAAAATTTAAAAAAAAATGTTTTTTCTCCGCACATATGGTCCTCCTCAGCCACCCTCAGAAAACCTAGGGGGTCAAAATACTTGTACCGTGTCCCCTTCTACCCATTCTGAACATTCTTTACCCTCCATTTTATATCTTAATTCGACCGAAACACAAAATGGTGGACTCCCGCTACGCTCCGAGTTCGCGGACTGGACCGCTTCCCAGGAAACGGTCCAAAAAAAAGGTGGGAAAGTAATTCACAGAAAAAAGACTGGAGACACTCTCACCAAATATAGATTAGCTTATACTACATAACAATCCCTTTCTTTTTCACAAATTTGATTGAAATTCCATTTAGCCATTAAGTCTATAGACCTCTCTAAATACCGTGAGGTAAATTACTTCACAAAACACATCTGAAGTGTTGGAATTGACAACCAATGAAAATGTTACTTTCATTTTCTACTTTTATTACCTGACATTTGATTGGTTAAATACCTGAATATATATAAAGGAAGAGAAGAAAACACAGCCATTTTGACTACTACTTCTTGTTGTACATCACATTTCAATAGCTTCCAAAAACTTCAACTTCTTTGTGAAGGTAAGTTATAATTTTTAAAAATGAAATATATTGTGCACTATAACTTAATATAGTAGACTTTTTCTGATAGATATACACTATCCCTCTGTAGTAGTTATGGATTTAGATAAACTTCTCTGTTATAGTTAAGAATGGAGTTAGGCTTCTCTTGGTTAAATCACATACACTTTTTTATAGTCCTAGTTCCACTCGGATACTATACACTACCAAAAGAAGAATTCACAGATAAAAACTGCCTATCTAACATTAATCCCAACAGTGCCCTATCTCTACTAATATATATTTTTTTATTCAAAATTTCAGGCAAAATGGAAGGCGAGCAACACGTTACATTTTCAATTGAACTGAAGGAGAGCAGCCAAGACAAAATTGATGATTTCATGGATCAAAGTAGAGACCACGAACTTCTACAATGTGTTGAAGCAGTGGATAACCTGCTTCAAAATGAAAAAGAGTTACACCCTATATTCAATTTTGACATTTCTGACACTGAAATGTTAGAAAGTTTAATGAAGTATGAAACACAATCATAATAAAAAAAAAATTAAAAATAAAGAAAACAAAAAACAAAAAAAAAAAAAACAACAAACAATTAACATTCAGTATTAAAAAAGTCTATCATTCTATTATCCTTATAGTACGCTGTCCAGAACGCTTTCCGGTTTGCGTTCTAGGCGCTCACCACGCAAAAAAAAAAATTTTTTTTTTTGCCCTGCTGGAACCTTTTACAACCTCCACATAAAACCTAGGGGGTCAGGGAGGATCTACTATGCCTCCTTATGGAAATTTCCCCCTTTGTTTTGGCCTCCTCTGTCTCTCGATCCTACCGAGAGACAAGATGGCGGCCGCACCGGACTGTTTAGAATGTTGACAGACACCGAAGAGCCAATCAGCTTTCCGTGCGCAAAGTTCCGTAACGCGAAAAGTACGCGAACCGGATCGCTGCCCGGACCGCTGTTACAGATATATATCTTGTGTTAAACGTTAATTTCTCAAAATCCACTGGAGCACATATATTGAGACCTAGCAAAGGCACATCGGGCTAACAGTCCCTACAATTTTGCCAAGTTTCGTGCAAATCCATTCAGCCGTTCGAGCTAAAAGTGAGGCCAAACGCCCTATGGAAATTAACATGGGAAAAACGCGTTTTGGGACCCCCCTTTTTTCTCGGCCCCCCCTTGCCGAACACCCCCCAAATTTTCAGGGGCTGCTCAGAAACAAAATGTGCCATTTTCCTGAAAATTTCAGCCGATTCCGTCCACAAACGCCAAAGTTATTAGACATAGAATTTTCAGAAATCCCATAGGGAAAAAATCCTAACTATATATACCTACTGGCGACCGCCAGTAGGTAATATATATATATATATATATATTCATTGAAAAAACATAGGTTTCAGACATGTTATAGTTAGCAATTAGCATTTAAAAAACCTTAGAAATTCACTGACAAAACCATAGGTTTTAGGGGTGTTATAGTTAGCTGGACATTTCACTCGTACAAAACCATTGAAATTCCTCCATTATAGTTAGTTGTACTAAGCATAACTCGCTCACCCGCAATCCACTGCTGATGATGTCACATATTGCATCATTCATGACATGGTCAGTGACATCACTGAAGACATCTCAAATGACATCACTGAGGACATCACTGATAACATCATCCACGTGACAATGTGATACATCTCATCATACCCTAGTATGATGTAAGAAAAAAGGGGACCGGATAGCTCGTATCTTTATTCACGATCGCCTGCATATGTTCTAGGACCCTCTTCTTGGCAGTGCGTATCGTGCTACCAATGTACCTTTTCAGACAGAGGCATTCCAGACAGTAGACCATAAATTCTGAATTACAATTCAGAAATTTTTTGATTTTCAGAATTTTTCTCTGCCATCTCCTTGCATCTTAAAATTGCATGTTTTCTTGCTGTTCTTACATGCTTTGCACCTAAGACATAGGAAGAATCCTGATATCTGGTCCTTTCTTCTAGGTATGTATATATATATATTCACTGAATAAACCATAGGTTTCACACCAGTTATAGTAAGCTGGAAATTTTACTGACATAAAACCATTGAAATTCCCACGTTATAGTTAGTTGGACTCACTATAACTTGCGCGCATACAATGCACTGTTGATGACGTCACATATTACATCACTCATGACATGGTCAGTGACATCACTCATGACATCACTGATGACACCATCCTTGTGACAGAGTGAGAGACCTCCTTTCAATGTAATGTAACCCTTGAAACACTTGTTGAAAAATAGAAACTAACGTTTTCATAAAAATGGAGATACCCATATATATTATATATTATATTATATATATAATTTAACGCAAGCGGCGTGCGTGACCGCTAACCCACTTCTCCATTTTCCATATGACACATCCACCAATGGGAGGCTCGAATGAGACTGTGCATTATGGGAAGTGTGGTGCGGAAAGCACAAATCAAGTCCTGTATGGACGCCGCAAGAGTGCCCGTCCTCGATTCCATGTACGGCTGCTGCTTCACTGCTGTGATGGAGAAGTTGGTTGGCGGTCATGCACGCCGCTTACGTTAAAGCCCCTGAAGAGAAGCATATGGAGCTTCGAAACGCGTCGTGCAGATCCATTACGGAGCGGCATCTGCAAGCGGATTCCCGTCCTCACCTACGCATATATTAAGCTGCTGCTCGTGTGCTACTCAATGGTGGACAACCTTGGACCGAGAATATATATATATATATATATATATATATATATATATATATATATATATATATATATATATATATATATATATATATATATATATATTACCTACTGGCGATCGCCATTAGGTATATATAGTTAGGACCTAGTTTTCACAACATTCTATTGGGAATAACTTTGACACCGGTTGATGAATCTTCGCGAATTTCTCAAAGGAGATGGCCTGCTCCGCTCCTTCCCTGAAAGTTTTGGGGGGATTTGTCAAGTGGGGGGCTGAGAAAAAAGGGGGGTCTTAAAACGTGTTTACCCATGTTATTTTCCATAGGACGATTAGACACGGCTACAGCCTGAACGGCTGAACGGAATTACACCAAATTTGGTAAAGAGGTAGAATTCGGTTCGCAGATTGCCCTTTTGCTTAAATGGTGTAAATCACTCCAGTATTCCCTGAGAAAATCAAAAGCAAAAAAAATTATATATCTATAAGCGCACACCGTACGCGTACCGAGCGCACACGGTAGCCGCATGTGCGCGGGCCTTCGTGTGCGCGAGCTGCATGCTGATTGGCTGCGAATGTCTGTCAACACTCCAAAACAGAAATTGTTGGCAGCCATCTTGTGCCTCAGTAGAAAAACAAACATGCAGAAAAAAAGGGGTCAGGGTAGATGCACCCTGACCACCTAGGCCTGCTCAGGGGGTCCCACAAGGACGCCCAAGGCCAAAAATGTTTTTTTTTTAAACCTGGTATGTTTATTTAAAAAATACCCCCCAGGGGGACCAAATTGCAGGGGCATAGTGATAAAGAAGTGTGGGGGGTGCCCAATCCCCCCCACACAGCCCCGGGACCGCTGCCCTCCGGGGCAAAGCAAAGCAGGCTCCTGGCACATACTGGAGGCTCCTGGTGGGCTAGTTGCCCCCTAGGGACCCCCAGTATGCAAGGGGAATTAGTTCCCCCTCTACAAACACGCCCGGGGGCTGCTTTGCAGAGAGGTGTAAAAAAGGGTGTGACCTCATTACACCTCTCTGCAATGCACCCCACTGGCTTATACTGGAGGTTCCAGGTGGGCTAGTTGGCCCATAGGAACCCCCAGTATGCAAGGGGAATTCGTTCCTTCTCTGCAAACGCGCCAGGGATTGCACTGCAGAGTGTTGTAAAAAGGGGGCGTGCCCTCTGAACACCTGCCTGCAAAAATGTAGTAAATCAGTATAAAAAAATAACAATTAATACATTTAAAAATTGTCATTTAAAAAACCTTCAAAATTAAATGAAAAAACCATATGTTTCAGGCCTTATATAGGGGGGTCATTAGGATTGCGGTTTTTACGCATCCTCCGGGCCGGCGGAAGAGTCCGCCGGCCCGGAGGATGCGGAAAAACTGCTACGGAGCCTTCAAAGACCCCCAGCGAGATTAGGATGGCTGGGGGGTCAGGAAGACCGCCCGCCGCTTTTCCGCCGCGGTCGCCTTACGACTGCTGCGGAAAAGCTCTAATATGGAGGCGGTGTCTAACAGACACTGCCAGCCATATTAGGATGGGGGTGAACAGATGCCTTTCCGCTGCGGCTTCTCCGCCGTGATAAGGCATACAGGGATTTCATTGGGGGTCCGTTGCGGGCCCCCAGGGTGACAGGGGTGGGGGGTGCCCATGGGGGGTACCTATGGTACCCCCCTGCATTTGCATGCGCAAAGCGGCAGGCACCGCACGATGCCTGCCGCTCTGTGCATGCAAATGCGAAGCATGCAGTTTTAACATTGCGGCGGGTGCTGCTTCAAGCAACACCCGCCGCAATGTTAAACATACAGGATGTGACCGCCAGGGTGGCGGTCGCATCCTAATTTGCACGGAGAGACCGCAGCTGCCCCTGCGGACGGTCCCTCCTCCTCTGGGGTGGCGGACGGACGCAGGTCCGTCTGCCATTCTAATAGGGCCCATAGTTAGGAATTAGCATTAAAAAAAACTTTCAATTTCACTGAAAAAACCATAGGTTCAGGCCTTATATAGTTAGGAATTAGCATTTAGAAAACCTTGCAAATTCACTGAAAAAACCATAGGTTTCAAGCCTTATATAGTTAGGAATTAGCATTTAAAAAACCTTGCAAATTCACTGAAAAAAACATAGGTTTCAGGCCTTATATAGTTAGGAATTAGCATTTAAAAAACCTTTGAAATTCACTTATAAAACCATAGGTTTCAGGCTTTATATAGTTAGGAATTAGCATTTAAAAAACCTTTGAAATTCACTTAAAAAACTATAGGTTTTAGGGGTGTTATAATTAGCTGGACAATTCACTCATACAAAACCATTGAAATTGCTCCTATATATATATATATATATATATATATATATATAGGAGCCAGTCAGAGGCTCTTGAGAGGTCCCGTTACTAGAAGAGGCTGGAAACTTTACTGACTTACGCCAGCATTTCTGTAACTACTGCGCAAGGCAGCTTGTAACCTACAAGGAGACGGAGTCACTGTGCTACTGTCTCGATGTTCCAGCAGGCGCACACACACCCGAGGTTGAACGTTGAAGGGGACCGGAGGAAGATATTTCTTCACCTGATGCAAAAACTCCTTATTGAACACTCCACACCTTTTCCAGAATTCAAAACCTTTAATTTCTACGAGGATTGTGATTTGCAGCAACTGCCTACGAACACTTACCCAGTCGAACAGCACTCTGGGAGCTGTAGTTGTGAGAGAGCTGCAGTCGAGTTCTACCATGTGACCTAGGGTCAGCGGATTTCCGCCAAAAGGCAGTGCTTCTGGACACTTGGAAGGTGAGGGTGGAGTCACTCTTTGCGCAGGCAGCAGCATCTGAAGAAGGCAGGAGCCGAAATGCATTATGCGTAGCTGCAATTGTTTGAATAAATTTCTTCCAAAGTTACCCCCTGAGTGGCCTTTCTCCTATTCTTCACGGAGTGGGACCAGTTCTGATATTGTACGGGCCAGTCAGAGGCTCGTGAGAGGTCCCGTTACTAGAAGAGGCTGGAAACTTTACTGACTTTCGCTGCTTGCAGCGACCACACGCTTTCAAGGGATTGAATTTTTCCAGCTCACCCCGAGGTGCACGCCAGCATTTCTGTAACTACTGCGCAGAGCAGCTTGTAACCTACAAGGAGACGGAGTCACTGTGCTACTGTCTCGATGTTCCAGCAGGCGCACACACACCCGAGGTTGAACGTTGAAGGGGACCGGAGGAAGATATTTCTTCACCTGATGCAAAAACTCCTTATTGAACACTCCGCACCTTTTCCAGAATTCAAAACCTTTAATTTCTACGAGGATTGTGATTTGCAGCAACTGCCTACGAACACTTACCCAGTCGAACAGCACTCTGGGAGCTGTAGTTGTGAGAGAGCTGCAGTCGAGTTCTACCATGTGACCTGGGGTCAGTGGATTTCCGCCAAAAGGCAGTGCTTCTGGAAACTTGGAAGGTGAGGGTGGAGTCACTCTTTGCGCAGGCAGCAGCATCTGAAGAAGGCAGGAGCCGAAATGCATTATGCGTAGCTGTAATTGTTTGAATACATTTCTTCCAAAGTTACCCCCTGAGTGGCCTTTCTCCTATTCTTCACGGAGTGGGACCAGTTCTGATATAGAAATCACGCAGAGGTGGCAATAGAGAACATAATTTAAGACAACTTGAAACCACTATTATTTTGGAATTCGACAGTAAATGGCCTAACGAGTTCAATAATACAGAAGATATGCACAATTTTGTATAAAGATACTGTTCCCCGTTTAACTTCAATCACTGCCATTTTTTGATGTATGTTTTTATATGTATTTTTTTAGTATTTTTTGATCTTTTTAGATACATATATACATCCTTGATAGAATACTATGCCCTGAGAAAATACAGAATATGAAAATGTAATTTTCGTTCTTCCTTTTAATGATTTTCTTTGATTGATGGTCCAGGATTTTCCCGCTAGTCACTATATTATGAATTACTTCCTCAGCTGCTTATATAGATGAAAATTTATTAGGAATGTAAATAGAGAGGTATAATAAGTTTTTGGTTTCATCTATACATTGCTCTTCACTTTTTTAAATACTTTTTGCACTTTTGTAACTGTGATGATGAACATTTTTTATTTAAAGGATTTTAACGATGAAAGTGGATTTTACCTATTTTTATTGTTATTAATGTTTATATTTAATATTTATCATACGGTTCGCACTTTATATTATATTTGCACTAGTTTCTTGCACAGTTTTGCACTACAACCATATACATTGTTTGGTATGTATGAGAATTTGCACTGTACTAAGATTACATCTACCATCTATGACTGTCTGAACATCATAATGTGGATGATTTATTTAAAATCATCTTGGTTGACCTTTCTTTAGGAGTTTTAGGATTTATCTTTGATAAATTATAATTTCTGTATTGATACAGATATGGTTGGGTAATATATGCATTTATGCTGTTATATTTGCCTTCTAGTGGTCTGAATCTGTTTCCATACAGATCAAGATTATGGAATTATGAACTTGAATAAGAGAAAATGTATGACAGTATTTTTTCAGTGTCGATTGGTCACATGACCGGCATTGTAATGGTTTGGAGGCGGGCACTCGAAAAGCATTTAAAAATACAATATGGTTGAAGCTTTCTGCTTGTGAACAAGGGCTCCCGAGCCGGAAATGCATCGTTGCTGTTTTTTCACCTGAAAGAAATTGAAATAAACTACCTTACCAGATCCTGTGGTCCGTCTCCTGCTTCGCCGGTCTGCGTGATTGGAAGTGGCTTTGGAGTTTGGTCTGTATATATATATATATATATATATATATATATATATATATATATATATATATATATATATATATATATATATTTCTTGGATTCTCCTTGCTTCGACCCTCCCAGCAGAAGTCACAGCACAGTAAGCAGGTAGGATTATTCAAAAGTTTCTTTATTCACACACCATGTGCAAAATAACGTGCATTAAATCGGACGGCATACGCGTTTCGGCTACTGCTAGCCATCCACTGGACCATAGAGTCCCTGGTGTCTAGACCATTTTTAAAGTGCTCAGTGCAGTTTAACCCTTTTCCATTTCCATTATCCATCTAGACTGTCAACCTTGCTTACAGGTTCTGGATCATTAATGATCGCCATTTTCCAGGTGTATGTGGTTCATAATGTATGTGTATACATATGTATACTAATCTCACAGTAAAGTAGTGATTGTGAGTCATATAACGTATATATATTTTTCACCTACGTATTTACAAACTATTTACATTTCTACAAGACGGGTGAAAGTGTCTTTCCAACTGATGGCTGTAATGTCACAGTAAAGTACTAGTTATTTAGTGCCCTACACCATATGGATTTCTGTTATCGATTCATTTGGATGCCAGTGATTCATGCAGCTCATTTACTATATACATTATTACAGATATCCAGCTATACCCAGGAGCTCCTGGCTCATATTGTAATCGCACTTGTCTACGCTAAGGTTATGTAATCTGCATAGTGCATTCATAGAATGGTATTAACGTAGAATTTGCAAATTCAATTTGTAAAGTACATTTATATACATTGCAGTTTCCTGGGTCAAAGTGGTGGTCTGTGTTGCATCTTATTATCCTAGCATCATCATCAGTCTATTTCACCCACAAGCTTGTTCTCTGAAATGTATTAGTTCAGTTAAGGTTCTACTTATGGCTAATTCTCTTCTTAAGATTATTACAATATTTACATCTATTTACATTGTCCGTTCTCAATTGGATTCTCAGATACTCAGTCAATTATTGGTCAGTTCAAAAATTTACAGATGTACGAACAATTTGGCATCTAAATTGTGTTCAAACGGATACTCTGTGCCCATTGCCAGGATCATTCTCGACTCAAGTTTACGTAGTTGTAGTGTACGATCCCCACCTCTCTCAGATGGTTTGCTGAGTTTGATTCCTGAGTACTTTAACAGATTGGGATTGCACTGATGGTATTTGGCAAAGTGTGTGGCCATAGGATCGCTCGTAGATGCTGGAGGATCCTTAGTTTTAACTTATTGATTGTGCTTTCTATGTAAGATTTCCCGCAGGGGCACAAAAGCCTGTAGACCACACACTTAGATTCACATGTTATGTGGTCCCTTATTTTCTCAATCCGTCTATTCTGTAGTATGTATTCTGTAATGTTTGTGCCATGCTCGCAAGCATTTCCAGAAACCTGGTGTGGTCAGCCATGAGGACTTTTTTGGCTGCTTCAGTTGTAGATGGCTCTGTGTGAGGATATCACGTAAAGAGGAAGTTTTCCTGTATGTGATACTTGAATGGGAGGTCAAATTCTCTTTAAGAGTTTCATCAAGGAGTAGGATCTTCCAGTTTCTCCGTACTGCCTTTTTAAGTTCATCACTTTGGTTGTTATAGTCGATGATCAGACGTGTCACATTGTTCTGATCTCCTGGTTCATCTCTGGTTCCTTCCCTTTCGCTATTTCCCGGCACAAGGAGGTCTGCTCTCTTCTTCAAATTCATCCTATTTCTTGCTGATGCAGTGACTTCATCAGGGTAGCCTCTTTCCCGGAATCGTTTACTCATACCCTCAATTTCTTGTTCCAGGTCATCCAATTCTGAGCAATTTCTTTTAGCTCGTAGCATCTGTCCATATGGAATGCTCCATTTTACCTTTACTGGATGCCTGCTGTTAGCATGAAGTATGCTGTTGCACAATGTGGGTTTTCTGTGAATTTTAGTGCACAGAGTTTCTCTTTTCACAAAAACTTCCACATCTAGAAAAATCTAATTTGTTGCACTGATAGATTAAGTGAAGTGGAGGTTGAATTCATTTTCTTCCAATGAATCAATAAATATTTGAAGTTCGTCTTTACTTCCATCCCAGATGATGGACATATCGTCAATGAAACGACACCGAGTTTAATTCTTGATTTATTGTTCTTTTCTTCTTCCATCACTGCAGTCTCCCACATGGCCATCAGGAGGTTCGCATATGTGGGCGCAAATGATGTCCCCATTGCGGTCCCTTGTTTCTGCAGGTACAGGTTCCCCACAAACAAAAACGCATTGTGTGTTAGGCAGTAAGTGAGCATCTCCACTAACATTGCAGAGTGTTCCAAATAACTGACAGATTGTATTTCCAAAGCTTTCTTGATAGCTTTGATTCCATCCTCATGGAGTATCGAAGTGTAGAGTGAAGTGACGTCTATTGTAGCCATTAAATAATTTGCTTTTCACTTGACTCCTGAGATTTTATTAACGGAACGAAGGTAGTGCGGTTACATAGTTCATTAAAAATACGTCAATAAATCTCGATGTTGTCTTTAGTAATGATTCTATGGAACTCACAATTGGTCTTCCTGGTGGTTTTACGATTGTAAAAAGTAAATTGTGGCTGTGAAGGGATGGTCCATTTTTAAGTAGGAATATTCTTCAAAGTCAATCAGGCATTTGTTCTTCCATGCCAACACTAAAGAGTGATATTCCTCCCTCCATTCTTCCAATGGGTTCCTCTTTAGTGGCTCATAGTGGTCTAAGTTGTCTAATTGTCTGTTAGCCTCAGCAATATAGTCAGTTACATTTTGCACGACAATGTTCCCACCCTTGTCAGATGGTTTTATTATTATGGTGGGGTCATTTTTTAATTCTGATATTGCTTGATATTCCTTGGGCAACAGATTGTTTTTATTACCTGCATCCATTTTATGGTTGAACAATTTTCCTGAAATTTTTCTTATTTCCTCCACCATTACTTCGTGGAAGAGATCAACTTTGTTCCCAGGCGGGAGTTGTGGACAGAATCTCGATTGTTTTTTCAATCCACTTTCTCCACCCATGTTCGTGGATATGCCTATTTGATTGCAAAATTCAATGTCCGATTAAAATGAGCTTATAGTCTCTTTTTGGCTCAATGATGGGACCTCTTTAATTGATGCCAATGTTTATTATTGCTGGTAGGTCCTTTTGTATTGTAGGAGATACTTCTTCATCTCGTATTATGCTCACAGGTTTCTTGGCCTTTTTCTCAGACAAGTACTTTCTTAGTTTCACTTTTCGACAAAATTTATATAGGTCAATTCTTGTGTTGGGTACATCAATGTTCTTGTTAGGGCAATAGGACAATCCTTTACTTAATAGTCTCAATTGTATATCTGATAATTATTTACTCGACAAGTTAATCACCAGATTATCAGATGTTGTTGATTTTTTCATTGCTATTTTGGTTTTTCTTTGCCTCTCTTTGATTTTGTTCCTCCTTCCGCCCCTTCTGATTGTGCTTTTGTTGGGGGTATTATCGGAGGTTGTGATTGCACTCTTCCCCACATATTTCCCTTTCTTCTTCCTTTCTGTCGCATGACCATTTGAGCCAGCTGCATCTCCCCGCGAAAATCCAGTGGCATACTAGTTGTCTCTTCATCATTGGAGCTAATCTCCGAGCTATCCACAACCTTTGTATACTCTGTTCCCGCAGTTTTGTCCATTACTACATGGCTTCTTAGAGTGTCGTACTTGAGAGCGAATGTATGAATCCGCCCATTTGCGTAGTCCAGCCTGTCTCTCGAGAATTTGTTGGCTTTACGTTTTTCCACCTCTATTTCGGGTTTCGCCACCTTTTTCTCCATGTTCTCAATGGATTCCTTATTTTCCTCAGTTGCAGGTATTTCAGCAAGTTCTAATTCTAGCGCTTCAATCACACTTGTTATCTTCTCCAATTTCCTTTCGGCATGTATGATAAGGGTTCTCATTAACTTGAAAGAACATTCATTTGTGTCTGTTTGCCATAATTTAATTAGGTCTGGGTCCAGATCATTGAGGGTGGGCATTATGAGTATCCTGAGGCCCCGTGGGACCCTCTTGTACTCTATATATTTTTCCAAGGTCGTTTTCTCCCACCATTTATTCCATTTATTGATCTCCATGATTTTTTGTTGCTGTAACACTCTCAATATGGTATATATGTGTGTATATATATATATATATATATATATATATATATATATATATATATATATATATATATATATATATATATATATATATATACGTACATATATATATATATATATACATATATATATATATATATATATATATATATATATATATATATATATATATATATATATATATATATATATATATATATATATATATATATATATATTCAATTTCCAATCTTTATTTCGGCCATTGGCCATAAAAGATAAACAGTACACATATACAGTCACAATAAATCTGCACATTTAAACAATATAAAACATTGGAATTGCATGTTGCTAAAATACCTTAAAACTATGAATCTTAAAATTAGGAGGAAACCAGGGTTTTTAAAATGCGATTGCGGGTGTGCCAGACATTAGTAAAAAATGTTGTCAGTGCAAACACAGTTGGGCCTGAGACATCAGATTTTAGAATCCTGTACATTGGGGCATATTCCCTACAGCCCATGTTTCTAATCAATGGAAGAAGCCAATATTTCCTCACAACCCTATAAGCTGGGCAGAAGAGGGCCACGTGTAAATCAGTTTCCTCCATGGCGTCACAGGCCGGACACTGCTTTGAGGTGGGAGGTGATGACCAGGAGCTGGTGAAAGACCGAAAGGGCAATGTGCCGTATCTCCATTGGAGAAACAGCTTTCTGGCAAGCACAGGGGAAATAGCATCCAAAACCCCCTCAAACCTGTTTAGGTCCTTACTTTGTACAAATACAGAGGATAATGACCCTTCGGCCTGACTATCTAGGACCCTAGCTAATTTATGTTCATGGTATGCATTGGCCAAGGACCTTTTGGAAATGTTTAATGAGGCACTGGCAGGATCAGTCCATAAATCGGGGAGCCCCAATTCCATACAAATACATTGGATGTGTTTAATCCAGGGGATCCGGAGCGCTTTCGGATGGGTCAGTAATTCCACCAGTTCCGCCCTATAGGCTGCAAGATCGTTACTACTCCACAACCTCTGCCAGAAGGCTATGGGTCTCAAACCTATTTCATCGGCTATTGGTCATAGACCCAGATCAAGCCTCAAGGGGAGGAGCGGGGTGCTGGGCGGAAGCGCGGCTATCTGTCTAATAAATTTATTCTCCGTTAGTGACAGACTACGGCAAGGTGTATGTCCCCACAGTTCCGCCCCGTACATAGTCGCTCCCCTGGCCTGGACCTTGTATATCTGGATGAGCGACCCCAGCGGACGGTATGAGGAGCCATTCATCATCCGGGCGATGCCCCCGGTAGTTTGTGTCAACTTGAGGTTCGCCCTGCTCTGGTGGGATCCCCAAGACATGGTTTCATTAAGAGTCACACCGAGATATTCGAAGGTGGAGACTCTCTCGAGCCGCGCTCCTCCCAATATCGGGTTCGGCCGCAGTTTTTGGCTCGGATTCAAAACCATGAACTTGGTTTTGGCCGCATTAATTTCTAGCCCCCTGTCAGTGCAAAAGGCCACAAATGAATCTAGGATCCTCTGTATCCCCATAGGGGTTTTAGATAGCAGCAGGGTGTCATCTGCAAACATAATTGCAGGCACCCAGCTGCCATTCAGTTTGGGGGCGTCAGTATAGTCAATGGCATTCAGGTGAGCGATTACCCCGTTGACGAAGAGGCAAAACAGGGTCGGTGCCAACATACAACCCTGTCTTACTCCTCGGCCAACGGGGAATCTTTCAGTAAGTTCCCCGGACCTCCCACACCTCACTCGATCATAATTATTGTGGTGTAGCCTCTGCAAGATTAATAGAATGTCCGGGGGGGACGCCCATCTCTTCCAGGACGCTCCAAAGTTTCCCTCTGGGCACCAGATCGAAGGCGGCCCGTAAGTCCACAAAAATTGTGTAGAGACTGCCGCCCTCGAATATTGCTGCCCTCCAATAGATGATGTTTAATCTAAAAACCTGGTCCACTGTGGAAACTCCCTTCCTAAATCCCGCCTGATAGGGACTAAGGACACCCACCTCTTCCACCCAGTCCTGGAGCCGATTCAGCAAGACCCTGCCAAACAGTTTCTGTGCTACATCAATTAAACTGATGGGTCTGTAGTTGGCTGGGAGGAGAGGCAAGCCTTTTTTGAAAATGTTAAAGGAAGTGAGCGACCCGAAATACCCTTGAGGGCTTGGGTAATGAAAGTGAAAAGGTAAAGTTGCCTTCAAGGGACTCTATTTAATCTGTATTTTGTTTAATTCAAATTGTTATAAAAAGGACCAGTCGATTGTCCTTAAAGTGAATAAATCAACAATTTACTATCTTAAAAAAGAGCATTGCATCAACATATAACATATAAACAAAGACACAAGGTGTATACGAAAAAATATTTTTATCAAGTGGTTCATTCAAAGAAATCAGCTTCATATACAGATCAATAAACAAATAAAGATTAGGCCTGTGGGTACACACATAAGTAAATTACTAGGTGACACAACAGAACCTAAAGAACACCTATCCCAAGTCACATTGAATAAAACAAAGCAAGGGATAAGGTGTATTGTTGACGTTTCGGTTTCTCAGGCGTTAGTTGCTGAAACCATCCTCAGGACTGTTATTAATTGTGGTCTGTATAGAGATATTGTTATCTGAAAATCAAAGGATATTCACAGTTACAATATTAAACTAAATATATTCGTTACACCCTGGTGACCAAACAATGAGACTTAAAACAATTGGGGACAAGAGAGACAATAACATAATATGTACAACATGAACACCATACAAATACAAGGTTTATTCACATAAAGACACTAAGAATCTAAAGTTCATTTACTTAAAGACAAGAAACTTCACAGTAGTTCCTACATGTTTATCTAAAACAAACAGAGTTATTCACAATATTCTCTATTTGGTGTATCCAGATGTTTTGGAGACCTTGTTTTTAGGTCAGAGCAGATGTGGGGTTGTCAGATCTTTGAGACAAAAAACTTCTATTTCATTAAGATCTATTATTTCATGTTAGATAGTCCGATTAATTCTGGTCTGATTATTATAGCAACATTGATTGGATCAGTCATATAGTTACATAACATAAAACGTTAGTGAAGGTTTAACCCTCAGAGATGGTGACTTCTTATCTATTAATTGGAATATTGTTCTATAACGGATGTTATATGAAACCACATAAGGCAAATCTAACTATTCGTATTTCAAACTATTTTTATCACAAAGGTCTGAGTACCTGTTCATAGAGTATCGTTACTGCATCCCATTGAGGATTGTGGATCGCAGTGTCTTTAAAATCTGACTGAAACATAAAAAGTAAAGTATTCAGGGTCTGCATTTATCAGATTGGCATAGGAGGACCTGTTTGTTTAGTATAAACATACCTATTAGTTGTAAGGCAATGGGCTTCTCGTGATATTTCAAGCTGTAGGTGAGATCAAATGTTCCACATAGAGCTCAGGTATTATGGAAAGACACGGAGCATCTGCAAAACGTAATAATCAATATTTACTAGATCTTATCTATATCCTAGTATGATAGCCATATAGTATTCAAAAATGAATCTTACCCGGTGTTTACGGAATAAGATCTTGTCAATCACCGGTATCAAGATCAAATAATTCAAATCAATACGAATTGGAATAGGTAACACGTAGAGCAGTTATTAGTCCTGCACCGCCTATCCATAGGTGAAAAAGAAATGCATGTGCATTAAGAACGCGAGTCTCTTACAAACTGATGGCATAACGTTAGTTAGCACAATATGTCCCATTGATTTGGGCGCATATATTTGAATTTTAAAGCGCTACAAAACATACTACTATGTAGACTTATTCGGACAGAATGTTTTGACCGCGGCGCTGCTTTAAATGTTACAAGCGACAGGGACGAGGTCGTTCTGAGCATATTGGCAGTTAGCAAAATATGCACCGGCAGTTTAAGCGCATGTACCAGTCGTTAGGCGCTTTCGAGATTAAAGGCGCTACAGAGATTCAAAACAATATATACTGGTGTAGCGAAGTTTTGGACAGAGAAACAATTTACAAAGTATATGCCGATAGCAAAGATGCATATATAATTTGTTACGCGCTTTCGAGATTACTGGGGTTTCAGAATTTCAAAAGGTGTGTTTCAGGATAGAAAAGTCCTGAGCGCAGTGAAATATGAATTCAGTTCCAGTATTCTTACCTAGTATTCAAACGGAATGGAGTTAAAGAGCGTCTCGTCAGTACGGAGCCACGAATGGTTACTGACCATTCTCGTGTTTATAACAGAAGTGTTTGGAAATAGAAAAAGGACTATACTTGGCGGCCATGTTGAACTAGTCAGTAGAGAACGTTTAGAATAGGACAGGGAGTTTCATGGATTTATTCACAGAACATCCGTTATTGTAATTATCATTTCAGAAGATATCAAGGAATAACAAAGAGTTGGATACAGTATATAATCATTCTGACATTCATAGGTTTGAGATGAATATTTAGCAGTCATATATCGATCTATAAAGTTGTTATTTCATTATTTAGAAGTCATAGCAATCGGACTGCTTACTTATGTAGTAAAGATCTTTTTAGGCAGATGGAATTAACAAATTCAAGTAAGGCATGCTAGGGCATGCCATTCTGTTGCTGAATTCAAACCTCGCTTAACAGTATCAGTAAGGCATATCAGTTTGCCTTCACGCATTGTTAGTATCTTGTCAATGTTATTTTGCCTTTTGTTGGGTTTTATTACTTCTAAGACCCACCATGTCATTTCAGTTTCCTTATGGCCTAGACGTAGGAAGTGTTCTACTAAGGGAGCTGTTTCTTTTTTGCAGCGGATGTGCGACTGATGTTGCAAAATGCGCTTCTTTATGGGTTGGATTGTTTTACCCAAGTAATGTAAAAGGCAGGGACACTGAATGCAATAGACCACATTGGTGGTATTGCAATTTGAAAAGCTTTTATTCGTAAACTGAATGTTGTTAATTGTGCAAGCTTTCACTGTTTTGGTAGTGGCACAGGCAGCACAGTTATTGCACTTGAAGTGGCCTATTACAGGACTCAGTTGTCTCATGTTGTTTACAATGTTTTCTGTAGACGGATTCTCATATGCATGAATCAACCTGTCTTGCAAGTTCGTGCCTCTCTTGAAGGCAAACAGCGGTTTCTGCTTTAATTCAGGAAAAGAGTGAAGTAAATTCCACTGTTTTGATATGATTTTTTTAATCGCATTTGAATGCGTGCCAAAGGTGGTTATACAGACTATATTGGTCTCATTTGGGCGTTCTTTTACTGTTAGCAAAGCATCCCGATCTTGGTACCAGGCTCTTTTCATCGATTTCCTCAGTAATTTGCCCGGGTAACCACGAGAAAACAATTTGTCTTTCAGTTTTTTAGCTTCCAGAAAGTAGTCATCTTTATATGTACAGTTTCGCCGAAGACGAAGAAACTGTCCGAAAGGTAGACCATCTTTCAACGCCTGGGGATGATGGCTACTATACTTCAGCAATGTATTCCTTGCAGTTTTCTTGGTAAATAGGGTGGTGAAAAGTTGTTTATTCATATCCACCTTGATGTTAATGTCCAAAAATGGCATGTCAGTGTTATTATAGTCGAGGGTAAATTGAAGATTAGTATTTCTGGAATTTAGCCATATATGAAATTCTTTCAGTTGGTCAACAGTCCCTTCCCATATTAAAAACACGTCATCAATATAACGTAGCCATTTTAAAATTCTTGATGAAAATGGATTAGAGGAGTGCCAGATGTGTTCATCCTCAAAATGTGCAACATAAATGTTGGCAATATCTGGGGCAAAAACAGCGCCCATGGCTACACCTTTTTGTTGTTGGTAAAACGTGTTTTGGTATAGAAAAAAGTTTTCACTAAGAGGTAGTCTTGTGCACTCTATGATGAAATCAGTGGGGACAGAGTGAGGTCTCGGTCTGGTTTCCAAAAGGTTGTAAAGTAAATCTAGAACTTCGCTCTGTGGAATGTTAGTTTACAGACTCTCTGCGTATTGTGCCAATGGTTTAAGCACTGAATTACATCCCGAAACTATCGGGCGTCCAGTGGGGTTGTGAAGGTCTTTGTGCACCTTCGGGAGCATGTAGATTACAGGTATAGTAGGTGTTTTATTAACCAGGAAAGACGCCTCTTTTTCATTAAGCCAACCTCCCTTCAATCCTTTTTGGCTTAGATTAAAGATTTCTGTTGTTAGTCTTTTAGTCGGGTTGCAGGTTAGTTTTTTGTAATGAGCCGTGATGGAAAGTTGTTTGAGCATTTCATCATCATATTTGGATTTCTGCCATAAAACTATGCCTCCACCTTTATCAGCCAGCTTGAGTAATGCATCCGGTAGATTCTGAAGGTTTCGTAAGGCTGCCTGCTGTTCTTTTGATAAGTTGGGATTGAATCTACGTGGTGTCTTAAACAGATTCTCTATTTCAAGTAATGTGGCATTCTCGAAGGTGATGATGTCTTTATTCACCATAGCGTTGGGTGGATAAAAGGTGGAAGGATTTTTCAATCCTGTATAGCCAGGTTTGGGGTCAGATGTATTATTTGCAAAAAAATTCTTTAATCTGACTGTTCGGAAAAAGCGATACAGTTCTAATTTTGTTTGGAAAAGGTCGTTTTTGTAAGTTGGTACAAAACTGAGACCATTTGAAAGGACTGCCATCTCTTGTTCAGATAATTTATAAGTTGACAACTTGAAAATAGGTATGGTTAGATCTTGGTTTACCATTCGTAATACCGGTTCCGGGTTTGGCGAAAGCCCGGGGTGTATTGTTTCCGGTACCATCCCCTCTTCGGTGGTTGATGTCTCCCTGGGGGTCTGGAACCTCGCTGGCCCTGCCCTAAAAAAGGGGATTGATGAGATGTTGATGGTTCTTGATCGTTATGACGATAGTTGGAGTTGAATGATCTATCACCCCCAGATTCAGATCCACTTTCAGAGAATGTCACTCTTTTAGAGGATTGGTTGTTAGGACCTTGTGATGTAAAAAAGTCCTTCCTTAAATAAGGATAGGTATTTTCTTTATTGTATCTTTTTATGTCGTTCTGGAGTTTTTCTATTTTTTTGTGGGAATTAAATTCCTCAAACTCTTTGATGGTCTGTTGCACTTTGTCTAATAGGAGTTTACTATTGGTGATGGTGCTGTCACCAGAGATCTTTTTTTCTAAGGCTTCTATTTCTTTAGTCAGTTTTGTAATTTGACGAAGAGCAGTTTCTATACTTAACACCATCCAGGTGCGCGAGCATCGGATGGCAGAGAAGCTGAAACCAGTCTTGAATTCTTCGTCATCAATGAAGATTATCGGGACATTACGAATCTGTAAACCTGCCGGTATGATATTGGCATTAAGGCAACCTGTTAGAAATTTTGAGTGCAGTTCAGTACGTACCAGTTTCTTTTTCAGTCTTTCTAACTGGTTAAGATCTGACTCATATGGTGAAGTGATAGCTGGACCTTTATTCCCTAGGAGGGAAGGGCCGGATGCAATTTTTAACATATACTCATCAGTATAGGATAAGGTTTCAGCCTCAGACATTTATTGTTCAAATTATTTAAAAGAAAAGGGAAAAGAAAAACCACTGGTTAAAGCGGCTCACACCAGACAATCGTCTGTGCAAGAGTAATTTTAAAGGAAGTGAGCGACCCGAAATACCCTTGAGGGCTTGGGTAATGAAAGTGAAAAGGTAAAGTTGCCTTCAAGGGACTCTATTTAATCTGTATTTTGTTTAATTCAAATTGTTATAAAAAGGACCAGTCGATTGTCCTTAAAGTGAATAAATCAACAATTTACTATCTTAAAAAAGAGCATTGCATCAACATATAACATATAAACAAAGACACAAGGTGTATACGAAAAAATATTTTTATCAAGTGGTTCATTCAAAGAAATCAGATTCATATACAGATCAATAAACAAATAAAGATTAGGCCTGTGGGTACACACATAAGTAAATTACTAGGTGACACAACAGAACCTAAAGAACACCTATCCCAAGTCACATTGAATAAAACAAAGCAAGGGATATGGTGTATTGTCGACGTTTCGGTTTCTCAGGCGTTAGTTGCTGAAACCATCCTCAGGACTGTTATTAACTGTGGTCTGTATAGAGATATTGTTATCTGAAAATCAAAGGATATTCACAGTTACAATATTAAACTAAATATATTCGTGACACCCTAGTGACCAAACAATGAGACTTAAAACAATTGGGGACAAGAGAGACAATAACATAATATGTACAACATGAACACCATACAAATACAAGGTTTATTCACATAAAGACACTAAGAATCTAAAGTTCATATACTTAAAGACAAGAAACTTCACAGTAGTTCCTACATGTTTATCTAAAACAAACAGAGTTATTCACAATATTCTCTATTTGGTGTATCCAGATGTTTTGGAGACCTTGTTTTTAGGTCAGAGCAGATGTGGGGTTGTCAGATCTTTGAGACAAAAAACTTCTATTTCATTAAGATCTATTATTTCATGTTAGATAGCCCGATTAATTCTGGTCTGATTATTATAGCAACATTGATTGGATCAGTCATATAGTTACATAACATAAAACGTTAGTGAAGGTTTAACCCTCAGAGATGGTGACTTCTTATCTATTAATTGGAATATTGTTCTATAACGGATGTTATATGAAACCACATAAGGCAAATCTAACTATTCGTATTTCAAACTATTTTTATCACAAAGGTCTGAGTACCTGTTCATAGAGTATCGTTACTGCATCCCATTGAGGATTGTGGATCGCAGTGTCTTTAAAATCTGACTGAAACATAAAAAGTCAAGTATTCAGGGTCTGCATTTATCAGATTGGCATAGGAGGACCTGTTTGTTTAGTATAAACATACCTATTAGTTGTAAGGCAATGGGCTTCTCGTGATATTTCAAGCTGTAGGTGAGATCAAATGTTCCACATAGAGCTCAGGTATTATGGAAAGACACGGAGCCTCTGCAAAACGTAATAATCAATATTTACTAGATCTTATCTATATCCTAGTATGATAGCCATATAGTATTCAAAAATGAATCTTACCCGGTGTTTACGGAATAAGATCTTGTCAATCACCGGTATCAAGATCAAATAATTCAAATCAATACGAATTGGAATAGGTAACACGTAGAGCAGTTATTAGTCCTGCACCGCCTATCCATAGGTGAAAAAGAAATGCATGTGCATTAAGAACGCGAGTCTCTTACAAACTGATGGCATAACGTTAGTTAGCACAATATGTCCCATTGATTTGGGCGCATATATTTGAATTTTAAAGCGCTACAAAACATACTACTATGTAGACTTATTCGGACAGAATGTTTTGACCGCGGCGCTGCTTTAAATGTTACAAGCGACAGGGACGAGGTCGTTCTGAGCATATTGGCAGTTAGCAAAATATGCACCGGCAGTTTAAGCGCATGTACCAGTCGTTAGGCGCTTTCGAGATTAAAGGCGCTATAGAGATTCAAAACAATATATACTGGTGTAGCGAAGTTTTGGACAGAGAAACAATTTACAAAGTATATGCCGATAGCAAAGATGCATATATATTTTGTTACGCGCTTTCGAGATTACTGGGGTTTCAGAATTTCAAAAGGTGTGTTTCAGGATAGAAAAGTCCTGAGCGCAGTGAAATATGAATTCAGTTCCAGTATTCTTACCTAGTATTCAAACGGAATGGAGTTAAAGAGCGTCTCGTCAGTACGGAGCCACGAATGGTTACTGACCATTCTCGTGTTTATAACAGAAGTGTTTGGAAATAGAAAAAGGACTATACTTGGCGGCCATGTTGAACTAGTCAGTAGAGAATGTTTAGAATAGGACAGGGAGTTTCATGGATTTATTCACAGAACATCCGTTATTGTAATTATCATTTCAGAAGATATCAAGGAATAAGAAAGAGTTGGATACAGTATATAATCATTCTGACATTCATAGGTTTGAGATGAATATTTAGCAGTCATATATCGATCTATAAAGTTGTTATTTCATTATTTAGAAGTCATAGCAATCGGACTGCTTACTTATGTAGTAAAGATCTTTTTAGGCAGATGGAAATAACAAATTCAAGTAAGGCATGCTAGGGCATGCCATTCTGTTGCTGAATTCAAACTTTGCTTAACAGTATCAGTAAGGCATATCAGTTTGCCTTCACGCATTGTTAGTATCTTGTCAATGTTATTTTGCCTTTTGTTGGGTTTTATTACTTCTAAGACCCACCATGTCATTTCAGTTTCCTTATGGCCTAGACGTAGGAAGTGTTCTACTAAGGGAGCTGTTTCTTTTTTGCAGCGGATGCGCGACTGATGTTGCAAAATGCGCTTCTTTATGGGTTGGATTGTTTTACCCAAGTAATGTAAAAGGCAGGGACACTGAATGCAATAGACCACATTAGTGGTATTGCAATTTGAAAAGCTTTTATTCGTAAACTGAATGTTGTTAATTGTTGTTAATTGTTAATTATTTAAGGAAGGACTTTTTTACATCACAAGGTCCTAACAACCAATCCTCTAAAAGAGTGACATTCTCTGAAAGTGGATCTGAATCTGGGGGTGATAGATCATTCAACTCCAACTATCGTCATAACGATCAAGAACCATCAACATCTCATCAATCCCCTTTTTTAGGGCAGGGCCAGCGAGGTTCCAGACCCCCAGGGAGACATCAACCACCGAAGTGGGGATGGTACCGGAAACAATACACCCCGGGCTTTCGCCAAACCCGGAACCGGTATTACGAATGGTAAACCAAGATCTAACCATACCTATTTTCAATTTGTCAACTTATAAATTATCTGAACAAGAGATGGCAGTCCTTTCAAATGGTCTCAGTTTTGTACCAACTTACAAAAACGACCTTTTCCAAACAAAATTAGAACTGTATCGCTTTTTCCGAACAGTCAGATTAAAGAATTTTTTTGCAAATAATACATCTGACCCCAAACCTGGCTATACAGGATTGAAAAATCCTTCCACCTTTTACCCACCCAACGCTATGGTGAATAAAGACATCATCACCTTCGAGAATGCCACATTACTTGAAATAGAGAATCTGTTTAAGACACCACGTAGATTCAATCCCAACTTATCAAAAGAACAGCAGGCAGCCTTACGAAACCTTCAGAATCTACCGGATGCATTACTCAAGCCGGCTGATAAAGGTGGAGGCATAGTTTTATGGCAGAAATCCAAATATGATGATGAAATGCTCAAACAACTTTCCATCACGGCTCATTACAAAAAACTAACCTACAACCCGACTAAAAGACTAACAACAGAAATCTTTAATCTAAGCCAAAAAGGATTGAAGGGAGGTTGGCTTAATGAAAAAGAGGCGTCTTTCCTGGTTAATTAAACACCTACTATACCTGTAATCTACATGCTCCCGAAGGTGCACAAAGACCTTCACAACCCCCCTGGACGCCCGATAGTTTCGGGATGTAATTCAGTGCTTAAACCATTGGCACAATACGCAGATTTTTTTGTGAGACCATTTGCTATTGAACGCTCCACATACATTAGGGACACTACAGCTGTAATAAATGAAGTCGAAAGATTTCATTTTGACTCGACAACAAGTATACTTGCTTCTATGGACATAGAGAGTCTGTATACTAACATTCCACAGAGCGAAGTTCTAGATTTACTTTACAACCTTTTGGAAACCAGACCGAGACCTCACTCTGTCCCCACTGATTTCATCATAGAGTGCACAAGACTACCTCTTTGTGAAAACTTTTTTCTATACCAAAACACGTTTTACCAACAACAAAAAGGTGTAGCCATGGGCGCTGTTTTTGCCCCAGATATTGCCAACATTTATGTTGCACATTTTGAGGATGAACACATCTGGCACTCCTCTAATCCATTTTCATCAAGAATTTTAAAATGGCTACGTTATATTGATGACGTGTTTTTAATATGGGAAGGGACTGTTGACCAACTGAAAGAATTTCATATATGGCTAAATTCCAGAAATACTAATCTTCAATTTACCCTCGACTATAATAACACTGAAATGCCATTCTTGGACATTAACATCAAGGTGGATATGAATAAACAACTTTTCACCACCCTATTTACCAAGAAAACTGCAAGGAATACATTGCTGAAGTATAGTAGCCATCATCCCCAGGCGTTGAAAGATGGTCTACCTTTCGGACAGTTTCTTCGTCTTCGGCGAAACTGTACAAATAAAGATGACTACTTTCTGGAAGCTAAAAAACTGAAAGACAAATTGTTTTCTCGTGGTTACCCGGGCAAATTACTGAGGAAATCGATGAAAAGAGCCTGGTACCAAGATCGGGATGCTTTGCTAACAGTAAAAGAACGCCCAAATGAGACCAATATAGTCTGTATAACCACCTTTGGCACGCATTCAAATGCGATTAAAAAAATCATATCAAAACAGTGGAATTTACTTCACTCTTTTCCGCAATTAAAGCAGAAACCGCTGTTTGCCTTCAAGAGAGGCACGAACTTGCAAGACAGGTTGATTCATGCATATGAGAATCCGTCTACAGAAAACATTGTAAACAACATGAGACAACTGAGTCCTGTAGTAGGCCACTTCAAGTGCAATAACTGTGCTGCCTGTGCCACTACCAGAACAGTGAAAGCTTGCACAATTAACAACATTCAGTTTACGAATAAAAGCTTTTCAAATTGCAATACCACCAATGTGGTCTATTGCATTCAGTGTCCCTGCCTTTTACATTACTTGGGTAAAACAATCCAACCCATAAAGAAGCGCATTTTGCAACATCAGTCGCGCATCCGCTGCAAAAAAGAAACAGCTCCCTTAGTAGAACACTTCCTACGTCTAGGCCATAAGGAAACTGAAATGACATGGTGGGTCTTAGAAGTAATAAAACCCAACAAAAGGCAAAATAACATTGACAAGATACTAACAATGCGTGAAGGCAAACTGATATGCCTTACTGATACTGTTAAGCGAGGTTTGAATTCAGCAACAGAATGGCATGCCCTAGCATGCCTTACTTGAATTTGTTAATTCCATCTGCCTAAAAAGATCTTTACTACATAAGTAAGCAGTCCGATTGCTATGACTTCTAAATAATGAAATAACAACTTTATAGATCGATATATGACTGCTAAATATTCATCTCAAACCTATGAATGTCAGAATGATTATATACTGTATCCAACTCTTTGTTATTCCTTGATATCTTCTGAAATGATAATTACAATAACGGATGTTCTGTGAATAAATCCATGAAACTCCCTGTCCTATTCTAAACGTTCTCTACTGACTAGTTCAACATGGCCGCCAAGTATAGTCCTTTTTCTATTTCCAAACACTTCTGTTATAAACACGAGAATGGTCAGTAACCATTCGTGGCTCCGTACTGACAAGACGCTCTTTAACTCCATTCCGTTTGAATACTAGGTAAGAATACTGGAACTGAATTCATATTTCACTGCGCTCAGGACTTTTCTATCCTGAAACACACCTTTTGAAATTCTGAAACCCCAGTAATCTCGAAAGCGCGTAACAAATTATATATGCATCTTTGCTAACGGCATATACTTTGTAAATTGTTTCTCTGTCCAAAACTTCGCTACACCAGTATATATTGTTTTGAATCTCTGTAGCGCCTTTAATCTCGAAAGCGCCTAACGACTGGTACATGCGCTTAAACTGCCGGTGCATATTTTGCTAACTGCCAATATGCTCAGAACGACCTCGTCCCTGTCGCTTGTAACATTTAAAGCAGCGCCGCGGTCAAAACATTCTGTCCGAATAAGTCTACATAGTAGTATGTTTTGTAGCGCTTTAAAATTCAAATATATGCGCCCAAATCAATGGGACATATTGTGCTAACTAACGTTATGCCATCAGTTTGTAAGAGACTCGCGTTCTTAATGCACATGCATTTCTTTTTCACCTATGGATAGGCGGTGCAGGACTAATAACTGCTCTACGTGTTACCTATTCCAATTCGTATTGATTTGAATTATTTGATCTTGATACCGGTGATTGACAAGATCTTATTCCGTAAACACCGGGTAAGATTCATTTTTGAATACTATATGGCTATCATACTAGGATATAGATAAGATCTAGTAAATATTGATTATTACGTTTTGCAGATGCTCCGTGTCTTTCCATAATACCTGAGCTCTATGTGGAACATTTGATCTCACCTACAGCTTGAAATATCACGAGAAGCCCATTGCCTTACAACTAATAGGTATGTTTATACTAAACAAACAGGTCCTCCTATGCCAATCTGATAAATGCAGACCCTGAATACTTGACTTTTTATGTTTCAGTCAGATTTTAAAGACACTGCGATCCACAATCCTCAATGGGATGCAGTAACGATACTCTATGAACAGGTACTCAGACCTTTGTGATAAAAATAGTTTGAAATACGAATAGTTAGATTTGCCTTATGTGGTTTCATATAACATCCGTTATAGAACAATATTCCAATTAATAGATAAGAAGTCACCATCTCTGAGGGTTAAACCTTCACTAACATTTTATGTTATGTAACTATATGACTGATCCAATCAATGTTGCTATAATAATCAGACCAGAATTAATCAGGCTATCTAACATGAAATAATAGATCTTAATGAAATAGAAGTTTTTTGTCTCAAAGATCTGACAACCCCACATCTGCTCTGACCTAAAAACAAGGTCTCCAAAACATCTGGATACACCAAATAGAGAATATTGTGAATAACTCTGTTTGTTTTAGATAAACATGTAGGAACTACTGTGAAGTTTCTTGTCTTTAAGTAAATGAACTTTAGATTCTTAGTGTCTTTATGTGAATAAACCTTGTATTTGTATGGTGTTCATGTTGTACATATTATGTTATTGTCTCTCTTGTCCCCAATTGTTTTAAGTCTCATTGTTTGGTCACCAGGGTGTAACGAATATATTTAGTTTAATATTGTAACTGTGAATATCCTTTGATTTTCAGATAACAATATCTCTATACAGACCACAATTAATAACAGTCCTGAGGATGGTTTCAGCAACTAACGCCTGAGAAACCGAAACGTCGACAATACACCTTATCCCTTGCTTTGTTTTATTCAATGTGACTTGGGATAGGTGTTTTTTAGGTTCTGTTGTGTCACCTAGTAATTTACTTATGTGTGTACCCACAGGCCTAATCTTTATTTGTTTATTGATCTGTATATGAAGCTGATTTCTTTGAATGAACCACTTGATAAAAATATTTTTTCGTATACACCTTGTGTCTTTGTTTATATGTTATATGTTGATGCAATGCTCTTTTTTAAGATAGTAAATTGTTGATTTATTCACTTTAAGGACAATCGACTGGTCCTTTTTATAACAATTTGAATTAAACAAAATACAGATTAAATAGAGTCCCTTGAAGGCAACTTTACCTTTTCACTTTCATTACCCAAGCCCTCAAGGGTATTTCGGGTCGCTCACTTCCTTTAAAATTACTCTTGCATAGACAATTGTCTGGTGTGAGCTGCTTTAACCAGTGGTTTTTCTTTTCCCTTTTCTTTTAAATAATTTGAACAATAAATGTCTGAGGCTGAAACCTTAGCCTATACTGATGAGTATATGTTAAAAATTGCATCCGGCACTTCCCTCCTAGGGAATAAAGGTCCAGCTATCACTTCACCATATGAGTCAGATCTTAACCAGTTAGAAAGACTGAAAAAGAAACTGGTACGTACTGAACTGCACTCAAAATTTCTAACAGGTTGCCTTAATGCCAATATCATACCGGCAGGTTTACAGATTCGTAATGTCCCGATAATCTTCATTGATGACGAAGAATTCAAGACTGGTTTCAGCTTCTCTGCCATCCGATGCTCGCGCACCTGGATGGTGTTAAGTATAGAAACTGCTCTTCGTCAAATTACAAAACTGACTAAAGAAATAGAAGCCTTAGAAAAAAAGATCTCTGGTGACAGCACCATCACCAATAGTAAACTCCTATTAGACAAAGTGCAACAGACCATCAAAGAGTTTGAGGAATTTAATTCCCACAAAAAAATAGAAAAACTCCAGAACGACATAAAAAGATACAATAAAGAAAATACCTATCCTTATTTAAGGAAGGACTTTTTTACATCACAAGGTCCTAACAACCAATCCTCTAAAAGAGTGACATTCTCTGAAAGTGGATCTGAATCTGGGGGTGATAGATCATTCAACTCCAACTATCGTCATAACGATCAAGAACCATCAACATCTCATCAATCCCCTTTTTTAGGGCAGGGCCAGCGAGGTTCCAGACCCCCAGGGAGACATCAACCACCGAAGAGGGGATGGTACCGGAAACAATACACCCCGGGCTTTCGCCAAACCCGGAACCGGTATTACGAATGGTAAACCAAGATCTAACCATACCTATTTTCAATTTGTCAACTTATAAATTATCTGAACAAGAGATGGCAGTCCTTTCAAATGTTCTCAGTTTTGTACCAACTTACAAAAACGACCTTTTCCAAACAAAATTAGAACTGTATCGCTTTTTCCGAACAGTCAGATTAAAGAATTTTTTTGCAAATAATACATCTGACCCAAACCTGGCTATACAGGATTGAAAAATCCTTCCACCTTTTACCCACCCAACGCTATGGTGAATAAAGACATCATCACCTTCGAGAATGCCACATTACTTGAAATAGAGAATCTGTTTAAGACACCACGTAGATTCAATCCCAACTTATCAAAAGAACAGCAGGCAGCCTTACGAAACCTTCAGAATCTACCGGATGCATTACTCAAGCCGGCTGATAAAGGTGGAGGCATAGTTTTATGGCAGAAATCCAAATATGATGATGAAATGCTCAAACAACTTTCCATCACGGCTCATTACAAAAAACTAACCTGCAACCCGACTAAAAGACTAACAACAGAAATCTTTAATCTAAGCCAAAAAGGATTGAAGGGAGGTTGGCTTAATGAAAAAGAGGCGTCTTTCCTGGTTAATAAAACACCTACTATACCTGTAATCTACATGCTCCCGAAGGTGCACAAAGACCTTCACAACCCCCCTGGACGCCCGATAGTTTCGGGATGTAATTCAGTGCTTAAACCATTGGCACAATACGCAGATTTTTTTGTGAGACCATTTGCTATTGAACGCTCCACATACATTAGGGACACTACAGCTGTAATAAATGAAGTCGAAAGATTTCATTTTGACTCGACAACAAGTATACTTGCTTCTATGGACATAGAGAGTCTGTATACTAACATTCCACAGAGCGAAGTTCTAGATTTACTTTACAACCTTTTGGAAACCAGACCGAGACCTCACTCTGTCCCCACTGATTTCATCATAGAGTGCACAAGACTACCTCTTTGTGAAAACTTTTTTCTATACCAAAACACGTTTTACCAACAACAAAAAGGTGTAGCCATGGGCGCTGTTTTTGCCCCAGATATTGCCAACATTTATGTTGCACATTTTGAGGATGAACACATCTGGCACTCCTCTAATCCATTTTCATCAAGAATTTTAAAATGGCTACGTTATATTGATGACGTGTTTTTAATATGGGAAGGGACTGTTGACCAACTGAAAGAATTTCATATATGGCTAAATTCCAGAAATACTAATCTTCAATTTACCCTCGACTATAATAACACTGAAATGCCATTCTTGGACATTAACATCAAGGTGGATATGAATAAACAACTTTTCACCACCCTATTTACCAAGAAAACTGCAAGGAATACATTGCTGAAGTATAGTAGCCATCATCCCCAGGCGTTGAAAGATGGTCTACCTTTCGGACAGTTTCTTCGTCTTCGGCGAAACTGTACATATAAAGATGACTACTTTCTGGAAGCTAAAAAACTGAAAGACAAATTGTTTTCTCGTGGTTACCCGGGCAAATTACTGAGGAAATCGATGAAAAGAGCCTGGTACCAAGATCGGGATGCTTTGCTAACAGTAAAAGAACGCCCAAATGAGACCAATATAGTCTGTATAACCACCTTTGGCACGCATTCAAATGCGATTAAAAAAATCATATCAAAACAGTGGAATTTACTTCACTATTTTCCTGAATTAAAGCAGAAACCGCTGTTTGCCTTCAAGAGAGGCACGAACTTGCAAGACAGGTTGATTCATGCATATGAGAATCCGTCTACAGAAAACATTGTAAACAACATGAGACAACTGAGTCCTGTAGTAGGCCACTTCAAGTGCAATAACTGTGCTGCCTGTGCCACTACCAGAACAGTGAAAGCTTGCACAATTAACAACATTCAGTTTACGAATAAAAGCTTTTCAAATTGCAATACCACCAATGTGGTCTATTGCATTCAGTGTCCCTGCCTTTTACATTACTTGGGTAAAACAATCCAACCCATAAAGAAGCGCATTTTGCAACATCAGTCGCGCATCCGCTGCAAAAAAGAAACAGCTCCCTTAGTAGAACACTTCCTACGTCTAGGCCATAAGGAAACTGAAATGACATGGTGGGTCTTAGAAGTAATAAAACCTAACAAAAGGCAAAATAACATTGACAAGATACTAACAATGCATGAAGGCAAACTGATATGCCTTACTGATACTGTTAAGCGAGGTTTGAATTCAGCAACAGAATGGCATGCCCTAGCATGCCTTACTTGAATTTGTTAATTCCATCTGCCTAAAAAGATCTTTACTACATAAGTAAGCAGTCCGATTGCTATGACTTCTAAATAATGAAATAACAACTTTATAGATCGATATATGACTGCTAAATATTCATCTCAAACCTATGAATGTCAGAATGATTATATACTGTATCCAACTCTTTGTTATTCCTTGATATCTTCTGAAATGATAATTACAATAACGGATGTTCTGTGAATAAATCCATGAAACTCCCTGTCCTATTCTAAACGTTCTCTACTGACTAGTTCAACATGGCCGCCAAGTATAGTCCTTTTTCTATTTCCAAACACTTCTGTTATAAACACGAGAATGGTCAGTAACCATTCGTGGCTCCGTACTGACGAGACGCTCTTTAACTCCATTCCGTTTGAATACTAGGTAAGAATACTGGAACTGAATTCATATTTCACTGCGCTCAGGACTTTTCTATCCTGAAGCACACCTTTTGAAATTCCGAAACCCCAGTAATCTCGAAAGCGCGTAACAAATTATATATGCATCTTTGCTATCGGCATATACTTTGTAAATTGTTTCTCTGTCCAAAACTTCGCTACACCAGTATATATTGTTTTGAATCTCTGTAGCGCCTTTAATCTCGAAAGCGCCTAACGACTGGTAGATGCGCTTAAACTGCCGGTGCATATTTTGCTAACTGCCAATATGCTCAGAACGACCTCGTCCCTGTCGCTTGTAACATTTAAAGCAGCGCCGCGGTCAAAACATTCTGTCCGAATAAGTCTACATAGTAGTATGTTTTGTAGCGCTTTAAAATTCAAATATATGCGCCCAAATCAATGGGACATATTGTGCTAACTAACGTTATGCCATCAGTTTGTAAAAGACTCGCGTTCTTAATGCACATGCATTTCTTTTTCACCTATGGATAGGCGGTGCAGGACTAATAACTGCTCTACGTGTTACCTATTCCAATTCGTATTGATTTGAATTATTTGATCTTGATACCGGTGATTGACAAGATCTTATTCCGTAAACACCGGGTAAGATTCAATTTTGAATACTATATGGCTATCATACTAGGATATAGATAAGATCTAGTAAATATTGATTATTACGTTTTGCAGATGCTCCGTGTCTTGCCATAATACCTGAGCTCTATGTGGAACATTTGATCTCACCTACAGCTTGAAATATCACGAGAAGCCCATTGCCTTACAACTAATAGGTATGTTTATACTAAACAAACAGGTCCTCCTATGCCAATCTGATAAATGCAGACCCTGAATACTTGACTTTTTATGTTTCAGTCAGATTTTAAAGACACTGCGATCCACAATCCTCAATGGGATGCAGTAACGATACTCTATGAACAGGTACTCAGACCTTTGTGATAAAAATAGTTTGAAATACGAATAGTTAGATTTGCCTTATGTGGTTTCATATAACATCCGTTATAGAACAATATTCCAATTATTAGATAAGAAGTCACCATCTCTGAGGGTTAAACCTTCACTAACGTTTTATGTTATGTAACTATATGACTGATCCAATCAATGTTGCTATAATAATCAGACCAGAATTAATCGGGCTATCTAACATGAAATAATAGATCTTAATGAAATAGAAGTTTTTTGTCTCAAAGATCTGACAACCCCACATCTGCTCTGACCTAAAAACAAGGTCTCCAAAACATCTGGATACACCAAATAGAGAATATTGTGAATAACTCTGTTTGTTTTAGATAAACATGTAGGAACTACTGTGAAGTTTCTTGTCTTTAAGTAAATGAACTTTAGATTCTTAGTGTCTTTATGTGAATAAACCTTGTATTTGTATGGTGTTCATGTTGTACATATTATGTTATTGTCTCTCTTGTCCCCAATTGTTTTAAGTCTCATTGTTTGGTCACCAGGGTGTAACGAATATATTTAGTTTAATATTGTAACTGTGAATATCCTTTGATTTTCAGATAACAATATCTCTATACAGACCACAATTAATAACAGTCCTGAGGATGGTTTCAGCAACTAACGCCTGAGAAACCGAAACGTCGACAATACACCTTATCCCTTGCTTTGTTTTATTCAATGTGACTTGGGATAGGTGTTCTTTAGGTTCTGTTGTGTCACCTAGTAATTTACTTATGTGTGTACCCACAGGCCTAATCTTTATTTGTTTATTGATCTGTATATGAAGCTGATTTCTTTGAATGAACCACTTGATAAAAATATTTTTTCGTATACACCTTGTGTCTTTGTTTATATGTTATATGTTGATGCAATGCTCTTTTTTAAGATAGTAAATTGTTGATTTATTCACTTTAAGGACAATCGACTGGTCCTTTTTATAACAATTTGAATTAAACAAAATACAGATTAAATAGAGTCCCTTGAAGGCAACTTTACCTTTTCACTTTTTGAAAATGGGCACCACCTCCGCCCCCAGCCAAGTACTAGGGATTTCCATGCCGCTAAGAACTCCGTTAAAGAGAGCGGTAAGGTAGGGGGCCCAGACAATGGGATCCTGTTTAAACAGGTCCCCGGGTAGGCCATCCAATCCCGGCGCCTTTCCCGAGGCGAGTCCTGTTATGGCAGCAGTAACCTCGCCCAGTGTTATTGGATCCCCTTCGTAATCTGGCCAACCAACCCCGGTGTCAACGATGAATTCTCCCGGCTCAGAGCTGTATAGGGACTGGAAATGTGCCTGCCACACCCCTGGAGCGATGTTTGGCTCAATTGCCGAATGGAGATTTCCCGACCCCCCACTCACTATCCTCCAGAACAGGCGGTGGTCTTTGGTCACTAGGGCCTTAGTAAGTTCTTCCCACTGGTTTTCCTCCCATTCGGCTTTTGCGTGGGCAACAAGTTTCTTATAGGCCCGTCTGCTTTCTCTTAGGTGGTCCCCCCCTAGACCCTCCTTGATAAAACTAAGGAGTTCCCTTTTTGCCCTTCTGCAAGCTGGGTTATACCATGATGATTTGCATTGCCGCCCCCTTCTTGGTTTCCGTGTGCTACTGAAGAGGTTAGGGGCCGCAGCTTTTATGAGGTCCTCGTGAGCCTTGTATAACTTAGCCTGGGAGTCTTTATTGTTCACCTCGGTATCCAAGTTCCCCACAGTTTCCAAGATGGGAATTATCCCATCATAGAGTTGGGGAAGTTTCTTCTCACTTGTAACCAGATGCTCCCACCTGATTCTTCTCCTGCTATTTTCCAGGAGAAGCGCAGGTTTGTTTCTATCCAAAGCGGTCATGGGAGTCTGGAGGCCAGGGTGGACAAGGTCGAGCTCAAGTGCATTATGGTCACTATCTGCCCTTTCCGTTACCCTAAAGTCCCGGATGGTTGGCCACTTCACTATTTGGCCCAAGACATAATCCAAGCGAGACTCTCTTCCCACTCTAATGTAGGTGGTTCTGCTGGGTATGTCAGATCTCATTCGCCCATTACAGGCTCTAATTCCGAACTTTAGGGTGAGGGATGTGATTTCTAATGCAAGTGGGGTCCATGCCTTCGGGGCGGGAGCTTCTACCGTGGGCACTGCCCAACTAGCCTCTTCCTCCATTGGGAACCCCTCTAGAAGACCTGGGAGTGGCTCAAAGTGAGAATTAAAATCCCCTCCCACCACATAGAATAAGTCACTCGGTAGCTCAGATAGATAGTTCGTGAGTTCATCTATGGTCGGTGATTCCTTGGCAATTCCCACTGGCCTGGAATAGATGTTAATTAAAGCAAGTTTAGCTTGGTTTGGCCAGGATAGTTGGACCACAAGAATATCATCAGAGGTGACAGATAACCGTGTTGCCTCAGAGCCTAGGTGAGATGCAACCCAGGTCGTAAGCCCCCCTGACGGGCGGCCTTTACCCTCCCACCTTGCTGGAATGGAAAATGACTGATACTGGCAGGGTCTGGATAGTAGAATCCAATGAACGATTCACCCCTTCACAGATATGCAAAACAGTACCCGGGTCTTTGAAAGTTACCAAAATACAGTCCCCTATTATTGTTTTTCTAGTCTTCCCTAGCCAGGGAACCCTTCTGACCATAATAATCTCATTGTTAAAGTGTGGTGGTAGGGGCCGGTTCCAATTCAGCCATTTAATGACCTTTTTCTTCAGGGATTGGAAATCTTCGTTTTCTCCTCTTTGTAATTGGGGGGCACCTGCTAATACCACCATTAGCCTGTTGGCTTCTGGAGGCAAATCTGGTCTCTGTGGTCTTGGGGCGGGCCGGGCCGGAGAGGGAGAGGAAGTGCTGACAACTTGGGGGAAGCCAGAGTTGGTCCCTATGTGTGAACCATGAGGGGCAGGGTCTGTCAGTTGTGAAGGCATATTGGTTGGGTTATTGCGTGGTGCCTGGACTGGAATAGCCATGAGTTGCTGCAAGGGGGGAGCAGTAGGAGCGCCCTGAGGAGGGACTTTGGTGGCACCCTGTGCGACTCCTGTTTTAGGAAGGCTACCTGCAGGAGGGTTGGACCCCGCATTTTTGGATTGCTTAGTAACTAAAGTGTTCAAGGTAGTAAGGGATGCCTCTAAGATAGTAAGCCTGATCTCAACTTTTTTCAGGCTATCACTAATGGGCTGCAATAGTGAACGAAATAAAAATTCTATACTCCCTAAAGATGTAAGAGAGGGGGTTATATTAAGCGTATTAACCGCTAGGTCACTATTAGTAGCAGCTGTGTTAGGGCTTGAATCCTTAGAGGGGGTAGCGATAGGTGCAATATCATTATCCCTGCCAGGGGGGAGTGCGGTTTTATGTTTTTTACCGAAATCTAGATGGGATAATTTGGTTTTCCCCTGCCCCCCCTTGTCTTCCTTCTGCGTTTACTGGGTGGAGGCCCATGCAGCTCCACCACAACACTTTGCTTTGGCTTGCTTTTCTTATTTTTATTCAGTGGAGGGGTTTGAGTAACCAAGTCCACTGCCATATTGGATGATAAGGATGGGGTGGTCTCTGTGATATTTTAGGGCAGGATACCAGGGGTGCTCGGGGTTTACCGTAATAGTAGAGGAAAATCCTCTAAGGTCGGTAGATTTGGGCTATCAGTGGGGGTACCCTCCTCTTGGGAAATGGGATACGGGATTATCTCGGTCAGGGGTCTACTCTTCATAGATTCGATGGAGCGACGACGCTCCACCCTACGCCTCTCCAAGGAGTTTTCTTTACCCCCCTCTCCTTTGGCGGATTTAAAGTATTTGTCCAGTGTCCCTGTGTTGCTTCCCCCCGCCCTTGATGGGGTTTCACATGGTGCCGGTGAAGGCATCACCGTGTTCAATTCCTCGGTTCAGCTGGTGTTGTAAGGAATCAAATGAAAGAGGGTTGGTCCAGCCCAGCCTCTTTCGGCCTCTGACGGCCACAGACGGTCCCGCCCTTGTCCCGGGCTTCTCCCGGGACGCTCCCGCGCGCTCCCGCGCTGCGGGTATACTAGGGTCTTTAAATACCTGTTTGCGTTATGGGCGGGGGCGTGGCCGGCAGGGAGAGCAGCCCAGCTGTTATCAATGGGGCACGCAGGGGCTCCTGGTCCATGGAGTCCCTGCTACATGCTCGCAGCCCTGCCGGCAGCAGCGCCAAGCGACGCTGAGGCTATGGACAAGGATGCCTTTTGAAAACATTTACGGAAGTGGACTGGCGGCTTCTCTGCTTACTGCAACCCACTGAGGTGTTTCACTTGTTTTAATATGAAGACAGCAAAGTACTCACTGGAGTAAAACCTTTGGGGCATTACAACTACCATCAAGCCACGGAGCGTGGCCACGCCCACTGGGGCGGAGTTGTTATTATAAACTTACCAGGTGCCCCGGCAAAAACTGTGCTGACTCTTCACCCATGCCAGAAGCCCATGACTAAGTGCCAGGAGGCACGAAACGCGTCGAGCTGAACTGGAATTTGGCAGAAGCAGGCAGCCGTTTGTTATCCACGGCGTTTTTCAACTAATAAACGGCAAATCCTATCTCCTTGTGTGGTCCCTCTCATTGCAGGCAACTTGTTTGGTTGGTATATGAGCGGCACTGCCTGAGCGGCGAGGGAGGACCCGCTGCACGGTGTGTAGCCCGGCAGCAGCGCCAAGCGACGCTGAGGCTATGGACAAGGATGCCTTTTGAAAACATTTACGGAAGTGGACTGGCGGCTTCTCTGCTTACTGCAACCCACTGAGGTGTTTCACTTGTTTTAATATGAAGACAGCAAAGTACTCACTGGAGTAAAACCTTTGGGGCACTACAACTACCATCAAGCCACGGAGCGTGGCCACGCCCACTGGGGCGGAGTTGTTATTATAAACTTACCAGGTGCCCCGGCAAAAACTGTGCTGACTCTACACCCATGCCAGAAGCCCATGACTAAGTGCCAGGAGGCACGAAACGCGTCGAGCTGAACTGGAATTTGGCAGAAGCAGGCAGCCGTTTGTTATCCACGGCGTTTTTCGACTAATAAACGGCAAATCCAATCTCATTGTGTGGTCCCTCTCATTGCAGGCAACTTGTTTGGTTGGTATATATATATATATATATATATATATATATATATATATTACCTACTGGCGGTCGCCAGTAGGTATATATAGTTAGGATTTTTTCCCTATGGCATTTCTGAAAATTCTATGTCTAATAACTTTGGCGTTTGTGGACGGAATCGGCTGAAATTTTCAGGAAAATGGCACATTTTGTTTCTGAGCAGCTCCTGGAAATTTGGGGGGGGGTCGTCAAGGGGGGGCCGAGAAAAAAGGGGGGTCCCAAAACGCGTTTTTCCCATGTTAATTTCCATAGGGCGGTTGGACTCACTTTTAGCCCGAACGGCTGAATGGATTTTCACGAAACTTGGCAAAATTGTAGGGACTGTTAGCCCGATGTGCCTTTGCTAGGTCTCAATATATGTGCTTCAGTGGATTTTGAGAAATTAACGTTTAAATCAAGATATATATCTGTAACAGCGCTCCGGGCAGCGATCCGGTTAGCAAACTTTTCGCGTATCGGAACTTTGCGATGCGAAGCTGATTGGCTCCCCGGTGTCTGTCAACATTCTAAACAGTCCTGAGCGGCCGCCATCTTATCTCTCGGTAGGATCGAGAGAGAAGAAGAGGTGAAAAACAAAGGGGGAATTTAATGAAAGGGGGCAAGGTATACCCCTCTTGACCCCCTAGGATTGTTGTTGGGGTTATTAAAGGGTCCCGTGGGGAAAATAAAAAAAAAATGATTTTTCACGGTAGAAGTGCTTCACGGGCCGCGAACTGGGCCGCAAACTGGTAGCGAAACGGGAATTCGCCATTTTGTGCTTCGTTTTAATTGTTTAGAGACAAAAATTATCGCCGCACATTGGCCACAATGCATGAATATCGCTGAAAAGTCAGCGATATTCATGCATTATCCAGCAAATGCTCTTAGCCATGTTATCCACCTTCCATTGGATAACATGGCTAAAAACTGCTCTGTGCGTGAGCTTTTTTTTTTTTTTTTTTGCTGCGTGACGTTTGTTAACGTTCGATTCGATGGAAATCAGGAAGTGTTGACCACCATTTTGTTACTGCGAGTAAATATTTTGTTATAAATGAATCCTTATTGATAAACATTGTCTGCGCCATCTTGCGTTTTTGTCCAATGCCACAATTTTGTCGTGCACGGCAGCCATTTTAGATGCCTTGACCAGGGCCACTCTCTGCACGCCGCCGATCCTCAGCATGGCTCCCCACCCTCGCAAGCATCTCCCCCACGCACTGGTCACCCCCGCTCTTTCTCTCATGCATGGGCCATATACTTCCCCCCATCTGCGCTGCTCTTCTCTGAGAATCACACCCTGTGCCCGCCCGACACCTCCCTTTCACCCTATTCACTACCGCACCCTCTGACACTCCTCTTCCTCTGTGTCCGATTGTCCAGGCCGGACCTAGGCTATCACCTAGCCCTGCGGATGTAGTTTATGGCCCCAGATGTAGAGTATCCAGACATGCCAACCTTCCCGATTCAGGCGTGAGACTACTGATTTCAGTGCTAGTCTCCCGCCTCCCGATTCCTGCAAGCAAAAACCCGGGGGCATATTACCAACAACTAGCGATAATTTTTGTCTCTAACTTGTTTAGAGACAAAAATTATCGCCGCACATCGGCGAATTTTATCGCACATAAACCTTGCTATTAGCAAGGTTTATCGCAAATGCGATAAAAAACGGCTGCAATGCATGAATATCGTTGAAAAGTCAGCGATATTCATGCATTATCCAGCAAATGCTCTTAGCCATGTTATCCACTTCCCATTGGATAACATGGCTAAAACTGCTCAGGGCAGGTGTTAGGTTTTGGAGATATTCGCGCTGAGCGCGAATATCTCCAAAAGTTGGTAATAGGAGATAGCGATGGTTAGGGACTGTTTCCAGTCGCTAAAATCTTGGCACGCCCACTTTGCATGTCATTAGTGATAAATATCACTGATATGCAAAGCGGGGCCCAAGATGGTCGCTATCTCCTTTTAGCTGTCACTAACTGGTGTTAGCGACAGCTTGGTAATAGGGAGATAATTGTATCTCTTTTTTTTTTTGGCTTTTAAAGCCAAAAAAGCGGAAATAACCCCCCTTGATAATATGCCCCATGATTTCTCGGGGGTTTCAGCTGACAGGGCTTGGTATTGTGTTACGTGCTAATTCTTCCAGGAAACGTCAGAGGGTCGATGCAGGGGTTCTAGAAGGGGTGATAAACCATTTAAGCCTCATGAACAAGCGCATGGTCTTTTAAAGATTTATGAAGTACTCGGGGCGGCGGTGTGTGTGTGCCCTCTTTCAGGAGCGGGCGGGGGGGGCACTGCCAGCCACTTGCCAGGCCAGGCAGTGTTCAACACGTGCATCACCCTTTCTCTGCCTGCTATTGCGCTCCATGCTTCGGAAAGGTAAGAAAAAGAACGTGCATTTGAGTTTGAAATGTCCGATCTTGTAGCAGTACACTTGCAAAGCCCACACATGACAATAATCCGATTCAAGGCCCCATTCACCCGATTTTTTAAACATATATAGCACTCCAACAAAGTTAGATTTTAAAACTTTATTAACATTTAACTATAATGAACGGAACAAAAACTGTAAAAACATTTAAACATTTTTCACCCAAAAAAGCAACAATGGTCAGAAGCTGTCTTTTGTGCGAATAGTCCCAAGGCAGCACAACGTGCAGAGTTCTGGACGGCACCCAGGTGATGTCGCCTGGGTGCCGCACTGGTTTTTGGGATCCTACAATGCTGCTCCGAAAATTGGCGTGGGGCGTCCCGGGTGGTGCGGGGGGAGGCCTCGTCAGTAGCGGTCTGTTGTGCGAATAGTCCCAAGGCAGCAGAACGCGCTGAGATGTGGATGGCACCCAGGTGATGTCCAGTAAACTGCCGCACTGGTTTTGGTATCCTACAATGCTGCTCCGAAAATTTGCGTGCGGCGGCCCGGGGGGGGGGGGCGCGTGGGGGAGGCGGCGTGAACGGGCCTCCCCAGGTGGCGGCCATCCAGCTGAGTTGCGCCCGCTCTTGCGGCTACAGCGTCTCGCTCACCATGTTGTTGAGTTGCTCCCACTCTTGCAGTGCAGCGATAGGCGCCTGCCACATGACTCTTAAAATGGCGGACGGCTCTTCGGTTTTGGGCCTGGTCCACTGAAATGGCCCTGGGACACCTTGGAACTCGGACGCTTGCCTGCTAGGGCTTGGGCTCCATTCTCGAAAAGCGTCCCCTCAGCCGTGAAGATTCTACAAAAGTCTTGGGGGCCCCCGACTCCTGCAGGCTTCCGGTGGGGAGCGGCTGCCATGATTGCTCGCGGAATGACCACGACGGAGCCACGAGATGGTGGTGCTCTCATGCTGACGCCAGCTTCAGTCTGAATGATCCAGAAACAAGGTGGGGCTTTCATCGTTTGGGAAAAAAAATGTTCTAAACCAATGAAAAGTGTTATTTTTAGGTCATATGACCAAGCCTTCCATCTTTAGGAAACCAAAAGTAAAATGATCCAATGAAAAGTTTTATAAACAAGTCACATGACCTGTTATGCGGCATAGGGCTACAAAAAGCGTAGAAAATCCGTTGGCACGTGAGGCGGCGTCAGTAGCGGACCGATGTGCGAATAGGCCGAAGGCAGCACAACGCGCTGAGATCCGGATGGCACCGAGGTGGTGCCAAGCAAATTGCCGCACTGGTGTGGCCATCCTACAATGCTGCGCCGAAAAACGGCGTGTCCAGCTGAGTTCCGGTCACTCTTGCGGTACAGTGAGTCGAACGTGCCGAGATCCGGATGGCACCAAGGTTGTGTCCAGCAAGTTGCCGCACTGGTGTGGCCATCCTACAATGCTGTGCCGAAAGTCGGCGTGGGGTGCCCCGTTGGCTTATGAGGTGATGTCAGTAGTGGACCGATGTGTGAATAGGTCGGAACCAGCACAAGGCGTCAAGATCCGAATGGCAAGTCCTGGATATTGAGTGCCATAGTTGAGAGTTCTGAGCAGTGCTTGTAAGACTATCTGAAGCTTATTTGCACCTGCTGCAGCTTCACTGTTGCCCAAGGTGGTGTCCAGCAAATTGCTGCAGTGGTGTGGCCATCCTACAATGCTGCACCGAAAGACGGCGTGTCCAGCTGAGTTCCGGTCACTCTTGCGGTACAGTGAGTCGAACGCGCCGAGATCCGGATGGCACCGAGGTTGTGTCCAGCAAGTTGCCGCACTGGTGTGGCCATCCTACAATGCTGCGCCGAAAGACGGCGTGACCAGCTGAGTTCCGGTCACTCTTGCGGTACAGTGACTCGAACGCTCCGAGATCCGGATGGCACCGAGGTGGTGTCCAGCAAGTTGCCGCACTGGTGTGGCCATCCTACAATGCTGCGCCGAAAGTCAGTGTGGGGTGCCCCGTTGGCTTATGAGGTGATGTCAGTAGTGGACCGATGTGTGAATAGGTCGGAAGCAGCACAAGGCGCCCTGCACTGTTGAGCTTTTTTCAATGCCTGTTTTTTGTTGTTTCCCCTCCATCAAAAACAACAAAAAAAATATAAAACTGTGCAAAAATACAAAAAAATGTTTAGAAAAGCAGTGCTTGTAAGACTGTCTGAAGCTCTTTTGCACCTGCTGCAGCTTCACTATTGCCCTGGTGTGGACAAAGATCGCCCATGACTTAGGCTGATTGAGAGTTTGTAGAAAAATGGCTTCAGATTTTCCACATATTACTCTTCAACATTCTTCCTAAATGTAACAATGTGAGACTCACTAGGAGAACGGCTGTTTATCTTTCCTTTCAAAATGCTGCCAACAATATTTTCTGAATGGAAGACACCATCTTGTAGCATAAAGGGCCGAAAGGGGTTCTGGTCTGGCCGATTGTTGGTGGAGACATTTTGACTATATCTTGGACCTGCCCGGCCTCGCCCAAAATGGCGCCGGTATAAATGGGACTCGTAACTCCTTGCCCGCAAATGTATATCTAGAAAATTTTATTGTAAGTGGCCCTGTCTTATTTTAATTACAAAATGTACATCCACCGATTCCGCAACTGTTAGACACCTTAGTTCTTGCAACCTAATGGCTCGCTCGTTACGTTCCTCTACAGTGTAAATGTCTCCTCATCATATACGATTTCAGTTTGCTCCGTGGCCGGCCCAGGTGGTTATAGGCCCGTATTTGTATACTGACATTTTCACAATAAAGGTTTTTAAATCAAACACGGTAGTAGTATTTACATTGGTAAAGTTTTTACTTTTAGTCACTGTTTTCGAATCAGTAAAAGGCAAGTGAAATAAAGCAGTCCAATTACATGACGGATAAAAGGTATAATATGTAGGAACGTAGTAAAGATAAATGGTCAAGGGCAGTTGTGTTTTCCACTCCTGCAACATAAAGTGATCGATAAGAATCTGATAATCAGGCGTATCGGCGACTAAGACAGCAGGCCCAGTCTCTTTTACTCAACGGCTCCGTCATGGAACGAAGAAACGCCCTTTTTCTCGAAAAAGGAATATATTTTACTTGCAGGACAGTTGTAAATTTTCCGGGAAAGTACATTAGCCTGGAATATTATAACATATATGTTTTAAAAAAAATAATGTTCGAAAAAAATAAAAAGCGTAATTTTTAGGTCATATGACCAAGCTTTTCATCATTAGTATAACAAAAGTAAAATGAACCAATGAAAAGTTTTATTAACAAGTCACATGACCTGTTATGCTTACGTTACGCGCTGCGCGCCGCGCCCCGGATCACTTCCGGGTGCGCTAACGCGGCGTGTCATATAACGCATTACGCGACAACGTAGGTCAAGAATATATTCAAAATGTCTCCACCAACCAGCGTTCGGAACACAACCCCTTTCAGCAGTCCAAAAAGTTCTGTTAAATGACAACAGAGGGGACAGGCAACAAGAACCATCAGTCAAAGAGGGGAGGGCAAGTTCTTCTCTTCCGGGTCATGTTGGGGCGCTACCGGAACTGATCGAATTGGTAGTCTACAGTGTTTCTGGATGTTTCAGACTAAAGCTGGCGTCAGCATGAGAGCACTACCATCTCGTAGCTCCGTCGTGGCCATTCCACGAGCAATCATGGCAGCCGCTCCCCACCAGAAGCCTGCGGGAGTCGGGGGCCCCCAAGACTTTTGTAGAATCTTCACGGCTGAGGGGACGCTTTCGAGAATGGGACCCAAGCCCTATCAGGGAAGCGTCCGAGTTCCAAGGTGTCCCAGGGCCATTTTAGTGGACCAGGCCCAAAACCGAAGAGCCGGCCGCCATTTTGAGAGTCCTGTGGCAGCCGCCTATCGCTGCACCGCAAGAGCGGGAGCAACTTAACTACATGGTGAGCGAGACGCTGTAGTCGCAAGAGCGGGCGGTAAACAGCTGAATGGCGGAAGAGGCACAGTGTAGCAAAAGCGGGCGGAATGGCAACTAAAACGGTAAAGGGGCGCCCCACTACAGCGTGTCTTCAGGTCAAACGGATTGTGGGACAAAGTCCAGAATAGAAGAGTCATCAAAAGGCAAAAAGTTCCGCCGGACCCCGGGAGCTGGCCGCCTATGTCGGGGGCGATCTCAGGCTACACCAGTGCTATAAGACTTGGGGAGGGGATCGGAGCCAAGCGTCTTCTCCGAGTCCGTGTCATCACACCGCCCCTCGGGGGCCTCCGTCAAGCGGTTTAGGGAGGTACCATATAACATTGTTTTCAAATGCAGTCAGGTCCACAAACGACCCTCACTTACTTTGAGAATAGTGAAGCTGCAGTAGGTGGAAATAAGCTTCAGACAGTCTTACAAGCACTGCTTTTGTAAACATTTTTTGTTTTTTTTGTATTTTTGCACATTTATTTTTTTGTTTTTGATGGAGGGGAAACAACAAAGCACAGGCATTGAAAAAGGCTCAAACTTAGAACTCTGAACTATGGCACCCAATATCCAGGACTTTCCATCCGGATCTTGGCGCCTTGTGCTGCTTCCGACCTATTCACACATCGGTCCACTACTGACATCATCTTATAAACCAACGTTATGTAAATAGTTATTTAATAAAATGTTTTACCCTGTTTCTTTGCTGGTGTGTTGTCTATATTTTTAATATTTGCATTGGGTTTGTCGTTATTTTGGGCGGGATGGGTGACGGAGCCGAGCTGTCTTGCAGCCCTCATGAAATCAATCAAATGGAGAGACAAGCAGGCAGGACGGATTACAACGGGGGTAAAGGCCTGCGTTAACTACTCTTCACTATCTGCAAAGAGAGAGTACTACTAAGAGAAAAGAGGGGAGGGGGGCAGCGTTCAAAGCACATCAGCGTGCATAAATACGAAAATGTTTTTATCTATCACGTACTTGACATTTTAAAGCTTTTCATATTTGCTATTAAAAAACCAATGAAATTCACAGAAAAAACCATAGGTTATAGTGGATATATAGTTAGGAATTTGCATTTACAAAACCTTGAAAATTCAATGAAAAAACCATTGGTTTTAGGCCATATATAGTTAGGAATTTGCATTTACAAAACCTTGAAAATTCAATGAAAAAACCATTGGTTTTAGGCCATATATAGTTAGGAATTTGCATTTACAAAACCTTATTTTACTCGCATAAAACCATTGAAATTCCATATATAGTTATAAGCGCTAACTATATATCGCGCACCCGCAATCCACTGCTGATGATGTCACATATTACATCATTCATGACATGGTTAGTGACATCACTGATGACATCACTGATGACATCTCAAATGACATCACTGATGACATCACTGAAAACATCTCATTTGACATGACTGATAACATCACTGATGATATCATTCATGTGATAATACTATGAACCTCTTCAGACTCTAATATAACCTTAGATACAATCAGTGTAAACAGACAGTCACAGACTGTCACTCATCCATGGAGTTACTCACACACCTAGTCAGTTATGCCAAAAATCAATCACACCTCCATTTTCTCAACTATACAGTTATACACACCTTACTTATTCAAACATATACTAACACATATTTACTTTACTCTCTTATACAATCCCTGATACAAGTTCACAATGATCCATACAGCCACTCACACATTCACTGGCTCTTATGCACAGTTATTTATATATGTCAACTCTCACATGTACTGTGTTTTACATATGTACTTACTTTGACATGTAGCACTGAGATATCCATTCATTCACCAATACACTCATGCACACAGTCAACCGCCCATACAGCTGTTTCCACATGCACTTTTGAACCCATACATCTAGTGAATCAACTGCTCACACATCTATGCACAGAGTCATACACCTCCCAGCCACCCACACACACACTCAGTCTCCCATACAAATACTTGGGCAACCAATCAATAACCCATATAGTTACTCATATAGCTACTGATCAACACATGCAGCAGTTTACAGAACAACAGACATAATGATGCACAAATTAAGACAGTTTAGTCACTAACCCATGCACTCAGTGAGACACATTTAATCACTCACTCATACAGTCAGATATGCACCTACTAAATCCTTCATCCAGACACTTATACATCCACTCATTCTTCAATATGTAAGACATATTTTAACTTTACAGAAACATACAGTCACTGGATGTTGTCATCAGTGATGTCATCAGTGATGTCATTTGAGATGTCATCAGTGATGTCATCAGTGATGTCACTAACCATGTCATGAATGATGTAATATGTGACATCATCAGCAGTGGATTGCTGGTGCGCGATATATAGTTAGCGCTTATAACTATATATGGAATTTCAATGGTTTTATGCGAGTAAAATAAGGTTTTGTAAATGCAAATTCCTAACTATATATGGCCTAAAACCAATGGTTTTTTCATTGAATATATATATATATATTAATAATATCTATCCAGGTCGAGGGTAAAGAGCTGGGGATAGTGGGCAGCTCTTGTCCTAGTTAGGGCTGCTCTTATCATCCACCTTCTCAAATACCTGTTCAGTGTCTAAGGACAGGAGGACTGCTTCTTTGCATCTTTGCTCCTTTTTTTCTTTTCCCATTTGGTTTTATCTGATGTGGACCTGGTAGGGATAAGTCCTACCTGGTCTGAATGTATTAGGTGAGGTAGTATAACCTCCAGGTGATTTGCCAAGGCCTTTACAAAAAAAAATGTATATCGATATTCAGTAAGGGGATTTATATGAAAACCTGCCTTTGTGACTAGGCCCTACAGTAAGGCGTGTAATGTCTTCATTGTTGCTAACTCTCTTCACAATGAAGCTGACAAATCATTTCAGTTTCTGTATCATAAGGCTGCCATTGAGGCAGAGAAACATGTTGGCGATAGGTAATGGTATGCGATGGTAGCTACCAGCCTTTTTCATTCAAAAGCCCATGCCTAATATTTAGGAATAAAATTGCGAAGAGGTGTGCCTGTTAATTTTATCCCATCTGTTTGTCACAAGCAGATTTATTGGTTCTGCTACCATGTTCTTTTTCACTTCTTAGTTTTTGTTTGGACACACTTTTTCTTTCCTTTTGAACTGAATGACGACCAATGATGAGAAAAGGGGCCCAGTCTGGTGAGTACTTGCCAGTTACCCCGAGGGTGGTGTTCCCGTGAGGTGTCATTCTGTTCTTTACACATTTTTTGCAGAAATCTGTCTGCTTTCAATCTCATGTGGTGGATGCACTGTATAGATTAAGGTTTCAGACATCCTGTGTTGTTGTTCTAGGCGACTGTCAAGAGTTGTTGGCCAATATGTTTTCTTTTTAACTTTCTAAAAATAACGGACGTATTGCAGGAAATACCCCCGAAGAAATGATAGTGGATAGGGGAGTGTACCACATGTGACTGGTCTGTTGCAAGATATACTGACCTTACTTACGCCCAAAGGACAGGGTTCATTGATTGTTGATGTTTTCTGAGTGGAGGGCAACCCTGTTCTTTCTTTTCCCTCTGAGCTCCTCTTTGTGATAGACTATCTAATGACTGTGTCATGCATATGCCAATTTATGATCACTTTGAGAACGGTATTAGGAAGTTTGTAAGAGCTTGCTGACTTAATACACCATATTTCTCAGCCTGAGTGTGAGAGCCACAGCCAATATTATAAACCCCAGGGGTTAAGTGAGCGGTTAACATCTGAGGTTGATAAACTGTATAATATTAGGCTGGGGAAATCAAACACCTATTTTTCGCTGAATGTTGACACTAAGTGGAACGACAGTTAGTGCCAATTCAAAAGAAGTTATTTTTAATATGCTTATTATTTCGTACAAAAATAGTACTTTTTTATTAAATTTACTCTTGCGAAATAGACACTGGCACAGTGAGAACAGAATTGAGACCAGTTTATTTTCACAGAAGAAAGAACATCTGCCTGGAGTTTATGATAGGCAATCATTGTCTGTTTGAGTTGGAGTACACCAGGTTGCATTGAGGGGAAAGGCCAGCTGTGGAGTCAAGAGAATGCCCCACGCTGCTTTAACACTGATATTTAGGTTTTTGCTTGGACAAAAAAACAGAATAAAACACTGTGTATTTCGTAAGTTTAAACACCTCATGCTTAATTAACAATACTGTTTGTTTTGTTAGCAAATTAGCACCAACAGTGTAAACAGTTTAGGAAATGCAGCATATTTGCAAATAGCTGTTAAACTATTTTATAACACTCTGGAAATCTTAGAGAAAAGCAATCAGTTAAAAGGGGGTACCTTCCTTACCCCCCTAACATTATCAGTAACTCTACATTACTAAAGATTCCTTTGCCTACATCTGCTATTTACAGCTGCGTAAGCTTTGAAGAACGCCGTGATGCATTGTACCCAATGAGATGTTCTAATGATATATGAAACAAAATAAAATACAATTTGCAGGCATCAACTCTGCCATTCCATTAATGAAACTTAACACAGCGAAGAATATTTCAGATGAAAAACTGTCGAAAAAAACGTGTAACCTGACTACTGCTTCATTTGTAATACGTAGCTAATGACAATGTGTTCTTTCACTTCATCCATTTCTGCGCTGATATGTTTCCGAAATGAGAGTGAAAAGGGGGATTTGAGGAGTCTGATGTGTCTGTCAGGTTATTTCCGCGTATTCATAATTACCGTGTTTTGTGTGGCAGTTTAATTACACGGTGGCTCCCAGTGAAATTCAACATATTCCCTGAAAGGAGCACAGCGCTGGTGTCTGCGTTGCAGCTCCAGAAAGAACACTGACAACTGAGAGACAGACCAGAGAGCGTGTTATAAATAGATGCGTACCCTGGCACACACTGGCTTGCATTCTGCAATACCAGCTGCAGCGCCAGGTCTGATCTGCCACACTGAACAGACCTCCCGAGCCCTTCAAAAAGATCTTTCACAGCACAGTGATCCACAAATATTATCCTTGCATGGCCATGGCGTTCCATCGAGGTAGGCCGTGAGCCACAGGACCCGCGCCCCGCACAACAGACGGGGCATTTGGCTCGCAGACGAACTGCCTGCGTGTGTTACTTACTGGTTATTGCAGGGGCCACACTGCGTCCCGTATGGCGCCGTGTTAGCGAATGGCATGCGAGCACCTTCTGTTGAAACATCTGCGACAGGGAAGTTTCGGGCATTCTTCCAGTTCATTTTTGTGCTCTGGACCAAATTTTCATTAGTGCTGTTGTAAAACCTGGCACACGGCTCTGCTGTGTATGATTATTTAATAAACTGGGACATTCCTTTGTTAGAGGAGTGAGGAAAAAGGTTCTTTGGGGACTGCTTTCAATTACAAAAAGTTGAGAAAACATATGACAGCAGGCAAAACGGAATCACCTAACTTTTCACGTGTAAGATGCCTCGCTTTTCCATTCAGCCATAAAAAAAGGTTGCTTCAAATGGAATACAGCTTTAGAGTACATAAAATATGCAAATATTTTCTCTTGCATTGCAGTGCGTGGAACTTCGTTAAGGCTGAAGATGGAATACCTGATTCGGGTGGCCTTAGCTGCCAAATATAACGTGCTGATTTTCACCCAATTGACGGGCAAGAATTAGTGTCCCCACTACATGTGTACTCGCACGAGACACCCTTGCTTTTAAAGCCATAGACAATATTTACAAAGATTTTTGTACTTGAGTTTGGTTGGTGTGCACGCAAATACACAAGCAGTGACAACACTAATTAGTTTCCTTTTACCATTGTCAATAATGGAGCCCAAATAATATAATGTTATTTTCACTACTTTCAAGATTACAGTCATGTTGCATCTTAATGCAACGTAACGTACGTCTTGGGAAGCTACTGGATTTGGCAGTGCTTGTAATGCAGTTTAACAAGCATTGGCAAAGTCAACACTAGACGATGCGGCCACAGCATGCACAGGATGTGGGGCATAGACAGGGCTTTAAGTGGGATGAAAAAACTGGGGGGCTCTCAAAGGGGTGTGGCCAGTGTAATTAGGGGCGTGTTTTTAAAACACTTATGCTAAAAAGCTGTGCTTAGCATAGTGTGCCGCCCGACTTGTTTTTTGCTGTTTCTGTCATTGCATCCAGATATGTGATGCAACATGTAACATCATACCTGCAACAAGTAAGGACTATTGGCTTTGTCAATGGTTATTAGTTGCAGAAGATAAATAAGCTGGAACTATGGCTTGTATATAATATTGACAAAGTTTCCAATTAAAGCCCAGGTGACCCTACCACAATGTTGCTGCACCCGAGTTTCAAAAAGAGAAGGGAAATCCAGAGAGAAAATGACTCTTTAAAGGATTTCCCTTACCACTACAACTCACCTGCCATGACGTCATGATGTAACTTCTTCAGTAGTGAGAAGTGAGCAGTGTGAGCAGCGCACATCGAAGTGCCTGCTGTCTCCAAACGGGTCTCTATCGGGCTGCGCCCTGGCACTTTTTTCCGGACTGCAGTGACAGCAAACTGCTGTCACTGCAGTCCGAAAAAAACGGACCGCCTGTGTCAGGGCTCAAAACAGAGCCCAATAGAGACCCGTTTCGAGGTCCCCTGAAAAAACTGACGGTGCTCGGACCCCTTGAGACCCGGCCCACTTAAAGCCCTGGGCAAGACATAGCGAAGGGAGGCTTGGAAGACACAAGAAAGCACCTACAAGGTGCAGCAAAGACTTTGGAAGAGTAAGAAGAAGAGAACTACTTTTTCCATATAACCTTCCACGAAATGCCTTGTCTTTCAAGAACAGCACGCCCAACAAATGGAAACTCAAAATTACGAGAGCCAATGACTGAAGGGGACTGATCTATTAACTGTAAAGTATATGCTATACAGTACAGGTAACATGAAGTCTCTGACAGCTTAAAAATAGAGGACACAAAGCACAGGACCAGTTCCTAAATAGTATTGGCTTGCTCACGGTTTACATTTCACACACACATGTGCGCAGACCTCAGCATTTCTGCTTCCCATACACCTATTCTGACTTAGCCCCATACGCTTGTTCTTACTTGGTGATTCACTAATGTGTTTTGAATATTACAAGGCCAACCCGATAGGCCAGCAGTCAGTTTAAGTATGGCTGATTTGGGTACAGCACAGTTTTGCCCAGTAAGCTTTGTGATGTGGCTGTGAGAACTCGAGGTCATTATGATTGAAAATCTGGTTGTTTGATATATAGGTGGCCCACTGTTTAGTTTTTGCATCTTTGGGTAAGTTTCTTTGTTTTGTATGGAAGGATAAGTATTCATGAATCATACCAGTTTCTACTGAATACGAGGACGTTTTGTTCCATTTATCAAGGATATGGCTTGTGACTGAGGCAGCCTGAGCACTTCCGCTTTCTTTGGGTGAAACAGATGTTATCCCGCTTTCCATTTAATAATCTTGCATATGATCAAACCCTACGAAGACCAAGGAGAACCATATGAGACAAAATAGAACATCTAATAGAACATCAAACCACAGTTCATATAAGAGAAAATATATACATCAATGAAAAATGTGGCACGAAAGAGCATCCCCTAACTCATAAGAGAAAATCAATTCTATGTCAGGACCGGTGGCTCAGATTATGCTAGTTCAAAGCTAATTAACCACTAGTGAGCCATGTATGAGAAAGACATGAAATAGAAAGCCTTAAAAGTGGAGTCCGTGGACCAATCCACTATTCTGAGGATGTCCTCCAGACGACTCCCTAGTGTAAAAGCTTTCGGTGCCATGGCACCCCTTGTGGAGTGTGCTCCAAAGGTTGATATGTCCACCCCTGCTTCCTGCAGTATCCATCCCACCCAATGGCGATCACAGTGAACGAGACCGGTTTGAAAGCTTTCTTCAATGATAGAAAAAGTTGTGAGATACCCTGGGGACAATACTCTTCAGTCATTGCCTCTTACAACCTGAGAGAACGTACCACGCACAACTTAGAGTCTTCCGGGAACACTGGATAATGAACCACCCTAGTATTGGATTTCGTACTATGGGCAAGTGTAAAAGACACACCTCCAGCATAAAGACACAAGAAGATATTTCCAGCACTCGTACATCGGATACTCGTTTAAAAGAGATCAGGCGCAAAAGCATGTTTTCCCGTTAGCTCTTACGGTGGAAGGTGCCGGTTATCCTGCCAGGATTGAAGTAGTCTGAGGGCAAGGTTTACATCCCATAAAGAATAATTTGCACGCTGAGAAAATGACAATCGAATGCCCCTCTTCAATCTACAAACCAGACGATGTTCTCCCACCAGGATCTCATGAAGATAAGCAAGCCCTGCCGAGATTGCAGAATGACTGGCATTAATTGATTAGTAGTTAGGCCCTTATCAGCCAATTCTGATAAAAAAATCACTATGTGTTCTGCATCTGCCCCATGGGATCAAAACCCTGTTGCAGACACCTTCATGAGCACTTTCGCCATGCCAAATTGTAACGTTTGACATTAGACTCTGCCAATGCCTTTCTGATAAGAGAGGAAGGCCCAGCTGAAAGGCCTGGGACTTCCCAACGACCCCTGTTATATTTCAGGCCATGAATGTGAGTGTCCCCTTTTGAACCAGAGGGTGAAACTTTCTGTTCAAACTCGTCAACAGAAGAGGAGTCTGGGGCAGTTAGATAGGAAAATCTGTAGAAAGTTCCAGCAGAACTGGAAACCAGACATGCAACTTTCAGAGTGGTGCTACCAGTATCACTTCCGCTTTCTGTAGCCTGATTAGTACTGTAAGCCAGGGAATTATGTAGCAGGGAGGAAATGCATACCCCCGAAACGGAGTCCAGTTCTGCAGGAATGCATCCGTTCCTTCCAAGAGCGGTTCTAGTTTCCAGCTGAAGAAACAAGGTAGTTGTTGATTGAGATACAAGGCAAAGAGTTCCACCTGACATGGACCCCAATGTACCACAAGGCTCTGAAATATCAAGGGATTCAACTTCCAGGCACTGAAGTGCTGCAGGTGTCTGGAGTGCCAGTCTGTCGTCTGACTGAGGCTCCCCAGAAGATTTTCCACTGTGACGGAAAGGTTGTGCCTGAGACAATAGTTCCAAAAGTCCTTGACTAGATCCGCCATAACCTTGGATCTCGTGCCCCCCAGACGATTGATGTATATCACGATGGAGATATTTTCCATCTTTAGAAGGATGATGCAGACCGTTTTGTTGGCCGGATCATGAAAGAACCCGCCAGGAGCTCCAAACAATTGATATGGAGAGACTCCTCGTGTTCTGACCAGTGTCCGCCCGTGGTAATGTTCCCATAATGGGCGCCCCAACCGAGGCGACTGGCATGCAACTCGATCACTAATTTTGTAGCTGAGCCGAAGATGGCACCCTGTTCCAGGCTTGCATGTGCTCTAACCATCAAAGGAGTACCGATCAGGCCTCCTGAGAGAGGACAATCTGCTGGGTATACATCAGACCCCGATGTAAGTGTTGTTTTGTCAGTCGCTGTAGAACCCGATAATGAAGAGGGCATAGGAAAAATCGCCTGGTCAACAATCCCAGCCAAATGCCGCGGGGAGATCATTTCTTTCACCAGCATGCAGCACTGTTCCCTGCAAATCAAGCTTATTTTCGGCTGTGGCAATTGCAGGCATTCCTGCATGGTGTCGACTTCGAACCCTAGGAACGTCATGCTTTGCGCTGGATTGTACACCGATTTCAGGTCGTTCAAGATAAATCAAACACAAGGATATGATGGACGGAGTGCTGAAAATTTTAAGACATTCACCCCCAGTCACAGATCTGGGTTGAATCCATCATCCTTCTTTAGCTCACTTCGCCATCCCAGTTCAGACACAGTTATATGCAAATCAGTTTTGACCCTCTGCCTCATGGGAACAGTTCAGACCGAACTGCGAAGCCATGTCTTCCATGAACCATGAACAAGCATCCTGGGACTTGGTTCGCACTAACAGCCCTCATCAGCCAGGCTAGCTTGATTCCAGTGGCAAAGTGAACAAGGGGCCCACGTCTGGTCATACCCTGCCAACTTAGGACAAACAAAGCAAACACAAGGAGTTAATGGATGGAGCTCTGAAACTTTTCAGATACTCACCCCCAGTCATAGATCTGGGTTGAATCCATCATCGTTCTTTAGCTCACTAAACAGAAACTGGCCGCCAACAGGAAGGCAGCAACGGGGACTGGAGGTGAGAGGCCTGTGCCACAGGACGAGCTGGATGAGCTGGAGAAAATTGTGGCCGCAGTCACCAGTGTGGAGATGGTGGCAGGAGTCGGGGGTCTGGACACAGCTCAATATGACCTGACCCAACAGCACCTGGGTGAGTAACGACCAAGGACGGGGGGATGGGGGAGATGGGCACAAAGGCACACATACACAATCCTGTGTAGCACACCGCACACGCACAATGACAGTGGAACATGTCCCTGATACCCTTGGCACATAGCAGCACACATCCAAATACCAAGTAGGCCCCCGTCCACCATGTGCACATATGGGCCCCCTCCGAATAACCAATGACACTACCAATCCATGCACATGGGATGAAACCAGAAAAGCAGCGTCTGTGTGAGCCACACTGACGAATCAAGTGACACTGCATGACTGATAGCATGGCAGCAGCCCAAATAAATGAACTTGTGCACAAATCGACATGGAGGTGGCCCAGTGTGGATCACATCTGTAAAGGAGCAGGTCACACTCTGACACATTCACGTGCACCTACAACCCATGCCGTCCAATACACAGCAGACATACAATGCACAAGGCCTCAAAATCTGTACAAGCGCACAAGTGACCCAAGTCACAAACGTCCCAGCCCGTAAAGCACACCATTCAAAGGCACATCACCTCAAAGGGACAAGGGTCCATGAAATAAGAGCATCAAGGCAGACTCCCCCCACAATGCAGCAAACACACATAGTAACCACAGAACATCACCAATGACGGCAATGTGGGACACCGTGCAACACCTACACCATAGCACAGACGACACAACAGGTTCCCCTTGTGTGTAGTAACTGGTCACTCACATCTGGCATTGCCTGACACTGTTTGATGACAATGTACGGGTACCACCACACATCCGTCATGTACTCGGAAAACCAACTTTCTGCCATCAAATAGCTGGCACCACCAAAACAGTCACAATGTACATTGTCATGCGGTCTGCATGTAAACATCTGCAAAGCGACAACATACATGGGAACCTCTGTTAACATGCATCTCCCCATAACATTGCAGGCAGACAGACAACACTTACAGCAGAGCAGACCACACATCCCATGAGTGATGATGAAGAGGACACCCTGCACATCTGTTCAGACACTCTCCAACAGATAATGGACTGCCTCTGCACCCCACCCCCAGGAGCAGGGCAGCCCAGCTGCCTTGAGGTGACCCCACCACCTGCACAGACCACACAGCAGGAAAAGCACACCACCACGGCTGTCTTCCAGGACCCCCACAAATAGTGTGTTGGGTTGCAAGGTGGAGTTGGCTGATCAACTGCAGTTGGGTTTTGAGCACATGGCAGCCAAATTGGATGCCATCCGTGGATGTCTGAGTCCCATCAGGGACCACTTACAGTCCCTAACGGACACACACTATCTGCACCATGCTCCACCACAATCCTTGGCTGACATCGCTGGGGCCATCTCTCGGATACAAGAACTGTCCAGTCAGACAGGCACCAGCGATGACAGCACAGAGTTCGCACAGAAGCGCAGTACAATTGAGACCATAGAGCAGATGCAGGCTGGAAGTTTGGCTGCCATGGCTGAACACCAGCGAGATGTAGCTGCGATCTTCCAGGCCTTGCAGTTCATCATCCTGCCATTGCTGCCACTGAGCCGGGCCCAGATGACTGCAGCGGGAACTGCCACACACACCTCTCCGACCCCTGATCTATCAGTGGCACACAGTGATGCAGCCCTATCACCATCGCACCCTGATATGTCAGTGGCACCCAGTGATGCAGCCATTACCCCTCCACACACACCGGACACACCGGAAACTGAGGAAGTATCAGGGGGCTAGGATGTGGATGGTAATTAGTATGTGAGGAATGAGGCAGCAGCCTCCATCACCGTCATATGACCTGTCCCTGCCTGGTTCTGCCCTAAGCATCATGCCCTGGGACAACACCTTCCACTGACCCCCAGAACACTCAGTGACATACACCTGGACCCCAACATGGACTGGCATATCTTCACTGGTGGACAATAACACAGCACTCCTGCAGAAGACCACATTCTCCCTCTCCCAAATCACTCACCAATTGCTGGAGACACGTAAGTGCACAGGCCTGGCAGCAACAATCCCAAACACAGTGGTTGGCTCACAGAGGTGGAGCAGGCAAAAGGGACTCCCCCCCATTGCACAGGCTTCACTCAGTCCCTCCCTCTGTGGGAAAATGCTCATTGTGGCGCACAATTCATACATCTAATCAACACTCATCACATTTGGACAGTAGTGACGTTGTGGAGACTTTATTGGCATGTGCGTGTCAGTATGGACAGGGCAAAGAGCCACAACATGCATGGACATGCTTGAGACACTTGCATGCAGCATGCGAACATGTCGAAGACATAGCGGTGCAAAAATGTACACAAATCATTATGGATGGCAATGGTCTCAGCCCACCTTGCCTTGCTGGATGAGTCATGTGATGTTTGGTGTCTGTCCATTGCCCTGTGTCAGGGGACACGAGTCACAGTCCATGGGGTCTGCATAGTGCTGTGCCACCGGACTACGCTGACTGTCTCCTCTGCTAACAGTAATCAGGTGGGAGTGTCCGATAAGGTCACATCTCGTGCTACATTGCCATGTGTATACTCCCCCCCAGCAGTATGTCCGATTTGTGAATTTTGCCAAACAACGCTGTGCTGCTCCGCCCATGGGACTGCCTCACCTTGCACAGGTGTGTGTACACGCACATAGTTCCTTGCACATACATTCTGAGTCCAAACGAAGGCAGACATGTCCACTGTTGTGGTGGGATATGTGAGCATTCCCCATGATGCAACAAGGTGTTGGGACCTGTGTTGTGGATCTCAATCCGATGTGGCTGCAGGTACGTAGTTACTCATCCACGAATGCGAGTGCAGCTTCATGGGCAATGTGTTCTAATAGTACGTTGTTGTTGGGTTCAAGGAACACTAGGGTGACCCAATCCATTACCTGGTCGGGGCAGATGTGCTCAGTTCACGCTGTTTCCCCAATCCGCAGCACAGCTCAATAGGGTAGTTCCTCTATGTGGTCGCTGCACACGAGGAATTGTGCAATCTCTCATGCACAACTGCCGGCACATACACCAAAGATCAGTGCATCCCATTCTCGGGTATCCCGAGGACACTCCTGTTCGTGGGCCAACAGGGGGCGCACTGTCAGGTCCTAATCCAATTCAGCTACTGTTGCATTGGATAGGCAGACCTCCATGGGGCACTCAAATGTGCATGTTCGACAGTGGAACCAGGGTTGAAAGCAGGTGATGTAGGCAAAATGGAAACTCAGACGGTAACTGATTTGCAACACTGCCATTTGCACAGATCCCAACAGATAAAGCATTTGTTCACAGTACAGTTCCACGTGAGAGGGGTTGTGCATGTGCCCGGGAAGGCCTGCCATTGCATTTGTTTGTCTCGTAGCGCTGGCACTCCTCAGAACAGCTGCAGTTCTGTGGACGATATGCCACAGCTCTGGGCAACGAGTCGTGTGTGTGCAACATCTGGATGTATGGGTAGTTTTTGACCAATGTGTCAAGGGCAGCCCTTGCAGGTGTAGGTCATGCAGGGACAAATGTGTGTGGGGTGAGGGCACGTTGGTTTTTTCATTAGCGCTGTTCATTGTGTGGGAGTCATCAGAGGCTGGTTTGGTATTTCATGCAGGGTGTGCCAGCCGCATTCAGGACCAAGGTCAGGGGTTCGGTTGGCCTTCCGCCTTGTGTGTGAGGACAATGGTGCTTTCATTCCTAATTTTAGTCTGAGTACTACGTGCATTTCTGAGATGTGATGTGGCCTTCGCGCTGACTCTGATGCCAGGCCTGTGATTTGGGGTGCACGAATTTCGGGACACATGCAGCTGTTTGCATGTTTGCATGGGCCAAGGGCAAAATTGGCATTGTGCTACTTGTTCAGTCTCTCTCTTTCTCTCTCTTTTGTTCTCTCTCTCTTTCTCTCTCTCCCTGTCCTTTGCTGAATGCCTGACATGCCTTCTTATCTTGGATATTGTCTTGTAGGCTTTGACTCACAGTTTGTCCAGAGATGCCCCACCAAGACTCTTCACAATAGTTGTTTGGAGCCGAATTAGGATGTGGCATTTTATTTGGTCTTTCCATGGTGCATGAATGACTCAAGATTTCTGTACTCACATGTGTGTTCATTGCTGCAATTGTGCAACATCAGGTGGGTGCTCTCTTCCATAGTTTCGGGCAGTTGATGTGCAGTGTCTTGGTCTGGTGGTAGTGGGGTGTGCCCGGGGTGGGTGACCGGGAAGGGGGGTTCTGGGGGTGGTGGCGGTGGGTGTTGTGGTCCTGTTGGGGCTCTGAGCTGCATGATCAGTGGCTCCATGGCATCTGTTGTTCTTCAGGTGTGGCTCTGGGCTGTGCTCCCCTTTCTGCTGCATGCTGTTGTCCGACTTTGCACCAGTCAGGGCAGGTATTAGTTTCCTGATGTTAACGCACCTTACCGCATGTTTTGTGTTCTTATCGCGGATCTGGCTGGTCATTGAGAATGTTGGGGAGTGGTGTTGTCTCGACTTTTGGCACGGGAACGCCTACTCTGCATCTCATTAACGATAGTTGTGGGGGTCATCTGTGGCAATGTTTTTGCAGTTGCTATCGCAGGTAAACTGGTGCTATGGGCTGTTAGTACTAGCTTGTGATTGGGGTGATACATTTATCGCAACTTTGGCTGCGAGAAAGTGCCGTTAACATGGCGATGGCTCCTTGAGAATATGCCCCTTTGTGTTTCTTTTTGACCAGGAAAAGGTTGCTGATAAAGCCTCTGGGATGGGGGAAGACAGGAACGATGACCCCTTTTAGGAGGATGTCTCCTACCTCCATGTCTACCATTTGTGCTCCCTCCCGTGAGAAGACCAGAGGTCGTGGTCGAGACCTTTGGCGCGGTGTACTGTGTAATTCTATCTAAAACCCGGTGACTGTCAGTAGAACCCAAGCATCCTGTGTGATCTCTGCTCACTTGTGCAGGAAACACTGCAGTATACATGCCACCTCTAGTAGGAAGGAAGGGGGGTGCCTTACCAGTGACACCGCCTGGTACGTTGTTAGCTCTGCAAAAGCTGCCCTTTCTGCCACATCCCTTGCCGTGGCCTCTAGAGGGGTAGAAGTCCCTGAACTGCTTCTGGTCCTGCCACTGCATATGACATTAGTCTGAAGCATGTTGGCGTTGGAATTGAATGCCTGGCTGGAGGAGCTCCCCCATCTCTTCTGGCCCCTCTAAAATTTGTTAACTGAACACTTTCTTGCTAGACTGCTGTGCCTTATCGGGAGAGGAGAAAGTATTCACAAACCGGAATAGTTCTTTTACGAAGGGTTCTCCGAAGAGGCATCCGTTCACCACTGAGCCAGCCTCTGTGGTGGCTAGATCACCAGTTCTGGGCTTGATCTTTATCAACAGAGAATGTCTACATTCTGTTGATAGCGCACAATTTGCATTTGCAAGGAAACATAGGGCCCTTTGGACCCAGCCCGAGAGTACCACAGGATTGATCAAGTTTACAGTCTCTTCTGCATCCTCTGCCATGTCCAGAATTTTAGTGAGTGGCCCAAGAACATCTAGCACCTTATCTTGGCAAGACCGCCAAGAGTGCTCTAGACCATTTTTTGGGTCTTTGATACATTTTGTAATAAAAGTCGGCATTCTGGAGTGAATTTCTTGGGTTTGAGCCACTTTATCCACTAGGGCAGGCTGGGGATACTCTGCCTTCAGACTGCAGCAGACCTTTTGGTCGATAAGCTTTGTGATGCGGGTGGCCACATAAGATGCCACAAAAGGCACTGGTATCCAATCCACAGAGGAGGGGTTATAGATGTCCTCAGGATTCAGCATCCCTGAGGTATCAGTTGAGTTGTTGGTTTGAGGTGTCTCCACCCGGGGTTTGTGGCGCCTAGGACCTGGCTCATTGTCCAAGTCACTGTCTTTATCGGTATCTGCCGGGTATTGTCTTCTGCCTCATCTTGGGGGCAAGAATCTTCATCTGGGGCATCGTCCGGCTGCCAATCCTCTTGGGCGTCACCATCATGACGCCTCTTTAGGAAGGCCTGGCACAGCCTCTCAAAAGCATCTACAGAAGAGGCGGTCTTAGTGGGGTCTGCGCACTTTGCCCTTGCCTTTACTCGTGGAGGGGCCTTTTGCTCAGGAAGAGGGTTCCCTCCTGTCCTCCTCTGATGAGGGTGCCACAGTTCTCCTGACTATAAGTTCAATGATCCTGCGGCACAGGGGTTCAAGCGCTAAAGAGACCGCTCTCTCCAAGGATGCATCAATCGCATCCACAAGATCCACATAGATAGGAAGCAAATAGTGCTCCTCATCCGTGGGCTCCCAATCATAGGATTTGCCTGCCATGTTCAGGAACTAAATTGTAGGGTGAGAAATCGAGCACTGGACAGAGGGAAAGAATGGAATACCCTCTTGGATAAGCCACGTGTGAGGCTGGAATGAAGGGAAACGCTCTGTGGAAGAACCACCCTCTGGAGCCGGTGTGTAGCCTGAAGGAGGGAAAAAGCCCCAGTGCTGCTTCCAGCACGCCCGATCACCTGCAGAGGCAGAAGCAGCCCAGCATGATGCCGAAAAATACCAGGAATGTGGGAGGGATTCCCCTCTCATCAGGAATGTGCACACGAGTGCCCCACCTTCTAACAGGCTCGGAGCCCACCACACACTAAACTCTCTGCAGCGCCGATGAGAAACGCCGAAAAGAGGATCATCAAGGGCCTCCCGGGCCATCTAGTGCTGGTAGTGCCTTTGAACGAAGGGAACAAAGGCATAACCACGTTAACCAGCCACTGCCTTGCCCAGGTTAACTAAAATCTTCCGACTGAACTGGTCAAGAGAGAATTGCGGGAAAGTCCTCCCTGAGGAGGTGGGGTTGATCTGAGGATGAGGACCGGTGTGCCGACACCGGGAAATGCTGTGCAAGCGTAAATGCTAAGCAAAGAAAAACAACCCTCAAGGTACAACACCCAAAGAGGTAGGCAAAATAGTACATGCAAATAAAATGAGCAAGGAAGGCTCCTAGCTCGCTGCTGAGTAGTGAAGAAAGAGGAAGTGCTGTTCCTTACTATTGTTTATATGGGACTGCCTCTATGGTTTTTGCTGTTTATCTAATACAAAGACTCATGGGATTTGTAGTCTTCTGTATTTGTTATGTTGATAAGGCTGCTGAGCGAAAAATAAAGGAAGAGATAAGCATAATCTGATCCTTCGGTCATGATATAGAATCTTGGGGTTGTTGTCTTATGTAGTTGCAGTTTTTGGATACACAACAGATGGAAAATAATATGCTTGTTGTTGATCTACAGTGAGCATTACTCTGTAGTATTCTGTGTGGTCAGTGGAGGTTTGGACCACAGTTCAGCTACACAAGGGCCCTTGATGAAATCCTTACTGATTTTTGGGTCTCGCCTAGACATGCAGTATTTTCTATAGTGGAGAAGCTTCATTTAAGCTCCACCCACTATCCGCCCATCTTTTGGATTGGCTTACATCCTAAATGCTGCATTCTGATTGGCTTTTGGCTTTTTTGTACCTCCCCATGGTGGCCATGTTGTCATTTGTGTTCTTCCATGGCTATCAGCCCCTTTACTGCAGACTGCTTTCTTCCCCTCCGGCTCTCCTGCAGCCTGTGACTTCCTGGCGGCCCACTGTACTTGCTTGTTACACATGGCTTGTGCTATTTCATTTAATATCTTTCTCCATTGGTGGATGAGGTGTTTCCCTTACGTTTTGTAGCCATACCCGCTTTCACTTTTGAAACAGCAGCGTTGCCAGCATAGAAACGGGAGACAGGAGGCAGAAGTGTAAACGGATTAATCAAGAAGTCCCAGCCACCGCAAGACACTGAGATAATGCTACGCCCCTTGCAGCATGGAACCCTCGAGGACAAGGTGGCTGCTCGCAGGGACCACAGGGGCAAGCCGACAGAAAGGTAGCGTCTTGTATTTTACTGCCCTCACAAGTTTTCCAGAGAATAATACAGCTTTTCACGCCAGACCTGAAAACATTTAGCGGCCACGCCCGCTTTCACTTTTGAAACAGCAGCGTTGCCAGCGTAGAAACGGGACACAGCAGGTGGAAGTGTAAGCGATTCATGCAGTCCCAGCCACTGCAGTACTCCGTTGGACACCTAGCGAATGCCACGCCCCTTGCAGCATTTACCCCTAGAGGACAAGGTGAGTGCGCGCAGGGACCACGGGGGCAAGCAGACAGAAAGGTAGCATCTGATATTTTACTGCCCTCGCAAGTTTTCCAGAGAATAATAAAGCTGTTTCAAGCCAGACCTGAAAACTGCACTGTGTGCTCCCTCTTTGTTCCAGTTTTTTGGAATAAAAAATATGCACCTAAAAACCTCACCTTGATCTTTCCTTGCTCACACACTTTACAAACCAACACCAGGGGCGGCTCTAGGCTCATGTTGGCCCTGGGCAGGGAGTGTAGGTAGGGGCCCCTGAAGAGGGGGTCCGGGCGGGGTGGAGTCTGGAGGCCAGTAAAGAGGGGTAAGGGTGTCAGGGTGTTTGGAAGTGAAACAGAGCCGGAGGCCACCAAATTCCTGCCAGGGGCCGCCACGCAAATATATATCCATCCTCAGAGGTTTATTATATTAAGGATATATATTGGCGTGGTGGCCCCTGGGGTTTGGTGGCCCTGTGCAGGTGCACAGCTTGCACATGCCTAAGGCCGCCCCTGCCGATACCCTGTATTGCAGGGTTTTGATCAGGAGTCATTATAGACACCATGCGGGGTGATTTAATCGCTGCTGAGTTTAGGCATGGCCCGGCCGAGCCCAGCTGCATTCTGGGAGCTCCACATCACGGGAGGGCTTGGAGTCCATGCCCAGCAGCACAGCTTCTGCCCCTGACCAGTGCTTTGAGGCAGGCGACTACTGTTTCAGGAAGGCGGCTCAGTGCAGGGGGGCCTGGGGGGAGCCGGCGGCTTGGAAAGGCAGCAGGCGAATGGCTGAGTCATTTAGTGAAAATATCTTGTGCAGGTATGGCGTCCAATCCATCAGCAAAAGAATCATGTATTTCAGTTCTGCATCTAAAATGCCACTTTCACTTCACTGTCTTTATTAAACGTAATGTAAATGTTAAACATTTCCCAGAACATTACAAGAGTTGCGTTGAACTATCTCATTCCCTTCTTTCGCTCACAAATCTTACAGTGCAGTTTCCTCCATTGTCGTTTCTCATCTGTTCATTCTACTTGTCACGTGACACTTGCTTCATAGTCCTGACAAGCCATTTCCTGTGGTCATCCTCTGAAGCATTTCTTCAAGTCAGGCAGGCACTTGGGTGACACTCTCAGGAAGTCCTGTCTCTAGAGCCACGCTTAATTTAAAGCTGTTAGTTTATGGCAGTAAATAGAAGCTCAAACACTCCTTAATGCAGCTTGCTCTTGGACAGCATTGTTGTAAATCAGCAGCGATTAGATTAAGCATTAGCAGAAGACATGCTTCGTTTTAACCATTATCATAATAAATGTGCCGACTCCATTTTGTATTTGTAGCAGCCATTTTGTATGCCATACATTGCCATGTGCTCGTCATGTGCTTAGTCCTACCTTCTTGTTCATCGCGCCTGGAGTCTGCCCGGCAACAGGCTATTTTTGGAGTCTCCGCTTTCAGCATGTCCAGACATGCGCAGTAGGATCAGCGACCGTTATTTATTGGTTCCAGATAGGAATGTGCCCACCAGTTATCGGAGACTGTTAACTCCGCCCACTCATCGATTGTGCCTTCCAAAATGTCCTTGTATGGTCATAAATCTGCTCTTGTCTTTTGTTGCGCCTTCTCTTGAGCCCCCTCATTGTGTATAAAAGTGGCCATGTGCTTTAATTCGGTGTGCTACTCGATATAATACCAAAGCGTGTTGTGTGGACTGTAGTACCACCTTTAAAGGTTTAATAAACTTTGCTTTTGTATTTTTCAGTTTCATTGCCAGCTTCTTCCTAAGGTCTGAGGACTCTGTGCAGAGTCCTCAGACCACTAAGTGGGCCTAGCTGAGGTTTGCTTACATCAAATTGGCGCCCGACACGTGGGGCTCATCGGCGACTCGGATGCCTGAAGCAGTGGTCGTGATGAAGGATTGGAATCTCGCTGCAGATGCGTACGCATGCCAGAGGAGACCCGAGTCTTGGCATCCAAGGCGTTTTTTCCTTTCTTTCCGATCTGTCCATCCAGGTGGTGCCAGTCCTCGACTGAGATCTCTTCTGTTGGCTTGCCGCGCAGTGGCAGTTTGGTTGAATTTAGAACTTGGCAGTTGGAGACTGGACACCCTGTGAGTGGTAAGAACCGTTGTACGGTACTTGCTGTGGGTTTTGGAAGCCTGTGAGTGGCAAGGCAGTTTTAGGATACGCTTGCTGGGGCAATTTTGGAATGACTAGTCACTGATGTGTATGTGTATGTGTATGTGAAATATATGTGTTGCAACACATATAGGCAGGTAATGAGGAGACTTTTCTCCATAATACGATTTTGATTTGAACGGCACAACGTATTACAGGTACTTTAAGTGCTACTTTGATTTTAATACTGCATATTCTGCATTATTTTTAGCGCACTTTGTAGGATGTGCTGCTTTTGTGGAAATAACCGGATAAAACTTCAGGAATCGCAGCCGGCTCCCCCAGAGGGGACGCCTCATAGAGAGATGTACGTGAAATATGGTCTTTCTTCTATAATGTACAGCACGTTGTGGCGGAAATACACACGAAAGGATCCTGAGTTATGTTGGCCGAAGTATGGGTCATTTGATATGCGAAAAATTGAACATGTGGAACAGTGAATGTTTAAGCGAAAATCTAGACAAGATATGTTTGAAAGTGTGCGAATGTGGGTGAAAGAAGTACATGAGCGTGAGAAACGTGAGCAAGCGCTGATTGAGAAAGAGCAGCGGAAGAATGTGTATGAAAAAGCGCAAGAATTGAGGAAAAAGGAGGCGAAAGAGTTGGAAGAGAGACAGGAAAAGGAGCGCAGATTACAGATATCTGGCCACTATGCTGTTCGACAACCTCTTTATCCTGTCCTTAATAAACCGCAAGATGATTTTTCTTTGTTAGATCGTCCTCCACCTCCGTATATCGTTCCGTCCGCTCCATCCGGTGAGGATGAGGATTCTGGTACAGATCGAACAAAACCAGATACCCGCTTTATGATTCCGGTCGACCGTGCGGCTGAACTTAGGAACATGGCTCGGAAGTCACTTAAGGATACTATTACTGTTTCAGATATTTCAGAGACTTTTAAGGGATGGCAAGACAGAGACCAGATATATTTTACTGAACATTTTGCAGATGAAGTTGTTGAGATGTTTCAAAAAGTATCTGATGTTCTCAAACCTGATGATGTGGCAATTGATTGTAAGCAATTACGTAAAGGTTCTTTTACTCTTTCTCAGGTGACTGATATGATCAGGCGACTGGTTAAACTTCGAAAGGATGCGCTTCGGCTATGGGAGGAGAAACGAAAAGCTAAAACAAATGACCGAGCAGGATTGGTCGACGGGAAACAATCATCTATTTTTGAAACAGATAAGAAAGCGATAGTGCATGCAAAGCCTATGCGAGAGGACGCGCCTTTATATGTTCCTCCTAAAGGAACGGGTACTAGTGACGATAAATATTCTGTAGATGCAAAAGGGTATTTTATTTATAATTGGGTGTATACTCCCTGGAATAGAGCAGATGTTATGGCGCTTAAAGGTGCATTGCCTGATCCGCGTAAAAACTCCTGCTGCCTTTTATGAGGAAGTTGAGGGAGCCTTAAATTCTTGTACCATGACGCTGGCTGATAACGATTTATTTTTCGGGCTCATATTGCCGCCCGATATGTGGCGATCCGTGCGTAAAGTAGATGATAGCACAGCGTACGGGGCACTATGGAAGGAGATAGAGAGGGAAGATACGGACAGGGAACCAGCGCAAAAGCCATGTCAATTGATTTTAGATCTCCCCGGTGCAATATTAGCTAAATTAAAAACGATTATTCCCCCTAAAAAGATTGATTGGACTATTTTAGCATCTTGTAAACAAAAGACAGATGAATCGGTTTCAGATTTCTTTACACGTTTTGAGGAAGCTTTTCATGATTTTAGTGGCCAGTCACTAACGGACGATATGGGCCGTCACTTATTTGCAGACAATTATGTTACGAATCTATTACCAGGAGTGGCTAGCCGCTTGAAAGCCAGCGAAAGCTCTTGGACAACCTCTTCTCCGGCATCCGTCCTGACAATGGTTTGTTAGATCTGGGGTCTCTAGTTGGCAGAGGTAAGTACCTTAGACCAAGTAGGGACCCTTGCTTCTAGTCAGGGTGAAGGAATACACACAGTAGATAACCTCCGCTCTTCCTCTAGGTAGCTTGGCGCGAGCAGGCAGGCTTATCCCCAAGGCAATGTGTATAATAATTGCACTCAACACAACAACAATCCCCAATCCACCACAAACTGAGACCACACAGGTAAGTATATTTTATAAAAATATATAACTTTATCTAGTTTCAGCAAGGTAAATCAAGCAGTTGCACGATAATCACTTCATTATAAAAATGTTGCACTTAATTCTTAATGGTTGCACTTGTTAGGAAGTTCTTATATAGATTGTCTCAAGTCTCTCGTGAATCAGCACTAAAAATAATGCTTTGCGCTTATCTTATTTCAGCCCTCCAAAACGAGCAGTAAAAACAATGCCAGTAGATGATTTATCGAACATCAGCCCCTAAAGCAATGGGCCTCAAGCGCTGCAAGCGTGCCTCACCAGATTCACTGGGGATTTCTTTTCCTCCAAAGCACTGCCTTGCCCTCTCGCTGGTCTCGTGTGCGCCGCGCCGAGTAGATCATCACGCCCTACGCAGACAATGTAGGCTTCCCCTTGGTCCCGGCCGGTCCCGGCAGCCCTCCGCCCGCTGTCTGGTCTTCGGGGAGCGGCGGGGAGCTGACGCGGCGCTCCAGCGCGGGGACTCCAGCCAGGGACAGAGCGCGGCTCACCAGGGATCCCTCGGCGAGGTCAGGTCACTCTTCCCCGGTCCTGGCGGTGATTACTTGGCAGAGATTCCCTCGGTGAGGTCGGGTCAGTCTTCCGCGGTCCCGGCGGTGATTACTTGGCAGTTGCAGCGGTCCCGAAGACGGGGACCAATCCTGTCGCGGCGTTTGGGGCGAGCCTCTGGACACACCCGGGAGTCAGCCAATGGCAGTGCGGCTCCCGGGACAGGCTTTCGATGACGCACCCTCCGCCAGCCAACCACAGCGTGGCACAAACTATGACGCTGCGGCACACGGGCCAATCCCATCGCGGCGTCGGTGAGGGGGCTCGGCTCCTTCTGCCAATGGGAGCGCGGCGGCTCCGATCTCGCCGCTGCAGCTCCTAAACACCGAGGCAATTTGCAGAGGGTGTTTCTGGCCCCGGGCTGCGACGGTGATTTGGCGGCAATAGGCTTTCGGGGCCGTAGGTCACGGGAAGACCGCCCTCTCAGTCTTCCAATGGGGCTAGAGCAGGATTCACGAGGGGAGGCCCCACAAACCTCCGACCCTCACGATAAATGTGCCGATGAGCACATCGATCTTCCTCCACGGCCACAGTTGTAAGCCCCGCTCTCAGCAGCAGTCAGAGCCCGATCTTTCTGGCAAAGCTTTTAGGAACCTTTAACCCCGGGTTCCCAACAGGAGGCCAGCTCTTCTCAGGCCCTTGGAGATTCAGTAACGACACAGCACACAGCAAAGTCTTGGCAGTTTCAAGCAGGCAGGGTCACAGCACACAGCAAAGTCCCTTTCTTCTCCTCTCCTTCAGTTGGATAGCAGGATAGGTCAGCCCTTAAAGCACACAGCAAGGCAATCTTCCATCAGCTCCTTCAGCAGCCCTTCTTCTGGCAGAGGTTCCTCTTGATTGTAGAATCTAAAAAAGCTGTAGTCAGGGGTCCTTCTCTTATACCCCAAAAAGTCTTTGAAGTCCTTTGAAGTCTTTGTGCAAGTGAGCCCTGAGCCGGTCTAAACCAGTTCTGGGGTTGCTGGGGCACTGGGGTGTTTCTGGTTTCCTTCAGCCTGTCAGTATCAGGGTCAGAGGTGACATTTGGCCAGCAGGAGGGGGAGCCAGCAGGGTGGTCAGATGCGATCTCCTCCCACTTCCCTGGCAGCAGATGCTGCCTTTCATCCACGGGCTGGCTTCAGATAACCCCTTGGAGGCTCTGCAGCCCCTGTCATCCTCAACCCAGACAGTCAATCCACAACCAGTCCCAGGCACACAGAAAGGTTAGACAAGAGAACAGCCACTTTCTAAAAGTACTATTCTCAAACACAGAATTCAAAAACAACCTTTCCTAAAAGATGTGTTATTAAATTCTGAGTTCAGGGATATCAATCACTTATGTTTCATCTTGTTCCTATGGGAAGATAGGCTGGGATCCAATGGGACCAGCCTCCCCCATGTTACTCTATGGAGCAAGACAGCCTTACAGCAGTGAGCACACAAAATGGCTGCTGCTCACTACCAGAGCATGTTACCTGCACTAGTACATGCTCTACCTTATCCATACACTGCACCCTGCCCAGGGGGGTACCTTGAGCCTTCCATAGGGGTGACTGATGTGTACAGACAGGGAAGGGTTAGGCCCAGCCAGTGGGGACACTGGCCAGGCGGACATGGCAGTCCACTGACTGCACACAGGCTCTGCGCTGGCAGGCCTGAGACACCATTTTAGGGCTACTTATGTGGGTGGCGCAATCTGCGCTGCAGGCCCACTAGTAGCATCTGTCATCACCAGCCCTGGCACACACAGTGCACTTTACTAGGGACTTCATGGTGATACAAATATGCGAATCAGGTATACCCAATCAATATGACAATTTACAGAGGAAGCACTTACACTCTGGCACTGATCAGCAGTGGCAGAGGGTCCAAAGCATCTAAACCAGCAAAAACGAAATCCAGCACAGCATCAAAAATACATGAGTCAGAGGCAAAAAGATGGGGGAATAACCACACCAAGGGTGTCAGGTCTAACATGTGTCCCCTCCAGCTGAAAGTAGGGAGAAATACCCAACCTCTTGGGAGTCCTCATCACTAAGGCGAAAGAATCTGGACAGACCATCAGCAATGGCGTGTTCTGTACCAGGGCGGTGCTCCACCGTGAAGTTCATCCCCTGTAGGGAAATGGACCACCTCAACAGTTTTGGATTCTCGCCCCTCATCTGCATTAACCATCTGAGGAGCCTGTGGTCGGTCTGAACATGGAAGTGAGTCCCAAACAGGTAGGGCCTCAGCTTCTTCAGAGCCCAGACCACAGCGAAAGCTTCCCTTTTGATTGCACTCCATCTCTGTTCCCTGGGGAGTAGCCTCCTACTAATGAAAGCCACTGGTTGGTCTCCACCCTCATCATTGACCTGTGAGAGTACTGCCCCCACGCCTTGCTCTGAAGCGTCAGTTTGCACAATGAACTCACTTGAAAAGTCAGGTGCCTTAAGCACCGGTGCTGTGCACATGGCAGTCTTGAGGGTGTCAAAAGCAGTTTGACAGGCCTCAGTCCAATTCACTTTCCTGGGCTGATTTCTAGATGTCAGCTCTGTCAAAGGGGCTACAATGGTGCCATAACCTTTGACAAACCGTCTGTAATACCCGGTGAGACCTAAAAAGGCTCTCACCTCAGTCTGGGTCTTGGGGGGTTCCCAAGCCAGAATGGTATCAATCTTCGCCTGTAGGGGAGCCACCTGGCCGCTCCCCACCTGGTGTCTCAAGTACACTACAGATCCCTGCCCTATCTGGCACTTACTGGCCTTGATAGTGAGGCCTGCCTTCTGCAGAGCCTTCAACACTGCGCAGAGGTGTTGCAAGTGTTCCTCCCAAGTGGAGCTGAACACAGCAATGTCATCCAGATATGCTGCGCTGAATTCCTCCAGCCCTGCTAATACCTGGTTGACCAGTCTCTGGAATGTGGCAGGGGCATTTTTCAACCCAAAGGGCATGACACGAAACTGGAAGTGTCCCTCTGACATTGAAAATGCTGATCTTTCCTTGGCCCCCTCAGTTAAGGCAATCTAGTGTAACCTGAAGTCATATCAAAGGTGCTCAGGTACTGGGCAGCTCCCAACCGATCCACCAGCTCATCAGCTCTGGGGATGGGGTGCGCGTCGGTCTTGGTGACCGCATTGAGCCCGCGGTAGTCCACTCAGAAACGGAGTTCTGGGGGGCCACCAGGTGTAGCAGCTTTCTTAGGCACTAAGACCACTGGGCTAGCCCAGGGGCTGCTGGAGGGCTCAATTACCCCTAGCGCTAACATCTTAGAAAGCTCTTCTTTGATGCTAGCCCAGACCTTGTCAGCCACTCTGTAAAACTTTTGTTTCACAGGCAGGTTGTCACCAGTGTCCACATCGTGGACGCACCAGTTGGTGACACCTGGGGTCAGGGAGAATAGGGGGGCGAACTGACCCAAGACTTGGTGACAGACCTGCTGCTGCTCTGTGGTCAGGGTGGATGAGAGTATCACACCATCCACTGACCCATCTTGCTCCTTGGTTGCCAGGAGGTCAGGGAGAGGATCACTATCCTCCTCCCCTCCAGCATCTGTAGCCATGAGCATAGTCACTTCAGACCTCTCAAAGTGGGGTTTGAGGCGGTTTACATGCAACACTCTCAGGGGCTGCCGGGGAGTCTTCAGGTTAACCAAGTAGGTAACCTCGCTCTTGCGCTCCACCACCTCATATGGCCCAGACCATTTGTCACGGAGCGCACAAGGCTCCACCGACGCCATCACCCACACTTTCTGCCCACGTTGGAACTCCACAAGAGAGGTGTTCTGATCATACCATCTCTTCATTTCCTCCTGGCTAGCCTCCAGGTTCTCTTGAGCGAGCTTCCTGAAGCGCTTGGTCTGGTTGCGGATGGCCAGTACATAGCTGAACACATCCTGAGGGGTTTTCCCACGGGATTTCTCCCACCCCTCCTTCACCAGAGTGAGAGGCCCTCTAACAGGGTGGCCATACAGCAACTCAAAGGGGCTGAACCCTAAGGATTTCTGAGGCACCTCCCTGTATGCAAATAACAGGCATGGTAATAAGACGTCCCACTTCCGCCTCATGGGCTCCTCTAGGCCCATAATCATGCCCTTCAGGGTGCGGTTGAATCTCTCAACCAACCCATTTCCTTGAGGATGGTAAGGTGTGGTGAACTTATAGGTCACTCCACACACCTCCCACAGAGACTTCATGTACCTAGAGATGAAGTTTGTACCCCTGTCAGAAACCACCTCTCTGGGGAATCCCACACGGGAAAAGATCCCCATTAAGGCACGGCCCACCACAGGGGCTGTGACGGTCCTGAGAGGGACTGCTTCCGGGTACCGGGTGGCATGGTCCACCAAGACCAGGATAAACCTGTTGCCTAGGGCCATCTTGGGGTCCAGGAGCCCCACGATGTAAATGCCCACCCTCTGAAAAGGGGTGCTCACCACAGGAAAGGGTTGGAGGGGTGCCACGCTCCTCCCTCCGCTCTTGCCACTGGCCTGACAAGTTTGGCAAGACTTACAAAAGGCAGCAACGTGCTTCTTCATCTGGGGCCAGTAGAAGTGGGTGACAAGCCTGTAATAGGTCTTCTCTTGCCCCAGATGTCCTGCGAGAGGCACGTCATGAGCCAGACCCAGTAGGAAGTTCCTGAAGCGCTCGGGTACCACCAGCACACGGGCTGCACCGGGCTCAGCGAAGTTAGGCTCATTGTAAAGTAAGTCATCCTCCCAGTAGATCAAATGTTCCTTGGACCCCAGGCCTGCGGCCTGGTCTGCAGCCTGCTGCCGCACACCAATGAGGGAAGGGCACTCCTTTTGAGCTTGGCAGAATTCTTCCCTGGAGGGACCACCATCTTGCTGCCACTGGGATAGCTCAGGCAATTCCCCCAGTTCGGCCACCTGTTCCCCTGTAGGTTCCAGGGCATCCCCCTCAGGTTCTGCCTCCTCCTGGACCGTGGGAACAGTGGGGGCTGGTTTCCCGCGCCCTCTACCCCTCCCTCTCTTGGCAGGTCCCTGGGCCATTGTTCCAGGCTCCAGTTCTGCTAATCCACCCTTACTGGCTGCCATGGCATGCGTGGTCACACAGATCCACGCAGGCGAGCCCACCATTTCCAAGTGAGTCCTGTGCTCTACATCTTTCCATGGAGAGCTCTCCAGGTCATTACCTAATAGACAATCTACAGGCAAGGCATCACTTACAACAACTTCCAATGTACCGGAGACTCCTCCCCACTCAAATGGAACATGTGCCAACTTGCAGAGGCGCACTGAACTGTCAGCTGCCACCACAGGACAGAGTACCTTGGGAATGATCTGCTCTTCAGACATCCATTGACACCTGACAGATGTCACACTGGCCCCTGTGTCTCTCAGAGCTTCTATCTCTTTTCCATTGACTGTCACCTTCTGCCAATATTTCTTAGTGTTTAAGGGCAGCAAGGCTTCCTGGGCCATCTCTTGGTCTCCTAAAGAGACAAGGGTCATCACTGCTAACCCCTCCTCCCCACTAGAAATCAAATCCCCTCCCAAAGCTACACTAGCTAACGCCGGTGTTGGAGCACCGATGGGTGCTGGAGGTTTCTTTGGACATTTGGGGCAATGTGCCCGCCTCCCTACAGGCATAGCAAGTAGGTGGGGGCCTGTTGTCCTGCTTGCCCTTATGGGGCCAGGACTTCTTGGACTTGGGGGGGTTGAGACGCTTTCTCCTGGGAACTATTTTGGGGCCCTTTAGAAGACTCCTTTGGATTACCCGTGTCCCCCCCACTCTTCTGCTGGGGACCCTGTCCACCCTTGGCTGGGGTACTTACCACCCCCTTGTGGACCCGGGTGCTAGTCCAGCGGTCCGCCTCTTTAGCAAGCTCACTGGGATCAGTTAACTTGCTGGCGCAGCTCTGGAACACATAAACTACTTAAGTGCTCCCAACTAATCAAGTGACACAACCCCACATAATCAGTAACTTTGCTGCCCTTTATCCAACCTTCCAGTGCACGCGTGTACATACTCACACACTCCACCCAAGTACTTGAATCAAGCTTCTTGAAGTTCCTAAACTTCTGGCAGTACTGTTCTGCAGTGAGCCCATACCTGAGGCACAAAGCCTCCTTCATAGCGGGGTAGTATAAAGTACCTGCTGCTTCTAAGGGTGCCAAGACATCCCTCCCAGAGGCCTCAAAATGCTTCCACAATCCTGCCCCCCAATTCCTCTCAGGCACTTCATTCATCTTTAGGGCAACTTCATACGATCTAAACCACGCATAAATATCCTCCCCCCTCTGATAATTCTGTACCAGATTTTTTGGTATGTATACCTTACCCGCCTGTAATGGTTGTGCGCTGCCACAACTAGGGCTGGACCCCCCCTGTTGGGCTTTAATGTCCAGCTCCCTCATGTTCCTCTCATGAGCCAATTGGAGTTTCTTCTCCTCCAAAGCGAGAGCATTTCTTCTCTCTTCCGCCGCCTTCTCAGCTTCAAGGAGCAGTCTCCTTTCATCTGCTTGGGCTTTGAGTTTAAAAAGCTCAATCTCATGAGTCCTAGCTCTCTGGTTATCCTCCAGCTCCTCTGGAGAAATGATCCTACTGGAGTGGTTGCTGCCGTGGTTGCTGCCAACCCTAGACGCTGACCTCCTCACTGGCAAATCACTGGGTACAAAAGCATTCTCCTGTGTGCCTCCCTCTCCAGTAACAACTTCTGGATCACCATGTTGGGCCTCCCACCAGGCCCTCAGAGCTTTCTGTAGCTCTTCCTTGTTTGCGCTGCCCTTCACTGGGCATCCAAGCTGTTGGCAGAATTGCTTCAGGAGGCCCTTTTTGTAGTTGAACAACTCCTGAATTTCGAATTCCAATTCCAATTCTACCCTCACACTTGGCACTTTCTGAGATATGATGCTTCCTAACCATTTCAACAAAAAGGTTTCACCAAAAAGAAAAAATCTTGCGCAACCTGTGCTGCTAAACTAGACTAGTGATGTACAAGAAATCACTGCAGGTCAAGTGCAATTATTAGTTCAAAATCCGCACCGCTGCCACCAATGTTAGATCTGGGGGTCTCTAGTTGGCAGAGGTAAGTACCTTAGACCAAGTAGGGACCCTTGCTTCTAGTCAGGGTGAAGGAATACACACAGTAGATAACCTCCGCTCTCCCTCTAGGTAGCTTGGCGCGAGCAGGCAGGCTTATCCCCAAGGCAATGTGTATAATAATTGCACTCAACACAACAGCAATCCCCAATCCACCACAAACTGAGACCACACAGGTAAGTATATTTTATAAAAATATATAACTTTATCTAGTTTCAGCAAGGTAAATCAAGCAGTTGCACGATAATCACTGCATTATAAAAATGTTGCACTTAATTCTTAATGGTTGCACTTGTTAGGAAGTTCTTATATAGATTGTCTCAAGTCTCTTGTGAATCAGCACTAAAAATAATGCTTTGCGCTTATCTTATTTCAGCCCTCCAAAACAAGCAGTAAAAACAATGCCAGTAGATGATTTATAGAACATCAGCCCCTAAAGCAATGGGCCTCAAGCTCTGCAAGCGCGCCTCACCAGATTCACTGGGGATTCCTTTTCCTCCAAAGCACTGCCTTGCCCTCTCGCTGGTCTCGTGTGCGCCGCGCCGAGTAGAGCACACTTGCTCCTAGATCCCGGCGCTCCCAGCGCGCCCCACCGTGATCCTCGCGCCCTACGCAGACAAGGTAGGCTTCCCCTTGGTCCCGGCCGGTCCCGGCAGCCCTCCGCCTACTCTCTGGTCTTCGGGGAGCGGCGGGGAGCTGACGCGGTGCTCCAGAGCGGGGACTCCGGCCAGGGACAGAGCGCGGCTCACCAGGGATCCCTCGGCGAGGTCAGGTCACTCTTCCCCGGTCCCGGCAGTGATTACTTGGCAGAGATTCCCTCGGCGAGGTCGGGTCAGTCTTCCCCGGTCCCGGCGGTAATTACTTGGCAGTTGCAGCGGTCCCGAAGATGGGGACCAATCGCGGCGTTTGGGGCGAGCCTCTGGACACACCCGGGAGTCAGCCAATGGCAGTGCGGCTCCCGGGACAGGCTTTCGATGACGCACCCTCCGCCAGCCAACCACAGCGCTGCACAAACTATGACGCTGCGGCACACGGGCCAATCCCGTCGCGGCGTCGGTGAGGGGGCTCGGCTCCTTCAGCCAATGGAAGCGCGGTGGCTCCGATCTTCGCCGCTGCAGCTCCTAAACACCGAGGCAATTTGCAGAGGGTGTTTCTGGCCCCGGGCCGCGACGGTGATTTGGCGGCAATAGACTTTCGGGGCCGTAGGTCATGGGAAGACCGCCCTGTCAGTCTTCCAACGGGGCTAGAGCAGGATTCATGAGGGGAGGCCCCACAGACCTCCGACCCTCACGATAAATGTGCCGATGAGCACACCGATCTTCCTCCACGGCCACAGTTGTAAGCCCCGCTCTCAGCAGCAGTCAGAGCTCGATCTTTCTGTAGTTTTTGGCAAAGCTTTTAGGAACCTTTAACCCTGGGTTCCCAACAGGAGGCCAGCTCTTCTCAGGCCCTTGGAGATTCAGTAACGACACAGCACACAGCAAAGTCTTGGCAGTTTCAAGCAGGCAGGGTCACAGCACACAGCAAAGTCCCTTTCTTCTCCTCTCCTTCAGTTGGATAGCAGGATAGGTCAGCCCTTAAAGCACACAGCAAGGCAATCTTCCATCAGCTCCTTCAGCAGTCCTTCTTCTGGCAGAGGTTCCTCTTGATTGTAGAATCTAAAAAATCTGTAGTCAGGGGTCCTTCTCTTATACCCCCAAAAGTCTTTGAAGTCCTTTGAAGTCTTTGTGCAAGTGGGCCCTGAGCCCGGTCTAAACCAGTTCTGGGGTTGCTGGAGCACTGGGGTGTTTCTGGTTTCCTTCAGCCTGTCAGTATCAGGGTCAGAGGTGACATTTGGCCAGCAGGAGGGGGAGCCAGCAGGTTGGTCAGGCAGGCACAGCCCTGCACTATCAGATGCGATCTCCTCCCACTTCCCTGGCAGCAGATGCTGCCTTTCATCCACGGGCTGGCTTCAGATAACCCCTTGGAGGCTCTGCAGCCCCTGTCATCCTCAACCCAGGCAGTCAATCCACAACCAGTCCCAGGCACACAGAAAGGTTAGACAAGAGAACAGCCACTTTCTAAAAGTACTATTCTCAAACACAGAATTCAAAAACAACCTTACCTAGAAGATGTGTTATTAAATTCTGAGTTCAGGGATATCAATCACTTATGTTCCATCTTGTTCCTATGGGAAGATAGGCTGGGACCCAATGGGACCAGCCTCCCCCATGTTACTCTATGGAGCAAGACAGCCTTACAGCAGTGAGCACACAAAATGGCTGCTGCTCACTACCAGAGCATGTTACCTGCACTAGTACATGCACTACCTTATCCATACATTGCACCCTGCCCAGGGGGGTACCTTGAGCCTTCCATAGGGGTGACTGATGTGTAAAGACAGGGAAGGGTTAGGCCCAGCCAGTGGGGACACTGGCCAGGTGGACATGGCAGTCCACTGACTGCACACAGGCTCTGCGCTGGCAGGCCTGAGACACCATTTTAGGGCTACTTATGTGGGTGGCGCAATCTGCGCTGCAGGCCCACTAGTAGCATCTGTCATCCCCAGCCCTGGCACACACAGTGCACTTTACCAGGGACTTCATGGTGATACAAATATGCGAATCAGGTATACCCAATCAATATGACAATTTACAGAGGGAGCACTTACACTCTGGCACTGATCAGCAGTGGCAGAGGGTCCAAAGCATCTAAACCAGCAAAAACAAAATCCAGCACAGCATCAAAAATACATGAGTCAGAGGCAAAAAGATGGGGGAATAACCACGCCAAGGGTGTCAGGTTCAATATTACGAGCGTCAGGAACTTAAAGTGAGGGGCAATGAGGATAAGAAATCTAAAGAATTAAAAACAAAAGTCATGTTATCTCAGGTCTATGGTGCACCTCTTCGAGGTAACGATAGACGCGGATGAGGATTTTCTAATCCCTCCTCTACTCGTTACTCTTTGGCTATTGATAAATGCGCGTATTGTAAGAAATTTGGTCACTGGGCAGATGAGTGTCCATTGTTGCGCTCACAGCGCTATGTTCGTGGCCGAGGATCCATGAGGAACCGCTCGGGGAACTCAGGCCCTAGAGGTGCCATGAATGATCGTGCTAGGTTTGATTCTAATGTGCGGGTACAAAATGGGTTCAATACTTTTGATAGGCGGAACCAATACCAAATGTCTGATTATGCGCAGCCTGAGTTGCATGATTCTGCTTATGCATAGGATTGCGTAGGATGGGGTAAGGAATCAGTTGAAGTTCCAGTAGATCAGAGGGGTCTTTATGTTACAGCACATGTTTTGGGTTCTACTGATCAGTTTCTGGTTGATACAGGAGCTACTCGTAGCGTTTGTCTAAACAATTGGTTCCGAGGGGTTCCCCTGTCTGGCTTAACGATTACATCAATAGGGTTCGATGGAACACCTTCCCTTAGCCCATTGTCACACCCACTTGCATTTCATGTTGATATGTTTGCTGCTCCTTGCCCGTTTTTGCTTTCCCCGAACACGCCAGATAATATTGCGGGTCTTGATATGCTCAAGTATTTCAGAGCCACAATACGATGTTCCCCTGAAGGAGTGCGTGTGATTTTGAATGACAATTACCCAGTAACTGACAGGGTTTGTATTGTTCAAGAAGATACTGCATTAGCTTCCCTACCTAATACTCTGTGGGCTACTTCAGATACAGATGTGGGTCAGGTGGTTATTCCACCAGTACATATTAGTGTCAGGGAGGGAGCTGTGTTGCCGCGCCTGCCTCAATATTGAATTTCATAGGAGGGTGAGGAAGCACTCACACGAATTGTACAAGATCTTATTAAAGTTGGAGTTGTTGAGGAAGTTCCCTTTAACATTTGTAACAGTCCAATCCTTCCAATTTTGAAGAAAGATACTGATACTAGGATCTACAGATTCATCACTGATTTGCGGAAGGTCAATAAGATAGTGGTGCCACAATATCCAGTGGTTTCTGATATCACGACACTTCTTACCCTAGTTCCACCTACTGCAACTACGTTCTCTGTTATAGACTTGAAGAACGCTTTCTTTTCGATCCCTATTCATCCTGATAGCCGATATTTGTTCGGTTTCACTTGGAATAATCGATTGTATAGATTTGGCAGAGTTTCTCAAGGCTATACTGAGATTCCTAGTATTTACAGCCAAGCATTGAAAAGACAGCTTGATTCCTTTGTTCTACCCGAGGGTGTGGCGCTCATTCAGTATGTTGATGATATTCTGTTAGCAGCTGATACCCCCGAACAATACGAGAAATGCACGCTGTCTTTGCTTTCTTTCCTTGCTTCACACCATCATAAAGTATCAAGAAAAAAATTGCAGTATTGTAGACCAAAGGTAACCTTCTTAGGTCACCTTTTGTCTAAGGAGGGGCGTGCTTTTACATCAGATCGCATCCAAGCAATTCTAGATACATCAGTACCTTCCACACAGAAAGAGGTTCGAGCATTTTTGGCTCTTACTGACTGTTGACAAAAGACACTCCAATACCCCTCCCTTGGACAGATGAATGTGAGAATGTTTTCCGACAGTTACAACAAGCCCTTTGTTCAGCACCAGTGTTAGGTACTCCAGATTACACGAAGCTCTGTACATTGTATGTACATGAGAGGGATGGATGTGCATTGTCAGTTTTAGTACATACACACGGCGATAAGCAACGCCCCTGTGAATATCTTTTAGCAGTACTTGATCCTGTTGCTCGAGCGTTGCCTGAATGTTTTCGCTCGGTTGTAGCAACAGCTGTGTCAATACGCCAGAGTGAAGGGATAGTCTTATCACATAAACTCTGGGTGTTGGTACCTCATGCTGTTGATGCTCTTTTGAATCAAACAAAGACGCAGCATTTAACTAGTGCTCGTCTGACAGGATATGAGCTGACGCTGCTGGCTCCTCATATAACATTGAAGAGATGTGCAACTCTAAACCCAGCCACGTTGTTGCCATTTCCAGTGACTCAGCCTGAGGCGCAGGAAACACACGATTGTATTTTTCTGACTGAGGAACAGACAAAGGGTCGTATTGATTTGCAAGATACGCCCCTTCCAGATGTGGATGGAGAACTGTGGGTTGATGGATCTTGTCTGAAGTTACCGGATGGTACAACTCAGCTGCATATGGAATTACTACGCTTCACACGATAGTAGAGGCAGCTCGCAAGCAACGGAATTCAGCTCAAGCAGCAGAACTGATAGCTTTGACACGAGCGTGTGAGCTTAGTACAGGATTGTGTGTGAATATTTATACAGATAGCCGCTATGCTTTTGGAGTGGTCCATGATTTTGGCCTGCTCTGGAAGGAAAGAGGCTTTTTGACATCACACGGGATGCAGATAATGCACAGAGAACTAGTGCATAATCTTTTGACTGCATTAACATATCCAAAGAAAATAGCTATAGTAAAATGTAGTGCACACAAGAAAGTGACTGATAAGGTGGGACAAGGAAATGTCTTTGTAGATCGAGTGGCACGTGAGGCTGCGATGCAGCCTGATACTACTTCTATGTATGTAGTGAAATTACAAGCTGAGCGGTGGCACGATGCCAGGAAAGAAGTATTAGAGATACAGAGGACCGCTTCTGACAAAGAACGAGAGCAATGGTCCATAGATGGAGAGTTGGATGATGAAGGTTGTTGGCAAAACAAACAGATGGATAAATGGAAGTTACATATAGCTTTTGTACAACCTATGGTTCAGATGGCACATGGGCTAGCACATGTTGGATCTTCAGCAATAGTGAAATTGCTTACACAAGTTTGGGACCATCCAGAAATTGCTAGCATAGCTAAGAGAGTAGTACAGTCCTGTATGATTTGCTTACGATTTAATCCTGGAAAAGGGACGCGAACTCCAGCAGGGGGATTTGCTACACCGACTGCACCTTTTGAGGCTTGAACGCTGTAATAATTTGAAGTACGTCTTGGTGGTGGTATGTGCCTTCAGTAAATGGATTGAGGCGTACCCCACCAAAGACAATACTGCAATTACTACGGCAAAGGTGCTTTTGAAGGAATTCTTTCCTCGCTACGGTGTTTGCAGATTTTTGTGGAGCGACAATGGACCTCATTTTGTAGGGGACGTTATAAAGTATGTCCTTAAAGGATTAGGGATCAAACAGAAGTTTCATGCAGTATTCCACCCATAATCAACAGGTTTGGTGGAGAGATAAAATGCAACTCTGAAACTGAAATTAGCTAAAATACAGGCTTCTACTTCTCTGACTTGGCCAGATGCGTTGCCACTGGCATTGTTGTCAATCAGATCAGTGCCTCATTCTCGAACGGGTCTCACACCTTATGAGATCCTTTTCGGCAGACCGATGAATATCTAGGGAATTCCTAAACCAAGTTCTTTGTATGATGTACCTTGTGTCTTAATTAATGACTATTTGGCACAATTAACTGATAACTTGGTTTCTATTCATCAACAGATTCGAGAAGCACTTCCCGACAGATCCCCAGGAGAGGGCCATAACCTCTGACCTGGTGACTTTGTCCTTCTGAAATCTTTCGAGAGGTCGAGCGGTTTGGGTCCAAGGTGGCGTGGGCCAGAGCAGGTGCTACTTGCTACAAGAACAGCAGTTCGAGTCATGAATCGGAAGAATTGGGTCCACGGTACCCATTGTCGCCGAGTACTTCCGACTTTGGTGGAGCCTGCTGTATTGACCCACCACCGAAAGGTTCTGACTGCAGAGAGAGGTCGTGCTGTGACACCTGACGGATCTGAGGAGTTCTTCCCGGACCAAACAGTCCCTGGAGCAACAAGATATAATTTGAGGCCGAGAGAGAAATCTGCAGCATTATGAAAGCTGTCTGAGCATTCCCTGGGTCAGTGAAATGGAGAGCCGATGTGTCAAGGGGGGGATCAGCCCTGCATTAGAGTAGTGACACCCGTCTTGGCCCGTGGTGAAGAAATCAACGGCTATCCAGGGGTAAGAGCTCTGACGACTACTTTAGTTTCAGGAAGATTTGCTTTGTGTTGTGACTAAGAATGGAGAAGAAGAAGAAGATTTTTTGTGTTATAGGGTTTGCTGTTGCCTTGATGATTGTGGCAACAATAACATGGTCTGTTGAGGAAACAACTCCTGCTCGAGAGTTGTTTGTTGTTACTACGCCTACACCAGAGGAGCATTATTTCTTTACGCTACCATATCAAGAATTGAAACATCGACAATCTTATCTTAATAACATCTTTATTCAAATGCTGCATCACACCCACATTGCTACTAATGCGACAAACTGTTGGATTTGTGGGATGATGCCTGCACATCAAAAGAAAGGAGGTACACCATTTATACCTCTCCCTTTTTCGCATAATGGCTCTTGTCGAGCCTGGTATACTTTGCTCTTTGTGACCTGGAAGCCTACAGTGGGCAGACTGCTTTTCCGGTTAAATAAAGAGTGCCACCAGGACAAAGATGGGTTTCCCCAAGCGAATGGAACTAAATGGGAGTGGGAGGAATACCGACCGGACAATATTTCAATGCCATATATCTTCACCAACACGAGAGACTCATCTAATGCTGAACATTTTGTCATTTCTGTTACCCAAACGCAAGCAGAACTATGTGTACAGAGCATTGGACATATCCCTGTGGGAGTCAGCGATTGTATCACTGTATTGAATATAGATGGTCTAAATAATAGTACTTTTTTAGCTTCACACAACACCTATTTTGTGTGTGGAAATCGTGGATATTATCGATTGCCAGACGGATGGACTGGTATCTGCTACGTTTCTTTTCTGTTGCCCCCTGTGTTTTTAGCACCTTCATTGTATCACCGAAATCTTAAATTGTTCAATAATATTACTGTGAATAGGTACAAAAGGACGTTGACTACTGATAATGTTGATCAGATTGACACTAGCCTACAACAATATATAGATTTCAATTAAGGATTGTTCTTTTTTGTAGGTGCTGCATTAAATAGTAGGAAAGTGTGACGATTGACTAGAGTAGTGGAAGCTGTTACCGATCAAACAGCTGCAGCTTTAGGAAATATTACTGAAGAATTGCAGATTGCAAGAATTGTAGCTTTACAGAATCTAATGGTCCTGGATGTAATGTTAGCAGATAGAGGTGGTGCATGCATGTTATAGGTAGTAGCTGCTACATGTTTATCCCTGACCATACTCCATCAGTGTATAAAGCGATTAATAAGCTTCATAAAATCGCTACAGACATTCACACAGAAAATGGTACATGGACTTTTACAGGGTGGCTTTGGACTCTGACTTCTGCCTGGGGCTGGAATGTATTAACAGTCCTATGTATAATAATTGCAATAATTTTCACCTGTTGCGTCTGTATTCAATGCAGCCCGATGATTTGTTCTATGTGTGTCAATGCTTGTATACCAACTAAAAATAATATTACAGAAGTCAAAATGCAGAATGATCTGAAAAAGGAAATAGCTAGTATGATGGCCATTGTTATAAGAGATGAATATCTGGCCTTTCCTAGGAAGTCAAAAGTTTTCAGCTAATGCTGAAAGGGTCGTCTGTTGTAAATCAGCAGCGATTAGATTAAGCATTAGCAGAAAACATGCTTAGTTTTAACCATTATCGTAATAAATGTGCCGACTCCATTTTGTATATGTAGCGGCCATTTTGTATGCCATACATTGCCATGTGCTTCTTATGTGCTTAGTCTTACCTTCTTGTTCATCGCGCCTGGAGTCTGCCCAGCAACAGGCTATTTTTGGAGTCTCCGCTTTCAGCATGTCCAGACATGCGCAGTAGGATCAGCGACCGTTATTAATTGGTTCCAGAGAGGAATGTGCCCACCGGTTATCAGAGACTGTTAACTCCGCCCACTCATCGATTGTGCCTTCCAAAATGTCCTTGTATGGTCATAAATCTGCTCTTATCTTTTGTACCGCCTTCTCTTGAGCCCCCTCATTGTGTATAAAAGTGGCCATGTGCTTTAGTTCGGTGTGCTACTCGATTCAATACCGAAGGGTGTTGTGTGGACTGTAGTACTACCTTTAAAGGTTTAATAAACTTTGCTTTTATATTTTCCAGTCTTATTGCCAACTTCTTCCTAAGGTCTGAGGACTCTGTGCAGAGAAGGGCAAACCCTTGCACTAAGTAGGCCTAGCTGAGGTTTGCTTACAACAGCATGACCAGGTCAGTTCTAAAGACATGGTGTCACGCTACATGGCAATGCGCTTTTATCGAAAGTTTTCAAGCCAGGAAACTCCCTTTTCATCAACAAAATGATAACAGCTACGGGCCATCAGGTAAGGAAAACTGTTCTCTTGGGAGGCTGTGCGGTCTGAGTGTATGAACCATTTCTGTTTGTTGGCTTAACACATTGTTCCTGCCCAGAGTGGCCTCTGTTGCAATCTTAAGTTTCCATGGTTATAGTCTAACCCCATGTAAAGGATTCTTAAAGACTTCATGTGATCGGTAATGCACATCTGTGACATCAGTGATGTAATATATGAAGTTTTTAAATGACTTCATTTTATATGGCATTACACATCTTTGATGTTAATAATACCAGTATTTGAAAGCGCAAACCATTACCCGAGTGTGTCAAGGCGCTGAAGGCCTTCGGGAAGATTAAGCAAGCTATTGCCCAGAGTCACATGGTGTGGGGCTAACCTGCCACCGGCGCTGAATCCCCATACTGCGAGTCCCCGTGTTCCAGAGTCTGCCACCCTGGCCACTGCGCCACACCTCTTCGATGCAAAATGTGAGGCCTTTGAATGACTTCATGTTATCAGAGATGGATATCCTTGACATCAATGATGTCATCAGTGATGTAATCAACAATGTTATTTATCGTCATGTGTGATGTAATATGTGAAACATTAAACACGCCATGGAGGGGGTGCATATTATCGTTAGCTCAGTAAATTATAGCTATTTAATTTTAGTATTGGTTTATGTTTTTAAACATTACTATTTGTGTTATTTGAACACCTAACTAAAACAGCACTTTAACCTTTTTGTTTTTTCAGTGAAATCTATTTGTCTGCACACATTTCTTTACTAAAAGAGGTGAAATTGAAGTTATGGTTAGCTTTGGCTATAACAAATTAACATGTTTAAAAAAAATCAACAATTTCAGGAGAAACACCAGTTAAAATAAGTTCTGGTTATAAATTAAATTGCCCACTCTCCGCCCACCATTTTCATTGGCTTGTGTCATTGTCCACTGTAAACCGTGGCTGTTCATTGGTCAATAGGCTTAGCAGTACCGCCTTGCCTCATTTTCTGACCTCCCATGGCGACACCCCCTTACGTGTGTTGTTGCTCCGTTGGCTTTAATTACAGCCTCTGGGCACTATACAATCTAATGCATTATATACATTTTATAGAACTCATTTGTAATGCAATAAGTCTCGCATTTGCGAGAGTTTAAGCTATTGGCATTGTAAATGACCATCCCTTTTATTGATCTGTTCTAAACACAACCCATAAATAAAGGCATTGTCATTTTCAATGCCAATAGCTCAAACTCTCATAAATGTGAGACCGATTGCATTGCAAATGCTTGTTTCAGGTAGGATCCCCTTTGTCATGGGTATTGGTTCGAAATGCCTTTTTTGATCATTAAGTGAAAAATTGTAATTTAGTGATTAAATGTGCGATAGCTCTGGTAAGGAAATTCTCCCCTCTGTTTTATCTATTTTTTCTACTTTTCTCCACTTTGTCTCCATCCTTTTCCTTTTTCATATGTTTGACTTCCGGCATATCGCTGTTTGCCAAATGTTTTAATGATTTATTGTTGTGTATTTTTGTTATCTATGAGAATATACGGTTTGTCAATGCTAATGTGTATAATGAACATCTTTACTATAGGATTGGAGAGCTGCATCGAACGGGATATATAGAGCTCAAGGGAGTTTGGATTCAGTTCCTAAATGTAGAGTTCTCAGAAATCAATGGAACTCGATGATGCTGCACAACGATTGTTAGCAATGGGATCTCTGGCTGGCCCAGGCTCGCGCCAAGGTCAGTCAGGGACCACCACTCTAAGACAGGGCAAGGGAGTTACACGCCAAGATAACCCCTGCTCACCCCCTTGGTAACGTGACACGCGCAGTAAGGCTAAACTCGGAGGCTATGTAAGTTAAGCGTTTGCGCACGCACCCAGCAACAACACCCAAGGCCCACCACAAAGGAAACTCCACACAAGGTTATATATAAAAATAGCCTTTGTATTATACCAAAGCACATTAGATAAAAACACACACTTTACAATGTGCCAACAGGCACGGGCAGAATTTATAGGGGATATGTACAAGACAGGGCCACCTGGACCACTGTCAGGAGGTAGGGTGTTAAAATATCGATAACAAAAATATAGCTGACATAAATATCGTTGCAAAAATATCGTTTACAAAAATATCGACACCCTATACTTAAACAGGTAAGTACATAAATATCGACTCCAAAATATCGTTGTAATTAATATAGATGTAAAAAATATCGACTTTTTAAAATAATTAAAATTACATTAAATAATAAATAAATATAAGTACTATTAACAAAATACATTACATTACTTTTATTTTTTAACTATTTCAAACAAATTTACTACACTTTTTAATTATAAAATTAATAAATGTGGACATATAAATTAATTTTACACATTACTTTATATAACAACAATAATACATATATATAATTAAAATACCCCTTTACCCAAAAACCCAAAACTGACCCTGAACCCTAAAAATACCCCTTTACCCAAAAACATTTTCACTAAAAAAATCCTGTACACACACCTAAAATTAATTAAAAAAATTAACATAATTAATGACATAATTATTATTCAATTAACTAATTAAAATTAATTAACTATTATTTATTACACTATTTATATTTATTTAAAACATTAATTAATCTATTATTTTATTATATTTAAAAACCCCTTTACCCAAAAACTGAAAACTGACCCTGAACCCAAAAAATACCCCTTTACCCAAAAACTAAAAACTGACCCTGAACCCTAAAAATACCCCTTTACCCAAAAACTAAAAACTGACCCTGAACCCTAAAAATACCCCTTTACCCAAAAACTGAAAACTGACCCTGAACCCTAAAAATACCCCTTTACCCAAAAACTGAAAACTGACCCTGAACCCTAAAAATACCCCTTTACCCAAAAACTGAAAACTGACCCTGAACCCAAAAAATACCCCTTTACCCAAAAACTAAAAACTGACCTTGAACACTAAAAATACCCCTTTACTCAAAAACTAAAAACTGACCCTGAACTCTAAAAATACCCCTTTACCCAAAAACTGAAAACTGACCCTGAACCCTAAAAATTCCCCTTTACCCAAAAACTGAAAACTGACCCTGAACCCTAAAAATACCCCTTTACCCAAAAACTGAAAACTGACCCTGAACCCTAAAAATACCCCTTTACCCAAAAACTAAAAACTGACCCTGAACCCTAAAAATACCCCTTTACCCAAAAACTGAAAACTGACCCTGAACCCTAAAAATACCCCTTTACCCAAAAACTGAAAACTGACCCTGAACCCTAAAAATACCCCTTTACCCAAAAACTGAAAACTGACCCTGAACCCTAAAAATACCCCTTTACCCAAAAACATTTTCACTAAAAAAATCCTGTACACACACCTAAAAATAATTAAAAAATTAACATAATTAATTACATAATTATTATTCAATTAACTAATTGAAATTAATTAACTATTATTTATTACACTATTTATATTCATTTAAAACATTAATTAATGTATTATTTCATTATATTTAAATTACTTCCCACCCTACTCCCCTATAAACCCACAACCCGCTACGGAACTATTAATACTAAATTCAACTGAAAATACATTATTAAATAATAATATACTACTAAAAATAGTACTTTGACTAAAAATAATCATTAAAAACACTACATTACTTATAATTATTTAAAAAACGATATTATCGTAAACTATGTTTTTGTAAACGATATTTATTACAACTTTATTAATGTTAACGATATTACTTACCTGTCTGTCGATATTTTGGTCAGACGATATTTTTGTCATCGATATTTCTTCCTGTAGATATTTTTGCGGCGATATTTATGTTAGGCGATATTTTTGCGGCGATATTCCTGCTCTGTACCTGTCAGGAATAAGCACTTTTAGCACTAGGATACTTGTTAGAATTAGCACTTAGAACATAGAATATAAAATCACTGTAGCACAAAATAGCAACTGTAACACACAACCAGTAATCACTGGTACCAGGTAAGTACCGCCTACGCAACCCTAACCACCTTAGGAGAATATTACGCAGGGAATCTGGGCTTCACTAGCACAACTGTACTAGAAAGAACAACCACCTAAGTATCACCATACATTTAGGGGTATAGGCAAGAACACATTGCACATGATGCATCACAACATTCAGAGGTGCAGGGAAGGTAAACACATGATGCATAAACAACACATTCAGCGGTGTAAGACAAAGGCACATGACGCATCAAAACACATTCAGAGATGCAGCACAGGAAAACACATGATGCATAAACATTTATTCAGTGGTGTAGGAAGAACAATTGCACAGAAATCACATTAGCCACAACCTGTGACTGTCCCCAGGCCAACAGACCTCTCTAGGGCTCGGACGCCCTGTGTCCCAAATGTAAGGGGCCTAAACGGAGCAGCTGCCCACTAAGTGCTGGGCAGCTGGAGACAATGGAGCCAACACGTTGGAGCCTCGTGGGCTCAAGAACCAACACTGTGGGCTGGGAGCCTCGGGGCTCCGAAGGAAGAATGCCTAGTGAGGGGGGAGCGGCCCGATGCCAGCCAGGGCCGCTCTACCACCATGCAAATGCCCCAAATAGTCAGAGTCCCTCTCGGGGGACTCAAATTTGATAAATGCCCCCAGAGCCTTCTAGGCACTAACACAGAATTGCCGCCTGATGGAAGCCTTGTGGCTCAAAGAACAACTTGCCCCGTCGTGGGTGTCCCTGGTGGGGGACTCGACATAACTAAATATCAGCCAAGAGCCTCTCAGGGCTCTTTACCAATGCTCTGCACACTGAGTGAGCACCGGCAGGAGGGGCGGGCACCGGCAATGTGTCCCGATGCCCCCTCCACGACACTGAACTCCGGGACCCCAATCACCGGTATCTGTGGGCAGGATGGAGACTCCTTCTCCGGTCGTCGGCGTCTGCAGGTGGGAGAGCTCCTCCGGGCAGACTCGCTGGTGCCGCAGGCGAGGCTCCTACTCTCCGGGGCCTCGCTGAGGACGGGACGGCTGCTGCAGGCTCCTTCTCGCTCTGCGGCTCCAGGGCGGGACTTTCGGCCGCCTCCTGCCCTCCATGCAAAGACTTCCGGGTCGCTGGGGCACTTCCAGGTCGTCGCAGGCAGTGCGGTGGCCCGGAGGGGGGTAGGGTATTCTGCAGCAATCTGGGGTAGGCACCCGGTCGATGGAGGATAAAAACGGGGCAAGCATCCGTATGTTAGGCAAAACAAGAGGGGCAATAAGCGGCAGGCTGAGCGGGGTGGCACCCGCGCCGCAGTCCGCAAAACACGGGGAAAATGCTGGGTGGGCACCGGCCTTTAAGACCAGCCACAAGGGGATCCCCACACCGGAGAATCCCTCCAGAAGGGGGACTGCAGCTCCGGGCTGCAAAAACAAAGCACAGTGCTCCTGGAAGGCAGAAACAGAACTTCCCAGGCGCTTCTAGCAAAATCAGCCACAAACCCAAGCAAAGTCCAGCAACAAGTCCCTTAGGAGGTGGGGGGGGGGGCAAGGCTGGGCCCAGAGCCAGCTCACAGGGTCCTCCTAGGCAGGGAGGCAATCCCCAGTGGCGGTCCTCCTGGCGCCCAGCAGCAGCCCCCTTCAGGAAAAGGATTCAGGAAGAGAATAACTTGTAAGGGGACACAGCCCCTTTATATACAGTGAATTCCTTTGTCTCAGGGTGCAGGGTGGGAAAAGAACCAGTTGCAGCTGGTTTTGGAGCACTGTGATGTGCTCAACCACCCTTTCCTTTCACTGGCCAGGCTAGGGACATTAGACGCCCCACAGGGGGCGGAGCCAGAATTGTGTGGGGAAAGCCCAACCCTATTCAGGTCCCAGGTGTACCCCTCCCTCACATCAGCATGCTAATCTCTCCACTCACCACCAGGGCAGACCCATCCAGACTCCTGGAACCAGGCTCACCAGCCAGCTCCAGCCAATCACACTCCAGCACCCTTACTGCACACGCACACCAATGTCTAGAAGTGGCACTTCCACACTAGACACAATCATGCCACATACATCATTGCGCAGCATTTAATCACACGAGTCCACACATACCAAACTCGCACCTGCACTCCCCACGCATCAGGAACTAACAGGGACACCTACATTCCCCGTGCATTCCTATGGGAGGGCAGGCCTATCTCACCACACGCACTCAGAGTGCACACGCACTTTCCACAGGGACACAGTGAAAGTGCGCAGAAACCAAGAATCACCATCCCCAGGTCCAAAAAGCAAAAAGTTCAGGGGTGAACCTGCCAGAAGGGCCAAGTCCAACAACGATTAACTGCTATACTGCCATTGCAAGATAAAGTAGGACGAGGTTTCAAGAGAGCGTTGTCAATAATTTGTTATTATGTCCTGTACAGCACCATATACACTGTTTAACTTTCAGTCAGTCTTGAGAATGGTCTCTTAACCCCTTGCGTGCTCATGACGAGCTCAGCTCATCTCATTTTGGAAATATCTTTGAATATAACATTAATAAAAAGCTATTTGTTTTCTTTTGATTACAATTGTCCACTGACAATAAAGAAGTGTGATTGTTTAAGTCATTTTTTAATGTATTTCATTTCCAGGGGGCAATCATCTTGATATGTTGATCTAATTGTTTATCCCAGCCCTGGGACAATATTGATTAGGGTACACCCTAATGTGTTTGATGCTGACCAGGCACAGGTGAGTCCACAAAGGAAACAAGTGGTCACATCTGAGACCAGCCAACTGTTTAAAGCCTGGTGTGTATTTATTTAAAACTTTTTTAAAGCATTTATTGTAACCACTTGAGTACTGTAGGGCTCTAAGAATGCCACAAAAGAAGCATGCACAGCAATAGGGGATTAGAAAATGACTAGATAGGTTAGAAACCATGCCCGTGTTTTTCTTTTTTGCCCCTTAACAGCGCTGCCAAGTTTCCCATTTCCATGCAAAATACCATCTTTCCATTCACCTTACATCACTCTACTGTGTCCATCAAATGGATCATCTAAGGTATTTTAAACTTTACATCAAAGGTAAAACAAGGTGCATTTAAGTAAATCATATGTCTATGAAATATTCACAGTTCAAGGGCGTTTTATTGTCTCTCAGATAATTAGTTATATATTGCTGTTAGTTAAATGATATATGTGATGCGATTTTTCATGTCAGCACTTATACTACTTTCCTTTATTTTAAGTTTTATATTTTTATTGAGTACAAATATAATACCGTGAAGTTAACTATAAAGGGATTAAAAATAAACAAAGCGTTTCAACAAGCATATGTCTATGTACCATACAATGTTATATATGCAGAGAAAGCTATTTATCTCCGTTCAATAACAAGCATTTTCAATCCAATAGGTCTAGCATTTGCTAAAGTTTAAGCTATTGGCATTGTAAATGACAATGCCTTTTATTCATGTGTTTCCAAAACCAACACATATATAAAAAGGCACTGTTATTTCTAATGCCAATAGCTCAAACGCCCGCAAATGTGAGACCACTTAAGTGGTGGCCGTGCCCCTTTCTTTAGAGGCTGCTCGCAGGATTCAGGTTACAGTGAGTAACGTCTAAAGCAAGGGGCACAGACAACATTAAAGTGACAGCGCGGAATGGGGCGCTTTCACCCAAAAATAAAAAAAAACAGGTTCTGTAGCGCTATAGCTAAAGTTAAAGCGGCTCAAGTTGGAAAAATTAAATAAATAAAAAAGTGTGTCCGCTATAGTTAAAGCGGACCGCTCTGCAAATTAAATAAATGAATAAGTGAATCCTCTATAGGTAATGCCGACCTACAGCCATTACTATTAAAAATATAAAAAGGGGGCGGCATGCTGCCTTGTAGGAAAGTACGTAGTGGGTGAAATAGTGAAAGATCATTAAAGAAAATAGTGCTCACAAACTAGATAAGCAGACTGTGTAACAACACAAGTAATAAGCTTACAAATGCAGACAAGGCAGTGCCAAGGAGGTACTACTAAGTCTATTTATCAATCAACAGCAACTGTTTCAATAGGAGAGTAACAGGAGCCAATTGAAAAGATTGGCAGGAAATGGACGGAGCTTCTATTTCATACCTCAATACAGCATGACACACAGAGCAGCGCATACGCTGCCCAGGCTCGACCTACAAATAATAATGAAAAACTGTACATAGTATACTCCAAAGCAACTCCAAGTCGCATTGCATTTATGAGTGGAGTTATGCTTATGGTGGACCTTTCTATGGATGCTAGATTAGCTAGCTCATTCAATCAGGGTTCAACTTTAGTCTTATGTCTTGTCTTTCACAATTTAAAAAGTGATACTCTATAATGAAATTATATGTATAACTATATAAAAATTAAAGGGAACTTTCACTTTGGAAATATATTATTGGAACTGTTCCCTTGATAAACAAATTAGTGATTAGTTCAATACGAGCAAGGTTATCATACCAAGCAGTTAGGAGCTCACAAATTTGCAACATTTGAAGAAGAGAATTAAGACTTTTTTTGTTGCAGTTTTATATAGCACAAACCTGCCTTGAAGGAATTGGAGCGCTTTTATAAGCATCAGTTACTTTACACAAGGACACATTAATTTTTTTGGTAGGCACATCGAGATTAGGATTTTCCCAGACTCACAGGCCAACGCCGAGACCCGAACCTGGTTCCCCAGTTCCAAAGTCAGCAGGTCTGGCTGTTACGTCATATCCTCTCCCTATCCGTGATGCTCTTAATTCTCCTTGCACGCCTCCTCCTTCACGAACAGAACTCTTCACACCAGACTGTCAGAAGGAAACTTTTCAAAAAGGCTTAACTGCATCCTGTATCCGGCCCACAGTCTATCGCAGTTGGCTTGAACTTGTAACTTCTTTTGATATAGCAGAACCAGATGACCGTGAATGACGCTTTGTGTTTTATGTGCTATTACTACCTAAAACTGTAAATTGAATCTGCGTCAACTGATTGGATTTTTATCATTTTGCTATCATTTTCTACATTAAAATGTAATCTGATTGTCTAAATTAGGGGGTCATTACGATTGCGGTGAATCCGCATACTCCGGGCCGACGGAAGCCACCGCCAGCCCGGAGGATGTGGAAAAAAATGGGTTCTCCCCGCATCCTTGTTTTGCGCTTGGCATAACCTAGCGAAGAGGAACCAAAGCAGAGAGTATATTGTACCAGTCTATGAAATTGGCATAATTTAACCAGTTGATATCATTTTTTCTCCTCTTCCCTTGGAAAAAACCTAGGAAGATGTTAGCTTTAAGTTGACATTTAATTATGAAAATTTTTTGCCTCATCCATTGAGTATTCCTGCTGCACCTAGACAGAGACTGTGTGCACCACCACACAGCGACATTAAACTTGGATAGGACTCAGTATGTTGTTTCTCCCTCATGTTCACGATCAGACCAAAGAACTTGAGAAGCTCTACTGCACCTTCAGTTGGATGAGGAAGAACCTATATGGAAAAGAATAGTACACGGAACACAAAAACAAAACCAAAGTCCAGATAACTGAACACTTAAGAGGTCATCTTGAGCAAATAAGTCACTCAGAAGCCATAAAGATCTTTCAGGCCAACCAGCCACAAGTTAATGAAGAATATTTTGCATGGCACAGGTATAACACATTAATATTAAGGTGGAAATAATACTGTACCACAATATTGTGGTAACATTATTGTGAAGGTAAGTTTATGTTTTCTCATGTTTGTCAATCATATAAATGTTCAAAATAGTCGGAACTATTAACAAAAACCATTTATGAGTATGTAAAGTTGTATCCCAATAGTAATACTTTATGTAATCACAAGGCTTCTACCTGAGATCTCAGTCTCTGCCTCTGTTCTATGGGATTTGGCATGGGTGCAGACATCTCTGTACATGGAGGTACACAGTTTTGTATAAAATGTAGGAGGGGCAGGGGGAGTGGCTGAAAAAAGTGGACTAATTACTATACAATTGGAGGGGTCTATGAAATTTCAAGGAGGGGTTTAGGGAAAGACATGTAAATTCATAAACACACACAGAAAAGGAATTACAATTGTAAGACAAAGAGCCCAATTACGATCATGGACAGACTTCAGTCCGTCCGCCATTGTTTTCTTTTTGGAACTTCTCACCTACAAAGCGGCAGTCCCACATTAGGAATTACGATGCGACAACCAACAAGGTGGTTGTGTTGCCTATTTTTTGTATGCGGCATGTGCTGCTGGATGCAGCACATGCCACAAGACAAAAAGGGGTCACCACACATATCCCTACACTACTTGGCAGGCACCATGCAGTGCCTGCCCCATGGTGCAGGTACATGAAGGGGGGGCACCCTTGGTGCCTCTCAGTGCCCATAGCCTAGGACCAGGGGTAAGAGATACTAGAAATATCAAGTACTTACTTGCACCAACCTTGGTGAAACACTCACAAACTTTTTCCCAACTCTTCAAGTCATACGCACTGTATATACCAGAATGCAGAGCGGCAATCCGGCGGAGAGGCTAGCAGTGTGCTCCCATCGTTGATTCCTGTTATAGGGCTCCCATGAGCCCCCAAGCTGACGAGCTTTTGGAGACGCACTTGCGCGCCTGAGAGGCAGCGAGGCCTGTGACACTTGTTTAGCGGCCTTCTCTGCCACCCCAGAACTTTTCTCTACTGATGAGGGATACTATCCAGAAACACGATCCATGTCTCGTGTCTAGAGATACTTGAAATATCAAGTACTTACTTGCACCATCCTTGGTGAAACACTCACAAACTTTTTCCCAACTCTTCAAGTCATGAGCACTGCATATAGCAGAATGCAGAGGGGTGATCCGGCGGAGAGGCTAGAAGTGTGCTCCCATCGTTGATTCCTGTTATAGGGCTCCCGTGAGCCCCCAAGCTGACGAGCTTTTGGAAACGAACCTGCGCGCCTGAAAGGCAGCGAGGCCTGTGACAGATGTTTGGCAGCCTTCTCTGCAACCCCAGAACTTTTCTCTACTGATGAGGGATACTATCCCGAAACACGAGCCATATCTGGTGTATAGAGATACTGGAAATATCAAGTACTTACTTGCACCAACCTTGGTGAAACACTCACAAACTTTTTCCCAACTCTTCAAGTCATACGCACTGCAAATACCAGAATGCAGTGAAGCCTGCCTTCTGTAGGGCCTCCAAAATATTTCTGAGGTGGACCAGGTGATCCTCCCATTTGGAGGTAAAGACAGCAATATCATCTAGATTAGCTGCGCTATTGGCTTCTAGACCTCTGAGAACTTTATTCACCAGCCTTTGAAATGTGGCAGGTGCATTCTTCAAGCCAAAAGGCATCACCACAAAGTAGTAGTGCCCACTAGGGGTCAAAAATGCTGTTTTTGTTTTTGCATCTTCAGCTAATCTCATTTGCCAGTAACTAACTGTCAGGTCAAGTGACTGCATTGAGTCCCCAGTAGTCAACAAAGAACCTCATCTCTCTCTTACCTCCCTGGGTGTGAGCTTTTGGTACCAAGACTACTGGACTAGCCCAAGGGCTATCTGAGGACTCAATCACTCCCAGTTTCAACATCTTCTGGACTTTCGTCATGATACAGTTCCTGACATGGTCAGGTTGCCTGTAAATCTTATTTTTAACAGGCAGACTGTCACCTGTGTGCACCTCAGGTGTACACCAGGTAGTCTGACTTAAAGTCAGTGAAAACTAACCCTGGGCGGAGTTGGCGGAGTGGGGCTTCGCGGAGCTACGCGAAGTGGGCGAGAAACTACTCCCACCTCCGCACTCCGCGTAGCCCCACTCCGCAAACACCACTGGCCGCCAGCCCCGCCACCCGCCTCCCTCCCGCCCTCCCTAAATACTTTCAAATAAAGGAATGAAATAATTTAAAAAGCACTTACCTTGCCGCCGCTGCCCGCCGCGTCCCTGGGGCTCGCTATCTTCCGTCTTCCGTCTTCTTTAGTAATGCGCATGCGCGGGCGGCCGCGCATGCGCATTTCTCGGAAAATGCGCATGCGCGGCCGCCCGCGCATGCGCATTACTAAAGAAGACGGAAGATAGCAAGCCCCGGGGACGCGGCGGGCAGCGGCGGCAAGGTAAGTGCTTTTTAAATTATTTCATTCCTTTATTTGAAAGTATTTAGGGAGGGCGGGAGGGAGGCGGGTGGCGGCCAGCTACGCTCCGTCTGCAAAATGCGGAGTAGGCGGCACTACGCACACTCCGTGCACGGAGCGTAGCTGGCCGCCCACCCCTAGTGAAAACATGTTTCTGTACTGATTGAGGACTTTCCTGCAATCATTCTGTTGCTGTTCAGTGAGGCTGCCTGTCAAGGCTACACCATCAAAAACAACAGTTGATGGACAGAATGCAGAACAATGTCGTACATTCACCCCAGTACAGAGATCTGGGCCTAAATCCGTCGTTTTTTTGCTCACCATGCCATTCCATTTTGAACCCAGCCATATGCAAATCAGTCTTAACCCTGTGCCCTATGGAAACAGCCCAGCAATATCTGCCAAGCCAGGTCTTCCCTGTACTGGAAACAAGCATCCTAGGACCGGTTTCGGGCTTAGAGCCCTCATCAGCCAGGATAGCTTGATTCCAGTGGCATGGAGAGCACAGGACTCACGCCTGAGCAAACCCGTCCCACTCGGGGTGACAATCTTGGTGACAAAAGGCTACACCATCAACTGAACTGTCATCAGGGTTCCATCAGAGGAGATCAGGGAGTGGATCACTCTTCCTCCTGTCCCTCATCAGTAGCCATGAGCACGCCCATGCCTTCCCTGTCCGCATTGGCTTGAGCCTGTTCACATGGAGCTCCCTGAGGGGGCTTCTGGGAGTTCCAAGGTCCACCAAGTAGTTAACCTATCCCTTTTGCTCAAGTATGGTATGGAGCCCACTTCACTTGTCTTGGAGAGCTGCTGGGGCCACAGGCTCCAACTCCCATACCATCTGTCATGGCAGGCCTTTTGTAATTCCTGGCTAGCCTCAAGGTTTTTCGTTGCCTTCTTCATGTACTCAGCCATCCTGGAGAGGAGACCAAGTACATAGTCCACTATGTCTTGTTTAGGTGGTTTGAGAGGTAACTCCCATCCCTCCTTAACCAAACATAAGGGACCCCTAACTAGATGTCCAAACAGAAGTTTGGGCATCCCTTCTGAGGAACCTCTCTGAAGGCAAAGAGAAGGCAGGGCAAAAGGATGTCCCATCTGTGCCTAAGCTTTTCAGGGAGACCTTTTATCATGCCCTTGAGGGTTTTGTTGAATCTCTCAACCAACCCATTGCATTGTGGGTGATAGGGAGTGGTGAATTTGTAATTCACTCCACACTCCTTCCACATAGCAGTCAGGTACCCAAACATAAAGTTGGCACCTCTATCTGATACTACCTCCTTAGGGAAATTCACTCTGGAAAAGATTCCCAGGAGAGCTCTAGCCACAGCAGGACTTGTGGTAGTCCTAAGGGTAATTGCCTCTGGATATCTAGTGGCATGGTCCACCACCACTAGTATGAATCTGTGCCAAGATACAGTTGGAGGATCCGTGGGACCAACAATGTCAATCCCAACCCTCTCAAAGTAAACTCCCACCACAGGTAGTGGTATCAGGGGTAACCCTGGGTGGAACACCAGGCTATGCTCGCTGAGTGTGCGTAGTTTGCGCAACTATGAGCTACGCAAATTGCACGTAGCACACTGCAAAAACGCATAGCGGGCATTTTTTTCTTGCTTGCGGTCCTCAACGTTAAGTTGGCGACCGCGAGCTAGCAAAATCAACATCCTGGTGAAACTTATTACTTGTTCGCGATCAGCAACATCAAGTTGCCAATCGCGAGCGTGGAAAATAAACCTCCCGGCAAGATTCTCGAAGCGGGGAGGTCAGGTTTCTCATTGTGAGTGGTCGCGTATGCTCGTGACCGCTAGCGATGAGAAACTACCAGTCCGTGTTAAGAAAGCTGCAGCTCGAGTATAAATCTACTCGAGCGGCAAAAAATGACCGCTCACACTGTGCAGGATGCAGTTTGCACTGATTCCACAATTTGGACAAGCATCCAGCACTGTGCAATCATTGCGAACAGCATTTTCACTACCGCACTATGCAGTTCGCGTAGCTATGCGTAGCGTGCGTAGTGGAAAGTGCACTTTGCGTAGCTATGCATATCGCTACTATGCAAACTATGCCCAGGGTTAATCAGGGTGGTCTTTGTAGTACCACCTGCCTTACCAGTGGCTTGGCAAGTGAAACAGAAGCGACAAAACTCCTTTGTGTCTTCTGACATATGAGGCCAGTGAAAGTGAGGGACAAGCCTGTCCCAGGTCTTGCTTTGGCCTAAGTGCCCTGCTCATGGGATGTCATGGGCCAGTGCTAATAGGAAGCCTCTAAACTTCAGAGGTATAACCAACCTCTTGGTAGCACCAGGCTTGGGGTCTCTACCCTCTGAATACAGAAGTCCATCATCCCAGTAGATCCTGTTGGACCCACTGGCACTCCCAGCAACCTCAGCAGCAGTTTGCTGTCTGATGGGATCAAGAGAGGGGCAGATCAGCTGCTCCTGGCTCAGATCTGCCGTGGAAGGGCTCCCTGTCCCTAAGAACTCAACCTGGTCAGGTTACAAGTTCCTCTGAGACAGTTCCTTCACAGGGACTGAGTTCATCTCCCTCAAGAGACTGATCCTCACTCTGAGGCCGGGTGAAGCCACTGCCTTACCCTATCTGCTCCTTCTCTTGGAAGGCACCTGGTCCAGCTTTTTAGGATCCAGGGCCTGTTCAGTGGAGGGCATTTTTGCCTGTGACCTAGTCGAGGCAAACATATCTGCAGGGATGCCAAGCATTTGTGAATGTGTCCTGAGTTCCACTTCAGCTCAAGCTGAAGTTTCCAAATCATTGTCCAATACGCATTCTACAGGGAGGTCTGAGCTAACCACAACTTTCTTAGGGCCAGTTACCCCTCCCCAGGTGAAATTAACAATTGCCAAAGAATAGTCTGTCCTGACATTGCTTGCATTGATCACTTGGTACATCCCACCAAGTATGATCTGTTCAGGGGCCACAAGGACTTTTCTGATACTTGCACCTGTGTCCCTGTTACCATTTTTGAAAGGATGTTGTCTATAGTTGTCCACACGACTGGGACTGACAAATAAGGAGGCAATATCCATGCCTCCATCACAGGCTAAAACAGCCTGAGTTGAAATTCTGACTAGGCCAGAATTCATTCCAGATCCCAAGGTCAACCCTACTATACCCTTGATCTATACCCTACCACTTGGAACTGAGCTAGAGGGAACAGTTGCCCTAGGGGCAATGGTGGTTGGAGTAGATTCATTGGCCCATGGACAATTGGCATCCTCTGTCAAATGGATCTTTACTCTACCGATATGACACCAAGGTTTCTGCCCACTGCTCCTGAGGGACCCTCTGTACTTTACAGGCACTTTCTAATGCAGTTATCCATTTGTGGATGTCATCCCCACTTTAATAGGGAGGGACTATCTTGTTCAGGTTCCTATGATCATGAGTATACTCTCTGCTCCTAGGGACACTGTTGCTGCCACCATGGAACTCTAATCCCAATCTTTCTGTTGCGCTTTGTAGCTCTAGGGATTCCCTATATAGGGCCAATTGCTGTTTCTTGAGCCTGAGCTTGATCCTCTCAAGCTCCAGAAATTGGCACTGTCTATCATAAGAGGATTCCCTCTTGTTTGATATGAGAGTCCCTATAGAAGTTCCTGAGATATGAGACTCAACAGCTGGAGTTCTGGATCTCCTAGGGAAACTCTGTACTCTTCCTGGTGGAGTAAAGAGAGGGCGACTGGGGCCTGGTCAGGGTTTGAGTCAATGTCATATAAGGTTTCAATTCCTGGCCTTTCCACATTCCCTGTTCCATTCACTCTATCAACATCATCAGACCTTGGGGCCTTCCAAAGTTCATCTAATAGCATAATTTCAAGGAGACGTTAGGTGTTTGTTGATCTCCCATGTCCTCAAATTCCTGGATATGCAAATTTAAAATTTAAGGACACTTCTGTGCGGACTTCGAGCAAACCCTTTGGAACATAGGAGGTACCAAGGCCAACCCTCCAGTGAGTACTGAGTTACCCGTGCTACCTATCCCACAGGAGCCGGGTGCATAGGGGTCAAGTGGTGTCGGAAACCTTTGTCATTTTCAATGGAGAGCTGCAAAGAAGTACTGCTGCCAGGAAGGCGAAGAGTGTCCGGAGGAATCCAAGCCTGTATTTGAGATGAGAGGAACCTGAAAGCAGAGGGGAAAGAGTCTGGGTCACTTCAGGTGACCAGGGCTCGGTAGTCGAATGCCCACCGATGTCTGGTGCTTCAGGTGAGAAGAAGGGTTGCTTGACTCTCCAGCCACGGGCACCAGGAGATGTTGAGGATGACCAGAATCTGGAGGTGAGCTGTCCCATAAAGGTTGATGAGTGCTGAGGGGTCGATATCCGCCTGGACAACCAACAGGCCTTGGCAAATGCAACCCACAAGATCAGAGGAAACAGGTTATGGAGTGGACCAGCAAGGCCCAGGGGACTCTCCAATTAATGGAGAGTCAGGGCATGTCTGGAACAAAAAGGTAAGCCCAAGAACAAAGAAGGTGACCATCGGTAGGACCCACAGGCCAACGGACCAGGGATCGCGAGAAGACCTCAAGCAAGTTTGCGAAGTACCAGCCCACAGGACACTCGGAGAGTGGGGGCTGGAAATCTTCGGTGCAAATAATGCTCAGGTTGGGACTACACAGAGTCCAATGTCAAGGCTCAGAAATTGTCACTAAGCATATGTAACTGCAAATGTACATGGTGCACAGGGGTTCAGGTTGCACGGTCCCCACGAGGGATACTGGTCTAAGAATTGCTGAGAGGGCAGATTGACCTCAAGGACCTTCAGGAACCCACATCCTGTGTTGCTGAAATCTTCAGAATCCTCAGGAGCTTGGGAGAAGCAAACTGGTCAGAGGCATTTAGGTGCCTGCTTTTGCATGGGAGTAACTCCTTTACTCCACAGGAGATTCTTCAGTCGCCCAGCGTTGTGCAGGCAGTTGAAGTACTTGGTTTCTCCTTAGCAAAATCTTGTCCAGGTAAAATATAAAGTCCTGTAGTCAGGTAACCCACTTTATACCCATGGGAAGGAGTTGGAAAGATTCTGTGGACCCGCCCTGGGAGGGCAGGCCAGAGGGGTGTTCTTTGTCCAGTTTCATACCAGAACAGGAGCCAATGGCTCCAAGAACTGTTTTGAGCTGGACTATGCACAGGGACACCAAATGTACCCCCAGTGCAGACTTCTGGAACTCAGAGAGTGCACCCACCCAGGCCCAACTCACTAAATCTTGTCTGGGAGGTGGGTCCACTTCCCTGTTAAAGGATGCCTATTGCCATACATTCCTCTGCACAAGCTTAGCTCAGCAGCAGGAGGGCAGACCCGTGTCTGTGGCTGGCTGCATCCATTTTAGCTGTCCAGTTTGAGAAAGCTGGTACCGGGTAGACCGGTGACCCACAGAAGTTTTTCTAGAAGGGTGGAATTATACCTCCGACACCAGTTACTCGTGTGGAGGTAGGACTCCAAGGTGTTTGACACCAAACACAATATGTTTCTACATAGCCGTTTTAAAGTTAGCATTTACCGCGAGGCTATAATGCACTTAAACATATATGTCTGGCTGCATCACAGACAACCCTGGAAAATTGCCTCCAAAGGCTGCAGAGGGCCTCTGCTCATGCAGGGGCACCCTCTAACATAAAACCCAGCACCCTGTCTTCAGGATTGTTAAGACCTGCCATAAGGGTGACTGATAGGTATTTAAGTGTAGTGATTTAGATAGATATAGTGAACCTATAGCTCAGTAAGTGGTGCAAGCACAATCTTACACAGTCTGCAGTAGCAGGCCTGTTGTGTCAATTTGGATGGCCTCTCAGGGGTGGCATAATACATGCTGCAGCCCATGAGGGGCCCCTGGGGTACCTATGTCCTGGGTACCTTGCGTACCATATACTAGGGACTGATAAGGGTACCCCAGTATCCAATATGGAGGGTACCTAAAGTACATACATTGTAATTTTAGGGAGGAAGCAGATAGACTGGGGTCCTGGATGGCAGGATCCCAGTCAGACTAGGCCAAAACAGTGATACATCAGCCTAAAAGTGGGGCTAATCATAAGAAGCAGATCCTACTTTCCTACATAACCCCCCCCAACGCAAGGACAATAAACTAACCTTGACCAGTTGAGTCTTCATGTTCTAAGTGGAAATATCTAGAGAGTCCATCTCCTTTGGTGTGGTTACTCCCAGGTCTACGTTACACTGTATAGTCCATCCCTTGTAGGTAAATGGACCACCTCAAAAGTTTGGGGTTTTCACCCTTCATTTGTTTTAGCCAAAAGAGGGGCTTATGGTCTATCTGATCAATGAAGTGAGTGCCAAACAAGTACGTACATTGCAATTTAAGGGAGAAAGCAGATATACTAGGGTCCTGTCAGACTAGGCCAAAAACAGTGATACATCAGCAAAAATTGGGGCTAACCATAAGAAGCAGATCCTACTTTCCTACAGTAGTCATTACTGCCCCCCTCTCCCAACCCTTACTCTGGGCATTGGCACTTAGAATTTCCTCTAAACAGCTTGCTACAAGTATTGCTGCCCAGAGGTGTGGCTCTCACATGTGTACCTACCAGTTGTTACCCTCTCATCATAAGCACAGTCAATCCTGACTTCGTACAGGCACCCTAAAATCAGAGTGAGTATGGCACATCTGACTGGCAGGCTACAGTGGGAATCGAGGATCTACTGTGTGATTTAAGGATATTGGAATTCAAAGATCTACTGCAAGATTTGAGAATTCCACTGTCTAGAAAAACTACACCGATGGCATGGTCAGGTTGTTGGCCTTCCTCCATGTTGATGAGAGGAAGCCTCAACTTGGTCTCTTCTCTTCACTGGGGGTTCTCTGCTTGGGTTCACCTACGTTTCTGACTCTCCATCTTGAAGCAGAGATCTATAGCAGTCTCCCAGATGTTTTCTGTTTGCAGCACTTCTTTAAAATGTACCAGCAGTGTCACTTTCAATACTTTTTTGAAACTGTGAAATAATTCAACTTCTCCCAATACTGTATACAGAGGCCTCAGGCTAGTGATACCTTGTTTGGATTATGGGAGTCCTGTCTGGCCCTTGTACCATCCTGTGCAACCACATACTGGAATGTACAAACACAGTCGAAGGTATGCTGTGAAAACTAGCTTTTGGGACTTTGTACTGTTTTGTGCTCATCTTTTTTACATCGTTTCTGATAGATGTCTCCTCACCTGCTGATGATTCTGTTGTTAGGTCATTGTGGTTGGACTGTGCTTAGTCAGTGTTGAATCACAAACTATGAGTCCATCAACATGTTATATGATGGCACGTCCTAGCATACCTTCACAATATGCAAATACTAACACAGTGCTCACTCACACAGCTAATTGTTTATCCTGTAATAACAATGCAATCATAATTCACATTGACAACATAATTAACGTAACATACATGTTTTAGGTTTAAAAGTAATTACACATAGTCTGCACTAAGTCCCATGCTGAGTTCTCTTCTTCTGCTATGTTAGTGAAGATCTCTGCCCTTGAGGTGAAGATTTCTACACTTGGGGTGGATCTGTATCCACCTGCCATAACAAGCTGGAAATAGCATACGGGAACAGGAAATACGTCACTCCTGAGTAATCACTTCAACACATTAGAATCCCCAGCCATCCAGCCAAATTTACCCCCAAATGATGGAGAGACATGAAGAGAAGGTCCCCAGTTTTGCATAGGAAGGAATCCTGGCAGAGAAAGAGATTGTGAGGGGTTCCTCAACTTTATGGGAGTCCTGAGAACCATTGTAGGACCAGATCAGGAGAGAAATTGTCACATGCAGTAATACAGTAGGTAGCCACAAGCAAAGGAAAGGAGTGCCTTAAGCACATCTAACGGTATAAGGTGTGCCAGCAGTATCCTCCAACCACATTTGTAGTACCCCAAACTAACACCAATGCACAGGAGGGTCTTCAAAGGAGCATAGTTTGCCATCTATGCTCGGAGAGAGGCACTTGTGCGGCAAAACAACATTTAGACTCATTTTTATAGAACGTAATTGCATATTCATTTTTTAAAGTATTCGTCTGTCCTGTTCATGTTGTATCTCACATAGGACATCCTCTGAAATTTAGTGATTGAATGACTATTTCTTGTTGATTTAAATAAACCTTAAAATTCACATTAGTGAACAGTTAAAAATAAAAATTTTAGCAAAATAGAATTTTACTGCAAGAAACTCATCAATGAATAAATATTGACAAAAGGCTTATAACAACTCGTTTAAAAGTTTCCTGTGTTTTTTGCATAACCTGTATGATCTGTTTGATTAAAATTAAAATTGTAACAGATCTTAAAGGACAGAGTACACATGTTTATGTTTTATTGACATTGTATAATACATTAAGTGATCATCAAAAATGTAGGGAACATATAATGATGATTATCATAGTTGTCACTGATTGTCTAGAAAATATCCATGTTGCTATACCCCTCATACAACATTTTCACTAGGAGTATGTAAGGCTGACATTGCACACGTTATTCTCGTTGTCCCTTGTGCAACTGTGGTGTTTTTGTATGTCTGACAATGATGAAGGAACGCTCCTCCGTAAAGCGTTGCCTCACTCGCCATTCAGAGAAAACTAAAATGATAAAACATAATTTTATTTTTCTGTGACTGCCTTACACATGTGTGTAGGTCAGAGGGTGGGGTTGTCTGGGGTGGTGGGCACTTAGAGGTGTGCATGAATGTTTGTCCAACCGTCCAAGGCAAGCCAAACGCATGCACATTCGATTTCTCCAACCCGGTTGTGTTCACAGCCAATATGGTCCGGGATGCCCCCCACCCCTTCCACCACCAATCCCAATGGTAGGAGAAAGACACAGTTTGAACTTTTGGAAGGCAGGGGGGCCTCACGACCCCCCCGGCCGTATTTATTAAAATATGAAACAAAATTTAAAACTTTAAATTAACAACGTTTCATGTGTCATGTACAAAATTCCACTTTCATTACACTTGATGAAGACAGGTATCCAGGCTAACCTTAACAAATCTCTAATACAAAGATTTTCCTAACCGAGTCTAACATCATGACACAATGCATTGCATACGAATTTTGTACATCCTATCGTTAGGGGCCAACGGCAAGGTCTCAACCGGTGTCAGATCCCTATCACCAAATTTCTGCCCTCACGTGTGAGTGGCGCATGCGCAGAGGACTTTTCCCTCGTAGCCAACTGTAACTTCCCTTGTGATGGGGGCCCCCTTTCACTCGACGCCATCTTAAGGTCGTCCGAGTTCCCGTGCGGGTATCCGTAAGAAGGACAGCATGGACTCCCCCCCCTTTCCCCGCACTCTCTTCTGCCGGAGCGGATATCCGGCCCCCGGGAAATTTGTGGGAGGGGCATATAGCCGTCTCCCCCTGGGAGGGGCCTATGACCGTCTCCCCCTGGGCGATCCCATCAATAATGGGTGCCGCCCCCCGTGGGAGGGGCCAATGGCCACCTCCCCCTGGGCGCTCCCATCCATAATGGGTGGCGCCCCCACTAGGGACCTTGAAACTGTTTGCCCACGCACGGATTACCGCGTTCAAAATCTAATCAGGAAGCGGAGCAAACACCGTTTGCCCACGCACGGAGCACCCCATTCAAAATCTATTTAACGGACTGTGGATTCATTCCCCGGGTTGCCGCCAATTTGTTTAGCACCGTGCGAGTGCTTGATGCAACGACTGGTGCTGTCTCCTTACTCACGCCGTTCCATCTAAATATTGATTACTTGGAGGACTTTCAACCTTTGTGGTGCTGTCCCATCATTGACGTCGCCTCTTTCAATACATTAATTATTTGGAGGACCTCAATCTTCGCGGTCCACTTGCCCCTTACACCCGGTCCTGATGAAGACCCCGCAGCAAGGACTATCATTCCTGCACTGTTAAGAGGGTCGAAACGTCGACTGTTTTTCTTTTTGTGGCAACCTCACGCCAATATTATGTAGATATATTGTACCTTGTGATGTATGCCTCTTTCAAGCTATGGTCGCCATTTTTCATGGCAACGCTGCTATCTAAATATTAGCTATAAGGTGTTTTCTCAAATGTTTGATTTTATTGTCACTGAATCCTACCACTCCCCTATCCTTATCACTATCACTTCCCCCCCTCCCTCCCGGGGCACTGTATGACCATTAATACAGTTGATTGTTCGCAATATGTATTTATTACATTTGATCCCTCAGTGAATAAAACTCTGTGGATAGTATAATTGCTTTTGGATTCACTCATTAAATTGTATATATTATCTTGTGTTTACACTGGGACCCTCTCCTCCTAGTAATCCATAAGAAGGACAGCATGGACTCCCCCCCTTTCCCCGCACTCTCTTCTGCCGGAGCGGATATCCGGCCCCCGGGAAATTTGTGGGAGAGGCATATAGCCGTCTCCCCCTGGGAGGGGCCTATGACCGTCTCCCCCTGGGCGATCCCATCCGTAATGGGTGCCGCCCCCCGTGGGAGGGGCCAATGGCCGCCTCCCCCTGGGCGCTCCCATCCATAATGGGTGGCGCCCCCACTAGGGACCTTGAAATCACTGCTCACCGATCATGACCTTACCGCCACAGGCCAGATAGTTGACCGACTATCTGGCCCACCCACACCTCCTATAGGTCATGTCTCCTCAATCCCACTAGCCAAGCTATCATGTCTCCTATCAATAAGTTATTCCCCACCCTGGACAGGTGTACCCCATCATCTGAATACCAGTGGTCCCCCCAGATGCACCCATGAGGTATGCTTTGAAGATGAGCAGAGCGAAACAATTTCTCCCTTTTATTGTTGACCCTCTTTACCGAATGGTTCAATGCTGTCGTGGAAAATCCACCCCTCCATACCCTCCTCGGAATCATGTGTGACCAAGCTATTGTGCACCCCGGGAGCGTCTTTGCTAACCAACTAACTGCTGAAAGTATGTGCTCGATTAAAGCTCGTCTGCCCAACCTTACCAAGTCATTGCCCCCAATGTGCACTATGACTACTGATGGCGGTGACCTGTGCCGCCCTAACAATTCTTCCACAAAACTTTGCAGTCAGTCAATACATAGGCCGCCCTTCCCATGGAAGGACACCCTGAAACCATATTCCTCAGATGTGTGGATCGCATCACCTGCTTTGAATATGTCCGCGGCACGCCTCACGTATGAGTGGCCCACGACCCAGACCACTCGTCTTCCATTCCTTGTTCCTGAAGTGGTGGTTGGCTGATACTGGGCCGGTCCCAATTTCCGCCCTGCGTCACAGGCTCGTGAAACTGTAATCCAAACAAAAGACAACAAGTGTGAGTGCACTTCTTCAGTAATTTACAACATGTGCAGCCGCACGTACCGTTTGAAACAATTTGAAGACCAGCGGCCTAATTGTTTAACATTGTCTGCCCGCAGACCCCCAGCCGTTGCTTCTGTAGCGGCCCCTATCCTGAATGAATGAGTCCCAAAATCACTCGGGTTCAAGCCCGCAGCTGCAATCGTGATTGTCAGCACCCTCTGGAACTGAAACTTTGTTAACGGGGTGCCGTCAGCATGTCGCAGCAAGGTCCCCCCTCACGTCATCAACCTTTGTTTTAGGTAGGCCTCAACATGCCTCACTGGACAACAGGGACTACCCGGAGCGCGCTGCAACACAATGCTATTCCCCTGGGCCTCCTGGTCTGTCTTTGACCTGGCTATTGTGATCAGCAGGGAATCTCCCCTCAGTTGCATGTGGTCCCTGTGCAGACCCCCCTCGGTATCCCTTTTGTTGGCAGCCACTAGTTCGCTTACCCGCAGGTCCCCATAGAACGCCAACGCAAATGCTGCCCGGAATAGGATGACCTCACCAGGTGAGGAGCATGTGTCCTCTAGTTTAGCCAACAAGGAGGTCAATCTGACAAATCCAATCGGGTGCCTGGTATCCTTTTTGTGACCCTCTAGGCGCTGCCAGCTGCGCAGCGCCTTTCTGACTATGAAGGAATCTGTCTGGTCCCTAATCCCCTGGAGCTGAGCCATAAACGATTTGGCGGCCTTATACCGACTGGCGTTTGCCACCGACCGGCCCTCCTCATGAAGTGCCACTAAAAATTGGGTAAAGGACCCCTCCTGACCCCATCTATGCTCCCATGTAGGGCCCAAAAAGGAGCAGTACGAGCGGAACGCCCCTTCATAAGCTTTTCTTGTCCTGCCACTAGCTCCGCTGAGGGTAAACAATCCCTGAAAGCCTGCATTTTGAACTGAGAGAGCGCATCAGCCGCATTATTCAGTACTCCTGTCCCATGTTTTGCCCTGAATTGTACATTCAGTCTCAAGCATTTCAACACAATCTCTTTCAACAATCGCAATATCCACTTGCAGCGTGCTGCCTGCTGGTTAATGCACTCGACCACGGTCATGTTATCAGACCAAAATATCACCGAGCGGTTTCGGAACTCTTCTGGCCAGGCCAACAACGCTACCCAGATGGGGAATAACTCCAGGAAACCAATGTTGCTCGTCAAACCACTTGTTTCCCACCATGCTGGCCATTTCTGGGCCGACCATCGGTTACCAAGAATCGTGCCAAACCCCACACTGCCCGCAGAGTCGGTCCATAAACCTAACTCTGCTGACGAGGCCGGGGCTTTGCACCAGACTATCCAGCCATTGAAATCCGCCAGGAATGCCAGCCAAATGAGCATGTCCTGGGGAACCTCTGCCGACAGTCTCGTACAATGGTGCCCTTCTTTTAAGCCAACCATGGCCTGGGCAATCGATCGGGAGAAAGGGCGAGCCATCGGCATAACCCTCAATGCAAAGTTAAGCTGACCCACTGTTTGCTGTAGTTGGTACGGTGTCACTTTGTCCTTCCGGAGACATTGCATCAAGGAGGCCCTGAATTTGGCGATCTTCTCCGTGTGCAAACAGAAGCAACCCTCCACGGAGTCTAGTTCGATACCCAGAAACTCCAGGGAAGTAGTTGGACCCACCGTCTTACCTGGAGCCAACGGTACCCCGAAACCCTGCATGAGCAAGCAGAAATCCTGAAATGCCCGTGCACAGTCCCGAGAGCCTGCTGTGCCGAGATACAGGAAATCATCGAGATAATGCATTACATGTTGGTGCCCTGAGGCCTTCGAGAATACCCACTCCAGAAAAGAGCTAAACATTTCAAAATAGGCACACGAAATTGAACAACCCATCGGCATGCACATATCCATGTAGTACTTCCCCTGAAATGCAAAACCCAACAAGTGCCGATCCTGGGGATGCACCGGAAGCAACCTAAATGCGGATTCAATGTCCGATTTCGCTAACAATGCACCGGGGCCTAGGCGATTCAACATTACCACTGCGTCATCGAATAAAGCATACCTCACACTGCACATGTCTGCATCGATCGCCTCATTAACGGAAGCTCCCCTTGGTGCAGATAAATTATGAATGAGCCTGAATTCTCCCGGCTCCTTCTTGGGAACTACCCTTAATGGGGAGCACACAAAATTGGCCGTTGGTGGTTCACTGAACGGTCCTGCAACCCGCCCCAAGCGAACCTCTTTTGCTATTTTGTGGTTGTGCTTAACGGACAGTTGGTTTCTGCATGAGGGGGCCCCCCGAAAATCACCCGCCGGGATCCTGAAGCCATACGAGAAGCCATCGCGCAGGATCCCAGCAGACACATGATCAGGGTATTTGTTCAGCCAGGGAGTCAAAGCCAGAATATGCATGGGCGATTGTTTGGACCTCCGAGGCACCGTGTCAATCTTGCTTGGTACCCCCTTTGCCTCCAGTACTACTGCCTCTGTCTCGGCAGCTAGTTTCGGGGTGGGAGGTGTTACCACAACCTGCGCAGGCATGCCTGAACCTGCATGTTCCCTGCGGCCTGCTACATGTTCCCTTGTTAAAACCCCAACATACTCCTCACTTATTCCCATTCCCGCCCTATCTAGACTGAGTATCTCCCCCGTAGGTTGGTCAAAAGGGTTGTGGATGCTTCTGCTGAAAAGCCCTAGAGCCATTTGCACTCGACCCTGATCCACCCGCTGCGCCCGGCAAGAACTGCGCATGCCACGATACAGTATCCAAGCAATCCCAAGTCAGTGTTTCATTAAACTCTTTCACTTTTCTAAATGCCACATCATACCCTTTCCATTCTTCTCCTTCATACTTCTCATGGAAGCCCGTGATCCTGCTCTGGTAGCAAGCAAGGTCACCCAACAGTTCTGGTTTTCGCTCACCCACAATTGCTACAAAAACAGAAAAAGCCCTGATCCAGTTCATCATGGACTCTTCCACCCTGAATTCTGCCATTTTTGCCCTCCATACACTGGGGTGCCATAAATCCTTCTGAGTCTTGGCATATTCTAACTCACGATTGTCTGTCAACAATCAAAACATATTGATATACTTGTTTGCCCACACCATTTCCTTTGTCGCCATAGGAACATGTTGCGCCAAGCATTCCCGCCTTGAGGGTACAGCGCCCTCCCCCATTATTGGGAGCGATCTCTTACCGGCTTCTGTTGTACTTCCGGTCGTGTCCGTCGATTTATTCAGATTTTCGACCGCGGCCAGGTTCGCCACCTGTGGAGAAATAGAAAGCACGTTAGCTGCCCCAGTGCCCCTTGTCTGCCTGAGCTGCTCGATAATCTGCCTAGCTTCTTCGGCTGGGACTTCCACAGCCGTGGATCCCCCCGCTCCCTTCTTCAACCAGGGTAACACAGCTGCCAACTGAATCGCTAGTTCGGGAGGCATTTGGTCGTTTTCCAGCAGTGTGATAACCACAGGGATTGGCAATCCCCCATCCGGTGTGGGTACCGGGCTGGATGCTGGTGCTACTGGGACCAGCGGGACCTCCATCGGGACTGGGGCCTCGCCAGGACCCACTTTCCCCTTCTTCTTTTTCCCCTTATCCCCCCCTGGGGTAATGTTTGGCAAAGCAGGCCCCACAATCCTCTTAGGTCGCCCTGAGGGCCCGCTTGGGCCTCCACCTGCTTCCAGAGGGCCGCTAAGCCGCGACCCAGCTCGTCTACTTTACCAAATTTCCTGTCCATCACTGACACTTGGTTCACCAGTGTGCACAGCATTCGTTCCATCTCACAGCTCTTTCCACTCTTCTTACCAGGCATATCTGCGTTCTGTTTTATCTCTGCCTGTTTTCCAGTAGCGACTCGAACTCCAGCTACGCCTTGACGACTGAAACAGAAAAAACAACGATTACACGTTCAAAAAACTGCAGCTTGTTCCCTTGAGGGCTCACGAGCGACGAGTGGTGCAGCCTTCAGAGCGCAGGAACAAGAGGACGCTTGCCTGGATTCTAGCGCCTTTTATCTTGCAGTGGGAAGGCGGGGCAGCATCCCCATCCCGCCCAGAGATGCATGGACTTCCGGGCGGGTGTTAGGACAACCCTCTTAGGCGGCGGGGGCATGCTCCAACCACGCCACTTTGGGCATACCGGCCGGGACACGCCCCCCGCCCGCAAAGAATTCCCGGGGGATCGGGGCACCCAGCCATACGTTCGGGGTGACCGAGAGGTCTCCCCTTTCCAGTTGGAGAAACGCCGACGGCTCCCAGGGACTATCTGAATGACACAGCAGGCCACTCAGACCAATCCTGGTGCAGCTCTCATAGTGAGAGCAGTGTCTGGATTGGGTAAGGAGCCTGCTTTCCCAGAGACTGCTGGGAAATCCCTGAGGCTGACATCAGAGGCAGCGGCTGCGGCTGCAGCTGCGGTAGCGGTAACAGAAGAAAAGGTATGTTTGTCTAAAATTATTATATCATTCTCTCCCGCCCACCCCGCAGGGCATAACACAGGCCCCCACAGCCCCTGAGTTGCAGAGGTGCCCCACGCTCCAGGGGTCCCCTCCTTATCAAGAATTAAATGGTGCGCAGTGCGCACGGCATGCCCAGACTCGTAATAAATTAAATGGTGCGCATAGTGACAGCACGCACGCCTGGGCCCGGCCGCGCCTCTGAGCCTCTTCATTAAGGGGAGCTCACCTTAACTTGTAGAAAAAACTATTCTTCAAGTTACAAGCAATAGGACGACTTTATCAGGGTGTGTGGGTGTTTATTGTTGAACAGTGTAGTTTGCTGAAAGTTTATTCTTAGAAATATTAAGTCAGTTAAGAGTTCATTATTGAAGCACTGTTCATGACTTAACAAATAAAGTGGGGATTCGTCTCCGTGAGAGCACTGCGCTGAACATGGACTTTTTAAATCTGCAATATCTGTTTGACTGTAATGCATATATATTGTGGGCAATTGCAGCATTTAGAGTGAAGACAGACAGACATTGAATGAATTGGGGCTCTGGAGGGAGCACCACAGGCCAGGGCCTAGCAAGTAATTGTAGAAGAACCCAAGTGAAAAGGAGGGGAAAGAGACCTATTAAGTTCTAGATGTAAGACAGGAGCGGAGGCATTTGTGTACACAATTGCAAAATCCAAGTTTAAAGTGTGGAGAGATTATTAGAATGAGGCACTGTGTCAAAGGAGGCACATATTTGAAGGCTTAAAAGCCATAAAATTCTCGTTTAAGAATCCACAGGTTTATTTCCACAACTGCACCTTTCTGTCTTGGTCTTTTCCAGTCCTTGTCTCGATTGTCATCGGCACGTGGGTTGTGAATTCATTATCCTTTTTATTCAATAAATAAATAAATACTGATTTTACTTAACATTTTTAGACACTCCAGCTTGTATCATAAGAGCTGGTTCTAAAGTCTTTCACTAAAAATCATCCCACTCCTGCCGTCTCCTTTCAAGTACTGCAACAAAGGTGAAGGTGAGCAGAATCGGTATTTGTGGTGCTTGATTCTACTTTACTTTCTGAAGTTAGGAGAGATTGTGCTTGCGTTCCTGCGAAAATTCTCCTCAGGTAACACTCTGAGGAATTTGTTTGAGAAACGCAAATACAGTGGCATACCGTGTGCTTCTATCAGATACGAAGGCAGAAATGGTATTACCCAGTGGAGGGTTCCGTGAGGTATAAAATTGGGTATAATAGGAAAGAAAACCAGATGCAATGTCCTCCCTGCGCGCGAGCGATGTTTTGTCAACTAATTCAAGATGTGTGACAAAGGAAGATTGATGCTGATGTCAAGAAGCCTGGCCAGTGTCCGACCAGGTCGCTCACCTTCACCATACACGCGAGCCTGTGTATATTTGCTAGGCCTGGGTGGTGAATTCCGTTCCGTCCACGGAATTTGGGTAATTTCACGTTCCGCGGAGAATGCAAAATTGCCCAAAAGCCTGTGTTCCGCAACTTCGCGAAATTATTTGCTTGTTCGCGTTCCCAAAATGTGTGTTCGCAAGATATTTTTCCCTGAGCACGCAAACAGCAATTGCGAACAGTAAAAAAGCATCGCGAAGAAGCAATTCTGGTTGCTCGCGGAATTTCTGCGTGTTCGCAGAGATTTTTTACCGTTTCGCAGAGATTTGCATAATGCGATTACACAAATTCCGCCCACCCCTAATATTAGCCAATATAGTTCACCTCTCATGCTGCTAATTTCTGACATTCTTCAAGGAGTGTTGCGCGCTTGTGTGTTGCGGAGGGCTCACTAGCCTGAGTTTGTAAGTCAATTTCTCAGACCATCCCTTCCACTGTCTCAAGGTCCTTGCAAATGGAGGGCAGTGCTCCCGCCTGTTTGGCAATACACACTCTCCTAATGTATGTTTTAAAAGCTTTCCAGAGGGTAACTTGCTGCTCTACTGTTCAAGTATTTAAATGAAAATACTCCACTAAGGTCTCGTTGACCTCGCTAAGGAACCCTTCAACAAGTAATGCCTCAGAGGGGAAGCGCCAGGACATGTGAGGTTGTGAAACACTGATAATGCTGAGAATGGTGAGGTGGTCTGATAGTGTACGCGATTAATGTTCAATTGGAGTGATGGCTAGTAGGAGTCAGGGAGAAAGATACCAATGATCTATATGGAACCAAGAGCCAGGTGGGGCAAAGTAGAAGGAATACTGTAGAATAGTGGGGTATCGGGCTCTCCAGGCATCTTTAAGTAGAAACTACTGTAATAGAGAAGTGAGTACCTGTACCAATGCGTAGGGTTTAGTGATCTGGCCTGATGCCGTTGTATCTAAGGAGGAGTTCAGTAGTAGGTTAAAGTCACATCCAATAAGTATATTCTCTGCTAACAGTCGAGATATATGTGTAGATATGTTTAGAAAGAATTCGGGAGAGTCTACATTTGGGGCATAAACGTTAATCAGTAGAAGCGTTCACTCCCCATCGCGCCAGTGGCCAGGAGAAAACAACAATCAGGATCAGTGACCACCTCTCGGACTTCAAAAGGAATAAATTAGTTGATCAGGATGCACACTCCTCCAGAGAAGGTGCTACAGCTAGCAAAAAAAAACGATTGTCCCCCCATGGTGCTGCAAAGCGATTAGTGGAGTGGGGGCCATAGTGGCTTTCTTGCAAAAGAGCCACATGGATAGAGTGCCTAGACAGATAAGGCAGTACCTGTCGCCGGTGTCAGATTGGAAAGCCCTCTAACATTAGATGTAATACATTTCAACGGAAGTGCCCCTTGCCTCTGAGCTGGTGGGATCATCTATGCGTTTGTGTGATATATGTATGCATGAAGATGTGGAAAATAAGCCCAAGACGGTACATCAACATTGTTAGTGCTCTGTGGAAGAAAGCAATAAGATATATAACATCAAGAAAACCAGAGTTCTAAATCCCCTACCCACATTGGATAATAAACAAACAGCATCTGGTGAATCCCTTCATTATCCCAAGAGGAAAAAAAAGAAAGAGGAGAACTCCTAGGGGGAGGCAACACCCATGGGAGACTGCCAATAAAATCTAAAAGTTTAATTTAACTCAGTGCAACCATTATAACCATAATGTTAAGTAGTTTTGTCCAAACTGTCTATGCATTGCCACTGAGGAACCCAGGTCCAGCCCGACAAAAAGAAAGGGGCCACAAGAGATCTGGATTCATCAGTCATTCCGCACAAGGATTAATAGCCTGGTGAGAGTTCATGAGCACATGGGCTCAGATTGAGAGGATGCCGTCTCTTCACCACTCACACTGGAGTCTAGTTTAGCTCTGTGTTGTTTCCAGAAACTGGTGGCATTAACTAGGGACTCAAAAACATGCTCTTTGACATTGATCTGAATATGCAGCCGTGCCGGATACTGCATGGCGTAGCATATATTTGGCTTCTGCAGTGTATGTTTGGCACGTCTCTTGCATCGTGGGTGTGAAGTCCAGGAAGAATGCCAAATTCATGCCTTTATGCGGCACAAACCCTTTGTCCCGAGCAATTCATAGGGCCACATCTTGGTTGTGATAATGGAAGAATTTAGCGATAATAAATCGTGGAGGCGTGCGGTTGCCAGTCGCGGGCCAAGTGATCTATGGGCCTGTTACACCGCAATGGTCGAGGAAAACACTTCTCTTTTGAAAAGCTCCACCAGGAGCTTCTCGAAGTATATACAATAACCTCTGAGCACACTAAAATAATTCCTGTTTGTAACACTAGCAAATATCTGGCAAGTGTCTTTTATCTTGAGAAGTGAAATCAGTATATTCAGTCTCGCAAAGTCAATGATAAATAATCAAAGTTCCAAAAGTAGTAATCCTTGTAGTTTATTTCTTTCCTTTTCACCGTGTATCTTCAAATATTCACAAAATTTTGATTATACAGCCAACACGTGTTTCGTCGTGTACAATATTACACCTCGACTTCTTCAGGGCTCTAAATTTAGCAGTTGCCTCAAGCTTCAAATAGGTAATCCAAAACGTATATTAAATTCTCAATCTTCACTATCTTGCAAATTCCATATAGGCATTAGCAGATCATGTCCAGTTCAATCCTCTAACAGCGTCCACCAGTTTCTATTGTCTGGGCTAATTGCAATGTCGTATTCGAAGCTTCTCTGTATATATTGTCGCTCCCTTTTGGGAGTTAGTGATGTAGGATACGCATCATTTCTCTAGAGGCACCAGTACATTAATTTTCTTACTATTGGACCCTGATAATATTTGGGTTGTGCGCCCACTGTTTTGTTGGTATCCATACTGTAGATTAGCTTCTCGAAGTAGATGGTCATGAGGCCAGTATTCATGGATTCCGCCACTCCAGCTATACGAATATTATTCCGCGGGCGACTTAGCATCCAAATCCTCCACCTTAGAGGCAACCGTTTTGAGAAAACATTCAGCTCTTTCAAGTCTATTACTAGTGGTGGTCTGTGCATCCTCTAGATCTGATATTCACTGCTCAGTGGCCTTTATGCGGGTACCTTGTTGTTCGATGCGTCCATGCATATCTTCCTTTCGGGCTGTTAGTGTGTCTAAGTGTGTCTAAGTGCATACCGACTGATTTAAAACCTGCTCAGAATTCTGCTACTATAGCTGCAGTCCTATCTAGTGGAGGGGTCCCTGTTCCAGGTGGACCATCTGTGTCCTTACGCCTGGGGGTTTTGGTGGTGAATTGCAAAATTTGTTCAGAAATGGCTGCTGATTCTGGATTTTGAAGGGGTGTACTTTAGGCGCTCCTTTCAAAAACCCTATTAGTGGATCTCTTCCAACTGCCACTGAAGATTTTGCATGAATGTTTGATTAAAATGGAAGCAATCCCCTGTGATCGCTTGCCCCATGAAATTCTTTAGAAATGCAACAGTTAATGCTGCAGGGCCTTCCGAGGTTAGGTGTGCTCTTCCTTCAGTTGCAGTAGGCTCCCCCTTGGCGAGAACAACACTACATCCTGGGAGGCAAACTTAATTTAAAAATCGTTGACAAGTCACCTACATTACATAGGAAAGAACTCAAACAGATGAAGGTCAAAATTAGTTAATTAGCGATTTGATTTCTAAATCCAACTCAAAATTTTACAGAAAGATAATTGCTAAAAACCTAAAATAACATGCCTGGCTGAAAAAAAAAGTACTTACCTGAGAGGGTCACAATTGGCCGTAGAAGAAAATCCCCTCAGTCCCTTTATTTTGAAAGCCTATCTCAAAAATGAGATTGTGTTACTTATTGATGGATAATCCACTCTGTGGGCTCGTATGTACCACCTGTCCATAATAGGTGGTAACATTTCTAATTTTATTTCCATCTTTTAGTGCACTGAACTGGCTATATGGCTCATTGAATTTCGTAGGCTGATCAACATATTCCTGGTACTAAAATCATGGGTCATTCAATTGTCAGGTTGAGTGTTGAAGCCGGAGGTAGTGTGAAGTGAAGCTAATCGGAGATACCATGGGAATGAACCAAGTACATTTTTGTACGATCCCCAAATATCCAGCAATTTCCACTTAAGTACACCCTATATATAATTGTTATTTATTGAAACGCCAACAAATAAGAATAGCATTGAATAGAGAGCTTATGGAAAAACTGCTGCTTTGAACACTACCTAAACATTACTACCCAATAAACTTGAGTACTCGCTGGTGTATGTGCAGTCTTCCCCCTCATGTGTGGCGTCTTCAATGGGGGCAAACTTAGTTTTCTGATGTAGAGTGGCTGGTCCAGCCGCGAAGATGCCACACTGTTATGGCGGGCCCTGTGTGCGTGGAACCAAGCGCACCTACATGAACGGAGGGTGCCAATTTGGAGAGCAGGGGGTCGTGCTGTAATCTCTTCCGCCCCTGCTGTATGTGCGGACTTCCCCCCGTGTGTGGCGTCTTCAATGGGGGCATCCTTGGTTTTCTGATGTAGAGCGGCTGGTCCAGCCGCGAAGATGCCCCACTACTATGGCGGGTCCTTGGTGTGTGGAACCACGCGCACCTACATGAACGAAGGGTACCTTGCCTGCGATATGTATTGGAGTGGAAGCGGCAGTGACTGTGCCGCTTTGTGCATTTATGGATATTTTAGAACATTTACTCACTGTGGAGAACATTTTGAATGAGGAGGCACATGCACCCACTTGGGTTTACATTTGCCGTATACTGGGTCTTTGCAGGAAGATTTTTGGGACTACCATGCCCACAAGGCAATGCTGCAGACGCCCATTGGGGCGAGACCAACATTCTAATAAATACCTGTATGCCGAACACACCTGCTTCTCTCATTTCTTTAAGCCAATGATCAGGAGCACGTGGCGTGCTCGAAATGCATTTGGCAGCCAATTTGGAGAGCGGGAGGTCGTACTGTTATATCTTCCGCCGCTGGTGTATGTGCGGTCTTCCGCCCGTGTGTGGCGTCTTCAATGGGGGAAACCTTGGTTTTCTGATGAAGAGCAGCTGGTCCAGCCGCGAAGATGCCCCACTGCTATGGCGGGTCCTCGGTGCGTGGAACCACAGGCACCTACATGAACGGAGGGTGCCTTGCCTGCGGTATATATTGGAGGGGAAGCGGCAGTGACTGCGCCGCTTTCCGCATGTATGGATATTTTAAAACATTTACCCACTGTGGAGAACGTTTGGAATGAGGAGACACAGGCACCCACTTGGGTTTACATTTGCGATACACTGGGACTTTGGAGGAAGATTTTTGGGACTACCCTGCCCACAAGGCAAAGCTGCAGACGCCTATTGGGGCCGGACCAACATTCTAATAAATACCTGTATGCCGAACACGCCTGCTTCTATCATTTCTTTAAGCCAGTGATCAAAAGCATGTGGCGTGCTCGAAACGGGATTGGCAGCCACTTTGGAGAGTGGGAGGTCGTGCTTTTATCTCTTCTGCTGCTGGTGTATGTGCGGTCTTCCCCCGTGTGTGGCGTCTTCAAAGGGGGCAACCTTGGTTTTCTGATATATTCGGAGTGGTCGCTGTTTCATACATATATATAAATATATATATATATATATATATATATATATATATATAAATATATATATATATATATATATATATATATATATATATATATATATATATATATATATATATATATATATATATATATATATATATATATATATATATATATATGAACAAAAGGTTCCTCCCCAGCCTGCTCTGCGATCGCAGACACCGCCTCCACGCCAACAAGGAAGAGGACCGGACCAACCAATTCAGCAAGATGGTATTTATTAAAGATTTAAAACAGAACCAGCGACGCGTTTCGGGAATGTTGAGGATTTCCTATGGAAAACAATCCTAACTATAACTACCTACTGGCGACCGCCAGTAGGTAATATATATATATATATATATATATATATTTTTTTTTTTTTTTTGACACTGAAGAAGCCAAATCGGTGAAACGCGTATGTCAGGGGGGCAGGGGGGTCTGCCAATAAACCATTGTTTGGAACAACAACAACTTGGAGTGCCGTCCGTTTTTGACCTTCGAAAAGATCACGGAGGTGTGTGCAACCATATATATATATATATATATATGTATTACCTACTGGCGGTCGCCAGTAGGTATTTATAGTTAGGACCTAGTTTCCATAGGAAATACGCACCACTCTATTGGAAATAACTTTGGCGCCGGTTGTTTTATCTTCGTGAATTTCTCAAAGAAGATGGCCCGCTCCTTCCCTGAAAGTCTCGGGAAGATTCGTCAAGCGGGGCGGAGAAAAAAGGGGGGTCCCAAAACGTGTTTTCCCCATGTTAATTTCCATAGGACTTTTAGGCACGGCTACAGCCCGAACCGCTTAACGGAATTACACCAAATTTGGGAAAATGGTAGGGTCTGGTACACAGATCACACTTTTGGTTAAATGGTGTAAATCCCTCCAGTAGTTCCTGAGAAAATCAAAAGAAAAAAATATATTTATATCTGGGCGGAGCCTAACCACACATCTCATCGTGAGATCTGATTGTCTGTCAGCACTTCATCCAAGTAGTGTTAGCAGCCATCTTGGGGCCAATATACATGATAGCACCTCATTAAAAAGCATTGCAGTTAATAGAAGGTTTTAGGGCTGTAGTTACATTATAAATCATTTGTTGATGGTACCATACTCATTTTAGGAATAGTGGTGTGTTCTAAGGTGATTTTACCATGTGAAAAAGCCTTCTGCTGGGATATCATAAATCATGTTTGAAAGAAAACTAATATCTAATGCTTTTCCCACAGTGGTTTGGAAGGGGATCTATAAGCTAAACTGAAAGCATATTTTCTGTAAATTCACATTATCTTTCTCAGTCATGTGAGAATGAAGTCTGACATTCTCAGTAAAACATGTACATCCAACAAGGACAGAGACTGTCAGTTGATTCCTTTGTGTTCTACTGCAGCTTCCTAGAGTGTTCTAAAGAACAACTAGAGCGCTAACAGTCTTATTTATGACAAAAGTATAGCACACCAGAAGCCATCTTGATTGGAATGAAGTGGTAAGTCTGAAAACATTTAATTTAAAAAGGAACAAAATGAGGGGGTTCCTTTTGCTATAGAAAGTATAATTAGTGCTTCAGAAAGAAAAATTAGGGCATATTTCAAGTGACTTCTAAAATCCTCTTCTATTTCATTGAAAAATTCTGACATGCAGACTGAAACATGCACTTTCAATACCAGCAGCAGACTTCCCTGGTGAGCAGTAGCTTTACTACAGTGATCTAATAAGCAACTAGGGTGCTAACATTCTGAATTGATGGCAAATGTGTGTCACATCTGAATGCCTTCCTGATGGAATCAAAGTAGAAAACTGAAAGTATTTCCTACTGAGGAGACTGTAGTAAATGAGGAAATTATGAAACTTCATAATAAATAAGTCTCCCAAGATGGCCACCAGAGACAAAAGAGCCCAAATGTAGCACAAATATCCCCCAGATGCAGCCCAAGTATAGCCCAATGACAGAATTTGAATACCAGCAGCAGACTTCCCTGGTGAGCAGTAGCTTTACTACAGTGATCTAATGAGCAACTAGAGTGCTAACATTCAGAATTTATGGCAAATGTGTGACGCATCTGAATGCCTTCTTGATGGAACCAAAATAAACAAGCATTGAAAATGCAATAGATCTCGCCCTCGTTTAAGTTAAAGCCATTCTGTTTGTAATGAGGTGGCTTTTTAGCTTTGCTTTTATTAGTGTTTTTCAAACTTTCATGTAAATAACATGCATATGTATGCATATATGTATATGTATGCATGCATTTATATTTGTATTTATAATAGATATGCAGATTATATATGTTTATATATGTATGTATATATATATATACACATACAAATATATAAATGCATATGCATATATACGCATATATATGTGTGTGTATATGTGTGCGTGTAGAGAGAGGTAGAGGTGTAGAGGTAGAGGTGTAGAGGTAGAGGTGTAGAGGTAGAGGTGTAGAGGTAGAGAGGTAGAGGAAGAGAGGAAGAGACTAGTAGAGAGAGAAGTAGAGAGAGGTAGAGAGGTAGAGAGTAAAGAGTGAGTAATAGAGAGCAGAGAGTGAGTAGTAGAGAGCAGTAGAGAACAGTAGATAGAGTAGCAGAGAGTGAGTAGTAGAGAGTAGCAGAGTGAATAGTAGAGTGAGTAGTAGAGAGTAGTAGAGAGTGAGTAGTAGAGAGTGAGTAGTAGAGAGTAGTCGAGAGTAAGTTGTAGAGTGAGTAGTAGAGCGCAGTAGAGAGTGAGTAGTAAAGAGTGAGTAGTTGAGAGTAGTAGATAGTGAGTAGTAGAGAGTGAGTAGTAGAGAGTAGTAGAGAGTGAGTAGTATAGAGTGAGTAGCAGAGAGAGAGAGAATAGTAGAGAGTAGTAGAGAGTGAGTAATAGAGTGCGTAGTAGAGAGTAGTAGAGAGAGAGTAGTAGAAAGTGAGTAGTAGAGAGTAGTAGAGAGTGAGTAGTAGAGAGTGAGCAGTAGAGTGAGAAGTAGAGTGAATAGTAGAGAGTAGTAGAGAGAGAGTAGTCAAGAGTGAGTAGTAGAGAGTAGTAGAGAGTGAGAAGTAGAGAGAGAGAAGTAGAGAAGTAGAGAGTAGTAGAGAGTGAGTAGTAGAGTGAGTAGTAGAGAGAGAGAGTAGTAGAGAGTGAGTAGTAGAGAGTAGAGAGTAGTAGAGAGTGAGTAGTTGGGTGTGAGTAGTAGAGAGACAGTAGTAGAGAGTATGACCATGTCATGAATGATGTAATATGTGACATCATCAGCAGTGGATTGCGGGCGCGCGAGTAATAGTGAGTACAACTAATTATAACGGGGGAATTTCTATGGTTTTGTATGAGTAAAATGTCCAGCTAACTATAACTGGTGTGAAACCTATGGTTTTTTCAGTGAATATATATATATATATATATATATATATATATATATATATATATATATATATATATATATATATATATATATATATATATATATATATATATGTATATATATATATGTATATATATATATATATATATATATATATATATATATATATATATATATATATATATATATATATATATATATATATATATATATATATATATATATATTTCAGCAATCCTGGTTTCACTGTTGCATGCAATCAGGCACCGACTCCGTGGGGTATAAATCAAAGAAAGTATTTATTCCAAACAACCAGATGCGTTTCGATGGACAAGTCCACCTTGTTCACTACATCTGCGTTCACTGAAGTGATCTGCCATTAAATCATGTTACATTTTGCACTCGTGACACACGTAGGAGCAGGGTGAGTTGTCATGACAACGGGTGAGGGAGTGAAGGACAAGTGAGTCTTGTGGCGTGTTTGTAACTTTTTAACTGGAGACAAGCATAGCTGAGTGTTTAAATTGTATTGTTTGTTTTTAACTGAGGCAACATTTTTTAAATAGATACTTCGTAATTTGCTTACTTTGCACTATCGTACCTCCTTCATATTGCTTCCTGGGGCCATTGTATCTAGACCGCTAACGCAGTGCCAGGAACGTTATCCTAACCCGCCTAAAGATTAGCGCTCTAGTGGTTAGGGTGGTTGGGGATTTCTGGCCCCCCACTCCACTTCCTGTCCTTTATTTAATCCAGAATGTGGCGACCGCGCAGGTCGTAGCGTGAGTCTTGTGGCGTGTTTGTAACTTTTTTACTGGAGACCAGCATAGCTGAGCGTTTAAAGTGTATTGTTTGTTTTGAACTGAGGCAACATTTTTTTAAATAGATACTTCATAATTTGCTTACTTCGCACTATCCTACCTCCTTCATATTACTTCCTGGGGCCATTGTATCTAGAGTGCTAACGCGGTGCCAGGAATGTTATCCTGACCCGCCTGAAGATTAGCGCTCTAGTGGTTAGGGTGGTTGGTGATTTCTAGCTCCCCCCTCCACTTCCTGCCCCTTATTTAATCCAGAATGTGGCGACCGCGCAGCCGTCGCTTCGGCGGCGCGCCAAAGGTGCGCCAAAGGCAAGCCCATCTGCGCCGTCCGCACCAAGACCGCGACAGGCGCAGGCCTTGCTGGCCTAAATCTCACTCACATTGTCTACCAAACGAATGACCTTAGAAAGTTTGACTGCTAAAACAAGTGTACCTGTCAAATCCTTATGGAGCATATTTGGGGTCCATTTTCTTGTAGAACCTGCTCTTGGACTATGCCCATGCTTTCTTCTGATGCCCCGACACAGATATCTATCACCCCTATCATTCAATCTAGCCTCAATGGATGGCTTAATATTGCGCGGTCAATGTGCAGTTATAGCCAGGATATTAAGGAACTAATCCTTGAATTCAAATTAGATTTCCTTTTTATAACCAAAACTTGGCTAAATGACTGGAGCAACCCTGATCTTTCGATCGCTCTACCACCTGACTATATCATATTCAGGGTGGACAGGTTGAGTGGCAGAGGAAGAGGTGTTACTATAATTATAAGAAACACCCTGAAGTGCCATACGTTTAGTCTTAGCCACCTTAAATATGCTGAAACAATTGGCTTTTCCATCATGCCTAATGCCTCGCTGTCTTTTACAGGAGTGTTAATATACCATCCCCAGGTAGCTCTACCGTGTTTCTTGAAACTCTGGGTGAATCTCTAGGTCAGCTGCTACTTTGTTATCTTCATTTTACACTCCTTGGAGACTTCAATCTACAGCTGGAATCAAAAGCAGACCCAAGGTCTCTAATTTCTATCAGACACTTTAAATATTTGGTCTCTCTCAAAAAGTAACAAATGTAACTCATCAAGCGTGACTTACACTTGATGGGCTCTGTTCCAACTTTCCCCTCCTAGTGACCCATTTGCTGATCCCTCAAATATAGACGGATTATTGCCTCATCCCATTTAGTGTAAATATGCAACGCTCCCCCAAAATGGCAAAATCTACTTTGCAATCCTCTTCCAGTCAAAACTGGGCACTTATTGCAAAAAATAGCAAGCTCAAGCTCTCAGCCCAGTCACAGGTTCCTAGCCTCTTCGGCGATGTCGAAAAGATTCCAAAATGTTTCACACTTGAATGCAGCTAGTAACTAATGACCTTGCCCCTTCTAAACGTGCTGCAAAAAATTACAAAACTAAAAAGATAAGTGCCCCTTGGTATACGCAGCCCCTAGCCGAAGCTCATCTTCAGTGTAAAAAAGGCGAAAGAAAATAGAGGAAAGATTATGACCCGTCTGCGAAAGTCCTTTTCATTAAATACAGGAATATATACTTTTCAAATATTAAAACTGCCAAAAAGGATTACTATACAAAGATAATTAAGGAAGCCCAAAAAAGACAAAAAACTGTCTTTTCCATAGTAAAATCCTTCACCCCCACGAAAATCCTGCAACAAGTTATCCCTTCATCCTAAAGTTTCTGCGACCAAATCGCTGACTACTTTGATGAGAAAATAAAACTTATACAGGACGAATTTTCACCCATTGTTCAATTCACCACAAAGGGCACAAAAGATTCCGCTTCATCTGCACCAAATACTCTCAAAACGTTCAAGCATGTAACCCTTGTACAAACCCGTGAAGTCATTATATCCTGTAAACTAGGATCCCCCTCTGATGCCTGTCCCCCTTTCATCCTTCATCAGATAATAGATATCGTGAATCCCATCATAAACCCAATAGTCAATGAATCACTCAGCTCTGATATTGTCCCTGTGGACTGGAAAAAAGCTATAGTAAATAATAATAATAAGCCATTTTTAGAGCACCTGGCTACACAGAAAACAGTGTGTCCCCGCGCTAGATGCTGCTAATTCTCGAGAGGCAGAAGTTAAGGCGGAAGGCCAGGGTCAGAGAAAACAGGAAAATTATGTAAGAGGAAACAAAAGCGTTTTAAGTTTTCCACAGAATCTAGTTTCTGAGGGTTCCATTCGGAGGTCGAGCGGAAGGTCATTCCAATGTTTAGAAGCCAGATACCTAAAAGAACACCCGCCCATCCTGGCTCTGGTAATACGAGGAGGCTTGAACAGCATCACTCCGGACGATCTCAGATTCCGGGTGGGGCGGTGGACAGTGAGAAGGTTCTGCAGGTAGCCTTGTCCTTTGCCCTGGGCTATACGATGCGCGAAGCAGAGAGCCTTGAATTTAATTCGCTCCCTGACTGGGAGCCAGTGAAGCTTGGCTAAAGCAGTCTTCCCAGATGCTCTGCGAGGTAGGTTAAGTACAAGGCGTGCAGCTGCGTTCTGAACGCACTGTAGTTGGTGAAGGCCTTTTTTACTCAAACCTACAAGCATAGCATTTCCATAGTCAAGATGGGGTGTGACTAGGGCATGGACAATGGTCTTTCTAGCACTAATGGGGAGGAGATCTAGAACTTTTAGAAGAATTTTCAGTATGCTGAAACCCCTGCCTGTCACTTTGCTGATGTGGGACTTATACAAGAGATCTGAATCAAGCATTACTCCTAGATTTCTTACGGAGTCCGCAGCAAGGGGGCGGGGCTGCCCAGTTCAGTAAGCCACCACATGTGCGACCATGCTGAAGATGATTTCCCAATGACCAACAGTTCTGTTTTTTCACCATTTAGGCGCAAACAGTTATTGTTCATCCATGTTGCCACGGATGACTGGAGAAGTTAGTGGCATCTTCTCTGTGGTCGGGCATAAGCTTGAACATCAGTTGTGTGTCATCAGCATAACTGACAATACCCACCCCAAACGATTCCACTATGTGAGCCAGGGATTCCATATATATATTGAACAAGGTAGGGCTCAAGCTTGAGCCCTGAGGAACCCTATAGTGAAACCTCTGATGAAAAATAAAAATAAAAATAACACAGACCTTTCTAACTTATGCCCCATATCTCTCCTCCCAGTCCTAGGGAAAATAACCGAACACATGGTTCATCAAGAGCTGACACACTTTGTGGAAACACACAATATCTTACATTCCCAACAATCAGGCTTTCGCCCAAAGCATTCCACCGAAACAGCTCTCATCGAACTAACTGATGCCATCAATAATTTACAGGTTGAGGGGGAAAACGCCATCCTGATATTACTCGATTTATCAGTGGTGTTTGATACTATCTCCCACAAACTTCTTATTGATAGACTGAGAACAAGCGGAATAACAGATGGCGCCCTCGAATGGATAAGCTCTTTCCTGTCAGAGAACACTCAAATCATATCACTGGGGCCTTTTCTCTCGAAGTAGAAAAGCATTACCTCAGGAGTTCCTCAAGGCTCCATCCTGAGCCCACTACTCTTCAATATTTATATGTCGCCCCTTATTTATCTTATCGAATCCTATGGGATACTGGTAACATCATATGCTGATGATACCCAACTGATTGAATCACTCGACAAAAATTCCACAATGGCCGAACAAAAGTTTCAGAATTGCCTTACTGATGTCTTCCAATGGATGAATAACAATCATCTCAAATGCAATTGAAGTAAAACTGAAATACTGCCCATTGGGAAAAATGTTAATTTCAGCCCCAGTAAATGGTGGCCTAAGGGTGCCACTCCGCGTCCCAGTTCGGTAGAGGTGGCCAGAAATCTGGGCATTCTCTTCGACTCGTCATAGTCCTTTGACCACCATGTTTGGAGTGTAGCAGGAAGTTGTTTTAACATCATAAAATCATTGAAGAAATTCTTTGACTTTCTCCCCACCGAATCCAGAAAATCTGTGGCTGTTGCCCTCATATTCCCCGCCTCAATTATTGCTATGGCCTGATGGCAGGGATAAAAAAGCAGACGCTAAAAAAACTACAAAGTGTGCAATACGCAGCTGCATGACTGGATTAAAACTGCCCAGAAAATCCTCAGCATCAGCGGCCCTCAGGACATTGCATTGGCTTCCTCTCCATAAAAGGATTCTCTTTAAAATCTTATTGACCTCCTTCAGAGCACTAAACAACGTTGGCCCTAAATATCTCTCAAAAAGATATACGCGTTACAATCCCACCAGAGTTTTGAGATCAGCAGGCTGTAACTTAATCAATACTCCCACCTTTCACAATAAAACCAAAGGAGGAAAAATTCTCCGCGTCCTGGCTTCCAGGGCATGGAATGCTATGCCAAAGAAGCTAAGACTATTAGATCGAGAGCCCCTTTTCGAAAAAATTTGCCATATACTGGGTCTTTGCAGGAAGATTTTTGGGACTACCATGCCCACAAGGCAATGCTGCAGACGCCCATTGGGGCGAGACCAACATTCTAATAAATACCTGTATGCCGAACACACCTGCTTCTCTCATTTCTTTAAGCCAATGATCAGGAGCACGTGGCGTGCTCGAAATGCATTTGGCAGCCAATTTGGAGAGCGGGAGGTCGTACTGTTATATCTTCCGCCGCTGGTGTATGTGCGGTCTTCCGCCCGTGTGTGGCGTCTTCAATGGGGGAAACCTTGGTTTTCTGATGAAGAGCAGCTGGTCCAGCCGCGAAGATACCCCACTGCTATGGGGGGTCCTTGGTGCGTGGAACCACGGGCACCTACATGAATGGAGGGTGCCTTGCCTGCGGTATATATTGGAGGGGAAGCGGCAGTGACTGTGCCGCTTTCCGCATGTATGGATATTTTAGAACATTTACCCACTGTGGAGAACGTTTGGAATGAGGAGGCACAGGCACCCACTTGGGTTTACATTTGCGATACACTGGGACTTTGGAGGAAGATTTTTGGGACTACCCTGCCCACAAGGCAAAGCTGCAGACGCTTATTGGGGCCGGACCAACATTCTAATAAATACCTGTATGCCGAACACGCCTGCTTCTCTCATTTCTTTAAGCCAGTGATCAAAAGCATGTGGCGTGCTCGAAACAGGATTGGCAGCCAATTTGGAGAGTGGGAGGTCGTGCTTTTATCTCTTCTGCTGCTGGTGTATGTGCAGTCTTCCCCCTTGTGTGGCGTCTTCAAAGGGGGCAACCTTGGTTTTCTGATACATTCGGAGTTGTCGCTGTTTCATACATATATATATATAGGACCAGACCCACCACTGCACTCAGGAGCAACAGAAGCGGTGTCGGAGTCACTGTACTCCGCGTTGGGCGAGGCGCATTGTCGGACTTGTCCCCGTGGAAAATGCACCTGATGGCGGCGGTTATGCAGTCAGGGGACGCAAGGAGTATCGATGTTGTGCAGGGCATTACGGAGCACTGGGAGAGAGCTACTCGAGGTGCTTGTAGTTCTTGTGGTCCATCCCAGCAAACCACTGCATGCTGGGATCAGTAGTTTAATCTACCATCATTAAACGGAAGCAGGTGACATTGTTCTCCTCTCATGGGAGGAGCCAACCAGAACTATATCTTGGGAGCAGGACCCTTTAGCAGCATACCTACCTGTTACAAACTGGGCGTTGACGAGGCCACACGGCCGAAATGCATACGCCCATTGCCCATGTCGACAATTAAAGAGACTCCAAGCTGTTCCCCTTCGTGGTCTCTGCCTTTTTCTTTGGAGAGGGTGTCCTGAATATAATAGCACGGCAAGCCAGCGACGTGCAACAGAGATCCCTGCATACAAGCTGACTTGGTCTCCACTGGCGTTGTTTTGTTTTGCCAAATCCTTCTTTGAGTCCGAGTTATCGGAAGGACCAGACCCACCACTGCACTCAGGAGCAACAGAAGCGGTGTCGGAGTCACTGTACTCCGCGTTGGGCGAGGCGCATTGTCGGACTTGTCCCCGTTGAAAATGCACCTGATGGCGGCGGTTATGCAGTCAGGGGACGCAAGGAGTATCGATGTTGTGCAGGGCATTACGGAGCACTGGGAGAGAGCTACTCGAGGTGCCTGCAGTTCTCATGGTCCATCCCAGTAAACCACTGCAAGCTGGGATCAGTAGTTTAATCTACCATCGTTAAACGGAAGCAGGTGACATTGTTCTCCGCTCATGGGAGGAGCCAACCAGAACTATATCTTGGGAGCAGGACCCTTTAGCAGCATACCTACCTGTTACAAACTGGGCGCTGACGAGGCCACACGGCCGAAATGCATACGCCCATTGCCCATGTCGACAATTAAAGAGACTCCAAGCTGTTCCCCTTCGTGGTCTCTGCCTTTTTCTTTGGATAGGGTGCCCTGAAAAAAACCCATATATATATATATATATATATATATATATATATATATATATATATATATATATATATATATATATATATATATATATATATATATATTACCTACTGGCGGTCGCCAGTAGGTATATATAGTTAGGATTTTTTCCCTATGGGATTTCTGAAAATTCTATGCCTAATAACTTTTGCGTTTGTGGACGGAATTGGCTGAAATTTTCAGGAAAATGGCACATTTTGTTTCTGAGCAGCCCTTGAAAATTTGGGGGGGTTTTGTGGAGGGGGGGCCGAGAAAAAAGGGGGGTCTCAAAACGCCTTTTTCCCATGTTAATTTCCATAGGGCGGTTGGACTCACTTTTAGCCCGAACGGCTGAATGGATTTTCACGAAACTTGGCAAAATTGTAGGGACTGTTAGCCCGATGTGCCTTTGCTAGGTCTCAATATATGTGCTTCAGTGGATTTTGAGAAATTAACGTTTAAATCAAGATATATATCTGTAACAGCGCTCCGGGCAGCTATCCGGTTAGCGAACCTTTCGCGTATCGGAACTTTGCGATGAGAAGCTGATTGGCCCTCCGGTGTCTGTCAACATTCTAAACAGTCCGGAGCGGCCGCCATCTTGTCTCTCGGTAGGATCGAGAGACAAGAGGAGGCCAAAACAAAGGGGGAAATTACCATAAGGGGGCATAGTAGATCCTCGTTGACCCCCTAGGTTTTATGTGGAGGTTTTAAAAGGGCCTAGGAGGGTCCAAAAAAAAAAAAAAAAATTTTTTTTTGCGTGGTAAGCGCCAAGTTCGCGAACCGGAAAGCGTTCTGGGCAGCGAACTTTATGGATAAAAGAATGAAAGACTTTTCTAATGCTGTATGTTAATTGTTTGTTGTTTTTCTTGTTTTTTTTTGTTTTCTTTTTTTTAAAGTGTTTTTTTTATTTTGATTCTTTTTCATAATTTATTAAACTTTCTAACATTTCAGTGTCTGAAATGTCATTATTTTCTTGAAATATTGTTTGCAATCTGTGAGGTTGCAAAATGTCCTCATTTGCAAGGAGGACATCTACTGCTTGGACACATTGCAGCAGTTCATTATCCAAGCTTTCATCCATAAATTCCATGTCAATTTGTTCAATTAATTCCTGGCTGCTCTCTTGCAGGTCCATCTCAAAAGAAACTTGCTGCTCGCCTTCCATTTTGCCTGAAATTTGGATTAAAAAAATATATATTAGTAGAGATAGGGCACTGTTGGGATTAATTTTAGATAGCCAGTTTTTATCAGTGAATTTATCTTTTGGCAGTGTATAGTATGAGAGTGGAAATAGGACTATAAAAAAGTGTATGTGATTTAACCAAGACAAGCCTTACTCCATTGATAACTATAACAGAGAAGTCTATCTAAATACATTACTACTACAGAGGGATAGTGTATATCTAGCAGAAAAAGTCTACTATATTAAGTTATAGTGCACAATATATTAAATTTTAACTTACCTTCACAAAGAAGTTGAAGTTTTTTGAAGCTATTGAAATAGGAGGTACAACAAGAAGTAGTAGTCAAAATGGCTGTGTTTCCTTCTCTTCCTTTATATATATACAGGTATATAACCAATCAAATGTCAGGTAATAAAAGTAGAAAATGAAAGTAACATTTTCATTGGTTGTCAATTCCAACAATTCAGATGTGTTTTGTGAAGTAATTTACCTCACGGTACTTGGAGAGGTCTACAGGCTAAATGGCTAAATGAAATTTCAATGAAATTTGTGAGAATGGAAGGGATTGTTATGTAGTATGAGCTAATCTATATTTGGTGAGAGTGTCTCTGGTCGTTTTTCTGTAAATTACTTTCCCACCTTTTTTTAGGACCGCTTTCCGGAAAGCGGCCCGGTTAGCGAACCTTAAGCGTCACGGGAGTCCACCATTTTGTGTTTCGGTCGCATTAAGATACAAGATGGAGGGCAAATAATGTTTAGAATGGGTAGAAGGGGTCATGGTAGACTTATCTTGACCCCCTAGGTTTTCTGAGCGTGGCTGAGGAGGCTTATATGTGCGGAAAAAAAACTTTTTTTTAAAAAATCCGCGAGGTTAGCTTTCGGTTAGCGAACCGGGTAGCGCTCCGGGGAGCGAATTTTGTGGAAAATTAGTGAAAAAAGTTAGAGAAAAATAATAATTGTGAGTGATCAGATGTAGGGTAGCTCTGAGAAGAGCTTTTGGGTTTATGGTACATTTAGGTACTTATAAGTAGGTACCAATGCACAGTCTTAAATTCAGAATGAAAATTCTGTTGCCCTCATCTGAGAAGTGAACTCCATCTCCTCTGTAGATATCTTGCATGTAGTAACGCAAGTTATTGTTGTACAGAGAGCCCATTCCATGGTCTCTCATGTAAGCTGAAACAGATTTGTTTACATGCTTCCTCGCTTTCTCAATTTGTGGACAAAATTGGTTGGACCACCTCCATTTCTGTCTTTGGCATATATTGGAATATACCAAGGCAGTTTGAGGAAAAAGTGCCATTAATTGCTCAAAGGTGTCCTTTAAAAGCATTTCCAGACCTACCCCTGTCAAAGTGCCCAAATCATTACCTCCACAGTGCACTATTAACAGGTCAGGTTTTGGCAAATGCATAAAGGTTTTCACCAATGGTATCAATTGGTGACATTTTAATCCTCTTTGGCCCAACCACTTAATTTCCACATCTTGTAAATTGAGGTTAGGTAAATTTCTGCTCTCAGCATACCTTTGAGCCCAGTGGATGTAACTATGTCCAACAATCCAGACCTTAAACATGGTGGGAGAAGGTTGTTCTGCAGTCAGATGAAGTGTGGTAATGAAAGGGCAGTTGAAACAGTAGGAGTTTCTAAAGAAAAAAAACTGTGGATTTACAATGCTAATGATTCATTAGCAGTGATTGGTGCATTTCCATTTCTGAAAACAGAAAGTTAGGGTGCATGGATGTGTTCTTTGAAACATGTAATTTGAATGGTCAAGGAAGAAACATTTATTGAAAGATTGCTCTGGATACGCAGGTGCACTGAGAGTTCAGAGTTCAATTGAAACATTGTTGTGTGAATTTGCAAACATGAGAGGTCTTCCAGGAGGTGGTTGCTATGGAAACAAGGGAGAGAGGGCAGAGGGGGGAAGGGTTTTGATTTGAAAAAAGTGAGGGAAGAGGTATGATTGGCTAATATGAGAGATATGTGAAATGAATATCTGTATTTCTGTGCTTTCAATAGCTGCAGCCTTTGGAGTGCATCCTTTTTCTTCTGCTGAAGACAATTTGGTGTATTTCTGAGACTGTTTTCAAAACTCAAACAATATTTGCTAAGGTGAGAAAAGATTTATTTAATTTAGATAGAGAATAGTATGATTTAAGGAGAAAATGATGAAGAAAGCTGTGTTTTTAAAATGTGGTTTTGTCTCTAGTGATATACTAATAGAATTAGTTTTATAGAGAAATTGTAATTGCATATTTGGTGTAACATTCTGGCATGCAGTAACACAAGTTATTGTGGTACATGGAGCCCATTCCATGGTCTGTTATGTAAGCTGAAACAGATATGTTGTTTTTAAAAACGATTTAAGAAATCAACTACATTTCTGGATATGTACTGCTAGAGCTTCATAGGTTGTTTTGAGCCATATTTATAAGGTATTTGAGTGTCTAAGATGTTATGTTTTCCTTTTAAAATGTAAAGTGTTCCTCATGGGGCAAGTGTCTTGTAAATACGCTCCCACTTGTGCTTGGCAAATTTAGATTTTGATTATGGGAGTTACCTAGCCATGTTAATAGTGTCCCAAAAATGGTGCTAGGGCATTCCAGAAAACACTTTCATGTGTCTCTAGGACATTTTTAGTCATTTCTTCATGAATGCAGGTATACAATTGATTTATATGCTGTGTTTAAAAACGAATTTTGAAATCAATTAAATTTCAGGATATGTACTGTTAGAGCTTCATAGGTTGTTTGGGGTCATATTTAGAAGGCATTTTAGTGTCTTTGATGTTATTTTTCCCTTTTTAAATGGAAAGCGTTCCTCATGGGGCCCTGAGCAGTTCTTAGCCATGTTATTTAATAGGAAGTGGATAACATGGCTAAGAGCATTTGCTGGAAAATGCATGAATATCGCTGACTTTTCTGCGATATTCATGCATTGCGGCCTTTTTTTTTCGCATTTGCGTGCAGTTCTTAGCCATGTTATCCAATGGGAGGTGGATAACATGGCTAAGAGCATTTGCTGGATAATGCATGAATATCGTTGACTTTTCAGCGATATTCATGCATTGCGGCTGTTTTTAATCGCATTTGTGATAAACAATTACATTTCTTGATATGTACTTTTAGAGCTTCATAGGTTGTTTGGGGTCATATTTAGAAGGCATTTTAGTGTCTTTGATGTTATGTTTACCTTTTTAAATGGAAAGCATTCCTCTTGGGGCAAGTGTCTTGTAAATACGCTCCCACTTGCGCTTGGCAAATTTAGATTTTGATTATGGGAGTTACCTAGCCATGTTAATAGTGTCCCAAAAATTGGGTTAGGGCATTCCAGAAAACACTTTCATGTGTCTCAAGGACATTTTTAGTCATTTCTTCATGAATGCAGGTATACAATTGATTTATATGCTGTGTTTAAAAACGAATTTTGAAATCAATTAAATTTCAGGATATGTACTGTTAGAGCTTCATAGGTTGTTTGGGGTCATATTTAGAAGGCATTTTAGTGTCTTTGATGTTATTTTTCCCTTTTTAAATGGAAAGCGTTCCTCATGGGGCCCTGAGCAGTTCTTAGCCATGTTATTTAATAGGAAGTGGATAACATGGCTAAGAGCATTTGCTGGAAAATGCATGAATATCGCTGATTTTTCAGCGATATTCATGCATTGCGGCCGTTTTTTTTCACATTTGCAAGCACTTCTTAGCCATGTTATCCAATGGGAGGTGGATAACATGGCTAAGAGCATTTGCTTCAAAGGTTGTTTGGGGTTATACACCATTTTTGGGAAATTATTAACATGCCTATCTAACTTCCATAATCAAAATCTAAATTTGCCAACCGCAGGTGGGAGCGTATTTACAATAAATTTGCACCATGAAGAACGTAAAATAGCATACTAGACACTCAAATGCCTTATAAATATGACCCAAAACATCTTATGAAGCACTAGTAGTGCATATTTCCAGAAATGTATTGGTTTTCATTTAATGATTTACTTCATTGGTAGGCCTTCACATGTTTTTTTACCTTGGTTTTTTTCAGTGAAAATGTTATCTGCAACCATGTGTTGGCCTCACCTCAAATAAACAAAACAGGTGATGGACTGAATGTGGATCAATGACACACATTCACCCCAGTCTAAAGATCTGGGCCTAAACAAATCTTTCGATAGGCTACATCTTATCGTCATCCTGAATTAATGATTTAAAATATTAGGGAGTAATTTATGAGTGTTGTATGCCTGTTTTGTACCATTGAGTGTCATTTTTGTGATGCAGTGCTGGTGGAAAACATTTGCTATGTTAAATAATTAGTAGGGCATTAAGTTTTAGATGACTGTTATTTATTTACTGTTTGGTAATAGTGGTTAATAACATTTTATATTATATTTTTCCACAGATTCAACTGCAGATTCTTTCATAGTTTTGAAAATGCCTACAAAAAACAGAATGAGAAAGGCGAGAAAACGTCAAAGACAGCAGGATGATGTTTTATTGCAGCAGTCCTCTTCCCCAAATACTTGTCAAAACAGCAAGAAAGGTCCGGGTAAGAGCACGAAATCATTCTTAAGAAATATTTGTAGTAAAAAAAGTTTTGCTCAAAAAAATGTTTCAGTTCACAAAAAGAAAAGTAATTTAAATGGAAAGGAGAGACCCATTACAAATGTTACTGGTAGAGGAAGAGATAACTCTGTGCATGATAGTAGAAGGAAACAACAGTTTAGGGACATTCGAAATCGAATGTTCCGTAATAGGATATTAGTTAATTTATTGAAAAATATTAAAAAGAAAGGCCAACAGAAAGCGGCATTTTATAAGAAGAAGAAAAATGTAGAGAAAATTATTGATCATGCTTTTGAAATTAAGCGAAAGTTGTTTATTTTGGTAATCAATAGAATTAGGAAACTAAGCAAGGTAATTTCTGATTTCAAAACAAAAAGTAGATGGAAGAGAGTAGTAAATCGTACTAACTTTTGTGAAGTTTTTTCCGGAGAATGGATGCATAGTTCAAGTTCTGAGGCATTTTTTAATGAGGAGACTTATTTTCAGGATAATGATTTGGTGCATGCAGTTGACATCAGTGGTCGAGCTTATGAAGTGAAGGATGGTTGTCCAGTTGAAAAAGAACAACTTGTGACAACAGAGACAGAAGAGGCGCTAAGTGATGAGGTTTTAGGAAGACGTCCTAAGGGTCCTGTGTACATTTGGAAGTGTAGTTCTATTTGCAGTGTGCGACAGGTTTCCATCAATTTGCTTTGTGATTTTATACGGACATTTAATAAGAAAAGTTTGAAGCAGAAAATGAAGTTGTTGCAAGATTTAGATCCTTGCAGAGTGAGACAAATGACAGGTTTGCGTGGTCATTCACTGGCTTGTCTTTCCAGGAGAGTATGCCAGAGTGTTTTTCATCATTTCAGGATGCTAGCAGTGCATCATAATAAAGTGAGAAAATTAGTGAGAATGTTGTATTATGCTAAGAGTCCAGCAATTATGCTTAAACAATTATGTGCTGCTCTTTTGCATGGTTCTGAAATAGATGTGAAGAATATTTGTGAAGAAATTGAGTTTTGTTACTTTGGTAGTAAAGATGAGAATGTTCAAATTGACCCTGAAGTAGAGGGTAATGTGGAAGATAATGTACAGGTTTCTAGTACAGATAATTTTGAGAAGGAAATTGCCACGTTTCAGATGAAATCAAGTGAGAGGCCTAATTTCACTTGTGTATGTTGTCGACGCACTTATTATAAGAATCAGACTAAGGTAGTGGATTTATATGCAAAAAGTGAAAGGGAAAATAATAGTGAATGGAAGGATTTTGCCACATACTTGATGGTAGAAAATTATTTTGATTTGGGATCGGATCAACGTGTGTGTACTTATTGTTGTAATAAATTAAACCAAAACCAGATGCCTGCTAGGGCAGTTCATAATAATCTGGAATTGGTTGAGATTCCTTCTGAATTGAAGGATTTAAATACTTATGAATCTATTTTGATTCAAAGTATCCATCCCTTTCAGGCTATTGTAAGAATGGAGCCAAAGACAGGAAAGTTGCCTCCAGCAGATTTACAGAGAGGATTAAAGGGAAGAGTTGTTTATTTGCCTCTAGATTTGAACAAAAACATTAACACAATTGGAATAGAAAAAGTGGAAGAGGAACCTCTGGTTATCTTGGTTAATGGGTTTCCGACAAAGAATAAGAAAATATGGCAAGATTTAGTGGATGTTAGGAAAGTCAAAAAGGCAACAGTGTATTTGAAGAAAAATAATAAGTACTATAAGAATGTATATGTTGCAGAAGAGGAAGTAAGTGATGAAGAGGATAGCGATTTGTGTGCTGGCCAAATTGAGAAAGTAGAGGCCTCTAAAAGTGAAGAAATATATGAACATTATAGTGTTCATCCTTTGCATTCCAAGGAAGTCATGGGGAATGCTATTGAGTTGTTTCAAATGAAACAAGCCAAAGGGAGTCCCATTAGTGTTTGGGAGGAAAGTTTGGAAGCTCGGTGTTTCCCACAGCTATTTCCCACAGGTCAAGGAGGAAGATATGATGAGCGACCTCATCAAATTCCTGCGTCTGAATACCGGACTTTACGATTGTATGCAGAAGATCCTAGGTTTCGGCAATGCATTCCCTATTTGTTTCATCTCCTGTTTGAAAGCGATCTGTCTGGACTGTCATATGCAGTGAACCACATCTTAAAAAGTGGTATACAGATGCGAAACATCTCGGCAAGTGACTTTATGCATAAAGTCAATGTCCAAGACAGTATTTTGGATTCTCACTTAATTAATCTCATGGCGTGTCAGCGTGGTACTAATGAGTACTGGTACCGTCGTCATGGTGATTTAAAATGTATGCTGAGGAACTTAGGAACTCCAACATGGTTCCTCACTCTGAGCTGTGCCGAGTATGGCTGGGAAGACTTACTTGAATTTCTACGAGAGGCAAATGGAAATATTGAAAACATTGAATTCAAGACACCTGGAGAACTGTGTTCTTTGGATCCAGTGAATGTATGCAGGTACTTCAATCATAGATTTGAAGCTATGATGTCTTTCATCACAAATAAAAAGAATCCACCTCTTGGAGAGGTGTTGGATTTCTTCTGGAGAAAGGAGTACCAAGCAAGAGGTGCCCCTCATATACATATGTTGTTGTGGATCAAGGATGCACCTAAATTTGGAACAGATCCGGATGACTTAGTGATGAATTTCATCGAACAGTATTCTACGTGTGCTGTTCCAAACGCAACGGAGAAGAAAAGTCTAAGAGAACAAGTTCTTCGTTTCCAAAGCCATCGTTGTGGAAAGTACTGTCGTCGTAAATTCAGAAACAAGGACAAGTTCTACACCAAATGTCGTTTCAACTTTCCACGACCGGTGATTTCTAAAGGAAGAGTGAACAGTTTGATGTCTTCGCTGCGACATAATGTGACGAGGAAATCACCCAAGAATACATACAATTTGAAAAGGAACGAAGAGTCCAAGTACATCAATGACTACAACCCAGTGATTTTGTCCATGTGGAATGCTAACATGGATATACAGTTTGTGGCTGACAACTGTATGGCTGTGGCTCGGTATGTGACATCTTACATCACCAAAAAAGAAAAGACCGAACTGAAGGATATGTGGGAGGACATTTCCCATGAAAAGAGCCTCAGCAAGAAGTTGTACAGTTTCAGTCTGAAGATGTTGTCGCATCGAGAAATCGGAGCTTACGAATGTTCTGATCGATTGTCTTCAGCAAGTCTCTATGCCAAATCCAGGAGTCTCGTTTGGGCGAGTCTTGGTCTTGCTGCAACGCGAAATCGAGTTCTAAAACCTGTCCGGGAAATTGAGTATTTGGCAGAAAAGGAACCAAACAGTACCGACATTTTGAAGACCAACATGTTGGATACATATTATCCAAATCGAAGCAGTCACCTTGAGAATGTTTGTCTATGTGAGGTTCTCCAAAATTATATATTCAAGAGGAACATCAAAGAAGATATTGAGAAAGGAGTGTTTGCTGTAATTGGAAGTGAGGGATGCCTGGTCAAGCAAAGAAAATGCCAATTAGTAAACCATCGAAAATTGAGTGGTGAATCTCCAGAAAAAAAGGAGTTTTTTTATTTAGCACTTTTGCAACTTTTCAAGCCTTGGCGTGCAGAAGAGGAACTGCTTGGAGATTTCCTCTGTTACGAAGACTCTTTCAATGCAGCCAAGGAGTCCATAGAATGTCCTGCTTTTTCTAAATATCAAGAAATGCTAACTTTGGAAATTGAGCAGGAAGCAACGATTGCAGCCGAGATTGCCAGAGACAGTTCTCAGGACAGTCAGAGTTCTGTTTCATTGAGTCAAGATCCACTTGGAGGACCTATTATCGAAAATGAAGCTGCCACTGCTATGAATGAAGTAGAAAGAGCCATGGCACATGCTCAGGAGGATTCAGTTAACTTAGAAGACTTGGAAAAACAACTCAACGTTGAGCAGAGGAAAATATATGATGAAGTTACCACGGAAATTGAGCACGGATTAAGTCATGAGAAGAACAAGTGCTCATGTACATCGTTGAAGCCTGTCCGACTGTACGTGAGTGGAGAAGCGGGAACTGGAAAAAGTTTCCTCATTAAAGCAATCTCTTGTTATTTGCAGGAAAGGACTGAGTCATCGCTGTCTTGTGTTGTCACCGCTCCTACTGGACTGGCAGCACATAACATTAAAGGTATTACTTTGCATCGTCTACTGATGCTGCCGGTGGAGCATGACAACAAATTACAATACAACAAGTTATCTGGAGATGCTTGCTGTGAAGTTTCAAGAGTCTTGAGGAAAATGAAACTACTTATCATTGACGAAGTAAGCATGGTTTCCAATGTCATGCTTGCCTTTGTGCATTTGAGAATGCAAGAAGTACTTAAAACTGAATATGATGTGTTATTTGGTGGGAAACACATCATTGTTTTCGGAGATCTTCTGCAGCTGACACCAGTAAAAGGTCAACCTGTGTTCAAAATACTCACGCATGAAGATACCAGGAAGTGCCTAGGGAGCATTGGCAACGTCAATATATGGTTAAACTTCAATTATGCAGAACTGCATCAAAATATGCGTCAGGCAAAGGATGAAGATTACAAGAATATTCTACAAGATATTAGAATTGGAAAAGTGACTGAGCATGGGAAAGAAGCTTTAAATGCACGATTACTGTCAAATTTATATCCCAAACAAGAGATTGTGCCTGAGAATATTTTTCAGAAAATTACTGAGAAGAAATCCGGGATATGTCTCATGCCAACTCTTGCAGAATGTGCCATCTTCAACAACAAAATGTTGAATTTAGAAAAGCAAGAGATTGTGAAACTTGAAGCTATCGACAAATTAGAGCATATGGGATCAACAATTATTTTGTCAGACAATTTGAAATCAAAATTGGATTCATTAGAGAAGACTATATCTAAAACAGCGGGTTTTGAAAAGACTTTGAATGTGTGTTTAAATTGCCGAATTATTTTGAGAAGGAATTTACATGTAGAAAGAGGTCTGGTAAATGGATCAATGGGTAATGTTGTTGATTTTGAGAAATACAGAAATAGAGATGGAATAGAATTTTTAAGAATTAAATTTGATGGCATTGAGGAAGTACAGCAAATTGGTCGTTGTTCTGCTAGGTTTTTGCTTGTTAAAGATTTATATGTTCGCCGTAAACAGTTTCCTGTTTGCTTGGCATATGCGGTGACAATCCATAAATCGCAAGGTTTAAGTGTAGACTGTGCATTGGTGAATATTGGCAGTTCTGTGTTCAAGGAGGGTATGGCATATGTGGCATTGTCACGAGTTAGAACTTTATCGGGATTGTACTTAATTGACTGTGATGTCACAAACATTTGTGCGGATCTAGATTGTGTTAAGGAATACAATAGGTTAAGAAGAGAGTATGCGCCACATTTGCCTCAATATCCTTTGTTTGAGAAACGTGTGGTAGGCCGCAAGCGTAGAAATAGCAGTAATAGTAGGGAGGTTGTTGCAAAAAGACTAAAAGTCAATGAACCGAAAATTGTTAGCAGAAAGAAAGTGGATTCTGTTGAAGATGTTGTCGGTTTTCAATTTGAAAACAGTTCTGGTGTCAACTGCTATGCAAATGTAGTGGTTAATGTTCTCTTTTCACTAGAGAGTTTAAAAGAACAGATTCTGTTGAATTCTGAACAAATTTTATGCTGTTTGTTGAATTCTGTTTTCGAGAAATGTAGCACTGATCGAACAAAAGTAGAAAGTGTGTCTGAAGTTCGTTATCTGTTAGATGAATGTTCAGGTCAAACAGACTTCTCTGAAAATAATCAGCAAGATTGTCAGGAGTTTTTAATGTATATGCTTGATATATTGCAAGTTGAGGGTGTAGATGTAGATCACCTGTTTGGGCTTTCTTATCAATGGCAGCATGACTGCGAGAATTGTAGGGTATCAAGTACTACTAGTGTAGACTCAGAAAGATTTATATATTTAACTTTGCCAGACAGTAAATCAGTCTCCTTTAATAAGCTAGTAAATGCAGCGGATCACAACATGGAGTGTAGCCAATGTAAATCTGAAATGATGTCAACATTACTTATACGTAGATATGGACAGTATGTCATTTTAATGATGCAACGATGTAGGCCTGATGGATCAAAATTGTCAACTTTAATAAAAAATTTTGTGGCTTCTCAGCTTTCAATATCAGGAAGGACTTTTGTAACTGTAGCAATTATCTATCACGATGGTCCTTCAACAACTTCAGGACATTATACAGCTTATTTAAAGTCTCGAAACGGCTGGTCATTCTGCAATGATTCCGTTGTAAGTTTCAAAAAAAAATTGCCGTTTGACCTTAAAAATTCTTACCTGGTGTTTTTAAAACCAAAATTTTAAAGAAAGAATCTCGAGATTTCCTGTGAAGAATTGGAAAAGGTTCATCAAGTTGAGGGAATGTAAGTCTGCAATGCTGTCTAGATTATTGGTCCAAAACTTTTAATTATAATGTTATTTTGTAAAATCCGACTATATAAACCTGATGCAAGTAAGTCTGCTTCATAGTAAGCAGTATCAGTGTCATAGGAAAAGGAGAACATGAGTGACAAAGAAGAGTAAGATATTAGTAGTCCAGGATTGTGAAAATAATCTCAAATGTTTTCTTTTTGCAAGTTGCGAAAATAGAAAATGTCGGGATTTGATTGGAAGAATTACAAGACTTGCGAATCGCGGCAACATGATTTGGCCTAGTGGAAACATGTGATAGAATGAGAGAAGTCTTTTTTTCTATGTAACATATTTTTCGTATCGATGGAGGTTTTCTTTCAGAAAGTGGCGGGCTGAAAATATTTATAGCACAACAGAGTGGATGCTGTTCATAGGAGATCCTTCGACGTCATTGAAAGTAAGTTAATTTTAAGGAGTTTTGAAATCAGATTTCTTAGGTTGTATGGGTTTTTTAAACACAGTCATTTTGATTGTGTTTTTTTTTCCCCGCTGTTACATGATGAATATCTTCAAGTCACTGATTTAAGTGAAATTTGATACATTCTGAGAACAGCAAAAATAAACCATTTAACATGTATAATTAATGTTATGCTTTTTGTACTTATGATATACATTTAGAAATGTGAGGTAGATATGGAGAAGCTGAGTTTTCTGTAAGTGTCAATTTTAATGCTTACAGTGCTGTACTTCTGGGTACTGTTTTTTTTTTAAAAAAAAAGAAATAGGCCTCACCTCAAAGAAAGCTCTTGAAAGTACACATCTTATTTGCATCCTAAAACAATCATTTAAAATGTTAGACACAATTTTATGATGGATTTACATCTCTTTTGCGCTGTTATTGCATCACTATTGTGAGACATAAGCAATGCAAAAAAAGCACCATGTTCCAAAATAGGCCTCAGTTCATCAACATCAAGATACAGTTTCTTTAAAATATATATATTTAGGATTGTGTAGGGGACGTAGAGAAGCAGAGACTTCTGTAAATGTCCAAGTTGTTGAAAAACTGTTTGTTCTTGAACCTTTTCCCTTGTCTTTTCTAATTTTTAAATACATGTTTTAATATTTTTGGAAATGTTTGTTCTCTGTTTTACAGATTGAAAGTATGAAAAAATATTTTAAAAAGGTAACAAGAATTATAAGGTACATGTTTTCTACTCTTTTTACCCGCAATGCACTGCTGATGATGTCTCTGACACTATCTCTGGTTTACTCTCTATAGCTGTCTTTCTTTTTACATTATTCTCTGTTTACTTCCCTTATACTAACTCTTCTTTTTTTAAAAAAAATATTTTTTTGGTTCGCTTCCAGTTCGCGAACCGGTCAGCGAACTTGAAGCGAACCAAAAGAAATAGAGCTTGCCAGAGTGATAAACATTCTAGCAATTTTATTTGAAAGGGGGGGTAGTTCTGAAAAGAACTTTTTTTTTTTGTTTTTGTTGTTTTATTTATTTATTTATTTTTTCTGAACATTTTTTGATTTTTTTGTATTTTTAGAACAGTTTTATGTTTTTTTTGTGTTTTTTATGGAGGGGAAACAACAAAAAAACAGGCATTGAAAACGGCTCAACAGGAGCAAAAAAAAAATTACTGCTTGGGTGCATTAGGGCACTTATGGTTTTCAAACACCATATTAATCAAGTTGACGCTCATGTTCCCATACGACAACATAGCACCACAATATATACAAGTAAACCTCATATGTCTAAAATTGGGTTGAATGTTTGGCACAGTTTCCTGTGCCTCTCTTCCTGACAAAGACATTGATGAGGTAGATCTGGCCACAGGAGTTGTCGGGGGATTGTCTTGTAGGTCCCTTAACTCAGCCCGGCTGTAGTTCAAGGGATGCCACCTGGTCATATGTCGATGCATAGTATAGTTCCCCATACTATATTTCTTCTCTGTGCCTCTTGACAATCTGTAATCACAGATGAGGCAGGTGGCATATTTCGCGTTCACCTTCTTCTCCCCTGGAGGGATGGAAAAAAACTGCCAGATGAAACTGGTTTTTCTCTTAGAAACACGGGGCAACTCCGTGATAAATTGTTGTTGATCTGTATCCTCTTCTTCTTCTTCCTCCTCTTCCTCTTCTCTGTTGGAGGTAAATTGACTGGGTGGTCCTCTCTTCTTATGAGGAGGTGGAGGTGGTGGTGGGGGTGCACCAGCTGCAGCAAGTATGGAAGCCATTGTTGAACTCCAGGTAAATGGTCTTTCTCTCACCAAGATGAAAGTCAGAGTGAGGAAAGAAGGAGGGGTTTACATGATTTGGGAAAAGCAAAAGTTCTGAACCAATGAAAAGTGTTATTTTTAGGTCACATGACCTAGTCATACATCATTTGGAAACCAAAAGTGAAATGAACCAATGAAAAGTTTGATAAACAAGTCACATGACCTGTTCCGCTTACGTTACGCGGTCCGCGCCGCGTCTCGGATCGCTTCCGGTTAGCGGTCCGGAGCACTTCCGGGAGCGCTAACGCAGCGCGTCATTAGACGCATTACGCGACAACGTGATACGTCGCGCTTCCGCGACGCGTCACAGTTCCGCTAATGTAACGTTGACCGGTTCGCGGACTAGGTCGCGGCATGAAGATGAGCTAACGGAAAGCTTCCCGGTTCGCGAACTAGAAGCGAAGAAAAAAAAATATTAAAAAAAAATTATCAATAAACATCTAAAATATATTTTAAGATTTAAAGAAGAATACATTTTACAGCTACAGATGTTAGCTTTTAAAAAACCAATGAAATTCACAGAAAAAACCATAGGTTATAGACCATATATAGTTAGGAATTTGCATTTACAAAACCTTGAAAATTCAGTGAAAAAACCATAGGTTATAGACCATATATAGTTAGGGAGTTGCATTTACAAAACCTTATTTTACTCGCATAAAACCATTGAAATTCCATATATAGTTAGTTGCGCTAACTATATATCGCGCACCCGCAATCCACTGCTGATGATGTCACATATTACATCATTCATGACATGGTCAGTGACATCACTGATGACATCACTGATGACAACATCCAGTGACTGTATGTTTCTGTAAAGTGTAAATATGTCTTACATATTGAAGAATGAGTGGATGTATAAGTGTCTGGATGAAGGATTTAGTAGGTGCATGACTGACTGTATGAGTGAGTGATTAAATATGTCTCACTGAGTGCATGGGTTAGTGACTAAACTGTCTTAATTTGTGCATTATTATGTCTGTTGTTCTGTAAACTGCTGCATGTGTTGATAAGTAGCTATATGAGTAACTATATGGGTTATTGATTGGTAGCCCAGGTATTTGTATGGGAGACTGAGTGTGTGTGTGGGTGGCTGGGAGGTGTATGACTCTGTGCATAGATGTGTGAGCAGTTGATTCACTAGATGTATGGTTTCAAAAGTGCATGTGGAAACAGCTGTATGGGCGGTTGACTGTGTGCATGAGTGTATTGGTGAGTGAATGGATATCTCAGTGCTACATGTCAAAGTAAGTACATATGTAAAACACAGTACAAGTGAGAGTTGACATATATAAATAACTGTGCATAAGAGCCAGTGAATGTGTGAGTGGCTGTATGGATCATTGTGAACTTGTATCAGGGATTGTATAAGAGAGTAAATATGTGTTAGTATATGTATGAATAAGTAAAGTTTGTATAACTGTATAGTTGAGGAAATGGAGGTGCGATTGATTCTTTGCATGACTGACTAGGTGTGTGAGTAACTCCATGGATGAGTGACAGTCTGTGAGTGTCTGTTTACACTGATTGTATCTAAGGTTATATTAGAGTCTGAAGAGGTTCATCGTATTATCACATGAATGATATCATCAGTGATGTGATCAGTAATGTCAAATGAGATGTCATCAGTGATGTCATCAGTGATGTCATTTGAGATGTCATCAGTGATGTCATTTGAGATGTCATCAGTGATGTCATCAGTGATGTCACTGACCATGTCATGAATGATGTAATATGTGACATCATCAGCAGTGGATTGCGGGTGCGCGATATATAGTTAGCGCAACTAACTATATATGGAATTTCAATGGTTTTATGCGAGTAAAATAAGGTTTTGTAAATGCAAATCCCTAACTATATATGGTCTATAACCTATGGTTTTTTCACTGAATATATATATATATATATATATATATATATATATATATATATATATATATATATATATATATATATATATATATATTCACTGAAAAAACCATAGGTTAGCTGGAAATTTTACTGACATAAAACCAATGAAATTCCACGTTATAGTTAGTTGGACCCACTATAACTTGCGCGTGTAATGCACTGCTGATGACATTACATATTACATCACTCATGACATGGTCAGTGACATCACTTATGACACCATCCAGTGAATGTGTGTCTTTCTAAAAAATAAATATGTTTTATATATGTATATGTAAAGGTCGAGGAAAGAATAAATGTTTAAATTATTGTCTTAATGAATGTTTTTTTCAAAAAGAAATGATTGGATAACTGGCTTATTAAGTGTACCTTAGTGAATACATATATTAGCGAGTAATGTTTAAATATTTAAATATATGTATCAGTGTTTCACTTTGTGAATAACTGGCTGCATGGGTTGATGAGTACCTACATGTGTAGGTATTTGGGTTCTTAGATGTTTTTTTAGTATCAGTATGAGTGTTTCTATGGTTTCATGGGGGTATTACTAATCACATAGATGCATGAATGACTAACTCTCTCTTTGTATGTGTTTAGAAGACACCATATGTGCAGGACTGTATGGGTGGTTGAGTGTGTATAGTTTTATATGCAAATAAATGGATGTTAAATAGTTTATTTGCATGTGTGAGTATGTGTGTGAGTAACTTTTGGATGATTGTCGGTGTGTAACAGGATGTATAGGTGTATCACTACATATGATGAGTGAGTATATGTATGAGTGACTATATAGAACTGTTGGTGAATGAGAGAAGGTGTATATAGATGGTGGAATTACTGAATTGGTTGTTGTAACTGGTATGGGTATGTCCATTTTTTTGAAAATGTTAATTTCTATTTTCCAATATGTTTTTTAAGGGTTACATTACACTTAAAGGAGGTCTGTCATCAGTGATGTCATAAGTGATGTCACTGACCATGTCATGAGTGATGTAATATGTAATGTCATCAGCAGTGCATTACACGCGCAAGTTATAGTGAGTCCAACTAACTATAACGTGGAATTTCATTGGTTTTATGTCAGTAAAATTTCCAGCTAACTATAACTGGTGTCAAACCTATGGTTTTTTCAGTGAATTTCATAGGTTTTTCAAATGCTACTTCCTAACTATAACGTGTGTAAAACCTATGGTTTTTTCAGTGAATTTCATAGTTTTTTTGAATGCTAGTTCCTAAGTATGTAATCACGTTCGTAACTACATAGTGTCACCGCCTACACTTCCTGAGAAGCGCATGTAAAGTCACGTGACTTGAAAACAAAACTTCCAATTGGTTATTAATAGTTTCTGTTCTGGAATATACACGAAGCACTCCACCCACTTTCCTCTCAATCTTTTCTACTCTCAAGAGACAACAACGTCGAGCATCTTCCGGAAGTCTTTGCTGAAATGGCTTCCCTACCAGATTCATCTTCCGAATCTGAAGGAAATGAGCGACCACCGTTAAGAAGAAAAAAGGAATCTTTCATTTGGCAATTTTTCACTTATCCTGAAGATCAAAAGAAAGTGAATGCGCCAAAAGTAACCTGCACGATATGCAATTCGGAGCTCTCAAGGGGAAATCCAAATAAAAAATATTCCTTTTCTGCACACACCATACAGCGGCATGTTAAACAAAGGCATTCTGAGCATTATGCAAAAGCATCGACAAGAGCCCTGGCCACGCTATTACCATCAGAGGTGGCCAGCACATCTTCTGGTGGACGACCCGTATCTCCATCGAGTGCTGAGATGGACTTGAGACCATATCTTGCGAAGGTGCATATGAAATGCAACGAGTGTGGAGAAATTCTTTTGTATGGAGAGCAGAGCCTCGTTCTTATTAAACTGAAAATTGAAAGTCACAAATGCCCCAAGAAAAGATACATTTCTTCACTTAATTTTCAAACTATTACATACTGAAAAATGTAGTAGCAACTTTAAGAAATCGAAAGCATTATAACACTTCTTTCCCCCTCAAAAAAAAAAAAAAAAAAAGTTCTTTTCAGAACTAACTCTTTCCACCAAAACATGCTCGAAGAGCATATTATAAGATGTTTTTTCGCCGCTTTATTTTAGTGCGAGACCGGGTGCGCGCACCCTTCTATCGCGTACAGGACCTGACACTCCCATGTGAAGTCATGTGACTTCTAAACAACAATTCTAATTGGTTCTTGGTAGTTTCTATTCTGCAATTTACACTCAGCACTCCACCCACTACCATCACTTTCTTTTCTACTCTCAAGAGACAACAACGTCGAACATCTTCCCGAAGGCTTCGATACAATGGCTACCGTTCCGCATTCATCTTCCGAATCTGATGAAAATGAGCGACCACTTTTCACAAGAAAAACGGAGGCCACGCTATTACCATCAGAAGTAATCAACACATCTTCCGGTGGACGACCTGTATCTCCATCGAGTGCTGAGATGGACTTGAGACCATATCTGGCGAACGTGCACATGAAATGCACGAACTGTGGAGAACTTCTTGTATACGGAGAGCAAAGCTTTACTCTAATTAAACAAATAATTGAGAGTCATAAATGCTCCAAGAAAAGTTAAATTTCTTCACTTTATTTGGATAGTATGACATACTGAAAAATGTCGTCGCAACTTTAAGAAATAAAAAGCATCATAACACTTGTTTCCAAAAAAAAAAAAAAAAAAAAAAAGTTATTTTCAGAACTAACTCTTTGTACCAAAACAAGCTTGAAGTGCATATTAGCTGATATTTTCTCGCCGCTTTCTTATAGTGCGCGACCGGGTGCGCGCACCCACCTATCGCGTACAGGCGTCGAGACACGCATGTGCAGTCATGTGACTTTAAAACAACACTTCCAATTGGTTCTTACTAGTTTCTATTCTGCAATTTACACGGAACACTCCACCCACTTCCCTAGAAAACCAGTTTATCGTAAATCTTTTAAAGCCTCCTCTTATGAAATATTCGACATCAATCACATAGCAGAGTACTAAATAGCAGTATATACACTCCGTCCCTTAATTATAAGAGACTTATTGCTATGTAAAATCAACTTTTGCTCTCCAAGATAATGTAAAATGCTGAGCCTATTACATAATTTTATTACACATATATGTTACTAGTCTCCTTCGAGTACTAACACCATAGAAAATACCACCAATAGCGGTGATATTTTTTACACCGAGAACGGGCGATTTCTATCGCTTACAGCCCTTACAATTATAAAGTTTTATTTCCTAAGTCTCTGATCGCCAACTGTGCAACGTAAATCCCCTGTGTGTCGCAATAAGGTCCATAAACAAAAACTACAGAACCAGCATTATAAACATACACAAAACAACAAAACAACAAGAGCCACCATGCTAATATATATCCTTAATATAATAAACCTCTGAGAATAAATACATATTTCCGTGGCAGCCCATAACACAAATGTGGCGTCCTCTGACTCTGCTCCATTACCAAACACCGAAACTCCCCGCCCCCCTCACTTTTCACTAAACTCCGCACTCCACCCCAGCCAAACCCCCTATTACAAACCCCCAACCTACCCTCCCTGCCCAAACCCACCATGAACCTCAAACCGCCCCTAGAAAACTTATAAGACACAGGATTACTAAAACTCAAAGAATACGCAACAGACACATAATGTAAATAGTACATAAAGACACATATTTTTTCCAAAATACTATTTAAAAACATGTTCTATTTTTAATAAATCTATCATGCATCTGACCCTCTAGAACTGCTTTCAAAACGTGAACTATAAACCTCTACTTTTCATTTTCAAACCATACACTTTCTTCTGACCCTCTAGAACTGCTTTCAAAACATGAACTATAAACCTCTACTTTTCATTTTCAAACCATACACTTTCAATTACATTATTTTTTTTCCACAATTCATGTAATGTTACAAACCTTTTCTAAAATACACCAGTCCGTATCATTTATAAGGATTTATTTTCAGGCTTCATCAGTGACACTTTCTTCACATACAATAGAAATCACTATAACTTTTTAAACGACAATGCTAACACGGTAAAAATAACCCTTCATTTACTTTCCTTTAAGAATGCACACTATGTACCCCACGCATGCGTTTCTTAATCTTTGTATTTGGCAGCGAATACCGACCTTGAATCGGAAGACATGAACAAGAGCGCCATTGTCACATTTAAAACTGAACGTTGCATCTGCTCACACACATATCTTTCACTAAGCTAACATTCACAGAAAACAGCATTGATGTAAAAAAAAATTGACCTTGCTTTACAACTCCCTCAAATCACTCCCTTATTTTTTAACGCATCCTCCAGTTCAAAAAAAGCTACTTTTTTAATAACCACTAAGCAATATATAAGTGACTAGACTCCTAGAAAATGTATCAAGTCATTCTGCTCCTCTCCACTGCATAGCCGACGACCTAATTCTGTGGAGTTGCTATACAACCAGCGGTGCTGCGCCGTTTCCTGTACCATCTTGGGAAATTCAAAATGGATGTCCCTCCTGCCTTCGCAAACGAGCCGGGCCACTTAGAACTATTTCGCCAGAGGATGCTTGACTACTACGGCATCTTACCACTCTCGACTTTGAATACTTCATATTGATTATCATTTCGATATTCGCATTTCACCTGTGTGCAGCCTGTATTTCATTGCCTGAGCTGTGATTTCACGTGGGCCCCGGATTTATGTCTCTGCAATTTGGTACCTCCTGAACCGAATTACAATCACCTCATGAATCCGTTACTTGATCATGAACAGCTTTGTTACAACGGAGGGTTTATGGCCTTTGCAGCGATACAAGGAGTTCTGGGTCATTGGAATATATTCGCAGCGGCGCAAGATTTCCTAACAGAGAGCTACATCGAAAACCCACCGAGCTGCCCAATGATGGTAAAAGACACTCCAATAATGACAGATCATGAATGCTCCTTTCATCTTCTCAATTGGATGGCTGACATGTTTTCAGATGATAACAATGATTTCATGTTAGAGGCACTTGCTGCATACTTTGCCTACACAATGGACACTTAACTCTTTCCTAACAGCGAGCTACATCGAAAACCCACCGAGCTCCCTCTGATGGTAAAAGACGCTCCGATTATAACAGATCATCAGTACTGCTTTACTCTTTTCCATTGGATAGCTGACATACTTTCCGGAGGGTTTATGGCCTTTGCAGCGATACAAGGAGTTCTGGGTCATTGGAATATATTCGCAGCGGCGCAAGATTTCCTAACAGAGAGCTACATCGAAAACCCACTGAGCTGCCCTATCATGGTAAAAGACGCTCCAATAATGACAGATCATGAATGCTCCTTTCATCTTCTCAATTGGATGGCTGACATGTTTTCAAATAATAAAACTGATTTCCTGTTACAAGCAGAAGCTACCTATTTTCCCTAAACAATGCTTCAATAACTCTCAAACAAGCCATTGACGTCCTCATTTCCTTTTGGTTTTCTATATTCTTCACGTTCTTTTCCATATTTTCTTTTGAAGAACAGACCTATTTGCTTTACTAACAGTGGACATTATAATTTCGTGTTGTTTGACAGCTGATTCATAAAGTAATGATGTATAACCACTTGCATTTTCATATATCGTTCCCAAACTGAAAGGCCAGAGACCTTCTTCCATTTATTAAAATATAATATACTTCCTTATAAGAGTGTACAATGTTTTTTTCCAACTATATTCATTTTTCTTCAACTATAGCGTTTGTATTCCATGTACTACTGACAATACCAATTACTGTGTTTTTTGCAATTTCTGTACTCATATTACATAATGATTTGCCTTTAAAACAGTACATTTCTAAATAAAACTTTTCAAATATTCACGGTTTCTCTTTTAATCCACAGTCTCAACTGAAATGATTTCATATTGAAAAACTATTCATGGGTTCCACATAACCTTAACTGTAGTCACTGAGGACCTTATTTATGAAGACCTTCCGCAGCCGGTGCCTCATTTCTTAAAATGGGAAAATGTAACGCACCGGTGGCGCAAGGCCTTCATAAATAAAGTCCTGAATGTTTTCTTTTCTCGACCTCACTTACTGATACTAGCACCTGCAAACCAATTACGGCCCGTGAACTCTTTCTTAGTAGGTCGCGCACCGTAAAGACAGTTATACCACTGTTAACATTTTTTTTTTACTGTTACTAAGCACCGACACAGTTCCGCTTCACTCAGAGTTAATCACTGCTCCCACGCTTCTACAGGCCAGACGCTATGTCGTATTTCTCTCCTTATCACCCTTTCATCTCCACAATAACAAACAGTTGTCCGCCAGCCACCAGAGAACAGACTCAGATGCAGAGGCACCAAAGAGTGAACCCATCACCAACTGCCATCTCCGGCTGTTTCCATGGTTACACCTCATTCTGCACCTTCCTGAAGGCACAGGTCAAAAGTTCATGTCTCAACGTTCTACAACAAACTAAGAACACTATTTTCCCTCCAGAAACACCTGCCAATCCACAACTCTGTTACATGTCTTGTTTTTTCACACCCAATAGTACTTTTCGTTTAACATAAACATTGACCTGTTCACTCTCCACTTGTTACAATCAACCAATCATTTTTATTTTTTTAACCACACCCAGCCTCTTCCTTTTTCTTTATTTAAAATTTCAACTTCTAACTACCATTCCACTTCCAGAACCGATCGGAGGACGACTACAAATCCCTTGAAAATGAAGGTCTGGCTAATAGGACACAGTTATATTCACTGTAGTGAAAAATATGTAGTAAGCAGACGAATTTGCAACCTCAGCTTACCAAATGTACACATAACATGGATTTCCAAAAGAGGATTGAAATGTCACCAATTGATTCCATTGGTGAAAACTTTTATGCATCTCCCAGAACCAGACCTTATAATTGTGCACTGTGGTGGGAACGATCTAGGCACAATCACTGGGGTAGGTCTGGAAATGCTTCTAAAAGACACCTTTCGACAATTGATGACACTTTTTCCTCGATCTGCCTTGGTATATTCCAATATATGCCAAAGACAGAAATGGAATTGGTCCAATCACCATTGTGCACAATTTGAGAAAGCAAGGAGACATGTAAATAAATCTGTCTCTGCGTTCCTCAGAGATTATAGCATGGGTTCTATTTACTACAACAACTTGCGCTACCACATGCAAGACGTCTATAGGAGAGACGGTGTTCATTTCACGAATGAGGGAAACAGAATCTTCCTCTGCAACATCAGGCTCTGCATCGGTACTTACTTATAAATGCAGAAAACACTCAATTAACACAAGGGCTCTTTTCAGAGCCACCTTATATCAAAGCACTCAAACTTCTGATTTACCTCCTTTTCCACACTCTTGTAAATAGGTGTGCGCGACCGGGTGCGCGCACCCCGTATTTTTTTTTCGGGGAAAAATTATATCTTTTTGCGTTTAAGGGCCTTACTGCACACCCCGAGAAAACCTACGCAGGAAGACAATCTCTACCTTCTCCCCTTTCCATGTTTCAACGCTTTGAAATGAACAATATATTTACTCGCAGTGACAAAATGGCGGACAAAACTTCCTGATTTACTTCGAATCGAACGTTAACAGACGTCACGCAGCAAAATTCCGCTCGCGCGCGCAGCCGCTTGTGTGCGCGCACGTGTGCGCGCCTATAGATATATAATTGACTTTAACTTTAATTTTCTCAACAACTACTGAACGGATTTACACCATTCCAAAAAAAGCGTAATCTGCGAACAAGACTCTACAGTTTTGGCAAATTTCTTATAAATTCATTCACCCGTTCGAACTGTAGCCGAGTCTAAAGGTCCTATGGAAAATAACATTGAGAAAACACGTTTTGGGACCCCCCTTATATCTCAGCCCCCACTTGACCAATCCCCCCCAAACTTTCAGGGAAGGAGTGCAGCGAACCTAGCCATCTTCTTTGAGAAATTCGCAAAGACTCATCCACCAGGGCCAAAGTTATTCCAAATAGAATGTTGAGGATTTCCTATGGAAAACAATCCTAACTATAACTACCTACTGGCGACCGCCAGTAGGTAATATATATATATATATATATATATATATATATATGTATTACCTACTGGCGGTCGCCAGTAGGTAGTTATAGTTAGGACCTAGTTTCCATAGGAAATACGCACCACTCTATTGGAAATAACTTTGGCGCCGGTTGTTTTATCTTCGTGAATTTCTCAAAGAAGATGGCCCGCTCCTTCCCTGAAAGTCTCGGGAAGATTCGTCAAGCGAGGCCGAGAAAAAAGGGGGGTCCCAAAACGTGTTTTCCCCATGTTAATTTCCATAGGACTTTTAGGCACGGCTACAGCCCGAATTGTTTAACGGAATTACACCAAATTTGGGAAAATGGTAGGGTCTGGTACGCAGATCACACTTTTGGTTAAATGGTGTAAATCCCTCCAGTAGTTCCTGAGAAAATCAAAAGAAAAATATATATATATATCTGGGCGAAGCCTAACCACACATCTCATCGTGAGATCTGATTGGCTGTCAGCACTTCATCCAAGTAGTGTTGACAGCCATCTTGGGACCAATATACATGATAGCACCTCATTAAAAAGCATTGCAGTTAATTGAAGGTTTTAGGACTTTAGTTACATTATAAATCCTTTGTTGATGGTACCATACTCATTTTAGGAATTGTGGTGTGTTCTAAGGTGATTTTACCATGTGAAAAAGCCTTCTGCTGGGATATCATGAATCATGTTTGAAAGAAAACTAATATCTCATGCTTTTCCCACAGTGGTTTGGAAGGGGATCTATAAGCAAAACTGAAAGCATATTTTCTGTAAATTCACATTTTCTTTCTCAGTCATGTGAGAATGAAGTCTGACATTCTCAGTAAAACATGTACATCCAACAAGGACAGAGACTGTCAGTTGATTCCTTTGTGTTCTACTGCAGCTTCCCAGAGTGTTCTAAAGAACAACTAGAGCGCTAACAGTCTTATTTATGACAAAAGTATAGCACACCAGAAGCCATCTTGATTGGAATGAAGTGGTGAGTCTGAAAACATTTAATTTAAAAAGGAACAAAATGAGGGGGTTCCTTTTGCTATAGAAAGCATAATTAGTGCTTCAGAAAGAAAAATTAGGGCACATTTCAAGTGACTTCTAAAATCCTCTTCTATTTCATTGAAAAATTCTGACATGCAGACGGAAACATGCACTTTCAATACCAGCAGCAGACTTCCCTGGTGAGCAGTAGCTTTACTACAGTGATCTAATAAGCAACTAGGGTGCTAACATTCAGAATTTATGGCAAATGTGTGTCACATCTGAATGCCTTCTTGATGGAATCAAAGTAGAAAACTGAAAGTATTTCCTACTGAGGAGACTGTAGTAAATGAGGAAATTAGGAAACTTCATAATAAATAAGTCTCCCAAGATGGCCACCAGAGACAAAAGAGCCCAAATGCAGCACAAATATCCCCCAGATGCAGCCCAAGTATACCCCAATGACAGAATTTCCCAGAGTGTTCCAAAGAACAACTAGAGCGCTAACAGTCTTACTTATGACAAAAGTATGGCAAACCTGAAGTCATCTTGATTGGAATAAAGTGGTAACACTTAAAACATTTAATTTGCAAAGGAACAAAATGAGGGGGTTCATTTTGCCATAGAAATTATGATTAGTGCTGAAGAAAGAAAAATTGGGCACATTTTGACTTCTCAAATCCTTTTCTATTTCATTAAAAAAATTCTGACATGCAGAATGAAACATGCACTTTGAATACCAGCAGCAGACTTCCCTGCTGAGCAGTAGCTTTACTACAGTGATCTAATGAGCAACTAGAGTGCTAACATTCAGAATTTATGGCAAATGTGTGACGCATCTGAATGCCTTCTTGATGGAACCAAAATAAAAAAGCATTGAAAATGCAATAGATTTATTAGTGTTTTTCAAACTTTCATGTAAATAACATGCATATGTATGCATATATGTATATGTATGCATGCATTTATATTTGTATTTATAATAGATATGCAGATTATATATGTTTATATATGTATGTATATATATATAGACACATACATATATATAAATGCATATGCATATATACGCATATATATGTGTGTGTATATGTGTGCGTGTAGAGAGAGGTAGAGGTGTAGAGGTAGAGGTGTAGAGGTAGAGGTGTAGAGGTAGAGGTGTAGAGGTAGAGAGGTAGAGGAAGAGAGGTAGAGACTAGTAGAGCGAGAAGTAGAGAGAGGTAGAGAGGTAGAGAGTAAAGAGTGAGTAATAGAGAGCAGAGAGTGAGTAGTAGAGAGCAGTAGAGAACAGTAGATAGAGTAGCAGAGAGTGAGTAGTAGAGAGTAGTAGAGTGAATAGTAGAGTGAGTAGTAGAGAGTGAGTAGTAGAGAGTGAGTAGTAGAGAGTAGTAGAGAGTAAGTTGTAGAGTGAGTAGTAGAGCGCAGTAGAGAGTGAGTAGTAAAGAGTGAGTAGTTGAGAGTAGTAGGTAGTGAGTAGTAGAGAGTGAGTAGTAGAGAGTAGTAGAGAGTGAGTAGTAGAGAGTGAGTAGCAGAGAGAGAGAATAGTAGAGAGTAGTAGAGAGTGAGTAGTAGAGTGAGTAGTAGAGAGTAGAAGAGAGAGAGTAGTAGAGAGTGAGTAGTAGAGATTGGTAGAGAGTGAGTAGTAGAGAGTGAGTAGTAGAGTGAGAAGTAGAGTGAATAGTAGAGAGTAGTAGAGAGAGAGTAGTCAAGAGTGAGTAGTAGAGAGTAGTAGAGAGTGAGAAGTAGAGAGAGAGAAGTAGAGAGTAGTAGAGAGTGAGTAGTAGAGTGAATAGTAGAGAGAGAGTAGTAGAGAGTGAGTAGTAGAGAGTAGAGAATAGTAGAGAATGAGTAGTAGGGAGTGAGTAGTAGAGAGACAGTAGTAGAGAGTAGTAGAGTAGTAGAGAGTGAGTATTAGAGAGTAGTGGAGTAGTAGAGAATGAGTAGTAGAGAGTAGTGGAGAATATTCCAAAGTTTGGCACAGCACCACTTGCACAACAAGTCCCATCAAATAATATCACTTAGAGTCCTTATTGAAGCGCTGAATCTCGGTGTATATTCAAATGCTTTTATTTTCCTTAAGTTTATGTACCACAGCCAGCCTACGTGTTTCGTTCTGTACAACAGAACTTGTTCAGGGCGTTCTTATTTCCTTCAAGTTATGTCGGAATCCTGTTGTCATATAACTAGATATTTCTTCCAAATGTTAGAGGAGCGTAAGTACATTCTTATTCAAAGTGACTAGGTATCAATTTTACCCACACAATTCAGGCAGACTTGAGTAATTTATAGCATCCTCAAAGTCAGTCTTTCAAAAATTCCAAAGTATAGGACATGATAATCCAAATCCAAATGTTTCTCAAGAAAAGTCATTTTCAATGGTTCGGAATATCGGCGTTTGGGCAGATATGACCCACGGACACGGTTTATGACTTTTCTTGAGAAACATTTGGATTTGGATTATCATGTCCTATACTTTGGAATTTTTGAAAGACTGACTTTGAGGATGCTATAAATTACTAAAGTCCATGGATGCTGCTGGGAACGTCCCCAGCAACACCCATTGCACGCCCCTTTAACGCAGGACACTGAGTTAAAGGGACTGATATTTATCAGGCAGGATTACGCGACAAAAAGTGGCTTAGTCCTGCCTGATAAATATCACTCAGTCTTCTGCGCCATCGGAACGTCACAAAAAGTGACTTTCCGGAGGCGCAAGGGGCCCGTAAATAAGGCCCCACAAGTTTCACACTCGTTATAGTTCGAAATTAGCATTTAAAAAACCTTTGAAATTCACTGAAAAAACCATAGGGTTCACACCAGTTATAGTTAGCTGGACATTTTACTCATACAAAACCATTGAAATTCCCCCGTTATAGTTAGTTGTACTCACTATAACTCACGCACACGCAATCCAGTGCTGATGATGTCACATATTACATCATTCATGAAATGGTCAGTGACATCACTGATGACATCACTAATGACATCTCAAATTACATCACTGATGACATCATCCAGTGAATGTGGTTTGCTTTGTTATTTAAATATGTATTATAAATACACTACTTTGCATTGAAGAATGAGTGGATATATAAATATAAATGTGTGGATGGTGGCTTTAGTAACAGTGTCATTGATTGTTTCCTTGACTAATTTGTAGAGTTTCACTATATATAATGTGTAGTTACTAAACTGTGTGAAAGTCTTTATTGCTTTGTCTTAATTGCTATGTTAAAGACTATATTTGTTATTGGTTTCTTAACTGAGTATTTGTATGGGTAAATAAATGTCTATGTGGTTTGGTGGGGGGTGCATGATTGCCTAAAAATGTGTGAATAGTTCATTCAGTAGGTATATGAGGTTAAGACTACATGTTATAACAGTTGTTTCAGTGAGTGTATATGTTTATGGGTGTGGTGGTGATGAAAGATTTCTCTCAATGGTACATCTCCATTAAACTTGAAAAAAAGGCAGTGTATGTGACAGTTATATCTAATTAAGTGTGCCTAAGACTTAGTGATTGTATGAGTCACTATATGGATAACTGTATACTTGTAATAGTGATTTTATAACACACTAAGTGTGAGTTACTATCTATATAAATAGATGAAGTGGTGTTTGTATAAGTGTGTAGGTGAGTAAATGTAAGTATAATCAATTGTTTGCATACGTCAGAAGGATGTCTTTATAAGTGAATACAATGTGTGCCTGTGTGTAATGTTGAAATAGGCGTATAAGTATATTTGATAGTGTTCTGTTGATTATTCACTGCATATAACACTGAATCTATAGGTAAGTGATTAGATGTGTGTATAGTTCTATGAATAACTGAGTGGATGTTTAGAAATTTCTATTGGTGTGTCAATAGTTTCAAATATGGCACTTTCTATTTTACAGTGAGTGATGAAAGATTATACTAGTGTGTGATGAGGTGTATTTGATTGTCACATGGATGATGTCATCAGTGTCAGTGATGTCATTTGAGATGTCATCAGTGATGTCATCAGTGATGTCACTGACCATGTCATGAATGATGTAATACGTGACATCATCAGCAGTGGATTGCGGGCGCGCGAGTTATAGTGAGTACAACTAACTCAATGGTTTTGTATGAGTAAAATGTCCAGCTAACTATAACTGGTGTGAAACCTATGGTTTTTTCAGTGAATATATATATATATATATATTTCAGCAATCCTGGTTTCACTGTTGCATGCAATCAGGCACCGACTCCGTGGGGTATAAATCAAAGAAAGTATTTATTCCAAACAACCAGATGCGTTTTGATGGACAAGTCCACCTTGTTCACTACATCTGCGTTCACTGAAGTGATCTGCCATTAAATTATGTTACATTTTGCACTCGTGACACACGTAGGAGCAGGGTGAGTTGTCATGACAACGGGTGAGGGAGTGAAGGACAAGTGAGTCTTGTGGCTTGTTTGTAACTTTTTAACTGGAGACAAGCATAGCTGAGTGTTTACATTGTATTGTTTGTTTTTAACTGAGGCAACATTTTTTTAAATAGATACTTCGTAATTTGCTTACTTTGCACTATCATACCTCTTTCATATTGCTTCCTGGGGCCATTGTATCTAGACCGCTAATGCGGTGCCAGGATCGTTATCCTAACCCGCCTAAAGATTAGCGCTCTAGTGGTTAGGGTGGTTGGGGATTTCTGGCCCCCCACTCCACTTCCTGTCCCTTATTTAATCCAGAATGTGGCGACCGCGCAGGTCGTAGCGTGAGTCTTGTGGCATGTTTGTAACTTTTTAACTGGAGACAAGCATAGCTGAGCGTTTAAAGTGTATTGTTTGTTTTGAACTGAGGCAACATTTTTTTAAAAAGATACTTCATAATTTGCTTACTTCGCACTATCCTACCTCCTTCATATTGCTTCCTGGGGCCATTGTATCTAGAGTGCTAACGCGTTGCCAGGAACGTTATCCTGACCCTCCTGAAGATTAGCGCTCTAGTCGTTAGGGTGGTTGGTGATTTCTAGCTCCCCCCCTCCACTTCCTGCCCCTTATTTAATCCAGAATGTGGCGACCGCGCAGCCGTCGCGCCGGCGGCGCGCCAAAGGTGCGCCAAAGGCAAGCCCATCTGCGCCCGTCCGCACCAAGACCGCGACAGGCGTAGGCCTTGCTGGCCTAAATCTCCCTCACATTGGCTACCAAACGAATGACCTTAGAAAGCTTGACTGCTAAAAATAGGGTACCTGTCAAATCCTTATGGAGCATATTTGGGGTCCATTTTTTTGTAGAACCTGCTCTTGCACTATGCCCATGCTTTCATCTGATGCCCCGACACAGATATCTATCACCCCTATCATTCAATCTAGCCTCAAAGGATGGCTTATTAATGCGCGGTCAATGTGCAGTTATAGCCAGGATATTAAGGAACTAATCCTTGAATTCAAATTAGATTTCCTTTTTATAACCAAAACTTGGCTAAATGACTGGAGCAACCCTGATCTGTCGATCGCTCTGCCACCTGACTATATCATATTCAGGGTGGACAGGTTGAGTGGCAGAGGAAGAGGTGCTACTATAATTATAAGAAACACCCTGAAGTGTCATACGTTTAGTCTTAGCCACCTTAAATATGCTGAAAGCATTGGCTTTTCCATCATGCTTAATGCCTCGCTGTCTTTTACAGGAGTGTTAATATACCGTCCCCAGGTAGCTCTACCATGTTTCTTGAAACTCTGGGCGAATGTCTAGGTCAGCTGCTACTTCGTTACCTTTATTTTACACTCCTTGGAGACTTCAATCTACAGCTGGAATCAAAAACAGACCCACAGGTCTCTAATTTCTATCAGACACTTTAAATATTTGGTCTCTCTCAAAAAGTAACAAATGTAACTCATCAAGCGTGACTTACACTTGATGGGCTCTGTTCCAACTTTCCCCTCCTAGTGACCCAGCTGCTGATCCCTCAAATATGGATGGATCATTGCCTCATCCCATTTAGTGTAAATATGCAGCGCTCCCCCAAAATGGCAAAATCTACTTTGCAATCCTCTTCCAGTCAAAACTGGGTACTTATTGCAAAAAATTACAAGTTCAAGCTCTCAGCCCAGTCACAGGTTCCTAGCCTCTTCGGCGATGTCGAAAAGATTCCAAAATTTTTCACACTTGGATGCGGCTAGTAACTAATGACCTTGCCCCTTCTAAACGTGCTGCAAAAAATAACAAAACTAAAAAGATAAGTGCCCCTTGGTATACGCAGCCCCTAGCCGAAGCTCATCTTCAGTGTAAACAAGGCGAAAGAAAATAGAGGAAAGATTATGACCCATCTGGGAAAGTCCTTTTCATTAAATACAGGAATATATACTTTTTAAATATTAAAACTGCCAAAAAGGATTACTATACAAAAATAATTAAGGAAGCCCAAAAAAGACAAAAAACTGTCTTTTCCATAGTAAAATCCTTCACCCACCCAAAAATCCTGCAACGAGTTATCCCTTCGTCCTAAAGTTTCTGCGACCAAATCGCTGACTACTTTGATGAGGAAATAAAACTTATGCAGGACGAATTTTCACCCATTGTTCAATTCACCACAAAGGACACAAAAGATTCCGCTTCATCTGCACCGAATACTCTCAAAATGTTCAAGCATGTAACCCTTGTACAAACCCGTGAAGTTATTATATCCTGTAAATCAGGATCCCCCTCTGATGCCTGTCCCCCTTTCATCCTTCATCAGATAATAGATATCGTGAATCCCATCATAAACCAAATAGTCAATGAATCACTCAGCTCTGATATTGTCCCTGTGGACTAGAAAAAAGCTATAATAAATAATAATAATAAGCCATTTGTAGAGCACCTGGCTACACAGAAAACAGTGTGTCCCCGCGCTAGATGCTGCTAATTCTCGAGAGGCAGAAGTTAAGGCGGAAGGCCAGAGTCAGAGAAAACAGGAAAATTATGTAAGAGGAAACAAAAGCGTTTTAAGTTTTCCACAGAATCTAGTTTCTGAGGGTTCCATTCGGAGGTCGAGCGGAAGGTCATTCCAATGTTTAGAAGCCAGATACCTAAAAGAACACCCGCCCATCCTGGCTCTGGTAATACGAGGAGGCTTGAACAGCATCACTCCGGACGATCTCAGATTCCGGGTGGGGCGGTGGACAGTGAGAAGGTTCTGCAGGTAGCCTGGTCCTTTGCCCTGGGCTATACGATGCGCGAAGCAGAGAGCCTTGAATTTAATTCGCTCCCTGACTGGGAGCCAGTGAAGCTTGGCTAAAGCAGTCTTCCCAGATGCTCTGCGAGGTAGGTTAAGTACAAGGCGTGCAGCTGCGTTCTGAATGCACTGTAGTTGGTGAAGGCCTTTTTTACTCAAACCTACAAGCATAGCATTTCCATAGTCAAGATGGGGTGTGACTAGGGCATGGACAATGGTCTTTCTAGCGCTAATGGGGAGGAGATCTAGAACTTTTAGAAGAATTTTCAGTATGCTGAAACACCTGCCTGTCACTTTGCTGACGTGGGACTTATACGAGAGATCTGAATCAAGCATTACTCCTAGATTTCTTACTGAGTCCGCAGGAAGGGGGGGGCTGCCCAGTTCAGTAAGCCACCACATGTGCGACCATGCTGAAGATGATTTCCCAACGACCAACAGTTCTGTTTTTCGCCATTTAGGCGCAAACAGTTATTGTTCATCCATGTTGTCACGGATGACAGGCAGTTGGAGAAGTTAGTGGCATCTTCTCTGTGGTCGGGCATAAGCTTGAACATCAGTTGGGTGTCATCAGCATAACTGACAATACCCACCCCAAACGATTCCACTATGTGAGCCAGGGGTTCCATATATATATTGAACAGGGTAGGGCTCAAGCTTGAGCCCTGAGGAACCCTATAGTGAAACCTCTGATGAAAAAGCAAAATAAAAATAACACAGACCTTTCTAACTTATGCCCCATATCTCTCCTCCCAGTCCTAGGGAAAATAACCGAACACATGGTTCATCAAGAGCTGATACACTTTGTGGAAACACACAATATCTAACATTCCCAACAATCAGGCTTTCGCCCTAAGCATTCCACCGAAACAGCTCTCATCGAACTAACTGATGCTATCAATAATTTACAGGTTGAGGGGGAAAACGCCATCCTGATATTACTTGATTTATCGGCGGTGTTTGATACTATCTCCCACAAAATTCTTATTGATAGACTGAGAACAAGCGGAATAACAGATGGCGCCCTCGACTGGATAAGCTCTTTCCTGTCAGAGAGAACTCAAATCATATCACTGGGGCCTTTTCTCTTGAAGGAGAAAAGCATTACCTCAGGAGTTCCTCAAGGCTCCATCCTGAGCCCCCTACTCTTCAATATTTATATGTCGCCCCTTATTTATCTTATCGAATCCTATGGGAACATCATATGCTGATGATACCCAACTGATTGAATCACTCGACAAAAATTCCACAATGGCCGAACAAAAGTTTCAGAATTGCCTTACTGATGTCTTCCACTGGATGAATAACAATCATCTCAAATGCAATTCAAGTAAAACTGAAATACTGCCCATTGGGAAAAATGTTAATTTCAGCCCCAGTAAATGGTGGCCTAAGGGTGCCACTCCGCGTCCCAGTTCGGTAGAGGTGGCCAGAAATCTGGGCATTCTCTTCGACTCGTCATAGTCCTTTGACCACCATGTTTGGAGTGTTGCAGGAAGTTGTTTTAACATCATAAAATCATTGAAGAAATTCTTTGACTTTCTCCCCACCGAATCAAGAAAATCTGTGGCTGTTGCCCTCATATTCCCCGCCTCGATTATTGCTATGGCATGATGGCAGGGATAAAAAAAGCAGACGCTAAAAAAACTACAAAGTGTTCAATACGCAGCTGCATGACTGGATTAAAACTGCCCAGAAAATCCTCAGCATCTACGGCCTACAGGACATTGCATTGGCTTCCTCTCCATAAAAGGATTCTCTTTAAAATCTTATTGACCTCCTTCAGAGCACTAAACAACGTTGGCCCTAAATATCTCTCAAAAAGATATACGTGTTACAATCCCACCAGAGTTTTGAGATCAGCAGGCTGTAACTTAATCAATACTCCCACCTTTCACAATAAAACCAAAGGAGGAAAAACTCTCCGCGTTCTGGCTTCCAGGGCATGGAATGCTATGCCAAAGACTATTAGATCGAGAGCCCCTTTTCGAAAACAACTTAAAACTTGGCTATTCAACTTGTTAGACGCATATGTATTGGCCGCCATTTAGTTCCCTCCTCCTTTCGGAGAGACAGTTTGCGCTTTATAAATACCGAATAACAATAACAATAACAGAGAAAAGTTTGTGGCCCAATTGCAAGTCAAGCTGTAAATTTACATTCCAATTTCTAATCATTGAAAACATTTCTGTTCCTATGCGTTTAGACATACAGCTATCTTAATGTTTCTCTCTCTATATATATATCTAACAGCTTCATACCACTGATTTTTCGTTATTCTAAGAAGCATAGCAGCTTTTTAATGCACTGCAGTATTTACCACGTTTTCATTGCACCTGTCCTGAAAACTCTTTTAGGCCAGAGGGACAATATATTTCCATGCAGAAATAATCTATTCCACCATAACAAACCAAGCGTTTTCGGCAATATCCATGTCCACCTTTAATGTCTGTACTGTAGCATATTATGGCATGTTATGCTGTTCACGGAGCAGACCATGACAATAAACCCTATTCCGGATGAGAAGAGTGATCTATTGCTGACAGAAAACCTACAAGGCTGACCCTTTCTTGAACCAATGATAACAGCAAGACACATTCGGTTTAGAAATGGTGAAGTGTTTGCGTCAAATTCTTCCATATGCATTAGCAAATAGGTAAAAGCGCAGGGACACTGAAATCATTCAGCATACAGCGATATTAAAATATTTGAGGCTAAATAATCCCATATTGAGGCACTACTAAGCTGGCGGACTGAATTTCCAGCGCAAAGCCAATTTCCGTCTCAAAAGTTAACATTTTAAGATACGAAAAAAAAGAAACGACAATTTCCCTTAGCGAGGAGATGGCTAAGGTGTGTCAGAGGATGGGGAAAAACAATATAAATTCAAATACACAATGGGAACATTAAATATGAATGCATAATGTCAAATATTAGCATCTTTCCGCTGGCTTCTGGCGCTATTACCCTCACTCTGACACATTGCTCTCCGGTGGAGTGGAATCAGCAGCAGTATTTTTATCCTATTCCTGACAGATGTGCTTCCATGTCAAACTAATTGCTGACAAAACTTGATGACGTTTACGGTCTCACATTTTTTTGCCATAATTTTGCATTAATAAAATTCATATATTTAACTAAACTTTGTTGACAGGAAAATGTAAATGAAAAGTCTGAAATCAAACAGCTAATCGCCTCTGTTTGTGACAATCCACCTGGATGCAAAGGCATCTGCAATGTAAATAGACATACCGAGGATTTATAGGCCACATTTGTCAAATCATGTGTAGCGCGCACCAATTCCAAGGTACACCTAGTTGCAGTATTTAGTAAATGATCAGATTTCCATGAGCATATTTTAAAAATGAGAAAAAGACAGGCCTCTGTGGACGATATTTATCAAGGCTAACTCAACGATGAATATTTTGCAATCTCTTTGTGTGACTAAAATGCGCATTTCATTTATTGTTAAGGGTCTGAGATGTAACTACATCACCTAATTCCCCTTTTCTTCAATTAATTCCTCCAAAGATTTTTCCATCTCCTATCCATTTGCTTCTACCGTAACCTCACTGTTCAAACTGGGATTGAGCGACCTTGAACACACCACCTGAAAATTATTAGTGAACAATCATAACACATAGACTGCGAAATACTTCAAAAATGTATCCATAAAAACAATGAACAGAAAATATCTGGGCGCGTTTTCAACCAGCCCGATCACTGCCTCCCGGGGAATGTTTGGGAGGCAGTGATCGAGCTGGTTGAAAACGCGCCCACCGGGGCGTGGCTTGGACGGCAATGGAGACGGTCGTCTAGGTCCGGCAGCTCCACACCCCTGAGGGGAAAACCACCAGCCAAACAGGAAAATACCGACTACCACGGAACAATAGAAAGTGCACAAGGTGTAGGAAGGTCCTGCGCAACGAACCGAAGAGCAGGAAGAACGGGAAGCACAACAACGACGGAGAAATTAGCCCACGAACATACCGGGCAGGCAACAAAGCGAGACGCAAGATGGCGGTGTGAAGCGAGGGGTGAAGGACAGCGGTGAACAAGAAGTGAGGTGAAGGAGCTCCGTGTCGGAGACGCGACCGCGGCACCTCCGAGGCTGTTCAGAGGGACCGGAGCAACCCCAAGACACACCCGCAACTGAAGCGTGCGAGGCCAGCTGACTGATAGCGAGAGCCACCTAAGGGACGACAACACAAAGAAGAAGAAGCCAAACTGCAGTGTGGAAGGAAGGAGCGGAGAGTAAGTGCCCCCCTACCTTGCAAGCGGTGTGTCCTCAAAGCGAAGCCCGGAGGGTCGACGCCAGGCAGCCGGAAGTGAGCGGAGGTGAGGCGCCATTACCGGAAGTCTTCCCCGATCTGAAGCGGAAGGTGAAAGGTAGGCTGCCAAGCGACCCGGAAGCGGAAGAGCCAGACAACCGGAAGTAATACCAGCCAAGAAGAGTGACGGTGAGACAGGAGAGGCGAATGCCAGAGAGCGCCAGCGGGACCCAGCGGAGCTCAAGGAAGGCGCGAAGGGCGGCGGCAAGAGCTCCGGAGGTGAGCGCTGGAGGCGGAGTGTCTAACGCGCCAGAAGCGGAGAGGTCATCAGAGCGCTGAAGGGGGGGAGCATAACAAGGACACAAATAACAAGGCAAGACAAACGGAACAAACGGATCAGCCGGAGGCTGGAGGCGGTGTGTCGAACGCGCCAGAAGCGGAGGAGTCATTACAACGCTGAAGGGGGGGCATAACAAAGGGCATAACAAGGACACAAATAACAAGGACACAAAGACAAACGGAACAAACGGATCAGCTGGAGGCAGGAGTGTCTAACACAGATCAGCCACAGCAGAAGGGTGCTCCAGAGGACGCAAGAGCGAAGGGGGAGGGTGCCAACTAGCACTGACACTAGCACTGACACCGAGCAACAAGAAAGGGGGGCTGCATAAACAGCAGACTAAGGGTGATCAGCGCAACGCAGAAACAGCGTGACAGGGGGCCCTAATATACAGTTGCAGCGAATGCGGGGCAACACCAAGAAAGGTGGGGCTGCATTAAGGGCAGACTAAGGCGGACTAAGGGTGACCCGCAGAAAACAGCGCGAAATGAAGACCCGCGACATGCCAAGCCGCAACTGAGGCGAAGCGGGAAACACAGCCCCGGAGAGGCAACGAGCAGGGCCAGAAGCCAGAAGCCAGGAGCAAGCACCCCAAGCCTGAGAGGGCCACATATCCACAAGACACACAGAAACAGAAACAGAGGAAACATACAGCGCAGCTCATAAGACCGCTGAGCAGTAGGAGGGGTGCGAGATACCCAGCCCGTCAAGACAAAAGCGCCCAGGCACCCCAGCACAACCCCCACTAGCCAGGCGGAGTCAAGCAAATCCAAGCGAAGCCGAAAATAGCAAAAGGGACCAGCGGACCAGTGGCCGTGCGAGCCACAACCAGGCAGCCAGCACACTGGCCGGAGCAAAAGCAAAAACGAGAACAAGACACATCAGAGAGCCAAGCAGATACAGACAAGCTGTCCAACCCAAGGCGGTAAAGGCACAAACAACGAGTACACCCAAGGTGGTGCAAGCAGGAGGAAGACTGATTAACATCCTGTCAAGGAGGGGCATCCGAACAATGGCAGGCAGCGACGGGAAGCTGGCAGGTGACCAACAGAAAAAACCGAAATTTGACAACCAAGGATCCCCAACCAAAGCAAGAGGAGAACCGGTAACGCTGGAAACGATCCTGCGGAAGGTAAACGAGGGCAATGAGGTGGGAAGAGAGACAAAACTCAAGCTGGAGAACATGCAACTGGAGATGGCGGCCATCAGAGCGGACCTGCACAAAACAAACACAAGAATAGAAGCTGCAGAAAGCCGAGTAAGCCTGGTAGAAGATGAAACGGGCAGGAACACCAAGGCGATAACAGAGCTGAGAAAAGCCACGCAGGCGGTACAAAAACAGCTAGCGGAGAAGGACGATAGGGCCAGAAGGGGCAACATAAGAATACTGGGAGTGCCAGAGGGAGCTGAAGATAAGGCAGGCTCCTGTTCCGCCATGCTGGAGGAGATGATCCCAAAACTCACAGGTATCACTTTCCAGAGAGGCTTTGAGGTACAAAAGGCCTACAGAATACCAGCAGGAAAACCAACCACAGGCAGAGGCCCAAGAGCGATAATCTGTAACCCGCTGAGACTCAATCAGACTGAGGCCATTTTTGCTTTCGCCAGGAAAAATCAGAATCTAACATGGGCTGGCAGCAAGATAGTACTGACCCAAGACTATTCGAAACCGACAGTGGAACTAAGGAAAGGCTTCCTGGCGCAAAGAGACACCCTGCGAAGAAGAGGAGCCACGTTCAGCTTTGTCAGCCCGACGAAATTCAAGGTGACAGACAAATGGAAGACGTTGTTCTTCGAATGCCCGGAGGCCCTAAAACAATATCTTCAAGGTCCAGCAGTGGAAGATATGGAAGAGAACAAAAGCCCAGGGGCAGCAAAGAGAAGCGCGTCGCCGCTAGAGGAGCAATTAGAGTAAAGAAGCGAACAGTGAGGACCGACAGGACGCACAGAGCAGCGTATATGCAGCACATAGGATTGAAGGTTAAGCCCAGATGCAGATGCAGATAGAGACTGAGAGAATGAAGGGCTAAAAGACAAAAAAGAAACCCGAACATGGAAGAACACAACTGCCAAAGATATAACCAACTCTACCTCAGGGATGATGCGGGCAGAGGAACTTTGTCGTCGCACACCCTTTTTGCAAGTAAGGGAGGGCGGGGGGTGGGAAGGCGAGAGTGGGGGAGGGGGGAGGAGGGGAAATGGGGAGGGGGAGGTTTTGTACATGGGCTTACTGACTATCTTTTCTTTCTCTGCATCTCTTGCATCTTTTATTTCTCTTTCACACCAGCACCAAGTAGGAGCACAAAGAAACAGGAACACATAAACAGGCACATGGCTAGGGGGACAAATGATCCTAAGAGAAGCCCACCAGCACAGCGAACGCACACCAGCATTAATGACACATAACGGGCAGAGCAGCATAGGGTCAGACATCAAAATAGTCTCCCTAAATGTCAAAGGGCTAAATAGCCCTGTTAAAAGAAGGAAGGTGCTTGACCACCTAAGGAAACTTAAGAGCGACATTTATGTGTTACAAGAGACCAGGCTAGAAGAGGCAGACATTTTGCGATTAAGAGCCAACTGGATAGGGGAGGTGGTGGGATCGCCGGCACAAAACAAGAAGAATGGGGTAATAACACTAATAAGCAAGAATTCGAACCTGTCTATCACTAGCTACCAAGCTGACACCCAGGGCAGAACACTAGTGACCAGCCTCAAGCGAGCAGGAGAGACCTACCACGTCGCAAACATTTACGGCCCGAACAGTGAAGACAAACAGTTTTGGGAGGGGATAGGTGCCCAGATACACAACTTACCAATGGAAGATCTATTGATTGTTGCAGGGGATTTTAACCAAGTCCTGGATCCAGCTATAGACAAGCACCCCTGCAGACGCCACACAACCGCTAGCCCTAACATCCTCAAGAACCTGTGCTCGAAACTAGGCCTGAAGGATCCGTGGCGCCTAAGCAACCCGGATGCCAGGGAATACACATTCTACTCCAACCCCCACAACTCCTACAGTCGGATAGACTACATACTGATGTCAGGAACACACACACACCTAATAGACCACACAGAGATCGGACCCAGGACCATATCAGATCACGCACACATAAGCCTGTCACTATCAGGCAGACACAATGAAAAGCCAACACGCAGGTGGCGTTTTGATGACGGCCTCCTCCAACACACAGAAGCGAAGGCAGAGATAGACACAGCAATCCGAGAATACCTGACAATCAACGACACACCAGAGACGCCTAGAGAGGTACTATGGGATGCTCTTAAAGCAACCATACGGGGGTAGTAATGACAATAAAAGGGAAAATGAACAAGGCGAGAAACAATAGGATCGCAGACCTAGAGAAAGAAATCAAAACACTAGAGAACAGCCACATAGCCAGCCTGGAAGACAATAACACACTCACTGAGCTAACCAAACGGAAGTATGAGCTCAACAGGATACTGAGCGAAAGAGCAGGGACCTGGATCAACAAATACAAGTCAATTAACCTCTGCACCGCCAACAAAGCGGGGAAAAACCTAGCAAGCTACCTGAAAGGGAAACAAAAACAACACACAATTGGGGCAATCAAAGACAAGCACAACAAAGCCCAGACCGCCAATAAAAACATCCTCGAGGTCTTCAGGGACTTCTATGAGGGTCTCTACACAAAAGATGACACACTAAAGGAAGATGGGGGCGAGGAACTGCTCAAAAGCATAGCTACACCCACACTAACAGACAGGGAACGAGACATTCTAGAGCTCACGGTCACAGAGGATGAGATAAAGAAGGCCACGGTCGGCCTCAAAGAGAACAAGGCTCCAGGGCCGGACGGATTCACAGCTGGGTTCTATAAACAACACCTGACAACACTCCAACCCACTCTGAAACAGGTATTTGAGGAGTGCGTCCTCAAAGGACGCATGACTCCATCAATGGCGGAGGCAAACATAATAGTCATACCAAAGGAAGGGAAAGACATGACAGAGGCGAAGAACTTCAGGCCGATCTCACTCATAAATGTAGACTGCAAGATATACGCGAAGATACTAGCCAATAGACTTAACGCCTACCTACCAAAACTCATACACAACTCCCAGGTAGGATACCTCAAAAACCGCATGTCCCATGACAACACCAGACTACTATGCCATATCATCAACCACTCGGCCCAGAGCAGCAAAGCGGCCGTCATGATAGCCCTGGACGCCGAAAAAGCGTTTGACAGAGTCTCATGGCCCTACCTGGATCACTGCATGGGGAAGTTCGGGCTAGGACCCAACTACAGAAGAATGGTGATGGCGCTTTACAACAGCCCCAAAGCGCGAGTGGTTGTGAACGGAGGCACCTCAAACACACTAAATTTAGGCAGAGGCACACGACAAGGCTGCCCTCTCTCACCCGGCCTCTTCCTACTAGCGATAGAACCGCTCCTAACAATGATACGAACTAACGAAGACATAAAGGGGGTGCCAATAGGAGGGGAAAACTTTAAACTGGCAGCGTACGCAGATGACGTGCTAATAATGACAGAGGACCCAGAGAGATCCATCAAGGCACTGACAGACACAATTGAGAGGTACGCCCAGGTCTCAGGGTACAAACTTAACAAGGATAAATCAGAATGCAAGCCCCTCAACATCCACACAACAAGGACAGTACTCGGCACATCAGGTCTAGCGTGGCAAAATAAACCTATCAAGTACCTGGGTATCCTCTTCGAGAGGAACTTGAGCACGACACTAGAACATAACGAACAGGCTATAATCCAGAAAATCAAGGCCAAGGTAGACGGCTGGTCGCCAAAGTTCACAACATGGTGGGGGAGGGTGGAGACAATTAAAATGATGATCACACCAATGCTCAATTATATGCTAGCCATGCTACCCCTCACCAACACAGAGGACTTCCACAAAAAGATAGACAAGATACTGAATGATTTCCTATGGAGAGGGAAGAGGGCCAGAATAAGTATGCAAAAACTTAGACTATCAAAAGAACAGGGGGGGCTAAACATAACAAACTTCAAGCGATTCCACGAGGCGTGTCTAGCTAGACAGGGACTGCACTGGCTAGACCCAAGACAGGACTACACCCCGGCATGGCTAACATTAGAACAAGGGTTGCTAAACGGCATGAAACCCATCACCCTCCTCACGGCCACCAAACACCCGGCAATAAAAGATAACCCGATACTCAGGAACACAAAACGAGCTCTGCTCAAGATTGACAAACTGCTAAATACGAGCATCAAAAGGGGGCCTTTCGAATCAATCTGGCACAACCCATCCCTAAAATACAGGGGTAAGGTCTTAGACATGCATGACTGGTACAGCCAAGGCATATCCACAGCCAATGACTTTAAGAAAAAGGGCGCCGACGTAACATTTGACACCCTGAAAGGAGAGTACAACCTAGAGAGCGTAGAACTATACAACTTCCTGAAGATAAAGGTCGCAATAAGGAAGGCTAACCTCAACACCCAGACACCCTCGATAATACAGCTGGCTAACAGTCTGAACACACTGGGACACCAGGTAGCACACCTTTACAAGATCCTAAGCCCCAAACACACCAGACTCAATGACAAGGTCATGAACTTCTGGGGGGAGGCAGCAGGTCAAGCACTCAGTGAGGAAGCCAGAGCAGAGCTATGGAGGTCCACCAGTCGGAAAAAAATAACGGCCACGCTGAACCAGACAAAATTCTGGCTGATACATAAGGCATACTGGACACCAGCTCGCTTAGCCACTGTAGGCATTAGAGACAGCGACGCGTGCTGGAACTGTGATGAAGAAAGGGGAGACTTAGAACACCTTTTACTAAAATGCCCAAAAATCAAGGACTTCTGGGGGAAGATCAGAACACTTATCCACGAGATCACAGGCACAGACATACAAACAGACCTCACAGGCCTAGCACTAGGGTTTACATCCCAGGCGATCACAAAAACGGAGGACAGGGACCTCATAGATCTCATGCTGACAGCCGCAGTCAAAGTCGTCCTAACTAACTGGAAGGACACATCAAAGGCGTCTCCACAGGCGTGGCTCAACTGGGTCACGTTCCTGAGGGGGGCGGACAACATAACAGCAAAATACACACCGAAGACGCACAAACAGTCGACCATGTGGGGATCATTAGATCACTACCTGTCATCATCACACAAGCCGCCATGAACATCTGGGGCCACAGGCCGAAATAGGCTAGTGCCAACAGAGCACCGAGCACATCTCCTACTCAACCTATAACCTATAACCTAGACCTCTCTCTACTGTCCCCCGGGGTGGCGCGGGGAGCAAGCCGCCTGACAACAAACGCCAAGGTATACCAATGGGCGCAATATGGACTACCAGACTATGAGACTTTTGGACTATGAGACCACGAACTGGCGAACGATCTCAAGAGTATGTAATGCCCCCCCCCCCCCCCCTCTCTCTTCTTTTCTCTCTTTTCTTCTTTCCACTCATGTATAAGCCTCTTCCATGTATGTAAAATTATATTTTTCTATATACAATAAAGAATTTCAGAAATAAAAAAAAAAAGAAAACGCGCCCACCGCCCAGATATTTTCTGTTCTGTTCATTTTGCGTGGTGACGGCACCGACCGTCAGATACAGATATCCCACAATTACGGAGGTGTCTATGACAGTGTGCCCGGCTGGGTTCACTGTAAGTAAATTCAGTTTACTTCCACACGCATGGGTTACACTTTACATTAGCCCAGTATAAGACGTCCCTCACTCCCAGTCCTGATGAGACCCTCATTCTAAGGGTCGAAACGCCGTCGACGTACTTGGAGGCGAACGAGACTCACACAGTGCCTATGATTTTATAGCGGCTGTTCTACGATTGATTTAAATAATTGCTCTGAGTCATGTCTCCTTCTTGTAAATAACCACTACTGTAACCTGTATAGTTCACCTAACTGTACACACGCTGTTTTTTGGTTACTTCACAAATCACTGGGGACACATTGCACTTTGTATATTGTATTATATGTCGCAGTCAAATCTATCTTATCTATATCTGTCATTTGAAGCATAAAAAAATGGTTTGAAACTGATATATTTGTGTTTCTCTCTCCTTGATGCCACCCTTTCTCTAATACTTGGATTGTTATTAAGTCTCAGTTTATCAAATATTTATAAAGTGATATGCCACAGGAACCATTGTTTTTCTGGATAAACGCATTACCCTGGTTCCTTTGTGAGTAGGGTCTCCCTTGTTCTCTTTTTTCAAAAATGTATCCAGCACACGCTGGACAAGATAGTAACTTACACTAATTAAACACACTTCCTGATGTACATATCATTCTGTAATGGCCAACATTATTTCTCCCTTGTCCGGAGTGTGTCTCCTGTGAACATCTGGTGCATTGGCAGTAATTTCCAAATCAAATTGGCTTCCGTTTGCGAACTAAAAATACACATTCAGTATGAACATAAAATGTGCATTTAATGTATTTGGTCTCAGAAAGATAAAGCACCAAAAGATGGTGGTGTAAACCATAATCTATTACACTCATGCATTTGCACAGTTACAAATTGTGTACAATTGCCCATTGGCAATATCTCTGAACATTCTCTGCTCATGAAAACCACTTCTGAAATGCTACCACATCAACAGTCCACACCTCATGAACACATTTAACATCTGTCTATTTTGAAAGCTGATCAATAATAACTATGTAAAATTTCCCAGAGCAAAATACGACAGACCACTCAGGACTCCCCCCCCTGTCTATCCCCCCCAATGCCATTTAAGCCACACCGCCTGAACCCCATCGCTATCCAGCATCCTTCTACCATGAACCGCTGCCACCAAGATATCTCCTCCCTCATTTGGCATTTGCTTATTGTAATGCTTTACAGTCACGTGTATGGAAAGAGGAATTCATGCATCCTCAAAATTGACAAATGTGAATGATACTTGTTGGCACATGTAATATCATGTGTTTGTAAAAATCAATAAAAATGTGTTTAAAAAAACCTATATAAAACCTAGTAAAACTTTTCTGACAACCATGCGGTCCAGTAATACCCAGCTAAAGTCTTTAACATGCCTCTCGGGGAATTTCAGCTGCCACTAATAGTATTTTCTTGCTCACCTGTGCCTTGTCACTAAAAGCACAAGGAATGTCCTATTACTTACCGGTAATCTTCATTACTCCTGGTCCCGTTGACCTCGTCCCATTCCTTAAAATATGGAGATAACCATCTCCACAACAGAAAAAAGAAAAGGAGCATGCTGGGATACCCTACCTGCTCCCTCCCACTGGGAGTACATAAGCGGTACCATCCCAGCATGCAGCCTGAAAACACCAAGCCAACAACCGGAAGGCCGGCCTCGAGGGAGGGAGGGATGTAAGGAATGGGACGAGGTCAACGGGACCAGGAGTAATGAAGATTACTGGTAAGTAATAGGACATTACCCCCAGGTCCCTCCTGACCTCGTCCCATTCCTTAAAATATGGAAAATACCAAAGCAGAGAACCCGGCCTACCGGAACCCCACCAACAACAAGGGCATCAGACCAAAAAACAGCACCCCACAGGCCCGAACCAAGATCCCAAAGGCCAGAAGGGGACCGCCACGGAAACAAGAACCACCAACCCGGCAAGCCAGAAGGGAGGCACAGAAGCAGAGCCAAGCCCCCAAGGGAGCAAGAAGAGGGGCCAAAACCAAGGCCCCCCACCCCCCACGACCAAAGGAAGCCCAGGGTGCCCACAGAGAACCGAGCCCGGAAAGGGCAACCCACCAAGGGCGAAGCCCCCGGACCCAGGCCGCCAAACAACCAGGGACCAACAGGCACACCCAGCCCAAAATATAGGGGCAGAAAGAACAGCCCGCACAGAGCGGGCGAGCCGAAGGACCAGGAAGAAACAAAGCAGAGGGAAGACCCCAACACAGCAGGGGAAGCCCCCAGCAGAACCGAAGAGAGGGCAGCAGCAGGGAACCACAGAGGAACCAGGCCACAGGGGAGGACCGACCAAAGGCCAATCCCCGCAGAGACACCGAAGATCAGCAGCACCCAAAAGGCCCACAAACCGGGAGAAGAACCCGGCGCCCCAGAAAGACCACAAAGGGCCACACGGAACCAGGGAAACCAAAAAACCCCAGAACCGAAAAGGAGGAACCGACCCCCAGGAGGAAGAAAAGGGAGACACCACGGAACCACCGTAGGCGAAACCCCAAAGGCAGAAGGCCAACAACAAGGCCCCCAGCCCAACCCCAAGAAACCAGCTGCAGAACAGGCAGGCCAGCCAGCCAGGAGGCACACAACACCGCACCACCAGAACCCAGAAGGAGAGGCCCAAAAGGAACCAAGAACCAGGAAGGGGCACAGGAAAGGCACAACAGCCAAACACAGCCAGACCTCCCCGAGAAAGGAGAACCATAGAGAGGAAGGCCAGAGTCCACTCAACGGACCCAGCGCCCCAGCCATACGAAGGGAGTGGACCCAGAAAGGACCGTAGACCAACAGAGCCCAAGAGAAGGAGCAGCCAGGAAAGGACCCCAACAGGGACCCAAACCAAATCCCCAGACACGAACCAAAGCCAACCGCAACCCAAGGCAGAGCTAGAGGGGCGGCAAGCAGAAACCCGGCCACACGCCAGGAGAGGCAGACACCCAAACCCCACAAGCAGGGAAAAGGCACGGCCAACAGGGCAGCCAAAGAACAAGAGGCAAACCAAAGCAAAAGCCAAGGAAGACCAACAAATCCCAGCCCCCACCGGAGGGAAACAGGGCGGCAGGCGAGAAGAATCCCGAGCCAACACCACCAACAAGGCCAAGACCCACCAGCATGGAGGAAGGGCACAACAAACCCACTCCCCTCCCCCCCGGAAACCAGGGGGAGACACCACCAGAAGATAGACACCCCGAGCACGGGGCAGGCAAAAGCACCCGAAGGGAGCAAGAAGCACCCAACAGCGAAAACCCAGGCAGGCAGGGAGGCAAGGCAGGCAAACAGGCAGGCCGGCACCCAGACAGGCACCCACCCCGCCCGAACCAACAGAAGGGCAGGAACCAAGGGGAGCAAGGAGGACGCAGAGAGGCCACACACCCGGAAGACCAACACCCAAAACCCACCAGTAGGGAAAGGGCACAGCACAGCCAGGACCGGCAGACAGGGCGAGGCATAGGAGCCAGGCACCCGAAGAAAAAAAGCCCACCCAAGGCAGAGCCAAAGACCCAGCCACCAGCGGAGGCAGCAGAGGCCAGCGAACTAAAGTCCGAAAGCACAATCCACCAACCAGAACAACAAGAGGGGAGAAGGAAACCACAACAGGAAACCAAACCCCACCAGGCAGGAGGCGAGAAGCAAAGCCTAGAACACCCGGACCTAGCAGGAGCACAAACAACTCCACCCGGACCCAACAGCCCAACAAGGACAAGGCGCCCTCAGGACAGAGGAAGGACCCAACAGCCTCCCCCCTCCCCCCAACAAGGGAACAAGGGGAGGACACAGGAACCCGCCAAAAGCCAGAAGGCCGGAGCACGGCCCAGGCAAAGCACCCGAAAGGAAGCAAGAAGCGACCATCAGCGGACACCGCAGGAACCCGACAGGCACGCACCAGGACCCAACCCACAGGAACGCCAGGAACCAAAGGGCAGAAGGCCGCAGAAGTGAGCCATGGCCCAGCAGGAAGACACCCCAGCAGGGACGGCCAGGCAGCAGGGCAAAAGCCCAAGCCACAGGGCAACACAGCCGCAGAACACAGCACAAGCGGAAAACCACCCCCTCCAAGTGACAAGCACCAGAGGGAGAGGGCAGATGGAAAAAGCAAAGAAAGCCAGCAAGAATCCCTGAACCAGAAAGCACAGGGAGCTGCAGCAGCAGCAAGGGCAGGACACGAGCCCGACAAGGCCCCACCGAAACCCCCAAAACAGCACGCAGGCCAGGGGAACAGGAACAAGAAGCCGAATCCAAGACGCAAGGGCAAGCCAACCAAAGGGGCAAGCCCAAGGCACACAGGAGAAAACAGACACGTCCCCGGAACACAAAGAACACAGGGGACCCGTGTGCAGGTAGCGCAAACAAGTGCAACAGGAAGGCACACGACCACCGTGAAGGAAATCCCGAACAACAGATGTGCAAGCAACCCAACACAATGGAACTCACGTCAACGACCTCTACAAGGCCCAAGAATGTAAATGTACAGGAATGTATATAGCGCAAAGCACCGAGCGGTTACTAAGCGCTTGTTTAGGGAACCCGTCCTGGTATTCCCCTGTGAGATAGCCCCAGCAGGGTATCCGCAGGGTGAAAGCCAGGCAACCCGCCGCGAGGGGCCATTGTGGAGACTAAGCAAGCTATTGCCCAGAGTCGCTTCCAGGTCCGCCTCCTCTAACCAGTGAGCCACACTTCTCCACCCGGCCAAGAAGGCAGAAAGGCCGAGCGGACCAGCCGGAAACAGAAACCGAGACCACGAGGTCAAACACAGGGCCCCTGAGTGGACGCAGCAGATCAACGATCCACCATACGCGCGGAGCAGGAGCCCCCACAACCGGAGAAAGACTCCAGAACCCCTCCAAAGCCACTCCAAGGATGCAGGAAGAACGCACACCAGCCCACCGTCCCGACCAACAGAACATAACCAGCCGAGGAGGCACGGGGAAGGCAAAGCAAGGCTGCAAGCACTCAACAGCAACCCCAGCAGCAGAAGAGCCAAGGAAGCCCAGTAGACCAAGCGACATGCAGGCCCGAGCGGAAGAGACAGAGGAAACAGCACACACCCCACTCAACTCGCAGGGAGATGCCCACAGGACGAACCCCACCAGCAGCAGCAACAGGACACAACATGGGTAATAGCAAAGCGCACGTACACCCAGAGAACCCATGGCGCTGATAAACAGATGCATAGCGTGACCCAACACAAAGGCACCCAGTCTAACAACCTCAGAGGGATGAAAGGCAGAGTGGACCCTCTGGGAAGTGAATCCACGGACAACAGTAGGCCAAGAGACCGAACTACGTCCAGCAAGGCCAACCCACCCATACACACCCTCAACCGCAACAAAGTACACAAGAACAGTGAACAGGAAAGAAACATGGAAGTACGAAACACGGTACTCACCAGGAGGGCAGGAAGAGGGCCACAACAGCCCCCCCCCCACCCCCAACAGACTGTCCAGGCACCCACCAGAACCCAGCGCCGGGCAGAGAAGTCCGTCCCGCCGAGGCCAAAGCAAGATCCACAGAGGCCACAGGCAGGGAGCCAAGGACCAGGCCAGGAGGAAACCTGCAAAAGAAAGACAGCAGGAAAATGCGGGCAAGAAAAAACCCATAAAGAGGGACCGCTATGCGGTACTCACCAGGAGGGCAGGAGGAGCGCTCCAACAGCTCACCGCCCCCCAAGACACTGCCCAGGCGTCCTCCAGGACAACAGCGCCAAACACAGCAGACCACACCTCCGTTGGCCCTACAGCAAGCGGGGATCGCAAACCAGGATCAAGGCACAACTTCACCCCAATCCTGAGAGTCAGCCAGCCAAGTTCAAGTTCAAGAATTTATATAGCGCACTACTCACCCAGAGGGTCTCAAGGCGCTTGGGGAGGGGGTTCATTATTTATCGAATAGCCAGGTTTTAAGTTCTTTTCTGAAGGAGATGTGGTTCTGTGTAAGGCGGAGGTGAGTGGGGAGTGAGTTCCAGGTCTTGGCCGCCAAGTAGGAGAAGGATCTACCTCCCATGGTGGATCTTTGGATACACGGAACTGCGGCGAGGCCTTGATTGGAGGATCTTAGTTGGCAGATGGGTGTGTAGAAGGATAGTCGAGTGTTGAGGCATTCGGGTCCTAGTTTGTAGAGGGCCTTGTGTGCGTGGGTGAGGAGACGGAATGTTATTCTCTTGTTGACGGGAAGCCAGTGGAGGTCTTTCAGGTGGCCGGTAATGTGATCTCTGCGAGGGATGTCCAAAATGAGTCTCGCCGATGTCACAATCCATGACAAACGCCCGGAGATGCCCGGGGAGTGACGGGAGTAGGAGAACAGCAAGCACATCCAGGCACTAGAACTCCCCAGTAAGTCCAGGACGCCAGCTCCGTAGAATTCCACATGCCAGAGAAAGAGGGGCCGTGAGATACAGAACCAAACACGCCCGCACAGCGCCCGATCAGGCTCGAACAGGCGAGACTCACAAGAGTAGCACATAGGCCTGAAACACTCACCCGGGAGACCCAGAGGGGCCGACCACCCAACATAGGGAGGCACAAGGTGGGACCCGAGGCAGAAGCACCAGATGCAGGAATGAAGGTGCCAAGACACGAACCAGGTCTGCCAGCAGCGAAGATCCATGCACCAATCCGACCTGTAACGGTTCCGCACAGCAGGATAGCACACACCATGGAGGCACGAGATCCGAGGAGCAAAGCCCGGCAGAGCCCCCAGGACCGGCCGACATCTACAGCAGCGCGGCTCCCACCACCAGCCAAGCCGCAGGGAGACGCGCCCTCAACCCGGAAGTGGACAGGGAGAACCAGCGCCCCAGCCGCAAAGGGCCGGGCGGAATCCAACGCGGCTCCCGACAAGCCCGGCAGGTCAGGAGAACGCGGAGCAGGACGTCGAGAAGCCCAGCAGCACGACGTGACACAGAGGAGGACTTCAGGGACGTAGAGGATAGCCCAGCAGCCCGACGAGATGACCCTGAAGTCACCGCAGGTAAGAGAAAGCAAAAACTCCAATCCAATCTGTCGGAAGACAGAAAAAAGAACAGGCTGCATGCTGGGATGGTACCGCTTATGTACTCCCAGTGGGAGGGAGCAGGTAGGGTATCCCAGCATGCTCCTTTTCTTTTTTCTGTTGTGGAGATGGTTATCTCCATATTTTAAGGAATGGGACGAGGTCAGGAGGGCCCTGGGGGTAATGCAGTTCCTCATATGGGAATTGATCTCTCTGTCCTTACTGGGCTGCAATACATTTGAAATACCCCTCGTTTTAAAGGCTGTAATGGCAGCACAACATTTGTGCAAATATTAAATTAACTTTGACCTTAATTTGTTTTTTACTACTAATCTGTCCAAACTGCTGATCCTATCAGACCATCTTCATCTGACCTGCCAGGCCAAATTATAATATAATTCTCAAAACCACTTATTATATCCTAATCTAGATGTAATGCCTTCTTTCCCTAGTGTCACTGTTACCTGTTGCTCAGCCAGGGTGAGTGATATCATGTAATGTTGGTGAGTGCCTAGCCTGAGAGAGTGTCAGTTGGAGAGAGTGGATGCTGCTCCTGATGGGTCAAATTCATTTATATTATAATCTGTAACTAAGAGTTATCTTCTTTAATAAGCCATCATCTGCTAACCCACGTGGCCTGCCTATCAAGGAGATATCTTTATTTGTAACACTAGTGTCAATGATGGGACCTTCATGTGAAAAGGGAGTGGATAGGAAGATACATTCTACAAGAAACAAAGAAGAAGAGAGAGTTAAGTTTAAGAAGAAAAGAGAAACAAAAACAGAAATGCCCTGAAGTCCCCACCAGTGTCTTTTCTACCAGATAGTCTGAAATCAACAGAAGTAGGAGGGAGAGTGACCTCTTTGACTTCAAGGCCTACTGTTTCATCCACTAGGTGTGCAGTTGTATTGTAGCCGGTGCTTACGAGGTGTGCAGTTGGATTGTACTGCATTTGCGGGTCATACTGGTAAAGAGCATAATGGCAGTGTGTGGTGACATTGACTTTCGAGGGTTAAGGGCGAGTCCCCCTAAATTTTGCTGTAGCAAAAGAAGTGCAGGCGTTGTGAGCCTGTGACTGTTGAGCCGCTGTGCTGTTATTTGTAGAGAAATGCACATCGCACTGTCGGCTGAGGCATTGTTGAGCCTCTCATGGGTGAGGGAGCATGTCTAAAAATACTTATAGTGCCTCAGAAAAGTAAATGAAGCTGGATTTGTGGGTGCATTTCCAAACTTTAAACAAGTGCCCACATACACTTGAGAAATTCTTTAAAAATTGATTTGTACAAGCGACACCCAGTAGAGTGCGAAAAACAGAAGCCGTCAGCCCTGAGTCACATGGTCACTTTCAGCGCTCACCTGCACGTGAGGGATTTTGGTGACTGTGAGTACTGCATGATCCACTGTGGTTAGCTTTATGCTGGACTGTCCATTTCATTGTGATGCTCTCTCTGTAAGAGCAGTTCTCATGGGCTGGAAAAAACGGTCTCCTCATTGGATCGTTAATTGTGCATCGTAAGTCTATGCAGCCGCATCAACGAACTCGCTTAGCCAACTGGAGTAATAAATATTTAAGGAAAGATCGAGCTTTGAGTGACAAGAGTGACATTTGGAAAATTGGTGAATTCCTACTTGCGGTTTGATTTCTTGGGAGAGTCATGAAGTTCGTGCCTGCCACCTGGAAGGAATGGGTGAGATATCGCTCACCGGAGTTAAGAACTTTGTTTTACCTTCTATGGTTATGTTTTATGTCATGTTTAGGTTTCTAACATCGTTTTCCTAGTTTAAATAAAGCTGTTAGCAAAGGTTTAATAGGGATTGCATGACATGTAAAGCTGAGTGGTGGTTACATGATATAAATGCTGAATGGTAGCACTATGATAACTTATGGAATATTGTGCAATGTTATGTGGAAGTTTTGCATTTCTTACAAGTTTGGGCTACATATCCGACCGTGCTATGTGTTCAGAGGGAACCAGCGTCAGAGTACTAAAGGCCTCATTAAGATGTTGGTCGGAAAGGCTTCGAACAGCATTTGGATTTTCCAAATCCGACTCAGAAACTCATGTTTCAGACCAACTCAGAAACATTTCCGACCAACCGATTATGATGGTAGGTAACCGTTCGGTGTCGGATTTGGACAGCCTTTCCAAATCGGCCTGTTTGACATGGAACGGCTGCCGGAAACTGACTTTAGGGGTCTCTAGCAGGCCCCCCTTCATCCAGAGGCCTCCGGTTGGGGCTTGTGGGGGTACTAATATGAGCCCTCTTTAAAACCATGAGCAGTGTAGCAGGCACCATGGGGTGCCTGCCACAGGGTGCAAGGTTTTCCGCAACCACCCCTTTCTTCAATGGGTGCCTGTTTTCTTGGTCGGAACATAGCCTCCCACAGAAGTCAATGGGAGTCTGAACGAACGGTGTCCTGACCCATCGCAATTGGTAGGTCGGACTCCCCGAACCTGAGTCGGTCGGAAAGGATTCCGTCAAAGAGTCATTCAGAATGCTTTTCAACCGACATCGTAATGAGGCCCTATGTTGTGTATCAGAGATGGCAATCATTAACCCTTTTGTTTTGGTTTAAGTGAATTTATTTCAGTTGAGGAGAACCTTTATGTAAGAGTAGCAGGTCATATATAGTGTCCCTGGCCATGCAAAGTATGCAGTAGAGGATGCGTATTATGAATGGGATGAGTGGTTCTAAGTTTAGGTAGTGTCCTATTTCAAGGATGAGCAAGGGTTGCAAGATACTCTTTGCCTACTGCTGTAGAGAGGGTTGGGAGACATCCATTTTGCCATGTGTGAATGGGATGTTGAAAGAGAACCATTGCCACATGATTCTAAGGAGTGGGGGGGTTACGGAGACCCATTTCTACATAATTCTAATTCTAAATTCGTGTGATGTCCTGTTGTAATGAGCAAGAGTTGAAATATACTCTTTGCTTAGTATTTGAGTGAGGGTTGAAAGATACCCTTTGTCTACTGTTCGAGTGAGGGTGAGTAGATCTGCTTTTGTTGAGTTCAATTTTATGTGTATCCCGTTGTTTGGGGTGTGCGAGGGTTGGAAGACGCTCCTTGTCTACTGTTCGAGTGAAGGTGAGTAGTTCCTGGTTCTATCGAGTTCAAATTTATGTTGCATTCTGTTGATTTGGGATTAGCTAAGGTTGGAAGATACCCTCTTCCTACGGTTTGAGTAAGTGTTGAGTGATACCCATTTGGATATGTGCAAGATGTCCTGTTGTTTGGGATTTTCGTTGATGAAAGAGATTCAACATGCTCTCCATAAGTGTGTTTGTGGTTAAGCTCAAGGTGCCCTTTGTTGGGATGAGTTCTGATAGAAGAGATTAAATATCTGTTTCTTTAGTCACAAGATGCCCTGTGTTGGGATGAGTGTGGGTTGGAAGAGACCCATTGCCTACTTCTTGAATGAGGGTTGAAAGATACCCATTTTGAGTTTGTGATTTTCTGAAATACTTCCACATTTCTCTTTTATGTTTCTTGATGTATAGTTGTATTATTTTCTAAGGGGTGAATGTGCTATATCCTGATCTAGATGTAATGCATCCTTTCCTTAGTGTCACTGCTACCTGTTGCTCAGTCAGTCTGTGTGATGTAATGGAATATTGGTGAGTGCCCGGCCTGAGAGAGTGTCTGTTGGACAGAGTGGGATGAGCAGCATGATGAGGTTACTGGTGAGCATATACAGTCATTTTATAATCTGTAATCTGTAACTAAGAGTTATATTCTTTAATAAACCATCAACTTATAACCTATGTCGCCTGCCTATCAAGTGGACATGTTAATTTGTAACATCACTTCTTTTTTATTTTCAAAGGCATCCCCTTTCTCACCTAATGCAATTCTTCATCTTTCTCAGGCTAACGTAACCACACCTCTTCCAATATTTCTCCTCTCTCATATTACCTTAACCTCCATACACCCATTATCCAATTCATATATTCTCCTTCCAGAAAAGGCTATGAATTGCAATCCACAGTAAAATGTAGCACACCTGGACAGAAAACTCAGAAACACATGTAATTGCAACTTGCATAACCACTTTGTGATGTGAGGTGTCATCTATGTCAACCGTTTGTAGTAAAAATATCTGCCAATGAGATATGGTTGGTCCCAACACCAAAAACGTCTTCCCTGCACTTTAGTTTTGCATTGTTGGACACTGTGCCAAAGGTCTACAGTTTTCTTTTCTATTATAGAATATATTCTCTGCTCATACGTTTGTGGTGTTACCCTACTTGCAACATTCATGGTACAACATCTTTCAATGAACTATGGTTGTTTCTATCTTCAGAAAGCTGTTAACCATAATTATGTGCAGAATTGCTGGATATTTGACCAAAAAAGCTATGGTGTTTTTCTCTATTATAGAATAAATATTTTCTGCCCACTATGTCTGTAATGTGAAAAGAATCACCCTCTTGTTGTCATTTCTCATCTGTATCAGTTCCCATTCATACGTGACTGCATTTATCACTATTACCATTTTGTCTTAAGGGTCATAGGGCTTTAACGCAAGAGACTGTGCTGCATTCAAAAGCGTCATTACACTCAGTCAGCCAAAATATCTTTATTCGACCATCAACAGGTTATAAAAGCCACAGAATAAATACAAAGTTCATATTCAAATTATAGCAAATAAAACAGTTAAAAACCTAAAATCACAACAGCACGGATATCACAAATAAAACAGACCAGTTTACATCGGATAGGATTTCCAGAGTTTTTTAGCAGCAATTCTAAAGCTAAGTGTTGCTTGGCAAATATCTGGGGATGCAAGGGATTGTACAAACCTTAAATCCACTTTATATAAGGTAAAGTAACTGTGCAAAAGTGCTGGACATAAAAATTGAGATCTTATTGGGCCATAATATGTGCAAAACAGCATGAAGTGCACAGTGGACTGAGTGGAGACAGCATCACATGGACACTTCATGCCCAAGGCGACCCTAGAGTAGGCCAAAGAAAAGGCAACTAAATGATTAATCATATTTTGTCTTAACCTTGTCAGATAAAATCTGTGCTGCTCCTATCCAAGTTAAATAGCAATCAATTCAGGGACCATTACAAATTTGCATAAAATGTATGGTAGCATATGAGGTGAGAGACTTTTAAATTCTACTTTCTTCTCTAAAAGAGGCAAAAGCCTCTTTAACTCATCCTTTTGTATGAGAGCCTATGCCTTTTGGGGAGTCAAAAAGGGCTCTTAGATTCACAGTGTAGCAAACCTTTCTTATGTATGCCATCCATGGAATGGCATTCATGTTATCTAGGTTTAAACAGTCCCTCAGAACTTCCCTAGAAAAACTGGCCTGGCCAGTGGTCCACAATTTTACCCATAATAACAAAGGGGCTGTAATAGTATGGTCTTCCAGAAATTCCATCCCTACTTCAGATTGTCTGATACAATTTGGGGTGGATTTTGGTAATGCTAAAAGTCTACATAAAAACATATATTTTCTGCTATCTGCAAATTTCTTGGGACTGTATAACCCCACACTCCCACAATGTACAAGCCAAGAAATAGGCATTTACTTTTGTATACTTGAAGCATCTCCCTAATAGGTTTATGTCCTAGTCTTTTAGTAAATCTCCATGTTTTGCAATCTTTGACTAATTAGACTTTCCCAGGACCCATTGGTGTTAATAAGGAGATCATGGTAATCAAAAATAGATATCTTTTCTAATGTGGTCTGTCCTAAGTTAAAATGCTTGGTCTTCGTGCTTTTGGGACAACACATCATTATAAAAGATTTCTGTTGATGTACCGTAAGGTTTAGGTTGTTCCTAAAATCATTAAAACCCTTTAATATGCTTTGTACACCATTAGCAGTTAGCCCAGAAAAACGGCGCCTTCCACATATGAAAAAAACAGCACTAAATGGGAGCCGATTCTCGGGATGTCTTTACTACAAGCCCCTAAAAAGAATCAAGGGAGTTATTGAAGAATAAAAATAAAAAAGGAACCAGAATGCACCCCTGCCTCACTCCTCTATTCACCTGTATGGGATTTTTATTAAGCATGCACTTAATCAAATCCAGCAGGAAAGAATCCACACCCACCTGATCCATTAGGATCCACAATTTCTTCCTCTCAACTAAGTCAAAGGTACAGGGGAGGTCCATAAACGCCATGTGAAGGGCACCTCTCCTTGCTTTGACATACTTTCCGCAGATAAGATTTAAATTCAGGGCTTGCTGTACAGTCCCTAAACTGGGACAAAAACCATATTGGAAAGGTGAAAAAAAGGAAGTGGAGTCTGCGCAATCTTCCGATTTTTTTAGAACAACCCACCCCAGGATTTTAGCTGTGCTATCTATTAACGATACTGGACGGTAGCAAGCTGGTGAATTCCAGTCGCCCTTTATTACAATTTGAATAATTATAGCCTCATTCCAGGACTCAATAACATTTCTCCTCACTGCTGTCCTCAAAACGTCCTTTAAGAGAGAGGCCCAAAAGTCAATATTATATTTAAAAAGATCTACTGGGGTCCCATCAGGACCTGGGGCCTTGCCTCTCGCTGCTGTCTGAATGGCTGCAGCGACAGTGGGAAGAATAATTAGGTCAACTAACCAGTCCTCCTTTATTACTGGGGGGTCAGGCTCCTCTCTTTATCTTTGGAATTCCCTCTTTCTCTGGGTTAAAACCTTTCAAGAAGCGGTTAAACCAATCCTGTTCAAGGATACGGCTCTCAAATTCATTGACGGGGTTGTCTGTAACGAACTGGCGGACTGATTTATGATGCCTGACATTATTATTGCATAACAAAGTACATGACTGTAGTGCTACGCATTACATTCTTTCTCGCTTACATGATTGTAGCAGCCGCATTGCATTGTTTCTTCCTTTGCAAAGTACATGAGTGTCGTTATGCATTGCATTATTCCTTAATTGCAAAGTACATGATTGTAGCGGTCCGCATTGTACGTGATTGGGGTGTGACGCATTACATTATTCCTTCATTGCGCAGTACATAAATGTAGTGGTACGCATTGCATTATTTCTTCCATTGCAGGCACCGGGGTTTATAGTTACGCATTTTATTATATCTCCTTTGCCCAGCACAGGATATTATTGTTACGCAGTGGACTATTGTTTGTCCATTGCAAATGTGTGATTCTAGCATTGTAACCAGCATAGCATTTTGAAAGCAGTGGTTGAGATTTGAACCTACCAGCCAACTGGAACAAATATTATTCATTTATTCTATGTTGGCTATGTGTGGTCTGATTGTATATCTTTTTGTATACAGTGTTTTCTCGTTTTGATCAAACTTGTGTGGAGTCCATTTGTGGTGTCACCAGGGCGATGCTGTGGGCGTGGTTGCACATACAGAACACTCGTGGAGATAGGCCTGGCTGCTCGTGCCAAGCTACTAAGGGGGTTAACAAGGCTATCTCAAATTGCGTCCTTACTTGGCCTAACGTTGAGTGGGGAGCCCTGGGTCTCGCACTTGCTGACAGTAGTGTGGGACTGGGACTACGGCTTCTAACATATACAATAATGAATACAAGACGAAAAAAATTATCTAGAGTTTCAATGTAATTCATAATGTCAATGTTAGAAAAAAATAATTATAATCAACAAAAATGTTTTTTCCCATGTATGTAGTTGTGAAAGTAAATCAAATACAAGGAAATGATGGACGGAGCGCTGAAACGTTTCAGACACTCACCCCTAGTCACAGATCTGGGTTGATTCTATCATCTAAGCATGAGCGAATTTTGCGGATCTCGCGTTCGCGAATTTTGCGGATTTGCGGATTCGCAATCCGCAAAATCCGCGAATTCCCGCGAATTTGCGGATTTTTTTTTTTGTGTTCGCCCGTGTTTCTGCCAGTTCGCGAGGGTTTTTACAATTTCGCAATTTGCGAACTTACCTGTCGGGTCGCAAGTTTTGCGAACTTGTTGTTTCTACGTGTCCAGCCTGTTTGGGACACTCTTCTTCATCACTGCCACTCTCTGTCACCACTGCCACTCTCTGACTACTCATGCCACCCTCTGGCCCACCCATGCCACCCTCTGTTTCATCACCACACCCTCTGGTTGTCCAGTGTACATTATTTTCGGCAAAGCAAAGCACACCTTCCCTGCCTCAAGTGACCTGAATTAATTTGGGGCTGATTAATGTGTCACAGAATATTTTTTTAGCTGGCACCTGCTTCCTTAGTGCGCCCTGATTAGTGATCTTTTGCACTTGCTAAGTGCTTTCATTGTTGCAAAATTAGTTACAACACCTGCCCTGCCCCAACTGACAATAATGAATTAGGGGCTGATTAATGGATTTTAACTTCCAGCCTGGCTCCTGCTTGTCTCCCTTAGCTGTAATTCAGGACCTTTGTGGCATATGTGTAACTATTCTGAGGTTCAGAGCAGGGTCACATAATAGTTTCAACTGGCAACTGAACTCTGGAGGGGCCCCTCAGGAAGCACTACAGGAAATGGCTACTAATGATGAGCCTGAACTTTTGAACCTGGTAAGTAGTTACTTTCAGTTTTGCTAAGATCGTATTTCTGCAATTTTGCACTTATTCGCGGGGCGCGAACTCACGCGAACTCACGCGAACAGTGCGAGCAGTGCGAGCAAAATCCGCTGCTTGCGGATTTGCGGATTTTGCGGGAGATTCGCGAATCTCGCGGATTGCGGATTTCCCGAAAATCCGCAAAATCCGCGAGCGGAACGGATTTTCCGCCCATGCCTACTATCATCGTTCTTTAGCTCACTTCAACTCCCAAGTTCAGAACCAGCCATGTGCAAATCAGTCTTGACCCTATTCCTCATGGGAACAGTCCAGCCCGACCTGCCAAGCCAAGTCTTCCCAGGATCAGAAAGTAAATGAATAACCATAGTGAAACATAATATGTTATCTTTTCATAGTACATTTTTCAGAAATATTTAAAAATGAAATAGTACAATGATAGTCACATTTATTATTTTAAAGAAATATAGATATTTAATTTGCTGCAATAATAAATCAAAACATATTTATTTTCTCCGTTATTTATTAAATGCAACGTAACTTGCATTTATTTTAGTTCCATTTTGCAGCCTTTTTGTTTATCATCAAGTCTTTCTTCATTAGTTTGAAGTGCTCTTTGAAGCCCTTTGCAGTTGTGGATATTCACTTCTCCATTTCAGTTAAGGACAGTCAATTTTAAACTTTAGGTTTAAGTAGATGTGTTGTTTAGTTATTTTTGGTGAGTGGGTTTAAATTGCGTGGTTATGTTAGTTAGGGTTAGTAGAATGTTGGTTAGTGTTTCAGATTTATATGTAGCCCTCAACACAAATGCTTACTTTGGTAAGATTTGTACATTATTGAATAATTAGATACATATTGCTTAGGTAGTTTATATGTGATTTTGGTTTATTTAAGTATTTTGTGACTGGGAATATTTTCCTTTTTTTCTCGTGTATAGTTGTTGATTTTTCAATAAAGACTATGCTTCTGTTTTCAGCTAAGGAAAATGGTTTGGATTTCATTTTAGACTTCCAAATATGTTTAACATTCACTTGTGTGTTTCAGGTTTCTTAAGTTTTCTTTTTTTAAATGTTATTAATTTGTCAGGTTTTTGAGGGATTTTCAAGATTTGATATTTACATTTGTAGAGAATACTAAATTCTGAAATAGGATTGTATTTTTAAAAAAACATTTTTTTTGGGGGGGGGAGGAGTTAAACTGACTTCAAACTGTGGAAGTGGATTTCTTCCCTAAACTGTCTATCACTCCAAACTGTGCTTATAGTTTTATTATTATTTTTGGATGATAGTGTTCGATGAATATTGTTTATTAATAATGATGTGTATTAATTTGAAAGTACTTCTATGTTCTCAGTTATAAATCGTGACAGTTTTTAAAAGTCGTGTGGTGTGTATTTTTTATGTAAATTATGACTTTTTGGTAGAACTAGTGTATTGAAAACGAATTGAAGATAATTGTTTTATATTCAATTTTCTTCTGCTACAACACCATTTACTTAAATTTTATTAAATCCTTAATTCATTTACATAGATTTAAAAAAAATATGTTTCCTGAGGTTTAAATTAAAAATGTCAATTCTCTCCTAATGTACACAATTTCTTTAAATATGTATTAACTAGCAGCCCGTCCCAACGTTGTCCGGGTATGAATTGCTGCCGGCCAGTAGTATATTGTTTTGTAGGATTTCGTTTTGATAGCATTTCTTATCTGTGACAGGCCTGTGAAACGCTCCGATTTACAGTGCACTGCTGATGCACTTTAGAGTACGCGTTCAGTAGTGTGTGAACTCGAGTTTCCTTATTTTATTTTTCCTTGCAATATTATATAGCGCGAACTCAACAACATGGCATGAGCACAATTTACATTACAGAAGAACACATTCATTTGTGGTAGGCACGGGGAGACAAAGTGATTTACCTGGAATCACAGGATGTTGAGCTGATGCCGAGATTCGAATGTAGCACCCCAGCTCTAAAGTTCGCAATTCTAGAACTTGTGGCGGGAGGTGTGTCTAAAAGTGTATGTCGGTGCTGGCCATCAATGAGAGAGACCTGTGCATTTTTCAAATGGGTGGTGAAAAAATATGAGTATGTTGCTGGAGATGTGGGCCGCTGTGCCACCAATGTACTTAGCGGCGGAGGGTAAACACCCATTATTCCGCAACTTTCTTTCCGCATACCATCACCGCATACTTTCATTACAAAAGTACCATGACTCCGCAATGCCATTATAACACATGGCATTACATTTTATATGCTTTTACCACGCATACATTTACAACGAAATTCGTTGAAAATGCATGAATGGTAAAAGCATGTTTTTTTAAAATGTTTGGATAAGGTAAGTATGGGTATAGGGGTATATGTTTTGGGGTACTGAGGTATATGTTTTGGGGTGTTTGGGTATTTTAAGGGTTCAGATACAGTTTTGGGTTATGGGGTACAGGGGTATTTTTAGGGTTTAGGGATAGGTATGGGTTTTGGGGTACAGGGGTATTTTTAGGGTTCAGGGCTAGGTCTGGGGTATAGGGGTATTTTTAGGGTTCAGGGGTAGGTTTGGGTTTTGCAGTACAGGGGTATTTTAAGGGTTCAGGGCTAGGTTTTAATTTTGGGGTACAGGGGTATTTTTAGGGTTCAGGGCTAGGTTTGGGTTTTGGGGTACAGGGGTATTTTAGGGTTCAGGGGTAGGTTTGGGTTTTGTGGTACAGGGTTATTTTTAGGGTTCAGGGCTAGGTTTGGGTTTAGGGTACAGGGGTATTTTTAGGGTTCAGGGGAAGGTTTGGGTTTTGGGGCACAGGGGTATTTTAAGGGTTCTTAACTAGGTTTGAGTTTTGGGGTACAGGGGTATTTTAGGGTTCAGGGGTAGGTTTGGGTTTTGGGGTACAGTGGTATTTTTAGGGTTCAGGGCTAGGTTTGTGTTTTCGGGTACAGGGGTAGTTTTAGGGTTCAGGGGTAAGTTTAGGTTTTGAGGTACAGGGGTATTTATAGGGTTCAGGGCTAGGTTTGGGTTTTGGTGTACAGGGGTATTTTTAGGGTTTAGGGGTAGGTTTGGGTTTTGGGGTACATGGTATATTTATAGGGTTAAGATGGGTTAGTATTTAAGGGTGTTGGGGTATTTTAAGGAGTAAGGGTGGGTTATGATTATGGGGTGCAGGGGTATTTAAAGGGAGCAGGGTGGGATTAGCACACGATATGAGACATGGCATGAAGGGCGGAACGTACCACACGCCCCCAGCGTTTGTCACGCCCCCAGCACACACCCACAGCACAACACAGACATGCCCACAAGGGACTACTTTGCTGGCACGGTTCTTTTACCTTTTCAGTGTATATGGTGGGCGTCTGCATATCCTATGTCCTTCAGCTGCAACTGCCCTTTCCAACGCTGTATTGGGTGTTGTGATAGGTGCTGTGGTTCCTGAGATTACCCGCCTCAAATGTTTGGGCTCTCTCTTTAATATATTAGTATGGATAACTGTTAAAAGCGATGTATAAAACTATTTAAAAGTAATTTAATTATATTTTATGAGAAGTTAATGTTGCATCAATTAATGAATTCAAAAATGATGTTAAAATATTGTATAGTTAAATAATAAATATATTTTCAAAGTGTTTGGCCATTAAATTATATGTAGTTATAGGTTTAACTATTTTCAAATAATGTAATTTAATTTGACATGATTTCCTATGGTCGTTTATTTGTATTCGCTCCTGTCATCATTTTCTATGAGATAGTTTTGCATTACTATTGGTTGGCCATGAATTGTGCTTACTCTGACCTGGAGTACTTTACTACTGGTTTGGGTCTATTTTTGTCTGTATTAACCTTAGAAGCGCAGTTTGTGAATAGTAAGCATGGGCGGAAAATCTGTTCCGCTCGCGGATTTTGCGGATTTTCGGTAAATCCGCAAATTTGCACGCAGCCAATTTTTTTTGCTTGGTGATACAATATTGCGGCGTGCGGCGTTCACTTACCGTCATTCAGCGTTTGCCGAGTTGTTTTTTTCGATATTTTGCGAGTGCTGCGCCATTTTGGATCTTGCTGCGGGATCCCGCGGGAGTTTGGCGACGCATCGCGAGAGTTCGCAATTGCGAACATGTAGATGCGGTGGGCAGCAACAATCTCGCACTCGCGAAATTACAAAATTTGCAATTCTGCACAAGAAATCCACCAGCAAGCAGCATAAACCTTCTGAAAATGATGATTTTTATCAGAATAACTCCTCAGGTTGACATTTGCCTGCACTTTTTTGGATTTGAGGCCTTATTGACTTTCTTTGGATCACTTTTGGATTAGAAATCAACTTTCAGAAGTAAGTTTGCTTGGGGAATTACAGTTGCTGTTCTGCAGAGAAACGAATTTTGCAAAACTGAAAGCACTCAGCAGGTGCAAAAGTTCTTACTCATCATTAGTAACCATTCCCTGTAGTGCTTCCTGAAGGGCCCCTCCAGAGTTCAGTTGCCTACTTGCAACTATTTTATGAGCCTGCTCTGACCCTCACAGCAGGCTCATAGAATAGCTACAAGTAGGCCACAAAGGTCCTGGGAAAAAAAATTGCACTGCAACAGAAAGCAAATTACAGATAAGGAAGCAGGTTCCAGACAGGAAGTTTAAATTCAGTGACACATTAATCAACCCCAAATTAATTCATGTCAGTTGAAGCAGGGCAGGTGTGCTTGCTTCCTCCCCCCCATAATCCACAGTGATGAACCAGAAATTAATTCATGTCAGTTGAAGCAGGGCAGGTGTGCTTGCTTTCCCCCCCATAATCTACAGTGATGAATCAGAGGGTGGCAGTGATGTACCAGAGGGTGGCATGGGTGAATCAGAGGGTGGCAGTGGTGAAACAGAGGGTGCTGTGAACCTGTGATGATGAACCAGACGTAGAAACACCAAAGTCGCGACCGCTGCGAGCCAACAAGTAAGTTCACAATTGCGAACTGGTACAAAACCCTCGCTAACTGGCAGAAACCCTTGCAAACACAAAAAAATAATAAAAATTTGCGAGAGTTCGCGCATTTTTCTGATTGCGAGCTCGCAAATACGCAAATTCGCGAACGCCAGATTCGCAAAATTCGCCCATGCTTAGTGAATAGCAATGGGCTTTCTATTTTGTGAGTGGACACGTCTATTCATGAACCCCCTCAAACTTCTCTTTGCATCTCCCTAAAACCTTCCCATTTAGTTATAAGTATGCTACATTGCACCCCAATTCCCTCCCAATATTACTACTAAGGCAAAAGTAATGCTGGCTGCCGCAGGAGGCAGGGATCCGGCAGGACCGTGGGGGCATTGGGGCTCCCCCCATGGTCCCCAACGGTGAGGCCAGGCCCCAGGGGATGGGGTTCCCCGGGCTAGAAGTGTCCCAGGAGGGGAGCCACGTGGCCCCCCTTCCCAAATAAAATAAAAAATAAATTAAGGCTGGAGACGGGGTCCCGAAGGGCCAATGGAGGCTTTTGGAGGGGGGCCAAGCAGCCCCCCTTCCTTAAAAAAAGATATATGTGGCCATGCCCCGTGGGGTGGGGTCCCTGGGGCCGTAATTAGCCATGGGAGGGGGGCCCATGTCATCCTTTCCCATTTAAATTTTTATATTTATTTTAAAGGTGTAAGGCCGTGGGGGATGGGGTCCCAAGGGCCAAAAAAAAGGAAAGAGAAGGGGGGCTACAAAGTCCCCCTTATTAAAAAATAAAAATAAAAAAGCCAGCATCGCGCCGCCTGGCACGTTGTAAATTGGGGGATTAATTCCCCTTGAGTCCTGATGGTCGCTGGAGGCCAACTAGCCCATCAGGTACCTTCAGTATGCGGCAGGGAGCTGCGTTGCAGAGAGGTGTGCAGAGACCACGCCCCTTTTTACACCTCTCTGCAACACAGCTCTGTGGCGCTTACTGCAGGTATCTGGTGTGCTAGTTGCCCCCCAGGGACCAACAGGACTCAAGGGGAATTAATCCCCCAATTTACAATGTGCCATGGGGCACGTTTGCACAGTGGTGCAGGAAGGGGGCGGGTCCTGATGTGACAAGTGTGCAAACGCGCCCTGTGGCGCGTTTAAAGTTGGGGGATTAAGTCCCCTTGAATCCTGAGGGTACCTGGGAGCCAACTAGCCCACCAGGAACCTCCAGTAAGTGCCAGGGAATGGCGTTGCAGAGAGGTGATCCAAGGCCACACCCCCTTTTACACCACTCTGCATAGCAGCTCTGTGGCGCTTACTGAAGGTAGCTGGTGGGCTAGTTGGCCCCAGGGACCCTCAGGACTCAAAGGGACTTAAGCCCCAAATTTACAATGCATTGGGGTGGATTTGCACAGTGGTTCAGGGAGTGGGCGTGACCTGATGTGACAAGTGTGCAAACGCGCCCTGTGGCGCATTTTATGTTGGAGAATTAAGTCCCCTTGAATCCTGAGGGTCTCTGGGGTCCAACTAGCCCACCAGGTATGTCCAGTAAGTGCCACAGAGTTAGGTTGCAGAGAGGTGTTAAAAGGGGTGTGGCCTCAGACCACCTCTCTGCAACACAGCTCTCTAGCACTTACTGGAGGTACCTGGTTGGGTAGTTGGCCCCCAGGGACCCTCAGGATTAAAAGGAATCATTGCCCCAAATTAAAACCCTCCAGGGGGCACGTTTGCACAGTGGTAAAGGGAGGGGGCGGGACCTGATGTGACATGTGTGCACTTATCCAATCACTCCGCCAAAACCCAAGCATTTATAAATTCACCATGCACTCTCCTTGCAGTACTCTAATCATCCAGTCACTACCCATGCACTCATGCAATGACCCATGCACTAACTCATGCACCGCTACAATACCCTGAGCAGTACCCATGCAGTCCAGCCATCACCCTGTCAGTACCCATGCACTCTTTCAATCACCCAGCCAGCACCATGTACTTATCCTATCCCTCAGCCAAAACTCAAGCAGTTATAAAATCCCCATGCACGGTCCTTGCAGCACTCTTATCATCCAGTCACTACCCATGTACTCATGCAATGACAAAGGCACTAACTCATGGCAAATACAGCGGAGGTCATGCTAATTACAGGGGTACCCCAACACATAGTGTTCCCTAGTGTATGTAGATGTTTTCACTGTCTCTTTTAGCATAGTACTGACTCCGGTCCTGGTTAGTCAGAGTCAGTTACCACCAGTACCCGTCAGTAAAACATTGGGGGCACAGGAGGACTTTCTGCTCCTCTGTTGGTTCTTTCTGCGTATCTCTTGCTTCTTCCTGCATTTTTCTTCATCTTTCTGGACTTCAGTTACCTCTTTCTGCATTTGTCTTGCTTCTATCTGTGCTTTTTTCCTCTTTCTTCACATGTCCTAACTTTGTATGCATACTTAGAAATTAGCATTTAAAAAACCATTGTAATTCACTGAAAAAACAATCATTTTTAGGCACGTTATAGTTAGAAATTAGTATTTAAAAAACATTGAAATTCACTGAAAAAACAAAAGTTTCAGGGACGTTATAGTTGGTTGGACATTTCACTCATACAAAACCATAGAAATTCCCTTGTTATAGTTAGTTCAGCTAACTATAACTCGCGACCCCGCAAGGTACTGCTGATGATTTCACATATTACAAAATTCATGACATGGTCAGTGACATCACTGATGACATCTCAAATGATATCACTGATTATATCACTGATGACATCATCCATGTCAAAATCTGATTCACCTCCTCACACTCTAATGTAGTCTTTGATACACCCACTGTAAAATACAGACTACCATTTTCAAAACCATCGACACACCAATACCAGTTACTACATAAGCACTCACTGATTCCTAGGTCTACACACACATACACTCATTCACCCATACAATCACTCTTATATACAGTCACTCATCAATACAACACTATCATATGCACTCATACACTTATACAGACACTCACACACCACCACTCATCCATGGAGTTACTCACACACCTCGTCAATCACACTCCCTTTTTCTCACCTATACTGTTATACATACCACCTCACTTATTCAAACATACACTATCACATACTTACTCTGTTATACAATCAGTCATACAAGTGCACACTCATCCATACAGTCACTCTCACAACCACTGACTCTCACATATAGTCATTTATATACTCCAACTCTTACATACAGTGCCTTTTACATATGTAGTTGCTTGGACATGTACCACTGAGACATCCACTTTTGAACCCATACACCCAGTGAATCAACCACTCACACATCTATGCACAGGGTCAGACACCTCCCACCCAGCCACACACACACTCAGTCTCTCATACAAATACTCAGGCAACCAATCAATAACCCATATATACACTATGTATCTACTGACCAACACATGCAGCAGCTTACACAACAACAGATATACTGATGCGCACATTCAGACACTTTAGTTACTAACCCATGCATTCAGTAAGACACATTTAATCACTCACTTATACAGTCAGTCACACACCTATTGAATCCTTCATCCAGACACTTATACACCCACTCATTCTTCAATACACCTTGGATTATATATATATAAAACATATTTTTATACTTTACAGAAACACAGTTACTGTATAATGTCAACAGTGATGTCATTTGAGACGGTATTTGAGATGTCATCAGTGATGTTATCAGTGATGTCACTGATCATGTTATGAATGATGTAATATGTGACATCATCAGCAGTGCATTGCGGGGGTGCGAGTTATAGTTAGCTGAAATAACTATAACGGAGGAATTTCTTTGGTTTTGTACGAGTGAAATGTCCAACTAACTATAACATCCCTGAAACCTACGGTTTTTTCTGTGAATTTCCAAGGTTTTTTAAATGCTAATTTTCTAACTATAACGTGCCTGAAACCTATGGTTTTTTCAGTGAATTTCAATGGTTATTTAAATGCTAATTTCTAACTATAACGTGCCTGAAACCTTTGTGTTTGAATATATAAATATATATATATATATATATGTGTGAACAAAGGCAACTACGCCCGAAACGCGTCATTGCTGTTTTAACTACCATTTGCAAGCTGCAGTAAAAGAAACTGTCACCTGAATTGTGGTCTATCTCTGTCTTCGCTTCGCCGGTCTGAGGAGATTGGAGGTAGCGACTGGGAGCTTTACTTTATATATATATATATATATATATATATATATATATATATATATATATATATATATATATATATATATATATATATATATATATATATATATATATATGCGGGTCCGTTTGCTGTTTGATCTAGAGTTTGAACGGAACAGGAGATGCCCGAAGTATTGCACAGGGAGGTGGACTGAACGCGTATATCCCTAATTGATTGTTTCACGAATGTGACTGTGGCGACACCAATGTGGGTGAACAATTCCTCACTACCAGTCCCAGAATGCATTGGGAGGCATGCAGATGAAATAAATGAGGGATGTCACTGTTACTGCGATGTTGTTGTCATTTTCACGATTCCAAGCCCAAGATGAAGGGCGGGTTACGCCCGAAACGCGTTGGCTAATATTAATGGAGATTAGCGCGCAGCAACTTACCTGTGGTTGGAGCGATCCTGAGTGTGTCATCCAGTTTAGGGGCAAACTTGTTTGATAAATTAGTGACCAGCCCTTGGTCACGGATTGGTACCACCGCTTGGTTCCCGGGGGTTCGTGAGCTGTTAGATTGTTCAGCCGCATGAAGCAGGTGATTCCAGTGTGGCAGTGTCGCAGCTGTAACAAGGGAAGCCCGCCTCCGGGACCATGCGGGTCCGTTTGCTGTTTGATCTACAGTTTGAACGGAACAGGAGATGCCCGAAGTATTGCACAGGGAGGTGGACTGAACGCGTATATCCCTAATTGATTGTTTCACGAATGTGACTGTAACGACGCCCATGTGGGTGAACTATCCCGCACTACCAGTCCCAGAATGCATTGGGAGGCATGCAGATGAAATAAATGAGGGATGTCACTGTTACTGCGATGTTGTCGTCATTTTCACGATTCCAAGCCCAAGATGAAGGGCGGGTTACGCCCGAAACGCGTTGGCTAATAATAATGGAGAGTAGCGCGCAGCAACTTACCTGTGGGTGGAGCGATCCTGAGTGTGTCATCCAGCTTAGGGGCAAACTTGTTTGATAAATTAGTGACCAGCCCTTGGTCACGGATTGGTAACACCACTTGGTTCCTGGGGGTTCGTGAGCTGTTAGATTGTTCAGACGCATGAAGCAGGGGATTCCAGTGTGGCAGTGTCGCAGCTGTAACAAGGGAAGCCCGCCTCCGGGACCATGCGGGTCCGTTTGCTGTTTGATCTACAGTTTGAACGGAACAGGAGATGCCCGAAGTATTGCACAGGGATGTGGACTGAACGCGTATATCCCTAATTGATTGTTTCACGAATGTGACTGTAACGACGCCCATGTGGGTGAACTATTCCGCACTACCAGTCCCAGAATGCATTGGAAGGCATGCAGATGAAATAAATGAGGGATGTCACTGTTACTGCGATGTTGTCATCATTTTCACGATTCCAAGCCCAAGATGAAGGGCAGGTTACGCCCGAAACGCGTTGGCTAATAATAATGGAGAGTAGCGCGCAGCAACTTACCTGTGGTTGGAGCGATCCTGAGTGTGTCGTCCAGTTTAGGGGCAAACTTGTTTGATAAATTAGTGACCAGCCCTTGGTCACGGATTGGTACCACCGCTTGGTTCCCGGGGGTTCGTGAGCTGTTAGATTGTTCAGCCGCATGAAGCAGGTGAATCCAGTGTGGCAGTGTGGCAGCTGTAACAAGGGAAGCCCACCTGCGGGACATGCGGGTCTGTTTGCTGTTTGATCTACAGTTTGAACGGAACAGGAGATGCCCAAAGTATTGCACAGGGAGGTGGACTGAACCCGTATATCCCTAATTGATTGTTTCACGAATGTGACTGTGAGGACGCCCATGTGGGTGAACTATTCCGCACTACCAGTCCCAGAATGCATTGGGAGGCATGCAGATGAAATAAATGAGGGATGTCACTGTTACTGCGATGTTGTCGTCATTTTCACGATTCCAAGCCCAAGATGAAGGGCGGGTACGCCCGAAACGCGTTGGCTAATATTAATGGAGAGTAGCGCGCAGCAACTTACCTGTGGTTGGAGCGATCCTGAGTGTGTCATCCAGCTTAGGGGCAAACTTGAAACTTGTTCGATATATATATATATATATATATATATATATATATATATATATATATATATATATATATATATATATATATATATATATATTGTGGTTTTGTTTGACACCCCATGGATTAAAATAAATAACTTTGAAAGCAACTTCCTTGTGAATTATATTGGGTAAATTGCGACTCCAGGATTTCCTCTCGAGGGAGGAATCGTTGTTTGGATATATATATATATATATATATATATATATATATATATATATATATATATATATATATATATATATATATATATATACGAGAATCCTGTTGGAATAGCCGCCACGCCTTCATTCACGCGCTGCCATCGAACAGGACACAGACCCGGTATCAGTGCTTCAGATATTTATTCGCCGAAAAGTCTGAGACGCGTTTCACAGCGCGAACGCCGCTTGTTCACTCGACAATTGATTTTGACTGAGGAAGCAGTTTTAAAGTGACAGTGCAGAGTTTTTGTGAACCACGTGAGTTGCATTCTCTATGGACATGGAAAACATACTATTTTGCGCGTATTTACATTGTTGAATGAGTGCTAGTTTCCAACTATCAGATAATCTTTTAATACACAATTATACATGATAAAGTATGCATGCAAATATATAAAATTTCTCATAACTTGATACATATATATAAGTAAAATACTGTAAAATTCATTCTATACCATTGTTATTCTGTCAATTGCGTTTTTATATGTTCTTGTAAAATACATACACCTATTTCTTGTTGGAAGTATTTTTTTGTTGTATAACACCTTCCATAGAGAACACTACTAAATTGTGTCTAATGTGCCAGTGAAATGAAAATCGTGTCCAGTATGTATCATTTGGACAATTTTCACAAACCTAATGAGCCTTTGCAAGCTGCTGTTGTCTATATTGCCATAATTATTCACCACTGTTATTTTCTTTTCATCACTTTGTCACCAATTTTTTTGTTTAGTTTTATTTGATACCTGATACTTGATATTTCCATCATGTATGTCCAATCTACAAAAGTAGCGGGTTTCCTATCTCAGAGGATTAGGGGTGCCGCATTGTCCCAACGCTTAGATATAAGTTTACCTCAAACAGTTTCAACACCGATGCATCTCATTTCATTTGATAACATCTATGTCTTATATGTGCAAAGTACAATACCTAAAATATCGTAGAAATGTTCAAAAACATTTAAAAATATTTGTTAAAACATCCAAAGATATTTAAATCACCTGTACAAAAATTATTATGTAATACAATAGTAAATAAATAGACCTAAAATTCATCTATTTACACGGTATCAACTTTCTAGGAAGTGCTGAGCTATAGGCAGTTGTTTATTTCTCCTCTCATTTAAACTTTTGGGGACATGCAAACGGAATATCTGTTAGCCCATTCCAGTTCTATGCTTTACTCCAAAAATAAGTGTTTTTGTGGATGTTTAGAATCGAGTAAGAGGATATATCTGGTTTCCAACTTCCGTAATTTACTTTCCCTATCCCCTCCGCGCCTGTTGGGGGAAACTGCATCTATTAAGTAATAGGACAACCCTTTGTTATTAGATCCGTGGCATTCCTTGAAATCTCGCGCCACCGGATAAGTGTTGTCCATATTTGTTATTGCACGGAGGTGTTGGAGTACTCTGACATGAGCCTGTAACTTAGTGCTGCCCACGCAAACAAGTCCACATGGGCATGTTAGGACGTATACTCTATACTCTGTTTTGCAGGGTAGCATGTTATTTATTTTGTTCGGTTTGGAGTTGAATGGGCTAAAATAAGTTTCAGTATTGACCCCATGTGTGCATGCCTTGTAGGTTTTACATTTTCTGAACCCTTTTAAATTCTGATACCAGGTAGGATTAGTTATGATTTCAGGATCAGGTACCACCAGACAGTCCCTCATTGAGGGAGCTCTGCTCTACGTAATGGACGTCCTCTGCGGTAGCAGGGGTCCTAGTATGGGGTCATTAAGGAGTATGGGCCACCCTCCCTGGATGATTTTTTGGAGTGCCTTGTGCTGTTTACTGTACCCTATTATAAGGCGGAAACTCTTGTATTCCTCTGACTCCCTCGCTTCGCTGTGGCAATGGTCCTGATCCTTTTGGTTGCCTTTTGCCAGGAAGTCATCCCTAACTAGTATCTCTGTTTTGGCAAAGGCTTGTTCTACTATTTGTCTAGAGTAGCCTCTTTCTACGAATCTTTCCTTGCTAAGTTGTTGGGCCTTTTCTAGTTCATCTTGTGTGCTGCATACCCTCTTGATTCTAAGCATTTCGCCGTAGGGGATGCTATTCACTAGATGGCGCAGGTGAGAACTGGAGGCATGTAGCACAGAATTTCCTGCTGTTTTCTTCCGGTACAAAGTAGTTTCTAATTTGTTGTTACTTATGTATACTTTGGTATCTAGGAAATTCACACTGGTATCACCAATTTCAGCAGTGAACCTCAGTTTTAAATCGTTATTATTGATTTGTGCCACAAATCTCTCTGCTTCCTCCCTGGTTCCATGCCAGATGACAAAGAGGTCATCCATGAACCTGAGCCACAGTTTTACCTTGGTTGACATAGTATCGCTGTGGTTTTCCATGAGGTCTAGCTTCTCCCATTTGCCCATATGGAGGCAGGCATAACTCCAAGAGAAGCTAGCCCCCATGGCAACTCCTTGAATCTGGCAATATAGCAAATGATTAAACATAAAGATGTTATTGTAGAGGCAAAATTCTATCATTGCTAACAGCATTTCATTGTGTTGTTTATAGATTGGTTCTCTGTTTCTCAGGTAGTACTCTACAGCCTGTATGCCAGCCACATGTACTATATTTGTATATAATGAAGACACGTCTAGTGCCATCAGTATATACTCAGAATTCCATTCAAAGTTTTTCACCTTATTTATGAAGTCCCTAGTTTCTCTTACGTAGGAGGGTAAGGATTTTACATAGTCCTGCAGGAAATAGTCAACATATACTGAAGTTTTTTCCAAGATGCTATTTCTAGCGCTGATAATAGGACGTCCTGGTGGTGTTTTGTTGTCCTTATGGATTTTTGGTATGAAACATATCGTGGGTACAACTGGATTTTCATTCTTTAGGTATTTGTACTCATTTTCACTTATTAGCAATTGATTTCGCCAGCTTGATAGTCTTTTGTAATAAGTTCGATACATTTCTTTCAGTCTTGTAACATCTGTGTGTGTGTAACATTATCTATCATTCAGTTGGCTCATGGCCTCCTTTATGTATTCATTGTGTGCCCATAGGACTATGTTTCCTCCCTTATCGCTATTTCGTATAACAACCTCTTTATTGTTTTTCAATATATATAGGTTAGATATGGGGGTCTCTAGTTGGCAATGGTATTCAACTTTGTCCAAATAGGGACCCTTACTTCTAAGTCAGGGTAAGTGGATTACACTCCTTAATAACCCATGCTCACCCCCTAGGTAGCTTGGAACGAGCATACAGGCTTATCTCAGAGGCAGTGTGTTAAGCATTTGTGAATATACACAGTAATAGAGTGAAAACACTACAGATGGACACAACACAGGTTTTTATAAAAAATAAGTATTCGTTATATAGACTTAACACAAGACCACAAACGACAAAAATCCACAATACTACACTTAAGATTACTTAAAAGATGATTAAAGTTGCTTAGTTCAAGTTGTTGGTAAAGGGGAGATGCGTTAGTTCCGTGATCCGGGGGAGAGGATGCGTCGTGCCTCAATGCTGGTGCAGAGTGAGGGATGCGTCGTTATCCTTATCGGTGCGGAGGTGACGCGTAGATTCTCGTCCTGCGGGCCCATTGTGGTGCGCAAGATGGCACCTTGAGGCAATGAGATGACCCAGTTGCAATGCGAGAAGATGGCGCCCTTGATGTGGCGATGCGATGACGATGCAATGACACCCTGGCAGCCTTGAGACAACTCTGTACGTTGGAGCCGCAACAGGCCCTGCAACACGCTTCTCCGGTGATGTGATGGCGACTCTCACAATGGCGTCACGCTTCACCGGGGATGCGACAGCAGGCAGCTTCGGCGAACACACGCTTTCAGGGAGATGAGTTGATGGCTCGCTTCTCTGGCAATGCAACTATTTCAGCTGCGGCGACGACACGCTTCTTCTCGATGCGTCGCGCTTCCAGCTCCCTGCGGCATTCAAGTGTCTGGAGTCTGAATTCGCAGCAAGGAAATTCAGTGGGGAGCTGGAGGTGCAGTCTTTTGTCACTGAGAATTCGGCAGGAGGCAAGCACAGTTCAAGCCCTTGGAGAATTTTCTGTAGATGAAAGTCCTTACAAAGTTCCTTCTCCTTTCCCTTGGCAATGAAGCAACCACTGCAGGTCAACCCAGCAAACAGCACACTGGCAGAGGGGCAGTACAACTCCTGCTGCTTCCTTGTTTCTTCTCCTTGGCAGAAAGGTTTCTTGTCCAGAAGTGATCTAATTTCTTGGGATCAGGGTCCCAATATTTGTACCCCAAAATCCTTTGTTCTGTGAAGGCAGAGAGGCCTCTACGTAGTCCAAACCAGTTCCTGAGCACTTTGTTTACATGACTCTCTTCTTCCTTTCACTGTGCAGGGCAGAGACATCAGCCGCCACACGGGAGGGGGAGCCAGCACAGGGGAGGGCAGATACAGCTCTGGCTCCGGCACAATTAGTGGGCAGAAGGCAACAAATACGGCACAATCATGGAGCAGAAGGCAAAAAATATGGCACAATCAGGATGTAGAAGGCAAGAAATATGGCACAATCAAGGTGCAGAAGGCAAGAAATACAGCACAATCAGGGGGGCAGAAGCCAAGAAATATGGCACAATCAGGGGGGCAGAAGCAATAAATACAGCATAATCAGGGGGGCAGAAGGCAAGAAATACAGCACAATCAGAGAGCATCTTGCTCCGGTCCAAAAATCGAATCTCTAGGGCTGCTCTAGTTGTCCCACAAAGATATTAACATATTTAAATGTTATCCGCAAATAGAATTAGCATTTAAAAAACCTTGCAAATTCACTGAAAAAAAACATAGGTTTCAGGCCTTATTTAGTTAGGAATTAGCATTTAAAAAAACCATTGAAATTGCTCCTATATAGTTAGTTGTACTAACTATATTTCGCGCACCCGCAATCCACTGCTGATGATGTCACATATTACATCATTCATGACATGGTCAGTGACATCACTGCTGACATCACTGATGACATCTCAAATGACATTACTGATGACATCACTGATGACATCTCATTTGACATCACTGATCACATCACTGATGATATCATTCATGTGATAATACGATGCACTTCTTTACACTCTAATATAACCTTTGATACACCCAGTGTTAAATACAGACTACCATTCTTGAAACCATTGACACACCAATACCAGTTACTACATACGCACACACTGATTCCTAGGTCTATAGACACATCCACTCATTTACCCATAGAATCACTGATACATACAGTCACTCACCAATCCAACACTTATCATCTGCACTCAAACACCTATACAGACACTCACACACTGCCACTCATCCATGGAGTTACTCACACACCTAGTCAGTCATGCAAAGAATCAATCACACTTCCATTTCCTCAACTATACAGTTATACACACACACCTTACTTATTCAAACATATACTAACACATACTTACTCTCTTATACAATCACTGATACAAGTACACAATGATCCATACAGCCACTCACACAATCACTGGCTCTCATGTATAGTCATTAATATATGGCAACTCTCACATGCACTGTGTTTTACATATGTATTTACTTGGACATGTAGCACTACGATATCCATTCACTCACCAACACACCCATGCACACAGTCAACCGCCTATACAGCTGTTTCCACATGCACTCTTGAATCCATACACCTATTGAATCAACTGCTCACACATCTATGCACAGACTTACACACCTCCCAGCCACCCACACACACACTCACTCTCCCATACAAATACTTGGACAACCAATCAATAACCCATATAGCTACTCATATAGCTTCTGATCAACACATGCAGCAGTCTACACAACAACAGACATACTGATGCACACATTCAGACAGTTTAGTCACTAACCCATGCATTCAGTAAGACACATTTAATCACTCACTCATACAGTCAGTCACGCACCTACTAAATCCTTCATCCAGACACTTATACATCCACTCATTCTTCATTATGTAAAACATATTTAAACTTTACAGAAACATATAGTCACTGGATGATGTCATCAGTGATGTCACTGACCATGTCATGAATGATGTAATATGTGACATCATCAGCAGTGGATTGCGGGTGCGCAAAATATAGTTAGTACAACTAACTATATAGGAGCAATTTCAATGGTTTTTTAAATGCTAATTCCTAACTATATAAGGCTTGAAACCTATGTTTTTTTCAGTGAATATATATATATATATATATATATATATATATATATATATATATATATATATATGAAAAAACAAGTCTCCTTTCAAATGAATAGAAGCAGAAACCTCAACGGGGGTAAAAGGCAGCTCCAATTTAATAACAATTTAAAGGCGAATGCATTTCGGCCGGTGTGGCCTTCGTCAGCGCCTGCAATAAATGTTTGAAGAGCCCCACGTTACTGCAGTTTAAAATGAGTCCAACCGTACTACGATAGGTGCAGATGTCAGCTCCGCACCTAAGCTTTAATTATCTCAGTTCAGCTGGTCAGGGAAAATCACAAGACTCAGTGTCCCAGAAAGCAACAGTGGCTCCCAGGTGAGTGGCGCTCAGGGTCGTTCTCGGTGGAATCCGAGAGAATAGCTGGGGGTTGGGCACTCTGCAGGAACGTTCAGGGACCCCACAGTTGATGGTGCTGCCTCGGGTCCCCGTGACCTCTTCAGTCGACAACCTGGATTTGGACAACGCGTGGAATTAATGAAAAAACAAGTCTCCTTTCAAATGAAAAGAAGCAGAAACCTCAGCGGGGGTAAAAGGCAGCTCCAATTTAATAACAATTCAAAGGCGAATGCATTTCGGCCGGTGTGGCCTTCGTCAGCGCCTGCAATAAATGTTTGAAGAGCCCCACGTTACTGCAGTTTAAAATGAGTCCAACCGCACTACGATAGGTGCAGATGTCAGCTTACTGAAAGAAAATCAGCACTCGCGTGGGCGTTTGAAGAGCTTTATTTCTTCAGAAACCAGCATCAAACGCGTTTCGGCGCTCTGCCTTCTTCAGTGATACTGACACATCAGAAGAGACCATGTTTAAAGCATTACATTGTGTGCATAACAATAGAAAAGGTACAAGCGCAGATGCGCTAAATGAGCGCCATTCTGTAATGTCTTAGATACATACAATTTTCATATCGCTTCTCAATTCATTATATATAAATGATATATTCAACTTCAATATTGTACATTTTATGATTATCACAGTCAATTATTGCCATCATCATTAGCATGTTGCTCAAAATTCATCTTATAACGTGTTGCCCCAACACATTACCGTGTATCGGCCAAAGCAAGACTGTAGCACAGTTGTATTTTATTATCTTGCCGTGGATCGGCTAAGTTTCCTTACTTTCAAGATCTTGTTAATGCACTTTTTCTAAGAGACATTGATAATATTCTAGCAAATGTAAGAAATGTATTTTAGGACCTACACCTCATAGCCCTGTGTATCAGCCAGACAAATAGTACATTTCCTTTCACAATTTATGAGCCTAAGTGTGACAACAGCTTTTCCCCACTATTTAATCCCTTAGGGAATTTGGTTTGCAGATCTATGATATAGCGAGACTAATCTATGCAATTTACAAGTTCTATCCCCTCCTCTAATACTCGCCGGAACAAAATCTACAGCAAAGTACTGTAGCATATTTCAATTACTTGAATGTTTATCAGCAAAATGTCTTGCAACTGTATATGCTGCATCCTTTTATCAATCGCCGTAAGATGTTCCAGTATTCTAATCTTAAGTGGATGGATTGACCAGCCTATCTAACGTAGCCTACATGGGCATATTAGCCAGTACACTGCATGAGTAGTGCTACAGGTTAAAAAATGAGTAATTGATTTGTTCTTGTTTATATCTGGTATATTGTAGGATAGAACTCTTTTGCCACGAGAACAGGCTTTGCATTCCCTACACAGAAAAAAACCCTTTCATTTCTTTCAAGGTACTCGCTTTCTGTGGTACTTTGTCCAGATGGCTTTTCACTAGCATATCTCTCAATTATCGTACCTTTTTAAAGGTTACTAGAGGATAGGGTGGAATATCATTCAGATGTTATCTGTTTTAAGTATATGCCATTTTTTAAGTATACGTTTTAGGAAGTTCACTTCCGCTGAATATGTGGTAACCATCCTGAACTTACCGTCATTTTTATTTTTTGAATTATTTTTCTTCTCCATTAGTAGCTTGTCTCTAGGGATCCCTTTCACTCTGTTGAATGTTTTTTCCAATATTGTCGGTTCATACCCTCTCAACACAAATCTAGCCATACAGTCTTTGGCAACTGCTTCAAAGTCACACTCTCTTGTGCTGTTTCATTTCAATCTTAGAAGCTCGCTATAAGGGATGCTATGTATGAGTTTAGGTGGGTGATTGCTGGTTGCAAACAGAATTGAATTGCCTGCCGTGGATTTGCGATATAGGGCTGTGTGCAATTTACCTTCTGCTATAATCACCTTCAGGTCCAGGTAGTCCACTGCCACTGGGCTAACTGTACCAGAAAAGTGTAAATTCAAGTTATTAGTATTCAAAACTTTGATATACTCATGAGAAGATCCTGTTGTCTCCTGCCACACTATAAATCAATCAGTGATATATCGATGCCAAGCAACCACTATGCCACTCTTTTATCCCACAATCGTAGGACCTGGACACCTGCTCCTCCCACCAGCCAACTAACAAGTTTGTATAGCTGGGAAGCAGGTGCCCATTGCCGTACCAGAGGTTTATTTAAAATATTTATCTTCAAATAGAAAGATGTTATTTGTGAGAAAAAACCGTATGAACTCTATTAACATCAGATCGCAATTGTCGCTTATTCAAATAGAACTGTACAGCTTTTATACCATCTTCATGGTTTATACAGGTGTATAAGCTAGTAATGTCCAAAACCATTAATTGATATGAAGGATCCCAAATCACATCAACAATTTTGTTCAGAAAGTCTTTAGTGTCTTTAATGTACGATTTTAGTTGGACCACAAATGCAGACAAAAAGTGATCAAGGAACATGGATAAATGTTCAGTGAGACTACCCTGGGACACAATCAGCCTGCCCCGTGGACGTTGGCTGTCTTTATGAAGCTTAGGGATGTGATAAAGGTTTGGGATGAGTGGGTTAGTATTCCGGAGGAATAAGTGCTCATCATTTCCCAGCATTAATTTATCATACCACTTCTTGATTAAAATCTCATAATTTCGTATGCTTTCTTGATAGATTTCACGTGTCATTTCTTCATAGTGTTTTTCATCCACCCCCGTGAGTGCTGATTTTCTTAAAGGAAAAGGAGCGAAAATATAGATTTCTCGTTTTTAAATGTTAGAAGGACGACATCAAATTTAACTATGATATCATGTTACATTCACTACTGAAAAACAGACTGACCAGATGTTTTTTCATTGATATATGTATAGTATTTTGTCTATGTTATTCTATCACGTGGTGAGCACCAAGCATATTTAAAAACATGGCGAGCCTTACCTAATTATCTGTGAGCAAGGGCATTCTTGTCCAAAATGTGTCAGAATGCAGCTCTTAAATAAATAACATCAGTGCCTTTATCTGGAGGATTTGTGTTGTCTCTGTTCGCCTTATATGTGGAAGTGTGGAGACTTTGTTTTTTTTGTGTATATACATATATATATATATATAGGGAGGTTCTTAGAAAGAAATACTCCAGGAATGTTATTGGGCGGGCGAGACAGAAATCTATGCTTATCAGCCGCACTCAATTGTTAAGAAAATATGATATCTCGGATGAGATGTACACCAATGAGCTGGAAGGCAGTGCACAAAACATGAAATCTGCAGATCCTTTTAGAATTATAATTGGATACTGTAATCAACACAAGGATTTACGTAAAACCATTAACAACAGTTGGCCAATTGTACTAAAAGACCCTGTTATTGGCAACTTACTGCCTAAGAAGGCATCAATCACATACTGTTGAGCTCCCTCTATGAAGGACAGACTGGTTGACACAGGCCCTGAAGTCTTGGAAAAATCGTCATGGCTGCAAACTAACAGGATCTTTTCAAGTGTAAAACTTGTAAAGCCTGCACTCATGGTACAAACAGGAAGACGTTCAAGGATGGATTCAGCAATAGAGAACATTTAATAAGCAAAGTTCTCACATGTAAGACCGAATATGCGGTATGCAACCTCGAATGTCCCTGTGCCCTCCGTTATGTTGGGAGCACTAAACTCCCTTTGCACAAACGTAAACTTCAACATCTGAGGGCAAATACAAGCCAGAATAATACGTACCCGGTAGCCAGGCACTTCAAAGATCTTCATCAGAGCAATAATAAAGGGCTGCAATACTATGTCATTGATGCAGTGATTTCTAGCAGGTGGGGAGGCAATAGAGAGTCAAAATTGCGCAAACTTGAGACTAAATACATCCTACAATTAGACAATAAGCAACCGGGGGGACTTAACCTTACGGAAGATTTATACACCTGTCTGTATTAGATGTAGATAGAGTCAATCAAGATAAAATCAAGGCATAATGATATAATGGGCATTATTTTTAAATAGCTTTTACCATTTTTGATAGTTATTTATTGTTTTAATGTGAGTTAATTTAAGATATTTGCACTACTGATTGACGTCCATATGCGCATTTTTAGCACAAGGATCATGATTGACTGTACCGCTATTTGGGCCTCGCCAATTATTATAGTGAACTGATGAACTATTGAAACTGTACATAATACCTCATTCAAACAGTATATATGAACTTTTCGGAATTTGAGAAGAAAGGGTACCTTTCGGATATACATAGGGGCAAAGATCAAACATTAAGTTTTAGAATAAAATATACTTGTAAATTATGCAATTATATAATGGGGTGCCCCAGATTGTGATATGTATTAGTACATGTAAGACTGGTATTCATTTCAACTATGAAACTCCTCAGATATTATGAATTGATAAAATTAGTGTTTGTTATGGGACATCTGACAGTAAATTTGAATTAACCTTGGACAGAACTGGTTTCAGTCTGTCTTAAGGAAATTCAACAGTATGGATTTATAATATATCATTTTAATTGCACAATTAGCACTTTCAAGAATGAACAGAGTGTACTGTCAGGTACATTAGGGGATTTAACCCAGAATTGTTAGTTTATTACCTTTTATTCGTGATAGTGAGGCAGATGAACTTGTGACTAATATGATTATTGTCACGTGTTTTTTTACATATTATCAGCGTTATTTGCACAAATGGTAAAGGTTAATAGGAATACATTGTTAGAATCAATATTATTGTGATTCTGTGGTATTGTACCGTATTACAGTATATATATTATATATATATATATATATATATATATATATATATATATATATATATATATATATATATATATATATATATATATATATATATATTACCTGCGGGCGGTAGGTAGTTATAGTTAGGATTTTTTTCAATGTTAAATCTCAAAATTCTATTTGGAATAACTTTGGCGCCGGTTGACGAATCTGCCTGAAAATTTCCTCAAAATGGCCTCGTGGAGCTCCGGTCCTTCCCTGAAAGTTTGGGGGAGATGCGTCAAGCGGGGGCCGAGATAAAAGGGGGGTCCCAAAACGCGTTTTCCCCATGTTAATTTCAATAGGGCGGTCGATGTCACTTTTAGCCCGAACAGCTGAATGGATTTCCACCTAATTTGTCAAAATTGTAGGGACTGGTAGCCCGATGTGCCTTTGCTATGTCTCGAGATATGTGCTCCAGTGGATTTTGAGTAATTTAGGTTAAAAAAAATATATATATCTAGAGCCGCGCCCCTGTACGCGCGCAGGGGAGCGCTCAAAGCGCGCCACGCGACTTGCGTACGGAAAGCTGATTGGCTCTCTGGTGTCTGTAAACATTCGAAACTGTCCGCAGCGGCCGCCATCTTGTACCTCGGTAGGATTGAGGTGGTAAAAATCAAAGGGGGAAATGAGCAAAAGGGGGCAGGGTACACCCCCCCTGACCCCATAGGTTTGATGTGGGGGTCATAAAAGGGCCGTACGGGGCAACATTTTTTTTTTTTTAATTTGCGCCGGGGGAGCGCCTGGTACGCGCACCGGTGAGCGTACGATTGAGAAAAAGAATGACACTTTTAAAAAAAAAAATAGCATTTTTTTATAAATTGGAGGTAGTTCTGAAAAGAACTTTTTTTTTCTTTTTGTTGTTTTATATTTTTTTTATACTTTTTGAAACGATTTTATATTTTTTTGGGATTTTTTACAGGGGAAAAACAAAAACAGGGATTCAAAAAATGTTCAACAGGAGCAAAAAAATGAGAAAATTAAGGGACGAGGAGAGCATTGGTGTTCCTGTTTCTTTATTGCAATGAGTTAAACGCTCTGCTCCCCGTAACAGAGTAGTTCGTCACAGTCCTTGCATAAAAATTTTATTCCTGCAAATACCGGCTGGACGTTAGGGACCATTCTTGCACTTGTTGAACCTGAAGGTGTTGCTCCACCAGTGGAGGTGCTGCTGCCATCTCTTCGTGCCTTCTCTGCCAGCTCCCTGACACTCTCCCTGGAGTAATTGTTGGGGTGTCTTCTTTTGACATGCCTAATTAAATTGGCATTTCCAAAGCTGTATTTTTTTAGAGGATTGCCTCTGGATAAAATACTTCCACATATTTTACAAGTTACTTTACTTGCATTAACTTTTTTTTGTCCTTCAGGGATGTCATAAAATTTCCAGATGAAGTGGTTCTTTGTTTTCTGGTGAGGAGGGTCCTCTTGCACAAATCCATCTGAATCACTGCTGGATGACTCCCTTGCAGTCATTGCTGTAGATCAGGAAAGTAATGAGTTCAAAATTCACAAAACACCTCTTGCTCTCTCCAAGTGCAAATCAATAGTGAGAGAAATGGGTGGGTTTCTCTAAATTTAGAAAAAAATAATTATTGAACCAATGAAAAGTGTTATTTACAGGTCACATGACCATGGGCTTCATCATTATGAAACCAAAACTGTTATGAACCAATGAAAAGTGTTATTTTCTGATCACATGACCCGACGCGCTTACGTGCCGCGCCGTGGGGCGCGGCCAGAGGCGCGCCGCGTAAGCGTGTCAGATGCCTACGTTGCGCGATCGTATTTGCTCGAGTGCTTCCGGGTGCGCTTACGCCGTGCGTATCACGCGGACGCGGCTACGCGATACGTCACGATCATGTTTACGTTCGCGATATTGGCGCTCTCAGGACGCTCCCCGGAGCGCGCCTCGGGACGCTTTATAGAAGTACGCTTTTCGGGGTGCTCCCCGGGGCGCGCCTCAGGAGCGTACAAAAAAAAAAAAAAAAAGGGAAATTGTAGGGACAGGTAGCCCTATTCTGAAGTGCTTTTTACGAAAATTAACTTTGGAATAAAATGTATTGTGCTACATTGGGCTTTATATATGTTAGAGCAAAAATGTAGCCCAAATGTAGCCCAATGTAGCCCAATGTAGCCCAAAGATGGCCACCAGAGACAAAAAAAAAATATAGCTCAAATATAGCCCAACTGTAGCGCAATGACAGAATGTATCAGAGTGTTCTAAACAACTAGAGCGCTAACAGTCTTACTTATAAAGTGAGACTTATAGTTAGGAATTAGCATTTAAAAAACCTATGAAATTCACTGAAAAAACCATAGATTTCACACCAGTTATAGTTAGGAATTAGCATTTAAAAAACCTATTAAATTCACTAAAAAAACCATAGGTTTCACATCAGTTATAGTTAGCTGGAAAATTTTACTGACATAAAACCATTGAAATTCAACGTTATAGTTAGTTGGACTCACTATAACTTGCGCGTGTAATGCACTGCTGATGACGTCACATATTACATCACTCATGACATGGTCAGTGACATCACTCATGCCATCACTGATGACATCATCCTTGTGACAGAGTGACAGACCTCCTTTCACTGTAATGTAACCCATGAAAACACATATTGAAAAATATAAATTAAAATTTTTTTAAAAATGGAGATACCCATACCAGTTGCAACAACCAATTCAATAATTCCACCATCTATATACACATTCACTCATTCACCAACAGTTCTATATAGTCACTCATTCATATATACACTCATCATATGTAGTGATACACCTATACATCCTGTTACACACCGACAGTCATCCAAACGTTACTCACACACATACTCACACATGCAAATAAACAATTGAACATCCATTTATTTGCATATACAGCTAAACACACACTACCACCTTACCTCTAAGGAAACTTACATATACTTACTCTCTTAAACAATCACTTATAGAAACACATAATTATTTAAACATGAACTCTTTCAATCTCTCACTCTCACATATACTCACTCATATACATCAATACTCACATACACTAGATTAAAACATATGTACTTACTGATAAAGACACTAATGAGACAGCCATTCACTCACTAACACACGCATATGCACACTCATCCACCCATACAGTCCTGCACATATGCCGTCTTCAAAAAACATACAGCGAGTCAGTCATTGATGCATCTATGTGCTAAGTAACACTCCCACCAAACCATACAGACACTCATACTGATACTAAAAAAACATCTAATAATCTATATACACACATATGTAGCTACTCACCAACCCATGCAGCCATTTATACACAAAGTGAAACACTGATACATATATTTAAATATTTAAACATTAATCGTTAATATATGTATTCACTAAGATACACTTAATAAGCCAGTTAATCAATCATTTTTTTTAAAAAAAACATCCATTTACACACTTATTTAAACATTTATTGTTCCATCGACCTTTACATATACATATATAAAATATATTTATTTTTCAGAAAGCCACACATTCACTGGATGGTGTCATCAGTGATGTCATGAGTGATGTCACTGACCATGTCATGAGTGATGTAATATGTGACGTCATCAGCAGTGCATTACACGCGCAAGTTATAGTGAGTCCAACTAACTATAACGTTGAATTTCAATGGTTTTATGTCAGTAAAATTTTCCAGCTAACTATAACTGATGTGAAACCTATGGTTTTTTTAGTGAATATATATATATATCTTTGTCCAGTACTATGTATACTAGCACAAAGCTCAAAACGAAATGGTGTATATATCTTTTTAAATCTGTCTTTTTAAATCTATCTTTTATGTTCATTCCATGTGACCCAATGAAATGGTAGCACTTGCACTTTAAATACTGAAAATGCACTGTGTCACGCTGTCATGTGATCAAGGCTCTATGTTATGTATCACTTGAACATTTTCCTAATTTTAGCAGCTGATAAACAGTTTGTGCAAATGTGGCAATAAATTCCTAACAATATTGTGCAAATGCGCGTATATTATTAAATATAAATTGAAAACAGGCAGAGTCAAATATAATTGAAGAACATGACAATTATACTTTCCAGATTAGCAGTAATGAATACATCTGAATGCTGAGCAAAATGACACTCAAGTGGGTATGCAGGCACTGAATTAAAAGTGCCACCTATAACGACTGCCTACGCTGTACTTACTAATGTAAATAATGCATCCAATGTACACATTTAAAATATCAAACTGAAACTAAAGTGCAAATATACAATCCGACCAGTTTTGTCAATATAACAACTCTACATCTCCAGAACTGAGCCAACTACATTTCAATGAGTATATATAACCCAAGTGGGTGCAGCTTTGTATTAAATAACTTAAAAACTGCTTAGCTTTCCTAATATGTTAAAAACCTTGATAAATATTTTTACTTCATAAATACTTAAAAGTATATATATATATGTGCAAATCAGCTAATCATGTAAAACAGATTTATAAATTACAATAAAAGCCTGATACCTATACCAAATAATGGTTCAAAATGGAACTAATTTTGTTCAAAATAGCTCATTAGTTTATCTAATTTTTATGATTACAATGCGAAATAGTTCTGTACCATAAGATGTGGCGACAGTCAGAATGAACAATTGTGCCCATGTGGGTCCTATATCTGCTCTATGTTGAATTCCACTAGGTGCATGTGTATATAGAAGTGCTACCCTAAAAAGTGTTAAAATGGCAAAAGTTTCATGTGAGTACGTCGAGTATGAAAAGATGTTGCAAAGAGTGTATAACACTTTTAAAATGGGGCTAGTTAGTTTATAAACAGCTGTAAAGGTCCTCACTGGAGTTGAGCCCTTTGGGCACCTTGGTATCCAACTCCAGGATATACTGTGTTTCCAATTTTGTAAGCAGAGCTTCCCCCTTAGCCACCATGCCTGAGTGGCAGAATCATGTCCACCACATTGTAACTAAGGTGATCCAGGCAGTTGCTATGGACCTCTTTAAAGTGCCTGGCAACCGGATAGGATGTGTCACTGTTGCTGATTGCACTAATGTGCAGGAGTATTCTTTTGTGCGCCTGCAACTTGGTATTGCCCACATACTGCAGGCCACACAAACACTCCAGCACATATATGGAAAATTCTGTTTTGCACGTAAGTCTCTTAGATATATATACCAATGTTATCATCATGAAAAGGGATTCTATATGATGCTCTACTCTTATCATATTTACATGCTTCACATGTAGAGCATCTGATAAATCCCTTTGCTGCTTGCAGCCAAGTTTTTGGAGTAATGACCTCTGGACTCTTTACCAGCATGTCACTCATGGAACTTGATTTTCTGAACGTGATTTTTGGAGAATCAACCACAGTTCTGCCAATCCCCGGATCATTGATTATTACGACCCAATTCTTGTTGAAGACAAGGTGTTGGCGACTGTATGTCACACTTAATCTTGGTGGTTTAACAATAGGAGAAGGTGTGTATATATATTTATATATTACCTACTGGCGGTCGCCAGTAGGTAGTTATAGTTAGGACCTACTTTCCATAGGAAATCCGCAACATTCTATTTGGATTAACTTTTGCGCCGGTTGACGAATAATCGCGAAATTTTTGAAACTGGTGGAGCGCTCTGGTCTGCTCCAATCCTAAAAATCTTGGGGTGATTCGTGAAGCGGGGGCTGAGAAAAAAGGGGGTCCCAAAACATGTTTTCCCCATGCAATTTTTCATAGGAACCGTTCATCGTGGCTACAGCCCGAACAGCTGAACGGAATTACACCAAATTTGGCGACGTGGAAGTCCTTGGTTCAGACTCGTGCCTTTTTCTTAAATTGTGTAAATCCGTTCAGTAGTTCCTGAGAAAATTACAATTAAAAGTTCATATATATCTATGGCCTTGGTGGATCTGCACATCTTACACGCACTCTTCGCGCACCATCCCGATCACGCTCTGAATTCTAATTGGCTGTTAAGTGGTTGTCAACATTCGGAACCAGGAAGTGTTGGCAGCCATTTTGTGCCTGGATAGAAGCGAGGATCTAGAAATTAGTGTGACAAGTGTTCAAAACGTAAGAAATATTTTAATCATCTAGACCTGCTTAGAAGGGTCCTACAAGGACCTCTAGGGCCCAAACATATTTTTGGTTTTTTTTAAACTGAGAAATGTGTGATGGGTGCATGGATCCGCGGTAAAAAAAATTAAAAGGAAGCGCAGGCTCCTGTGTCTGTTCAAAAATTAGCTACCTGCGAGGGCCAAATCCCGGGGTCTAAAATATTACATTTGATGGGGGTCCAGAGGGGCCCTGTAGCATGGAGACCGCCATTCCTCGGTGCTACAAAATAAATGGGTGAGGGAGTTCAAAGGTCCTTCTAAGCTCCGGGGATTACCACCCTCAGTGGCTTTTTATATTTTTGGAGGGGGGCCGCATGGTCTCCATTCTGGAGCAGTTGAAAGCCTTGGGGAACACCACCCTCCAGGAGAGGCTACTGGTGTGTCTCAGGGGGTCTACACTGCAGGGCGGGAGTCAAGGTTTCCGCTATGTCATAGCAGACTTGAGGGCATATTAACAAGTGCCATTTTGCCGCAATTTTTTAAAAAAAGCCAAAAATGCAGTGAAAATTATATTGCCCTATATACTAGGCGTCGCTAAGGTGCATTAATGCATGTTAGCAGCCGGTTTGCTAAGGGCTCACCTTGTATCTCCAATGAGTTGCAATGTAGGTGTTCTCAGTGGAAAGGTAGGTGTTCCTATGCCAATATAAAAAGGAAGAGGGAGGTATGACAACAGCGTTGTATTTACAAGGTGGCCCTGGATTTGAGGACCGGTAGTAAAACTCTCGATAATTGCGGTTTTGTTGTTATGTCGGATCCTAACATGTGTTCTGAAGTAGACTTAAGCATGTTTAATATGTGAGGTGGATTGATATGTAAAGTCCACAGTCTTATATTAACAAGCTTTTCACTTGCGAACATAAATTATCGCTGTATTTCTCGCAATATTGGGGGCATATTTGCAAGGACAGAGTTAAAATAATCTTTGCTTTAGCATTAGGAAAGTGTCGTTAAAGCAGCCATAATGGCTTAATATTAGGCCTGGGCGGTAAATTTCATTCCACTCACGGAATTTGGGTAATTTCGCGTTCCGCTGAGAACGTGAAATTGCCCAAAATTCTGCTTTCTGCGACTTCGCAAAATTTTTTGCTTGTTTGCGTTCTCAAATGCGTGTTCGCAAGATATTTCCCTCTGAGCACGCAAACAGCGATTGTGAACAGTAAAAAAGCATCGCGAACAATCATGGAATTTCTGCGTGTTCGCAGAGATTGTTTACCGTTTCGCGGTAAATTTGGCTCACCCCTACTTAATAATAGGCTTTTGAGAATTTGTGAGAATTCCAATAGAAGCCCAGGTTTACACCAGAACATTTTAACGCTGTCCTTGTAAATTTGCTCCTAAGTTTTATAATGTCGACAAACCCGTCTTCCATTTAAATAGGCACAAAGTATTTGGTGAAGTGCATTGTGAATCGTGAAGCAACACTGTCTAATTGTGATCGAGAAAGAATTTGAAGAGTTGTGTACTTCTTTTGCTCGTAATGTACATAGGGGCAGATTTACAATTCCCTTGCGCCACTATTGCATCACTTTTAACATGGGAAAATGACACGAAAGTGGCGCAAGGGGCTTGTAAATCTGCTACACAGTGTTCTGTCGTCTTAGTTTGCTTTCCTCTCTGTCAAGCAGAGGATCCTGGGTAAATATATCGGTGTCTGTACAGCCAGTACCTTTCAACCCTACCCCCAAACTGCTTACTGCCTGTTACCATAGTAACAGTTCATGGAACACTTAAGTGAGCACACAGGTCACAAGTTCACCACACAATGTTGCTAATCCAAACAGTTACTGTGCTGGAGTTTTTAAAATTTTCCATAGGAACCTTTAATCACAGCTACAGACTCAAGTAAAGAGCTGGTATTATACTTCTAGTTATAAACATCATTTTTACTTAACTTGTTAAACCTTCTCTAAGCATATGATTATCACACTAAATAATAGTGAAATGTTGTCAGAAAAAGAAGACGTATACAGTTTTTTTTTTAAATTAACTTTTATTACAACAAAAATAAATAGGTAGAAACATAACTTTAAGATAACAATATAATAAATACCTAGAAATGTAACTTTAACATAACAATATAATAAACAAAATGTGAGATGGACTCCAATGAAAGGAGGGTAGGTAACCTGCAAAACAAAAATGAAAATAAGTTTTTAAAATTAGAATGATGTGACTGAATGAGGTCAAAGATCCCAAATTAAGGTAACACTTGGCAATATTTGGTTACTTTTCACGTCTGCAGTGTGCCTGATACATCCCACCCCTCTTATAGGCCCGCGTTGAAGAGGTGTCTGTAGGGACGTGCCTACTGCGTCAGATTTACAGTATGGACCAGCAGGTCTTTAAAATGATTCAGAGATGAGACAGAATTGGGTGAGAGATCACGTCATTATTCGGGACAATATACTTTATTTTGAACGCATTTAATTGGAGGCATTGTGTATCTAGGCCGCTCTGCTTACCTTGTGTAAACACTGTGGCGAACAGAGTTCACAACTTGAGGTCTGCTTTGTTTCTACACTGCAGACTGTATTAAATTCAGCCTTGATTTATTTATCTGCAGAGTGGACAGCAGCATCCATAACTCTAAAAGAGAAAGAGAAACAATGTGAGAGAGAGGGAGGGAGAGAGAGAAAGAGAAAAAAAGCGACATTGAAAGTGAGAGAGAGAGAAAGTAATAGATGGAACAGGAGAAGTAGTGTTAATACTGGAGAAAATCTTCGTAGCTCACCTTTTTGCCTCCGTTGTGTGTCCAAGCATGTGCCGGTTCACAGTGCACCCTCAAGTGTAGTGAACTAAAAAATAGTATAGAGTTAGTAATAGCAGAGTACATACAACTGCACAAGTATATTTCTGATTTGGACACTCAGGATACTGTATTACATCAACTTCTACTGCAAGGGTGGTGTCTGTGTGCTCTTTTTCTCCCAGAGTACTATACCCCATGCACTCCCACTGCATAGCGGTGAGTTCTCATTACTGCGTACCCTGACTGTTGCACCCTATACATTCTCACTGCCCGGAGATAATTGTACATTCCTATGCAGGGAAGCTGCTGCACACTACCCACTCTCTCCGCTCACAGGTGACTTCTCGTTGTTTCGGAAACAAGCTTCTTTGCTCACCTTGTGCCATTGGCGTGATTCAAAGATGGTGCACCACATGTCGAAGCAGCCTCTCAGGCTTTGTTACGATGGCCACGGATCATCGCAGAATCCTCAAACGTTGAGCTTTGGAGGTGTTGAGAAGGGGGACCTCAATTTGTGAAATACAACCTGTTAGATAAAAAGGAAGATAAGATTGTGCGTCATTTCTTTATACCATTGTCACCGTTGTGCCTTCCACCACGTGCCAGGACATAGTGCACCCTGAAGCTCTATATCTAAAAGATAGTAAAAGAAAGATGTTATGATTGATAATTGTCACTATTTTAATGTGAAGTAGAATAACATTGCTCTTTCACACACCTACCCTACCGCATTAAAAATACAACTATTTGTAAAATTCCAACTTGTTTAATGAGCTTCGATTTATGAAGAATTAGTAGAGTAGAAATGTTTTCCATCCGGTTGTGAAAACAAGTGGTGTGCAGTGATACGCGTGGTTTCAATCATCATGAGCGACGGACCTTTGACCGACTATAGAAACTTTCCTGCTATTGGAAAAAAAATACAAATGCAATAAGATATACGGTATGCAGGACTGCGTACGCCTAAATTGCTGCATTGCCTTATTTTATCCAGTCTGCTGCACCCCATCTACTCCCTCTGCTGCATACCAGGCCTCACTGCCCACCTTTTCGCGGACAGCGTACGTTCTACATCATGCAGCTCCGCTCTGCCACCAAGAAGTCTCACATTTGGTGCTGAGTCTTGATATCAATATGGCAAAGGACATACTCGTGCACCCATCTTCATTGTAGGTTCCTCACCCGCTCAGTCCTTGCGGTACCACTAACTCAGTGACCAAAGGGGCCACGCACGTGGTAGTGGGCCGCCTAGTTCGGTAGTTCAGGCCTACATCAGGCATCCAAACCACTAGGACAGGCCATCACAGCGCTTGCGATGGGAGCAACTCTAAAATGGCATAAAGCACGTGCGCCCCGTCTTTTTTTTTGGTAGTGTCCCATGTGTAGTGACGTATGTGCTGGATGGGTGTGGTGTGGGTGTATACCAGCCATGAGGGAGTGTGTGTGTGTGTGCCATTCTGGCAACTAGACCTGGAAGTAAGAAATCACTACAATGGAAATCTGGGCCATGTAGTGTTGTTGTGTTTTCCTGGTAGCGTAAGCGGAGTGGGCTGGACTGACGTTTTCCAGTGCTGTGCAAGGCTGTTAACGATGACTCTGGAGCTATGAGTGTGGTTCCGTTGTGAACTATATGAGAAATCAACTGATTCGGGTGTCCGTGTTGTAGTGCTGCCGTCACCCGGGTCTTAAAAGCAAATGTGTCATTATGTCTGTAAAGTCCCACAACATGGCAACATGGAAGGTACGTGGTATTGATGACCTTATATTCATCCATAGTTGCACACATAAAAGATGGTGGACATGACTTATTTCTGCGAATATGAATGTTTGTTGTACATTCAGTGGAGTGTTGTAGCTGTAGTAATACAGGGTTGTGAAAGCTTTAGGTTGCAGTTTTTGGCACATGAAAGGTAGTTAATATATATACGTAGGTGGTCATTCAGGTATACTGTCGAAGTTGGTGCTGGAAATCAGTGTTTGAGGCGAGTCCACATCCTGTAATTGTACAGAAATGACGTAATCTACGCGTGCCTGAAAATGTACTGTAAATACAGTGCTCATGTAAATTGCTGATATAGTTTTGGGTTGACTTCGCGCTATATAAATATGCTAAAAAAACAAGAAATAGGACACACTTATAAATTGACTATACACTTTCTTTGCAGAATTGTAATGCTCCACGTAGTACGTTTGTATTTGTAGAATGAGCGAGAGAAAGTTATATAATCAAAGTTTTTGCTAATGGCAGAGGTAAGATGGTTGCATACGCTGTTTACAGCACAATATAATGTGGTAGGGCGCACGAGCAGCATTTTAGAAACATAACAAGTACACAGACACAGATAGATAGATGAAGTGGGTAAAGGCATGTGTACTCTACTCCATTTTATTACGTTGCTCTTGGTAACAAGTAGAATAGTAATCATGATATCATACACAGATATTCAATCATAAACGGTTTATGACTTCTGCTGTACAAAGGTAGGAGCACTATATGTGAAATAATACACAGAAGATTCTATTGTAAAGGGTTAATGAGTTGTGGTGCACTAAGGTAGGGTTGGCTTGTGTAGACCCTGCAACGATGCGTGGTTCATGGCGAGCGCACTGGTAAGAATGTCTTTTGGCAACTGAATTTCGCCTTAATAAGGCCACGTGACGAATATTTATGGTGCACTGAGTTAGTGGTATGTTTGGTGCTCAGCGTGTTGCCTACTGGACTGTATCATCTGTAATCACGATTGAAATAAAAGATGAAACATGCATGGAATACATGTATTTTCAAGGACATTATAGTTCAAGTTGTGACCTGTGCTGTCCGCAGTGTAGGCTATAATTGAGTGTGCCTTTGCACTTGCAGCGTCAATTTTGTTTTTCAACTAAACCTAGAACTGATATAAAAGAAGTTTTCGAAGGAAGGCTACATGGAGATATTGTGTAGGTTTGAGGGACGTTATACTTTGTTTGGTACTGCACTCTATAATTAATGAATGAAGAGTCAGTTGAATTTTGCCTGAATACAGCCACGTGGCGATGAATTATGGTGCACTGAGTTAGTAGTACCTTTGGGACTGAGCGTGTACGTAACCTGTGATGATGCGTGGTCCGGGCACGCCGCACAGGGGGGAATGTTTTTTGACTACTGAATTTTGCCTTAATAAAGCCTTGTGACGATTATTTATGGTGTACTGAGTTAGTGGTACGTCTGGTGTTTAGCGTGTGCTCACCCTGCAATGATGCGTGGTCTGAACGGGCTGTACTCAAAGCATTGAATGTTGCATACTAGACTGCATGTACTTTGAGGGGGAAAAAAAAAGTACCAACGATGGTTATCAATTCTTCAGTAACAAAATGGTCAGAATCAGAGGATTCTACCAGTGGTGTAGCCATTTTTGTCTCCAAAAAAGGAATTCAGGTTTCCAATGAAGAAAAATTGAGGTTCAAATTGTGACCTATGCTGTCTGCAGTGTAGACTGTCATTAAGGGGATCATTAGGATGGTGGGTGGACTTTGTCCGCCCACCACCCTATCTGGAAAAGAGATCGCCCGCCATAAGGTCGGGGGTCCCGTGGGGGCAATTAGGATGCATCCGCCACACTGGAGGGCGCATCCTGCATTCCTGCTCCACCGCCACAATGTTAGGAAGGCATGTTGTGCACTTCCATGCACAACATGGCAGGCACCGCGCGGTGCCAGCCATGTTGTGCATGGAACTGCTGGGGGTACCATAGATACCCCTCATGTGCACCCCCCAGAGATCCTGGGGGCCCGCAATGGACCCCCAATGTCAAACACCGGATGCCTTTCTGTGGCGGCGTTGCCGCAAGGAAATGCATGTCCCCGCCTGCATAGTAATATGGATGGCGGTGTCTAACAGACACCGCCACCATATTAAACTCTTTTCCACCCGGTCAACTTGTTGACCATGGGAAAAGCGGCGGACGGTCTTTCCGTCTGCCGCGGTCCCCCCTCCATAGTAATATGGGGGGGAATTGGGTGGTGGGCAGGGTCGGATTGCTGGCGGATCACCACCACCATGCGGGCGGTGGCGATCCGCCCATGATCCTAATGGGCCCCTAAGTGTGCCTTTGCACTTGCAGCAAGAATTTTATTATTCAACTAAATCTATGAGTGATATAAAAGAAGTTTTTGAAGGAAGCTTACTAAAGGGATATTGCATAGGTTTGATAGGTGTCATACTTAGTTTGCTATTGTACTAAATAATGAATCAACAGTCTATTTAATTGTGAGCTCTGATGCCCACAGTGTAGGCAGGAGGCCGCAATTAGCAAGAGCCCATGGCCACGTGGGGTTGACTAGAGCTGCACAGTATTGGTAGTTAAGCGTGTGTGCAGCCAGCGATGATAAGTGGTGCACTGAGTTAGTGACACCTGAAACAACAAGGTTCTGTGGAGCCTGCGATGATGCATGGTCGGGGGAGGGGGGAGGCAGTGTAATTGGAGTAAAGTCTTTTGTTTATTGAATTCTGCATAAATTATATTTAAAAGTGATAGTATGCCTGGCTGTGACAAAAAACTGTTCACTCTTCTTTGCGATGATTTATAGTGCACTGAGTTAGTAGTATGTTTGGTGCTGAGCTTGTACGTAGCCTGTTGAGTGATGTCACTGACCATGTCATGAGTGATGTAATATGTGACGTCATCAGCAGTGCATTGCAGGCGCGCAAGTTATAGTGAGTCCAACTAACTATAACGTGGGAATTTCAATGGTTTTATGTCAGTAAAATTTCCAGCTAACTATAACTGGTGTCAAACCTATGTTTTTTTCAGTGAATTTAATAGGTTTTTTAAATGCTAATTCCTAACTATAAGGCCTGAAACCTATGTTTTTTTCAGTGAATTTCAAAGGTTTTTAATGCTAATTCCTAACTATATAAGACCTGAAAGCTCACCAGGAATCTCCAGTATGCGCCAGGGGACTGCATTGCAGAGAGGTGTAATGACGCCACGCCCCTTTTTACACCTCTCTGCAACGCAGCCCCCGTGCATGTTTGAAGAGGGGGAACTAATTCCCCTTCCATACTGGGGGCCCCTGGGGGCCAACTAGCCCACCTGGAACCTCCAGTATGCGCCAGAGGGCTGCATTGCAGAGGTGTAATGAGGCTATGCCCCTTGTTACACCTCTCTGCAACGCAGCCCCCTGCCGTGTTTGCAGAGGGGGAACTAATTCCCCTTGCATACTGGGGGTCCCTGGGGGCCAACTAGCCCACCAGGAGCCTCCAGTATGCGTCAGGGGGTTGCATTGCAGAGAGGTGTAATGAGGCCACACCCTTTTTACACCTCTCTGCAATACAGGCCACTGGCTCGTTTGCAGAGGGGGGACCAATTCCCCTTGCATACTGGGGGTCCCTGGGTCATATCTGCCCAAACACCGATATTCCGAACGATTGAAAATGACTTTTCTTGAGAAACATTTGGATTTGGATTATCATGTCCTATACTTTGGAATTTTTGAAAGACTGACTTTGAGGATGCTATAAGTTACTCAAGTCTGCCTGAATTGTCTGGGTAAAATTGATACCTAGTCACTTTGAATAAGAATGTACTTACGTCTCGTCTAACATTTGGAAGAAATATCTAGTTATATGACAACAGGATACCAACATAACTTGAAGGAAATAAGAACGCCCTGAAGAAGTTCTGTTGTGCAGAACGAAACGTTTCGGCTGGCTGTGGTACATAAACTTAAGGAAAATAAAAGCATTTGAATATACACCAAGATTCAGCGCTTCAATAAGGACTCTAAGTGATATGATTTGATTGGACTCATTGTGCAAGTGGTGTTGTGCCAAACTTTGGAATATTCTCCACTACTCTCCTCTACTTACTCTCTCCTACTCCACTACTCTCAAATACTCACTCTCTACCACTCATTCTCTACTACTCTACTACTCTATACTACTCTCTCTACTACTCACTCCCTACTACTCACTATCTACTACTCTCTACTACTCACTCTCTACTATTCTCTCTCTACTACTCACTCTTTACTACTCACTACTACTCTCTACTACTCACTCTCTACTTCTCACTCTCTACTACTCTCTACTACTCACTCTCTACTACTCTCTCTCAACTACTCACTCTCTACTACTCACTCTACTACTTACTCTCTACTACTCACTCTCTACTACTCTCTCTCTACTAGTCCCTACTACTCACTCTACTACTCACTCTCTACTACTCTCTACTATTCTCTCTGCTACTCACTCTCTACTACTCTCTACTACTCACTCTCTACTACTCACTCTCTACTACTCTCTACTACTCACTCTTTACTACTCTCTACTACTCACTCTCCACTGCTCTCTACTACTCACTCTACTACTTACTCTCTACTACTCTCTACTACTCACTCTCTACTACTCACTCTCTACTACTCTCTACTACTCACTCTCTACTCTCTATTACTCACTCTCTACTCTCTACCTCTCTACCTCTCTCTACTTCTCTCTCTACTAGTCTCTACCTCTCTACCGCTACCTCTCTACCTCTACCTCTCTACCTCTACACCTCTACCTCTCTACCTCTCTCTACACGCACACATATACACATATATGCATATATATGCATATGCATTTATATATGTATGTGTATATATATATATATATATATATATAAAAAAAAAAGAAACAGCTACTTTTTATAAAAACTGTCATTCTTTTTCCCCATGGTACCCTCCCCGGTACGCTCCCCGGTGCGCATACCGGTCGCTCCCCCCTCGAAAATCAAACCTAGGGGGTCAGGGGGCATCTACTCTGCCCCCTTATGGTAATTTCCCCCTTTGTTATTGCCACCTCTTGTGTCTCGATTTTACCGAGACACAAGATGGCGGCCGCTCCGGACTGTTTCGAATGTTTACAGACACCCGAGAGCCAATCAGCTTTCCGTGCGCACCTTGTGTGGCACGCCCGGTACGCGCCCCGGTGCACGTACCGGGGCGCGCCTATAGATATAGATATAATTTTTTGAACCTATATTACTCAAAATCCACTGGAGCACATATCTTGAGACATAGCAAAGGCACATTGGGCTACCAGTCCCTACAATTTTGCCAAGTTTGGTGGAAATCCATTCAGTCGTTCGGGCTAAAAGTGAGTTTGACCGCCCTATGGGAATTAACATAGGGAAAACATGTTTTGGGACCCCCCTTTTCTCTCGGCCCCCGCTTGACGAATCCCCCCCAAACTTTCAAGGAAGGACCGGAGCTTCGCGAGGCAAATTTGAGGAAATTTTCAGGCAGATTCATCAACCAGCGCCAAAGTTATTCACAATAGAATTTTGAGATTTTGCATTGAAAAAAATCCTAACTATAACTACCTACTGGTGACCGCCAGTAGGTAATATATATATATCCATATATATATATATATATATATATATATATATATATATATATATATATATATAGATATAGATATAGATATGTAGATTTCAGTGACCAAGCTCCGTTCGCGGAGCGAAACGCGTCAGGGAGGGCACTTGCTCTGACATACTTCTAAAAATAAAATTTGCACTGCTGGCACTTTGATCAGTGTTGTGGCTTCGATGATTTAACATCTAATTGAATGGTGGAGAGGAGGTCTACGCCCGCTTAGACCGCAGCAAGAAGCGGTCGGGATTCTCTTTCATATATATATATATATATATTCACTGAAAAAACCATAGGTTATAGACCATATATAGTTAGGAATTAGCATTTACAAAACCTTAATTTACTCGCACAAAACCATTGAAATTCGCATATATAGTTAGTTGCGCTAACCATATATCGCGCACCCGCAATCCACTGCTGATGATGTCACATATTAAATCATTCATGACATGGTCAGTGACATCACTGATGACATCACTGATGACAACTCAAATGACATCACTGACAACATCACTGATAATATCATTCATGTGATAATACAATGAACCTCTTCAGACTCTAATATAACCTTAGATACAATCAGTGTAAACAGACACTCACAGACTGTCACTCATCCATGGAGTTACTCATACATCTACTCAGTCATGCAAAGAATCAATCACTCCTCCATTTCCTCAACTATACAGTTATACACACCTTACTAATTCAAACATATTCTAACACATATTTAATTTCCTATACGATCCCTAATACAAGTTCACAATGATCCATACAGCCACTCACACATTCACTGGCTCTTATGCACAGTTATTTATATATGTCAACTCTCACATGCACTGTGTTTTACATATGTACTTACTTTGACATGTTGCACTGAGATATCCATTCACTCACCAATACACTCATGCACACAGTCAACCGCCCACGCAGCTGTTTCCACATGCACTTTTGAACCCATACATCTAGTGAATCAACTGCTCACACATCTATGCACAGAGTCATACACCTACCAGCCACTCATACACATACTCAGTCTCCCATACAAATACTTGGGCAACCAATGAATATCCCATATAGTTGCTCATATAGCTACTGATTAACACATTCAGCAGTTTACAGAACAACAGACATAATGATGCACAAATTAAGACAGTTTAGTCACTAACCCATGCACTCAGTGAGACACATCTAATCACTCACTCATACAGTCAGTCATGCACCTACTAAATCCTTCATCCAGACACTTATACATCCACTCATTCTTCAATATGTAAGACATATTTTAATTTTACAGAAACATACAGTCACTGGATGTTGTGATCAGTGATTTCATCAGTGATGTCACTGACCATGTCATGAATGATGTAATATGTGACATCATCAGCAGTGGATTGCGGGTGCGCGATATATAGTTAGCGCAACTAACTATATATGCGAATTTCAGTGGTTTTGTGCGAGTAAATTAAGGTTTTGTAAATGCTAATTCCTAACTATATATGGTCTATAACCTATGGTTTTTTCAGTGAATTTCAATGGTTTTTTAATAGCAAATATGAAAAGCTGTAAAATGTCAAGTACGTGGTAGGTAAAAACATTTTCGTATTTATGCACGCTGATGTGCTTTGAACGCTGCCCCCCCCTCCTCTTTTCTTTTAAAAATTGGAAGAAACAAAAAGTATTCCCTTCCATAAATAACCCAAGACTTTTATTTTGTTATGGCAAGGGAACGAAATAGAGAATAAACTGTAGTTGGTCAACATGGGGTTTAAAGAAGGGATGGTTCTTCACCAGATTAGATATTTTCCGAGACCCTCATTCTCCAATGTGATGAACTAGGCTAAAATTCTTCTGGTGCCTGCACCCTGTCACAGAATATCACCCTAAAACATGGAATCTCCCAAACACCAGATTGAGTTGAACCCCACAGTAAGCCTTATTTCTTCAGGGCCTCAGAATTTCTTTTGCTTTGCTCATGGAAATTGTGGGATATAGGAGAGATAAGGTGTCACCATTAAGAAAGGGTAGTATTTAAATTTGCATATCAATTATGTTAAACCTTTTAGACATATGATATGCTAGCTTGAACTTATGCTTTACATTTGAAGCCGAATTCAACAGCTTAAGTAAGTAGGTTTTCGTAGTTGTAACTTTAAAGGGTGATCTAGCAAGCTGTAAAGATTTTCTAAAACAGTGGAGCGTATTTAGTTTTTTAATGTACATGTTTATGAAACGATTACACAAATGAAACATTTGTGAGTTTTACATTTCCGGAGAAGTATAATTCACCAATAGCTTTCACTGTAGATGTTTTTCCATTAACAATCCCAGTTCCATCACCCGCCCAGGATATCACTACTGTTAGTTGTCATTGTTGCTTCTGTTTTAATAAAAAATGTTTTAAGGTGTTTACTGTTTTTGTTGCGATGTATATATTTATAAGTTATTAAAGTGTTATAATCCTACTAATTTTTTATCGATTATTGCTCTTTGAGATATTCCCTGTCTACAAACAGAGAAGAATAGGAATATTCTGTCTCCCTTTGCAGATAGTGAAGGATAGGTAATGCAGACTTTTGTCCCCCGTTGTAATCCGTCATGCCTGTTTTTCTCCCCACTGATTGATTGATTGGCTGGACATTTATTGTTCAAGGAATAGTTCTTTCGAGGTATTCTCTGTTTGCAAATAACGTGGAATAGAAATATTCTGTCTAGTCTTTGCAAGTAGTGAAGGGTGGGTAATGCGGACCTTTGTCCCCCGTTGTAATCTGTCATGCCCATCTACTCCCCACTGATTGATAAACTAGTTCCACCCGGCCCATTTATTAGAGGTACATCATCTGGCTCAACCGGAGGGTACCCCTAATAAACAAGACATATGTAAAATACGAAGTAATCACTGTATCCTGTTAAACAGAAACTTTAGCATGAAACACACTTGAAAAGGAAGGGAAAGAAATCGAACAAAATCAGTAGGCCACTGATGAGTTTTTGACTTCGCTAGAAATAAGAAACATGAAAGTGGTGAGAGAAGCCAAGCTTGACGTTACGGCAGCCACGAGGTAGCTAGGCTCCGCCACCCCCCCACTGCTCCAAGCATGTCTGTCCCACCGCCCGCCACGCCCAATACCGGTAACATGAAATAGATACAAATCAGCAGATACCTACCCCCATTCCGGAAACTCCCGAAGTGCAACAGGTTCGCGGCTACGCCCATCCGGAAGACGAGGCCTTCGGTACGTGTAGGGCGGGTCCTGCTGGCAGCTGTCGGCCGGGGAGGTCGTCGTTTAAGGTGGGCCAGGAGAGGAGCCGAGGCCGACGGGATCCCTTGTCCCATCCTCTTCTTTCTTCAATAATGGCTGCGACAACGGGGGGGGATGTCTTGCACATGCCACCGACCCCCCACCTCCCCTCGTATCTCCTGGTCTGGCCCCGGCTTGGTATGAGCTCCCCGTTCGGTCCTGAAGCAGCGCCCTGCAGGCCACGGGGGGATGTCTTGCCTTTGCCTCCGACCCCCCCCCCCCTCCTTAACGCCAGGTCCGGACATCACGGATATCAACGCCAAGTGTCGGCGTGGGGTGCGCTGGGAGGGAGAGGCGGCGCGAACGAGCCTCTCCCACCCCCCCGGTGGGGGCCCCTCAGCTGCACCCCCAACGCTCCACTCACCCAACAAAAGGTCTCGTCCACTATTGCGAGGCAATGATGCTCCGCTCACCCAGCGGGGGTCTCGTCCACTGTTGCGGTGCAACGGCGCTTCTGATTTCAGCTAGAAAATGAGTCCTGCGTCCAGAAACGTTCTCCTCGACTTTGAAGATTCTATGAGAGCCACGGGGGGCCCGACCCCCGCAGACACCCCCGATGGGGAATGACTGCCATGATCACCCAGGGAACGACCACGACATAGCCGCGGGACGTCGGCACGCTCATGCCGGCGCCGGCCTCAGTCTTGAAATGACCAAAATCCTGCAAGACTACCAACTTGATCAGTTCCAGTGGGACACCAGTATGACCCGGTAGGAGAGATTGTTGCCTCCCACCCCACTTTGACTGATGGTTCATGTCGCTAGTCCCCTCTGCTACCCTTCAACGAAAACCTTTGGACTGCCGAAAGAGGTCCCGGTCCAACCACGAGTTGGTGGAGACATTTTGACTATACTTGGACCTTCCTGACCTCACCCAAAATGGCGCCGGTACAAATGAAACTCTCAACTCCTTGTTGCGCCCCGATTGCTCAGCCTTGATATCATGAGATATGTATGCAGTTTTTAGCACATGAATTGATATGGGATAAGACTGATTATATGTTCGGACAATGAATTGATCCGGGATGGGTATTGATTATATGTTCGAACAATGAATTGACATGGGACGGGTACTGATTACACGTTCGGACAATGAATTGATATTAAGTTCTAATGCATCATTGATTACTGTATTTATTGAAGGTTCGAATTGTCGACACTTTTGGTACTTGCTCACAATGAATTATCGATATGATTTTGTTGCACTTGTCGCACTTTTTACTATGAAATCAACGACCACTGACTCTGTTATGTTTTCCACAAATAAATACCCCCCCCCATTTACAGTTCCAGCCTGCTCCATGGCCGGCCCACGGGGTTGTAGGCCCGTATTTGTGCACCAACTTTTTTATTAAAGGTTTTTGAAAAAGCAAACGTAGTTGTAACGCGTAGATTGGTAAGTTTCGAATAAATGGCCACTGTTTCCGATATTAAAAAAAAAAAAGAAGCAGGTGAAATGAAGCAGCTCGATTAGTTAAGGGTTAAAAAGTATAGTACGCAGAAACATTGCAAATATGAATGGTCCAGTTTTGTTGTATGTGTTTTTCATTTTTGTACAGCATAAAGCAATCGATAACGATCCTGGTATTTAGCCTCTACTTTATATGCTACCTGTATCAGGGAAGTTGTTTTAAATGCCCCTAAGCCACCCCGAAGGAATGTCACCTGGCTCCCCTAGACAGAACGAAAACGACCCCGTACCACTGTAGGTTATCTCTCTTCCTCAAAGGAGAGCACGAGCTCGCCCCCACTTTACACCGACTGCCCTTTGTTTTGACCCTCCCCTGCATACGATCCGTAATGCCACACTTGGGAGACCTATGCTATCCACAGGCCTCCGATAATTATCTCTCCCACATTACCGGTCCCCCCTGGGCTTAAACGCCGAGATGGTAGGGACTGCTTCCCGTGGAGATAGGCCGAGTATGTAGTAAGTAAAAGCCTTTTCGGGTTTATGCGCGCTGATGTGTTTTAAACGCTGCCCCCGCCCCTTCTTTTTCCCTCTTTTCTGCAGGTCACTTCGGAACATCGATTAAGGTACGGAAAAATGGTGACTTAACGGCCGATGGGATGGGAAAAAGGGTTTGAATATGGTGGCTATACCCGACGAGCAAACAATGACTATGTCTCTCTCGGAACCCAGCGCTTGGGAGGGCACCCTGAAGCAGAAACTTGACGGGTTATTACAGGATGACAAAATATGACTTCGCTTGGCACCCCGAATAATACAACCAAGAATGACGTGCACCAATGAATAAATTCCTACGTTTAACTAAATAGGGAAAGTTTAAGGAATATTCCGAGGTGAGGTTTACCCAAGTACCCTCCATCTGGAGGACTAGGAATGTTGCCAATGTTTAAGATTTACCACCTCCTTCTCGCACCCTCATAGACATGAAACTCAAAGCTGCCCCATTGTTCTCCCGACTGACACCTACCGTTGCCTCAGCCTGGAAACCCATTCGCTAAAAATGATTCGAAGATCCCCCCTGAGTATTAGCCCGACCAGGTTAGTTCCCGACCAATTGGCAAAGGTGTAAGTATTTGCAACCAAAGCCACCAGCGAAGGCAGCCGACGATAAGAGAGAAGAAAAAGGTAAAAAGAGCTCAGCCCCCAGATGAATTAAGTAGGATGCTAAGGATGCGCAGCATGCAGGAAGAGATCTTTTTGGCCAGCAACTGTTCTATGTTTTGTCTTGGATTCTTGTATATAATACATGTACTGTCTCCTCCCGCCCGAGTTTGTGTGTACGTAATGTATGGATCTACGTCGTCCCTCTGCCTGTGTTTCCATATTACTTGACCCCTGCTGTTCTGTGTTGTGTGCGCACTAAATGGCCTATTATTGTACACGTCTCTCTCCCTCTCTCTCTCTCTCTCTCTCTCTCTCTCCATGTCGTACGTGTACCGAATGGTTCGTTTAGAGTGCGGACGACTCTCTCTCCGAGGGTCCCCCTGTTCCCTCTTCCCTTGTGTGGTAACGTTGTGCCCCACCGGCACAAACCTAATTGGGTCTCTTCGAACACAAAGGTGTTCGGCAAAATTGACTGGAACTAAAACGATTGTAACTTGCCATATTACTACCTCTCCTTTCTGCAAAACGATGGAACCCGAGTTGGTAATGAAGGAAAGGACAGGTAAGACGACTGATGTCCCCTAATCTGGCCTTTTATAGGGGGACTATATGTCAATGGCCTTCTGTTTTTCAGTTAGTTAGAAATGCAATCCCCAATGCCCAGATTGCCCCACCCCTCTGTACTCAAGTGCGGATGTCCAAAGCATCCTCGCTTCTCCTGATTGACCCAAGCTCCATATCAGCCGTCCCCGAAGTATAACTGATGACCCTGATTAACCATCGCTCTCCGAGAAAAGCATGTTTACCCCCCCTCTCATGATGATAACACTCCCCCCTGTTTTCAAGAGTTAGCTGACCCCGAAGGGAAATGTAAGACTGTCAGTACTTGGGTTAAAAAGGCGAGTCTCTACCTAAGGACTCGATTTCGAGTTTGATAGAATACACTGTCGATGGGAGTCTGACTTCTCTCCACATACGTCACGAATGAACGCCAAATAGGCTTACGAATTCAGTGGAAATGCCCTCCTACATACTCCATAGTGATGACTTCTGACTGTGACCGATGAACCTATCCCCCAACTACTTAGGATTGGGGGCGGAATTAAGATGTATAAATGTCTTCTCCTGCCAGTTTTCTAAAACTTGTTTTCTACCTATTCAAAGATACACAAGCACCGGAGGAGAGGGACTGGACGTGACGCACAGCCTGGCCACAGATCATGAAGCACGTGTGACCTTGACCAAAGGTGGAATCGCAGAGCAACGAGACGCGGGACGAGGCACCACTCTCGAACTCGGAAGATGAAAGGATGAAAGACGAAACCTCAGAGAAACTTGTTAGAGCACCTCCTGAAGACACTATGTGCGTGTCCGAAATGACAGGCTCTCCTCATGAGAAATAAAACTCTGTTCTTGTGTTCCTGCTTCCAGCGCCCGTTTCTTTATTTGGTAACATTTCAAGATGGGAACTAAGTGGCGTCTTGTGCCAGCAGCCTGGGCATCGGTTGTAATCTGGGCTGAATTTTCCTCAGCACGGGGTGTGATTCTCAGGGAAGAGCAGCGCATATGGGAGGAGGTTTATGGCCCATGCATGAGAGAGAGAGCGTGGGTGACCAGTGCATGGGGGAGATGCTTGCGAGGGTGGGGAGCCATGCTGAGGATCGGCGGCGTGCAGAGAGTGGGTCTGGTCAAGGCATCTAAAATGGCTGCCGTGCACGACAAAAGTGTGGCATTGGAAAAAAAGCAAGATGGCGCAGACAATGTTTATCAATACGAATTATTTTATAACAATTATTTTTAACAATATATTTACTCGCAGTGTCAAAATGGCGGTCAACACTTCCTGATTTCCTTCGAATCGAACGTTAACAGACGTCACGATCGGCGGCGTGCAGAGAGTGGGTCTGGTCAAGGCATCTAAAATGCCTGCCGTGCACGACAAAAGTGTGCCATTGGAAAAAAAGCAAGATGGCGCAGACAATGTTTATCAATACGGATTAATTTATAACAATTATTTTTAACAATATATTTACTCGCAGTGTCAAAATGGCGGTCAACACTTCCTGATTTCCTTCGAATCGAACGTTAACAGACGTCACGCAGCAAAAAAGAAGAAAAAAAAACGCTCACGCCCAGCCGCTGGAAGACAAGTATCAACATATATGAGCCTCCTCAACCACCCTCAGAAAACATAGGGGGTCAGGATACATCTCCTGTACCCCCTTATACCCATTTCTCACATTGTTTTTCCTCCATCTTGTAATTTAATTAAAACGAAACACAAAATGGCGAATTCCCGTTTCGCGTCCTGATTCGCTACCGGTTCGCGAACCGGAAAGCGCTTCTACCGCAAAAAATCAATTTTTTTTATTTGCCCCACGGGACCCTTTAATAACCCCAACATCATTCCTAGGGGGTCAAGAAGTGTCTACCTTGCCCCCTTTCATTAAATTCCCCCTTCATTTTTCTCCTCTTCTTGTCTCTCGATCCTACCGAGAGACAAGATGGCGGCCGCACCGGACTGTTTAGAATGTTGACAGACACCGGAGAGCCAATCAGCTTCGCTTCGCAAAGCTCCGTTACGCGACAAGTACGCGAACTGGAGCGCTATCCGGGACGCTGTCACAGATGTATCTGTTTTTTAAAACGCTAATTTCTCAAAATCCACTGGAGCACATATATTGAGACCCAGCAAAGGCACATTGGGCTAACAGTCCCTACAATTTTGCCAAGTTTCGTGCAAATCCATTCAGCCGTTCGAGCTAAAAGTGAGGCCAAACGCCCTATGGAAAAATGAATGGGAAAAACACGTTTTGGGACCTCCCTTTTTTCTCGGCCCCCCCTTGACGAAACCCCCCAAATTTTCAGGGGCTGCTCAGAAACAAATTGTGCCATTTTCCTGAAAATTTCAGCCGATTCCGTCCACAAACGCCAAAGTTATTAGACATAGAATTTTCAAAAGTTCCATAGAGAAAAAATCCTAACTATATATACCTACTGGCGAACGCCAGTAGATAATATATATATATATATATATATATATATATATATATATATATATATATATATATATATATATATATATATATATTCAAAACTGGATTTCCTTCCTCAACCTCCCAACGGCGATGAAGAAGGCACGTACCTTGATACTCACTCAAAAAACACAGGTCTCAGGGACAGTATAGTTAGGCTGACATTTCACTATAACTCGTGCCCTACAATGCACGCTGATGATGTCACATATTACATCACTCATGACATGGTCAGTGACATCACTGATGACATCTCAAATGACGTCACTGATGACATCATCCAGTGAATGACCTTTTCTAAATAATTTAAGAATGTTATATCTATAAACGCCAAGGTGTATTGAAGAATGAGTGGGTGTATGAGTGTCAGGATGGATGATTTAGTGGGTGCGTGACTGACTGTATAGGTGAGTAATTATACATGTTTCAGTGTATGGGTGGGTGACTAAGCTGTGTGAATGTCTTTAGCAGTCTGTCAGTTGATGTGTAAGTGGCAACATTGGTTGATTAATAGGTATATGAGTGTCTCTATGAGTTAATGATTGGTTGTCTGGGTAGCTGTATGGGTGCCTGAGTGTCTCTTTGGGTGGGTGGGGGGAATGTGACTCTGCATGATTGTGTGAGTGGGTGATTCACTGGGTGTATGGTTCATGAGTGTGTGTGCAAGGGGCTGTATGGGTGAGTGAGTGTGCGTATGGCTATGTCAGTGAGTGAATGGATGTCTCAGTGGTATATGGGTGAGTAACTATATATGTGTAAGACATTATATGTGAGTGTTACAGTATATAAGTGTATGTGAGAGTGAGTGATTGTGACTGCTTGTATGGATGAGTGTTTGCTTGTGTCAGTGATTGTACAAGATAGTTACTATGTGTTAGCACCTGTATGAATAAATGAGGTGGTGTGTGTATAACTGTATAGGTGACTAAAGGGCAGCTTGATTGACTCTTTGGGTGACTGACTAGGTATGTGAGTAACTCTACGAGTGAGTGGCAGTGTGTGAGTGTCTGTATAGTTGTATGACTGCATATATCAGTGGCTGTATCGAGGAGTGACTGCTTGTATGAATCAGTGAGTGGGTATGTACTAATTGGTATTGGTGTGTCTGTGGTTTCTAGAATGGGAGTCTGTATTTTAGAATGGTTGTACAAAAGTTTATATTAGTGTGTGGGAGGACGTGCAACAGAGATTAAGTGGATGATGTAATCAGTGATGTCATTTGAGATGTCATCAGTAATGTCACTGACCATGTCATGAGTGAAGTAATATGTGACTTCATCAGCAGTAGACTACGGGGCATCAGTTATAGTTAGCTAACTATAACAGCTGAATTTCCTTGTTTTTGTGTGAGTGAAATGTCAGCCTAACTATATGGTCCCTGAAACCTGTGTTTTTTCTGTGAATTTCTATGGTTTTAAAAATACTAATTCCTAACTGTAAAGTCCCTGTAACCTGTAGGTTTCTTTTAGTAAATTCTTAAGGTTTTTTAAATGCTAATTTCTAACTATGCCTACATAGGTAGGACATGTGCAGAAAAAGGAAGAAAGGCGCAGAAAGAAGCAAGAGAAGTACAGAAAGAGGCAAAGAGAAAGAAAGAGTAAGAAAGGTTCTGAAAGAAGCAAGACAAAATGCAGTGAGAGGCAAGAGAAGTGCAGAAAGAGGAAGAAAGGTGCAGAAAGAAGCAAGAGAATAGCAGAAAGAAGCAACAGAGGTACAGAAAGAGGCCTTCTTCAACTGTATGTTTCCACAGACTACTAGAAAGTAGCCTAATCCCAAATCCTTCTCCCAAGATGTCTTAAACCTCAGTTTTCTCTTGAAGGTTCACTATTCATTGACTGCTCTGAATGTTAGGCCTACCAAATGTAAAACAGCAATCCTATCCATATCAGTGTTGTAAATCTCACCAAGTTTGTGAAGGTATGCATGTGTGTGTCTGTGTTTTTACCTAGGACATGCTACATAAAAATAAATATACAAATACTTGAATACCTGTGTTTCAAGCAGAATATTCTGGACATTTGTGTACAAGAAGGTGCATGTATTTCTTTCTGCTCATAATACAGGGCACATGGATATTCAATAGTATATTTGAGGGGCTCTATAACACCTAAATACGTAAGGCATGTCTGCCTGTGTAACTGAATGACAGAGCAGAACTGAGAAGATTTGACTACCCATAGGAGAAGCTACCCACTTTTTAATCTACCATCTTCAGATGCATAACACGTGATAATACAAGTAGACATATACCTCAGTCAAAAGAGCATGCAGACCTTTAAACTTGACAGCTTGCACAGGGGCTCTTTTCCATAGCATTTTGGGGGCATTTACAACTCTCCAGGACCCTCGATTCCTGTAGCTTCCGCCATTGGTTTCCCCCCACCGCCGCTGCCACAAGACACCAAGCACGGCCGCCGAGAGGGGGAAACGACACCTCCCAGGATACCCTTGCAGCAGGAAGACGCCCATGCCCATAACGCGCCTGGTGGCGCTTAAAACTACGTGAAAGCTCCCACATCGTGGGACGCACGCGTTACGCGCAGGGCTAAGCCCGGGCAAAGGGCGGGCCGTCTGAGGCCGTCAGAGGCTGCCAGAGACTGGGCTGGGCCATCCCTCTAACGTGTTGAAAATGGACACAACACCTGAGGTATTATTATCATGAACTACTAGCAGAAATACCATGTAGGTGCAATATATAAGTTATTTGTTTTAAACCCCTGCACATTGTATCTTTCTCCTCACTAGCTTAAGTGACAATGGCCAGAAAACGGGGAAATAAGAATCTGGTAGAGAATGCATGTAATACTTTGGATACATATTTAGATAAAGCAGTCAGTGATCTGTCAAAAGAAATTGATCCTACAGAGAGACGGTTATCTATGAGCTCAAATGCAGCGTTTGAAGGTAACTCGAGGGAAAACTCTAATTTAGGGAATACAGAAGATATACCAAATACAGGGTCACTGCTCTTAGTGGGAGATGAAATCATCCATGTAGAAAATATAACTGAGATCAGCCAAGACCATTCAGGTATTTCCAAAACACCTTCATTATCCATATCAGTTACCCCACCCACTACACCCCCCACATTATTGCCAAAGGATGTAATTACAAGGGAAAAAGTTCCTGGTCAGGGAGCTACTAAGGCAAAGAGAGACAAAAAACATTTTACATGAGGGAGTGTAGCTAAAACAAACAAGGAATCTGAGCAGAATAACATCCCCAAAAGCTTGAACATAGAAGCCATTTTCGATAAACTGGTAATATTGTTAAGGCTGTTGCACGAAACAATAGATAATGTAGCCAAAGAAGTGCACAAACTTAGCGGGTGTCTTGAGAAAATACATACAAAAATAGAGAAAAGCAATGAGTGTGTATGTACAAATAGCCTGGGTGTGAATGTATTGAATATCCCTAAGAGAGATAACATTCCTGCAACCAGTACAAACAAAGAACAAAATGGGAAATCCCCTAACGGTAAACAAACCCACACAAGAGACTTGATTGAAAACCCCCAACAGCCATCAAATAAACATATTACTAAAACCCAATGCGGGAAAGATAAAAGGGATGTCACCGTATCAGAAAGTAGAAATCTCCCCACACCAGTACCAGAGATGATAAGCAACACAAATATTATACCCACAGTGCCTCCATCTATTAACTTACCTCCTGAGTGTGGACCTTATGTGGCCGTTTTGGTGAATGTGCCCAAATTTAAAAAAAAACATTGGGAAAATCACGCAGCATTCAAACCAAAATAATCCACTGGATGTCGGATAAAGCTGTCTTCTCATTAGCGGCAGCAAAACAGATACTATTAGTGCAACGTGTGGGTTGGATAGGTCCCTTGAAGAAAGAATATGGGGGAGACTGCATCATAATTAACTTCAAATCCCCAGTTTGGGCAAGAGATGCATTAGCAAATGCTCCCCCTCCATCCCAATGGGAATACAACATGACACTACTACCACTCGGCTACTTTTACAGACACCTAATGGGGAACCCTGACCAAGGCGGAACTACCTGTAATTCCAAAATTAGGCATCAAACTTTTCTCCCACTACCACCTATACCTCCACACCCAAGTATCCCTACATCTAATAGTTATCAGATACTGGGTTCTTTGGAGGATAACGATTGACTTATGTCAATGGAGGGAGTTCTATCATCACCAATACTGAAACAAATTGGGAGGAGTGCCGCAACAGGCTGCAAAATGGTAGTTAATGACAGACCGGCACAGATCCAACTAAAAGCTACCCAGGATGGTAACATATTTAATTTAGGTTTTACTGCAACAACCGGAAATAGTACATTAGCATCAAATATCGGGGGGCTGCAGTGAACCAGTCTTTACCTGAGGCCATACCTGTAGTGCCCATATATAACGAGGGCATATCTATTGGACAATCACCAGCTACACCTAATATAGTTAACCAACACGAAACTAATATGGTTATTGATCACGAAGGTTACACCTTCATGAGCTGGAATATAGCAGGTCTAAACAGTAAATCAAATATTCCTCATTGGAATAATCTCATTGCATCCAAATATGACGTAATTTGCCTTCAGGAGACTTTTTACAGAGAACCAGTGTACGTCGATGGGTACACTACTAATTGGGTTAAAGCGGTCGATTCTACCTTTGGTAGGGCAAAGGGAGGTCTCGTAATACTTGTCTCTAATAAATTAGTCGAGTGTAAAATCATTAGCTGTCTAATTATAGACAGCAATTGTCAGCTGATGAGACTTAGATTTATTAGGGGTAATGACCTCCTGCTTATTATTTTTATAACAATAATTTTAGCAATAATAGAGTGTCGTAATTTGACAATGGTCGGGTTAGCGCTTAGCTTTGCTACACGTTATTTCCCTTAACTTGACCTTATTCGAAAACGCCATTTTGTATGCTACGGCGGCCATTTTAGGGAATGAGCGGCCTCGTGGTCAGCACGCCCTTTTGTCCTTTGTCCGTGCCACTGACCACTCGAGTTTGCCCAGCAACAGGCTATTATTAGTAACGGTCAAGCCTGTACATGCGCAGTTCCAACTGACCAGTCACCCCTAAGGAATGTTCCGCCAAAACTGACCAGTGGAGTTGTAACCCCTCCCATGAGTTGGCTGTGCTCCAAAAATGACCATATATGTACCTAAACTCTGTAACCTTCTACCGCCTACCTTTTATTACCTGTAAATTGTATAAAAGAAGGACTCACACCAACGTTCGGTGTGATACTTCTTGCATTGCCGAAGGGTGCTGTAGGAATGTACCACCACCCCATGGGATCTTAATAAACTTGTCTTTTGTACTTTTCAGTTTCCGTGCCAACAGTTCTTTTGGTGTAAGTGGGTATTTCTGCGGAGCATGTAGGCCTTGGGAACCCAATACCACAAATTGGCGACCACGAAGGGACTCATCGGCGACTCGGATGCCCGAAGGAGAGGTCGTGACGAAGGATTGGAAACTCGCCATGGACGCGTACGCTGCCACTGAGTGACCCGAGTCTTGGCACCCACGGTGTTTACTTCCCTTCCTTCTGATGTGACCTTCCAGGTGGCGCCGGTCTCCGACTGAGATCCTGATCGTCTGCGTTGCTGTACAGTGCACGTTTGGCTGATTCGATTAAAGACCTTGGCAGTTGGAACCTGGATATTTGAGATTGGGTAAGATTTGTGATCGGTAAGGTAGTCTACGGACGCTTACTAAAGTTCTACGATTGTGACTATGATTTGAGTTAGCTAACATTTTTGACTTTGTGAACTTTGAATACATATGTGTAGTGCACTCCACATAGGCAGGCATGTAGAGATGTTTCTCTAATTTTGTTTGTACTCTGAGCGGCACATTTGTGTGAAGTACTGTAAGTGCCATTTTTATGGTATCACGCTTTCGTGGTACTTTTTGAACATGCCTGTTTTAAGCACACTCCGAGGGATGTGCTGTCTTGGAAATGGTACCACAATTAGGTTAGCGGAATCTCAGCCGGCTCCCCCAGAGGGAACTCCCAACCGTGAGATGTATGTGAAATTCGGCCTTCCCCCTATACTGTACAGTAAATTATGGCATAAATACACTAGAACTGATCCCGAGTTGCAATGGCCACTACATGGGTCGTTTGATTTGTGAAAGATTCAGTTTGTGGAGCAATGTTTGTTTCAGCGCAGGTCTAGACAGGATATGTTTGATTGTGTGCGAATGTGGGAGAAAGCGGTGCGTGAACGTATGAAGCGTGAAGTTGCCTTGGCGGACAAAGAGCAGCGCAAGGCTGCTCGAGATAAAGCTTTACAGCTTGAGGAAAAGGAGGCGCAGGAAAAGAAAGAGAGGGAGGCACGGGAACGTAATCTGCAAACGACCGGTCAATTTCCTATTCGACGACCGCTTTATCCTGTCCTTAATAATGAAATTGATGATTTTTCGTTATTAGATCGATCTCCGCCTCAGTACGTTTAGCCTACGGCTCCGACTGAAGATTCTGGTGATGAAGAACAGGATAAGTCGGATAAGACGGATAAGTCGAGTGTCAGGTTATCTGCGGAGAGAGCCGCGGATTTGCGTAGTTATGCTAGAAAATTAAATTTGAATCATATAACTGTGTCAGATGTTGTAACCGAAAGGAGTAAATGGACAGAACGAGAATTGATGTGTTTTTTGAATACTTTTGCAGATGAAGTTGTTACTCGATTTCGTAAATATTCAGAGACATTAGAACCGAAGGTAGTGTCAGTCCATCGTGAGAATTTGGATAAACGTTTATTTGTTCTTGCAGATGTCGATGGCCTTTTCAAACAACTGCACCAGCTACGGGATGAGGCGTCCAGGTTGCGGGAAGAAGGGAAAAAAGATAAGGAGTCCGTGCCGGGGTCGACGGAGCAGTCCAAACAGTGTTCTATCCTGGGTTCAGATAAGAATTTTAAAGTGCATGTTATGCCTATGCGTGAAGCTGCACCTTTGTATGTTCCGCCTAAAGGGGCCGGTACGGATGAAGATAAAACATCGGCAAATGCAAAGGGGTATTTTATATATAATTGGGTGTATACGCCTTGGAACAGAGCAGATGTTATGGCACTAAAAAACGCTATACCTGATCTTCGTAAAAATCCAGCCGCATTCTATGAAGGGGTGGAAGGGGCCATTTCCTCTTGTGTTATGACTCTTGTTGATATAGATCTCTTCTTTGGGTTAATTCTTCCGCCTGATATGTGGAGGTCGATCAAACGACGTTTGGGGCAACTTGGAAGGAGATAAGCCAGGCTGACTTAGACAGGGAACCTGCATGCAAACCATGTGATTTAATTTTAGACCTTCCAGCAGCTATTTTGAACAAACTAAAAACGCTTGTTCCTCCTAAAAAGATCGATTGGACTATGTTAGCTTCGTGCAAACAAAAGCCAGATGAATCGGTATCAGATTTCTTTACACGTTTCGAGGAAGCGTTTCATGATTACAGTGGTCAATCGTTAACAGATGATACGGGTAGGCATCTGTTTGTTGATAAGTATGTGGCCAATCTCCTACCGGAGATTGCAAAGAGGTTAAAAACTAGTGAAAGTTCCTGGACCACGGCGACCCCTGCGTCTTTGTTAACAATGGCTCAGTATTACGAGCGGCAGGAATTAGAGGCTAAAGAAAGTGTAGATAAGAAAACAAAGGAATTGAAAACGAAGGTGATGTTGGCGCAGGTTCGCGGTGCGCAATCTAGAGGAAATGATAGGGGCAGGCGAGGAGGGGGTAATGCGTCGTACGGTCGTACTGACATTGCTGAGGACCAATGTGCATATTGTAAAGAGTTTGGGCATTGGGCTGAAGATTGTCCGGTACTTCGTGAGCAACGTAGTCAGCGTGGTCGAGGAGGAGGAAGGTCGAGGAATAATTATTCAGGAGCGAGAAGTGGCGGAAGTGATCGTGGTAGGTTTGAAACGAGGGGCCGTGGTCAGGATGAACGAAATACTTTTGATAGACGAAATCAATATCAGATATCGGAGGGTGAGGATGTGGAGCATCAGGATTATGTGCATGCATAGGACTGCGTAGGATGGGGTACGGAATCAGTTGAAGTGCCAGTAGATCAAAGAGGTCCATATGTATCAGCGGGCATTTTGGGTTCTACTGATCAGTTTTTAGTTGACACAGGAGCTACTCGTAGTGCTTTGTCCAAAAACTTGGTTCCAAGGGCTCCCCTGTCTGGCGAAACGATAACATGTATAGGGTTTGATGGCACACCCTCTCCATTATCACAACCTCTTGCACTTTGTATTGACACATTTTTCAGCTTTTGTCCATTCTTGTTGTCACCTTACACTCCAGATAACATTATGGGCATTGATTTGCTTAAATACTTTTGAGCAACGATACGCTGCGCTCCTGAAGGAGTGCGGGTTATTTTGAATGATAATTACCCAGATTCAGACAGATTTTGTACCATGAAGGAAATTGAAGCATTAGCCTCTCTCCCACACACGTTGTGGGCGACCTCAGATACGGATGTGGGACAGATGCTTATTCCACCTATTAGAATTACTGTCAAGGAGGGAGTACTTTTGCCACGTGTACCACAGTATAAGATCTCTAGGGAAGGTGAAATTGCCCTGACGCACATTGTTCAAGATTTGATCATTGCAGGAGTAGTGGAGGAAGTTCCTTACAATGTCTGTAATAGCCCTATTCTTCCGATTCTTAAGAAAGACACTGACGACAAAGTCTATCGATTTATTATTGATTTGAGAGAAATTAATAAAATTGTCATCCCTCAATACCCGGTGGTGTCTGATATCACGACACTGCTTACATTGGTCCCTCCAACAGCGACGACCTTTTCTGTCATTGATCCTAAAAATGCATTCTTTTCCATTCCCATCCATCCCGACAGCAGATACTTATTCGGCTTCACGTTAAATAATAAATCGTATAGATTTTGTCGTGTTCCCCAAGGTTACACTGAAAGTCCTAGCATCTATAGCCAGGCTTTGAAAAGACAGCTTGACTCTTTTGAATTGCAATCCGGAGTAGCCCTTATACAGTATGTTGATGACCTCTTGTTGGCTGCAGACACTTATGCGCAATGTGAGGAGAGTACACTTGCTTTGCTTTCCTTTTTGGCTCAGAACAATCATAAAGTCTCTAAGAAAAAGCTTCAATATTGTAGACCCAAGGTGACCTATCTCGGTCATCTTTTGTCTAAGGAGGGACGTGCATTAACATCAGATCGAATTCAGGCGATTTTAGACACACCAGTCCCCCGCACTCAGAGAGATGTACGCGCCTTCATAGGACTAACGTCCTTTTGTAGACAGTGGATTATGGGGTTTTCGTACATTATCAAACCTTTGTTAGCGTTACTGTCCAAAACGACACCAATGCCCCTTGAGTGGACAGATGAATGTCAGAATGCTTTTGAACAATTGAGACAGGCCCTTTGCTCTGCACCCGTGTTAGGTACACCAGATTACTCAAAGATTTTCACATTGTACGTGCACGAGAAAGATGGGTGTGCGTTATCAGTGTTAGTGCAAGCACACGGGGACAAGCAGAGGCCATGCGCGTACTTCTCAGCCCTTCTTGATCCTGTAGCACGAGGGTTACCTGGGTGTTTTCGAGCAGTTGCAGCAACAGCAGTAACTATACGGCAGAGTGAGGGAATAGTTTTATCGCACAAACTGTTGGTGCTAGTTCCCCATGCAGTAGATGCCCTGTTAAATCAAACGAATACACAGTATCTCACGAGCGCACGTTTAACAGGATATGAGCTTACACTTCTGGCGCCACATATCACACTGAAAAGATGCGCTACCCTGAACCCTGCCACTTTATTGCCTTATCCGGTCGAAGAGGGCCAGGAGGAAAAACATCATGATTGTGTTTTCCTGACTGAGGAACAAACAAAGGGTCGTGTCGACTTACAGGATATGCCACTTCCAGATGTGGATGGGGAACTGTGGGTTGATGGATCGTGTGTGAGGCTGCCAGATGGCACGACTTCTGCAGCATATGCGATCACGACACTTAAGACGGTGGTAGATACAGCACGAATACCCCAGAAATCGGCCCAAGCAGCGGAGCTGATAGCTTTGACAAGAGCCTGTGAACTGAGTTCTGGCCTATGTGTGAACATCTACACAGACAGCCGGTACGCCTTTGGAGTAGCGCATGACTTCGGCCTACTCTGGAGAGAGCGTGGGTTTCTGACTTCTCATGGAGTACACATTATGCACGGAGAACTAGTGCGTGATCTCCTAAACGCGTTGCTTTGCCCAAATAAAGTAGCGATAATTAAATGCAGTGCACATAAAAAGATCACTGATTAAGTGGGACAAGGCAATGCCTTTGCAGACAGTATAGCAAGACAAACAGCTATGTCTCGAAATGACTCCCCCATGTATGTAGCGAAGTCGCAGGCCGAGCGATGGCATGATGCTAGAGCAGAGATACTAGACATCCAAAAATCAGCGACTGAAGTGGAACTCGTAGCATGGGCAACAGAAGGGGTACTGGACGACGAGGGTTGTTGGAGGAGTAAGGACATGGAGAGATGGAAATTGCCTGCAGCTTACTTGCAAGCGATGGTCCAGATGACGCATGGGTTGGCACATGTGGGGGCTCTTGCAATCACTCGATTGTTAACACGAGTTTGGGAGCATCCTGAGATTGCCAATACTGCTAAGAGAGTAGTGCAGACTTGTTTGATATGTTTACAGCACAATCCTGCAAAAGGGACGCATACTCCGAAAGGAGGGTTCGTTCCACCTTCTGCACCATTCGAGGTACTTCAAATGGATTACATCCAGCTCGAGCGTTGCAATAACCTTAAGTATGTCTTAGTGGTGGTGTGTGCTTTTAGCAAATGGGTTGAGGCCTTCCCCACGAAAGATAATACAGCTTTGACAACAGCTAAGGTTCGGCTCAAAGAGTATTTCCCTCGATTTGGAGTTTGTAAATTTTTGTGGAGCGATAATGGTCCTCATTTTGTTGGGAAAATTGTGGAGTATGTGCTAAAGGGACTGGGGATCCAGCAGAAGTTTCATGCTGTGTTCCATCCTCAGTCAGCAGGTCTTGTTGAGCGGTACAATGCTACGTTGAAATTGAAACTGGCTAAGATTGTGGCGTCCACATCATTGAAGTGGCCGGATGCCCTGCCGCTAGCATTACTCTCTCTTAGATCAGTGCCTCACTCCCGAACTGGCCTCACACCGTATGAAGTGGTGTTTGGAAGGCCTATGAACATATGGGGAATTCCTAAGCCGCGATTGTTACATGATGTGCCTTGTATAATGATGAACGATTATTTGGCACGATTAACAAATGATTTGCTTTCTATTCACCAACAGGTTTGAGAAGCGCTCCCTGACAATTCTATTGGAGAGGCTCATAATCTCCGTCCTGGAGATTACGTGATGATAAAGCCGTTTGAGAGAGCGAACAGCTTGGAACCGAGGTGGCGTGGCCCCGAGCAAGTCCTCTTGGCGACTCGAACGGCTGTGCGAGTGACCAACAGAAAGCGGTGGGTGCATTCAACTCACTGCCGTCATGTCTCTCCGGATCTGGTGAATCCTACTGTGTTGTCCGACTACAAAGAGATCTTGGACAAAGAGAAGAGCCCAGCTGTAACGTCGGCCGAATCTGAGGGAGCCTTCCCGGACCACACTGTTTCTGGACGACAGCGCTACGACCTGCGGCCAAGATAGGAAGAAGATTTTTTTTGTGCGAGACTGATTGGTTACCGCTCTGGGGTTTGTGAAACGGAAGCCGGGAATCTCAAGGGGGGGGGGGATCAGTTCTGCCAAGAGTAGCGACACCCGTCTTGACCCCGGAGAAGAAAACAACGGCTACCTCGGAGCTCAGCACTAACGTTTTTTTTTTTAGTTGTGTATTTGAGACATTGTGAACTTTCTGAACTATGGCGTCTTCTGCATCACGAGATAAGAGAATTCTTGGTGTTATTTTGTTTGTACTGACAATTGTGGTGATAGCAGTGATAGCCTGGGTAGTTGAACTTGTGGTGCCTGTACGAGAACATTTGCTGCCGACTACCCCGGCTCCATCTGAACATTTTCACTTCACCTTACCCTATCATGAAGAACGGCACCGACAGACTTACTTGAACAATAGCTTCATTCAAATCTTGCATCATACTCACAATATGACGAACACTTCTAACTGTTGGGTGTGTGGGATGTTGCCTGGACATCAGAAAAAAGGGGGCACACCGCTCATCCCACTCCCGTTTTCCCATAATGGTTCCTGTAATGATTGGTATACTCTTTTATTCACTCTACGATGGCCAACAAAAGGGGGGGTGCTTTTCCGTTTAAACAAAATATGCTATCATGATCGGGACGGCTATCCACAAGCTGAGGGTACTCGATTTGAATGGGAAGAGTACCGCCCTGACAACGTGTCTGCACCCCGAATTTACAGCAATCAACGAAATATTAATATGTCTAGCTCTCATGTCATTAATGTTATAGATACTAAGGCTGATCTCTGTATACGTAATAAAGGTACAATCCCGGTTGGGAAAAGTGAATGTAACACCACACTTACATTTGACAGTCCGAATGGCATATCATTTGTGGCATCTCGAAATACATACTTCATTTGTGGTAATAAAGGCTATCATCAGCTCCCGTTAAGATGGCTAGGTACATGCTATATCTCTTTTGTATTGCCCCACCAATGTACCATAATGATTATGTCTTATACCACGATTTTGTGTTAAATAGAGTTAGACATGCTGTGGTCTTGGATGATATTGACCAGACCGATACTGCCTTACAACAATATGTAGATTTTAATTTGGGATTGTTTTCCTTTGTGGGGGCTGCTTTGAATAGTCGGAAAATACGACGACTGACCCGTGTTGTTGAAGCTGTAGCTAATGATACTGCTTTCGCATTGGGAAATATAACGGAAGAACTTCAAATATCCAGAATTGTTACGCTTCAGAACCGAATGGTTCTTGATGTGGTTCTAGCTGATCGAGGGGGGGCATGTAGAATTATCGGAAGTAGCTGTTGTGTTTACGTGCCTGATAACTCGCCATCTGTATATGATGCAATTTCCAAACTCCACAAAATCGCTGCTGAAATACACCCGGACAATGGTACATGGACCCTTTCAGGATGGTTCTGGTCAATGCTTAGTACCTGGGGTTGGAAGCTACTGACGATTTTATGTATTATGGTTGGGATACTATTCTTTGTGTGTTTATGTATACAATGTGGCCCTGCCTTATGTTCTATGTGTTTATCAGCTTGTATTCCAGCTAGACGAGGTCTTGCCCAAAAGGAATTGATGCTTCATAAAGAAGGAGCTCAAATAATGTCAATTGATATCGAAGATGAGTATCCCGACTACGTCCACTATGAGGTAGCTTCAGCTAGACGCTAAAAGGGTCGTCTGTCGTAATTTGACAATGACCGGGTTAGCGCTTAGCTTTGCTACACGTTATTTCCCTTAACTTGGCCTTATTCGAAAACGCCATTTTGTATGCTACGGCGGCCATTTTAGGGAATGAGCGGCCTCGGGGTCAGCACGCCCTTTTGTCCTTTGTCCGTGCCACTGACCACTCGAGTTTGCCCAGCAACAGGCTATTATTAGTAACGGTCAAGCCTGTACATGCGCAGTTCCAACTGACCAGTCACCCCTCAGGAATGTTCCGCCAAAACTGACCAGTGGAGTTGTAACCCCTCCCATGAGTTGGCTGTGCTCTAAAAATGACCATATATGTACCTAAACTCTGTAACCTTGTACCGCCTACCTTTTATTACCTGTAAATTGTATAAAAGAAGGACTCACACCAACGTTCGGTGTGATACTTCTTGCATTGCCGAAGGGTGCTTCAGGAATGTACCACCACCCCATGGGGTCTTAATAAACTTGTCTTTTGTACTTTTCAGTTTCCGTGCCAACAGTTCTTTTGGTGTAAGTGGGTATTTCTGCGGAGCATGTAGGCCTTGGGAACCCAATACCACAAGAGGAGGTGTCATTCATGACATTGAAAAAGAAGTAGATAGAGCATTGGAAATGCCAAATAGACAAGCAACCATCCTGTGGATGGGAGATTTCAACGTCCAAACTTGTCCATTTGCCCTTACAAAAACATGCAGCTTTACCAAAGGTTACAGCCGAGAAGATAACGTAGAATTGATGCCTATCCCCCATGGTGAATATGGCACAGCTCTAAATACTTTATTGTCAAAATATGATCTTGAACTTTTAAGCTGTACCAGGAACCAAAATAACATCTATTGTCCAACTTTCACCGGGAGGGGTGCATCAACAACCATTGATTTTTTTTTTGTAAATATCTTTTTATTGCAGCAAAATCAGAGAAGCATACAGTAGATTTAAACCATTCCCCTTGGTGCTCAGTGTGAGCGCCGCTCCCTCACCCCTGTATCACACAGCCATTCAGCTCGCACCCCGGAGGTCGAGCGGCAAAGTCACAGGTACAAAGAAACTGCGCTGAAGCATTCTGTATATGGCTGTAGCCACCAAGTGGGTGGGAAATGGCAGAGCTGCTTTTGGGTCCTAACACTCCCTCTCCCATGTCCCAAGTCCAGTTTAAGCCAAGAGTTCCTGTACATCCTCCATGAACAAAACCCCCTCCCCTCCCCCTTAACCCCCTCAACCCTTCCTACCCCGCCACCCTCGTCTAGGATTCCCCCCAATCTCTTCCTGCCCCTGCCCAGACCCCCCACCCCCCCAGGCGTGCCAGAGTATCACCTAACCGAGCTCTCAACCTCTCCACCAAGATCAGATCCGAAGCATGGCACCAGGATTTATCTGCAATCATCCGTAAATCATCACAATGGAACGCAAGGGTAGTGAAGTAGGAGAGCGGGTCTATGCCGTCCCCCCGTCAGGCGGGTGTCCCGCTGGAGCCGGGCTATGCACCGGGGATTCCTCCTCCTCCACGTCCAGGAGCGTGAGATCTAGGACCAGCCCCTCCCACGCCCTGGCTCTCTCCAGTGCCATGTCATTGTCTATCCTGAGCGTGGCTCGCAGGCGAAGCTCACCCTCACATCTGGCCCATTTAAGCAGCTCAGCCTTCCAGCGCTCTACCACGGGGCCCCGGGACGCCTTCCACTGGGACGTAATGGCCCGCTTCGCCAGGAGAAGCCCCAAGTCCAGGAACTTGCTAGTGACTTTATTCTTTGACGTGTGTGGGAACCAGTGTAGTAAGCAATGTGCCATGGTGAGTTGCAGGTCCCTCTCCGTCACCTCCCTCAGAACCTCCACTACCTCCTCCCAAAAGGGCCCCAGCTCAGGACAGGACCAGAACATGTGTTGGAAGTCTGCGGGATCCGCCGGGCAGCGCGGGCAGGACGCCGGGTGTGCCGGGAAGTACTTATGTAATTTATCAGGGGTCAGATACACCCTATGTAGGACATAAAAGTGCACCAGCTGGAACCTTGCGTTGCGCGTGCCATTCCGGGCCCCCTCCAGTATGCCATTCCAGGCCTCCTCGGGGATCTCTGTCGCCAAGTCGGCCTCCCATTTCACCTTCAAGGTCAGCAGCGGAGCGGTGGACTCCGAGTCCATGCGTCGAGTCAGGCACGTGACCGCCTTGACCATCCCCGCCATCATCACGACGTACTGACAGCCCAGGGACAATGGTGGCTCCGATATGCCCGCCCCCCAGTGTTTGTGGATCGCCGCCGTTAAAGCCGCATGAAGGAGGAAGTCCCCACCCGCCAGCTCAAAACGGTCCTGCAGGAGGTCGAAGGGCAACATCACCCCGTTTTCGTACAGATCACCCATGGATGACAGCCCCTGCTGATCCCAACCGTCCAGCCCGTGCCACGAGCCTCCGTGCGGAAGCGCCCCGCAGAGTCTAAGTGGGATCTCAGGTGCGTACGGAACCGTAATACCGCATCTCCGGCGATATCTGTTCCAGCATTTCCGGGCCGTCGCAAACTCCTGAGTGAGGTGGAAATCCCCCATCGGAAGCCCCAGGACAATCCGGGACAACACCCGAACCGGACCCGCCGGCTCTCCCGCTCCGTCCTCCCCTCTCCTGGCCCGCGCCACCCACTGTGTCAGCCATTGCAGCTGCGCCGCCAAGTAGTAGAGCTCATAGTCCGGCACCGCTAGACCTCCGTCCGCCCTTGGGCGGAGAAGTGTGGCATGGGCCACCCTGCGCCTGCCCGCCCCCCACAGGAAGCCGATGACCATCGATCGCAGCCGTCGAAAGTAGCTCGCCGGGATCCAGATCGGGAGGGTCCTGAAGAAGTAAAGCAGCCGTGGCAGGGTTACCATCTTGAGTAGCGCCACCCTTCCCATGAGTGACAATGGGAGCGTGCCCCAAAAGTCGAAATTCCCTTTAGTGTGCCTGATCGCCGGACCGATATTCCCCTCAAGGATATCGGATCTGTCATGGAAGATCGAGGTGCCAAGGTACCGCAGGCTCCTCTCTTCCCAAGTCACGCCCTCTGTAGTTTGCGGGCATGCTCTCCGTGGGCGGGCCGGGAATAGGTGGGACTTCTCCCAGTTCACTCGGAGGCCCGAGATTCTACCCAGCGATTGCAGGAGGGTCTTAGCTCCACGCAGGGAGTCCGCCGAGTCCGCCAGGAACATCAGCAGATCATCTGCGTATAGTGCGATGTGGTGTTCTTGGCCATAGACGTCCAGGCCCCGATACGCCTGGCCCAGACGGGCCCGCGCCGCAAGGGGCTCGACGGCCAAGGCAAACAGCAGGGGGGAAAGAGGGCAACCCTGACGGGTGCCCCTGCCCACCCCGCACATCTCAGAGATAACCCTTCCCGTCCTGGCCCTCGCCGTCGCGTTCGTATAGAGCAGCCTCGTCCAATCTACGAAGCCTTCGCCAAGACCCAGCGCTCGTAAAACATGGAAGAGATACGGCCATTCCAGGCTGTCGAAGGCCTTCTCCATGTCGACAGCAAACACCACTGCCTCGTCGCCGTCATAAGTGTCAGCCTCTAGTATATGCAGGAGTCGCCGTACGTTAAGCGCCGTATTGCGGGCCGGGATGAAACCCGATTGGTCCGCATGTACCAGCATGGGCATGTGAGGGAGCAAACGCGTCGCCAAGATCTTGCTCAGAATCTTGTAGTCCAGGTTGAGCATGAACAGTGGGCGATACGCTGATCTGTCCCATGGCTGATTACCCGGCTTCAGTAGGGGGACTATCAGCGCCTCTCTCGTGGTCGCAGGGAGGCAGCCCAGCCGCTTCGACTCGTTGTACACCCATGTCAGCCGGGGCGCTAGGAGATCCACGTAGGTGAGATAGAATTCCGTCGGGAATCCATCGGTGCCCGGCGTCTTATTCCTTGCCATGCTCTTGATGGCGACCCGCACCTCTCTCTCCTCGATCTTGTCCGGAGTCGCTTCGCGACCTCCTCTTCCTGTACCGGCAGGTCAAGACCCTCCAGAAAGGCCCGGAACTCCTCCACCGAAGGGAGGACCCTGCTGCGGTAGAGCTCTGTGTAGTAGTCGTAAAACAACGCGTTAATTCCCTGTTGGTCAAACCTCGCCGCCCCCGCGTGGTCTCTGAGCTCAAGGATGACCGAGCTCCGGCGGGTCGGGTTGGCCAGCCAGGCCAGGAGAGCCCCCGATTTGTCGCGTTCCGAGTGCGCTCGCGTGAGGTAGGCCTTGTAATCAAAGCACCGGAGACGCTCCACTGTCGCCGCCACCGCCTCCCGCGCCCCTAGCAGGGCCTCGTGAGTGTTCGGCCGCTCAGGTCTCGCCCTCTCTAGCCTCCGTAGGGTCTCGTCCTCTTTCTCAATGTCTTCCAGTAGCGTTCTTCGCACTCCCGAAGACGTTGCGATGCACTGGCCCCGAAGTACCGAGTTGAAGGCGTCCCATTCCGTCGCGGCCGAACCCGCCGTGCCCGCGTTCTCCTGGAAATATGCCTCGATGCCCGAGGCAATCGTGGCACGGAAGAGCTGATTGTCCAGTGCCTCAGGGCGGAGTTTCCAAGCCGGGATCCTCGGGCGGAACTGCGACCACGAGGAGTGGGTTGTGGTCTGAGATCGAGCGCGTGGGATACTCACTGTGGCACACCTCCGCGTGCACGTCTTGCGAGCATAGGATGGCGTCAATGCGGACATGTAATTCGTGGAGAGCGGAGAAGAAAGAGTAGTCCCTGTCCGACGGGTGGTTAGCCCTCCAGGAGTCGACCAGTCCCCACTGGCGTTGCCAGGCCGAGCACGCGAGTGCAAGTTTACCAGCTGGTGCGTTCGGAAGGGGGGGGTGGGATCTATCCAGAGCAACGTCTGCCACGCTGTTAAAGTCGCCGCCCAGGAGCAAGGGCTCCACCAGAAACTGAGCTAGTTTGTTGGACAGTAGTGCGAGGAATGCAGGTTGGTCCACATTTGGGGCGTATATGCAACCCAGGTTAAGATCCCTCCCGTCCAACTTGCCACGCACCATTATGTATCTCCCCTCTGGGTCAATTACCTGTTGTGTGCACTGGTAGGGTACCCCCGCCCGTATCCAGATGGCCACCCCCCTAGCATAAGCGGAGTAACCAGTGTGGAAGACCTGCCCCCTCCAGCGCCGCTGCAGTGCCCTCCCCTCTTTATCCAGCAGATGAGTTTCCTGAAGGAAGGCGATGTGTATGCCCCGCCTGACCAGATAGGAGTGGATCTTATGACGCCTATGCATCGAGTGCATCCCCCTTACGTTCCATGTGAGACATCTATAGCCTAAGTCGGATCCCATGGTAAAGTCTGCCAAGCCCCATCCACTCTCTCGGCAACCCCCCCAGCACGCCTAGGTCCCACCCCCGTCCCCCCCCCAACTTGCATGTTCAAACTACCCCAACTCCCATACCCCCGGACAGACAACCAACGTGGAAACCCCATCCAAACTCAAGTATCAAAGAGCGTATCACTACATAATAGGGCTGGAGTGGCAGCGATGCCGGCCCCAGACAGGCCCGAAGCCCCCGCCCCCGCCCCACCTCCCCTAACAACAATCAGGAGAGACCCCCCGACTCTCCTCGTCCCCAAGGTTTCAGTAATAAGACCCGGGGGGCATCCGCACCCCACTGCATAGCGTCCAGAAGCGGTCCCCCCCCGCCTGCGTACCCCAGTACCTTACTTGTGTGGCCAATGTCTCACGAACCGTCTCAGCCAAGGATACCATCCGCTGTCTGGGGAGTCACCACCGGCAGGTCCGTCTCTGAAAGTTCATGCCCACTGCTGGAGCTAGGGCCGTTCTCCGGGGGCCTCCGCCGGCCAGCGGTCAGCCGCCACCACGTCAGGGGACTCCTCCTCGCCTCCCCAAGTCCACCGCCAGGCGCGTCAGGGCAGGACGGCGGCCGCCATTTTGGGCGCTCTCCTCTCCGGGTGCCGCGCTCGGTCTTCAAAGTCCAGCGGGGGTGGTTACAGGGGCCCCCAGTCCTTCAAAATCACCCTGCGTGCCCCCGATGCCCTCCTGGGTACTTTTGAGGGGTCGGGATGTGAGTCGGGGCTCAGGATATGTGGTGGTGCGAGGCGGGCACGGAGGAGCTCCGGAGTCCCGCTTCCACCTACATCGGCGCCTTAGCCACGCCCCATCAACAACCATTGATCATATACTATTATCTTATAACAGTGACTATAGGGATTTATGGATCACGGAAGAGGTGGTCAGTGACCATATTAGCATTTCCATAGTCCTGCTATGCTGGGGAAATAAACAGGTAAACACAACTAGTTGTATACCCGATATTTTCCCCATAAACAGAATAAAATTAAAATGGGCTTCCGTTGACTCCATTAAAATACAAAAGGAAGTTATCATCCACTGTAAAAAAAGAAATAAATTATTGTTTAGGGGAGGAGGTGGACCCTAGCTCCCTGATTTTTAACTTCCAAAGGATTAATGTATTCATAGAACAACTTCTCACCAAAAAATATAAAGCCAGAAAACAGGAACGTATAGGATGGTTTAACAAAAGCTGCACTGATGCCCTGCATGCTTTAAAGCTTGCATTGGGCATAAAACCCCGTAATAAGGAGAATATTAGAGCGCTACGGCTTAATTATAAACACACCATCAGGACCCGTAAAAAAGAATTACAACACGAGGCATGGGACAACTTTAGCTTGGCGGCGGCAAGCAAAAATAGTAAGCTATTTTGGGAGACGGTCAACTGTCCCTTTTTAAAAGATGACAGCCGACCGGAATTAACTTCATATATAAATAGTGACAACTGGATCGAACATTTTACATCAATTTTTAACCCAGATAACGTTGACACAAATCAAATAACTATTTCTACCTGGTCTATACTACCTTTAATGATAAAAATAGACGAAGTCCATGAAGGACTACTTGACAGTAAAGGGGGGAAGGCACCAGGCCCCAATGGCATGCCCATTGACCTATATAAAAACAAGGAGGACCTATGGGCACCTATTTTAACGGTAATTTTTAACACAGCAGTTGATTGGCAAATCCCCATCACATGGGGTCAATCATTAATTATCCGCCTTTTCAAAAAAGGTTCCAAATCTGTGCCCTGCAACTATCGCCCGATATCGTTGCTGGACTCGTCACTCAAAGTAATGAGTAGGGTCATGCTGAAAAGACTAGAAACATGGGCTGAGGATAACAACATTCTTTCACCAGCCCAATATGGGTTTAGAAAAGACATTGGCACAGTGGAACAGTGCATTAATGTGGACCTTCTTATAAATAAATACACTATGGCAAAAGGGGGTAATTTATTTTTATGTTTTGCTGACCTAAGTAGCGCTTTCGATCTGGTGGATCACTCTATATTGTGGCAGATACTTCTGGACATCGGCGCTCCCAAGGAAACAGTTTACTTTTTAGCAAGGGTGTACGAGAAGTTGTCCAGCAAAGTGCGCTATGGTCCTGCAGGAGAGTGTACCCCCCTGTTTAGTGTGAAAAGGGGCATCCACAAGGGATGTGTACTTGCGCCATTTTTGTTTTCACGGTTTCTTAATCATGTGGACAGTACACTAAAACAAATCCCTGCAGATGCACCCTCCATTGAGGGTAAGGCTGTCCCTATTCTACTATACGCAGACGATGCGGTTTTAATTTCACGTACCCCGATTGGCCTTCAACGTCTTATAGATAATTTTATTATAGATAATTTTACCCTTTTTATTAAAGGCAGGAAACTTTTAATTAATAAAACAAAGACTTTCGTTATGTCATGTGGGAAACCTATGAATAAACCGGGAAAGGCCTTTTTTTTAGAAGGAATAAAAATGCAATTTGTTAAATCCTTCTGTTACCTTGGGGTAACTTTTACGGGAAACGGGAAGTGGTCACAAGAATATGCTAACATCCGCCTCAAAATGAGCAGGAATGTGAATGGCATTTTCCGTTTTTCCGCAAACGTTGGTGCACGAAGAATCAAAGACATAGTAACTATACAAATGCCAAATGTGTTTCATCTGCGCTATATGGTGCCGGAATTTGGCGCCACCACTTTGAACAGTCTTTACAGCAGGATGAAAACACATTTATTAAACGCCTGCTGTAGGCCCCACCTTCATCCTCAACAGCAATAATACACCAGGAAGTGGGTCTAAAACATATTTCAGATCTGGCCGGCCTTCGTCCCCTTTTATAATTGCGCTCCATTTGAGCTAAACCTGAAGCAGCTTTTACTCAATGTATAATAAGATATTGTATTAAACTCGACCACAATCCTCGCATTCCATGGCTGAGATATATTCGTCACTGGTACAGTCTCTTATTTAAACGTGACATCTTCATTGATCCTGAGTATGCAGATTCCATTTCCAAAAAAGACCTTAAGGAAGCGTTTTTAGCGCACAAAAATGAGAATATGGGAAATTTAACCAGGTCTCAGCCCACTGTTGTATTTTATAAAGAACTTAACCTTACAATTGGCTTTCAGGCATATTTGAGTGAAGTAACCATGCCTTCCCACCAATTCGTCTTGACACGTTTGCAGTTAGGGATTGTGCATCATTTAGTGGCCTTTCCGGAAATGAAGAGGAGCATGAGCTTAATATGCCCATGTGACAATACATCTATACAAAGTTCCTGACACTTTTTATTGTTTTGTAAATTTTACAATTTTTTAAAGAAATTTTATTTGAAACCATTGTTTTTAAAATATAACGTTCGATCCACTAAAAATGCTATGAGGCTGTTATCCCTGCTTGAAAGCTCCGATGTCTGTTTTTTTACTGCGTCCTACATTTTAAAATGTATCTCTGCTAGGAAATCTATTGTACTGTAAAGATATATACTTGGAAAGTCCTTGTTTTAATGAACATGCATTTTATATTGCACTAAACAAAACTAAGTACATAGACGGCGATTAGTGGCGCTTTTTGGAACATTTATATATAAGATCAATAGTCGCAAATGTAATCACGCACTGTTTGCACTACTCATCTTATATTTGACATTTTAGCGTATTTTGCACATATTTTATATGCTCAATAACCACTATGCTGCTATTGTTAATTTGATTACTTAAAATGTACTTTTCTGCCATATTAAAACTCTGATAAAGAAGAATCATATGTACAAATGTATTGACCAAGCATATTGCATGCTATAATCACAAGTCACTTTTTGTATATATTGTACTGCAACTGCACTTTGATAATTTAATTGTTCTGGATTCCTTGCTCAGCCTATTATGCAGTTTGTAATAGAAAATGTAATTCATGTTTTATGTATGCTTATATGGATGTTTTTTTATACTCCGAATAAAGCTTTGAATTGGATTGGACAGCTTGCACTTCTCATTTGAATACACAAAGAGGCAAGAGAAATATAGAAAGAGGTAAGAGAAGTACAGAAAAATCAAGACAGGTCCAGAAAGCATAATAAATATGCCGAAAGAGGCAAAAGAAGGGCAGAAAGAGGCAAGAAAAAAGCAGAAAGCTGCAGAAAGAGAAGTGCAGAAATAGGCAAGAGAAGTACAGAAAGAAGCTAGAGAGGTGCAGAAAGAGGAATAAAGGTATAGAAAGAGGCAAGAGAGGTGCAGAAAGAGGTAGAAAAGTGCAGAATGAAACAAGGGAGGCACAGAAAGAGGCAATAGAGGTGCATAAAGAGGAAAAACGATGCAGAAACAAGCAAGAGAAAAGCAGAAAGAGGCAAAAGAAATACAGAAAGAATAAGAAAGGTACAGAAAGAACCTAGAGAAATGCAGAAAGTAGCAAGAGAGGTATGGAAAGAGGGAACGGGTGTGCTGAAAGAGGCAAGAGAGGTGCAGGAATAGGGACGAGGGGTGCAGAAAGAGAGAAGAGGGGTACAGAAATAAGTGAGAGAGCTACAGAAAGAAGCAAGTGAAGTACAGAAAGAACCAACAGAGGGGCAGAAAGATGTAAGAGGGTGCAGAAGGAGGCAGGAGAAGTGCATAAAGAAGCAACAGAGATGCAGAAAGAGGCAAGAGAACTGCAGAAAGAGGCAAGAGAGATGCAGAAAGAATCATTGGAGGTGCAGAAAGACGGAAGAGGTGTGGAGAAATAGCCAAGAGGGGCGCAGAAAAAAATGAGAGGTGCTGAAAGAAGCAAGAGAAGTGCAGAAAGAAGCAACAGAGGTACAGAAAGTGGCAAGAGAACTGCAGAAAGAGGTAAGAGAACTCCAGAAAGAGGCGAGAGAGGTACAGAAAGAGTCAATGGAGGTGCATAAAGAGGGAAGAGTTGTGGAGAAAGAGCCAAGAGGGGCACAGAAAAACGCAAGAGAGGTGCTAAAAGAAGCAAGAGAAGTGCAAAAAGAAGCAACAGAGGTACAGAAAGCAAAACAAGGGGTGTACAGGGAGAGGCAAAAGAAATGCTGAAAGAGGCAAGAGAAGTGCAAAAAGAGGCAAGAGAACTGCAGAAACAGGCAAGAGAGTTGCAGAAACAGGCAACAGAGGTCCAGAAATAGGGACGAGGGGTATGGAAAGAAGGAAGAGGGGTGCAGAAAGAAACAAGAGAGGTGCAGAAAGAAGAAAGAGAAGTGCAGAAAGAAGCAGCAGAGGTGCAGAAAGAGGCAAGATGGGTATAAAAGGAAGCAAAAGAGGTGCAGAAAGAAGCAAGGGAATTGAAGAAAGAAGCAAGCGAGGTGCAGAAAGAGGCAAGAGAAGTAGAGCAAGAGGCCTATGGTTCAGAAAGGGGCAAGAGAAGTGCAGAAATAGGGAAGAGGATACAGAAAGAAGCATGAGAAGTGCAGAAACAAGCAACAGGGGTGCAGAAAGAGGCAAGAGAGGTGCAGAAGAAAGATGCAAGAGAGGTGCAGAAAGCAGTAGGGATGTGCCAAAAGAGCCAAGAGAAGTGCAGAAAGAGGAAAAAGGGTGCAGAAAGAATCAAGAGAAATGCAGAAAAAGGCAAGAGAGGCGCAGAAAGAAGCAAGAGTGTTTTGTGCACCATTGGTACCAATTTAAGACTCACATTTAGCAATAAGTAACAGGTAACAAATCCAGATTTGCAAAGGGCCTTCGATCAAGCTGTAACACTTGTCTCTGCATTTTTGGTAACATTTGAGCTGTTTTAACTAGAAACAAGTTTTTTCTTGTTCAAATCTTCAAATTATGTGGCTGATGATGATTATGTCGCAAATGCGGAAAATGTATATTTACACGAAAAATGCTGCGACCGAACAGTCACATAATTCCAGTGGCCCTTGTCATACCTCTGACTAGGTCCAGAAGTCCTCCTCAGTGGTTCCTTCTTTTTTTGTGTCTCATTGAGTTTATAGTTTAGCTTCTATGGAAAAAAAGGAAGACTAAACCTGAGGTTGCCACTCCACAACACAGACTACCATACCACATTATTACTCTCCATAACACATGGTCTCACTCTACATAGTTCATATATACTAAATACTCAAAATCAAGGGAGGGAAGAGCAAAATGTTTTAACCAGGTCCTACACCCAAGCTCCTCCCAGGGAACAGATCAATAGTTATCAAGGTATAAAATTTCTTTTATAGGATACCCAAGCCTATTTTATTCACCACTCATGTATATCACTTACATCACTAGTCTAGGAGCACCCAATGATGAAGCATGATAACTATACACTGAATACCACATACTTTCTATCCACATAATTTCACTTCGCAACATACCACATAATTCCATTACACACAACGTACATCCACTCCACTTCACAAAACATTAGTAAAAAGCTTTTACATTTATAATGCCAATAGCTCTAACTCTGGCAAATGTGAGACCTATTGCATTGCAAATGCTTCTTTACCTAGTAGTTGCCTTTGCAGAGTGGTGGAGTAAGGGGGCTGAGCCTGCGAATTCAACTGCATAGGTATTAGAGGAGGTTCAAGAACACCTTTTTGGCCCCCAAAGTCCTTCAGGAGTCTAGTGGACTTCATCCCCCAAATAGTAGTGTGCCAGGAGGTGCATTTGCAGAGTGGTGGACAAACGGGGGCGTGGCTTACGAGACCTCTTAGCAATCCCACTGTGTGAGACTTACAGGAGGTAACAGATGGGGTAGTTGTCCCTTAAAAATATTCTCGAACACCAAGTACCCCTCCTATTACCTCCAGTAAGTCTCACACAGCAGGATTGCTAAAATCTTATAGCAGGCCACGCCCCCTTTTCCCACCACTCTGCAAACACGCTTCCTGGCACGCTCTTGGTTGGGAATGAAGTCTCCTTCAATGCTGCAGGTCCTTAGGAGCCAACTAGTCTACCTGTTACCTCCAGTAAGCCCCACACTGTGGGATTGCTGAAAGGTGGTTGCAGGCCACGCCCCCATTCTCCACCACTCTACAATTGAGCCTCCTGGCACGCTCTGGGTTAGGGGATGTATTCCCCTTGCCTCTTGATGGTCCCTGGGGGCCAACCAGCCCTCCTGTTACCTCCAGTAAGCCCCACACAGCTGGATTACTCAGAGGTAATCAGAGGCCACGCCCCCTTTTTACACCACTCTGTAATTGCACCTCCTGCCGCACTTCTGCTTGAGCGATGAAGTCCACTTTAGTCCTTAAGCCCTCAGGATGCAAGGGAACCACCAGCTAAGAGGTGCATTTGCTTAGTGTCGGAAAAAGGGGTGTGGCCTCCGACCACCTTTCAGAAATCCCACTCTGTGGGGCTTACTGGAGGTAAGAGGTGGGCTAGTTGGCCTCTAAGGAGCCTCAGTAGTGAAGGGGACTTCATCCCAACCTTGAGCATGCCCGAAGGTGCGTTTGCATAGTAGTGGTGAAAGGGCTTCGGCAAGTTGCGCATCTTCATTTTTTTTTTTTTTTAAGGAGGCTATTTGGGCCCCTACCCCTGATCTTTATGGGCCCCGGGGACCCCATCTCCCAGGGCCTGACCCAATAAAAAAAATAAAAAAATACAATGGGAGGTGGGCGAGGGGCCCTCCTCCAGAGACCGATTCTGGCCCTCGGGACCCGATCCCTGGGTCTAGGCCTTTTCTTGTTTTATTTCTTTAAAGGGAAGGGGGCACACTCTACCCAGACTGAATTCAGCCCCATGGACCCCATCCCCCAGGGCCTGGCCAATTTCTTTTTTTTTTAAATGTTTTTTGTTTTGAGGGAGGCTTTTTTTGGCTCAGGCGAACGCATCCCAGCGGTTTAGCCATTTTATTTTAAATGTCATTTTCAGGGAGGTAGGCTGCGTGGCCCCCCTCACGGAGCATTTTTTGCCCTGGTTACCCCATCCCTCTGTGCATGTCCATCTTTACAGGGACTGCGGGGTAGTCTGAAGGCCCCCTCTTTCCCGGCCGGTTCCTGCCTCCTGCGGGCTGGCATTGCTTCTTATCCCCTGGGAACTGCTAACATGCAGCTCCTTGGGGGAAAAAATTAAACTATACTCGCTTTGAACAAGCAAGAGCAAAGTGCTCTTGCTTGCTCAACGTGAGTACACTGTTTGCTGTGGGAAGGCGGGAGCAGTGGTCCCATCATCTCATAGCAAACTCCTATGTCCCAGGGGTGGGTACCCAAGGACATTGCTGGAGCCGGCCTTGGGGGTGGCGGTCCCCAGGGCCTTGGAGGGCTCTTGGAGGGGGGTGCAGCCCCCCTCCCATTGTGTTTAAAACCCTGGGGAGGTGGAGGCCCCTGGGCTCATGTGGGGGGGAGGCTTGAGCCCCAGAGCACTACATTTTTCAAAGCAGAGCCCTGGGGAGGTGGCAGCCCAGCACTGCGGGGGTCCGCGTGGCCCCCCACATGTAATAACCATAGCCCTTGGAGATGTTGGTCCCAAGGGCTGCATGAGGGCAAGAGCCCCGCACACATTTTAATGACCCAGGGAGGTGGTGGTCGCCAGGGCTGTGGGACTCTTGCCTGCCACCGACCTTTTTTTGGCATTGCCCCCTGGACCTGGACAACCCATGGGCTTAATTAAATGAAGTGCGGGACACCAAGCGCTGTTTTTTTTATTTTAGGCGGGATTCGCGCCCCCACCACGGATCCTGCCAATTGTTTTATGTTTTAAATGCTCTTCGGGGCCCTAGAGGTCCCTGTGGGACCCCATGTGCAGACCTAAAGGGTCAGGGTGTGTCTACCCTGCCCCCTTTTTTTTAATGATTTTCTTTACCTTTTTCCTTGTGACTCAGTTCAACTAAGTCACAAGCTGATTGGCAACACTTCCTGGTTTGGAGTATAGGCAGCCAATCAGAGTCAGGCTCGCGATCTGGAGGGCTCATGGTTCCTTAGCACCCACCGGATATCAATATTTGTAAATATATGAATCTCTCAGTAACTACTGAATGGATTTATGCCATTTAACAAAAAGCATGCACTCTGGACCAAGAGCTAATTTTTTTTCAAATTTGATGTCAATTTGGTGTAATTCCGTTCAGCAGTTCGGCCTGTTGCTGCGTCAACATATTCCTATGGATATTAACATGAAAAAAACGTGTTTTGGGATCCCCTTTTTCTTGGGCTCCACTTCACGAATCACCTCAAAACTTTCAAGACAGGAGCTGGCCATTAGTTTTGGAAATTTCATGAAGATTTGTCAAACGGCACCAAAGATATTGGCAAATCAAAAAACGCCATTTGAATAGGAACAAGGTCCTAACTATAACTACTGACTGGCGACTTCCAGTAGGTAATATTTATGTAAGACCATGTTCAACTTTTTTTCAGGAATACGAACTAAGGAGAGGTCCGAGACAACAACGTGCACAACGGACACACCCACCAAAAGCAAGAAGAGGAAAACGAGGAGGGGCAACAAGAAAAACAGAAACAGAGCGTTCAACCCCCATTGTAACACGCAGCAAACGGGGGCGGGGCGATAGAAACAAATGAAAATAAACAATAAACAAAGATCTTACTGATAAAGAACTTACAGTACTTCAATTGGGACTTACATTCTGCCCAACCTAGGCTTTCAACTACACAGAAACACGCATCGACTTGTACAAGTTCAAACGAAAAGTAAAATTGATGAAAATACATCAGCTTCACCCTGGCAAAGGAGAAATGGAACAAGAAGCAAGCAATGATCTTTTTGATGAACTGACGGGAGCCGATTTGGAATCTATTAGAGCTTTGAATGAATTAAACGAAAATCTAGAGACCGTGGACATCAATCCCACACAGATGCTAGAAGACACTGGTATCAGACAACAAAAATGCAAAAGTAATTTAAGAATGAAATCGAAAACAATACCAAGAATGGCATATGATGCAATAGATACCTTTCAAGAAGTGGTCATAGAGGAGCTCAAAAAATTACAGATGAAGAAATTCAATGAAAAAAGAAGGAATTTGACTAAACAACAACGGGATATTTGTTATACGACTAAAAGATGATGAAGCAATAATAATCAAGCCCTCAGACAAAGGGGGACACATTGTTATCCTAAACAAAGGTCAATATGAGGATGAAGCATTGTCCCAATTAAAAAAGAAAGATCATCATACTCCAATAACGAGACAAAGGTATGCTCAAAACATAGAAGAATTTGGGAAATTAATAACACATTGGAGAGATGAGGGGACGCTGGACCAAGATGACTGGACATTCCTGAAGTGTGACAATCTGGAACTAGCAACCTTTTATCACCTACCTAAGGTGCATAAAAACAAAGTTTGGCCACCGGGACGTCCTATTGTTTCATGAAAAAAACAGTCTATTGGAAAGAACCTCTATGTACATTGATCACTTCATTGCACCGATGGTAAAAGATTTGAATTCTTACTTACGCGATACCAAGGATTTCCTACGCATCATTCAAGGAGTGAGATGGGAGCCAGACATGTTGTTGATAACATTGGACATTGCCAGTCTATACACATCTATTGATCACCAGAATGGACTACAGGCCATTTCGTTCTTTCTAGATAAAAGATCCCTGAAATATCGTAAACATAACCAAATGCTCATTGAACTCATCAGGTTCTGTTTACATAATAGCATCTTTACCTTTTCAGGTCAACTATATTTACAAAGACGGGGTACCGCGATGGGCCCGTGCTTTGCCCCCAGTTATGCGAACTTGTTCGTGGGCTGGTGGGAGAAGCACATGACCTGGGCGGGGAAAAAGGAGAAATGGAATGGACAGCATCGCTCTGTGGACACGTTACATTGATGATTTATTCATCCTGTGGCGTGGTCCGTGGAGCGATGCGGAAACGTACATCAAGGCCCTGAACATTAATGACCTTAATTTACGATTTACAAGTTGCATTAGCAATAAAGAGGTAGTATTCCTGGACCTGAGGGTATACATGGAGAAAACCAGCCTAGAGACAGCACTTTATCGCAAACCAACGGCAGGAAATACTATCCTGCACGCTGGTAGTTAATAGTTATCACCCGAGAAGCGTAGTAAACAACATACAATTGGGGGAGTTTCTGAGAATGAAACGTAATTCTTTCCCCCATCTAGAATGCGATAAAGCAATCTCACAAGCTAAAATGCGATTTCACGAGAGGGGCTATGGTCATGGTATTCTCAACAATGCTGAAAATGGATGTAAGGCTATTAAAAGAAATGAATTGTTGACTGCAAAGTTAAAGATCAAGATAAAAACATCAGAGTGATTACCAATTTCACAGAAAAATCTACTGAGGTTTTCCAAATCCTTAAAAAGAATTGGAAAATACTCACATCTGACACTGTTATAGGTCCTTTGTTATCCTCAAATCCGTCGGTCACCTATAGAAAGGGCAAATCACTGAAAGACCATCTAGTGAAGAGCCACTTTGAGCCCAAAAAGAAAAGAATAGCAGCCATTAAAGGATTCTATCCATGTATGAAGTGCAAAGCATGTAGGAACAGTCACAAAGTAAAAGATTATCTGATTCCGGGAAAAAAGTAAAAACTCCAATTGATAAGCTGCTCAATTGTAACTCGGATTACACTGTGTACTGCCTAGTATGCCCATGTGGAAAACAGTATGTGGGAAGTACGATTCATCCCACCAAAAAGAGAATTTTGGAACATCTTAGGGCCATTAACAACAAGGACCAAAGTTATCCTGTGGCACGCCACTTCGAACTGTAACATGGTAGCAACAGTAATCTCCTAACCTTCTTTTGTTTGGATCAAATCAATAAATCTGAAAGGGGGGTGATCAGGTGAGAAAACTGCGAATATTAGAATCCAAATATATCATCAAGTTGCAGACAAAAATACCACAGGGATTGCATAATGAAGAAGAATTATGGGTTCATATAGGATAATCCTGTAGAGTAAAAAATGAAATTGGTGTATGCTAAGTATCAAATTAACTAACCATAACTTTGGTTATTCACTTTTCTCTAATAGATCAAAATCCATATAGGTCACCTCACTTGAGTCTCGCTTGATGGTGAAAGTTAGAGCTAGATGGTGAGAACAGAGCATTAAACGGCTGCAATCTGAGCCCATTCAGGGCATTATTATGTCACAGCAGCATGAAATTTATTGATATGTATATTATGAAAAGAAAATAGGAGTGGTTCATACGAGGAGATTATGAACAAATCAAATGTGCTTGTTTGTAAATAATATTATAAATTAATGGACAGAATAACATGTATCATTGTGGAGGAATATAACATATTGATTAATAGAATGTAAAGTATGATATGACTTACAAACATGTTTCAGTAATTTACGATATCAAAATGAATTGATTGCCTTGAACTGAAAAGAAGTTCAAGATGGCTGCTGTGAAAGTGGAATAGATTCCTTTTTCTATGTTTATGTTTATGCTTTTCACACACCAAACACTTTCTATGTTTATGAATTGTACAGCACAACTTTATTTAAAACACACTTATTTGAGTTTGTAAGTAGACACTGACGAAGGCGGTCACGCCGAAACGCGTTTGTTTACTTTTTCTGCAGAGAAACACAACGGAAATAAATCAAAAACTTTTGCTTTTGATAATGTGTATGGCTTGAGTGCGCTCATTTGAGAAAAAGTTCTACTTACGAGGACTTTGTGTGGGGAAAAGATAGCACATTCCACTTGCGCTGAGCTAGCACCCAGGGCCGGTGGTGCAACGAATTGTGGACTTGTGTTTTGGTTTTGTGGATATATATATATATACGGCAGTATATTGGTGCACTGAACATTTCCGGGACTGCAGTATCCAGGAAACCCCACAGTTACTCATTAGAGCAGCCCATTGAGGGGAGTGGAATTGGGCGTATTTAACTGGGAGTGAACCGGCAATGGCACGAACTGTTAATTGAGAGCCTCTGAGGAAGAAAGGATACTTGAAACGCGTCAGGCTGAATGTTATAATAACAGCTGCTTAAGGAATCTGCAGGCAACGTCGATGTCCTAACCTAATAAAAAGTGTGTTTTACGACGGAGTTTGAGTGCGGCTCTTTGCTTAGGGCAAACTTGGAGCTGGATATATATATATATATATATACACTCCAGGTACCTGGTCCACTCAAGTAAACGCCAGAGCCAGTCTTGGAATCAAAAAGTGATTTATTTCATTTGTGGTAAAAGGGTGCAAGCCTCGTCATACGCGTTTCGGGCACCGGCTGTGCCCTTGCTCACTGACCTGATATATATATATCTAATCAAACAAGGCCTCTCAGATAGAAAGGTAATTGAGCTGCACACGATCCGGTCATTTTAAAAGCATTTATTTCCATGTTGCAGCGCGGCTGTTTTACAAGTTGTCCCAATGCATTTCGGTCGAGACATCGACCTTCATCAGGGGAGGGGGCCTCGGCATCACACAGGCTGAGCAGTCCACTTGTCAGCTTCGCTCCTTTAAGGTGTTCGCGATCTAGTGGCCAGCCCCACGGGCTGACTATGCTTAAAAGCATGCTGGTTTTTGTAGTGTTCTGATTGCCGTGATGGTGTTACCCTCCAGTGGGTGATGCCGTTCTTTGATTCCACTTTTTAAAATGCCGTAATCCCCTAGCATACCACTTTCAGGTTGCTGGGGGCCAAGCTAAAGTCCGGTCCTTGGCGGCTGCCTACTGCCCTTAGTGCTCTCGCAAAAACAAAGTGTTGTTCAATGTCGGGCAGTATCGGCGCTCTTGTAGGCGGTGCGTGGCTCGAGGTAGGACACCCTCTAAACATCAAACAAGGCCTCTCACATAGAAAGGTAATTGAGCCGCACGCAATCCGGTCATTTTAAAAGCATTTATTTTCATGTTGCAGCGCGGCCGGTTTCCAAGTTGTCCCAATGATTTCGGTCGAGACATCGGCCTTCATCAGGGGAGTGGGCCTCGGCATCACACAGGCTGAGCAGTCCACTCGTCAGCTTCGCTCCTTTAAGCTGTTCGCCATCTGGTGGCCACCCCCACGGGCTGACTATGCTTAAAAGCATGCTGGTTTTTGTAGTGTTCTGATTGCCTTGATGGTGTTACCCTCCAGTGGGTGATGTCATTCTTTGATGCTGCTTTTTAAAATCCGTAATCCCCTAGCATACCACTTTCAGGTTGCTGGGGGCCAAGCCAAAGTCCGGTCCTTGGCGACTGCCTACCGCCTCCCAGCTGACCCTCCCACACTAGTATCGTTCTGCAGCCCCGTCCCCCACTGCCTCTGTGACCATCTGGACCTGCTCGTCAGAGGTCGCTCCCCCTCGCTCCCTGCCTGTCCCAAAACGCTTTGCTGACGCTTTGCTGCTAAAATCACCAACTCGAGCGCTTCGACGATATTGTAGCACCTGGTATCGTTGTAACTTATTTATTTAATTTTCGCTGCTCATTGGCCCTGCATTGTGTTGTATTTATAGCGCTTTGCTTTGAACAGTGTACTAGTGATCGGCGACTGTGCCCCTGCTTTGTTTTCAGATACCCCTCTGCCATTTTGTTGGTTTGGTTACTTGGTTTGCTCCCCGTGTCTCCTCCCCGCTCCCGCCTCCCAGCTGACCCTCCCACGCTCCCCCCCCTCCACTCTCCATTTAAGACAGATGGACCCACGCGCTGCGTCCACGTGCTGCGGCCGCGCTGAAGGTGCGCCAAAGGTAAGCCCGTCTACGCCCGTCCGCGCTGGGACCGCGCCCAGCGCCAGTATCCCTGGTCCCCGCCGCACCCAACCCACTAGATTCACATATGATACCGCAACTCTCCTTGCTCTCAACCCCGGACGCACACCACAATGCTGCGAAGCCACCCCAGGACGTACCCACGGCCCATTCGCCTGCCTCTCCTGCAAGTTCAACTGCTTCAGGACCCTCACCAAATCCACTTCCTCCATACACAGCTCCGACTCTAACCACCTGAAGTGCATCCTGCTTAACACCCGCTCGGTCCACAGACACGCAACTAAACTCTGGGACCTACTCGACACTGCGTCACCGGACATCGCCTTCCTTACAGAAACATGGATGAACACATCATCATCACCCGACATCGCCATAGCCATACCGGACGCTTACAAGATTATCCGAAAAGACCGCACCAATCAAACAGGAGGAGGCATCGCCATCATCCATAGGAACACCATCAAAATCACGACCAGCTCCGACAATAATCTTGCAACCGCCGAACATCTCCACTTTCAGATCCACACCGACCCTAGGACCACACTTAGAGGCACCCTCATCTACAGGCCTCCAGGAACCCACACTCAATTCAGCAATGACATCACTGACTTCGTCAGCCCACATGCCCTCGCCTCCGAGAACTACATAATTTTAGGAGACCTCAACTACCACCTTGAAAACAAACACGACAGCAACACCTCCACCCTTCTGGACAACCTGGCCAATCTCGGACTCAAACAACTTGTTGACACCCCCATCCATGTAGCCGGACACACGCTCGACCCTATCTTCACCTCCAGCAAGCACATTTCCTTCGATCGCACCACAGCTCTCTATTGGACGGACCACAGCTGTGTTCACTTCAGCTACAAAACCACCCTGTCCCACAACCGCCCACAACCTATTCCTCAGAGAAACTGGTACAAAATCACCTCCGACCAACTCCTCACATCACTCAACCAAAACCCTCCCACCCTCTCATTGGACCCAAACCAAGCAGCCACCAATCTCAAGCAATGGATCACCCACAGTGCTGACGAATTAGCACCCCTGAAAAAGCACCAGATCAAATCAGCCAGCAAAAAGGGTCCCTGGTTCAATGATGACCTTAAAAAATCCAAGAAGCTATGCCGCACCCTGGAGAAAACATGGAGAAAAAAAACCCAACCACCGACAACATGGCCACCCTCAAGGCAGCCACCCGCAAACACCACCAACTGATTTGATCCGCCAAGAAATCAGCATTCAAGGATCATCTTGACAACAACACCCACAACAGCAAGGAACTTTTCAACATTGTCAAAGAATTCACCAACCCCACCGCAGCATCTAACGACATCACTCCCTCCCAAGACCTCTGCGCTGCGTTATCCTCCTTCTTCTACAACAAAATTGCCGACATCCACAACAGCTTCGAGAACACTCCCAGCGATCAACCCTCCCCACCCCCCTCAGATCCTACTCCGCCAACTAACAACCTTAGTGCCTAGAACCCAATCACCACTGAAGACACCATCCGCCTAATGAACTCAATCCACTCTGGCTCGCCAACCGACCCCTGCCCCCACCACATCTTCAACAAAGCTGACTCCATCATCGCACCCCATCTGTGTGATGTCATCAACTGCTCGTTCAACTCTGCCACCTTCCCAGAAAGCTGGAAACACGCCGAACTCAGCGCCCTCTTGAAGAGACCCACAGCAGACCCCTCTGAACTTAAAAACTACCGACCCATATCCCTCCTCCCTTTCCCCGCCAAAGTCATTGAGAAAGCCGTCAACAGCCAGCTCGCCGCCTTCCTTGAATCCAACAACTCCCTCGATCAATCTCCATCCGGATTTCGAGCCAAACACAGCACCGAAACCGCCCTCATTGCAGCCACAGACGACATCCGAACACTACTGGATAACGGAGAAACAGTGGCCCTCATTCTACTCGACCTCTCCGCCGCTTTCGACACAGTCTGCCACAGCACCCTTATACAACGCCTCAGCAACATCGGCATACAAGGAAAAGCCTTGGGCTGGATCACCTCGTTCCTCGCCGGGAGAACTCAAAGAGTCCGACTTCCCCCATTCAACTCAGAGGCCACTGAAGTCATCTGTGGAGTACCACAAGGATCATCACTCAGTCCCACCCTCTTCAACGTTTACATGAGCCCACTCGCATCCATCGCGCGCCAACACAACCTCAACATCATCTCTTACGCCGACGACAGCCAATTAATCCTTTCCCTCACCAAAGACCCTAACACCGCCAAAACCAATCTTCACGAAGGCATGAAAGAAGTAGTCGAATGGATGAAACATAGCCACCTAAAACTCAAATCAGACAAAACGGAGGTGCTCATCCTAGGATCTTCCCCCTCTGCCTGGGACGACTCTTAGTGGCCTTCCGCTCTGGGCACAGCACCCACACCCACAGACCACTCACGTAACCTTGGCTTCATCCTAGACTCCTCTCTCTCGATGTCCAGACAAGACAACGCAGTCTCATCCTCCTGCTTCAACGTACTTCGCATTCTCAAAAAGATCTTCCGCTGGATCCCCCTCGAGACAAGAAAGACTGTCACCTACGCACTGGTCACGAGTCGACTGGATTATGGTAACACACTATACGCCGGAATCACAGCAAAATTACAGAAAAAACTCCAACGCATCCAAAACGCATCAGCGAGACTCATATTGGACATCCCTCGCCAAGATCACATCACCGGACACCTAAAAGACCTCCACTGGCTTCCCGTCAACAAAAGAATTACGTTCCGTCTTCTCACCCACGCACACAAGGCCCTCTACAATCTAGGATCCGAATGCCTCAACACTCGACTGTCCTTCTACAAACCCACCCGCCAACTAAGATCGTCCAATAAAGCCCTCGCCGCAGTCCCGCGCATCCGAAAATCCACCATGGGTGGCAGATCCTTCTCCTTCCTGGCTGCCAAGACCTGGAACTCACTCCCCACTCACCTCCGCCTTACTCAAAACCACATCTCCTTCAGAAAAGAACTTAAAACCTGGCTATTCGACAAATAATGAACCCCTTCCCCAAGCGCCTTGAGACCCTATGGGTGAGTAGTGCGCTATATAAATGCCCGAACTTGAACTTGAACTTGTGCTCTTGCAAAACAAAGTGTTGTCCAATGTCGGGCAGTATCGGCGCTCTTGTAGGCGGTGCATGGCTCGAGGTAGGACACCCTCTAAACATCAAACAAGGCCTCTCCGATAGAAAGGTAATTGAGCCGCACAAGATCCAGTCATTTTAAAAGCATTTATTTCTATGTTGCAGCGCGGCTGGTTTCCAAGTTGTCCCAATGCATTTCGGTCGAGACATTGACCTTTATCAGGGGAGGGGGCCTTGGCATCACACAGGCTGAGCAGTCCACTCGTCAGCATCGCTCCTTTAAGGTGTTCGCCATCTAGTGGCCACCCCCACGGGCTGACTATTCTTAAAAGCATGCTGGTTCTTGTAGTGTTCTGATTGCCGTGATGGTGTTACCCTCCAGTGGGTGATGCCGTTCTTTGATGCTGCTTTTTAAAATGCCGTAATCCCCTAGCATACCACCTTCAGGTTGCTGGGGGCCAAGCCAAAGTCCGCTGCTTGGTGGCTGCCTACTGCCCTTTGTGCTCTCGCAAAAACAAAGTGTTGAATATATATATATATATATATATATATATATATATATATATATATATATATATATATATATATATATATATATATATATATATATTTTTACAAAGCAATTTGAAATAAGTCACCGCACTCTTCTAGGATTTGGTTAAGCTTTTTAATCCATCAAGGAAAAAACTTCCTCACCTACGCGTTTCAAACAGATTACTGTTCTTGCTCACGGTAGTTACAAGTCCATCTTTTCTTTTTACTATTTATACCCTCCTGTCCATATGGCAATTAGGATGCATTATGGGAGGGGTAGTTTTTGGTGAAAAACAACCATGTCAGGTCCCTTTTACAAGTTATCAAAGTCATTTTTGGATGACATTATGAGGATGGCGTTTTGGTGGCTGAGTGCCAGATGGCTTTGAGAATAAAACCATTCCAAAGCAAGTCGAGTTATTATCTCTCTTGCTGCTTGTATGTACTAATATTGTACATAGTAGTGGGTGATAGCTAAGTGCTATATACCAAGGTCATTGACTTGTAACTTGTTACCAGGACTCTGACATTATTTAAAATAAACGCTCTAAATAACAAACATACATTTTTTCATGAATTTTTTCATAAATTCTCAGTTTAACCCTATACATTTCAGAAGTTTAAGCAATATGTACTGAAAGGAATCAATACGTCTGGTACAGGTTTCAAGTTTACATTTCGTGTAGTTATTTTACTTTTGATTCAAACAGTTATTTTGAGAGAAAGGTGTCATAGTCAATGGAGACCTTCATTCTTATTGTCATGTGATTGTTTTGGATATTGGATTTAAATTGATTCATAAATGTACATATAACTCCTCGTCCCCGTTCAATCCTTGCGGGGTCTTGGTTTTGAATTTTATTATTAATTTAGATTCCAAACGTCTGAGTTTTTGCAGGCGATTTCCTCCTCTCTCATTTTCAGGTATCATTGCTAGTCCTGAGTATCTCACATTTAACCAAGTTTTGTTTTTGTGAGTCATGAGGTGTTTTGCCATTGCATAAGTTTGGTCCTTGTTTTGCATGGCCCTAATATGTTCTAGCATTCTTTTCTTTAGGGCACATATTGTTGATCCAATATATCTCTTTCCACAATCACACTCCAAAAGATAGACAACATAATGGGATTCACAAGTGATCTTGGTACGTATTTCAAATGGTTGGCCTTTTGGATCTGTTATGGATTTAAGATTTTTACCAATCTTGCATGCTTTGCACGATGTGCATTTGGTGAATCCTTTCTGTCTTTTTTCTAGCCACGTTTCTTCTCTTTTGTTTATGAAGTGGCTGTTGACCAGAATGTCACCGATTAATGGTGCTTTTCTGAAAGAGAAAAAACCAGAACAGAGACACTGATAGTCAAGAAAAAAGAGGCCAATGAAACAACGAAGGAAGAAAAACCACGCCTAATCTTGACATATTCAAAAGAAAGTGCAAACATAAGAAAAGCGGTCACCAAATATTGGAGTGTATTAAAAAAGGATCCTGATATTGGAAGTACGATAGGAGATGCCCCTTTAATCTCTTTCAGAAAAGCACCATCAATCGGTGACATTCTGGTCAACAGCCACTTCATAAACAAAAGAGAAGAAACGTGGCTAGAAAAAAGACAGAAAGGATTCACCAAATGCACATCGTGCAAAGCATGCAAGATTGGTAAAAATCTTAAATCCATAACAGATCCAAAAGGCCAACCATTTGAAATACGTACCAAGATCACTTGTGAATCCCATTATGTTGTCTATCTTTTGGAGTGTGATTGTGGAAAGAGATATATTGGATCAACAATATGTGCCCTAAAGAAAAGAATGCTAGAACATATTAGGGCCATGCAAAACAAGGACCAAACTTATGCAATGGCAAAACACCTCATGACTCACAAAAACAAAACTTGGTTAAATGTGAGATACTCAGGACTAGCAATGATACCTGAAAATGAGAGAGGAGGAAATCGCCTGCAAAAACTCAGACGTTTGGAATCTAAATTAATAATAAAATTCAAAAACAAGACCCCGCAAGGATTGAACGGGGACGAGGAGTTATATGTACATTTATGAATCAATTTAAATCCAATATCCAAAACAATCACATGACAATAAGAATGAAGGTCTCCATTGACTATGACACCTTTCTCACAAAATAACTGTTTGAATCAAAAGTAAAATAACTACACGAAATGTAAACTTGAAACTTGTACCAGACGTATTGATTCCTTTCAGTACATATTGCTTAAACTTCTGAAATGTATAGGGTTAAACTGAGAATTTATGAAAAAATTCATGAAAAAATTTATGTTTGTTATTTAGAGCGTTTATTTTAAATAATGTCAGAGTCCTGGTAACAAGTTACAAGTCAATGACCTTGGTATATAGCACTTAGCTATCACCCACTACTATGTACAATATTAGTACATACAAGCAGCAAGAGAGATAATAACTCGACTTGCTTTGGAATGGTTTTATTCTCAAAGCCATCTGGCACTCAGCCACCAAAACGCCATCCTCATAATGTCATCCAAAAATGACTTTGATAACTTGTAAAAGGGACCTGACATGGTTGTTTTTCACCAAAAACTACCCCTCCCATAATGCATCCTAATTGCCATATGGGCAGGAGGGTATAAATAGTAAAAAGAAAAAATGGACTTGTAACTACCGTGAGCAAGAACAGTAATCTGTTTGAAACGCGTAGGTGAGGAAGTTTTTTCCTTGATGGATTAAAAAGCTTAACCAAATCCTAGAAGAGTGCGGTGACTTATTTCAAATTGCTTTGTAAAAGTCTAAACGAGTCTTGTCCTTGACTCTGCACCGGCACCAGCTGAATGGTCGCTCCTTCTCCAGCAAGGGACATTTGCTTCTACATATATATATATATATATATATATATATATATATATATATATATATATATATATATATATATATATATATATATATATATATATATATATATATATATATATATATTGAAAAAAAACATAGGTTTCACACGTATGGAATTCCAATCGAACCTCATGTTAGATGTGAAGGACATCTAAAATGATCTTTGATTGGAATTCCATAGAGCATATTATCAAACCCATTATCGCCAGTTTAGCTACACTTTCCTGTCGATAAAGTGGCGATAATTTTGTCGCCCAGGCTTGATATTAAGGCCCAGAGTTTTAATGTTTTCTCTCTCTCTCACTCTCTGTGACATCATTTCTCCTTCTCTCTTAAACTTAGACTCTGCTGTCTGCTTGGACGTGTAGAAGAATTGTTGAAGTGAAGTTGTGAAGTCTACTTCCATATGTGTTTGGCCACAAGGTTTATAAAACGGTAAGCACAGAGGCTTAGATCTACAAATCCTTTATAGGAATGCATTAAAAACAATTCGGCATAACCGGCGTTAGTAACGCAGTAGGCACTTCCATATAGATACCACTTGAAAGCGGTACTATAACAAATAAAATGTACCAGGTACACTGCACTCGTAAAACTCTAGTGTTAGCTTTATTCGTGAAACGAGAGAGGGCCAAATTATCAAGCCTTGGCACAAAATTATTGCCACTTTATCAGCAGCAAACTGCCTCTAAAGTGGCTATAATGGGTTTGATCTATAATTACCTCCGAGCAATGACAACAGATAGGTTACAACAGTCAGACAAACAGATATACAACCTTCTTACGCCTTTTTTGAGTCACTTTTAACATGAGTAAAGTGACGCAAGGAAAACATCTCAACTCCAGACTGTGCAACACAGTTTTAATGTTGTTTTCTCTCTCTTTCTCTCTCTCACTCTCTGTGACATCATTTCTCTTTCTCTCTTAAACTTAGACACTGCTGTCTTCGACGTGTAGAAGAATTGTTCAGAATAAGTTGTGACACCAACTGCCTGAAATGTTTACCCGCAAGGTTTATACACGGTAAGCACAGAGGCCTAGATCTACAAAGCCTTCACAGGAATGCATTAGAAATAAGTCGCCATAACAGGCGTCAGTAACACACTAGGCACTTCCAAATAGACACCACTTGAACGCAGCACTATAACAGAACTGGAATGTACGAGTCACACTGCAAACGTAAAACCGTAGAGTTACCAAAACTTGTAGGGGCATAGTATCAAGAACAGCGATAAAATTATCACCGTTTCAGCGGCAAGAAACTGCTGCTAAAGCGGAGATAATGGGCTTGATAATATTCCCTTCTAAATTCCCATAGTAGCCCAGGTTAACCCCAGAACCTGCACTGCTATGGGAATTCACAACAGCATAGCAGATCTAGAAGGGGGAGGTCCGGGTTTTTTGTATAAATATGGGTCCCCAAGATTCTTCAAAAAAGTCAGTCTGAAGGTTCGAAGATCTGCCTTGACGTTGTGGTGCAGACTGAAGCGATGTTGGGGTATAAATTACTATTCAGATCTGGCCCCCATCTGAGACACCCCTGGCACGCCATTATGCCTAAAGGACAGTCTTTCTCAGGCTATCAGGAGGGCAGGAGTAGCTACCTGGTCAGATCTTGTCACAGCGGAGGGTGTTCTTCCCTGGGAAGTTCTGCGGGCTAAGATAGGGGATTCTTTTTCCCGTTTTAAATACATCCAACTTCGCTCCTGGTTTGTTACAGAGAAAGACAATATAGGGGGAAAATGGGAAATTGAGGTAGCACTCCATTCTGTTGGTGTTAGGAAGAAAGAGGTAGCCCTTTGGTATAGAGAATTGCTGAATTCGGAAGAGTCCACAGCCACGCCCCTAAACCAGGTTTGGAGTGCATCTGTCTTTGAGGCCTTTGCCGCCGAGCTCTATGAAAGATCTCTTAAACTCTTAAATAGGTATGTTAAGTCGGCCTCATTGAAAAAGAACCACTATTTTGTATTAAATAGGTTGTATTTCACGCCCAAAAAAATAGCAAAGTTTGTTTGTCCCTCCCCTTAATGTCCAAAGTGTGATTTAGCAGAGGCGGACGATATTCACATGTTCTATGATTGCCCTGTGTTTGGTCCCTTTTGGACAAAAGTAGGAGAGACACTGGATAGTGTTTTAAAAGTAAATATTGGTCTGAATGGGGTGAGGGTAATATTCGGGTTGGACTCGGAATCTACTAACGAGCTCAGTGAGGAACAGATTGCCTTATTTTTCACTCTAATTATTATCGCTCGCAGAGAAATTTGCATGTTATGGAAAGATCCAGCCCCCCACTATATGATAGATGGCTACAGTCTGTTCTAAAAACTGCACGGCTTGAGTTGGGGGCTATATATAATAGAAACACCACAGTTTGGCTCCCACTTTGGGAATGGGCACTCGAGTTGAGGTTGGTATCCGATTCCGAGACTGTCCAATGATTACACCGGACCCCGGGATAAAGAGGTAGCCAGGTCGGCTTTAGGTGCAGCAAGGACCCCGGCCCTGGGTGCACAAGAGAGAAAGGGTTGTTAGTGTTTTTCTTTTGCAAGTTCCAAAGGTGAGATGAGGACAAAAAAAAAAAAAAAAAAAAAACAGCATATTATCAAGCCCATTATCGCCGCTTTAGCTGCAGTTTCCTGCTGCTGAAACATTGATAATTTTATCGCCAATCTTGAAAATATGCCCCTAATACTTCAGCTCATTTACTCACATCTACATAATTCTAAACTCTAATTTTCATTTTTCTTTTGCAGATTACCAATCGGACACCTTTTGGAATCCATTTCACAATTTGTTTATAACATTGTTTAAGGTATTTTTCCAGTTCTAATATAGTTATAATTGAGTTTCGTTTATATTTATTGTTTAATAAAAGCTAATAAAAAAACCTACATACTTCCTTTATTTTGTGGGGGAGGGGTATGACGGCCCACAATAAAAATAATGTTAAAATACTATAGTAAGATATTCAAGACTAGGATTGAAAACTACTGAGTTCTAACTAACAGATATAATAAAAACAATGGTGAGAAACTACGAAAATGGCGATGGACGGAGTACGTAATCAACGTTTGGCGCCTCGGCACTACCTTTCAAATAAATATATAAAAAATATGGCTATTAATACTGTACAAAAGTACAGCAGCGGATGACACACACGAACCGGGAAAAGAAAGCGACAGATTTACTAACTAATACAAAGAAAGGTTTGCTTGTTGAACTTGAAGAAAAAGAAAACGTGGGCTTCGAAACGATGCTGAGCATGCGAAGAGAGTACAACTGCTACACCCAAAAAAAGGAAAGCTTTACATACTATCATAGAAATGAAAGAGCATTTTATCAACAAAAGGCAATACATTATCGCTGCTTTTATCGACAAGAAACTGCCGATAAAGCGGCGATAATAGGCTTGATAATAGGCCCTTGTAACTTCCCATAGCAGCCCAGGTTCTGGTATTAACCTGGGCTCCTATGGTTATTCAGAAGGGCGTATTATCGCCCCTTTATCAGCAGTTTCCTGCCGATAAAAACGACAATAATGTATCACCTTTTGTGGATAATATGACTCATTGCTGTTTTTTGACCAGTAAACTTAGGTGCATATTATCAAGGACCGTGTTAAAATTATCGCCGTTTTATTGGCAGGAAACTGCCGATAAAACGGTATAATGAGCTTCATAATACGGCGTTGTTATTTCCCATAGAAGCCCATGCTAACACCAGAACATAGACTTTTATGGGAATTTACAAAGACGTATTATCAAGCCCACCCTCCCAACAATAATAAAAAACTCCAGACAATGCAGGTACCCGGAGCTGGAAGGTCATTTTACATATCACTGCCCCAGAAATGTGGCGTTTCCCGCGACGTGTACGGGGAGAGAAAGAGAGCTCAAAACATATTTTTTATAAAAAAAGACCCGAGGGGTGCCGCTCACGGAGACTGCGGGGAACAGGACGGTAACGCCCCGCATACTTCAAAATAAAACCAGAGGAGTGCCGTTCCCCAGTGCTCGGGGCACCTTGCATGCCCCCATTATGCAGAAAAATTGCCCCTGTAATTTGCCCTCCCGGGACCTAATGAATAAAATGGGCTTCTACTTTTTTTTCACCTTTTCCACTGCTTACAAGTATTGCACGAGTACCCCGACATTTTTTATTTAAAAAAAAATCAAAATTGAGCCTAAAGATCCATGTACCACCCCCTGACCAAGACTATAGCCTCAGAATCTTTCCACCCTTCCCCGTTTCCTTATTTCTCAACTTTGTTTTACTGTTTTCTTGTGACTCTCCTCTCCCGACAAACAACATGCGGCCAACACTTCCTGGTTTGGGGTATTGACAGCCAATCCTGCTTGTAATTGTACGTATTTCCATACACATACGCCGCGATTTTTCTTTAAAAATAAAATAAAAAAATAGAGCCTAAACATCCATGTACGACCCCCTGAGCAAGCCTAGAGGGTCAGAATGTCTCTAGCCTACCCCCTTCCCTTATTTCTCAACTTTGTTTTACTGTTTTCTTGTGACTCGGTTCTAGCGAGGCATAAGATGGCCACCAACACTTCCTGGTTTCGAGTGTTGACAGACAGTTCACAGCCAATCAGCATGCAGCTCGCGCTCGTAATTGGACAGATTTCAGTACGCGTGCTGAACTCCGTCTCTAGATATCGCTATGATTTTACTTGCAATTTTCTCAGAAACTACTGAACGGATTCACACCATTTAACATACAGCACAATCTGCGAACAGAACTCTACCTCTCTGCCAAATTTCGTGTAATTTGGTTCAGCCGTTCGGGCTGTAGCCCTGTCTAAAGGTCCCTATGGAAAATTGCATGGGGAAAACACGTTTTGGGACCCCCCTTTTTTCTTGGCCCCCGCTTTACGAATCACCCCCAAACTTTCAGGGAAGGAGCGTAACCGAGCAGCCCATTTTCTTGGAGTAATTCGCAAAGATTCGTCCACTGGTGCCAACGTTATTCCAAATAGGATGTTGTGAATTTCCTATGGAAATTAGGTCCTATCTATAACTACCTACTGGCGACCATCCAGTGAATGTGGTTTGCTTCCTGGTTGGAAGTGATGACAGCCAATGAGCATGCAGCTTTCTCGGGAAGGCATGCTGATTGGCTGCCACTGTCTGTTTACACTCCAAACCAGGAAGTGTTGGCAGCCATCTTGTGCCTCAGTAGAACCAAGGCACAAGAAAGAAGTGAAACAAAGGTGCAAAATACGCAAAGGGAGCAGGGTAGAAGCACCCTGACCCCCTAGGCCTGCTCAGGGGGTCCCACAATGACAGCCCAGGCCCCAATTTTTTTTTTTAAATCGCGGGGTACGCGCATCGGTACCTACTTGAGGTACTTAAATTACCCACATAACACATCAGCTCTTTTTAGAGCTACCCTACCTCTAAGCACTCCAAATTCTTATTTTACACTATTTTCTTTCACTGTTTTTCCCTGTGGTACGCTCAGGGTATGCGTACTTGGAAGCATACATGGGAACGCACCCAGCGCTTACCCCGCGAAAATTTCAACCAAAAAAAATTTGGTTTTTTGCCCTTCAGGGTCCTTTTAGGCCCCCCTCAGAAAACCTAGGGGGTCAGGGGGTGTCTACCCTGCACCCTTTTAATCATTTCCACCTTTTTTTTCACCACTTGTGTCTCGATTCTACCGAGACACAAGATGGCGGACTCTCCGGACTGTTTGGAATGTTGACAGACACCCGAGAGCCAATCAGCTTTCCGCTAGCGCACTTCCGTGGCGCGCCGGGAGCGCTTACCGGTACACGTACCCTGAGCGCTCGAAGCACGCATACAGATATATAAATTTTTTTGTAGTTAATTTTCATAAAACCACTGGAGCAATTTTCACCAAATATAGAAAAGGCACTTCTGTGTACCAGTCCCTACAATTTTGCAAATTTTGGTGTAATTCCATTTAGCGGTTTGGGCTGTAGCCCTGTCTGAACGTCGTATGGAAATTAACATGGGGAAAACACGTTTTGGGACCCCCTTTTTTCTCAGCCCCCACATGACGAATCCCCCCAAAAACTTCCAGGGAAGGAGCGGAGCGGAGCTGGCCTAAATTTTGGAAATTTACTCCCAAATTCCTCAACCGGCGCCAAAGTTATTCCCAATAGAATGTTGCAGATTTCCTATGGATACTAGGTCCTAACTATATATACCTACTGGCGACCGCCAGTAGGTAATATATATATATATATATATATATTGTTAGATCTGGCATAATTGGCGTGAATATATATACATATATATCCAAGCTCCAAGTGCCCCCAAGCAAGGATGCACGCAGATGGCAACTGGCATAAAAGCCCTTTATTTAAGTAAACTGAGTCCAGCATTCCAAAATGTATTAACAGCCTGCATGTCGATAACAGCCTGACGCGTTTCAGAGCTCCTGCTCTTTCTTCAGAGGCTCGACATTTCAGTTTGTGCTTTCTGACACACCCAGTTTGTAATCGCTAAATTAGGCGCCCTTCGATGGGCTGAATTGTTCGCTAGGCCCGCTGGTCCTTGTTGTATGTGTCAGAATGATTCACTCCTTGGATGGAAGCACGTAATTTTCACTGTGGTCATCTTTTCAAAAGCGATTACAAACGCGTTTGTTCGACTAGATTTTGCAGCGCTGTTAATAAATATGGCACTTAAAACTATCTGATATGGCTTGGAGTGCCCTTAATTGAGAAGGGGTCCGAGGAATCTGGATCGTGTGTTGGCAAATATTGACGCACCCCACCATGCGTTAAGGAGGCACCCGAGGTGTTTGAGAGGAGCGACGGCTGGTGGAAGGAGTGAAACGGATATATATATATATCAAGTGAAATTAAGTGACTTGCAACAAATAATAGCTTGAGTCCAATTTCAAGTGCCATGGAATCTTCATACTTGGACAAGATAGCACAGCAAAAAGTTCATATTATAATTTCATTTATTTGTAGTTCCGTCATGAAAATAGTTATAGCATCAACAGAAACAGCCAACACGTGTTTCGTCGGTACCACAATCAGTACCATGACTTTCTCAAGGCTATGCAAATGATAATGACTGTGATGAGTCAAGGCCTTCTATGTGAAATAAAATTATAACTCTGGTGTCAAAAACCACAAATGTGTACAATGAAGATGAGCACCGGAACACTGTCTTTCAAGAATAGTCGGCCATCTGACACAGTAGTCTTGAAAGAGGAGAAGTCCCACCCCGGCCGGTGTACCGGACTACAATCGAGATTAGAATTGGTGATCATCCACACAATAAAGCATGATTGATGTCATAAAATCGAAATATAGTATTGTGAACCCGAAAATGATGGGACAAAAGCCCCGACAAGGAGTAAGAAGGACAGCAGTCACAGATGGAGAACTGGTGTCAGTCTGAGTGAACAATTGGAAATAGACAAGTCGCAGAGTGTCTACGAACTGCAGCAAAGCCCCAAAGTGTCTAGAGGCTGTGATTAAACAGAAAGGTCCGCATAGTAACGTTTTTTTGTTTGGTTTTTTTCTCGGCCACATTACTATGCGGACCTTTCTGTTTAATCACAGTCTCTAGACTCTTTGGGGCTTCGCTTTAATCGGAGGAATCTAGTCCGCTCTGCTTACCTTGTGTAAACACTGTGACAAACAGAGTTCACAACTTGAACTCAGCTTTGGTTCTACATGTCAGAGTGGACAGCAACCTCCATAACTTTAAAAGAGAAAGCAAAACGATGTGAGAGAAAGTGAGAGAGAGAAAGTTATAGATGGAGCAGTTAATACTATAGAAAATACTCGTAGCTCACCTTTTGCCTCCGTTGTGTGTCCAAGGATGTGCTGCTTCATAGTGCACCCTCTAGTTTAGTGATCTGAAAGATAGTATATAGAGTTAGTAATAGCATAGTACATACAAATGCACACGTTTATTTTTGGTTTATTTTTTTGTACACTCAGGATACTATATTACAACAAGTTACACTGTAAGGAGGTGTCTGTGTGCTGTTTTTTTCCAAAGTACTATATCCCATGCACTCCCACTGCATAGCGGTGAGTTCTCAATATTGGTTATCTAGGGCCAGATGTAGGAGCCCTAATACCGGTCGGTAACGGCCGATTTCGGCCGTTACCGACCGACCGACCGACCGGTATTTGGCTTTTGAGATGTAGGGGGCCTATTCAGTAATTTTACAGATTCGGTAAAAATACCGATTCGGTAAAATACCGAATCGGTATACTTACCGAATCGGTAAATCCATATGTAGCTGACACTCCTAAGAGTGCCACAGGCCCTTAAGAGTCGGTATTTTACCACCCAATCCTATTTCTAAACCTTCCAGCTATTGGGAAAAAATATATACATGCAATTTGATAGGTGAACAGACAAAATATCGACTCCAAAATATCGACTGGACATAATATCGAGTTTTAAATATAGACTGGACAAAATATCGACTTGACATAATATCGACTACAAAAATATCGTTTTTCAGGTAAGTGAAGTAATATCGACTGTATAAAATATAGATAGCAAAAATATCGAATTTTTAATAATATATAATATTTTATAGTGTATTTTTATGTAATAATATGTGTGAAAAGTGTGTATTAATGTTATAAAATATTTTATTAAATGGATTTTGTTTTTTTAATAATTGCGTTATGTAATTCTGTAGCGGGTTGTGGGTTTATAGGGGAATAGGGTGGGAAGTAATTTAATAATAATTAATTAATTAATATATGTTTGTAAATATTTATAATTAATAATTAATTGATAATTAATAATAATTAGTTAATTAATTAATATAATTTTGTACATATTTTGAATTAGTAATTAATTGGTAATTGATTAATTGTAATTAGTTAATTACATTAATTAGAGTACATTTTAATATATATAATTTTGTGTTATTGTTAAGTAATTAATTGGGAAAAAATAATATTAATTATTAAAATAATTACAGCTAATGTGCTAATATATTTACTTTATTGTTATTGTTAATTAATAATTAATTGGTAATTAAATAATATTGATAAATTTTGGGTAAAGGAGTATTTTTAGGGTTCAGGGTCAGTTTTTAGTTTTTGGGTAAAGGGGCATTTTTAGGGTTCAGGGTCAGTTTTCAGTGTTTGGGTAAAGGGGCATTTTTAGGGTTCAGGGTCAGTTTTCAGTTTTTGGGTAAAGGGGCATTTTTAGGGTTCAGGGTCAGTTTTCAGTTTTTGGGTAAAGGGGCATTTTTTGGGTTCAGGGTCAGTTTTCAGTTTTTGGGTAAAGGGGCATTTTTAGGGTTCAGGGTCAGTTTTCAGTTTTTTGGGTAAAGGGGCATTTTTAGGGTTCAAGGTCAGTTTTCAGTTTTTGGGTAAAGGGGCATTTTTAGGGTTCAGGGTCAGTTTTCAGTTTTTGGGTAAAGGGGCATTTTTAGGGTTCAGGGTCAGTTTTTAGTTTTTGGGTAAAGGGGTATTTTTAGGGTTCAGGGTCAGTTTTGGGTTTTTGGGTAAAGGGGTATATTTTAGGGTTCAGGGTCAACAAATAAGATTGTAAAAAATTATTTTTATTATTTTCATTTATTATTTAATTATTATAATTTAATTTAAGTATTTTGAAGTATATTTTAGTAATTAAAATTTAATATTAATTTAATTTAACACTGTTTTTAATAAAGTCGATATTTTTTACATCTATATTATTGTTAACGATATTTTGTACTCGATATTTTTGTACTTACCTGTTTGTAGATAGAAAGTCGATATTTTGTCTGTCGATATTTTGGCAACGATATTTTTGCAGGTCGATATTTTGGCAGTCTATATTATTTCAGTGATCCAATTTGATACACTATATACGACTGCGTTTGTCTACGCTGCGTCGCTTTTTTGTATCCAGTCTGCTACAGCCCTTCGAGTCCCTCCGATGCGCACCCAGGCCTCACTGCTCACCTTTTCGTGGACAGGACACCTTCGACATCATCTAGTCCCGATCTGCCAATAAGAAATCTCACATATGGGGCTGAGTCTTGATATCTCTATGGCTAACAACATACTCATGCTCCCATCATCACTCAGTCCTTCCAGTACCACTAACTCAGTAACCATGCATGTGGTGGTGGGCCTACTGTTCGGTGGTTCAGGCCTACATGAGAAGTCCGAACCACCAGGATGGGCCATCACGGAGCTTGCTATGGGAGCAAATCTAAAATGGCGTACAGCACATGCGACCCGTCTTTTTTATAGGTACGGTCTCGTGTGTAATGACAAATGCATTGTATGGGTGTGGTGTGGGTGTATACCAGCTATGAGGGAGTGTGTGTGCCATTCTGACAACTAGACCTGGAAGTAAGAAATCACTACAATGGAAATCTGGGCCATGTTTTGTTTTTTCCTGGGAGCGCAAGTGGAGTGGGCTGGCCTGCCGTACGCTAGTGCTGCACGAGGCTCTGAAGCATGATTCTGGAGCTATGAGTATGGTCCCTTCGTGAGCTATATGAGAAATTAAGTTATTCGGGTGTCCGTTTTGTAGTGCTGACATCACCCGGGTCTTAAAAGCAAATGTGTCATTATATCTCTACAGTTCCACAACTTGGCCAACAAGGAAGGTATGGGGTATCACTGACTCTATATTAGTTCATAGTTGCATACATAAAATATGGTAGACATGACGTATTTCTGCGATTATAAATGTTTATTGTACATTCAATGGAGTGTTGTAGCTGTAGTAATACAGGGCTGTGACAGGTTTAAGTTGTAGTTTTTGGCACATGAATGGCAGCTAATATATATATATACGTATGTGGTCATTTAGGTACACTGTACAACTTGATGCTGGAAATCGGTGTTCGAGTGTCGGAGTTGCGTGCACATCCTATTATTGAGAGTAATGACATAATGTACGCGTGCCTGAAAATGTATTGTAAATATGGTGCTCATGTAAATAGCTGGATTCGTTTTGGGTTGATTTTGCGCTATATAAACACACATTAAAAAAAAGGGAATAGCCCTCACTGACTGTCACAGGTAAGTTGGTTGCATACGCTATTGATAGCACAATATAATGTGGTAGGGCGGATGAGCAGAATTGTACAAACACATTAAATACACACACACAAATAGATAGTTGAAGTGGGTACGGGCACGTTTTATTACGTTGTTGTTGGCAACAAGTAGAATAGTAATCATGATATCATATACAGATAATTAATCATAAACGGTTTATGACTTCTGCTGTACAAAGGTAGGAACATTTTATGTGAAATATTATACAGAACATTCGATTGTAAAGGGTTCATGAGTTGCGGCGTAGTGAAGTAGGTGCGGTTTGTGTGGAGCCTGCGATGATGCGTGGTTCTGCAGACCGCACTGGTAAAAATGTGTTTTGACTATTGAATTTTGCCTTAACAAGGGCACGTGGCGATTATTTACGTTGTACTGAGTTAGTGGTACGTGTGGTGTTTATCGTGTCCTCACCCTGCGATGATGCATGGTCTGAGCGGGGTGCACTCAAACCATTCACTGTTACATACTGACTATAAAAACTTTGAGGGGGGGCAACTAGCATTGATGGTTATCAATTGCTCTGTAAACTAGGTCTACTGATTGCCCCCCATAACAAATTAAACTATTGCATTTTACGTAGTGCATTCTAACTTTCTCAAAATGGGGAAGTATGTCTGGTGGCGATGTTGAAGGTGATGTCCCAGAGATACTTGGTATTGCCGGTGGTCGAGGAACATTTTGCCGCAATTTTCTACATTCTTTGTTATTAAAGTTCACAGAATGCAACGATTGAAGGTGCTTGCGCATATTAGCAGTGCAACAGCACTTTTTTTTTCTCTGATTTAAATTAATCGAGGCTGAATTTAATGCTGCCTGTAGTGTAGATGAAAAGGTAAATTCAAGTTGTGAACCCTACTGTGCACAGTGTACATGGTAGCTAGTAGTCAGTACAGTTATAGAACAATGCTTTTTTCACTTATTTTAACAAAATCTGAATATATACAGTATAATTCTCTCTGCATTAAATAAATCAAGGTTGAATTTCCTACTGTCTATAGTGTAGATGCAAAGGTGAATTCAAGTTGTTAATACTGCTGTCCGCAGTATACATCTTAGGGTGGAGTGCATCATCTGCAATTATGATTGAAGTGGAAGATAGAACATGTATGCCGCATGTATATTATTATTAAACTAAATCTGTAAGTCATATCAAATACATTTTTCAAGGAATCATATTAAAGGGATATTGTGTAGGGTTTGATAGGTGTTATACTTAGTTTGGTTTACACTGAGTTAGTGGTATCTAAAACAAGAAGGTTCTGTGGAGCCTGCGATGATGCGTGGTCGGGGCAGGTCGTACTGATAGTAATGTTTTTTGTGTTGTGAATGGTGCCTTAGTAAGACCACGTGATAATCATTTTTTGTGCACTGACTTACAAGTACCTTTGGTGGTTAGCGTGTACATATTCAGTGATGATGCATTATCATGGGATAGGGGGGCTCAGTAATTGGAGTAAAGTCTTTTGTCAATTGGATTCTGCATGAATTCCACTTAAAAGTGATAGAATGCCTCATTGCTGACATAAAACTGTTCACTCTTCTTTCCGATGATTTATAGTGCACTGAGTTAGCAGTATCTTTGGCGCTGAGCTTGTACGTACCCTGCGATAATGCGTAATGCAGGGGGGGCTGTACTGGGAGCAATGTTTTTTGCCTTGTGAATTCTGCTTTAATAAGGCTACGGGGAAATGCTTTGTGGTGCAGTGAGTTAGTGGTACTGAAAGAACTCAGCATGTGCGTACCCTGTGATGATTCGTGGTTCAGGGGCGTCACAGTGGTATAACGTCTCTTGTCTATTGGAATGCGTCATGTACAATTTTCATTCTATCTGAAAAAATCTGAACACATACAGTACAATTGTCTCTGCATAAATTAATAAAGGTTGAATTCCTTACTGTACGTACTGACGACACAGTACAGTTTTTCCTCCTTAAATAAATCAAGACTGAGTTTTATGTTGTCTGTAGTGCTTATGCGCCACTGGTATCAAGTGGTAAACTCTTTTAATTGCAGTGTACATTTGAGAACTCAGTACAGTCATTGAGGAATGTTTTCTGTGGCATCCTTTAACAAAATAGTCTTTGCCTTACATAAATCAAGGATAACAGTGATGTCATCAGTGATGTCACTGACCATGTCATGAATGATGAAATATGTGACATCATCACCAGTGGATTGCGGGCGCGAGAGTTACAGTTAGTACAACTAACTATAACAGAGGAATTTCCATGGTTTTGTATGAGTGAAATGTCCAGCTAACTATAACACCCCTAAAACCTACGGTTTTTTCAGTGAATATCTAAGGTATTTTAAATGCTAAATCCTAACTATAACCTGCCTGAAACCTATAGTTTTTTCAGTGAATATATATATATATATATATATATATATATATCAACAACACCATTATATATATATCCACAACACCATTTCACCGGGATTCCCTGCCACCGGAATCAGAAAGGGAATGGACACCAATTTTGCACAAGCTGGAAATTTTAATTTTAATTTAGTAAACGTGCTTTTCCGCCATGATGCGTTTCAGCCCCTTGAGGCCTTGATCACATGTATATATATATATTTTAAACCTTGGTGTGGCTTTGCTGGCATTCATCCTAACCGCTGGTGTTGCAAGTAAGAGGCGATTACCACGCATGCCTCGTTTAATTTTCAAAAACACTCCTCTCCAAATCCAGAAGAAGACTGCACTCGAATTCTGTGGGAAATACAATGTTTCTTTACTGGCACTTGTTTAACAGGTAACAGGAACGTGTTTCAGCTGTCCTTGCAGCCTTTATCAACCTCAGCATGCACTATACTTTTTCACATTTAAATGCTGCCCACAGGTGTTGCTTCTTATGTCCACATAGAAGAACTACTGCTGTTTTCTTAAACCTACACTTTTTAAAGGCACATTTCTATTTGTGAGCAATCACCTGTGGTAGAGCATTATTAAAATCCATTTGCTCTTGTCTGCAGTTAAAAAGTACAAAAGGTAAATGTTGTATGTTCAAATCCATTACTGGCAACGTGCACGCTGCTTTTTCTTTAAAAGCTCTCAAAAACTTTAAATTAAACAACGTGGTAGCTACTCACACATCGAGTTCAGCAATTTGAGTGGGATTTGATGGAATATTGTAATATAATATTGCAAGAACTGCTGTAGCTATAAGGAGCTATAAGGAGCATGTGCATGTGCATGACAGAGGGCCATTACAAAATGTCAAGGTGATGGCCACGAAGACCAGTGCCTTCGCACATGTTTGTTGAAGTTAATGTTTGCAGCAACGAGGGGCGCAAGCACTGTACAAACATCGCAAGGAAACATTGCTCCTAGGATTTTAATAAAGGAAGATTAATGTACAGGTAGAGTACAATATATAAAAATGAGCCATGCGGTGAAGTTCCATTACGGATGTAAAAGCTACTTACGCTGTATTGGTGCCGAACGCCTCTGGTATTGATCTGTAGCACACTCCAAGATGGCTGCACGCTGGCTGCATGCTGGCTGAAATAGGGAAATGGAGACAGGACATTCTGTCTCCATGGGAACTGAATGGTGACCCAATGGGAGTGCAAGCATGTATATTTAAAAATCAATCATGTGACTTTACACATTAAGCCAGTATTCAAAAAGGCAGTTTGCCAAAATGCATCTACTGGGATATTGGTAATAACAGTGCATTTTTAGCAACCCGTAGAGTGCTCAGTATTTCCTTGTGGAAAGTTGGCGATAAATTAAACAAAGCGGAAGCTATTCGCATGTCACGGATGCACCTGTTTTCTGGAGTTCAGCAATTTGAGTGGCACTTGATAGAATATTGTAATATAATATTGCCAGAACCTCTGCAGTCACAAGGAGCATGTGCGCCGCAGAGGGACATTACAAAATGTCAAGGTGATGGCATGAAGACCAGTGCCTTTGCACATGTTTGTTGAAATTGATGTTTGCGGCAATGAGGCATGCAAGCACTGTATACACATTGCAAGGAAACATCCCTCCTAGGATTTAAATATGGTAAGATCAATGTGCAGCCAGTGTGCAATATAAAAAAATGAGCTGTGTGGCGAAGTTACTTACACTATATTGGTGCCGAATGACTCAGCCTCTGGTATCGATCTGTAACACACTCCACGATGGCTGCACACTGGCTGAAAAAGGCAAATGGAGACAGGATATTGCGTCTTCATAGGAACGGAATGGTGACCCAATGGGAGGGCAAGCATGTGTATTTAAAAATCAATCATGTGACGTTACACATAAAGCCTGTATTGAAAAAGGCAGGTTGACAAAACGCGTCTACTGGGAAATTGGTAATAAAAGTCAGTTTTTTAGCAACCTGTAGAGTGCTCAATTTTTCCTTGTGGAAAGTTGGTGATAAATTAAACAACAAGGAAGCTACTTGCACATCGCCGAGGCACCCGTATTCTGGAGTTCGGCAATTTGAGTGCCACTTTTTGTAATATTGTAGTATAATAATCCCAGAACCGCTGCAGTCCCAAGGAGCATGTGCGCCACAGAGGGGTATTACAAAATGTCAAGTTGATGGCCACGAGATATATATGTATATATATATATATTCACTGAAAAAAACATAGGTTTCACACCAGTTATAGTTAGGAATTAGCATTTAAAAAGCCTATTAAATTCACTGAAAAAAACATAGGTTTCACACCAGTTATAGTTAGCTGGAAATTTTACTGACATAAAACCATAGAAATTCCAACGTTATAGTTAGTTGGACTCACTATAACAAGCGCGCCTGCAATGCACTGCTGATGACGTCACATATTACATCACTCATGACATCATCAGTGACATCACTCATGACATCACTGATGACACCAGCCAGTGAATGTGTGTCTTTCTGAAAAATCAATATGTTTTATATATGTATTTGTAAAGGTTGATGGAAGAATAAATGGTTAACTAAGTGTGTAAATGGATGTTTTAAAAAAAAATGATTGGTTTACTGCCTTATTAAGTGTATCTTATTGAATACATATATTAGCGAGTAACTTTTAAATATTGAAATATATGTATCAGTGTTTCACTTTGTGTATAAGTGGCTGCATGGGTTGGTGACTGACTCACTGTTTGTATGTGTTTTTAAGACAGCATATGTGCAGGACTGTATGGGTGGATGAGTGTGTATATGTGTGTGTTAGTGAGTGAATGAGTGTCTCACTATTGTCTTTATTAGTAACAACATATATTTTAATCTAGTGTATGTGAGTTTTGATGTATATAAGTGAGTATATGTGAGAGTAAGAGATTTAAGAGTTCCTGTTTAAATAAGTATGTGTTTCTATAAGTGATTGTTTAAGAGAGTAAGTATGTGTACATCTCCTTAGAAGTAAGGAGGTAGTGTGTGTATAGTTGTATATGCAAATAAATGGATGTTCAATAGTTTATTTGCATGTGTGAGTATGTGTGTGAGTAACTTTTGGATGAGTGTCGGTGTATAACAGGATGTATAGATGTATCACTACATATGATGAGTGAGTATATGTATGAGTGACTATATAGAACTGTTGGTGAATGAGTGGATGTGTAGATAGATGGTGGAATTACTGAATTGGTTGTTGTAACTGGTATGGGTATCTCCATTTTTTTGAAAATGTTAGCTTCTATTTTTGAATATGTGTTTCAAGGGTTACATTACACTAAAAGGAGGTCTGTCACTCTGTCACAAGGATGGTGTCATAAGTGATGTCATGAGTAATGTCACTGACGATGTCATGAGTGATGTAATATGTGACTTCATCAGTAGTGCATTGCAGGCGCGCAAGTTATAGTGAGTCCAACTAACTATAATGTGGGAATTTCAATGGTTTTATGTTAGTAAAATTTCCAGCTAACTATAACTGGTGTGAAACCTATGGTTTTTTCAGTGAATTTAATAGGTTTTTTAAATGCTAATTCCTAACTATAACTGGTGTGAAACCTATGTTTTTTTCAGTGAATTTCATAGGTTTTTTAAATGCTAATTCCTAACTATATATAGGGCCTCAAACCTATGAAATGTAATATTTTTTAAAATGAATCCTATATTGTATATTTATATAATACTATTTTTTTTTGGTTTTTTTTGCCCTGAAGCGCTCCCGGTGCGCGCCCCGGTGAGTGCACCGGAAAGCACAGTTTTCAAGCACGTCTCGGGGTGCGCACCGGTGAGCGTCCCGTTAGCGCTATTGCCGCGAACGAAAACATCATCGTGACGTATCGCGTAGCCGGGTCCGCGTGATACGCACGGCGTAAGCGCACCCGGAAGCACTCGAGCGAATACGATCGCGCAACGTAAGCATCCGACGTGCTTACGCGACGCGCCCCAGGGCGCGCCCCAGGGCGCGCCCCCGGGCGCGTCGTGTCATGTGACCTGAAAATAACACTTTTTATTGGTGCAGAACCGTTTTGGTTTCCAAATGATGAAAGCCCGGGTCATGTGACCTGAAAATACCACTTTTCATTGGTTCAGGAAAGGTTTTTTTTCCAAATGATGAAAGCCCCCACCTTTTTTCCTTATTCTGACGTTGTCCTTTGACTGAGGAAGACCTGTTTGGAGATCTTTGAGTAATATTTTGTACTTTAAAATGGCTACAGTAGCAGCAGCAGCAGGAGCATCTGCACCACCACCACCACCACCAAGAGGACCACCACAACATCACATTGGTGGTCAAGAAGAAGAGGAGGAGGAGGAGGAGGAGGAGGAGGAAGAGAAGAGGAGGTGGCTGCCAGAAGACAATACCCCATATAGGCCAAAGCAGCACATTGTATGGGAGTTTTTTTCCATCCCAGAGGGCATGAAGAAAGGGAATGCGCCAAAGGTGACTTGCCAAATCTGTGGCATTGAACTTTCAAGTGGGAACCCTAATAAGAAATATTCATTTGGCAATAACACCATGATTCGGCACATGCAGCGCAAGCCTCCAAACAACTATGCTGCGGCAGAGGTGAGAGAACTGGCCAGCAACCCTCCCCAATCTTCACCCAACACCTCCAAACGAAAGCAACCCACTCCATCAGGACTAGAGACAAGGGAGATGGTCCCAAACATTCAACCAAAGTTTGGGCAATACAAGATCTCTTGTATTTTTTGTGGTAAGACCATCACCTATGGTGAGCAAAGCATAACGCTCATCAACCGTGCTGGTGACAACCACAAATGCCCCAAAAATCCATAATTTTTTCCAGATTTTTTTTTGCTCCAGTTGAGCCGTTTTCAAATCCCTGTTTTTTGTTTCTCCCCATAAAAATAAAAAAATATATAAAATAGTTCATAAAAGCCAAAAAAAGTACAAAATGTTCAAAAAAACGTTAAAAAAAATATAAAACAACAAAAAGAAGAAAAAAACAGTTCTTTTTAGAACTACCTCCAAATTATAAAAAAAGGCTACATTTTTTGAAAACTCTATCATTCTTTTTTCCTCAGAGTACGTTCCCCGGTGCGCTCCCCGGTACGCGTACTGGGCGCTCCCCCCGCGCAAATCGGAAAAAAAACCAACATTTTTTTTTGCCCCGCGGAACCCTTTTATAGCCCCCACATCAAACCTAGGGGGTCAGGGGAAGTCTACTCTGCCCCCTTATGGTCATTTCCCCCTTTGTTTTTGCCACCTCTTGTGTCTCGATCCTACCGAGACACAAGATGGCCGCCGCTCCGGACTGTTTGGAATGTTTATAGACACCCGAGAGCCAATCAGCTTTCCACGCGCAAAACAGCGTAGCGTGCTGGTTAGCGCCCGGTGCGCGTACCGGGCGCGCTTATAGATATATATATTTTTTTTAACCTAAATTACTCAAAATTCACTGGAGCACATATCTTGAGACATAGCAAAGGCACATCGGGCTACCAGTCCCTACAATTTTGCCAAGTTTGGTGGAAATCCATTCAGCCGTTCGGGCTAAAAGTGAGGTTGACAGCCCTATGGAAATTAACATGGGGACCCCCCTTTTATCTCGGCCCCCGCTTGACAAATCCCCCCCAAACTTTCAGGGAAGGACCGGAGCGCTGCGAGGCGAGGCAAAATTGAGGCAGATTCCTCAACCGGCGCCAAAGTTATTCACAATAGAATGTTGCGATTTCCCTATTGAAAATAATCCTAACTATAACTACCTATATATATATATATATATATATATATATATATATATATATATATATATATATATATATATATATATATATATATATATATATATATGTATATATATATATATATATATATATATATTTGTGTCTGTGTGTGCTAATACAGACACAAATATTGTATTTAAAGTTTGATTCAAAGTGTGATCCATGTGGTATTTAGTGTGCACATTCATAAAGTCAAGGAATACTGGTTACCATTCAAAAAAAAAATCAGATATCTGATTGTCGCTCTGTAGAATGTTCAAACATACATCATAGTTCACAATAAAGTAAGGAGAGTGTTGAGGGTGTGCATAAAATTGAAACGTGACTATTTGAAAATGTCAGGGCAAACAGAAATGTAGAGAGAAGATGTATGCACTACACACTCATTCTCGCTAAAAGACGTTTAGGCCATACATTGTATGATCCATCAAAACACAAAGGGTAGAAGGCTGGATAAATGACTGTTAGTAAAAGAAATAAAAATGAAACAACGAATGAATGAATGAATGAATGAATGAATGAATGAATGAATGAATGAATGAATGAATGAATGAATAAGATATTTATAGAGCGCACGGTGGCCAAGCGGCTTCCTGGCGCTGAGCTCTACTGGACAGAACAAACAGGGCCGAGGAAGTTAAGCGGGGTAGGCCTGGGCAAACAAGAATGTTTTGAGCGCTTTACGGAAGTGTGAAAAGATGGGGATAGAACGCAGGGAGAGAGGGAGGGAATTCCAGAAACGGGGGGCAAGAACGGAGAATCTGGTTCCACCAGTGCGGGATTTGCGGAAGCGGGGAACAGTGAGGAGGGCCAGAGAAGAAGAGCTGAGGGTGCGAACAGAGGTGTGAGAGTAAATCAAGGAAGTGATGAACGCCGGGGCAGAGCGATCAACAGCCCGGAAGACTAGGCAACCTAGTTTAAACAAAGAGCGTTGCAAAACGGGGAGCCAGTGAAGGGATCTGAGAACAGGGGTGATATGGTGAGTTTTGGGAAGGTGAAAGATGAGCCGAGCAGCCTGATTTTGGATTGCTTGAAGGCGACGGGTTTCGTAGGCAGGGATACCCACGAACAAGCTGTTTCCATAATCAAGGCGGGAAGTGATGAGGGCCGAAATAATAATTTTAAGTGAATCAAGGGAAAAGAAACGGGAAATTTTCCGAATGAGACGGAGGGAAAGAAAACAAGAGGACACAACAGAGCTGACCTGGCCATGCATTGACAGGTCATGGCTGACCTTAATGCCCAGCGTTTTGACGGAGGGAACAGGGGTGGGAGGGGGACCGAAGATAGGGGGCCAAAAAGCAGAGGACCAATGGCTGGACGAGCCGCCGGTCAAGACAAGCTCAGTCTTGTCTGGATTGAGCTTGAGGTGATTGGCGCCCATCCACCCCGAGATGAAAACCAGAGTAGAACGAAAAAAAGATAGAGAATGAGAGGAAGAGGAGAGATCGAAAACGAGCTGGAGGTCATCTGCGTAGTTGTACACAGAGACCCCCAGATCGAGAAGAGAAACAATAAGAGGACGGATGTAAAGATTAAAAAGAAGAGGGGAAAGGGAGGAACCTTGGGGAACCCCACAGGACACCGGAAGGGGGGGGCAGAAAAACCAGGGAGGTGAACAGCTTGTTAGTGTCCTGTGAGAAAGGACGTGATCCAAGAGAGAGCGGGCCCCCGAATGCCCGCTGCGCTGACACGGTCAAGAAGGATGGTATGATCGACCGTGTCAAACGCAGCGGACAAGTCGAGGAGGACCAAAGCCTGAGGAGAGTTGGTGTCAGCCTTGGCCCTCAACTCATCGAGAACCGCAAGCACCACTGACTCGGTTGAATGGCCCGAGCGGAAGCCTGCCTGATGGGAAGCAAGGAGGTGGTTCTGCTCAATGTAGGAGGAAAGACAGGAGGTGACATAACTTTCAAGAATTTTAGCAAGATAGGGGAGAAGAGAAATAGGTCGGAAATTGGAAGGGAGGGAGGGACGAAAAAATGCTGGATGGCGTGAAAGTGTGGTGTGAATTAGCTAGAAACGTAATGCCCCCCACGCCCTCTGATGCAAGTGTACTATAGTGGGAAAAATGGATTGGGAAAGATAATACTAAGAAATTAGAAATTAGAAAACTAGTCCATTTACAGCTACCATATGTATTGGAGAAGTAACCCTAATTATATTGAGTGTTCCAGAATCTAAAGCACTGAATAGGAAATCAATTAAAATGGTATATGTTTAATTTATTGACTATTGTACAAAGAGGGAAAACAAATGAAATAAAAAGTATTTATTAAAAAAAGTTTGACATATGTAGCAACATATTACCAAACAAGAGGTGAGAGAGGGAAGCTACTTGAGCCACTCTTGACCCCGCTGGGCAGTATTATTTAAACAACAAAAGAGTGTATCCAAGAACAAAAAATGCTAGCAAAAAAAACCTCAATGTGTTTTAAAAGAACCCTCACTCACCAACCTAGTTGGTGACGTGCTTCATCATTGGGCTTCCACCAGAGAGGCTGAATGCCCCTCCAGTGTGCTACAGCGCCTGATTACAGCGAAGATACACTCTTTTGTTGTTTACATAATATGTAGTGACATGACCAACAAGAATTTTTTTTACCAAGTATGCTGGTTATAGGTTAACTTGGAATATAGGGGCTGATTATGATGGCGGGTGGACTTGGTCTGCCCGCCACCGTAGCAGTGATTGTGACCGCCCGCCAGACATGCGGCGGTCCCACCACTGCAATTAGGATGCGCCCGCCATACTGGTGCATGAAAATGGTACCCCCAGTGCAGCCACACCCCCCAACAAGGGGGGCCCACAACTGGCCCCCAAACCCAATCCCAGCCAGACTTTCCATGGCAAAAGGCCTCTCCAATACCCACATCATAATATGGGGGATGGTGCCTGCTAGGGACCACCACCATATTAGTGGCCCTGCTCCGCCTGCAAGGCAATCATTATGATTGATACTGACGGAAAAGCGGTGGATGCTGCAATACCCACTGCCATCCCAATATGGCAGTGGGTAAATCTCATTGTGATGGCGGAATGATCGACACCGCCAGACCGCGGTGGCATCGTTCCACAATCATAATGAGCACCCAAATGCACTGTACCTTCTTTGTTGAATTCACTGCAACAAAAACAGACATCATTTCACACAGCTAAAAACTGTAAATTATTCATTCAGACCCCAAAATGTACAGCTATCTCATGCACTCGCTGACAAAAATTGCAGTTCATTCATGTATAATAGACATTTCCTCAAATGGTTTGGGTGTCTGTTTTGCTACTTTTCAGACCATTTATTTTAAAATATCCCTCTGGAATATAGGAAACTACTTCACTTATCTAGCTTAAAATACTTATGCGTCTGCCTTTCGTCTTTGGAGGCCACGATTAAGGTACCTTGGCAGAACTTTGCATGGAACCCTCATGGCGCCTGCATATTCTACCTCTTGGCTTGTGCCTCTGCCATCTGGTTTTTGCTTTTAGGAACACTAAACCCTTCAACCTTCCATATTATTGTGTTTAAAAATATATATAGTTTCATTCATTACATTTGGTTATCCTTAAGACAGTTAAAAAGACAAATTTTCTGTTTTGAACATGACCTGAGAAATGGCAGCAAAAATTACATCAAATATGCAAAGGTTATGAAATAGGATATCAGACTATTTCACGCACCACAATTACATAAACAAAACTGAATAGTGTAAGTCATTAAATAATAAAAAATGGAACCTGTGGGGACAAAAGCCCAATACCATAAGAGCAGTTGTTCCATCCCGCCATTTTTTTTGCCCATGCCTTTTTCCATGTATTTTTCATTTTTGCCAATTTTTAGGGTCCTTAATCTACCGGGACCAATCAAACTGAAGATCTGCTTATCAGGGAATATATTTATGAGAATAGTTAGAGCCTTCATTGGTTCTCCTGTATAGCCTAAACAGGGCACCCACCTTCGCCTCCTCTGGCTGGTTGCATCTAAATATTGTACTTGGTGTCTTTAGGTGCATAAGGGGAAGAGGAGGTGGACTATCAACTCACCATCCTATGATAAATTATGTCTAGATGCTTGGTTAAAAATGTTTTTTACTATATTTAATGTTGGTGAATGTTATGTGCAGTTATCAGTAGCATAACCCTTTAAGTAAAGCGCATGTGGATTTTTGACTAAGGGCTTTCTGAACTACAATATTATGCCTGTGTTAGGGTTACTCGTTGAGGTTCACAAACATCTGCCATAGTGTAACAATGAATTGTGTAAGGTGGAGGATAAGTGCTTGTCATGGAATCTGTTCTGTGAGAGTGGGAATGTCAATGCCAATCCCTCTTCCACTAGATGCTTACTCACTCCTGTGAATTAGGTGCAGGATGGTAATAAAGACTCTTGCCTGATTCACAAACGGCCCCCACACTTTTGTCGGAGTACCCCCAATCATGGGGGTGTCTCAGCACATGGGGCAGAATCTCTGCAATGAGAATTCTCAATGCAGAGATGCCGCCCTGAGTGCAGAGACTCCCTCTTTACTGTGGGGTTTCTGATATTATTGTGGAGGCCCATTATGAATGAGGCCCATGTGAGGTGAAGAAGGGATGAGGGAATGGAAACACAAAGAGAGAGAGACTGCAGCAAGTTGGTAGTCAGAAGAACGGGACTGAATTCCTTAGGCATAATATCTCGGGTTCAGACTGCCAAGGCTTGGTCTCCACTTAGGAATGAGAGAGCATAAATTACTTTGCGGTCAAACCAAAGGAGAGAAGAAAGACATAGAGGGCTACGGTGTAAGAAATAGAAACTAAACAAATGGTAAGTAGGTAGTTAACACAAAAGGAGAGGGTTAAATAGTGCTGAGGGGATTGGAACAGAGAAAAACAACAAGGTAAACGAACGAGTCAAGATGGCTTTGAACTGATGCAATACAGTGGTGTTCCAACAACCTTCTGCTGTTGCCAGACAAAGAAGAACAGTGCTAGTCAGGTCTAAATACTCTGTCTATCACTATTAACCTGGAAGGGTGTCTGAGGGCAATGGTTCATAAGTGACTGTGGCTGCAACTTTGACTCTGGCAAATGTAGTTTTACATATAATACGGTGTAATTTATATTGTCCAGTAAGCCATCTATTCCATATTTGCCTTCTCTTGTGTCCCACACATGGCATAACCATGTTGCCCATAGAGAAAACTCATCCTCACTTCTTCTTCCGACTCTTCTTTTGTTTACTTAGCCTCAAGGCAATTTATATAGCTTCCTATCAGAGAACCTCTGGAGGATTCAACCTCAAACCTCAAATTGCATATATATGCCTGGGTCTTAAAAAATTGAAAGATGCCTTTGGTGTGGTTGAGCACATGTTCCATGTCAAATGACCACCTTTTTCAATATAATCTTGTACCACCTTGCAGCTTGTTGTAGTTTCTCAGGGCTTGGACCTCCAGATTGCAGAACCTAAATGCTGCAGTTTTTTAATGGATCGAATAAAGCCACAATCTTTCTGAAGCTCTGCTTGCATACCATGTCACTGCTGCTTCTCTTGTCCAGCCCCAACGAGCTCAACATACACAGACAGCCTGAACTTGATTGAGCCCTTTGAAGCACTCATCACAAGACATAGGTGGGCTGCAGAAAATCTGACCGCATTGAACATCACTGTTCATGAACATCGATAGAGCCCTTCAAACAGCAAAGGAGGCCGTCTCCCACAAAGATCTGTCCCGCATCACTCAAGCCACTTTTTCAAGGCTTTAATAAGTTGATACGTAGAATCAAAATAAAACATTGTCTTTGGTGTTCAAAAATGATTCAGGTATAGGTGCCTTGCATTCCCAATATTACAGATAAATTCCATATCTCTTCATTCATGATGTTATGGATAAAGTCTTCGTATCGCCAGCCATTGTATTTTAGCAATACGTATTTATAATGTTTGAGTACACAGGTGATTAGGAATAACAACTTAATTACATTATTCTTTTCTACTGGACAAATGTTAATATGCTTACACATTATAAACCATCGCAAGGGCATTGAGATTGTTAAATTCTTCTTATACATGAAAGGAGCAAGTTTCTTATAGCCATCATGTATGTTAATATATTTGGGAGAATTTGTGGTGAGGAACAACTTATTCTACAATGTAACACGGCAGCAAAGAAGTGCCCTGGGTTCCATATTTGCTCGGTCCAATGCCCAAATATTTATGTTGGTATGGAAGGTAGCATGCAGGGAGTGATATAAAATATCTCCAGGACAGGGTGCTATCCAGAGTAAGATACATGGAGGATATTCTAATGAACCAGAACCGGACACCAAACAGAACTAATAAACTAGCTTGACAATATGAATGGGAATATAAAACTAAGTTTTAAATGTGATCAGAGTAAAATTGTGTTCTTAGACATTGAAACGTGTGCGGATATTGAGAAATTACTGACACTGGTATAGAGAACACCAATGACAGTAAGTATACTTTGCTTCTGAAAGCTAGACATCCTAGCTAACAGGAAACCGCATATGTGGTAGGTAAATACTATGAGTAAAAAGAAACTGCAGTAATATCATAAAGAAAGCAGTATATTAAGATTGTTTTTTTCAGCTACAGGGTACCAATGTCCTTAAAGCATGTGAACAATAACATTGACAGAACTGAACTTTTAAAAACATGCACCAAATCAAGGAACATCATAGAATTAGGTTTATTACAAAATTTAGTGCAAATAATAATTATTAAAAAAAACTTCTGCAGATTGGGATGTTCTCAAAGATGACAAAGAACTGAGTAAATACGTCTTTGAAAAAACTCCTGATTACTTTTAATTGGCAAGCATATTTGAACAAATTCTCAGCCTAAGTAACACTGTTAAATTTAAAAAGAATTATACATCAGTGGGAAATAAGTTTCCAGAATTATCAAAAGGAAATGTTAACTGTAATAAATGTATATACTGTAAACATGCTTGTGATAAGCAATCTGAGGTCCACGGTCTCAGTGTTTAGAGAACGTAGGGGCTCATTAGGATTGCGGATAATCCGCATCCTCGGGGCCGGCGGAAGCCACCGCCGGCCCGGAAGATGCAGATTATCCGCTGCGGACTGCGGGCCACTGCGGACTGGAAAAAGAGCCCCCACCACATTAGGATGGCTGGGGGATCTATTTTCCGCCCGCCGCTGTTCCGCCGTGGTCACTTTCCGACCGCGGCGGAAAAGCTCTAACATGGCTGGCGGTGTCTATCAGACACCGCCAGTCATATTACGATGGCTGTGGACATATGCCTTTCCACGGCGGCATTTCCGCCGTGGAAAGGCATACGGTGGACGTTGCGGGCCCCCATGGGGTGAAGGGGGGGTGGGGGTGGGGGTGCACATGGGGGTACCCATGGTACCCCCCTGCCTTTGCGTGCACGAAGCGGCAAGCACCACGCGGTGCCTGCAGCTTCGTGCACGCAAAGGAAATCATGTATTTTTTAACATTGCAGGATGTGACCACCAGGGATAAGGTCACATCCTAATTAGCACGGAGGGACAGCCGCTGCCCCTGCGGACGGTCCCTCCTCCTCTGGGGTGGCGGACAGACGCAGGTCCGTACGCCATCCTAATAGGCCCCATAGTATTGAAATTGACAATAGAGTGGGCAACTGTTAACAAAAATTTAGAAATTTGGAAACCTAAGAGACTTATAGATTGGACACTAATTCAAATATTATTTAAGATGTATATTTATTGCTATACTATATTTGACCATACCTTGACCGAATGGTAGAGCATTACTCAACTAAAAAACATTGACTTTACTTAAAGATCAGGAGTATAGATAAAGTTGAGGGACCATGAAAGCACAAGTTAAGGGTTTGATTTTCACAAGTGGGATTATTCAATGACCTCATTATCTACCGCATTTCAAACTTTCAACCTTGTCTATTGACAGTGGTTAACTATTTGATATCGTATTGCTCAACTACTGCTATTTTAGTAATACATAGCACAGTCTAATCCACACAAACATTCTGATGCTCTCCTAAGGGTGTTCATTCTCAGTTATGAATATCATTATATATAATGGAAAATACTGTATTCTTACCAATATACCATATTTGTTCAATGCCAAAATCAAGGACTTATCAAATCCAATCCAATTCTGATAAATTAGGAGATTTCACTAATGCCTGGAAACGTGTATTATACATAACACTTTATACTATGTAATAATTAAGTAATAATGTTATTCGATCCAAAAACACCCATGACAGTTGGTAGTGATAAACTACAGTAATACTAAAGCACACATTACTAATGACCCATACTTTTCCGATCCCTGAGCAAAATACTGTTTGCACAAGAATACAAATAACAAGTTTTATGGTAATTACCACATGTCTCTTAATTTTCCACAGGTAAATTTGAGCAACTAAAACCTGATGAATTTTACTTGGGTAAAATGCATGGTAAATACTTGTACATTTAGATTTTTTCCTGCAAAGCACCAAATCTGCTTGTTATTCCCAATTTTCAAGGGCAAAACTTGTAACAGGTGCCGATTATCGCACCTATTAAATTCTGATCCCTGTGGTGTCGGATTATAAAGAGTGAGATCATTAATGGCTTCCCAGTTTATCATATAGATTGTCTTCGTCTGTAAAACATATACATTTTTTCCATACCAAATTAGAGATTTTTCTGTATAAGATTTAGAGAGTACAACACTAAGAAGCATTGCTATTTGTATTTAAAACTACCCACTGCAGTTTGTGTGATAAATAACACCCCGTAAACAGTGGTCACACTATGATGCTCCCAAAGTGGTATTCAATTCTGAGTTTCGAATACCTTTCTTTCATTTTGAATTTGAAACTATCATGCTTTTTTCTGTTCCACTAGGTACATACATATTAGATGTAGTGACTAGTTAAAGTTAACTCAATTGTGAGAAAGGAGAAAGGAGGAGATCCTTGGGATTTCGTTTGGAAATATGTGTTTCAGATAAACTTGAAAATAGATCACTAAGTAATTAAGTTCACTATCTCAAAGTGATGAACCAACCAGAAAGATGGCTATATTTCTACTTCTAGGGTAATATGCACCTGATATCAGCCATTGGCTCAACAATTGCCATGCTTAAACACTAAAAATATAGACTTTCAGGGGCAGATTTATGTTGACTGGCGCATCCCCAGGGATGCGCCAGTTAACGTGCGCCACAGTGCGCCACAGCTCCGCCACCCATGGTGCGCCGCATTTATAACACGGCGCACCATGGTGCAAAAACGGCACAGATGCGTGACGGAAATGTGGCGCATTGCTGGAGTTGCGTCGCAAGCGCGACGCAGCTCCAGCAAGGCTCGGGGGGTGCCCCATCTACACAATGCTGCATCAAGACCTATGCCTGCTTCAAGCAGGCACAGGGTTTTGATGCAGCATTGGCCTGAAAGTGACTGAGTGAAATCTCATAGATTTCACTCAGCCACTTTCAGGAGGCGTTCCTGCGCAGGAATGCCCCCCTCTGCGCAGGAACGCCTCATTATGGTGCAGGGCTTTACAACGTGACGCATCTCCTAGATGCGTCACGTTGTAAATAGGGCGCATTGTTTGCGCCGCTGTTGCGTCAAATAAAGTGACGCAATTGCGGCGCAAGGGCATCATAAATCTGCCCCGTAATATTTAACTGGTCATTGAGGCAACATGGAAATACCAGTATTTTCTTCAAAGGTGAAAAGAAAATACGCTGGGGAAACTCTGTGATACTGAGTAGTCATAGAAAAGGTCTAACTTTGTCTCTTTTGCTTTAATTTATTTGTGTCATATGATTTGTTGTGAGTTATAAATCCGTGAATGTAGTGAATACAGAATCATTAAAACAATCGGATGTAATGCAAAAATGAAACATAGAATAAGTATATCTGATCAGGTGAGAAAACAATACTCTAGTTTCTGCGTCTTCTATTTTGTTTGGAGAATACTATAGCAAGTTGCAAATTGGCCTCACAAATATTAATATAATTACTCGAGGTCACTTTGACTTCATTCTCATAGACGTGCAGATATGGCATGGAATGGCAGGCGTGATGGTTATTGGCGGCTATGATAGTGACTACTTCCCCAACATGTTAGATTACGAGCAGGCACAGATAAGAGACCGGGAGTGCCCTTATCTAATTTCATTGCACTAACTAACAACTAACGCAAAGTGAGATGAGATGTTGTTTATCAAAAAAGGCCATATGTGAGATCCATAGAATCGTATCCAATGAATTGCAACCTATTGAGCAACAAGGATGGTGGGCGGGCTTTTATTGTAAAATGCCCATAATAATATGGCTGGCGGTGTCTGATAGACACCGCCACCAGATTATTCCTTTTCTGCCCCAGCCGCAAGGCGACCGGGGCGGAAAAGCGGCAGACGGTCTTTCCGTCTGCGGAGGTCCCCCCCGCCATACTAATATGGTGGGGGAAAAACGAGGGATGATGGCGGGCGGATTGCCCCCGCCAGGCTGGTTGTGGCCATCATAATGGACCCCCAATTCTTGACCCCCTCCGAGATTGCGAATCTCCATAAAATATTTTTACCAAGCTAGGGAATCACTTTGTAAAAGAGTATAACAATTGTGGGGTCGCTAGAAAAAGTAGACCGACTGAAGGATTTAATAGACACTCTAAAAAGCAAGCAAAGGATTGCGATTGGCATAGCAAGAGGGAACTATGCCAGGGCTATCAAGGTTGCAAGACGCAGTGGGAGGACAGCATCTGAAATGACGCTTCTGGCATTTGGTCACACAAAATGGACAGAGATCCAACCGGTTCTGACTGTCACAATCCTGCAGGGGACTGGCTCAATCCCTTCTCAGCCCTTTATACAGAATACTGCCCATGTGAAGGCAAAAAATATATTTTTTCATATACTCCCTTTGACATTTTTGGAGATGAGATTATCCCATCTATGCTAGAGGAAACCAAAGCTGAATCCGAGGTTAGAAACCAGGGAAAGCCCCAGGTTTGTATAGGATACCAGCTGACCTATTCTGCTCTGTGCCTTAGATCTGGGGTCCCTACTTAAAATCCCTATCAAATGCTTTAATGTCTGGTGCCCTATACCAAGCTCTTAGAAATGGGTAGAAATAATCCCTATTTTTAAAAAGGGAGATAAACTTGCCCCAGGAAATTACCAACAATGTACAAACAATGAATAGCATGCAGATTCTCACAAGGTTTTGGGACTGGATCTCCTCGTGACAAGTGCTTACACATTTTCAGGCGAGATTTTATCCAAATACTAGCACAATCAATCAGATTATGCAGTTTCTGTTTATTAAATGGAAGGCTGTAGATAATGACCAGGGGTCACTTTGTGTTGCCTTCTTGGACTTCTGCGCCTCATTTGATCTTGCCCTGAGGGCAATACTTTGTGAGGCTTTGAAACAGATGGGTTCCCAATGGGTTTATTGTCTTTAATACAGTCTTTGTAAACAGAGAATTTTGAAAGGGTTAGTGGGGAACAGCAGGGCAACATAAATAAGATATCCCCATCAGAAGAGGTGTTAGACAGGGCTGTGTCTTGGGCCCATGCTCTTTCTTTTGTATATTAACTGATGTATTCCCTCTCTCTTAAACTGCATAAATGACTCACCTAAAATGGAAGGGCACAAATTACCAGGCCTCCTTATTTGCAGATGATATCCTGCTACTGCTCCAAAACTGCTCGGGGTTTATCCACACTTCCGGAAATATATTTGGGCTAATTACGAGTCTGGCAGTCTTGCCAGACCTGTGGTGGGGCAGGAGTGGTTGTCTACCGTTTTGCCGATTACGCATTACAACGTTGTATCTGCAGTGGACTGCCAGCGGCACCAGGAAACAGTCATTGAATGGTGGTGGCGTAGGAGAGCCACAAAGCATTATGCTGAGCAGGGAGAGACACAGTCCCGCACAGCATATTTTCAGTTCTTGCACCACCAGCCTTTTCATGCAGAGCCCCGTCATGAAAAAGCTGGCAGTGCAAGAACAAATGGGTCTCTACAGGGAACCCACATCCCACACCATGGGGAAACATTCAGTGTTGTGCCTGTTTTCAAGGCACCGCCATGGGCATGGCCAAAGGACTTCCGACCGCATTACTAGTTGCACATGTTCAACTTTTAATATGGTCACCGGTGCTTGTGCGGCTTTGGCACAGGGGAGGTGTCATTGCACCGGCATTGCGCCAGCGCCACTGCGCCAAACTCATAATCAGACCCTCATTCTTTTCTGCACAGAGCCAGGTTTAGAAATAAATAGTAACAAAACTAAATAAATGGTTTTCAGTTCCTGGAAGAGGGAAAATGGCAAGGTAGTCCTCGAGGGTGAGACACTGGGTAGGGTCTATGAGTTCTATTACTTGGGTGCAAGAATAAATGACTTCCACCGATGGACAGATAGAGAAATGCATTCTAATTTTAAAAAAAAGAGCAGGGTCTATCATAAGATCACAAAGAGGGCATCTTCCTTTGCCATCCCACCTCCAATTGAGATTTACCAGGCTCAAGTGTGTGTGGCCGTTTTGTATGAGGCAGACTTGTAGGGACATTGTAATCGTGATACTCTTGAAAAAGACTGAAAACTTTGTTGTAAAATCCTTACTGAGACTTCCCACTAGCGTCCTTAAACTCCCAATAAGATTCAACCTGAACTTTGGATCAATCACTTATATCGCTACACTGAGGCCTATCCAATATTGGATCAGACTTTGGACAACAGAGGATTTGGCCCCTTATTGCACCAGGGTCTTGATGGATGGTCAAAAAGCTAACAAAATTCCTTGACTATTAAACATAAAAACTGACCTCTTGAAGCTGAGCTTAATCAATTTCTTCCTACATTCTACTGCTAGAGATACCCGTGACAATTAAAAACATGTTATTGGAATTTTCCTCTAGAGCAACACGTTCTGCTGCTTCTTTAGGCACCCTTGTAGAGTCTAATCTCCTGTTCAAATGCATATCAGATCTTGAGCCTTTTATGACTATTGCTACTATTCAACTCCACAGGCACTTTTCATAAAATTCAGACTGGGGATTTTACCTCTGGCCTCTTTTACTTGTTCTTGGAAAAAGAAAACACATCTAACTTATGTATGATGGGTTTCCAGGTAAACAAGAACAATGAAAATGTCTTATTCTTTTCATAAGCGTACGTAAAACAATGCTCAAATGGATTATTCCTCTTTGTCGCCCTGATCTACCGACCCCCTGGACCACGCACACAATTCAGCGAGGACATCGCCGACTTCGTCAGCCCGCATGCCCTCCCCTCCGCTGACTACATCCTCCTGGGAGACCTCAACTTCCATCTGGAGAACAACAACGACCGCAACACCAGCACCCTGCTCGACAACCTCGCCAACCTTGGATTCAAGCAACTGGTGTCCACCCCCACCCACCTCGCCGGACACACACTCGACGCAGTCTTCTCTTCCAGCACAGACATCGACTTCAGCCACGCCACAGAGCTCCAATGGACGGACCACAGCTGCGTCCGCTTCACCTTCAAGAGAACGACGACCCACCAACACCAGCAACAGGCCGCCCGCAGAAGCTGGAACAAGATCACAGCAGACCAGCTCGCCACCTCCCTGAGCCAGCACCCTCCTGCCAGCTCAGCGAACCCCAGCCAGGCCGCCGACAACCTCACTAAGTGGATCAGCAACTGCGCGGACGAACTCGCCCCACTGAAGACCCCGCCTAGCAGACCCGGCAGCAAGAAGGCCCCATGGTTCACCGACGAACTCAAGAGCTCCAAGAAGAACTGCCGAGCCCTCGAGAAAGTCTGGAGAAGGGAACCGACACCGAACAACAGGACCTCCTTCAAACTTGCCACCCGGAAACACCACCAGCTGATCCGCGCCGCCAAGAAAACAGCATTCAAGGACCGGTTGGACAACAACGCACACAACTGCAAGGAACTCTTCAACATCGTGAAAGAGCTTTCCAACCCCAGCGCAGGAAACAACGACATCACCCCATCGCAAGACCTCTGCAACTCCCTCGCCTCATACTTCCACAACAAGATCGCGGACATACACAACAGCTTCAACAACCAACCAACGCACACCATGACCGAACAACCACCCCCCACCACCACCCTCCACGCCTGGACCCCGATCAGCACCGAAGACACCATCCGCACGATGAACTCCATCCACTCCGGATCACCGACCGACCCCTGCCCTCACCACGTCTTCAACAAGGCCGACGCTGTCATCGCACCCCACTTGCGAGACATCATCAACACATCCTTCGACACCACCATCTTCCCTGAGAGCTGGAAACACGCCGAACTCAGCGCTCTACTCAAGAAACCAACAGCAGACCCCACCGACCTCAAGAACTACCGCCCCATCTCGCTCCTCCCGTTTCCAGCCAAAGTCATCGAGAAGACCGTCAACAAGCAGATGGCCGCCTTCCTCGAGACGAACGGATCCCTCGACCCCTCACAGTCCGGCTTCCGAGCCAATCACAGCACCGAGACCGCCCTCATCGCCGCCACCGATAACATCCGAGCCCTGATGGACAATGGAGAAACAGCGGCCCTCATCCTCCTAGACCTCTCCGCGGCATTCGACACGGTCTGCCACCGCACCCTAGTACGGCGCCTCAGCAACATCGGAATCCAGGACAAGGCGCTGGAATGGATCATCTCCTTCCTCGACGGAAGAACACAGAGAGTCCGCCTACCACCGTACAAGTCAGAGGCCTCCGAAGTCATCTGCGGCGTCCCTCAAGGATCATCTCCGAGCCCCACCCTCTTCAACGTCTACATGAGCCCCCTCGCGGCCATCGTACGCAAACACAACCTCAGCATAATCTCCTACGCCGACGACACCCAGCTGATCCTCTCCCTGACCAACGACCCCGCCGCCGCCAGAGCCAACCTGCACGAAGGGATGAAAGAGGTGGCCGAGTGGATGACGACCAGCCGCCTGAAACTGAACTCGGACAAGACGGAGGTCCTCATCCTGGGCTCCTCGCCCTCTGCCTGGGACGACTCCTGGTGGCCTCCCGCCCTGGGCACTGCACCCAAACCGACAGACCACGCACGCAACCTGGGCTTCATCCTGGACTCCTCCCTCTCCATGACCAGGCAAGTCAACAACGTCTCCTCGGCGTGCTTCAACATCCTACGCATGCTACGGAAGATCTTCTGGTGGATCCCCACCGAGACCAGGAAGACCGTCACCCAGGCCCTCGTCACCAGCCGACTGGACTACGGCAACGCCCTCTACGCCGGTACCACCGCCAAGCTCCAGAAGAGACTCCAGCGGATCCAGAACGCCTCAGCCAGACTCATCCTCGACATCCCACGAACCAGCCACATCTCCGGACATCTGAGAGACCTTCACTGGCTCCCCGTCAACAAAAGAATCACCTTCCGCCTCCTCACCCACGCACACAAAGCCCTACACGACCAAGGCCCGAGCTACCTCAACAGCCGAGTCAACTTCTACGCTCCCAAACGCCACCTCCGATCAGCCAACCACGCCCTCGCCGCCGTCCCCCGCATCCGAAGAGCGACTACAGGAGGAAGGTCCTTCTCCTACCTGGCCGCCAAGACCCGGAACTCCCTCCCGACCGACCTGCGCCTGACCCAAGACCACCTCTCCTTCAGGAAGAAGCTGAAGACCTGGCTGTTCGAGCAGTAGCGGCCCCCCCCCCCCCCAGCGCCTTGAGACCCTACGGGTATGTAGCGCGCTCTATAAGTGTCACTGATTGATTGATTGAATTCTAGGCTTTAAAGATCGGCACACTGCTTTAAGAACATGCAAAACAAAAACTAAAAACTTCATTGCTTTCTCAAACACAAGATACTTCTCATCAGTATGGCACATTTGGATAAGCGCATTAAAATCAGATGTAAGGACTGATTTCTTTTCTATTGTTTTATCTTGTACTATTGAGTTTTTTCTATATTATATAAGAACTCTACACCTTGATGATGGGAAAGCTGTGTCCACTAAATCGTTTAGAAATCCTATTTGGAGAGAAATGATGCATTTGAAGGTCTCAAATTTCAAATGAAAGGATCACTGACAGAATATCGACATCAAAAATATCGAGGTACAAAAATATTGATACATAAAATATCGATGTCAAGAATATCGAAGTCCTATCTACATAATGGTAAGTACAAAAATATTGAAGAAAAAATATTGTTGTCTAAAATATCTTTGCTAAGAATATCGCTTTTTTGAATGTTCAAAAAATAATATAAAATAAAGAAATAATACCTGTAATTAAAAAAACATAGTTAGAATTATTAGAAATCGTAAAAAAATTATAAGTTATTACATATAATGTTAAACACATTAAACATACATATATATACAAAATAACATGTATGTCTACTTAATAATATTAAGAAATACTTGTTTTATTAAATTATAAATTGATAGAAATATATAAAAAATATAAATACATATATACACATACACCAATAACATAAAACTAAAAATTACAAGCACACACATATATATATATATATATATATATATATGCTCAATAAACAAAGTCCATAACCCACGCTCTCAGGAAGCAACACGGAGACACCAAAATGAAGCCAGTGCTGTTTAATCCACAACGCGTTTCGCCGACAAACGGCTTGATCACGTGAATTAGCGTTACCGTATCAGTGCCATATATCACAAAATAATGGAAATGAAAAGAGGACTGGTATGGCAAAACATTGTATAAGTAAAGTTTCTCAATACTGTTCTGTCGTAAAAACTAACTTGTACATTCTGTAAACAGTGTAAAAGAAATGTTGAATAATCACATACTTTACACAAAGAATTAGCGTTATAATGAAACAAAGTAATAAACAGTGCAAACATACATAATAATACATTCATATGTCAGCAACTGAAACGCGGCATTTACCAAATCCAATCCAATTCTGATAATTAGCCATACGAACATTGAATATCTAGATGTCAAAATCGAGACTGTGAATAATGAAACCCATACTTCACTTTTTTGCAAGACAACTGCGGGCAACAGTGTGCTGCATGCCCTCAGTAGTCATCCGGACAAGTTGAAATGGAGTATTCCATTTGGAGAACTACTGAGGGCCAAACGCAACTGTAACACTGCGACAGCATACCTAGAAGAGAGTGGTATCATTCTTGACAGATTCAAGGAGAGAGGTTATCCTAATTGGGTCCTTAAAAGAGCTAAGGATAGAGCCAACAATATCCAAAGACCTGATACCCTCGTAGACAACACTGAGAACAAGGATGAAGGTGGGGATATTACCAGACTTATCCTAACCTACAGCACTGACTCCCAAGTTATCAAGAGAATTGTAGCCAAAAATTGGGACATTCTCAAAACGGACAGTGTTATAGGGAAAGAACTACCTCCCAGACCCAGTATAACGTATAGACGGGGGAGGAGTATCCGGGATATGCTAGTTCGCAGCGACATCACAGTGTACCCACCCAGTAACATTCAGGGATTAGATGGTTTTTTTCCCATGTGGGCACTGTAAAGCCTGTGCTAACAGTAAATCTGTAAAGGAAGTGAAGTACAATGGTGTCCAGAAAAAGATTGTACCCTTTCTCACATGCAGCTCGACTTTTGTGATATATGCCATTACATGCACATGCAACAAATGGTATATAGGTAGTACGACGTGTATGGCCAAAAAAAGAATACTGGAACATACTAGAGCCATCAGCAATTTTGACCCCAAATACCCAGTGGCACGACATTTTAGAGATAAACATTTCTCTAATGTCAAGGATCTGAGTTTTTTCATCTTGGAACAGATAGGAAAGAATCCCAGAGGGGGCAACAGGGTATTGAAATTACGCCAAAGGGAGTCCAAACTCATTATAGACTTCCAAACCAAGACCCCGGGGGGTCTTAACCAGGATGAGGAGCTAGCCGTACACCTAAAGGACTAATATAACTGTAATACAGCGTTCTTCTTCTTTTACCATGTTCATCTGTCTGATGATTATATTTTAGCTTCATGTAACCTTTCAATGAAATGAAACTGTTTTTAACTAGTGCTGTTTATTTGTTTTGTTGTAGGACCGAGATAAGGGGCCCAGTTCACCGTCACTTCACTTCACGGGACCCCTCCCCTAATCCGGTTCTTGTCACATGAGCACTTTTGCGTTATGGATCTGCCATCACTAAGACTTGGAGATTGACTGGACTGACTACTTGATTGAGAGTAGGTTTTGGGCACTCGCCACTAATATAATTTCTCTCCTTGCACCTCCCTCGTTTTATTCTTAGACATTCCATCGTGGGTACAACTGCATGATCTAATAATGTATTTGTACTTGTGCGCAGGCGCACATTAATTTCCAGACGCCTGCAGCGCTGAGTGAGTCTTTTTTCACGCATTGGGCGTGCAACAAGGGCGAGGTGTTGGTGCACGAGGAAGGGGATCCACAGGTTTAAATATGCCTTATTCACTGTGGTAAATGCCGCGTTTCAGTTGCTGACATATGAATGTATTATTATGTATGTTTGCACTGTTTATTACTTTGTTTCATTATAACGCTAATTCTTTGTGTAAAGTATGTGATTATTCAACATTTCTTTTACACTGTTTACAGAATGTACAAGTTAGTTTTTACGACAGAACAGTATTGAGAAACTTTACTTATAGAATGTTTTGCCATACCAGTCCTCTTTTCATTTCCATTATTTTGTGATATATGGCACTGATACGGTAACGCTAATTCACGTGATCAAGCCGTTTGTCGGCGAAACGCGTTGTGGATTAAACAGCACTGGCTTCATTTTGGTGTCTCCGTGTTGCTTCCTGAGAGCGTGGGTTATGGACTTTGTTTATTGAGCATATCTTTGTCGGATTCACTCCGCCGACATCCACGCCACCTTTCATGGGTCAAGGGACCCGGAAGGAGTTTTGTTGTGAAACGAATATATATATATATATATATAAAATACATTAACATATTAGCATATTTTTAATCTTCTTAAAATACATTTTACACTACTTTAACTGAAACAGTAGAGAAAAGATTGGATAGCATAGGGGTACAAATTACTATTCCCAGTCCAGTGAGTGCTACAGTAGGGATAATGCTGGATAGCGGAGGGTTAAAAATTACTATTCCCACTCTATAGAGTGCAACAGTTGGGAAAGTTTTGGATAGCGGAGGTGTAAAAATTACTATTCCCACTCCAGAGAGTGCAACAGTAGGGAAAGTGTTGGATAGCATAGGGGTTAAATTACTATTCCCACTCCAGAGAGTGCAACAGTAGGGAAAGTGTTGGATAGCGTAGGGGTAAAAATTACTATTCTCACTCCAGAGATTGCAACAGTAGGGAAAGTGTTGGATAGCATAGGGGTTTAATTGCTATTCCCACTCCAAAGAGTGCAACAGTAGGGAAAGTGTTGGATAGCGTAGCGGTAAAAATTACTATTCTCACTCCAGAGAGTGCCACAGTAGGGAAAGTGTTGGATAGCGTATGGGTAAAAATTACTATTCCCACTCCAAAGACTGCAACTGTAGGGAAAGTGTTGGATAGCGTAGGGGTAAAAATTAGTATTCTCACTCCAGAGAGTGCAACAATAGGGAAAGTGTTGGATAGCGTAGGGGTAAAAATTACTATTCCCACTCCAAAGAGTGCAACAGTAGGGAAAGTGTTGGATAGCAGAGAGGAATAATTTACTATTCCCACTTCACTAAAATAATAAAAAATAATTTACAAACAATTAATACATTTAAAAAAATGTAACTCCCACCATATTCCCCTATAAAAGACACCACCTATGTTGTAAAACATAACGCTATTAACATAATTAATTAATAATTAATTGAATAATTAGTTAAAATTGACAAACAATTTAAAAACAATGAATATTAATTTAATTCACACAATTAACAGTATAAATCAATTTAAAATAAATTTTATAAAAAAAAAAAAAAATTACTTTGCAGCATACTCCCAAATCAACACACAACCTGCTCTTAAAAAATCACACAAATAACATAATTAATAACTAATTCATAATTATTAACCTGCCTGGTAAACGTTGCTGAGTGGATGGACGCCTCCATTCTAAAACTTAACGGCTCTAAGACCGAAGTCATGGTATTGGGTCATGCCCCTCCTCCCAACTTAGACCTCGGGTGTCCAAAAGTGTTAGGCCCCTCCCCCCTACCTAAGAAGCAAATTAAGAGCCTGGGTGTTTGGCTCGACCCCAGTCTCAGTTTCTTGGTACAAGCTCGCAAAGTGGCTGCCACTTGCTATGGTTTAATCAGAATGTTGAGGGAGACTTTGCCTCTTCTCCCCTTTGATGCTAGACGTCTGCTGGTACAAGCCCTCATTTTATCACGACTTGATTATTCTAATGCGATTTATTTGGGCGCACCACAGGGGATGACGAAGATCCTACAACTTGTTCAGAATTGTGCGGCCCGTCTGCTTTTAAAAGTCTCAAAACGCACCTCTGCCAAGCCAGCACTCTGTCAGCTGCACTGGCTTCCGGTGCAACAAAGAATTCTGTTTAAATCTATGTGTACCGTACATAAATCCCCTACCGGCAATGGACCACCGCTCATCCTGACGATTTTTCAACTTCTTCTGGCATCACGGACTCTTAGATCTAACAATAAAATGCTTCTGCCGGTTCCTAGGATTCGCCGTGCACGCTCTGGGGGACGTAGATTTTCGCTCCATGCGGCAAAACTATGGAACCAACTCCCTGACTCGATCCGCCTTGAACCTAGCTATTTACAGTTCAGGAAACAGCTGAAGACCTTTCTCTTCCCATGAGTGGCAGTGGTATTCTAGTTATCCTAAATGCGCTGGGATGCCTTCTGGTAACCATGCGGAATATAAATTTATATTCATTCATTCATTCATTCATCAATAATTAACAATATATTATTTAACACAATTTACAATATACATTTTTAAATACATAACTATTATATAAATAAAAATATACATAAACTAATTATTAATAAATTACTTCCCAGCCTACTCTTCTTTAAACCCACAACACACTCCTAAACAAAAACACAATTTACATATTTACCAATTAATTTTTAATAATTAACAAACAATTTATAACTAAGTAATAATACATTATTTACCACGATTAACAATATAAAATAATAAATACCTAATTGTTAATTAATCGACATTATTAATTAATTAATTATAATTCAATTACTTCCCACCATATTCCCCTATAAAACCACAACTGGCTCCCAAAAAAAACAAGATTAAGATATTTACAAGATAATTAATAATAATTAACAACTAATTAATAAGTAATTGATTATAAGTCAATAACCACAATTAAAAATATAAGAAATTAAACATATAAATATACATTAATATAAAAATATTAATTACTTAATTATACTTAAATTACTTCCCACCCTAGTCCCCTATAAACCCACAACCCGCTACAGAATAAAAACATCAAATGTACTTTAAAAAAAATTAATAACTTCTAAAAATCTAATACATATATGAAAAAAATACAATACTTAACCAAAAATATAGAACACAAACATTTAAAATACATACTAAAATACATAACACTAAAATAAACACCAATATTATAAACAACAATATTTTTACAAACGATATTACTGATTTCGATATATAACAAAAACAATATTTTTTTACCTTCATGTAAATATTCTGGTCACCGATATTCTTGATGTCGATATTCTTTCCTTTTGATATTTCAAACTCAATATTTGTGTACTTCGAAAATAAAAACTCAATATTATGTCCGTACACCCGAATGAAGCTGTAGTCTAGAACTATAGGTACTCTTTTTATATATGCACTCTTCAGTTTTACTTTGTACCTCTTGTTATTGTTATTGTTATTGTTATAGTGGATTTATATAGCGCCGGGTCACCTACAGGTCTCAGGGCGCTTTGACCACCGAACATAACATCCGGGATATGAAAAAGGGTGGAGTGCTTAAGCTAAGCTGAGTGCTGTTCTGAACAAGTTAGTTTTCAAGGCTTTCCTGAAACGGAGTAGATTCCCCTCCTTTCGGAGTGTCTCAGGCAGGGCGTTCCAAAGGTTCGGTAGTAAAACCGAAAAGGATCTCCCTCCCATTGTGGCCAGCTTAAAACGAGGACATACAAGGAGTTTGGCATCAGAGGACCTGAGATTTCTTTCCGGTCTATATATCTCAATCCGTTCCTTTATGTATCTGTCAAGAATGATACCACTCTCTTCTAGGTATGCTGTCGCAGTGTTACAGTTGCGTTTGGCCCCCAGTAGTTCTCCAAATGGAATACTCCATTTCAACTTGTCCGGATGACTACTGAGGGCATGCAGCACACTGTTGCCCGCAGTTGTCTTGCGAAAAAGTGAAGTATGGGTTTCATTATTCACAATCTCGATTTTGACATCTAGATATTCAATGTTCGTATGGCTAATTATCAGAATTGGATTGGATTTGGTAAATGCCGCGTTTCAGTTGCTGACATATGAATGTATTATTATGTATGTTTGCACTGTTTATTACTTTGTTTCATTATAACGCTAATTCTTTGTGTAAAGTATGTGATTATTCAACATTTCTTTTACACTGTTTACAGAATGTACAAGTTAGTTTTTACGACAGAACAGTATTGAGAAACTTTACTTATACAATGTTTTGCCATACCAGTCCTCTTTTCATTTCCATTATTTTGTGATATATGGCACTGATACGGTAACGCTAATTCACGTGATCAAGCCGTTTGTCGGCGAAACGCGTTGTGGATTAAACAGCACTGGCTTCATTTTGGTGTCTCCGTGTTGCTTCCTGAGAGCGTGGGTTATGGACTTTGTTTATTGAGCATATCTTTGTCGGATTCACTCCGCCGACGTCCACGCCACCTTTCATGGGTCAAGGGACCCGGAAGGAGTTTTGTTGTGAAACGAATATATATATATATATATATAAAATACATTAACATATTAGCATATTTTTAATCTTCTTAAAATACATTTTACACTACTTTAACTGAAACAGTAGAGAAAAGATTGGATAGCATAGGGGTACAAATTACTATTCCCAGTCCAGTGAGTGCTACAGTAGGGATAATGCTGGATAGCGGAGGGTTAAAAATTACTATTCCCACTCTATAGAGTGCAACAGTTGGGAAAGTTTTGGATAGCGGAGGTGTAAAAATTACTATTCCCACTCCAGAGAGTGCAACAGTAGGGAAAGTGTTGGATAGCATAGGGGTTAAATTACTATTCCCACTCCAGAGAGTGCAACAGTAGGGAAAGTGTTGGATAGCGTAGGGGTAAAAATTACTATTCTCACTCCAGAGATTGCAACAGTAGGGAAAGTGTTGGATAGCATAGGGGTTTAATTGCTATTCCCACTCCAGAGAGTGCAACAGTAGGGAAAGTGTTGGATAGCGTAGCGGTAAAAATTACTATTCTCACTCCAGAGAGTGCAACAGTAGGGAAAGTGTTGGATAGCGTATGGGTAAAAATTACTATTCCCACTCCAAAGACTGCAACTGTAGGGAAAGTGTTGGATAGCGTAGGGGTAAAAATTAGTATTCTCACTCCAGAGAGTGCAACAATAGGGAAAGTGTTGGATAGCGTAGGGGTAAAAATTACTATTCCCACTCCAAAGAGTGCAACAGTAGGGAAAGTGTTGGATAGCAGAGAGGAATAATTTACTATTCCCACTTCACTAAAATAATAAAAAATAATTTACAAACAATTAATACATTTAAAAAAATGTAACTCCCACCATATTCCCCTATAAAAGACACCACCTATGTTGTAAAACATAACGCTATTAACATAATTAATTAATAATTAATTGAATAATTAGTTAAAATTGACAAACAATTTAAAAACAATGAATATTAATTTAATTCACACAATTAACAGTATAAATCAATTTAAAATAAATTTTATAATAAAAAATAAAAATTACTTTGCAGCATACTCCCAAATCAACACACAACCTGCTCTTAAAAAATCACACAAATAACATAATTAATAACTAATTCATAATTATTAACCTGCCTGGTAAACGTTGCTGAGTGGATGGACGCCTCCATTCTAAAACTTAACGGCTCTAAGACCGAAGTCATGGTATTGGGTCATGCCCCTCCTCCCAACTTAAACCTCGGGTGTCCAAAAGTGTTAGGCCCCTCCCCCCTACCTAAGAAGCAAATTAAGAGCCTGGGTGTTTGGCTCGACCCCAGTCTCAGTTTCTTGGTACAAGCTCGCAAAGTGGCTGCCACTTGCTATGGTTTAATCAGAATGTTGAGGGAGACTTTGCCTCTTCTCCCCTTTGATGCTAGACGTCTGCTGGTACAAGCCCTCATTTTATCACGACTTGATTATTCTAATGCGATTTATTTGGGCGCACCACAGGGGATGACGAAGATCCTACAACTTGTTCAGAATTGTGCGGCCCGTCTGCTTTTAAAAGTCTCAAAACGCACCTCTGCCAAGCCAGCACTCTGTCAGCTGCACTGGCTTCCGGTGCAACAAAGAATTCTGTTTAAATCTATGTGTACCGTACATAAATCCCCTACCGGCAATGGACCACCGCTCATCCTGACGATTTTTCAACTTCTTCTGGCATCACGGACTCTTAGATCTAACAATAAAATGCTTCTGTCGGTTCCTAGGATTCGCTGTGCACGCTCTGGGGGACGTAGATTTTCGCTCCATGCGGCAAAACTATGGAACCAACTCCCTGACTCGATCCGCCTTGAACCTAGCTATTTACAGTTCAGGAAACAGCTGAAGACCTTTCTCTTCCCATGAGTGGCAGTGGTATTCTAGTTATCCTAAATGCGCTGGGATGCCTTCTGGTAACCATGCGGAATATAAATTTATATTCATTCATTCATTCATTCATCAATAATTAACAATATATTATTTAACACAATTTACAATATACATTTTTAAATACATAACTATTATATAAATAAAAATATACATAAACTAATTATTAATAAATTACTTCCCAGCCTACTCTTCTTTAAACCCACAACACACTCCTAAACAAAAACACAATTTACATATTTACCAATTAATTTTTAATAATTAACAAGCAATTTATAACTAAGTAATAATACATTATTTACCACGATTAACAATATAAAATAATAAATACCTAATTGTTAATTAATTGACATTATTAATTAATTAATTATAATTCAATTACTTCCCACCATATTCCCCTATAAAACCACAACTGGCTCCCAAAAAAAACAAGATTAAGATATTTACAAGATAATTAATAATAATTAACAACTAATTAATAAGTAATTGATTATAAGTCAATAACCACAATTAAAAATATAAGAAATTAAACATATAAATATACATTAATATAAAAATATTAATTACTTAATTATACTTAAATTACTTCCCACCCTAGTCCCCTATAAACCCACAACCCGCTACAGAATAAAAACATCAAATGTACTTTAAAAAAAATTAATAACTTCTAAAAATCTAATACATATATGAAAAAAATACAATACTTAACCAAAAATATAGAACACAAACATTTAAAATACATACTAAAATACATAACACTAAAATAAACACCAATATTATAAACAACAATATTTTTACAAACGATATTACTGATTTCGATATATAACAAAAACAATATTTTTTTACCTTCATGTAAATATTCTGGTCACCGATATTCTTGATGTCGATATTCTTTCCTTTTGATATTTCAAACTCAATATTTGTGTACTTCGAAAATAAAAACTCAATATTATGTCCGTACACCCGAATGAAGCTGTAGTCTAGAACTATAGGTACTCTTTTTATATATGCACTCTTCAGTTTTACTTTGTACCTCTTGTTATTGTTATTGTTATAGTGGATTTATATAGCGCCGGGTCACCTACAGGTCTCAGGGCGCTTTGACCACCGAACATAACATCCGGGATATGAAAAAGGGTGGAGTGCTTAAGCTAAGCTGAGTGCTGTTCTGAACAAGTTAGTTTTCAAGGCTTTCCTGAAACGGAGTAGATTCCCCTCCTTTCGGAGTGTCTCAGGCAGGGCGTTCCAAAGGTTCGGTAGTAAAACCGAAAAGGATCTCCCTCCCATTGTGGCCAGCTTAAAACGAGGACATACAAGGAGTTTGGCATCAGAGGACCTGAGATTTCTTTCCGGTCTATATATCTCAATCCGTTCCTTTATGTAGGTCGGGGCCTTCCCAAAGATGGCTTTATGGGCTATACAGAGGCTTTTAAAGACGGACCTCTGTCCAATTGGCAGCCAGTGTAGACTTTTTAATAGTGGAGAGGCATGCGTTCTCCGCGGAAGGTTGAAAATAAGTCTAGCGGCGTCGTTTAGGACTACCTGAAGTCTGTTTGCTAGCCTTTTTGGCAGGCCTAAGTAGAGCGCATTGCCATAGTCGAGTCTTGACACTATGGTGGCCGAGACCACTGTGCGTAGCATCGACTGGGAGAGGAGAGGGACTAGTTTGCGCAACTGTCTTAGAAGACCTGTACAAGTGCCGACCACGGTGGAAACCTGGTTGGTCATTGAGAGGGCACTGTCCAATTTAATGCCCAGACTTTTAACCGTGGCTGCTGGCTGTGGGGTTGGGCCCAGCTCCTGGGGCCAGTACATGTCACTCCAGGAGGAGCACTTGGATGGTACTATTAGCACCTCTGTCTTTTCCGGGTTAATTTTAAGCTGGTTTGTGGACATCCAGTGGACCGTATATCTAAGTATGTCCTGCGCGTGTGACTGGGCTTGTGCTGTGTCATCTATGCCCAGCAGCAGCTGTGTGTCATCAGCATAGTTAAACACCCGACAGCCCATCCCCGCTAGTGTGTTAATCAGGGGCTGTAGATATATGTTAAACAGGAGTGGGGACAGTGCTGAGCCCTGGGGGACGCCACAAGTCAGCCTTCCCACTCCTAAAACACTATCTCCCATCTGTATTCTCTGGGTTCTCCCAGATAGAAATGATTCCAGCCACCGAAGGGCTAAACCCTGAATCCCAAACCCTGCCAGCCTATTTAGCAGAATGGAATGGCTGACAGTATCTCTTGAATTTGCACATGGAAAAAGACTGCCATTGAAGTAACCAAACTCTAATTGAAACTGCATTTTCACAGTACAGGTATTTTTTATGTAGATGAACTCATTCACTTTTAATCAGATTTTTTTCAAAAGATGTTATACTTGTATTTTAATTTTATTGAACCAAATCAATGGAAGTGATGCTGATGAACTGCACCATGCACTTTAAAGCTATTACACATCTCTCTAAGGCACCTGAAATTGTTAGATTTCTCAGATGGCAAAAGGGACCCTTTCTTAGCTCATTTTTAAGGACTTTCCATGAGGTTTTTTCTCATTTTGTTTTTTTCTACAACCGGAAGGTACCTTAGTGCCAAGGGCTGTATTATGTTTTAACAGTAATTTTATCTAACTGAATGTTTTTGATTGCCATTTAAAAAAAAACAATGAGCCTAGTTGCAATGTTTCTGACCGTCATTGTAGGTTTAAACTCAGATACCGTATTTCAATCCGACTCAGTTCTGATAGGCACAAGGAGGTTGTCAGCCAGTCGGAAAGGCCTTGAAATCCATAAACGATGGCATTTCTGCTGTCTGGATTATGATGGCACTTTCCGACAGAGGTTCCATTTTGGCCTTCATGACATGAAACTGCTGTTGGAAAGTGTCTTTTGGGATCTCTTGTAGGGCCCCCTTTCCCCCTGTTCCTCCCATGTGGTTCTGGTGGACACCTTCACATCCCTGCACCATGTGGCAGGCCCGGTGAGGTTTGGGGGGTTCCAGCCGCCGTGTAAGCTCCCACTGTAGAATGGAAGTTTGCATCCTAATTGTGGTGTCGGAACCACTGACCTGAGTTCGATCGGCTACCCATCCTCAGCGATTTCTGTTGGAGGCAACTCCAACCGACATCGTAAACTGGGCCTATGTATTATATATTTGCACTGTGCACTTTTGTGGTTGAAGAAACAAAATAAAGTCAACATATTGTTAGTCAAAATAATTGTTAGTGAAAAAGATGTGATTGGTACTGCTCAAGCAAGAATCACGTTAAATTAAAGTATGTGGTTAGACATTCATCAGGGCTCATCCTCGCTCGGTCAGGGCTGTGGACCTTGTCCATTGTAGTGAGAACAGAAATCAATAATTTATCATCCATAATCAATGTAGCTATGAGCCAAAGAGAGTTTAGAAAGTTTTAAAGGTTTTATTAATTCAAGTATTTTAGTAGTTTATCTTTATTAATAGATCATCATTTATTTAACAGTAAATCTTGCTAATATCAAATTAATGCATAAACCAGTAAAAGCAATAAGCGCATTCCATAAAGGAAAGAATATCTTTCTAAGAATGAGAGAAAGGAGTCAGTTAGAATGCATAAAGAGCTCTATACTGAGAGAGAGGGAGCAAGCATAAAGCTTCAGTGAATTCAGCTCAATAAAAAAGGAATATAAAAGCAGAAGGACCCACTAAGAGAAGTTCAAGCAGATCAGTAAAGTCTCAGAATAATATGGTGCAGGGTTTGGGGCAATTGAGGTAATGTTCTATGAGCCAGTGTGAGAGGTCTTAGATTAACCTAGGAATCAATCAATCAATCAATACATTTGTAGAGTACACTACTCACCCGCAAGGGTCTCTAAGAGCTGAAGTGGGGGACTGCTACTGCTCGAACAGACAGGTCTTGAGAAGTCTCCTGAAGGTCAGTAGGTCCTGGGTCTGTAGCAGGTGGATGGGGAGGGTGTTCTATGTCTTGGTGGCGAGGTGGGAGAAAGATATGCTGCTGGTGGTAGTTCGGTGGATGCGTGGGACAGTGGTGAGGGACAGGTCAGCGGAGCAAAGCTGGCGGTTGGGAGTGTAGAAGGTGAGTCGTTTGTTGAGGTATGTTGGTACGGTGTCGTGGAGTGCTTTGTGAGCATGGGTGAGGAGTTTAAAGGTGATCCTTTTGTTGACCGGAAGCCAGTGCAGGTCTCTCAGGTGGGCAGTGATGTGGCAGGGGATGTCGAGGACTAGGCGTGCCATGGCGTTCTGTATGCATTGAAGTCTTTTCTGGAGTTTAGCCGTGATTCCCATGTAGAGGGCGTTGCCGTAGTCTAGCCTGCTGGTGATGAGGGCCTGGGTGACCGTCCTTTTGGTTTCAGTGGGGATCCATTTTTAGATCTTGCATAGCATGTGTAGGGTGTTAAAGCAGGAGGAACATGCACTTATATAAACAACGCATTTCATGAAAGTCTGCCACAATTTCTTTTCTTTTCTTCTTCCTTCCAAACAGTTTCCAAAGCTTTCATGGGAACTGGATTCTTCCTCATCATCTCATCAAATAGTCTATCAAATGTATTAAATGGGTTTAGAGACATTTATGGCGTAGCTGTCCCATTAATACTTGAACCACACTAGCCTTTCGAGTTCACACTATAGGCTATGTAGAATTTGAAACATTTTTTAAATGAAAATAAACATTTTTGCAATTACATATTCTGGAAGGGTAATACAAGTTAGTTGAAGGGGTCAATATCTAAATTACGTGCTTATTTTACATATATGGTTGCACAGTTTCCCATTTAGAAGACTACATTCTAATCAATTGCAACATCAGTTCTATTCAAACAGAAACATTCCACAGGGAATATGTGAATCATTTTCTCATCTTTACTAAGGAAATATTTAATATGCCAAGCATTTCTAAGTGATCAAACGTTTAGCCGTGCAATTTTGGCTGTCTGCAGCCTAGTATAGGTAAATATGGCACTTTTCTTTTGTTTAAGCTTGCATGGTAATAGTAAATGCTTTTTGCAACCTAAATTATTGTGTTTTACTTAAACACTCTTCAGTGTGCATGTTAATGCATGTTAATTAAACAAGACATAGACTTTACCCAATCAAAATATTCATGAATAACATTACATAAAAAATAAATAGAAATAATAAATGTATGATATAAACTTCATTGTGAGCAATACATTATGGGGTCGACTCCGATTCGGGAAAAAAACCGTACGTACGATTTGTATCCAGAGCCCTCTCCGTACGAATCGTACCCGTCCGTCCGAGTTACGTAGTACGATCCGTATTCCGTGAATCCGTCCGAATCGTCACGATCCGTACGTATTGCAAGGCTGAAACCGTGAACCGTACGACTCATACACATGCCGTACGACTCGTACACATGCCGTACGACCCGACGAGTACGATCCGGACCGGGGTATGAGGATGCGATTCGTACGGTCCACGTCAGGTAAAGGTGAGTCGTACGGAAAAGCACACAAACACATACACACCGTACGGTCTGTACACCCCATAATCGCAGGGGTACGGTGCGTACCCCTGCGATCATGGGGTGTACGAGCCGTACCCCATGTACGATGGGTGTACGAGCTGTACTCCATGTACGATGGGTATACGAGACGTACCCCATGTACGATGGGTACACCCATCGTACATGGGGTACGGCTCGTACACCCATCGTACATGGGGTATGGCTCGTACACCCATCGTACATGGGGTACGGCTCGTACACCCATCGTACATGGGGTACGGCTCATACACCCCATGATCACAGGGGTATGGTGTGTACCCCTGCGATCATGGGGGGTATGCACCATACCCGGGGGGGCCGTTCCGTACCTGTTTCGGCGCAAACTCTGCTTTTACGGCTGTTTTCAGCTCCCGTAGAAAAAGGGTCGTACAGTGCGTACCCGACACGTATCGTACTTGCTGGGTCGTAATAACCAGTCGCGAACGGTACAGATGTCACGTACAGCGAGTTCCGAGGGAGAATGCATTGGCTTTACGCATGGTAGTAAAATATCACTTTATTTAACAAAACTAGAAATTCACTGTAAAGCCAAAGCTTAAAGTAACATTATAGCTAGATGTGATAAAAAGATGTGCTTTGGTTCATTGACAAAACCAAAGTTAAAGTAATGTTAGAGTTAGGTGAACATATCAGTGACAACATTAGCATTTTGAACAAAAAAAAATACAGAAATTCACCATTTATGGTTAGCAGAGCTAACTTGTGCTCCTGCCATACACTGCTTATGATCTCACATATTACCTCACTCATGACATGTTATATGACATCATTACTGACAACACTGATGTAATCCCAAAAGACATCACTTATGGCATCACCCAAGCCTCTTTTACACACATTGTTCTATGAACAGGTTTAGCATTTGAGCTAGTAAGCTCAAAATAGCTCAGAATATTATGAAGCATCATTACTGCTATCATGCATATAACCGTCAAAGGTAAAACAAGCTTGTGTTATCTGAATATTGACCTTATACCATACACTTAATGGGTAGTCAAGTTCATGTTTACTATGAAACACAGACAAAGGGTAATCTATCCTGCACACAGTGTTCATGGTGTTCAATTTGTATACAGGCAGTCTTTACCTGTTTCAAACCCCTCACAGTCACTGAACCTACATTGAGAAAAGAAATGAATATAAGTAAAAAAGTGGGTATTGTTAACACTGTTTACTCTTTGGCATTTACTCAGTACCACACTGTTTGCAAATAGTGAAACTCTCATGAGAAATACACCACAGAGTATTAAAACGTATCTACTAAAACATTGTACACTCTATGCAAAACCTGTTTACTCTATGGCATTTACTCAGTACCACGCTGTTTGCAAATAGTGAAAATATCATGAGAAATACACCTCAGAGTATTAAAAAGTATCTACTAAGAACAGTGTTAACTCTATGCCAAACTTTTCTAAAGAGCAACTATTCCCTTAAATTAACAAAGGAATGAAGGTGCTTAAGATCATACTGTCAGCAGCCTTCATACTGGGATGGAAAATGTATGAAAAGCCCATCTTCGAAGCAAGCACATGTACGTAGGTCAGTGCCTGGTGCACACAGTCTTCCATGTTACGTAGACGATTCTGTCTAATAACTCAAGGCTGATTACAATACTTAATATGCAGTGCCTAAACATCTGTGAAACATGATGAACAAGCTGTCAACTGTCACCTGGACACAGAGTTACTCTTCAATACAAAGATTTATACTGTGTTCAATACCTCTACACAACCATGATGTATTAGGAACACATGTGTTTTGTTAACACTTACACCCATTAACACCTTAACCGCGGCGGCAATTCCGCTGGTAGAACATTAATATGGCAGATACCCACTACTATTATAACTATAAAACAAACTAGCACAATCATTGGATGGTGTCCTCAGTGATGTCATCAATGATGTCATCAGTGATGTCATAAATGATGTCATAGTGTTGTGTGATTCCTGCATATGTTTTAGTGTTCTGCTCTTTTCCTGGGTTTTAGTCTGAACACCATAGACAAAGTCAAACAACAATAACCCTTGTGATTCACTCTGGTCAGACACTAGCACATAGACATAACACAAGGATGCAGATACTGTTTGTGAGTAAACATGTCTTGTCAGGACATGACAGGACAGGACAGGAGTTCTAAAAAGCACACACTGAGCAAAGGTGCTGAAGCAACATTACTGTGTCATCAGAGATGTAAAACATCCATCTATGTAGGCTAATCCCAGCGATATTTGATATATAATCATTTATCTCCAATACAAAGGGGAGATGGGTTTTGGCTAATCTGTTTTATAACATGACATGGCTTTTTATGGTATATGGTTTGTTAACCATGCTAATGATATTTCTGGTACACATTTGTTTTCTAGTTGAGGTGCAAATGCTACATCTTAGAGCACAATTGTAATATTAAATATGATAAACTTTCTCTGTGTCTCTTGTTTATCCTATTATGGACAAGTATGAATGAGGGAGTGAAAGGGTGCGTCTTGTTACCCCGATCCCTGAGAGGGTCGAGAGGGTTGACTTCTGGGGTGCTAATTCACTTGTTTCCCCGGAAAGGTTTGGAGGGCAAGTGAGGCACTGTAGCTACTCAGATTAGGGCTCATAGATTCTGAGGTGGTATGGCGACTCAGTCCCTACATGCTGATGTTCTGTGGTCCCAACCATAGTTCTGTTCCTGAGCAGAATCTCTGTAACATGGTGCTGCCAATTTTTTGGTCAGGTACTTACTTGCCGGAACCCTGAGTAGTGCTTGTCAAAAATACCCTCACTCCTTTTGACAGAGACATTTGTGGTACCGGGGATTTATCCTCCATAGTGTTTAGGGAATACCTAGTTCTTCAACCTCTTCGTGAGGCAATCTTGTAAGATTTAGCCAATGCGTGTTTCGTCATATGTGGGGAGTCTCCCCACGACTACCTCAAGGCTAAAACAGTAAAATTAGCCACTGTTGCAACATTGCTTACACAACTTGGACCAAAAGGTATACTTAAAATACTTTAGAAAATCACTTTAGTGTGATCATACATCTTCAAATGAAAATTTCTGAATTATGTATTAATGGAAACCTATGCCTATAAAACATTTTTAGAATTTCTTAAATTCAATACCTTCTCTTATTTTAATGCACATCAGAGCAGGATTGAGGACCTCTTTGCATGATTTCAGTTAGCTCCAGTTCCACCTCAATTAGAGACCCACCCACAAGTGAGTGTGAAACCAAGGGAGGAGAAGGAACATCCGGACAGCTCCCTAACTCCTCAGGAAAAGTTATTTTTTATGGGAAGTTAGAAGAATAAAGCGTGACAATCGGTAACAGATCACAAGAGTGGACAATACAAGAAAACCAGGTGTGGAAAAAGACGAGGAAGGACAAACAGAAAGGAAGGAGATGAAAACCAGGGCATGGGACAGGATAGCCTGGACCACACAACAGCAAGCAGGGTTACAGTTAGCAACTTATCATTTGTAGACTTAAGATTGACCTATTCAAATGTATCAGAAGGCTTACATTGAAAACATTCTTTAAGCTTAACCCACAAGAGAATAAAACACAAGCAATGAGAGAATCAAGTGTGGTGTCTAATTCATTATCCATACAGGATATTCATGATACAGTCACACTATTGTCTATTACAGACCTGGAGGGGGATCCCATCACAGTGGCCAAAGTGCTGTATGATTTATATATAGGGGCAGATGTCACCATTACTAGTGGTCTTAAAAATAAATCTAGATGGACACCAAACCTGTCCTGTGGGAACCATATAGGAGTATTTCACAAGCTAATTTGTAAAGATTTAGATGAATACACCAAGAATTGTAAGCCTATCAATAATAGAGGAAGGGACAATCTTAGTCATAAAGAATGCTTGGCTCTCAAAGAGTTACAGGAAGATAAGAGCATCATTATCTGGGTGGCAGATAAGGTAGGCAATATTGTAATAATGAATTGCCATGAATATGCACAAGAAATGTATTCACAACTGAATGATATAACTTGTTATGAGAACGTGTAGCATAATTCAATGTTTGAATTGACTAGTTTTATCAATAACGAGCTCAAAACATGGCATGACAATTGTTTGTTGGACAATGATGAATATATGTGCCTATGAGTGGACCGCCCGAGGTATCCCTGTTTCTACACCCTCCCTAAAATTCATAAAAAACTTGCTTTCCCACCTGGGAGGGCAATTGTATCAGGCAAAGGTGGGCCAACTGAAAGGTTGTCAGAAGTTGCTGATATTGTTTTACAACCATTCATATTCAACTTAATCTCACACATTAAAGAAACCACGCATCTTCTGGACCTACTCAATGACATGAACTAGGAACCAGGAAGGACAATGGTGACATTGGATGTAGTAGCGCTATACACAAGCATATAAAATGACATGGGCATGAAATCCCTCAAGCATATCCTTTGGGAACATACAGAAATGCACATTTCTATGACAAAATTGATACTTCACAAAAACCTCTTTCTGTTCAAGGACATTTGATACCAACAGACACGAGGGGTTGCCATGGACTCCAGATTTTCTCCATCCTTTGCAAACCTCTTCATGGGGTGGGTGGTGGAGGAGTGGATCTGGGGTCCGGGTGGAAGACAATGGAATGAATGTATTCTGTACTGGGGACATTACATCGATGATTACTTCATGTTGTGGACAGGGACAGTCCAGAGTCTAAAGGAATTCTGGGACTATCTGAATTCAAAGAATACTAATATCAGGCTTCCATACCAATACAGCACAACCAAAATTATTTTCTTAGATTTGGAATTATTCATACTGGACAATAAAATACACAGCAGCCTTTTTGAGAAGTCTACATCATGCAATTCTATTCTCCACGCTTCCAGCGCCAACCCAAGACATCAAAAAAGATCTATCCCTTATGGGGAAATGCACCATGCCAGATGCAACTGCAGTGAGTACTCTGGTTTCCTGTCCTCTATACAGGACATGGAAGCACGTTTTGCACTAAAAGGTTATCAATTACAGGACATAAATCGGGCATGCAGTAGGATTATGAATATGAAATGAGAACTAACACTTAGGCTCACCACACCCAAAACAGAGACATAGACACATGTGAGAAATTATCCATCCCATTTCACAAAAACATGCAAAAACTTTGGCACACCTTAAGTGCAGATAAGACACTTGGAGACTGTATCTCACAAAGACTTAGCATCGCCTTTCGTACAGGTGGAACCATAAGGACTATTCTGAGCCCAAGTTACCCTGTAGTACCTTTACAGGACAACTGGCTGACACAACTTACATGAGTGATATACAAGTGTGGACACTGCGCAAATATACATTAGTAGCACTATCAGGTCCCTAAAAGAAAGCATAAGTGAATACATGCGAGCACTTATACAAGCAGATTAGAGATATCCATTTGCAGTACATGCTACGAATTGTAGTGCACAAGGGAAAAACAAAAGTTTTGACTTTTATGGTATAGAACACATCCCCAGAAATTGTTGCGGGGAAACAGAGAACTGAGATTGAAGAGGTGAAAAGCAATATTGATAATGTGCCTCAAAGCAGTTGAAGAGGGGCTCAATATTGACCAAGAATTACAATATTTCCTGGGTAATTAATTAGGTTTAGCTGTGAAGTATCTAATAATCAATACATTTTCTGAGGTTTGTCCCCCACTCCACTTTGCACCTTTTCTTTTTCATACCTATCACTATAGAGCACTTATATGTAGCATTGGTCTTGACCATCAGCCTAGGATACACAGATTGAGAGTAGTGTGGATGGACGTGTGAGCCAGAATGTCAGACTAGGAAACATACTATTAGACTTGTATATACATCTGATTGCTTGAAATAATATTGTGTACCATTACAATTTACCACCCAAAAATCTTTACTCATGCCTCAGTGGGTCCCAGTTACATTGGTTTGGACTTATTACTTTGTCACTTTGGGCTCTGATCATGTATTTGAATGTACTCTGCAGATTTATTACTACTTTAATATATTTAAAGACTGTGACTGTGTTAGCTTAAACATCAAATAGTAACAGTCTCAATCGGATGCGAGTGACATGTACTAGCCCACGTAAGCGATACAGAGCGATACAAATTTCATCTGGTGCTCGCTCCTTTTTAGCAGATTTCACAACGGTTTGTGGTTCAGAATCTGAAGTCTTGTTTTCTCTTAAAACTCTTTTTATGGAGGACTCTTCCGTCTCCCAGAGAGAATTGAGCATAATACAAAAGGACTTTACCATAGTCCTCAGACTATGGATATTCATTTGAAACAGCATAGAGGAGAGATTCGATCTATCTTTGCGGTAAGCCTTTATGAATTTCTCTAAACTTAGAGAACATACTATTACTTATATGTACTAGAACAGCAGTCTCCATTAGATTGCAGGGTAATACCCATAATACTTTTGAGGAGATCTCAACAAGGCCAGGTGAGAAGATGATTCTGACCATTAGAGCCGCGCAGATTTTTCGCTTTTTGATCACCCTATTTTTGAGCTTTTACTGTGAGAGAGCCTCATAAGCTGGGACTTCCCCACAGTAAACTGATGGTATAATGGACTTCATGTGTTTTCCACCGGTGTCCGCCTTGTGAGATAATGCAACTGTGCTGCAGCCAGGGTAAGGGGCACTGGACTGGTTAGATGTGGACACATGTGGACATGCGTGCACATGTGTATGCACACGTGTAAGAACTGTGCAGGGAGATTCCTGTTTTGCGCAGCCCAGGAGTTGGGTACATATAGAATGGTTTAGAAGGGACTATGCAGAGTTGAGTGGTGACATGGACTAGGCCTTATAATGTTGGGGTACACGGGTAAGGGATAGTCTGTGTGCTTTACTGTTTCACTTTAGGAACACTCCATTATAGTCCTACAGAAAAGGAGACCACAAGGGTTTGTATCGGTTCGCTTGGGCCTACAAACTCCAGACACGCACAAAAGTACACTGTGAGTTGTGTGAAAAGAACCATTCTGTTAAGTCCAGAGACATATATATACTGCTTATGGGTCAACCAGAACCAGAGCCCAGGCCTCGTTTGATTGCCTAAAGAAGGGGACAAAGTACTGGATAATAAATCAGTGTCTTCACGAAATGTTAAAAGCGAGCGTCAGAAAACTTTTTGGACACAAACGATCATACTGATGGGCCGATAGTTAGAAGGGATGCTTTTATCACCCTTTTTAAAGATAGGAATCCATTCAGCCCCCTTCCAGGATTCTGTGATCCTTCCCCCCTAGCGATGTCATTGGAGAGTGATGATATATAGGTGGCCCCTGTCAAAACAAAAAAGGTCTCCTCGGATGCCATCCGGTCTTGAGAAGAAACTCATTTTCCTGTCGTCCTGAAATGATTATTTCTAATGTTAAAGGTGAAGCAGTATCTTTAGCTATATGCCAGCGACTTACAACGGTGGTAATTGCCAATCGCGAATATGAGTTGCCTGTCATTATTGCCAATGTGTAAACGTCTTTTGGACGCAGTAGTTTGGGAACCAAACCTTCAGTACCACCACTTGGCAGGTCTAGCACAGACACAGAAACCAGACTCATCCATGAGTTTCCTAAAAACCTTAGGATAAATCTAAACAACAACAGAAAGGTAGACCGCGCAGAGGCTCTCCACCATCGGAACCTCTGAACGACTACAATTTTCGTGATCGTACTAAGTTCAAGACTCCAGACAGGTATCAGGTTTCTGATACACATTCTCCTTTTTCCTTTCAGGAATCATCTAACCAGCAGTGTGATGGAGGAGGGTGATCTGAATGCAGACAAGAGGAGCATTTCAAACCAAAAAGGAAGACACAATGCTCATCTTACAGAAAGATAAAGAAGGAGGACAGGACTCCTCCAAATAAAGCCCCTTTTCAGAAAAAGAAAGTTGCAGCCTTAACTGCTAAATATGCCACAGACGCTGACCCCACCCCCTGAACATGAGTTGGGCGGTGCCTCTCCTCAACAGCGTGGCAGGAGTCACCATAGTGCACCAGACTCTCCACCAGTTTTTGGTAGCGAAATCAATTGAAACATTTGTTACAGTTGAAACCACGGACACTCACGTAGCTGCTCCAGACAGATATCACTTAGATATTCTAATAGAAGGTGACATTAAACACACCATCAATGTAATATTCTGTGACAGGTTAACTACGTCTCATTACTCAAAGACCGCCCCGGGGTACCGACGGAGAGAGCGGGGCCCCCTTCCCTGAGTAATCACCAGGTAGAGGTGAGGGTGACACCCAACTGTTGTGGGTAACCGGTATTCTGTTCCACTACTGCCTAGTTGGATATTATCGGTGAAGTATATGTAATGTTTAACTTGACATTTATCACTGGTTTGTCTTTTCACTTTTTGATATTCAGCAGCAGCTTTATATATTACTTGCTTATTTGGTCCTGAAGAATGCCCCGATACTGTTAGATCCTTGTGTGGGCAGAAACATGTTGACCTAATTCATCGCTTAACACTTGACATTCTCTAGTGTTAACACACTGCTTTTTAACCATGACAAGGGCACTCTGATAATAAAATTGGGATGGAGCTCCTTTAGTCATTTTTAAACACACTTTTGTCTAATCATTTAGCGCTGCACTTTTCTTTATCTTTGTAGAAACCCTCTTCACCTAGCATGAATATATGCTTATGGGTTCTATGCTGTACTCCGTGGAGTCATTAGCCATCCTCTAGTTTTCCAAACAGCCCAGGGTACCCCAGTCAACTTCTAAGACTGAGTGCCCTAGCGAGAGGAGGCCAGACCCAAATGATGATACCTCACAACTTGTGAATGATGGGTTTTGGCAAGATAGTTTCTCCTCCCTACTGAGGTGGCTAGTGTCTCAACCTGTTGACATATTTTCATCTCTGCTTGTCCCTTTCCTGTTCGTGTTTCACCGGCCTTACTAGACCCGAGGTGTTGTGTGGTATTTGAATGCTATATAAGGGAAACTCACCTTGCAGGTCTTTAAAATTTGCCTTAGACCTCCCTTATTGTTTTGTGTTCCGTAACTACGTCTCATGACATTTTACTGGTAAAGGTCAATTGGCCCTCAGCATTTGTAGTTACATCCCCCAAGGTAAGGATGTAATTCAACCTTTTTTTCACACATTGACCCTGATGAAGTGAAACAAGCTAATGCATCTAAATGGGACCTTGCACTGCCTCCTGCACTTTATCATAATCATACTGGTAAGGAAATGGATTTCCCTTATCATGGTTTTTCTATACAGTCCACCACATAAGTACAACCACAATATCCTATTAAGCGAGGTGCTAAAACACTGATTAAAGAAATGTTTTCCCTATTGGAGTACCAATTGAACCCTATGTCTCACAGAGGAGCAGTCCTCTTTTTCCTGTTCTGAAACATGATCATTCCTATTGCATTGCCTTATATTATAGACATTTGAACAGTTATATATGCACATTAGAAGTGCAAAATAGACACAGTACAGCATTCATTAATAATGTAAATAGTAGAAAACACAAAACCGTTTTTGACATTGTTTTTTCAGTCCCAATTTGGCTCATGAGAGCCGAGACTAGTGCACTTTTAGCGCACTGTGTTTTCACGGAGCTATACATGACTTCCAATGGGCTATTAGAATAGCCCAGGTGTTTTTGCGGCACAAATTGTGTAAATTCTTTATGAGATTGACCATGATGCTCTGTCCTACCGAGATGAGATCTTCTTGACCGACGATGGATTAAACTTCCACTTGACCAGAGTAGATTGCATCATTTGGGGATTTGCTGAACTTGGTTACAAGAGAAAAATTTAACATAGCATTTCTGAATGTCCTTTTATGAACTTACCAAGGAGGGAAAGAGTCTTACCCCTCGTTTTTACGGAGTAATGTGTGCAATTGCAGACTCTAAACACACTCAAAAAATGACTTTCTCTGCTGAGATATTTGAATTTTGGCAGAACATACACATTTAAATATGTGCAATGCATTAAACCTGTTCATGCATTAATACGCCATGATTTTTCCACTTCATGCTCGACCTCAGAACACACAGAAACACTCAGATCTTTACAATCTGACTGCTTGAAGCACACCACTTGCATATATGTTTCTATACGACAAACCTGGCCATCCAAATTATACCAGGTGCAATTGGATTTACATACATCTCCTTTAACAAATGTGAAATAGTGTTTTTCACATATAAATTACATTTATTTTCGGCTGCAGAAATGCGTATTGCTTCAACTGAAAAAATACTGACTGCCTTGCAGAGGGCCATCCTTAAACAATGGCCCTTTGCTCAAGGAAAACGTATTATAGTTGTTACTCATGTGTCAGTCAGCCTTGGAGGCTGTCACAAAAGCTAACATACATAAAGTTAAGGCCCTCCATTCTAGAATGCTACAATGGGCTAAGTCTTTAACAGCTGTGAATGTTGACTTCATCTTCGCCCCTTCTGTGCAAACACACGAATATCAGGAATATGAGCATGTGTACCCATTACCTTCAGCAGTTTTGCCTCTTGATAATATATCATTTACAATGATGGTTCAGCTCAACCTTATATAGGTCCTAAGCAGCAATATGCTGCTGCATGCACCATCATTATTGGTATCATGTTAAATGGTGTTTTTCATCCTTAAACAACTCACATGCAGTCTTTAGGAGACTGCACTGCACAGTTGGTTGAAATGAAAGTTTTGCTTCTTGCACTTGAAAATACAGATCCTGGATTCCCCACACTTATTGTATGTGTAATTTCAACATATTCGGCTCTACGGAGATCCTACAGATACCATATGTGTTCAAAGTTTCTATGGGTGATGTAATAGTATCTGGTTTACATTCAGATGATTGAGATATTGAAACTGTAAATTCTATGCTTTCAGAGATGGAGTGCAATGCTGTTTTTGAATCAGAGAGCTATATCTTACTTATGCTAACTATGCGGATTCGATATGTTTTGTTATTATATTTATGGAGCTCATTTCGGCACGGATCCAGTGGTCAGCGTCCACATTTTAACTATACACAATGAGGCATTTGTCCAACTCCCTCACAAGGGAGTTCCAAATAAGCATAAAGACAAGTACACATATTTTACAGGATATCACACTTTAGACCCTACATCATATTATTTTTAATTAGTTTCTAACCCACCCAAAAATATATATGCTTGGACTAAGCTCATATATACTCATTTGTTTGTCACCCAGTTAGACCTTATAGGCTATGATTACTGGAAGGACACCATTGATTTGAAATTGATTAGGGGAATAAAGTCTTGGCAGGTTCAGGAAACTGAAATCTTATTTCAAGCCTGTTTAATTCCCACACAAATGATTTTCTTGCATAAGATGATCCAACAGATTGCCTGTCTGGGGTTTACAAAAACTTAAAGAAATGAATGCCCGACAATTTTATTATTGCCCGCTCTGATAATTGGCAGTTTGACAAACTACACTGAAGCACAATTAAATAGCATGGTGCAGAATGATACATTAATTTCCTCATTCTCAGGTCCTCATGAGGGGTTGTTGTGGCCAGTAGACACTATTGGCTGTCATGCTTGCTTTCTTAATACCACACCTGGGTTAAAATAAAACAGACCTGATCCTCAATATTCTCAGTCAACACATTCTGGTATTATTAGCCTCTATCTGGAACACCTACAATACTACAGTGAGCGCAGGCATCAGATCTTTGGAACATTTCTGCTGCAGGAGCTGGTTCTTAACTGGTCTTTAACATTCCATCCTGCCTGATTTAACTGCGTACAGCCTGTGTTCCACAGTCTGTGGTCCCCCTTTGAATGGGCACTTGATATTTGCCTGGCTTTGCAGACACCCACTGCCTTGGACATTTGACTGCTAATGAGTCCATTGGCGATCCATTTTCAGGACTGTCCTTTATGTCTGCAACTTTTCCAACAGTCGAGGTTTGAGCCACTCACCTTCAAGGAAACATGTGCATGAGCAATTGTATCACAGGATACAGGCTCTACTAATATGGATGCAGGTGGCCCAGTAACTGTCTCAGCATTGGCTGAGACTGAGAATCGTGTATGTTCTTTGGAACTCATGAGTTGGGCAATTGACCAATCTTCATCTGCGAAGTCGGACTCCTTTATGAAGTCCATGGCCTTTGAATTGGCAAGTGACACAGTGGATTCCTCTGAAACACAATGATTTGATTATTTTTCCAAACTGGCCATTTTTTAAATAATTTTCAGTATAACTTATTTTCAAGCTATACTTTGTATTAGTTCACCTTCTAATTACAATTATATCATTTAGTATTTTCTATCGTACTAATAACCTGACCAAAAGGAGGGTGTCTGGTGTTTCCTGCAAGGCCCATTGTCATTTTCCCCAAGTTAGCGCAATTGTGCACATTGTGGGCGGCATTTCTAATACACATGTTTCTACATAAACACCCACGCTTATGGGCCATATTGTATTTTCACACAGAAACCGCATGTTTTTGTATTCTGTTCTTTTCCTGGGATTTAGTCTGAACACCATAGATAAGGTCAAAGAACAATGCCAATTGTTATTCACTCTAGTCAGACACTAGCACCTAGACCTAACACGAGAATGCAGATGCGGTTTGTGAGAAACATGTCTTGTCATATAGCTGAGGACAGGAGTTCTAAACACTGAGTGAAGGTCCTGAAGCAAGACTACTGTGTCAGCTGAGAATTAGAACATGTATTTATGTGTGTTAAGGTCAGAGTCCACCACTAATCTCAGAGTACTGTGATATATAATCATTTAGCTCCAGTAGGAAGGAGTGAGGAGTTTAGGCAATCTGTCTTATTAAATGACCGGGCTTTTTATGCTATATGGTTTGATAACTATGCAAACAATATTTTTGGTGTGCATTTGTTTTCAAATTGTGGTGCAAATACTGCATCATAGATCACAAGAGTTTAAGTGCTGTGTTTTGGGGTGCCAATTTACTTGTTTCTCTGTAAATGTTAGAAGAACAAGTGAGACACTATAGCTAGTCTGACACATGCTCATAGATACTGAGGTGGTATGGTGACTCAGTCCTTACATACTGATGGTCTATTGAACCAAGCATAGTTGTGATCATGAGCAGAATCCCTGCAACAATAGAACATGTATTGAGTGATGTAAAATGTGAGGTCAAAAGCAGTGCATTCCTGGGGCGCAAGTTATAGTTAGCTCTGCTAAATTTAACTGGGGAATTTCTGTGTTTTTTGTTTTTTGCTCAAACAAATTAATTATCACTGACGTATTCACCTAACTATAACGTAACTTTAACCTTTGATTTTTCAGTGAATATATATATATATTCTGCCCAGTACAAGTGCTGGTTCAAGTCCAACCACGCTCTATCAGCCCCTCAAACTTGAGACAATCATTAACAGGCTGATGGAAACATTCCCCAAAAAACGCTACAAACAAACTGCATGATGGGTAATGCAGTCCTTATAATACTTTTTGGGCGTGTCCTAGAGCGTGAGTAGGAGGATCACAGCCTACTTTAGGAGGATGGCCTAACACTTTGAAAATTACTTAGAACCACAGCGCCAGAGGCAACTGATGAAGGCTCCCGCCGAAGCGCCTCTTGCCAGGCTCTGAACTACTTAATTACAGCCATGCCGTGTTCCCATCTGTCTACTCAATGGAGGAAGATGATTTTTGAAATATATATATATATATATATATATATATATATATATATATATATATATATATATATATATATATATATATATATATATCACGAAAAGTCCTTCTTAGTAACGCCGCGAAGTCACTCACGCGGTGCGCACATCAAGCAGGACACGGACCCATATTAGAGTGCTGAATTTTTTATTCCCAAGTCAAAGACGCGTTTCGCAGCCTCTCACCGCTTGCTCATTCGACAAATGTTTGTAGTGTGGGAAGCTTTTTAAAGTGACAGTGCTCATTTTTTGCAGTGCTTCACGTGATCATAGTCTCAATGGTAATGGTAGAAAGACTTACGCTATCATTTCAATATTCATCAGTGCAAAAATATATAATTAGTGCAAAAATACAAGTATATATATGTATATCAAAACGAAGTTTGCCAGGAATGAGAGGGCCCACACAGGTAAGTATTTTGTCAGACATACTTGCCGCCGCCTGATTGACCTACACACCTGTGGCGCTGAAGAAGGATGAAAATAATCTGAAATGCATTCGCCTTGCAAGCGGGTGTACAATGTTTCCTTACCTGCTGAAGAGTGAATAAAGTCTGTTTCCACCTGTTTCTCCTGGGTTGGCCTCTTCACTTTCGTCGGCGGCTGTTGGTGATGGAGCGTATGCATCAGCGCGGTGTCCAGTACCGCGTCATGGGGCCCCCGCCTCACCAAGTTGGCTCTGACTTTACTGGTTGCTGCTCCGGTGGCGTCTTTGGAGTTACCCGAGTTGTCGGGACATGTCGGAGTCCACCTGCTTGTCTGGTGTATTTTAGGCGGTGTTGGGGTCATTTGGTTCCACGCTGGACTGGGCTTGCATGTCTGCCTTGTCCCCGTTTTCTTGACACCAGGAACAGGCAGGTTGAGGCGGAAGGAGACCGGAGGAGACAGCGTATTCTTCTTCGGCAACGAGGGGAGCAATTGCATTGTAATAACGCTTTGTCATCCCCATGCAACGTTCCCCAGTGACTAGGCAAGATGCACTCTGGAAAAGGTAGTCACTACACATGACGTGACTTGCCAACAGACATTTGCGTGGCCTTTGGCTGAAAGGGGGTGGAGCAAAGCCGGTTAAATCGGGAGGGGCGTGACATTTTGTCAGACATACTTGCCGCCGCCTGATTGACCTACACACCTGTGGCGCTGAAGAAGGATGAAAATAATCCGAAATGCATTCGCCTTGCAAGCGGGTGTACAATGTTTCCTTACCTGCTGAAGAGTGAATAAAGTCTGTTTCCACCTGTTTCTCCTGAGTTGGCCTCTTCACTTTCGGCGGCGGGTGTTGGTGATGGAGCGTATGCATCGGCGCGGAGTCCAGTACCGCGTCCAGGGGCCCCCGCCTCACCAAGTTGGCTCTGACTTTACTGGTTGCTGCTCCGGTGGCGTCTTTGGAGTTACCCGAGTTGTTGGGACATGTCGGAGTCCACCTGCTTGTCTGGTGTATTTTAGGCGGTGTTGGGGTCATTTGGCTCCACGCTGGACTGGGCTTGCATGTCTGCCTTGTCCCCGTTTTCTTGACACCAGGAACAGGCAGGTTGAGGCGGAAGGAGACCGGAGGAGACAGCGTATTCTTCTTCGGCAACAAGGGGAGCAATTGCATTGTAATAACGCTTTGTCATCCCCATGTACAATGTTTCCTTACCTGCTGAAGAGTGAATAAAGTCTGTTTCCACCTGTTTCTCCTGGGTTGGCCTCTTCACTTTCGGCGGCGGCTGTTGGTGATGGAGCGTATATATATATATATATATATATATATATATATATATCACGAAAAGTCCTTCTTAGTAACGCCGCGTAGTCACTCACGCGGTGCGCACATCAAGCAGGACACGGACCCATATTAGAGTGCTGAATTTTTTATTCCCAAGTCAAAGACGCGTTTCGCAGCTTGCTCATTCGAGAAATGTTTGTAGTCTGGGAAGCTTTTTAAAGTGACAGTGCTCATTTTTTGCAGTGCTTCACTTGATCATAGTCTCAATGGTAATGGTAGAAAGACTTACGCTATCGTTTCAATATTCATCAGTGCAAAAATATATAATTAGTGCAAAAATACAAGTATATATATATATATATATCAAAATGAAGTTTGCCGGGAATGAGGGCCCACACAGGTAAGTATCATTCACCACATTTATTGCTTGAAGGGCACAAAGTTCAAACAACAGACATGCCCCGCACAAAGTAACAGTCCTGTCCAACGCGTTTCGTGCTGACAAAGCACTTCCTCATGGGCTACGGGCATAGTAGCTGAATGTAGACTCTGCAGTTTTTTCCACACACATTTAACAACGATTTCTTCCCCGCCCTGATGGGCGTGGCCACCACTGTGGCCTATTGGTCCTTGTAGTGCTTCATTTTCCTCCCGTGAGTCGCTGTGTCTTACATCAGCAAATAAAACAAAGTGGTTATTTTCATGCACTCGTGTGGGCTGACTCACTGCAGGCAAACTTTGTTTTGGAGATATATTTATATATATATATATATATATATAGGGCACCCCTGCTGTTTGGATTCTGCTATCTTTGAACAAATACATTTTTGGCTGATACTACTCACCTGTTTGGGCTCCCTCGATCTTGGCAACCTTTACGTTGGAATATATGTATATATATATATATATATATATATATATATATATATATATATATATCACCTCCTTGTGGCTCCCTCCTTTCCCAGGTTGGCGCTACAATCGTGGTCGCGTCGCTCCCGCAGTTGAGCCCAACTGCTTTGTATTCCACAAGATTTCCCCCTCTCGAGGCAGAAAAAGTCGGAGTCGCATTCAAAACAAAATCCAGCACAGCGCAGCAATTAGGTTTCATTCGTGATTTTTATTGATCCATGGGGTCAAAAAACAAAAAACCAACGCGTTTCGACAGCGTCCGCTGTCTTGCTCACGGTTAGTTGTGTGTGAAACTCACATTGTTTTTGAAACATTTTCAGATACTGTAGGCACCGCCCACTTGGGTAAATCACAACAGGCATTATGGGAATTGTAGTTTTTTAGAACTTAACACAATTAATGCATTTTAAGGCTTAGCAAATACCAGTCCTTTCCAAATATTCGCAATTACCAATTTCATACCTCATTGATAATTTGTATATCATTTAAATTGCTTTTACAATTTGACGATTTTCTAAAACAAAGTCCTGCCCTCCAGTGGGCATACCTCCTATTGTTGGCCTTGTGGGATTTGTAGTTTTGGCTGTGTTTATCTCATTCTAGCCTGAAACCTTAAATTGATATTTCCATAATTATGTAAATACTCATGGTGCCACCATTATCAGTTTTATCGCTACATGATTGTTATGTGTTTATAAGAATCCTGCCCTCCGGTGGGCTAATTCCTCATTTGCTTCAATTATATTATGTGAGTTACTGTACCAAAAAGGGGTGAGGGGAGGTGAAGTGCAAGGATAAAACATAAGACAAATGGTTTAAAATGTTCTGGATAAGGGAGAGGAGGCGGAACATATTATGGCATAGAGATTTAGTACTTTTCAGTCCGCTACAAGTGAATATAAAGTTCCTCCGACTGGTTGAGGCCAAGAGGTGTCATCGTTCTAAAAGATAGGATATGTCTGGATTCCTTGCGTCTCAAAAGTTTTTCCATGTGGCCGCCCCTGTCCGACAAAGCCATTGTTTCCAGACCCCAGAAGCGCAATTGCTTCCAGTCTCCATTGTGTTGTGCCTCCATGTGCTTGGCAACAGCGTTACTTCTATCCTTGTGGATTGTTGCCCGCACATGTTCCAGAATTCTTTTTTTTAATTCACAGATGGTGCTGCCAATGTATCTCATCTTGCAAGGGCACTCGGTCATATATATTGTGTACTTACTGTTGCAGGTTATGCATTCTTGGATTTTCCAAATTTTTTTATTTGGCATTGTGAGTTCTGTGGTGGGTTTTGCAATCTCGCATACCTTACAATTGTAGCACTTGATGAAGCCCCGCGTTTGTAACCAATTTGTTTTTTTCTTTGAAGCTTGGAAATGACTATGGACCAGCTGGTCCTGTAGATTTTTTGCCCTCCTATATGTGATTACTGGGTGGTTGCCCATTTTGTGACCAATTGTTTGGTCTAGTTGAAGGATTTTCCAGTTCTTTCTCAATATACGGTTTATTTGCTTAGCTTCCAAACTGTAATCCAAGATTAGCCTGATAGGCTCTTCCGCAATGTTTGCCAGTTTTTGTTTCTTTTTTAAGCACTCTGTTCTTTGTGTTTGATTAGCCCTTTCCCAGCATCTTTGTACTATTTTTTTGTTGTATTTTCTTTTTTGAAAACGATTTATGCATTTTGAACTCTGATCCTGCCATTCCATGTTTTCACTGCAGTTTCTTCTGAGTCTGAGGAATTCCCCGTATGGGATGCTTGAGATCAGTGATTGCTGGTGGAAGCTGGTTGCTTCCAGTGTGGCATTGGTTGCTGTGTTTTTACGATGGAGTGTGGTTTGTATCTGGTTGTTGTTAATATACACTTCTGTGTCCAGGAAGACAGCTCGGTTGTGGTTTATGGTATGGGTGAATTTTATGCAGGAAGTACTGTTGTTGAGGATGGTGAAGTATTCCATGAACTTTTCTTCCCCTCCGTCCCATACGATGAACAGGTCGTCAATAAACCTTTTCCAAGTAATGATATGCTTGGTAAATCTCTCATGTTTTTCATGCCAGGCTGTCTTCTCCTCCCACCAACCCATGGCAGTACAGGCATAATTGGGACTAAAGGAAAAGCCCATTGCGGCTCCGTTCTTTTGTCGGTACAGCTTGTCCCCAAACATAAATATGTTGTTGGTTAGCACACTTTTTATCATTGTTAAGAGCATCTCATTATGCTTCTGGTAGTGGATATTCCGTTCTTTGAGAAAGTGGTCACATGCCTGTAGCCCTAAGTTGTTGTCTATGTTGGTATACAAGGCAATCACATCCATAGTAATCATGATGTAATGAGGTTGCCAAGTCAGTTGTTCCAAAACTCCCAGAAAGTCGGTCGTGTCCTGGATGTATGAACGCAGCATTTTGACTTGCGGACTCAAGTAAAAGTCAATAAAGTTCGACCAGGGTTCCAACAAGGACCCATTAGCTGACACAATGGGTCTCCCTGGCGGTTTAGTGGCATCTTTATGTATCTTCGGCAGAAAATACAGAGTTGATGTTCTTGGAAAATCCACTGTCAGATATTTTCTTTCGTCGGCATCAAGCAGACCCTCATTCTCCCATTGGATTAAATATTTGTCCAAGTCCCTTTTTATTTGATCTTGTGGGTTCACGTGGAGACTTTCATAGTATGTGGAATTGTTCAATTGTCCCATAGCTTCTTCCACATACAAGCTTTTATTCCAAAGGACTATATTTCCCCCTTTGTCCGCTGCTTTTATTTCGAACGATTGATCATTTTTTAGGGAGATTAGGGCCTCTCTTTCTTGTTTGGCTAGGTTATCTTTTCCGAACACCTTAGGTAATTTGTACAAGTCGTGGATGATAGCCTCTTGAAAAATGTCAATCTTGTTGCCAGGTGGTAATTGGGGATAGAATTTGGATTTTGGTTTTAGGTTGCTTGTTCCAGCTCCTAGTTGGGTTATGGCATTATCCAGACTGATTTCCTGACCTTCCTCCGCATTAAGATTTAGCACAGTCATGTATGCCTCCGCTTGTCTCACTTGCAAATTTGAGGTGGGTTTTGTTTGTGTCTTTGGTATTTTGGGTTTATTTTTTCGCTCCTCGAAGAATTTTGCCAGTTTGATTTTTCGGATATATAGGTATAGGTCAATCCGTGTTTGTGCCATATCCATCCGTTGTGTTGGGCAATAGTTAATTCCTTTCTTAAGTAATGATGTTTCTGCTGCTGTAATGGGTCTTCCCGAAAGATTAACTATTTGTAAATCCTCATTTATTTCCCCTTCTTTTGTTTCATTAGCCTTGTTTCTGTGCCCAATTTTTCGGATGTACTTCCTCCTGCGGCTTCTTCTTGTTGTTGGTTTACAAATTTGGGTCTGGGTTGCCATGCCCTTCCTCTTCCCCTTGCTCTGCCACGTTGATTTCTTTGCGCCCCATGGTTGTGTTCCCACTGCCTTTGTGATAGAACCAGGCGCATATCTCCTAAAAAAGCCCTCTGTTGTGGGTCAAGGTTTGAATCGTCCTCGCTGAGGTCTAATGATGTTAAGGATGTCATGCTTGATGAGGAGCTTGCAACATTAGTTTTTGGCGGTTTGAAAGGGTCGTATTTACGTGCAAACGTAAAAATGCATCCTTGCGCATAATCATTTGCATCTCTGTCGAATTTCGTTTGCTTTCTTATCCTCACCTCCTCCTCATGTTTTTCTATTTGTTTGGATAAGTCTTCCTTGAACTTGGTCATTTCAGGATTGAGTTTAAGACTATCCAGTTCCTTTTCCACTGTTCGTAGTTGGTCTTTGATTTTTTCGAGAGCGATGTCGATATGTTTTACAAGAATTTTTATTAGTCCCGAGAAGAGTTGAGAGTGTGTTCCCCCCATTCTTGTAGCAGGTCATTAGAAACATCCGCTTGGCTGGGCATAAGAAGGATACGTAGTCCCCGAGGGACCCTCTCTACCTCCAAGTATTGTTGTAAGGAAATCAATTCCCATGATTTATTTATTTCCTTCTTATTAAGTCTTTCCCAGAGTCTGAGTTTGTCCTTTGTGTCATTTTTGGTTGTTGTTTGTTCTTTATTGCTTTCTGTTGGTTTGCTCATGTCTCTTTTTTCAAACATTGCAGCTATTTGTTCCTTCCTCCTTGCATCTCGCTTATCCATTTATACCTCTTGGGTTTTGAGACCCCCTCTTTTGGATTTTTATTTTCCGTATAGCAGCGCTATTGATGGCTGGATTTGAATTTCACGCTATTTTGAAAAGTTAAATAGTATCGGTTATTTCGTTCGCAGAGTCCTGATAGACTTGTAAATGCGCTAATCAAAACCGTTCTGTTGCTTTTCTAAAATAACGTTTGTACCACTTGAGCCGGTTTATGCTGTTGCATGTGTACAGTTCATGTCGTTTCTGACGTTTGTCCCTTTTACATTCAGCAGGCGTACTAGTGATTACTCACTCTTACCTTGGGGTCTCCCCCCGCAGCAGGCAAGCGATCACTCCCTTCCGTCCGCTGATCGTTCGGGAAAGCTTCTGTCACCATCCAGGTCGCGTTGCCGGCGAGCACCCAGGGAAAAACGTATCACCTCCTTGTGGCTCCCTCCTTTCCCAGGTTGGCGCTACAATCGTGGTCGCGTCGCTCCCGCAGTTGAGCCCAACTGCTTTGTATTCCACAAGATTTCCCCCTCTCGAGGCAGAAAAAGTCGGAGTCGCATTCAAAACAAAATCCAGCACAGCGCAGCAATTAGGTTTCATTCGTGATTTTTATTGATCCATGGGGTCAAAAAACAAAAAACCAACGCGTTTCGACAGCGTCCGCTGTCTTGCTCACGGTTAGTTGTGTGTGAAACTCACATTGTTTTTGAAACATTTTCAGATACTGTAGGCACCGCCCACTTGGGTAAATCACAACAGGCATTATGGGAATTGTAGTTTTTTAGAACTTAACACAATTAATGCATTTTAAGGCTTAGCAAATACCAGTCCTTTCCAAATATTCGCAATTACCAATTTCATACCTCATTGATAATTTGTATATCATTTAAATTGCTTTTACAATTTGACGATTTTCTAAAACAAAGTCCTGCCCTCCAGTGGGCATACCTCCTATTGTTGGCCTTGTGGGATTTGTAGTTTTGGCTGTGTTTATCTCATTCTAGCCTGAAACCTTAAATTGATATTTCCATAATTATGTAAATACCCATGGTGCCACCATTATCAGTTTTATCGCTACATGATTGTTATATGTTTATAAGAATCCTGCCCTCCGGTGGGCTAATTCCTCATTTGCTTCAATTATATTATGTGAGTTACTGTACCAAAAAGGGGTGAGGGGAGGTGAAGTGCAAGGATAAAACATAAGACAAATGGTTTAAAATTTTCTGGATAAGGGAGAGGAGGCGGAACATATTATGGCATAGAGATTTAGTACTTTTCAGTCCGCTACAAGTGAATATAAAGTTCCTCCGACTGGTTGAGGCCAAGAGGGGTCATCGTTCTAAAAGATAGGATATGTCTGGATTCCTTGCGTCTCAAAAGTTTTTCCATGTGGCCGCCCCTGTCCGACAAAGCCATTGTTTCCAGACCCCAGAAGCGCAATTGCTTCCAGTCTCCATTGTGTTGTGCCTCCATGTGCTTGGCAACAGCGTTACTTCTATCCTTGTGGATTGTTGCCCGCACATGTTCCAGAATTCTTTTTTTTAATTCACAGATGGTGCTGCCAATGTATCTCATCTTGCAAGGGCACTCGGTCATATATATTGTGTACTTACTGTTGCAGGTTATGCATTCTTGGATTTTCCAAATTTTTTTATTTGGCATTGTGAGTTCTGTGGTGGGTTTTGCAATCTCGCATACCTTACAATTGTAGCACTTGATGAAGCCCCGCGTTTGTAACCAATTTGTTTTTTTCTTTGAAGCTTGGAAATGACTATGGACCAGCTGGTCCTGTAGATTTTTTGCCCTCCTATATGTGATTACTGGGTGGTTGCCCATTTTGTGACCAATTGTTTGGTCTAGTTGAAGGATTTTCCAGTTCTTTCTCAATATACGGTTTATTTGCTTAGCTTCCAAACTGTAATCCAAGATTAGCCTGATAGGCTCTTCCGCAATGTTTGCCAGTTTTTGTTTCTTTTTTAAGCACTCTGTTCTTTGTGTTTGATTAGCCCTTTCCCAGCATCTTTGTACTATTTTTTTGTTGTATTTTCTTTTTTGAAAACGATTTATGCATTTTGAACTCTGATCCTGCCATTCCATGTTTTCACTGCAGATTCTTCTGAGTCTGAGGAATTCCCCGTATGGGATGCTTGAGATCAGTGATTGCTGGTGGAAGCTGGTTGCTTCCAGTGTGGCATTGGTTGCTGTGTTTTTACGATGGAGTGTGGTTTGTATCTGGTTGTTGTTAATATACACTTCTGTGTCCAGGAAGACAGCTCGGTTGTGGTTTATGGTATGGGTGAATTTTATGCAGGAAGTACTGTTGTTGAGGATGGTGAAGTATTCCATGAACTTTTCTTCCCCTCCGTCCCATACGATGAACAGGTCGTCAATAAACCTTTTCCAAGTAATGATATGCTTGGTAAATCTCTCATGTTTTTCATGCCAGGCTGTCTTCTCCTCCCACCAACCCATGGCAGTACAGGCATAATTGGGACTAAAGGAAAAGCCCATTGCGGCTCCGTTCTTTTGTCGGTACAGCTTGTCCCCAAACATAAATATGTTGTTGGTTAGCACACTTTTTATCATTGTTAAGAGCATCTCATTATGCTTCTGGTAGTGGATATTCCGTTCTTTGAGAAAGTGGTCACATGCCTGTAGCCCTAAGTTGTTGTCTATGTTGGTATACAAGGCAATCACATCCATAGTAATCATGATGTAATGAGGTTGCCAAGTCAGTTGTTCCAAAACTCCCAGAAAGTCGGTCGTGTCCTGGATGTATGAACGCAGCATTTTGACTTGCGGACTCAAGTAAAAGTCAATAAAGTTCGACCAGGGTTCCAACAAGGACCCATTAGCTGACACAATGGGTCTCCCTGGCGGTTTAGTGGCATCTTTATGTATCTTCGGCAGAAAATACAGAGTTGATGTTCTTGGAAAATCCACTGTCAGATATTTTCTTTCGTCGGCATCAAGCAGACCCTCATTCTCCCATTGGATTAAATATTTGTCCAAGTCCCTTTTTATTTGATCTTGTGGGTTCACGTGGAGACTTTCATAGTATGTGGAATTGTTCAATTGTCCCATAGCTTCTTCCACATACAAGCTTTTATTCCAAAGGACTATATTTCCCCCTTTGTCCGCTGCTTTTATTTCGAACGATTGATCATTTTTTAGGGAGATTAGGGCCTCTCTTTCTTGTTTGGCTAGGTTATCTTTTCCGAACACCTTAGGTAATTTGTACAAGTCGTGGATGATAGCCTCTTGAAAAATGTCAATCTTGTTGCCAGGTGGTAATTGGGGATAGAATTTGGATTTTGGTTTTAGGTTGCTTGTTCCAGCTCCTAGTTGGGTTATGGCATTATCCAGACTGATTTCCTGACCTTCCTCCGCATTAAGATTTAGCACAGTCATGTATGCCTCCGCTTGTCTCACTTGCAAATTTGAGGTGGGTTTTGTTTGTGTCTTTGGTATTTTGGGTTTATTTTTTCGCTCCTCGAAGAATTTTGCCAGTTTGATTTTTCGGATATATAGGTATAGGTCAATCCGTGTTTGTGCCATATCCATCCGTTGTGTTGGGCAATAGTTAATTCCTTTCTTAAGTAATGATGTTTCTGCTGCTGTAATGGGTCTTCCCGAAAGATTAACTATTTGTAAATCCTCATTTATTTCCCCTTCTTTTGTTTCATTAGCCTTGTTTCTGTGCCCAATTTTTCGGATGTACTTCCTCCTGCGGCTTCTTCTTGTTGTTGGTTTACAAATTTGGGTCTGGGTTGCCATGCCCTTCCTCTTCCCCTTGCTCTGCCACGTTGATTTCTTTGCGCCCCATGGTTGTGTTCCCACTGCCTTTGTGATAGAACCAGGCGCATATCTCCTAAAAAAGCCCTCTGTTGTGGGTCAAGGTTTGAATCGTCCTCGCTGAGGTCTAATGATGTTAAGGATGTCATGCTTGATGAGGAGCTTGCAACATTAGTTTTTGGCGGTTTGAAAGGGTCGTATTTACGTGCAAACGTAAAAATGCATCCTTGCGCATAATCATTTGCATCTCTGTCGAATTTCGTTTGCTTTCTTATCCTCACCTCCTCCTCATGTTTTTCTATTTGTTTGGATAAGTCTTCCTTGAACTTGGTCATTTCAGGATTGAGTTTAAGACTATCCAGTTCCTTTTCCACTGTTCGTAGTTGGTCTTTGATTTTTTCGAGAGCGATGTCGATATGTTTTACAAGAATTTTTATTAGTCCCGAGAAGAGTTGAGAGTGTGTTCCCCCCATTCTTGTAGCAGGTCATTAGAAACATCCGCTTGGCTGGGCATAAGAAGGATACGTAGTCCCCGAGGGACCCTCTCTACCTCCAAGTATTGTTGTAAGGAAATCAATTCCCATGATTTATTTATTTCCTTCTTATTAAGTCTTTCCCAGAGTCTGAGTTTGTCCTTTGTGTCATTTTTGGTTGTTGTTTGTTCTTTATTGCTTTCTGTTGGTTTGCTCATGTCTCTTTTTTCAAACATTGCAGCTATTTGTTCCTTCCTCCTTGCATCTCGCTTATCCATTTATACCTCTTGGGTTTTGAGACCCCCTCTTTTGGATTTTTATTTTCCGTATAGCAGCGCTATTGATGGCTGGATTTGAATTTCACGCTATTTTGAAAAGTTAAATAGTATCGGTTATTTCGTTCGCAGAGTCCTGATAGACTTGTAAATGCGCTAATCAAAACCGTTCTGTTGCTTTTCTAAAATAACGTTTGTACCACTTGAGCCGGTTTATGCTGTTGCATGTGTACAGTTCATGTCGTTTCTGACGTTTGTCCCTTTTACATTCAGCAGGCGTACTAGTGATTACTCACTCTTACCTTGGGGTCTCCCCCCGCAGCAGGCAAGCGATCACTCCCTTCCGTCCGCTGATCGTTCGGGAAAGCTTCTGTCACCATCCAGGTCGCGTTGCCGGCGAGCACCCAGGGAAAAACGTATCACCTCCTTGTGGCTCCCTCCTTTCCCAGGTTGGCGCTACAATCGTGGTCGCGTCGCTCCCGCAGTTGAGCCCAACTGCTTTGTATTCCACAAGATTTCCCCCTCTCGAGGCAGAAAAAGTCGGAGTCGCATTCAAAACAAAATCCAGCACAGCGCAGCAATTAGGTTTCATTCGTGATTTTTTATTGATCCATGGGGTCAAAAAACAAAAAACCAACGCGTTTCGACAGCGTCCGCTGTCTTGCTCACGGTTAGTTGTGTGTGAAACTCACATTGTTTTTGAAACATTTTCAGATACTGTAGGCACCGCCCACTTGGGTAAATCACAACAGGCATTATGGGAATTGTAGTTTTTTAGAACTTAACACAATTAATGCATTTTAAGGCTTAGCAAATACCAGTCCTTTCCAAATATTCGCAATTACCAATTTCATACCTCATTGATAATTTGTATATCATTTAAATTGCTTTTACAATTTGACGATTTTCTAAAACAAAGTCCTGCCCTCCAGTGGGCATACCTCCTATTGTTGGCCTTGTGGGATTTGTAGTTTTGGCTGTGTTTATCTCATTCTAGCCTGAAACCTTAAATTGATATTTCCATAATTATGTAAATACCCATGGTGCCACCATTATCAGTTTTATCGCTACATGATTGTTATATGTTTATAAGAATCCTGCCCTCCGGTGGGCTAATTCCTCATTTGCTTCAATTATATTATGTGAGTTACTGTACCAAAAAGGGGTGAGGGGAGGTGAAGTGCAAGGATAAAACATAAGACAAATGGTTTAAAATTTTCTGGATAAGGGAGAGGAGGCGGAACATATTATGGCATAGAGATTTAGTACTTTTCAGTCCGCTACAAGTGAATATAAAGTTCCTCCGACTGGTTGAGGCCAAGAGGGGTCATCGTTCTAAAAGATAGGATATGTCTGGATTCCTTGCGTCTCAAAAGTTTTTCCATGTGGCCGCCCCTGTCCGACAAAGCCATTGTTTCCAGACCCCAGAAGCGCAATTGCTTCCAGTCTCCATTGTGTTGTGCCTCCATGTGCTTGGCAACAGCGTTACTTCTATCCTTGTGGATTGTTGCCCGCACATGTTCCAGAATTCTTTTTTTTAATTCACAGATGGTGCTGCCAATGTATCTCATCTTGCAAGGGCACTCGATCATATATATTGTGTACTTACTGTTGCAGGTTATGCATTCTTGGATTTTCCAAATTTTTTTATTTGGCATTGTGAGTTCTGTGGTGGGTTTTGCAATCTCGCATACCTTACAATTGTAGCACTTGATGAAGCCCCGCGTTTGTAACCAATTTGTTTTTTTCTTTGAAGCTTGGAAATGACTATGGACCAGCTGGTCCTGTAGATTTTTTGCCCTCCTATATGTGATTACTGGGTGGTTGCCCATTTTGTGACCAATTGTTTGGTCTAGTTGAAGGATTTTCCAGTTCTTTCTCAATATACGGTTTATTTGCTTAGCTTCCAAACTGTAATCCAAGATTAGCCTGATAGGCTCTTCCGCAATGTTTGCCAGTTTTTGTTTCTTTTTTAGGCACTCTGTTCTTTGTGTTTGATTAGCCCTTTCCCAGCATCTTTGTACTATTTTTTTGTTGTATTTTCTTTTTTGAAAACGATTTATGCATTTTGAACTCTGATCCTGCCATTCCATGTTTTCACTGCAGATTCTTCTGAGTCTGAGGAATTCCCCGTATGGGATGCTTGAGATCAGTGATTGCTGGTGGAAGCTGGTTGCTTCCAGTGTGGCATTGGTTGCTGTGTTTTTACGATGGAGTGTGGTTTGTATCTGGTTGTTGTTAATATACACTTCTGTGTCCAGGAAGACAGCTCGGTTGTGGTTTATGGTATGGGTGAATTTTATGCAGGAAGTACTGTTGTTGAGGATGGTGAAGTATTCCATGAACTTTTCTTCCCCTCCGTCCCATACGATGAACAGGTCGTCAATAAACCTTTTCCAAGTAATGATATGCTTGGTAAATCTCTCATGTTTTTCATGCCAGGCTGTCTTCTCCTCCCACCAACCCATGGCAGTACAGGCATAATTGGGACTAAAGGAAAAGCCCATTACGGCTCCGTTCTTTTGTCGGTACAGCTTGTCCCCAAACATAAATATGTTGTTGGTTAGCACACTTTTTATCATTGTTAAGAGCATCTCATTATGCTTCTGGTAGTGGATATTCCGTTCTTTGAGAAAGTGGTCACATGCCTGTAGCCCTAAGTTGTTGTCTATGTTGGTATACAAGGCAATCACATCCATAGTAATCATGATGTAATGAGGTTGCCAAGTCAGTTGTTCCAAAACTCCCAGAAAGTCGGTCGTGTCCTGGATGTATGAACGCAGCATTTTGACTTGCGGACTCAAGTAAATCACGAATCACGAATGAAACCTAATTGCTGCGCTGTGCTGGATTTTGTTTTGAATGCGACTCCGACTTTTTCTGCCTCGAGAGGGGGAAATCTTGTGGAATATATATATATATATATATATTTCTAGAACTCATCCAACGTTTTCAATTTCTTGAAGAAGACAAGAGCAGACCCGGTATTGTGCTGATTATTTTATTTTAGCAATCACCTTGTCGCCATGACGCGTTTCGGCCATCCAACGGCCTTGATCACATGTCAGCACTGTGGGGTGGAGATTCCCCTTTTAAAGTGCTAGTGCATAGAGTTAACAGCAATGGATATAGTAAAAACACTTCATTGTTTTCATTTATATATATATATATATACACACAGATTAACACTATCAAAAAACATTGAAATATCAATAAAAAATATATAATTTATGCAGAGAATAAATAAAATATAAAATATAAAAAATGTAAATCCCACAAAAGCACATATGTTAAAAGTACTATAAACATCAAAATAAATTACAAAATAAGAACAATATTTTAAAATAATAAAAACCTATTAAAGCTGTGAAATTTAATTTAGCATTATTGTGAAAACTATTATATTCTAAGAATATCAAATGTACTATTACCACTCTAGTTTATCCAACAGTAGAGAAAGTGTTGGACTTCGGAGGAGTTAGACTTACTATTCCTACTCCAGTCAGAGCAAAGTAGGGAAAGGGTTGGATTTTGAAGGGGGTTATATTTACTAATCCCACTCGAGTCTAATCAACAGGAGGGAAATCACTGGACTTTGGAGAGGTTACATTTACTATTCCCACTTCAAACAGCACAACAGTAGGGCAACGGTTGGCTTTCAGAGGAGCAAAATCTACTATTCCCATTCCAAACAGCTCAACAGTAGAGAAAGCATTACATTTCAGAGGAGTAAAATGTACGATTCCCACTCCAAACAGCACAACATTAGGGAAAGTGTTGGACTTTTGAGGGGTAAAATGTACTATTCCCTCTTCTGTTTGTGCAACAGTAGAGAAGGCATTGGACTTCAGATTGGTTATACTTATTATTACCACTCCAGTCTATGAAGCAGTAAGGAAAGTGTTGGATTTCCAATGGTGAAATTTACTATTCTCACTCCAACCACACAAAAGTAGGAAAAATGTGTAACTGCAAAGAGGTACATTTAACTATTTCTACTGCAGCCTAAACAAGGGTAGGGAAAGTACTTCTCTTCAAACAAATGAATGAAGAAAACAATGTAATTCTTAAAATAAAATGTATTATTTATCATGACATATATATGAAAAAGTAAAAAGAATAAACAAATTAGCTTAACATTCCATAAAAAGTAATTAATTCTCAATAAATAGATATGTTATTCAAATATTAATTAACTTTCCACCTTATGCCCCTAAAAACCTAGCAGCCCACATGTAAAATATAACAAAAACATTAGTATTCCAAAAGTAACATTTAAATTCAATTGAATATATAAAAAATAATTAATAGTTCATTATTGAGTAATTAATATTCAATTAACTTACCAGCCTCGATCCCTACAGACCTAGCAGAGGCAACTAAAATGTAATTTAAAGAAATAAGTATTACATAATTTACATATTTAAAACGTAATCAAATAATTAATTTATGAATAATAATTAATGGTTAACTATGACTTTATTAACTTTCCACGCTATAACCCTACAAACCTAGCAGCCCACAACTAAAATATAGGTAAAATAAATCATTATTTCCTAAATTACATAATTAAAAACCAATTAAATAATGAAATAACAACGAATTATTAATGTTTATAACTATTACTTAATTAACTTCCTGTCCTATACCCCTACAAACCTAACAGCCTGCAAATAACATATAATGAAAAAAATCAGTATTAAATACTTTACATAATAACTATCAATCATATAACTAAAAAACATTTATTTAATAATTAACACCTAATTAACTTCACACCCTATCCCCCTATAAACACAACAGGCCACCACCACACTAAAAATGACTAATAAAAATGAATTAGAAATTCTAACTCACTTAAAATTGCAAATCATATTTAATAAAAATGAATAACATTCATATAAACAAGAGTAACTCAAATGATTATACCAAAAAAACACATTCAAATGATTAAAAAACGATATTTTTAATCGCTATTAATAAACAAAGATGATAAAAACATCAATATTATTTAAAACAATATTACTTACCTCATAAAGCGATATTCTTGTTAATGAAAATTGTGCATCACGATATTTGTGTGTCACAATATTTAATTTCCGATATTTTGGTCTCCCGATATTTTTAAATTTATATTTTGTCCAAAAACACACACACACACATGCAAACACACAGTGTTAACCACAAAAGACCAATTATGTATTACAATGTGTTGCAAAAGTCAATGCTGAGTGATAAAGGGATGCGTGGTTAATGTGTACGTCGTAACTTCATACATCCCGTTATAAGGCATGGGTAAAGTGGACAATTGCCCATGGCCCCCTGATAAAATGACCTTACTCTCACTTCATCTTTGTCAGTTTTTCTATCAGAACCTGTCTCTCCAAACCTCTGATTGGGTCTCTCTCTACCCAGTGTCATATTATGGATTTGGGTCTCCCATTAAATATGTATTCAGTATTTGTTGGCATCATGCATGCTTGAATTATTAGAAAATAGTCAATCATTTTCTAAATTTTTCAGAACCAGGTCAGCCTTGGGGCTCCAAAAATCGTTAAGATGGCACTGGTGTACTGGGTTCCGCATGTCTAGGTCCAAACTGGAATGGTATGGTGAGCAAAAAAACGATGGATTTAGGCCTAGATCTCTGTACTGGGGTGAATGTATGCCTTTGTTCTGTATTCAGTCCATCAATGGTTCTTTTTGCATGGTACTACCAAGCAGCAAAGTGGTCTGTTCCACAGAGTAAAGAACGATTGTAGTTAAATTAATTTTTATTTTATGGAGCTATGGCAATATATATTGTCCAATATGAAGAACATTTTGAAACTAACCAATTGAAGAAAGAAGACTATCAGACACTTTCAGTAGCAAGAACCCATGATAGATAACGTAATTCGGTGTTGTCTGCACTTCCATCAACTTGACTCTTATCAATTTGTTCTGTATGATATGTGACATACTCTGGTCCTCTTGTAAATCACTCTAATGGTCTTGGGTCAGGTGTACACTAAAGAAAGCAGAATAAATGAATACATGAACAAATGCATAAATACTACAGACCATTGTCATAACTTCTCCTAGCGAGCTACCATAATAAGTTTCTCTAGTGATGACGATTGGCCCAGCTAACAAGGCTGGTATCTAGAAAACAATTCTTCATGCTCACAATATAAACTTCGGTCCAGATGTACTAGTGTCTAGTCACAATCTGCTATCCGTATTTTTGAGACAGGTACTAAAAGGTCTTTTCCAAGGAATCCAAATCAAAGTGGGTTGCAATCCGACTTACCTCATGATTGTTAATGAGGTAGGTCACAAAATGCGACTCACAATGAATCGAGGCCATCATGAGTCACTGCCAGCTATTAGATAATTATTTTTTTACATTCACAAAGGGGAAGGGACCCTTGTACCTTTTGCGTTTAAGGTGTTGGTGAAACATCAATGATTTGTGACCGAATTCCGTTGTAAAACACTGATACATTAAATACTAAGTCAGTATTTGGAAGGGACATCTTTATCAAGCCTCTTCCAGAAACCTAATCGGTATCTATGCAGAATCTTACTTAACAAGTGAGAAAAACTTTTCTGACTCCCAAATAGGGCTTAGTACTTCAGAAAAAGTATTTTACCTATCGCAATCTCCAAATTGGAACGTTCACGATTGTTACAATTTTTAGTATATCTGGCCCTAAATGTGGAAATCATCAAGGTACTCCCCTGACCCGTCTTCACTCTCCATGCCCCGCCCCTGAGCACCCAAGCCTTAACTAAACACTTGCTGAGATGTTTTAGGGGTCTATGCACCTTTTGCCACATCACCTACAATATGGAGGAATAAAATGTAAAAATGCCAGAATTTATAAAGCACACAGCTACCTCCAATGAAGGTGTCCCGGCACTGGGGTCCGTCGGGAAGATTAAGCAAGCTATTGCCCAGAGTCACATGGTGCTGGCCTAACCTGCCACCGGAGCCAGGGAATCGAATCATGAACCCTGTGTTCTAGAGTCAGACACCCTAGCCGCTCCACCAACCTAATGTTTCCTTTATAAATCCACTAAAGCCTTCTTATACTCTTAAGGCAGACTAACCTACACCCCACCAGGCTATTGTAAGACCAGTCCAGTTGTAGTTTTCTCTCTCAACACAAAGCCTTCTTGAATTCTAAGGAGATATACTTCCAAGTCTGGTCAGCCTCAACTCTTGTCACTTAAAATAGGTGCAGCCGCAAACCATGTGTGTATTCTCCTACATCATCTCCTTTGCTCCAAGCAAGGGCTGCTCTGGGCAAAAACAATACAAAAAATCAAATAATGAACAGTACTACTCACTCTGCTATCCAGGGCTCGAGTCGGGGTACCACGTGGGTGGACGGCGTCCCACGACTTATTTTACCGGGAGCTCGATAACTGGAGCAAATGAAGCCACACATTCACTCTTTGGCCTCTATGGGGCGAGATCTCGCCCCAGAGAGGCCAAAGAGTGAATGTGTGGCTCCATTTGCTAAGGGATGAGCGAGGGGAGGCAATGAGTCTGATGGTGCAAGCCACCTTTCGTGACGTCACTTCCTGTCGTGATGTCAGCGTCCCCCCACTTCTTTTTTTACGACTTGTGCCCTGCTGCTATCATCCTACTTTGGAGCCATAACGATGGTGATTGCTGAACTAGAGCACTCTATATATAGGTTTGCAACATTCCCTACTGAGTGTGATTCCTCCTATGCCCGGATTGTGTAATATCCGCAGCCTTAGGTCTTCATTGTGTAATAACCACAGATGAAGTGTCATTCTTAGTGTGGGACTTCTGGTGCGGGAAATGCCTGTACGTGACCGACAAATGGTAGCATGCTGGCCTCCTTGAGCTGCAAAGGGACCTGTGCTGCTTTCAAAGGCCTTCATTAAAATTCGCCCACTAATTCTTTTTAACAATCCGTAAATGTCACAAATTCGGAACAGCTCTCCCGTGTAACTTCGAGGGTATTCACGATTTACACGAACATGAAATTAGGATTGTAATTTGTTTGTTTGTTTGCCGAAGTGCCAATTAAGCGCGTGCAAGATTTAAGAGTAAGCTCCACTAGTCTGTGCATAATGTTGAGCTCCCTACTGCGGACCTGGTGTGTGCCAACTGATTCTCTTTGTGGATACAATTAGTTCTTGCACATTGCTGCTCTGGTTTCCATTGCCTGAGTCATCTTGATAATTCACTTCTCATACTTTCTGGCTCCCACGTGCTCTCACCGACTGCACATGTGTGGCTGTTCAGAGACTGCAGGGTGACACACGCAGCATGATGAAGTATACATAAGCCTTTGGCACAGCATATCTGCCGTATCGCGGACGGTCAAGGAGGCGCCTGTTATAAAAATACACAGTGCAGCCGAGCCGAACGACTGCTCTTTCTCAGAAGCTCGCGTAATGCATTCCTCCTGTTTAGGCTCACTTTCCAACCTTTCACATTCCCCGTGTACAAGAGTTATAAAACAAGCCCGGTGCAGGCCAATTATTTTTCCTCAGAAGGCCATTAATCAGGATTGACTACGAAAATGAAGACAGCCAAGCAGAATTTCATATGTGACTGGAGTGCGGTGAAAATAAAAGCAGATGGGGATAGACAGAGAGAGAGACGCTAAGCATTTCTCTGACTCTAGTAATAAATGTCTTTTTACAAATTACAGCACTCTTATTTTCTTACATTAAATCAACCCGGGTCAGGGCGTACAAGTGGTCTCGTTGCTGAAATGTCAGAAATAGAACCTGCCTTGTTCTTTTAGAGTAATGCTTCTAAATCTAAACCAGGAGTGGGGCCTGAACGTCTGCACAGCGCCCACCTGAACGGAAAACCGCCGCATGGAAGCCACGTGCAAGAGGATGCGTGACAGACTTCACGTCGGCTCGGGAAACTTGCGTCTGCATCCAAAAACAACTGGACTTTCTAGGGCCACTCCCTCCTCTCTGATAATTACAGTCCAAATCCGCTTTCAGTGCCCAGCTGTTTGCAGTCCACATGTGTAAAACCATTCTTGAAGCAAAGAAGCACATATTGCTAAACAACATGCGATACGCGTGTTTATGTATAAGATTCAAACTGAGGTCCGGATTTGCAAAGATTTGGTGACGGGTTTGCTTCACTTTTTCGACTCAGATCCGCTACAAAATCAATTTTGGTATTTGCAAAAAAACACAAATATTGAATTCAGTTGCTTTGCTAAAAAAATAATAATAATAATAATAACACCCTTGCACTGCTTTGCATAACTTTGCATCAGGGAGACGTTCCATGGGTGGTGCATGGGCGTTGCTGTGCATCCATCCATGGATTGTGATGCAAACCCATATTTACAAAGAGTTGTACACATGGATTTGCTCCAAAACGATGCATCTGACTGAGGCTGGCGGAACGAGGAGAATTATCTTTAATTTCCCTTGTTATTTCCTCTTTGCATGTGTGCTCCATTGTGCATAATCTTACCTAATTTAAGCCCTTCACACAGGTCCCGGTGCTACTGCATCAATCCTCTCATTCAATGTGAGCATTTCTAAAAACATAAGCCATGCCATTGCATTCTGCTCCAAGTGGAATATTGCCTCCTCTACACTGACTCCACCATTACATTGATATTGGAAAGGGACAACGGTCCCCTACAGAACACATGAAGTCCAAGTGAGGATGCATGGAAGAAAAAGAAGAGCATAGTTCCAGAAGACATGGGGCCGTTTTACAGATGGTGCCTGGGTGCGCAACGGTCGTTTGCGCCCCCTTTACGCACCCCTGGGGCAATATGGTAGCAGATGCTTGTGCATCCCTTTCTATAATACCGATAGCACTGTGAAAACACTGAGGGGCTGTTCCGTGTTTTTACACGAATACGATGCCCCCAGGGCAGCGTGAGTTCGGAGCTGCCCTGCGGGCAGTGCATACACAATAATAGCGCACATTATCAATGTTTGTGCCCGGCACAACTTTTGAAAGGTACGCCGGGCGCAAACAGTGATAATGTGTAATACGGCCCCTGATAGAGATAGACCGAGGCTAATATGGCACAAAATGGAAAAGTTGTTGTGTAGTGAGGCTCCAGAGATCAAACTGAGTCAAAAGGTCATAAAAGCCTGATAAAATTGTATCCATAAAAAAAATTAGATTCCGCATGTAAGTCTTAGAAGGTTTTTTCACTTTTAGTTCATATTGTTTCATAAGGATTGCAAGATCCCTCAAGTTTGACACTGCGATGAGCAAAGAATGAGACAATCTTGGTAACATAAGTCAACTGAGAATATCTATGACAGAAGAGGTTAAAGTACTATAAAGACAAGGTGTTCCAATTCAAAGGAGACTTGACCTAGGTCCCTATCTGGAGTGACCCAATTATGGCCTGCAGCAATTATTAGCGACCAGCATTATTTCAAGCATTCCACCAGTCATTTCTATTTCTACTGTTGCATTTAGACAATTTAGAGTTCATTTGAGTTATTCTCTCATTCCATTTATATATTGGTGGGCTTTAGAAAAATCTGTAGCTTTTAAAAGTTTTGAAAATTGCTTGAACATACACAGCCAATTACTTTTAGCTGTTCCAGAATGAAGTATGCGAAATAATGGGAAAACCAAAACTGAGAAAACAAAATGGATGAAACTAAATCATAGAAGAACAGTTGTAAATAAAGATGATTTCAAGGAAATACAGATAATTAAACATTAAAATTAATATTTTAAAGGAATGTTAATTTTAAGGAAGAATCCAAAATTACATTAAACTTGGGTAGAGGTTTTGGGTAGAGAGAGTCTTTCAATTCAGGGTTCGTTGATATTGAGTGATTAATGGTTTTTAGGGGCCGGGTATGGGAGGAATTCAGGTCTAGAAAGCGTTTTTAGGGTTAATGGATGGGTGGAGTTTAGGGGTTGTGGGAGTTTTTTAGGGGTCAGAAATAGGTTTAGAAAGGACTTATGGGGATCATGGATTGGTGGGGGTAGGGATGGGTGTAGTTTAGCTAAGGGGTTTTTAGGGCATAGGTATGAGTAGTGTTTTTCAGTTGTGAGGGAGGCTGAGATGGATGGTGTGTAGGCACGATTGAGGGGTTAGCAAATTGAAAGCATCCAAAGTAATTGTTTGTCAATGTAAAATATATAAATCTCAAATAATGTCCTCTGAAGTAAAGTGATGGAATAAATATATCCAACAAAAATGTTTCTGAATGTAAAATCTGCAACCATTGCATTTACACCGAAATAAGCATGCTTTCTTAAAAAAGACATTCTATGGACTTGTTTCTATGAAATGGGAAATGCCATTCCTCCTGAAAAATTCCATTAGACAGTTTAGGGGAAATGGTTTCTTAGTAAAGGTAGTATTATACTACACCGTTTTTCTAATAAATCAAATTAAAATTAAGAGGCATTGCAGTAATCTATACATTTCCCTGCAAGACTGAACGCTACCTGGAACAATAAAATGATGATATTGAACTCTGTACAGAATTTATTCCCTATGTGCATGGCAGCCTCTATGCTTTGATAATTAAGGTTTTGCCTTTGTCTCCCATCCCCTTCAGGATAGTTAAAAACTCGCAAATGCATCTGAGAATTGCTATACTAGTGTGGGGTCCTGCTTTTCAAATCCTCCATTTTCAGGGTGAAGGTGTAGTGCAGCCACATAATCCCCTTTCAATGCTATTTGAATTCTTTTGTTACCCTGAAGGCTGGGTTTGGGGAAGGCCAGGTGTTACGTTTGCTAATGTTACTTGTTCAGTAGTGTAAAGAAGCATTGGCATAGCCAGTAGGTCTCGTCTTTGGGACCTTATAAGTGTTTAGTTATCCTTGGTGCAACAACATCAAGTGTTGCATGGCTAAACACTTATAAGGTCCCAAAGGCAAGACCTATTGGCTATGCCAATGTTGATGATGCTGAGGTTATGGTGCAGCATTGGTGCAGAGGTGATGCTGAACTGATGCTGTACTGGTGCTGAGGTGCTGCTGCTCTGGAGCTGAGTTGGTGGTGCTGAGTGATGCTGTGCTGGTTCTCAGGTGATGTTGAGTTGTTGCTGCACTGGAGCTGAGTTGATGCTGCACTGGTGCAGAGGTGGTGCTGCACTGGTGCTGATGGGGTGCTGTACTGGTGCTGAGGTGCTGCTGTGCTGGGGCGGAGGTGCTGCTGCGTTGGGGCTGAGGTGATGCTGCGCAGGGGCTGATGTGGTGGTGCTGAGTGATGCTTTGGTGGTTCTCAGATGATGCTGCACTGATCCTGAGGTGATGCTGCACTGGCGCTGAGGTGATACTGCACTGGTGCTGAAGGGGTGCTATGTTGGTGCTCAGTTGCTACTGAGGTGGTGCTGCCCTGATGCTCTGGTGGGGTTCCGCTGCTGCTGCACTGGTGGAGGTCCACCAATGTGGAGGTTGTGCTGTGCCAGTGCTGAGATGGTGCTGTGCGGATGCTGAGGTGGTGATGTGGTAGGGCTGAGAGATGCTGAGGAGATGCTGCACTAGTGCTGAAGTGGTGGTAAGCAGTGTTGTGGTGGCGCCAAGTGATGTACTGATGCTGAGGTGGTGCTGCTTGATTGATGCTGAAGTGGTGCTGCTGGGATGGTGGTGCTGCTGCTCTGGTAGTGAGGTGGTGCTGCTGCACTGGTAGTGAGGTTGGTGCTGCACTGGGGCTGAGTGATGCAGAGGTGGGGCTGTGCTGAGGTGGGGCTGTGCTGGGGTTGTGGCTTTGCTCAGGTGTTGCTGAGTTATGCTCCGAGCTATTTTATGATGATTTAGACCCATTACCAGCGAATGCACACTAATCTCTCCAACAAATGCAAAATTACCAGAGTTATCTCAGCAGCATCACACCCCGAGACCTGCTGGATGACGTGGACCTCAGCAGGAGGTGCCTTTACCTCCAAAGGAAAAAGTGTATTGTGCAGCACGCTGTATTCAATTTTACATCATGGACTGAATCCTAGTTTTAGAAAAAAAACTGTGGGTTCATGCATTTGTAGTTGTGGAGACCCATGCCAAACCTTAATCAGGTTACAAGTACCGAATTTCGCAACATCACCAAAGACATGCACGTACTAAATAAAACAGTCCCTTAAACATCACACAAACTGGGACTAGGGGCGTATAAAACTTTCCTGAAACTCATTGCTTCTGATGTATTTCACCAAAAAGCAAGCAGGTCAGCCCCTTGCTACCAACAAACTCGAAAGCAATCAGTGAGGAGGAAACATACTCTTCATGTGACTGGAAAGCCAAGTGGCCTTGGATTGGTTGGCAGAATTCATGTCAGGGATTGGCCAGTCGAACACTTTACCCGGTGCTGCCCTTTGCTACCTTTCATCATTGGCGGGCTGCTTGACTCTTCTCTATTGACTTTTACCTCTTCATCGGGAGTGAGGTAAGCCCTACTGCGAGAGCATGGTCACATGGTACTCTTGTCCTTGATGCTCTAAGCCTGCCGCTGCTGCCCTGGCTGTATCTGTGCCTTATTAGTCCAGCGTCTTTCCGGTCCTTTCCTAAACTCTATGTGGCTCTCGAGTAGACTGCCTTTTACAGCATGTGTGAGGAGTTTGACGACCAGGTTTTCTTTCCCTATCCACCGCTTTGCAGGACAGAGTTCGCATGCTCTGCACCTGCAAGTGGTCTAGGCTGCGGGATGCCCCTTGCACCACCGGGAATTACAACGCTTGAGTCGACTGGGCATGAAACCCACTTACTCCTTTATTTTAAAGTCTTTGCATTTTCATGCATAACCTGCTGCCCATGTTGTTTGCCCTAGCTAGTCCAATAGTATGTTTTTAAGGTATCCGCGTAGAAGACTAAGGTTTATGTTCCTAGCTACTGTGTTGCTCTGTTACAAATTGTGCTATTCTCGTGGGAGAGTTAGAAAATCCTATGCGGAGCCACTGCGCCCGGACATTTAAAAGCCTGAGCGTGAGCCGACAGTTGAAAGATTTGCAATTAAGCAGAGGTGGGCAAGCTAACAGAGAGAGTCGACCCAGAATTGAGCCAAGCATTACGTTTGATGCTCTGAGCCTGTGTACAAGCGGAGTCTTGAAAATATACAGTGAGTATCGTATACATTATAATGAAGCCTCTTAAAACAAGCGGCAGAGCGGTCCCAGCTCTACCCAGCCCCCTCCTCTAAAGAGCGTGACCACAGAGCCAGAGAAGAAGCAGCAACAGGGGAATGAGGGGGCGGGAGGAAACTGAACACGCACCGCTTAATCCTCAAGATAAAGGATCGCATGTGTGAAGAGCCAAGTGAATAAAGAACAAGCGTGCCTGCCTTGGGCTGGCAGCAGGGGGAGGGGAGAGAGGAGGGGGTCTGAGCATGTTTCCCTTGCGGGAGCAAGCAGGAACCCTCTGTTAATTACAAACAGATTGTTTCAAAGCTCACTCCAGCAAGGGAATCGCCAAACGTGCACGTGTTGCCATTGAAAGCAATGAAAGCAATGCAACGAGTGCATGTTTTTGGGCCAAAAACTGAATCGATTACTAAAGGTCTCCTCCTAAGCAGCGCATACGCGCTGCGTAGGCGAGACCTAAAAATGAGCAATTGAAATAAAACTACTTATACTTGTTCATAGTGTAAAAATCTAGCTGTAGAAATAAAAGCATTTTTTTCTTGCCCTGAATGACTGTGACTCTAGCTGCCCGCCAGTGGAATGATCACTAATGAATGAGGTACTCATCCTAGAACTCACCCAATAAATGAAACAAAAGAATACTGAGAGATTGGGATAACTGATGCTAATGCTATAAACACAACCAGGATATACAAGATGAAGGACCTAACAGGTGGATATGTTGATGGGCATTTGTAGTATTTTTATCATAACTTTAAATAGATTGCATAATTTAAGCAATAGTATATGTCTCATAGTTAAATGATATTATTACTTTTGGGTAAACCAATTAACCCCAATTGAATGTAGATGACTGAGCGACCACTGGATCAGAGAAATATCTTTAATGTTCATGGCTCATATTAAATGGTTGTCATTTAAATATTGAAGAGGAGGATGAGAGGACACTCATTTTCAACTTTTCTATGTGGAGTGCGTTTATGCTTTCTTGAGTAAGAACATGAACACGTGAAAAAACAAAATTAGAAAGTAAATGAACAGACTATCAAGATATATTTGATCATAAATACAGCATCACCAGGTTGAATTTCCACAAAGTCAATAGCTATGTCACCTTCCATGATCAAAGTAGTAAGCAGACCAGTCAAGAGCCTACAGTCAAATATCCTCATCACCCTATGCGTGCATACATTTGAGGGTTGGTTCAGTATGTTTCAGAATAACAGTGCACATGAGAATGATCATTTTCCTATCAGTTTGGGTAACTTGTGTTGCTGGCTGTCATGAAACAATACCCATAACGACTTTTGTTTAGCATAAACTATGCATTTATCCGTTGGGACGTATCTAATCTGCTCAAATCCACATGAAGCATGGAGGCTGAGGTGGACCAGTGGGTGAAGCAGGTGCCATTCTAATTTAACCGGATTGTACTTGGGAGTTCACTACTTTAGCGACAACACATCTCTATGAAAAAGGTTAGGGCAATTTAACAATTTAATTTTATTGATATAGATCTCTTAAGAGATCAACAATTGTATGTAATTCTGTTTGTATACATGAAATTCTTGCATAAATGTTTTAAAGCTTAATATGAAAATCACTCACATTTAAAAAAATAAAAAAGCGATTAAATTGCTGGAGGGGGAAAGGTTATGTCTAAAAGCTATAGGCTTTATAAAACGATTTCGAGGTCCTACTACCTCCTTGTTTGAACATAACCATAAGATATGTGCTAGGTCCTGGTTTCCGTGATTGCATTTATCACACACCCCACTACCGTTGTCAAGGTCATTCCAGTGTCTTGTGAAAACCTTTAAAGGAAGTAGTCCTAAACGCAACATGGTAATACATCTCCTAATATTATGTTCCATGGTAAAACTTGTGTATTGTTGAAGGGATGATAAAATCTATAGTGACTGCTTTTTAACCTTTTTATTGGGGTCCATGTCTATGATTTGATTCTTCTTCCACTTAGCACTTTGTGGCACTAGCCCCGATGTTGTCCGTCTGTTAGCGCAGACACGCCTAGTTTTTTTCTCATCATCTATTTAAACGCCGCACTGGCGTGGGCATGCAGCAGGCGTGCCAGTGGTGCGCCAAAGGCAAGCCTCTCTGCGCCCGTCCATGCTCAGCCCGCCCCAACCATGCTGCCTGTAATGCAGGGACTCATTGCTACTCAAGCGAGACCCTGTGGAAGAATGGCAAAACTATGAACAATGAGGTAGGAGTACTGAGACTTGAGGGAACTACTAGATTGAATGCTAATATCTGTAGGAGGGATGCTCTGAATTGCAGATTACTGAATGTTCATTCCCTTTCCAAACATTGCACAGAGATCCAATCACTCATCGAGGTACACTATCTCGATGTTGTGTTCATGACTGAAACCTGGACATTCCATGATTCTGTTCTTGAATTAGGGCAGGCGTGCCCTCTTGGGTATAAGATCTTCCATAAACCTAGAAGGTCTGGCAGAGGAGGGGGGCTTGGCATACTGTTTAAAGACAGCTGGAATTGTGTCCCTATGGAGGTCGACATGGTGGAGGGATTTGAGCTTTTGGGATTTTCTTTAAAAGACACCAAGGTACACTTGTTAGATGGTATAGGCTGTTATAGGCCCCATGCCCTGTTAGTATGCTTAACCTGTAGACATTGATTGCTGCGATTGACAATATGGCCCTTACGTACTCGAGATTGCTTATAGTTAGAGATTTTAACACGTGGTTCAATGCGAATGTGGACATGGGATACTCTAATCTTCTCCAATCCTGTGAGTACCTTGGACTTTAGTGAGGATAGTGCCACTGGGCACATAAGGGTACTTCTGGTGGAGTGGACTGACAATTTTTGGTTAAATTCCTGACATTTATTCCTAATCGAGAAGCTCCAGCTAATAGTAAAGTTAGGAGTTTTTTAAATAGGGACTGGAAGTGGGCATTAATAAGGCTTTAGATGTAGCCAGTTCAGTGGAGGAGAACTATGTAGATTTCTGTAGTCAGATCATGGCAACTGTTAATAAAATCACTCCCTTGAAAGTCTGCAAAAGCAGAGGCAGACCTTCAGCCAGATGGTTCAATGAAAATTTGAAAAATCTGAAATTGAATTGTAAACAAGCCGAAAGAAAATGGCGAAAGCTCTATGCAGATGATGATAAGATTGCATGGAAAACCGCCAGGTCCATCTATGAAAAAGCAATCTTCTCGGCCAAAACAGGATACTTTGCAGAAACTATTCTGAAATCATCTAATAAATCTAAATGTGCTTTTGGATTGGTCGATGTGATTATTAATCCAAAGTGCTTATAAAATGAGACTCTGCCAACTCAAGGTCTTTGCGATAGACTGGCACTCTTCTTTGAGGAGAAGATTAGTACCATCATAAATGAATTTAAAACAACTATTCCAGTCGTACAGAAAGCGGGACCATTGGATTAATAACCACCTTGTCTACTGATGTAGGAAAGATGTCCTGTGTAGAGATGGATGCTGGGACTGTGAATCCGAGCACTCTGGATCAGTTTGAACTTATACCAGAGGAGGGTTTTGGCGGGTTGGCTCTGGGTGTCCCTTCAGGCTCCCCTCTGGACCCTCTTCCTCCCAAAATCTGGAAGGAATATGCTACTAACCTATTTTCTAATCTTAGACAGATCTTTAATTATTCACTTTCCAGTGGGGATGTGCCATCTAGCTGGACACAGGCGGTGGTTACACCTCTTCTGAAGAAGGCTACTCTTGAACCAGCCCGCCCAGAAAGTTATCGACCAATCTCCCTCCTGCTCTACCCTGTGAAGATCCTTGGAGCTGGGTCAGCAGATCTCTGTCTGTGTTCCTAGAGAGTAACAACAAGTTAGCAGACGTTCAATTTGGTTTTCGTCGAGAACACGGTACAGAATCTTCTTTGGTGACCATGATGGACGATCTTCGCTTGTTGGCAGAAAAGGGAAAGTCAACAATATTAATATTGCTCGACTTGTCTGCCACTTTCGACACGACTTGAGGAGTTTGGAGTGATAGGTACCGCTTTGACCTGGTTCCGCTCTTATCTGCCTGGTAGGAGTCAGGCAGTGGCCCTTCCGCTGTTTCATTCTGCTTTTATTAATATCAGCCATGGTGTCCCACAAGGGTCTGCCATCAGCCCGATTATATTTAACATATGTCTTCGTCCTTTGATTTATATAATTCAGGCTCACCAGGTGAAGCTGATAAACTATGCTGATGACACTCAGATTATTCTATCCTTGGATGGCACCCAACGGTCGGCGCTGGAGGATTTTCATGCCTGTATGCTTGATACTGTGCATTGGCTACAGCTGAATTTTCTACAACTCAATTCTGAGAAAACTGAAATCGTGCACTGCACAGTAGGGAAGGCTCCTTTCCTCTCCCCCCATAATTTCTGGCCATTAGGTACTTCTTCCCCCTTGTTTTCGGCCAAACAGTCCATAATCTGGGAGTTCTGTTTAGTGCCAATTTGTCCCTGGAGGCACAAGTGAACAAAACTGCGTGGTGCTGTTTTGGGCTGATCAGAGTATTGAGAAAGATTCTCCCACTGGTGCCTATCTCGGCCAGAGCATTAGTGGTGCAAGGCGCTATTTTACGTCACAGTGACTATTGTAATGCTCTGTTGCTAGATTCTCCTAAATATCTTATCCAGCGTTTGCAACGTGTTCAAAATATGGCGGCATGGTTAGCTCTGGCTAAACCTCGAGACTTCTCTGCCTCAAAATGTTCGGCCGAGCTACACTGGCTTCCAGTGTTGCAAAGAGTACAGTTTAAGTCTTTGTGTATAGTTTTTAAGGTCTTGCATGGTTTGGGCCCAAAACCACTGCAAGAAAAACTACTCTGGTACATCCCCACTCGAAATCTCTGTTCTTCCTCGGCCTGTTTGGCGAACGTTCCTAGGTTTAAAAGGGTCAGACTGGGTGCACAAGCTTTTACCATTGCTGCAGTAAGGCTGTGGAATGAGTTGCCACTCGGTATTAGACAATGTAATTCCCTGCTGCTGTTTAGAAAAAGGATTAATACATGGTTGTTTCCTAGAATCTGATTTTGCCCTCTAAATATTGTCCAATCCTTCTGCCGCCATCCTGATTAATACTGGTTCTCTAAATTATGTACTGCAGCGCCAGGGTACCCGTGGGGTGTTTGTTGCGCTTAATAAATATTATATACATACATACATACATACATACACACTTAAACTCAATTGTAGAAGTGGTAGAGTTGTAATGAGATAATTTCAGGCAATATGCCTTGTCCTGGTCGAACCTTAAATGGGAAATCACATTTTTCAGAAAGACCAAGACTAAAGAATGGATTCAGTACATTGGAAGTATTATAGAGCAGTCTTAAGATTTCTTTGAAATGTATCTTGTTTTTTCCTGAATGAAAGCCTTCGTATCTCAGTAGGGCCCTTAAAGAGCCTTCTTCTGCATAAAGAAGTTTGAAAGCCCATCTAATTATATGTGTTAAGGCTATTGAGAATGCACTTATGATGGCAAATTCCAAAGGAAGGATCTGTACTGGGACAGCTTAACTTAATAACATTAATTTGCGTAAACATGTACCTTTGCTGATATGCAAAACGTTCCATTTGGCTAAAGGAATACACTCTGTGGCGTAGGTTATCATTGGTGCAATTTTGTCCCTATATATTTCAAAAAGTGTTTGGAAATGCTTCTTGCCTGAATAGTTGTAGAATTTCCTCATGGTGTAATTGGGCGCTTCTACTTTTTGCTTCATCTGGTGAAGATGAAAATGAACTTCTAAGGTTTGAGAAAAGACTCGCCGAGATAGGTGTAGGATTTTACCACCTCTCTGTTTGTGCCATCCATTTGCCAATCATAGTGGAGGTGGCATTCTCGACCCCTAAAGGGAACTACCTTTGTTTTTTGAAGTATTCACCTTTAGGAAATGTGTTTCTGTATATCTAGTAAGTGTGTCTATATTCTCTGTAAGCCCAGCGGGGTAAGATCGAAAATTACTACAAGGTTAGAAGGTTAGGATAATAATCAAGGATGGAATGTTATGTTATCCTAACATTGCTGTATTGTCATTATTATTGCCTTACAACACTGTCAGGTTTGGCTACTTCACACCCAGGACAATCAGTAGTGTAAATGCGGATAATATTTTGTGTGTATATTGGGTTGTACTGTGGTTCGATGTCTGGATATCTTTACCATTTTCAGGTGTGTGCCATCTGAGGATTACTATGTGCATTGTCCGACTTAAAGCATGTGTTGAAAGTAACTGGGACTATGGTGCCTAGGCAGAGTTAGGGTTTTCTGCAATGATAAATTCACGTTACTTAGTCAGCAATAATGTCATTTTATCGGACACGGCGTATTATTTGGCACATACGATTATACAATTGCTAAGTATCACACACATATTAGCTCACCCATACAACAAAGTATATATCTGAATTTGGAATGTTACAGAACGTGGTCACCTCAAATTTATTAATGATAAGTCCATTTAAATTTTTTTTATCCAATTTCAGCTTTTCTCCCAATAGGTTTTTTAGAAAGGAAGCCCACTGTACACTGTTGTCATGTAGTATGACTCCAGGTACCATTGTAAACAGTCATGAGGGTACACGGAAGCCAGAGTCTTGCCATAGAATGTCCTCCAGACTCATGGTCCTTTATCTATATTCTTGGATATATATGTTGTTATGTTCCTACATAATGGGGTTGACGTGTTTTTTCTAGTGTCTTAAGGTCTCCTCAGGACACAGCAAATTAAAGTGTTGAGAAAAACCTTATTGAAAAGCATGCAATACACTTCCACTGCCTGAGAGGCTGTACCACAAACTCCATCTTGTGCAATTTAATACCAGGGGCAATCCAAAATGGGTCCCAATTGTCTTAGTGATCTCTTGCTAGCATCCACAGAAAGTCCGATTACCATTCATGCTTTGCACAAAAGGCACTTGACATGCACATAGGATAACAGCCAAGGGTCTGTGTCTCTCATACAAGTGGAACTTTAAACAAGTGGGGTTAATAGATTAGGTGTCACACACTTAGACTGCAGCTTGTGACCCTTGGCATAGCTTCAAAGCGGTAAAAAGAGAGCCAAGAGCTAATGCAAGTAAGAAAAATGCCCACCGGGTGCATGGCAAATATAATTAAGGTGCGATGTGCTCCTCACAGTCCTGGACCATGGTACCACTACACCTGCTGAACTATTCATAGCTATATCCCTAAATATATTTACACACTTGATATGAGTGAGTGTTTGGTCGGGCTGATTATCTATCAATGGGAAACAGCATTAACCATGATGTGTCAACCATGCATGCCTTTACCACGCTTGCCTTTACCTTGCATATGCCTTTACAATGCATATTCCTTTGCCTCGCATGCCTTTACACTGGTTTTCGCTGTAAAGGCGGTAAAGTCATTTGTATGGTAAAAGCAGTCAGTGCTCTAGACTCTGAGCGAATGGTCGAGGGGTGGGAGGTGTTGAAGAGGAACTTCCTGCCCGAACTAGATTGTGAGGAACAGGAAGGAGTGGGACGCGACTTGGTGAGCAGTTTTCTGGTCAGGGTTGGGGTCAGGGTAAAGTTTAGGGTGGGGTCTGGGTTTTAGGGCTCAGGGTCAGTGGTCGGGATAGTTTTTAGTGCTGGGGGATGTTTTTAGGGCTCAACACAGGGGGCTGAGGTGTTCTTAGGGCAGTGAGGCTGGTTTTAGGGCTTAAGGCTAGGGGTAGGGGGTGGGGTATTTTTCAGGGCTTGAGGTGGGGTTTTAGAGCTCAGGGTAGTTTTTAGGGCTGAGGGCCGTTTTAGGGCTAAGGGCGGGATGCTGGGGTGTTTTTAGGACTGGGGTTGGGACAGTTTTCAGGGTTGGGGACTAGATTTAGGGCTCTGGAATGTAGCTGGAGTGTAACCTTTATGGTGCATATTCCTTTACCAATCATGCCTTTACAACAACATTTGTTGTAAAAGCATGCGCGGAAAAGGCATACGTGGTAAAGACCTGGTTGCGGTAAAGACAGCGTTGTTAAGGCATGCGATGTAATTGCATGCATGGTTCCGTCATATAACCCTTACCAGTTGAAGCTCCTAAGTCTTGGATTCATGGGTTCTTGTCTCAAACTACATATGGGGCTTGATTGTGTGTTAATTAATTTCTAAGTTTCTACCATCATTACATTGTTTCTTGTTTATTGGGTGTTATTGCATGTCTGTCTCTGACATAATTTACTTATTCTCCTTACTTCCTCGGTCATGAGGAGTATAACCTGTTTCAATGTGTCTGCTCCCTTTATTTCTGTGTCCTTTGTCTCCATTTTCAAGTCCTCTTTATGGTTCTCACTATGATTTGTCCGGTAAAGAGATGATGGGCTGAGGTTAGTAATTCCAGCTATTATCTCCCTCCGAGTGATTGGACATCATGAGATTTTGGCCATAAAAAAGGGAAAGAGCAAGCACGTCCGTGATAAATGGCCCAACACCAGATATGGTTCTCTATATCCGGGGCTGTTTGGCACATATTTTCCTACTGCATTGTACATGGAATGCGTTTGGTTTTACTGGGCGCATTCCTGTGCCCTGTCCAAACTTGTAATCTTGAGCTGGGGTGTTGGGGATACTTTTCCATTAAGTAATGGTGCCCTATGTTGTGTTTTGTGACAGTGTTGTTAGTGCACTGTGCTCCGTTGAGCTAACATGTATGTTGGTCAAATAGGGGTAATCTGGGGTAGTTTATGTAGGTGTTTCTACTTTATGTATAAACATTGTGAGAACTTGGAAAATTTGTATAAAGCAGTTCCCTCGCCATGGCCAAATATAAAGGTAGGTTTTAGACAGTAGTGTAAGTTGTTGGGGATGTGCAGTGTGAAAAACACTTCATGCACACTGTTCAATATTAAGGGGCATATTTATGAGCACCTTGTGCCCCCGGAGCACCACTTTTTGTGTCGCTGCAGCAGTGCAAACTACATAATCATATTTATGAGGTCACACAAAGCAGCTTTGATTGGCTTTGAAGGGCCTCATAGATATAGAGTAAGGCAAAGCATGGCAAATCGCTGTGTTTCCTTACTCTGAGCTAGGGAGGCGTTCTATGGGCTTTACTATGGCCGGACTGGGAACTGAAACCAGCCCTGACAATCAGCTCAACCGGCCCCCAAGGGCAAGTGGGAAGCACAACTCCCGCTGCTGCTTTTTTTATAGGCGGACAATATTGTCACCTGTAACAAAACTGGCCCCCAGGGGTCCAAAACCAGCCCCCACTGTTCCAGCCCACCTGGGACAAACCCGGTGCCCGCTACAGCCAGTGCGGCCCTGGGCTTTACAGTGGTTGTTCCCATGCATTTTGACACTTCACAAGACTAACAAAACCATGTAAACCTGGGGATGCGCCAAAACCTTACACCTCCCAAATGGAGGCACAAAGAGGAGAAATAACTCTATTTCTCCTTGTTTGTTTTCTCCTCTTTTCTGGGAGGAAAAAGCCTTCCAGGATTTGTTTTGTGCAGGAAGGTGTTCTTCCTGTACAAATACAATCTGTCGACAACACAGGCACCCTTGCTCCATTGTGCAACAGTGCCTGCACTGGCTCTAGTCTGCTGAAACAGTGCCAGCACAGGGGAAAAGGATAGGAAGCACCATAGAGGATAAATAAGATCCATTTTGTCCTTTCACAAAGGAATTCGAAAACATTCACTCATCAGTTCATAACAGCGTTTGTGAGTATGTTTGCATTTTTTTATTTTCGAAGATTGCCGATTTGCATTTACTATAATGAAAAGGCAATTCCAAACTTGATTGCATAATTTCGCAAAGTACAATTAGGCAATGAAAAAATGTAAAAAATGTTTCAAAACAGCACAACTGCACGTTGTAGGGTTTTTCATATTTTTTTCTACACGTGGAAACACCTTCTGCTTCAACCGATCTACTTGTGTGAGTGTTTCCTTTCCCTTCCTACCCTAGAAACGAATTTACTTCTCCGGGCAGGCTGGAAATGGCAAATATTTTTGAATGCACACAAACGAACAGGATTTTGGGTTTGGACGTACTTTTAAGGGAAACCCAGCTCTTGAACGTCCACTCCCCACCCAGGGAACAGATTAACTCCTATATAGTATTACATCACACTGGGTAGTAGCACAGGTGAGTAACTGTATTTACTAGTGCGAATTCACTTTTTGCAGTGTGAATTTTACTATTTGAGACATACAATTGCTTCTTGGGACTCTGTGTTATTCTCTTACAACCATTAAGCCTGGAAAGCATAATTAAAACAAGGTTACAATGTTGTGACGAGACATCTGGAAAAGGTCCCGCCACTGTTTATTGTTTTAGCGTGATTTTTTTTCTGCTAACAAGGAGCTGCAAATATTAATCTATTCCAATAAGGATGCATGATTGCTAGGCACTGGGAAGTTGAATTTGGTGCAGGGCAGACATTCCCACAGTCCTTAAGTACCACAAAGAAGGAAGAATTGTGGCCTGCCCTATGAGTATCGATAAATAGTGCGTTTAAGTGTGATGATTTATGGAATGGGGAGTTTGAACGGTGAGAACCCCTCAGCGGAAGAGTTAAATAAGAACATAAATTAATGGGGAAACCTGTGGAATGTTGAGATGAGTGATGAACGAGCATAGCCGCCTGCTACTCATGGGTGTTGTGATTAAGTGTGCCCCTGTCAGGGCGCTGCTGTGAGCCGCCGCAGTGTGTAAGCGGGCACCACCACAATTACACACAGGACTGTAGCTGTTCATTCACATCAAATGGCATGCACGCAAATGTTGTAGAGAGATCCATGTAGTTATGGAAATTTGCATACATCTAAGATATGGCGAGCTGCCATTTTCAGATTTTTTTTTCATTCCCAGGCACATTTTCCTGATCTAACCTTCACTTGCGTATTCATTAAGTACAATAGGCATTGCAAGAAGGTCAGGGTTCTACAAACAATGTTACAACTGTATTTCTAAGCTCCGTAATACCTTGCGATACAGCACAGCCGTAATCAACCCACCACAGCCCCTTAGAGTAGATACAATGCCTCTGATTTAAATGCAAGGGCATTCACCATTCAATGATACAAAAAAACACTTTCACCTGCACTGCAGCAGTAAAAATGTATACACAATTGAACTCGTCAAATCGCCAAACATAATGACAATATCGATTTTTTCTACTGAAAATTAAAATACCCTTAGATGCATGGTAGCGATGTGCAGTGAAAAAGATAAAACGTTTCTAAAAGATCCATTAATGAAAGTTTCCATTTGTGCACAGCATTCTTCTTACCTGAAGCCTGTCCTTGTCTTGATTCAACTCCAGTGTCTGCTACCTGGATTGCTGAAAGTGCACTCTGATTGATTCTCTTGTGTGAATTTGCACTATATAATTCTGTTATTTGCACTCTTTAAATTCTTTAGGAACATCCATTTAACAAAAAGAGCAAATTACCCATTCAGCTCAACCTAATTGCATGAATACTCCTTTCGTATGATTCAAATCTGCAATTTAATGTTGTGGTGAGTGATTAAAAATGTACTGATCATGTGAAGAAGGTACATTTATAAAGTGCACTCCACAGCAGTAGCCGTCTTTAGGTGCTATTAGGCTAAATTATCTTAAATTGAATACACACAATTACACTGTGAGATGGGTCAGGTCAAATCGATCCTGAGTTTAGGTTTGAAGATCCTATACCCTCATGGGATGGATCCCCAGAGAGGGCTCTTAGATCACCAGTTGCCCCTTCCTCCTTGGTTCTAAGGTGGTAAAAGTCTGTCTGCCCTTTAGATTAGACAAATAAAGTCCCGGGCACAGGTTATTGGGTAAATGCACTGTTTAGCAAAGTCTCTTGCATTAAGGATGTTATCATACAGGGTCCACGCAAGTTGGTTACGGTCTCTTAAAATTGTTTAATCTTTATGGACGCAACCAGAAAATAGCAAGGCCTTCTCGGCATATCCTAAACTCTTTATATTAGACATGCACTTTAGATTTTTTTGTAAATGTTTCAGTATATAATCAAAATGTGGATCGACCCTATTGTGCAAATAGGGTGGGGTGAGGTCTTGGCAGCTTTTAAATATGAAACACGTGCATTTGAAGTAATACCTGACTCCATAGTAAGCCCCTGTGGCCTCCTCCTTGTTTAAGTAACATGTTCTCTTCTTCCAAGGCCTCCTGGCCGAGTACACCAGCATTTAGGTATTTGTTAGAGACAGCTCTAGAAGCTCGTAAGTTAATGTAATAAATAAAGAAACAACAATATGGGACCGATTCTGATTCGGTAAAATCCCATACGAATAGCCGTACGGAGCATTTTTCCCGTACAAAACGTATCCTCGAACGTCCCCGTACGTACGATGTAGTACGATGCGTATCCAAAGCAGTTCTCCATCCGAATCGTACCAAGTCCCGTACGACTCAATAATCCATACGAATGGCATTCGGAACACGCAGTAAGCGATGTCCGTACGGATCGTAGCAACATTTTCCGACCCAGCAAGTACGATTCGTCTCGTCAGCACTCCGTACTACACTTTTTCTATGGGAGCTCAAAGTGTCCGGAAAAGCAGAATTCAACTCCAAATGCGTACAAAACGGACCCCCCCCCGGGTATGGTGCGTACAGTCCATGATCGTAGGGGTACGGTTTGTACACCCCATGATTGCAGGGGTAAGGTTTGTACACCCCATGATTGCAGGGGTACGGTTCGTACACCCCATGATCGTAGGGGTGCGGTTCGTACACCCTATGATCGCAGGGGTACGGTTCATACACCCCATGATCGTAGGGGTACGGTTCGTGAACCCCATGATTGCAGGGGTACGGTTCGTACACCCCATGATTGTAGGGGTATGGTTAATACACCCCATGATTGTAGGGGTACGGTTCATACACCCCATGATTGCAGGGGTACGGTGCATATGTGATTGTGTGGCTCTCCGTACGAATTGCTCATACGCAATGTTTACTGTACGAATCGCGTACTCATTCCCCGGTCCAGATCGTACTTGGCGGGTCGTACGGCATGTTTACGATTCTTACAGTTTACTGTGAGGTTCCATGTCATATGGATGTACCCTTGCTTTTCGTACAGTTCGCAAAGATTCAGATGTATTCTTTTCCTACGGATCGTACTACGCGATTCAGAAGGATTTGTACGATTCGTACGGAAAGAGCTGCAAATTCGATTCTTCGTACGGATTACTTTCCCGAATCGGAATCGACCCCTATATGTTTGCACAATAACTTTATGTTAACCCATCCCCCGTTGTTTTTTTGAGTTGGTACTCACATTTTGGAACGTTGTATACTGGAGTCATATGGTAGCTCCAGTGTTTTCATTGGCAAAGCTGCATTATGAGCTCACATAGAGAGCGCCACAATTTTTTCTACACACACTACGTGGGTGGTCTCAACATTACACATTGGTCCTCGAAAGAGCTGAGCAGTTGTAAGTTTGTGGAAGGCACAATATTACTGCCCCTGACATGGAGTTGGCGCGTGGTGATTGCAGAAGCAGCAGCTATGGTGCTAACATCTGGGATACTGTCTTTGAAAAGCACCACAGGGTTCTGCTAGTGTCACTGGAAGCAAAAAGGTGTCTCATGAGTCAAACATGGTGGCATATACTTCCTCTGTGATATCCACGCTACTCACAACCCCATAGTACTTATAGGAATTTGTCGGTTTCAGACATGGACAATAAGTTCACCCTACTTGTGCCCCCTGTGAGGGAAGCACCTGACCTGTGCTTCTTGGCCTTCCCCTCATCCCCTGAAGACTGCAGCTCCTTTGGACATTTCCCAGCCATCCAGGGAGCTCTTGTTCAAATCCTGGTCCCCAGTACAGCACTGAGACCCTCACCTGTGGGCAGCTCCAGGGACAACACAAGCGCAGCATCTTCCTGTATAACTCAGAGTTCAACAAAGTGCGGTGGTTGGTTGGAGCAGCAATTGAGCACAGCATCTTCTAGGGGACATTCTATGAGGGTTCAAGTGAAAGACAATTTACTAAAGGATCCATAATGGAAAAATGTTGAAAGCAAAGTTGGGGAGCTGCAATCATTTTTCATCAGAAGTATGCAAGGGATGGTCTGTGCCACAGAAGACCCTTCTCCTCAGCAAGCCTCATAAAGAAACAGCACCCCTATTGAGGACCAGAAATGGACAAAACCCGCTTCCTTGGCTGATGCCACTTAAGTTTTCCCACAAGAGACATCTCTACGACTAGAACCAGTGATGAAGCCCGAGAGCTGCTGTCAGTCCAGAACCTTAGGTGAACCCTCTCATGGCTAATCACCAGACTCAAAACTCCTGCTTGGTAAGTAAAGATGTAGCAATGATTCAGTTTGGCTGATGCCCTCCCTCTACTTAAGTATTTTTTTTATTATTAATGTAACGTGAATTATCTGGAGCAGAGCTCTTAGTGTCTCACACACACTACTGGTTGATGGTATATCAGCATACGAAGCTGCTCCTACACTTTATAGGTACAGCACAAAAGCATCTCTCACACAATACTGTTAAAGTATAAGTCTAAGTTACAGTGCAGTTATACCACCGACATTATAGGCACAGCACAGGCAAGGTTCCCTCTAATTATTTTTCTCTGTGTGATGCAACAGTATGTTTGTGCACATTGTCTTGACCGTGTTCGGAATCAAGACTGTTGTTGGACTAGAGGAGCTGCCGATTGTCCTCCCACATCTGAGGAATGTTGTGAGCTGAAAGAGATAGAAGGTCTTCTTAGATAGGAGGCTTAAGAGGCCCACTTAAGAAGAATACTAACCATATGAAGTAGTACATTAAGTATGACTTCTACGGCATCAAGCATGGGTTGTGACTGGGCTCTGCTTTCGGACAAATTGGCCTTATTTTGAAAGAGTCTGTAGTTGCTGCTTACCCATGTTGTCTCCAGGTCAATTAAGTGAAGAAATTCTGAAAGTGCTATATATAAAATGGGTTCTGGTCATAAATGATGGTTTTACTACACCTAAAATTGCTCTCATGTTGAAAGCAGACAACAAAATAGATGCAACTTTAAATATGTACTGTATTTAGCACTCTGTCTCTCCTGGGTGGTACATTTTCCCATTTTCTGCCAAACAATTCTATTCTTGCTGTGCCTGTACCTTGTTTAACACCCAGCTGATCTCAGACACTATGGGGCAGATATACTAACATTTTGCGCTGGCTTTGCCTCACAAAAGTGACATAAACTGGAGCAAAATGCTTACTTTGAATGTACTTTTCGATGCAAAACATATCTTGTGCTGCAACGTTGCCTGAAAGTAACACAAAGCAGCACTTTGCACTGGTTTGCACTACATTGCCACAAAGGGCCTTCCATGGGCGGTTCATGGGCATTCCCATGCAATACTGAATGTTTTTTCTCTGCAAAGCCCTATCTACTAGCACCAAAAAATAACACACTCTGAAGCTGGCATTAACCCCTTCCCTGCTGATGACAGAACCATGCCATCAAGAGTCACGGGCGATGTGTGCTCATGACGGCGTGGTTCCGTCATGCTGCGGCCACTCCACCCACGTGGCACCCGCCCACACGGCACCTGCCTATGCGGGCGAATTAGTGAGTGGGCAGAGTCGTGACGGAACCACGCCATCATGAGCACAGCGCACCCATGGCTCATGACGGCGTGGTTCCGTCATGAGTATGGCGGCGCTGCGCTCCCCCCCAGCACTGCAGCGGAATTACCGCCGCGGCAAAGGGTGAGGTGCCAGGTTTTTAGGAACCCGGTGGTGCCAGAGGATAACACCAGAAGACCTCAGAGTTCTCCCTGTTCCGGACCACAGAAACCAAGAGTCTTCTAGGTGAAGTCAGAGATCGAGTTTTATTGGCTGCAACCAAGTAACAAGCGTCCTAGAATTACAACAGCACGGGTCGTAAGTTCTCAGGAGACTGTTCGTTTTTACAGAACCAGCTTTCTCCTTTTATACAAAAATAACAGCTGCAGGCAAGAATTCTTTAGTTTACAATACGGTCATAGACATATTTCCACAATAGAGCAAAAAGCACAGTCATGTCGGCCAACTCATATTTTAGATGTCCAGTTTGTGATAGATGGCCCAGCCCGGCCCAGAATTACAATCAGATAGCGATGAAACCCCAATAAAACAGGGCACCTCCTTGTCGTAAAACTGGCCATAAACAAGGAGCATGGACAGGTGTATGTGTGTAGAAAACATGGTCTGTATGTAGTGAATGGTTTATGGCATGTTATGCATTGATGCTATCTTATTCGGCCACTGGGCGAGGAGCTGCCCAAACAGGTTTGGCTGGAGGCAGGGGAGTCAGTTTGGCCAGGTCATGGGGAAGTCAGCTAAGGTGGACGTGTCCTTTCAGATCAAACTCGGCCTTAATCAATTGACTTATATGAGGGCAAGCCATAAGATGGATGCCGTTCACAAAATGGAGTCCGAGGGTTCAGGACGGAAACCATGATTCAAGGGAGTTAGCATCGCTCTATCACGACGCAAACGCATAGGGATAATGTCCTAATCATTACCGGTCTGCCGATACCAAATTCGTCATGGTACGATGATATTTTGTGACACGAGTGTTGGACCTCGATACCATATTACGGCAGGGTCCAGAATTTCAGAACCACAAGGGGTTAAAAAGGAGAAATTATTATATTTCTCCTAACTGTTCTAACTTTGTATGTGTGCTGCACTCTACAGTACACTTCCAAAGTGTCAAAAGTTTTGAAGTTAGTCTAAGCATAGCATTTTGTACTGGAGGATATCCCCCAGTGCACAACCTATTCTAGACAAAACGCAGACACCTTTGGATTATGGTGTAAAGGTGTGTACAGAGCGCTACGCAGCCTAATTGAGTGCCAGCACTAGAGTGAGCAGGACATTGCCATATCTTAGTTCATATGGGGTCTATGACAGATACAGTGCACTTTTCCTGTTTGCGCCACAGCGCACCTTAAAGCCGGTATGCCGGTGCAAACAGGGAAAGTGTGCCCGTTTTGGAAGAAAGTGCTGCCCTAGGGGCAGCCACAAATTTGTGCTACCTCCAAGGCAGCACATTCAAGAGGAATACGGAGCAGCTGTTATAAAACTACTCCATGTTTCTCTGTGCAGACAACACCTGCCAGCACTTTCAAAAGGGATTACAGATCCCCTTGCAGGCGGGTGCAATGAATGAGCATAATACAGCCACAGCACTTTCTGATTTTCTCCCTCTCATACAACGTAGTGCAGCAACTCTGGCTGCTGTGCTGAATTGCATAACATCTTTGTAAATCTGTCCCGAATGTCTCTCGGTTTCGTCTTCACAGAAGATGGTCAAGAGTGGCTGCTGACAGCCAAGCAGAAGGGGGTTGTGTTTGCTCCAATTTTAGTGGATTGAATTGGGAAGTTTGAAGTCTGGTTATTCAGATGAGAGGTGTCCATTTCTCAAGTGATGTAGGGGAAACTTGGCCGACCTGGGTATCTCAAAAGGATTGACGGGATAGCCTCACAAAGCTATTTGCCACTGTGAACATGAGTAGTGCAGAGGTGCCCCTGAGGAGCCAATGTTTAAACTGTAACTTGGAGAGAAGAGCTACAGCATATACATTGTCCTTCACAATGCAGGTTTAAGAACACCTTTACCTTCAAAGTTGATAATAAGGAGGGGTGTGAATACTTGGAGTGAAATGGGATAGCCCTAACCTGGTAGAAAAGAGGCCTTAAAGTGATTGATGCAGCCAGTTGCTTGTCTTAGTTTGGTTTAGCAAAGGTAGTTCAGCTCAAGCCAGAATGAAAAAATACTGAGACAACTTGTTAAGTAGAGTGAGTTTCAGCCCTGGGAAAAGACAGTGTACATGCTCAAATACATTCGTAAAGTCAACGTGTAATAGAAGAGCACAGTGGGTTGTGGATAGTTTTCACATTGGGATGTAGTGTTCTTTAAAGATGTGTGTCTTCTTGAAAAACAATATTTGGTTTTATTTAAGTTGAAGTTTTGTAGTATCACCGTGTGCATCCAAACCTTTACTTAAATACATCATTATTTTGATTTTTTTTATTTTTCTATTAAATCAAATGCATTTCATGCAACGTTTGCACTTCATTAGGGGTTTAATTCTGCAAAAATGGAAAAAATTATTGAACAACTTAATTGATAATGCAAACTGATTCCCTAAACATGATATTGGTCATACACCTGTAGAAGCAAGCATTGGCAAAGCAAATAGGCCTGCCTAAACAAGAGTTGTTGGCTTTGCCAATGTGTTTTAGTCATTTTGCAAACAAGCATGGCTGCTGTTCAGCATGGCTAAAAGTTTGTGGCATGGAGGAGAGTGGCATAGGGTGGAGTAGTGAAGAGAGGAGTGGCAAAGAGTAGCGAAGGGTGGAATAGAGTGTCATAAAGTGAAATGTTGTGAGTTTCGTGGAGTGTGTTGGAGTTGAGTGAAGTTGAATGGAGTGCAAAGGCATAAAGTGTAAGGCCATAGAGTTAAGGGGTATAGAGTGGAATAAACTGTCACAAAGTGTTGTAAAGTGGAGTGTTGCAGATTATAGTGTTATGGAGTGGCATAGAGTGTAGTAGAACCGTAGAGTGGAAAGGTATAGTGTGCAGTGGCATAGAGTGGAGTGGCATAGAATGGAGTGGAAATTCCTAGAGTGAAGTGGTGTAAAGTGGCGTTGTGTAGAGTCGAATAAAGTGGAATAGAGAGTCATAGGGGCCCATTACGATGTTGGGCGGATTGCCCCAGCCAGGCTGGAGGTAGCCACCGCCAGCCTGGCGGGGGCAATCCGCCCTACAACTCGGCGGACGGAAAGACCGTCTGCTGCTTCTCCGCCCCGTCGCCTTGCGGCCGGGGCGGAAAAGGAATAATATGGTGGCGGTGTCTATCAGACACCGCTAGCCATATTAGGATGGGCCCAATCTGATGCCTTTCCGTGGCGGCAAGGCATGCGGTCTTCACTCTGGGGGCCAATTGCGGGCCCCCAGAGTGAAGGAGGGGTGGGGGGTGCACACGGGGGGTACCTGTGATACCCCCCCGCATTTGCATACACGAAGCAGCAGGCACCGTGCTGTGCCTCCCCGCTTCGTGTATGCAAATGCATGCATGCATTTTTAACATTGTGGCGGCCAGTGCAGGGAGCACCACCCGCCACAATTTTAAAAATGAGTGATGCGCCCGCCACTGTGGCGGGCGCATCCTAATGCCAACATCGGGACCCCCGCCCATAAGGCGGGTGGTCCCTCTTTCCGATGGGATGGAGGGCGGGCGGGCGGGCCATCCTAATGAGGCCCATAGAGTGGAGTTGCATAGAGTGTCACAGAGAGAAGTGATGTAGGTTAGGGTAGAATGAAGTACAGTAGAGTAAATTAGAGAGTCATAAAGTAGAGGGGTGTATAGTGGAGGAGCATAGAGTTGAGAGGCATAGAGTGGACTAAAGTGTCATAGAGTGGAGTAGAGTGAAGTGGCATAGAATGGAGTGGAGTAGAGTTGAGTGTCGTAGAGTAGAGTGGAGTAAAGTGTCTTTGAGTGGAGTAGATTGATGTAGAGTGGAGTAACGTGGCATGGAGTGTCAGAGAGTGGACTGTCGTAAAGTGGTCCAGTGTGAAGTGGCATAGAGTGACGTAGAGTGGAATGTAGTGTGGTGGACTGTTGTATTATGGAGTAGAATGCTGCAGAGTGGAGGAGTTTAGAGTGGAGGGGCACAGAGTAGAGTAGAGTGTTGTAGAGTGGAGTAGAGTAGAGAGGAGTGGCTAAGTGTGCATGGTGTGGTAGTGCACTGCCCTTACAGACAGTGTGTAGACAATATATCGACTTGATGCCGACTTACAGAAATATCGAGTCCTAAATATCGTGAGTGAGAAATATCGACAGCAAGAATATCGTGGTCAAGAATATTGATTTAAGGTAAGTAATATTGATTTTAAAAATATAGCTGTGATTATAATCATTTGCAAAAATATAGTTGTTCAAAATATCGATTGTTTAATTAGTGTTATGTATTTTAGTATATTTTAAATGTCTGTGATTTATATTTTTTATAGGAATTGTTTATATTTGTTGATATGTGTTGAATTTTTGGTAGTTATTAATTTCATTTAATTGAATTTAGCGTTTTTTTAGTTCCGTAGTGGGTTGTGGCTTTATAGGGGAGTAGGTTTGGAGGTGATTTAATTATATTAAATTAATGATTATTTTTTATTTATCAATAGTTATTCATTTGAGATTTTATAGTGGTAATTGTGTAAAGTAATTCATTATTAATTGAGACATAATTGGATATTAATTAATAATACACTATTTGGTAATTAATAATGGCAATTGTGTAATTAGTGTTAGGTGCATTTTGTTGGGTTTATAGAGGTTAAGGGTGGGAAGTAATTTATTTTTGAATAATTAATAACTACTTGTTAATTGCTATTGATTAATAAATTGTAAAATAAATATGGACATTTTGTATTTACTTTTAGGTGTTTGTTGTGGGGTTTATAGTGATAAAGGTTGGGAAGTTATTAATGTTTAATTATTTAATAATTCGTTGTTAATTAATAATAATTAATAGATTTTTTTAGAGTAATTTTTTTTGTATGGTTTTTACTTTTAAAGGGGTAAAGGTTGGGTATTAAATACATTTGATCTGCTTCATATTCAGTTGTTTAGAGCATAATAGTTTTAATTGTGTAAATATTTTTTTACAGTTTAATTTTAGCTGTGTGTTGTGGGGATTAGAGGGTTAAAGTGTGGAAAGTTAATTAATTTTTATTAGTTTTATTTTTTTAAATTAGTAATATTTTTTTAATTGATAATTAATTATTTTAATGAGGAAAGTACATTTTTTTAACATTTAGATGTGGGTTGTGATTTTGTGTGGTGTTATAGGGTAGGAAATAAAAAAAATACATTCCTGTAATAATGAATGTTTTTGTTAGTAAATATTTTCTAGTTAAAAATATTTAGTTTGATTTTTCTTTTTTCTTTTATTTGATATATTTGTAGGTATCTGTCATATGTATTTAGCATTATAATTGTTTGTATTTACATTTTTTACATATTTATATATGCATTTATTTGTATTTTTTATTGTTTAAGTGACTGGAGAGGGAATAGTACATTTTATGCCTCCGCTATCCAACACTTTCCCTACCGTTGCACTCACTGGACTGGGAATAGTAAATTCTATCCCTCCGCTATCCAACACTTTTCCTACTGTTGCACTCACTGGAGTGGGAAAAGTAATTTTTACCACTCCACTATACAACACTTTCCCTACTGTTGCACTTAATGCAGTGGGAATAGTAATTGTTACCCCTTTCCTATCCAACACTTTCCCTAATGTTATATTCACTGGAGTGTGAATAGTCATTTTTACCCCTCGCTATCCAATACTTTCCCTCCTGTTGCACTCACTGGAGTGGAAAAAGTAATTTTTACCACTGCGCTATCCAACACTCTCCCTACTGTTGCACTTAATGCAGTGGGAATAGTCATTTTTACCACTTTGCTATCCAAAACTTTCCCTACTGTTATATTCACTGGAGTGGGAATAGTAATTTTTACCCCTCACTATCCAACACTTTTCCTACTGCTACACTCACTGAGTGGGAATAGTAATTTTTACCCATCCACTATCCAACACTTTCATTACTGTTGCACTCACTGGAGTTGGAATAGCAATTTTTATTCCTCCGCAATCCAACACTATCCCTACTGTTGCACTCACTGGAGTGGGAATAGTAATTTTTACCCCTCCACTATCCAACACTTTCCCTACTTTTGCACCGACTAGAGTTGGAATAGTAAACTTAATCTTTCCGCTATCCAACAGTTTTCCTGCTGTTGCACTCATTGGGGTTGGAATAGTAAATGTTACCCTTTCGCTATCCAACACTTTGCCTACTGTTGCACACGTTGGAGTGGGAATAATACATTTTACCCCTCTGCTATCCAACACTTGCCCTACTGTTGCACTTAATACAATGGGAACAGTAATGTGTACCCCTTTGCTATCCAACAAATTCCTTACTGTTATATTCACTGGAGTGGGAATAGTAATTTTTACCCCTCCGCTATCCAACACTTTTTTTTACTGTTGCCCTCACTGGAGTGGGAATAGCAATTTATATAAAAACCTACTACTATGTGAAGGGTCTAAGGGAAGTTTATAGACCAGCCTAGGTTACAATCCCCAATAATAATATTCACAACACGAAAACCTAGGAGTCTGATCTATGAGAAAAAAAGGAAGCCTCAGGAAAAAAGTAACAATAGCATACTAGTCTATCAATTACCGGGGCGATTCACTACCGATATTATTAGATAAATAATACACACAGAACCAAGCAGTGATTGTGGGTGAAACCAATATGCAAATATAGGATTCCCATCAAAGTCTTGTTGTGATCAATACTATCATTTGGTCATCCTTCGGAGGTGGTGTGTCTCTAGATCATTGAGACGTATATACCAACCTCCGGTCGGAGTTGGGTTCAGATCCACAGTCACTCCTGGACAGTGTGGATAGTATTTTATGATAGGAACTTCTGCAGTGCAAAAACCAAAAGAGGGGGTGTATGAAAGTGGTGAGTATAAAATAGGATAGAGGCCAAAAGGAAAAACTTTATTGGAGATTGGCCTCTTCCTAATTAAAACCAGGAACAGTGCATGAGAAACAAATTCAAACAAATAACTGTATTAGGGCCAACATGTTTCAATCGTTTGGGGCAGTGCCCTCGGTTTTCTTCAGGGCCTCTGTTCTTTAAATATCTTATGCTACTGCATGTGTCAATCACAAATAGTGTAAAATATAAAAACAAAGGATATATGTGACCGGATTTATTCTTTTCTCCGTGTCAATCCGTAATGTCTCACACCTTAATATATAATAAAACAACAAAACACCATTTGATTGATACTGTGTGGAAAAATTCTAATACTACTCATCATTATTAAGTACATGATAAGTTGTCACTCACCCGGGTAGACCAGAGACCAGACCTCGCCTCTCCTGGACCAGGCTCAGGAATTAGGAGGCCCGCTCTGAAAACATGAGGAAGAAGGTGGTTTGACATGACTCCTGGAGCTTAACCTCCTATCTCCATATAGTCCCACTGTATAACCACATGCAACTTTCCTCACATTCAGGATTCACCAAATATCCCACCCCAGTGCAAATAGGTTCACCCAGTAAGAGGACCCCACATAATTGCTAAGTTTTATCAAAGGTTTGGGAGCAATCCCAAAGAAATTGAATATTTATAAAGTTTTAATCTTAATAGCTACTAAGGAACTCTGAGGATGAGTTCAGTGGTAGGTGATTAAATCTACGCGATAGTCCTGTAGATTGTAGACTAGTGGAAAGAGTGGACTTTAGAAAAAAGCAGTTGAACAGCCTCACTTATCTGTCCGTCATTGCCTCTGGCGGATCCTGAGTCAGGGGGAGGGAACGACTGGACAGTAGGCTTTGCTTTAAATACTGTCCCCTAGAACCGGTTATCGAATCACATTGCTTAACTGCAAAGGCGAATGGCTGGAGTCCATGTTTACGAGGAACCAACCCTGTCTTCCAAAGGTGATATTCTAATGAGCCTTACTAGAAAAGGACCAATAGGCTCAGATTGGGCGGGTACTGCTTAGATGTATGCAGGTAATCTCCCGATATTGTGGAAGAATTCCTTTATGTCAGAGTTGTGGTTCTATCTCCAAGATTAACCAAAGAGCCATGCCCATCATCTGAATTTAAAAATAGAAAAACACGTTTGCAAAGACTCGTTTTAAATGTTTACTGGCAATGTGTAACTTCTTTCCTAAAAGCGAGCGTAATCTCACGATGTTTACACCAGAACTACCAAATGATGTCACCAAACACCATCTTGAAGTTTCAAACTATCGGGCAGAAAGAAGAAGAAGAAAGGCATCCGCTGTGCTCATACGTGTTGTTTGCTAAATGGCAGAGATTGTTTGGCTGCATGCTGTTTACACTGCAGTAATGCGTATCGCTTTAGTATATGCCAAGAACTTCATAACTAGTTGTTGAAGGTTATTTGGTTCACGCGCGTCATCGCGCAGGATTACAAAGAACTACGATTTGACGTGAAACAACGTCATTCAGTAGTTCCGAACTTAGAGAGACAGCGGTAAAGAATGCTCTGTGCAATACTGATCGTTTTACCAGACGATAAACAATAATTAGGACGTGCTCCTAAAGGCAATGGCTTTTACTTATGTGGATGTTCACACTCACGGACACAAGTGCATGGTATTGCGATGGCCGAATACATGAGGGCCAGTTGTGCTCCACCAGGACTTATTGTAACAAATGCACCTAGATTATTTTTGACCGATAAAGTTTTCCTTAAAGATTGGTCATTAATCGCTTGGCGATGCACCCGGGATTGGTTGATCCTAATTATTAGTACCGCCAAGAGGGTTGCAGACACTATTCTTATTGAAATCCAAGTACTTGAGGCACAAATCAAAACAACGGTTACTCCATCTGTTTTCAAAAACAGTATGATGAATCTAACAAAAATAACAAAGAGTTTAAAGACTCTATTTTACAGATCAAGATAGACAAATTCAAGAAGGATCTGGCCAAGTTCCCACTTGATCGGGTCTACCCGTACACAAGTGACTCATACAAAGCCCCCGACTTCAGCCGAAGCGGGAGGAGATATGGTTCTAACTATTCAGGATCTAGTACGGATAGTAATGACTCTGATGGTACAGCACCCCCAGCTTCCCCTGGCCAAATGAATAGAGGACGTGGAAGAGCAAACCGGTACAAGAACTCTAGAGGACAGTTCAATGCCTCGGCGCAACCATGGTGGCCTCCTACACCTTGGAATAATCCAGGGATGTTTCAATATGCCGTTCAACCACCGATGGGACCTTATCCTGGTTTCCAAAATTACAACAACCAGCCTTTTTTAGGCTTTGGCCCGCGGAGATCACGGGGTAAAAGAAGAGGCCCACAGGCCCAGACTCAGGTACACTGGGAAGATACAACAGGGCCCCATGCAGGGACTCGCAGCCAGACTAAGAAAACTCCACAACCATCCACGAGCGACTCGAACCAAGTTTAGTAGTTAATCTGAGCAAGAAGACTCTATCAACTATAGAAGAGATTGTCCTAAACAAGGGTTTAGGTTTTGTTACAACTGATAATGGGGATCCGTTTCAGTTACAAATAGAACTAGCACAATTTTTTCGTGAACTCAGATTACACTGTTTCTTCAAGGATAAGAACAGTCCTCAAAATGACCAGGAGAACAAGAATACTGGTCTCGAACCAAATCTAATTTCTTACCACCACTACAGATGGTACCACCTCAGGTGGCTACTTTTGAGAAGGCAGTAAGAGACGAGGTGGATAGAATCTGGTGCTCCAAGCAGAGTAATTACAGTAATCTGACCAGACAAGAAAGACAGGCTTTATCGACATTGACTAAGGACTCCTCGATAATCATAAAGCCTGCTGATAAAGGCGGGTCCATTGTGATACAAGATACAGAGACCTACAGGCTGGAGTGCCTCCGTCAGCTCAGCGTGGCCACTTCCTATGCACCACTGACTATCGACCCTACTAATAGGCTAATGCAAGAAATCAAAGTCCTGGTGGAAGAAGCTTCGGCTGAGGGCTGGATTACGGAATCAGAATCCAAATTCTTACAGGCCCAACATCCAATCATGCCCTATTGCTACACCTTGCATTACTGCAGTGTAAACAGCATGCGGCCAAACAATCTCTGCCATTTAGCAAACGACATGTATGAGCACAGCGGATGCCTTTCTTCTTCTTCTTTCTGCTCGATAGTTTGAAACTACAAGATGGTGTTTGGTGACATCATTTGGTAGTTCTGGTGTAAACATCGTGAGATTACGCTCGCTTTTAGGAAAGAAGTTACATATTGTCAATAAATTTAAAACGAGTCTTTGCAAACACGTTTTTCTGTTTTTAAATTCAGATGATGGGCATGGCTCTTTGATTAATCTTGGAGATAGAACCACAACTCTGACATAAAGGAATTCTTCCACAATATCGGGAGATTACCTGTATACATCTAAGTAGTACCCGCCCAATCTGAGCCTATTGGTGCTTTTCTAGTAAGGCTCATTAGAATATCACCTTTGGAAGACAGGGTTGGTTCCTCATAAACATGGGCTCCAGCCATCTGCCTTTGCAGCTAAGCAATGTGATTCGATTACCGGTTCTAGGGGACAGTATTTAAAGCAAAGCCTACTGTCCAGTCGTTGCCTCCCCCTGACTCAGGATCCGCCAGAGGCAATGATGGACAGGTAAGTGAGGCTGTTCAACTGCTTTTTTCTAAAGTCTACTCTTTCCACTAGTCTACGATCTACAGGACTATCGCGTAGATTTAATCACCTACCACTGAACTCATCCTTAGAGTTCCTTAGTAGCTATCAAGATTAAAACTTTATATTCAATTTCTTTGGGATTGCTCCCAAACCTTTGATAAAACTTAGCAATTATGTTGGGTCCTCTTACTGGGTGAACCTATTTGCACTGCGGTGGGATATTTGGTGAATCCTGAATGTGAGGAAAGTTGCAGGTGGTTGTACAGTGGGACTATATGGAGATAGGAGGTTAAGCTCCAGGAGTCATGTCAAGCCACCTTCTTCCTCATGTTTTCAGAGCGGGCCTCCGAATTCCTGAGCCTGGTGCAGGAGAGGTGAGGTCTGGTCTTCGGTCTACCGGTGTGAGTGACAACTTATCATGTACTTAATAATGATGAGTAGTATTAGAATTTTTCCACACGGTGTCAATCAAATGGTGTTTTGTTGTTTTATTATTTTTAGGTGTGAGACATTTCGGATTGACACGGAGAAAAGAATAAATCCGGTCACATATATCCTTTGTTTGTATATTTTACACTATTTGTGATTGACGGTGCACAGACATAATATCGACTCCAAAATATCGACTGGACATAATATCGACTTTTAAATATCGACTGGACAAAATATCGACAGGACAGAATATAGATGACCAAAATATTGTTTTTAAGGTAAGTGATATAATATCGACTGTTAAAAATATAGATAGTAAAAAATATCGAATTTTTAATAATATCTAATTTTTTTAAGTGGATTTTTATGGTATAATATGTGTGAAAAGTGTGTAATTATGTTATAATTATTTATTATTAATGATTTTAGTTTTATAATCATTGCGTAATTTAATTCTGTAGCGGGTTGTGAGTTTATAGGGGAATAGGATGGGAAGTATTTTAATTATAATTAATTAAATATGTAAATTTATTAATTGATAGTAAATTTAAATTAAGAATTAATTAATTTATAATAGTTAATTAATGAAATTGTAATTGGTAATTAATTTTAATTAATTGATTAATTGGTAATTATGTAAATTCTACTAAATTATTTTTGTAGTGGGTTGTGAGTTTATAGGGGAATTGGGTGGAAAGTCATAAAATTATAAATAATTAATTAATTACATTTATTTATATTTATTTAATTTCAAATAATTGTTAAAAACTTTTACAACAATAAATAATTAATAGTAAATAATGTTATTAATTAGTATTAATAGGTGATCAATAGAAATAATTATTGTTAATTAGTAATTATAATATATTAATTAATAAATTGTATACAAATAATAATAATTTTTAATTAATTATTAATAGATATTCAATCATACATTTTATAATTATTTATCAAGTATTAATGTTGTATTCTCTGGAGTGGGAATAGTAATTTAAACCCCTACGCTATCCAATACTTTCCCTACTGTTGCACCCACTGGAGTGGGAATAGTAATTTTAACCCCTACGCTATCCAACGCTTTCCCTACTTTTGCACCCACTGGAGTGGGAATAGTAATTTTTCCCCCTACGCTATCCAACGCTTTCCCTACTGTTGCACCCACTGGAGTGGGAATAGTAATTTTAACCCCTACGCTATCCAACACTTTCCCTACTGTTGCACCCACTGGAGTGGGAATAGTAATTGTTACCCCTACGCTATCCAACGCTTTCCCTACTGTTGCACTCTTTGGAGTGGGAATAGTAATTTTACCCCCTACGCTATCCAACGCTTTCCCTACTGTTGCACCCACTGGAGTGGGAATAGTAACTTAAACCCCTACGCTATCCAACGCTTTCCCTACTGTTGCACCCACTGGAGTGGGAATAGTAATTTTAACCCCTACACTATCCAACACTTTCCCTACTGTTGCACCCACTGGAGTGGGAATAGTAATTTTAACCCCTACGCTATCCAATGCTTTCCCTACTGTTGCACCCACTGGAGTGGGAATAGTAATTGTTACCCCTACGCTATCCAACGCTTTCCCTACTGTTGCACTCTTTGGAGTGGGAATAGTAATTTTAACCCCTACGCTATCCAACGCTTTCCCTACTGTTGCACCCACTGGAGTGGGAATAGTACTTTAAACCCCTACGCTATCCAACGCTTTCCCTACTGTTGCACTCTTTGGAGTGGGAATAGTAATTTTAACCCCTACGCTATCCAACGCTTTCCCTACTGTTGCACCCACTGGAGTGGGAATAGTAATTTAAACCCCTACGCTATCCAACCCTTTCCCTACTGTTGCACTCACTGGAGTGGGAATAGAAATTTTAACCCCTACGCTATCCAATGCTTTCCCTACAGTTGCACCCTTTGGAGTGGGAATAGTATTTTTTACACTTCTGTTATCGTACGGTAATATAATAGTATAATATTTAATTATAGTATGTTACTATATATATATGTTTTAACAAATATGATAGTAAAAATTTATTTTTATTAATTTCATTTAATATTTAATTATTATAAGTTAATTTAAGTATGTTTAAGTATATTTTAGTAATTAAATTTAAATATTAATTTAATTTAACACTGTTTTTAATAAAGTCGATATTTTTTAAAACTATATTATTGTAAACGATATTTTGTACTCGATATTTTTGTATTTACCTGTTTGTAGATACAAACTCGATATTTTGTCTGTCGATATTTTGTCCACGATATTTTTGCAAGTCGATATTTTGTCCCTCGATATTTTTTCAGTGATCCGTGATTGACACATGCAGTAGCATAAGATATTCAAAGAACAGAGGCCCTGAAGAAAGCCGAGGGCACTGCCCCAAACGGCTGAAACATGTTGGCCCCAATACAGTTATTTGTTTGAAACTGTTTCTCATGCACTGTTCCTGGTTTTAATTAGGAAGAGGCCAATCTCCAATAAAGGTTTTCCTTTTGTCCTCTATCCTATTTTATACTCACCACTTTCATACATCCCCTCTTTTGGTTTTTGCACTGCACAAGTTCCTATCATAAAATACTATCTACACTGTCCAGGAGTGACTGTGGGTCTGAACCCAACTCCGACCGGAGGTTGGTATAAACGTCTCAGTGATCTAGAGACACACCACCCCAGAAGGATGACCAAATGATAGTATTGTTCACAACAAGACTTTGATGGGAATCCTATATTTGCATATTGGTTTCACCCACAATCACTGTTTGGTTCTGTGTGTATTATTTATGTACCAATATCGGTAGTGAATCGCCCCGGTAATTGATAGACTAGTATGCTATTGTTACTTTTTTCCTGAGGCTTACTTTTTTCCTCATAGATCAGACCCCTAGGTTTTCGTGTTGTGAATAGTAATTTATGCCCACTTGTTATCCAACACTTTCCCTGCTGTTGCACTGCCTGGAGTTGGAATAGCAATTGTTATCCCTCTGCTATCCAACACTTCCCCTACTGTTGCAATCACTGGAGTGGTAATATAAATGATTACCCCTCCACTATCCAACACTTCCCCTACTGTTGCACTGACTGGAATAGTAAATGCAAATTTTCCGCAATCCAGCACTTTCCCTGCTGTTGCACACATTGGGGTTGGAATAGTAAACTCTACCCTTTCGCTATCTAACACTTTCCCTACTGTTGCACACATTGGAATGGGAATAATAACTTTTACCCATCTGCTATCCAACACTTTCCCTACTGTTGCACCAACTGTACAGGGAAATGTACGTTTAATTATTTTTAAATAGTTAAATGTTTCAATTCATAATAGAATTATGTTTTTATTATATTTTATGTTATTGATATATACTACTTCAATGTGAGCATTTCATATTAAAATTCCGCCAAATCTAAAAGAGGAGTTTGTGCCTTTTCTTTATCGCCCCAGTGGAAGTTGGAGTCAGCAAAGCTGTGATTTGAATATATATATATATATAAATATATATATTCACTGAAAAAACCACAGGTTTCAGGGACATTATAGTTAGTTGGACATTTCACTCAAACAAAACCAGAGAAATTTGGCCGTTATAGTTAGTAGAGCTAACTATACCTTGTGCCCCCGCAACACACTGTTGATGATGTCACATATTACATCACTCATGACATGGTCAGTGACATCACTGATGGCATCATCCATCCAGTGAATTTGTGTTTCTGTAAAGTTTACATATGTTTTATATATATAGCATTGAGAATTGTGATTCTCATATTAACATGACTAGAGAATCTGGATTTCATTAAAAAAACGGAGCCTGACATTATGCATTATTCCTTTAATGCAGTCCAAGCAGCCGCTTACATCACAATATTAAAAGGTTCCAGAATAGAACAATAGCAACACATGAAAAGCATGAGCCATCAGCAATCTGCCTCTTTTAAATGTGGAGGAAAATAAGTTCATGCAACTAGAAACATCAAAACGATCTTCTGATGAATAGTGTTAGTAGTAGGTGCGTGACTGATTATGTAAGTGACTGATTAAGTCGAAGTATGGCTCACTGGTTAGAGGAGGCATACCCTGAAGCAGAGGTCAGACCCGGGACCAGGGTTCAATTCCCGACGCGTCAGGGTCTTAAGTTCAATTGTCCACGGACTCGATAATTCTCGCTTCCCTCCCCACTCTAATCACGGGTGCACACTCTGCAACTCTGGGCATTAAGCTTGCTTAATCTCCACTACGGCCCCCCCGCGGCAGGATGCCTGGCTTTCACCTTGGGGATGCCCAGTACGGGTTATCTCACAGGGAAAAGCCAGGACGGGTTCCCAAGGCAAGCGCCGAGATGCCCTAAGGTAAGTCGAGCGCTATATAAGAACATACATATACATAAGTGTATCTTACTGAAAGCATGGGTTAGTGAGTAAACTGTGTAAATGCCATTAATCCCTGTCAGTTGGTGTATAAGTGGCTGCATGGGTTGGTGAGTAACTATATGGCTGTCTATATGGGTTATTGATTGGCTTTCTGAGTAACTGTATGGGTGCCTGATTGTCTGTGTCAGTAGATGGGGTGGCTGACTCTGTGCCTAGATGTGTGAGTGGGTGGTTCACTGGGTGTATGGGTTCGAGAGTGCATCTATGAAGGGCTGTATGGGTGGGTGAGTGTGTGCATGGGTGTGTTGGTGAGTGAATGGATGTCTCAGTGGTATATGCGTGAGTAATTACATATGTGAAAGGCAGTATATGTGGGTGTTGGAATTTATAAATGACTATGCATGAGAGCGAGTAATTGTTAGAGCGACTGTATGGATGAGTGTGTGTGTGCTTGTATCAGTGATTGTATAAAAGAGTAAGTATGTGTTAGTATTTATATAAGTAAGTACAGTGGGCCCGATTCACAGAATGAACTTAAGACTAAATCCTAAACTTACTACTATTTGGTATTCACAGAATGCACTTACTACTTTCGGGATTCACAAAGTGAACTTACTACTTTCGGGATTCACAGAATGAACTTACTACTTTCGGTATTCACAGAATAGATTTAAGACTACTAACTTTACGTCCGCACTCGGGCCGTAAATTCCGGCCCGGAGGCGGTGTTTCCGGCTTGGGGGCGGAGCTTCTGGGCCAGAGGCAGAGCTTGCGGCTTGGAGGCACAGCTTCCGGCTCGGAGGTGGGTATTTAGCCATGGCTGAAATCTCCACCTCTGGGCCGAAAGCTCCGCCACAAAGTCACAAGCTTTGCCTCCGGCCCGGAAGCTCCGCCTCCGGCCCGGAAGCTCCGCCTCCGGCCCGGAAGCTCCGCCTCCGGCCCGGAAGCTTCGCCTCCGGGCCGTAAGCTCCGCCCCCAAGCCAGAAACTCCGCCTCCGCGCCGGAATTTACGGCCCGAGTGCGGACGTAAAGTTAGTAGTCTTAAATCTATTCTGTGAATACCGAAAGTAGTAAGTTCATTCTGTGAATCCCGAAAGTAGTAAGTTCACTTTGTGAATCCCAAAAGTAGTAAGTGCATTCTGTGAATATCAAATAGTAGTAAGTTTAGGATTTAGTCTTAAGTTCATTCTGTGAATCGGGCCCAGTGTGTCTGTGCTACTAGGTAGTATTAGTAAAAGTCTGGTACTCCAAAACCACCCAGTTCAAAGGGCATTGTGAACATCTGCCACCCCACCCAGTTCTGTCCTCCAGCCCAGATTAGCTGTGTCAACATGCTCTGAAGAGTATCAAAAAATGGGGTTGTGAGTGGAATGGGAATATTTAAAACTAAGTATAAAAGGTAAGGCAGAACAACCATCTTAATGATAGCTACCCTTCCAACAATCGAAAAGGGGAGTGTTATCCAGCGATCAATCTGTGGCGATAGGCAATCTATGGCTGGGCCATAATTAAGGTGGATGACAAGAAGTCCAACATGAAGTGAGAGTAGCACCCGTCAAGGGAAAGATCTCGCTTGTTCCAGTTGATAACGAGACCAAAAAAAACACCAAATCATACCACCTCCTGAATAATTAGCTGGAGATTAGTAACAGGCTTGTGCACAAATAAAAGGATGTCATCCACATATAGAGAGACCAGGAGAGGGCCCTGATAGAATCTGAGTTCCTGCTGGAGGTGGAGCTCTTGGAGATGCCATACTAGTGGGACAATTGGTCCAAGAGTTCTCGATTGACTCGAAGCCGAGCCACAGGGTCAGTATAAAGAAGGCGGATGAGAGCTCAGAAGTTACGAGGGACGCCCAATTTGTTGAGCATTGCGTAGAGGAAAGGCCATTCCAGGGAGTCAAAAACCTCCCTTGTCAATTGGAGAAGTAGAATCGTTGTTACCTGTACATCTAGGGCCTGGAATGATCTTCCATTCCATATTAGAGCCTCCCCCGACCTGATGTCATTCAGAAGAGCATTGAAAACATGGCTCTTTACTGCTGGCCTTCCTGTGATTCGATTGTTTAAGCTTAGCACCAGGACACCCCAGGGTAAATGTTGCGCTTTACAAATGCATACTAGATAACATAACATAGACATGTAAATTCAAGTCACTGTAATTAAAGTTCAAAACTTTTTTAATTGATGAAGAGTTTCTTAGCAGGTATTGGCAAATGCATATCAGAATACAATAGAGGGAGGTCCTCAGCCATCAACACTGTAGGAAGGAAATATGTCAGGAGCATGCTCCTGAGTTACAACAAGAGAAGGCGATGGTGTGTGACCAAATAAGGAACAGTAGGGTTTAGTGCAAATAGTTTCAGGTCTTTATGGGCTTAATATCCACTGAGCCACTATACCTGGCCACAAAATTCATGACTTGTTACCAGGTGTGTTGGGTCAGTATGCTAATGTACCCACTCCAGTGGTCCATGCTGTTCCTTATGGTCCCATGTTTGAATACCAATGGGCCCTTCAGCCTTTTAAACTTCTGAGTTCGATAAAATGAATAACATTGAGTTGGGCAAAAATAAATAAAATTTACTTCAGCTCCAAGCCACCTTAAGTGAATTTTGGAAAGATGCTTCTGAAATATATCAGCTTTGAAGGTGAGGAATTCATATCCTGACATTGCCATCAATCTTTCTGAGGTAAGCTACAGTTTATAATGGGGCATTTGATTAATGCTTCTACATTAGAAGGCTACCCCGATTTAAGCTCAACTTGGATTCATGTAATGAGGTGTTCAATATAGTCCAGAAAAGATTACAAATCAATTATACATTTAGTAAATCAAGACAAATATCTATTACTTTCTTCTGCCACAGTATTGTTTCCATTTCCTAGTTCCAATGCATCCTCCATTAAAAAAAAACATTGTTATTGCCATATCCAGCTTCGTAGTAGGATGTTGATGTTGAGCAAATACCCTGGAACATTTCAATGCAAAATTCTGTTTCCTGGTAATTTAGTCTTCTGGTTTTTGAGAGATTGCATTTCTCTCTTGGTTCCATGAAGGTGAAGATTTGTTGTCTTTTTGTCAACTATTGTTCACCCACTCACTACAATCCAAACTTTCCTGAGTCTGCTAAAGAAAGACTCATGAAAAGTGTAAACAAAGCATTCATTTGGTAGATTTCCGAAACCACATCATGACATCATAAAGATAGGTGAATTTGTTACCTGCTGTCACGCTGGAAGGGGAACCATGTAAGATCTACCCATGATGGAGATGAGCAAAATAGGATGTCTTCTGATCTCTTATGGAATCCTATAGGAATTACAAAGGTGGAGGATCCATCAGAAAACTTTCTTTTTTATTTAAAAATGGCAGGTCAGGGAACTGATTTGTTTCTCACCATGGTGAAAACTCACCTCAATAAGTAAGGACTTAGTCCGGGAAGACAGATTAGGAGGCAAGCAGTCAGTTCCTGTGAAAGTCTGGATGATAGTTTTAAAGCAGCAGTTTTTCCTTCATGGCTTCAGCATCTCAGGTGTGATAGAACGTTATCAATAAAGAAGAATTAATGTAATTAACGTTCAAAAATAACGTGTAGGCCTAAAACAAAAAGCTACATTTTAAAAGGCAAATGAGAACAATAGGCTTCCATAGCTATGTATGTCAAGTTAGAAATACTTCTTAATGCAGTTTTCTTTTTCTTTACACTGATCTTAGGTCAATAATCTTAGTGGTGTGAAGACATGAAGAGTTTAATGATAACAAATGTGTTGATCTAACATACCTTAATGGAGAAAGAGTTAGTTCTCGACCTTCCCATAGAGATGAATTCATAGAATACAATAGTGTATTAAATTATGCAGTTTAAATGTTATGTAAAGTTTGGATGTGCGAGAAAGGCATGATTTAATTTGTGGATGACAGACCTAACTGTGAACTGTTTTGTTTGGTAGAAGAAAAGGCAATGATAACTCAACCTCAACTAGTAAAATGTTAATGAAAATTGTTTCGTTTAACACTTAGGGGCCTATTTATGGGGAAGTAATGCAGTGTGGTGCAGCAAGTCACCTTGCTGCACTACACTAAGTGACAGGAAAAGGGGAGTATTGTGCCATTTTTAAAGCAATACAGTGCATTCCTGTCTATTCCCCTGTGCTGGTGGCCTTTTGGCTGCCTAGCGCCAATGCAGGTGCCTGTGTTGCATGCAGGACTGTTTTTGTACAGGAAGGGTCGCAAAAACGATCCCGGGAGGCATACTTCTCTTTCTATGTGTGCTGCAGAAGGCAGAACACATAGGCAGAGGAAAGATCGAGGGGAAAAAGAGCTATTTCTCCTTGTTACGATTTGTGCTGCATTGCGGTACTTCAGATAACTACCTAGGTCTGGCATTTTATGGTGTAACATATGCTAGCAATGAGCTCTAAAAATATCTCTTAACCTTGTACAAATTTCTATGCTTGACCACTTATTGACTGAAATCTGAACAATAGGTCAAGACACTCGTCAGATTTCTTTCAAATAATATTTTGTTAATTAGATGATGACCTCTATAAAATTAATATTTAGAAATAAATATCCAGACAAATGCAACCCTGAAACTTGGCATATCAACGCCTTCCTACTATTAAACACCTTTTCATTTTTATAATTAGAAAGATGGGGTAAAAAAAATAGTGATGCCATGATTTCTGAACTTCCAGGACTCCCTGAGTGAAACATGTTTAATTTTAATTGTTCATCAGACTTTAATTTGTGTATTGATGATCAGGGTTTTACAGATACAGGAAGATTTTCTCAGCCAACGACCCGAACTGATGAACTTACTCTACTTCTATGTACACACAAGTATTGCAGAGCAATGTTTTTTTTCTTAGAATTGTTGGGGGATTTGGTATACGTGGAGAAAATGGAAAGTACATACAAAAGAGAGTATTAAAAGACAGCTGGTTCTTGAGAATGGTGAGTCCCTGCAAAGGTAGTGCGGAAGATAGCTAGTATATGGCAGCTTCAAAACAATTCATCCAAAATCCACATATTTATAAAAGTTCTTACAACTTCTACATATTGCTAGTATAACATTCATGGAATAAAAATCTGACATGGTATATTAATTAAATAAGTGTAGTGAAAGCACTGACAAGATAGTCCAAGTATGATACTGAAAAAACACATTCATTGTACTCCTGTTGCTATGCCTCAGACTAAAAGAGAAAAGGCGAGGTTATGAATCCGTTCCCCATTAACTATGAACTTATTTTATCATTTTATTTTGTCTTTCTTGTTTATGCGTTTTCATATTTGACTCAGTGTGCCTTCTGTATTCAATATTTCCCATTTGAAAGCTTAATGGAACCAAATAGACAAATGGAAAATGAATGCGGGCACAATATGACCTTTAGAATTTTTATCTTATATTCAAAAAATTCTGCTAAACAAAAAGGATAACCTTGGAAAGCAATGCATAAATATTGTTCCTGGTTGAATGCTCTTGCAACTTATTCATGAATAGAATTATACTGTAATCAGAAAGGGCATTTAATTTAATTCAACACATTCTCTTGTGAAGTTTAATTTTCAGTAACCCATTGGTGAACAATTTCATTCATTTGTGATCCATTTATTTGACAAAGCATAGCTTGGGTTTCGAGTTCGCATTCAACTCTGGATCCAAGTGCTTTTCTGAAAAAGCGGAGAGACAATGGGAAAATATCTCTACTGATTTCTTCAAGAAATTATCAGAGCATTCTGTGAACTGCGACACCTGTGCAGACAGTACTTTCAGTGCCCGGGCACTGTTTGGCAAAACATTCAAACACCTCCTTGATCAAAAGGGGGAATAATCTGTTGTTGCTATTAGTAAAAATTTGCAAATTTTGATCCTTCCTTCAAGGAAGGTTGAAAAAAGATTACCCGGGAGAAAGTCTACATTGTGCACCCTGAGGTCACCCCAGGAGAATACAATAATGAACTGCATGCACTGAAGATGTTTCACCACCGCAGCAAAATCTGCACCCAAAATGACTCATTACCGGTCCCCCTTCCTACAGAGTCCCCGGATATAACATTCTGACAGTCTCGGTATTCTCTGGGTTTGGGGCATGGCTTTGAGCATTGATTCTGACCCTGGAATCATGAGGCCCTAACATCTGAAGCCAGTGATCTATGGGCTTGAGGAACAGATGGGCTGGGCATAGGTAGGGCTTTAAGATGAAAAAGTGAGAGGGTATCTAAAAGGGGTGTGGCATATGTAATTAAGGGTGTGGCTTACACATATAAACTAAATTGCAGTCACTCCTGAAGTGTGCCATCTGACCAGTATTTACGTTGCTCTCTGAGCTGTCTGTCATTACATTCAGCTATATATATATCAACTGGCATACACCTAAAACTACCAGCCTGGACTATTGGCTTTGTCAATGGTTTTTAGCTGTTTAAGACAAATGAGTAACAACAATGATTTTGCTGTAAATAAAATTGAAAATGTTTAAATTCTGAAAATCGAGACTGTGAATTAAAAGTTACTGAGGCCTTCAGAGTTCCTCAGTCACTCGCATTATGTTCTCTATGTTAGACATGCAGGTCCTTTTTCACCTTCTCATCCATCTATATAAATTACAGCTCATCTCTTTCTTCTTCAGCACCCCCTTTTCTTTTCTGCCTAAGTGCTTTTCCTCGCATCTTCTACATGTTACGATATCCTAAACACACAACACAGCCACTCACCACTAAGAACCCCATTTTCTTTCACTTTTGTCCTGTCACTATTTTCACATTTCGGTACCTCCTTCACACACCCATTTGCACAGAATCACAATTGTCTGTGCCCTCTGCAGAGAGACAACGTTTGGGTACATTTGTATTTGGAACACCTTGATGACCCACTAGCACTGTGAAAAAGTCGGACTGCCTTCTGCCTCAACTCCAGTGCTCTCAATCAAAGCCCCTTATGTACACCTCAAGGCAAGTCAGTTCAAATTATGTACTATACAAGAGGTCAATGTTACCCGAAAAAAATAACATAACATCCTGGAAATAGCTTCCTTAATCTTGCATTCCCTAAGAGTGTTAAACATTTGAAACATGATCAGAAACTAAATCACTGACATGGATTACCATAACTTTTTTCAAACACATTGTTCGGAAATCAATCTGTGTTTTTGCCTGTAAAGTTAAGGGCATGAATATAGGGCCTGTTAAGGACCCGTTGCAATGCCTGTTTTACATTACTGTTGGGTCTGGAGCCTGGAGAGACCTGTGTTTTGTGTGCTCACAGCACCAGATTATTGAAGAAGTGTTTTAATAAATTGACCAGACTACTGGTCTGTGGTGTACGAAATGTCCTACTGAACAAAAAACATTATAGTGAATCAGATCAGCAGAGGTTTCTTCATTAGGGTGGGGGGTGTTGCCCCCACCCACAGTGCTGTGCTAAACATGAAATAATAAAGTGGCAATGAAAGGTTTTCATTGCCATTTTATTTTTCACTACGGAGCACCGTAGAAGCCAGCCTGCTCGAGCCAGGAAAAAAAGGTGTGTATCTGTTCATAGCCTTATAAATAAGTGCCCCTTTCATGCAGGAAACTGAATGAAAGGGGCGTTCCATGGTTGCTGCTGGGGGAATCCCCACCAACTTCCAAGGCTTTTTTACACTGCCTCAGATTTACAAGAAATCATAAGTCTGAGGTAGCACCAAAAATGTATGTCTCCCCAGGGGAGGCGTAAGGAATGCACAAGGAGGTGAAATATTTTTATTTTCTCTCGTTTTTCCCCTTTGTATGTGTGCTGCATTCTGCAGCACACATAGAATGAGGACAACGCCTCTTGTGATTGTTTTTGTGCAGGTAGGTTTCTCTTCCTGCACAAAAGTAATGATCCACGCGATGCACGTACTCTTGCACCATGGTGCAAAGGTCCCTACATTGGCGCACGGCAGCCCATTGTGCGTCAGCACAGTGGAAAAGGACAGTAATGCACCATATCTAATAGATAAGGCGCATTCCTGCCCTTTTCTTTTGTCGTAGGGCAGCGCAGCAGCCTTGCTGCAAAAAACCTATAAATAAGGCCTTTGAGTAATACATTTCCCAAATGATGTCTGGCGGGAAGGAGTTCCTCAATGACAGGGCCGCAGTCATTTTCTGTAGCTCTATCAGCACATCTTTTGCCAAGTTTTTGATGTGTCTTTCAAGATGCATGTCAAGCATTGCTTCCCGTGCAGGAACCTGGGGTACAAAACTACAGGGGCACAACATGGGTTAAACTTGGATATTGGATTCAAACATTACAGGAGATTTGAAGTATTCAATGTGTGAAGAGGATAGTTTTTCTTTTTTTTTAATCTTTCTGGAATTTGGATTTGATAGAAAGTTTCTGGATTGTTGAACTGCTTGTGGCTCTTGATGAGAGGCTTCTTGACATATCACCAATATTTGAAAAAAGAAGACAACTACAGGTAAGAAGTGAAAGAGTTTATCAAAATAAAAAAATAAATACCAAACAAATTATGTTGCATAGTCAAACAGGAGAGACATTTTTAAAAGTATTAGTTGTAGTTAGTAGTGTAAAATATAGCCAATCTTGTCCAGGTATTCTGAAGCCTCCATCAATGGAAATTTATGATATTTTGCGAATAGTCTTTCAGACATCTCATTACTCTCTTTTATATCCAAGGTCTCCGACTACCTGACAATGATTGTGCCATCCACTTTCCTGGAAACGTTGTCCTTTTTTGAATTTCCATGAAGTGAAAGAGATTGGGGTGATTTTTACCAGTAAGCGAAAGAGTTTGGGGTGATTTTTCCACTTGAGTTAGTGAAATAAGTATACAAACTCTCAATGTTATTATAGGATTTTACACCTCCCTCTAAACAGGTCAAGGAACCGTTCCACCATTCAATAGGAAACCTTTGTTTCCTTCTGTAATTAACCTGCTTAGATTGCTGATTGAGGTGTCTTTGAAGTTTTTCCTCGTTTTGTGAAAAATATTTTCATTGTATAATTGAAGTGTAGAAGTCATTTACACACTCTGGATATACAAAACACAATGCAGTTAGTTCTCTCAGTTAATATTCTAGTTTAGTGTTTGTTATAAAATCCTTCGATAAGGATGTTTTCTGAATTGTTTTCTGAATTGTAAAGAGAAAAAAAGAACATCCTTGAATTTGGGTGTTAGGATACATTTTTGTAATCATATTAGCCATATTTAATTCAAAGTCAAATATGATTTTCCTAGGACTTTAATTTACTGTTGTAGATTTTACTACCAATACAAAATCATTGTAAGTTGAGGATTGTTTGTCAGACAGTAAACTATGAACTAATGGGATTGTTGTTCATTTTTGCATGAATAATAATAATTTGGGTGAATGGATGGGGAGTTGATTTAAAAGTTCCATCCGTCATCTACATTTCACTGTATTTTAGAGTTACTGTGTTATGCACTGTACTAAAGATTACTATAATTATAGAGTAGAAAAGGTTAATTAGTAAAAAAAAACAGGAATTTCAGGGGGGATGTTAATGTAAGAGTAGGTTTGAGGAGTTACTCTTTGGGGTTACTTGCCTGTTTTCATCTTTGCACCTTTCTTCTTAACTTTGGGATAGTGGGCATACTGCTGGCAATATGCATGGGGATGGTCTGAACAATCTCCCTCAAAATGGAGCAACAGGGTTAATTGTTGGTGGCCACGTGTAACTTTAATTGCTGAAAATGTTCCCTTGCTTCAATCTCCATTTCAGAGTGGTTAACATATTTCCACTGTGTCATCTAGAGTAACCACTCTTTTTTGCAATGGAATGAATAATATTCAACACTCCTCTAATGACCCCTGGGCTCAGTTAATCTTTCCTTACAATAAATATAGCCACCATATTTTAGCAGTCTATTAGCACATATTTTAGGAGTCTCTTACCCCATTTTGATTCACTATAACTGGCTTCCTTTGCATCTTCCATTTTTAAATGATCTGCAAAAGAAACAGAAAACAATATCAGTATAATGTTATGATATTGTTTAATATTTTCATATTTATGGTTGGTCCTGCTGTGAAATATAAAACGTAAGGTTCATTGATGGAATCTGTTGAAAAAAAAAGTTCATATGGACTGTAGAAATTGAAGAAATAAAATCTGTGTGCCTGATTATTAGTTTGGCAGACCGATCGCCGTACCGCCGCAGTGGTGGTTCGAAGAAAACTATGCAGCAGTGGTCTCTCGTCTGCTTTATTATGATGTTGCCGATAGACTGGTGATGGTCTTTCTGACAACGGTGAATGTTTTCTCATATATTTTGATGCATGTGTGTATATTTTACCTGCACAAGTGTTGACTATACACATATGCATGACACGTGAAAAAATACCTACTACCCATTGCTGGAGTCTGTACCATATTTGTCTAACCTAGTCAATGAGAAATAGTACAAAGCAGACTTCCCTTGATTTCAGCACCAAAAGGGTCCTTTTCTTCAGGCTCAAAATGCTGCTGTGAAGGGAGGACTTGGAGAAAGGGATCCATGTTGGTGACTGAAGGGAAGAAAATGAAATGGGTGAGTATGCACACCAGAGGCTTTGATTCAGCTGATTCAAAGCAGACGGTCCCACAGCCATGTTTGGCTCATCAGAAAGCCAACTCTTAATTTGGATGGCGGTGAAACTTCTCTTTACCGCTATATGACAGCTGCTTTCGCCCACCTTTTGGTACTCCAGCAGTCTTTCAAACAGCAATTCAACAGCAGCGGGAGACCGCCTAGTCGGAGATGAATCTGACACCAACGCTACGGTACTGATGGAACCTCCACATTCGTAATCATGCCATATGTTAGTATTCTGTTGTAAAAGAAATGTCCTAACACTTAGTGGAGTTAGAATAGTACATTTGTCCCCAGTCACTGTCCAGCACCTTCTTGGAGTTTGCACTTGGCGGAGTTAAAATAGTAAATCTGTCCCAGCCACTGTCCAGCACCTTCACTGAGTTTACACTTGGTGAAATTAGAATAATAAACATTTCCCCAGACACTGTAATTTATCAATTTATTAAAACATTGTTTTAACATTGTCAAAATTTTGGAAATATTACCATTTCATCACTGAATAAATGTTTGAAAATATAAAAACCTCAAAAAACTGTCCTTCTTATTTGTACACATGTAAGGTATACTTGTGTTGATAAATAGATGATAGTATTTCAAATCTCTCTCACGAATGCTCCTCTTAACTCCAGTGTATGCGGTCACTTCAGAAGGCAGTATACTATTGATTACAATATGGTGGATACCTGTTTTTATGTTTTTTAAGGGGTAACCATAAATCGCCAAGAAATATTAATTAATTAATTAATTAATTAATTAATTGTGGGTTTATATAGCGCTAGGATAGACTCCCGGAGGAGTATCTCCGCGCTTCGACCGCTGCGAAACCCTTCCTGGCTTCCCTGAGAGATGGTCCCTTAATGGGTATCTCCAGGGTGAGACCAGGCATCCCCGGCGGTCTGGTGGGGCCGTTAGTGCAGATGAGGCAAGCTTATGCCCAGAGTTGCCGAGTGTGATTGCTGATCAGAGTGGGCACCGAGGCGAGAGAATTATCGAGTCCGCTGACCCTGGTCCAGAAACCTGCCGCGTCGGGAATCGAACCCTGGTCCCGGGCCGTCCTCTGCTCTCGGGTCTGCCGCCTCTAACCAGTGAGCCGCACTACTGCACATAAGTGTTGTAAGCTAAATTCTTTCCTTAATCAAATTGTGACTACGCCTATAATTATTTTTCTTTTGAAGTTTAACTTGTAATTGACCTTCTTCACGCTGTCCACCTTCTTGGTTTGGGATAGTGTCTTTTGCTGTGTAGAAATGAAAAAGTTTAACTTTTATGTCAGCATAGTATTTTACTATTGTAGGAAAGGTTTGTGTTGTGTTGTAAAGTGCTGTGCTGTTATGTAGTAATTTATGTTAACAATTGAGTAGTATTGTGATGTTTTGCATTGTGTAGCAATGTGATATAATGATGTTCAGAAACTATCTGAGTGTTGCATTTTTTGCATTGTGTTGTGTGGTGGTGTGATGTTGAAAATATTTGCAGTGGATTGCGATGCATTGTGATGAGTTGCGGTATTATTCGTTGAAATCTGTTCTACTTCGTACAGATGCGATTCACAACAATTCTATATATTTATACATTTTGTCCAAAAATGTATTTGGTTCACTAAAAGTAACGTGCCTCTGTAAATATTATTTATCTAATATTGTTTTTCTTAACTAAAAAATTGTGTGGTAAAGGTTTGCATTATAAATGTGTGCATGGCATTTATATGATATGTGTGGTTATGGTATCTATAAAGTCTTTCTATGTAGGTTTGTGGTAAAAGTATGCATTGTAAAGGCTGCATGGTAAAGGCATTTGTTGTTTCAACGTACGGCTGTCAATAGAAGGAGTTCTGTGCCTAAGTGCCAATCTTTAAATAATTATTTATTTGTGCATTCTTATAAGTGTTATCTACAACCAAAAATAAAATGGCAATGCAATATAACACAAAGTTATATATAATAAAAAATAAAATTCTATATCCAAAGGTAAATTTGAATCTGAAGGTGCAAGGGGTGAAGGTTAGAAGCTGTTAAACACTAGGGAAATCAATGAAAAAGAAAAGATTGATCTTCTTTATGTTCAGCCAATGTCATATACAATTAATCAAGGAGTGTGAGAATGTGCAGGTACACAGCTGGTATTAGGTAGGAGGAATCAGGTACACCAGGAGAATAAGGAGGCAGGAGAGGTAAGAGATCTGTATGAGGACAAGTGAAATGAAAACTTTCATAGGTGGCAAGGTGCAGAGCATTAAAGCATGAAATGTGCAGAGTGAATTGCTTAGATTCTGGTTGAACAAGAAGGTGTTTAATCATTTCTGAATAGTTATAAAGAGTCTGGCATCTAAGTTTGATTAGAAGCGGGTTCCAGATTGTTGTTGCAGCAGTGGAGAAGGCTTGAGTTGCAACTTTTTTGTCTTTAAATTTCTTATACTCTAGAGTGTAATTCTGTAAACTTCTCAGATGTCTGTTGCCTCTGGATGTTTTGATGGTTGATATTAGGGCTTTAGGTTTGTTCATAAACATGTCTTGAGGAAAGTCTTGAGGAGTTCTCCCGATGTTCCAGCATACATACCTCAACGATGGGGGTATCGAGGACCCGGCAGGGATCGAGCAGCACACGGACATGGATCAATTCTGTTCCCGCTCCTTCGGGAACCTACCAAACACTCCAGCTCTCACCGGAGTTTAAATTTGGACATGCATTAATTAATGCTGGCTCTTCCACTACAGTATTTGGGAAATAACATCCTTAGCACTGGACTTTTATTATTTTAATTCCAGGTCCCCCACCATGGATATTGTGGAACTACAACCTTATAGGACCCACTGGAATCCGCCAGGGGCTCCTTATACCGTACGCCTAGTCGCCTGCCGTGTCAGTTGCTCCAAGTCCCTTCCAGGACAGGAGATACTGGCGTGACCATTCAACGGGCATTAGCCTCAGGCATATAATCTTATATCCTGGTGATGATCCCGGTATCAAGTTCTATGGGATCGAAACGTTGTCAACGCTGTACACCTTGACACTTTCATAATTGTACATTGTAATGTGCTATGGTGTTGCTCTCTATATTTTCTTGGAAAACTGCTCATTTAAATCCAAGCCCATGTGAATGCCTAAGCCTTCTTCTTCTGCTTTTACTAATGTGTCCCCACTTGTATGTTTTTTTGTGTGATTTTGGTTTAAGTTCAATAAAGATTCCTTGTCCGGATGGACATTACTTATATAGACCTCATTGTATTTCTATAATAATCCGTACCTCCATTTCTTTTGTTAGGGACCACTGTCTATGTAAAGTGAGGGAAATTCGGGCAATTTTTTTATGTTATTCTAGCTTTGAGGGTGGAAAATATACATCTAAGAGTTTCGGGTTAATGTGAACAATTTGTTTTGGTCCAGACAGCAGGGCTGAAATGGCTGTACCTGGCATCAGGTGTTCCTACGAGAGGCTGGAAGGGTGGGGCCAGTTTTGCAGCAGTGGGAGCCAGTTTTGCAGCAATGGGGGCTAGTTTTGGTACTGGGGGCCTCCTATAGCAAAGGCAGCAAGCAGGCGTTTCGAGCCTCCCGGGGCCAGGCAGTGCTTCTCAAGGGGCTGGTCCAGGAAAATTACCTGGGCAGGTTTGGGTGTCCAGTCTGGCCCTGCTAGCCAGATGTCTAGCTGTTGACAGCATCACTACTTCAACAGGGGTTAAATAACTGGAAGGAACACCAGCTAGGACCACATTTACATAATCACTTTGGTAAATAATATTCTGAAATGATTAGGGTTTTAGTTTCCTCACAGTGAACAAGGTGGGTCAGGCTTTGAAGCAGTTTGGTAGTAGGAACACGAGGTTTGACGTACAATGGAGAGATAAAAAGAAGCTACCTTGCCCAATGATGTCACCTTAGATGATGCAATAGGAGACAAGGCTTCAAACATGAGTTTTAGGGGGGTTTGCAACATGTTTCTTGCGGCTCTCCAACAACTTGTCTTCATAGCTCCTGAACACTCCATGAGAAATGCAACTTATTTTGCTTTTATATAGAGCAAGCTCAGTTCAAGGGCATTTGGAGCTCTTTACATGAGCACCAGTTATATTATACCAGGTCAGACTCATGTCGTTTTATTAGGCATGGGGAGCTTAAGAGATTTGACCAGAATGACAGGATGTTGAGCTGAGCTGATGCTGGGACTAGAACCCAGTTCCCCAGCTCCAAGGTTGACCACTTTGGTCGTAATATCATACCTTCTGTCCAACCTTTGTTATTTTGTAACTTTTATATAAAAACCTGTTTCATCTGCATATTTGTGCCTCAAGATGTTCATGTTGACCATCAAGCCTCAAAGAAGTTCTATGGAAAAAGTAAATAACATAGATTCCTTTAGGGTCTCTGTATGCTGCTGGTATTTGTTTGGGCTTTGAGTCTAAATTTTGACATGTGTGTGCTTCAGCAGGACTAGAATGACTTAATACAGTACTTGAGAAACATCAGAGGTGAGGAGAGGTGTGCTTGCAATGTGTCTAACTGCTGTCAATTGCTCCAGGTTACATTCTAACCGATCTATCTTTTGCCCATCATGCCAACTCAGATTAAACCTAGACATATGCAAATCAGTCTTTGTCCTATATCCACCCTAAGTGTCAAGAGTAGGCCCAGATGTTGATCATATGCTCACTGTGCCACTGAAACCAAGCTGTACCTGTCTGATGAGCAACAATCAGGGTGAAACTGGTATTGGGTGGCTTGTGCTCCCATTCATGGAGGATCTGGACTGGAAGTTCAGGCTGTACTGTTCCCATTGATGTAGGGTCAAGACTCATTTGCCTATGGAGAGGTCAAATCTGAGGTGGCATGGTGGGCAAAAAAATGAGCTATCCTGTGCGAATGCCAGGATAGCATTGCGAAATCCAGTAGACTTATTGCGAGCATTTCTCCCTCATTACCTTTTCTGCGTTTGATGTTGCCATTCTAAGTGGCAAGGGTATACCCAGAATAGATGTGGGTCCCATAGTCACTGTGCTACTGGAACCAAACAACACCTGACTGACAAGCCCCAATCAATGCAAAATCGGTCTTCGCTTATTTGTGTTCTGACCCAGGGAAGACCTAGCTTGGTAGTTCTGGCGGGCCTGCTCTCATTGGAGAAGGGTTAAGGCTGTTTTGCATGTGGATGGGCCCAAACCACTGGTGGCTGCAACTTAATCGGGTGGCAGGGCAGGAGGGAATGAAAATAAATCACTTACCTGTAGGCCTGTCAGTGCCTCTCAGTCCTCTTTGGCTCTTCGGTCAACTCCAGTAACAGGAATCAAGAAGCACAGAGGTTCTGTATTCTAACCAATCACATCGCAATATGACAGCAGTGGTGTGATTGGTCTGAGCCACGTGGTCTGGAGCTCAGACAGGGACTGGGAGCCTGTGCATTTTCTCCACCTTGGTTACGCAATACAGCTGGGTGGAGAGCATGCTAAATGTGCATGACTGTTTGGCCAGCCTAATACAGCCGGCCAAACCATCATGCATACTTAAGCAAGCACTCACCACTCCTCCCCCGGCTCCTGTGACAACCCAGTCCCACGGCCCCACAACCAGCTGTGCCACGACGAAAAAATGAAATGATAATAACATTGCGCTATTATCATTTTATTTTTCTTTCTGAACTGCTCACAGAGCAGTGGGGCAACCCTCCTTTGCCTTAGCGGAGAAACCCGGACTGGTCCAAACTGAGTTAATAGGAAGAAATGATGGACGGAAGGTTGAACAATGCAAACTTTCCCCCCCAGTCACAGTTATCTGGGTTAAATCCATTGTTCTTTTGCTCACCGCGCCACCTCAGTTTGCACCCAGCCATATGCAAATCAGTCTTGACTCTTTTCCTCATGGGAACAGTCCAGCCCAAACTGCCAAGCCAGGTCCTCCCTGAGTCAGAAATAAGCATTCTGGGACAGGTTTTGAGGCATCACTCCTCATGAGTCAGGCTAGCTTGATTCAAGTGGAGCAGTGAGCACTGGACCCAAGTCTGGCCATACCCTACTTCGGGCAACAAAAGTAAAAGGAAAAAAATGGACGGAATGTTGAACATTGCAAACATTCACCCCAGAAAACAACAAGAATAGTACAGAGTTCCCCAAAAGGATTTAATCAAGTGAACTCATTAAGACCTCTCTCTTAAAATGCGTGATAGAGCAGGGAAAATGGGAATCCCTTATCGGAATCAAGGATGCCTCACACAAGTCAAAGGTTGGATAACAACTGTCACCCCACCCAATGATTGTCCAGTGTCATCATTGGCTATCCTGCTCCTTCGGCAGGCTGGCGCTGCAATGCCCGTCGGGCTGCACGAGAGTGCTGCACTTTAGCGGAGATCTTTTATTCCTTATTAGCCAATGAGTGCATGTGTGTGAGGGACCTAGGAAGTGCAATAAGTGAGCGTGAGTGAAGATAAGTTAAAAAAGGTCAGTGGAGTCCAATAGGGGAACCTTTAATAGCATGGCTCACTGCCTTATTAAAAAACCGTGAAAAGTTGAGGGGTATTAAGGCGTGACGGTAAGGGTAATCAGGCCTTATTCAACCCTCAGTCCGGGTGTGGTCAACATGTTTCTTGCCTCTAAGGCAATTCATCAGGACCAATTGCTCATAAGATTGCTCATGAATTCCTCCAACAAGAATCAGGAATCAAGTATACGACCTGTAACGTGTCGCAGAATCAACCCTTCATTGAGGCCCTCCCTGGGACTAGAGAAGGAAACAAAAAAAGGTTGCAGTCAATCAGAGGTTTGTTAACCCGAGACATTGTTGCATGTGACAATGGCATGCAAGTCATTGTGTGCTATAGGGGTCCCAACCCCTGTGGGACTATCACATCTGTGTCAGAGAGGGTATAAACGAGTTTAAAATCAATCAAACTAAAGTGAGAAAAAATGTCCTCCCAAGATGGGCAATTGGTAATTCGCACTGGGCAAGCATTATGTTTGATCACATCAGAGCAGCGTGCCCCACCCGACTGGGTGGCTCACGTGTGTCATGCAGGTGTGGTCGGTGTGTACCTGCACACCAACTGTGAGCATAAAATGAATTAAATCAAGAAGTACCACTTAAACAACTAATTATGTATCAGGGGGCATCATTTACACTTATGTCGTGATATAGCCCAAATTGTAGTTAACCGGGTGGACAGTGAGTCAACAAGGATGGCGGTTACATGGGAACGCGGCGCTTACCCGCAGTCCCTGGTCGGATTGCAATCCGGCTGACCTGGTGGGGCCAGTGCTATGTGGTAAAGTACCTAGGAAACAGAAAAAAGCGTACCGCTCGTCATTACACTGGGGAGCGGTAGAGCTTACCTCGGAAGCAGGCATCAGTCCGTGTGAATCGGGGCAATAGTGTAGGTGGAGCCTACCTTACCTGATTAGCAGTTGGCAAGGCGTCTATCACCTACCCCGTCCACCCCAGTCACAAAAATCTGGGTTTAATCCATTGTTCTTTTGCTCACCACGCCACCCCAGTTTGCACCCAGCTATATGCAAATCAGGCTTTACTTTTTTCCTAATGGGAACACTCCAGCCTGAACTGCCAAGCCATGTTATCCCTGGAACAGAAATAAGAATTCTGGGACCGGTTTTCGGGGAATCCCCTCATCGGCCAGACAAGCTTGATTCGAGTGACGCAGTGAGCATGGGACCCAACGTCTGGCATACCCTTCCCACTTAGGGCGACAAAAGCAAAAGGAGGTGGCATGGTAGATAAAAGAACAATGCGTTACAATTCTAGCCCACGTGAATGCCAGTGTATAAACGTATTGCAAGAATTCCTCCCATCACCTTTTGTGTGTTAGTACATCACTGGGCCATAAATGTCCATGTGTGTTTAAAAATAATGCTTCATAGCATATGTTGTTCTACCTTATTAAAATGGCAAGTCTAACAGGCCCATTAGGCAAGGTTTATCACTGTCAATGAGGCAGACTGCATCACAAATGATTTGTTTCATTGCTCTGTATGTGCTTTTGCTTGACTCGAAGCCATATTACTTTCACGTAGCAGATTGTTCTTAATCAGTGGATTTGATCTGTGATTGTAGATACATCACAATGAACGCAAAATGGCTGTCAACTACTTCCTGTGATGTATTTCCTGTCTCCCACTTCCTGTATTTAATTTACTGCATGAAAGAATGGGTTCTGGTTCAATTTCAGAGATTACGGCCTGAAAACGCAATTTCCAGTTCCGGAGTTTGCACCTCAGATGCGGACCCCACGCTCCAAAACCGGAAATTCCGTTTTCAGGTTGTAATCTCCAAAATTGAACCCATTATTTCATACAGGAAATGAAATACAGGAAGTGGAAGTCAGGAAATATATCACAGGAAGTTGTTGACAGCCATTTTGTGCTCATTCTGAGTCATCCTCTCTCACAGATCAGAGCCTCTGACATCCTGCTGCTCTTTTCCACCTTATTTCCCTCAAAATGGTTGAGGGTTAGGGGGAGAAAGCACCTCTTTTCACTGAAAGGGAATTATACATTTTAGCTGAGGCGGTGCTGACCAAATATCCTCAGCTATATGGGGGGGGGGCAGAGTACCAGCTGAGCAATGCAGCACAGGGCAGACTATAGGCTGACATTGGTGAGCACTGCAGTGCAGTGGACGTTCACACCAGGAAGTTGAGGACATGCTGCAAGGGCTGGGAGGACCTAAAATGCTGGGCTCAGCACAAGGCCCAGGAGCTCCTGGGCCAGTCTTCCCAGCACCATGTGCATCATCCCTGCCTCTCGCCACTGTACAGGATGGTCCTGTGTGCAGCTTGGCCGACCCTCTATGCTCAGCTGGAGGAGCATGAGCAGCAGAGACCTGGTAAGTGCATTATAAGTATTATGTGTCTGAAAGTATGATGTGAGTGAAGAGAGCTGCACCAGTGTGTGTCCCATGCCTCTATTTCCCTCTTCGGTGTCTATGCAGAAGTAATCATGAAGCAAAAGGCTCACTGTAGCACATTGACTTTACAGGGCAGAGTGCATTTTGGGAGTTATTGTTTCTTCATGACAACTGGGGAATTGAGCCACACATGTGCATTTGTACAGAAATGTGCACTGCCAGCAACACTAACAATGAACCAAGGGAATCATAACTGATGTGTGCATTGGATGAGAAATGATACAGACACTGTCCAATGTAAAAATAATTGACTATTGGATGCTGGGACTTGCATTGTATTCAGTGAGTTGTGGTTCTGATTAAGACAGATCATCATGTGCCATGGAGTCAAGACAGACTTTGAGATCCTTCCCTCACTCTTAAGTGTTTCCAATTTTGCCAAGTGTGCCTACAGATATACGTCTTACCCTCAGTTGCTTGTTTGCCATTTTTCATCTACAGGTAGCTGTAACAACGAGCCACTACTGTTCACCAGTGCAGAGCACTACCTGATCAGTCTTCAAAGCCAATATGTGGCAATGGATTGTCAGCTTTTGTGAGGGAATATCAAAAGGTTAGACCCACAACTTAGCAAACCAAATAGCCCAGACCCTATACGGATGTGTAACCCCCAATCGGCATTTGTCTTGTCTCATACAATGCTACACAGCAGATAACATTTGTCCAGACGTTAAAGTGCTGAGACTCCATATCACAGGCCTGATTCAATACTATCTCTCTGATCTCCTTTTGTAGACTGGGTTTAGAACCTGCCCATGTAGCAGTGACAGGACACAGAGATCACAAGAACGCCAAAGTTGAGGGTTGGCCAGTACATATGTGTAAGCCACCAAAAGTCTTGTGAGATGTCCATGTCAGATTCAAATCAGGAGATGACAGTGAACATACACATTATTTAAGCTCATAAACACTGACAACTGTATAGTGTGATCAGAGGAGAACAAAGTCTGACCTTGGCTCATCTTGGTATGTGTCTTGTCCTGACGTGTACAATGACTACATAATGATTTGTCTTACATTTCAGTGGGTTCAGCTGGCCAAATGGAACAACAACAGGACATGATTCAGAGCAGGACGTCTTTGGTGCGCCGGCTGCAAAGACCTTTTCCAATAATTGAGGAAGAAGAGGATGAGGCCGGACCCTCAACATCAGTAGGATTGTGCCAACCCGGACTGGCCAGGAAGACAACTCTGGTGCTACGGGCTGGGTGGAGGCTGTGGATATTGCAGAGGGGGGAAGAACTGTACACTTCTCACCTGGGGGTGGAGAGCTACTCTCCCCGGGACCATTCACCAGTTAGTTTTGGAGAGGTGTCCCTGGGGTAGGCCACTAACCAACCTGGGCCTGCCATCGCCCACTCCCTAACTCTGGAGACCCCCATATCATCAGGGCCTCCAGCTACATTCCCTGCATCCTGTCCCCCTCATCATAGCTGCCTGGTCGACACCAACATTGGCTCCAAACCTGAGGTACCACCCCCTCATGGTCTACCCAAAGCCCTCCCTGTGTGTTGCTGCACCAGAGGACTTGATGTGGGTATGTGAGGGTCAGCCACACATGTTCGCTCACATCATGCTGCAGATGTATCTAGAGATGCTCATGCTGGGAGAGGAAATTGCCAGAGCTCTGGTCACCCTCACTCCCAGTGTCAATTCTCTGAATGCAGCCATGTTGTCTTGCGTATCCCAACCTCCTGCCCCCACCACAGTCAATGTCTCCCCCTGTCCATTGCACCGCACTGTTTCCCCCGTACTCCTCGTGTGTCCCGATGCCATGTGGTGCCTGTTCCTGCACCGGCCAGCCAGGAGCCCGCATCGGACTCAGAAGATCTGGAAATTATGGTACTAGATTATGACCAGAAGGACACTTGACCTGTTGGACATCATTTTCTTTGCGGACAGTTATTTTCTTTTCCCCTTGTAAATAAACATGTTCCCCTGACTCTCCCTTACGTGTTATATTTTTGTTGCCCCACCTCAATCCAAGTTCCCTTCTCCGTCTGTAGTACGAACATCATTTGTTTTTCTTTGTCTCTTCCAAACGGACTGTTGTTGTTTTTCAAAACCCACACTTTTCTTTACATAAAATCAATTTTGAATCATACTTTTTCCATTTTGTTTAACTTCATTGTGAATGTCTTGTACAAAATGTTGACATGTATTTTGGGAGTCATCTGCTCTTCACATTATGGCTTGCAGCAATGATGGGGTTACACTTAAACATGTGTCACACACACATACATCCTCACATCTCTAGGCCAACAAAATTATTTACACATATTCACAGGGGTAAAAAAGGTTGTGGGATGTTATCAATGGGGATCGTGCTTGTGACTTCGCAATTTCAGAGGTGAAGATCACTGTAAGGGATCATGTCTGGGTTCTCGCCTACATGCAGGTGGGTGTTGTGCATGGCATGTGCCTGTACAGGGTGATGTTCATGTGCAGGGTCAGATGGTGTATGTACAGTTGGTGTTTGTGCGTGGACAGGGGCTTGTTTTGCAGATGGTAGGAGTGCCTGTTCAGTTGGTGGTGGTGGTTGTGCAGGTGGTGGGAGTACCTGTCCAGGGCACGGTTGTGGGTGTGTACCCTTGCTGTGGTCCTGTGCAGTTTGTGGTACAGATGTGTGGGTGTGATGTGCTGCAGACAGATGTGATGGCTCCCATCCCTGCGTTGACAGTGAAGGGAGACTTGGGATCACTTTCATCATGCCCTCCATCATCTTCATGGCCAGGCATGGTGTCTTAAACTCTTTTCCCTTTGGATGGATATTATGCTACTGGTATTCGTGGACATGTATTGCCAAGATCTATCCATCATATCCAAAACATGGGTCAGTCTGTCTACCACCTGAGGGATTTGGCCCATGTCCTGCAGAGCCTCAGCTCAAACATGTCTAACAGGGTAGCCCCTATGGCACGAATGTCCTGCCTCACATCTGCCTGCTGTTGGAAGATGTCCTGCTCCCACTGGCCACCATAGCAAGGTACAAGCACTCTCTGCAGGGGTCAGCCATGAATGAGACCGGCAGGTCCAACAGCAGGGGATGGCTGATGGAAGCATGTGGACAGGAGAATGGTGCCCAGGGGATACCTGCACCACAACAGGGTTGTTACTTCCCACAGATGGTGGAGAGAATGCCTGGGATACACTGTATAGGGAGGAGTGTATAGGGGAACCACCACGTCTGTCCTGGATGTGAGGGCTGTGAGTGAGTGATGTCTGTGTTGGGGTAGGTGTGAACCGTGGCTGGTTAGCTCTATACTGGGGACAGGCAATCCTTTGTTTTAGAGGAAGCTGTGGCACTTTGCTGGATGGAGGGTGTGAGGACTTGCAAAATTTGGGCAATGTTGGGAAATTTCTGTCCATGGCATCAGAATCGTCCTCCTCGAAGAGGAGGAACAGATAGTCACCAGCATCTTCAATCCTTCAGCCTCCTCAGGTACTTCCTCCTCCTCCTCTTGTGCAATACTTGCAGCTGACATTACTGCCTGAAGGACCAGTGAATTTCCCCCTTTGATTGCCTGTCGCCCTACACTGGTGCAAGGTCTGTCCTCCTCATCAGCATCATCCCCTGGAACACAGAAGTTTCAACAGGATAAGTAATTGATCTGGTATAAGATGTGGTGCAACACAAGTGTTGGTTCTACTGTACTTTGCATCTACAGATGAAGCACCTGTGACCTGGTTTGGGTGCCCCAACATGTGACAGCTCACACCATAGCACTAAGGTATTGAATGGAGATGTACAATGCACAAGCAAACTCACCAGCTCCAGCCACAGCTTTGCGTCCCTTTGCAATACCCCCTGATGTCAACTGCTGAACCTGGATCCTCATAGGTATAGCTGATGAAGTGGTCCCCGATCCAGCAGTTGGAGAGGGAATTGACAACATACTCAATGATCTGCTTTACTAATTTACAAACAGGCACATGTGACACTCATGGAAATGAAATGATATGTATGTACCTTTGTAAACAACAACTGCATATTCTATGCAGAAGGGTGTTTGGATCTTCGGCAGGGTTTTTTGAATCTACGATAGGGAAACACATCATGCCACAATTACCTGATGGACAGGTGTGAGAGGGTTTTACTGCTGCTGCAGCCAGGATGTCTTGCATTCCCTGGAATGGGGTTGTACACTGAACTGCTGTCATCCTGTCAGCAGCTGTGATGTGACATACATGTCCAAATTTCAGTACATCAGATAGTTGCTATGAGCTAACATGTACAGTCATTCTCAATGTCCATTTACAGGATATTTCTGGCCAATTTGCAGCATGTTTACCTCATGGACTTTACATGTGGGCCCCTGCTCACATGCAGCAATTGCCAGCTGTTACCTCCACACAGCACTGACATCAGTGAGATGAGACACCAACAGACAAACCTGTATAAGAAGGTTACTGATATTTTAAGGACGGGGATAAATAATCAGGACTCCTCTGCATTACATTGATTACACCTTCACCATTAAGACTAACATGTTTCATGAGTATAATATCTGTTGACAAGCCGAAAGGAGTTCACATCACCAGGCTGACTGACCAGTTTCATATTTGCACATCAGTTCAGACATCGCATTGCAGAGTTCATGTGTGAGATGTGCAATAGTCAGGTACATTTTGTGGGTCATTTGTACTTCCCTACCCATGAAGTCACAAAGCTCTTTTTGGTATGAGAGACCACACATTTGTTATGTCCATCCTTTGAGTGTTCTCTGTTCTCATTCTCCATTTCCAAAATCTTGATTTTACTTAGCTGACAACGGATGATGTCTTGTACAGCAGACATCCTAACCTCATGTGTCAATCACTCACTTATATAGGTGAATACAGTAGAAGACGAGGCAAGCAGCATGCAACATTTGACCAGGATCTCACATTGTGGGTAAGTTGAGAAGCTTTGATTGTTACCCCCTACACTGGATTTGCCTTGTGTTTTCAGCCAAGAGATTTGAAAAATTCACTTCCTGAAGATTCACCTCAGCAGCCCACACACCCATCTCAAAAGAACCCAACTGGCATCAGTGTGAGCCCCATGCACACCAATTAATTTCAATATGATTTAACCATTGATATTTTGGCAAGAGAGTTTTCATATTATTGAATTATAATCCAGTTGCGTCTAGGACATTTCATGTGAAACTATGTACTATTTTATGTCCATTCTGCACTCACTTGGCATACATTTTGTGTCATCCTTTCAGTGGCCACCATGATGTGATCTGGTATGTGGTTAAATGCCATGTGTAGGCATATTGTGATGCAGGATAACAGTGATGTAAAACACATTACACACATACAACATACAGTGGAGATTAAAGGCACATTTCATGAGCATTCAGGTACAGTATTCTTGGGTTTACTTACCATGGCCCGCACCTGCCCAGTGTGTGGTCCCTGAGCAGATGTCACAGCCAACCTTGTAGCAGAAGTCAATGTTGGTCTTGGAATGTGGGAGGACATCATTGGACCTACAATGATAAGTGTGTTTGCAACTTTACATTTCTGCTGCCATATGTGATGCATTCAATTTCAGGCACAAAGAATAAGCACAAGCATTTGTGGGCACTACCGTTGCAGAAGTGTGTAGCACTAAATATCTGGAGTGATCCCACATACAAATTATAATGGCCCCACTGCCTAGAAGCAATGTCTATCAAATTGACATGACCAACAACAAATCCTGAAGTAAGGTCCATTATCGTATTTTGTTAATGGCCAAAAAACATGCCATCAGAATATAACATTTATAACCAGCTGGTGAGGTTCCGTGACGATTGTAAGTGGTGTTTTCGACTCGCACGAATATGGTCGAGTCTGGTATCTATGAACCGCAAATGACGAGTTTAGTGGGTGTACGCATTTTCGTTGTGCTAACCTAAACCGTTCGTTTGTTTCGTGGGTTTCTTTATCTGTACCCATGGGTTCCATCTTAGATGCAGCATCCATTTTGTCTCTTGCCCTCAAGTAGCCAGCGAACGGACGCTGTCCGCTTCGCGACCCTGGGATTCCCAAACTGTTGCGGAAGACACGTTTCCTTTGAAAGTGTCTTTTTGATAAAGGGAACAGCACTGTAAGGCAGATGGCCCCGCTCGAGGCTCATCTTGCCGTGCCGGTCTATTGTCTTAGCCGTGCATCTCATTAGGCACGTCCCTTTGATGCCTGCAGCTCGTGTTTCCCGATACCACCCCTTTTACACCCTTTCCGATCTCCCCACTGTTTCTGCCTTCCTCTACACCTGTTCCTGTTCCTTCTTCGATCTGTTTATTGCTGATTGGAATGTACTAATGGTGGGAAGATGGGTTTTTACAGTTGGGAACCACCGAATGTTTCTGTACTTATGTTCCGGGCCTTAAATACATGAAAGCGACCTTTTCTTTTGCCTTTACGATGGGAACCAAGTTGTAAACCTTTGTGTACCATGTTAATCTATGAGAGAAACTTGTATAAAAGGAGCGACCCACAGTAGCAATTTGAATCAGACTCCGCGAACGTACATGTTGTGTACTTCACGTGACTTCTGTGTTCCCTGCAGTAAATAAACCTCGAATCTTTGACGCCGAAGGAAGTGTCCTGTGTCTCTGTTATTTGTACGCCGGAACAGGTAACCCACGAAGGTTTCAGGTGTTATCCCTGGCACCGCTGGGTCTTAAATAACCCAGTCCTTCAGTTGGCGCCCAACATGCGGCTGCATCAGTGGTACCGGTCCAAGCCCGACGATCGTGAGGAACTTCGTGTGAAATCTCCGAGGGAAGGTGCACCCCGCTTCATCGATCCTGTTGTCGAAACAAGTGGCCCGACGACTTTTCCCGCGAAGATTCCCGCCTCCTGACGGCTGCGACGGACTGCTGCCCTGACTGTAGACCTGTTTTGGCGCCTGGCGTAGACCTTGGTACAGCGAGACGATAGACGGGCCTTCCTGGTGACGCCATCGACTTTTGAGTTAAGTATTTGTGGGTCGCTCCCATAGTCCTTAGTTGTGGGTGCTTAGTTGTTGCATGGTTCCATTGCATTTGTGGTTCTTAGTACTTGATTCTTTGTTGTGATATTTGACGTCTGCAGTCGCCAAAAACCAAGGGTTTTTGCTCTTTGCAGGGACTTGGTAAATCCTATAACCCTTGAAGTTTGTGAAACTCGGCTGGTGTGCAAGATGCCTGGTCGTAGTACTTTGTTCAGTTGTTTTAGAAAATTTGGTGCGGATTCCCGACTGGAGGACTCGTGTCCGATACCTCCGGTTGGAACTCCAACTTACGAGTTATATAGTCGCCATGGTTTAGGTCCAATCACGTTCAATGAGTGTTGGGTTCGCTATACTAAAAAAGACGGTGTCTTTAGTTGGCCACCTCATGGTAGTTTTGAGACTCCGATTCTAGACAATCTTGAGGCTCATTTGTTTAAAAGGAAATCAAGGACGGCCATGTTTGATTCCTTTCGGTTGTGGCGTAAAGAAGCCAAACAGAGAGAGATCAGACAGATTAAACGTAATAAGAGAGAAGGAGTTGTTACTACGGTAAGAAATGCAGAACAGTTTCAGCGAGATAAGGAGGAAAAGGAAAAGGAAGTTTTCGATAGATTGCAGCGTATGTCTGTAGACAAATGTTACCCCGCTTTACCAACGGGTACAGATAAGAAGGAGGAATCTGCAGATGACCCTTTAATGTCTTATCTCTTGAAGTCGCCACCTCCGTACGCACAGGGCACTGTAACTCCTGTGGTTCCTCCTGCCCCTGTTCTTCCTGCTCCTGTTCCACAACCTGTTCCTCAAAATGTTCCTGCTCCTCTACCTGCTTCCTTCCCTACTGCTCCTCCACTTGTACTTCCCCATACTCCTGCTCCTGCTGTTCCCGCTGCTCCTGCTGTTCTGGTCACTCCTGCTGTTACTTCTGCTCCTGACTCTTCTCTTGTTACCTCGTTGTGTTACTCTTCTTCTCCATCTGTCCGACGTCGTACTCCCTTTGTTGCTGCTAACTTCTTTAATTCTCTTGGACCTATTCTTGAGTCCGCTGGTTCGGACGGTCCTCAAAGACGAAGTCAGCTTCCTGGTGGTAGGGAGCGTGACTCATTGTATAATATGGCTATGGGTTGGATGAAATACCCCTTTCGAAATCCTCCTCGTGTAGTGTTAGATACGTTTTGCCAATTCAACATACCGACACAAAGGTTCGTGTTTGAAGAAATGTGCAAGGCTTTACGTGACCTAATATCGGCTGATGCATCTGATGAGGTATTGACTGCTCTGACTAACCTTCAGCTCCAGTTTGCGAGCGGAATGTTGGTGGGCACCAATGTTCGACGTGCTGTCGAGCAATTATTGTCTTTTTGTCCTTCTACGATGCCTCGGGCATTGTTCGTGGAGGACATTGAGGGATCGCTTGCTGCGCCTGGTCAGTACCCCATGCGCGAAGTTCCACCAGTGTGGATGCCAGGTGATGCTAATGCCGTTCCTATCATCCTGCCGCACTTTCAAAGAGTGTGGATACATCTTCCATGGAAACGTTCGGAAGTTTTGCAGGTAAAGCAGTCTTTGCCTGACCCTCGCAAAAATCCTGCAGGGTATTATAAAGAATTATCGCAGCTAGTGGATGCTACGATAATGAATCTTGCCGATATCGATATGCTGTTTGGCAATGTCGTACCGCAACCGGTATGGGCAAAGATTCGTCAGGAAGACCATGGGGGAGAATTAGGCGGTGACTGGAATGCATTGCGGGCTGCTGACGCTTTGCAAGTTGGTGGGGCCAAGCTTGATCAATTAATTACGGCTCTGCCTCAGAGAATTATCGCTCTGATGAAAACGCTTATGCCAGCCATGAAGGTAAATTGGGACAAACTGTCCGCTTGTAAGCAGAAGAAGGATGAGAGCCTCTCTGATTTCTTTACTAGATTTGAGGAGACTTTCATTGACCATAGTGGTCAAGACATGGGTACTGAAGGAGGTCAGCGATTGTTTGTGGATAAGTTTGTCTCAAATTTGCTGCCTGACTTAAGCAACAAATTGCGTAATTCAGAAAGTGCGTGGGCTGTTTCTACTTCTGCTCAAATATTGGCTACGGCCCAGTATTATGAGAATAGGGAGAAAGAAGAGAACGATCGTGCTGATAAAAAGACAAAAGAATTAAAAACTAAAGTGTTGTTGCAACAAGCGTATCCTCCGCGTTCGAATCAGAATGATTCGCAACAGCGAAACAGATCGCAGCCACAGTCTAATAGGTCGCAATCACGAAATGATTCCTCTTCGCAGAGATCTTCGTTAGGGTACAATCAGTGTGCCTATTGTAGGAATGAGGGTCATTTAAAATTCGATTGTCCAGTTCTCAATGAGCGTAATAGTGGTAATTCGTCTAGAGGAGGTCGTGGTGGTTCTCAACAGACATCACGTGGTAGAGGTCGCGGTGCTCAAAACGATCGTTCCACTAATACTTCTGACTCCAATAATTGTTTTGACCAGCGCGGATCGTCGCAAGGGCGATCTGCCCAGTACAATGTGGATGATTATTACGTCGATCAGGATGCTGACAACGGTAATTACTAGGACAGCCATAGACAAGGAGAGGGAGTAGTATCAGTTCCGGTTGATCAGAGAGGGCCTTACGTCGCAGTTGCCACCTCGGGCGTCGTTGAGCCTTTTCTGTTGGACACTGGTGCAGCGAAAAGTTCCATCATGCATTCGAAACTCCCTGGCGCACCTTTGTCTGGCTTAACAAATGTTTCCGTTGGATTCTCTGGCGCCCCCGTTAGTAATCCAGTTTCTCGTCCTTTGCCCCTTACAATTGGGCCACGTGAGCTGAAAGCTCCGTTGATTTTGACTACTGGTTGTGGTGAAAATCTTTTGGGCCTGGATTTGCTAAAACGTCTATATGCGACTTTGTATTGTTCTCCTGCGGGAGTAAAGCTTACGTTGGGTGAGAGAGTTGTCTCTCCAATGTATTTGTCTCTCGATAAGCTTTCACCGGAATTGAGCTCTCTTCCTGCATCTTTGTGGGCAACAGGTCCCAATGACGTGGGCCTGCTTGATATCTCCCCTTATGTTGTTCACTTGAAGTCGAATGTACGATTGCCACATATTCCCCAGTATCGTATCTCCCTTGATGGTGAGCGAGCACTGTTAGCGATCATTTACGATTTGATCGAAAAAGATGTTATCGAGGAGACTCGGGGAAACGTGTGCAACAGTCCTGTGCTACCCATTTTGAAACGTACTGATCCCTCAAAACCACCTGTTTATCGTTTTGTAATCGATTTACGGGAGGTGAATAAAATTGTGGTTCTTCAGTTCCCTGTGGTGCCTGACATCACGGCTCTACTAACTCTGATTCCAGCCTCTGCATCTTGGTTTTCGGTGATCGATCTGAAGAATGCGTTCTTCAGCATTCCGATTGCAGAGGAGAGCAGGGACCTTTTCGGTTTCTGTCTCGGAGGTCGCAGCTTTAGGTTCAAACCGCTCCTCAGGGCTACTGTGAAAGTCCATCCATATACAGTCAAGCCTTGAAGGGCCAGCTAGATGCGTTTGTGTTGCCGGCCGGTGCAGCCTTAATCCAATACGTCGATGACTTATTGGTGGCTGCGGACACTCAGGACATTTGCAAAACTGCTACGGTGTCGTTGTTGCACCATCTCTGTGATTTACATCATAAGGTGTCGCCTTCTAAATTACAATATTGTTGTCAAGAAGTAACCTATCTAGGCCACTTATTGTCAAAGGAGGGAAGAAGGTTGGCCCCAGAGAGAATTGCAGTGATTGCGCGAATGACTGTGCCAACAACTCAGAGAGATGTGCGTGCCTTTTTAGGTATTACGTCGTACTGTAGGCAGTGGATTCCAAATTTTTCATTGTTAGCGAAACCATTGGTAGCTCTTACGTGCAAGGATGTTCCAACTCCTTTACCATGGACGGAAGAATGTCAGAAAAGTTTTTCTGAACTGCGTGACGCATTGTGTTCGGCTCCTGTGTTAGGGACCCCTGACTACAGTAAGCCGTTTACACTGTACGTTCACGAGAGAGAAGGCTGTGCGTTGAGTGTCTTGACGCAACAATTTGGCGGTAAGCAGCGTCCATGTGCATATTTTTCCTCGACCTTGGACCCAGTAGCTAGAGCATTGCCGAGTTGTCTGAGAGCAACAGCGGCAGCTGCGGTGTCCATCCGACAATCTGCAGGATTGGTCATGGATAATATGATTACGGTGATGGATCCGCATGCAGTTTACACTCTCTTGAATCGTACGAAAACCCAACACTTGACGAGCGCGCGGTTGTCTGGTTATGAGTTGACGCTTTTGGCAAGTCACATTCAAATAAGACGCTGTAATGTCCTGAACCCTGCGACTTTGTTGCCAATCAGTATGGAGTCAGACGAAGTAGCACCTCACGATTGCTACTTGCGAACTGAGGAGGAAACAAAAGGTCGCGTGGACCTTAAAAACACTCCTTTGGAAGATCCCGATGGGACTTTGTATGTGGATGGTTCGTGTTTTAAATTGCCGAATGGCGATGTAACGACTGCGTATGCTGTGGTAACCTTGAATACTGTTGTGGAAAGTGCGAGATTGAATCAGAATTCTGCTCAGGCTGCAGAGCTGATTGCGTTGACTAGAGCGTGTGTGTTGTCAAAAGGGAAACGGGTGAATGTGTTTACCGACAGCCAATATGCTTTTGGCGTCGCGCATAGTTTTGGACGTTTGTGGAGAGAGAGAGGTTTTATGACGTCGCATGGCACTAAGATTCAGCATGGACAGCTTGTGAATGATCTTTTGGATGCACTTGCATTGCCTTAGCAGGTGGCGATTGTTAAATGTAGTGCGCACCGTAAAGTGATAGATGATGTGGGTCGTGGTAATGCGTTTGCGGATGAGACTGCTAAGGAGACTGCCCGGAACCTTAGCACTAGGATGTATGTGACGAGTTCGGTTAGGTGGCCTACAGAGACTGGTATGTGTGAGAATACTATCGAGAGTGTAAAAGCGATACAGAATGAGGCCACTGAGATTGAAAAGACGAAGTGGAAAGAAAGTACGGGAAAGTTGGATGCGAATGGTTGCTGGATTGATTTGTCGGAGCATAAGAGATGGATGTTGCCAGATGCGTATGTGCTAGCTGTCGTGACGATGGCACACGGTTTAGCACATATTAGTGCGAAAGGTATCTGCAAGTTGTTGTCCCCTGTATGGAAGAATGATGGTATCACGAAGTGTGCTGGGAGATTGGTGAAGAATTGTATGATATGCATGATGTACAACCCTGGAAAAGGAACCCCTACACCTCCTGGCCATTTTGCTCCCCCTTCATGTCCCTTTGAGGTGATTCAACTAGACTTCATCCATATGGAGCGATGCAATAACCTTAAATACGTTTTAGTGGTGGTTTGCGCATTCTCCCGATGGATTGAAGCCTACCCTCTTAAAGATAACACTGCCCTGTCCACTGCGAAAATCCTACTGAAGGAATACTTTCCTCGGTATGGAATGCCACGAATTGTATGGTCTGATAACGGAAGTGAGTTTGTGGAGAGTGTGATGAAGAGTGTGTGTAAGGGCCTTGGAATTACCCAGAAATTCCACAGCGCCAATTATCCCCAGTCAGCAGGTTTGGTTAAAGGGTACAATGGCACCCTCAAATTGAAGCTGGCGAAGGTTCAGGCTACGACTGGTCTCTCGTGGCCTGACGCCTTACCTCTAGCCCTTCTGTCTACTAGGGCGACTGTACACTCCCGAGTAGGGCTTAGTCACTACGAGATTGTGTTCGGCCGCCCTGCGAATGTTTGGGGGGTTCCTAGACCGAGTGTGTTCTCTGATCTTGAGTACCCAATGTTGATCGATTATTTGCATGATCTGACTGCTAAACTGAGGTTAATTCACCAACAGGTCTTTGAAGCACTGCCGACGCAGACGGAGGGTCCAGGCCACCAGCTCCAGCCCGGAGACTGGGTGGTGACTCGTAATTTCGGAAGAAAACAAAACCTTGAGCCCCGCTTTACTGGACCCTACCAAGTTCTACTTGCCACGAGGACTGCTGTTCGTTTGGAAGGTCGTAAACATTGGGTGCACGCCACCCATACTAAAAAGGTGCCTCTACCTTTGCCGGCAGACTCGTGGGTGAGGAAAGGCATTGCTTCGTCTGAAACGGAAACTTCACAGACCTTTGTTCCTTTTAGCGACGCTCAGCTTGTTGGAGAACCCTCAGCGCAGCAGGACGACATTGTTGAACAATTGCCACAAACAAACTCAGGATCTGAACAATTGGCTGATCAAGAGAACTCTGTTCCCTCATCGGATCCATTGTTTGATGAACAGACACGTCCTGGGAGAAGCCGATACTTCCTGAGATCTAATACTAAGGACAAATAAAAAAGTTTTTGCTCTCTCCCTTGACATCCACATTACCCCATTGACACCAGTCAGTCTGAACACACTCGTACCATTTTGATTTTTTGCAAATATTGTGAGTTTGTTTCCACATGTTTTTGCTTCCACAGCTTGGAAATATTGTGTATATTTGTAAATAAGTACCTTACATCCGGGTGTACCGTAGGGCCGCGCATGTACTTCCTTCTGGTTAGTAGGTCTTGACACTAGGTCGAAGGCCGTCGGTTCCTGGGAGCTCCTGGGGATTGACTACTGCTACACAGAACGAAGTGCGTCAAGAAACGTTGCGGACGGTCTTAGAGGATGGCCTTTTCAAAGCTGGTGGACTTGGAAAAAGCTCAGGCGCAAAGATTCAAGCTGCAGCAAATTACTCGTACAAAATGCTTCATGTTTCAAGTGTTCCTTTTGTTCTTAACTGTTTCTTCGTTATTGGCGGGTGGGGTGTATTACTTGATACTGACGTTCTTGCCTTCTGCCTCACCTACCTTTTCTCCTGAACCTAAAACTATCTCCACTTTTTCCCCTCATTCCTTCCACGTCTTACCACAACACGAGCAGGCTAGACGTGCGGAGTTCAGAAACAATTCCTTCGTTCAACTCCTTCATCAGCATCAGTTGGTCGTAAACACTACCAATTGTTGGGTGTGCGGGTTAATGCCACATACCACAGATAAGGGAATTCCATACTTGGTTCTGCCTTATAGTTCCCAGGGTTCAGCTCGAGCATTGCAAACAATGTTTCGAAGTGCACTAGATTCCTACCCCAATCGAGAGCCACGTCCTCCCCACTTTGGTCCTGGTCCGTACCATAAGTCTTTGGCCATAGCGATTGCTGACTTAGATAGGGATATCTATGAACCGTCGCTCATCCCGGACGAAGAGGTGCGAGCCTATAGGGATCTAAGTGAGGTTGAGTATAGTGCGCTCATGGGTGAAAGACAGTTTAGAAGCTCGTCTCCAATATGGATCGTACCCCATCTTGGTAATTTTTGTCTAAAAGGTCATGGCCGAAGCCCGAGAGCTCATCTTGGAGAAAGTGCTTGCTCCGAGACTTATGTCCTACCGATGCTCTCTTCCCCTGTGTTTCTGACTGCCAAGGGTACGTACTTCGTCTGTCATGATCGTGCGTATACGTGGTTGCCCTCTGACTTTGTGGGCTCATGTTACATCGCAAATTTGCTGCCTCCGACGTTTACCGTTGATGCAGATTACCACAAGACTAGAGTCGTAAGGGGCGTGATTAGCGAAGAGGACACTGCCGGTCAAGAGGCAGGAGACTTTTTCAAGGGTTTCTTTCTGTTTTGGGGACCTATGGTCAATAGTAGGAACCTGAGACAGTTGACCCGAGTGGGGGAATCGACAGCTAATATCACTGCCAGTGCCCTTGGTAACATCACAGCAGAACTTCAGGCGGATAGGCTTATGACGCTACAAAACCGTATGGTTTTAGACGTTGTTTTAGCAGATCGAGGTGGAGTATGTAAGGTGATCCATTCGAGCTGCTGTATTTTCATTCCAGATAACGCTCCGACTGTCTATCAAGCCATCTCGAAGTTGCATAAAATCTCTGAGTCCATACACGTGGACGTAGGGGATTGGACGCTACTTGGGTGGTTTTGGGGCCTGATGTCGACCTGGGGTTGGAAGATTCTGATGATCATCGGAGTTGTTGTAGCATTTCTGTTCACGTGTTGCCTTTGTGTGCAGTGTGGCCCTGCCTTATGTGGCCTTTGTGCTACGACGTGTATGAGACAGCCGCCTGTTACCAAAGGAACTCTGATGGATAGAATGATGTTGCAGCAGCACTTAGATGGTCTGATGAATATCGAATATGATTCCGACTAGTGCTTGCCTACATGAGGGCAAAAGGAGCGTCTGAGGTTCCGTGACGATTGTAAGTGGTGTTTTCGACTCGCACGAATATGGTCGAGTCTGGTATCTATGAACCGCAAATGACGAGTTTAGTGGGTGTACGCATTTTCGTTGTGCTAACCTAAACCGTTCGTTTGTTTCGTGGGTTTCTTTATCTGTACCCACGGGTTCCATCTTAGATGCAGCATCCATTTTGTCTCTTGCCCTCAAGTAGCCAGCGAACGGACGCTGTCCGCTTCGCGACCCTGGGATTCCCAAACTGTTGCGGAAGACACGTTTCCTTTGAAAGTGTCTTTTTGATAAAGGGAACGGCACTGTAAGGCAGATGGCCCCGCTCGAGGCTCATCTTGCCGTGCCAGTCTATTGTCTTAGCTGTGCATCTCATTAGGCACGTCCCTTTGATGCCTGCAGCTCGTGTTTCCCGATACCACCCCTTTTACACCCTTTCCGATCTCCCCACTGTTTCTGCCTTCCTCTACACCTGTTCCTGTTCCTTCTTCGATCTGTTTATTGCTGATTGGAATGTACTAATGGTGGGAAGAATGGTTTTTACAGTTGGGAACCACCGAATGTTTTTGTACTTATGTTCCGGGCCTTAAATACATGAAAGCGACCTTTTTTTTTGCCTTTACGATGGGAACCAAGTTGTAAACCTTTGTGTACCATGTTAATCTATGAGAGAAACTTGTATAAAAGGAGCGACCCACAGTAGCAATTTGAATCAGACTCCGCGAACTTACATGTTGTGTACTTCACGTGACTTCTGTGTTCCCTGCAGTAAATAAACCTCGAATCTTTGACGCCGAAGGAAGTGTCCCGTGTCTCTGTTATTTGTACGCCGGAACAGGTAACCCACGAAGGTTTCAGGTGTTATCCCTGGCACCGCTGGGTCTTAAATAACCCAGTCCTTCACTGGGTGGACTGGACAATTTCATGTCTAGAAAAAACATTCTAGGTTGGACAGTGGATTCATTCAGAATACTCCTGACCATTGTATCTCATTTCTTGATCATCATTGTCATATTTATTAACATTGTATATCTTGAATTAGTGTACAAAAACAATTACAATTTAGTGGGGACTCGTTTTTGACTTGTTGTGGCACTCAATTCTAGGATTGAGTTCACAGTTCTGGAATTGTTGGTGGAATACATGTAATGTTAAAAAATCATAAAGGTACAATGATCCTAGATATATTATATTTTGTCTTTCGCTATTCATAAATGTAATTTGCTCAAGGTAAATGTCCTTTCAGAATTCCAATAGTTTGAAAGCTAAGTTTTCCTCTCCGGTAACATTTGAGATTTAGGCCTCTATATCCCTCTGTTGTCTGCTGACAATGTATGCATTTTGGCCATCTCCATACCAGTTTGACTTACCAGTTAGTGAGGGTGGTATGCGTTGCTCTGTATGATGTTGTTTCCTTCCATAAGATGCAGGGATCTTTGCTACTGTGGTTGTCTGTACTCTGGCTGAATCTGTCAATAGGTGAGACGAGAGAAAAGTAGTAACACAAAAAAGGGTACAGAGTTCCCCGGGAAGAGTGGAAAAGGTAGAGTGTGTGTACTAGAAGAAGGGGGAATCCTCTTGTTGGAACTAAAACCCTCACACACCCAGGTAACTAGGTGTCATGCTTCATCATATGGGTTCTGCTCCTCGTCAGACTGGCGCTGCAATGTCTGACGGGTTCCTGAAACCGGGGCTCTTTATTGGAGGTCTTTTGTTCTGGCCATATAGTGCATGCGTGTGAGAGGGCGGGGAAGTGTAGTCGTGGAGTGAAAAGGTGTATTAAAAAAGGTGGGTCAGTCCACAATGTAATTTATTTGCGTGGTTGACTCCCTTGATTAAAAAGGTGGGAGGAGAGATAAATGCCCAGAAATTATCCTAGCATGTTAACTACTACCCTCTGGTCAGGTCCAAGGGAGTCAACCACGCGAATACATTACATTGTGGACTGACCCACCTTTTTAAATTCACCTTTTCACGCCACAACTACACTTCCCTGCCCTCTCACACGCATGCACCATATGGCCGGAACAAAAGATCTCCGATAAAGAGCCCCGGTTTCGGGAGCCCGTCAGACATTGCAGCGCCAGTCTGACGAGGAGCAGAACCCATATGATGAAGCATGTCACCTAGTTACCTGGGTGTATGAGGTCGCTCCCCACGCTGCCCCCTGCTCAATACTCTGGTATCGTAGCGCTATACTGCCAGACTGCTCAATTATTTGTGCCTGATTATACTGCTATCGTAGCGCTATACTGCCAGACTGCCCAATTATTTGTGCCTGATTTACTTTTATCGTAGCGCTATACTGCTAGACTGTTGTTTAATTATTATTACATTGTGTATTGCTCGTTTTGCCTGCTTACATTATTGATGCCTGATTGTGCCGGGGCCACTTGCCCATTTCTTAGCGTTTATTAAGGCTGTGCCCCAATCTCGTCCTGCTTCGCTTTTGGCTTGCTGCCATTTTGTTGTTTGTTGTTGTGCCTCCCAGTCTGGCTCTCCACCCCGCTCCCACCTCCCAGCTGCTCCTCCCTCCCTCCGCCCCCCTCCACTCTCCACATATGACAGACGCAATTGCGCGCAGCGTTCAAGCGCTGCAGACGCGCCCCATGCGCGCCGAAGGTGCGCCAAAGGTAAGCCCGTCTACGCCCGTCTGCGCCTGGACCACGCCCAGCACCAGACCCCCTGGCCCCCGCAAAATCCACTCCACCCGCATAACGTACGACGCCGCAATCCTCTCAGCACTTAACCCCGGTCGACTCCCAAACTGCTACCAAGCCGCCCCAGGACACTCCCATGGACCCTTCACCTGCTACTCTTGCAAGTTCGACTGCATCAGGACCCACACCAAATCCACAAACTCCAAACAGAGCTCCGACACTAACCACCTGAAGTGCATCCTCAACACCCGCTCGGTCCACAGACACGCCATTCAACTTTGGAACCTACTCGACACCACATCGCCGGACGTCGCCTTTCTTACAGAAACCTGGATGAACACCTCATCAACGCCCGACATCGCCATAGCCATCCCGGACGGCTACAAGATCATCCGAAAGGACCACATCAACCAAACAGGAGGCGGCATCGCCATCGTCCATAAGAACACCATCCGCATCACAACCAGTTCCGACGACAACCTCGCAGCCGCCGAACACCTTCACTTCCAGATCCACACCTACCCCAAGACCACACTCAGAGGCACCCTCATCTACAGGCTACCAGGAACCCACACACAATTCAGCGAAGACATCACTGACTTCATCAGCCCACACGCCCTCCCCTCAAAGGACTACATTCTACTGGGAGACCTCAACTTCCACCTGGAAAAGAACAATGACAACAACACCACCACCCTTCTGGACAACCTCGCCAATCTCGGACTCAAACAACTTGTTGACACCCCCACCCACTATGCCCGGCACACGCTCGACCCTATCTTCACCTCCAGCAAGCACATCTCCTTTAATCACACCACAGCTCTCCATTAGACGGACCACAGCTGCGTTCACTTCAACTACAAAAAGACTATGACCCACAACTACCCACAACCAATTCCCCACAGAAACTGGAACAAAATTACCACCGACCAGCTCTTCACATCACTTCACCAAAACCCTCCTGCCAAATCATCGGACCCAAACCAAGCAGCCACCAACCTAACAAAATGGATCACCCACAGAGCTGATGAATTAGCACCCTTGAAAAACCATAAAATCAAGCAAGGCAGCAAAAAAGCCCCCTGGTTCAATGATGACCTTATGAAATCCAAGATCTGTCGCACCCTCGAGAAAGCCTGGCGAAAAAACCCAACCACTGACAACCTGGCGTCCTTCAAGAACGCCACCCGCAAACACCACCAACTGATCCGATCCACCAAGAAGTCAGCATTCAAGGATTGACTCGACAACAACGCCCACAACAGCAAAGAACTTTTCAACATCGTCAAAGAGTTTACCAACCCCACTGCCGGCACCAACGACATCTCTCCCTCCCAAGACCTCTGCGACTCTCTAGCCTCGTTCTTCCACAACAAAATCGCTGACATTCATAACAGCTTTGGAGACCAGTCCACCCCACCCACCTCCGAACTAAAACCCCCCTCCAACAACCTTTGCGCCTGGAACACAATCACCACTGAAGACACCATCTCCTGATGAACACCATCCAATCAGGATCGCCAACCGACCCATGTCCCCACCACATTTTCAACAAAGCAGACTCCATTATCGCACCCCATCTCCGAGATGTCATCAACTGCTCCCTCAACTCCGCTACCTTCCCGGAAAGCTGGAAACATGCCGAACTCAGCGCACTCTTGAAGAAACCCACAGCAGACCCCACTGAACTTAAGACCTACCGCCCCATTTCGCCCCTCCCATTCCCTGCCCAAGTCATTGAGAAAGCCGTCAACAGTCAGCTCGCTGCCTTCCTCAAATCCAACAAATCCCTCGACCCTTCACAGTCCGGTTTCCGAGCCAAACACAGCACCGATATCGCCCTCATCGCAGCAACAGACGACATTCGAACTCTACTGGACAACGGAGAAACAGCTGCCCTCATCCTACTTGACCTCTCCGCAGCCTTCGACACAGTCTGACATAGCACCCTTATACAACGCCTCAGCAACGTCGGAATACAAGGAAAAGCATTGGACTGGATCAACTCGTTCCTCGCCGGAAGAACCCAGAGAGTCCGCCTCCCCCCTTTTAGATCAGAGGCCACCAACATCATCTGCGGCGTACCACAAGGATCATCACTCAGTCCCACCCTCTTCAACGTATACATGAGTCCTCTCGCATCCATCGCGCGCCAACACAACCTCAACATCATCTCCTACGCAGATGACACCCAGCTGATCCTCTCACTCACCAAAGACCCAAACACCGCCAAAACCAACCTACACGAAGGGATGAAAGAAGTAGCCGAGTGGATGAAGAGCAGCCGTTTAAAACTGAACTCGGACAAAACGGAAGTCCTCATCTTAGGATCATCCCGCTCCGCCTGGGACGACTCATGGTGGCCACCGGCCCTGGGAACCGCACCCATACCAACGGACCACGCGCGTAACCTGGGATTCATCCTGGACTCCTCCCTCTCGATGACCAGACAAGTCAACGCCGTCTCATCATCATGCTTCAACATCCTACGTATGCTCAAAAAAATCTTCTGTTGGATCCCCACCGAAACCAGAAAGACGGTCACCCATGCACTGGTCACAAGCCGACTGGACTACGGAAACACCCTTTACGCCGGAACCACAGCCAAACTACAGAAAAAACTCCAACGCATCCAAAACGCCTCAGCCAGACTCATCCTAGACATCCCCCACCAAGCTCACATTTCCGGTCACCTGAAAGACCTCCACTGGCTCCCCGTCAACAAGAGAATAACGTTCTGTCTCCTCACCCATGCACACAAAGCCCTTTACAACCTAGGACCCGAATACCTCAACACGCGCCTGGCCTTTTACACCCCCACCCACCAACTACGATCGTCCAATCAAGCCCTTGCCGCAATTCCACGCATCCAAAGATCCACCATGGGGGGAAGATCCTTCTCCTACTTAGCGGCCAAGACCTGGAATTCTCTCCCCACCATCCTCCGCATTACACAGAACCACCTCTCCTTCGGAAAACAACTAAAAATTTGGATATTCGATAAGTAAAGTACCCCCCCCTCCCTCAAGCGCCTGAGACCCTCTGGGTGAGTAGTGCGCTATACAAATTTTAAACTTGAACTTGAACAAGGGGATTCCCCCTTCTTCTAGTACACGCACTCTACCTTCTCCACTCTTTCCGGGGAACTCTGTACCCTTTTTTGTGTTACTAGTTTCTGGACTTGTACACTGGACCCCGTTAAAAATTGTCCTTCTCTAGTCCCTCCCTTGTTCAAAAAAGAGAGAAAAGTAAACAAATCGAAAATGTACATGTGGAACTTGTCAGACACTTCCTCATATCTTCTGCATGCTAACAGTACTGTGAAGTACAGCCTCGCCGGTGCAGGCAGGAGCCGTGGCGCGTTGGGGATTGAATGGCTTGGCAGGGTGGGAAATGGACAACGGAATATGTGAATGAAATGTTTTAAAATAAGGATTCTCTCACCTTCTGCTTTGTGATTTTGGCAGGCACATGGTCAGTTATTTTTTGGCTAATTTGTATTTATTTTCCCTATTACATTGTCAGTAGGTTTTCCTCTGTACCCCAACCCCACCCCATTACGTTCTTGACTGACCCAGCCACGTCTGGATAAGTGGAAGGGGCACTTTGTCAATTGCTACTTAACAGTCTTAGGTATATACAGCAGCAGTACTGGGCCCATGTTTTAAATATTGGGGAAAGGGATTTGCCATTTCTAATACAAAGAATTCAGGGACATATGGTGCAACATACAGAGGGACACACATGAGTCAATGACTGGCTATATTTGTATATAAACTTTGGACAAGTTCCTTATCCACAATGGCAGTACAACACAGATAATCTTTTTATATACTTATTCTTGTCATCCCATTTACCTGGTACCATGTTGCGGACATCACTCACAGGCAGCCCATGGAGCATGTGGGGGTGGATTGTAGGAGGACATCCTCCTCAAGTGGGGTGAGATGGAGGCATGTTCCAGATTGTGGGGCAGGGAGAATCTTGTTCAACTCGATCCTGGAGTACTTCTCTTTCACCCCCAACTTTTTGTCCTGCCACTTTTCTTGATGTCACGGATTGTGCGCACATCCACCCCCAATGCTGTGACAACAGTGGCTAAATGCTGCCATAGAGCTGCCTTCTGTGTACCACTGGTGCAATAAGGTGGGTGACCATAAAGGCGTTTGTGGTACCGCACAAGGAACTCCACAGTCATGGTGGTCTGCTCAGTAGTGAAGTTCTTCTTCCTCCAAATTTGGTACATTTTCCTCTAGCGATGAACAACAAATGAAAACACGAACTCTGTGGCCAAACCTGTTCTTTGAATGTGTGCTGCTTTTATATGGTTTGTGGTGCTGGTCTTGAGTTAGTGTTAATAACCTCAGCTGGAGCATGGTGGGGGATGGTAGGCACTTAAAATGATCATCCGGCCCAAATACGGGTATTCCGGCCCGGAAGCAGAGATTCCGGCCCGGGAGAAGAAATTCGGGCACAGGTGTGGGATTTCTACTTTGGGTGCTAAAATTCCAGCCCAAGAGCGGAAATTGCAGCCCGAGTGCGGATGTAAATTTAGGAGCTGTAAGCGCATTCTAAGAATACCAACAATTGTAGGTGACGTTGGTGAATACCAAAAGTAGTAAGTTTAGGATTTTGTCTCAGATTAGTTCTGTGAATTGGCCTCAAAGTGTCAAATGCCTCAGATAGTCCTACAGTACAGTCAAAGAAAAACTGAAAGTTAGGAGCATCAGATTCATGATCGTCTTTCCCCAAAAAATCATTTGTGGGTGGTAATCGCTCTTCTTCGCAACACTGGAAGGGGCATCGGACTGGATTGATACCCATGGGGGGATTCCCGCCTTGGACGCCACTACGTAGGCGTGCCAGCCCACCTGGCCAACACCTGCAACTGAATCAGAGGGGTACCCATATGGAGCACTGTATGGTGGTCCACAGAGATGGAACCTTGGGCCTTCAGCAACAACAGACGATGAGAGGAAGCCAGAGAATTGGTGGAGGCAGTCATGTCAAAAGCTGTGGCTAATAACCTGGAGAGGCTGACTCATGACCCTCACAATTTGACCGGCACGAGTGACCCTTGAAGAACTTGCCTGACTTAGTTAAATTGGAATAGACTGTAGCAGGCCTACTCTGGGGTCTAGTGAATTGAGTGTTCTGGAACCTCTATGGGAGTGGACTCCCATGTGGTGCAAGATGTCCCCATACTTGTGCTCAGTTGACTGGGGCAGTGATACCAGGGTACTGCCAGCTGGCCCATGTGCCTCCACCCTCTCCCCCTCTCCTAACGGTAAGGCTGGGTCTGACAACCAAAGATAATGGGGTACTTGGAGGAGTCACTCGACCACCTGCGGCCTGATTACTTGTGACTGAATCTAGTGCTGTATTCATATAGAGTTGTATGACTGTTTAAGCTTTTAAGTGCATGAACCAGGTGGTTCCGGGGAGATGATGACCTCTAACCCCAGTAGGTTCTCCCTGTGCGAGAGTTGTCTGAGAACCTCGTACTAGTGGATTAAGTGGCTGGGACTAGTGATAACCTCTCCCTGTGCACTGACAGTTCTATTTCGGGGGATATAAGAATTATAACATGTATGGGGAGACACAATCAGTGAAAGTGTATGTTTACCTAAGGAGGAGGGTAAAGAATTGTTCTGGTTGCTCAGAGTTTTTGTAGTTTTTTGTACAGACTAGGGTGTGGGTTGAGGGCCATGAATATGGTCCACAGTGGGATTGGAGGGTGAAACCCACTGGTTGTGTGCCACAGCATCCAGTGGGTTTCACAGTGCCACAGCATCCCCTGTGAGGAGTATCTCTGTGATACATTGATGGCCACAATTACTATGATAACCTGGAGTGTACTGAGGTTGAATACTTTTGTCAAATGACATAGCTTGCAGTAGTTTCTGAGAAGTCAGGGGGTTTAAATAGCATTTCTTCAAGAGACACACTCCCTACCTGATGGGAAAGAACAAAAGCTGGGGGGGAGGTGGTAGGGCTATTATACTCTTCCGGGTTCTCTAATTTTGCAAATCTGGATAGCACCAGGCATCCCCTTCAAGATGTGCTTCTTCAAAGCAGATATAAAGGATAAATGTGTACAGCTATATGGTACTCTGCATGGCTTCAAAGTCTGCCTGCCTAACATCTACGCCCCACCACAGATTTATTTAAACATTAAGGGAAAGGCGACCCCCTACTTGGATGTACCCCTCATATGGGCAGGGGACTTCAACTGCATTTTAGATGTGCTTGCTGATAGGTACCCCGCCCCCAAGCAGGGAATAAAACTCAGTATTTACGCTGTAGTTAGAACCACAATGACTGCCATAAACTGTGACGTCTAAGATGTTCTCTGACTTGTACTTGCTACATGAGACATACCACTAGGTCATCTAACAGGAGTTTCCCACATTCGCAGATCTGAACTGGTGCTTACCATAGGTACAGATCTTGTGGTGCTGGAACCAATTCATACTCTGGAAGGATCAGCAGTAGCAGCCAGAGTGAGACTGGATTCCATTGGCACTAAAGGATGGAAACCTCCATGTGCGCTCCCTGCTCTTCCCAAAGGAGTCCCTTCAGTTTGCATGGATTGTCTCTGGGTAAAGGTTCCAGTTGGGTCTGAATCATAAACAGGAACAACAGGTCCAATGTGAACCAGTACTGTAAAAACTTCTAGCAACCGTGAAGTAGCATTGTCACTCTTCGGTTCCTTACCTCCCAAGACAGACACTACTGTTCCCCTTGTTCCTGCTGATATAATTCCCATGACCCCTGGATCAGGAGCCACAGGGGCTGATACACCTCACACATTATCCAGACCTCATCCCAGTTCTCCTAATTATAAACTGTAATATGGACACTCCGCTAACAACCCATCCAATAAGCTGCCTTCAGTATCATTACTGTCACTCCCATTTGCCCCTCTCCCCCTGTCCTTGTCCTGTGATTCTCCATCAACCAATACTGGGTATAACCTCACTGCTTCAATGTTATCCACTCTCCACCTCTTGAGCCTAGCATCCCATTGTGCATCCTGATACACCTTCTTCAACCTCCCTTGATATTTCTTTCTCTGCCTAGCATGAGCTGCACGGATCTAACGACTCACACTGTGTGGGTCTGGAAAAAGGTCACATCACAAACATCGTCCCTCTAAGTTGGTTCAATACCACTAGCCTGAATATGCCAAAGCATGGAAATGACAATTCTGCCTCCATTTCAGAGATTTTGTGCCAACTTTGGATCAAAATTATAGTATGGAGCCCAACCTTTGCCACCATATAGTGAGCTGGAGTATCCCCTGGTGGCGCCTCTTCGCCTCTTTCCCCACTCAAATAACAACCCCTTCATCACCTCTGAAGAGATCCCGCAACACCCTGAAGTAACGCATGGTTTCTGACACTTTTCAGAACTTTCCCCACCAAGAATGAAATATTTCTTCCATTGATATGGCGAAATGATCTCCCCCAGCCACAGAGTAGTGAAATAACTGAACATAAACACATCTCAACACAGGGGTATAGAAATACAAACGAAACTGCGTAAAATTCAAATCTACACACCCAATTCAGAAGGTGCAGCATGAATAGAACTATTAGCTTGAGGAGGAGGATACCATCAACCAAGAAGTAAGAGTCCAAATTTTCCTGCATCGAAAGCTGATGAATGAAGAGCATTTAAATCTATTCCTACTTTATCGTTAAGATGACATTCCTACGATAATGAGTTAGCATTTTCAATCAGGAGGAAAGATGTCAGTCGTGGAGTCTTCCTAAGAAGTCTCTCCACTATTGAGATGGGTCAAGCAGCATAAAGCCACTATCACAAGAGGAGAAAAGCTTGTTCTGAGATGCTCGCTCTCCAAAAGCAAGGAAGATGTGGGTCACTATCCCTAATTCCAACAACCAATTATCCACAGGTAGAATTCCCATGATGCCTTTCTCACACGTACTCCACAATGGGTACAGTCATGAGCGTACTTTTCCATGATGTTCTCCATGTACATCCCATTGCAACACTTCGTCATTGGTTCCTTTGCCTTCCCCCTAGTGAAGCCGACTTTTTACCCTTATCAACTCTAAACCATATAATTGTAACTTCTTCTCTGCTTGCTTAGCTGCTAAAACAAAGACATTACTTTCTCCACCTGCAATGCAATGCAAAACGTGAGAAAGAACAGCTTCCACAGTGCACATGAAATTCAGAATATTAATCCTAATGCAAGAGTTGGCAGGGGTTTGCATTTCAGGCCTACAGCTTTGGCTAACATGAGAACGTATCACTTAAACATTACTTGTGTCATAAATAATTTTGCATTTCAACTAACACAATTACCAAATTATCGAAAGTATTATTATTAAACACATCTAATACATGAGTAATGTCAAACTTCACAACACGGTTGTCCCATGTTAGCGTTTTCTGCTAGTTAAATTTATTTCCGAAGTTAACTCCTCATACTACCTGAAGGCAAACTAAAATATGTCACATACATACATTAGCACAGTTCACAATTATAACACTCACACTTAAATAAGGAACGATTATATGTGGGTGCGCTCTATGTGTGATCATGATGCACCCCTACAAATGAGTAAAATGCAAATACAAACCTTCCACTCCATCAAGTGGCTGTGCTTCATAAATGAGGTTAAAACTTCTTTCAATGTCAATGCTCCATATGTGATACAATTTTATCTTGCATGGCAGCGCAATATCTTTATATATGGCTTGACCCTCAGGTTCTCGACCTTCAATGTGTAAATTCTTTGCAACGATTCCATTGTCTTCTCTTGCTTTAGAGTCGCTGGAATTGTGCTGTGACCCCACGTGCATGAAGCATGAATTATGTTCTTCAACAGCAACACACGTGGCACGCACGAGCACAGCAAACTCTCTGGGACAGCACTGACGTTCTTCGGGTTAGTTATCCCCTACCTCACCATAATTTGTAGCGTCTTCTTAACCTGGGTACCCACTAATGATCATACACGGAGCTTAGTATTACACATCTTTATTCTGCTGCATGCAACTGCAAACTCAATATTCAAGCTTTCATAGCATTGCACCGATGTCACAGCTCTACGGTGTCCGTTAGGAACCGAAAGGGTTCTGTCATAAAATATTGCAAGACACTACACCAGGGAACTAGGAACCAGGTTTTAAGCCCTTTTAGCATTAACAAGAATATTTTCTCGTTTTACTTAAATATCAAACTGTGCATATATGCAGACCATCCAGGATTTCACAATTTCGTGATTTCGCGATTAGCCGCGAAATCGACACTTTTGTAAAAATGCCGCTATTTTTACAAAAGTGCCTGCGAAATCGGCACTTTTGTAAAACTCGCGATAAAAATTGCGGTATTTTTACTAAAGTGCCCGCGAAAATGAAGAAATGCATTACTTTGTACTTCATACTTGTAACAGTTTAAAAATTACCCCCAGGAGTAATTTCACTGGCACTGAATACATAAACCCATTTTCAGAAAGGGTTCTGTCATAAAATATTGCAAGACACTACACCAGGGAACTAGGAACCAGGTCTTAAGCCCTTTTAGCATTATCAAGAATATTTTCTCATTTTACTTAAAGGTCAAACTGTGCATATATGCAGACCATCCAGGATTTCACAATTTCGTGATTTCGCGATTAGCCGCGAAATCGACACTTTTGTAAAAATGCCGCTATTTTTACAAAAGTGCCTGCGAAATCGGCACCTTTGTAAAACTCGCGATAAAAATTGCGGTATTTTTACTAAAGTGCCCGCGAAAATGAAGAAATGCATTACTTTGTACTTCATACTTGTAACAGTTTAAAAATTACCCCCAGGAGTAATTTCACTGGCACTGAATACATAAACCCATTTTCAGAAAGGGTTCTGTCATAAAATATTGCAAGACACTACACCAGGGAACTAGGAACCAGGTCTTAAGCCCTTTTAGCATTATCAAGAATATTTTCTCATTTTACTTAAAGGTCAAACTGTGCATATATGCAGACCATCCAGGATTTCACAATTTCGTGATTTCGCGATTAGCCGCGAAATCGACACTTTTGTAAAAATGCCGCTATTTTTACAAAAGTGCCTGCGAAATCGGCACTTTTGTAAAACTCGCGATAAAAATTGCGGTATTTTTACTAAAGTGCCCGCGAAAAATGAAGAAATGCATTACTTTGTACTTCATACTTGTAACAGTTTAAAAATTACCCCCAGGAGTCATTTCACTGGCACTGAATACATAAACCCATTTTCAGAACTTCCTGGCATCGAAAACTATGACTGTTTAGGCTACACAACTATGTTCTCTATTTTCATTAATTTGCCATGCTATACATTATTGGGACTAAACTGATACCTGGAAAGGGTCCCCGGTGGCGCTGCTGCAGGTACATTACCCTCCAAACTATGATACTCATATTGGAGTACTGGCCTGCAGGGTACCCACAGATACTTCTGCAGTTGCGTTAAAAAGGTATGCTGTATAAATGAGATTAGATCTGGCAACGTGCAGATTGCAGAAACGTCTCTGCTGGAAGTGCATTAACCCATCAATCAGTTGTATTGGAAACTCTGACTTGCAAGTTATACGCAAATCTCTGTGGCAGGTGCCGAACCTCTGAGTTATCTTATTGCAGTTTAACCAGTATCTTTCACTAGGTTGCATGGTTCTGGCAATATGAGTTCACCTCAAGGGGCTATTATTAGTTTATGTCAATGCACAGTGCCGGGTAATATCAATGAGAACTGTGAGGGCCCTGTACAGCCCGGATTGTCAATAAAGCATAACATTTTGATTTCTGCACAAACTCCTGATTATTTAAGGGTCAGAATTCTGAGCTGGAAAAGCTCTGCACACTTTTACCCCAGCCAGTTTTGGCATGTTAAACCTGCCACAATTTAGCAGGAGAAAAACGCACAGTGACTACCAAGACATGCGGTATGCAGCGGCATCTACATGTTATGCCTCATGCCCAAATAAAAAGTTCGAACAGGATGTATTTCATGACCCCAGTAAAGTCCTTGCGCCAAGGTGACAGTATTTACCGGATCCAGTAAATGACTTAACTGTACACAAGACACTTGTAGTTGGGGCTTCTGTGTGTTAGTATTCAAATATAAGTGCAGGCAGTAGGAACCCGCACTACAGTGCTTAATTTGTAAAAAAAAAAAAAAAAAGAATAAGTGCCAGGGCTCTAATCAGCAGGACACTTCCGCTTCCACTGCCCATTTTCACTGTCAATTTCAGTACCATCATAACAAATAAGTCAAACTCCTGCAGGTGTAACAATTCGGACAATTTCAGGACCCCAAAATTAAAAGAATGAATTTGGCAGTAGGTATTAGTCATTCTTAATGTACATTGAACAGACCCTCCAGGATTTTGCGATTTCACCATTTGCAGCGGGCAAAACTTATATATGCAAAATCTGCATGGTGCACTGCCTCTAGGGCTGAGTGAATTTATAATTAGGGGCCATTTAGCGCACCTACATGGGTAGTGCAAAATATGCCATGCCAAGCCACTGGTGGCATTTGGAACTTGCAATTAAGGAAAATACACATTTCCTTCACTCAATGTTCAGAATTACAAGCTGCCCTTGTGGTCCCAATGAGGACTCATTTGAAGCTTCACGCCCAGTCATAGGTCCAGGAAGCGGGATACAGTCTTTCAAATGTCTCCCTCTCTCACTCAGTGTGCCGATTACAAGAATGGACTAAGCAAATGGAGGATTGCATTTCCAAGGGATAGCAGCCTTCACCTGTGGGCTGCTTCCTCTGTTCCATATCCCAGGTTGCCTATTTCAAAGTGGAATATTCTACTAAAACAGTTTCCTTTGTTTGAAAGCTGAAAATGGAGGATGATGAGTAAAATAAGGGGGCATATTACCAAGCAATAGCGATAATTATCGCTATTGCTAGGTTAGAGATAAAAATTTACCGCAGAGCGGCGGCGATTTTTACCGCAAATAAACCTTGGTATTACCAAGGTTTATCGCAAATGCGATAAAAATCGCCGCAATGCATGAATATCGCTGAAAATTCAGCAATATTCATGCATTACCGAGCTAATGCTCTTAGCCATGTTATCCACCTCCCATTGGATAACATGGCTAAGAACTGCTCAGGGCAGGTGTTAGCTTTTGGAGATATTCGTGCTTAGCGCGAATATCTCCAAAAGTTGGTAATAGGAGATAGCGATGTTAGCGACTGTTTTCAGTCTCTAACATCTTGGCACGCCCACTTTGCATGTCATTAGTGATAAATATCACTGACATGCAAAGTGGGGCTCAAGATGGTCGCTATCTCCTACTAGCTGTCGCGAACTGGTGTTAGCGACAGCTAGGTAATAGGGAGATCATTTTATCTCCGCTTTCTTGGCTTTTAAAGCCAAAAAAGCGGAGATAAACCCCCTTGATAATATGCCCCAAGGTGCCGCAAAAATGCCGCTAAATTTCCATATTTGTGCCGCTAAATTTGCTAATCCATGCCGCAATATCCTGGGGGGTCTGATATATGAATGTTCCTTTCCCTTCTGTCTCTCCATGGGCCTGGGACTCTACCATTCTTGTCTTCTTTCTACGATCACGTAATGCAAGATTATTCAGGTAGCTATTAAATGCCTCAAATCGATAGCGATGGTGCCGTACATTGTGAAAGAAAACATCCATCTCATGTACTATCTCCAATGTTAGTGTGTTCGTGCTGTGCTCTTCCTTTATGCTGTGTGGCTGCCTAGGAGAGCCGTGCACGTTGATGAAATGCTGACAATAGCTTGTATTATGTGAATTGACTGGTTTTGTTATTTCTTCTGATAATATTGCCAGCAGAATGATAACATGCCCCCAGGGTTGTTTGTGTTAATTTCCTCTTTTTCCCACTCTTCCAAGAGTGTGCATGTGTAGCGTCCCATGCGTCCGAGTAAATTAAAAAACCCAGTACTGTAACGACAGTCAACAAGCATTGTAATCATGTAATTTCTTCCCGCCAGGCACAATAGTAAGAACATCACCCTAGCCTGCAGTGGTTCATTGAAATATAGATTCCTATTTTAGAAATTCTGTTGCATAGACAAGCATTATTAATATTTTTTCTAAAGCGCAAAAGTAATGATGCCACTGAAGCCTTTTTTACTCACCAGCTATTTTCTGACATGAAATATCCGGTGTAGTTTCATAAATCGTTTGATTAAGACTCACATCCAATGAAGGGGGTTCGCTAACCACATTGTGAAACAAACGGCTGCCCCTCTGCCGAAGCAAACAGAGCGATTGTGCAGTCGGAGCTGCTTGGCTGATAATTTACCATGCAGTCCCATGGGGCAAAAAGCACTTAAGTCATTTTCAAATAAAACAACACAGTGAATCGCCAAGCACTGTCAAAGATAATGAATCACTGGAATATTCCTAGCTGTCAACAGAAGCGATCTGCCATTGTGGGTTTTAGCCACTTAAGTGAAAGCAACACTGCCAGGCCCGAGGTACAAAACGAAAGCCCAGCGTGACGTCCTAATGCCACAGACAATATGGACACAAAGCACACAGGGCTGGTCTGAAAATGTGGCAATTACAGTTCATCTCAACATGTTTTCAGTCAAATAAATGCTCACATAGAAAGAGGGAGTGGCAGCCGTGGAAAGCACAGTCTTTCCTCTGCCCAAGATCAGATACATGGATGATTGTATGCTTCATGGGGCCATACACTTAGAACGTTTTATAGAAATAACCTTTTATGTTCGTTTATGTTACATTACTTCTGGTTGCCCCAAACTCTGGAAACTCTGGCGCCCTCTCTTAGGAAAGTGCTTACTCTCAGCATCTTCCAGTGAAACCTAGTCAGATATGTGGCAAACCTCACTGCAAGCGTTTAAACCGTGCATTCATGTTGAGCAAGCCACCAAAATCTACTTGAGCAAAATTATTTTTTCCCCTTCATCAAAATGGTGTATTCCTTCCCCTTGGAGCACCAATGGTGATTCCAAGATGAGCACAAGGAACTTAGACTATCTTTTACTGAGATTTGGCGTAGGGCAACCCAGCAAGCCACCTTGCTGCGTTGCCCTACGCCAAGTGAAAGGGCAGGAATGCACAGTATTTATGGAATATGGTAATTCCTGTCCTTTCTCCCTGAGCTGGTGACGTTTTGGCTGCCTAGCGCTAATGGAGGCAACCTTGCACCATGCTGCAAAGGTGCCTGTGTTTTTGGCAGGATTGCTTTTGTGCAGAAGGGCCACCTTCCTTCACAGAAACAAATCTAAAAGGTGCTTTCCTCTTTCTATGTGTGCTGCAGAATAGAAATACCATTCACAAATTAAGAAATTTCTCCTCATTACACCTCACCTCAGGAGGTGTAAGTATTTGGCATTTCCCCAAATTTACATGCTCTTCTAACTCTGTGTCAGCTTCAAAATCCATGGGTTTTGCGCGGGAAAACCCACTGCAACACCCAAAGAACGCCTCCTGAGCGCAGTGTAAAGCAACACATAATTTTCACTGCCTTGCCTTACTTCATATCTATGAGGCTATTCAAAGACATGCATAGTGACTTTGCATAGCCTAATAGATATGATTTTGGTAGCGCGCCACCGGAGCGTCATAAAAAGTTATGCCCAGGCAGTACAAGGGGCTCCTTAGCCCTGCCCCAACTTCCCCTTGCTCTCTCATCCATGCTGACACACCTGTTCTTTTTTAAAAGATCTCACTGCCTCACTATATCATGGGATGTTATTTTAAGGATCCATGCTTGATCTTTGACCACGTACGTGTTTACTGCTTGTCAAGTCGATAAACTGCTTGTAGGTCTTAATAAACACTATTATATTTCTTTCTTCGGTGTTGCAATCAATTGCTAGTTTTGGTAACATCGATTCCTATGTCACTTTCTCTGCAGCACTCTGATCCCCCATGAGGCCTGCTCCACTCCATAGAAAACCATGTAAAAAAACATACAAACAACAGAATATCTGCCAGTATGAAGGATTTTTTTGTAGATACAATTTGTATGACATGGGGAGTGAACATAACTGTTCCAGCAGGAAATGTTGGTGGGTGACCATTGGGAAGGAAGGGAAAACCAACACAGATTCAATTATCACCTGACCTGGTAAATATGGCGGGAAAAGCCTCCTGTTATTACAATCAGAAAGTTCCAACATATTTAGTTGTTGGGCCACTAATTTGGAGGATGAATTCCATATAGGCCTATTCACAAACTTAGATTTTGCACTAGAAATGTGCTACTCACATACTACAAAATGTTATTCACAAACCGACGTGCAGAGGTTTCCACCTCCATGTCTTCTCTCTTTTATGTGCGGATGTCTCCACCAGACCACGGAGACCTCTGCACTCATATGCATATGCATATGTTTTAATAGTAAATGTGTGAAAAACCAGGGAGAGTGGCTGAAAATGGAGGCTACCTACTACTAAATGGGATGAGTTAGAAGAGATTAATGGATCCTCCTACTAAAGAGTAACATACTCGCTATTCACAAACTGAGTTTAAAAGTTACTACAGACCAAAAGCATACAAAACAGTGGGGCATATTATCAAGGGATTTATCTCCGCTTTTTTGGCTTTAAAAGCCAAAAAAGCGGAGATAAAATTATCTCCCTATTACCTAGCTGTTGCTAACACCAGTTAGCGACAGCTAGTAGGAGATAGCGACCATCTTAGGCCCCACTTTGCATGCCAGTGATATTTATCACTAATGACATGCAAAGTGGGCGTGCCACGATGTTAGCGACTGGAAACAGTCGCTAACATCGCTATCTCCTATTACCAACTTTTGGAGATATTCGCGCTAAGCGCGAATATCTCCAAAAGCTAACACCTGCCCTGAGCAGTTCTTAGCCATGATATCCAATGGGAGGTGGATAACATGGCTAAGAGCATTTGCTCGGTAATGCATGAATATCGCGGACTTTTCAGCGATATTCATGCATTTCGGCCGATTTTTATCGCTTAGGAGATAAACCTTGATAATATCAAGGCTCCTAAGCGATAAAAATCATCGCTACACGGTGATAAAAAATGATTGCCGCTAAGCCAACCTAGCGATAATTATCGCTAGTTGTTGGTAATAGGCCCCAGTGTTATTTGTACTCCACCTCAGCTTTGGAGAAAGTCTAACACCAAACATAGCCTACCACTGGTACCGCAACACATTTCCATAGAAAATAATGAAGCCAACAAATAACTAACCACAAGTATAGGAAAATAAAGGAACCTTTTTTTTTTTTGAATTTGAAATATCTGAATTAGCTACACTTGCAATGAAAACCTGTATAAAGAAATATATATTTTATTTTAGTGATCAATATGTTTATAATTTTTAAAGCAATTTCTATATACTTTCATGTAAAGTTTTTTAAAACAATTCTTGAAAGTACATCATGTTCAATGTGTTTGTTGGTTTGCCTCTCCTTTGGAGGAATACTTATTAGAGGAGGAGAAGGAGGATAGAGGGCTCTACAGGCAAAGGATCAACATATTTGAGATGTCAAAGGATGCTGTCATTGCCCGATACTGCTTCTCACCTGATGTAGTTGTAACAATCAATGGGGTTACCCTGTGTTTGAGGCATACAGCCTCAGCAGGAAACTTTGAGCATATTTTCGGACTATTCAGTTAAGGGCACATGCGTTATGAGAGTAGTGTCCTGGCATGTGTTCACTATGGTCTGTGTTCTAACATTCCATGTTGTATTTAACATGTGCTATGTGTGTGTTGTGAAAGGTTTGAATGTTTAACATTGCTAATGTTCATTTACATGAGTAGTTTTTCTTGGATTGATCAATCATCTAATCTTGTCTTAATGGAAATGTGTTTTAAATGTCTCTATTTTGCGACAACATAAATGGTAAAACCCAACTAATACATTAGTGATCCTTTACATTTCCATTTTGCCAAACTTTATGGTATTTTTACCTTTTTTTTCTAACCACTGTTTTTAGCAATTCCATTCCGAATTCACAGTGATAATGATTCATTTCTGAATTATTTCGATAAATATTCAACAATAAGACATACTCCTTTACAATGCTTTGCTGCATTGTACATATACACTCTTTTAAGACCACCAGTGTGTGGAAGATACTGATCCCTCCTTCTCCTTTGAATACCTCAATCAAAAGATATTTTAGCAAAGATAATTTCTAACAATTTAGAAGGGCACAAATATTAGTATCAACGTTTAGGATAGTTACATATTTGTTAAAGACTCCACAAATTCAGCTCTTGTATTTCTGGATAAATTACATGTATAACTTAAAACCTCATGTCCTATCCTTTAACTACAGTGCACCCTGCCATCTGGGCTGTTTAGTGAGTTGCTGAAGGGGTGACTTATATTCATTAAAAAGGGAGTTTAGGGCTATCAAAAAGTTTCTTTTGCCAGGTTGAATGCTGCAACGGCAGGCTTGAGACCTGTTTTATAAGGCTACTTTTAGCGGGTGGCACAATGAGTGTGGCTGCTCACTACTAGCATTTAATTTACAGGCCCTAGGTAGCCCAGGTGCCATATATGAGAGTTTTGCAAGTAAATTAAATGTATCAATCAGGTGTAAGACATTTGTACCATGTTTTATTGGGTGAACAGATGCGTACTTTAGCACTGATCACCAGTGGAAAAGTGCACAGAGTCCTAAATGCCAGCAAAAACAAGTTCAGAAAATAGGAGGGGTGAAGGGAAATAGTGCTGGGGTGAAACTACAGAGGATGCAAAGTTCAACACTCGATGAAGCTCATTGTGTCCACATCACTAAGTTTACTTAGTACATGAGTGAACCCTGTCACCTCGGTTTACCTCTGCTCATTGTTTGACCACCAAATACTTTTCATCTGCACCCCTACATGATGGGCACTAGGTTGAACGCCCATTAAAAAGCACAAAATAATACTAATACTAAAGTACTGAAGCAAAGAAGTTGCATCACTGTGGTGCAACTGCATGAAAGGGCTGTGAACGAGCTGTGTTTTGTCAAAGTAAGGTCTTTTGAATGAATGAATAAAGCCTCCTGGGATGTTAAAGGCTCAAGAGCTTCAATCCAAAGTATGGCTTTTAAACCCCTAAGTAGTGTCAAGTCTACCAAAGCAGCAATTTCTATCAATAAGGGAAGCTGCTTAGCACCATTACAGGCTGAAAATGCCCTAGGCAGTGTGTAAACATTGTGGAAGGAATTATGGAAAGTTTGAAAGAAAACACACTGGGCCTCATATATTGTTTTTTTGCAGTATCTATTAGATACTGCGCATTCCTGTCCTTTTCCTTTGTTCCGGCACACTATGAACTGTGGTGCTCCAACACAGGCACCTTTGCACCATAGTGCAAGGGTGCCTGTGTTGCAGGATGAATTTTTTTTGCGCAGGAAAGGAAACCTTCCTGCACAAAAACAATCACAAGAGGCTTTTTCCTCTTTCTGTGCCTGCTGCAGAATGCACCACACATAGAAAGAGGAAAACCAAGGTATAATAAAGATATTTCGCCTTGTTGTGCCTCCTTTACGCCTCCCCTGGGGAGGCGTACGTTTTTGCATCTACCTCTGAATTACTGTTTCTCGTAAATCTGGGGCTGTGCCAAAAAGACATGGATGTTGCTGGGAACACCCCCAGCAACACCCATGGAACATCTTTTTCACACAGTTTTCTGCATGAAAGGGGCACATATTTAGAAGGCCATAAAAAGCCACACAATGCGGCTTTACGTGGCCTTATAAATATGCCAATGGCACATTGTGCCATCGGAACGTCATATAATGAGGCCCTCTGTGTTTAGGAGATGAACCAGGACAAAATAAACCATCGCCAGGGCTAAATGAGCTTCTAAAGCAGACCTCTCTGGATAGTTATAATAAGTTAGCAACATCAAAAGAGGCAGCTGTCAAGGAGATCCAAGATTCAAATTCCAAGCTTTCAGTTTTAAATCTGCAGAACATTTTCTCTCCGGCAAGTTCTAATGGCACACTAGTACTTCAACCACTTAAAGAGGAGACAAACAACTTGAAAAGTATTAAGCAAACTTTCCAAAACAGGAAGATATCGGATCTATTCCCTTTGTTTCAAAATATTAGGACCCCCAGCAATCCCACAGAAACTGTTGGATCTCAGGAGGGCATTAGCCCACAAGAACTGTGGATTCGGAGATGGTGTCTCAAAACGCCACATTAACTCTACATCATGCAGTCTCTGATAAGTTATCTGCTGAACCAATCTCAGCTGTAGAAAGTGCAGGTGAGGTGTGACAACTGGGAGGTGCAATGGATACACTACACATATGCTTAAAGATGGAGAAGTGGCCGCAATGCTAAAAGAAATCAAGCAGATAAAGCAATGCCAGGTAAGAAGCTATCTGAACTACTGGTGAGGTGGAAGAAAGAATCTTGCAGATCTTGAAAAGGATGGAAAAAACAGAGGAGAAAATGTCGAACTATGAGAATAATCGGTTCAGGACTTCTGATCTAGTGGATTGTAATGCAAGAGAAATTATGTCAATTCAGAATAAGCAAAAGAAGTTTGACATTCACTCAAAGTGATCTAGTCTAAGAACAACATGGATCCCTGAGCACCAGGAAGTTGCCTCAAGGTGAATATCTCAGATGAAGGCGTTGTTTCTTAACCACATCCTCCCAAATTTCTCGAAAGAATTAACAATTATGCAGGCACGCAGGGTTTCCTCTCGTAATCCGTACTGTGCCAAATATCCCTGAACAATGCGAGTCAATCTTGCTGACTTTATGGTTAAGGAAATGATATATAGTAAAGCCTTGTATGAGAATGCCTTTCATATTAATAACACATTTTCTGTCAGGATCTTCACTGATATGGCTATTGATTCAGCCCGTAGACTAAGGGGCTTTAAATCTATGTTAACCACGCTTTGCTCAGCAGGAGCACAGGCTACTATAGTTCAGTCTGCAAAGCTGGAAGTGCTCTATAAAGGTTGATTTCATATGTTCGAATGCATTGAAGATCCACAATCGCGTTTGAATGAATCACAGCAGGAGTGATTTGAAGAAATAAGTTGAGGAGTACAAGAATAGGGAAGCATGGGAGTGGATGTGGGAGACGGGTAGATCATATCACTCCTGCGCAGACTAAACTATGGGTGAACACACAGGTTTAGTAACAGGAATTCAAATGAATAATCTGTCAGAGCACCACACTTCTCTCACTGAACGAAGGATATATATATTTTATGCCCTTTATGTATAATTTTTACATGCACTTAGTACGGGTAGGATGTTTGCTGCAAGAGGTAAAAGTTATAGTTGTCCTTTTAAGGTTGGAATATAAGGAGGGCCGGTATTGCAATACTTTTATGCACTTTATGTACAAGTATTACATGCATTCACTTGGTTAAGGTGGTAGATGTTGATGTTCAACCTGGAAAAATATCCCAATATACACAAGGTCAAAGTTATAGATGGCTTATTAAGGATAAGGTTGAAACATGAAATAGGCCTGTGTGCAAAACATTTATTAATATGCATAAAATTACACAGACTTGCACATATTTGCAGATTTACATTAGTAATGGAAGCACTGAAAATTAGAACATTGCCAATTTATACATTTTATATTTGTTAAAAATGGTTAGCTTTAATTTAGTTATATGTTTGGTATACACACGGCCTATTAGGCGTAAAGTATGATAAGGACATACTTTCTATTTATGTATTGTTATATTAGTGGATTATAGTAAACTGGATATGGTTATTTGTAGATATGAGGGGATATGTAATTGGTGCGAATAATGGTTATGGTTATTTGTAGATATGAGGGGATATGTAATTGGTGCGAATAATGAGTGTAAGATGAAAGCCATTGAAGAAAGGATTACAGGCCACTCTACAGATATACTTCTCATTCGAGAATCTCCTATAAAACACATTAAAATTTAGGATGTTTCACAAATTACCAGATGTTGAGCGTGGTCCTTCATCAGAAAACATAATAGAGCGGTGCTATACATATATATATTACCTACTGGCGGTCGCCAGTAGGTAGTTATAGTTACAACCTAGTTTCCATAGGAAAAACATTTTTTTTTATAACTTTGGTGTCGTTTGACGAATCTTTGCGAAATTCACCCAAAAACGAGTTTATCTAGGTCAGCTCCTATCTTGAAAGTTTGGGGGTGATTCGTCAAACAGGGGCTGAGAAAAAAGGGGGGTCCCAAAACGCATTTTCCCCATGTTAATTTCCATAGGAAATTTTGTGACGATCTACAGCCCAAACTGCTGAACAGAATTACCCCAAATTTGGCAGAAAGGTACAGCTTGGTTCAGAAAGCGACCTTTTTTTAAATGGTGTAAATCCGTTCAGTAGTTTATGAGAAATTGAAAAAATAAGAGTGAAAAAATCAATTTCCCATAGGAAACTTTGTGCAAGGCTACAGCTGAAACTACTGAACGTAATTACGCAAGACAACATTCGAGTGAGAGGCAAGATGGCGGTCGGATGAGGCCGTAGCTCGCAACACACCAACCGAGTCCCGTTGGTTTACGGAAAAGATAGGATGTGGAGGATATGGAGGATTGTTTAAAGAAGTCACGATAAGCAGGATTACACAAGGAAATCCTACCGGCGATTGCAGGAGCTGGGAACAAGGATGGCACGGAGAGAGGGGGCGAAGCACTGGAGCTTACCTGTTGTGTTCTGGCTCTGCCTGCTCCGCTATCTCCGTGGAGCTTGCAAGGGCGGAGTCTGTGGCTGGCGCTTCTTGGCAAGCGTAGGCTGCAGAGTGCACTCCTGGCACTTATTTTGAGACTGGGGCTTCCATCGTTGGCTGCAGGACACCCGCAGCGGAAGACTGACGATAGTGCCGGCGAGGGGTGTGAGGCGGCGCTTGGTGATTCTACCGGCGATTCTACCGGCTCAGTATCAGGGCAGGCGGAGTCAACAGAAGAGGAGGAAACAGGCGCAAGAGAATCAGCAGGAGACTCTGGAACAAGCGTTGAGCCGCTACAACAAACTGTAGGCACTGTGTCACCGAGGGATACAGCGGCGCAAACTGTGGGACTGGAAATGGCCCCAAAAGTGGCAGCGGCATTAGTGAAGGTAAAAACAAGGCTTGCCTCAAAAAAACCAGTGGCGGCTAAATCAACTATAGACCAAACGCTAGCAACACTACCAACACCATCAAAACCGCATGGAGGAAAAGATGCAGGGACCAGGACAGGTTAAAGAGCCAAAACCCTGTCGGAGAAGAATAAAAAGGGAGGAGTGGCGACGAAACAGACTGGTCACACAGTAGTGGACCTCCTGAGGGCCAGTGGTACCAAGGAGGCAACGGTGGCAGCAATGTGTGGAGCAAAAGGTACAGCGGGGACATCTGCTGCACAGATATGTAGAACCCCTCCCCCCAGAACGATCTACAGAATGAACAGGTACTGGTGGTTGGAGGTGATGGGGGTGGGCCAGGACCCAGAGGTAATCCAGGTGAGCCTGGCATCAATGTTATGGACATAAACACCAGTGCTCAAGATGCTAATGGGGGAATGGTCAATACTGATAAGATAATCACAGATGCCCCACCTCGCATATTGTTGCAAGTCGAGTCCGAGAGGGATGAGGGAAGCTCAAGTACTAGAAACCCTGAGAAAGATTCTGAAAAGGAGCTGGACTTTTATTCTGTCTCGGATGGAGGAGAATGGACAGATGAGGCTGTAGCTTAGCAGTAACCCAGAAGTAAGCGATAGCGACTTAGAGCAGGAGCTCTCAGAGGACGGGAAAATCAGGACCATCCAGAAGAGGAAAAGAAGACGGGAGAAGGAGCTTTCATGGGACTTCACTCCCTCGGTACAATTAACAGGCACCCCGGAGCTAGGAGTAAATGTAGGCGAGGCTAATATATCACCAACGCCTGAGACCATTATGCAGGGAATATGTGCCCATCACCTGAGAAAACCAGACAAGATAGCGGCAAGGCCCAAGCGGTGATGAGAAAGCTGCAGGGAGTGGTGCCAAAACTGTCTAAAACATGTAGCACATTTGGGGAACGAATGACAGATCTGGAAACGCGAGTGTGTGCAGCCAAGACAGATCTTGCTAGCACCCAGGAGCTGGCTAAATCACAGGAAGGACAGATAACGGGCATCCAGTGGAAACTGGAAGATCAAGAGAACCGCCAACAGCGGAATAACTTGCTGGTTCTGGGGGTACCTGAGGGGGCAGAGGGGGAGGATATCCACAGATATGTTATCGGACTGTTTAGCGACTCGCTCCCCGAACTCACAGACTAGAACTGGTCGCTTGAAATTCAGCGAGCACATAGGGTACCCTTTGTGCAAAAGCAGCCAGCTAGGGCAGGTCATTACCATGAGCTATATTGGTGTATTTTGGTAGCTTTCCTGCTACGACAGGCAGTATTTGAAAAGGCAAGGCCCGAGGCAAAACGTACTAGAAATGGGGTGTCATATTTTGTCAGGCCTGATTTCTGCCATACCACTGTCGGAAGAAGGTGGAGGTTGAGGCAGATGATTAAACCTTTTCAAGACAAGAAGGCTCAGGCTTTCTTAAACAACCCCGCAAAGTTGAAGGTAATTTGGAATTGGCAAACCAGCTTCTTCCTATCTGAGATAAAAGCCAAGGAGTACCTCGACAGCTTAGCGTCATGAGAGAGGGGGGATAAAGTAGTATAGGAGAGGAGGCTGGGAAGAGCTGCTGATGGTGATGTGTTGGTGTATGGGGTGCTCTATCTAGGGGGGCTCTTCCTCCTTTCCTTACCTTGGTTTCCATCTCAGTCCCTTGGGGTTTCCTTCCCTCTTACAAATGTCCTTTCTATAATGCTGGTCGTTTAGAGAGGGTAGTCACTATAGTTGCACATTATGTACTGGAGAAAATGTAATAAAAAAAGAGAAATAGAAAGAAGAGGGGATGGGCTGTATACGGGCACTTGGGTTGGTGCGAAGCAATCATCACACACAGACTCATGTCTGAGTGTCTCTCGGAGAGGAGTCGGGAATGGTGGGTGGGTGGGGTGGGAGGGGGGTTTGAGTAAATATTCAGAAAAAGCGCACACAGAAAAGAAGCACAGACAAAAGTCAGATATATATTTTACAAAAAACAATTGAATAAAGCAGTGAATATTATGGGAAATATGTATGAAAGAACAACCAATAATTATGTTAGAAATGGGTAGAACAGGTAGAATCAAAATTCGATGGGGAGAATAAAAATATGTTCGATAAATGTGACAGGATTAAACGATGTAACTAAAAGAGGCAAGCTGTGGGAGCTGGTGAAAGTAAATGCATTTGATGTTATCTGCCTCCAAGAGACCCATCTTCCTTGGGGTAAAAGACATCTAATAAATGGGCAGGGGTATAATTTACTGACAGCTACCACACAAACATCAAATGTTCGGGGAGTAGCCATTTTGGCTAAAATGTCATTGGGGCCAGTCAAGCGTAAGGCAGCTGATAAATACGGGAGGTGGGCTATAGCTGAGCTAGGAGTGGGGGTCACCATATGTTCAATAAATGGGTCAAAATATGATGATCCTCAAATTTTTGAAGACCTCGAGGTAGAACTGGCAGCGTGGCCTACACCCCTTGTCCTATGTAGGGAATTGAACATTGCTCTGGACCCCCTACCCGGCGTTAATAATCAAGGGAGTTATCAAGGGTGAAAGCCAAAGGTTTATAGAGCACCTACATCATTGATAAGGGTTAGTGGATATGTGGCAGGCTAAAAATACATCTCAGATTCTGGGCAGCACATAGTATTCGTTTCCCCATAAGAAATATGTAAGGATAGATTATATTTTTGGTACACTAGGACTCCTCAAGAAGGCTGATATAACATTTCTACCTAAGATCATATCAGACCATAATCCACTAGTCTTGGGGGAGGAAGTAACAGATGGAAGTTAGCGGAGGGGACAGTGGACTTTTGATAAAAAGCTCCCTGTCAATAAGGATTATATTGAGCATATAAGAAAATGGGTAGTTGACTACTTTGACAATAATAGATATAGCGCCTCGAGAAAAATAGTCAGGGACGCATTTAAGGCAGGGGTAAGGGGAGAGACTATTGCTTATGAGGCTAGAAAACAAGCAATGTTCAGGGAGAAAAATAAGGAGTTAATGAGAAGGCTGAAGGCAGCAGAAGACGAGCATGTACTTACAATAAGGCAGGGAGAGGCAACAACGCAGGGTCAGGAACAGATTTTGGTCCTCAAGGCATGGATTAATGGGTGGCTTGTAGAAAAAGCAGCAGAGAAATTCCATTCTCGTCGTAATATTCTATACGAGAGTGGAGAGTCAGTAGGAAAGCTGTTAGCTCTCCGCACAAGACAAAAGCAAGTGCGGAATCAAATTGCAGCTATTAAAATGGGTGGTGCAGAATATACTGATTCAGACGACATAGTCAAAGCCTTTCAAGAGTTTTGCCAAGTATTATATTCTGAAGATGGCAGGAGGGGCAATATTACATTAGAGGATATCAGGCAGGTGGTATCAAAAGAGGAATTGGGGGAGGTATTAAATGAAGATCTAAAAAATGAACTGGAAGCAGAGATTTCACAAGGGGAGATTGAAAATGCATTACGGAGTCTTGCTGCAGGAAAAGCCACAGGTCCTGACCAAATACCCCTTGAGTTATATAAAACATTTGGCAACATGATAGTACCTCTTTTATTAGATCTGTTTAAGGGGATCCAGTACAATGAAAATATTTCAGAGTCATGGGGAGAGACTAGAATTGTTATTTTTCCGAAGAAGGGGAAACCCCCAGAGAACCCAGGGTCATATAGGCCGATCTCCTTAATTAATTCAGGTATTAAAATATATTCTAAAACGTTGGCAACTAGGCTAGGAGGGGTCATTGGTCGCCTGGTCTCCCAGTGGCAACATGGTTTTATACCAGGAAGGCAAGCAACTGACCATATTCGGAGAACAATCTCCCTGTTCAATATGTCAGAAACGGGGGGCCAGATGGCCATGATCCTCTTGGACGCCAAAAAGGCATTCAATCGTGTTACATGGGCATTTCTGTGCGGCATCCTGGAGTTAAAGGGATTTGGCCAGGGATTTATAAGATCAATTAGAGCCATGTATAGTGATCCAAAAGTTCAGGTAATGGGCAGAGAGTCAGGGGAGGTGTTGATAGGCAGGGGAACCCGTCAGGGATGCTCCTGCTCACTCATTTAATTTGCATTATATATCAATCCTCTCCTGGAAAAATTGCTCCGAACTGACAAAATCAAACCAGTCTTTACTAGGGGATATCAAACAAAAGTATTAGCCTACACAGATGACGTGGTCATCATAACTACTGACCCAGGGGAAGCTATTGAAGAAATTACACAGATAACAGGGATGTTCGGTAGGCTATCAGGATATAGTTTGAACGAGGAAAAAACTATTGTAGTCTGCATGCAGAACTTGGAATATGAGGATGAGATGTGAGCAGACTCTGTAGTCTATCTAGGGGTACGGGTCATGGCAAATATGGACATGATAATAAAAGCTAACTTTGACCCACTAATCAAAACTGTAGCTCTGGAATTAAAGAGGATAGATGGCCTCCACTTGTCAATTATAGGGAGAGGAAATCTTCTGAAAATTAACATCCTACCTACATTATTATACCTGGTTAGGTCAATTCCAGTAGCAATATATAGATATACTTAAAAACGTAAACTCTATGTTTTCTAATTTTTCTGGCAGTACGGTAAGATAAGGAGGTCTTTGAAACGGATGGCATTGACATAAGAGTGAGGGGGCTCGCAATTCCAAATATTGTATTATATTATTAGGCAGCCTTCTTACATCAAATATCATTTTTATTGAAGATGGGTGAAACGGACTGCTTGAATACCGGGGCAAGAAACCCTACAATATTTGAATTAGTGATAGCAAAAGATGCAGTAGGATTACTTTTAAAACAAGTGGAGCACAGCTATTACAACAAAGTGAGGTTTAAAATCATAAGGAGTGCAGGCATATCTGGAAACAAATATCGAAATTTATGGGAATTCCTCGAGTGACACAATATACGCCCCTGTGGCATGGCTCAATTTTTACAAAAACTACCTCTGATTTTGTGGGACGGGAGTGGGAGGCTAAGGGTATACCTAACATTGGAGAGTTTTTTGGGGAGAAACAACAGCCGCAATTATTGGATCTATAACAGAAGTTTGGGAAAAAGTCTAACCAGTTTTAAATTTTTTTTACAGGTTAAGAGCATACTAATGGCACATACGCCCAGGGTAATGATCGAGAAGATTCCTTTGATGGAGTTAATTAGAAACAAGTCATGTAGAATAGGAGCTGAATATAAGCTTTTGTTGGCAATGATGCCGGATGATTTGGAGAAAAACTAGGCATCCTGGGCAGCAGAATTAAGTGATCCAGATTTAGACATTTATAGAACCCTCGAGTTGTCCACAGAAACTTTCTTAGCCTCTAACTTAAAAGCACAGCTGTATAAGACAGTATTGAATCTGTATTTTACACCTCCAAAGCTCTTTTCATGGGGAAAGAGGGAGGATGATCCATGTCCTAGATGTGGGGAAGGATCAGCCACATTAAAACATATGTTCTTTGATTGCGATCAATTGACCCTTCTAAAATCTGGGATCCTGGGTTTCTGGAGATCCATATTTGGCAGGAGCTTTGACCTAACGGCTACACTGGTAATCTTGGGGTATGACAGCTCACTTAGCTGCAATAAGGAACAAGAATATTGGCTGTTTACAGGCACAGCGATATACCGTATAATGTTGGCAGCACGATGGAAGGATAAGGAACCACCCACCTTCCAGATGTAGCTAGCACGGCTCTAAGGAGTCTGGAAGCAGGAGTCAGCCCTCTATGCATGCAGAGGTAGTAACGCTAGAAAGAGGGGGGTAAAAATCTGGGCCTGCTTTGCAAGATGGAGTGGGGATGCTGTGGTAGCTAGGTAATCAGTAGAAAAATGTGCTTTTTGTATGAAATATGAGGTTAGCTGTCTGTTTATAGGCCACACATCCAATATATGGAATGAAATATTTTATTTTATTTCTTTTCCATATCTGGTTAGGTTAATCCACTTAAATTTCAACCAACATAGGTAGTAGATCAAGTAGATCAAGGGGGTAGCTACTATCTGCTGTTTTTCTACTTTCATTGAGATAAATTTATGTACTGTGTATCGTATCATTCATTTGTAGATTGCGGAATGTGTTGTTTTGAAGTCATGTATTAATGTTTGTTTCTGTGTTTGAATATATCTTCTCTGGTGGGAATTAAAAAAAAAGGAAACTTTGTGCAAGGCTACAGCCGAAACTACTGAACGGAATTACCCCAAATTTGGCAAAAAGGTAGTGCTTGGATAAGAAAGCCACCTTTTTTTCAAATGGTGTAAATCCATTCAGTAGTTGCTGAGAAATTAGAAAAATCAAAGTTTTGATATTTGGGCAGCGCCTAAGTCCTGTGCACGAGCTTCACTGTGATTGGCTGCCAAGATTCCAAACCAGGAAGTGTTGGCAGCCATCTTGTGACTCGGTAGAAGTGAGTCACCAGAAAACAGAGAAACAAAGGTATAAACAAGAGTAGGCGGTAGAGTAGAAACACCCTGACCGCCTAGGCATGCTTGGGGGGTCTCAGAAGGACGCCCAGGACAAAAGAAAGCTTTTTTTTTTAATTTAAAAAAACGGCGTAATACGCGCTTGGATTGCGGGATCCTGCGTTTTATTTTTAATGAGCCCCCGGGGTGGGCTAGGTCTCGGGGGAATAAAAAAAAGAAATAGCAGGGGCTCGCAGGGGCTGCAGGAGCCCGCTGGGGTCCCCACAGTCTCGGGGCTTCATTCATGTTGGGAGGGGCGTTGCACAGCCCCGCTCCTGAAGCCCTTCATGTGCTTATAACTTTGGCGTCGTTTGACGAATGTTTACGAAACTTTCCAAAAAGTTTCTCTTTTCTGATGAGCTCTTCTCTTAAAAGTTTAGGGGAGATTAGTAAGGGGGGGGTTGAGAAAAAAAGAGGGTCCCAAAACGTGTTTTCTCAATGCATTTTCCATCAGAAAATTTAGACAAGGCTACAGGTCAAACTTCGGAACGGAATTATGCCAAATTTGGCAGGGAAAAGGTCTTTGTTCAGAAAGCATGCTTTTGTAGAAATGGTGTAAATGTGTTCAGTAGTTTTTGAGATAAAGGAAAAAAATATATATATATCTGGTCCATGCCTAACTCCCAAGCACAAGCTAGCCTCTGATTGGTAGGAAAGCAGGAAGTGTCCTCTGATTGACTGTTAACACTTCAAACCAGGAAGTGTTAGCAGCCATCTTGTGCCTCGCATTGAGTGAAAATATAAAAGAAAGGTCCCGGGGGCAATTTAATATACCGGAGCTCTGTGTAATGATGAAATAGACACAGTGAAGGTTTAAGATTTATTAACAATAAAGGAGAAACAGGTGAGTGCCAGGCAGCATGACTTCCACTCCAGGACACCAGTAGGAAGATAGCCCTTTCACGCTACTTGTGTCCAACATCACCACCTCGCAGCTATGCCTTTAGAAGCCAGTCCGTCAGCAAGCAGCTCTCTACCTTTGCGGGCTAGTACACTGCTGTGCCTCTACGTCTGTGAGCTGTTCCTTTGGGAGCAGACGGCCTGTAGTTCTGCCTCAGTGAGTCGAGCACTCGGGCCCAGATGTTCCTCGGTGAGCCTGGGTGCAAACTATTCATAAGTCCCACTATATGAGCATTGAAAAGGCATTTTGTGATTCAGTCCGTCAGCTGACATCTGTCCGCGGCATTTCTGAAAACATACCGTAGCTCTGTCTGTGAGGGATACCCCTTTTACACTGAATCTCCCCACATTAGCAGGTAACGCACTCACTTCCCACATTACCAGCATACCTCCAACAACCTTCTTGGGCCCGCAAGTGTCTCTCTGTGAACCATTAATAAGAAGATGCTTGTGAGGTTGGACAAATAAGAATCTTAGTTATGTATGGATTTACATATAAAACATTTTATTAAAATAAAACAACAACAACAAATAAAACTGTGTATAGCCATAGCGTGTCATTGCTGAACCATTTGTGAATCACAGCTTGCAAGACAAAAAGAAAGATATGATGGTGCTTCATGCGTCCAGCAAAGGAGAAAGAGAAAGAAAGAAAGAGTGAGAGAGAGAGAGAGAGAGGGAGAAAGAAAGAGTGAGAGAGAGGAAGACAGAGAAAGAGTGAGATACAAGGAAGAGAGAAACAGTGTGAGAGAGAAGAAGAGAGAGAGAGAGAGAGAGGGAAAGAGTGAGAGAGGAAGAGAGAGAGAGAAAGAGTGAGAGAGGAAGAGAGAATGAGTGAGAGAGAGGAAGACAGGCAACGAGAGAAAGAGTGAGAGAGAGAGGAAGACAAAGAGAGAAAGAGAGAAAGAGTAAGATACAAGAAAGAGAGAAACACTGTGAGAGAGAGATGAAGAGTGAGAAAGAGGAAGAGAAAGAGAGAAAGAGTGAGAGAGAGGAAGAGAGAAAGAAAGACTGAGAGAGAGAGGAAGAGACAGAGAAAGAGAGAAAGTGTGAGAGAGAGAGAAAGGAAAAGATGGCGAGGGAGTGTTGACACTGGGGAAAATCTTCGCAGCTCACCTTTGTGACACCGATGTGTCTCCAACCACATGCCGGGACATACTGCACCCTCAAGTTTAGTGGTCTGAAAGATAGTATAGAATTAGTAATTGCAGAGTACATACAACTGCACACGCGTAATTCTCTATTTCACCAATGCGCAATCAGGTTGCTGCACCCCATCCACTCCCACTGATTGGAGGCATCTGTGTGCTCTTGTGCGCCCAGGCTGCTGCACACTATCCACTACCACCGCCCGGAGGTGACTGCCCCTGCTCCGGAAAGAAGTCTCTCTGCTCACCATCCGCCACCGGCGTGTGTGTAAGAGGGTCCACCACGTGCCGCAGCAACTTTCTCAGGCGTTGAGGGTGGCCACGCATCATCGCATATTCTACACACATTCAGCTCTGGTGGTGTTCGGGGTGGGGAGCGTTGATTCGAGAATCACAGCGTGTTAGATAAAAAGCAAGATAAGATTGTGCGTCATGCGTCCATCAAAGGAGAGAAGAAGAGAGAGAGTGAGATAGAAAGAGTGAGCAGAAGACAGAGAGAAAGAGAGAAACAGTAAGAGTGAGAGCAAGAGAGAGAGAAAAAGAAAGAAAGTGAGAGGAAGACAGAGAGAAAGAGTGAGAAAGACGAACGGAGAGAGAAAAACTGTGAGAGAGAGTAAGAGAGAGAAAGAGGGAAAAAGTGTGAGAAAGAGGAACAGAGAAACAGAGGAAAAGTGAGAGAGTGAGAAAGAGAGGGAGAGAAACAGAGGAAAAGTGAGAGAGTGAGAAAGAGAGAGAGAGAAAGAGACAAATAGTGTAAGAGGAAGAGGGAGGGAGAAAGAGTGTGAGAGAGAGAAAGGAAGAAATGAGGAGGGACACTGAGTGCCCACACTGTGTACAAAACCGTTACAGCTCACCTTTGCGCCACCATTCTGTCTCCAACCACATGCCGGGCCCTAGTGGATCTCTGAAGCTCCCACACCTGAAAGATAGTACAGAATTAGTAATGGCAGAGTATAAACGGCTGCGTACGCCCAAATCGCTGTGACGTCTTTCTGCATCCAGGCTGCTGTACCCCATCCACTACCGCCGCCCAGAGGTATCTGCCCAACAATGCTGCGCACCCAGGCCTCACTGCTTACCTTTTCACGGAAAGGGCACCCTCCACATCATGCAGCTCAATTCGGCAACCTAACAGGTCTCACACTTGGTACTGAGTCTTGATATCGCCATTGCAGAGGACATACTAGTGCACCTATCATCATCACACGTTGTACCCCGCTCAGTGTTTGTGGTGCTTCTAACTCAGTGACAAGTGAGGCCACGCATGTGGTGGTAGGCCCTCGCTGTTGGGCACAGGCCTACACTGCGGTGCAGCAGAGCGCAAAAAACATGAGGTGCTCAGCCCACCGGGACATGCCATACCATGGCGGTGTAACTGTGCCGGCCACAGTGCATTGCGAGCAACTGTAAAACGGCGTAGAGCACGTGCGCCCGGTCTTTTTAATTAGTATGGTCACATGTCCTTTGATGCCTGTGCTGGATGGGTGTGGTGTGGTGTGGGTGTATACCAGATTGGGCTAGATCACGCACAATTGGGCAACATTTTTTCCTGTTGTGCGGTAAAAGTTTGGTTTGTGCTAGTTGCCAGATTATAAATATATATACAGTGCTCCAGCAAAGTAGTATGTTAAAGCACTTTACTTGGCAGCCTGCTGCAACATCAATTACAATACATTCACCGCCTGCTTGACGCTGTCCCTGCCCCTTCTTCCTTAAAGTAGCAATATTGGGCTACTTTGGGCTACTTTTTGGTTGGCTTTCGGGTAGAGAATGCTTAAAAAATCTGGCAACACTGTTTGGCATACTAACAACTAGACATGTGACCAACAGATCACTACGATGAAAATCTGGGCCATGTAGAATTGTTGTCCTCCTCTGTAAGCGTAAACAGAGTGGGCTGGCCTGGCGTATGCCAGTCCAGCATGAGGCTGTGGAGAATGACTGTAGAGCTATGGGCGTGGCTCAGTTGTGAGCTCTACGAGGAATCAACTGATGCGGGTGTCCATGTTGGAGTGCTGCTGTCACCAGGGTTGCAAAAGCCAAAGTGTCACTCTGTGAGCCAAGTCCTACAACATGGCCAACATGGAAGGTTCGGGAATCATTGAACCTACATCTGTGTGGATATTTGGCACATGGAAGGCAGCCAATAAGAGACAAGCTCATTGTCCAAGTTAGGATTTGCCAACATATGTACTTATACAATCACTCCGCAAATCCCCACACATTTATAAATTCACTATAGACTCTTCTTTCACTACTCTAATGATCCAGTCTCTATGTATGTACTTGTACAATGACCGAGACAAAGTTAAATACCTAAAGTTTTCCCCCACCGTCAATGGTAAGATGGTGCATTCGCTCTCCAGAGCACTATGTAATTTGGTAGAACCCAGGGGCAGCATGTTGAATACATAATGAACACACGGACAGAGATAGATGGTGGAACTGGGTACGAGCACGTGCGCTCGACTCCATTTTATTACCAGGGTCACATGTCCAGTGACGTCTGTGGTGAATGCGTGTGGGGTGATTGTAAGCCAACCCTCCAGGTGTGGTTGGTGCTGGCAGCAAGTACAACAGTAATCATTGGATCAGACACAGAGATTCAATCATAAAGGTTCAATGATTTGTGCTGCACTAATGTACGGGCTCCAGATGTGAAATAAAACAGAGAAAAATTCTATTGTAAAGGGTTCATGACTTGTGGTACCTGAGGTAGGACAGCAGATGTGAAATTATACACAGATTATTGTATCATAAAGGGTCCATGAGTTGTGCTGCACTGAGATAGGGGCATCAGTAGAATTTAGCCTCTGCGCAGCTAGCGATGATGTATGGTGCGGGCGTGCCACACTGGAAGCAATGCCTGTTGCCTACTGGACTAGGTTATCTGCAATCGCGACTCAATGTGAATTGTGAGCCTTGCTATCTGCAGTGTACATCGAAGGCAGTAGTCAGCACAGACATCGAGTAATGTTTTTAGTCACTTCCTCTTGAGAAAGTTCGAGGACATAGAGTACAATTCTCTCTGTAATAAATAAATCATGTCTCAATTTATATTGTGAGCTCTGCTGACCACAGTGTAGGTGTATGGAACAAAAGATGAAACATTTATGGAATACACTGAGGACATTTTGGTTCTTCTGAGTACAGTTGTAAAGTACGGTATTCTGAAGCTAGAATCTAAACTGGTCGTTCATCATACTGTCCACCTTTTCCAGTAGGGAACAGCTGTGGAAAACAATGAGCTGAGCTTCCAAACTTGTTTCCCACACACACATGGGAGTTCCTTTTGCTTTTTTCACCTGGAACAATTCAATAGTATCTCCTATCAATTATTTTGAATGTAGAGGGTGTATAATATAATGTTCATAAATGTCTTCTTTTCTTGAATTGTGCACTTTTTCTATTTGTCCACTTGAAATATGTGTTTCATCTTCTAAAGTCATTTCTTTTTCTTCTACAGTTACAATTTTATAGTAAATATTATTTTGCCCCAGATATAATGTAGCCTTTGGAATTTTCGTGAGATGTACTAACTCTTGCCAAATTTTCTGACTCTTTGTGGGTACACTATCAACAAGAATGACTACAGGTTCAGTATCCTCTCTTTCTACACCAGCAGTTTCAACATTTTTCTTAAAATCTAAAGGTAAATACACAAGTCTTCCTTTTAAACCACTTTGTAGATCTGTCGGAGGCAGCTTACCTATTTTAGGCTGCATACAAATTAAGTATTTCAATCTGTAAGTTCAGGAGGTATAACAACTAATTTTAGGTCATTATAGAGAAGTGGAGAAGTGTGGCTCACTGGTTGTGGAGAAGTGTGGCTCACTGGTTGTGGAGAAGTGTGGCTCACTGGTTAGAGGAGGCAGACCTGGAAGCAGAGGTCAGCCCGGGACCAGGGTTCAATTCCCGGCTCAGCGGGGTCTTGAGTCCTAAAATATCCACGGACTCGACAATTCTTGCTCCGGTGCCTACTCGATTCATGGGCAAACAAAACAGGTGATGGACAGAATGTGGATCAATGTCACACATTCACCCCAGTCCAAAGATCTGGGCCCAAATCCATCGTTTTTTTGCTCTCCACACCACCCTGGGTTAGACAATGGCGATATGCAAATCAGCTCTGACCCTGTGCCCCATGGGAACAGTCCAGTCCGAACTACAAAAGCCATGTCCTTCCCAGAACGGAATCAAGCATCCGAGGACCGGACCGGTTTCGAGGTAACACCTCTCATCAGCCCGGCTAGCTTGACTCCAGTGGTGTGGAGTGCCTGGGACCCACGTCTGAGCATCCCGAGCGCACTTAGGGCGGAAATTGCAAACAAAACAGGTGATGGACAGAATGTGGATCAATGTCACACATTCACCCCAGTCCAGAGATCTGGACCCAAATCCATCGTTTTTTTGCACTCCACACCACCCTGGGTTAGACAATGGCGATATGCAAATCAGCTCTGCCCCTGTGCCCCATGGGAACAGTCCAGTCCGAACTACAAAAGCCATGTCCTTCCCAGAACGGAATCAAGCATCCGAGGACTGGACCGGTTTCGAGGTAACACCTCTCATCAGCCCGGCTAGCTTGACTCCAGTGGTGTGGAGTGCCTGGGACCCACGTCTGAGCATCCCGAGCGCACTTAGGGCGGAATTTGCAAACAAAACAGGTGATGGACAGAATGTGGATCAATGTCACACATTCACCCCAGTCCAAAGATCTGGGCCAAAATCCATCGTTTTTTTGGACTCCACACCACCCTGGGTTAGACAATGGCGATATGCAAATCAGCTCTGACCCTGTGCCCCATGGGAACAGTCCAGTCCGAACTACAAAAGCCATGTCCTTCCCAGAACGGAATCAAGCATCCCAGGACCGGACCGGTTTCGAGGTAACACCTCTCATCAGCCCGGCTAGCTTGACTCCAGTGGTGTGGAGTGCCTGGGACCCACGTCTGAGCATCCCCAGCGCACTTAGGGCGGAATTTGCAAACAAAACTGGTGATGGACAGAATGTGGATCAATGTCACACATTCACCCCAGTCCAAAGATCTGGGCCCAAATCCATCGTTTTTTTGCACTCCACACCACCCTGGGTTAGACAATGGCGATATGCAAATCAGCTCTGACCCTGTGCCCCATGGGAACAGTCCAGTCCGAACTACAAAAGCCATGTCCTTCCCAGAACGGAATCAAGCATCCGAGGACCGGACCGGTTTCGAGGTAACACCTCTCATCAGCCCGGCTAGCTTGACTCCAGTGGTGTGGAGTGCCTGGGACCCACGTCTGAGCATCCCCAGCGCACTTAGGGCGGAATTTGCAAACAAAACAGGTGATGGACAGAAAGTGGATCAATGTCACACATTCACCCCAGTCCAAAGATTTGGGCCCAAATCCATCGTTTTTTTGCACTCCATACCACCCTGGGTTAGACAATGGCGATATGCAAATCAGCTCTGACCCTGTGCCCAATGGGAACAGTCCAGTTCGAACTACAAAAGCCATGTCCTTCCCAGAACGGAATCAAGCATCCGAGGACTTGACCGGTTTCGAGGTAACACCTCTCATCAGCCCAGCTAGCTTGACTCCAGTGGTGTGGAGTGCCTGGGACCTACGTCTGAGCATCCCCAGCGCACTTAGGGCGGAATTTGCAAACAAAACAGGTGATGGACAGAATGTGGATCAATGTCACACATTCACCCCAGTCCAAAGATCTGGGCCCAAATCCATTGTTTTTTTGCACTCCACACCACCCTGGGTTAGACAATGGCGATATGCAAATCAGCTCTGACCCTGTGCCCCATGGGAACAGTCCAGTCCGAACTACAAAAGCCATGTCCTTCCCAGAACGGAATCAAGCATCCGAGGACCGGACCGGTTTCGAGGTAGCACCTCTCATCAGCCCGGCTAGCTTGACTCCAGTGGTGTGGAGTGCCTGGGACCCACGTCTGAGCATCCCCAGCGCACTTAGGGCGGAATTTGCAAACAAAACAGGTGATGGACAGAATGTGGATCAATGTCACACATTCACCCCAGTCCAAAGATCTGGGCCCAAATCCATCGTTTTTTTGCACTCCACACCACCCTGGGTTAGACAATGGCGATATGCAAATCAGCTCTGACCCTGTGCCCCATGGGAACAGTCCAGTCCGAACTACAAAAGCCATGTCCTTCCCAGAACGGAATCAAGCATCCGAGGACCGGACCGGTTTCGAGGTAACACCTCTCATCAGCCCGGCTAGCTTGACACCAGTGGTGTGGAGTGCCTGGGACCCACGTCTGAGCATCCCCAGCGCACTTAGGGCGGAATTTGCAAACAAAACAGGTGATGGACAGAATGTGGATCAATGTCACACATTCACCCCAGTCCAAAGATCTGGGCCCAAATCCATCGTTTTTTTGCACTACAGACTGGACTGTTCCCAAGGGGCACAGGGTCAGAGCTGATTTGCATATCGCCATTGTCTAACCCAGGGTGGTGTGGAGTGCAAAAAAACAATGGATTTGGGCCCAGATCTTCGGACTGGGGTGAATGTGTGACATTGATCCACATTCGGTCCATCACCTGTTTTGTTTGCAAATTCCGCCCTAAGTGCGCTGGGGATGCTCGGACGTGGGTCCCAGGCACTCCACACCACTGGAGTCAAGCTAGCCGGGCTGATGAGAGGTGTTACCTCGAAACCGGTCCGGTCCTCGGATGCTTGAATCCGTTCTGGGAAGGACATGGCTTTTGTAGTTCGGACTGGACTGTTCCCATGGGGCACAGGGTCAGAGCTGATTTGCATATCGCCATTGTCTAACCCAGGGTGGTGTGGAGTGCAAAAAAACGATGGATTTGGGCCCAGATCTTCGGACTGGGGTGAATGTGTGACATTGATCCACATTCGGTCCATCACCTCTTTTGTTTGCAAATTCCACCCTAAGTGCGCTGGGGATGCTCAGACGTGGGTCCCAGGCACTCCACACCACTGGAGTCAAGCTAGCCGGGCTGATGAGAGGTGTTACCTCGAAACCGGTCCGGTCCTTGGATGCTTGATTCCGTTCTGGGAAGGACATGGCTTTTGTAGTTCGGACTGGACTGTTCCCATGGGGCACAGGGTCAGAGCTGATTTGCATATCGCCATTGTCTAACCCAGGGTGGTGTGGAGTGCAAAAAAACGATGGATTTGGGCCCAGATCTTCGGACTGGGGTGAATGTGTGACATTGATCCACATTCGGTCCATCACCTGCTTTGTTTGCAAATTCCGCCCTAAGTGCGCTGGGGATGCTCAGACGTGGGTCCCAGGCACTCCACACCACTGGAGTCAAGCTAGCCGGGCTGATGAGAGGTGTTACCTCGAAACCGATCCGGTCCTCGAATGCTTGATTCCGTTCTGGGAAGGACATGGCTTTTGTAGTTCGGACTGGACTGTTCCCATGGGGCACAGGGTCAGAGCTGATTTGCATATCGCCATTGTCTAACCCAGGGTGGTGTGGAGTGCAAAAAAACGATGGATTTGGGCCCAGATCTTCGGACTGGGGTGAATGTGTGACATTGATCCACATTCGGTCCATCACCTGTTTTGTTTGCAAATTCCGCCCTAAGTGCGCTGGGGATGCTCAGACGTGGGTCCCAGGCACTTCACACCACTGGAGTCAAGCTAGCCGGGCTGATGAGAGGTATTACCTCGAAACCGTTCCGGTCCTCGGATGCTTGATTCCGTTCTGGGAAGGACATGGCTTTTGTAGTTCGGACTGGACTGTTCCCATGGGGCACAGGGTCAGAGCTCATTTGCATATCGCCATTGTCTAACCCAGGGTGGTGTGGAGTGCAAAAAAATGATGGATTTGGGCCCAGATCTTCGGACTGGGGTGAATGTGTGACATTGATCCACATTCGGTCCATCACCTGTTTTGTTTGCAAATTCCGCCCTAAGTGCGCTGGGGATGCTCAGACGTGGGTCCCAGGCACTCCACACCACTGGAGTCAAGCTAGCCGGGCTGATGAGAGGTGTTACGTCGAAACCAGTCCGGTCCTCGGATGCTTGATTCCGTTCTGGGAAGGACATGGCTTTTGTAGTTCGGACTGGACTGTTCCCATGGGGCACAGGGTCAGAGCTGATTTGCATATCGCCATTGTCTAACCCAGGGTGGTGTGGAGTCCAAAAAAACGATGGATTTGGGCCCAGATCTTCGGACTGGGGTGAATGTGTGACATTGATCCACATTCGGTCCATCACCTGTTTTGTTTGCAAATTCCGCCCTAAGTGCGCTGGGGATGCTCAGACTTGGGTCCCAGGCACTCCACACCACTGGAGTCAAGCTAGCTGGGCTGATGAGAGGCGTTACCTCGAAACCGGTCCGGTCCTCGGATGCTTGATTCCGTTATGGGAAGGACATGGCTTTTGTAGTTCGGACTGGACTGTTCCCATGGGGCACAGGGTCAGAGCTGATTTGCATATCGCCATTGTCCAACCCAGGGTGGTGTGGAGTGCAAAAAAACGATGGATTTGGGCCCAAATCTTCGGACTGGGGTGAATGTGTGACATTGATCCACATTCGGTCCATCACCTGTTTTGTTTGCAAATTCCGCCCTAAGTGCGCTGGGGATGCTCAGACGTGGGTCCCAGGCACTCCACACCACTGGAGTCAAGCTAGCCGGGCTGATGAGAGGTGTTACCTCGAAACCGGTCCGGTCCTCGGATGCTTGATTCCGTTCTGGGAAGGACATGGCTTTTGTAGTTCGGACTGGACTGTTCCCATGGGGCACAGGGTCAGAGCTGATTTGCATATCGCCATTGTCTAACCCAGGGTGGTGTGGAGTGCAAAAAAACGATGGATTTGGGCCCAGATCTTCGGACTGGGGTGAATGTGTGACATTGATCCACATTCGGTCCATCACCTGTTTTGTTTGCAAATTCCGCCCTAAGTGCGCTGGGGATGCTCAGACGTAGGTCCCAGGCACTCCACAATACTGGAGTCAAGCTAGCCTGGTTGATGAGAGGTGTTACCTCGAAACCGGTCCGGTCCTCGGATGCTTGATTCCGTTCTGGGAAGGACATGGCTTTTGTAGTTCGGACTGGACTGTTCCCATGGGGCACAGGGTCAGAGCTGATTTGCATATCGCCATTGTCTAACCCAGGGTGGTGTGGAGTGCAAAAAAACGATGGATTTGGGCCCAGATCTTCGGACTGGGGTGAATGTGTGACATTGATCCACATTCGGTCCATCACCTGTTTTGTTTGCAAATTCCGCCCTAAGTGCACTGGGGATGCTCAGACGTGGGTCCCAGGCACTCCACACCACTGGAGTCAAGCTAGACGGGCTGATGAGAGGTGTTACCTCGAAACCGGTCCGGTCTGCGGATGCTTGATTCCGTTCTGGGAAGGACATGGCTTTTGTAGTTCGGACTGGACTGTTCCCATGGGGCACAGGGTCAGAGCTGATTTGCATATCGCCATTGTCTAACCCAGGGTGGTGTGGAGTGCAAAAAAACGATGGATTTGGGACCAAATCTTCGGACTGGGGTGAATGTGTGACATTGATCCACATTCGGTCCATCACCTGTTTTGTTTGCAAATTCCGCCCTAAGTGCGCTGGGGATGCTCAGACGTGGGTCCCAGGCACTCCACACCACTGGAGTCAAGCTAGCCTGGTTGATGAGAGGTGTTACCTCGAAACCGGTCCGGTCCTCGGATGCTTGATTCCGTTATGGGAAGGACATGGCTTTTGTAGTTCGGACTGGACTGTTCCCATGGGGCACAGGGTCAGAGCTGATTTGCATATCGCCATTGTCTAACCCAGGGTGGTGTAGAGTGCAAAAAAACGATGGATTTGGGCCCAGATCTTCGGACTGGGGTGAATGTGTGACATTGATCCACATGCGGTCCATCACCTGTTTTGTTTGCAAATTCCGCCCTAAGTGCGCTGGGGATGCTCAGACGTGGGTCCCAGGCACTCCACACCACTGGAGTCAAGCTAGCCGGGCTGATGAGAGGTGTTACCTCGAAACCGGTCCGGTCCGCGGATGCTTGATTCCGTTCTGGGAAGGACATGGCTTTTGTAGTTCGGACTGGACTGTTCCCATGTGGCACAGGGTCAGAGCTGATTTGCATATCGCCATTGTCTAACCCAGGGTGGTGTGGAGTGCAAATAAACTATGGATTTGGGCCCAGATCTTCGGACTGGGGTGAATGTGTGACATTGATCCACATTCGGTCCATCACCTGTTTTGTTTGCAAATTCCGCCCTAAGTGCGCTGGGGATGCTCAGACGTGGGTCCCAGGCACTCCACACCACTGGAGTCAAGCTAGCCGGGCTGATGAGAGGTGTTACCTCGAAACCAGTCCGGTCCTCGGATGCTTGATTCCGTTCTGGGAAGGACATGGCTTTTGTACTTCGGACTAGACTGTTCCCATGGGGCACAGGGTCAGACCTGATTTGCATATCGCCATTGTCTAACCCAGGGTGGTGTGGAGTGCAAAAAAACGATGGATTTGGGCCCAGATCTTCGGACTGGGGTGAATGTGTGACATTGATCCACATTCGGTCCATCACCTGTTTTGTTTGCAAATTCCGCCCTAAGTGCGCTGGGGATGCTCAGACGTAGGTCCCAGGCACTCCACACCACTGGAGTCAAGCTAGCCGGGCTGATGAGAGGTGTTACCTCGAAACCGGTCCGGTCCTCGGATGCTTGATTCCGTTCTGGGAAGGACACCGATGGATTTGGGCCCAGATCTTCGGACTGGGGTGAATGTGTGACATTGATCCACATTCGGTCCATCACCTCTTTTGTTTGCAAATTCCGCCCTAAGTGCTCTGGGGATGCTCAGACGTGGGTCCCAGGCCCTCCACACCACTGGAGTCAAGCTAGCCGGGCTGATGAGAGGTGTTACCTCGAAACCGGTCCGGTCCTCGGATGCTTGATTCCGTTCTGGGAAGGACATGGCTTTTGTAGTTCGGACTGGACTGTTCCCATGGGGCACAGGGTCAGAGCGGATTTGCATATCGCCATTGTCTAACCCAGGGTGGTGTGGAGTGCAAAAAAACGATGGATTTGGGCCCAGATCTTCGGACTGGGGTGAATGTTTGACATTGATCCACATTCGGTCCATCACCTCTTTTGTTTGCAAATTCCGCCCTAAGTGCGCTGGGGATGCTCAGACGTGGGTCCCAGGCACTCCACACCACTGGAGTCAAGCTAGCCGGGCTGATGAGAGGTGTTACCTCGAAACCGGTCCGGTCCTCGGATGCTTGATTCCGTTCTGGGAAGGACATGGCTTTTGTAGTTCGGACTGGACTGTTCCCATGGGGCACAGGGTCAGAGCTGATTTGCATATCGCCATTGTCTAACCCAGGGTGGTGTGGACTGCAAAAAAACGATGGATTTGGGCCCAGATCTTCGGACTGGGGTGAATGTGTGACATTGATCCACATTCGGTCCATCACCTGCTTTGTTTGCAAATTCCGCCCTAAGTGCACTGGGGATGCTCAGACGTGGGTCCCAGGCACTCCACACCACTGGAGTCAAGCTAGCCGGGCTGATGAGAGGTGTTACCTCGAAACCGGTCCGGTCCTCGGATGCTTGATTCCGTTCTGGGAAGGACATGGCTTTTGTAGTTCGGACTGGACTGTTCCCATGGGGCACAGGGTCAGAGCTGATTTGCATATCGCCATTGTCTAACCCAGGGTGGTGTGGAGTGCAAAAAAACGACGGATTTGGGCCCAGATCTTCGGACTGGGGTGAATGTGTGACATTGATCCACATTCGGTCCATCACCTGTTTTGTTTGCAAATTCCGCCCTAAGTGCGCTGGGGATGCTCAGACGTGGGTCCCAGGCACTCCACACCACTGGAGTCAAGCTAGCCGGGCTGATGAGAGGTGTTACCTCGAAACCGGTCCGGTCCTCGGATGCTTGATTCCGTTCTGGGAAGGACATGGCTTTTGTAGTTCGGACTGGACTGTTCCAATGGGGCACAGGGTCAGAGCTGATTTGCATATCGCCATTGTCTAACCCAGGGTAGTGTGGAGTGCAAAAAAACGATGTATTTGGGCCCGGATCTTCGGACTGGGGTGAATGTGTGACAATGATCCACATTCTGTCCATCACCTGTTTTGTTTGCAAATTCCGCCCTAAGTGCGCTGGGGATGCTCAGACGTGGGTCCCAGGCACTTCACACCACTGGAGTCAAGCTAGCCGGGCTGATGAGAGGTATTACCTCGAAACCGTTCCGGTCCTCGGATGCTTGATTCCGTTCTGGGAAGGACATGGCTTTTGTAGTTCGGACTGGACTGTTCCCATGGGGCACAGGGTCAGAGCTCATTTGCATATCGCCATTGTCTAACCCAGGGTGGTGTGGAGTGCAAAAAAACGATGGATTTGGGCCCAGATCTTCGGACTGGGGTGAATGTGTGACATTGATCCACATTCGGTCCATCACCTGTTTTGTTTGCAAATTCCGCCCTAAGTGCACTGGGGATGCTCAGACGTGGGTCCCAGGCACTCCACACCACTGGAGTCAAGCTAGCCGGGCTGATGAGAGGTGTTACCTCGAAACCGGTCCGGTCTGCGGATGCTTGATTCCGTTCTGGGAAGGACATGGCTTTTGTAGTTCGGACTGGACTGTTCCCATGAGGCACAGGGTCAGAGCTGATTTGCATATCGCCATTGTCTAACCCAGGGTGGTGTGGAGTGCAAAAAAACGATGGATTTGGGACCAAATCTTCGGACTGGGGTGAATGTGTGACATTGATCCACATTCGGTCCATCACCTGTTTTGTTTGCAAATTCCGCCCTAAGTGCGCTGGGGATGCTCAGACGTGGGTCCCAGGCACTCCACACCACTGGAGTCAAGCTAGCCTGGTTGATGAGAGGTGTTACCTCGAAACCGGTCCGGTCCTCGGATGCTTGATTCCGTTCTGGGAAGGACATGGCTTTTGTAGTTCGGACTGGACTGTTCCCATGGGGCACAGGGTCAGAGCTGATTTGCATATCGCCATTGTCTAACCCAGGGTGGTGTGGAGTGCAAAAAAACGATGGATTTGGGCCCAGATCTTCGGACTGGGGTGAATGTGTGACTTTGATCCACATTCGGTCCATGACCTGTTTTGTTTGCAAATTCTGCCCTAAGTGCGATGGGGATGCTCAGACGTGGGTCCCAGGCACTCCACACCACTGGAGTCAAGCTAGCCGGGCTGATGAGAGGTGTTACCTCGAAACCGGTCCGGTCCGCGGATGCTTGATTCCGTTCTGGGAAGGACATGGCTTTTGTAGTTCGGACTGGACTGTTCCCATGTGGCACAGGGTCAGAGCTGATTTGCATATCGCCATTCTCTAACCCAGGGTGGTGTGGAGTGCAAATAAACTATGGATTTGGGCCCAGATCTTCGGACTGGGGTGAATGTGTGACATTGATCCACATTCGGTCCATCACCTGTTTTGTTTGCAAATTACGCCCTAAGTGCGCTGGGGATGCTCAGACGTGGGTCCCAGGCACTCCACACCACTGGAGTCAAGCTAGCCGGGCTGATGAGAGGTGTTACCTCGAAACCAGTCCGGTCCTCGGATGCTTGATTCCGTTCTGGGAAGGACATGGCTTTTGTTCTTCGGACTAGACTGTTCCCATGGGGCACAGGGTCAGACCTGATTTGCATATCGCCATTGTCTAACCCAGGGTGGTGTGGAGTGCAAAAAAACGATGGATTTGGGCCCAGATCTTCGGACTGGGGTGAATGTGTGACATTGATCCACATTCGGTCCATCACCTGTTTTGTTTGCAAATTCCGCCCTAAGTGCGCTGGGGATGCTCAGACGTGGGTCCCAGGCACTCCACACCACTGGAGTCAAGCTAGCCGGGCGGATGAGAGGTGTTACCTCGAAACCGGTCCGGTCCTCGGATGCTTGATTCCGTTCTGGGAAGGACACCGATGGATTTGGGCCCAGATCTTCGGACTGGGGTGAATGTGTGACATTGATCCACATTCGGTCCATCACCTCTTTTGTTTGCAAATTCCGCCCTAAGTGCGCTGGGGATGCTCAGACGTGGGTCCCAGGCACTCCACACCACTGGAGTCAAGCTAGCCAGGCTGATGAGAGGTGTTACCTCGAAACCGGTCCGGTCCTCGGATGCTTGATTCCGTTCTGGGAAGGACATGGCTTTTGTAGTTCGGACTGGACTGTTCCCATGGGGCACAGGGTCAGAGCTGATTTGCATATCGCCATTGTCTAACCCAGGGTGGTGTGGAGTGCACAAAAACGATGGATTTGGGCCCAGATCTTTGGACTGGGGTGAATGTGTGACATTGATCCACATTCGGTCCATCACCTGTTTTGTTTGCAAATTCCGCCCTAAGTGTGCTGGGGATGCTCAGACGTGGGTCCCAGGCACTCCACACCACTGGAGTCAAGCTAGCCGGGCTGATGAGATGTGTTACCTCGAAACCGGTCCGGTCCTCGGATGCTTGATTCCGTTCTGGGAAGGACATGGCTTTTGTAGTTTGGACTGGACTGTTCCCATGGGGCACAGGGTCAGAGCTGATTTGCATATCGCCATTGTCTAACCCAGGGTGGTGTGGAGTGCAAAAAAACAATGGATTTGGGCCCAGATCTTCGGACTGTGGTGAATGTGTGACATTGATCCACATTCGGTCCATCACCTGTTTTGTTTGCAAATTCCGCCCTAAGTGCGCTGGGGATGCTCAGACGTGGGTCCCAGGCACTCCACACCACTGGAGTCAAGCTAGCCGGGCTGATGAGAGGTGTTACCTCGAAACCGGTCCGGTCCTCGGATGCTTGATTCCGTTCTGGGAAGGACATGGCTTTTGTAGTTCGGACTGGACTGTTCCCATGGGGCACAGGGTCAGAGCTGATTTGCATATCGCCATTGTCTAAACCAGGGTGGTGTGGAGTGCAAAAAAACAATGGATTTGGGCCCAGATCTTTGGACTGGGGTGAATGTGTGACATTGATCCACATTCTGTCCATCACCTGTTTTGTTTGCAAATTCCGCCCTAAGTGCGCTGGGGATGCTCAGACACGGGTCCCAGGCACTCCACACCACTGGAGTCCAGCTAGCCGGGCTGATGAGAGGTGTTACCTCGAAACCGGTCCGGTCCTCGGATGCTTGATTCCGTTCTGGGAAGGACATGGCTTTTGTAGTTCCGACTGGACTGTTCCCATGGGGCACAGGGTCAGAGCTGATTTGCATATCGCCATTGTCTAACCCAGGGTGGTGTGGATTGCAAAAAAACGATGGATTTGGGCCCAGATCTTCGGACTGGGGCGAATGTGTGACATTGATCCACACTCGGTCCATCACCTGTTTTGTTTGAAAATTCCGCCCTAAGTGCGCTGGGGATGCTCAGACGTGGGTCCCAGGCACTCCACACCACTGGAGTCAAGCTAGCCGGGCTGATGAGAGGTGTTACCTCGAAACCGGTCCGGTCCTTGGATGCTTGATTTCGTTCTGGGAAGGACATGGCTTTTGTAGTTCGGACTGGACTGTTCCCATGGGGCACAGGGTCAGAGCTGATTTGCATATCGCCATTGTCTAACCCAGGGTGGTGTGGAGTGCAAAAAAACGATGGATTTGAGCCCAGATCTCCGGTCTGGGGTGAACGTGTGACATTGATCCACATTCGGTCCATCACCTGTTTTGTTTGCATACTCGATTCATGGGTTCACACTCTGCGACTCTGGGCAATAGCTTGCTTAATCTCCACAACTGCCCCTCGCGGCGGGATGCCTGGCTTTCACCTTGCGGATACCCTGCCGGGGTTATCTCACAGGGGAATACCAGGACGGGTTCCCTAAGCAAGCGCTTAAATACCGGGTCGGTGAATTGCGCTATATAAATACATGTACATTTACATTTACATAGACAGCTCTAGCAGGCATTTTGTTTTCTTCTAATTTATTGTAACAACATTTACGAATACATTGTACAGTACGTAACTCAAAACGACCTTCCACAAACAGATAAGCAGCAAATTCTTTCTATTTATCCTTGTTTTCATTTTCACTTTTTAAAAACACATCTACATTCCTAGTTTGAATTTTACAATGAGTACGTCGAGAACAAATACAAGCATAGTTGGGATTTTCACCAGAAACTACTTTAAACTTTGTTATTTCTTTTTCAAGCTTCACATCAGTACTATCTTCCATTCTTCTTCAACACTTACACTTATCAAACTCTTACTTTCTGTACACTCCTCTTGACTAGCAAAGAAATGTAACTCTACATCATCACAAACTTGTTTTACATCCAACACTGAACCATGCAAAAAAGCAGTACTAATTTCATTTAGACATAATGCAGGAGCGTTCACGTAGTACAAACTTCTAACTAACTTTCGCATTTCGGAATGATGTACTGCTAACATTGTTAAATGATGAAAACGACTTAGACACACTTTCCTAGAAAGACAAGCCAGAGAATGACCTTGCGACACTGTATTTTTTCTCACTTTGGAAGGATCTACTTCTTGTAATATCTTAATCTTCTATTTCACAGTTTTTTTCTATATAGTCTTAGGAAATTTAGTAAAATATCAATAGATTGTTGACGTATACTACAAATACTACTACAATCCCATGTAAACACTGGAGCCTGGGTATGTCTCCCTTGAAGTTCTTCAGCTATTACTTGTTCAACATTTCTAGGAATTATCTTTTCTTTTTCAATTGGAGAGACATTTTTCACTTCATGAGAACAACCACAGGTATCAACTGCATTCAGTAATCTATTTTGTTGCAAAGAACAAAATATTGAATGCCACAGTGAGGCAAGATGGCGGTCTGGCCGTAGACCGTAATGCAGCACTACGCTTGAGCTCCGCCACGACCAGAGGAAAGAACATGGCTTCACCTTGTTCCCTGCACACAGACCGAATCGGGGAAGGGAAATGCCTGTTTCTACACTTTTCTGAGGAGTGAAAACGCACCTACCTCTGTGCAGCCAAACTGTTGTTTCTCCACGCATATCGAGGCATAATGGTTCCGGTGTCAATACAAGGACTTCTAAGTTTGCGCTCACCCGTGTTCACTGAGCGACCACCGACATCTTCTCACATCGTCATTGCCTGCAGGATTGTAATCGGTTCGGTGAAGTGTTCCCGGGGTTCCCGCCAAGCATCAAAGCTGCGGCCGCGGCTACAGTGTAACGGCTTCACAGCAACCCCTGTTCCCTCCACAGAGGCGCTGTGTTACAATCTTACTTTTTCTGTCCCGTTTCTCTTGGTAGAGCTGTTTGAGCAACTGACTATGCCCCCGAAGACTGCGTCTGCAGCCTCAGCTGCTGCATCCCGAGTTAGAGTAGCGAAGGCTGCCAGAGTCCTTCGTAAAGAAGCAGAACGGCAGAATCTAGATGCTACACTAGACGAAGGCGGGCCAGCCAGTGCATCTCTCAATAAGGGGAAATCCAAAACCCGGAGTCAACTTACGCCCAAACAGCATTCTCCAAGGCATTCTCCGAGGCAGGATGTACTTGCCTCTAGAAGAAAGCTAAATACTACGGGGGCCTCAGTGATGGATATATTACTGAAAAAAAGGGGGCGCAGAGTAAATCAGAGATGGATTCAGTAAAATAGACACCCCACGAAGCATTGAATAGCTTTCCAAACATTGATAGTACACCGTTTACAACTAATCCCGGGTGCAGTGTGGAGATGTCTGAGCCCTTGGAGCATCAACTGAACACACCTACGCACCCTGCAACTGGAACTATATCTACTGCAACTGATTCTACCAACTCTCAGCTCGCCTTAGCCGAAAAAACTGTAAGTACCTCTGTCATAGTTGAGCCTGAGCAGCACACTCATCCTGACGGAACTGTGGATGGAACTGTTGATTTACCTATTAATGAGGAGCGGGGTTTAGAAGGGCATTGTATGTCGTTTTCCGTAGAAGGCGAAAATTTATTGGGGGTACAAAATGAAACAATCACCATGACGGCGGAGTATAGCCAGGACACAATCTACTCTATTTCTACTGGTATGCCCCCAGTGGTCATTGACTCTGCTATTGTGAATAGTGCTTCACATGATCCCACACATGACCCTACACCTGGTGTAAGTCCCTCAACCTCAACCTCAAAGGTCAATCTACCCACTGAGGGGGATAAGGAACTAAGCGAGTTTTACTCTTTCTCCGATGAGACTGGTGTTGAGGCTGTGGAGGAATGGTCAGAAGATTATGAGTCTACAGGAGGTTCGGAGGATGATGAGTCTGATTTTCTGCCCAGCACTTCAGAGGACAGCTATGGTGAAGAGAGTCTGAATGCTAACACTGTTAGAGCTAAAACAAAGTCAATACCCAGAGTCAAACAGCGAGGCCAGGTTGAGGGCCACCCTATACCCAGGACAACGTTGCGTATGAATCATGGCCCTGACAACTCTGGTACTCCTGAGATTCCTCAAACAGCTGTTGAGACCATATTACAGGCTATTGCTGCACATAGGGAAGAGACAGCCCTAGATAGTAAGAGATCCCGAGCAGCACTTCGTAAAATGCAAGGGATGGTCAAGGAGCTTTCCAAAACCTGCAACCTTGTAGGCGAGAGAGTAACCGACATAAAATGGAAGCTTGAAGATTTTGAAAATCGTCAGCGTCGTAATAACCTTTGCATCTTAGGAATTCCGGAGAAAATGGAGGGTGAAAATGCACGGGCATTTGTAATAAAACTATTCAAGGAGTCTATGCCCGAATTAAAGAACTGGAATGTCGAAATCCAACGTGCCTACCGGATGCCGTTTAATATGCCTCCCAAGCCCGGGGTATACCCTCGAGCAATCCTAGTTTACTTTGGAAACTTTTTGCTAAGGCAGACGGTGGCTGAGAAAGCGAGACCCGATCATAAGCTGATATATAATGACCTTTCATATTTTACAAGACCTGACTTTTGCCACGCAACGGTTGAAAGACGCTGGCGGTTGCGATCAATGATCAAGCCTTTCCAAGACAAGGGAGCCCAAGCTTACTTGAACAACCCGGCTAAGCTGAAAATTGTCCGAGGTGGTCAGACAAAATGTTTCCAGTCTGAGATCAAAGACAAAGGCCTATCTCGATGAATTGTCTTAAAAAGGGTTGATTAGGTAGATGATTCCATTATATCGTACAGTTACTTCTGGGTTTGAAAAGTCTACAGTACAGTGAATCATCAACTAGCTGCAGAATTTCATGTGGGTACACTGGATATGTCTTATTGGGTTAGGGCTTGGGTTAATATGCAATAGCACTCTGTTAGAATTTTTTCGCCTTTTTTCTTTTTTTCTTCTTTTTCTCTGGTTATGCTATCCTTTCTTACATATCTTACATATTAGAAGGCGGTAGCTCAGATGTCGTGCTGCAACTTCATCACCCAGACTCTGGTTGAGTCTGAATACCTACTGTTGGGGGAGGGTGGTTACGGGGTGATGTGGGGGGTTAGGTTGGGAGGGGGGGTTGGAAATGGGGTTGCAGAAAAAAACAAAAATATTCAGGTTTATTAGCAAGAGACTTGTTGTTCAAGACTTATTGTCAATATTGTCAATATTGTCAATATTGCCGCATTCATTTAACTAAATCAAAAGTAATTAGTAAAGAGCCAGAGCAATGCGCAAAGCAGTACATGATGAAAGTTTTACAGTTAACTGTTCCTATAAGCAATGGGTAGGTTAAGTGTCCAAACATGGAATGTAGGGGGTCTTTTGTCCGGCGATAAATGACGTCGATTGGGCGAACTAATAAACTTATACCCAGTAGACATACTCTGTCTCCAAGAGACACATCTGCCCTGGGCCAAGAGATTCTCACTGAGCTTCAATGGGTATAATCTGTTGATAACATCTACCCAATCATCAAACATAAGGGGTGTAGCAATCCTAGTGAAAACACATTTTGGTTTGGGAGTACGTCATCTTTCAGATCCCCACAGTAGATGGGCCATTGTTAAACTTGCAATGGGTATCACTATTTGCACCATCTATGCTTCCAATCATGACGATCCTGCAGTTTTTGAGGTGCTAGAATCTGAACTTGCTACTTGGTAGGGCCCAATAATTTTATGTGGCAACTTCAACATATCACTTCAACCGCTGCTCTGTCGCTATGTTTTGAAACAGAAATATGTTGGTCGCAAACCAAAGGTATATCAGGCTGTCAAAAAACTGGTAGACAGCTTCGGTTTAGTTGACGTATGGGTGCAAAATAATCCTCATGACCCAGGTTATACATACTTTTCCCATCCACATCAAAAACACGTCCGGATTGATTATATGTTTGTTTCCAGTGACCTAGCACCTCAATCATTAATTAACAAACCTCCGAAAATTATCTCAGACCACAACTCACTTGTTCTCTTGATCACACTTGGCGCCTCAATTACAGAACACCGGCCCTGGCCGTTTGATCGGAAGCTTCTGTCCAATAACGAGTACATTACTTTTATTAAAAAATGGACGGAAGCATTTTTTAATATCAACCGGTTTAATGCCTCAAGGAATATTGTGTGGGATTGCTTTAAATCCGCACTTAGGGGGGAAACCATTAGTTTTCAAAAATAGGCCAGAAAGCAATTAAGAAACGAATATGAGGTAAAGGTTTCAGTCCTGGCTAAAGCCGAAGAAGAGCACACCCTAATGATCTCGCAGGGACAAGATGCTAACCGCTTGATGTGTCAAGTAGCAATACTAAAGTCTGAATTAAATTCCAGTCTCAGCCAAAAAGCTGCCCAAACGTATAGAGCCCACAGGAAAAAAGTTTATGAGAGTGGTGAAAAGGTTGGCGGGCAGCTGGCACTCCGAACCCGTCAGAAAAATGTAATAAATAACATCCCCTCAATAACAGATAGCGGGCAGACTTATACCCAAGCGGCAGACATTATCTATTGGTTCCAACTATTCTACCAAAAATTGTATTTGGAGGAAATGACTGCAACTGAGAATGACATAGAAGGATATCTTGATAATCTTCTCAATAATCCCAAGGCTGCAAGGCTGTTAGATGACATTACCAGGGAAGAGCTAGAAAGTGAAATTACACTTGCTGAGGTGATAGCTGCACTATCTTCACTAGCGCCCGGCAAAGCGGCGGGCCCAGACAAACTGCCAATCGACCTCTATAAAATTTTAGGTCATCAATTATGTCCCCTTCTTCATGACTTATTTCTAGGGGTACAGTGGAATGTGTTTTCCCCAGAGGCTTGGGATGAGGCAAATGCAATTGTTTTTTTGAAGAAAGGGAAACCTCCCGAGCAACTAACCTCGTACCGCCCTATTTATTTAATCAATTCGGACTCCAAATTATATGCCAAGGTGATGGCTATCAGGCTCAGTGGGGTCATTGAACACCTTGTCTCTCCGTGGCAGCATGGTTTCGTCCCGGGTAAGGGGACTACTGACCATACACGCCGTGCTATAGCCCTGTTCGATGCCATGTCTGTCGCGGGGAGTCGGATGTCACTGAAAATACTGGACGCTGAGAAAGCCTTCGATCGCGTCTCATGGAACTTCCTGTGGACAGCCTTGTCTCGTAACAATTTCGGCCCTAAATTCGTGAAATCAATTAAGTCTATGTATTTACTCCCCAAAGCTAAACTCCAAATGTTAGGATTAGAATCTGGATACATCAACATTGCAAGAGGCACTAGGCAGGCGTGTCCATGTTCACCCCTGCTCTTTGCTCTGTATATTAATCCATTAATTTTGAAATTTTTGGAGAGCAGCAATATTAAACCAGTGCTCAGTGGTCAATTTGGGACAAAAGTACTGGCTTATGGCGATGATGTCGCGGTCATTACAACTGACCTGATTGAGGCTATATGTGAAATTGAGAAGTTGACAAAAGAATACGGTAACTGCTCGGGTTACTCTCTTAATAGAGAAAAGACAGTTATTTTGTGCACCGACAACATTGTATGTTTGGATCAAAGGAGAGTCGAGAAGGCTACCTATCTTGGTGTAACCATTTGCTCTAACACTAAACAATTAGTGAAGCTTAATTTTGATCCTCTCCTTGTTAAGATAAAGATGGATCTGGACAGGATAAATAGTCTTCACCTTTCAATTATATGCAGAGCTAATTTCTTAAAAATGAATGTGTTACCTAGATGTCTATATTTATTTCGAGCGATTCCTCTAGCTGCAGAGCATAAAATGTTAATACTGATTAATTCTCTCATGTCCAAATTTGTCTGGCAGCATGGCAAGATCCGGAGATCCCATAGTCTCATGTTGCTTCCACTCCATAGAGGTAGGCTCACAATACCCAATATTATTTTTTACCATTGGGCAGTATTTCTAAAACAATTCACCCCTTTAATTAACGTCATCACTGAAGAAAGTATGATGGACATTGATCTAATACCTTCAATTTATGAGCTCCTACTTGGTCAAGAAGCTAAAGGCTTATTTCTTAAACAAACTGAGGCAAAGTATTACAAGAAATTTAAGGGAGAAATCATAATTAGTGCCTGGAAAATTTGGGATAAAGTTACTAAGCATATGCAATTTGGGAAAATTAATCGGTATACACCTCTATGGTACTCAAATCTAACACATGGTCTTGAGTTTGATCTTATTGCAAGGAAGTGGGAAAGGCTGGGTATTAGAGCTGTCAATGATTTTTTGGTATATGACTTTGATACATCCTTTTCTGATCTGAAACTCAAATACGACTTGTCTAACGCAGATGTTCTCAAATTTGCGCAAGTATTTGCTAAACTTAAAGCTAAAGAGTCTATAATTTGTTTGTCGAGAATTGAAACTATTGATGTTATGTTTAGAGTAAATACTAGAATAGGAACATTCTACAATATTCTTTTGACTAAAACTCACGATGACCTAGAAAAACAGAAACAAAATGGGCGACTAAATTAAATAATCCTAATGTCGACGTAGACAGAGTTTTGGAGTTGAGCCACAATCTTTTTATGGCTAGCAATCTGAAAGCACAGCTTTTTAAAAACCCTATTTGACCTTTATTATACCCCGAACACATTGTTCGCCTGGGGCAAAAGAGAGAATGACCTATGTCCCAGATGTTCACAAGGACCCGCGACTCTTATCCACATGTTTAGGAATTGCTCTGAGCTGGTCTCAATTAAAAGTATGATCTCATCCTTTTGGGAAGAGCTATTTGGCCACAAATTGCCCGAGTGGGAAACCCTTTTTTTATTGGGACATGATCACTCTTTAAAACTATCGAAAACCGAAGAAAGATTGCTATTTATTGGTACAGCTGCATTAAGGTTAATTCTGTCTGCTCACTGGAAAGAGCCCGACCCCCCAAAGCTTTCAGATGTGGCTAGCCCACTTTTTAGCGGTTTATAGTTATGAAGTGGCCATTTATGATACTAGGGGATATAAATCAAAGATGCAGGGGATGCAATTTGGCTGCCGGTCACTAACTGGAAAGCAGGCTTAACCCCTGCTTCTGGGAGTACTTGATTTGGCTGATCCCAATTAATATTTTTAATAATTTTGCTGGATGAAATTTTTTTTACATCTTGCCCCAGCTAATACTGTCTCACACTCCGTTTTATCGCCCTGCTGTTTTTGTTTTTTCTTTCATCCGGTTAAGTATTTCTTAAGCGTTTATACTGTACTTATAATCATTGCTCCATGGTGTTGCTATTCTGTTTTTTCTTAACTTTTTTCTCTTACAATGTCTCTTGCGGTTTCCTGATTCAAATAAAAAAATAAAAAAGAAAATCAAATAACAAAATATTGTATCATAAAGGGTCCATGAGGTGTGCTGCACTGAGTTAGTGGTCCTGGAGCCCTCAGTGTGTGGGCACCATGCGATGATGCTATAATTGATATAAAAAACTTCTTGAAGCAAGGATACTAAAAGGATATTATGTATGTTTTAGGGATGTTGTAGTTAGTTGCCAACTCTACTTTGTAATTACAGACTGAAAATTCTATTTTAATTGTGAGCCCTGATGACCGTAGTGTAGACAGGAGGCAGCAGTGAGCAAGGGTGCACAGCCACGTGGCTTGAGTAGTGCTGCACAGTATTGGCAATCAACGTGTGTGCAACCAGCGATGATAAGTGGTGCGCTGAGTTAGTGGCACCTGAAGCAACCTACGTATGGGCACCCTGCAATGATGTGTGGTCCGGGCAAGCTGCACTGGGAGCAATGTCTTTTGTCTATTGAATTAAGTCTTAATAAGGCCACGTGGCAATGACTTATGGTGCACTGAGTTAGTAGTACCTTTGGTGCTCAGCGTGTATCTACCCTGAGGCGTTGCGTGGTCCAGGGAGGCCGCACTCGGAGCACTGTCTTGTGTCTTTTGAATTCTGCCTTAATAAGGCCGCGTGGTGATGACTTATGGTGCACTGTAGTACCTTTGGCGCTCAGCGTGTATGTACCCTGCGATGATGCATGGTCTGGGGGGGGCACTCGGAGCAATGTCTTGCGTCTATTGAATTCTGCCTTAATAAGGCCACGTTGCGTTGACTTATGGTGCACTGAGTTTGTAGTACCTTTGGCGCTCAGCGTGTATCTACCCTGAGGCGTTGCGTGGTCCAGGGGGGCCGCACTCGGAGCACTGCCTTGTGTCTTTTGAATTCTGCCTTAATAAGGCCGTGTGGTGATGACTTATGGTGCACTGAGTTACTACTACCATTGGCACTCAGCGTGCACGTACCCTGCGATGATGCGTGGTATGGGGGGGCCGCACTCAGAGCAATGTTTTGTGTCTATTAAATTCTGCCTTAATAAGGCCACGTGGCATTGACTTATGGTGCACTGAGTTTGTAGTACCTTTGGCGCTCAGCGTGTATGTACCCTGCGATGATGCATGGTCTGCGGGGGGGCACTCGTAGCAATGTCTTGTGTCTATTTAATTCTGCCTTAATAAGTCCACCTGGTGATGACTTATGGTGCACTGAGTTAGTAGTACCTTTGGCGCTCAGCGTGTACGTACCCTGCGATGATTCGTGGTCCGGGGGGCTGCACTCAGAGCAATGTCTTTTGTCTATTGAATTCTGCCTTAATTAGGCCACGTGGCAATGAATTATGGTGCAGTGAGTTAGTGGCACCTGAAGCACTCAGCGTGTTTGCACCCTGTGATGATGCGTGGTGCTGGGGGGGTCGCACTGTGAGCAATGTGTCATGCGTACTGGACTGTGTTACCTGCAATCGCTACTCCATCTGAATTGTGATGCTTTCTGTCCGCAGTGTAGATCAAAGGCAGTAGTCTGTACAGAAATAATTCTGCTGTGCTGTGCAGCTGGGTTTGCAGGGGGCCTGTGTCGAGGAGGCCCGTGGTCATTGTGGCAGCCATGTGGCAGGGTGAGGCCCACCTCTCTGAGAGACCCGTTGGCCTTCACGCAAGTGAATCACACCTAGAGCCCCGCCTTATTTATTCATACTCCTATGCTGGAGTGGCGTACGTTGGACCAGCCCACTGCGCTTCCACTTCCAGGGGGGAAAACACAGCTACATGACCGAGATCGTCCCCACTGCCTGAGGTAACATGGTTGCGTCTATAGTCCACAACACTACAAGAACCAGCAGTATATGTACACATGGAGAGGTCTGTGCTCTGTAAAGTGAGGTCTGTCCAGCACATCATGGCTACACTTGGTATTGTGTGCATTATTATTATTGATGGGTGAGTTGCGTCCTTCACACATACTTGGTTGCCAAATCTGCCAACATGCAAGTATTGTGTGGCTGAGGGACCATGCCATTTTTGGAAGGTCTGCTGTCCTGTTCAGCGCTGCCTTGGTAGTAGTAGGGAGAGGGCTGGTCCGGGGAGACGTCCTGAGGCTGGTGGCAGTGGGTGTTGTGGCCTTCATGGGTGTCTGAGCTGCATGATCAGTAACTCTATGACATAGGCTGGTCTTCAGATGTGATTCTGGGCTGGGCTCCCTTTCAGATTGTAAGTAGTCGTCCTGGTTTACACCAGTAAAAGGCAAACGTTAGATTCCTACTGCTAACACGGCTTATTGCTTGTTTTTGGATCGCACCCCAGATTTGGATGCTTGTTGAAAATATCGGGAAGTGGTGTTTTTGTGTTATTTTTACACTGGAACGTCTACTCTTCATATTATTACCGTTAGTTGTTGCTCTCATTTGTGGCGAAATCATTTTGTGGAAGCTATTGCTGGAAAACTGGGGATATCGGCTGTTTTCACTAGGTTAAGAATGAAGTGATAATTTAAAATCACTGAAAAAACTATAGGTTTAAAGAAGATTATAATTAGACATTAACATTTAAAAACCCATTGAAATTCATATATATATATATACACACACACACACACATATATCTATTCACTGAAAAAACCATAGGTTATAGACCATATATAGTTAGGAATAAGCATTTACAAAACCTTATTTTACTCACACAAAACCATAGAAATTCGCATATATAGTTAGTTGCACTAACTATATATCGCGCACCCGCAATCCACTGCTGATCATGTCACATATTACATCATTCATGACATGGTCAGTGACATCACTGATGACATCTCAAATGACATCACTGATGACATCACTGATGACATCTCAAATGTCATCACTGATGACATCACTGATGACATCTCATTTGACATTACTGATCACATCACTGATGGCATCCTTCATGTGATTATACGATGAACCTCTTCAGACTCTAATATAACCTTAGATACACTCAGTGTAAACAGACACTCACAGACTGTCACTCATCCATGGAGTTACTCACACACCTAGTCAGTCATGCAAAGAATCAATCACACCTCCATTTCCTCAACTATACAGTTATACACACCTTACTTATTCAAATATATACTAACACATATTTACTCTCTTATACAATCCTTGATACAAGTTCACAATGATCCATACAGCCACTCACACATTCACTGGCTCTTATGCACAGTTATTTATATATGTCAACTCTCACATGTACTGTGTTTTACATATGTACTTACTTTGACATGTAGCACTGAGATATCCATTCACTCACCAATACACTCATGCACACAGTCAACCGCCCATACAGCTGTTTCCACATGCACTTTTGAACCCATACATCTAGTGAATCAACTGCTCACACATCTATGCACAGAGTCATACACCTCCCAGCCACCCACACACACACTCAGTCTCCCATACAAATACTTGGGCAACCAATCAATAACCCATATAGTTACTCATATAGCTACTGATCAACACATGCAGCAGTTTACAGAACAACAGACATAATGATGCACAAATTAAGACAGTTTAGTCACTAACCCATGCACTCAGTGAGACACATTTAATCACTCACTCATACAGTCAGTCATGCACCTACTAAATCCTTCATCCAGACACTTATACATCCACTCATTCTTCAATATGTAAGACATATTTTAACTTTACAAAAACATACAGTCACTATATGTTGTCATCAGTGATGTCATCAGTGATGTCATTTGAGATGTCATCAGTGATGTCACTGACCATGTCATGAATGATGTAATATGTGACATGATCAGCAGTGGATTGCGGGTGCGCGATATGTAGTTAGTGCAACTAACTATATATGCGAATTTCAATGGTTTTGTGTGAGTAAAATAAGGTTTTGTAAATGCTAATTCCTAACTATATATGGTCTATAACCTATGGTTTTTTCAGTGAATTTTCAAGGTTTTGTAAATGCTAATTCCTAACTATATATGGTCTATAACCTGTGGTTTTTTCAATGAATTTCAATGGTTTTTTAATAGCAAATATCAAAAGCTGTAAAATGTATTCTTCTTTTAAAGGAAAAATATATTTTATATGTATTTAATATAATTTTTTTATGTATATAAATTTTTTGAGGGAACAAATTTATCAACTATCATGCTGAAGAAGAGTGTGGGGGAAAAAAACAAAGAGGAGGACTAAGAGGAAAGAACAGTCAGTTCAAAAAGACAATTGCTTTAAAGCATGAAGTGCTTTTCCACACATTTACATTTGAATAACCCATATTAGAACATACAAAATATCTACAGAGGAGACGGTGTACATTGAATTTTAGACTCTTCATTGGTACCTACATGTTGGTACTTACATCACCCACACAACACAACATCTCTATTCAGAGCTACCCTACCTCAAAGCACTCTAAAATATTATTTCACTATTTCCCTTGGTTTTCACCTTGTTACGCTTTCCGGAACGCTACCCGGTGCGCGGACCGGGCGCTAACCGTGCGAAAATTTGAAAAAAAAAGTTTTTTTTTTTTACATATATGGGCCTCCTCAGCCACCCTCAGAAAACCTAGGGGGTCAGGATATGTCTCCCGTGCCCCCTTATACCCATTCCCAACATTGTTTATCCTCCATCTTGTGACTAAATTCGTCCGAAACACAAGATGGCGGACTCCCGTTACGCTACTGGTGAGCTACCCGGTTCGCGTACCGGGTAGCACTTCCACTGCGAAAAATCAAAAAAAAATTATTTTATTTGTTTGCCCCGTGGGCCCTTTAATAGCCCCCACATCAATCCTAGGGGGTCAGGAGGGGTCTACCTTGCCCCCTTACATTCATTTCCCCCTTCGTTTATTTCCACCTCTTGTCTCTCGATCCTACAGAGAGACAATATGGCGGCCGCTCCGGACTGTTTAGAATGTTGACAGTCACCGGAGAGCCAATCCGCTTCTCCTCGCGAAGTTCCGTTACGCGGCTGGTACGCGAACCGGGGCGCTAACTGGAACGCTGTCACAGATATATATATTTTTTTGAACGTTAATTTCTCAAAATCCACTGGAGCACATATCTTGAGACCTAGCAAAGGCACATCGGGCAAACAGTCTCTACAATTTTGCCAAGTTTCATAGAAATCCATTCAGCCGTTCGAGCTAAAAGTGAGTCCAACCGCCCTATGGAAAACTCAATGTTAAAAACACATTTTGGGACCCCCTTTTTTCTCGGCCCCCACTTTAAATGTGTGTGTCTTGTTACGAAACCCCCCCAAACTTTTAGGGGACGCTCAGAAACAAAATGTGCCATTTTCCTGAAAATTTCAGCCAATTCCGTCCATCAACGCCAAAGTAATTGAACATAGAATTTTCAGAAATCCCTATTCAAAAAAAATCCTAACTATATATACCTACTGGCGACCGCCAGTAGGTAATATATATATATATATATATATATATATATATATATATATGTATATATATATATATATATATATATATATATATATATATATATATATTACCTACTGGCGGTCGCCAGTAGGTAGTTATAGTTAGGATAATTTTCAATGTTAAATCTCAACATTCTATTTTGAATAACTTTGGCGCCGGTTGACGAATCTGCCTGAAATTTTCAGGAAAATGGTCTCATGGCGGTCCGGTCCTTCCCTGAAAGTTTGGGGGGGATTCGTCAAGCGGGGGCCGAGATAAAAGGGGGGTCCCAAAACGCGTTTTCCCCATGTTAATTTCCATAGGGCGGTCGATTTCACTTTTAGCTCGAACGGCTGAATGGATTTCCACCAAACTTGGCAAAATTGTAGGGACTGGTAGCCCGATGTGCCTTTGCTATGTCTCAAGATATGTGCTCCAGTGGATTTTGAGTAATTTAGGTTCAAAAAAATATATATATCTATAGCCGCGCTCCGGTGCGCGCACCGGAGAGCGCTCGAGGCGCGACACGCGACTTGCGCGCAGGAAGCTGATTGGATCTCAGTTGTCTGTAAACATTCTAAACAGTCTGGAGCGGCCGCCATCTTGTGTCTCGGTAAAATCGAGACACAAGAGGTGGCTAAAAGAAAGGGGGAAATGACAATAAGGGGGAAGAGTACACCCCCTCTGACCCCCTAGTTTTGATGTGGGGGCCATTAAAGGGCCCCGCGGGGCCTCAAAAAAAAATTATTTTTTTTCGATTTCCGCGGGGGGCGCACCCGGTACGCGTACCGGGGAGCTTACTGAGGAGCGTACTAAGGAGAAAAAAAATGACAGATTTTTTTCACAAAAAAATGCATTTTTTTATAAATTAGAGGTAGTTCTGAAAAGAACTTTTTTTTTTCTTCTTTTTGTTGTTTTATATTTTTTTGTGTTTTTTGAACTTTTTGAACTTTTTTTGGCTTTTTAAAACAATTTTATAATTTTTTTGGATTTTTGTCAAGGGAAAAACAAAAAACAGGAATTCAAAAACGGCTCAACAGGAGCAAAAAAATGTGAAAATTTAGGGACTGTCAGGGCAGCGGTGTTGCTGTTTCTTTAGGGCAATAAGTTCAACACTCTGCTCCCCATAGCAGAGCAGTTCGTTACACTCCGTGCACAGAAATTTGATGCCTGCAAACTCTGGCTGTATGTTAGGGACCATTCTTCTACGGGATGGTCCCGAAGGTGTTGCTCCACCAGTGGAGGTGCTGCCGCCATCTGTGGGTAATTTCCGTGCCAGGTCTCTGACACTCTCCCTCGCAAAGTTGTTTGGGTGTCTTCTTTTGACATGCCTGATTAAATTGGCATTACCAAAACTATATTTTTTCAGAGGATTGCCTCTGGATAAAGTACTACCACATATTTTGCAGGTTACTTTTGGAGCGTTGACTTTTTTTTCACCTTCAGGGATGTTATAAAATTTCCAGATGAAATGGATTTTTTTCTTCTCCGTAGGAGGGTCCTCATCTACAAATGCATCTGAATCACTGCTGGATGACTCTCTTGCAGCCATTGCTGTAGATCAGGAAAGTAGGAGATGAAGATAGTACACAGAACAGCTCTTGCTCTCTCCAAGTACAAAGCAATAGTGAAGGAAATGGGTGGGGATTTCATTCTTTGTAAAAAAAACTGTTAGCAACCAATGAAAAGTGTTATTTTAGGGTCACATGACCCGACGCGCTTACGCTGCGCGCTTCGGAGCACTTCCGGTGCGTTTACGCGGCGCGAGCGGAGGCGCTTCCGGGGCGCAAACGTGGCGCGATCGTAGGCGCTTCCGGGTGCGTTTACGCGGCGCGATTTGAGGCGCTTCCGGGGCGCACATATGACGCGACCGTAGGCGCTTCTGCGTGCGTTTACGAGGCGCGAGCGTAGGCGCTTCCGAGGGCACTTACGTTGCGCGCCGAAGTGATGTCATCAAACTTTTACAGAAATGCATAATCATTTTCCTTATTAAAAAAAACTGATTTTATTTGTATAGTACGAAAAGTTTTGCATTATTATTAACTTTTCATTCATATTTTTTTTCACGAACGACAATAGCGCTCCGGGTGCGCTTTCTGCTAAGCTCACCGGAAAGCTTACGGGAGCGCTTAGCTGAAAGCTTCTCGGAGCGCGCACCAAGAGCGCAAAAAAAAAAAAAATATAAAAAAAAGAATACTTACAAAAAAACAGCAAATTGTAAAAAAAAAAAGGATACAAACTCGATATAGAAAGGAATTAGCATTTAAAAAACCTATGAAATTCACTGAAAAAACCATAGGTTTCACACCAGTTATAGTTAGGAATTAGCATTTAAAAAACCTATTAAATTCACTGAAAAAACCATAGGTTTGACCCCAGTTATAGTTAGCTGGAAATTTTACTGATATAAAACCATTGAAATTCACACGTTATAGTTAGTCGGACTCACTATAACTTGCGCGTGCAATGCACTGCTGATGACATCACATATTACATCACTCATGACATGGTCAGTGACATCACTCATGACATCACTGATGACACCATCCAGTGAATATGTGCCTTTCTGAAAAAGTAAATATTAGTGAGTAATGTTTAAATATTTAAATATATATATTAGTGTTTTACTTTGTGTATAAGTGGCTACATGTGTTGGTAAGTAGCTACATGCGTATGTATATGGGTTATTAGATGTTTCTCTTAGTATCAGTATGAGTGTCTATATGGTTTGGTGGGGGTATTACTTAGCACATAGATGCATGAGTGACTGACTCTCTGTTTCTATGTGTTTTGAAGACAGCATATGTACAGGACTGTATGGGTGGATGAGTGTCTATATGTGTTTGTTAGTGAGTGAATGACTGTCTCACTAGTGTCTTTATCAGTAACTACATATGTTTTAATCTAGTATATATGAATATTGATGTATATAAGTGAGTATATGTGAGAGTAAGAGATTGTAAGAGTTCCTGTTTAAATAAGTATGTGTTTCTATAAGTGATTGTTTAAGAGAATAAATATGTGTAATTTTAAATAGAAGTAAGGTGGAAGTGTGTGTATAACTCTATATTCAAATAAATGGATGTCCAATAGTTTATTTGCACGTGTGAATATGTGTGTGAGTAACTTTTGGATGAATGTCGGTGTGTAACAGGATGTATAGGTGTATCACTTCATATGATGAGTGAGTATATGTATGAGTGACTATATAAAACTATTGGTGAATGAGTGGATGTGTATATAGATAGTGGAATTACTGAATTGCTTGTTGTAACTGATATAGGTATCTCCATTTTTTTAAAAATTTCAGTTTCTATTTTTGAATATGTGTCTCAAGGGTTACATTATAGTGAAAGGAGGTCTGTCACTATGTCACAAGGATGGTGTCATGAGTGATGTCACTGACCATGTCATGAGTGATGTAATATGTGATGTCATCAGCAGTGCATTGCACGCGCAAGTTATAGTGAGTCCGACTAACTATAACGTGTGAATTTCAATGGTTTTATATCAGTAAAATTTCCAGCTAACTATAACTGGGGTCAAACCTATGGTTTTTTCAGTGAATTTAATAGGTTTTTTAAATGCTAATTCCTAACTATAACTGGTGTGAAACCTATGGTTTTTTCAGTGAATATATATATATACATATATATATATATATATTTTCTCCACAAAACACCAAAATGTTGATGAAAACAAGACTCCCAGAGCTGCGATTCTGAAGATTTATTTGGCAGATGACATAAACTTCACGACGCGTTTCGCCATTACGGCTTGGTCACGCTCGTCTCATGTTGTTAGTTGCCATTTTTTAAACACAACACCACAGTGCACATTAGGTTTTCATCACATGATCGGTGGCGGCCATATTGTAACATGTTAATTCACAGTTTGTCGAATGGCATCATGTAGTAACAGTTACATTGCAACAGTTATAATGTAGGGAATTGTGTTCTTTGTTAATTAAACATTAAAACAATTCATTCACCCCATTTTGCATACGCTTTTTTCAAAGTGACGGAAATCATTATACCTTATGTAGAAGTAACAACAAAATACTTAAAGGCATTTCCATTAATTCATAACGATATTTTCGCTGCCTGCATATGCTTTACACAATGCGGTACCAAGGGCTAAATGGCACGCAAGTATGTCATTGTACGAGTGATTCTCATTGGGTAGTTTTCAGTCAAATCCTAAATGATTGGTTGTCGCCTGAAATGTATTTCAATCATACGCAGTAACCATGACAACACTTAATGTTTTGAAAGGATACCGTAGAACGTTTTCTGAGACGTTCTCAATGATTTACACAGTTAATTAAGCCCCAGTGGGCAAATATCGCTCACTCCATCAAATATATCTGTGCCAACGTATCCTGCCCCAGTGGGTCAGTAATTGAATAATGATGGGACAATTGTCGACATTCTCTCATATCCTATACTAGTATACTTTAGTACAGCCCCAGTGGGCATACAGTCATGATTGTTCAGATAAGTTACTTAGGGCAACATGAGATTGTCCATTATGGCAAACGACTTGCGGCCTCCTTGACATTATTTACACATCCCCTTCTTTCCGCCACCAGGTGATGAGTGAAATCTAAAAATAAAATGAATAACATTAAAATCAAGCAAACCACGGGAATAGATATTAGTCATTTTCTCATTCATATAAATGAATTGATAATTCTTCAGTAGTATTAAGACCCATTGGAGTTAAACATTCAAAGTCCACAATATATTTAGACTCTAGTTTTCTGAGGGATAGTTCCCTATTTCCCCCTCTCATTCCAAGATCCACACTGTCAATTACCACCAATTGTAATAGATTTTCATTTTGCATATGCATAGCAGAGAAATGTCTTGCAACAGGGTATTGTCTGTTGTTATTGTGAATAGCCCATAGGTGTTCTAGCACTCTTTTCTTTGCTGTGTGTTTGGTGCTACCCACATACCACTTATTACAAGGACATATCAATATATAAATGCTGTAGGTAGTGTTACATGTCAGCCGTTTTCTGATGGTAAAAATTCTTTTGCTGTTGGGAACCTGCAAAGATTTACAATCTTTGCTGGATCTACAGGCCGTACATTTGCGGCAACATTTAAACCCCATCTCATTGTCACTAATGGAGTTGGTCTTAGTAGAAACCCCTCATTTTGTTCCTTTTCAAATTAAATGTATTAAGTGTTACCACTTTATTCCAATCAAGATGACTTCAGGTGTACCATACTTTTGTCATAAGTAAGACTGTTAGCGTTCTAGTTGTTCTTTAAAACACTCTGGGACATTCTGTCATTGGGCTATAGTTGGGCTACATCTGGCTGATATTTGGGCTACATTTGGGCTCTTTTGTCTCTGGTGGCCATCTTGGGAGACTGCATATCAGAATTTTTTTAATGAAATATAAGAGGATTTGAGAAGTCACTCAAAATGTGCCCTAATTTTTCTTTCTTCAGCACTAATCATAATTTCTATGGCAAAATGAACCCCCTCATTTTGTTCCTTTGCAAATTAAATGTTTTAAGTGTTAACACTTTATTCCAATCAAGATGACTTCAGGTGTGCCATACTTTTGTCATAAGTAAGACTGTTAGTGCTCTAGTTGTTCTTTAGAACACTCTGGGACATTCTGTCACTGGGCTATAGTTGGGCTACATCTGGCTGATATTTGGGCTACAATTGTTTTTTTTGTCTCTGGTGGCCATCTTTGGGCTACATTGGGCTACATTTGGGCTCTAACATATATATAGCCCAATGTAGCCCAATATATATTTTTCAAAGTTAATTTTAGTAAAAACCACTGGAGCATATATCTTGAGACATAGCAAAGGCACATCAGGCTACCAGTCCCTACAATTTTGCCAAGTTTTGTGGAAATCCATTCAGCCGTTCGAGCTAAAAGTGAGTCCAACTGCCCTATGGAAAACTCAATGTTAAAAACACGTTTTGGGACCCCCCCTTTTTTCTCGGCCCCCGCTTGACGAAACCCCCCCCCCAAACTTTCAGGGGACGCTCAGAAACAAAATGTGCCATTTTCCTGAAAATTTCAGCCAATTCCGTCCATCAACGCCAAAGTTATTCAACATAGAATTTTCAGAAATCCCTATTCAAAAAAATCCTAACTATATATACCTACTGGCGACCGCCAGTAGGTAATATATATATATATACATATATATATACACGTATAGATAAATAGATAGGTAGATAGATAAATAGATAGATAGATAGGTAGATAGATATGATTTGCGGTGGCTACGATATATGATATTTGGCTTTCAGTATTTTTAAACTTGTATTTATAGTTGATGGGACACTGTAATGGATGTAATGACTGTAATTCCACCCCCCCAAAAAAAATTGTCACATGGCAACCTTCTTGGAAAGAACTGGTAGGTCTCAATTACAATGATTCTGATTTTTTATATAAGCGTTGGGTCGTCACACATTATCATTGCCTGATTCCTACTCTTATTCCTATTTCAGCAGAGTGATGAGCCGACTTGAATAGAAATCTCATTTCCCATATTTATTACATGCAATTTGGAAAATCTGGAAGTACTTCTGCTGCTTCAGGTAAGGAACTGATAGAGAGCACTGTGAATATTATTCAAAAGTTCAGCTCTCATGAAAACATTTGTGATTTAGACTCAGAAGTAAGTCTGAAATAAGTCGCATCTTTTATGCTGAGCTCTCAAAAACAATAAATCTGCAGGAGAATTTCCATCCTTGTAGTTGACATAGGTGTCTGGAAGCACTTGCAAACTACGGCTGTCTTAATTTTTTTCAGAGCACTCCTGGTGTTAGACTACCACTTCCATGTTAACATGAGAAAATATACTTTTTTAGATTTGCTCATGCAGAGAGCCTCAAAGAAGTGCAAGCACTTTGTCATTTACAAAATAAATACATTATTTTTTTTCATCAAGTAACCACTTTCCAAAATTTGGTTCCACAAATCCTCTTTCTTTGCGTTATCCGTGAGTAACTTTGTGAGCTTGGTTTGTTAAGGTTGTTTATTTTCAGGTTGTTGTTGAATGCTGGGAGGTAATCTCTGGAAAATCACATAATAAAATTATGTCTGAAGAGTTAATGAGTTGTTTAATTATGTCACATTGGATACTGAAACTATACTCTTTGAATTTCCTGACAGATTCTCCAGATAACCACTTACTTTGTTAATGGATTATATTTAGCATCACTGTATTTAAAGGTATTTAATTGGTATTCTGAAAATCTGACAAAGAACTGGTACTGTTAGACCTAGATTGACATCCCTGCTTAGAGTATTGAGACTTGAATGACTAATCTTGTTTTTCTCATATTCATTTGAATGGAGAGTTTTATATTTCGACAGGGTCTTTGATTTGTAACAAATCACATTTCAAAGCCAGTTGCATGTGCTTGTCCAGCGTACTTGTGCATTTCGTTGAATATATTTGTGACTTGCACTCGAAAATCCTATAACACGTACAATATTATACTACATTAGTATAGAGGTTGAAAAAACCCACTCGGTGGTTACGGATAAGCTTTTGACAACCCTCTACATTTTCTGAACCAGCACAAAATTCATAGTTTGTTTGAATTCATATGGTATTTTCTGTCCCCTTCCCACGTCACTGATCAGAAATGTACGTCTGTCAAGAGGAGGAATACATTTGTTCTTGTCAATCCCTTCTCACCTTGCTATACAATTATTTTCATGTGGGGTTTATTCATAACTGACCACAATCCCTAGCACAGCTCAATTATTCGATTGATTGAGTAACACTGGGCTCCCTGTCTCCGCAGCTGATCTCATAATATGGACCTGTCTATTGCATTAAAAGCAGTAGTAAAGTCCACAAATGCACCAGTACTTCTTTGTTCATTACACAACTGACCGTAAGCATAAGGGCCTCCACATTGAGTATTGTGGTCATACTTTTCCTAAGCCTAGTTTGAGAAAATCGGATAGCAGCTCAGGAGTCTACCCATGTCGACAGATCACGACCCAGAATGTTTGCATAAATCTTAGAAGGTGGACTCAGCACTGATGGTGACATAACATTATGTTTCTAGTTTGTCTTTCCTTTTAGAGTTGTGGGACGGGTCATGAAACCAATTTACTGACAACATCATTGAAGATAACCCTAATGTCGTAGGCACACATACGTGACACATCCATCAGATACAAGGCCCACCTGGGCTCATGGTTCCTGAAGTTTTAGGCTTACTTATTATTTCAATTGTTTGGTTACATTCAACTTGCCAGACTACTGGATCCAAAGAATCTCTAGCCAAAAAGTGTCCTAAACATTTGTATAGAGAACATATATTGTTTCTCCATTTACCTCACGAAACGGCATCACCATCAGATTTTGAAACAGTGTTTTCAATTCTTCATACAACATACCTCCAGAGCAAGTGATTATTATTAATTCTGAAAAGCCTCACTACATATCAACCCCCACACTTGAATACCGAGAGCTATTACACACTTGAGAATTCATCAAAGATGTGCACCATTGCATTAACATTATCAATAGTGCCAGTAACTGACTTTTAAAGTAATGTGGCACATTAACACATCTGTTGTATGTCCCCATTCATATAATTTTACTGGACAGACCCAGTGACTCGTCTCGCAGTCTGGCTCTATCAGCATTCTTACAGTTCTCCCTATCAAAGTCATTCATCAAAACAGAAAAAATAACAAGTTTAGTTATCGATTAGACAGGACATACTACAATCTCTTCCCACCTCTGCCAAAGTTGTGTCAGCTGACAACGTTTATCAAATGCCATAATAATCGCTAGAATGTATTTGGGCCCATAAAAGTGAATGTTGTATCTGCCTCAGCGTTTAACTGATTCATAATAATGAAGTGAGTAATCCTGGAGCTAAGGATCACTTTTATTCTGAATACCAATTTACCAATAAAACATAAGAGAACAAATATTTTTGAAGATGAAAATGTATAATTAATTGGTGAGAAAGACCCACCAAATAACATAGTAGGTGATCACCTAGAAATTGCCTATTCAAATATTGCAACACATGCATGTATAACATACATAGTGCCTCTCTCCTACTACATTGCCCGCAGTCAACGAGCAGAGGAGGATTCCTACAGTTACAACCCAATAAGAAGTGGTTTTGTGTCATATAAATCACACGAAAAAGCAACAGAAAATGTAAGTATTTTTCAAAGATCAGCCTCATTTTAGCAAAAATGGAAGTGCTATTTTGAAATATTTTGCCTAGTGGGAAGTATGACACCTTGGAATGTTATATTGTAACATTAATTGCAATCACATTAGACACAGCACTTAAATTAATGGAGTCATGTGGTATTTCTCTAGCTATAGCTGTTTTTAATATATCACTTGCCAGGGCACTATCACCTCACACTACTGAATGTACAACAGTATGATATCCTCCCCTTCAATAATCAGTACTTTACAAAGAAAAAGAAAATAATTACAAATAGCCTCCCTCCATACATTAATAAACTTCAACTAGATAGTTTGATGAGAGAATACTGAAATAGTTCAAAAATACACACTGGCAAGATAAGAATTAACTTCTCTTTGCTAAAGATCACATCGCCCATCAGCATTGGAAGTGACATCACTGAATCTCCCATCTTCCACCTGTTCAGGAACAGACAACATTCAAATTACCTCCATCCATCTGTACAGGAAGTGACATTACTGGTTTTCCCACCAATCTGTCTTTAAAGGATAAGCCAAGCAAGAAGACTTAATTTTCCATCACCTCACAGCACAGAAAGTGACAACATTCGCTCTGCCATCATCCATCTGGACAGAAAGTGACATGTTTGAAAGAAAAAGCCAAGCAAGAGGACTTAATTTCCCATCAGCCATCATCACAAGAAATGACAGCACAGCATCCTGCAGTCCTTCCCCCAAAACCTACTTAATGGTAGCTGCAACACAGATGCACGAAACCTGCATGCAGCGGTTCCGCTTGTGACCCACAGGCATGCCTGGATCGCACCCAGCACCAGGAACTCGGGTCCGAACACAACCCAGCAATACTCTGTAGCACTCCTTAAGTTGATAGACCATGGACGCCGTTTCCCCAACTAGTGTCACGTAGCACTGCACCTCACACCATGGTAGGATCTGTCACTTATACCAACTGCCAGTTCTCCAGTAGGCACCCACCCTCCTACACACATGCCACACAAGCACCAGCAAACGCCTACACCCTCACCCTACAGCACATGCCACCACAAACCTGCACGTCAACACCCACTCTCATGCCTGCTTCTCAAAACACAATCACTCAGCAAACACATGCCAAAAATATGAGACCTGCTGAGCAGTGATGCACCCGACATCCTCTTCATTACAAAGACCTGAATCCTTATTGACTCACGCCATTGCCAAGGTAATCCGAGCAGGCTACAAGATTGCTTGACAGGACTGCCTACACAAGCAAAGAGCAGAACTCGCTATCATCTACAAGGAAGCCATCAAATACATAACATCAAAAGAGACCGCCATCCCATTCAGAGAAAACCTGCTCTCTGAAAATGTCATCCTGAATGGAACCCTTGCCTACCGACCACCGGTACCATGAGTCAGCTTTATCAATCTCATCACTGACTTCATCACTCTACTTATCATCTATCCAGAGTCTACACCTGTAAGACATAAACAACCCCTGCTCTGCAGCACTTCGCAAAAGCTTGAGCAAAATCAAACTCATTCAGCTTGTGTCAGAACCAACCTACATTGCAGGACACACACAGGACCTCATCTTCACCACAAGGGACAGTGTCACATACAACTCCACCACACTGACCACTTCATTATCCACTTCCAAATCAACACACCTCAAGTCAACACCCCTACCAGTTCCAGCATTCCAAGCCTCAGCTGGGGTTAAAATCACAGAAGCAGACTGGCTCAGCTCACTCAGCATGGCTTAACCTAGCCCTACAGACACCTCGAGATGGACATCAACAACTTCAACAAATGGTTGAAGAACTGTGCAGACTCCCTCACCCCCATCAAACCCAACAATCATAGAAGATCAAACAAGCAGGCCAGCCAGTACACTGAAGACCTCTGAGACACCAAACGACAATGTAAAGAGATGGAAAGGAAATGGAGTGTCAACCACTGATGGAGCTACCAACAGCAAACAATAGACGCCAAGTAAAAAGAGTGGACCGCATCGAAGAAAGCTCCAACAGCTGCAAGGAGATCTTCTCAATCGTCAAATATTTCACCTGCACTCCGCCACTGTTAACAACAGTAGTGCCTCTCAACAACTCTGCAAAAACATATCCACCTTCTTCCTCAGCAAAATCTCAAACATCTGAAGAAACTTCACACACTAATTCAAACTCAGAGACCTCATTGATAACCTAACCACCACCAACCAAGACTGCCAACTGACTGAATGGACCACCCTTACCAGAAATGACAAATCGGCAATCATGCAGACCATCCACCCAGGGGACTCAACGGACCCATACCCCCACCACATCTACAAGCTGGGAAAATCACCAATCATCCCAAGCCTAACCCACATCAACACCTCCATCACATCTGCCACTTTCCCGAATTAATGGAAACTTGCAGAAATTAACCCTTCCATCGCAGGGCTCATTCCCCTGCTGTGCTGGGGGGAGAGGGGGCGTGTGCAGCGCTGCGGTGTTCATGACGAGCTCGGCTCGTCATGCAGCAAGGTGGCGCTGTGCTCATGACGAGCTGAGCTCGTCACAACCACGCCTGTTCCAATGGAACGCCCAGCACAGCAGGGGAAATATCCTTAGGTGGGCGAGGCGCAACGGTCATGACGAGCTCAGCTCGTCATGAGCACAGTGCGACTGTGCCTCATGACAAGCTGAGCTCGTCATGAGCACGGAACGGGTTAACACCCTCCTCTTGAAGCCCACAGCTAACCCAAATCAACTGAGCAACTTTCGACCCATCTGTCTGCTTCCCTATCTAGCCAAAGTGATTGAAAAAGTCATCAACAAGGAACTCACAACCCACCTCGAACTTCACCATTTTCTAGACAACACTTAATCAGGATTCAGAAAGGACCACAGCACTGAAACAGCACTCATCCCAGCCACTGATAACCTATTTCTTTAATAGATCTTTTTACTAACATTATTATTTAAATCATCCGGAATCGAGGAAAGACAGCATCCCTCATTTTACTTGACATGTGAGGTGCCTTCAACAGTCTCCCACAATACCCTCATTAGAAGGCTCCTCATGATTGCCATACAAGGATCTGCTCTCAAATTCATCTGTTCCTTCCTCATTTGAAGAACCCAAAAGGTCAGGCTGTCATCCTTCACATAAGAGACCAAGAAGTTCATGTGTGGAGTCCCACAGGGACCGTCTTTCAGCCCCACCCATTTCAACGTATGCAAGACATTGCTCACCAACATCATCCTATCACAAGAAATCACAAACCTTTCCTATGCCGATGACACCCAACTCATCCTCTCCATGATGGACAAGACAACCACCAACAGAACTAACTCTGACCATGATAGTACACTGGATTTGAACCAACTGCTCAAACCTGACAAGACGAAAGTGCTATTCTTTGGCAATTAGACCTACCCATGGGACTGCATCTGGTGGCCCTCTGAGCTAGGACCATTAACCACAGACCACGCAAGAAATCTAGGAATCAGCCTAGACTACAATCTCAATATGACAACTCAAATCAACACAGTGTGCACCCCCTACTTCCGAATCCTATTCATGCTGCAAAAGATATTCAAATAATTGCCTCAGAACACCCGGAACACCAGACAGACCGCCACCCAAGCATCACCAGCAGGCTGAAATATGGCAACACTCTGTTAGCTGAAATCTCCAAATAACTCCTACACAGAATCCATTCCATCCATAACACTGCCACAAGACTCAAACTCGACCTCTCACACCACACCCACATCATTCCGCACATCTGGAAGCTTTATTGGTTGCCCATTTACAAGCTTAGCCAATTCAAACTTCTCACATACGCATACAAAGCTCTACATAACACCAAACTAAAATACCCGAACAGCTACAAGCACTTTTACCAACCCACTCAGCACCTACTCTCTGCCTCACTCTCACTGGCACACACTCCCTGCATCCACAAAAGGAAAACAGAAGGTTGTTCATTCTTCTAAATCGCAGCTAAGATATGGAATTACCTCCTTTAACACATTAGACGCTCCTCCTCACTTCCTGAGTTCCACAAGAAGCTGAAGACCTAGCTCTCCATTTAAGCACCTTAGGGACAAGTCTGTCTAAGTGTCTGTGGTGAATGGTACGCTATACAAACCAACATAACAAAGATCTCATTGGATCTGTTTATGTGGTGGAGTTCCTGCTTGTAACAAACAATTTTTTCTACTATTAAGTTTTTTTTTAATAAGAATTAAAGTTCACATTTGAGTTCATATATAATAGTCACAGGCAAAGTTGGTATTCGAGAACATAGCCATGTTCAGCATTCCATTTACTTTGATGCATACCGAATTTTCTAGCATTTTTCTATCCACCTAGACATGAAATTGTCCTGGGCCAAAATAGCTTGCCACAAAACATCAATGTTGTAATGATGAGCATAAATATTTTTTTAATTATTGCAACTATATATTTTATTATTAACTTCTAAATTACAGCAATTGTATTATACAAACATCACCTCTCTTATAAGTATATATTATTATTGATTTGCATTAAAACAATATATAAAACATATTTTCATTTTATTGAACCATTCAAAATTATATTGTTAAAATATTTGGACAATTAGTAAATACATTTATAAATCAAAACCCAAAAGAAAATGCATTAAAAGAAATTAAATATTTAAAACAAATATAAAAGTTTAAATGAAATACATTAAAAAGTAACATGTAGTTCTCTCACCTCAATACAAATTCAATATAAAAGAAACACAATTCTGCTATACTATGCTAAATACAATCCAACTGAAACTAGGGAAATGCAAATATTGAAAGGGGGAGGGGTGGCATTTACTAATACAACTTCTAGCAAACTGTAAATAAAGCACATTTATTGGGCTGATGATGGGCGATATCAGATTTACTATTTTACTCTTGTCTAACAAAAATTGGAGAAAGTGATTACACTGGCAGGTTCACATTAAACACATCCACATGATATACATAAATAATAAAATGCATTTCATATATGTATATAAAGAACTTTAAAATTACTAAATATATATTAAACATTGAAAAAATATATAATTGTCCTTAAAAATTGACAAACAGGTCAGAATTGCACATTTTTTTAAATTCATCAATATCTTTCTTCAACCCTCCCAACACAGCATGTAATCATAAAAGAAATGTAATCAAATCTGTTACGATAAAAAATATTTTTTTTTTAATTTGAATTTAACTATTATTAAACACTTCCTATACATTCATCCAAAAGTAATCATAATCTAAAAATACACCAAATAAAAGATGTTTACAATCAAAAATTCTATCAATTATTAAAAGGTTATAATATTATATAATGAACAATCTATTCACTCTTTAAAATGAACAACACACCCTTAAAAATATCAAACATATAGAAACATATTTTGTAATTAATTAATTAATGGGGACGCACCTTGACTCTTGCCCATAACTTCTTGCCTCACGAAGGACCTGCTCAGCTGCCTGCCCAGTTTGGGACCACCAAAGCGGCTCTGCACTTGCTCTTAGCGCCGCGAGTGAAGGCTCCTCAGTAAGAGCTACCGGGGGACTACATTAACTGGCAACCTTCAGTGGCAAGCTTTGCTGACATCATCCTCAGCGCCCAGAGGCGCTTAAATCACCGGGACGCCTCCCGCTGCACGGGATGCACCTTGACTCTTGCCCATAACGTCTGGCCTCACGAAGGACCTGCTCAACCTGCCTGCCCAGTATGGGACCACCAAAGCAGCTCTGCACTCGCTCTTAGCGCCGCAAGTAAAGGCTCCTCTGTAAGAGCTCCTGAGGGACTACATTATCTGGCAACCCTCAGTGGTTCACTTTGCTGACATCATCCTCAGCATCCGGAGGTGCTTAAATCACCGGGGCGCCTCCCACTGCACGGGACGCACGCGGGCACGCCCGGGCCAAGGGCAGGCCCGTCCGCGCCCGTCAGAGCCCAGAGGAGGCCGGCCGGGCTACATCTCCAACTTCTCCTGCAGAGACTCGTACGACTGTTTATATTATTGGGACTTCTAGTGTCTGCTTGTTGTGCATAGCTAACCGTCAAAGTTGATTCTTGGGTGTTCCTCTTAAATTAAATTTTACAGCTATGAGTAAACAGAAGGTAGGGGACAGGGTGGTTGTCTCACTTGACGCTTTCTTAAACCGAGCTGAATCGGATCTGATCCATGAAATTCTGGCAACCGAACGCAGGCTCTCATTGGAGCCAGTTCTATCAAGGGGAGGATCTTTGCCATGTGCCCAATTACCTGTTCCTCAAATGAGTACTGAAGCGAATCGCTCTGGTGAGATTACCTCACCTGGTTCTATATGTGAGCTGGCCATGCCCCCCCATTCCAGATGCCTCACTGTTACAATGTAGCCCCCAGAGCCCGACCATGGTCAAGACAAGGGGGAGGAAAGGACAAGGGGGGGTAGTGGTTGAACCACCTACAAAAAAAAGGAAAGGTCGTGGCCTAACTAAACAAACCGCATCAGTGGCCACAATTGGAACTAATGGGGTTTATGTTTTTGGGAATACAAATGCTAATGCTCCTATAAATAAATCCCCAACTAGTGCTAACGTCCAGCTTAACAACAAAACTTTGTGTTCAATATTAAAGGATCAGTTAGCTGCCCTCATCACACCCATTCTTAAAAGGCTGGACTCAGTAGATGAGAGGCTTAACAACATTGAAAAATGTCTTTCCTGTAGCAGGCATAGGACTCCAACTAATCCCACACTACAGGATAACGGGGGTGCACCATGTCATGTTATAGGGGGGTAACCTCTGTGCAAAGTGGTGATACTTCTAACGCACAAGTATGTACTGCCCGGATCCCTTAGGTGCGTAGTGTTGTAATGCCTGTTCGGTCGAACCCAATAAATGGCACCATGGCCCAATCACTGACGCAGAATAAAGTGGTAGGTAATGGGAGAAGGGCCGAAGAAGGGCCGCAAGGGAGTTTCGATATGCTTCCTAGCCTCCACCTTCCCCCTGAAGCTACACCTTATATTATTATCTTAGCAAATGTACCCCCACTCCCTGTAGGTACTCGTGAACACTGGCCAACCCTTAAAAATAAAGCACTTTACTTTCTGAGGAAAAAGTCTGATATCAGTAAGGCACTGTTTGATGAATTTAAAACGGTGAGGCGTATTAATTGGATTGGTCACTCACAAAAGTCCTTGGAGGGTGATTGCGTGGTACTGAGTTTTAGGTCACCTTCCTTCGTACAACACATTCTTGAGTTGGCTGCCCACTATCCCCCCCCCCCCGCTGCTGATGATATTAAAATTTTGCCCTTAGGTTTTTTTTATAAGCCTGGTAGGACCCTAAGATTTAGGGAGACCTGGGTTCCCCATAGAGCCCTCTGCATGGTTGATTATCCCATTCAGACTAGCAATCGTTTTGAGATATTTTCCACTCTAGAGGATAACGATTGACTGAGTGGTGGTGATATCTCTCCGCGGGGTGAAGAACACAGGGTTAAGAAGAAGACAGGTGTGTATCCACCCGGTATTTATAATGAGTTGGGTGGAGGGTGTAATTCCACTAAGTCTATTTTTACTGGTAGTACAAGCCAAACTTGTCAGAGGTCGGACCAGCAGGTGAATTCTGTTGTCCATGAGGATCGCCTGGTGGGAAGACCTTGCTCAACGAGACCCTCCGCAACTTTATCCTCATGGAAAATTTCTGGGTTGGAATCTAAACTACATTCATTGGACTGGGCTAGCTTTATAGAGAACACAGATGTATGGGCCTTTCAAGAAACTTGGGCTGTGGACGGCATCTTTCATGTGGGATATTTAAGAATGTTTAAACCTGCAGTTAAGGGACTGAGGGGTAGACCAGTTGGCGGGCTGACTTTTTGGGGATGGCAATGTGAGGGGTTAAAGATGGATGAGGTTCCCATCAATAGCCCTGACATTTTGGCTATCCGGGTCAGATCATCCAAGGGCCTCAATGTGCTTATATATAATGTTTATGCGAGGGGTCTTCCTGGTGGTAGGAGTTCCCAAGTTGTTTCAATCTTGGAAAGCCTTCTGAATCAGGAGGCCTGCCATAGCCATCGCATTATTGCGGGTGATTTTAATACGTGTCATCGAGCCCCTAGACCTGGATGATGGTAAGCTCACAGAAGCTGAGGATGCACTGTGGGGTATTCCACAGCTGGACCTACAACCCATAAGAAAATGGTCCGAGGCTGCACTCCAATTGAAGGGTTTGTGCCTGGATAAGGGTTTGAGGGCGGTCAATGGCAGGACCCAGTCAGATAGGCAGGGTGTGCAAACATTTGATAACGGTAGATCTGGTAGCCGCATTGACTACATCATAGTTAATGTGGAGATGCGGCCGAATATTTTAGATATGGTGGTTGTACCTAGGCCAGAAAGTGACCACAACCCCCTGATCTTGTTAGTCAACTATAGTGGTCTTAGTAGTTCCCCTATGTGTGAAGATGCAATAATTCAGGAGAAGGTAACTATTTCTAATGATCAAAGAAGGGTTCGCTGGCCTAAGATAGCCACTAATGAAAGGATCCGTGCTGACATTAGGGACATGGTCTCAAGTTCCTTGTGTAAACTCAATGGCTGCGAGTCACAAGAGGTACTTACTGCTAAGTTATTGAGCATCCATAGTGATCTTTTTTTGGGTCTTAAAAAGTATTTTAATAAATATCTCCCACGTAAGAAAGATCAATTGCTGAGGCCTAGCTCATGGTATAATAATAGCTGTAGGCAGGCCCAACAAGCCCTGGTGATAGCTATTAAAACTAGATCACACGATAATATCAAGAGATGCAGGGTTACTTATAAAGCTGTGCAGTTAGAGGCTAAGAAATCGTGGGACGAAGACCGCTGGAAGGAGTTGCTACAGGCTTGTGACGGTCGCAATATGACCCATTTTTGGCACTTATTAAAATGGGGGAATTGCCAGCAACTACTGACTCCAAGTAACCATGTTGAGCTGCAGCAATGGTAACCTTTTATGAAAATCAATTTAAGATTCTTGATGGTAATGCCAAGGTTTTTCTGCCCCCCCAGTTATGATGTACCGCTGGTATTTGCACACAAAGAGGTGGAGTCTGTGCTGAAACTGATCCCGAGTGGCAAAGCCCCTGGGCCTCATTGTATTCTGGCAGATCTATTCAAGCATGAGCAAGATTTATGGGTCCCATATGTAACTGTATTGGCAAATGCCTTGGCTAGTGGCGCATCGGTTCCCGATTCTTGGTTCAGAGCAGAGATTCTACCGATCTTTAAGAAAGGTGAACGCTCTGCTCCGGCCAATTATCGACCGATTAGTCTAATCGATGCGGTTCAGAAAATAATAGCACGACTAGTACTTGGGAGAATACAGTGTTGGATGACCGAAGCTGACATCCTAACCCTCCTACAGGCGGGCTTTCGGTCACACCTGGACCAGGCCGTCAGATTTGTGTTATTGTACTGGAAGGAGGTGTTTTTAGGTGGGGGCATGCTCTTTGCAGCCTTTGTGGATCTTAGATCCGCCTTTGATCTTGTGCCAAGGGCAAAACTTTGGAAAGTACTTCTGGAGCAGGGGATGCCTAATGAATTGGTTGCAATCTTGGTTAAACTCCACGAAAGCACCTACGCCCAGGTCCGCTGGGGTAAACCAGGGGAGGTTACTGACAGGTTTGAGGTGTGTAAAGGAGTCAGACAGGGGTGCGTGCTGGCTCCCACCCTGTTTTCTTTCTTTATAAACGGGGTGGTCCAGTACTTAGTAAATTACCCGACTGACGCGCCACCTTTAGCTGGCATGAAGTCCCACTGCTCATGTTCGTGGACGACACCTTGCTCATATCCAAGATGAGACAGGGATTACAACTGGCACTGTCTCGTTTTGAGGTGTTCTGCTGCGAACATGAGCTGGAGGTCAACGTGGGGAAAACCAAGTTCATAGTGCTACATGGGTTGAAGCCTGTTAGGGCACAGGTTTATTTGGGTGGTGCTCAATTGGAGCGGACTTCTGTCTTTACCTACCTGGGGGTCACTTACAGTGACAAAAAATAAAATAAAATAAAAAAAGAACAAAAAAAACACAAGAAAAGAATAAAGAGATAATTAAATATGAACAATTGATGTATAATGTATGTAATAACTCAACCCCAGCCTCCAATAAACATCACTGCCCAGAATTTTAAAAAATGTAAAAAGAAATACAACTTTATTACACATCTGAGAACATTAGTTGATAAATAATTTTAAAAGTCACACTAACACTCCAACCCCAAATAAACCCCACTGCCCAGCTTAAACACAGTACAGGCGTAAAATTATTATACATTTTTAGAAAATATAAAAAGTATTGTCAATTTATTGAACCATTGAAAAAGTAGTTAAAATACTAAGTAAAATAGTAAATACATTTAAAAATCAAAATTGAACGCTAATGGAGTGGTATGGTACGTCTCTAGAAATAGCTGTCTTTGATTCACCAATCCCTCTGAAGGCCTGCACTGCTGGACTTTCAAAAATATGAAATCTCTCAAATTGAGTATTCTCTGATACTCAGGGGCATATTACCAAGCAATAGCGATAATTATCGCTATTGCTTGGTTAGCGTGAAAAAATTATCGCCGAGCTGCGTCGATTTTTATCGCAGATAAACCTTGGTATTACCAAGGTTTATCGCAAATAATATAAACATCGGCCGCAATGCATGAAAATCGCTGATAAGTCAGCGATATTCATGCATTAGCGAGCTAATGCTCTTAGCCATTTTATCCACCTTCCATTGGATAACATGGCTAAGAACTGCTCAAGGCAGGTGTTAGCTTTTGGAGATATTCGCGCTTAGAGCGAATATCTCCAAAAGTTGGTAAAAGGAGATAGCGATGTTAGCGACTGTTTCCAGTCGCTAACATCTTGGCACGCCCATTTTGCATGTCATTAGTGATAAATATCACTGACATGCAAAGTGGGGCCCAAGATGGTCGCTATCTCCTACTAGCTATCGCTAACTGGTGTTAGCGACAGCTAGGTAATAGGGAGATAATTTTATTTCCGCTTTCTTGGCTTTTAAAGCCAAAAAAGCGGAGATAAACCCCCATAATAATATGCCCCTCAGTTCTCTTCAAAGATATATTTCCAAACTGTCTCAAGAATTTAAAAAGTTCCAATTCTTATCCTGGCGAGTGACAACTGAAATATTACAAGAGACAGCACAGACAAAAGGAAGCTTTTCCTCATTTCCTGAGCCTCATTGGCTCTGTCTATGTAGAGAAGTTACTGCTTGCAATAACTGTTTTCTATTGATATTTTTACAATCTTGATTAAACAATTCAAGATCACATACAATATTCTCAGCTAGAAGTAATATAAGAGCAAATGTTCAGACCTATTTACATTGTTACATGCTGGGATTTCTGGCAGTTTTTATACTTACTAGGGCATGACATATACACCAAGAATGAATATCAAATGATTATAACATTTGTCTAGCACACTATACACTACAGATGTTTCTAGGACCTGCCCATTGCCTAGAAACAATCTTTAACTCATGCTGCAACAAACCAGTGGACCTCTATTATCTCTATTTACACTGTTGTTGCCCAAAAAGTTGATTTACATGTAGCATGTTAACACCTAACCAGCTTTATCTGTGCCACGGGAACATATTCAATTAATAAAATTAACAAAACATTATACATGTGTATGGTCTGCTTTTGAGCTCCATAATGCTGATCACTTTTTTGCTCAACTTGGAAGTGTTTCAGCCTTAATAGAGCGACAGTGAGCCGCAAAACATGTGCAGACTAAAACGTATTACAACACCCAAAGGTTTCAGAAACTAGTATTATCTTTTCACATGCTATAATTTCTATTGCTATTATTTGAAGTCAAATATTTGAAATCTTCAACTGTTGGTGAACTACATGTCTGGAATAACTAAGTGGTAACTTAGAATAACATTTTGAAATGTAATATTTTTGTTTTTTTTAGAAAATATGTGTCCTAAAGATCTTTACAGTAGTGTGTCTTAATACTTGTATGGAAAGGACTAGTAAAAAGCATAGGTATTGGGCTCCATGATGTGATGAATCCATTTAAATTGGGCAAGATATACTTTCCTTTTCCCTGTTATTGTTCTATTCTATACTAAAGATAAGGAAGATAGAGTTTGTTTTAGTTTTTTCTCATCAGCCTCAGTCCTACAAGTCCATGCAAAACATTAACAGCAGTAGTAGAGCATTTTGGCGTGGAGCAGCACAAGGCACCTTGCTGCCCTGTCCTATGCCAAAGTGAAAAGGCAGGAATGAACAGTATTTAAGCAATAAGGCATATTCCTGTACTTTCTTCCAGAGCTGGCAATGTTTTGACAGCCTAGTGCCCACATAGGCACATTTGCACCATGGTGAAAGTGTGCCTCAGTTGCAGGCAAGATTGTTTTTCTGCAGCAAGGGGCACCTTCCTGTACAGAAACAATTCTACGAGGTGTTCTCCTTTTTTGATGTGTGCCACAGAATGCAGCAAACATGGAAATGAGAACAAGCATTTGCAATGCAGTAGGTCGCGCATTTATGTGAGTGTGAGCTATTGGCATTGTAATTGACAATGCCTTTTATTTATGTTTAAAGTTTTAAAACATATATAAAAGGCATTGTCATTTACAATATTAATAGCTTAAACTCTCTCAAATGTGAGACCTATTGCATTTCAATAAATGGCCTTCTCTACCACTTGTTAGATTGTAAATAGCAGAGGAAGAACACGGCTTGCGACATCTTCCAAGTAGTGACAAATAGTGCAGTGAAGAAGATGTGTAAGTGTTGTAAATTACACAAACACAAAGTGTGAAGTGAGAGAAACATATGATCCAAGCTATAAACACAAACAAAGTCCTCCAACATCTTTTGCTCTGTGAATGCACTGTTGGGGCTCAGGAGGAAGAGTGGGGGGGGCTATTTCTTGCCCTCTCTGTGATTTGAGTGTGCAATGTGGCGTTGCGTAGTGTCATTGCTATCTTTGAACTAATAAAAATCACTCCAGCTGTAGTAGTGTCCTGGCTTCACCTCCTGGTGCAGGGCGAGCAGTGCTTTATGGCAGGCATGGAGGGAAGGAGGGATGGATGGTCTCAGCTGCAGCTCTGGCCTCATACTGTGCCCCTGCTATTATTAGTGGGTAAGAGGCACTGAGGTGGTGGTATTGGTAGTAGTGGTAGTGGTGGTATTGATGGTGGTAGTGGTATTGGTGGTGTGGTATTGGTGCTATTGGTGGTGGTGGTGGCATTGGTGGTATTGGTGGTGGTGGTATTGGTGGTGGTATTGGTATTGGTGGTGATGACATTGGTGGTGGTATTGGTGGTATTGTTGGTATTGGTGATGTTGGTTGTATTGGTGGTGTTTGTTGTATTGGTGGTGGTGGGGGTATTGATGGTGGTATTGGTGGTGGTGGTGGTATTGATGGTGCTGTTGGTGGTTCTGGTGAAGGTGGTGGTATTGGGGGTGGTATTGGTATTGGTGGTTGTGGTATTGGTGTTGGTGGTAATGGTATTGGTGGTGGTATTGGTGGTGTGGTATTGGTGGTGGTATTGGTGGTGGTAGTGGTGGTGGTAGTGTTGGTATTGGTGGTGGTGTTGGTATTGGTGGTTGTGGTGGTATTGGTGGTGGTGGTATTGGTAGTGGTGGCATTGGTGGTGGTGGTGGTGATATTGGCATTGTTTGTGGCAGTATTGGTGGTGGTGGTTTTGGTGGTGGTGGAAGTGGTGATGGTATTTGTGGTGGTATTGGTGATGGTGGTATTGGTGCTGGTGGTAGTAGTAGTGGTGGTATTGGTGGTGGTGGTAGTGGTGGTATTGGTGATATTGGTGGTGGTATTGGAGGTGGTGGTATTGGTGGTGGGTGTGGTTTTAGTGGTGGTATTGGTGGTGGTATTGGTGGAGGTGGTATTGGTGGTGGTAGCATTGGTATTGGTGGTGGTGGTATTGGTGATGGTATTGGGGGTATTGATGGTGGTATTGATATTGGTGGTGCTGGTGGTGGTATTGGTGGTACTGGTGGTGGTGGTATTGGTATTGGTGATGGTGGTATTGGTGTTACTGGTGGTGGTGGTATTGGTGGTGGTGCTGGTATTGGTGGTGGTGGTATTGGTTGTGGTGGTATTGGTGGTGGTGGTGACATTGGTGGAGGTGGTATTGGTGGTTGTGGTATTGGTGGTGGTGTATTGGTGGTGCTGTTGGTGGTGGTATTGGTGGTATTGGTGGCACTGGTGATGGTATTGTTGGTATTTGTGGTGGTGGTAGAATTAGTGGTGGTGTTGAAGGTGGTGGTATTGGTGGTGGCGGTTGTATTGGTATCGGTGGTGGTGGTATAGGTGGTGGTGGTACTGGTATTGGTGGTGATATTGGTGGTGTTGTTGGTGGTGTTGGTGTTGGTGCTACTGGTATTGGTGGTGGTGGTATTGGTGATGGTGTTGGAGGTGGCATTGGTGGTGGTGGTATTGGGGATGGTATTGGTGGTATTGGTGGTGGTGATGGTATTGGTGGTGGTGGTGGTATTGGTGGTGATGGTATTGGTGGTGCTGGTATTGGTATCAGTGGTGGGGGTATTGATGGTGGTGGTGGTAGTACTGGTATTGGTGGTGGTGGTGGTATTGGTGGTGGTGGTATTGATGGTGGTGGTATTGGTGTTGTTGTTGATAAAACAGGCTTTTGAAAACAACTCGTCAGGTGGCTTAGTAAAGATGACATGTAACACAGATGTGCTGTTGTCAGATTCAGCCCATTTATTTATTTATTTATTGAATTTGTAAAGCGCAACAGCTACCCAAACGGGTTTCCCGGCGCTGATTGTCACAAGTAACCAATATGTGCTACCTGCAATTCACATGACTTAATTTGCTAATCATTTCTAAATCCATTTTACTTTGGGTGGGGGGGTTGAAACAGACCCAAGATAATACCGGGTTAAAGTGATTAAAAGCAGACTGCTTAAAAAAACACAAGCTGTTTCAGCTGAAGCAGCGCATGTCTGGCTTGCAATAAGAGAAATAATAAAGTAAATAGTGCTTACAGACTAAATACCAGGTCCCGTGTAGCAACCAAAGTAATGGGGCCAGGAGCCATGGGAGGTTACAAATGAAGACAAGGCCGAGGGACTAACAAGCCTACTAACGAATCCAAAGGCAGCATTTACGAAAAACAATTACACAAGCCATTGAAAAATATGGGTGGAGAGTGGGCGCAGCTCCTCTTCCATACTCTACCACAGCAGTCTCACCCAGCGAGAAGCGCATGTGCGCAGCAGTTAGGCTCAACCTAAAAACTGAGGAGAAATCAAAATATTTCTACTCGATATACCTCCCGCTGGAGGAGTACAGATTTTGCGCTCTAGGTTTACATCACTTGAAAATCCGAGTCAGAAGCAATTTCCATAGGTGCTATGTGGGAAACCACTGCAACACCCATGGAACGCTTCCTGGGCACAAAGTAAGGCAACTCAGCGATTTGTGCTGGGTCGCTTTACTCATGAATTATGAGGCCACCCAAAGTCACGCAGGGTGGCTTTGCGTGGCTTCATAAATCTATATGAGACCCTGCGTCATGCATGTACCACATCACGTGGAGCAAAAGCAATGCAGGGATTGCCCTGTGATATTAAGCTCTCAAGCCATGTTTAAGTATAATAAGAATTCTTTTTACAGATGTTACTCCCCACCCTTCTACAAGCGCCTTGAGACCCTCTGGGTATGTAGCGTGCTATATAAATCTTTTGACTTGACTTGACTTGACATAAAATATGTTATGTGACCTACATACTGATCTAATTGAGAAGTAAATCACGCCTGCTCAAAACTAAGAGACACATGCATCATTGTCAATTGCATCGCAAAGGGTGCGAATCGCAATTTTCGGCCATTTGCGAATGCAAATTGACAAAATTGGGAGGCATCATGTTTTTCGCAATTTTAGAAATCGCAATCACGTTGCGATTTATAAAATTGTGATTACATTTAAGAAATCGCAATTTGAGATTTCTTAAATGCAATGCATGAACATTTTAAATTTGCGAATTCGCAAATAGGGAGAGGTAAATTACCATGAAGTTGACCTTCATGGTAATTTCGAAAACTTTCAAAAATGCACAAAAGGGCATTTTTGAAAGTTTCATTTTACACACACACATGCCCTTGGGGCGTGTGTGTGTGAAAAATGCACTTAAAGTAATATTTCAGGGGTGCAGGGGGGTCCTTTGGACCCCCCCCTGCACCCTTGAAATTGCATTTTCAATTTGCGATTCGCAAATTGCTAATCGCAAATTGAAAATGACTTCCTATTCATTCCTATGGGCCTCTAGACCCATAGGAATCATTGGGAAGGGATTCCTTAATTGCGATTCACAAATTGTGAATCGCAATTAAGGAAATTTAAGAAATTGCAAAAAAAAAATGTGATATCTTGGTGCATAGCCGTTTGCGATTTCTTAATTGCGATTCCTTAATTTTCGCAATTAAGAAATAGCAAACGGCAACAATGATGCATGTGGCGATAAATCTTTTAATTTATCCCTCTGTGACTATGGCTATTGCAATGGTGCTGGAAGGACAGAGGCTATTATTACTGCCGATATTCAATATTTGGTACTGTGCAAAAAGCGTGCAACATCTTTTGATACGAAAAACCTAATTGGCAAGAAGTCCGATTCAGTTGCATTAATATTCCGTTAAATGTTTAACTATGCTGCTTTAAAATTTTGTATATAAAAAATGGTAGTGTTTACATTTATTGTGCCAAAATAGATACACGAAGAAATCGAAAACCTTATCCCCCAAAGTAATATCCAACGGCTTCAATCAGTGCTACGTTGGGCCCCTTGTTTTTCTTTTAATCATCCTTTCTTAATTTTTTCAGTAACCTACATCGTCAACAGGTCTACTTTAATTCACTGATTATGGTGACGCTGAAAATAAAACGTAATTTCCAATTATATATGATATAATAGCTTAAACTCTCTCAAATGTGAGACCTATTGCATTTCAATAAATGGCCTTCTCTACCACTTGTTAGATTGTAAATAGCAGAGGAAGAACACGGCTTGCGACATCTTCCAAGTAGTGACAAATAGTGCAGTGAAGAAGATGTGTAAGTGTTGTAAATTACACAAACACAAAGTGTGAAGTGAGAGAAACATATGATCCAAGCTATAAACACAAACAAAGTCCTCCAACATCTTTTGCTCTGTGAATGCACTGTTGGGGCTCAGGAGGAAGAGTGGGGGGGCTATTTCCTGCCCTCTCTGTGATTTGAGTGTGCAATGTGGCGTTGCGTAGTGTCATTGCTATCTTTGAACTAACAAAAATCACTCCACCTGTAGTAGTGTCCTGGCTTCACCTCCTGGAGCAGGGCGAGCAGTGCTTTATGGCAGGCATGGAGGGAAGGAGGGATGGATGGTCTCAGCTGCAGCTCTGGCCTCATACTGTGCCCCTGCTATTATTAGTGGGTAAGAGGCACTGAGGTGGTGGTATTGGTAGTAGTGGTAGTGGTGTTATTGATGGTGGTAGTGGTATTGGTGGTGTGGTATTGGTGCTATTGGTGGTGGTGGTGGCATTGGTGGTATTGGTGGTGGTGGTATTGGTGGTGGTATTGGTATTTGTGGTGATGACATTGGTGGTGGTATTGGTGGTATTGTTGGTATTGGTGATGTTGGTTGTATTGGTGGTGTTTGTTGTATTGGTGGTGGTGGGGGTATTGATGGTGGTATTGGTGGTGGTGGTGGTTTTGATGGTGCTGTTGGTGGTTTTGGTGAAGGTGGTGGTATTGGGGGTGGTATTGGTATTGGTGGTTGTGGTATTGGTGTTGGTGGTAATGGTATTGGTGGTGGTATTGGTGGTGTGGTATTGGTGGTGGTATTGGTGGTGGTAGTGTTTGTATTGGTGGTGGTGTTGGTATTGGTGGTTGTGGTGGTATTGGTGGTGGTGGTATTGGTAGTGGTGGCATTGGTGGTGGTGGTGATATTGGCATTGTTTGTGGCAGTATTGGTGGTGGTGGTTTTGGTGGTGGTGAAAGTGCTGATGGTATTTGTGGTGGTATTGGTGATGGTGGTATTGGTGCTGGTGGTAGTAGTAGTGGTGGTATTGGTGGTGGTGGTAGTGGTGGTATTGGTGATATTGGTGGTGGTATTGGAGGTGGTGGTATTGGTGGTGGGTGTGGTTTTAGTGGTGGTATTGGTGGTGGTATTGGTGGAGGTGGTATTGGTGGTGGTAGCATTGGTACTGGTGGTGGTGGTATTGGTGATGGTATTGGGGGTATTGATGGTGGTATTGATATTGGTGGTGCTGGTGGTGGTATTGGTGGTACTGGTGGTGGTGGTATTGGTGGTGGTGGTATTGGTATTGGTGATGGTGGTATTGGTGTTACTGGTGGTGGTGGTATTGGTGGTGGTGGTGCTGGTATTGGTGGTATTGGTGGTGGTGGTATTGGTGGTGGTATTGGTATTGGTGGTGATGACATTGGTGGTGGTATTGGTGGTATTGTTGGTATTGGTGATGTTGGTTGTGTTGGTGGTGTGTGTTGTATTGGCGGTGGTGGGGGTATTGATGGTGGTATTGGTGGTGGTGGTGGTATTGATGGTGGTAGTGGTGGTGTGGTATTGGTGGTGGTATTGGTGGTGGTAGTGTTGGTATTGGTGGTGGTGTTGGTATTGGTGGTTGTGGTATTGGTGTTGGTGGTAATGGTATTGGTGGTGGTATTGGTGGTGTGGTATTGGTGGTGGTATTGGTGGTGGTAGTGGTGGTGGTAGTGTTGGTATTGGTGGTGGTGTTGGTATTGGTGGTTGTGGTGGTATTGGTGGTGGTGGTATTGGTAGTGGTGGCATTGGTGGTGGTGGTGGTGATATTGGCATTGTTTGTGGCAGTATTGGTGGTGGTGGTTTTGGTGGTGGTGGAAGTGGTGATGGTATTTGTGGTGGTATTGGTGATGGTGGTATTGGTGCTGGTGGTAGTAGTAGTGGTGGTATTGGTGGTGGTGGTAGTGGTGGTATTGGTGATATTGGTGGTGGTATTGGAGGTGGTGGTATTGGTGGTGGGTGTGGTTTTAGTGGTGGTATTGGTGGTGGTATTGGTGGAGGCGGTATTGGTGGTGGTAGCATTGGTATTGGTGGTGGTGGTATTGGTGATGGTATTGGGAGTATTGATGGTGGTATTGATATTGGTGGTGCTGGTGGTGGTATTGGTGATACTGGTGGTGGTGGTATTGGTGGTGGTGGTATTGGTATTGGTGATGGTGGTATTGGTGTTACTGGTGGTGGTGGTATTGGTGGTGGTGGTGCTGGTATTGGTGGTATTCGTGGTGGTGGTATTGGTTGTGGTGGTATTGGTGGTGGTGGTAACATTGGTGGAGGTGGTATTGGTGGTTGTGGTATTGGTGGTGGTGTATTGGTGGTGCTGTTGGTGGTGGTATTGGTGGTATTGGTGGCACTGGTGATGGTATTGTTGGTATTTGTGGTGGTGGTAGAATTAGTGGTGGTGTTGAAGGTGGTGGTATTGGTGGTGGCGGTTGTATTGGTATCGGTGGTGGTGGTATAGGTGGTGGTGGTACTGGTATTGGTGGTGATATTGGTGGTGATATTGGTGGTGTTGTTGGTGGTGTTGGTGTTGGTGCTACTGGTATTGGTGGTGGTGGTATTGGTGATGGTGTTGGAGGTGGCATTGGTGGTGGTGGTATTGGTGATGGTATTGTTGGTATTGGTGGTGGTGATGGTATTAGTGGTGGTGGTGGTATTGGTGGAAGAGTGGGGGGGGGCTATTTCCTGCCCTCTCTGTGATTTGAGTGTGCAATGTGGCGTTGCGTAGTGTCATTGCTATCTTTGAACTAATAAAAATCACTCCAGCTGTAGTAGTGTCCTGGCTTCACCTCCTGGTGCAGGGCGAGCAGTGCTTTATGGCAGGCATGGAGGGAAGGAGGGATGGATGGTCTCAGCTGCAGCTCTGGCCTCATACTGTGCCCCTGCTATTATTAGTGGGTAAGAGGCACTGAGGTGGTGGTATTGGTAGTAGTGGTAGTGGTGGTATTGATGGTGGTAGTGGTATTGGTGGTGTGGTATTGGTGCTATTGGTGGTGGTGGTGGCATTGGTGGTATTGGTGGTGGTGGTATTGGTGGTGGTATTGGTATTGGTGGTGATGACATTGGTGGTGGTATTGGTGGTATTGTTGGTATTGGTGATGTTGGTTGTATTGGTGGTGTTTGTTGTATTGGTGGTGGTGGGGGTATTGATGGTGGTATTGGTGGTGGTGGTGGTATTGATGGTGCTGTTGGTGGTTTTGGTGAAGGTGGTGGTATTGGGGGTGGTATTGGTATTGGTGGTTGTGGTATTGGTGTTGGTGGTAATGGTATTGGTAGTGTGGTATTGGTGGTGGTATTGGTGGTGGTAGTGGTGGTGGTAGTGTTGGTATTGGTGGTGGTGTTGGTATTGGTGGTTGTGGTGGTATTGGTGGTGGTGGTATTGGTAGTAGTGGCATTGGTGGTGGTGGTGGTGATATTGGCATTGTTTGTGGCAGTATTGGTGGTGGTGGTTTTGGTGGTGGTGGAAGAGGTGATGGTATTTGTGGTGGTATTGCTGATGGTGGTATTGGTGCTGGTGGTAGTAGTAGTGGTGGTATTGGTGGTGGTGGTAGTGGTGGTATTGGTGATATTGGTGGTGGTATTGGAGGTGGTGGTATTGGTGGTGTGTGTGGTTTTCGTGGTGGTATTGGTGGTGGTATTGGTGGAGGTGGTATTGGTGGTGGTAGCATTGGTATTGGTGGTGGTGGTATTGGTGATGGTATTGGGGGTATTGATGGTGGTATTGATATTGGTGGTGCTGGTGGTGGTATTGGTATTGGTGATGGTGGTATTGGTGTTACTGGTGGTGGTGGTATTGGTGGTGGTGGTGCTGGTATTGGTGGTGGTGGTATTGGTTGTGGTGGTATTGGTGGTGGTGGTGACATTGGTGGAGGTGGTATTGGTGGTTGTGGTAATGGTGGTGGTGTATTGGTGGTGCTGTTGGTGGTGGTATTGGTGGTATTGGTGGCACTGGTGATGGTATTGTTGGTATAGGTGGTGGTGGTAGAATTAGTGGTGGTGTTGAAGGTAGTGGTATTGGTGGTGGCGGTTGTATTGGTATCGGCTGTGGTGGTATAGGTGGTGGTGGTACTGGTATTGGTGGTGATATTGGTGGTGATATTGGTGGTGTTGTTGGTGTTGTTGGTTTTGGTGCTACTGGTATTGGTGGTGGTGGTATTGGTGATGGTGTTGGAGGTGGCATTGGTGGTGGTGGTAATGGTGATGGTATTGGTGGTATTGGTGGTGGTGATGGTATTGGTGGTGGTGGTGGTATTGGTGGTGGTGGTGGTATTGGTGGTGATGGTATTGGTGGTGCTGGTATTGGTATCAGTGGTGGTGGTATTGGTGGTGGTGGTAGTACTGGTATTGGTGGTGGTGGTGGTATTGGTGGTGGTGGTATTGATGGTGGTGGTATTGGTGTTGTTGTTAATAAAACAGGCTTTTGAAAACAACCCGTCAGGTGGCTTAGTAAAGATGACATGTAACACAGATGTGCTGTTGTCAGATTCAGACCATTTATTTATTTATTTATTGAATTTGTAAAGCGCTACAGCTACCCAAATGGGTTTCCCGGCGCTGATTGTCACAAGTAACCAATATGTGCTACCTGCAATTCACATGACTTAATTTGCTAATCATTTCTAAATCCATTTTACTTTGGGGTGGGGGGGGTTGAAACAGACCCAAGATAATACCGGGTTAAAGTGATTAAAAGCAGACTGCTTAAAAAAACACAAGCTGTTTCAGCTGAAGCAGCGCATGTCTGGCTTGCAATAAGAGAAATAATAAAGTAAATAGTGCTTACAGACTAAATACCAGGTCCCGTGTAGCAACCAATGTAATGGGGCCAGGAGCCATGGGAGGTTACAAATGAAGACAAGGCCGAGGGACTAACAAGCCTACTAACGAATCCAAAGGCAGCATTTACGAAAAACAATTACACAAGCCATTGAAAAATATGGGTGGAGAGTGGGCGCAGCTCCTCTTCCATACTCTACCACAGCAGTCTCACCCAGCGAGAAGCGCATGTGCGCAGCAGTTAGGCTCAACCTAAAAACTGAGGAGAAATCAAAATATTTCTACTCGATATACCTCCCGCTGGAGGCGTACAGATTTTGCGCTCTAGGTTTACATCACTTGAAAATCCGAGTCAGAAGCAATTTCCATAGGTGCTATGTGGGAAACCACTGCAACACCCATGGAACGCTTCCTGGGCACAAAGTAAGGCAACTCAGCGATTTGTGCTGGGTCGCTTTACTCATGAATTATGAGGCCACCCAAAGTCACGCAGGGTGGCTTTGCGTGGCTTCATAAATCTATATGAGACCCTGCGTCATGCATGTACCACATCACGTGGAGCAAAAGCAATGCAGGGATTGCCCTGTGATATTAAGCTCTCAAGCCATGTTTAAGTATAATAAGAATTCTTTTTACAGATGTTCATTCTTATGCAAACGAAATTATGGGTTTAGTTCATAAAATATGTTATGTGACCTACATACTGATCTAATTGAGAAGTAAATCACGCCTGCTCAAAACTAAGAGGCACATGCATCATTGTCAATTGCATCGCAAACGGTGCGAATCGCAATTTTCGGCCATTTGCGAATGCAAATTGACAAAATTGGGAGGCATCATGTTTTTCGCAATTTTAGAAATCGCAATCACGTTGCGATTTATAAAATTGCGATTACATTTAAGAAATCGTAATTTGAGATTTCTTAAATGCTATGCATGAACATTTTAAATTTGCGAATTCGCAAATAGGGAGAGGTAAATTACCATGAAGTTGACCTTCATGGTAATTTGCGAAAACTTTCAAAAATGCACAAAAGTGCGTTTTTGAAAGTTTCATTTTACACACACACATGCCCTTGGGGCATGTGTGTGTGAAAAATGCACTTAAAGTAATATTTCAGGGGTGCAGGGGGGGTCCTTTGGACCCCCCCTACACCCTTGAAATTGCATTTTCAATTTGCGATTCGCAAATTGCTAATCGCAAATTGAAAATGGCTTCCCATTCATTCCTATGGGCCTCTAGACCCATAGGAATCATTGGGAAGGGATTCCTTAATTGCGATTCACAAATTGTGAATCGCAATTAAGGAAATTTAAGAAATTGCAAAAAAAAAATGTGATATCTTGGTGCATAGCCGTTTGCGATTTCTTAATTGCGATTCCTTAATTTTCGCAATTAAGAAATAGCAAACGGCAACAATGATGCATGTGGCGATAAATCTTTTAATTTATCCCTCTGTGACTATGGCTATTGCAATGGTGCTGGAAGGACAGAGGCTATTATTACTGCCGATATTCAATATTTGGTACTGTGCAAAAAGCGTGCAACATCTTTTGATACGAAAAACCTAATTGGCAAGAAGTCCGATTCAGTTGCATTAATATTCCGTTAAATGTTTAACTATGCTGCTTTAAAATTTTGTATATAAAAAATGGTAGTGTTTACATTTATTGTGCCAAAATAGATACACGAAGAAATCGAAAACCTTATCCCCCAAAGTAATATCCAACGGCTTCAATCAGTGCTACGTTGGGCCCCTTGTTTTTCTTTTAATCATCCTTTCTTAATTTTTTCAGTAACCTACATCGTCAACAGGTCTACTTTAATTCACTGATTATGGTGACGCTGAAAATAAAACGTAATTTCCAATTATATATGATATAATAGCTTAAACTCTCTCAAATGTGAGACCTATTGCATTTCAATAAATGGCCTTCTCTACCACTTGTTAGATTGTAAATAGCAGAGGAAGAACACGGCTTGCGACATCTTCCAAGTAGTGACAAATAGTGCAGTGAAGAAGATGTGTAAGTGTTGTAAATTACACAAACACAAAGTGTGAAGTGAGAGAAACATATGATCCAAGCTATAAACACAAACAAAGTCCTCCAACATCTTTTGCTCTGTGAATGCACTGTTGGGGCTCAGGAGGAAGAGTGGGGGGGCTATTTCCTGCCCTCTCTGTGATTTGAGTGTGCAATGTGGCGTTGCGTAGTGTCATTGCTATCTTTGAACTAACAAAAATCACTCCACCTGTAGTAGTGTCCTGGCTTCACCTCCTGGAGCAGGGCGAGCAGTGCTTTATGGCAGGCATGGAGGGAAGGAGGGATGGATGGTCTCAGCTGCAGCTCTGGCCTCATACTGTGCCCCTGCTATTATTAGTGGGTAAGAGGCACTGAGGTGGTGGTATTGGTAGTAGTGGTAGTGGTGTTATTGATGGTGGTAGTGGTATTGGTGGTGTGGTATTGGTGCTATTGGTGGTGGTGGTGGCATTGGTGGTATTGGTGGTGGTGGTATTGGTGGTGGTATTGGTATTTGTGGTGATGACATTGGTGGTGGTATTGGTGGTATTGTTGGTATTGGTGATGTTGGTTGTATTGGTGGTGTTTGTTGTATTGGTGGTGGTGGGGGTATTGATGGTGGTATTGGTGGTGGTGGTGGTTTTGATGGTGCTGTTGGTGGTTTTGGTGAAGGTGGTGGTATTGGGGGTGGTATTGGTATTGGTGGTTGTGGTATTGGTGTTGGTGGTAATGGTATTGGTGGTGGTATTGGTGGTGTGGTATTGGTGGTGGTATTGGTGGTGGTAGTGTTTGTATTGGTGGTGGTGTTGGTATTGGTGGTTGTGGTGGTATTGGTGGTGGTGGTATTGGTAGTGGTGGCATTGGTGGTGGTGGTGATATTGGCATTGTTTGTGGCAGTATTGGTGGTGGTGGTTTTGGTGGTGGTGAAAGTGCTGATGGTATTTGTGGTGGTATTGGTGATGGTGGTATTGGTGCTGGTGGTAGTAGTAGTGGTGGTATTGGTGGTGGTGGTAGTGGTGGTATTGGTGATATTGGTGGTGGTATTGGAGGTGGTGGTATTGGTGGTGGGTGTGGTTTTAGTGGTGGTATTGGTGGTGGTATTGGTGGAGGTGGTATTGGTGGTGGTAGCATTGGTACTGGTGGTGGTGGTATTGGTGATGGTATTGGGGGTATTGATGGTGGTATTGATATTGGTGGTGCTGGTGGTGGTATTGGTGGTACTGGTGGTGGTGGTATTGGTGGTGGTGGTATTGGTATTGGTGATGGTGGTATTGGTGTTACTGGTGGTGGTGGTATTGGTGGTGGTGGTGCTGGTATTGGTGGTATTGGTGGTGGTGGTATTGGTGGTGGTATTGGTATTGGTGGTGATGACATTGGTGGTGGTATTGGTGGTATTGTTGGTATTGGTGATGTTGGTTGTGTTGGTGGTGTGTGTTGTATTGGCGGTGGTGGGGGTATTGATGGTGGTATTGGTGGTGGTGGTGGTATTGATGGTGGTAGTGGTGGTGTGGTATTGGTGGTGGTATTGGTGGTGGTAGTGTTGGTATTGGTGGTGGTGTTGGTATTGGTGGTTGTGGTATTGGTGTTGGTGGTAATGGTATTGGTGGTGGTATTGGTGGTGTGGTATTGGTGGTGGTATTGGTGGTGGTAGTGGTGGTGGTAGTGTTGGTATTGGTGGTGGTGTTGGTATTGGTGGTTGTGGTGGTATTGGTGGTGGTGGTATTGGTAGTGGTGGCATTGGTGGTGGTGGTGGTGATATTGGCATTGTTTGTGGCAGTATTGATGGTGGTGGTTTTGGTGGTGGTGGAAGTGGTGATGGTATTTGTGGTGGTATTGGTGATGGTGGTATTGGTGCTGGTGGTAGTAGTAGTGGTGGTATTGGTGGTGGTGGTAGTAGTGGTATTGGTGATATTGGTGGTGGTATTGGAGGTGGTGGTATTGGTGGTGGGTGTGGTTTTAGTGGTGGTATTGGTGGTGGTATTGGTGGAGGTGGTATTGGTGGTGGTAGCATTGGTATTGGTGGTGGTGGTATTGGTGATGGTATTCGGGGTATTGATGGTGGTATTGATATTGGTGGTGCTGGTGGTGGTATTGGTGGTACTGGTGGTGGTGGTATTGGTGGTGGTGGTATTGGTATTGGTGATGGTGGTATTGGTGTTACTGGTGGTGGTGGTATTGGTGGTGGTGGTGCTGGTATTGGTGGTGGTGGTATTGGTTGTGGTGGTATTGGTGGTGGTGGTGACATTGTTGGAGGTGGTATTGGTGGTTGTGGTATTGGTGGTGGTGTATTGGTGGTGCTGTTGGTGGTGGTATTGGTGGTATTGGTGGCACTGGTGATGGTATTGTTGGTATTTGTGGTGGTGGTAGAATTAGTGGTGGTGTTGAAGGTGGTGGTATTGGTGGTGGCGGTTGTATTGGTATCGGTGGTGGTGGTATAGGTGGTGGTGGTACTGGTATTGGTGGTGATATTGGTGGTGATATTGGTGGTGTTGTTGGTGGTGTTGGTGTTGGTGCTACTGGTATTGGTGGTGGTGGTATTGGTGATGGTGTTGGAGGTGGCATTGGTGGTGGTGGTATTGGTGATGGTATTGGTGGTATTGGTGGTGGTGATGGTATTGGTGGTGGTGGTGGTATTGGTGGTGGTGGTATTGGTGGTGATGGTATTGGTGGTGCTGGTATTGGTATCAGTGGTGGTGGTATTGGTGGTGGTGGTGGTAGTACTGGTATTGTGGTGGTGGTGGTATTGGTGGTGGTGGTATTGATGGTGGTGGTATTGGTGTTGTTGTTAATAAAACAGGCTTTTGAAAACAACCCGTCAGGTGGCTTAGTAAAGATGACATGTAACACAGATGTGCTGTTGTCAGATTCAGACCATTTATTTATTTATTTATTGAATTTGTAAAGCGCTACAGCTACCCAAACGGGTTTCCCGGCGCTGATTGTCACAAGTAACCAATATGTGCTACCTGCAATTCACATGACTTAATTTGCTAATCATTTCTAAATCCATTTTACTTTGGGGTGGGGGGGGGTTGAAACAGACCCAAGATAATACCGGGTTAAAGTGATTAAAAGCAGACTGCTTAAAAAAACACAAGCTGTTTCAGCTGAAGCAGCGCATGTCTGGCTTGCAATAAGAGAAATAATAAAGTAAATAGTGCTTACAGACTAAATACCAGGTCCCGTGTAGCAACCAAAGTAATGGGGCCAGGAGCCATGGGAGGTTACAAATGAAGACAAGGCCGAGGGACTAACAAGCCTACTAACGAATCCAAAGGCAGCATTTACGAAAAACAATTACACAAGCCATTGAAAAATATGGGTGGAGAGTGGGCGCAGCTCCTCTTCCATACTCTACCACAGCAGTCTCACCCAGCGAGAAGCGCATGTGCGCAGCAGTTAGGCTCAACCTAAAAACTGAGGAGAAATCAAAATATTTCTACTCGATATACCTCCCGCTGGAGGAGTACAGATTTTGCGCTCTAGGTTTACATCACTTGAAAATCCGAGTCAGAAGCAATTTCCATAGGTGCTATGTGGGAAACCACTGAAACACCCATGGAACGCTTCCTGGGCACAAAGTAAGGCAACTCAGCGATTTGTGCTGGGTCGCTTTACTCATGAATTATGAGGCCACCCAAAGTCACGCAGGGTGGCTTTGCGTGGCTTCATAAATCTATATGAGACCCTGCGTCATGCATGTACCACATCACGTGGAGCAAAAGCAATGCAGGGATTGCCCTGTGATATTAAGCTCTCAAGCCATGTTTAAGTATAATAAGAATTCTTTTTACAGATGTTCATTCTTATGCAAACGAAATTATGGGTTTAGTTCATAAAATATGTTATGTGACCTACATACTGATCTAATTGAGAAGTAAATCACGCCTGCTCAAAATTAACCTTTTAAGTGCTGCGCCTATACCAACGGCCGACGGCACCACTACCTCGGGAGTGCTGCCGTCGGCCGTTGGACGTTACAGCTGCACCTGCGCAATGGAACGTTCAGCACTGGAGCTGGACGTTCCAAAGCAGCTAAGGTGCTAAGAGGCACATGCATCATTGTCAATTGCATCGCAAACGGTGCGAATCGCAATTTTCGGCCATTTGCGAATGCAAATTGACAAAATTGGGAGGCATCATGTTTTTCGCAATTTTAGAAATCGCAATCACGTTGCGATTTATAAAATTGCGATTACATTTAAGAAATCGCAATTTGAGATTTCTTAAATGCAATGCATTAACATTTTAAATTTGTGAATTCGCAAATAGGGAGAGGTAAATTACCATGAAGTTGACCTTCATGGTAATTTGCGAAAACTTTCAAAAATGCACAAAAGTGCATTTTTGAAAGTTTCATTTTACACACACACATGCCCTTGGGGCATGTGTGTGTGAAAAATGCACTTAAAGTAATATTTCAGGGGTGCAGGGGGGGTCCTTTGGACCCCCCCTGCACCCTTGAAATTGCATTTTCAATTTGCGATTCGCAAATTGCTAATCGCAAATTGAAAATGACTTCCCATTCATTCCTATGGGCCTCTAGACCCATAGGAATCATTGGGAAGGGATTCCTTAATTGCGATTCACAAATTGTGAATCGCAATTAAGGAAATTTAAGAAATTGCAAAAAAAAATGTGAAAGCTTGGTGCATAGCCGTTTGCGATTTCTTAATTGCGATTCCTTAATTTTCGCAATTAAGAAATCGCAAACGGCAACAATGATGCATGTGGCGATAAATCTTTTAATTTATCCCTCTGTGACTATGGCTATTGCAATGGTGCTGGAAGGACAGAGGCTATTATTACTGCCGATATTCAATATTTGGTACTGTGCAAAAAGCGTGCAACAACTTTTGATACGAAAAACCTAATTGGCAAGAGGTCCGATTCAGTTGCATTAATATTCCGTTAAATGTTTAACTATGCTGCTTTAAAATTTTGTATATAAAAAATGGTAGTGTTTACATTTATTGTGCCAAAATAGATACACGAAGAAATCGAAAACCTTATCCCCCAAAGTAATATCCAACGGCTTCAATCAGTGCTACGTTGGGCCCCTTGTTTTTCTGTTAATCATCCTTTCTTAATTTTTTCAGTAACCTACATCGTCAACAGGTCTACTTTAATTCACTGATTATGGTGACGCTGAAAATAAAACGTAATTTCCAATTATATATGATAAACAGTTAATCTAGAAATGAAGCCGTGATCACCCCTGAATGTTCTTTCTGGTGATAATGTATCTACAGTGTCAGCTTTTACAAAAACAAGTCAAAAAAAGATTGAACGTGGAGCATAAGCAGATGAGGATGAGAAAAAGATAAACAAGGCATAGCTTCTCTAATCAAATTAGAGATAGATTTTTCCATTTAGAAAGGCACCAGGGCTTAATGGGTTCCCATAAAATGTTTTTAAAACATTGCAACAACTGTATTGTTAATATTTATTTAAACAACTTTTTGGGGTTTGAAATATTGATTTAAATGAGACTTGTACGGGTGCATTGCATCATGTCAACGTGTTACCACTGAAAAAACCAATACTTAAGCAGAAAATTATCAAACATGGTAAACCCTCATCACATTGAGGGCTAGATGAACAAATAATGGAAAGGGGCGACCACACGGTCCCCCCGAACGTATGGTGGAGTACCCCGATCCCCCCGGGAAGCCATTTTTGGGCGGGAGGCGAGTCTCGGCTGGTATGCCCGAAGCGGCGTAGCAGGGGCGCGCCTTTTCCCGCCCAAGAGGGGGCTGTCCTAGACACCAACGCCGCTAGCCACGCCCTGGAGGCGGATTGGAGGTGGGTCCACGCCCGCCCGAAGAAGGATAAAAGGAGCGACAAGCCAAGGAAGCATCCTCTTGTTCCTGTGCTCTGAAGCTGCACCTCCCCGTTGCACGTGAGCTCGAGACGGAACGAAGAGCCATTTTTGAGAATTTAATCTTGTGTTTCTTCTTTCAGTGAGTTCGGAGCTTCCTGACCTAGGACCTTGAGAAGTATACGTGGACGATGCCTAGCAAGAAGGTCGGAAAGAGGGTCGGGACCGATCAGATGCTTCGTATGCTGATGAAGGACATGGCAGATATGAAGAAGCAGATGGCGGTAATGAATGGTGCGGGGGGACCTAAGAGGGTCATCGGACCAGCATTGCCGGGAGTGGTCCCTAACGGGAGAGGTAGAAGGGCCAAGAGGGGAGCGTCGGGTAGGGAGGCCCCGGTTCCCGAAGCACCCCCAACGCACCCGGTCACCCCGATCGAGGCCCCGACTCCGGTCCCGAACGTGGGGCAACCGATACCTGTGGTAGTCACTCCTGTGAACGGGGAGGATATGCCTCCTGAGCTGGCTGCCCAGTTGGCGGCATGGTTGGGCAAAGAGAACGAGGGGGCCACGGCTGACGAAGCAAGGGCGATAATGAAGCAGTTGCGGCAATCGACAGATGCTGCGAAGGCACCGTGTCCTTTTGTTTCCCCGCAGGCTCCCGTGGAACAACCAGTATCGGGCGTTGGTTCGGCAGGAACTACGGTCATAGTGGCCGGTTCAGGTAAGCAGCCATTGCCGATTGCGGGGGAGGGATCGGTACCTTCAAGGAGGGAAAAAGTTGTTCAGCATATCCCGATTGAGGTAAAAGAAAGGATATGGGCTGATAAATATGTGAACATGTTTTCCTTGTTGACCGATCACTATGAGATTGAGCATGTAAAAAACCAAAAAGAGTTTCTGCATCCTAGTGTATGGCGCGCCAAGATGGCCGGTTTCAGAGTTGATGAATCGATAGGCAATTGGGGCAGAGCGTTTGGAATGTTCACTGCAATTATGGGGGAACGTAGGCCCGAATTATTGGTGGAATTAGCCGTGTATCAGACACGTATCATGGAATTTTATGAAACATATGGTGGCAATCAATGGTTTCGTTACGATAGCATATTTCGTAAGTCCAAGGAGCACGACTCATCCCTGACGTGGGATTGTTTCGACTCCATTTCCTGGCAGAAAATGGAGAAGTCAGGCACGGCGAAGTCGCCATCTTTAGGGGGAAACATGGTCGAGTTTTCCCGCCATTCGTCTGGGGTGCCCTTTCGGGCGGGATCAAGCAAGCACACAAGGAATAATGGCAACTCAGGTAAAAAAGGGGTCTGCTGGAGCTTTAACAGAGGCAAATGTACTAGGCCGCAGGGATCTTGCAGGTTTAGGCATGAATGTGCAGGGTGCGGGCAGTCCTCGCACCCCGAGACCATGTGCAGAGCCAAAACTGGTGATACGGGAAGCAGAGGGGGCGCCAAACAGGTCTGAAATAGTCCGAGGGGCGCCTCTCCCTACCCCGATTGATATCATGGCACTGATTCCTTGGCTGAACGAATATCCGGATCATATCTCCGCTGGGGTGTTGCGAGATGGTTTTTCGTATCGTTTCCGCATCCCGGCGGGGGAGTTTCAGGGTAAAGCGCAATGTAGGAACCAACTGTCGGTTCTGCAGAATACGGCGGTGGTACAAGCAAAGATTGGGAAGGAGGTGACCCGAGGTCGGGTTGCCGGACCATATGACATGCCGCCAGTTGCTAATTTTGTTTGTTCGCCTCTGGGAGTGGTCCCCAAAAAGGACCCAGGGGAATTCAGGTTGATACATAATTTGTCAGCTCCAAGGGGTCTTTCGGTGAACAATGCGATTGACCCGGGAGTTTGTTCGGTGCGGTACGCATCTTTTGATGAGGCTGTCGCCATGTTGAATCGCCTGGGGCCCGGAGCGCTGATGGCAAAATCAGACATTGAGTCGGCGTTCCGGTTGCTCCCGGTACACCCAGATGATCAGCGTCTCCTTGGTTTCATGTTTCAGGGACGCTATTACATGGATAAATGTATGCCAATGGGTTGCTCCATCTCTTGTGCGTATTTTGAGAAATTCAGTAGTTTTTTGGAATGGGCGTTCACAAGAACAACAGGGTTTACACATGTTATGCATTATCTTGATGATTTTCTATTTCTGGGGGCAGCCGGGGACATAGAATGTGCACAGGCTTTGAAGGAATTTTGTGATCTCATGACTCGCTTTGGCGTGCCATTGGCACCAGGTAAGACAGTGGGCTCGGCTACTTCGCTCGAGTTTCTTGGAATAGAGCTCGATTCCGAAGAGGGGTGCTTCCGCTTGCCTAAGGAAAAGGTAACGAAATTTAAGGCACCGCTTGAAACATGTATTAGCGAGACGAAGGTAAATTTACATCAGTTGCAGCAGGCTGTGGGTCAGCTGAATTTTGCCCTTAGAGTGATACCGATGGCTCGCCCCTTTTCCCGCTCTATTTCTCAAGCCATGGTCGGCCTTAAGGAAGGGCACCACCGCACAAGGCTCTCGGCAGAGTTCCGCCAGGACATGCGCATATGGTTGGCATTCCTGGCGGATTTCAACGGTCGTGTCGTGTGGAACAAACCAGCGGTCTCCTCTGTGGAGCTGGGTTTGTGGACTGACTCGGCAGGGAGTGTGGGCTTTGGCGCCATCTTGGGCAATCATTGGTCAGCACGAACCTGGCCGGCATGGTGGCACGAGAGTGGGCTGACAGGTAACATTGGGTTTCTCGAACTGTTCCCTATTTTGTTGGCCTTAAAAAATGGCCTGAGGAGTTTCGTGATCGCTCCGTGGTGTTCTGGTCTGACAATATGACCGTGGTTGAGTGTATCAATAGCCAGGCAGCACGCTACAAATGGATCTTGAGACTGTTGAAGGAAATTGTCCTGCTGTGTGTGAGACTAAACGTCCACTTTAGGGCAAAACATGTGCCAGGGGTGTTAAATCAGGCAGCTGATGCGCTTTCTCGTTCCCGTATGCAGGCCTTCTGGGGTTTTCTGCCCTCAGCGGACCCGGTGGCGGCACCATTTCCCAAAGCTCTCTGGTCTCTCGGTGCCCCGGACTACAAGACCTCGTGAGAGAGAGTCTAGCACCCAGGACAAGGAAGGCTTATGAAGGGGCGTTCCGTTCTTATTTGTCCTTTTTGGGTTCAGCTAGGGGGGAGCTTTGGGGCCAAGAGGAGTATGTCCTGAACTTTTTGTTATCATTACATCAGGCAGGCAAATCAGTGGCTACGGCCAATAGGCCCTGTGCCGCCATTTCTTTCATGGCACGGGCCCATGGCATACAGGATCCCACCGCGTCTTTCTTGGTACAGAAGGCGCTGCGTGGGTGGCAACGCCGTGAGGGTTGCAGAGTGGATGAGAGGCACCCGATAGGTCTGGAAAGGTTGGCCCTGTTGCTGTCCGTACTCCCTGCGACATGTTCATCTCAATCAGAGACAGTGCTATTCCGGGCCGCTTTTGCATTAGCGTTCCATGGGGCTATGCGGGTAAGCGAGCTGGTAGCGAGGAACAAGCAGGATACGGGGGGAGGTCTGTGCCGGGAGCACATCCAAATTAAGGGGGAGACAATGGTAGTCTCATTTGCCAAGTCCAAGACCGATCAGAAAGCGATCGGGGACAGCGTAGTGGTTCAGCGGATTCCGGGATCTCCCATGTGCCCGGTAGCATGCGTTGAGGAGTATTTTGGCGCAGAGGGCGGCATCATGGGGGGGAAGCTTGCTGAGGCACGCCGACGCCACCCCACTGACTAGGTTTCAGTTCCAGCGGGTGCTAACGATGGCAATCGCAGCGGCGGGCTTGAACCCGTGCGAGTTTGGGACCCATTCCTTCCGGATAGGGGCTGCTACAGAGGCTACAGCCAGGGGTCTGAGTGTGGAAAAAGTGAAACAGTTGGGGCGTTGGTCCTCGAATTGTTATAAAAGGTATGTGCGGTTGCACACGTTGTGAAGCCTATGTCATGCACTCACGCTTCTTGTTTTGTTTGGTTTACAGTGTCGCGAGCTTACGAGGCGGGGCGGACTGTGCAGTCGACCCGACACCTGGGAACCGGCGGTCAAAGATCACCGGCTGAGGAAAGAGTGGTGTGGGTCGTGGGCCACTCATACGTGAGGCGTGCCACAGACGTATTCAAAGCAGGTGACATGATTCACATGGCTGGGGAATACGGGTACAGGGTGACCTTCTACGGAAGGGGCGGGCTCTGTATTGACCAGTTCCAAAGTTTTATGGAGGGTTTGTTAGGGCGGACAAGGTCACCGCCATCTGTAATCATAGTGCATCTTGGGGGCAATGATTTCGTGACCACTGGTCGATGAGTACTTCTCGAGTTGATACTATCCACAGTGAGTTGGTTGGCGAGAAGGGTTCCGGGGTGCACGATTGCATGGTCCCATATGATTCCACGGAAGGTGTGGCGGGGGGCTAATTCTGTGTCTGCTGTAAATCATTCAGTGAAGAAGGTGAATAACAAACTTGGTAGATTGTTCCGTACAAGTACATTGCATTCTATTCCGCATGGATGTATCAGGGGGGACCATATGTATCTAGAGGATGGAGTCCATTTGTCCCGGGTGGGGAATACTTTACTCATAGGAGACCTCGTAGCTTGGTTAAAGAGTTTGCAGCCATGACCTTTAAGTAGGAGTTTTGTGGGGGGTCCGGATAGCCGGTCAACTATCCGGCCTGTGGCGGTAAGGTCATGATCGGTGAGCAGGAATGAGAAGATCCCTAGAGGTGGGGCGTCACCCATTATGGATGGGAGCGCCCGGGGGGAGGCGGCCATTGGCCCCTCAAACGGGGAGGCGGTCCCCTCTAAGGATGGGGACGCCGAAAGGGAAGGCGGCCATGGGCCCCTCTCTGGGGAGGAGGGGCTAAGGCCCCTCCTGGGAATTTCCCGGGGCCAGGACATCTGCGACGGCAGATGTGGTAAGTTGTGTGGGGTGGGAGGGGGGTCTACGCTACCTTCTAGACACCTCACACGAGTCCTCGGACGACCACTAAGATGGCGTCGAGTTAACAGGGGGCCCCCGCTAAGACAAGGGAAATTGGAAGTTGGCACAGAGGTACAGTCCTCTGTGCGACCGCCCCTCACAAGTGAGGGGGGAGTTCTGGTATTGGGGATCTGACACCGGTTACGACCTTGCCGTTGGCCCGTAATGTTAGGATGTACAATTTCAATTTTGAGTAATGCATTTGCAGGATGTTTAGTAACCGGCTAGGAGAACCTTTGTATTAGAGATGTGTTAAGGTCAGCCAAGAACATCGTAATGTGTAAATGAAATTGTACATGATATGAAACTGTTATTTTAACGTTTTAATTTTGTTTCATATTTTAATAAATACGGCCGGGAGGGTAACTCCCTCCCGCCTTCCAAAAGTTCAGAACCGTTTCCGTCTTCCCATCTTTGGGGATTGTGTTGAGAGGGGGTGGCGGGTATCTCAGCCATATGGAAAGGGGCGACCACTCGGTCCCCCCGAACGTATGGTGGAGTACCCCGATCCCCCCGGGAAGCCATTTTTGGGCGGGAGGCGAGTCTCGGCTGGTATGCCCGAAGCGGCGTAGCCGGGGCGCGCCTTTTCCCGCCCAAGAGGGGGCTGTCCTAGACACCAACGCCGCTAGCCACGCCCTGGAGGCGGATTGGAGGTGGGTCCACGCCCGCCCGAAGAAGGATAAAAGGAGCGACAAGCCAGGGAAGCATCCTCTTGTTCCTGTGCTCTGAAGCTGCACCTCCCCGTTGCACGTGAGCTCGAGACGGAACGAAGAGCCATTTTTGACCCACCCACCAGCCCCTGATGACAGCGATTTGTTGGAATAAAGTCGAGTGTCGTGATATTGTTTCTCTTACAGGTTGTTTTGAAGTTGGTAATTTGGTGTGTAATAAAGTTGATAATTTTTTCCTTTTCAGCATGTTTTATTCAGCAAAGTAGTGGCACCGGATGCTCGGTAGAGATTATACTTTGAATTGCTTTAGTATAAATTGTTTTTCTCCACTTTAGTCTTAGATTGTCGTATTTATTTTGGTCGGGCGGTAAGGTCATGATCGGTGAGCAGGAATTAGAAGATCCCTAGAGGTGGGGCGTCACCCATTATGGATGGGAGCGCCCGGGGGGAGGCGGCCATTGGCCCCTCAAACGGGGAGGCGGTCCCCTCTAAGGATGGGGACGCCGAAAGGGAAGGCGGCCATGGGCCCCTCCTGGGAATTTCCCGGGGCCAGGACATCTGCGACGGCAGATGTGGTAAGTTGTGTGGGGTGGGAGGGGGGTCTACGCTACCTTCTAGACACCTCACACGAGTCCTCGGACGACCACTAAGATGGCGTCGAGTTAACAGGGGGCCCCCGCTAAGACAAGGGAAATTGGAAGTTGGCACAGAGGTACAGTCCTCTGTGCGACCGCCCCTCACAAGTGAGGGGGGAGTTCTGGTATTGGGGATCTGACACCGGTTACGACCTTGCCGTTGGCCCGTAATATTAGGATGTACAATTTCAATTTTGAGTAATGCATTTGCAGGATGTTTAGTATCGGCTAGGAGAACCTTTGTATTAGAGATGTGTTAAGGTCAGCCAAGAACATCGTAATGTGTAAATGAAATTGTACATGATATGAAACTGTTATTTTAATGTTTTAATTTTGTTTCATATTTTAATAAATACGGCTGGGAGGGTAACTCCCTCCCGCCTTCCAAAAGTTCAGAACCGTTTCCGTCTTCCCATCTTTGGGGATTGTGTTGAGAGGGGGTGGCGGGTATCTCAGCCATATGTTTTGGTCGCAAACCGGGCTGTTTGCGACTGAAAAAAAATGTTTTTTTCAAATGTACAAACGCCAAATTGCTCTTCTAGCGAATAGCAGTTTAGGTTTGCGACCAAAAGCAGACTCTTTAGTTGGAAGGGGCATGTTCAGGGTGTCACACCTTAGACCTAATACTGGGGGCATGTATGGGAAATGAAATAGAACCATGACATACTAAACACAAACAGATCTCCAACAAGATTCTGGAGAATGAGTAAGTATCGGTCCCGGTCCAGTACCATAACAAAGACTAAGCAACTTTCAATTGCCATTGTGAGGAGGTAACAGCAGAGAGGGTGATAATTGTCCATTAGTAACACTCCAGCCCCCCATAAAGCCTTCAGTGGCACTCCAGAAGCACAAAATTGCTTAAATAATGCTCAACTATGACCTGAAAGAGCGATCTACAGCAAACTTGGAGAACCACATGTGCAAGAGTTGATATTAGTTCACCTATATCTCAGAGTGAGCATGTTTACGGTCTCTTCCTCCATTAATGAATATATTTAGAGTCTAATTCAGCATCAGTGGTATCTGGCATTGAACAGGTGGATCCTTTCAGAGACCGCTTATGTTTGCTTGCCCATCACCAACACCGCAGAATAGTTTCCAGCTTGCACCTGACTCTGAAACTTGGTCCCATGGAACCTTGAGTTTCCCTTTCTCCCTCTTAGTTATGTTACGTTAGACCAACTTTGATAGAAAGCACATTCACGAGAAGGTTTCTCTGCACTGAGTAACTGATGATATTGTTATGTGCAATTGAATAGACCATACCTAGCAATAATATGTTGGTCGAAACAGCCATGCTTGAAGAATTGTAGTGAAGGTTTTCAACACAGTTTCTGAACACAAATAATCATAAAGAGAATTCCAAAGGGTCGGTGCCTTAACAGAGAAGCACCGTCCATCAATACATTTCTTTAGGTATCTGGTGATCTGTAAGAGATTGGCATTGGATGAGAAGGGGTCTATTCCCTAATTTTATTTTATATATACCAGAAACGCTAGTCCTTTGGTGGCTTTAAAGGTAGTACAGCATATCTTAAACGTTATCCTTTGCTTAATAGGAAGCCAATGCTGTTTTTGTATTGGTGGTATAACATGGGAGTTCTTAGGCGGTCTAAAAAAAGGTGGACGGACGAATTTTGTACTGCTTTGAACTTCTGAACAGAGTTGTTTGGAAGACCAATAAAGATAGAGAAATAATAGTCTAGCCTAGATATAACAATGTTGATGATTTTTGTTTTTAAGGCAATAATGGGGACAAGGGAAGATCATATTCTGATGGCTTCTGATAGAAAAATGCATTTGCAGACAACTGAACAATCTAGGTTAACAAAGTAAGCCCACCATTATCCTTCCCTGAGGTTCTTTTCTAATGGAGATTAAAAGAGAGAAGGTGGTGATAATTATTGTCTTCCCCTAATATTTTAAAATCCACAGTACGTTTTTTAATACTTGATTTAATTCGTTTGATTCTATGTATAAAAAAGGGTTTGAGGGAAGTGCAAAACTCTTGTGAGGGTTCCATAGTTAAAATAATTAATTTAGAGGAATATAATGCATGCAATATTTTAAAAATGTCATTCTGTTTGTTTATGGTCTCAAAGACTTTAGTAGTGTGATTCGTAGATTTGGTTTTGGACAGCACCATTTTGTAGTCTGTCATTCCTGAATTAAATTTCAGTCTATTTTCTTCTGAAGAGAACGAGGGAGCTAATTTGTTGAGATAAATGATTCTGCATCTTTATAATGCTGCATGTAGGTTGCTCACCTACAGTAGCCGTTATGAGCATTTAAGATCCACTTTAATTGACTAGGGGGCAGATGTATCAACATACCCTTTTGCGATTTCTAAATAGCGATTTTTAAGGAATCGCTATTTAGAAATCGCAAAATGGGATGTATGTAGAAAATCGCTATTTTTTAGCGATTTCTTAATCTTCCTTATTTGCGAATTCGCAATTTGCGAATTTGCAATTAAGGAATAATTCCCCATTCATTCCTATGGGCCAGGAGGCCCATAGGAATGATTGTGAAATAATTCTCAATTTGCGACTCGCAATTTGCTAATCGCAAATTGAGAATAATTTCAAGGGTGCAGGGGGTCTCAAGGACACCCTGGTGCACCCCTGAAATGTACATGTTTGTGCATGTATGCGCGTCACATGCCACCATCACAAATGCCAAATTGTGCATTTTTAAAAGAATTTGCAAATTACCACCAACTACAAGTTGGTGGTAATTTGCGATTTCTTAACCTAAATTCGCAATTCCAAAATGCGACATACATAGCATTTAAGGAATCGAAAATTGCGATTCCTTAAAAGCTTAAGCAAAATAAGGAATCTCAAATTTTTGCGATTCCTTATTTTGCAAATTTTTGATACATTCCAAAACATGCAAAAAGACCGTTTGCGATTCGCAAACGCCAGAATTCTGCGAATACCGGCCTTTGCGAATCGCAAATGGCTTGATACATCTAACCCCTAATGATTTAGGGACTGATTATGATGGCGGGTGGACCACCACCGACAGGCCGTCTGACAGCCCCTCAGTCCGACCTTCGGATTAAAATACCAGCGGTTGGACCCATAGCGACGGGAGGAACACCGCCACTTCCGCCAGGATTGGTGATCCCAACAGGGTGGGGTTGGAGTCATAGTGCCAAAAGGCAGGGGTGGCGAGGAAGAGAACCGCCATTGGGAATATGATAACCCTTGCTAACAGCCTTTTCATGGTGGGAAGACAGCCATGAAAAGGCAATCAGAAACTGAATTTGGGGTCCCAAACAGTCCCTGTCTGTAAAGCCACATGTAATGCCCCCACACACATCCATGCACCTCCATGCACCGTGTGCCATACATCACATGATGCATGGCTCACAGTCCATGGAATTGTACAAAGTGCACCGTTTCATGGCGGCTTAGGCTGTGCTCCTGTTTTTGGGCTGCAGCACAAGCCACAATGAAAAGGAGCACTTTTCAACTGCCAGCAGATGGTCGCACTTAATGTAGTGGTTGGACTACCGCCTGCTTGTTGACCACCGTGATAGCTAGCAGCAGTCCAACTGCCTGCTATCGTAATCAGGCTCTTAGTTCCAGTCTTGTTGCTTTTAGCATGTCTGCTAAAGAGTTGAAGAGGCTAATTATGAGTTTGGCTGTCTATGGACCGCCAGACTTGTGGGAGCGGTATTCCGACCACCCTATTATAACTAGGGCGGTCAGGCAGCTCTGAGGCTGCTGCAGCCTCCAGCGATCAGAGATCCCTGATCGTGGTGTGGCAGTCTAGTGGACACAATATTCTTGGTAGGACCGCCGCGATCCCGTCGTCGTACTGCCAGGCATATTCTGAGTTTCCTCTGCCATGGTTTTAATGTTGATTCCACCCTCATGAAAACCGTGGTGGAGAGGAAACAAAGGGGGCCCTGTTATTGTCTCTAGGCCTTTGGCAGTCCCATTGTGGTGCCTATTTCATAGTCACCGCTGTGGGAATGCCATTGAACTGCCTGCCAGACCAGGAGAAAATGTCTAATCTGATGGGCGGATCATTCACTAAACTAAAAATATCTGTATCATGAACCCAGAGCAATGAATTCCTTCTAAATGAAAGCCATAAATAAAGACAGCAAAGTTTGTAATGTGTGTAGCAAAGCTATATAAAAGGGATGAGTGTGTCCACCCATTCATATAAGACTTTTCATTATTCTCTTATTTTTTGAGTATTACAAAATGTAATAAATATAGAAGGAACATCTTGTTTGTTCTATCAGTTGTGAGTTTTATTCACAGTAGAAATGTTAATCAATCCATTCTTGTTGGAATATTCCACAAGATGGCAGATGCCAAAGCAACTTACACATGTTTTGGCCTTGGGCTTTCTCATGGCTGCTGGAAACACAATGGAATATAATGAGTGGTGAGCTTGCAGCTGTGATCAAGTGAATCCATCGCCATGTACAAAGTGGAGAAATAGGAAAAATAAAACACCCATGTGTTGATGAGCAGGGTTGTGACCTGAATGGTACATCCCAGGCTATGTTAGTGATCAGATTGATTAGTACACCAGTTTACATAGATATGACAAGTTAATTAAGATCTTAAAAGTCCACACGTGGGAGGTGGCCTAGCAGTCCAACATGGCAGACGCGCTTTAGGGGAGCTCCCATAGCCCATTACAAAATAGAACTAAATCCTGCCACATCGGCATACATTATCCTTCTGTCCCTACACACCGACACCCAGGGCCAACTGTCACCAGCTGGGAATGAGCGGTGATCAATTCTGCAGGTCTCGAGTGGCACCCCAGAGTTCAGGGGCACCCCAGTGAGTGGCCATTGAAGAGGGGGGCTGGCAATCGAAGGCTCAATCTGCATGGGAGTACAGCAGTGCTGACTACAACGTTGGAGGTGGCGATTAGAGCGCTGCTACACAATAGCGAGTCGTCGGGTGGTCCCTGTCGCACACCTCAACTGGTGAATTCAGTATCTGTGTCGGGCCACAGTATGGTGGACGGTTGTACCACTGAGAACGACCTGAGCCACCCCACTGCAGAGATGACCAGCGGCTCGGGAAGGTGATGCCTGAACACGTCCAGAGAGTAAGAGGCTCCTCTGCTCGGAGCATGCTGTGGGGCCGCGTTGGGAGCAAGGCTGTGTCTCGAGCTCCGGGAGCACACGATTGGGCAGAGGCTAGTGAAAGGGCCTAACAGCCAAAGGCTCCGGCCGTGCAAAGATTAGCAGCAACGACTGGACCGACTGAAGTGGCACCCAGGCACCCTTCTCTGGCAGTGGGACGACAGGCGTTGCCCACTGTGTTGTGCCGTGTTCCATGCCGAGGAGGGTCTGAGTGAGAGGGAGCCCACCGAAGGACTCACAGAGATATGAGTGACCTTCAGAAGGCCCAGCTGCAACTGCTTATTGGCTACTGCAACCTGTGGATAAAAGCACTTGCAGTGGAACACACTGAGCCACACATACAAGAGAGTCGCTGTGGTGGCCCCCACCTGGAGGCGGTGTCGCTCGCTGTGGGGTGCAAACCACGAAACGAAGCCAGAACCAGAGGTGAGGTGGCTGGTGTTGAGCAGGCATCGGGGAAATTAACGGGCTCAGGCAGAGCCAGAAGCATTGTTACAGCCTGGTGGAAACCAGGTGGCGGATCGAGACTGGGGGGGGGACTATTGAGGAGGTGATTGGCCTAGGCCCGGAGTGGCCCGTGAGTGGTGCATTCCCCTCCAACAGTTCTTTGCTGGCTGGTCCTGAGGCCCTCCCGAACGAGACACCCCTTCCTGATGCAGCTGCCTCAATCTGCTCAGTCTGCATAGTACACTTGGGGTTCTTCAGAGGCCTTCCACTGTTGAGTACCAAGGGGCCATCTTGTTCAGTCCCCCAACATACAAGACATGACACAGGATAAACCCTCAAGCCATAACGCCAAGCAGAGTACAATGGACAGATTTACGGGAGCGGGCTCCCATGCCGCAGCACAGGGAGAATCCGCCAGCACCATGCCTGACAATGTGCCCTCATGGCAACCATCATGCAGTCAAAAGACATGTTAGAGGCCAAGATTGGAGCAGTTGGCTCAGATGTAATGCTCATAAGTCAATACCTGCGCAACACAATGGATATAATTACCGAAGCCGAAACCCAGATATCTAAAGCTGAAGACATGGTCACCTCACTACAGAAGAAAGTATCCTCCCTGAAGTCCATTGCTACGGGTCTGGCGGTGTGTGTAGAGGATGCAAAGGGACCAGCCCATAGAAACAACCTCTGATTTGTGGGCTTTCCAGAGGGCTGTGAAGGGAATGACATGGAGCAATTCCTCACCAACTGGCTTCAAAAATGGCTCCCCTCCACCTCCATGTCGCAATGTTTTATCATTGAGCGCTCCCACAAACCCTGCTCCAGAAGTCCCCTCCGACCGCTAGACCAAGACCTATCATCCCTAGGTTCTTGAACTTCCATGATAGGGACAATATCCTGAAACAAGCCAGACTTCAGGACACATTGCTGTATGCCTCTCAATGCATATTGATCTTCCTGCTGTGCAGACAATCATTTCTGGAGGCTAAAGCTCGCCTGCGAGACCCCAAAATCCAGTATGCTTTGCTGTTCCCTGCCCGATTAGGATTGGCATACCAATTTTACTTCATTTTTCTTTGATCCACCTGAAGAAGTGTTTGAATGGACTGATGAAAAGGTTAAGTAAGGCGAGGCTGCACACCTTGCTGCGGCTGGATTTGGACTCGTCATCAGGTGATATAACCCTCAAACGATCGAAATTCAGAGACAAAAAACCTATAAATCAAGATCAGCACATAGTTCAAGGACTTGAAGACCTCAATTGACTGACACCCAGGGAGAACAGAACACGCCAGAATAGAACACTCAAGCATTGATGTTGGTTGCAGACACCTCTCTAGCCGTGGCAGGTACACTTGGGCTACTCCCTATATAGGGACATTTCCTTGTCTCAGTGAAAATTAAACGATTATGGGTAGTTCATTTAGGATCCATTGGATTGGGAAGACATCTGGCTCCATTGGGGCTGGGGTCCCTTCCCGGCCACAACAGATATTTCAATGGTTTTGAGGTATTGCGGGGCGTGGGTTCAAGGGACAGTTTAGTTCTGTTAGTTGTGCTATGTTTTTATGCTACCGTACATATGGTACACCCCAGGCGCAGCTGCATATAGCTCCTCCCATACATGCTTAACACACCAGTCCACAAGTCACCCAACATGACAAATGCTTCAGGGACTGGACACAGAGTAGTCAGCAGGAATGTCCGGGGTGTGCTGGACAAGATTAAAAGAGGCGCTGTCTTAACAGTTGGGAAACAAATCAACCTACTAATCTTAAGGACCTACTCCCTGTGGATAATACATTCATGGTTCGAACAGGAAGCACATTTAGAGGCCATTTTCACAAGGCTGCACTTTCTGTTTACTTGTCCTGATCAAGACCCATGGTGATGTTTGAATCAAGCACACAACTTTATTGGGTCGAAACATTGACGATTACTATAGGTCTTCCTTACCTCTGTTGAGCATATTCCACATCCAAATAATGACAGATGCTTGAATTTATATGAACTTCTCATAGACACCCCCTGAGAGCCATTTGTGTATTTTGTGTTAAATTACGTAATGCCTTGTATATTTAAATGTTCTTTAGTTGTGAGACACTGTATTGCGTTTGCATATATTAGTTTTCATTTTTTTGTATATATTAAGTAACGGTCCTGTGTGCTATTGTGATACGTTTTTATTTCTAACTCTCCACAGTATGTGAGTGTTAATGTAAATATACCACATTATACTTCAAAAATCCTGTGTGTCAATTATTTTTTTCTTATTTATTAACCCAATGTGTTATGCCACTCATGTGGCCATTCCTTGTTCAACAGGAAACAAAGAGGTTTATATAAAAGATATTGTACTCCCCTACAGAACCAACTATTGCTCGATACTCCTAAATTCCACAGGTTCTGCGGGATACTGGGTTACTCCATTAGTCTTAATAGTTTACATAGTGAGTAACTCAAGCAGGTGTAAAAGCCAGTGGACTAAGATTCAATGCTTTTTTCAAAGCAAACTGTGGAGAATCTTGAATGGCATTCATTATAGTAGGGTTGCTGGTAAGAAGGAACCAGTGTCTCTGTAGTGTCTTACAAATATGGTGATGGCCATTACTGTATGTAGTGTTAAAACAAATAGCTAGTTTCTTTTCTTCAATGTTTCTGTTGTGCAGTATAGAGTTCCGGTCAGTGTCTGAGAAATAATGCTGGATCTGTGCCAGCTCATTTGAATTGTACCCCCTTTGACTTAGTCGTTCAGTGATTTCAGTTGATTTCTGGTCATAGTGATCTTGCAATCTGTAATTTCTACTTGCTCTTCTATATTCTCCAGTTGGGATGTTGGCAATGGTATGGTGAGGATGACAGCTGGTGGCATGGAGGGTGGAATTGGCCACCGTGCTCTTTCTATGAATCTTAGACATAGATTCATCAAGCAAAAATCCGCTTGCAAAGGGGCAGATTCTCAGAATCTGCCCGTTTGCGACCGGTATTTTTGCATTTGGGATGCATCATCCCAAATGCAAAAATTGCAAATAAAGCAATCGCAAAATTGTGGTTACTTGCATTTAAGGAATCTCAATTGAGATTCCTTAAATGCAATGCCATAAAGTTTAAAAAATAGCTATTTCGCTAATAGGGCTCGCAAATTACCATGAAGTTGAACTTCATGGTAATTAGCAAAAACTTTGAAAATTGCACTAAAGTGCATTTTTCAAAGTTTCATGTTGCGCACACACATGCCCTAAGGGCATGTGTGTGCGGAACATATGTGCACAGATCAATTTCAGGGGTGCAACAGGGTGTCCTTTGGACACCCCTGCACCCTTGAAATCGCATTCTCATTTTGCGATTCGCTAATTGCGATTCGCAAATTGAGAATGTCTTCCCATTCGTTCCTATGGGCTTTTAGGCCCATAGGAATGTATGGGGATGTATTCCTTAATTGCGACTCGCAATTTGCAAGTCACAATTAAGGAGTTTTAAGAAATCACTATTTTTAAGGTGATTTCTTCTTGCATAGCATTTTCCTATTCCTTATTAGCTATTCCTTATTTTTCGCTAATAAGGAATTGCAAAATGGATGCTTGATGCATCTGAGGGTTAGTGTTGAGACAATCTCTGTCAACATAAAGTGGAAAGTCTGAGAACTCAATTTCCTTTCTAGAGATAGCATAGGATACATCAATGCCCCACTTGTTTGGTGGAAGGCTCCCAATAACTTGTTTAAGATGTGTCTCAGAACCTTGCCAGATGAGCAAAATATCATCTGTATATCGTCCCTAAAAAACAATGTTCCTTGAGAGATGATCGGACTAGTCATTTTTAACCACTGTATTTCAACCTCCCCCATCAGGAGATAGATGTACGGTGAAGCAAAATGAGCCTCCATTGCAGTCCCTGGTAACTGTAAGTAGAACTCAACTCTAAATAGGAAGAAGTTGTTTTGAAAGCAAAACTACATCATTTCAATGGTCATTTGATCCCTTCCCTAGAAATTGTAATGATCTCGAGAACAGGCACTTCCTTACCACTTCAACTCCATCCTTGTTTAATTGAGGTATATAGGCTTACTACATCTATGGTTGCTAGAAAGTAATCAGGTTGCCATTCAATATTCTGAAGCTTTTGTAGAATATCCTTTTTATCCTTAACCCCTTCGTTGCTCATGACAAGCTCAGCTCGTCATGAGGCACAGTGGAGCTGTGCTGATGACGAGCTGAGCTCGTCATGAACAAGGGGCTTTTAAATAATTCAGCACTGGAGGAAAATTGCTCTAGCAGCCAAGGTGTTAATAAAGGAAGGTAGGTTGGTCATGAAAGGCTGGAGTCCTGCATCAATATATGTTCCAAGATTCGAACAAATCGAGACAACACCCGGTATATTCGGTCTGCCCTTAGGTGGTGTACCTACCGTGTGAATTTTGGGCAGCAATTACAAAGTTGGAGTCACCGGATGTTTAATGAAAATAAGCTGTTTTTCTTCTAAGGTGAGGAGGCCCTTGCTGTGCATGTTATCAAGAAGGTATTGTAGTTTATCCTGTGTCTTTTTTAGTCAGATTATGGTAAAGTTTCATGTAGCACTTGTGTAATAATCAGGTCCAGGCTGATTGTGATATTTCAGGAGGATTTATTCAGGTTGGTTACAGCATTGAAGTACAGATGTAATTAGCCCCACCAGGAGCAGCCAGCAAGGCTCTCAGTCCTTCTCCAACTGTCTCACTCATACCAACATTCTAAGTGACATCAACACTAGAGTGTTCTACAGATGGAGAAGTGGAAAGCATGTAAAACATTGTAACCAGGATATTACATATCCTCTTTTCTTCCAAAGGAAAACAAAAGAGAAGAAAATATATTCAGGTGTAAAAGCTAGTAGACAGAGATGGAGAGAAGAGTACTAAAGAGAAACAGAGCAAGGGTAGAGATGAAGAAAGCAACAAAAGATTTTAAAAGAAACAGATAGACATATCCTCTTTTCTGATAAATATGAGAAAGAAACAAAGCGAAGAAAAAGAAATAAGAAAGAAACCATCAATGATTACTCCCCGCACATCAACTGGCCAGGAAAATGCACGAGAGAGCAATCCAAATCAGGAGAAAAAAAAATAGATGACAGAGAAGAGAAATACAATTCAAGTTGGTTACAGCATTGAAGTACAGATGTAATTAGCCCCACCAGGAGCAGCCAGCAAGGCTCTCAGCCCTTCTCCAACTGTCTCACTCATACCAACATTCTAAGTGACATCAACACTAGAGTGTTCTACAGATGGAGGAGTGGAAAGCATGTAAAACATTGTAACCAGGATATTACAACTTGTTATCACCAAGATGCCGATAGGCTTTATGAAGGTAGTTCTCCTTGTTCAGAAGGACCACATTACCGCCTTTGTAAGCTTCTTTAATTATTGTATTTTGATCTTCACGAAGTTCCTTGAGTGTTTTTCGCTGTTTTAATGTAGCATTCAAGGTTAGATATATCCTTTTGGATGCATATTTCTGGTGTTCCTTATCTAGGCCTTTCATCACAGCTGTGGAGAATAAGTCTATTGTGTTTTCAGGTGGTATGATAGGCGTGAAATATGATTATAACAAAGCCATACCTGAACTGTAACAGAGACTCAGACAACTTAGCATTTCAAGGGCCATTGACGGTGTCACATTATTCTTCTGTACTTGTACTGCCCTGTGATGCACATCTGCCAAATCTGTGTGCGAAGTATTATCTATAAATTTGGCACTGTATAGATGAGCTATTCACAAGCACTCACAAAAAGACTGAGACAGGATGCATTTTCACAGTGCTTGCAGACCCGCAGCTCTGTATCTCTGGAGTTATTGTTGGGAGCATTGAGTTGTCTTTGTCAATGCTGTCTGCTTCCCTCAATGAACAGAGCTGCCATTCGCATAGCGGGAGGTGTCCTCATTGACAGCTTCCTCTTCGAAAATGTTTTCCAATGACATACTCACGAGAAAATCACCTGGAAGGTAAGGTCAATCTTGTTTGAGCAAGAAGTGTAAACGAGCCAAGAATGTGTTGGAGAGGTTGGTGAGGTGTGCAAGTAAAGATTTTTCTGATGAAGGGACTGATGTACGTGTGCTAGCCTAGAAAAAATTACCAAAACTGTATCAAGTAGTTAAAAAAAAGCATTTAGAGCAAATGGTTAATAATATTTAATGCAATACAATGAAGGATAGGAAAATATTTTGATCTTTAGCCGCAGTACTGTATAGAATTGAGTGTCAGGACTTACCAGGATGTTGGCAGAGAGTTGCAGTCGGGCTCCATCTTCATCATAGCATGTTAGTGGTGCCCACTTGACAGTTTTTAAAGGATGATGGCGATGATCACCAGGCTAGTGAAGGAGATTGTTTGGTTAGATTCCGAACTCAGTCAAAATGGCCATCTCCTTTTTATAACATCTGTTTCTTTAATGGCTCATTTACCAATCCAAAACGGCTGTAATTGACTTCTAGGTATATTAACCATCACTTCCAGGTTATAGGGGTTCTGACAGAACTTAGCAGTTTGCTTTTCTTAAATAGTGAATCGGTAAAATTCGCTATTTAAGAATCGCAAATGCAATTCTTGATACATCTGGCCCTTAAATCGGTACTGCTTTCCAGGTTAATCATTGCAATGTTCGTAGATGCTAGGTTCTTCGGCTGCTAACTAGTTTGCTCATTCAGCTCCCTTCCTTTGTTTATTGTTGTTTTGTGTTTTCACGCCCTCTCTCTGGTTCTTATATAATTGCTTGCTACTTTAATCTCGCCAGCAAATTTTGCATTCTTGTCAGTTTGAGTCAGTCTCCAGCTACCACCAGGTGAAAGTTTCAGTGAGGTCCTATGTTTTTTGCTACTTTCAATACACTCAAGTGTTTATTATGTTATTAATTAACTTCTTACTTTAAAGGAAGTGGTGTGCTCCTCGCTTGCTGTGTTGCCTGACCATTGTTTTTTTCTGCTTATAGTAACCTTGTTTCCAGTATTCTACATGCCTAGTTTCTGAAATGAAAACAGGATTTATAGCAGTGGGAAAATGAGAGGCTGTTGGAACATCTGTGCAGCCTTGTGAGCACCTCAGTCTGAACTGTACAATTTAAAATAGCACATGGGAATCTTATATTTTAGATCTTCATGTTCCAGAAGAAATAAGTGCTGGCAGTTGGGAGAGGGGGGGTGAATTTAAATTCACAGGATATATGCCTCTGACAGCTGAAATAGCTTATTTGATCTGTAAGGTGAAGGTCTAGAGAGCATCAGGTCCTATTTGTGTATCAGTCCTTATGCTCATGAATTGTACGTCTTTCTGGACCTTAGCACTGCCAACTCTTAATAAACACTTTTTTCATGATGGTGTGACTCCTTGACTCATGACGTGGGAGTAGTCTAATGCCCAACTATAACAAGCACTGGCAAACCTAATTACAAAATGGAAGTGTTAATAGGTCTAACATTTTGACAAGGGATCTTCTCTTTATCTTTCTATCTGGACACCGTGCCATCGCGCGTTGCTCCCCTGCTGGGAACCGTTTGTTTTCGCCGTTGCTGCTGCTGGAGGATGCGAGGGACGCTCTGCCGGACTAACACCCTGGGAGAGGACTCCAGCTCCCAGGGAGCACCAGTAAGCTCACAGCTGCCGCGAGTGAGGGGGCGGCGTGGTGACCGCGCATAAAGCGCTGCCTCTACCCCCGCGGCGCAAAGCTTCTCTTGATCTTTCAATCTGGACCCCCTGCCATCGCGCTTTGATCCCCTGCTGGGAACCAATTGTTTTTGCCGTCACTGCTGCTGGAGGTTACGAGGGACGCTCTGTCGGACTAACACCCTGGGAGAGGTCTCCAGCCCCCAGGGTGCACCAGTAAGCCCACAGCTGCCTCGAGTGAGGGGGGGTGTGGTGACCGCGAATAAAGCGTTGCCTCTACACCCGCAGCGCGGAGCTTCTCTTTATCTTTCTATCTGGACCCCCTGCCATCGCACTTTGATCCCCTGCTGTCAACCGCTTGATTTTGCTGTCCCTGCTGCTGGAGTTTGCTAGTGCTCTGCCGGACTAACACCCTGGGAGAGGACTCCAGCCCCCAGCGTGCACCAGTGACCCCATAGTTGCCGTGAGTGAGGGGGAGGCATGGTGACCATGCATAAAGCGCTGCCTCTACCCCTGTGGCGAGAGACGATGCCAGGACAAAGCCCGGACCAAGGGCGTGCCCGTCTGTGCCCATCAGGGACCGGAAGAGACTGGGCTGGGCCACCCCCATGACATTGCACAAACTGCGTAAGCTGACTAGTTGGTTGTGTAACTTAGTGTCTGTACTGCCTATTTTGTTTTTGGTTTTCATCTAAGACAGGGGATAATGAGTAAGTTCAAGTGCAAGGGGGTGGGGGGTCAGGAGTAGTGGGAACTTTGGATGCGTTTCTTTCCCGGGCTGAATCTGTGCTTATGTATGAGATTCAACTTACTGAACGCAGACCCTTGTTAGAACCCCCAGGTCCCCTCACAGGAACAGCAATGACCCCTGTACTTGAGCACAACGCAACAGCTGACTCCATCTCACAATAAAGTTGAGTCTCGAGTGGGCCTACAATCTGGGCTGCCTACTGTACCTAGTTTTGACACCACCTCATCTACACAGCCCGCCTCCCCAGCCATGGTAGTTACTAGGCGGCAAAAGACCACACAGGCTTCTGATGGTGAACCATTACAAAAAAAGAGGAAAGCACGTGGCTACCAGGCTTCCAAAATGGAAAACGTAAGCCAGCTACAACTGGAAGCGTGGGAGGTTTGACACCTGCACCTATTCTCCCTTTTCCGGGAGCTGTCACAGTAATACCACTGCAAGCGAGGAACAGCTATTCTGTAATGTCCAGGTTGATTTTTTAAACCGGGTTGAAGAGAAGCTGTTAGCGCTGATTGATCCCTTGATGCTGAAACTGTCAGCAATAGATTTGAGATTAGCTAAAATAGAGCAGCACATTTTTAAAGTCTCCCAACCTTTTTGTGGGGTTCGGCAGGAAGAATCAGTCAACACCCGACAGGACAATAGACTAGATAATAAATTATATTCTAACCCTGCAGTATGTTCCCCCTCCCCCCCCAGGGTAGCCACTCCAATGATCACCCCTCTGGTAAACCCCTTACAAAGGTGCACATCGGTTCACACAGCAGGGCCACTGGGCCCTCGGGCTCACCACAAAGCCTGGTTGGGGCCACGAACTCCTGTATGTCCCGCCATCTCCCACCCGAAGCAACACCCTACACAATAGTATTGGCCAATGTTCCAGCGCTCCCAGATAATGCCCAGGAACACTGGTCTTCCCTTAAGAATACGGCTCTTCACCTGTTGGGTAATAGGACTGGAGTTAGGAGCCACCTTTTTTGGGAATTTAAGATGGTCCGAAGAATATCTTGGATCGGTAAATCCTACAATGCTTTTAGTGGTGACTGCGTGGTTTTAAGTTTCAGGTCCCTGGGTTTGTCCCAGTTAATATTGGATAGGGCAGGGTCTGGCCGCCTAAGTAAGGAAGAATCTATATGGATACCGCCGTAGCAATCACTTGGGAAAAGTGAAGAGAGCAGCAAAGACGTCCGTGTCTGTCTATGCGGGTCAATGAATGGCCGGTTTTATACGGGGCAAAATTGTGGGGATTTGACAACCCAGCTTTATTGGCCAATAGCCCAAAACAAATTCTTGAGGGGCATAACTGGTCTTCCCCAATCAACACCATTGCTGCCCCTCTTTTTAGATCTGGGTTGTCATTTTATCAAAGATACAGCACAATTTAGACCACTGGCCTATTGGAGAAGGCTTTGGGTTACACCTGAATTGTTCCTGTATGCTCAGGCCCTTCTCGAAGCCAGGGAGGTCGATCATATGTGTAAAATTCCCTGGCTAAGACAGGCTAAAAGCACATTGAGCGAGATAGGGATGAGCCAACTGGGAGAAAATCCTGTTGACAATCTTTTTCCCCCAAAGAAGGAATTTAAGGCGATGTGTTGGAACATGGTCAAAATGAAGTGTTTCTCCTCTTTAACAAGGCCGTCATTAACAAGGGAGTTCTTAGAGTTTAAACATGATATAGAGTATGAAGGGTATTGGGATTTTATCACTGTTTTTAATGATAGGAAACTTTATCACCAGCTAAGACCCAATCAATTTGTTTGTTAGTAAATGGTATGCCCCGAACCACAGTAAATGCCCCTTTAGTCCAACTCAGAACAAATCTTTAGCACATATTCTATTTATTTGCCCTGTTTATAAATCTCCTAGACATAAATGGATTAAACCTATTTGTTTGACTTTGGGCATTAGTTCTGGCATTGAAGCATTCAGGATCTTAAAAACAGATACTCTCAAACCTATAGCGAGTGCAGTTGCCAAATTTCTAAGTCGGATGTGGGCCATAAGAGCAAAAAAGATGAGGTTAGGTTAATCTGTTTGAAGTGTACCCACCTGGTCATTTTTACTTACTAGCTGAGACTACTGTTACAGCTTTTTGTGGTACAACCGTCAGAAGTTTTATTCATTTTTAAATATTTATTTATTATACATCAAAGCACGTTATCATTGTGGATCTATTTCCCCTGTGACCGTCATTTTTAATGTATAACTATGTAATATTCCATGAAAATGAACTTGATAATCATGTTTTAAATGTAAAACGTCTTTTATGATTTTTAATCGAAATAAAGACATATTGAATTGAATTGAATTGACAACAATATTGAAGCTGGAAGTAGGACCCCTTTGTTGTTCAGACTGCCTTATCAGACATAAACTGAACCTTTAGAGAAGAGCTTTATAAAAACGAGTTAGAAGATGAAGTTTGCATTTTAAGTCAAAAACATAAAAGGCATTTGCAGCAAAATATTAAGGGTGGGGTAAAATTTGTTTCACGGGCGAATTTGCGGATTTTCCGCGATTTCGCGATCCGCGAATCTCGCGAAATCGCGGTAAAATCCGCGAATCAGCGGGGACGAATTTTCAGCCAGGCAAGGGTTACAGCACCAGGTGCAAAAGTTGAACCTAATTTCTTTGTAACCTTTTACAAAAGGGTTACAAACAAATTAACTTCAACTTGGACACCTGCTGCTAATTGCTTCCTGGTGCCTCGTTGCCTACTTGCAACTATTCTCTGACCCTGCTCTGACCCTTGAAGCAGGGTCAGAGAATAGTTGCAAGTAGGCAACGAGGCACCTGTCCAAGGAATTAAACCTCATCAGGAAGCACTTACAGATATAAAAAACAGGAAGAAGGGAGAGGATGGCAAATACACCCATTTTGAGTTGTCAGGAGGGGTTAAACTAAAAGAGACCTTTACAGCACAATTTTCATATACATTTTGCTAAAAATAAAAAGCTGTATGTTCTGTAGGGGCAACTCAGGAATCTGGCCCTTCAGAGATCCGGCCTCTCTTTCTTTCTCTCTCTCCCTCTCTCTTTCCCTCTCTTTATCTATCTATCTATCTATCTATCTATCTATCTATCTATCTATCTATCTATCTCTCTCTCCCTCTCCCATAAACGACTGCATGGGTAACTTCGCTATGCAAGCGGCTCGCGAAGATGCAAAAAGCCCCGGGAACACGCAAAAACCCCCGCGAACACGCAAAAAACCCAGCGAACACGCAAAAAAACAAAAATCCGCAAATTCGTACAAATTCGCGAATTTTGCGGATCGCAAATTCGCAAATCCGCAAATTTGCGGATCGCGAATTCGCAAAATTCGCCCATGCTTACAAAATATTGCATTAACAGATGCCTTTCACACTGGGCCTGTATTTGTGTGGTGCAACCATAAGAAAGCCTAAGTGTGTGCTTGTCTTTACTTTGTGAAACACAAACTGTAAATCCAACAAAATGCTATTACAGCAAAATAAGGGAAAATGAACTTGCAAGGATGAAGGTATAAATAGGACTACTGAATCACTATCTAAGGATGTCTGTTGCAAGACCTTAAAAAGGGTCAAGAGTATATTGATCAATCTTGGTCAATCTTTATTATAGTGTGGTGAAATATTTGCTACATTTTAGATCCCACTTTTACAAATCCAGATTGCTTCTTTAGATTTGTAACCCTGGGTCCACATTTTTTTTAACTGGTTTCTATACAGTGTGCTAGTATTAAAAGTCTGATATACAGTAAATGATGGCAGTTTTCCCCCAAAATGTTTATACCTTAACGAGAACTGCCATGATGGCAGTTCCTCTCAAAGTACAGCGATTACCGTTGGCAGTGACCATCTCCAAATTTGGCAGACAGTAGTCTATAAGGAGGACATAATGTCCTCAACCACTCTGACAGACAATATCTGTCCTTCAGACCCTAAATTGGCCCTAAGTCTTCTGTTCAAAAAAGCTCTTGGAAATAAGGCCACCAGTGCTACCTCTGTGTCGATTACAGAGCAGAATTTAACAAAGGTGATCACAGCCTGCTCTGGTTCAAACTATCTACAAAAGGACTACTTACTTTTCATTATTTTAGCTATTTAACACATTGCACTCCTACATTTCAGTTCAAATCCAGTTGGGAAGGAACAGTATTCGCTCAGCTCAAATAAACATTGCTAACACAATGAAACAAGGAGGCATATTATCTCCCAATCTGTTTAACATATATCATGTATCTGTCCATTTCACCTGAACAACTTTTGACTGTGCGCTGTTTTAAACAAGCATTGGTAATGTATTGGTTTCACCTGTGTAATGAATAAAGAGCTGTTTTCATCAATCATCGTCTGGGACAAGGGATATGGTGCAGCAGCCAGAGCTGCTGACTCAAGAGCTGGTGATATGGGTTTGACTCTCAGCAGCGCCACACACCATCCTGTGTTTCTATGTAAATCACTTAATCTCTCCAGGTGATAATTGTTTTTGCCATAGATTAGTAGGGGTGTGGAGAGAGGATTGATGTACAACTTTAACAATGTCGGGTAAAGGAAAAAAAATATGTACGTTAAATGTATCAGGTCTTAACAACTGGGCAAAGCGTCAAAAAGTGGCAGCAGAAATTCGTCAAATTCGTCCTGACTTGCTCTGCATACAGGAGACTCACATACCCTGGCCTAATAGAGCGATATTGAAAGATCTAGGGTTTGTATTATCTGCTTCCGGTCAGCTCGGCACAACTAGGGGGGTAGCAATTTTAGCGCCTAGTGGCTCTATGAAGTGTGGGTGAAGGTTGGCAGATAAGATGGGTAGGTGGGCCATTGTGGAGTGTTGGGTAGAAGGTTACTGTTTCACGCTCTGTACCGTTTATGGGTCCAATTTAGACGAGCCAGGGATTTTGTATGATTTAAATACAGAACTAGCGGTATGGCCAGCTCCTCTGATAGTATGCGGGGATGTTAATATTAATTTGACAAATCAGGCATTATTAGAGGGGCCCCAGAAATATGTTGGACGGAAACCTAAAGTTTTTAAAGCACTCTTTGATATAACCCGGGATCACAGTTTGGTGGATGTGTGGGGCAAAATAAAAGGACAACAGTTGGGATTTACTTTTTTATGCACACCCACACAAAAAATTTGTTAGGCTGGACAATTTTTTTGCATCTTCTTTATTGAATGGCACATCTATTCAGGTATTTCCAAGGATTTCGTCCCATCTCGCCCCTGTAGTCCTAGAGTTAGTGGCCACTAGGGTAAGGAGGCTCTACAATTCTTTTACATTCAATAGGAAATTGTGCTTAAATGATAAATTTAAGGAACATATGGGTTTTTGGACTAAGGACTTCTTTCTGCAAAACAGGTTGTCCGGACCTATTGATATAATTTGGGATTCTTTTAAAGCCTGTTTTCGAGGGGAAGTGCTTAGTTTTAGCCCATATCTACAGAAGAAACAAAAGGAGAGCTGTCCGGGTTTTACGAGGCACTCAGAGGGGCGGAAAGTGCTTGAGGGCCAGATGCATCAAGCATCCATTTTGCGATTCCTTATTAGCGAAAAATAAGGAATCGCTAATAAGGAATAGCAAAATGGAATGCATCAAGCAATCACTATAAAAATAGCGATTCCTTAGAATTCCTTAATTGCGACTCGCAAATTGCGAGTCGCAATTAATGAATACCTCCCCATTAATTCCTATGGGCCTAGAGGCCCATAGGAATGAATGGGAAGACAATCTCAATTTGCGAATCACAATTAGCGATTCGCAAATTGAGATTGTGAGTTCAAGGGTGCGGGGGTGTCCAAAGGACACCCTGTTACACCCCTGAATGTGATCTGTACACATATGTTGCGCACACACATGCCCTTAAGGCATGTGTGTGCGCAACATGAAACTTTGAAAAATGCACAAAAGTGCATTTTTCAAAGTTTTTGCAAATTACCATGAAGTTGTACTTCGTGGTAATTTGCGTGCCCTATTAGCGATTTTGCTATTTTTGATACTTTCATGCATTGCATTTAAGGAATCTCAATTTGAGATTCCTTAAATGCAAACAATCGCAATTTAGCTAATTCTCTATTTGCGATTTTTGCATTTGGGATGATGCATCCCAAATGCTAAAATTGCACTCGCAAAGGGCCAGTTTCTGAGAATCTGGCCCTTTTGCGAGCGCATTTCGCTTGATGCATTAATGAGAGGAATTATCTCAGGCATGCAGGACATTTCGGAGCTATTGAATATAGTAGCTAAGTGCAGGTCAAGGGTTTTGGGCTTTTGGAGTGAAGAGAATGCCAGGAAATATCTTATTTCGAAACAACAGCTTCATGAATTTGGCGAGACTATTGGTCGAGCACTGGCGCTGCGTCTGCGAATGAAGGGATCGGCGAGAGCTATTAAGACAATGAAAGATCAGAATGGGGTGGCACACTCGGACCCGCAAAAGATACTTTCTATTTTTCAGGAATTCTATGCTGTTTTGTATACTCATCAGGGAGGTGGAGATGGGGAGGTCAATGGAATGGGATACGAGGAAGTGGCACAATTAGATCCAATGCTGGCAGAGCAGCTTGACTGCCCGATATCCATGATAGAATTAGAAAGGGCTGTAAAAAGTTTAGCAGCAGGAAAAGCAGCGGGCCTGACAGGATACCTGTGGAGGTGTATAGGCTTTTTTTTCCACTTATTAAGGATGAGATGTTGAAGGTATTCCAGCAGGGACAGGCTGGGCAACCGCCTAAATCATGGTCAGAAGCCACAATTGCATTTTTTTGCAAAAAAGGGTAATATCTCCAGATGTGGTCGGGTCCTATCGTCCAATTTCTTTATTAAATTGTGACAACAAAATTTACTCTAAAATTTTGGCTAATCGACTCTCTTCCATTATCACCTCCCTGGTGTCTTTGAATCAGCATGGTTTTATTCCCCAACGCGGAACCACGGAACATATTAATAAAGTTGTTACACTGTTTGATATTGCTAGCGTTGAAAATAGGGAACTAGCATTAATATTGTTGGACGCGGAAAAAGCGTTCGATTGAGTGGAGTGGGGATATTTATGGCAGTTAATGGATCGAAATGGCTTTGGACAGAAGTTTTTGATAGCTATTCAGGCATTGTACGAGGTGTCCACTGCTAAGATCTCTGCAATGGGTTTACTTTCAGACGTGGTTCCTATTACCCGAGGCACACGGCAGGGTTTTCTTTGTTCTCCCTTATTATTTGCCCTGTACATAAACCCCTTTCTGGAACGATTATTGCACAATGCTCGAATTCCTCCCTTTTTGGTTCACGGTTATGAATTTTCTGTTTTTGCATACGCTGATGATATAGCTGTAATCACTGTGGACCCTGCTGGTGCAATGGATGAAATTGAGAGGCTAGCTTCTGAGTTTGGGGCGAAGTCAGGGTATAAGCTTAATGTGTCTAAAACACAATTTTGTGTTCAAATAGCACCCAGTTCAGAGATGACTGAGTAATAAAAGAAGTAACATACTTGGGTATACAAATACGATCAGCTGTTAATGAGCTGATGGAGGTAAATTGGAACTCCGTGATTGGAAATATTAAAAATTCTCTGGATAGATGGGGTCGGCTCAATTTCACAATAATAGAACGTTGTAACATCATCAAACTGAAGATCTTACCTAAGGTTCTTTATTTATTTCGCTCCATACCCTTGGAAGAAACAAATGCTAGGCTACAAAATCTCCAGTCAATTTGTGGTAAATTTATTTGGAGTCCAGGGAAGCCCAGACGGGCGATGCGTTTTATGACTCTACCTCTTGAGAGAGGGGGCTTAGCAGTTCCGACTTTGATTTGTATTATTATGCTTGCTTTTTTGTTGAAAATGCGGTGGATATTTACTGGGGAAGGGGTTAGCAGTACGGCTAATTCACTTACGATTTTTGAAATTTTAATGGGTCCTATTGCTAGGCAATGCCTATTTACTGAAGTGGATGGCAGCTATTATAAGCGAACACGATTTAAGGTTTTAATTAGTGCCCATAAAGTGTGGAAACAAATTCGGCATTGATAAAAGTCGGGAAAATCTCTCTTTATACACCTCTGCATGCAGCGAAGTTGCTACCAGGTATATGTCAGGATAATATTGCTTTAGCATGGAGGAAAAAGGGTATTGTAATTCTAGGTAACTTCTACTCTAAGGAAGGGGTGTGTAAATCTTTTGATGATTTGGTTTTACTGTATGGTATTCCCAGAATACAATTTTTTAAATATTTGCAGATAAGGGACTTTTTACAGCGGGTTAACTTCATTAGGGAATTCCATCCCCTAATAGAAAAAATTAGACGACAACGTAGAATTGGAAAAGTATATCAATTATTACTAGCTTATCATTTGGATGATTTGTATAAGTATAAGGTAAAATGGTCTAGGGACCTGGGAGAGTCAGATATCAATCTCGAGAAACTTACTGCAGTATCTAGGGAAGTACTTATGTCTGCAAATCTGAGGGCTCAATTTTTTAAATCTATTTTCAAATTATACTACACTCCCGCGTGCATGGTTAAGTGGGGGACCAAATTTGATGGCAAATGCTTCCGGTGTCAAGAGGATAAGGCAGACAGTGTACATATTTTTTTTAAATGTGATAAGTTGTCGAGATTTATAGCAGATATAAAAAAAATGTTGTCATTAGTTATGAAAATAAGGATGACTATTACACCTGCGTTGATGGTCATTGGGATGGGGCCTGAGAGTAATAGGGATAACCCATTATATGTACATAGACAACTTATTTTTTTTTTTCTATGAAGGTTGCACGTTTATGTATTGCAACTGAATGGATTCAGAAAGATCCACCTGTGTTTGAATTGTGGCGGCCGAAAATGTACAACTATTGTGTTAGACCTGGCACCTTGGCGTGAGTTTCCCTTCCACTTTTTGCTGATGTGCCTCTGATGTTTTGCTGGTTTTCCGATACTCAGGGCACTGCGCCACGGCTGACCCGTGCCGCAGTGCAAGTGCTCCCTACTGTAAATTGTACATGCGATTGGTATCCATGATTGGTCCATTGGATTTACTGTTAGTCCCTAGTAAAGTGCACTAGGAGTGCCGGGGCTTGTAGATGCCAATACTGCTGGTGGGCCTGCAGCGCTGGTTGCGCCACCCACCAAAGCAGCCGTAAAGATGTGTCTGGGAACTGCGACCGCAGAACCCGCGTGCGGTCTCGTACTGTCACGCTAGCTGGGCAAGTGCACCCACTTGCCAGCCCCCGAACCTTCCCTTGACTACATATTAGTCACCCCTATGGTAGGCCTGCGGGCAGGTTGCGTTGTAGGTGTAAGGTAGGACAAGCCCTGATGTGTGTGGCATGTCCTAGTAGTGACTTACAACCAAAACCGTATTTCACTATTGAAGGCTACCTGCTCCATTAGGCCAGACTGAGCTGCTGGAATTATTACGCCCTATAATCCCAGCAGGCTCAAGGAGCATGGTAGCGCGTCGTGTTTAGTATGCCTGAACTCAGGATGATAAAATATGTCTTTTAGTAAAGTTTATTTTAGTATCCTGGGTTTGCAAATGCTACTTTTAGAAAGTTAGCATTTGCTTGCCTAACCATTTCAGCCCGCCTCTGCTGGTATGTGTATCTGACTGTCTGGGACGTGTGAGTGACAGGGCTGGGGGGATGACAGGTGGTGAATGCGCAGATTACACCTTAGTGGGAGGTAGGAGTGCCTCTTGACTCGAACTGTAGCTGTGCTCTGCCACCACAATGCTGGCTCCACCCTCCTGGGGAGCGACTGATGACTCAGCCGGCACCTGGCCCAGGAAGGGCGAAGCCCCCATCAACAAGGTACTCTGGCCGCCCCTGTCCGCACAATGCTGGCTCCACCTCCTGTGGGGCGTCTGATGCACCTGCCCCTCACACTGAAAGCAGATGCCGGAGTACACCCACCAGGGTACTCAAGGACTGAGAGTGGCTATGCAAAGGCCCCCCTGGCCTGCGAGAACAAAAGAAATGCCATATAAAAGAAGGAGCCCTGCTCCTTGAAAATTAGATCCTGTTTGGGCTACAGAAGGAACTCTGCCCGACGAGAAGGACCGGGAAGGACAAGGAAGAGTGCTGTCTCTTGCCTGTGTCTGGTGCCTTGCTGCCGAAGGAGAGGAAAAAGGAAAGACTGCGAGAAGACTTTTGCTTTACAAGACTTTGTGCCAAACTCTGCTAAAAGATCTCCAAGGGCTTGCAACTGAACTTGCCCCCTGACCAGCGCCCCAGGACCAGTGGGCGCTACACCCTGAAGAAAGCGACTGCGTGTGCTGCTTATCGCTGCAGTACCGACGGAGGAATCTCCTCCAAGGCAACGACATCCACCTGACCACCGTGACCGGGGCCCAAAGCAACAGTGAAAGCAAAGTGAGGACCAGCCGCCGCTGGCCCGAACACCGTGACCGCAACTGCACCGGGAGCCCGAGAGCAAAGCGAAGGAGGACCCGTCCGGTCCGAGCTCTCGAGTTGACTGCGCCACGAGCAGCCAATCCACTTGCAAAGACGGACAGTTGCCCTGTGAGAGTCCACTAGGTCGGTACCTTGCCCGACAGCTCAGCTGTGAGCGCACAGCTGCACCGGCACTTGGCTGGGTACGTCCTGCACTTGAGGACCGTACTGCCACTTGCCGCCACCACGCAGCCGCCGCCTCCAGGGTCGGAGCGGACGACGAGGAAAGGACCCTGCCGCCACAGAACAACGCTGCCCCGGATGACCCGTGAACTGCTCGGCTGAGAGCCGCAACGAACAGCGAACCCGGGAAGGCAACGCGACGTGGGACAGCTCCCCTGAAAGCCGCCTGCTCCACAAGAACTTTGTTGAACTGGGCAGAAGGCCCTAAAGAACTCTTATTGCTAGAAAGAACTGTGGCAACCTGAACTAAGTAACTTGGAACCGCTATTTGAAAGTCTAATAACTGTATTCATAAGCCTGCTTAAAATCTATATAAAGATATATATTTTTACAGAATACAGTCTGGTCTCATTGTGTGGTGGGTTGGTTGTGACGGTGTAATATTGCAAGTGTTTAACCCTATGTGCACCAAAGATTAGCCTACGACTGCTTAAGCCACACTACCTAGAGGGTAAGCAGAGGTTGTCTGGAAGGTAACCCTCAGCCCTGACGAGGAAGAGAGAGTCCCTGCTTGTCGCTAGTGTTGCACTGCACCAACTAGAGCCTCCCCCTTCCTACATTGGACGCAGCGGTGAGGATTTTCGAATTTACACTTGCGGTATCTATACCTTAACTTCTGACCATTGCACAGTGACTACAGTCCAGTTACCTAGCCACAGACTTTGCTTTTTGAATTTTGCCGAAAGAAGATTCCGAGTGTGGAAACCATGCTGGGCACGAAGAGCCTGGATGGAGCGGAGTCCACGACCTCTGAGATGTTGGAGGTCGAGTGGGACGCCACGAAGCTGGATAAATACACCAAGGATGAGCTGAAGTTTTTCTGTAGGAAACTCAAGGTTCCACACACCGGTTGCAAGAACAAGCCACAGCTCTACAAGGCCCTGAAAGCCTGGATAGAGTCCAGAAATGCCCCGGAGGATCAAGATGCCCTCGCGGAGCAAGATGCAACTGAGGAACAGAACGCACTTGTGGATCTGGTGGATCTCGAAAGGCAAGACAGCGTGCACAGCGCTGGTAAAGGCCTGTCGCCAGAGGAGCTGGCGGACAGGAAAGAAACAAGGAATCACGAAAGAAAGCTGGCAGAATTGAAAATCCAACTGGAGCTTGAAACAAAAAGAATGGCGCTGGAAGAGCGAAAGCACCAAATGGATTATGAAGTGAAAATGAGGGAGATAAGTCTCAAGGAGAGAGGCTTGGATCATCCTTCCTCTGGTGGCAGCACATCGCCAGTGCAGGTAGAGTCAAGAGTGCACATCCCGAAGGACGTAGTTAAAGAGTTCTTTAAGGGGGATGACATAGGACAGTGGTTTAGGGCATACGAGGTAGCCATGTCCTCCCACCGGGTCCCTGACAAGGATTGGGGAGCGGGGTTGTGGGGAAGGTTCCTTAGCGAAGGGCGAGATACCTTGCTAGATTTGCCCGTTGAAAATCAGAGATCCTATTCCCACATGAAAGAAGCTTTAATGAACAGGTACGGGCTTACCCCTGAAATGTATAGACAGAAGTTTAGGGGATGTACTAAGCGGCCTGGGAATACGTATGTGGAGTATGTGACTTATTTTTGCAGAGCACTGGATGGTTGGGTGAAGGGTAGCAAAGTGAATGATTTTCAAGGTCTCTTTGATTTGATTGCATGGGAGCACTTGTCTGATCACTGTTTTCCTGAGTTACGCCAACACCTGATCGATAGCAAGCTGTCCAACCCGAGGAAGCTTGCTGAGGAGGCGGACCGCTGGCTCAGCACCAGGGTCCACAAGGGTCCTGTGGGAGACTCCGCCAAGAGTGGGCAGGGTCCCCAGCAGAAGAGTGGGGGGGACAAGGGGGGAAAACAGAAAGGGTTCCAAAAAGGCCCCCAAAGTAGTTCCCAGGGGAACCAGCAGCAAGGTTCTCAGCCTCCCCCACCCCCAAAGCAGAATGGGGCCCCGACAGGTAAGCCTGTTCCAAAGGGGCCCTTCAATTGTTACAAATGTGGCGAGCCTGGGCACATATCCAGTGACCCCAAGTGTCGCCTGTTTGGAAAACCCGCACCCACTGGTGATCCGCCCCGTCAAGTGACTAGCGTTCACTTAGGAGAAGAAGTGATGGTCCCGGGGGGTGGAGATCCTGTTCACATGACCCTAGTCTCGCTAGGAGACAGTGAGATGATCCCTACGAACTACCTGCCCTCTAACACTAAGAAATATGGGCAGGTAGTGATCATCAACGGCAAGGAAGCTGAGGCTCTTAGAGACACAGGAGCCAGTGTGACTGCAGTGAGGCAGCACCTGGTGTCTTAAGAGCAGGTTGTACCCCATGCCTACTGTAGGGTTATCAACGCTGATAATTCTGAGAGTCAGTGTCCGATGGCTCAAGTTCCCTTCGAGTGGGGGGGGGTCTCTGGTACTCTGCAGGTCTGTGTAAGAAAAACCATGCCTGTTGACTGTTTGCTAGGGAATGACTTGGAGCACTCCCCTTGGGAAAAGGTGGAGAAGACGACTCACCTGCGGATGGTGGGTCTGCCTGACTGGGCGTGCGTGACCACCCGGTCAATGGCAGCCAGTAGGGGTGATCAAGAGGTCCTGGGGTCTGAAGGAAAGGCCCAGGAACCGGCCTTAGGGAGAAGGCGCAGGGGGCGCGGGAAACCGGCCCCTGAAGTTCCCACGGTCCAGGAGGAAGCAGACCTTGAGGGGGATGCCCTGGAGCCTACAGGGGAACAGATTGCCGAACTGGGGGACCTGCCTGAGCTGACCCATTAGCAGCAAGAAGGAGGACCCTCCAGGGAGGAATTCTGCAAAGAGCAGAAAGAATGCCCTTCTCTTGTGGGTATGCGGCAGCAGGCTGCAGACCAGGCCAATGGTGTTCAGGCCAAAACACATTACGTGTACTGGGAGAACGACTTCCTGTATTCAGAGCCTAAGGCTGCTGAACCTGGGTCAGCCCGTGTGCTGGTGGTACCCCAGAAGTTCAGAGCCTTCCTACTGGGTCTGGCTCATGATGTGCCTTTAGCAGGACATTTGGGGATGGACAAGACCTATGACAGGCTTGTCACCCACTTTTACTGGCCCCAAATGCATAAGAGTTCAGACGCTCATTGCAGAACCTGTCCGACTTGCCAGGCAAGTGGGAAGACCGGAGGGAAGAACAAGGCTCCCCTCCAACCCTTCCCTGTGGTCGGTACGCCATTCCAGCGAGTGGGTATTGACATCGTTGGGCCTCTGGACCCCAAGACAGCCATGGGCAACAGGTTCATCCTGGTCTTGGTGGATCATGCCACCCGGTACCCTGAAGCCATCCCTCTGAGGACAGTGACGGCCCCCGTGGTGGGACGTGCACTGATGGGATTTTTCTCACGAGTAGGATTCCCTCTAGAGGTGGTGAGCGACAGGGGGACCAACTTCATATCCAAGTATATGAAGTCCCTTTGGCAAGAGTGTGGAGTAACGTATAAGTTCACCACGCCTTACCATCCCCAAGGTAACGGGTTGGTTGAGAGATTCAACCGAACCCTGAAAGGCATGATCATGGGCCTAGAAGGTCCGATGAGGCGTAAGTGGGACGTCCTCTTACCATGCCTACTCTTTGCATATCGCGAGGTACCACAGAAGTCCCTAGGGTTCAGCCCCTTTGAGCTACTGTACGGTCACCCCGTGAGAGGACCGCTGAGTTTGGTAAAGGAAGGCTGGGAGCAATCTCCCAGGAAACCTCCCCAGAATGTATATAGCTACATGCTGGCCTTCAGAAACCAAACCAGATGCTTCAGACAACTTGCCGAGGCAAATCTGGAAGCGAGCCAGGAGGAGATGAAGCGGTGGTACGACCAGAATGCCACTCTGGTCGAGCTTCAGCCTGGACAAGAGGTGTATGTCCTGGCCCCAGTGGAGCCCTGTGCCCTTCAAGATAAGTGAACAGGCCCATTCGAGGTTGTGGAGCGCAAGAGCCCCGTGACATACTTGGTGGACATGAAGACGCCCCGGAACCCTTTGCGGGTCCTACATGTCAACCGCCTCAAGCCCCACTTACGAAGGTCCGAAGTGGGCATGTTGTTGGCAACTGATGACGGAATGGAGGAGGAGTCGGAGCCTCTTCCTGACCTCTTAGTGGCCTGTGAAAAAGATGGGTCAGTGGATGGAGTTAACCTCTCACCCACCCTGACTGCCGAACAACAGGAAGACTGCCGCCAGTTGCTGGGGCAGTTTCCAGATCTGTTCTCCCTGGTTCCGAGTGTCACAGATTGGTGCGTCCATGATGTGGACACTGGAGACAGCTTACCTGTGAAGCATAAGGCTTACAGAGTGACTGACAGGGTCCGGGCCTGCATCAAGGAGGAGGTCTCCAAGATGCTTGCCCTGGGGGTGGTTGAGTCTTCCAGCAGTCCTTGGTCCAGCCCCGTGGTCTTGGTCCCAAAGGCCGCTGCGCCGGGAGCCACACCCGAACTCCGGTTCTGTGTGGACTACAGAGGACTCAATTCAGTCACGAAGACTGACGCGCACCCCATCCCCAGAGCTGATGAGCTCATTGATCGGCTAGGGGCTGCTCGGTTCCTCAGTACGTTTGATTTGACGTCTGGGTACTGGCAGATCGCCTTGACCGATGGGGCAAAGGAGAGGTCAGCCTTCTCGACACCAGATGGGCATTTCCAGTTCCGGGTTATGCCATTTGGGATGAAGAATGCCCCTGCCACCTTTCAGAGATTGGTCAACCAGGTGTTGGCTGGGCTGGACGAGTTCAGTGCCGCCTACCTGGATGACATCGCGGTGTTCAGTGGCACCTGGCCAGAACACCTGCGACACCTCTGGGAAGTGTTGATGGCCCTGCGCAGAGCAGGCCTCACAATCAAGGCAAGCAAGTGCCAGATTGGGCAGGGTTCAGTGGTGTACTTGGGACACCAAGTTGGGAGTGGCAAGGTAGCACCCTTGCAACCCAAAATTGAGACCATCCTGGCTTGGGAACCCCCCAAGACCCAGACTGCAGTGAGAGCCTTCCTGGGGCTCACTGGGTATTACAGGAGGTTTGTCAAGGGCTATGGCACGATCGTGACCCCCTTGACAGAGCTGACTTCGAAGAAGCAGCCCAGGAATGTGATTTGGACTGACACCTGTCAGAAGGCTTTTGACACCCTGAAGACTGCCATGTGCACGGCGCCCGTGCTCCTGGCTCCTGATTTCTCCAAGGAATTCATAGTGCAAACAGACGCTTCAGAGCATGGTGTAGGGGCTGTTCTTTCACAGATGACTAAGGAGGGCTTTGACCAACCCGTAGCCTTCATAAGTAGGAGGTTACTTCCACGGGAAAGTAGGTGGAGTGCAATAGAGCGTGAAGCATTTGCTGTGGTCTGGGCGCTGAAGAAGCTAAGACCCTACTTGTTTGGGTCTCACTTCTGAGTTCAGATGGACCACATGCCCCTCAGATGGTTGATGCAAATGAGGGGTGAGAACCCGAAACTGTTGAGGTGGTCCATTTCTCTACAGAGTATGGACTTTACGGTGGAACAACGCCCTGGCACCGATCACGCCAACGCTGACGGTCTGTCCAGATTTTTCCGCCTTAGTGATGTGGAACTCCCTGGGGAAGGGTAGTTCCCCCCACATTTCAGCTGGAGGGGACACATGTTAGACCTGGCCCTTGGCGTGAGTTTCCCTTCCACTTTTTGCTGATGTGCCTCCGATGTTTTGCTGGTTTTCCGATACTCAGGGCACTGCGCCACGGCTGACCCGTGCCGCAGTGCAAGTGCTCCCTACTGTAAATTGTACATGCGATTGGTATCCATGATTGGTCCATTGGATTTACTGTTAGTCCCTAGTAAAGCGCACTAGGAGTGCCGGGGCTTGTAGATGCCAATACTGCTGGTGGGCCTGCAGCGCTGGTTGCGCCACCCACCAAAGCAGCCGTAAAGATGTGTCTGGGAACTGCGACCGCAGAACCCGCGTGCGGTCTCGTACTGTCACGCTAGCTGGGCAAGTGCACCCACTTGCCAGCCCCCGAACCTTCCCTTGACTACATATTAGTCACCCCTATGGTAGGCCTGCGGGCAGGGTGCGTTGTAGGTGTAAGGTAGGACAAGCCCTGATGTGTGTGGCATGTCCTAGTAGTGACTTACAACCAAAACCGTATTTCACTATTGAAGGCTACCTGCTCCATTAGGCCAGACTGAGCTGCTGGAATTATTACGCCCTATAATCCCAGCAGGCTCAAGGAGCATGGTAGCGCGTCGTGTTTAGTATGCCTGAACTCAGGATGATAAAATATGTCTTTTAGTAAAGTTTATTTTAGTATCCTGGGTTTGCAAATGCTACTTTTAGAAAGTTAGCATTTGCTTGCCTAACCATTTCAGCCCGCCTCTGCTGGTATGTGTATCTGACTGTCTGGGACGTGTGAGTGACAGGGCTGGGGGGATGACAGGTGGTGAATGCGCAGATTACACCTTAGTGGGAGGTAGGAGTGCCTCTTGACTCGAACTGTAGCTGTGCTCTGCCACCACAATGCTGGCTCCACCCTCCTGGGGAGCGACTGATGACTCAGCCGGCACCTGGCCCAGGAAGGGCGAAGCCCCTATCAACAAGGTACTCTGGCCGCCCCTGTCCGCACAATGCTGGCTCCACCTCCTGTGGGGCGTTTGATGCGCCTGCCCCTCACACTGAAAGCAGAAGCCAGAGTACACCCACCAGGGTACTCAAGGACTGAGAGTGGCTATGCAAAGGCCCCCCTGGCCTGCGAGAACAAAAGAAATGCCATATAAAAGAAGGAGCCCTGCTCCTTGAAAATTAGATCCTGTTTGGGCTACAGAAGGAACTCTGCCCGACGAGAAGGACCGGGAAGGACAAGGAAGAGTGCTGTCTCTTGCCTGTGTCTGGTGCCTTGCTGCCGAAGGAGAGGAAAAAGGAAAGACTGCGAGAAGACTTTTGCTTTACAAGACTTTGTGCCAAACTCTGCTAAAAGATCTCCAAGGGCTTGCAACTGAACTTGCCCCCTGACCAGCGCCCCAGGACCAGTGGGCGCTACACCCTGAAGAAAGCGACTGCGTGTGCTGCTTATCGCTGCAGTACCGACGGAGGAATCTCCTCCAAGGCAACGACATCCACCTGACCACCGTGACCGGGGCCCAAAGCAACAGCGAAAGCAAAGTGAGGACCAGCCACCGCTGGCCCGAACACCGTGACCGCAACTGCACCGGGAGCCCGAGAGCAAAGCGAAGGAGGACCCGTCCGGTCCGAGCTCTCGAGTTGACTGCGCCACAAGCAGCCAATCCACTTGCAAAGACGGACAGTTGCCCTGTGAGAGTCCACTAGGTCGGTACCTTGCCCGACAGCTCAGCTGTGAGCGCACAGCTGCACCGGCACTTGGCTGGGTACGTCCTGCACTTGAGGACCGTACTGCCACTTGCCGCCACCACGCAGCCGCCGCCTCCAGGGTCGGAGCGGACGACGAGGTAAGGACCCTGCCGCCACAGAACACCGTTGCCCCGGATGACCGGTGAATTGCTCGGCTGAGAGCCGCAACGAACAGCGACCCCGGGAAGGCAACGCGACGTGGGACAGCTCTCCTGAAAGCCGCCTGCTCCACAAGAACTTTGTTGAACTGGGCAGAAGGCCCTAAAGAACTCTTATTGCTAGAAAGAACTGTGGCAACCTGAACTAAGTAACTTGGAACCGCTATTTGAAAGTCTAATAACTGTATTCATAAGCCTGCTTAAAATCTATATAAAGATATATATTTTTACAGAATACAGTCTGGTCTCATTGTGTGGTGGGTTGGTTGTGACGGTGTAATATTGCAAGTGTTTAACCCTATGTGCCCCAAAGATTAGCCTACGACTGCTTAAGCCACACTACCTAGAGGGTAAGCAGAGGTTGTCTGGAAGGTAACCCTCAGCTCTGACGAGGAAGAGAGAGTCCCTGCTTGTCGCTAGTGTTGCACTGCACCAACTAGAGCCTCCCCCTTCCTACATATTGTAAAATAGAATGGGGTTTGTTCTCTGTGAAAGGGGCAAAGAAGCGCAAGATTGGTTTGAGTATATGGGGAGTATTTAGGGACTACTTTGAGGACTGAGACACTAATGTATTTATTTGTTTATTCTGAATTGATTTTTACAATGAGTATATTCTTTGGAGTAGAAGTGTATTGTATGTGATTTGTTTTTGTGCTAACTCTGCTGCTTTGAATAAAAAAAGAAAAAGGAAATGTAAGGAAATAGGCTGTTCACAGCTGGAAATGTAGCAGAATGTGTTGATGTGTCGAAAGGGAACAAAAGGAAATCACACAATAGCATAACACAAAACAGAAAAACAAAAAAGGCTCAGAAAAACAAAACAGTTGGAACTTAACGTATAGGTCTCAGTATGACACATTAACAATGCAAGGCAATAATGCAGCACAAAAACACAACAGCGCAAATAACATAACACATCAGCATAACAACAAAGTGCAACACAACAAATATATAGAAATATTCATGTCATTCATTACCAATGCTAGAAATCTGCTTTTAGAAGCTGTTTACACCAGGCATTGCCCTACTTACTACCAAGGGAATGTATATTGTGACATTCAAAACTGTTTTGTGATGAAAGTATTTATTGTAAGATTACAAACCTGTTTTAAAATATTTGGCAAATGTTTAACTTTTCCGAAAATACTGGAGTTAAAGTAATAAAGAAGCCTATCAGAATATTTTGCCCAAACATTTGAGGACTGGAATTAGAATAGTATATTAGCTGACCCATCAGCCGGAAAGCCTCAGTTGCAACGAGGGCTCAGCAGAATTACTAACACTTTTCGATGATGAGATATGTCATATGTATGTGCGGGGCACCTCTTAATTAAGGACACACACAGGTGAATCATCATTATGCATCACACACACTTTGCCACAGCTTTGAATAGGTGCAACCAGGGTGTTCGGAAAACATTTCTGTGGTAACTCCAGCTGTTAAAGCATAGTGGCTACAGAATATTACCTTCATCGTCCATCTTCCTCTTCCCAGTCCTCACGTAATGGGATCTGCCTCACTATGGGTACATCTTTCATCTTTCCTACTAGCTCATGCAAATACCATAAAAATAACCCACCTCGATGGATCATGGTGAGTCTTATTTTCCTGTTGTCATAAAGGAGAGACTAATCAATACCTCATCCTGTTTTCTTTCTGCCTAACATTGGTTTGTACGATTCACCTGTTCTGTGAAGATAAGTTCCTTTTGACCAAATATACAAGTGTCGGTTCATATATACAATAATTACATTTTATAAAGGCATTTAGGTCTGATTTAGTTGGCTTCCTCTGCCTTTTTCTATTCACGTTTGAGTCGCCCATGTGACTGGAGCAGTTCGGGCTGAGATATGATTGATTTCTGGTACGTGCTGTTTAAGTGATGTTAGGAGGACATATTAAATCAGCTCTACCACTTCTGTTCAGCAAATAAGAGGCGTGAACGAAGATTAAGCTGAGTCATCATCTTTTCTGTGGTTCATAACCTTTTGGCCCTCACCTACAGGGTATGGTAATGAGGTCAGCAGACAAACGTAAACCACTGGCTCACATTTGGACTTCTTTCATGGGCAGAGGGTTGAGTTTCAATGCTTTATGGTCCTTCTTGTGAGAAGTTGGCCAGGTATATGCTGTCCACTCGTTCTAGTGGGCACCTTGCACCAGTCCAAACAACCCTTATTGATGATAGGTTTGAGACAACCTTATTGAAAGCTATCCTAGTGGTAGCTATAGATAGCAGCCTTCAGGCTAAGTCTTGAAGGAGTGTAAAGCCGCTTGGTTTACCAGATTATAACCTCCTGAATGAACAAATTAAAAGAGAACCACACAAGGTATATATAAAATACAAGTATTTATTTCTAAACACTCACTACTAATCTCTTTATGATATTAGAGTCCAAGATACACAATAACAAAGTTCTAAAGTGACAGTAAATAGCACAACATACAATGGGCCCCAGTGACGGGCCAAACCATATATTAAGAAAGTGGTATAAGAGCCTTGTCTTGACTAGACACTGTGCCTAGAGCACGTAGAATTGCTAGGACCCCAAGGAACCACCCAAGGTAGTGACACAGGAGATCCACAGGGGACGCGTGCAGTATGAGAACACAGGCGCGAGCCCCATACTCTTCTTTGGGAAAGTCGCTGTTGTAAGTTTAGAAGTTAAAGACACTTAGGAGAAGACTTTGAGCAAACTCCTTTAGACTCAAGGGGTCCTAGCCAACACCCACAGAAGCACCGGAGTACTCGAGTTACCTCACCGAGGGGAGCCGGGTGCATAGGTGTCAAATGGTGTGGGAAATCGTCGTTGATTTCAATGGTGATCTGCTGCAAAGTGATGCTACAGTGAAGAAGGAAAGTGTCCGGTGTGATCCAAGCCTGGATCAAAGATGTGAAGAGCCTGAAAGCAGAGGGGACAGAGTATGGGTCACTTGCCAGTGACCAGTGGCATGATAGACAAATGCCCACCGGTGTCGGGTGTTTCAGGGATGAAGAGGTGAAGCTTGACTCTGCAGCCACGAGGACCAGGAGACATTGACAGCAACTAGGAGCTGGATTCGAGCTGTCCCACAAAGAATGTCGATTGCTGCGGTGTCGGTGCCCAGATTGAATCCAACAAGCCTTGGCAACAGCAACCCACGCAGGAAGAGCAAAGATACTTCAGTGCGGACAAGCAAGGTCTCGAGGACTCCCCTAGAGGTGGAGAGTCAGGGCACATCTGGAGCAACCAGGAATGCCCAATCAGAGTTAAAGTTGCCTTCACAGGGACCCACCAGTTGACGGACTAGGGATCGGGAAGGGACCTCAAGAGAAAACACGAAGGGCCAGCTCAGGGAACACTTGTGGAGTGTAGGCTGTCAATCCTTGGTGCAAATGTTGCTGGGGGTCTGGGCTACAAGTAACCCAAAGCTCAGCTTCAGAAGGTGCCTCATAGCTGATGCTTCTGCAAATGGTCACGGTGTCCAGGGGTTCGAGTTACACGGTCTTCTACAAGGGATGTGGCCTCAGAATTGCTGAGTGCACATATCGACCTCAGAGACCACAAAAACCCACCTCCTATGTTGCAAAAATCTTTGGAGTCCGGCGGGAGCTTCGGAGATGCAAACCCATCAGATGGGTCTTAGGTGCCTGCCTTGCAGGGGAGTCACTCTTTTACTCCAAGGGAGATTATTCAGTCATCTAGCACGGTGTAGATAATCGAAGTTCCAGGATTCTGTATCAGAGTTTTGTCCAGGTAAATCTAAAATCCTGTAGCAGAGGGGTTCCTATCTTATAACCAAGGAAGTGGTGGGCCGAACTCTAGGGACCCACCTATGGGAGAGTCAGGAAAGATGGGTGGCTACACCCATTTCCCTTGTACAGTTTTGCACCAGAGAAGGGGCTGGTAGCCCCTGCAACCAGTTTGAACTGGGCTATGCACAGGGACACCAAATGTGCCCCCAGTGCAGACTTCACAGCACTCTTGGAGTGCACCCACCCAGCCCCAATACATTAAAGCCTGTCTGAGAGGTGGTTACATCTCCCTTTGACAGGAAACCTATTGTCCAGGCCTCCCCTGTCGGAGTTTCATCCAGTAGCAGGATGCCAGATCCATGTCTGTGGCTATCAACAACCATTTTGTGATGCCAGGGCTCTGGTAGCTGTGACCAGGTATACCGGTGCTGTCATGTCTCTCCCTCTAAAAGGGTGAGATCATACTCCCACACCAGTTTCTGGTGTGGGGGTATGATTCCAAAGTGTTTGGCACCAAACACGACATGTTTTCATGCAGCCATCCCAAAGTTAGCATTTACTGCATGGTTATAATGCACTTAAGAGTATATGGTTTGGCTGCATCACAAACAACCCCGGAATCAAGGTTTCGAAAGCTGCAGAGGGGCTCTGCTCATGCACGGGCACCCTCTCACATGAAACCCAGCACCCTGCCTTCAGGATTGTTAAGGCCTGCCATAGGGGAGACTGATATGTTTACCTATGCAGTGATACAGGGAGATATAGTAAACCTATATCTCAGTAAGGGGTTCATACACCACTTTACCAAGGCTGCAGTAGCAGACATGTGGTGTCATTTTGGAAGGCTTCCCAGGGGTGGCACAATACATACTTCAGCCCCGGGTAGGCCCTCTGGGGTACCTATACCCTGGGTACATACTATAGCATATACTAGGGACGTACAAGAGTACCCCATAATCCAATCTAGAGTGTAGCTAAAGTACATGCAATCATTTTAGAGAGGAGGCAGCTAGGCTGGGGTCCTGGTTAGCAGGGCCCCAGCCAGACTTCAGTTGAAAAACAGTGAAACATCAGCAAAAAGTGGGGGTAACTATAGGAAGCAGATCCTACTCTCCTACACAACCCCCCAAATGTAAGGACATTGAAATAACCGTGACCAGTTGAGTCTTCATGTTCATCTTCATATCAGTCCTAGTGACTGCATTGAGACCCCTGAAGTCTACACAAAACCTAATCTCTATCTTGCCATCTCTGGTGAGAGGTTTGGGCACTAAGACTACTGGACTAGGGGCATGGATGGCAGAGCTAATGGCTGCCTGATCCTGCCGCTGCGCCAAAACGGAGCTAACAAAGACAAATACTCCGTTAAAGCCTGAGGTCAAAACCCGAAGGAAGGTAGCTCCGGATGTCGGAACGCCTGCGCCATGTAATGCTGCCGACCCGTACAAGATAGTCGAGCTCAGAAGGGAAGAAAAAGCTCTCTGAGATGCGCAGCAGCCCGAGAGCGAGTGAGGCAAGATGGCGCCCAAGTAAAATAAACTGATCAGATCCACAAGAAAGACGAGTTGGATGGAGGGCTGCCCACAAGAACAGCAAAAGCACACAAAACCGACAGTGCCCCTAAACCAGGTCAGGAGGAGGAAGAAACTGGATGCGCTGGAAAGCGCTGGTGGTGAGCATAAACTGGGGTACCTGTGAACAGCACCACAGTGCGCACTCAGCCGGGATATCGGCCGGAGGTGGCGGGGGAAGCGTACTCCCGAGTAATTAGCCCCCAGCAAAAGAGACCCCCCTGGACCGAAAGAGACCCCCACCTTCTGCTGCTTTGCGCGAACGGAGAGAAGCGAAACCGAAACCACAGGAGGTAAAGCGCGAACCAGACTCCTGGGGAACCACATTAGGGTGCGCGCCCAGCCCCGCGCTGCAGGATACTGGCAACCCAGTGCCCCGCCAACCCCCGAATTTTTAAACGAGCTCAAGACGTGGTACGAGGTGTGGGGAAACAAAATGGCGGCTGAGAAAGTGAAACTTGCTGGGGCCAGAGTAAAATCAAGCTAAACAGGAGTGGGCACACCGCATCACCGCCGACTAAAAAATCCATGATCCATAACGTGCGCACAGCAACCAGAGCATTCTAAACAAGCGCGACTCAGACCACACCAGCAACGACTCTCTCAAACTCCGGGGGCATAGTGTCCTAACACCCAACACACTTGCGGAAGGGGGCGACACCGTGCAAAAAGGAGCGAAAATACGCCCCGAAGGCCGAGATAGACAAAGCGCTGTGGGAACCTGTGATCAAAAGAGAGCCACTAAGAAGGGGAGTGCTGGGGAAGAGGAAGAATCAGGAAGAGCCATCAAAGCGCGCATCCAGCCCCAAACCATAGCATTGGAGGAGGGGAGCGCACATACAACTAGGAGCAAACGCTGGAACATAACAACTACAGACGGAGGCTGAAAAAGGCAAGGAGGTGTCATGTAATAAGGGAAACATCCAGAAGACCCCGAAGGGCAAAGCGAAATCTCGAAAAGGGAAGAAACACCCAAAAAGGTCTAGACCTACAACCAAGACAACAAAGAGAGTGTCTAACAGCAACAATTACAGACTATCCACACCAGAAGGTAGCAACCGGGCAGTACACAGCTGCTAGAAGGGGCAAGGGCCTTAACAAAATGAACAACACGGGGTGAGGACTAATCAAGCGACGCCAATTGAAAAGACAGAGAGGCTGGTGAGCACCTACAGGATACAATAAGCAAACAAAGAGAGCTTAAGACACTACGACCACTGGGAGACAAAGAGAGAGGCCGCAGGTCATCATCCTGGCCCAGCTGGACCTCAAACAAATGAAAACAAGAGAGAGCGGGAGTGGAGTGGGACAGAGGGGAACAAACAAAACAACGCACAGGGGGAGTTACCAAGAAAGCAGAGAAGATAAAAGAAACCTACATAGCAGGACAAGAAACATGGCAGACAGAGAAATGAGGCTACAGCAACAACAAATGAAGAAGAGCAAAGGCGAACCAACGACATCGGACTCGCCGATCAAACACAAACCAGATATAAACAGATACTTAAGAAAGTGGCGGAGGTGCATGACCTGGCGAAATCCACAAAACTCACCACAGACACAATCCAACTAGAGATTGCAGCAGTCAGAGCTGATTTAAATTCAGTGAACATCAGACTGTCAGCAGCGGAGCAAAGGATCAGCGACGCAGAAGACTCTGCCCACAATGCGAGCTCCGGGAGGCGTAATGTCGATCCTACCATCGCACCTCCCACAGACGAGTGAAGAAAGGGGGGAGGGACGGGTGGGAGGGAGGGGAGAGAGCCGCACTAGCATATCTCAGATGTCTATCCTCTTTATTTTCTATTCTTTTCTTCTTTCCTCACTTTGTGTGTCACTGCATATGTCCGTTGTTAGAACATGCGAGCCAAGCCATAAGAAAAGGGGGGCCACACAAAGATCCTAAGAAACAGGGAGCAGCACAGAACCCTGAGTGTTGGGCACACAGAATCACAGCAGCACAATACACCAGATGGCTAATAACAAAACTCTCACCCTGACCGCAGACCTCAATATAACATCCCTCAATGTCAAAGGCCTAAACCATCCCATTAAATGTAGGAAGATAGTGGATTACCTAGCAAAGACCAAAAGCAACATAATACCACTACAGGATACCAAATTAGCTGAGGAAGACGCCAAACTGCTCAGAGCCAACTGGATAGCACAACTAGTGAGCTCACCAGCAGACAAAAAGAAGAGGGGGGTCCTGACCCTAGTCCAAGAGATTGAAGATCTCGATAGACTCCCATTCCCACGACAAGGAGGGCAAACTACTTATAACAAACCTCTGGGAAGGGCAAGAGCGATTCCATGTGACGAATATATATGGCCCGAACACAGACGAACCTACATTCTGGGCCGAAGTGTCGGACACACTAGACAAACTCCCGCAGGACGAACTCATGATTGTAGCAGGGGATTCCAACATCCCACTAGATCACATAAAAGACAGACAGTCATCTTGCCAATACCACCCCACCAACTCCCAGGCAGCACTTCAAAACATCTGCACCAAATTCAATCTCAAAGACGCATGGAGACTACAACACCCTGACACTAGAGACTACACCTTCTATTCCAGCCCACATAACACATACACAAGGATAGATTACATTTTTATATCAGGGGGACACACACACTTGATAGAAGATTCCTGGATTGCACCAAGACTAGTCTCTGACCACTCAGCCATTAGCCTGAAACTAAGCGGTTGTCACAACAAAGCGATCCCAAGAAGATGGCGCTTCAACAATGAAACTATTTCAGACCCAGGCAACAAAAAATTAATTGAGGAAGCCATAGCGGACTACCTATCCCACAATGATTCCCCAAAGATTAGCGTCAACACAATATGGGAGGCCTTAAAAGCAACGATCAGAGGTAAACTAATTGGTATTAAGGCAAGAATAAACAAAAAGACGAGCCTAAGGATAATCCAACTCGAGGAAGAGATAAAAAAGTTAGAACTTGAACACATAAATGCTACAAACGACAACGCACTCCTAACCCCCCTAACACAGCACAAGTACGAATACAATAAAATCTATCAATTACTGACTCAAACAACAAAACACACACAAGACACAACGAAATCCTCAAGACATTCCAAGACTTCTACTCGGAACTATACAAAACAGAACAGACACACAACAGAGAAGAGTGCACAAGATACCTAGACAGATTGAGACTCCCAAAGCTAGACACCGCAGACACAGCAAGACTGGGTCAGGAAATCAATTGCACGGAGATTGAAATGGCTATCAAGTCATTAAAAAAATAAGGCCCCTGGGCCAGACAGATACACTGCCGACTTCTATAAATCATTCCTAACCCAACTAACCCCAACCATGAAAAGGGTATTTAACCAGGCGGCAGCCTCAGGGAAGGTACTGCAGTCCTTGACAGAGGTGACTATATTAGTCATCCCAAAGGAGGGCAAAGATCACCAACTGCCGAAAAACTATAGACCCATATCCCTCATCAATGTGGATTGTAAAATCTATGCCAAAATCCTAGCGGTCAGACTTAACACGGTCCTACCCAAATGAATAAGTACCGCCAAAGTCGGTTTCATGCGAAATCGTATGTCCAGCGACAATACACGACTTTTCTGCTATATACTAGAACAATTCTCCATGAAATCAGAGCCAGCAGTTGCTATAGCACTAGATGCAGAGAAGGCCTTCGATAAAGTCTCCTGGGCATTCCTAGAACAATGCACGTGGACCTTTAACCTACGGGAGGATTATATCCGGAAGATAATGGCCCTGTACCAAACTCCCTCAGCCCGCATTACGGTAAACGGCTCACTCTCAGACCCCTTTAATCTCCAGCAAGGAACCAGACAAGGATGCCCGCTCTCGCCGGCACTCTTCCTTCTGGCCCTCGAGCCCCTAATTCAGGACATAAAGCTAAACAACACCATAAAAGGGGTCGATATCAAGGGGTCCGTAATAAAACTTGCCGCCTATGCGGATGACATTTTGATAATAACAGAACAACCAAAGTCCTCGATAAAGGCTCTAATGTCCACAATAGTGGAATACTCCAAACTTTCGGGATACAATCTAAATAATGAAAAATCAGAATGCAAACCATTAAACATCTACTGTACCAGAAACATGCTAGGGGAGTCAGGTCTGTCCTGGCAGACAGGTCACCTCAAATACTTAGGAATATTCTTTGGCACCGTCCTGATAAACACCCTATGCCACAATGAAAAACTCCTACTAGAAAAAGTCAAGAAACTATTAGAGGCCTGGTCACCAAAATTTATAACATGGTTGGGGCGAATCGAAACTTTAAAAATGATGATCACACCATTGATAAATTACCTGACAAGCATGCTCCCAATCCTTCTCACAGACGATTTCCACCGGAAGATCGATAAAATGTTCACCAAATTCCTGTGGCGCGATAAGAAGGCTAGGATTAGTATCAAGAAACTGAGACTGCCGAAACCCCGGGGGGGGGGGGGGTGAACCTAGCAGACTTTAAGGTTTTCCAGCTAGCCTTCCCAGCCAAACAAGGAACAAAATGGGTTGCCCCGACACCAGGATATACACAGGTTTGGGTACAGGTAGAGAAAGCCATTCTGAACAACCTGAGCCCGCTAGCCCTACTAACGACAAACACATACTCACACGCATCTAAACCGATCTTTAGAAACACTAAAATAGCACTCCTAAAGCTCGATCAGAAAATGGAGGTCAGCATTAAAGGGTCCAAGTCAGAATCGCTATGGGCTAATAGCAAAATCAAATATAAGGGGAAAAGTCTTAACTACGAGGCATGGATAGAAACTCGAGAAGGGGACATCCCCTATTAAATTCTCTTGCCTGAAAACAACCCACCAATTGGAAGACCTCTATAGATTTCTAAAGATAAAAGCAGCCCTGTCAAAGACAAGCCTAGCCAGCACCCAACCCTCGATCTTCCAATATGTAGCAAACATCAACAAAATAGGCCATCAAGTCTCGCAAATATACAAACTACTACGCCCGAAAACCCCCAAGCTTAACGCCAAAACAACTGAATACTTTGAAAAACATGAACATATCCACCCCCGCTAAAAGATCACAAGTGGAAAACTCTGTGGGCCTCTGCCACCCAAAACAAGATCACCCCGGTCTTAGCACAAACAAAACTCTGGCTACTCCACAAAACATTCTAGACCCCAGTCCGCTTACACACACTAGGTCTCAGAGAAAACTCCCTCTGCTGGAACTGTAACACAGGGAAAGGAGACCTAGTGCACCTCATCTTCCACTGCCCAACACTCAAGGTGTTCTGGGGAAGGGTTTTTGACTTCATAGACAGTATGTTTAAATGCAATATAATAAGAGACTTTGCCTCTCTCACCACGGCGTTTATACGAACTGACCTCTCCTCCGATGGAGAGAGGGAACTAATGGACCTACTTCTGACAGCCGCGGTCAAACTAGTGCTAACCAACTGGAAGGACACTAACAAAACTATCTACAAAGGCTGAATAAACTGGGTCACTCACCTCAGAGGAGCGGACCGCTTGGCGCTGCAATACTTCCCCTGGAAAGCGCCATCAAGGGGACTGTAGGAAGCTTTGGACAAGATTGTAGACCCATACGACCCGACCCGAACACCTGCGCTGAAGCGGAAAATGGCTTAATTGCCTCGATATGAGATAAAATGAACGGCGGCTGACATATCGGAAGCTAATTGCTTTAGTCAAGAAGGTATATCTCTCCACTGTGTTGTCCTATCCTCTTCTTTTGCTCATTTATAACTTTTCTGTACTTTTCCTCCTCACAACTACTTCTCTATCAAATCTAGCCAGCAAGGGGGTAACCGCACAAACAGCACTACATTTTTGTTTCTATGCCAGCTGTGGTTAACCATGCAACAGAATTTGTGATTGTATACAATTCATATAAAACATTTTTAAAAAGTCTACTGGACTAGCCCAAGGGCCAACTGAGGGTTCAATGACTCCCAAATCCAACATCTTTTGGACTTCAGTCCTTATACAGTCCCTGACATGATCAGGTTGCCTGTAAATCTTATCTTTAATAGGCAGACTGTCCCCAGTGGCCACTTCATGAGTGCACCAGGTAGTCTGACTTGGAGTCAGTAAGAACATATGTCTGAACTGACTGAGAACTTTTCTGCAGTCAGTTTGTTGCTGGACAGTGAGGCTGCCTGCCAAGGCCATATCATCTACTCATCCACCATCAGGGTTCTGAGAGAGCAGGTCAGGAAGTAGGTCACTCTCTTCCTCCTGTCTCTCATCGGTAGCCATGAGCAAGCCCATGTCAGCCCTGTCAACATATGGGTTTAGTCTATTGACATGGAGCACCGTGTGGGGGCTCCTGGGAGTTCCAAGGTCCCCCAAGTAGGTAACCTCTCCCTTCTGTTCAATTATGGTATGGGGCCACGTCACTTATCTTGGAGGGCTGCTTGGGCCACAGGCTCCAACACCCATACTTTCTGCCCTGGCTGGTAAACAGTCAGCACAGCCTTTTGGTCATGCCAGGCCTTTTGCAATCCCTGGCTAGCCTCAAGGTTTTTAGTTGCCTTCTTCATGTACTCAGCCATCCTGGAGCAGCGACCAAGTACATAGTCCACAATATCCTGTTTAGGGGTTTGAGAGGTAACTCCCATCCCTCCTTCACCAGACACAATGGACCCCTAACTGGATGTCCAAACAGAAGTTCAAATTGGCTGTAACCAACCCCGTTCTGTGGAACCTCTCTGTAGACAAAGAGAAGGCAGGGCAAACGCATGTCCCATCTGCGCCTGAGCTTTTCTGGAAGACCTTTAATCATGCCCTTTAGGGTTTTGTTGAACCTTTCTACTAACCCATTGCACTGTGGGTGATAAGGGGTGGTACATTTGTAATTTACTCCACACTCCTTCCACATAGCAGTAACTAGACATAAAGTTTGCATCTCGGTCTGATACTATCTCCTTAGGGAAACCCACTCTGGAAAAGATTCCAAGTAGGATCCCTGGCCACAACAGGAGCTGTAGTGGCCCTAAGTGGCATGATCCACCACCAATAGGATAAATCTGTGCCCAGATGCTGTCTAAGGATCCATGGGACCAACTATGTCAATTCCAACCCTCTCAAAGGGAACCCCCACCACAGGTAGTGGTATCAGGGGGACTTTGTGGTACTACCTCCTTCCACTGGCTTGACAGATGACAAAGGAGCAACAAAACTCCTTGGTGTCTTTAGACATATGTGGCCAATGATCGCGAGGCACAATTTGTCCCAAGTTTTGTCTGAAAATAATGGATATAGGGATTACCTCAAACTAAAAAGCTTGGAAAAGACATAGAAAAATATAGTGTTGAAGGAAATTATCTGTATTTAGAAAAAGATCATTATCAACAGCAGAAAGAAAAAAGGTGGGATAGATCTTACCAAAAAAATGGAGACTGGTCCTCCTCATCAAAGGGACAGGACACAATAATGACACCAAGTCAAAGAAAATTACCACCAAAGACCCGTTTATATTAGAGGAGGCGGGAAACGCATCACATTTTCTGAATCATCAGGCTCAGGGAGTGATGGGGAGACAAATGTGAGAGGGGATCAAGGGAGGAATTACCCTTCTGGAGAATATGGATCTGGGGCATCTGGATCCTCTGGATCTTCTTTTTCCTCATCATCTTTTTTAGATCAGTGCCCAAGGAGGGGACCGAGAATGAACCGGGGGTTCGGGAGAGGGCAGAATGTGAGGCATTAACCGCTGGAGGAATATCCCCAAACAAGGAACTGGAAATATTGGAGGTAATGACAAATAAATTCCCCATTATTAACCTCTCAAAACGTATATTTAACTCCACTGAATTACAAGTTTTAGAGAAAGGCTTTAGTTTTGCCCCTACCACTCAGGTGAATACATTTTTATTGGAAAAAGACCTTAAGTCCTTTTTTCGAAAAATTAGATTAGCAACATTCTTTGAAAATAAAGAACATGAGGAAGAGATAAATATTTCCGGTTTGAAACCTACATCAACATTCACAACGCACATTAATCAGGTGGACAAAAAAATTTACGTTTTCGAACAGGTGGTAAAAGCCAAAATTCTGAACTTATGGGAGTATCAACCGCCCATTACCCACAATATAAGTAAAGAAGACAAGAAAGCCATCTCTGGTCCTAAAAATGATTTCAATATAACAATCAAACCCGCCAACAAGGGGGGTGGGGTTGTCATATTTGATACAATTGATTATGAGAGGAGGGTCTTGGAATTATTACATATAAAGGAACATTATCTTAAGGTACCCATGAGTCAGTGGCTAAACCTGAAAAATGATATTTCAACTTTGTTATCCTTAGCTAAAGAAAATAAATGGATTACTGGTGAAGAATATAGATTCTTACATAACGAGAGAGCCATTATTCCTGCTATTCATGGTCTTCCGAAAGTCCATAAAAATGTCGGAAATCCACCCCTCAGAACTATTGTTAGTTGCATTAACTCGCCTCTTGAACCCTTGAGTAAATACGTGGACAGATTTCTAAAACCCCTAGTTCAGGGGCAAAAATGCTATATTAAGGACTCTGCCCATATGATCAGTACCATTGAAGGCCACAGCGTTAATTCTGAAACCCAAATTTTGGTTACACTCAATATTGAAGCTCTATATGCCAACATACCCCAGGATGCAACTATAAATACCATCAAGAAGCATCCTGGACCTGCTGAATGCAGAGGTGCTAATGTTGAGTTTATTATGTCATGCATTAATCTTGTGTTGAAACATAACATGTTTCTCTTTAAAGATGACCTGTACCTTCAAAGTAAAGGGACCAGCATGGGGGCCAGCTGTGCCCCGAGCCTGGCATGCCTCTATTTTGGGCATTTTGAAGATATACATGTCTTCAATAAATCTGCTCCTTTCTTTGAAAATGTTATCTTATGGAGCAGGGGCTCTTTCAAAAAATGTATATTATATGGCACTGTAAATTATAACATGAATAGAAATGTTAATGTTATTTTGGCTGTTATTTTGATTGTGTATGGAATATGAACAATTGCATAATAATATTATGTGGTAAAATACACACATGATAAAAAGAGATAAAAGAAGTTAAAATAAAAAGAAGAAACTGAAATTATACAAGGTTCATTCTTTGTTGAACAAATGAAATAAGTTTAGGTGCATAGCACCAAGTGAACAGTGCACGGTTCGTTGGGCCAACATACCCAACATAAACAAGCAGATTCATTGACGACATTCTCTTCATATGGGAAGGAACGGTGGAACTTTTAAATGAATTCTTAGAATGGCTTAATCTGGGCGATGTGAACCTTAAGTTCACTTCAGAATACAGCAGGAACAGGGTCAACTTTTTAGATTTAAGCATTAAGAACATGAATAGTAAACTAGAAGTAGAACTTTTTTCAAAACCTACTGACAAAAATACTTTCTTACATTACTCTAGTTTCCATCAGAGGGCCCAAAAGGATAATATCACCTTTGGCCAATTCCTCCGTCTTCGGAGGAATTGTTCATCCTTGCAAGATTTTTATAGGCATTCGGATAATCTAAAGGCAAAACTTAAAGACAGGGGATACCGCAAAAAGTTAATTTTATATTCCTTCAAACGTGCCCGGTTCTATGACCCAGACAGTATGCTCATTATTAGAACAGAGGAGAAACAAGAAAAAGGTGAGGGACAGCAGACAGTCTTTGTTAGTCAAAACTCTAGCATTAGCAATAAAATCAAGAATGTAATCAATTCCACTTGGAGCATCCTTAATGACAATCAATTGGTGGTTCTTGAAAAACCACTATTTGCGTTTAAAAGAAATAACAACCTGAGGAGTAATTTGGTATACACCTACAAATAAGGGCCCAAATTGAACCAAAGTACTATAATGGGTACTCTGGCCATGGGGAACTATGGATGTAGCAGTTGCATGATGTGCGATTAGTGTATAGTACAGAAAGAATTTACTTACAATAAACATACCGTAACCTCTAAAACATTAAATAATTGTAGAAGTAAAAATGGGGTGTATTTAATCATATGCCCATGCAATTTAGGATATATTGGTGAAATGGTAAGAGAAGTCCGAATTCGCCTTCTGGAACATAGATCAGCCATTAAAAATAAAAAAATAAATGCCCCATTGGTTGACCATTTTAATGAAAAGAGCCATACATGTACTGATTTCAAATAGTTCATTATAGAATGAATTGAGGGTAACATGAGAGGGGGTGATCTCACATTAAAGAGAACAAATTGGGAGCATTGGTATATTTTAATTCTAGACATGATTAGAGCAGGCCTGAACACCAAGGGAGATTGGATGAGATATAAATAGTGTATTATGGTCCCTGGTAACATGCTGCATAGATGATTTTTCTGTCTTGTAGGTTTTGTGTCTACAGTAGTTGCCGGGTTTGGGGTGGGATATGTACCGGCCGTATCTCGCCATACCCATGCATCTTGGTCTGGGCTGGATTACTCCATAAAACTAGAATAATTTGGTGTGTAATTTTTTTTAGTGATCTTTTGTATATCGGAGGTGGATATTGTGGAGAAGTGTTGCTCAATGGTTAGAGCGGCAGACCCTGATGCAGAGGTCTGGCCCGGGACCAGGGTTCAATTCCCGCCTCGGCGGCTCTTGGACTCAATCTCCCCGGACCTGATAATTCTCGCCTCGGTGCCTATTCTAATCATGGGTCCCACTTTGTGACTCAGGGCAATAGCTTGCTTAATCTCCACAACAGCCCCAGCAGTGCTTGGATGCCTGGCTTCACCTTGGGGGTGCCCAGGAGTGGACATCTCACAGGAAAGCCAGGAAGGGTTCCACAGCGGTATGAATACAGCGCTACGAGACCTCTGGGTAGAAGGCGCTATATAAATACAAACACATTTACATTGTACACTTCATGAGATCGGTTTCCCTGTTAGATTGCAACAACTCCTTGAGACATTTATGTGGAAACTCTTCCCTTCATGAGATAGTTTTTTTTGTATTAGATTGTAATTAAACATTTCAATGAGAGGTATTAATGTTGAGGTATATTTCATGGTTTTTGAATATTAACAGCCCGTGGTCAATTTAGTATAATTATTGGTGGCTCTTAGAGGGGCGATTTGTCAAAATATATTTTTCATTCTACAAATTGCATCAATGTCCCTTTAATTAGAACGGGGAAGCGGTGGTGCCCACTAGTCTCCGCACACACGACATGGCAGATTTAAACCATTCGGCACACACACGTCGCAGTGGAAATGACGTAGCCCTATCAGGAGTTCTGTCTTAAGGAGGGTGTTTAAATAGTGGCATTTGAACTCCTCATTCCATCCGATTGCTGAATGTAGGGGCGACAGTACGGAGACACCATTTGTGAATTTGAAGGTAATTATGGGGAGAAATACTGATAGTCACTAAAGGCAAAACAGGGAGGAGGGTGCCTCATCAAATATTCCATTTTTTGAATCATGCAAATCCTCAAAGTTTAGATGCACCCGATAGTATTGAACGCAGGGATTAGACTTTCATGTTATGACATGAACTGGCCAGCGATACCCTTTATCTCACAATGGGTCCTGATAAGGAACCGTCACTATTTGTTTATAGTCAATAGCCGATTCACCAAATGGGCAACTATATATAGATGTTTCACGACCCTAGGCTGCAGCCCATGAACCCACTATACAATATATGAGCTCGAAGCAAGTGGGAGATCTACATTAATCTTGACTTAGGTCAGTAGGTCTTTATGAATACCCAATAAATGGGGTTTTATTTTAAACTTTTATGTTTATCTTGTTGTTTTAGGCTTATTTGCCGTCATTCCAGACCTTGGTCTGAGGTTTCCTATCCTTATTCAGGAGTATCAAGTACTACCACGAGTACTTCGAAAGGTTTAATGTTTTTTACGGGAGTGTGATACCCGTATAAAAAGTATACGTGGTGAGTGCATCATTACACATTAATATAACAACTATAGGAGTTAGGATTGAAAGGGCCACATGAGGAAATGATCGGTTATACCTATATTTCTTCTATACAGGCATCCATTTTATATATAAGAGCTAAGATATCAGCTCACTTGCAGATGTTCTAGACTGAGGTACTTCGTACAGTTCTGGATTAACGGATCTTGAGTAAGGTATGGGGCTAGTTGGCGTATGTTTGACACTGCTTAGAACCCTTAAGGCTTTTGTGGCCCAAAACGGTATTTTATTAACATATGTCCTATAGAGGTTTTGATAACTACAATTTATATCTGCTTTATATTTGCTTTATAATAGATACCAGCGGAAGTGTTTTGGGCTCCAAGTGGTCTTATAAGATTATAAAGTGCACACTCCACATGGAGTAGGTAGGCATGATGTGGTGTTTGTGTATCTGTACGCATGCTGAGGTATGTGGGTTTCAGCACATTAGAATAAGTGTTGCTTAATTTTATTTCTAACTAGTGCATGCGAGTTGTGTGCGGTACGGTGCATGTCACATTTATCCTGAAGAAATGGACCCTTAAAACAAGTATCTATAACACTTTGATTGAATGAATGAATGCAATCCACAATAATGTGTATTTACAATGTATTTTTTGATAATGTTATGTTATATAATATCTGCAGATTGTGACATTCATGTTTGTATGTATTTTTATATTAGGGTTTAAACAATGTTTTCATATTAAATGAGAGACAAATATTACTTGTGTCCTGAGGACGGTGGCTTTTCTTAAACAAACACCACCGAAACGCCTCTACACCTTTGTTTAAGCAAACGGTTATATCCAAGGAACTTATTTGTGTCCAATATAAGATCTGGATGAGGGACATTGAATGGATTTATGAAATGGATTCCATGTGGAATAACCTGATCATAATGTTGTTATTGTGTTCACATTTTTACCTTTTTGTCTCTTGTGTAAAATATATGTGGTATATTGTTATTAAATTATGTGATTGTGATCTTGCAAGATTTTTTTAATTTATCAAAAAACAGAAGAATTATTTTAATAAATATATTTTATGTCATAAACTTTGGTTCTTTATCATTGTGTATATTAAAATTGTTCGACAGGGTCCATCATTATTTGGTGTGTTTGGCTTACTTCATCTCTGTATGATCGGGTAGTTGTGGTGTGTATATGATTGTAGGTAATATGAGATAACCTTCTGGTAGTCCCAAGGGAGCCTTTACCTTTATTTACCTCTGGTACCCTGTGTCTTGGGCAGTGGGGCCACTCCCTTTCTTTATAGACCAAGCCTTGTTTTGACCTAGGTGTCCTGCTAAGGGAATATCATAGGCTAGTGTTAATAAGAAGCCCCTGAACTTCAGAGTTATAACCAACCTCCTGGAGGCACCAGGATTGGGTTTCTACTCTCTGAGTACAGGAGTCCATCATCCCAATATATATATATGGGTTCCACTAGCATTCCCAGCAGCCTCATCAGCAGCTTGCTTTCTGTGGGGTTCAAGAGAAGGGCAGCTCAGCTGCTCCTGGCCCAGATCTGCCATGGAAGGGGGCCCTGTCCCCAAGAACTCAACCTGTTCAGGTTCGAGCTCATCTGGAACAGTTCCTTCTTCTGTCCTGAGATCATCTCCCTCAAGAGACTCATCTGCTTCCTGAGTCAGAGGGGTAGGCCTTGCCTTACCCCTGCTGTTCCTTTTCTTGGGAGGCACCTGGTCAATTCTTTCAGGGCCTGGTCAGTTTTTGACATTTTTGACTGTGACCTGGTCACAGCAAACACATGTGTAGGTATTCCCAGCATTTCTGCATGAGTCCTGACCTCCACTTCAGCTTAGGCTGAAGTTTCCAAATCATTGCCAATCAAGCATTCAACAGGGAGGTCTGCACTTACCACAACCTTCTTGAGGCCAGTTACCCCTCCCCAGGAGAAATTAACAACTGCCAAGGAATGGTCTGTCCTGACATTGCTAGCTTTGGTCACTTGGTAAATTTCACCAAATATGATCTTTTCAGGAACCAAAAGATCTTTTGTCACCATTGTGACACTTGCTCCTGTGTCCCTGAATGCCAAAGCCTATTTTCCATTAATTAAAAGCTGCTGTCTGTATTTGCGCAGATTACTGGGGCTCACAAAGGAGGACATATCCATGCCTCCATCACAGATCAGTACAGCCTGAGTTGGAACTCTGACTAGGCCAGAGTCCACCTCAGAACCCAGGCTTAAACCCACTACACCCTTATTCTGAGCACCACCACTTAGAGCTGAACTAGGGGACAACAGTTGCCTTAGGGGCAATGGTAGCTGGAGTTGAGTCTTTGGACTTGGTACAATCACTAGTCCAATGGGTTTCTGTTTACAGATTTTATACCATGGTTTCTTTTGGCCTTTTCCTTTGTCAGATTGGGACTCCCCACCAGATGCAGATTTTGGGGGGCCTTGACAAGACTTTTGGTCTTTACCCTTGTCCCCACCCTTATCAGAGTTCTTAGAACCTTGCTTCTTGGAGTCACCACCTTGGTTCTGAACCTCCTGCCTCACCCTGGTTCTGACCCATTTGTCTGCCTTCTTTCCCAATTTTTGGGGAGAGGTCAGATCAGAGTCCCACGGGTACTGATACAACAGCTGATTGTGACAATTATTAAGGATCTGCTTCCTCATAATTAAGTTGTACCATCATTTATAATCACACACCTTACTGCCAAGTAACCAGCCCTCCAGAGCCTTAGTAGCACAATCTACAAAGTCAACCCAGTCTTGAGTCTGTGCCGTGTGGGTGCCTCTGAACTTAATCCTGTATTGCTCAGTGGTTAAGCAAACCCATCAATCAGAGCACTCTTCAAGACTTTGCAATTATCAGCATTGTCTTCTCTTACAGTGAGGAGCTGGTCTCTACCTTTATCTGCAAAGGAGAGCCACAAGATTGCTGCCCATTGCTCCTGAGAGACCCTCTGTACTTTACAGGCCCTCTCAAGTGCAGTTATCCATTTGTGGATGTCATCCCCACTCTGGTAGAGAGACACACTCTTGTTCAGGTTCCTATGGTCATGAGTATGTTCTCTACCTCTAGGGACACTGTAGATGCCACCATGGGGCTCTGGCCCCTCTTTTCTAGAAGCTCTCTGGAGCTCCAGGGATTCCCTGTCTAAGGCCAGCAGCTATCTCTTGATCCTACGCTTAGCTTCTTCGAACTTGAGCTGTCTGCTCTTCCTCTCATAGGCGGTCTCTCTCCCGTAGGAGGCTGAGGACCTATGAGAGAAAGAGCTCCCTACAGATGTACCAGAAAAGGTAGACTCATGAGAAGTAGATCTAGACCTTCTAGGTACACTGTTAACTCCCCCTGGTGAGGTGAAGAGAGGGCCACTGGGATGCTCATCTTCATCTCCAGGGAGAATTAGATTGTCCAGGTTAGAATCATCATGTTCTTCCTGGTCAGCATCAAGGTCTAGCTCTTGGACGTTTTCACCTCCATGCCTTTCCGCTTCTGCTGCCCTACCCATCCTGTCTGTCTCATCAGACCCTGGGGTCTTTCTGAGGTCATCTGCAAGCAACAAATGTATAAGATGTAGTGTGATTGGGCTTTTCCCAGTCTTCAATTTCCTAGAGGAACACATGGTCCTCAATTCTTGGTATGTAACATTGTCATACTTGGATGAGAGAGGCCCACTGACTTCTGCCCTTGAAGACATAACTAGTGTGGTGTGTGCACCTACCTACTCTAGTGGGACTACTAAACTCTCTTGAGTTGTAGAAAGGGTGTGCTAAGCCCTTGACACACAACTCTAAGTTCAGTAGAACTTACTGTATTGCAAACTTGATTTATATGTGCCTTTAGTACCTATAGCGGTTTTCAGTTAGTCACTAAAAGAGATTATCTGGTAAAGCAATAGCAAGCCTGAATCCAACCACTGCATACCAATGTGAGAGGTTGACCTGGCATATGCTGTTCACTGGCTCTAGTGGGCACATTTCACCAGTCCAAACAACCCTTATTGATGATAGGTTTAAGACAACCTTTATTGAAAGCTATCCTAGTGGTAGCTATGGAGAGCAGCCTTCAGGCTATGTCTTGAAGGAGTGTAAAGCAGCTTGGTTTACCAGATTATAACCTCTTGAACGACCAAATGAAAGAAGAACCACACAAGGTATATATAAAATATATGTATTTATTTCTAAACATTCACTACTAATCTCTTTATGAGATTAGAGTCCAAGATACACAATAAGACAGTTCTAAAACAACAGTAAATAGCTCAATATACAATGGGCCCCAAGGGCGGGCCAAACCATATATTAAGAAAGCGATATAAGAACCACAACTTGACTAGCCACAGTGCCTAGAGCATGTAGAATCGCTGGGACCCCAAGGAATCACCCAAGGTAGTGACACAGGACACCCACGGGGAATGCGTGCAGTGTGAGAATACAGGTGCGAGCCCCGTACTATCCTTTGGGAAAGTCGTGGTTGGAATTTTAGAAGTTAAGGACACTTAGGAGAGGACTTTGAGAAAACCCCTTTAGACTTAAGGGGTTCTAGGGCCAACACCCACGGGAGCACCGGAGTACTGGAGTTACCTCACCCAGGGAAGCCGGGTGCATAGGTGTTAAATGGTGTCGGGTATCGTCGTTGATTTCAATGGCATTCTGCTGCAAAGTGCTGCTGCCGTGAAGAAGGAAAGTGCCCGATGCGATCCAAGCCTGAATCAAAGATATGAAGAACCTGAAAGTAGAGGGGAGAGAGTCTGGGTCAATTGCCTGTGACCAGGGGCACGATAGACGAATGCCCACCGATGTTGGGTGTTTCAGGGATGAAGAGGTGAAGCTTCACTCTGCAACCACGAGGACCAGGAGGTGTCGACGTAACCAGGAGATGGATTTGAGCTACCCCTGAAGGATGTCGAATGCTACGGTGTTGGTGCTCGGATTGAACCCAAGCTTTGGCAGCAGCAACCCACGTAGGAAGAGAAAAGATGCTTTGGTGCAGACCAGCAAGACCCGGGGGACTCCCTGAGTGGTGAAGAGTCAGGACACATCTGGAGCAACCAGGAAAGCCCAATCAAAGTTAATGTTGCCTTCACAGGGACCCACCAGTCAATGGACTAGGGATCCCAATGAGAGAAAACACAAAGGGCCAGCTCACGGAACACTCAGGGAGTGTAGGCTGGCAATCTTCAATGCAACTGCTGCTCAGGGTCTGGGCTACAAGTAACCCAAAGCTCAGCTTCAGAGGTCATCTCAAAGCTGATGCTTCTGCAAATGGTCATGGTGTCCAGGGATTCGGGTTGCTTGATCTTCCACAAGGGATATGGGCCTCAGAATTGCTGAGTGCACAGATCGACCTCAGAGACCACGGAAAGCCACCTCCTGTGTTGCAAAATACTTCGGAGTCCGGCAGGAGCTTCGAAGATGCAGACCGGTCAGATGCGTCTTAGGTGCCTGCCTTGCAAGGGAATAACTCCTTTACTCCAAGGGAGATTCTTCAGTCATCTAGCACGTTGTAGATCGTTGAAGTTCCAGGATTCTGTATCAGTATTTCATTCAGTTAAATCTAAAGTCCTGTAGCTAGGGGTTCCTATCTTATACCCAAGGAAGGGGTGGGACAAACTCTAGGGACCCACCTACGGGAGGGTCAGGAAAGAGGGGTGGCTATACCCATTTCCTTTGTCTAGTTTCATGCCAGAGCAGGGGCTGGTAGCCCCTGCAACCGGTATGAACTGGACTATGCACAGGGACAGCAAATGTACCCCCAGTGCAGACTTCAAAGCACTCTTGGAGTGCACCCACCCAGCCCCAATACACTAAAGGCTGTCTGGGAGGTGGTTAATCCTCCCTGTGACAGGACACCTATTGTCCAGGCCTCCCCTGCCGGAGTTTAATCCAGCAGCAGGTGGCCAGACTCGTGTCTGTGACTGGCAGCATCCATTTTGTGATGCCAGGGCTCTGTTAGCTGGTACCAGGTACACCGGTGCTGTCATGTCTCTCCCTCTAGAAGGGTGGGATCATACTACAACACCAGTTACTGGTGTGGGGGTATGATTCCAAAGTGTTTGACAACAAACACAACATCTTTCCATGCATCCATCCCAAAGTTAGCATTTACCGCGAGGTAATAATGCACTTAAGAGTATATGGTTTGGCCGCATCACAAACAACCCTGGAATCAAGGTTCAGAAAGCTGCAGAGGGGCTCTGTTCATGCATGGACACCCTCTCAGATGAAACCCAGCACTCTGCCTTTACGATTGTTAAGCCCTGCCATAGGGGTGACTGATAGGTTTACATATGCAGTGATATAGGGAATTATACTGAACCTATATCTCAGTAAAGGGTGCATATGCCACCTTACCCAGGCTGCAGTAGCAGATCAGTGGTGTCATTTTGGAAGGCTTCCCAGGGGAATACAATGCTTCAACCCTGGTAGGTCTCTGGGGTACCTATGCCCTGGGTACATAGTATACCTTATACTAGGGACTCCCAAGGGTACCCCAGAATCCAATCTGAAGTGCACCTAAAGTACATGTAAACATTTTAGAGAGGAAGCAGGTAGGCTGGGGTCAAGGTTAGCAGGGCCCCAGCCAGACTAAAGTTTAAAAACAGTGAAACATCAGCAAAAAGTGGGGGTAACTATAAGAAGCAGATCCTACTCTCCTACACTTCTCCTGTGACTGCAAAAGGTGTGGGTCAGACCATTAAAGCCAAGGGTAGTAGCCGGGGAAGCTTCTACACTGACAAGACATGACTGCAGTATGACCAAGTCCCCCCTCCACTGAATAGTCAACCCCCTTTTGTCTCATCATTTGGGCCCCTTAGGGCAGACACAGATCCTCCTCCATTTCCCCCAAGGCAACAATGGTGACAGCACACCATGGCTTGGGTTAAGGGTCGTAAAATCATGGCCGTATTTTATTCATAACAATAACAAAACATTAATTTTCATATTTAAACCATTTACAAAATACGCAGAAAGTCTGGTCCATTATATTGATATGTACAGTATGTCATTTAGCTATCCTTAACGTGTTTCTAATACATAGTCATTACTGGCATAAGCTATGTTATCAACAACATTATCTACCTGCGTATCGCTGTTACGGCAAGGTCAATGACTGGTCCAAGATCATGCTAGGTCCCACCCACCTAATGGATTCACCTTGAGCTGTTATAGCCAGTTTTCTTCTGACCTAGCGCCTGTGCAGGGGTTGGCCCAAAAGCCTACTGGAAGCGGAACTTCCCCTCCCCTGCACCCTTCGAGCCTACCGACTGTAACTGCCCCTGGAGTACCACGAGAGACCATCTGTCCCCCCTCAGGCGTCCCCATTTGACAATGGTGATGCCTGCTAAGAACAGTAAAAGATACCCACCAATCATGACCTTACCCCCACAGGCCAGCATAGTTGCCTGACTATCTGGCCCCTCCCTGTCTCTAGAAGGTCATGCCCTGCTCTGAATTCCTACTAACCAGGTAAGTAAATTCTCAAAGAATATCTAATTACCTAGCTTGGAGAGATGTACGCCATCCTGTAGGAAAAAACGTTCCCCCCCAAATGCACCCATGCACAATCGTCTGAAGCTTCAGGGATCGGAATAGCTTGTCAACACGGTTGTTGATTCTTTTAACTGACTGATTCAGAGCCCACACAGACTTACCCCCATCAACTGAAATCTGGGGACCATGTGTGACCAGGTCAGAACTGCCTGCGGGCATCTCCTCGCCAGCCATCCTACCTCTGTAATCAGTGCTGACTACAACTTTTCTACCCAGGTGCACCAGGTCATTACCCCCTAGATGCAAGATAAATGCTGCAGGGGGTACACAAGTCTTGTCCAGCAAGATTACCAACATCTCTAAGCTAGTCAAGGCGTAAACCTACCCAGCCGTGGAAGTAGACATTGAAACCAGTCTGAAGTGCTCAGTGCGCGTAATTGCCTGAAAAGAAAAATTGTCTCAACCTGCTCACATATGAGTGACCATTAATGCACACATCGACTTTCCTGTGCCCCCAAGTAGATACCTGGGCTGCAACAGGTGCCGAAAACAGATGAACCACCTCAAGCTTCCCCCCTGCGTGACAGGATGTGGAAACTGCAAGCCAAATCAGAAAGAGAAATCACCGTCAATAACATGAAGCCAACTTTTTAGAGCATATGCAGATCACATAGGGCTTGTAACAGTCAGAGGACCAACTACCAATCCTGTGAACAGTGCTCCCTGAAAGGCCCCTGGCCGTAGCCTCGGTGGTGGCTCCTATCCAAAAAAAGTTGCACCCAAAACTGACTGGGTCCAAACCGGCCGCCTTGAGGACTACACTCATGCCCTCATTGAATTGAAATCTAGTGAGCGGGGTTCCATCATTGTGCATTAGCAGTGATCCCCCTGCACCCAGTGGCCTGTGTGGCAGGAACTTTTCCAGATTGGTAATGGGGCAGCAAACATTCCCCTGTGCCCTTTGCAATATAACTCCGTCCCCCCTATCATCCTGATCGATCTTAGACTTGCGAATAGATATGAATAGGGATTCCCCCTGCACCCTCACGTGGCTAAATTGGAGCCCCCCGTGCCGGTCCTTTTTATTTTTTCCCATGGGCTCCCTACCCTGAAAGCTCCATAGAACGCCAGCGCAAAGGCTGCTCTGGAGAGAAGCACTTCCCCAGGCGATTTACAAACCTGACTTAGCACACCCAGTAATGCTGACAAAGTGTTTATACCTATTGGGCACCTCACGTCTGGTTGGGGACCTTGCAAGCGCTGCCACCCCTTTAGTGCTTTTCGCACTATAAATGTGTTGGTAGGGTAGCTCCTGCCCAGCAATCTTGCAAAAAAGAAAATTGACGCCATGTGGCGCCGTGCTGATGCCATGGAATGCTGTGTCCCTCATTGCCCTCAAGAAGGAACCAGCTGCTGTTGCTTCATGCCATGTCCCCTCCCAATCTTCCCCCAAGAAATTGCAGTATGCCCTAAATGCCCCTTTATATGCCCGCCTGGTCCTGGGTGCTAGGCTAGCTGCCACGAGGTCTGATAACTGGGGGCACCAAGCTGCCAAAGCTGGTCTGGGAAAGGCATTGGGTTCTCTGCTGCTCCTGGATGGCGGGCCTGAACACCTGCATCTTAAAGTGAGAGAGTGCATCAGCAGCATGATTCAACACACAGGGTCATGTTTTGCCCTAAACCGTACAATTAAACCTCATGCACAAACGTATTATTTCTTTTAACAGTGGCAGAATCATTTTACTCTTCGCCGATTGGTGGTTGATGCATTCTACCACAGACATGTTGTCAGACCAAAAGATTGGTTCCTCACCTGTTCTGGCCAGATGTACAATGCCATTAAGATGGGAAATAATTCCATGAATCCAATGATACCTGTGTGCCCGGATTCCACCCACCATGCTGGCCAACACTGCGCCACCCATGCCAGGCCTAGAATGGTCCCCAATCCCTCGCTACTTGCCGCTTCGGTCATCAGACCATCTCCGGGAAGGATCTGGGTGGGCTGGGCCACACTACTTTGCCATTGAAGCCACACGGAAATGCCATCCAAATCCGCAAGTCCTGCCTGACCTCGCTGGATAACCTGGTGTTGTGATGTTTTTCCTTGAGACCTGATATAGCCTGGGCAATGGTGCATGCTTGCATAGGGATAACTTTTAGGGCAAAATTGAACTGCCCCACTGTTTGTTGGAGCTGGTGCAGTGAAACCTTCTCCTTCCTCAAACATTCCTGCAATGCTGACCTGAATGCTATGATTTGTCCTTTGGGGAGTCGTGACACACCGTTTACTGAATCCAGTTCTATACTTAGGAATTCAATCTCCTTGGTTGGCCCAACAGTCTTACCTTGCGCCAAAGGAATGGCAAAGTCATGCATGAGTGCACAAAACCTCTGTAATGCCCTGCCACACTCCGGAGAGACTGTCGCTCCTAAGAAAAGGAAATCTTCTAGGTAGTGCATAACTGACAAGGTGGCCCGTCTCCTGCATGAAACCCCATTCTAGGAATGACCTGAACTTCTCAAAGTACGAGCAGGAATCAGAACACCCCATAGGCATGCATTTATCCATATAATATTTCTCTTGGAACTGGAAACCCAGCAGGTGAAAATCTAATGGGTGCACTGACAATAAGCAGAAAGCTGATTCAATGTCTGATTTTGCCAGCAGTGCGCCCGGCCCCAGCCCCCTAAGCATTTCAATTGCGTGATCAAATGATGCATTTATGGCCGTGCACAGGTCCCCATCTATGGCGTCATTAAATGATTGGCCCCTAGAAGCCGATAAATTATGAATTAATCTGAACTCCCCCTGGTCCTTCTTGGGCACCACCCCTAATGGGGAGCACACAAACCCATCTACTGGTATTTCGTTAAATTGGACCGCCACTCTGCCTAGCCTCAACACTTTTTCTATTTTTGCTGCCGGAAGCCCATTATGAATATTACAGATAGTTGATTCTGACAATGTGAAAACCCCACATAATCAGGTGCAGGAATTCTGAAACCGTCCCTGAAACCGTCCGATAAAATCCTCCCTGAATTGGGGCAGCTGTACTTATTCAACCACGGGATCAGGGCACTGGTTTTGATGGGGGATCAGGCCTTTGTGAAGGCTATGCTCTCAGTCCTGCTTTTTGCACCCCCTGTCCTTTGATCTTTTGAAACACTTGGACTCTGGGTATGATGTGTGGCCACAGAAGGAACATGCATGTTTGAACTTGCATGTGCCTGCCGCCCTGGTACATGTACGCTTGTCAAAGTCCCAAATAAAATTGGGGGGCCTGACCGAAAGGACTGTCCAAGCGAGCTTACGTGGCGCATGGACTTCATGTGCCTCAACCACATAATAACGTCAACTTGGTCCCAAGTGAGGGCATGGTCGGTTGCCTTTGCCTTTCTGAAATCCTTATCGTATTCCTTCCACCCCACACCATCGGATTTATCATGCACAAAAGCTATCCTATTCTGGTAGCATGCCATCTGTGCGCCCAAACCTGGGAAACGTTCAGACAGTATCACCATATAATTGGAGTAACCCTTGAACCAATTGACCAGGGTCTCCTCTACTTTCCTCTTCTGGAGCTAACTAGACCACTCCCTTGGGTGAACCCACTCCTTATTCTGATTTGCTTCCTCTTTATCTGCATTATCAACCAACAGTGAAAACATAATGACATATTCCCCCTTCTACATTTATTCTTTCACTTCTTGTGAGATATGTCTTTCCATTCGATCCCTGGAAGAGCGCAGTTTGCCCAAGCCTAGACTTGGTAACGTCTGTGGTATACCTGCTATTGGTACCTCCGGTTTCTTGGCTTTCTCCACTTCCAACGGCGTGTTTACTTTCAGAGGGTCCTCTCCAGTCGCCTTAGCTGTTGCTCCGCACTGGCACAGTCAGCCTTTCTCCTGTCGCCTTCTCCAGCGTGCTCTCCTCGCTCTTCTATGCCCCACGCCCACTTCCGGGGTCCAAGTACCTGCCTTAGCTAGCCACAGTAGAACTGCTTTCAAAATGGCCACCAAATCAGGATGCCCAGGTGCACCCCCAGACGAACCCTCTCCCCCACTGGTATGCTTGGGTAATGGGGCAGGGGATTGGTCCCAGGAGTACCTGGTTGATTGTCCCCTCTGTTCCAGGTGGAATTACCACTGGTGCTCCCGGCACACTACTTGCCTCTACTGGCACCCCCACTACCGGTGCTGCCCACTCTGGCCCTTCTACCTCAGGGGGGATGGGAAATGGTCCCCCACTATTCAGCTCTAGACCTCTTGGGCACCGGATGGAATGTTGCCTTATGGACCACTCCCGCTCATCTGGGCCTTTCTTCTGTCCCACCCTGCCCATCTACTCTGCTCCTCAGCTCAGCTAAGGATTGCCCCATATCCTCCATCTGTTGCATCATGGATTCCATAAAAAAACTCCATACGTGAGCCCTGCTCGCTCCTCTTTACCTTTAGGGCCAATACACAAGCCCCCAGAGACTTACAAATCCAACCTTATTTGCCACTGCACGTTCAACTACACAACCGTGCTTTTATCAAAAACACCCTACCTCCATGCTTTGTTCAGCCATGCACCCTGGCATCCACTACAGCAATCAGTATATCTCATTAACAACCAGCACCTTCTATAACATCTGCTATCCTTTAACAATGGAATCACCCTCTGTCCTGTCTCTTGCTGAATTCCCATCAAAAGTAGCCTTTTTGCACCAACAAACAAAACACCTCTCCCCCAAAAAAGCCTTCTTTGGATTTCACAGCAGGGACCGCACGAATTACCAGTGTGCCTTATGCAGACCAGCTGGAGCCACCACCGCAACACCAATTGTGTGGGGCCAGCAATTATTCACTCAGCCAGCGTGGCTCCCAGCTACAAAAGGTGGCAACAATAGTAGGGGCAGGCTGCAGCTCCACAAATAATCTTGGATGTTGCTGTGTTGGTCCCTGTGTTGGTCGCTGCAGATGTCCTTAACCTGCAGGGAAAAACAAGGAAGGTGGAGGGAAAGAAAAAAAATCTCTTGCGGAGAGGTCTCCGTCCTGGAGACTGTTGTATCCTGCTTGGTCTGTGGAGCGGCGATGAGAGAGTCGATCCGCCACTCCACACCCCCTTTTATACACTAAATGGCCGGGGAGCTGGTTGAAACCGGCTTCCCGGCAGCATTTGCCCGTCTTGATCCGGAAGCACTTGCTTGCGCTTCCTGGTCATGCCCCTTTCAGCCAATCAGTGGTAGGCTGAAGGCGGGGCTGCACGCATCACTTCCTGAGCGCTGTGCCCCGCCCATTGCCTACCAAATGGGGGACCATTCTGACTGCGATAACCTGCGGCGAGCCCGAGTCCGTGTCCCACTTGCAAATTTGCCATCTCTCTATCCACCTCCATTTCCCCAAATTTGTGACTATTCAGAGAAGGTGGGAGGGAGGTTACTACATTTATTTGGGGCTAGGCAAGTCACAATATCAGATGCCTAGGTTCTTCAAATAGTCAAGTCAGACTACTCTATCAGGTTCCAGGAGACTCTGTTTGTTTTCTTCTTATCAACTCCATCTACTCATTGGGTCCTGAGGGACTATTCTAGGGAATTCACAATATGATATTAAATAGTTCTCATTTGACTTCCATCCCATCCTAGACTTGAAAAGAGCAAATAATCTTGCCCAGCAGACATTCAGGATGGCACCTCTGCGGAACATTCCACCATTTATCTCTCCGTGGGAATTTCTGGCCTCTCTAGCTCTGCTAGAGAGGCCAGACATTATAAACCATCTAGATATTCAAGCTCCTTCACTTTTTGTGATGGGAGCCCATTTTCTGTTACTTCCATTTGGCCTGGCTTCTGCCCCAGAGGTTCAGTAAAGTACCGATGCCATTGGTGTGTAACCTTCATTCTCAAGGATTGTTGGTCTTTCTATTGTTTGAAATTTGGCTAGTCTGTGTTTCTTCTTTTTTTTGCAAGTGTGCAAGATCCTAAGGAGTCACTGAATTCTTGGGAACAGACACATGTTCCACCCGTTATCAGTTTAAAACCTTCACTATTTAGAGGCTCATTTTCGGACAGATTTTGTGTGGTATTGTTCTCCTCAGAGACAGAAGCTAAAGTCTCACTTAAGGGTTCTGCTTCAGCCTCCGGTAGATAGTGGTTGAAAGGTTAGGTGGACATGACTGCTTCCCTATTTTTAGTCTCAAGGGTTTGTCTGCATCGAGACCCCTTGGTGGTTCCTATCACAGCAATATTTTCTCAAAGACTACAATGGTGGTTAGATTCTGCCCCTTTCTTCAAAGGGATACTATTGGTTCTTCCCCAGCCTCTGGTCCTGAATACAGATGTCAGCAGCACAGGGTGAGGTGCTACCCTTGAGGAATAGAGAGTTCAGGGAAATTGGACAATTGTAAGGAGCTAGCATCAGTATACAAAGCTCTTCTATAGTTTTCCCACCTATTCAGAACCAGGAATTCCAGATACAGTCAATCAAGTGACCAGATCTTAGAAAAATTATCTAGGAAGTTCCTGATTTCTGAGATTATCCTATTGGACTATTGGACAGACTGGAGAGAATCTCCATTCTTCATCAGTGATTTATCTATGAAGGCAGAGAGTGGGCAAGAAGACTGCCTGAGTTAGATCTTTCTGTTCTTACTGACTCTGTGCTTTTGTCCTCTTCTCTATCTAGCCATGCAGGAGATGTTCAGGAGTTCATTACTCAATCTGTTTTATATCTCCTACAAATTGTTTTTGCCCAGCTTTTGCTCTCTCCTTCCATCTCCAGAGGCGTGGTTAGTAGAAGTAATGGGTCTTCAGTGGCCCAGATGTCTCCTGTATGCCTTCTTTTCCCTTATAAGCAGAATTCTGCAGAAGATCAGGGATGGATGTGGTTGCCACTCCTGTCACAGTTAGAAATTCACCCTCCCTGCATCTTTTGATTTGTCTGACTCCTCATTCCCCGTGCTCTTGGAAACATCACTGTGGAGGTCAGCTGTTCATCTCTGGAAGTTGATAGAGTGTTATTAGAATCACTGGGATGTTCAGCTAAAGTAGCCCCACCCACTCACCAAGACAAAAGGCAGAGTACAAACAAAGTGTATTCTAGTCATTGGAACCGCTTTGTCTCTTGACGTTATTCTGGAGCTTACCAGCCAATTCACATGAGGTTGGTAACATTCTGGAATTTCTAAGAGATTGGTTTATGATGAGTCTCACAGTGTCTAATTGATAAAGTCAGTGGGAAGTCATCAAGGCTATTATGTTGTGTATCCTTTCTTCCTTTGATGTTTAGGCTTCCTGTCTCCTATAAAGTTTCTTTTTAAGACGCCCTGTGGTTCTTACTCCGTTTACAAATTGGGAGTTACCATTACTTTTCTTGGTCCTCCAGTTTTTTTCTTTGAATTTCTGTACATTTAGGATTTTCCTGTTCATAGCCATCTCCGAATCTTAGAAGAAGTAGAAACCTTGCTCTCTCATGAGGATGTACGGCTTTATGACGCGTACGTTTACAACGCGTGCCGTTACAACGCGTTTTTTTCAACTCAAGTCGTTACCATGACTTGCGTTGGAGGGGGTGCGGACTTAGGAATTTTTTTATTTACTATTCCAACACCAGCCTACGTACAGTAGGGAAGGTGTTGGATAGTAAATAAAAAAATTCCTTGTCCTGCAGCGCCCTCCAGCGCAAGTCGTGGCAACGACTTGCGTTGAAAAGACCGCGTTGTAACGGCACGGCGGTGTAACAGCCGCATCGTAAAGGCTGTTCCCCCTCTCATGATGCCGCTTTTTTCCACAGGTTGCTTAATCCTTCCACCTTTTTCCAAATCGGGTTATTTCTGTGTTTTTCTTTCTCCTTCTTCAAAGGAGGAATTTCTATGGCAAAGGGCATTGTCTATCTATTTGGATAGGACTTCTTCTTTTTACCAGGTTAATTTGTTGTTTGTTTCTTTTTGACTAACCATTAAAGGTCATCAGCATTTCTTAGTTCAGGAACATTACTAGTTCCTTAGTTCAGGGACATCACTAGAAATATTTCTTCATCGTCTTCTGTTAAGGATATTTGTTCAGCCACATGGTCCTCTCAGCATATTTTCGTTTCTCGCAAATAATTTCATATGGAGGATGTGATCCAATCTTCATTCAGTTTATTAGCTTTGTTTTCAGTGCATGAATTGCTTGTAAGAATTCAATTGTAATATATCAAAATATCAATACTTGTATTGCCTTGTTTTGTATACTGCATGCAAGTTTTTTTTTTGGCTTGAGTACCTCATGATGTAAGGCCTTGGATAAGGAAGATTAAAGAGGAAGGTTAAGCTTGGATTACTCTTGGTAATCTTTATTACTCCTAGTCCTAGTCTTCTTTGTCATAGTTCTATCTTCCCTCACTTCCCTCTCAGTGAAGAATTAGCGTATAAGCTTTAAATGGAAAGATGGCATTGTATTTAAAGACAAACGTATTTTTTCCTTAGAGATCAGAAAGATGTATGGATTACTTCCTCTTTTAAGGAAACAGGAAAAAAGGAGCCATTAAGTTCCATCCATGCTGGTTATATTTGAATTGTTGTTATTTTTTTAAAGTGGAGGTGAAAATTGTACCCATGACAAGGCAGAGCTCACGATGTAACAACTATGACGAACGATCAAGACTATGACTCTGAGTAATGAAGATTGCCGGTAAGTAATCTGAACAATAATATGTGCATATATAAAGGTTTGTAAAAACATTATTCTGCTAAGGAATGTAATTTAAAATGATAGGTGCAAATAAAAGACCCTACTATGTCTAACAACAGAAGATATGAATACATGGACATTTTAATAGTAAACATGGGAATGTATACATTCCATTAAAATGTAAATTAAATGAGTAACTTTTTGCATAGAATAGTGCACAGATTTTAATGGAATACCCCAGGTACTGTGAATAATATTTTACTACATATAAGACATTCACAAGGACAGCTTTTCTCCTATGCCATAACACATTTCCATCCAACACATTTTATTAGCACTTCTACAGAATTTCCTAACTGATTTTCTAAATAATCAATTGAACATTAGGGCTTTTTGACCATTTTATTTTTTTTGTAATAAGACATGTTTTCATAAAGTTAACAATGCGTCCACCACTGCAATGTAAAACACATTCTAGTTGATAATGTACGTGAGTTTGTGCTACGTGACTTGTGGAAGATATTCCAGTGCCAAAAAAGCAATTATAAATGGCAATGAATAAACCATTGTTTCCTCGCACATCCACCTCCAATGTTAATACACACAATGTGATTCTGATTCAAAGGGAATTTAAATCTCAAGGTCTTTCAGCTTCATTAAATAGTATTCCCTTTGAATGTAATCTAGTTTCCAGCATACGTTTGTGTGCGTAGTATGGTTAATACATGCGCATAATGTTTTTACGTACAGTATCCATTATTTCAATGCCTCTTCATTTCATTGTGCACTGCAAAGGATATATAGGTTGGTTTGGAATGAAAACCTATTTGCTTAACTGTATCTCAGAAAATATGACACATTCTAAATCTCAATAGCAAATTGCATTATGTAGGAGGCTGGCTTAATATTTGGTGCACATTTATTTAAGTGATGTACCTTACACTAATCCAGACAACCCTTATAGTGATTTTAGTGGTCTTTGATAACCTTTGAAAGCTCTCAAAATTTAAGCAGTGGAGAGCAGCATTTCGGCTTATCTTGAAGGAGTCTGAAGAAGCTTGTTTTGCCTACTTTAATCAAGGTTGTAAGTTAAATGAAAAAGAACCACACAGTGTTTATGTAAAAATAGTTCTATTTATTACTCAACACTCACTAACAGATTGGTTATCTTCTACCCAGAGATATTAACACAATAGACAAGAATACTTTGCAAGAATTAGGTAAGTAGCACAGATATACAGTGGTCTCCAAGGGGAGACCAAACCATATATTAACAAAGTGGAATGCGAACTGCAAAGGATAATGGAACTTGGACCAGAAGCCCCAGAGGAGCAGGGGACACAAGGAACTGCCCAAGGTAAGTACCCAGGAACCCCAAGGAGTCTGTGTGCCAAGCGGAAACACAGCTGCATGCCCAATGGAAGTAAATGGAGAGGTTGCAGTTGCAGTTTTAAAGAAGAAGGGCCCTTCCCTGAGGACCCTGAAGAATCCCTCTGGAGGACACCAGGGGTGTAGGCCAAGATGCCAATTCTATATTGAGAAAATCAAAAACCTGTGCCTCATCCAAACTGGATCCATATACAGAGCAGATAACAAACTTATTTGAACCTACAGCACATTCCACAATCACCCAATGGCCACATTTATCCACCAATGTTCTACATACTATATGTAAAGTTTGGTTTGCCAGAATGGCCACCCCTCTAGTTGTAGTACCCTGTTGCATACAGGCTATTCTCATTTAAAAGCATAGCACTTTAAAACTGTTTTTAATTTGTATTATACTCCTGCTAAAATGCTTAAATGGGGGAAAGAATGATGACAAATGTTTCTGCTGCAGAGCTGAATAGGCAGACATTCTCCATATGTTTTTACCTGTGTTCAATTAAGACAACTGCTGGGGCGAATGGATGCTTTTTTTTAATGGAGGTTGATGGTATAGAAATGTTTATCACACTTATAACGATGTTACTGGGTCTGGGGGGAAGTGCTGATGACTAAACGGGCCTCACAGCCATTTAGGTATCTGATCTTTAGGGCTACTGTGGTTGCTTGACTTTGCATAGCTTCCTTCTGGCTATAGAAGGAACCATACACAGTATTTGTTAAAATACCCCTCACACACCAAAAGGGCCCTTGGTGTCATGCTTCATCATTGGGGTCTTCCCGCCCCGCTGCGGGACTGGGCTTGCTACGACTAGCGACTACGCTGGAGCACTTAGATATTGTAAGTGCTATGTGAGGTGTATTTGAGTGAGTGTAAGTAGGGTCAGGAGGGAGTAGGAAAAGTGAGATTAAAGAATACCTGGCCTTATGAATACAAAAAATCTTTATTGGTCATAGGCTGGTATCGTTAAAAAACATGTAGTGGAGAAACTTTAAGCTTAACAATGAGCTAGTTCTCCTAGTGATGTCAACATGTTTCGAGGCTGACTGCCTCTTCGTCAGGACGGGGTCAGATCCCTCTGTCACTCACTAATATTGCCATAAATGTGTGCTATGTGTATATACAAGTGAAAGGTAGTGAAGTATAATACCTATGTGGTATTGAATATAAATAACAGTTACAGCCCTATCAGTATTTCTGAATCGTGAGCTGGAATAAATAGGAGTCAGTGCCCCATGAGCCAATCTGGAAGAGGGGTAAATGAAATTTCCATTAATCCTCGAGCAGCCCTCGCATCCTCCCTCGTCCGCGGCTTCCGTGGTGTGGACGAGGGAGGATGCGAGGACTGCTCGCCTATGACCAATAAAGATTTTTTGTTTTCATAAGGCCAGGTATTCTTTTAATCTCACTTTTCCTAATCACTCTTGACCCTACTTACACTCACTCAAATACACCTCACATAGCACTTACAATTTTAGATTTTATGCCATTTTGAATCTCGAGTATAGTCTCTATTCTTTTAAAGGGCCACAGAGACTGAAACTGGGCTTATGGATTTGTGGTCCAATAATAGGCCACATGAAAGATTAATGAACTGTGTATGCAGCTGTTTTTTTTACTGTAAATTTATTTCCTTACTATACAGACTATCTTCTTTATGCACTTTATACAAAATATGATGAAACTATGATTTATGGTGTATTTCTTTTGTTGTGGACATTTATATACCCATATGAATTGTAACTATGACATGGATTGACAATAAAACAAAAACACAGAACAGGAGAGTCAGAGCAGGCCCTCAGCAACCAGGGGAGCCCACTGAAGCAAGAGAAGACCCTCAGGAGGACCCACAGGCTGAAGGCACAGGAGTCGCAATAGGACCCCAGGCAGCTCACTAAAGATGGAGGCCCACTATGCAGAGGATGCAGTGTGGATGCTGATCATCTTAAGATGAGGTGCTGGAGGCAGGAGCTTCTTGTATCTGAATATCTCCGGAGTGCAGAACCTACATGCCTTGGCAACAGCAAGTCAATGCAGTGCACAGGGCTTTGGTCTCAGTGGCCCGATGAGGGATACTATCCTCAAAAGTACTAAGAAGACAGGTCAGACCACTAGGGAGCTGCAGAACCACAACCTGTGTTGCTGGGCCTCAGGATGTCCATAGGATGACTGGAGCAGCAAACCGGACAGCTCCATTGTGGTGTCTGCAGCTGCAGGGGGTGACTCTTTTACTCCAAGGGAGATTTCTCTGGGTGTCCTTAATGCCCACAGGTCTGTTGAAGAACCTGGATGAAGCACTGACACAGACGATGAAGAAGACTTGAAGAACAGCAAGACAAGGAGCAGCAGGAGACTTCCTTGATGTAGTCTCAGTTCCAGTACAAATGTTCAGACGATTGAAGAGGGATGTAGATTCAGAGTTGAGTCTTGTCCCATGAGACCTAGCAATAAGGCCCATGCCCGTTCAAGCTACCCATGTAGCTATAGAGGAGATTGGCTGTGGATCTCCCCCTCGGACGTCACCTACCCAGCCGGACATTGGCAGACTTTCTTTCGTCTCTCCACTGTGTCTCCTTCCTCCCCCGCCTTCTGACAAATCAGCCGGCTTGTTTGACTTTCACTTTGTCTTTTTGGTTCCCCTGAATTATTTTCCCCCATGCCAGTCTTTCCTGACCCGATCTTCATTCCAACCACATTTTACTTTTCCCCTCTTCCTTCTATACCTCATAGAATGTGTGTATATGTTTAAGCTATGCTCTAGTAACTCATGTTACTGTGTAACACTGTTTTTATCCCTATCTTATATTAGGCTCCTGTAACTGACGTAATTTTGTAACTCGCTAATCCTCATGTAAAGCACTCTGATACCTCTGGGTCTAGCCAGCGCTATATAAAATTCACAAATAATAAATGAATCTGAGGACCCATCCACAGGGGAGCCCTTTAGTATCTAAGGAAAGGGTTGAAATGACTCGGAGTCTGAACAGAGGAGAGGTTACTCCCATGTCCTTTGCCCAGTTTCATGCCAGAGCGAGAACCAAGGGTTGCTGAAGTGGTTCAAACTGGAGCATGCAAGGAGGGCACCAAAGCAGTCTGGGGGTGCTGGCAAGTGCCCGAACCCCCGGACCACAATACACTAAGTCCTGTCTGGGAGGTTGTCACACCTCCCACTGACAGGAATCCTATTGTTCAACCTTACCCTGCTCAAGCTAGGCTCAGCAGCAAGAGGGCAGAATTTTGAATGTGGTCAACAGCACCAATAGTTCGCTTACAGACCCTGAAAGGCTGTCACAGGGATTAAGGGGGTGTCCCCTACGGAGCCCTCCAGTACATGGGATCATTTTTCCAACACTGGAACCGGTGTTGGTGTATGATTCCAATTTTTTTTATACCAAACTGGACCGGGTTAGGTGCAGACACCATATAGTTAGATGTCTCATAACTACTGATGTCCACTATATGGCTAAAAAGGTTGACTGCACTTACAAAGCATGGAGAAATGACTGTGGGGTTTGTAGTGGCCTCCTGCTCTTGCAGGGGCACCCTCACACTTGCAACCAAGCACCCTGCCCTCAGGACTGAAGAGCCTGCCATAGGGTTGACTTATAGGGTTTAAGTACAGTGACCTCAGACGGTAGGGAGACAAAATATCAAAATTTAAATATCGATATACAATAATATCAATGTTTTAATTTCGATGGTATAGAATATCGATGTCCAAAATATCGACAGACAGAATATCGTTTTTATGGTATTAGGTAAGCGCCGCGATCCTGAGGCTGCTGCTGACTTATTTTTATGCTGCTGACTAGCGCGAGCACAGCGCTTTTAATGTGAAAATAATTAATTATTTTTTTAATTCACTCTGTGGGTCCGGCTTCTCGCTGGGGTTGTGTTAGGACATACCTGCAGTTTAATAGGAGACTACACCGCTGTTGAGCGGGTCTTTAGCTGCTTCCTTGGGGCGGGAGCCATCTTGGGGGAGGAAGTGCCGCTTTGGGACGCCATTGTGGTTGACAGCCTAGTTGCTGCCTGGCGACCTCGCGTGCTCGAGGCTACTTAAGCTGACTAGTTCAGGGATTCTCCCTGTTAGGTAAGCGCCGCGATCCTGAGGCTGCTGCTGACTTATTTTTATGCTGCTGACTAGCGCGAGCACAGCGCTTTTAATGCGAAAATAATTAATTATTTTTTTAATTCACTCTGTGGGTCCCGCTTCTCGCTGGGGTTGTGTTAGGACATACCTGCACTTTAATAGGAGACTACACCGCTGTTGAGCGGGTCTTTAGCTGCTTCCTTGGGGCGGGAGCCATCTTGGGGGAGGAAGTGCCGCTTTGGGACGCCATTGTGGTTGACAGCCTAGTTGCTGCCTGGCGACCTCGCGCGCTCGAGGCTATTTAATCCTGCCCTCATGCAAGCGCGCAGCATATGCGCGCAGCGTGGGCGCGCCGGAGGCTCGCCAGAGGCAAGCCCATCTGTGCCCATCAGTGACCAGACGGGACCCGGGGCCACGACCCCTGGTTCATGCATTGTATATACTAGTGGTGAGTTGGAGGCTCTGGACTCCAGAAATATTGCTATTAGTCCAGATTGTGTTGACATTCTTGTGCGGGAGGGACTCCTTACTGCCCCTACTTCCCATTCTGGACGGAAGGATATGGGTAAGGTCCGAAGCTTATGCTATGGCCTACTCAATACACGCTCCCTGCAACGACATAACTTAGAGGTTTTTACCCTTCTAGAAGAAGGAGAATTAGACCTTCTAGGATTAACCGAAACATGGTTAGAAGATTCCTCTACGCCGGATCTCGTTGCCTCCTTGCCATCCGACTTTTCGGCACTTTTCTATAATAGAACTGGAGCTAAGAGGGGGGGAGGCGTTGCCCTCCTTTATGACTCACGTCTATTGGTCGAAAGGTTCTTGACAGAAAATTTAGCGGGTGCGGAAGTGATAGGTGTCAAGTTGAAACTAGGGACTGACTGTCTGGTTATCCTGTTAGTCTATCGCCCTCCGTGGACTTCGCCTGAATTCCCCGATTTGTTTATAAGACTGGCCCAGGACATTCGTTCAATATATGATAAGGTAGTGATAATGGGTGACCTCAACTACCATTGGGAGAAGGTCCCGAAAGATGGTCAGGCGTTACAGATCGAGGAGGCGTTAACCTCATTGGATCTGGCCCAACAAGTAAGGGATCCAACCCATGCCAAGGGACACACCCTGGATTTGGTGTGGACGACAGTTCCTGTTCAGGACATGGCAACGGCCCAGCCATGTGTATGGTCCGATCACCATTTGGTGAGAGGCAAGCTATTGGTGGACAGACAGAGAACAACAACTAAAGGAGGGTGGAAGGCAGTCAGGAAGTGGAACAAAATTGATGGGGATAAAATGATACATCTACTTCGCACCAACCCCCTTCCCAACAATCGCCCCCATAACCCAGAGGTCCTTTGTGAGGTACTCATGGATAAACTCCGGAAGGCCACGGACAAAGTAGCACCAATTTGTAGGGTGAACCTAGTGGATAGGAAACGAGGGGCCCCATGGTATAACGACTCACTCAGAGCAAAGAAACGTGGGTTACGTAAACTGGAAAGAATATGGCGCAAAAATTACAGTCCTGATTCTCGGAGCAGTTACATACTGGCTCTCGCTAGCTATAAGCAAGCGATTATAGCTAGGAAGTCTGGGTTTTACAAGGAGAGGATCTCTACTGCTACGAATCCACAGAAAGAAGTCTTCCGAGTCCTTACGGAGCTCAGGAAGAATAAGGAACAGTCTCCGGACTTTAGTCAGGAGGATTGTCAGAAATTCCAGGATTTTTTTACCAACAAAATCATCGACTTGGTCACTGAAATTATGGCAACCTCGCAAATTGACTGTCCACCGGTGGCTATTCCAGTTAGAATGCCAGCCATAACTTTGCTCTCCACTCTACCCTTGATTACTAAGGATAGGTTAGTTTCTCTCATGGGGCGGGTCAAGTCGGGCTCCAGGTTGGATCCATGTCCACCTGAAGTGTTTAAACTCGCACTCCCTGGTATAGAGGAAGATGTGCTGAGTCTCTTAAACCTTTCTTTACAGATTGGACAAGTGCCCTCCTCCTTTAAGGAAGCCCGTCTGATTCCTTTGCTAAAAAAAACGGGGGCGGACGAGCAATGTCTGAAAAATTTCAGACCAATTTCCCAGTTACCGTTCCTGGCGAAGGTACTGGAGCAGCACGTCCTCACCACTCTATCGGAACACCTGGAAAACAACATGCTGTTAGAGCCGAATCAAGCAGGCTTCCGTGCTAATCATAGCACGGAGCTGGTTATGCTGTCAATCGTAGATGAGCTTAGGAACAGAGCAGACAAGAAAATCCCGGGGGCCCTGGTGCTGCTGGACCTCTCCGCGGCATTTGATACTGTGTGTCATGAACAACTTCTGTCGCGGATGAGGGATTTCGGCATTCAGGGCACAGCATTGGCATGGTTCACATCCTTCCTTCAAGGGAGGACGCAGAGAGTGCAATTAGGTGACATGCTTTCTACCGCAACTTCGATCACTTGCGGAGTCCCACAAGGGTCTGCTCTGTCACCCCTATTGTTCAATTTATATCTGCAGCCTTTGATTCTAATGCTTAATCAAATGGACTGCCAGGTATATAACTACGCAGATGACACTCAGATCATCATCCAATTGGATGATAGTCAGAATGCTTTTGCTAGATTGCAAAACATTCTGAGAAGTACAGCTAACTGGATGTCCGGTAACTCCCTAAAAATCAACCCGGACAAAACCGAGGTGCTGCCAATTACCATCGCTGGCAACCCTTGGTGTGATCGTTTCTGGCCTGGGGAGTTGGGCATGCCTCCGGAACCGGCGGAGGTGGTTAAGAGCCTGGGCATCCAGGTGGACAGTAAGCTGTCCATGAAAAAGCAAGTCACAGCTGTGGTGGGCAGCTGTGTCGGCCTCCTCCGACAACTCAGGAAAGTTTCCTCGCTGCTCTCTTTTTCCACTTTAAGGAGTGCGGTCTCTGCAATGATTTTAGCCAGGTTGGACTATGGCAATTCGTTGTACATAGGACTTCCACAGGGTCTTCTAAACAGAATGCAGACGGTCATGAATGATGCCGCTAGGCTCATTTTTAAGAAACCGAGGAACACCCAGGCATCCCCCCTCCTGCGGGAACTTCACTGGCTGCCAGTTAGGCAGAGGCTAATGTTCAAGGGGCTCCGCATTGTCCATAAAGCCCTTTATGGAAGGGCACCTACCTATCTGAAATCACGCCTGACCCTCTATAAACCAGGGAGGCTGCTTAGATCTGCTGATTCCATCTATCTTGTTCAGCCAAGTTGTAGACTGACCACTGTGGGTGGGCGTGCTTTTTCACATACTCTGCCAGCTATGTGGAACAAACTACCATTGGAACTTCGCAATGAGACGAACCTAATGCCCTTCCGTAAGAAATTAAAGACTGTGCTTTTCCAGCAAGCGTGGGGTGGCCGCTAACTGTAATCTGATGCATCCTCTCTATTGTCTAGCTGATCCTAACAAAGCGCTTAGAGACCTTTGGGTTATAGTGCGCTATACAAATCACAATAAATAAATAAATAAATAAATAAATGTATGTTACTAATATCGAAATTTACTAATATCGAAATTATGTTTAGTGTTATGTATTTTATTATGTTGTTTATATGTTTGTTAAATATGTTATTAAATGTATGTTTGAAAATTAGTAATTTAGTTTACATTTTGCGTTTTAGTATCAGAGCGGGTTGTGGGTTTATAGGGGAATAGGGTGGGAAGTAATTTAATAATAATTAATTAATTAATATATTTATTTAGATATTTTTAAATAATAATTCATTGGTGATTAATTAATATTAATTAGTTAATTAGATTAGTTAGAGTTAATGTGCTAATATATTTAATTTTTTGTTATTGGTAATTAGTAATTAATTGATCATTAATTAATATTAATTAGTTAATTACATTAATTAGAGTTATTGTGCAAATATATTGAATTTTTTGTTATTGGTAATTAAAATTTAATTGGTAATTAATTAATATTAATTAGTTAATTACAATAATTACAGTTAATGTGTTAATATATGTAAATCGTTGTTATTGTTAATTAATAATTAATTAGTAATACAATAATAATAATTCTTTAATTAAATTAATTAGAGTTGATGTGCTAGTATATTTAATTATTTGCTATTGTTAATTAATATTTAATTGGTAATTAATAATTATTAAGTGATTAAATGAAAAGATTTATTTATGTGTAGTGGGTTGTGTGTTTATAGGGTAGTAGGGTGTCATATAATTAAATATAATTAATTAAAGAGATAGTATTTCTTTATTGGTATTTATTGTTAATTAATTGGTAATTAATATGTGTTAATTAGTTAAATTAAAATTACATCAATTTAATAATATTAATTGGTATTAATTGATTAATTGATATTTATATTATTTGTGTTTTTTTGTATGTGTACTGTGTTGTGTGGTAAAGGGGGAGTAGTGTGTGAAGTAATTTTTACCCCCATGCTATCCAATGCTTTCCCTACTGTTGCACCCTCTGGAGTGGAAATTGTAATTTTTACCCCTACGCTATCCAACGCTTTCCCTACTGTTGCACCCTCTGGAGTGGGAATAGTAATTTTTACCCCTACGCTATCCAACATTTTCCCTACTGTTGCACCCTCTGGAGTGGGAATAGTAATTTAAACCCCTACGCTATCCAACGCTTTCCCTACTGTTGCACCCTCTTGAGTAGGAATAGTAATTTGTACCCCTACGCTATCCAACGCTTTCCCTACTGTTGCCCCCTCTGACTGGGAATAGTAATTTTTACCCCTACGCTATCCAACATTTTCCCTACTGTAGCACCCTCTGGAGTAGGAATAGTAATTTTTACCCCTACGCTATCCAATATTTTCCCTACTGTTGCACCCTCTGGAGTAGGAATAGTAATTTTTACCCCTACGCTATCCAACGCTTTCCCTACTGTTGCACCCTCTGGAGTGGGAATAGTAATTTTTACCCCTACGCTATCCAACGCTTTCCCTACTGTTGCACCCTCTGGAGTGGAAATAGTAATGTAAACCCCTACGCCATCCAACGCTTTCCCTACTGTTGCACCCTCTGGAGTGGGAATAGTAATTTAAACCCCTACTCTGTCCAACGCTTTCCCTACTGTTGCACCCTCTTTAGTGGGAATAGTAATTTTAATCCCTACGCTATCCAACGCTTTCCCTACTGTTGCACCCTCTGGAGTGGGAATAGTAATTTAAACCCCTACGCTATCCAACGCTTTCCCTACTGTTGCACCCTCTGGAGTGGGAATAGTATTTTAAACCCCTACGCTATCCAACGCTTTCCCTACTGTTGCACCCTCTGGAGTGGGAATAGTAATTGTTACCCCTACGCTATCCAACGCTTTCCCTACTGTTGCACCCTCTGGAGTGGGAATAGTAATTTAAACCCCTACGCTATCCAACGCTTTCCCTACTGTTGCACTCTCTGGAGTGGGAATAGTAATTTAAACCCCTACGCTATCCAACCCTTTCTCTACTGTTGCACCCTCTGGAGTGGGAATAGTAATTTTTACCCCTACACTATCCAACATTTTCCCTACTGTTGCACCCTCTGGAGCAGGAATAGTAATTTTTGCACCTACGCTATCCAACGCTTTCCCTACTGTTCCACCCTCTGGAGTGGGAATAGTAATTTTAACCCCTACGCTATCCAACGCTTTCCCTACTGTTGCACCCTCTGGAGTGGGACTAGTAATTTAAACCCCTACGCTATCCAACGCTTTCCCTACTGTTGCACCCTTTGGAGTGGGAATAGTAATTTAAACCCCTACGCTATCCAACGCTTTCCCTACTGTTGCACCCTCTGGAGTGGGAATAATAATTTTAACCCCTACGCTATCCAACGCTTTCCCTACTGTTGCACCCTCTGGAGTGGGAATAGTAATTTAAACCCCTACGCTATCCAACGCTTTCCCTACTGTTGCACCCTCTGGAGTGGGAACAGTAATTTAAACCCCTACGCTATCCAACGCTTTTCCTACCGTTGCAATATGTGGAGTAAGTATATATATTAATTTATATGAAGACTTTTTAATTTATTTTACATGTATATGTATTAGTTATTAGTGTTTAAATATGTTTTAATGTATTTATTTAATATTTGTCAAATTATATGTATTTTTAAATTATTTTTACATTATTATTAATACATTTTAAAAAACGATATTTTTAATTTCGATATTTTTGTACCACGATATTTTTTTTCCGATATTTTTGTACTTACCTTTATGAAGATATAACTCCGATATTTTTTATGTCGATATTTTTGTGCCGATATTTTTGTATGTAGATATTTTGTCTGTCGATATTATGTCAGACATTCACCTCAGACATAAGGAAACATATATCTGTCATGAGAGGTGAAAGCATAAATTCATGAAGGCTGGGGGGCCTGTAGTCAATGTTAGAGTGGACTCCCATGGATGGCACATTGCAAGCTGCAGCCCACCGGAGACCCCTGGTGTACCTATACCCTGGGTACCTTAGTACCATGTACTAGGACATAAAAGGGTGCACCAGTAGGCAATTGTGGAGGTACCAATGTACTTACCATGTCAATTTGGGGGAGAAAGCCCAGTTGCTGGAGTGATTAGCAGGATCCCAGCAGACTTGGCCAAAAACTCACATTATTAGCAAATTTTAGAATTGACAGGATATATCATTGCCTATTTAACTTGTTCTTTGTCAACCAAAAAATGACCAGTACTTTGATGAACATCTACTTTAAAATGATGGACATATAGATGATGGATAGATAGATAGATAGATCGATAGATAGATAGATAGATAGATAGATAGATAGATAGATAGATAGATAGATAGATAGATAGATAGATAATTCTTTATTGAGCGATTAATTAAAATCATTACAATAGTGCGACAGCTTCTTCAGGGAGTAATGTATATTTGGACCATAAAAACAGTTAATTACAATAACTTAAAAAATACCTTTCCATAATACAACAGAAACCATGCCCCGTCAGGGCTTGCTGCATTAAAGTTCTATATTTTTCCAAGCTCTGCTGTGCTTACCGGACTGCTTGTCAAGTGCCTGAAATGCAAACTTGGCTTCTAGTAAGAAGTATAACTCTGAGACCCAGGTAAAGTGCAAGATTTTTAGCAGCATCTCAATATGGATCGCCTGCAGCAGCAGTTCTATCTGTCCTCCAGCGGAAACTGTGTCTTCTGCAGAACTGCTAATGTGCCTTTAAGGAATTTCAGAAATCGAGCAGCTAAGTGAGTCAATTCACTTTCAAGCATGCTAGTATGATGTCCTCGAAAGGCCTGATGTATGTTATTCGCCATCTTGGGTGCAGCCAGATCTTTATTAATGGGAGCAGCTTTTTACAAATTCAGAGAATGTGGGACAAAGATTCCTGTCTTGCACAACATCTTCATTGCCTGTGTCATTATCAAGTTCTCTCCAGCCATACCAATAGGGTATTACGGGGATTGAATCAAATCTTAGCTGTTTTTCATTTCCTTGCCAGGTAGTTGTGAGACATAAGTCAGGGGATCACGTGGTTCATACAGCATTACTGTCACATAGCCCACAGGGACCTTGTCGTTTTTCTCTAACTTAGCATGAGCACACAGCAGCTTGCCTGCTGCTTTGCGCACGTTACTAAACAACTGTATTTTTGCCATAATTTCCATGGCTGTTTTCACATGAGAACTCATCGTTGTGTTCATTCTGCAAGTTCCTGGGTTTTTGACTGAACATTGTGAGCAAGGTTGAACAACAATGCCCCTTGTTATTTTGTTCTGGCCAGGCCTTAGCCCTTAGACAAAACATACCAATGCAGCGGTTGTTTGGACAATGTACTTTGGTCTTATTAAAATACACAAATCAGTAGCACACACTTGGAGAGGGACCTTTCCAGGAAGAAGAGTGAGACAGCACCTGTAATGTAGATCTACCATCTGTATGCTAAGGTATGGGGTCAGCTGACAAAGCCCAGAGATCTTCCAATATATCATAATGCGGCTTCTTAGCAAGGGGAGGCAGATTAGGCTTTATGGTCTTTTCTCTATTGTCTTTTCATGATGACATCTCCCATCATGATATATGGACTAGCTACTATGCTGACTGTATGTGGACTATGCATTTACCTTCTTGTGGCATGTATACTGCATTTTAGGCCATGTTAGTTAAAATAAATATTTTAAACTGTTTTGTGTCTCAGCCAGATCTTATTGTGGACAAGTACAAGAGTGCGAGTGAAAGGGTGTGTTTTGTTACCGCGATTCCTGAGAGATCTTGGAGTATTGTGTTCTGGGCTGTCTAATCGTTTGGTTCTCTGTGAGTAAGTAGAAGAGCAAGTGAGACACAATAGCTAGTCAGTCCTGGGCTCATGGGTACTAAGGTGGTAGGATGACTCAGTCCCTATATGCCATGGTCCTATAATCCTGCACATAGTTCTGTCTTTGGCAGAACACCTCCAAGGTTACTACCTAACTGCTGTTTGATTTTTTTCTTCAGTGCCTTCACGTCCTCTTCCATCGATATTAGTTGATCTTGTTTAGCCAACAGCTTTGATACTAGGAACACAGGAAGGTTACTTGTCCAGATCCCTTGAGTCTCCATCACATTCAGTGTGATGTTTAAGTAACTATGCCAACTTGTCTGTGGGGTGTTTAATACTTCTCAAATTACATGGATTAGTTTCTCATTCTTTATTTGCGTGTCTTTGAGGCAATAAACTAAAACGTTTGCCTTCGATATCAGATGTTGAGAGTGCAGGCAAAATTCTGGTTGAATTTGGGCATGTAAGGTAAAGTCTGGTAGGGAGAAGATTCTTCAACAGCTGCTGGGTTGTGGCCTCTCCAGCCATTTTGCCAGCTTATCTCTGAACATCGTTGGTTCGTATGAGATTGTAAATAAGATCTAGCAGCCTCTCACCTTTAAGAGGGGCTGTAAGTCCAGGTTCAACATTGATTTTTGTAATGTATGGAAAACCCATGTCAATGATTTAGCTACCACCTGTTGGATATGGATATGCGGTGCAATATGACCCCTACTGTCCAATCATACCCCCAGATATTTGGAGGTGTCAGCGATTTCAGTCGCACTACCCAGGATAAATCGTGCCCCTTTTTTGTGAATCTTCAGGAAATTATCATAATCTTCATTTATGTGACATTGATTTTTAGATTATTGGCTTCACAATAGATGGCAAGTATTGTAAAACGTAGACTCATCTGTGTTTGATGAAAAAGTACTGTATCATCTGGCCATCTTTGGGGGGAATATCCTCTCATTTTCAAGATGTTCTTTTAGATCAGCCAAATATTGGTTGAATAATAATGGGGCCAGTATGCAGCCTTGCTTTAGGCCTTTATTGGCTATGAATTTTGCAGTTGAGGACCAACCAGAGCTTACTTTTATCTTAATCCAGGTATTGGAGTACAGTGATATAATCACTCTTAATAGATGAGGTGGAATGCCCCAGTCATTCAACTTTGTCCAAATGTCTTCACCTAAGACGCTATCAAACATTGTTTTGAAGTCTGTAACCAGAGATGCAGGTTAGATTGTCTTCAATATGGCAACTCTTGAAATCCTGTCTGATTTAGGGGAATTGTCACCCATGCTGGCAATTTCTTATCGAGGATGCTTGCATAACATTTCCCCTTTGTGTCCAGGAGTGCAATAAGCCGATAATTTCCCGGGCAGGAGCAGGACCTTCTCTTGTGTAGAGGTACCAGAGGCGAACCTCTCCACAAATCCGGTATGAATGCCCCTAGTGTGTGTGCTTGAAATATTGGAATCTTTACAATAGCCTCTCTTTTGGGGGCCCATTTAAGTACTGTGGCTGGGATGCCCTTGGATCCTGGTGCTCCATTTGTGCACATTGCAGTGATGACTTTTTCCACTTGGTCCTGTCTTATTTGCATTGTGCCTGCATCTTTTTCAGGCCAAGGTTTTACAACTGCAGGACCAACAGTGCCTTGGTCTACATATAGACTTTCGATGTAGCTCTCCCATTCAACAGGGAAGAGATTTGCTGCATCCTCCTGATGTTTTGGGACTGAGATTCTGTTGATCGATATCCAGAATTTCCTATTGACTTCAATATCTCATGCTAGTGAACCCACCTGTTTGATTCCTCCTACATTTTCCCGACATATAGGTGTAGGAATGTGTGTGATGTAATATGGAAGGTTATGGGGGAAAACTCTGGAGCTTGCAGTTAGTCTCACTGTGAGCTGCTGGAGGTTACAGGACTTCTACATAATAAAGTTAATTGGATTTATACCTGTGTATGTGTAAATTACTACAATAGGAATTTCCAATATCTTGTCTTAACCATTGAAACTTCACTCCGCAGACATAGGTTTCCATCATTGTATCGGCTCTGGGCTTTAAGGGCTTTGATTAATTCTTTCTTTGACCAGCTATTTGCCCCTTAAGGTTGCTTCTTTGGCCACGGTGTTGATCTGACCTAAGTTATCTCAGTTTGCCTGCATTCAGAGGGAGGCAAGAGACCCCGATAGATGTGGGTTTAATTTTTGGTCAATGGTCCTTCTCGATATCTTTTCTAAAAACTGTTCCCATCTGTCTCCCAGCTCTGCTGGAACATCTGTATACCACTTTATTCTTTTAATAGCTTCTAACTCCCTTTGCCTTCCAATGTGGCTTACTTTCAATTAGCAAGTTCTTACAGCAAGACTTTGCATTTCAGCATTGGGAGGTCCTGGGCAGGGTTAGAACTATTTCAAAATTGATTGTATGCTGGAAGTGGGTTAAAGACACCCAGATATATACCAGAATAATCCAGAAAAGCCATACTGAAACACAAGAAGTAGGTCTAGACCTCCAGTGTGTCTATTTCACACCTGACGTTTAGTATGCATAGTCCCAGTTGATTTAAGATATCACCTAGCGCTTTGCCCTGTTTATCGGGCCTTTGGTATTGCTTTAGTGGAATAGCCCAGATTTCATCTTCATGTAATGTAATGTATGCTGGACTTACATAGCGCACTGTCACCCAACGGGTATCCTGGCGCTGAGAGTCACCATGTTAACATTGTTCGTAGAAACGGCCAACCCCAGAAAGAGACAGATGAGGATAGGGAGGGATTCAGCACAAAATAGTATCCCAAAGAAGCCTTTGTTTACTCCTCCCGCGGGAACAACCAAGTTTTCAGCTTTTGGAGCAGATTCTGAGTTTGTTGATATAGGGAGGGAGATCATTCCACAGCTGTGAGGCTACAGAGCTGAAGGCTCTGCCTCTAGTCCTTGTTCTTTCAAATCTTGTAGTATTCAACAGATTTGCTGTTGATGAACGAAGATTCCGTGAGGGAATATACCAACTGAATTTTCTCTGCAGCAGTTTAGGTCCCTGGGCCTTGTGCTGCTCAAAAGAAAATACAGAGGGATTTAAATTGTATTCTCTGACGGTTCAGCAACCAGTGGAGATCCTTAGAGCTAAAAATGTGGAGGCCCGGCGCTGCCTGTTTAAAGCTTATTTCGCTGCTAATGTTTGGATTCCTTGCAGCTTCAGTATCAGTGAGTTAGGCGTTCCCAAACACAGGGAGATACAATAATCTAACCTGCTCAGAATTACACTCCTCACCCCTTGTGTCATGGCAGAGATTGCCAATAGTGGAAGGATCTTCCGTAAGGCTCTAATCAGGGTGAAGCAAGTACCAACTATTTTATTGACTTGTGAGTCCAACTGAAGATTATTATTCAACATGATCCCCAAATTACGCACTGTTTTGGCTGGATTTAGCGGTTTGTCTGTAGGGGTAAGACGGAAATCAATAGGAAGGGGGCGAGCTATTTTATTTGTGGTGCAGTATACAATTTCTGTTTTTTCTCCATTAAATTGTAAATAGTTGTTTCTGAGCCAGTTTTTGAACTTTGCATGCACTCATGAAATTTATCCAGAGAAACTGCCTGAACCCTTTCCAACGAAAACACAAGTTGCGTGTCATCTGCATAGTTGACTTGTTCTGTGCCACAGGATTTAAAAATAGGAATGAGTGGGCGCAGGTATATATTAAATTAGCAGCCTGCCCCGGCGTTGCCCAGTTCAGAAGGGGGCTGGGGGCAGCATCGCAGCAGGAGAGGCGCAGCAGAGCGGCCGGGAGCAGCAGAGCGTACTTACAGTGTTTCCTTGCTCCAGTTTTGTTGCTCATGGCCGCTTCTGCCCACGCTTGTGTCCGCTGTTTCCCCCGACGTCCCGACTTTGAGGAAAAGGCTTCCGAGCACTTATGGCCCCCGCCCGTCCCTCTGCCCGTCCCTCGGTGCGCACCCGCGGCTGCTTCACTTACCTCAGCCGCCGCTCCTCCCCGCGCTGCTGAGTTTACCGCTCCACTGCTCCTCTGCTTCTCGTCGCTCCTCACCGCCTGTCCGCCGCTCGCCGCTCCTCCACGCCTGTCCGCAGCTCCTCCCCACACTCATGTCCGCCGCTCTTCCTCTTGCTCCTGAACGCCGCTCCTCCCCGCGCTCCCGATGTCATCACGCACGTCGCGGCCGCCGCTACTTGCAAGGGACTACTTTTTATTTATTCCTAAATTTTTTAAAGAACGTATATTTTTTATTTTTATATAGCCTATGTCCTTCTGGTTGCCCTGAGGTTTTCAAAGATGTCTTGGGTGTTTGGATTGGTGGTGTACTTTTCGAGTTTACCTAGCTCAAAGGACACAGTTCTCTCTTTATAATAGTAGTATAGATAAAATCGGACGTATTGCTGATCCCTGCGGAACCCTTTGTTGGACGGGGCTCTTTGTTGATACAAAAGGCGGAATGGTCACTGCCTGTTGCCTACCCGACAGATAGGACTGAAGCCATTGTAGTGCCAGACCCTTAACTTCAATATTCATGAGTCTTTTCAGCAGAATGCCATGGTTCACCATATCTAATGTGGCTAACATGTCCAGTAGTACCAGTACGACACGTCATTCAGCCCTGCACACATTAGATTGATGTTAAAGTCTCCCATAATGACCCACATTACTTCTGGGTGGAACTGTTCCAGTTAATGCTTGTTTAAAAAATATAGGTGTCAGGGCTCTTGCCAGGGGGCCACTGTAGCTTTCACTACCCATTGCTCCTGAGATTTTCGGAAGTCTGCTTGCATTTTTAGTGCCCTTTAGTACTGAAACCTGTGTACGCATGTCTTTTTTGTACTTCCTATGCGTAGCCTGGTTTCTCGCCAGTTCTTGACTCCTTAGGTAAGAACCTTACCAGATATTTGATCACTGCTGGACTTGTCACTTTTTTCCCATTGTTCAAGCATGTCCCAATTCTTCTTCAATGTCATCACCAAGATATGACTGGTGAAGGTAATTTCGGTGCATTCATTTACCTACCCACCTACCGAGGACGGCTATGGAGTTATTATCCTTTGAGTGAATCAATTCCAGGCCGGTTAGGTTGGCACAGAGCTTTAAGATATTCCCTCTGTTTAAGACATTCCACTTGCCTCTGGACACACATTCAGGGTAAAGCTCAATGTTATCATCTAATCCTGCACTTTTAGCCTGCTCATTTTTGGGGATATCACTCTTACAGTTCACTCAGGTTTCCCAATGCCTGAGGGGTATTTGCTATGACGCTATCCCAACATCGGTTCAGTTTCAGCTCATTTTGTTCACAGGAGCATGAGGCTGTTTTGCTTCAAGTTCCAGGTTCATAGATGTAATTTGATTTTTTTTTTAGATCCTCGTTGAGGTGACCATATGCTGGTGTTGAACTCACGTGTGGCAGATGATTGCTGGAATCTTGAGCGGCTGTTCTAAATCTAAGGGACATGGGTGCTGTTTGAGTCCCTACTGTGAGTTTACATTTTGTTATTTGTTTTTTATTGTTAATACCTCTGGTGCATTCCATTGGTGGATTCCTTTTGTGGAGGCAATTTGAGTTCTGTCTCAGTGCCTTTTTGTTGAGCCCATTAGCAATAGTATTTTTAACTTTCATGGGGTCTTGCTACAAGTTTGGCTTAAGAACCCTATTGACTTCAGAGTTGCATGTCTAGGATATTTCATTTAATCTGATAGTTTGCTTTTCTTGCTGCTGCCAGGAGAAAGGATATATTCTTCTACTTTTATTCAATTATCTCAATCTTTTTAGTTTTTCCTCCATAGCGGTGCCCCTTCTGCCTCTGGAGTGCTGGCTTCCCCCTTGGGTGCATCGTTGTAAGGGAGAGCCAGGTATAAATATATACACACTTGTGCCTGCAAATGGATTAAGACACGTCTACTCGTGGAAAAAGCTTTGTGGATTGGGCCAGTTGAGTGCATTGGAATGTTGTGCCACATTCCACTGGGAGCGGTTCTGCCTAGTTAATGGCTGTCCCTTCTGTCTCCATGCCTAGTACTCAGGGCTCTGCTCTATAGGTCACATTTCAATGTTGGACAGATATGGCCTTATGTTTTCATCTACACTCTGTGGCTTCTTTAGAGCAGTGGAGACATCGAAGATGTCTTTGGGTTTCAACTTCTGTCCAGTCTAGATGCTCAGTTTCACATGAAGGGAAAGAAAATTAGCTCTGCCTCAATCCCACAGATAGTGATAAAAAAGGCATTTCAGCTTTCCATCTCTTCTCAGGTATGACATTGTGCATTTTCTTGACAGTGCTTACCTGCTGTAGGATCTCATTGACTGATTCTCCTTCATTAACATAAGCCCGATTTATTGGCTTTGCCATGCTTGTTTCTTACTGTTGCTTCTATGAACACTGTTATGGTTGCAATATCTATTTTGGAGTTTTGCAACTTAAACTACAATAGAAATTATGACTAAGCATTAGGTGCTTCAATTTAGAGACACATTTTTGGACATTTTAAATGAAGTTTAAAGATAATTAGCAGGAAATGTACTCATTATTATTACGTTCTATTTGAATGAGTAATTCGAAGATCAGAATTCAAGAGAGTGATTGTCCAATTTATCTAGGTGTTATTAATAAGTCAAGGTTTGAATGTCCACCGCACACATGTAAAACTAGAAAAAAAGTGCTAATTTCTTTATAGGTGGGGTGGAAATAAATCTGGGTATTTACAGAACTCACATTATTTATTGAGTATAGCAAACTTTTAAATGTGCATTAAATATATGCTTTAGCCAAATCTGCAACACAAAATAAATGAAGAACAGAGTTAACCCTACTCATGACACTCTCTGCTCTAATCAACATTTATTTATTTAGTGCACTTGTGTAGCACATACGTAACAGTAAATCTCTTGGCGCAATAGGTTACGAAAATTACATCTTTATGTAATTTATTTATGTTCGTAGTTCTAGCCATAGTGTCTAATAAACCAGGGCACAGCGTGACAGAACTCGTTACAAGATGGTACAGTAAAACTAAATATTAGGTGGAAGTAAGGTTGTTTACATTGGCAGCGCAATAAACAGTATAGTACTACATGTACCAAAGGTATTAAGCATGCGTTTCAGATAGTTTAGATTCAGGCAATGCAGTAGCTTACCTAAAGTCTTTAATCAAGTGTTGTTTACAGCCCCACATAAAATTGGTGCTGCAGGTGGCCAGCTCAAATATGCGTTTCTCACCTTTGGTGCATTTCTAGAAAAAAAGGTTGTTTGAGGGTGGAAGTTTTTCTAAATCTTGAAGTTTCCAGCTTGAGCTTTCTTAGGATTACTTTTCTGCCAAAGATCTGGGGGCATATGTACAAGCCCCTATCGCCACGGGAACGTCACTTTTTGTGATGTTCCTGTGGCGATAGGGACCTTGCCTTATTTACAAGGCAGTGTTAAGCCACTTAATGTGGTTTAACACTGCCTTGTAAATAAGGCACCCTTTCATGCTATGTTTAGCGTGAAAGGGGCATGCAGTGGGTGTTGTGGTGGTTGTTCCACCACAACACCGATTGTATTTGACGCTGATCTCTATGTACAAGGGTGGCGTACACAGGAGGCAGTGCCAAAATAAGACCAGGAAAACCCTGGTCTTAAAGTGGCGAATTGAGGAGAAATGCATTATTTATCCTCGTATTTTCTTTTTCCATGTGTGCTGCCTTGTGCAGGACACATGGAAAAAGCCAAATGCAATGGTTTGTTTATGTACAGGAAGGTGTCCCTTTCTGTACATAAACAAACCTTTTTAAAAATGCAATTTTGTAACTTTTATGTGTGCTGCATGAAGCAGCACACATGAAAGTTACAAAATGGTACTTTAGGATTATTTATGTGCAGGAAGGGACACCTTCCTACACATAACCAATCCTCCCCTGAACACAGACACCCTTGCAGGGTGCCTGCGTTGGCGCTAAGTTGTGAAACTTAGCGTCATCGCAGGGAGAAACGCAAGGCTGCACCTCATTCTTGTAAATATGGTGCAGCCTTGTGTTTCAGAAGTGGCGGAGCGTGTCATTAAGCCCAGGAGGCTAGCGACACGTTCCACCACTTCGTCGTAGATATGGGCCCTGAAGTTTTAGTGATAGGTGTTGAGGTTTTTTCCAGGGGAAGCCAACCTAGCCATGAAAGGTGCAGTGTTATGTGTTGAGAGGATGTTTGCTCTAGGCTGGCGGTACTCAAAGTATGGCCCGCGGGCCACTTGCCGCCCACCAGGCCATTCCATGCAGCCCCTGGGGAAATCAGCAGGCACGGAAATGGCACCATTTCTGCCTGTTGTAATTCCTTGGGACACATTTGCCCGGAAAAGCATAAAAGGGGCATGCGATGACAGAGTGTCTCGCATGCTCACCCATAGCCCCCGCCCTCACCTCCCTCCCTGGCTTCACTTGCTCTCCCTGTCACTGAGTACATTGGCTGTGCTACTTGTATGTACTGCTCACAGACAGTGTGGCCTCTTTAATCTCTCAATTGGTGCCACTAAAACAGAGCTGTCTCTGTAGTTACATTTATGTTTTTAAGGCTCCTGGTTAGGGTTTCAGCCGAGCCCGGACTTTCCTTCCTCATGGTCTCAGAGCAGACACGTGGTGTAAACAGAATAAATAAAATAAGGATCCAGCAAAGTCCTCACTTGGATCCATGGGCTGAGCCTAGCCTTTTGTTTCATGGCATAGCTTCACTTTAGGTAAATGGGATGTTACAAGCTCTCGGTTCACAACAGTGGTGCTACGGAAATCAGCTTGCTTTGTGCATTTCTTTAGAAAGTGTATTACTTTTTAGTCATCCAACAGTACCAGTCTGAGTTGTTGCACAGATGTAACATCAGGTCTTTTATACTGCAGAATTGAACAGCAAATAGTTATTGGTTGTGGCACACATTAGGTAGAGTCAGAGCTTAGGGGATAGGGGCAAAGGGCCAGATGTATCAAAGGGTTTTGCTCATTCTGTGTCTATGGGGAAATGTGTTGATACATATGGCCCAAAGTGTGTACATAGAGATGAATGGGCAGAGGCAGAATAAGACGGTAGAGGTAAAGGGAAGGGAGAGAGAAAGGAAAAACAGAGGTACTGGCAGACTCTGTATGAGTAAAGCATAAAAGTCGAATGAGAAGTGCAGTGAGGAGGTATAGAAAGGTGAGGGGTCTACATAAGAGAGCGAGGGAGTAGGAACAATGTCAAATATGAGCGTAGAGTAGGGAAATTGCAGGTTATGAAGAGTGTGAGGGGGCAGGAGCAGAGTAAGGACAGGAAGAGTGGGCTGCTTTACACGTAAGACCTATATTGTCAAGGACATGGGCAAGGAAATAGTGAGGGGTACAACATGGTAATGGAAGCAACAGCAAAGTGAAGGGAAGCAGTGAAGGTATAAAGCAAAACTGCAGGAAGGACAAAGGGACTGGCTTATCAGTAGAGTAAACCTACAGTAGAGTGAAGGTGTACAGGCACAATGAGTGGGTAGGTGCTGAGTGACGCAGTGGGGCACAACGAGAGGATAGGCGTAGAGTGGTGCGTTAGCATGCGATGACAGGTTAGGAGTAGTATAAAGTGTCAGGGCACAATGAGAGGGTAGGCAGTTTGATAAGGTATGAGGAGAGTGAGAGAAATAATGCAGAATAAAGTAGAGAAGTGTGGCACCAAAAAGGTGTGGCCAGATAGGGTAGAGTGTGATGGAGGGAGAGCAGGAGCAGCGTTAAAAAGTCAAGGTGTGGAGAGAATGAACGCAGTATAAGAAGTTGAGGCCAGAGTAGGTGCAAAATGACAGGCTATGAGCATAGTGAAATAGAGGGACCAGGAAATGAGTATAAGCAGAGTGAAGAGGGGTAGAATAATGAGGTTAGAGGGTCAGACAGAGTAAGCTTATTAGAAGAGCAGAGAGGCACTGGGAGCGGATTGAGATGATAGTAATAGAAAGCGGGGGTAGGGACAGTGTGAGAGGCATTTCTGAGATAAGCAAAGAACCAAGGGTAGGGGGAGAGGTATAATGAGTGGTGTACATTGAGGGTAAAACAATTGGAGAAGAGTACAGTTGTGCCAGAGTGTCAGACTGTGGGACGGTTCAGGAAAAAAGTTAATTATTAATGCCAAAGTGGTGGGTGGAGGTAGGATGAAGGGGTAATGTAGAGGAATATGGCAAGCATGAAACAGTCATATGGTAGGGTCCGAGTTAGAGTGCAGGGTCAAAGTGAATGCATAGGATCACAGTGGGCCTAGGAGCTGAGTCATTGAGTGTAGGGCTCAGGGAAGATTAGTAGTAGAGGTGCTGCCTGATACATGCATTATTATGAAATGATATGCACCTACCTGAGGTGATAGCCATTTTAGAGCTGACACTACAATACCTCTGCTGCATTGATGGACAAGCTCATTGACTAGGAGAAGGCAGCACGAGAAGGCAGCAGGTCTCTTGCCCATCCTGCTGGTCACTGTGCCATTGTAAATGTGCATTACAGCTTGACTACCTGAATACATGTATTGCATGGGACCATGCATGCACATTACAGCATGGGACCATATATGCATGTACTTTCTACGTCCATTAAGAATATGGCAGCCTGCTGTCAATGATGCTTGTATTGCCTAGGGTTACAAGCATGTGGTAAGTTTCATGACCTTAGGTGTGCACAGCAGCTGGACAGAGCACAGGAAACCTATCTCTGTCAATGCACTTTGCATGTACGCTTCTGAGTTTTGCTGGATGATCTTGTGGCGTGGTACTGTAAACTCCCAACAGGGCCATTAAGGTTTGTTTGGAGCGAGTTTAGGAGGCATAGGGGTTTGAGTTGTGTATTCTGAGAGAGAAATGAAGGATGTGTTCAAGAGTCTGTGCAATTGTGGGCCTAAGAACAAGGAACTGGGTGCTTTTAAAAACAAGGAAAAGATGGAAAACTATGATCAGAAACACCCAGATCCCAGTAAAAATGTAAATATTGACAGTATTTATACGGGGTACATACAAACATATATCACATTTCAAAATACAGCGTTGTCTAGTAATGTTTTGAAAAGCCTGTGATTATATTTACCCTTGTAGCCCCTCCCCCATGATCCCACCCCTCCCACCGACCCCCCCCCCCCACACCCTCCACCCCCATTGCGCAGGCCCATCTGGGCGGCCCTCGGCCACAAGCCAGACTTAGATTTTGGCCTCCGAGAAAACGTTTGTGAGTACCCATGCTCTAGTCAGACAAAATGCATTGGAACTATGCTAAATGTGAACAGGCCAGCCAGTCGAGCATTTCTATAGTCTATGGGCTTGATTCACAAAGGTAGAACAGGTATATTTGTTTTTCATGTGCAGAGTTCTCCGGCTCGACTACTGCGTCTCCTCAGTCATAAGCGTACTATTATCTTGTAGTTTGTAAATAACAAAAAATAATACATTTACACAAAAGTCTATGTTTACCTTAGTGAATCGGGTCCTAATTATGAAATAGATCAAACTTGACTGGCCAACTTGAGACCTTTTTTTGGGAAGTATGGATCCAGCATTTTTTAATTGGAATCTGCCACTTCTGTCTAACTCTGAGATAAACTTCAAGTTGGATTGATTTGGCAAATCTGAAGGTTAAGGATTCTGTTAAGGAGGTTATTTTAAGTGAGGGGTCCATGTTCTTAGGTCTGTATGTCTAGTCATTGGGTATTTGCTTTGAATTGATGAGGAAGGGTAGAAGAAAGCTTGTCTTGTCTGAGTTCAGCATTGGTTGTAGCCAGCGAGGGAATAGGGCATGATAGTGTTCCTTAGCTAGAGAGAGTGGGATGGTGGTTACAACAGAAATTGAAAGTTTTAGTGTTTGCATTGCCCGCTCTAGGCTGTCAGTGGTAATGGAGGATGAAGATACTCCAGGTAGTGAAGGGATATTTTCTTGGCCCTGTATATCCCCTGGGTCGTATAGGGGTGAGTGTTTGGAAGGGCTCACACTAACTGCTATGATTGTTTTGTACTGGGGTAAGTCTTTACATTTAAATTCTGAGACAGATATCCATGTAGATTCTTTTTGTATTATGCTGAACATTTCTTAAGCAGTTAGCTGCTTTTGTAAGCTCCAATTTCAGGTAGGAGGATTTTTGTGGTAAATGGTTTGTAGGATCAGGAAAATTATATTGGAATTGTGTGTATTTGTCTGTATTTTCAAGCTCAACTGGACCTTTAAACTACAAATAAAGAACTTTGTAAGTCCTTTGACCCTCATTGATTGATTTTCAGAAGAACACTACAACTGAAATTAAATTAAAAGACAAGATAACAGAACTTATCAGCTGTTTACAAAATATTTCTGCCAGCACATACTTTAATGCAAAACCAAAGGGATGATGGACAGAGTGTTGAACATTGCAAGCACTCACCCCCAGTCAACTGATCTGGGTTTAATCCATCATCATTTTTTAGCTCACTCCGCCACCCCAGTTTAGACATGGCCATATGCAAATCAGTCTCACCCTGTGCCTCATGGGAACAGTCTAGCCCGAACTGCCAAGCCATGTCTTCCCCGGACCGGAAACAAGCATCCTGGGACCGGAAACAAGAATCCTGGGACCGTTTTCTGGCTAATCAGCTGTCATCAGCCAGGCTAGCTTGAATCCAGTGGCAAAGTGAGAAAGGGACCCACGTCCTGGGCATACCCTGCCAACTTAGGGTGAACAAAGCAAAACCAAAGGGGATGATGGCATTAGACCAGATTAAATACTGGCAGAATGCAATTACCACAAATTCCCACCAACCACTTCAAAGACGACTTTGAGACAAAAAAAGCGCTTTTGTACCTCTCGGGCAAATATTTACATGTTGTGCTACTGACACAGGCGATGTGGTGTAATGGCCAGAGCTGCCGACTTTGACCTGGGTTACCAGTTTCGAGTCCAGGCCTCAGTTGAAAATCCTGTGATTTTGGAGAAATCATGCAAACCCTTGCTGATTGTAGGGTGACGCAAAACTCCATGACCATCTAGAACCGCGCAACCACTTCCCTGTGAGAATTTTTTGTTGCCTCGTTGCGTTGGGAGTAGAAGTGGCAAAATATCACTCACTTCACTTTGGGTAAAACAAACCGGTTCACCAATACATTTCTCACCAAGACCCCAAAAATGAAAAAAACGATATCTCAAGTGCACAAACGTCTGCAAGCTAAGACTCGGGGAGACACCGCCCCGTCGTCCCTAAGAACCGAGCAAAATCAAGCTGAGTTTCAGAAACTGCTTAAAACCCACATACGTTTTCATGATCTGCTCGCTCCATATGTCTATCAGTTTATCAGATGTCTAGTCTGTGCGAAAGAAGCAGTCATATTTGCCGTGCTCATTATGTAATTTAACCAGTCAAGGCAACATCACACAAAAGCTTTGTGGCAGAAATATGAATCTTTAAAGACAATAAACAGGATTTCACAAACACCCTGCTTGCAGGCATTATCTGCAGCCTGCTACTCAAACGTGTTTCATTGGAGCGGTGCAGGTGATTGGTGTTTGGAAGTAGCCTCCCTCTTTGTTGTTTTCCATTTTTAGGCAATTGTATACTTTGTACCGTGCCCGCACAAAACGTGGAATCAGCTGTGTCACCATTTCCAAAGAGGCAGCCGCACCTAGAACAAAACATGTTTTCTTTGACTGATACAACAGGCCTTTGTACTGGAAGCAGAATTGCCATTTATAATTTGCTCTGCTTGGGCGGAATTAATGCTATTTTCGTTCGCTCCGTCTTGTGTAGCGTTGCCATATGTCTTCAGGTCTCGGGAGACTCTCCTTGCGTTGTACTTGCTGCTGCTCTGAAGAGGTTATCGGAATATATTTTGACAAGCTCCATCGAGGTGCCAAATAATACTACGAAGCGCTGGGATGACAAAGCCTGCACCGAACTCCTACAACAGGAACGTGTTCTGCATTCTTCCCAGCAAGGCTAATTAGGTTTAGTAAGGTTGAGATGTATACAGCAACTGCATGCAAAACATACCATGACCGAGACAGAGTGAAATAGCTGAATACATTAGAATGGTCCTTAATAAATATCTGTAAAATGGCGGATTCATGTCATTTCAGCCTGGTATCTAAGCAGTGAAAAATATATCAGTGCATTTGCATATCGAATTGGCTGGTCTGTTTTTTAGCATATGCCGCCAAGATGCATTAATGTGGAATTCTGTTCTAAGGTTATTGGTGGCTATCACTCACGCTCACACATTCATGTATGTCAGATGACATCAAGAAGAGCTTGAACTTTATTTTGTATTACAAAATTTATAAACGAAACTTCAAAGACTCTGAATTGTAATGCAAGAATAAAACAAGCACGGGCAAAGCCAACAGCACTTGCTTGATTAGAAGTGAAAGGGATTTTCATTGATTAACACGGTTGTGAGCGGGGTTAGGTGGA